>NC_142694.1:18556024-21098524 GCF_029641045.1 Salvia hispanica | reverse complement strand
TTCCATTTTCATAAATATATCACTATGAGTGAATATAAAAATATCAAGCAAATCCCCTATCTTTAAAAATATCCATAGACGGGTCTAACGTTCGATATAATACCATTCGAAGTCATTTTTCACTATTCCATAACTTTTTTTTGTCATTTTGGTCTTGTAATACCTAATGGGCATTTTTGTACTTTTGCAATTGTGAGAACAATAAAATTAGTCGCTAAACCATGCAATAATATCAAACATGGCCGATATTCTTTAAAAATATCACCAGACGTCCTTGAAAATTAATATAATACCACCAGGCTATAAGGGTTATTTATGTCTTTTTTCATGAGAGCGAACCGTTACTTTAGTTCATTTATTTCCCCTCAAATATGTGCTATGACGAATAATCATTTGCCACATACTTTGACGATTTATCCTAATGAATACAACATATATAAATGAATGAACCAAGTGTAGTACTACCATTAGTTTCCTCTCATGAAAATGACAAAAATATATACTCTCTCTGTCCACGATTAGGAGTCATGTTTTTTCATTTCAATTCGTCCGTGATAGGAGTCCTGTTTCGCTGTTATTATAAATGGCAATAGGCCCCACTTATACTAACTGATTTTATTCACATTTTATTTAAAATTAATCATATTACATACAAGTGGTACAATATTCCACTAACTTTTTTCCACACATTTTCCTCAATATATCTAAAATCTGTCGTCAAGAAGTGAGACTCCTGTTGGTGAACAGTGAGGATATTTTGGTCTAAAAAAAATTAAAAAATGCAAAAGTTTAATGATAGTACGAAGCGGGAGGAGAAGTGGAGAGAGAATGTATCATATCAATAATTGTGTTTGAAGATAAGAGGAGAGAGCACAGTGATAGCAAAAGTAAGAAATGCCATTTGCGAAAAAATATCCAGAAAGACAAAATGGTCACGAAATAGTGTGAAAATCTTTCCAGCGATACCACATTGAATGTCAGAGCTCTGTGGAGATATACTTACGAATGAGGACCGCGTTTGTTATTACCGTAGGTCATGAATTAAATTTGTAGTGCTCTAAATTGCAAGAGTACAAAAATATCCATTGGATTAAAAAATTACTAAAAGGACAAAAAATTCACAAAACAAAATAACTCCAACAATATTATATTAAAAGTTAGAGCCGTCTAACGATGCTATAAAAAAATAAAATAAAGACTTTCTCTAGTAGGAATGTAATCAAATGCAATATCTAAATATTGTACAAACTCTAAATTATGATTTTGATTGTTAAAAAATATCAACAGGTTGACAAAATTATCACAACCCTCCTCTAATAACCCTGTATAACTCAGAGATTAAATTTGTAGTTCTCTCATAAATGTCAACAGATGACAAAATAGCAACACAGTGTCAACGGGTGATGCTGTGTTCATATTGTGTTGACATTTTCTGTTGCTACTATTTTGTAATCTGTTGATATTTTTTAACCGTCCAGATCATAGTTTGGAGTTTGTACAATATATGAGTTTGCATTTTATCACAACCCTCGTCTAATAACACTGTATAACTCAGAGATTAAATTTGTAGTTCTCTCATAAATTTTACTTTTGAGTGATAGTACTCCTCCGTTCCAAGATATTAGAGCCTTATTCCTTTTTGTGGTGTCCAAACATATTTGAGTCATTTATATTTATGGTAAAAATTTAATTTACTACCAACTTCACTTACAACACTAAACAACATCTCCTAAATTCGTATGCCCAAAAGAAAGAGCTCTAATATCTTGGTACGGAGGGAGTATAAAATATTTTCTGAAGCATATTCTTGAAAAGTGCTCATATCCGTCCATGAAAAATTCTCATTTTATCATTTTGGATGTCCATTAAAAATAGTCTCATTTCTAAAAATCGAAATTTCTCTCTCATATTTTACCTACTTTTTCTCTCATCTCTCTTACTTTTTGACCAACCTTTCTCATTCTCTCTTTTGCTTTACCATTTTTTTTTATTAAAATCTGTGTCATCCATGAATGAGAATGTTTTTTTGGATGGGGGAAGTACCTTTTTCCATATAGTATGGAAATGTTAGCACATGAAACGTAGAAAATGATTAGGGTTTTCCATATTGGGGATCAAGCCATAGAAGAAAATAAAAAATAATTGAAATGTTGGGTGCTCTGATTTGCGCTACATTTCATCAAATCTAGTAAAATGGCAATTGAGCAGCAGAAACTAGGTTTGTATTCATAGTCCAAATTGTCTTTGATAAGAAAATGACAAGTCATTACATCTTCATCACATTGTACAACACATTGTTTGGATGCCATTGTGAACCAAAAAGCTGCTAAGGGTGAAATTAAGTTGATTACTCGATGTTCGAGTTCAAACTCAATTATATTCTACGGTATGGGGACCAGTTGAAATAATCATACGACATTCAGAAAAATAAAAAACACCTTTTAAAAAAGTTGCAAATCTGGGATGGAACAATTTTTAGAGTTTAGAAATATGAGACACTGCCGGAATCCTACACGAATTTTGCCTGTGTATTTAAAATTATAATAGTCCTATATTTTATGGTCTTGACTTTTAGTTAATCCAGTTCCAAAAGCAACCATGCCTCTTATAAATATGGCAAATGATAAAAGTTTTAGTTTCGCAATATAAGTTAGATCTTTCATTTTAAAACGGATATTTTGGTATAAATTTCTATCTTCAAGCTCTAACCTTGCCTACCAACTTTAAAATTGATGTAAAATTGATAAAGTAAGAGAGAGTAGAAAAATAAATAGATAAAGTTAGATAAATGAGTAGAAAAAGTAATAGAATTAGTGTCAGTAGATTGTAGGTTCATTTCTTAAAATAGAGAGTTTTTATTTTTAAATAACAGATAAAAAAAATTCTATTTTTTAGGACACAAAAGGAGTATAATACAATAAGATGTTGTTTCGCTACTTAATACTCCCTCCATCCCAAGGAAGATGACCGCTTTCTTGGGCGGCACGAGATTTTATGTAAATTTATTTTGTATGTTGAGAGCAGAGAGTAAAATAAGAGAGAGGAAATAAAGTAGAGATAAAGGTGTTGTCATTTTAAGTAATGTGTCATTTTAATTGGAACAAACTAAAAAGGAAAATATATCATATTCAATGAGACGAATGGATTACTTAACATAGTTTTAGTTGACATTGGATAGTGCAACTAAGTAAACCATCATGCAAGCTTTATATTAGCATTAATTTTTCGAATGTTGCGAAACAACAAGATCTAATAGTTTAATTATAAAATAAGAACAAATTAATAGTTTAATAATTTATATGCCGAACTTAAAGTTGATATGCAAAATAAAAATTTTAAATGTTCTGGAATTTATTGGCAAATTATCTTTTAAAAAGATACTTCATTTTAAATAATAAACAAGTTCACTTGCAAGCTCAATACATAGACCACCTCCAATCTCATTTTGGGTTTTGAGTAAAATATATTCACTTTTGCGTTTATATTAAAACAAATTCAAACCACTTTGTGAGAGCGTTTATATTAAAACAAATTCAAACCACTTTGTGAACAGAAAAAAATAAGTGAATAGAGAATATTCTTTAAGTGTAAATTTAGTAAAATATATAATTGAGTGAAATCATTTTTTAATGTAACGTTAATATCAAAATAAGTTTAAATTTAGTGAAATTTAGTGAAAATAGTTGTAAATGTTGGATGACAACTTTTACCAGTGAATAAGAATTGAATACACTGTGTGTGATGTTTTCGTACTTCATCCATATCCTAAATAAAGTGTCCTAATTCAAAATAAAATGTATGGTAAAATAAGTACTCCCTTCGTTTTAAGGAAGATGACCCCTTCCTTGGATGACATGAGATTTTATGCAGTTTTATCTTGTGTGTTAATTAAAGAAAATAAAATAAGAGAGATGAAATAAAATAGAGATAAATGAGTTTTTATTTTTAGTAATGATTTATCTTGACGGGACAAACTAATAATGAAATTAAGTCATCCTCGATGGGACATAGGGATTACTGCTTCTCATTTAATCTGCGCCACCAATACAAACTCATATTTCTACACTTGATAATGAGTTAGAAATGTAAAATTGCTCACATTTCTTGGTACGCATTTTTTGTTTCAAGTTACAAAGACATTTTTTTCATAACAATGATTAGGGGTGGGAATACGGATATCGGGTATTAGGTTTACCCGTATCCGATCCGATATCCGCCGGGTATTGGATATCCAATATCCAATTTTATGGGATTGGGTATGAGATTGGGTGTTGAAATTTAACATAAACCGGGTATTGGGTAACTCGAATGGGTATTGGATATTACCCGAATATCCAATGTATTATTTAAAGTATTTTTTTAATTAGGTTTAGCCATTTTAAGCTTTAAGAGCTGGACTAATTTATTTACTAATTACAACTTACTAGTCTAACTTTCTCTAGACTTATTTAAATAAGTCAATTTCTCTTACTCTAGGTCATGGGTTCTCCAAACTCTCAAATTTTACGTATTGCATAATCAACTCATGTGATTTTTATATTTTAGTTATTATTTGAACTTTTGAATTATATTATTGGTTGCTTCTACAATTTAATTATATGCGTAACTTTTATTATTTTACTTTCATATTGCATAACCAATCCCTGTAAATATAATTATAAACTTTAAAATAAAACTGACCTATTTTTTTAATAGTTTTATACTACAAAATAAATGCAACATTAAAGATATTAGTCAATTTAAATATTTCTATATTTATAGTAATATATAATTTGAATTTTTTTATTAGTTATTAACACATGTAAAGTGTCGGGTATTTGGGTACCCGATACGTCGGATATGGATACCCATGGCGGGTATTGGAGTACCCAAAAATATATCGGGGCGGATTTTGGATAGATATTTAGATGATTTTCGAGTTTGGATACCCGGTTTTTTCGGATCGGTATCCCCGGATACCCGTATTCCCACCCCTAACAATGATAGTAGTTTATTACAAAAGTAAGAAGTTAATTAGTTGGCATATCCCATATGTGCAGGCCTACAGATGTGATGATTTTGAGTTGTTTTTAAGTTCATTCCCAAATCTTGATGATGCTGTTCATTTCTGCAACACATCATTACCTAAACTGCTTAAAGCCAGTCAAAAGGATGCAGTTTGACATTAATTTTTGTTCATCTTTTTAAACTTATCAATGATTAAATACTGTAAGGTAAGCTTTTTATGCATGTGGCACTTTTAAAGTGAAAAAAGTGGACAGGAAAAAGAAAGCAGCCAAAGAATAACAAATTACAACATTGGCTTTACAAATGATTTATGATTATGTTTTAAATATTATGAATGTGTATTAAAACATCAAGAGGATGAGAGGATTAATTCCACTGACAGCCATATGCCAAGATTCAGACTAGAATGTTTTTATAGGCCTTTATCTTCATGTGTTGTCAGTTGTCACGATGTTTTTCTTATAAAGGTGAGTTAGATAATTAGGGATTTCTATTTATTCTTCAATTTCAAAATTTTTACATAACAACAATATTTAGATTTGAAGTTGAAATCCAATTTCTAATCATTTCATTTTCATAATTTGAATTGATACGGTTGCATCAATTGACTTCGAAAACGCGAATTGTGATAGAATGACTCGAAATGCAAAACAGGTTAACATAGTTTAAGCTCGCATTAAGGAGTTTTTCGATTCTTCATTGAAAGTTTATTAGGCCTGTTTCAAAGAGCTTAATTAGACAGTTTTTGCTCATGTCGAGAAGCTAAATCAGACAATTTTAACTCAATTCAAAGAGGTCTTTCAATTCAAGTATTTTTGTTTGGAACTGCAGTAATGATAAGTTCTCAAGAATTGGGGACTTAGAATGAAACCCAATTCATATATAATTCTCGTAGGCTGAGTTTAATTCACACCCAAATCAAATATATTATGGGCCATTTACAGCCCATAACATGAATTCAAAAGAGTGCCTTTCATTTCAGTTCTCTCCCTTTTAAGCCCAATAACAATAGTCTAACTTAAATTGAATTGCAGAAATCTATCCATCCATCGTGATTAATACTCCCTCCGTTTCGCCATAGTTGAGGCGAAACTTTTCGGCACAAAGTTTTAGAAATGAATATTGGGTGTGTTAAATAAATAGATAAAAAAGTAAGGGAGGGGAAAAGGTAGAGAAAATAAAGTATAAATTGAATAAAGTAAAGAGAATAAAGTAAGAAAGAGAAAAAAGTTACCATATAAGGAAATGACTCAACTATGAAGAAACTTCCCGAAATGGTAAAATGACTCAACTATAGTGAAACGGAGGGAGTATTTAATATTCCCCCTGCTCCATAGTAATGGGTCATTTTACCATTTTGGTACATTCAATAATAATGAAGTCATTTTCCTAGTACAAGTTAATACATTTCTTTTTACTTACTTTACTCTCTCTTACTTTATTCTTAAATTGCGTAGCGAAAGAAAACGTTTCAACCACTATAGAACGGAGGGACGAGGGAGTATGAAACACTTTTATTTTCGGCAAGAGATTTTATGCAAAGTTGTTCTGGGAATTAAAGAAGAGAGAATAAAGTAATGAGGAAAAAAGTTAGAGATGGTGTTGTTTCCATTTTAGGAGACGTTTCATTTCTAATGGAACGGAGAGTAAATAGCAGTAATACTTAAATTAAAGAATGCTGATGAAGTTGACGACTAGAATGTGCTAAATTGCTTCATTTTTTACACTGGTTATTCAAGGAAGGCATTTTGTCTAGATTGATTATGCATAAACTCTAGCATCTAATAAGAAAAGTTGCTAGTTTATACTCTTTGGTAGCTTTGCCATCTTCCAACAAAGCAAAAGTAATGAAGATCCAATCAATCAAATATGTACAAACTAAATATATTGACTAAGAAGGGTTGTTCCCCTCCCAACTCCACACTATATCCTTAAGCGAAGGCTTCAATTCTTGATCACAAAACTTGACATACTCAAGCGTGTCACCGGAGGACTTCTTCACCTCCACCATATGGAACGACGGCGCCACCTCGAAAATCTCCGCATCGATCCCCAGCTGCCCCTTCCTCCCCCCCTTCTTCCCCTGCATCTTCACCACCCCATCCTTCTTCCTAATCCTGAAGCTCTCCGTCGTCGCCAGCTCCTCCAGCCTCGACACCACCGTCTCCGGCGTCTCCCTCGTCGTGAACCACTCATGGTCCCTCCCCTGGCTCCCTCCCCTCTCCCCCTCGAACAATCCCGACAGATCAAACCCCGGCGTCATCGATATCAAGTCGAACGCGTTCATGTTATGCACCCCTGCCCCCTCCCCTGTTTCGCATGATTCCGAATCCGAATCCACACCCTCTTGAATCGGATCGGAATCCGAAATATCGTCCATGATCGGCGATTCGACATGCTTGAACCCTTTAATGAACCAAGAATTTTCCATGATTTTGGTAATAGTGATCCTCGACCCTGGGTTAGGGTCGAGGATCCTGGCGAGGAGCTTCCTCACCTCCGGGGGGAACCAGTGCGGGCACCGGAAATCCCCCCGGCTTATCTTCCTGTACATCTCCATCAAATTGGAGTCATGGAAGGGAAGATATCCGGCTAAGAGGACAAAAAGGATTACCCCACAAGACCAGATGTCGGCTTTTACGCCGTCGTATCCGCGCTTGTTGATGACCTCTGGCGCCACGTACGCCGGGGTCCCACACGTGGTGTGGAGGAGGCCGTCGTGGCGCTTGGAGTCTATGAGGGCGGAGAGGCCGAAGTCGGTGATCTTGAGGCTCCCTTGCTCGTCGAGCAGGAGATTCTCGGGCTTCAGGTCGCGGTGGTAGACCCCGCGGCTGTGGCAGAAGTCCATGGCCGCGACGAGCTGCTGGAAGTAGCGGCGGCCGGCGTCCTCCTTGAGCCGGCCCTTGGCGACCATGTTGAAGAGCTCGCCGCCTCGGACGTACTCCATGATGAAGTAGATCTTGGACTTGCTGGCTAGGACCTCGTAGAGGTGGACGACGTTCGGGTGTTTCACGAGTCGCATCACGGAGATCTCGCGCGTGATCTGGTCGATGAGGCCGACCTTCATGATTTTTTCCTTGTCGATGATCTTGATCGCCACGCTCAAGCCTGTCTTCAGGGATCGAGCGTGGTGGACCTTCGCGAAGGCTCCTTGCCCTAAAACCTTTCCCATCTCGTACTTGCACATTAGAATGTTGCCTTTCTTCTCCATTTCTTGAGCTCTTTTAGGGATTTTATCATCCCATTAAGAAGAAGAAAATGGAAAAATTAATGGGGTGAAAGGCAAGCAAGGTTGGAGGGATTTTGTCTTGGCAAGAAAAATGAATGAAATGGGATAAAAATGGGGATTGGTAGGTTTGTTTATGGGATTATTAGGAAAGGGTAATCCGAGAATAGGGTTGAGTAATTATAGTAAGAATATCAATTTTGGAGTTAGAGTTGGAGTTGGAGTTGGTATAAGTGATGTAGAATGAATGAATGAGATTGATTTAATGTTGTTGTGGATGAGCCTACTTAGGAAGGGCCTAACAAAGAATGTTGCTAGTTATATGCATATATATGTGGATGTGGTGTTGTTTACATTTGTTGCCACTAATCTTGTCAATTATCTCCAACAAAAGGGGGAGATTCGAATTATTTCCGATTTAGTTTGAGACTTTTATTTACATTGTACATGTGTTAATATTGGTGATATGTTAGTGCAAACATTGATATTTGAAACATTGTAGGGAAGCCAAATTACTATCATTACACATATTTTTTTATTCCCATTTGAATACTAGTCAAAGTACTTTTTTCCACGAGTATATATATGTATACTAATGAAATAGGGCTACCTTTCTTCATGTAATAAGCAACATAACGTATACATTATTTTTTCACTTACAATTATCATCTTTTACAATAAAATTACAACTTTTTCAATATTACTACAAAAAGTTGAAGTGGTGACAAAATTTAGCTAAGGAGTATGAAATTGAATTCAAACAAAAAAAATATGTGAAAAAGAAAAGTGGTATCATAGAGTGACGTGTTAATCTTAATTATGTTACTCTCTCTTACATAAATCTGGAACATGATTCTTGGATTGAAAATACACAAATCAATCCAAGTAACCTGCAATCTCTTTATTTAAGGAAGAACATTCACAGTTTATAATCAAGTCTTCACTCCCTTGATCTTAAAAGGTCGAGCTTCTGTAGGACTACATCCTCCACCAATATCGGCACAACTAGAATCGTTAGAGGAAAGGCTTTCTCGATCAGAAGCCTTGGAATTGTTCGCCCTTTAGAGCAGAGTAGCTTCTCCTCACTTTAGCCTTCTCATCGCAATAAGCTTCTTCTTTCAGGATAGCTGTGCAGGTTTTGTTCTTCAGAGACAGATAAAAGATATGAGGATGCCTCTCAAAGGCCCTGTGAACCAAACAAAAGAATGACTTTCTTTCAGCAGCATGTTCGACAAACAAACACAACAGCTCATGTAGCACTCCCACAACCCGTTTCTCTGATGTGTCGCTGTTGGGGTCCAAATGCGAGTAGTCAGCATATGGAGAGACGTACGGGAGTTTTTGAAATTCATTAGACCAATCTTTTATCTTCTGCTTTAACCGCAACCCTTTCGAGGGGAACAATGGAAATGCAATTGCCTCATCAGCACCACCACTGTATATTCCTTTCCTCATTGCAGTCAGCTGCATCATTGACAAGGTTTTGTCACTTTTTCGGTCACCATACTCATCAAGAACAACCAACCCCTTCAATCCGTCTTCTATACTCCATAGGATCCCTGAAAGAGTCATCAGGCAAACCTAGATACCACCGCAAGCCCTTAATAACCCTTAAAGGAAGCATCTGTCGACTGCTGCTCATCAACATAAACTTTTTCAAATTCCCCACAATATCATCTCTAAATTCTTCATATACTAGTCTTTCCTCTTTATCGAGCTCAATGGCTTTATCAGTCAGTCTAAACCAAGGTAAGTTATAGCAAGGACCTTTAAATTCCTCAAAGAAAGACGGGTGGTTCCTCAAGAACCTTATAACTTTGATACTTATATCAAATTCTGAGCCTCTTTTGGAGACAGCTGAGATGGGAATAGAATATTTGTCCTGTGGCGAAGAAGATGCTGAGATAAAGAAATTTTTTACAGCGATTATGGGCTTCAGTTCAAGGGACTTGTGAATTGAATCGATCGAGTCAAAGTAGGGGTCTTTTTTCCATTTCATATACCCCTGCACATAAGTTTGTACCTGAGTGTAGGAGTAAGGAGGCGACGGAGTTCTTGTTATACGAAAAGAGGACTTTCTCAACAAGGGTTGGCCTCATCAGTTCAAAGATTACTACAAAGTGATGGTGACAGCAACAATGGATCCTCAGAAACTTGATATCCTCTTTAAAATCATGTAATCTGGTTACAAATACATACTAGAAAGCTGAAATTATTGTAGTCAATGCATCAAAACTAAGTGCTTGCATACAGTTACAGTTCATATAATATTATTGAACACATCATTAGGTTTCTCATAGAGCAGACAGTAAATAAACTTAAAGAATCAGTCTTAAATAATATCTAGATTTTTATCTATAAAACAAAAATCTAGATATTTCTTATAATTCTTTTAATATCCCAACACTCTCCCAGGCTGAGGCCGCAGCGCTCACCCTCAGAAGTCTTAACGATAACGAACTTCTTCAGTTCATTAAACGCTATTGAATTAGATCATGGTGTGAATGGGAAGTCGAGAACTTGAGGGGGAAACTCCTTTCCATGACCCGCCGGCAAAGTGTTTCTGAGTTTTTATTCCCGGCGTGGTCATGGGTTACGCTTCAGGCTGGACCATGGTGATTGGTCGAATAGGAAGAAAGTGCGATTAACATTTATCCGACCGATCCAGCAAAACAGCGGAGCTTATGGTCCAGGGTGGAGAAGTTGCACCGAGGCATATCGCTGCCATTCGGCACAGGGCTGAATGGCTGTATGCGGAGGCCCTTACATACCCTGATGAGGCACTGGTGATAGAGAGAGATAGAGAATTACCATTTTTACATGGGGTGGATAAAACAGAAGTTACTGGATAAACGTTTCTCATTTTACTTGTATTGTTCTTTCATTTATTCACCACACCACAGTGCACTACATTTTCTATATGCTTGTCTGTTATGATTTCTTCATTATTATAATAAGTACTCCTAAAAGATTACTTTCATTTTTTCACTAATGGAGTACTATATCTTTAACATATACTACTAATATATTAAAATTTGAAACACAAAAAATACAACTGCAAATGTCATTAATACCAAATAATTGATTTATTATATGCATCTTCTCCTAGACAAAATGTTCTGATTAAATTGAAATTTCCCCATCCAATCATCTGTTTTATACTACCAGTGAACATTTTCGTCCTAGCCCACGAAAAATGTTCAAGCCCGAGAGGAACTATACTGGTTTCCTGCCATTTTGGTAGGAAATGTAACAATCCTTATTCAATTAAAGAGTTAATTGAACAAGTAATGTCACTTCAAAACATTTTCTTATTTTAAAAGATAAGATAAGAGCATTTTTATTCAAATTTACCAACATACAATAAAAACACTAGTTAAAAGTATTAATACTTAGATACCCTACCTCATAACGTCCAAAAGCCTTGATTTGCCATTTCCTTCAATCATGCACCATTTTCCTTTCTTCAACTACCATCTCTATATTATCACACACAAATTCCATATCAATTTTATCAACAAAACGGGGTACTACGATAAGTAAAATTCTTTAGAACGTCTAAGGTGTTTATCTTGACTTACAGATATATGTAAATTAGAACATGCCTTTATTTCTAATTTCAACTTTTGGAACTTTTAAAATTCACCACATTACGCTATTTTTAAATAATTGCTCGGAATAACATAGGATTCGAGCCCTATAACACAAGAAACCTCTTGAAGTCTAGTTTAATTTACAAAAAGATAATCTCAAAAACTCCAGGGGTTTAAGGAGGTATGGCCGTTTTATTACAGCTTGCCAATTTGTGACAGATTCTGGCAACTATTTCGCAGGAATATGCACAAGCTTCATATTTATTAATATCCTATAACTTAATAAGTTATAACTTGAGTACATATTTAGTCATATTTTTTACTTCACCACATAATTTTGTAGAATAGTATGCATCAAAATTTGGTGTTCATAATTTTAACTAAACAAATATGTTATTGAGTATGTCTTTGTGCATGTTCAAGTTTTTTTTTTATCTTCGTTACATTTTAATTATTTTTTAATAGTTAAGTTACTATAAAAGACTATATAAATATGTCTACTGGAATTTATTTTCTTATAATTGATGTTGCATCGTTAACATAATCCCATTAATTGTATAAAAATAAGACTGTTATCCTTATATTTGAATCAGTAATTTTAATTTCTTAAAATTGATGTTAAAATATGTAATGATTAAAAAAACGTTGTATAGTTATTCATATAGTTAAATTATTGTGTTCAAAGCTACCAAAATTTTATTAATGTATATATCATGAAAAAAGAAAAAAACAATCCCATCAAATAAATAAATTTAATTTATGTTTATATAAATCAATATAAAATAAAAGCAGTCTCAAAAAAATGGTGGTGGAATATTATAACCATTATTTAGATAAATTAGTGTTCACGATGTATATATATATATATATATGAGAAGTCTATATACATGCCCAAAAATTTGGGATAGTTTCCATAATACAGGAGATTGTCTTTTTCTTTCTAAATTCTTTATGATTCCACCTAGATATAGGGCTCGTGTATATATTTCCACTTGGCATGGTAAGACATACCAAATCATATGACATATGATATACTTGAATCACTGAATTTTTTCTCCTCTTGGGCCCCTCACCCAATCGACTTTTTTCCTATGTATAATATATGTATAAAAGAATTAACAATTGAATTAGTAGCTGAGTTGGTTTGAATTCCTCTTGGGCCCCTCACCCAATCGACTTTTTTCCTATGTATAATATATGTATAAAAGAATTAACAATTGAATTAGTAGCTGAGTTGGTTTGAATTCCGGGTGTTGAAGTGCACCATTTCAATTGTTCCTGGTTTGAATCCCTTTTCTAGCATTTTCACTGTATTAGTTTTTATGCATTTTTGGTAATTTCTCTAGTAATTGTATGCTACTATAATCTTATAGCTAATAATTTTAGTTCGTACTATAAAGAATTTTTCATGTTAATTTTCTCTAGTAATTTTTAATTTTATACGTAGCTATTAATTTTGTATACTTTTTTTGTTAATTAGAATTAAATGATTTTCATTATTTAACCATATAAATTACTCTTTATCTCTTTAATTCTATGAATATATAAATATTTCACATAATATTATTTAAAAATCAATTTTAATCATATCATTTTTATTTTAAAAATCTAGAATAAAAGAAAATTATTCATTAATTCCATAAATACATAGATATATTATTAGTAATATCAATTTGAATAGCACTCTTTATTATAAAAATCTATTCTTTAAATTTTATTTTTTCCGATGTTGTTACTAATTTACTATATTTCTAAATTTTATTACTCGTTATCTAATTCTTTATCTCATTATCCATTTTTCGTACATACTACTCCCTCCGTCCCACAAAGATTGTCCCATTTTTCCATTTCGGTCCGTCCTACAAAGTTTGTCTCATTTCATTTTTTACCATTTCTTACATTTATGGGACGGAGAGAGTATTATTTATGCCGGAGCTATTTCTACGTCGTTAACACAGAAAATACTTAATAAATTTTAGCAGTAATTTGGGACCCCTAGGATTAGAATCCTGGCTCCGCCACTGTACTGATGAACAGTGCGGGCTTTAGGCCATAACTTGGGCTTGGCAGAAATAATTCACGTAAACTGAACAGATGTTTTTGCATAGAATTTACCCCAAAACATAGTATAACTAGGAAGGTGAATGGCTCCTAATTAAAAACAAGGATACTATAAAGGTCCGGGTCCAAGCATGCGTATGTAGAACAATCATTCAAACTAAGTCGTAATTTTTATTTAAATAAATAATAGTAGTAGTATATTTATATATTACTACAACCGGTGGAGCTGATTAATGGCTAACTAATTAGCGATTCAAAACTAAGATCAATTTTTAATCATTAGATTGAGAGATCTAATGATTGATATAATGTCAATCATTATTCGCAACTCTCTTAAATTTTAAATTTAAATAATTATTAAATAAAATTAAAGGTTATTAATGTCAATAATCTCTTATTAAAATTATCCTAAAACTTTAAATTTACGTAACTCTCTCAATTTAAATTTTTTTTTCGCAAAAAATATATCAAATTAAAGATAATTTTATAAGGATTCTAACGAGATGTCAATTGCATATGTTCCGACGATGTTCGGATGATGAAGTTTGATGATTTTTATTTCAGTTTTCGTATATGTTGATAATTTGACGAAATCTCAATATAATGTATATAAAATCTCTGTATAATGAATGTAAAATCTCAATATAATGCATGTGAAATCTCAATAAAATTGGGATGATATTTTCGTGTAATTGTGTTGAAATACTCATGTCATTGTGTTCATATTTGTAATACATTATGTTAATATATAAAAAAAACACGAAAATTATGATAGGATGATGAAATTTGATGATTTTTATTTCAGTTTTCGTATATGTTGATGATTTGACGAAATCTCAATATAATGCATATAAAATCTCAATATAATGCTTGTGAAATCTTAATAAAACTGAGTTGATATTTTCGTGTACTTGTGTTGATATTTGTAATGCACTATGTTAATATAAAAAAAAACACGAAAATTACAATATGATAACAAAATAACGATCTTACCCTTTTGTTGATATATTGTTTACTATTTATTGAGATTCGTAAGATTTAATCTCATTCACTCACTTTAAAATTTAAGGGCGGAGATTTGGTCTTGATTTTGATTATGATGCAAAATTAAAACAATTTTTGTTTAGTAAAACAATGAATTTAATTCAAGAAACAGAGAAACTTTTTATCCATAAATTCTAGTACTCCCTCCGTCCCGCTTAAAATGACACATTTCTTTTTTTGGTAACTTTCTCTCTCCAATTAATACACTCAACCACTTTTTCTCACTCATATTAAAATATTCATCTTTCTTTATCTCTCTACTTTAATACTTATACCCACGTTCTCTCTCTCCAATTAAACATTTTAACCAATAACTCCTAAAATCCCGTGCCGGCTAAGCAATGTATCATCTTAGCCGAGACTAAGGGAGTAGCATTTACTTTTATTCGAGACATAGACTAAGATATACGATACTCTACCTATTAACTACTTCCTAAAGCCGGTGTGAGGGCCCTGAGAACTGGGTTCGTCCTCTTTTATCAAAAATAACAATAACTTTTATTCCACAAGAAAAATAACATTAATTAAACGGCTTCCTAGAGCCGGGGTGTGAGGGCCTTGGAGACCAGGGCTCGTCATATGACTAAAACTGTTACTTTTATTTTAACAATAACTTTTATTTCACAAGAACAGTAACATTAATTAGAGTGAACTATAATTTGGGTACCTAAATTTTATTAAAATAATAAATATGGTCCTATTTTTTAAAAATATAACCACATATCTCTGAATTTTTATATAATATCACTGAAAGCACTTTTATACGCATTCCTACCTTTTTAATCATTTAGTACCATTTTTTACTCAAAAGATATTTTTATAGTTTTATAATTACTATTCTCTCCTCTAATATCTCACCTCATCTTACAATATATAATCATTAAACTAATATTTTCTCTCACTTCCCATTTTCTCTCTTCCTTTTGCAACAATAACTCTCTAATAGTGAAAGATAAATAAAATTTTATAATATAAAATACTCTCACGTGCCTTACATTTTGTCATGTTTTGATTGGGGATAAATTTTTAAAATTATATTCCTATGTTCACTAATAGTTGAAGCGAAACTTTTCAGCATGAAATTTAAGAAATAGGTATGTAGTGTGTTAAGTAACGGAATGGATCACCTACCACAATTCCTCCTCCATCTCCTAATAAAGTAAGAGAAGGAAAAATAGATAGAAAATGTATCCCTAACATAGATAGATAGAAAAAAGTAAGAGAAAGAAAAAAGTAGAAAAAATAGTGTAAAAAGTAAATAAAGTGAGATAATAAAGTAAGAGTGAGAAAATGTGTTAATTATAACTATATATGAATGTGATCAGGGGCGGACGCAGAAAAAATTAGTTGTAAAGGCTGAACTCCACTATATATTTTTTCGCAGTCAAATATAATATATACATGTATATAATTATATAATATAAAAACCGTAATCACAAAATTGTAAAAATGCATATATATTTAATACGAAGTAGTCCAAAATATATTTAATAAAAAAAACATGTCATAATTGTGGTTTTACATCTAAAGCGGTGACAACTGAATTCTACGTGTTCTCATCGATTGAAAGCGTTGCAAGATTTGTTCGTTACCAATCGTTGAAAACAAGTGCTTCTCAATATATACAATTAAACTATCATTCATCCATTTATCTCCCATTCGATTTCGCAAGTCAGTCTTGATAGTCCTCATTGCAAAAAATGCTCTCTCAACAGAAGCAGTAGCAACGGGTAAAACCAATGCAAACACAATAATCCAATAAACCAACGGAAAAGCCAAATGCTTACCACTTTTGACCATTTCTATAGAAACGTCTCCTAAATTGCTTAAGGCAACAAATCGAGGATCACATCGTACATTACCAATAAAATTACTAAGTTGAAGTGGAAGACGTAAACATTCATTTGCAGAGAAGTCCTCGTGAGATAAAGTAGCAAGACGGATTACATGAGCATCATTGAATCGAGAGAAAGAATCTCTTGGATCAAGACATGATATGCATTCGTCGGTGTTAGCTTCAGAAAATCGATTATCCATCTCTTGTATAGTTAAATCAACAACATTGACATTGCAACCACAATAACATAAATTATGATAAAAAAATATATATGTATAGAAGACATAAATAGAAATATTATAGTACCTGATAAAATATCTCTACACGATAATAATGCAAATTCGTGATCAACTCTGCTCCATGCTTCTTATAACCACGGCGTGGTATAATTTCATCCATATCAACTTTGTTGCTTGATCATGCATGTCTTCTCATCCATTCTCTCTAAAATTTTGCAACTGAAGTTTCACACTTCGGATCAATGATATGTCTTGAATAATATTTCATTGATTATTCCCAATAAATGTTTCATCAAATGCAAAGTGAAAACAAACTCATAACTATCCATCCTTTCAATCAATCCTTCAGTGGTACTTCTGTTATCACGGAGAGTAGTATCATCACGTACAACTTCCAACACTTTCTCAACAGAAGACCACATAGAGCATAAACGAAGCAATGTAAAGAAATGTGAACCCCAACGAGTGTCTCCAGGCCTTACCAAACTAGTTTCTTGATTTTGACCTCTTCCACTTATCACTTCTCCATTATTAAGTTGTTCAACTAATCTTTCATGTTGCAACTGTCTAAGTTGGTCTTTTCTCTTACAAAATGCCCCGACCATATTCACAATCATGGAGACATAGCTAAAAACATCCTTCACAACTCTAATACCCTTGGCAGCCGCAATAATAATTAATTGAAGTTGATGAGAGAAACAATGAATATACATGACATATGGATTTTCTTGCAATATTAAGGATTTCAATCCATTAAACTCACCCCGCATATTAGAAGCTCCACCGTATCCTTGTTCTCTAACTTTAGATAGAGATAAATTATGCTTCACCAATAACTCATCAATAGTGCATTTCAATGTATGAGAGGAAGTGTCAGTTACATGCACGATCCCAATAAATCGCTCAATCTCATATCCTTCGTTATTCACATATCTTAAAACAACTTCCATCAACTCCTTCAATGAAACGTCTCGATCCTCATCAACCAAAAGAGTGAAAACTTTATCTCCAATATCATCAACTATGGCAAGTGTGACCTCTGAAGCACAAGCATTTGCTAATTCCTTTTGAATTCGTGGCGAATTCATTTGATTGTTAGCAGGAGCATTTGTAAACAAAAATTTGGATACATCATCGTTAAGTTCACTAAACCATAGAAGCAACTCAAGAAAATTATCTCGATTTGATGAACTACTTGACTCATCATGTCCACGAAAAGATAATCCTTACTTTAAGAGAAACCGAGTTACATTCAATGAGACAGTCAACCGAATACGATATGCAACTTCCATCTCACGGGTATTTGACCGTAATGTACTTGCCACATTGTTCCTTTGATCTTGAAAAGCTTCGAACTGAATTCTAGCATTATTATGACAACTATTCACGCCTCCAACATGATAATTGAATCTTTCTAATGCATTTTTCCAATTGCTATAACCTGTCTTTGTAAAAGCATCATCTGATTGTCGACCTCCTTTATCTGATTTCTTGAAAAGGTAGCACCAAAAGCAAAAAGTTGCCTCCTTTGATACACTATACTCTAACCATGTATACCTTTTAAACCAAATATCTTGAAAAATTCTTTCTTGAATGCCGTATTTCTTTTTTTTCATACTTATGTCCAATTGGTTGACAAGGGCCCTTATTCAAATACTCTCTTCGTACTCTATCACGAATTGAAACATTGAACTCTTCAATTGGCTTACGTTTTCCCAGATCACTAACAATATCATTCAAGTTCAACTCGACTTCTCTCCGGGGCTGATTTTCCATTGCTTCAACAATGGGTTCACTTGGGGAAGAAAATTCATCCCGACGTTTTTTTAAAGAAACGTTCCATCTTCTACAGTCAACCTAAACAATAATTATTGAACTACAATATTAGTTTATATCCATGACTCCACAAGACACTATCAACACTCACTAACAAAATTGTATTCTACGCGACAATCACAAATATTAGCTTGCAACTAACCAATCACCATTGTTATAACTTTTTTAGCTTGCAACTATTCTATCAAAATTTTACAAAAATAAGAGATAGAATATAAAATCAGAATCTGAATATTAATTTCACTAAAGTTTCAAAGACTCAAACCTTTGCACAATTGCAGCACGCCGTTTCTGTATTTTCGTGCCGCTGTGCTCCAAACTTGTAAACCCTTCTGCTTCTGTCTCTCTTTCTTTAGCTTTTAAAAATCCCAAAAACGCGTACTCCTACTTTAAATTTTAAAATCATTTTTAATAACAAGCCAAAATAACGTGTGCCACTTTTTAAAAGTGATAGCACTTTTATTAATTTGAAGAATAAAAAGAGTCAAAGATATTAACTGGGGTCAGGTCAGTTTGAACATAACTTTTATATTAATTAATTCATTGAAATTACTCATCTTCTTCCTTCTTCTTTCTTATTCTCCAACGCCATTGTTCCTTCTGCAAATTCTTACTTTCTCTGTCTATAATTTCAGCCCCTAGAACTATTAATCTCAAGATAATTTGTTCTTCAGTAGCATTATTTGGTAAGGGCTAAACATGATTTTTCAAAATTTTGAAAAATTTGAAAGTAGAAAAAAAAAAAAAAAATTGGGTAAGGGCTTCAGCCTTACCCTCTCTCCATGTGTGTCCGCCCCTGAATGTGATATGTAATGTAGTTAGTGTCAAAGTTGTGCGTTGATTAGTTAGGATTGTGTGTTAGTGTTTTGCTTTATATATTTTTAGATATGGACTGGTTTAAGGAAATAAAGGCAAGATTCCCTTAGTAAAAGTGATTGAAGAGAGGATGCATGTTGATTTGTGAGATTCCCTCCTTTAATAAACCAAAATCTGTTTGGATGACGTAAGGACTATAGAAATGCACTAATCTAATCCCTCTGCAAAGCCCTCTAAAATGTGAGTTAGAAGCCAGAGTAGAACATTTTCTACTGAAATAAAAAAATTAAGAGAGGCTGCCATTGATGCTCAGGGGGAAATGACATAAGCTATTGAGGACTAAAGACATTAGGATAACCAATTGAGCTTAATTCTTTCGAACCAGATAAACCTGCCTCATTGTAAGAGCACCCCTTAGTAACACACTTTGAGCCTGACTTGTAATTATCCATTCTGTTGGAAACCTTTCCCCTTCATGTCATGTGAACAAGGGATAGGTTGGGGTAACTCACCAGTCAGAAGAGGAAATAAGCCGTGAAACAGGGGGGGTACAAAACAGAAAGTTAGGAAGAAAACGGGCAGGAAACATTGTAACCTGACCCAGAAAAAAAAGGAAAGAGAAAACTAAAAAAATGAGTCAGAAAATGGGCAAGAAGAATGTATAACCTGACCCACAAAAGAAAAAGTAATTGAAAATAGGAGGGCATAAAATGATGTAACCTGTCCCTGTGAAAAGGTTAGATAAATAAGGCCAAAATGACCATGGGTATCTTCAAGGTTTGGGAAGTCTCAAATTGCACATAGAGAGGTTGTTCTAGTTTTGTCCCTGAGTTCACATGTCCTTCACACTTCTATATAGCTATGAACTTAGAACCAATAGGACCCTCACATTTATACATTGCAACCTTGCCTCATTACAACCTAAATAAAAGACATTAAGGAGTTAGCTTCTGTCAATAGAACTCTAGCATCAATGATATGGCAAAATGATTGAGAGAATGGTCCTAACAATTCTGGTGAGGATTGAGTGACTGAGTGAATCCAACAGTCGGAAAGACATAAGCTATCTTGACAAACGGACAATCATTAAGAGGTAGAAGAGGGGAAGGAAAGGAATATGAGACTGTAGACAATTGAATTGACCTTAAGCTTGTAGGGACGACTGCCAAATAACATAAACTAGTTCTGTCTTTTCTTTACATGGCAATGTGTTTCTTTACTTATGTGTTTTTCTTTTCCACGCTTAGTTCTGTTTATAATGTTTTGAATAAGAACCATGCTTTGAAATTTGCCTCTTTTCTTTTTCTTTTCTTTCATACTTGAGGACAAGTATGGGTTAAGTGTGAGCAGTTTGATGAGGCTCGTTTCACGCATGTGTTCTACCATAAAACTGCATCAAATTCTGTGACTTAACGTCTAATTTTGAGTCAGGTGTGCGTGAAAATAGCCATATTCAGAAAAGGAACAGAACATAATCAAATGACTGCGGCAGTGAGTTGATCAAGTCATAATCAAATGGAGCTAGCAGGAGTTTCCGCATGGGAGATAGAGCTGAAGACCCCACCACAAAGTGAAGGGCGAGAAAGACATTTTGGAGAGGATGGTACTCTAGGGATCAGAGCCCTACTCCTCTCTATATAAAGAAAGCTCAGCACGAGTAGAGGGGGGTCACACATACATTCTTAGAACATCTTTAGGAATTCAGCTCTCTTCGAGGGCTGAAATCGGAGCTCATTTTACTTCACCTTCCTGATTTCCGTTGCACACACACTTGTTCCTATTTTAGTTTAGTTTAGTGGTGTTTGGTGTTGGTTTTTGTCTTCATATTCTTTAGGTTATGATATTCCGCTTCGAGAGGAGGCGATGAAACAATTTCTGTTTTAGTTTGCTTGTTTTCAATTTACTTTTGATGTCATCGAATCTTGATACTTTTGATTTAGTAAAATTGGAGATATGATTTCGATGTTTGTTGCAATGTTTGTATGATGTCTCTGTTCTACCTTTGATTTCTTGTCTTATGAAGCAGATCTTAGCTAAAATTGTTTCGTTGTGTTTTGATTTGGTCAGATCTGAGTTTTACATCTATGTTATGTCCAGTTGCGAAGGAAATCATAGATGAGTTACCTTAGGATGTCTAGATTTGATAGATGTGTTTCCTTTTGCATGATTATAGGTCAGTTTCTTGTTCACGTAGTTGTAGTTTAGCTCTTAGGAGCATGTTTAATTTTTACTAGTTTGTATGATGCTTTATTGTTCAGATCCATTTTTACTCTGTTTTTCATGTTGATTTGGTAAAGAAGATGAAGTTTGTTAGAAAAGTTTTACTTTATCGTACGTTTGCAGGGGATTGACTGGCGCTACCTTATTCTGTTTGTCTATTTCAGGAAAATTTTAGTTTAAGTTGATCAAGTTGATTTTATTATATTTAGCAAGTTGATCAGTTTAGTTCTTAAGTCAATGTAGTTAACTTAACCCACCATAGTGAAGTGCGGCAACAACCATTCCCCATCGTGTCTCGCAAACAATGTTAAACGCATCATCTTTGTGGGATCGATCCTTACTTCCCTATACTAGTTAATAGTATTGTGGGTTAAGGTCACTTCTGAACTCTTCTATTCAGCTCACTCAAGTCGAATCTAAGTCAAGTTGATCAGTCTGAGCTTTCACTTGATCCACTAACCAGTAATTTTGCAGGTAGAAGGCACACATATGCCAGCTGGATCAATTCGACAATCCAACTTTAGTAGTTCACAACGACAATCCTAAAGAAAAGAATGAGAAGAACTCAGCGAAGACTTTTCAAGGCAGCAGGAGCCCCCGTATAGAAGATTGAGCATAACTTAAAGACCCCAAAAAGCCAAGGGCAGGAAGGACTTTTCTAGAGGATGGTACCCTAGCGATCAGAGCCCTACGCCTATCTATAAATAAGAAGCCAAGCGCGAGTAGGGGGAGAGATACACACTTAGAGATTCAACTCTCTTCTAGGGCTGAAATGGAAGCTCACTATACTCTACATTCTTGGTTTCCGTCACACACACTTTGGTTCTAGGTTTTAGTTGTGGTTTTGAGGTATTTTTACTGATAGTTTCCTGTTATGTAGCACCGTCCTTAGAAGAGGGCGAAGAAACAATCTTTTAAATTGTTGTCTGCTACATTTTCGCTTAAGTTTCCCTATTGTTTGAACTACCTTGTGGCAAGAAGCTCATTTCAAATCTGTGTTTATGATTTATTTGCAATGCTAAGTTTGTTGGTAAACGTTTATGATGTTTTTATGTTGCTGACTATTGAGTATTTAGGAAGAGTTTATGCTATTTAGATCTGAGTTGTTGATTTTGTATTACTGTTTGATTCGGAAGACTTTTGGAATGAAAGATGTTAGGAGGCTTAGATATAATTTAATGAAGTTGTTCTAAGTGTATTGTGAAGAGTAATGGCATGTTCGAGTTCAATTAAGTTTCTCAGTTGTAGATCTGGTATGTTGTTTCTTTTGAATTTCTGCATGATTATGGCTTAGTCGGTACACCCACGTAGTCATAGTCGATTTTAGCATAGATCTGAAGTTACAAGTTCTTTATATTAAGTATGTTCTGTCACAAATGGCTCATTAGCATAGAAATGTTTAGGATCTGGTTATACTTTGTGTTGCGTATCGATTTTATGAAGAAGATGAGTTTGTTGGTAAAGTGCACTTTATCGTACGTTTTGCAAATCTCTGACATTCGTTCACTTTTACTTTTCTGTCTTTTTTAGGAAACGACATTATGAATTCTCCAGTCCAAACAAGTTGATCAATTCAAGTTTTAGTTTAGCTTAGCAAGCGGATCAGTTTAGTTAGTTTAAGTCCCTCAATTTAGTCAGTCAAATAGATTTAACTTAACCCACCTTAATGCGTGGCAGTAGTCATCCCCAACTTGTTTTCAACAAATGTAGAACACATCGTCTCTGTGGGATTCGACCCTTACTTTCCATTACTAAATCATAGTAAAGTGGGTTAAGGTTTTGAAAGCCCTAAGTTCCTCCATCTGCGCATATTAAATGGACACGAGTAGGTCAGAACATGCTCAAATTGATCAATTAGAATTATCACTGGATCAATTTACAGGTACTTTAGGTAGAAAGAGACATCATCCACCTTGATCAATTTGGTATTTTGAGCTGATCAGTTCAAAACAAGAAACGACAGGAACGAACTTATGAAAAACAAGACTTTCAAGAAGAAAGTATTATATTGTCATTAACCAACAACATGACTACTAGAAAATTGGTGTAATATGACACTCAAAAATGTCGACAGAAAAATAATGTCATGCATTTTATCTATAATGGCATTCCATACAAGTGCAGCTGAGAGCCACTGTAATGATAGGTGAAATGCAATAATATAACTATCATAACTACACCAAAAAATTGCCACAAAATAGTATGTTTGTTGACATTTGAAAGTGACAGCAAATGTAATATGTGATTACATTGATTAATACAAATGAAAATTACAAGGGACCACCTATAGATTTTTAAAATTACATTTTTCTTTTGCAAATTTCATAATTTAGATTTTTCATTTGTAAATAGCATAATTTATAGGTTGCTCCTACAAATATATAAAAATTATTTTATTACTATAATTTAATTTTTCTAAATTTGAATATTATACAATTACATTTCCATTTCCCAACGTACTATCAGTTCCACTTTTACATTCACTTTAAATACAAAACATACTTTCATATAAAAAACTTATATAATAATTTCCATGAAATCAAAGTATACAATATCAAAATGAAAATACAAAAAAGGTTCTATATATCACTACACATTATCTAACGCTTAAGGTTTTTCTTAGAAGCTCCTTATCACATGTATCCTCATCCGCATTAGAATACTTAGCTAACTTCATCTTCGCAACAACATCATGTGTTCATGTTAATGTATTAAAAACGTAAAATATTAATCAACATAAACAATACTCCAACAAAATAATAAAAATTGATGATAAAGAGAAATATTAAGCTATCAACACTTAACTTTATTGATGCCTATTTTATGCTAATCAAAAAGTTGCCACATTCCATGATTTGACAATATAAGGTCAAGAAAAAAACTAAGGTAATAAGGTATTAACTGTTCTTGGGGACAAAGAAAACGTATCACACAAAGCTCAAATTATTAACGAATTTACCAACACTCTTTTACTTGTCTGTTCCCCATCAAATTTTCAATCATCAATGCAAGAAGAAACAAACCTTAAAATTATTTATCCATATGCACATATAGAACTTGCATATTGGCTTCAATACCCTTCTTATTCTCCCCCACTCCATAAAGTATTGCACAATATATAAAAAAGATCAAGCTAACAAACGTTAGTACCTACTGCATTTCTCACATAAAGGTTATATATTTAATACCTTTTATTCTTTGAACATCAGATACAGAACATATACTATATCAAAATGCATGACAATATGCAATCTCACTAACTCTTAGAAGAAAATGTAAAGAAACTATTATAAGCACGTGAAATTCAGACTAGGTACATAGCTACTGAGAGTTACCAAGACAATGCATTATCAACTTACAAGCTTAGAATGACTGAAGCAATGCAATGTTGAGTCTCTAAATTTGTGAATGGGATAACAATTTTATAGTCATAGACTTATTATTATTATATAGCTCCAAATATTAATAAACTTATTATTCACATAAACTTATTATTCAAAAATTCACCCATAATCAAGTCTACAAATCAATAAAGTTATAAAACGTAAATGATAATGTGTTATATAATTCCATACTATGACCAAAGCAAAAGAATTAATCTAATAAATGAGTGAAACTTATAAAGTCATGTGTAAACTGGCAATAAGGTGCAATGGTGATTCTCCATATGGCTAATTATATTAATCAACTAATGAATCGACAACCATTAGCATTCAAAACTCTAATTTCCCCAACTTATCCATGTTAACTCCACTTCACAAGAGGAACAAACCATATGCTTCATTTTTGACAGAAGAATCAAAAAATGAAATTCTTATATATCTACTTTATCCACTATTTTACCCAAATCGTTAACCAAATCATAAGCTAGACAATTATCACAAACTATTTCCTACATAAAAACCTAGAATTGAAAAAATTAGGATTCACAAACAAACAACATTTTAAACTATGGAAAAAAACCTCACGTGGAGTAACAAGGGCAGCGACTATTAGCGTGGGCAACGCCGCCGCCGGGGAAGGGTTTTCGGAGGTGAGCAGTGGCGCCGGTCGGTGACTAGTCGCATGGGCAGCAGAGACATGTTTGGGCAGTGGCGCGCTTATGGAGAGTTTTGATGACTTTTTAATATGTTATGTTTAATTGTTGGTTTTAAATTTTCTATATTTTCTGAATGTCACAGTTAAATATTTCTTAATTTAAGTAATTAATATGTCAATTATCCATTTGCTTCGTAAAATATTAGGTGATGAGTTTGCATTTGTGAAAATTTAAATTTTTTATTTTTATTACAATATTAAGAATTATTTTTACTTTGAAACTGTAAGACACTTAAAAGTGCCATTAATGAGTTCCAATTGCGGCATTTGTTTTGAGATGCAGTAATAGTATATGTTGTACGTGCAGTGAAAAGCTAGTGTAGTGACTGAAAATCTGTACTGGCACCTTTTACAAAGTGTGATAAAAAGAAAATGTAGTGAGAAGCTAATTTTCTAGTAGTACAAATACTGTAGGTAGAAAGAGACATCATCCAACTTGATCAATTTGGTATTTCGAGTTAGATCAGTCCAAAACAAGAAACAACAGGAACGAACTTATGAAAAACGAGGCTTTCAAGAAGAAAGTATTATATTGTTATTAGCCAACAACTTGGAGTATATATCAATACTATCATAACACCGGATGACATTAGAATTTTATTGGAGGACATAGAGGTGAACTAAATGGCGAGATTTATGATAGTAACAAACAAAATGATTTCAGAATTAGATTCATTTCTTATCGATTAAGTTTTGTGACGGCGGCGTATTTTTGAAAAATATCATACTTTGGTTTTTACTCGTGTCATATAATGTACTCTATAAAAGATATAAATATGCACAATCTACCCTGACCATTAGCTTAATACAACATAAAAATAATGTTTTTAAAACAGCTCAAGTGTACTTTTTCCGACACTAAATATAGAGCGAGAATTAATTTGTTATTTTGGTGGAGTACTTGAGGTTTATTTGACATATTTTCAAATTGATGACATTTGCAGTTTTGTATTTTCCAGACGCAAATAAAATATATATTCCTGAATCTTTCAATCACATTGGACCAAACATAAGATCTGATCTTCTACTTTAATTTTCTTATAGGGAAGCCAATAACTTGCTATCTCTGTTGATTAAAATTTATTCCACTTTAACTCAGCACAAAAATTTATCAACTTTGACTCAGCATAAATTTTAAAAAATATAATATAAAATAAGTTGAAAAATTAATGAAATATAATATAAAATGAGTTGAAAAATTAATAAATTATAAGTCATACTTTTATAAATTAATTTTATAATATAATATGAGTAAGAATGAGTGAGTATAAATTAATTTTATAATAAAATATGAATAAGAATGAGTTAGTAAAAATATAAGATTTATTAAAAAAATAATAAAAAAAATAAAATAGAACAAATTTTGGGAACAGACTGAAATGAATAAATGGGACAAATTTTCAGAAATGAAGGTATAAATGTTGAATTTTTAAGAATATGATTTATTTGTGTTATTGACTTCCCTTTTAATTTTTTTAGTAAATAGTATTCACAAGTGGAAACTACATTTCATTAATTTTTTTTTTTATAGAGGTACAAATTACGAGTATTACGTTATCGGATAACACATTAATCGGCTTGTTTTCTTTCGATTAAATTCTTTATGAGTTTTAATTTGAAGTAGTGCAATTAAAAAGAAGATAAGCAAAATTAATATGCAGTAGAAGAAGTAGACGAAATATACATAACATAATAATAATAAAGAAAAAGAATGTGATAATTAATTAATAAGTCTACCATGATCAAGGTCTCTCTTCTTCCCCCATTCCCTCATGCAGAGGCGCAGCTTCTTCCCCGCCGCCAGAAACTCCACCGCCTGCCTCGGCGTCAGTATCCTCACAATCTCCTTCACCGTCCCCACTCTCAGCCGATCCGCCTCCTCCATCACCCCCGCCATCTCCCTCCCATGCTTATCCAGCGCCCTCTCCACATCCCCTTCCTCCCCGCCCACAACCATCGCCGCGATCGGATTGTCCAGCAGATCCTCCTGCAGCGTGGCCAGCTTCGTCGACAGGCTCCGCTCCTCGCGGATGGTCCGCTGGTGGAGCCCGTCCACGGAGACTAGCTGGCGCGGCGAGAGCTGCCCCAGGCTGCTCTCGCCGCCCCGGACGCCGGTGAGGAAGTCGGAGAGGTGGGACTCGAGGTCGAGGCCGCAGAGGGCGTAGATGAGGCGGATGTAGGAGGAGGGGCGGCACCCGCCGATCCAGAGGACGGACCGCTCTAGGGAGGTGCACCACGTGGGGGCGTAGTAGGGCGACACGTCGGCCAGGGCCATGACGTGGCGCTGACGCGTGTACTCCTCGAAGTGGCGGATTATTTTCTCGATCAGGCGGCTCAGCTCGGCGTCGTTTGTGGCGCGCGCCGCGGCTGCGTGGGTCAGCTCGGAGAGCTCCTCCTCTTGGAGGTGCATCCACTCTTGGTAGTGGCACCTCTCGTTGCTTTGGTCGCTTGCTGCAGCCATTTTTATTTTTCTTTTCTCTCTCGAGATAATATTGGTGTAGAGTTGGTGGAGTTGGACTGAATATATATAGACCTATAACTGGGGGCTATTAGTTTTATACTCCCTCCTTACCAACATACTAGACTCAATTTTTTTGTCACAAAAATTTAGGAGGTGTTATTTAGCGGTGCAAGTGGAGTTTGTAATAAAATAAATTTTTATCATAAACAGAAATAGCTCAAGTATGTTGGGACACCCTGAAGTGATATACGAGTCTAATATCTTAGAACAGATGAAGTAATAAAATGTGAGTGAGAATGAGTTACTGGAATATTAGATTCACTATAAGAAATAATACTCTCTTCCATAGTAATGGAGGCGTTCCTTTTCGGCACGAAGATTAAGAAAAATTGTGTTAGATGAGTTGAGTAAATGGAGAGTAAAGTGGAAAATTAAAAAGATAGAGAAATGAAGAGGGAATAAAATAAGAGAGAGTAAAGTAGGTGTGGAAAAATGTGTTGACTTTTTTCAAAAAAAGAAATGACTCTTTTACTATGGAACGTTCCAAAATGACAAAATGACTCTATTATTATGAAACGAAAGGAGTAAAAAAGAAATGTGATAAATTTTATGAGACTGACAAAAATAAAAAAAAATGGCAAATTTTATGGGACAAAGTATAAATTTGCACTCTTTTTACTGCTGTGTCTCATTTTAATTTAATACTGATTTTTGGAATGGTGAAAGTAAAAATAATACTCCTTAAAAATAAAGTACTTAAAGACGATTAATAAGGAACATCTCGAAATAAATAATTGGGATATGTAATGAGAGACGGAAGGAGTAGAATATGTGTGTGGGGAAAAGGGAGGGCGGTTTTGATGGTTTATGTGAGTTTGTTAATGTATATTTGGTGGTGTGAATTGTAGCGCGGAATAAGACAAAGTTTTCAATCAAATTACTTTTGCAGAGAGGGATATCTTTCTTGCCTTGTTCTCATCCATGCATGATATTTTTGCGCACACTATCCTATAGTTTTGTTTTCATATAATAAATTTTGTTGTTGAGACTGAGAAACTCGTAACTGCTAGCTATTGGATAATAGTGCTTATTTGGATTTATCTTCTAGTTTGTATATCAACAATATAGTAGATATTTATTTGGAAAATCAAATATCATATATACGGATTTATAATTTTTATTATCTTAACAAATAGGTTAAATATCTCGAATTCGAGTTTAATCTCTTTAATTTTTTATTAATTTGTCAATAAAATTGAAAAAGACGACTACGTTGTGTAATACTTTTATATTGTGATATACTCCCTCCGTCCACGAAAATTTGTCCCAGTTTTTCATTTCCGTCCGTCCCCCAAAATTTGTCCCATTTCACTTTTACCATTTTTGGTAATGGACCCCATATTCCACTAACTCATTCCTACTCACATTTTATTATAAAACTAATACTTTAAAAGTAGGACCCACAATCCACTAACTTTTTCAACTCACTTTCCATTACATTTCTTAAAATCCGTGCCCGGTCAAACCGGGACGAATTTTCGTGGACGGAGGTAGTAAATTGGACGAAATAGATAGTGCATGAAAAATAATATTTAATTAGCTGTTAACTTCATTATAGTCAAATACAGGCTATTTTTATGTGTGAGAAGATATAAAAATGCCCTTAATTTATCGATTAATATCGTCACAACCATTATACTGTCATCATATTGTCATGTTTTAAAAAGTTAAATGCATTAATTTTGGTTTAAGTGCTATAACTAAGGAAGGAAATCACCCACATATCTCATGCACACATGTATCATCTCTCATTCAATATATTTTTATTGTATAGAATACTGAATTAAAGATTATCGTTTCTCTTTCATAAAAAAATAATAGTAACTTTTAAACTTCACATAACTCTCTTCATTTATATTATTTTTCATAAAATGTAGTATATCTAAGAGGTCATTTTATGATGATTGTAAGAAATTTATAAATGCATATGTTCACATGAAGAAATTTATACATTCATTTTGCAATGCAGTCCAGTTAGTTAGATAAGAAATATACTATAATGATAATTTTGTGTGATATAATGATATTTTCAAGCTCATATGTTAACATATTTATCACTATGTTGTTATTTATTTAGAATTTCAAAAATATAATGGATGATATACAATGCAAATATTGAACTGATATGATTATAGTCTAAATATACAATGAACATTGTATTGATATTCATTCCAATTTTAAGGATTAAAATGGATAGTCCAATTTGTCCGAAAGATATATAATTATATACTACTACTAATAATAGTATATGTAAATGTTGCGTCTACTCTATTCCTTCCTCGCATTCTCAACATGCAATATGTACATTGTATTCCTCATATTTAATCATATTTCAATTTATACACGTGACAAATAAAAGTTATACGTATAATATAATAATATTAACAAAAAAGTTACTCTGTGGGCAAGAGGTGGGAATCATTAAAGTGTGTGAAACTGGTATCGATTTGTTTGCATATGAAGCAGCAGTGATGGCAGATTCTACAAGTTCAATGTATCTTACCAACAATTTGTTTTAAATTTTAAACGAGCTTGCGATGGTCTCTGCGTACATAACTATATCACTCTGTTATTTCCTAGGCTAGTGCTTCCTTGATGGTTTGTGCCCATTTATATACTCGTGCCATTATAGTTAAAGTTATATTATGATGATATTAAACAACCTATCACAATTACTAATGATAGCAAAGCCTGATAAACCATAATTAAGGATGGGAATGAATGAGAAGGGATAAAAATGGAGAATGATACATGGATTAATCATACTCCATTATAAAATTCGTCTTTAGGTAATTGAGTCGTATTTCTTTTTGGATTGTCCTAATATAGTTATGACATTTACTTTTTTGACAAAAACTTTATCTTCTGTTATACTTTACACTCTCTTCCTCACTCTTACTTCATCTCTCTACTTTAACTTTTAATACATCAATTTCTTATATCTCGTATCCTAAAATAATACTACTTGAGTATAATAGCTCGATAATAAAGACTCGAGCTAGGGGTTAATGCATAACAACTTGTCAAGCATAAGAGTCTTCAAGAAATAATGAATTAACTTGCTCAAAGCACAACAGAAACAACTGAATGTAGTTCCATATATGAAGACATGAACCTCCGAGAGTACTTCATAAACACAAGTGTAAGCCCATTTGAAACAGCACCCACCATACTTCACAGCTCAACCTCTACATTTAGAAATACATGCAGGGCCGAGTACAAAGATACTCAGTGAACACATTGTGAAAAGATACAATCATACATTTGAAAATACTGTCAAGCCATCGTCACAATAATACTCAGGGTTTTTCTTTAATGTTCAAGCTTACTAAATTCTCTTACATAAAAGATTGTTTGATCAGACTAAATTCATTCTGTAATTCGCCATATCAGAACATTTGTGTCAAGAAAGTGATCACTTTCCACGGTCACTAGACCGGCCAACCCTTTCGATGACACACAATCCAAGTGTAAACTAGTTCGAGTAGGGACCCTTGCAAGCTAGGACCCAAATTTGATGAATAACGTTTAGCATAGCACATTCGATATTACAAAACAAATAGACATCATACATAAAATAAATCATTCATGGTAAGACAACTTTATTACACCGATAAATATAATCTCGAAAATACTTCATATTCTATCCACATTTTTACGTAGAATAGAAAAGTTCACCTCATCCGCTTCCAAACTCCGTAAAACTATATTAACCTTCTTGAAGTTAAATTCCTTACGATAGACCTTCTCCAACAAAAGATAATAATCTATTTAATTTTAAAAAATAATAAAAGTGGATAGTATGCATATATGATATGCATTATATCCTTTCATCCTTTCAAGTGTGAACCCTTTCGCTTTAATTAAATCAGAAAAAATATTCTTGGAAATTAATTATCCAAGATTTTAATTGACTAAATAAATCCGAGAATATTTGAATCAAAATATGCAAGTTTACTTTCTTAAATTAATTAAAGATATTTTTTAAAAAAACATAGTCATTTAATTTATATAATTAATCTTAATCTAAAAATTAATTAAATACTAGAGTTCAAGAAATAATTTAAAGAGTACAAAAATTAAATTAAAAATGGGTTTAGTAAAATCTTGACCCGACATAATCAAAGGAAGATTAGGGCTAATTTTTTCACTGTTTCGGCCCAAGTTGTAACAGTACGAGCCCAAAAAAGAGCTTAAAACGAAAAGGCACAAAGTTGTAGTAGTATTTTTTTATGTTTTAAACTTATACCACCTTATTATTTAAAGTAGAAATTTTTGAAATTACATGAATTTTAATGATTGGTAAAATAGAATATTTAAAAAGTTTCTATTTTTAAGGGACAACAAATATGTAAATAGTTTCTATTTCCAAGAGATATCGGCAGTACTTCAAATACCTTAATCTGCAAAGACACACCTCCGTCTTTTCTCTCTCACACAATCTACGCCTCTTTCTACATAGAAGTTCAATTTAATTTCATATTTTTTTTCATAAAATTTATAAAAATATAGACCCTCTATTTATAATAAAAAAATTTCTATACTTTTACATATATATTAATAAAAATGTTAGAGCATCTCCAATGGTCGGCTAGCGACCGGCTAGCCGATTCGTCGCGCTAGCCGATCGGCTAGCCGAACCATTGCAATCGGCGAGGGCGATTTCGGCGAGCGGATCGGCGTGGGTTGGCCGATCGCTCGTCGCTGGCCGAAGCGCTGGCCGATCGGCTAGCCGCCATTGTGGAGGCCCGATCGGCCAGCGATCGGCCAGCGCTGATTTTCGATTTTTTTTTTAAATCATATATAAACGCGATTTTCGTTTCATTTTCATTTGCACCACTTGTTTTAACGAGTTTTCTCTCTCTCTAACTTTCTGTACAAGAGCATCATCGAGCGATGGATCACAACAACGAGTCCAGTCCAGCGACGAGTGGATCTCAGACTCCCACGGTACCTGTGGGATCTGGATGGGGGCAGATGGGCCCGGGGTTTAACATCCCGTGGAATCAGATGATGGGGATATGGCTGGTGCGCCGGGGGGGGGGGGGGTGCAGGGGGGGAACCAGGGGGGTATGCCGTGGGGGATGCTGGGCGGCGGGCAGTCAGCGCCCGGGTGGGGGGGTATGCCCCAGCTGCAGCAGCAGATGATGGGGATGATGTGGCAGGGGGGGATGCCGCACGGTATGCATCCCGGGATGCCGGGGGGTTGCAGGGGTCACCGGGAGGGGACGCGGTGTATCGGCCCTCGCTTGATTTTTTGACGGCTTCATCTCACACGTCGACCCCGGTGGAGACGCAGTTCTCTGGCGATGACCTTCTGTCATTGCATGATATGGGGATCGATCTCGGGGACGATGATACTCCCGTTCCAGCGACGCCGGCCGCACCGAAGAAGAAGACGAGGGGGAGGGGGAAGGGCAAGGCGGTCGGCGAGTCATCGCAGCCCGCAGCCACTGGCCGGAGGAAGTGGACGGAGGATGAGTACGCCGGGGTGGCCAAGGGGTGGTTGGAGGTGTGCGACGATCCGCTGGTTGCGAACAACCAGCGGGTCGTCAACATGTGGGCGAAGATCAGAGATGCCTATAGGAGGCACTGCCCGCACGGGAAGGACTTCAGCAACGAGGAGGTCCGGAAGGGGTGGGAGCGCACCAGGGCCGCGGCGGGCCGTTTTGCGAATTTGTACGCCAACGCCCGCCGTCAGCTCAGAAGTGGGGCAGACTGAGGACGACGCCCGGAGGATAGCCGCGAGTCAGTTCCCCTTGGAGGGGAAGTATAAGGAGTTCACCTTCTGGGAGTGCTTCTTGTTGTTGAAGGACTCCGAGAAGTTCCGGGCGGGGTGCGACGCTGGGTGGCCGAAGAAGCACCGACTGAACTATAGCGGCGACTACAGCGGCAGCAGCGGAGGATCCCACGACCTCCCCCCGGATGCTGAGGAGTTTCCATCCCCTCCTTCATTTACTGGTCGCCCCCGCCCGGTTGGACAAAAGCGGGCGCAGCGGGCTGCGAGGGGCGGATCCCCCCTATCGCCCCGCGAGGTCCAGTCCTCCGCCCTCCCAGCCGCCCCACTCGAGTACACTCTCCATTCGCGTAACCAAACGCGGGCTCAGATGTTACAGGTCTTCCGAGAGTGGAAGAACGCCACTGACCCCACGGAGAAGAGGTTTCTTTACGAGATGCTCGAGAGCATGCGTGCTGATTTAGAGATCGCGAGGTCACGGCTGGGGGGTTCCGACGTGGGCTCAGATACCACGGGTGGCGGCAGCGGCGGCGGCGACGACGAGGACGACGGCGACGGCGATGAGGAGTAGAGAGTGGCGGGGCTCGTGTGTTGAAGCCCTTTTTTTAAAAAAAAAATCATGTACTTTTTTATTTAAATCTTTGTAATTTTTTTAATGGAATGGATTATTTTTCCCGTATATGTGTCGTAAATTTAATTCCGTATTTTAATTGCAATTTTAATTCCGTAAATGTAGTATATTTTGAATTATTTTTATTGCGGCTGGCCTATGGCTGGCCTAAGCATCATTGCGGATGCTCTTATACCCATAAAAACCTTACTTAGTGAAAATTTATCTTGAATAAATAATTACTCCCTCCATGTTTCTTGTTAATAAAGACATCTCATTTTTGCATGGAGTTTAAGAATAGTGTGTTAAAAGGATGGTGGAAAAAGTAAGAGAGATGAAGAGAGAATAATATAAAAATGAGAATTACTTATTTGCCAAAACTAGAATGACTCTATTAACTTGGAACTCCCTAAAATAGAAAAATGACTCTATTAACATGGAACAGAGGGAGTATTTTGATATTAAATACTATTAAAATGTTGTTTAATACTCCATTCATCGTAAGGTAATTGAGTTGTGTTCATTTTCATGTTGTCTTATGGAGTACTAAAAGATGATAATTAAGAGATACATTGTAATTGAAACATTTCGTTTTTGCACGTGTTTAGGAAAATGATATTAAATTCTAGCCAGATTTAAATAGATCAGGATTAATGGATGCCTAAAATTTATATAAATATGTATGTTGGGATCATATGAGGAAAATGTTATTATTTTGGATATAAAAAAATTTGATGAATTACTCCTAAAAGTTCCCATTGATGAAAAGAGTAAAGTTAAAAGTGTAAATTGAAAATCATTTAAGGTATTCTTTCAGTTTCAATAAAATGCAATTGGATGAATACTCAACTTATCCAACACTGTTTTTAGCACTCTAGAATTTACTGTATCTATCAAAATATCTGCTGGTTGATCTTCTGAATGGAAAAAAAGGGTAATTCGATGATTGCTCTTTCTATCTTCTCCTTGATGAAGTGTCGTTTAACTTTAACATGTTTTGTTATGTCCGCTGACTTGATGTCGGCGGATCACTGAGATCCTCGGTTGGGTCAGGACTTCAATTTTGACTATTTTCCACTCCCTCCATCCTACTATAAGTGAGGCGTATTCCTTTTTAGTTTATCCCATTAAGTAACACATTTTCTTTTATGGCAAAAAAAATCACTTTATATCTCTCTTACTTTATCATCTCTCTAACTTTTTCTCTCTACTTTTTTGTCACTCATACTTTATTCTTTCTTCGTTTAACAAACCACTACCTAAACCTGTGCCCAAAGAAAATTGTGTCACGTGTAATGGGACGGAGAGAGTACCTTTTTCTAAACCTTTTTTCTATGATAATTTCTCAACAAACACATCAAATTAATAATATGAATAATATATACAATTTAAGAACATAATTTCCATTGATATTAAAAATTACTTTGGCCAAAAAATCCAAATTTAGTAAGGCAAGTAATCATTATGTATAATGTTAATAAGCACTTACATATATCACTTGAAAATAAAAGGTTGAAATGTCAAAAAAAAAGCATCTAGTATTCAGATTAGATATGTAACTTGTACAAGTATGTCTATTCCAATTCCTTTTAGTCCCCGCCAAATTTAAGGTATTCAACTATCTAAGAGGTCAATAGCACGAAATATAAAAATATAAGGACTAAAAATACAATTTACCATCTCTCCTATTTTGAAAAAGAAAATAAAGAAATAGCGTTGGCGCTCATTTTCCATCAAAGGTACACACGCTTTGATGCGGTGTTGACACGTTGGAGCCCAATCTCACCAGGTGGTACAAACCATGCATGCATTTTCAATCTAAATATATTCATCAATTTCGTGATTTCTTCCAATTCATATAGCTAAATAAAATGAAAACCCTAACCGAAGAGAAATTCTCGGATTTCTACCAGAAATGGATGGCGGAGCTCGAAGAACTCCTCCTCTCCGTGGCCAAGGATCCGCCGCAGGGGTCCGGCTGCGCCGCCGCGATCGGGAAACTCACGGCCCACCACAAAGAGTTCTACAGATTCAAATGGGCCTCGGCCCATGAAGACGTGCTGGCCTTCTTCTGCGGCCCAGTCTGGCTGAGCCCATTCGAGACGGCCCATCTCTGGATCACCGGGTGGAAGCCTTCCGCGGCGTTCCGGCTGATTCCGGCGGCCGGATTGGCGGCGGAGCAGGTGAGGAAGATCGAGGTGCTGCGGGGGAGGATGAGGGTGGAGGAGGGGAGGGTGGAGGGGGAGATGGAGCGGCTACAAATGGCGGTGGCGGATAGGAATGCGGTGGAGGTGGTGAGGCGGGGAGGCGCAGAGGAGGCGGCGGTGGGGGGGTTTTTGGAGGGGTTGGAGAGGGTTATGAAGTTGGCTGATTGTGTGAGGCTCAAAACGTTGAAAGGGTTGTTGGAGATTTTGAGCCCCATGCAGAGTGTGGAGTTTTTGGCTACTAATGCCTTGTTTCAAATTAGGGTTAGGAAATTGGGCATGATTCATGAGAGGACTGGTTTGGTTTCTTGATCGATGGAAACTATCTAATTAATGAATATTTCAAGATTTTATGGTTTTTGATGTTATGTTGCATTGGGTTACGGTGTTTTGAGTGGTTTGCGTAGAAATGGTATTATGAATATTTGAGTAATATACCAATCAACATTGTTAACATTAAGATATGAAATGGGATAAGGAAAAGACCTCTTTTAGTCGACTATAGGTTTTGCCATCTTGATATCTCCAATTTATATTGGCGGGGACTTATTGATGTGCAAGTGCAATGGAGCCTCACTTTTTCAATTACGAAATTTAGTTACGGCTCCCTGTGGGAGCTCCCTCTGTCCCACAGGAATATGCACTTTCTAATTGTGGAAACTCTTTTCTCTTAAGTGAGATGAGACTCATTCTCTACTAATAATACTTTTATTATCTTTTATTTCTGCCTCTCTCTTATTTTACCAATTTTGCATTAAAACCTGTGTCGAATCCAAAGTGCATATTCTTTTGGGGCGGAGAGAGTACTACTAATTATAAAATTTACAAGTAGATAAAGGATATTAACAATAGGGGCACAAATTAACATGGACGACATCTAGCCACTGTGTTTTGTTGCGCTATTGCAACGCGCGACTAACAAGGGGGCGACATCGTATCCAACCGCTATAGACGGGTGGCATGGCGGTTATGTAATAGGCTGTAATACACCTAATTACAGTGAAAAAAAAATGTAGTTGGGTGTGTTAATTGGAGGGGAAAAGTTGCTCTATTATTTCTACAAACAGAAATATGTGATTTTATCTGCGACACAAACCAAAAAGAAAAAAAAAATATCATCTTAAGCTGGAACAGATAAAGTAATTTTTTTTCATGAACTTAACTTTGTAAATAATATCCGCGGGTGCTATTTTTCACGGCGACGGACCAACTTGTGAAAACTAAGGTGGAGGTTGAGTTGGCAATTTTATTTAAGTGGTGGAAGTTCGATTCGTAGATGACATGTCACTTTTGCTCTAATCTTACATCGTTTCTTCCCCAATTTAGTAAATTGTCCAAATATTTTTCCCACCGTTTGGTAGTACCAGGATTTGAATGTGACATTGCAAGCATAGTTATTTTGAATGTGAAATGATTATGGAAAAAGAAGAAGAGTTAACTGTGTTATTAGTCCTTACGTTTGGGTTTATGATACACCTAACAAAAAAGACATTAAATGAACCTAACGTTTAAAATATTATTTCATTAATTTGTTACTCTAAGCCAAACTTTAAGACGATTTTTACGGTTGATATTTTATTCAGAATTTTAATTTAACTCAAACAGAAATTTTTAACATCATATAAACATTCAATCTTTAGTTATAAATTTGCATAGTTTCTTGTCATTCATGATAAAATTAAAACATGAGTAATATTTTGAAAAATATTCTAGCATGTGATATTAGCTATTTAGGATTTGGAGAATTTTTTTTATTAATAGAGAAAAGGCCAAAAGTGGTCCCAAACATATGACCGTTTTATCAATTTGGTTCTAAACATTATCTTTTTGATTATTTGGTCCTTCACAAATGAATTTTGACCCGAATCGGTCCCCAATTAACAAATCCGTTAAAAAATAGACGGTGATTGCAAATTTGACAAAATATGGGTAAGGATTCTACTTCCAAAAGCAAAGAGAAAGAAATCGAGAGATGCTTCGGCGAAAACCTACAAAAATTGAAGTGAAAGTGAAAGACAAAGAAGAACTCGAAGAAGCCCCCAAACAACGCGCCGCCTCATCCTCCGCCACCACCACCACCGCCTCCTCCCTTCTCCACCACTTCGATCGCTCCGCCGTTGACCCCACCTCCAAATCCCACCGCAACGGCCTCAAAACCATCCAACAAAATCCCCAATCACGGCTTCCATTTCTCGATTACTGATGGAAGTCGAAGTGAAGCTCCGATTGCCCAACAAATCCGCCCACCAGAAGCTCCTCGCATCCCTCTCCCCATTCCACGCCGCAACCCACCACCAGCACAACACCTTCTACGACGGATCCGCCGCCGAGCTGAGCTCCCAGAGTGCCATCCTCCGCCTCCGCTTCCACGAGGAGCCCGACCGCCCCAAATGCTTCGTCACGCTCAAGGCCAACGCCGTGCTAGCCAACGGCGTCAGCCGCGTGGAGGAGGAAGCTCGTCGGACCGTCTGGTGTACAAAGAACGCTCCATAACTTGTTCACGAACTGCAGTCGTCGCCGGAATAGAGGAGAATGAAGAAAGGAGAACGAAGAACTGTTCTTCGTCATTTTAGAGTTTTTAACAATTTTATTTTTATTTTTCTAAAATAATTTAAAATATTAATTAAAATAGTTAATTTGGCCAAAACTTAATTAAATCACATTGACCATTTATTTTTTATCGGATCTGTTAATTGGGACCGATTCGGGTCAAAATTCATTTGTGAGGACCAAATAATAAAAAAGATAATGTTTAGGACCAAATTGATAAAACGGTCATATGTTTGGGACCACTTTTAACCTTTACTCTTGTTAATAATAGTATTTGAAATTAAGCGAATGTAAATTTATAAATTAATACTGCAAAATTAGGATATTTTCATAATAAATAAAATTGATTCGTAAGTCAAGGTTAAAAAAAATCTCATTTTATTATTTTCATATTAATTAAGACAGATAATGATAAATCTGTATATTATAAAAAAGTAGAAAGTGTAAATAATGACAAAATTTTAATTGCATATGAAGTACCATAAATTATTAGGAAATTACATAAAAAGTTGTTGACAGAAATGTGGCAAAAATCATGTCACCAGTATAATAGAGTGACAAAAATGCCCTTATATGGCATGAGGGTGTTCTAGTCCAAAAAAACAGCATTCGTGATTATATTAAACGTTAGGACTCTCTAGCGCTATAAATTTTGTTAGGGGTCTGTAGCGTCATAATCCAAAACATTAGGGACTAATAAGGCAGTTCACTCAAAGAACGTATAATTCGAATCATAAGAATAGCAATGAATGAGTGAAAAAAAGGAACCAACTTGTGATGCTCAGATCAAGGAAATTAAGCAAAGGTTTATATTTATCGACAGCTTCGTCTAGTAAATGATGATATACAGGTGACTTACACAGAGGCAAAATCAAGTCGCCTCCGCCGATAAAATCTCGAGCTCCGCCCACCACAATGGAGAGAGCCTTGGCGTTGCCAACTCTGGTGATATGTCAATGGCTTGTCTCAACATCTCGATCACTTCCCTCATCGAAGGCCTCTTCCACACGTCTCGCTGAACGCAGCGCTGGATCACCTCACAGATGATTTCGAGTTCGTTTTCCTTGTTAGATTTCAGCGTTGGATCGACCAAGCTGCTGAAGTTCTTCCTGCCGTTCAACAAAGGAGCAGCCTGACAAAAGTTTCAAGATTTAGCTTTGGATATGAGTGTTAAACAACTTATGACTCGAAGCGAACTGTTTCCTAACCAAACGAACGCACACAGTCAAAGGATCTAAAGGACGAACCCAGTTCATGAGAAGCCCTTGCTCTTCCGAATAAGGAAGCTTTCCAGATATAGTTTCCAGCATCAAGATTCCAAAGCCATAGACATTAGTCTCTGCATCAGCAAGTGGGGGCAGCTGAGAGTGCTCCGACTCGTTTTCTGCAGGGTTCTTTGACTTGGCTACGAGGTCTCTCCAAAACCCGACATCTGCTACCTGAAAAGGATGTTTTTTGGTTCACAATTGAATTAAAAATACGTTCTTAATGCTGTTTCGTTGTCAAAATCGAGCTTACTTTAGCAGCGTAGTCTTCTGTTAGAAATATCTCTTTGGAAGTGAGGTTGAAGTGAGAGATTGGTGGATTGAGCTCATGCATGTGTTGAAGGCAATATCCGGTTCCCATGATTATCCGTATCCTTGCACTCCAATCGAGGTGATCAAGCCCTTCAACTGCATGAAAGAGAGCATATTCAGCGAGGTTAAACACAGTAAAGGGCGCTACATACATAAAAATGGAGATCATATCCTCGAAGAGATTTACCATGCAGATGCTCAAAGAGAGAGCCGTTTGGAGCATACTCAGAAACCATCATTCGGGTGAAAGGATCGTCCTCCTCACAGTAACCAAGAAGATTGACGAAATTTTTGTGGTTTATCCGCGACAAGGTATCAATCTGTGTAGAGACATTTAGAAATAAAATTCACCTTTAGGAGACGATGACTTCTACGAAAAATGAAGGCAGATTATCTGCTTACCTTCTTCCTGAATATTCTTTCAGAGTGTTTGGACCAGTCATTGAGAGCAAGTACGGCGGTTGAAATAACAGCGATTTCAACTCCACTCGATAGAGTGCCCTTGTACACCGTGGCTATACCATCTTCGGTTGAGATAATATTGCTGAAATCCTCACACGCAGTTTCCAGCTCGGGTCTGTTCAGCTTAGGAACCCCTAGAGAAGAAGCACGCCATTTCAATACGTATATTGAAGCCTACGCTATGCTGATTGCGTGAAGTATACCTGTGACAAATGCTTTCTGCAGCTGCCCACTCAATCCGGTCTTCCACGGACGAATAGTTTTAACTGCTCTGCTTCTGCAGATGACGAGCATAATTGATGTAACCACGAGCAAAAAAAGTAGGGTCGACAGCCCTATAATAAGTTTCAAGGAGTGCCCAGATTTTCCGCCGGTTGGTTGAGTGATAGAAGGAGGCGATGGAACAGGAGCTGGTGCCCTTTTCTTCGCATTTGGAACAGCAGGAAACGACCCACTACTTCTGCTTGGAATAGCAACATTTCCCAGTTGAACTAGGGGCACGACATTGGAGGGTAGGGCAACAAGATTAGTCGACTGTTCAACTAGTACGCGACGCTGGTTGGTCTGGTCATCCACATTACATCTGACAGCTGACTCCGGTAAATCTGAAAAAATACAATAACAAAGGTAAATATGTAGATTTCATCGGTTTAAGAAAGTAAAGGTGGGATCTCGTGAGTACCAATGCCATAGGCATCTGGCTGATTTTGCAACGATTCACTTCCAAGGTTGAACCTTAATGAAAGACAACATTTTTTAACTGATAGCATTCCACAAAAGAAGATAAAATTGGCTGACATTTACAAAAATGTATGATCACTTACAGTCGGTAGAGATTGAGATAATGAAGTATGGTCCCTCTAGCTGGTGCCTGGAAGGTATTCGATTTCTGTGATCGTTTAAAAATACTTTGCCAAGTGCTGTTCGAAAATTGCATATGAGGAAGAAGAAAAATATGAAAGGGTTTATACGCTTCAATGCACAGTAGAGAAGTGAGGAATATCTCACCAGTGCCCGATTTTTCTATTCATGCACTGTCCGTCACCTAGCAATATAAGTCTCCCAATCTCGAAAGGAATGCGTCCTTCAAAGCCATTGTTACAGAGAAACCTGCACAATGGACACATACAGTCTAGGTGATAAATACTCGTTGGATTGACCTGAAACACGTTAGAGTTTGAAGCATATACATACAAATGTTTTAGGGAATGCAACCGTCCTAATTCACGGGGAACTATTCCACTAAACTTGTTGTTTCTCAAGTCCAAGACTTCCAATGTTGTGAACTGTCCAAACTCGCGTGGAATGGTACCGGAGAGATGGTTCTTCGATAGATTTCTAATGATTGCAACAAAAAGTTTAAATGAGCATCGATTTGATAAAGCAATCCTCAAGACCATACATAGAGGCAGAAATTCTAACATTACTTATTTATAGAAACTCTGTAATTCCTACGCAAACATGAACCCAAATTCAAACAGAATGAATTTTCAAGAATCGACGAAATTGTATATCCTTAATTCTCAAGAATCACCTATATGAGAAACTGCAACGAATATTTTGCAACTTCTAATAGTGTACGTGCATAAACAAGTTGAAACTCACAGAACTCTTAAATGAGAGAGATTTGCAAGCTCCGGCACCAATACCCCTACCAAGTCTCGTCCATTGAGATCCCTACACAAACATAAAGATTCACAATTACATAACACACAAAATTAGAAACACGTCTGTGACATTCAAAGTCCTACTAAAGACAGCCAATCAACACAATAGGAACTTACAACATATGCACTTTACCATCCAAACAATGAACGCCTAACCAAGAGCACGGGCTACAGTCCTCTGGATTCCAATTCGCTAAAGCCCCAGATGGATCAACATCCACCTTAGCTCGAAACTGCAGCAATGCATATCCTGAAACTCCGGTTCATCAAGTCAACACCAAAATTCATCCAAACACAGCTAATCACCAATGCCAGGTAAAGCAATATTAGCACTGAGAAACCACCCCATACCTTCCGGATTAAGGGAAGGGCAACCCTGAATTCTCAATACAAAGACTAAAAATGTGAAACAAAGCAACTGAGCTCCACAAGCAGTCCGTCTAGCGCTCATTGCTTTCTGAACCATTCCTTATGGTGGTGGTGGAGGCAGTTTCCTCTGCCAACAGCCAGGACTCTATGATAAGACAAATACACAAAATCGCAAGCTCTTTTAGTGCATAAGTCGCCCCCGAGCAATAAATCAAAACAAGGATGGGAAATTTGTTCAGCTCTTCAAATCAAGAATCAATACAACTAATACAAGCATGGAACTAGTTCAAAAACACATTTATTTAAATCAAGAATGGAAAATTTGTTAAGCTCTTCAAATCAAGAATCATTACAAATATGCAATCTCCCAACTAGCTCAAAACCATCTAAAGCAACAATTTAAATCATTTATTTTAGCCCCTTTTGACTAAGTACCTCCGTTTCACGAACAACGGCATAACCTGGCTAAATTGGCTTCGGCTGGAAAAATCAAAATGCAGCATACCCAATTGTATTGATTTCTTGAATTCTGCAAACCCTTTTACAATCATATTGACTAGAGGCAAAATGTGTTGTAAAAGAATAGTCTTTGCCACAAGCAATCCATGAAAAAGCAAAAAGGCATGCAGAGCAAAACACACCATCTCAAAATTTGGCGCAACAAATTCTTAACTTGGAAACAAAAACCTTTGCAATAGAATTTAAATGGGATATGTTGCATAATATTATTGCCATGAAAAAATGCAGCTTGGAAACGATTACGCATAGAAAATGAATTACAGAAACAACAATGAAAGGAATTACCTAGTTTGATTGGAAAAGAGGGAGATTTTCTTGACTACCCTATTCAGGATGATCGCAGAGGTTGAAACTCTCTTCGACCATCGTTTCTCTGAAAGAGAAGGGGAAGGGAAGTGGGAAAATCTTTCTCTCTCTTCCTTTCTCTTTAGATCATTCTTTGTTCATTTTATTTATTTGATTGTTTGAAAAAATAATCGCATTTTAGGGTTCAAATGAGGTAGTAGTAGAAACATATTGTTGATTCTATAAAAGAAAAGCCTATTGTATAAGAATAGATTCAAATGAGAGTTCATCTTGTTTTTGAGAATGTGACTATTATTTTATATGTTACGTGCAATGCTTTCATGTTCGCTCAATAAGATAGTGTATTTTTATTTTAACTCATTCATATTGTATATATTATAGGAATGATAAATATTTAAATGCATAACTTAAGTGCTTACAATTAACTGTGTAATACTTCTATTGATAATTTGACGTAACTATGAGTGCGTGCACCCTGAGCTGAGCTCAATGGAGGATCTTAGCAGGCCCTAAAGTCAACGCAACGATTAACAACATAACATCAATAAGAGCATTTACAACGTACTCCCTCTTCCTAAGCTAGGGCTTTCACCACATCATCATTCCCGCTATTTTCATTCCAAACCACTACTCCTACAATGTACGCCCTATCCTAAGGCACCTCCACGTGCCAGATCATTTAGTTTGACTATCATGGTTTTCACTTCAAAAACTGAAATACGAGTACACAATATATATATTCAAACGACTTCATAGACAACAAAAATGGAATTACAACCAACGGGTCGTAGCACAGTCGGCAGCGCGGAGTTGTGGTAACCTTGAGGTCACGCGTTCAAACCCACCATCCACTAGGAGACTTTCGGTCTTAATCCGCAAATCCGGTCGAACATGATTAGTCGGATTCCGCCCAATGCGGGTTTCCGTACACCTGTGATCAAACAAAAAAAATGGAATTACAACTACACAGAGAGTACATAAAAATTAAAGATATTTTTCCACATTCTTCTGGAGTACGCGCTAATTGCGCTTGTGTCCTTGATGCTCTTCTTCTGTTATGTTCGACATATCCTTCTTTTGCGCTATGAACATGTCCTCAGTTGACTGGAAAATCCTCTACACAACTAGGCTAGGTTGATGACTTTGAGCAGTGCTGGTTGTGGTCGTGTGTCTCAGTAGGTGTGCTTGATGTCTGGAGGAACCCAAGACGTGTGCCTGAGTTTTGGAGTACCCCAAGCCATACCTCCTAAGTACTTCATTAGCAACTTCTTGAGCAACGAGGGCATTGCCTGAACGACTCTCAATGACATGATTCATGATAGAATTCTCATCCGGTGGAGCTGTGCACCGCGTCTCCTTGGAGAGGCGTAGCTCCTCTCTCTAAGAGCATTAGCAATGGTTGGGCCCTCTCATAGGACCCTTCTTTTTTTATTATTTCCATTTCATTTCCACATCATCATTATTTTGTTTTAAATTTTTAGCACTTCTATATTTAATATGTTATTAACTTAATTAAATTACAATGTAAAAATGTTATAGTACATGAAATAAATTTCTCTCAAATATGTGAAAACTTATTAATTAATTAAATGAAAATCTAAATTAGGCCATCTCAAATATAGTCCATTAATTTGATAAAATAATTAGCCCACTAATTTTTAGTCCATTTATTTAATAAAATTATGGCCCACGAATTTATAGTTTAAATATAAAATAGGGTTCCATTTTCTTAATCTTCCGCAACAGCTGCCCTTCTTCTTCTTCTTCCAACGTTTCTTCCTCTCTCCTTCCGTTTCAGCAGAAAAAAAAAAAGGAAGATCATAGTGTCAATCGTCGGTCCTCTCACCACAATGGAGGGTCGATCGACGCCCCATTTGGATTGGCCAAGGCCGTTACATCGGCCTTTTTGGGGGAGAGGGGAGGGGGCCGATCGATGGCCTTTCCGCCGCTGTGTTGAGGCGATGGAGGCCGATGGGGAAGGCCACTCCATCGACCCTCCATTGTAAGTGCTCTAAATAACCCAACACAAACATTTATAATAAAATACTAGATATCTTCATCCGCCCGTAGTATTATGTCAAAGAGAGCTAATGCTTGTTGAGTTATTTTGGTTTACCACTGCTTCGCACCCAAAACAAAAAGAAGGAAGTTACGTTTGAGGTAAACTTAAGAGATTTGAGTCTTCTTTCGTTTCTTGACGGTAAAATAAAACCACGCTCTCAGTTCTGAATCGGATGCTGCCAAAGAAAGTGGCAATGCCATAAAAAGGAAGAGAGTCATCATATGGCAGAGGCATATGGAGCTTTTGACTTGAAATTGTCTCTACCTTTTAAATACTCCCTCCGTTCGCGAAATATTGTCCATATTTAACTCGGCACGAGTTTTAAGAAATTTGAAGACAAGTAAATGGAAGGTAGGTCTCATATTTACATATTAGTTTTATAATAGAATGCGAGTGTAACGTGTTAGTGAAAAATGGGGTCCATTTACCAAAAATGAAAACAAGCAAAGGGACAATATTACGTGGACGGACCGAAATGACAAAACTGGACAACACAAGTTTTCACGAACGGAGGAAGTATTAAAACAGTGTAAAACTTCCAAAAAGTGCAAATAAGAGTAGTACAAATTTGATTCTAAGTCCGAAGGCCATTTACATGATGTTACACAACAGCAATGTAAAGCCCAAAAAGACACGATGACAACACTAGGCTCCCTTCACCTAGGAAAAAATGAACATACAAAAGCCGAAAGATTAAAAACCACATAATTAATTCGACAGAAAAGATTAAAAAAATAAAAGACTATTTCTGATAGACGGAGATATCGTCGAAGTTCATACTCTCTGCAACCTTAGCTAACGACTTAAGATTGCAACCAATTATAGTATCCGCGAAAAGACACGTGTCCTCCTCACAGCTATCCGGCGGAATGTCCACAACATACGACTCCGTCACCACCGTCTCTCCATCGCAACCGCCGTGCAACGTGGTCGTGGACCGGTAGTTGACGAGTTTATGGTCGCCGCCGATTATGCTGACCACCATGACATGCGACTCGTCGTCGAGGCGGTCGAGGCGCTCCGTGCTCCGCCGGCCCGGCAGCCCCGACACGACGGTGAGCTCCCGGACGCTGCCGGCGCCGCCGTCGCCGGAGCTGAGGCCGCAGTTCTTGACGAACCGCTTGTAGGCCTGCGGCTCGCCGAACCGGCGGACGACGGACCAGACTAGCGGCAGCGGCGCGTGGATGGTTTGGGAGACGACGGAGCCGCACTGGTTGCCGGAGAGGCGGTGGAGGAGTTTCATGGATTTGGGATCGTGGGTTAGTGAAATTTGATTGCTTTGTTGCATATTTTTGGGGAATGTTTTTGAGGGGTGGGGTTTATATAATGGGGGAGAGTTGAGTGTAGCCGCCATTAGATCTTAGAACAATGGTGGTGGATGCTAAAAATAGTAAACGGATTCATCGAAATTCGGTCTCTCTTTTGGCTGATTCTGATCGTGAAAATGTACACTCAATTTCTTACCTTGTAGCTAAACACAAACTATTTGCTACATGCTTTGATGACTTCTCAGCGAGCATTACGATAGAAATGAATGAACAAGTGTAATTTAAGTGGCAAGCTCATTAAAAAGACATAAATAATACCCGTTCCATATTTAACGTGGATACGAGTTTTAAGAAATGTAAAAAAAATAGAATGAGAATAAGTTAGTGGATTATGGATCTCATTTATATATATATATTAGTTTTATAATAAAATATGAGTAAAATTGGTTGGTAAAATGTGAGATCTACTTACTATTTATGGTAAAAATGAAATATGACTCTTATTATAGGACGGACCGAAATGGAAAAATGTGACAGTTATTATAGGACGGAGGTAGTACATATCTAAGTAATAGCCTGAGAGAATTTTGGTGGTAAAACAGTTTAAAAAAGTGCAAAAGTTCTTCCGCGAAAATACATCAATGTCAAGGATGACTGGTGATACTTTTAATGAATACAGACTACGAATGACATTAGTGCAATGTCTCGAGACAAAATATACTTTACAAAATACTCCCTTTCCATAAAAATAAAACATTTCACGAGTTTTAATACACAATAGGTATAGTAAAATTTTAAAAAGAATGAAAAAATATAGTTGAAATAGCATATTGGCATTCCTTAATCTTTCAACGAAAAACAAAATAGTTCGTACTCATCGTAGACTTTAAAATAACATTCCTGATCTTTTTTCACTTTTTGAATTATAGGATAATGAACGTACTCTATTATCTTATAGTGGACTTGTGGTAATAATAAAAAAAATAATCATCAATAAATTTTAGTTATGCTCCTTCAGTCTTCATTTTTAGTCCACTTTGTGTTGGACACGAATTTAAAAAAAAGTAAAATGAGTTGAAAAAAGTTAGTGAAATAAGAATATTTTATATATTAGCTATATTATAAAATGTGAGTGAAATGAATGAGTGGAATGCAAAATTTATTTGTCTTTTATAGTAAAAAATGAAAATTGAAAACAAATAGAGGTAGAACGAAAATAATAAAAATAGACAAAAATTAAGGGAGGAATGGAGTAACTATGACTTCACAATATTTATGTTACTCGTGTAAAGGATGCGCTAACGACAGTATCTTACCTCATGTGTTGTATTTTGGCTATTTTTATTATTATTATTTTTTTATTTTTTTTGAAAAATCCAATACTTATATTACACTGTATTTGTTTAGTTGCTGGATCAAAAAAATGAAGACTTTGGATAATTGCATTAAAAATTGTCATGTTTTTTTCCTAAAGCCGGCGGAGATTTGGTTGTTGCGTGATATCGATCTAGTTTTAGATATGCTAGTGTGTTTCATTGTGTATCATTATCAATTTTCTTTTCTTGGTAACGTAATTTTCATGTTTTGTTAGGCTACGAAAACTTTTAAATTAGTTCTCATATTCTTTGGAACTTGGATCTTGTCATGTAGCTAGAATTCAATTGCTTAATTGATATTATATGCGCAACAGCACAAGTTTATTTTATTGTAATTACTAGCACGTTGCTGGAATTTTAATGTGAATCAGTGTTTTTGCCGCGTATCCTTTTATTATATGCATAGATGTATTTTATTCTCATATTATATCTCACTAAAATAAATCCATTTTTTTCACATTATATCACTAAAAAACCATTTTATAAGTATAAAGTGATCGCTAAACTGATATAATTAATTAGCTATTTATTGAGCTTCAGAAGTGCTTTGCAAAAACACATGAAAATGTAATAGACTCAATGTTCCAAATTAGATGGAAGAATGACTGGTGCGTGGGGTATATAAAGGCTAAATAAGCTCTCTTTTTCATTAGGTTAGTCTTTTGGATTGGTTCACATGTTTGGTCTCTATCAATTAATTTATCGAATATTGTAGGCAATGAAAAGGAAAACCCACCGAGCACCTATACATTCTTTAGATATACCACTACAAATTATTGCGCACTTAAAGTGCTTCATAAATTTTCTCGACTAAGTGCTCGTGGTGATTGGTAAATGTTTATTTATACATTACCAAACACCTCAGAGTATTTATTACCGAGCACATCTTGTGCTCGATGGATATTTCTTATATTTATCGAACACTTAAGGTGCTCCAAACTTCTTAGAAAATTTTCAAATTTTGTTTTAAAGTCTATTTTATTCATTTTTGTAGGGATTAGATAATCCAAGATTCACTAATTACAGAGACATCTTTTAATTACAAAGCAAAAGATGGTCAATCTCTCAAGTACAGACCGGATACAATCAAAATGAGGAACAAGATACAAGTTACAGATACAAGGTAAAGCCCTCTAGAACTAGTCAAATCCTTCATCGGGTCTGACGCTAAGCCAAGAACCAGATCCTTATAGATGTAAAACAAGAGACAACAAGTAAAAGAGAACGAGAATATTATGATATGGCTCAGGTTGCACATGCAGAGCCATGGACCTCCTCAATCTTCACCAACTAGTCACAAGGTTAGCACCGTGAGACAACCAAACCCCAAACCTAGGGGATACACCGATTACTACGTTGCATCGGACAGCTTCAACACGCGACTGACGAAACACCTCGCAAACACAGCCAGGACCTCAAGAAGTCACAGATCTCTAAGATCACAAGAAATCGCCTGAATATCTTCCTCCAACTGGAACAGATCGAGCATAATCGTTTGATTTCAAACAAAACCGACCAATCAACACAGAGGTTGAAGGATCCTCACTCAGAACTCACAAAACCAAAGAAAGTGACCGGAGAAGGATTTCATAAGAGAGAGAGAGAGAGAGATGAAGAGGGAGAGAAGATTCTAGAGAGAATGTAGATAAAATTCCGAAGAGAGAGAGTGCGTGTATGTACAGTGAAGAATAAGAGATAGAGAGTGAGGTGGTTCATTTTTCTCAGCAAACAAACAGAACCCCACATCCAACAGCTAGGAATCACGATCCTCGTGGAATGCCACGCGGCAGCCATCGGGGCCTCTCAAGTAAGTAACGGGCCACATACAAATTGGCCATTACAAATGATATGAGGCAGCTAATTATTTTAGCCTTTTAGCCCAGCTGGAATAAATCTGAAGCCCAAATACATAATGATCCATTAATCTTATAATCGATTAAAGAAGCGGAAAAGAAATGAAGAAACAAAGAAATAACATATATAAAAATTCTCGAATAAGGGAAACAACTTATTATAATCAGAGTATCATTTGAATGTACGGAAACTCGAGTAATCCATAGTCAATGAAACATAAGTTCAAACGAAAACGTAACAGAAGCGTTCTAGAGAAAGAACGAAGTCATGTATGAAGACATTACACATTCGGTACATCAATAAACAACAGATTCCATAGGCACTATTTAACCTGCACATTTGTAACATATGCAAGGCTGAGTACTATGTTTACTCAGTGGACACATATTAAAATAACATTTCATAAAAAAACATAGATTTGGCAAGCAAACCATTGAGCTACCTCAAAGTTTTTTCTTAAAAAGATTTAAATACACTAAAAGATTTCATTTCCATCAAAGTCGGTCGGTCAACCATTTTCCATTGTCAATACCATATCTGGACCAAGTGAATCAGAAATGTGGTCACATTTTACGACGGTCACTTAAGTCGGCCAACTCGAAAGATAGCGTCCGATCCCCCATAGGTGTACACTAGTCCGAGCAAGGTTTACGGTCTTGTTGGGACCTGAATTCGATTTAAATATATTGGCAAAGCCCAATAGATAGGTGATCCAAAACAATACATGGCGAGACAAATGTGTCAGTGTCAATTCACATCAAAAAAATGTTCAAAGCAATAAGTATGGGAACAAAGCCAAAAATTATAATTGAAATATACTCCCTCCGTCCCACTTAAAATGAAACATTTGAAAATCGGCACGGAATTTTATGCAGTGTTGTTTTGTGAGTTAAAGAAGAGAGAGTAAAGTAAGAGAAATGAAAAAGTAGAGATAGAGTTATTTCCATTTTAGGAAACGTTTCATTTTTAATGAGACAAACAAAAAAGGAAAACGTTTCATTTTTAATGGGACAGAGGGAGTATTTCTTTATTTAAAAAAAAGTTCACCTCGATCGCTTAAGAGTTCCTTAACTCGGATTACCTTACTCTGACTTATGTGTCTTGCGGAGATGTCTCCTTAAGAGATAAAAATAATAACACATTTATCAAATCGAGATAACATCTAATTAGAATACATGAGCCGCAATTAAATTTTTTAATCACTCGTAAAATATTCAATGCCGCACGAGGCATCCATTCAAGGCCATCCGACACTCGCGTCCCCAAAATCTCCTCCTTCGACCCCATTTATTTTCTTGAAAGGATTCGTAACCTATACATATATCCCACTCGCCTGAAAGAATATTTTATAGTTCAGTTCAGGGACGGAACCACCAGTATTGAATCCAAAATATTGACGCTGCGGCGCACAAAATTTTAGGGAAGAAGATGACTTATAATTGGGCTCCAAATCACGTAGTACTATTATTAGTTGTTGGGCCTTAACTTTTATCATATTTGTAGGACTATTTTCTAGTATTAAATTTTAACCTAGCCCAAGTGTAAACAATTACACTGTTGTCAAGCTGAGAAATTCTTTTTCACCAATTTTGCTCTTTTCTTTTTAATTTACTTTTTTCCTTCTCATTTTATTTTCATTTTTTCAACCATGATGGGACACTCAGTCACCAAATTGTCCAAATTTTAATTCCTAAAAGCATATAAAGTTTGCAAGCACAATGATTTCAATCTCCTCACCATATAAACTTAATGTTTCATGTTAAAATATTTAAAGTACATGAAGAGCATGAAGAAGTGTTCGTGTGTTTTGTAAATAATATTAGACTTCTCAAATCCAGAGAATCCACTAAATCACAAGATCTAGGAACTCAGAGGATCGTTGAAACCTTTGGTCGTTGGGCACACAATCTTTTCCTGCTTTTCAAAACCCTCAACCCACTGTACTAAAAGAATTAGTATAAGGAAGTAGGGATCGAATCCCACAGAGATGGAGGCGTAAGTAAACATGCAAGAGGATCTAAACAGTGTTCTGCTGCCACACATTTTTTTTTTTGGGTTGAGACTTAACTACTAGACTGGGGAAATGTAAATAAACTATACTAACAGCTAGACCTAGGCAAATATAACGAAAAAATGCATGCCGAAAAACAAGATGTAAACGAAACAACACTCTGGCGATAACATATTACTAGACCTGATGAACAACTTTTCCTAAAAATGCACAGACAGAGGAAAGACAGATCGTGGGGACCATTTTCCGAATTAGCAAAATACGGATGAAAAGCTGCAAAATACGAATTAAACCATTAAACTACGATTAACATTTAAGATTAAGCAGATCTACTATTGCTAGACGAGGTAAATGAGAAAACAGAAACTAAACATCAAAACCATGCAGAAATGAACAGATCCAAACACGAGACGCTTCATCCGCTCCGGATCCAAGCCATCCATAACATACCACAACAATTTCCAACTCCGATCACACAGATTCAACCAGATTCAAACGATCAACTACGATCTCCACACGATTCAACTGTAAAACTCAGATCAGTCGCTAAAAGCATCCAAATTAACAGAAAAACAATAATAACATGAAACGAAACCATAGCAACAACTTGAAGGAACTGGCAGCGGAAGCGGTGTGACGGATTAACATAATTTAACAATTATTAATCGCACAAATAAATCACATAATAATCAGATCTATTTAGTAGATTATTTAGACAAAATCTATTCGCGAAATTCTCACATGTATCATGCTCACAACTTGAATTAATCATGCTTTATTGAAACCTAAAACATGCTTTTCTACGGAGCAGAAACAATACCTAATTAATTCTCCAAAGAATTGAAGATGACTAGCAGCTTCTCCACGTGACGCTTTGAATACTAGACCATAGATCTTCCATCTGGTTCCCGAACTGTACTCCGATATCAGTGTGGGCTGATCTCACCAGAATACTAGGACTTAAATAAAAGAGACAGAAACTCCTAAGAGGAGAGGGAAATTCGACCAGCTCAATATGAAGGGGGCGAAATTTTCGAAAATTTTAAGAATAAAAATTGTGATCATTCTGTCTCCTTTATTCTCCTATTTATATTAAGTTCCTTTTTGGGCCCAGACAGGGATCTATGGAAGGTTTTGGATATGGGCTCATCCAATTTACTTTTTACTAATTAAATTGAACCCACAATTTAATATAAGCTTAATTGGAATATTACGAGCAACCACTATAGAAGTAATATTGAACTCTCCCCATCCAAATCCGAAATTATAAGTAATCTGGGTTTCCGTTTTAACTTTCATTTCCCGCGCTTAAGATAAAAATGTCCATTAATTAATTAATGTCTGCTATGGACTTAATTAATTAACTTCTTATTAATTCCAAGAGTGGACTTAGCATGAAACGCTTATTTATTATTCATAGAGTAATCAAACTCCAACTAGCTAGGTTCCGAATAATAAAATTTTGTTTCGCGCTCCTCTTGAGGACATTATCAAACGAGACTCTCCTCGCGCACGATTCAATACAATAGCAATCCTAGCACCGCTAGATATTAATCATCACTACCCAATATATCAGGTTTATTGGGTTACGAAAAACCTGCACCATTTGATAAGTCAAAGTAATGCATAATCAATACTGTATGCTCGATGTTAACCTACATTGATTAAGAAACAAATATTTATCAAGACCTCGTCTTTCAGTAGATAGCCTAAGGACAAGTCTTGCTGTTAGATCTAGGGGTGTAAATTCGGGTACCCGTGGGTACCCAAACCCGAAAATTCGGGTACCCGAACCCGAAATCTCAAAAATATCATACCCAATACCCGACCCGTATGTGAATTCGGGTACCCTAATACCCGATGCGGGTACCCGAACCCAACTAATCGGGTACCCATAAACCCGGAATTATTATATTTTTAGTTTTTTTATTTTATATAAATTAAATTGTGAGAATAGAAATTATTAAAATAACACAATACTTATACTAATTATTGACTATAATTCTACTCCTATATTATATAAAAGAGACATTAGACAAATAGACACTACTTAATTTTAAAATAAAATTTTTTTGGTATAAATTGAAAAATAAAAGAGATTCATTTTTTAAGAAATTAACTGAACATGTAAATAAAATGGAGAAAGCATAACTAATTAACCATATATTTTCAAAAGATAACAAGTAAGAACATAAATTGTAACATCCCGGATTTTCGAACCCTAATTTTAGAGCCCTAGAATTTTATTGATGACGTGGGAGACGAGAATTAATTGATGGATGAATTTATTGCATGAGTTTCTTTGACCGAGTCGAGTCTAGGGTTGCGTTGGAAGTTTGAAAAGTCAAATTTGTTGATTATATGATGTGGCATGTGATTAATTAAATTATGAGGTGAATTATTTGTTTAAGGGTGAGTGAGAATATTATGGAAAATTTCCATAAATACTAGTCACATAATTAAGAGATTTTCGAACCCCTTGATTTTTTATTTTTGGAGAAGGAATTCTATTTTTCCGGATTTAATTTAATTCTTGGGATATTTATCCAAATTAAATCCAAAACCCAAATATTCTCTAATTCTTGATGAGAGAAATCGACACCTATACTTGTTCTAGGTGATTTTCGAAAATTACCTATCTTTGGGAAGGAAGAATTTATTTTATTTTTATTTGATCCCTTATTTGATTTCCTTCCATACCTAGAATTTAAATATTCTACCAAATCTTTCCATACCTCGAGAGATCTTGCCATATCTTATTTTAGTTAATACTAAAAATCCATGCCTTATTTAAAAGGCATAGAACACGCCTATTTTCCTTTCTTCAATAGGAGGATTTTTATTTTTATTTTGCCTCGTGATATTTTATTCTACTCCGTAAAATATACCAAACGAAATCTTGGCTAATTAAAAGTCACAATTTTCGAAAATCCCCATGCTTGAACCCTAGCTCACTTTGTTTTACTACCTCCGTCCCCCAAAATTTGCCACACTTTGACCCGGCACGGGTTTTAAGAAATGTAATGGAAAGTGAGTTGAAAAAGTTGGTGGGATGTGGGTCCTACTTTTAAAGTATTAGTTTTATAATAAAATGTGGGTAGGAATGAGTTAGTGGAATATGGGGTCCACTACCAAAAATGATAAAAGTGAAGTGTATCAAATTTTCAAGGACGGACCGAAATGGTAATATGTATCAAATTTTCAGGGACAGAGGTAGTATTATTTCTTCCTCCTTACTCCACAATATTTGTTTTTAATTAATTATGGAGAATCAAATCTTACCAAATATTCTATATTATTTACCTAAAGATTTATTGAGCACTATAAATAAGAGAAACCCCTAACCCTAGCCATCACAATTTTCGCCCCGCACCCAAAGTACACGCCCCCTCCCTCTCTTCTCACTCTCTCAATTTTCTTCTACTTTTCTCCAATAATCCTCCATCCTTTGAGAAGAAATAGAGTTTGAGCCTCAAGATTTTTGAAGAACCAAGTCTTTACTTCGTTTCTACCGTTCGTTTTCCTCAAAAAGGTATTCTCATATTAATCTTCTTCTTTCTACTCGATTGATCTTCTTTCTAACCGATTAATCGGTATTCTTGAACCCTCATGCATCTTGTTTGAGTGAAAGTGGGATAAAGGGGATATGGAAAATATGTATGTGTGTGTGCGTCGTGCGTGTGTGTGCGCGTTGCGTGTGTGTGCGTGGCGTGTGTGTGTGCGTGTTGCGTGTGTGTGTGTTGTGTGTATGTTGGCAAAATACTCTTATGTGACATATGTTGATGTTAGATCTAGAGTTGAGATGCGAATGGAACTTATGTGATGAACATGACCTTGATTGATTGATGATGTTAAGATAAATCGATGGGAAAAGGGAAAGCGTTGAGACATGCATGATTTAGGAGTTTGTGTTGAATCTGATTTGTGATATATGCCTATGTGATTAAAAGGTGAAACCTCGGTTGCGAAGCAGGATAACAAAGGGAAAGAACATACTTGAAATTCTAAGCACTCGAGGTGAGCTTTATTCTTAAACTCTCTCTTATGTTGCAAATTTATGAATGTGGAGAGATAAGGGTGGTTTAACTGTTATGCCATGTCTATGTCTGTTTTGTTGTGATATTGTGCATCTGATGCCCAGTTTGAGAGTTCGTTCCATTGGGCTATAGGGCTATGGATATGTTTAAACGAATTCGGGTCTGAGTAGAGCCGCAAACCCTACCAGGCTGTGTACACGGTGGGATCGGGAGCCGTCCTTGCTAGTCGGCGGTCTCGTGGGCGAAAAGTGTGGCCACACTTTCGTCGCACCATGGAAATGTTGAGATTGTGGAAATTGATGAGGAAAGTGGGGAGTTGTTTGACTGGCCAGTCTATGGAAATAATTTTTGTGATACTCGTTGATCTTTATTTTGATAATTGTAAAACCTCGAGTTCACTATGGTAAGGGTGGCATAACTTATAAAATGTTTTGGCAACGAGTTCACTGAGTATTTCAAAATACTCAGCCCTGCATGTGTTTTCCTTATGTGCAGGTTGAACGACGACGAGTGGTGGGGGGTGTTGAGCATATTAATTAATTAAGATGGATGTTTTGAACTTCGAGTGTAGTTGTGTCCTCATACATAGCTGCACTTTCTCTTGGTCGTTTCCGCTAAATTTTTGATACACTTTAGTATTATCTGAATATTTTGCACTTATTCCTTTCGGTTTAGAAGCTTTAGACTTCTTGTGGTGTTTCTTGAAAACTTTGTCAAACTCTTGAGATTTTTTATCGTAATTTATGGTGTCTTTCTTTTACTTATTAAAGATTCTAGGTTAAACCGTTGACTTATTGCTCTGATAGTTCCCTTAAATACTTTGGTCAAAACTCTTAAATGAAACCCTAGCCTATGTTTAATTCTTTTAAGTCCGTTTTGGTAGTAGTCGCCGCATTTATTGTACCCTAGAAACCCGGGCTGTTACATAAATAATGCAACATGAACCGAACACGAATGTAAAAAGGTATTAAAGTCGAGATAATAGAACAATGAAATGTCAAAGCAACCAAACATATAATCTAAATAATGTCAAAGCAACCAAACATAATCCAAATAGTAAACTAAGAACTTTATAACCCAAAATATTTATCACAAATACATAATTAATCGGGTTTAATCAGGTATTAGTCGGGTACCCTAATACGGGTTTCGGGTACCCTAAACCCGAAGAATCCTAACATTAACTACCCAAACCCGTACCCGAACCCATAATTTTGGGTTTCGGGTACCCAAAACCCGTCGGGTATTGGGACTGGGTCGGGAATACTCGAAACCCGCGGATTAAATTTTCAGGCCTAGTTAGATCCGTTCAGTGCTATACCACACCAGTGTCGTCTTATTTCAGTAAGGCTTAGAAATATGCGGACTGACATTGCAACCTTTCTCGATGGATAGTCTAATTCCATCTCGGTTGTGAAATTCTTCTTTTTCTTTGTTTAGGACTGACCGTGTTACCTTAAAGTGGACGCCGCCCACAACCGGTCTACTAAAACAAAGACTTAGACCTTGTTAAGTTAACTTATACATTTAAACATGCAATTAACATCCATTAAATGTAAAACATAACAACATTATGACAAAAATAATCTGTTTTATTCCTTGGAAAATAAAATAAGAGTTTTACAGCATTCAATGACTCGAAACGTGATTTCTAGTATACAAACTCTAACACAACTTTCATAGCTAACCGAGTGCAGATTCAACAGATATTTAACAAAATATGGCCAAGGTTCGAACAGCGAAGACTCGGGAAATTCAGAAACGTAAACTTAAAACAGAAGATGTGAATTCTATCTTCGCCTCGCGTAGAGACGGTGTGGCACAAACTGATTTCCAAATTTCAAACCGAACCCCCAAATTCTACCCCCTAGTGTGTGTGTAGAGTGTGAGAAAGATGAGCTAAAAGCTAAAAGATGATGGATGATGATCTTCATGTAAGCCGCGTGCTCTTATTTATAAGGAGTGGAGCTTCTAGATTCTTCATTGTACTTCTCATTCTGCCCTTTTATCTAGGATGCTCCTCCGTCTAGTGAATTTCCTTCTTTCTGCTCACTTCCTCTGCCAAACTCCTTTAATCCTGGATCTGACATTTTCTCTACACACCTGGCTTACAAAACTTTGTCAGACCCAGGAAATCACAGAATTTAATCTCATAACCAATGCATGAAATTAGCCTTATCAGTACAATGTACACAATATTCATCGATTTATTAATCAATTTCATAGATTTCATTATTGTATTTTTTTTCATTATTTTATAATATGTAGAATCAATTAAAAGATAGAATAACTAATTTACAACAACTATATTAGTTTTGAATCTAATACCTCTTTTTATAGATGTATTTTGATTTTAACGAAACAATATATCGAATTATATATATAGTAGTATATTAACTATTTTTTAAATATTATTATTATTTTAAATATTGTAATAATATTACTCCATCCGTCCGCGATAGTTGAGTCATTTCATTTACTGCATCCGTTTTGAAAAAATGATACTTAATAAATAGTTAAAACGAAGATAGAGTAAAATAAGTGACAGAATATAGATAAGAGTCTTAATAACATCATTTTCTCTCTTACTTTACTTTTTCTCCACTTTAACTATTTTTTAACATATTTCTAAAATGGGTGCAGAAAATGAAATGACTCAACTACCGCCAAACGAAGGGAGTATTATTTTATTAAATTTCAGCATCGGCTAATTTGTATTTCTGGTTCCGCCCCTGGTTCAGTTGTTTAACATTTGATTTGTCTTCTCACTATTCTCATTGTGGATCAATGACGGACCAAGATGGAGTCAAAAAGCTTTATAATCTGATGTCAACGGATGATATCTCTGTCTCCAGTCCTATTTTCTAGAATAAACACTATCAAGGCAATATTCCACTTGCCTAGAAGAATATTTTATATTTCAGTTGTTTAACCTTTGATATTTTTCTTCTCTGTATTCTTATTGCAGATCAACGACAGACCAAGGTTGTGTAATATTAGCTTTTAATTGTATAATATCATGTTCATGTCGTTATTGTGTCATGTCAAAATAAATTAAGTCATAAGATACTTATGGTAAATGTAGGGCTGGAAATTTTTGACATGACACGAACACCCACAAAGCTAATGTGTTAGCTTTTGGGTTGGGTTATGGTTTGAGTTTAGTTTTTTTTCCTATGTTTAGAGTTTAGAGTTTAGAGTTATGGTTTAGAGTTTAGGGAGATATAAATGTAATTTTAATTTTATTTTTTAGTTTAAATCATCATAAAGCTTTCATATAATTTTTTTCTATATTTATGCACATTTATCAATAATACTCCCTCCGTCCCAAAAAGATTGTCCCAGTTTATTTTTTGCACTCGTTTTGCAAAAATAATAATAAATAGGTAAAGTTGAAAGAGAGTAAAATAAGAGAAAGAATAATACAGGTAAGACTATTCTCTACGTTATTCTCTCTTTTACTTTACTCTCTCTCTACTTTAACTATGTATTATTATTTTTGCAAAACGAGTGTGAAAAAGGAAATGAGACAATCTTTCTGGGACGGAGGGAGGATCATTTTATGAGTATATTATTCTTATAGTGTCAATTTTTTACCCAACTTATATTAAACTCTGTATTATATAACAACTTTGTTTTAATAAAATTAAAATTAAAACATTTTTATCAAATGTGATATTGTATATGTTTATTAATAAATACATTTACAATTTTAGACTTTTACAATATAATTTTTATTTCAAATAAGTATTTCATAATTTGATATAAATAAATTTGCCATTCATAATTTGATATAAATAAATTTGGCCGTGCTTAGCACGGGTGTGATATTAGTTTAATTAAATCCCGAGATTTGAATATGTGTTTGATCAAATTTCACAAATAAATACTCTATTTAATTATTTCGGGAAAAGAATAATCCGTACCTTAATTATTTATTCGGGAAATACTTAATTCCAAAAATTAATTAATTAAGTAGCCCAATTTTCATTATAAACTTCATTGGGCCCACTAAATCTAATTTCAGCCCAACTATTGAAAAAGAGACAACCCACCCAATTAGTTTTTTAACTGGTCCAATTTCTAGGAATTGTTTTCCCAAAAAGAGTCTGGTAATTAAATCTAGACACCCCATTTCTTTCTCTTCTTCGAAATCCCTAATTCATTGAGTAAGAAGTACTATGCAAGAATTAAATATTACTTTGGGCTCAAGAATATGAATTAGGATTTAATTAAATGGGAGCCCAGCTCATTATCTTTTAAATTTTACTACCCATTTAGACCCAACTGTAATTAAATTGTTTGAATTTAATTAAGCCCAAATATATTTCATTTATTTGGATCCCAATATCAAAATTCTATGCCCGCCACTACCTAAAAAAAACTACACTTTTTTCAGAAGCTGACTAATTTGTTATGAAAAGTGGCTGGATTAATATTTCTAACTTTGTTGACAGATGAAAAAATGAAATGGATAGCAAAATAAATAGTCATGACTGAGATGGCTAAATACTTTTCCCTTTATCTTATTCCACAACAAGATTTGGATCGAAATAATAAAATAGAAGCATAGTGATGAAGAAAGCAAACGATAATTAAAGAGGATATGTTTTTGGGAGAAAATCTATGATCCAATGGTAATTGATTTTGTATTATTATTGGAATATATTACTCTTAAGTAGCTAAAGGGTTAATGATTCCACAGTATGTTGCATGCATATATCTCAATATTTAACTACACTCCACCTTTAATCTGCTCTTTTTATTTTCCCTAAACAATATAGTATTATTAGTAGTACTTTATTTGCCTACGTTCAATATGATTATTTTATTCGCATTATTTTAGTTGCCCCTTATTTGCTTTCACTTTTCCATTTTATGCTAAAGTGAATCTAACAGAAAAAAATCTGCCACTTATAATTATTAAATGTTTTACCAGTCTTTATTTTACCTTATTATACTGTCATATATATTTATGAAGAAAAGTAATTATCAGTTTATACTTCTTATACATTGGGTTTGAATATTAAAGATTGGTTACACATTTATAATAGTACTTGCTTAATTTTTGTGAGATCGATGAGTCTTGAATGCTCGAATTTCCCAGCAGTATGTCCAACTTGGGTAAAGAAAAAGTGATAATCACAGCTATTAAATTTGTTGTTAATTCATAAAAAAAACACTTATATTTAATGTATAATAAACCAATAAATGGAAAGGGGGGAAGACTTTCTCATTTAAGTAAAGCAAAGTTGAATATTTGCCACATAAGCAAGCAACATGCTATTTCAATGTTTCTAACACAGTCAGCTTGCTTTTAAGTTTTAAAAGTCGTATAATTATCATAAAGACGCATAATGCAACTAGATATTTTTGGGGTAGATTTACTGAGGACCCACTTTTTCCTATAGCTACGAGCTAAATATGTTGAGAACTTGAGACTATATTGCCCCTCGAATACGATTAACCATCAATTTTTTCGAGGCTTCCACGGTCAGTAACCGCGAAATACTTCGCGGTTCGGTTCTGGTTCAACAATTTTCAAAATCGGAACCAGTACTTCCGAATCATAACCGCTGGTTCCATAACCGTGGGCATCTCTAACCACAATAGACAAAGGATAAAAAAAATCCTCATCAATGGTAGTCGCCTCACTTCAAGCATATTCTCATTCAATTAGTTCGTAAGATAAGAAAATTATGGACACCAACTTTTAAATTGAGGATAATTATGTAATTACCATGTCATGATGCTCATGGAACACTCAATTAGCAAAACGGAGTTACCGTTTAAATAATTGGATCATGTCCCCTTTTTAAAAATAAGCTATGGCAATTAAAGAATGGTTAAAGAAGTAAAGAAAAAAGGGCGTATCTTTCCAACTAAACCACGAAAATGGTTGTTTGTCAAGTGAGAAAAATATGATTCTGCAAATGGAAATAACTACTTTTCATTTAATCTTAAAAAGGTTACTTTATTAAAGTAAGTAATCTCTCAATGAATTGAAAATGTGCCCGGAGCACTCAACAACATAATTCGTTTATGAATGTATATAAATATTGCACTTTGTTGATACTCTATCAAATAATCTCATTCTTTTATATCTTTATTTATTTGTATATTGTATTATTGATTCACATTCTATAAACTCGTTATATTCATATGTCATTACAAAATTAATATAAGAAAATGAAATTCACATTTTGCAAAAATTTTATAGTATTTCTTGACATATTTCGGTGCCACATTAGACCAAAATGAGATTTTATTATGCGGACTAAGAGATTATTTTACTAGCATGCATAAGCCATTCGTGGTTCACTCAACAAAATTACAAGAAAAATCATGTACTCAAACGACTGTGAAATTTTGTTACAGACCAAACTCCATCGATAAAGTTTGGATTCTTCTCCAATACTTAGCACATATCACTGATGTTTTAAAAATCCTACCGATAATCAAATTAATAAAACTATTGATTTATGGTTCAATAAATGACGTATCTCTAAAACATTGAAAATACGAAGGGCATCTTATTTTATTTTTCCAAATTTAATAATCTCCTTTTTTCTAAAATTAATATTCCTTTGATTTCACGGTAAGTAGAACATTTTTTATTTGGTACAAGATTTTATGAAATTATATTCCCTCTGTCCCACTAGAAATGAAACGTTTTCCTTTTTCGGCTGTCCCATTAAAAATGAAACATTTCTTAAAATAGAAATAACTTTATCTCTACTTTTCCCTCTCTCTTACTTTACTTTCTCTTCTTTAACTCATAAAACAACACTACATAAAATCATGTGCCGAAAAGCAAACGTTTCATATTTATTGGGACGGAGGGAGTATAATTTAGAATAGGACATTAAAAAGGAAAATATGTTATTTGAAGTGAGATAAAGATGTATAGTAGTGTGATTGTTTATATTGGAATTAGCTGATCTAGAAAAGTAAAAGTATAGATATTCAAAAGTATAAAATCAAATAGAGAAAATATGGAGTAATTCTCATGGTAATGATGTGCAAGGAAATTTATTTTATAGTATTGGGTTATGTGCAAGGAATTTTTTGATATAACAAAACAATTTATAAACTGAAAAATTCTTACTAATTAAAAAATTTAAATCTGACTTGGCGAAGTTATCCTATTGGTTCAATAATTGGTCGGACTTATATAAATTAAATATATATTAAAATTCAATAAATTATAAATAAAAATAAATTATAGAATTAATCTCTAAGTGAATCTTTATATTATTAAATTCCATTAACTCTACAAGTTTACTAATAAGTTAAATAAAAAAAAAATAAAATTTTTGTAAGAAATAAAGTATGCTGACAATTAATGTGTTTGCGTCAAGCCTTATTGGGTTTGGATCCTTATCGTGCGACTCAATAATAAACTGATGATTTTGGGTTTGGTTCGGATTGGATCGGGTTGGATTAGTTTTGGGTTATCCAATATGAAACAATATTATTATTTAATTACTTTTATTAAATAAAAAATATGTATATTTTAATTTTATTGTTTAGATTTAAATCATGATTAAGTTTTAATTGTATAATATCATATTTTATACTCCTTCCGTCCCACAAAAGATGTTCCACTTGTGGGATGACACAAGATTTTAGGAGAGAGAAAAAATAATTTTTATATTAATATGAGAGAGAACTTTTTCCAAAAATGGGAATGTGACATCTTTTGTGGGACAAACTAAAAAGGAAAGTGTGACATCTTTTATAGGATGAAAGAAGTAGTAAATATCAAATTTTAATCATGTTACATAAGGTTTGGTCGTTATAGTGTTGGGTCAAGTTATATTGTGTAACTTACTAACTTTAACGAATTGGCTAACAATTTTCGACATGATAAAATTGCTTTCTTACAGCGTGATTTAGATAAACCTATCTAATTGAGACGCTAAAGGTTTTTTGAATCCAAAGTTTCTCAACCACGTGTATTTGCTTAAAAAGCTTTTATATGATTTGAATACTCACCTACATAGTGAAACATTAAGTTTGATTCTTGCATGCAGAAACTTCGCTTTGTTAGAAGTATCTTTGTCGCAGCAAGATCATACAAATTTTGACAATCTAACTAAGTAGTGTTAGTGTAACATCCCGAATTTCCGAACCCTAATTTTAGAGCCCTAGAATTAATTGTTGATGACGTGAAATCGAGAATGCATTTATTTCATGAGATGATATGGTCGATTTGAGTCTAGGGTTTGTGTTGAAAGTTTGAAAAGTCAAACTTATTGATTTAATGATGTGGCATGTGATTTATTAATTTGTGAGATTATGTGGTAAATTAATTATCTAAGGGTGAGTGAGAATATTAGAGAAAATTTTCCATAAATACTTGTCACCCTAATTCTTGTAATTTTCGAACCCTAGACCCCCTTGGGATATTTATCCAAATTAAAATCCGAGAGCCAATTATTTCCTTATTTTGAAGATGGAAAAATCGAGCCTCTTGTTTAATAGTGATTTTCGAAAATCACTATGTTGGGAAGGAAATATTATTTTGCTTATTTACTTGATCCCTTATTTCATTTCCTTCCATACCTAGAATTTAATTATTCTACCAAATCTTTCCATACTTCAAGAGATCTTGCCTTACTTTATTCTAGTCAATATTTAAAAATCCATGCCTTATTTAAAAGGCATAGGAGGCGCCACTTTTCACTCCAAATTGGGAGAATTCTTATTTTTATTTTGCTCCGTGATATTTTATTCTACTCCGTAAAATATACCAAGACAAAATCTTGGCCATCCTAGAAGCCTAATTTTCGAAAATTTGGAGATTTGCCCTAGGATCTATTTTTGTTAATTCTCCTTCCCTACTTCACAATATTTATTTATTTAATTGTGGAGAATGAGATCTTACCAAATATTCTATTCTAATTACCTAAAGATCTTGTTGAACTCTATAAATAAGAACCAAAACCCCAACCCTAGCCCCCATATTTTCGGCCCCCACCATCCCCTCACTCTCTCAAATTTTCTTCTTCTACTCTCCATTATTTTGCTATCTTTTGGAGAAGAATTGAAGTTTAATCCAAGAACTTTGAAGAATCAAGGCTAATACTTGTTTTCTACCGATCGTTTTTCTCTAAAAGGTATTTTTTGTTTAAGAGTTATGCTCGTTCTTCTTCTACTTCTTCTTTTTCTTCTTCTAACCGATTAATCGGTCTTCTTGAACCCTCATGCACCTTGGTTGAGTAAAAGAGGGATAAAAAAGGGATGTGGGAACATGTATGTGTGTGTGTGCCGCGTATGTGTGTGTGGCGTGTGTGTGTGTATGCGCGTGTGTGTGTGTGTGTAGTGTTTGTATGGTGTGTGTTTGATGGTTAAATAATCTTGTGTGATAAACATGATCTTGATTAATTAGTAATGATAAGATAAATCATTGGGAAGAGGGAAAAGTAATGAAACATGCATGAGTAAGAGTAGTATTAAACCTAATTTGTGATATGTGCCTATGTGATTAAAAGGTGAAACTTTGGTTGCGAAGCCGGATAACGGAAAAGCGAAACTACTTGAAAACTAAGCAGTCGAGGTGGGCTTTACTCTTAAAACTCTCTTTTATTTTATCAAAAATATTGATTGGTGTTATAAGGGTGGTTTAACTGTTATGCCATGCATATGTTTGTTTTTAATGTGACACTTGATATGCTTATACAAATTCGGGTCTGAGTATGGGCCGCAAGCCGTACCAGGCTGTGTACACGATGGGATCGGGAGCCGTCCTTGCTAGTCGGCCGGTCTCGTGGGCGAAAAGTGTGGCCACACTTTCGTCGCACCATGAAATGATTGTTATTTTGATGAGAAAATGGGGGATTATTTTGACTGGCCAGTCTATGAAAATATATTTTGTGATACTCGTGATATTTCTCTTATAACTGCTTAAAACTCGAGTTCACTTGGTAAGGGTGGCATAACTTATAAAATGTTTTGGCAACGAGCTCACTGAGTATTTCAAAATACTCAGCCCTGCATGTGTTTTCCTTATGTGCAGGTTGAATGATGACGAGCGGTGGCGGGTGTTGAGCAGATTAATTAATTAATATGGATATGTTGAACTTCAAGCGTAGTTGTGTCCTCATACATAGCTATACTTTCTCTTGGTCGCTTTCCGCTGAATTTTGATACACTTTAGAATTTCTTTTGGGAATATTTGCATCTTGCTTTCGGTTGAGGCCTTAGCCTTTTTCTTGTGACTTTGTCTTGGATATTATGTCGTACCCTTAGGGTTTTGATCATCATTTATGATATATGTCTTCCTTTAAACTTCTAGGTTAAGTTGTTGCATTAAATACTCTGATATTTCTTCCCATTCGTTTGGTCAGTACTCTTTAAATGAAACCCTAGCCTATGTTTACTTCTTTTGAGTCGGTTTTGGGTAGCAGCCGCCGCATTTATTGTACCCTAGGAGGGCGGGCTGTTACAGTTAGTGGAGAGTGGCTCCACATCATTATCAAAAGTGTAATGATATAAGGTGTAAAAAATAAAATAATGTGAAGGGGTAATGTGTTGTTTAACTATTCCAAAATTTGAAAACTCATATTACTTTTTAAGGTCATTCTAATAATGTAACAGTTTATGTTTTTTAGAGACGGAGTTAGTCCTATAAAACATACTACTAAATATTTCAAATTTATTTTTTTTATATTTCTTAAAATTTAGACAAGTCAAAGTGAAACACAAGAATATAAGTAGATATTTGTTTGAGGCTTCCGTACATTTATCGTTGATCACCGTGTGATATCAAATTCAGTAAAATACAACTTTTTTTTATGGAAAATAAAACAAAACTTTGAGTTTCTTTTATTCTATCTTGTCTATGTTGGAAAAGTCTAGAGCTTCGTTCCAAAGAATTAGAAGCACACAACAAAGATATGTCCACACAAAACAAAAGAAATATACTTGTCTCCGTCCTATAATAAATATCACATTCTTCTTTTTAATTTGTTCTATAAAATATGTCACATTTTCTTTTTTGAAAAAACTTTCTCAGACATTTATATAAATATAATATTATTATTTTTTTCTACCACACAAAATAACATCACTTAAAATCATATACTAATATTCTCCAAGTATGTTATATTATGGGATAGAGAGAGCAGTATTTCATAAGCAAAACAAGAAAACCGATACACGTTGATTAATTGAAAAACTTTAAAATGAAGATATCTTCAAGTTTTAAATATAATAATATGAAATGATTCTCAATTTACTCTTTGACAGTGTGATGACTTGCACCAACTAAAAGCTTAATGGCTAAGAATTTAAAGCACATGATAAAGAATTTAAAGCACATGACAAAGATATGTCTATCACAATCACAAAGACAAAAGAGAAAAACTTTGATTTGAAAACAAGGAAATTATAAAACTTGATTAAAATGAAAAGCCCTTGTATTTTTTTTAAGAGCAAAAAGGAATAATAATTTTCTATGTTCTATTAGCTTAACAGCTCAAATTAGCACATAGTAATTGTGACTCGAATTCGATATATATTAATTGTAAGAGAAATACTATCTTAAGAAGCAGATTTAGATTATTATTATAAGCTTTATCCTTTTTAATATTTGTAAAAAAAGCTTTATACTTATCTTTATGCTTTACTTTGGACAAAAAGTTCATCGTCAAATTTTTCATTCAAACCGACCATCGTCTCCCTCTACACTGCACTAATTTTTATATTGATCACTTATTTCGTCCCAATATATGATTGATTTCCGTGTATAATAGTATTTACTTTTTATTTTATATTCTCTTTTTCTTATATATTTTATTGTCATTTTATTTAATTTTCTTTTTTTTTAAATAAATTATATAGCAAAAGGGATGAAAGGAGTAGTACTACTTTACTCTTCCCAAGTTCATGCACCCGATTAATATTTAGAGGCTTTTTGGTATGATAGAATGAAATGGTGGAATGGAATGTGATTTCTACTTCTATTTTATTTATTTGCTTGTTTTATTTATTTGCTTGGTGTGATGTAATGAATGAGTGAATGGATGAAAATGCAAAAGAAATCTAAAGAAATTGACATTTCATTCCTATCTTCATTCCATTTCAACATCCATTCCATTTCACCTTCATTCCATTCCATCATAGCATAAGTATTTAATATTTTGTACTACAATCTAGTGAATATAATTTGTACTCCATTCGTTCCTTAATACTTTATTTTCTACTTTGAATGGTCATGGATATTAAGAAATATACTACTCCCTCTGTAGAAAGTTTGTCATATTTTTCTTTTTCGTCTATTCCATAAAAAATTTCACATTTCACTTTTTACCATTTTTAGTAGTGGATCTGATATTCCAGTAACTCATTCTCACTCATATTTTATTATAAAATTTATGTATAAAATTAGGATCCACATTCTACTAACTTTTTCAATTCACTTTCCACTACATTTCTTAAACCCATGTCCGATCAAAGTGTGACAAAATTTATGGGATAGAGGGAGTAAAAAAAATTGGTTGAAAAAATTAGTGGAATGTGAATCCTGCTTTTATATACTATAAATTTTATAATATAATATGCGTGATAATGAGTTAGTTGCTTATGGGATCTTTTACCAAAAGTGGTAAAAATGAAGCAGTACAATTTATACAGGACGGACCAAAATGAAAAACTAAGACACATGATGGGGGAGGAAGGGTGTATAATAATGAGATAATATTGATTGGTGAAGTGCATATTTATGTAATATTGATGAAATCAGGAATTGGGATAACAGTGTTATCGGCGGATTACCTGCGTAATTATCGACAGTGGGCAATTAATATGACCACGGATGCTTGACATCAAGAGTCTCTCCTTCGACGAGAGTCGTGGGTCGATTGGGGTCCGGGAATGAGAGAGAAGGCACGCGAGGATCCAATAAAGGTCGATGACATCCCAAAGATATGTGGAAAAGAGAAGACTCGGATTTGAGAACAAATCATTTCCAAGAAGTGAGGATGATACAACCAAGGAAGCCGTGCATCAAAGATTTCAGTTGCACCTGGTTTCAATCAGTAATTGGCCTACCGAGATGATGTCCAAACGCTCTAAAAGTCCACCAATGTCTTCGTCTTCGAAAGAGTTTCGCATGATTATCTAACAAACACGGATTTTGCATGTTTTTAAGGGCTAGATTTGTCTCATTTTAAATGTCAATCATAGAAATTAGGTTCTTAAATTGCATATTTTATACATTTGGTATTTTTGATGTGTTTGTTGATAAATGATAGAAAAAGATAGAAAAAGGTACAAAAATGGCAAGGTGCAGCAGCCTCTATTCGAGCCCATCTTCCAACGAGTTTGAAGTCCAATCAGTTCTTAATCCATACCATTCTCTTCGTCTTCGAAAGAGCTTCGCGTGGATATCTCGCAAATCTCAATCGTAGTTCTGTGGAGAAGGTTATGTCTATTCTACGAACGTTGCGCAGTGCAGTCAAAGCTGGCAGAAATTAGGTGGAAATTCAAGGAAGGAATATATTATTGCCCAAATCTCTCCTTTTGATTGAAGGATTCGAAAATATCATATTTTCAATTAATTGGAGGATATTATTTACCAATCTAAACCTTTTTCTAGCCTATAAATACCTCCTTAACCTAATTTATAATTGATCTCAGAGCCTCCAATCCTTCTCATTCTACACATTCTTCCATTCCACCTTCCACAAATAATTCATCCATCTTCCATTGGAGTGGAGCTCTGCAGATCCAGGCAAGAGAAAACTGAAGATTGAAGATTCGACCTTGGGTTTTATTGATTTCTTTCATGTCTAGTACTTTTATTGTTTTTACTACTTGTCTATGAGCAGTTAAACATTTTTTGTAGATTTTTTGGGGAAAACTATTATGAACATATTTTTATTTATTGAATTGAATCTTTTTCTAGCTCTTGTGATTGTTTTGCTTGTTCTTGTGCTTTTATTGTTCTTTTATCTGGCCAACTTTAGAACTATGTTCGTTTAACTAGATTAATCGAGAGATAGCTAGTTTTACGTGGTAAAAGGAACGAGTACAACACATAGGTTTATCTGCACTCGAGAGAAGGGACCCTTTGTGAGGACTTGAGTCTTAGGAACTTAAGGAATTAGAATCTAATCTATTAGAAGGAGACTTTGATAGTTACAGTCTAATCTACTAGGTAGTTGCACTCGAGAGAGAGCTTATCCTAGAATCGCGACTTTCCTAATAATCCTAGAGACACGTAAAGGTAAAGGTTCTATGAGATTAATCATCACTAGGTGGTAGTAGTTGGATCCTAAAACTCTACATTCTTTAGCCTGCATGTATTATTTTGTTTTTATACTTTCTTTTATTTGTTTATATTTTATGCCTAGTTTATAAAACCAAAATCTTCGTGTCTCTAAATAGTATATGACGCTTAGTATATAATAGCCAGTTGCAATCTTATTCCTTGTGTTCGATATCCCGGTACTGACCCTTAGCTATACTAGATCTGCCCTATAAACTTGCAGGTATTTTTAGTGCTAATAAATAGTGCATCAAGTTTTTGGCGCCGTTGCCGGAGAATATTATTGCTTTAAGCTAATATTGTAGAACGGTTTATAATACTAATTTAGAGTGTAATTTTTTGTATAGTTTATTTTGATTTTTTTTTTTGTTTTGCGAGTGCTGCAATCTAAGGAGAGCACTGAGGACAGGACGGAGCACAACAATGGATTATTCTACGCTCCAATAAGCTCTATCGAGCTCGGATGAGGTACAAATACACATGTTTTTTTAGATTATGGATCTGCTAGTTTTTTATTATTTTTTCTTTCTTTCTTTTAGTACGTCTTTTCTAATAGTTTCTTTTCATGATTTTTTCTAGGGTTTTTCCTTTGTTTTAGTTAAGGTCCTATATTACTAATCCTAACCCTAGTTATTCATCACATAAACATTCTTCCTTTTTCTATTCCTCCATCCAATTCAATTTAGGATCTAGCTTTTGGCGCTAGATTCATTTTATCTTTGTGTGTCTTTGGATTATTTGGATGATCAACACTGGGGCATAATTCTCGGGTGAATCACATGGATTTAAATCACATTGATCCTTACCAACAATCTCTCCATAATTAATAACGGTAAACAATGTTACCAATAGAATAATCGTAATTACTCACTATAATGCTGACATATAAATGATAAAATTTTAGCAAGTTTTTCAAAATGTATAATCATGAGTACAAAATATTTTCAAATTTATCGGTTTGAACTTACGCAATTAGGAGAAATTTTTCGTTAAGAAAAAATTAAATCAAGATTTATTTAAATTAATTATTAGTCTTGAGTTATTTTTACGATATAGAAAATGGTTAGCTTTAACTAAGTAAAACCTATATATCCCATCTTCCTAGTGATATTGACGACGGTAAATCTAGACCATCAATTCTACGATCCAATAGTGAATTTTGTTTGTACACCAAAATCCACTCCATCAAGATCAACCATGCACTTTTTTCTTCACTTATAAAGACTCTCCCCACCCGCTCTTTCCGGTTCACTTTTTCGCTTTTTTGAAACATATATTCACATAATTTTCTTCACAACAAAATAGACTCTCTACTTAGAACCTTTTTTTCTCCATTCTCTCTCACATCACAAATTCACATATACATGCCTCAAGTCCAAGAAAACAACACCCCATCAGGGATCAAATTATTCGGAGCCACAATCTCCCCTAGAGAAAAATCACACCCGAAACCCGACCCTGAACACGAGAAACCCGACCCGGCCTTGGAAAAGCGGCCGGACAAGATCATCCCGTGCCCGAGGTGCAAGAGCACGGAGACCAAATTCTGCTACTTCAACAACTACAACGTCAACCAGCCGCGCCACTTTTGCAAGGGCTGCCAGCGCTACTGGACCGCCGCCGGCGCCCTCCGCAATGTTCCCGTCGGCGCCGGCCGCCGCAAGGCCAAGCCGCCCTGCCTGCAGCCTGACTTCTCTCATGGTAATTGCATGTTCGACCCCTCCTCCGGTGGGCCCCACCAGCTTGATTTTGATGCCGTCGTCGAGTGGCGCGCGGCAGAGCACGGCGGATTCCGGCATCTATTCCCCGGGAAGAGGCGGAGATGCGCCACCAATAGTCAAAGTTGTTGATCGCATCTCTTTCGATTTGTTTAGTAGAAGTAGTAGTATGAAATAATTAAATAAATAAATTAGAGAAAAAGCCTAAGCTTTAAGTAATTGCTGTATTAAACAGTTTGTCGTAGATGGTGAATTTTCTCGATAACGAAGCGCAGCTCAGTTGGTAAGACTCTTCCTCTTCAATCAATAGCTTGGGGATTCAAGTTATTATAGAAGTAGATGGGGAACCAGTGGTGTTGTTCTTTTAAAAAAAAAGATAAAAGAAGAAAAATATAAAGTAGATGATGAATTTTCTCGAAAATTTAATTTATACCGAGCGATATGTATGCCAAATGATGCACTATTCCAATTTATTTTCTAAACTTGGGGAGGTTTCTAAAGAGAAAACTCATGTAACGTGTACTTTTCTTAAAAATGTTTAAAATACACCATTAATATTTGATTGATCCTTATTTTGATAATAGTTTTTGTGTATAGTAAAATATGATTTAAAAATTTTTGGGAAGAAAATGTAGTGTGACGAAGATAAATTAAAACTAGGGTAGGGATAAGCCGTCTATATATGATGAATCACTCTTAATGAGAGCCTTATCTACTGACATGGGTCATTGCCATTACGTTTTTTTTATTAAAAGTAATTATGATAATTAAGGGCTTAAAGTTGTGGAATTCAATAAGTTTGTCCATTTTATTTTTATTTTATTCGGGAGAGGCAACACATAGTTGTATATAATTAGTATGAAAATAAAAAGTAATATAATTGTACAATTTAAAACATTTTTTAGGGTTGATACACGAAAATTCGATACGAACACGCAGGAAGTTAATGAGTTTAGGTTAAGCTTTCTTAGGTTTAGATCCTTATTAGGATGACCATAAAATCCCGATGATTTCGGGTTGCATCGGGTCAGGTTCGAATTACTCGTTAAGAAATAAAATTATTAATTTCATTATTTTTATTATTTAAAAATACTACTATTATTCCTTGATTTGATTATTTATATTTGAAATAATGATAAAGTTTTAATCATATTATAGCAGGTTTTAATGGTGTAAATAACAATTTTTATCGTGTAATATCATGTTTAGGTCGTTATAGTGTTGCGTCAAATTAAATTGTACCGCAACATATTAACGCTAACAGTAGGACCAACTATTTTTAATATGACACAAAAACTAAACACGAACATACACGAAGTTAATAGGTTGGACCAAATGAAAACCCGATAATTTTAACTAGGATTTGACCTTATTAAGTTTGATTGATATGGAGTTGATTCGATAACAAACCAACCTGCACGACTTGTCAACCCTAACATTTGCTTGTGATGCAACATTGCTACTAATGTCTTTGTGCGATATATTTGTTAATTCAAACTAAGATATCTTTGAAAAGTCTCATATATTCATTAATTAATTATAATTAAAGCTAACGTAGTGATTTTTCGAATTGATTGAGCGCTTCCCACAAAAAGATTTTACGCCAGAAAGTAGGATCAGATCCCACAGTAAAAGGAATTCTAGAAGAAGAATCAAATTCCAAAAGGTTTACATAAGACTTATTTATGCTTCATCAATACACTGTACGAATAGCGGTATGATTTTATATTATGCTTCCTCCGCTCCATAGTATTAGAGGTGTTTCATTTCGGCACGCAATTTAAGAAAAATTGTGTTAAATTAGTTATATACAAGAAGAATAAAGTAAGAAATGAAAAATGTTGAAAAATGAAGAGAGAATAACTTAAGAGAAAAGTACAAAAGAATAAATGTGTTGCCTTTTGCTAAAATAGGAAATACTTCACTGTTGCGGAACGTACTAAAATGATAAAAATAACTCCACTATTGCGGAACGGAGGGAGTACAGAAATATCATACATTTTTCTTCATTTTTTAATATGGAAATTTGCTTTAAGTTTGTTGATCCTAATGGTAATGGCATGTTATAAACAAAATATGAGGAGATTAATATTTTACGAACAATAATAAATTGTTTAATCTTTAAGATAATTAGAAGACACCTAGATGTGCCATTAAGAATATGAAGTAAAGCTACTTTGATATCCACCTATGGAATAAAAGAATTTTGGGAATATTAATAGCATGTGATAATATGTTGGTTTGTTCCCAAAGATTTGGATTGCTCCAATAATTCAGTTAATCAAGGTTGGATTTGGGTTGGGAGTTGATCCATCACCACTACTTGAGTGGAATTGCACTAAACAAGTAAAAGAGGATTTAATGAAAAACAAAGAAAGGAATTCCTAAGTACATAAAATAGCAAGAACTAGCAAGTTACAATTATTTACACGAAGAATCATGCCATTAATGATACCAAACATATTTGTTAAAATTTTTGGGTTTCATCCTAAAATCAATTAGTAACAGTGGTTCTAGTTTTCTCTTTGCAAAAATGTAGAATATGGTTATAGTTATAGTTATTTTTGTTTCACTTGCCAATAACATTGATATGATTAATATCAAAACGAAGGCTTCAAGTGTCTTCTAACTCGAGAATACGAGATGATGATAAGGAAACAAGGGTTAGAGATAGATAAGAGGGGGAAGGAGACGAAAGAAGTACCGGCAGAAGGATAGAGTAGTTTGTGATCATTTTATTTGAATCAAATTAACTAATGGCTTTACCAATATTTAAAGTTATACATAGACTGGTTTGATTCTTTATAATATGATCTGGGAAAAAACCAGTGGCGGAGCCAGGATTTTAGTCCTTGGGGCCCAAATTAATATATTAAAATTTTTGTAGTGTTTCTTTGTCAACGACGCGGAAATGACCCTGACATAAGTAGTAGAGTATTGCGCGCTAGAGATAGACAATGAGATAAATAATTAGAGGATTAGTAATAGAAAATTTAGAGATACTGTAAAAACGTCGACCATCGAAAAAAGTTAAAGAATAATATTTTTATAATAAAGATCATAGTACTATTTTGAAACTGGTTTTACCAATAATATATAGTAGTATAGTACTTATATATTTACAAAATTATAGAATTACTTTCTTCTATTCTATATTGTATATAATTATAAATAAAATTATTTATACAAAATTAATAGCTAATAAGTTTATACAAGATAAATTATTATGAAAAATTGTTTACAGCATAAAATAAATTTATAAGATTATACTCCCTCCGTCCCAAGATAAGTGACTTGTATTCCTTTTTGGAGTGTCCCACTATAAGTGACCTATTTCCATTTTTAGCAAAAAGTCATATCTCTTACTTTATTCTCCACCTACTTTATTCTCTCTTCTCTCCTCTACTTTTCCTCTCTCATACTTTACTCTCTCCACTTTAACTTATTTAAATATCATTCCTTAAATCCCGTGCCCAAAAAAAGTAGGTCACTTATCTTGGGACGGAGGGAGTATAAAATTGGTAGAGAAATTAAAGTCCAAAAGCGGCATAAAAAAATAAGATTATATTAAATTGGTAGGGAAATTAAAGTCCAAAAAGAGGCATAAAAAATACTCAAAATCATATTGCTAGAAGGAAGGATCGAACCCTGCCCATTTCAATTAGTGACAGGTTTTCAAGCCAACTGCACCAATTCGTCATTTTTAATTTTTGCGTACATATAGCATATATAGCGATAACTGAAATGGCTGGGGGCCCAAGGGCCCCCCTGGCCCCACCGTGGCTCCGCCAGTGGAAAAAACTATTAAAAAAATTTCAGAACAAAGCTTATAGATATGTTCGACTCAATAAATTATCATAACATGTAATTATTTAAAACTATAAACTATTATAGACATGCCCGACTCAATAAATTATCATAACATGTAATTATTTAAAACTATGAACTAATATAGACATGCTCAACTCAATAAATTATCATAACATGTAATTATTTAAAACTATGAACTATTATAGACATGCTCGACTCAATAAATTATCATATCATGTAATTATTTAAATATGAACTAATTGAACTTTATAATTGGCCTGCCAAGTAGGGATGTGTCTCGCCCTATTGTTTCACTGCACCTCGCTTGTGGTCTCTCCTCTTGATCGGTCCAGCCTCTCTTCTTGATCCAACACGTCTCTAATAGTGATCATTTCATGCCTAACTTCAAACCTATCTCGGTGCACGTTTGTGCCTTGACTCATCTCGACTCTAACTCGGCTATCTTCGTGACTCTTGTCTCTTGTCCTCTCTAGATCATTGATTGGATATGTAGCTTCATCCCAGTTTGTAACACACATCATTGCAATCTCTAGCAAAACTCGCTGAGTTAGGAGCCGAGCTATTAGCAGACTTGTATAATTCTATAAAAAATTTAAATTGATAGTCCATTGTATTTAAATAATTATACTATTAACCTATTTTATTTTACAATAAATATCTTAAAATTACTCCCTTCGTCAGCCATTAAAAGTTTCAGTTTTGTTTTTTCATCCATTTGCCAAAATATGTGATTTCATTTTTAATATTTTTAGCAAGTGAACCTTATATTTCAATAACTCATTTTTACTCATGTTGTGTTATGAAATTAATATATATAAGTCGAATCCAAATTTTCCACCCACTATTTTTTATAAACCAAACAATTTTATTATAAGTACAGCCTGTAAAAATGAACCATTTATAGTGAAAATGAAGGAGTGATATATGTGAGAAATATCATCTCAATCTCTGCATTTAGAGGATGAACATACATTAATTACATTACACATCTGTCATTCTTGCAACTCTACCTTCCAGAACCAACTACGCTGCTCATGCGCTCTATTACACGTCTTTCATAGTAAACAATAGTTTAAAGTACTATATTGTGCATCATGTAACTTGTAAATTTGTACTAATAGTCTAAGAGCACTCACAATGGGGGCCGAGCGACCCCCCCCCCCTCGCTCCCACCGGTTCCCATTGTGGAGAGGGAGCCGATGACAGTCCCCATCTCCTCCGCCCCAAGGCCGCCCCATCGCCTCGGCCGATATGCGATTGGCTCTAGGGCTGAGTCGATACGATATACCGTATCAAAAAATTTGTTTCGTTATCATACCGAAAATATCGATATGAAAGAATTTCATATCGTTATTGTTTTGAAAGTTTCGGTATACCGTATTTCGGTATACCGAAATTTCGGTATGAAAAAAAATTATACCGTTACCGTTTCAAAATTTCGGTATATCGTACCGAACTTCGGTATACCGTTCTGAACGGTATATCGATATTTCGTACGATATACCGAAATTTTATACCATTTCGAATACCTGTATACTAAAAAATATAATTTCAAAACTGAAAAATAAAACTAAAATTAATATAATTTTAACATAATAAAATAAACATTGTACACATCTTCATGATCAAAAAATATATAATTAAGTTATATGGATATATTTATGATTTGAACTTTTAATCTTAAAAAAAGTAAATTATATTATTATTATTATTATTATTATTATTATTATTATTATTATTATTATTATTATTATTATTATTATTATTATTATCATCATCATCATCATCATCGGTATAAACGATATGTATCGATAATTCGATACGTATTGATTTTCGATATATTTGGGTATACCGTTAATATCGATATATATCGTATATTCGATATAAAACGGTATACCGCGGTATAAGAAAATTCATATCGTTTTCATACCGAAAACTTTCGATACGGTATTGTATCGTACCGAAAGTTTCGGTATACCGAAAATTCGATATTTTTTGATATTTTTCAATACGATACGATCGATATACCTTTTTTTCGGTATATTTACCCAGCCCTAATTGGCTCTCCATCGGCCCTGCCATCAGCTCCCATTGCGAGGCACCGAAGCCGATTTCATTTTTTATTTATTTAATTTATTAAATTTCTTCCCCTATTATAAATACCTCGTAATCCCATTCATTTCACATACTCACATCCTTCTCTACTTACATTTTTCTCTCACTAAAAATGTCTTTCAATTCCTCTTCCGATTTCGACGCCGGCAAGAACAACCCAATCATTTTATTGTAATTTTATTTAAATTTACTTCTCGTTGTATTTTTTTTCAATATCGTAAAGTGTCGAAGAATTAATCTATATATTATGTATTTTAACTTAATTAAATTATTTAGACATTGATATAAAAATAAAAAAATAGTTCTGATGTGGAAATGAGATGTGCTCTGAGATAAGCTCTAGGATGGGCTCTCATTGCAGTGAGATAGGCTCTGAGATGGGTTTGCTGACGTGGCAGGAGAAAATGGAGATAGACTCTGAAATGAACTCCGGACATAAGACACCATTGTGGATGCCCTAACAATAAATCTTTAAATTCATTCATCAACCACATATCATCCCGGAATTCATTAGACTTTTTATTATCTCCCAACGGAAACAAGAGAACGATTTAAACAAGTACGTACACCATTCTACACAAATATCTTGCTCAATATATTGAATCATACTCCAAATAATTAGAAACCTATTTCTAAAATCAAATAAATTAAATAAAACATTTAAGCAATCAAACACTCATTTCATCCGGGTTAATCTCGAGCTCTTTGAAGAGCGCGGCGCAGCCAGCGTCCCGCTCCTTCTTGGTGAACCCTAGTGGGTTCGCATGGCGCACTTTGTCATGGAAGCCACTATTTTTGGTCAGCGTGATCTTTGACGTTGGCTCGATGGCCCAACCTTCGTTAGGCAGGATGTCACAGTCGGTCTGACTGCTCTTCACTAGTGTCACACCGCACTCCTCTGTGCCATGGTCCCCGACCACATTTAGCTGGTAGTGCCCGCCTGAGTCGGTCGTGTTCTCAAGTTTGTATGTTATGTTTGTGATTTCTTCACCTCGGCACTCTAGGCGCACGGTCGCACCTGCATGGCGCGCGGAAGATGACTAGTTAAAATAAAACATTATTTTTGGTGATTTTAAAAGCACTTAATATATTCACACAACAAACTTGTCTTATAAGAATACAAAATTAAAGACGCAATTACCCGCGCTGAAATTTTTTCAAAAATAACCAAAATTGAGAGCGCAAAGAAAAGCGTCCATCTCAACATAATTTCCATTTCAGGAATATGAAATCAATATGACATCACTTATTTTTAATAACTTCTATGAAAAACATGACAAGAGAAGATGTAATGTACCTGCCATAGGTACACTAAGCTTGTTGATGAAATTGATGCGGCAAACTTCACAATAGACCTCGCCCTCGACCACGAACAGCGCGTCTTGGGCTTTGGCAACGTCAGCCAGCGATAGAAGTAGGGCGCCGGCTAACAGAACTGCGAATTTTATAGAACTTGCCATTTTAGGGTGTGTTTTTCTTCTCAATGAAGGGATTGATTGAGTTTCGGTGTTTGCATATATACATAGCTTGGTAGTTATTTTCTTGAGGTAGAAATGTTTTGTTTGTGCCAATATTAGCTCTCTCCCACACATTTAGATCGCTTGTTAATTTTGTTTTAGGAAATGGATATTGACCACAAGCATGACATATACTAAACTTTGAGGCAATATTTTCGGACCATATTATTTCATAGAACACAATTATTTGGGGCCGGCTTGTATATTTCAATTTCTTGGTCACGTGATTTATAGAATTTTGTTTTATAACATTTTGTTAATTAGAGTTTTTGGACCGTCGGATGGCTCTGCCTATACCCAGACGATGATGTCAATACTTCGTATTGATCGAATTAATATGCTAACTAATTTTCAATCCAGAATCTCAATTTTATATGTTTATTAATACACTGTTAATATACTTATGTTTTTGTGTATATTTTCTTCGTTCCCAAAGAATATGCACTTTGAGTTTGGCACGAGTTTTAATGTAAAATTGGTAAAGTAAAAGAAATGTGGAGAGAAAAAGTAATCAAAGTATTTTTAGTCCCACCTTATTAGAGTGAAAATACTTTCCAAAACTAGAAAATAAATATTCTTCTGGGATGGAGTGAGTATTAAAATTTACATGTTATATTTATAAAGTTATGTCTTTGGGTTGATAATATTAATACACTATGTTGAAGTTCGTAGTTTTGAATTCAGAATTATTTAGCATTTGATTATAACCCTACTCCGTATAGATACAAAGGCTTATTTATATTTATATTTTATATGGACAAATGCCCAAGGTTTAACTAATAATTTTATAATTATATTTATTAAATTAAAAATGTTAGTTTATGTTTCTAATATACTACATGCGTTTAAAAAGCATTTTAGCAAGTTTTTTAGAAAAATTGATCACAAGTAATGATGTCTCTAATTTATATACTTAAACAGTTAAAATTCAAGTTATATAAAATGAGACCTTTATTGTTGGACAAAAATAATACCTACTCAATTTATAAACTTTAGTTATAGATACCAAATACAGGAATAAAATGAAAAGAAATAGGGAATGACAATTCCATTCTACTTAATTTGTAGTCTACAAAACATAGGAATCAGTTTACATTTTTGTCATTCCTTATCCTCTTCCATTCCTAATCTACTTCATTGTACCTTCATTTCAATAGAATGAAGAGGTAATTCCTTATCCTCTTCCATTCCTAATCTACTTCATTGTACCTTCATTTCAATAGAATGAAGAGGTAGTTGTTTGTGGCCACTATTTCTATAGTTTCAACTATATGCCTCGATTCCAAATAAGCAGGCATCGTCAAAACCCACCCTAATTAATCCAAAGGCTCAAAACAAGGACTACAATAATCAATAATTAAAAATGTTTCACAACCTTGTTTTCTCCCACAAACAATTTGTTTCTTACCTAACACTCATCACTATAAACAATCTCCCATCAACCAAGAAAATTAAACCTCATCCATCAATGGCAGAGAGAGAAGGAGCATCCGTGAAGCAAGGCCACGACGAGGGGCTGAAGATGGCGGTAGCACTCCTTGAGGAGTTCGAGCTGCCATGCGGGCTTCTACCATTGGCCGATGTGGTGGAGGTCGGGTTCGTGAGGACCACCGGGTACATGTGGATTCAGCAGAAGAAGAAGGTCGAGCACAATTTCAAGGTGATCAGCAAGCTAGTGAGCTACGACACGAGCATAACGGGCTATATAGAGAAGAAGCGGATTAAGAAGCTCAAGGGAGTCAAGGCCAAGGAGCTCATGCTGTGGCCGCCTGTCAGTGAGATCGTCCTCGTCGATCCGCCAACGGGGAAGATCAACTTCAAGAGCCTTGCTGGCATCACCAAGACCTTCCCTGTCGAGGCCTTTGCTGCAGGCCAGTGATGTATTGTGTTTTTTCTTTTGGTTTAGAGAAATAATAATGTATTAGTAATATTTTGTGGCTTACATTTTTGTTACCCAAAGAGATTTTGTGTAATGATAGTGCATGTGAGCAACAGTTTTCTTTAACAAGGGTTTCACTCGTTTAATACCATTTCCACTTTCAATTAGCCCCTCAGCCAGAGGTGGCCACGGTTCGAAAACCGGCGGTTCCGATTCGTCGAAAGCTTGAACCGTAACCGGCCCGGATACCGGTTATCCGGTTCCGGTTCTGGTTAATAACCGCCGGTTTTTCACCGGTTCCGGCGGTTCCGGTTCTTTTTTTTTTTTTTAAATCTTAGAGTTATTTAAATCTTAGAGTTATATAACTTTTATTGCAATTCTATAGTAAAATCCAAAGAGAATGGATAACGATAACGATAAAGAATTGCAATTTTATTGATTTGAAACTTTGAATGTAAATTTCTACAATACAATTACAAGTTACAAAATACAACAATACAAGTACAACTTAAGTAAACAAGTAGAGAGCAAATTGAGAGAATGAGGTAGAGAATAGAGAATTGGAGATTGAGAGAGAAATACCTGTTAACACAAGAATGGGGTGATTAGAAGTGATGAAGAAGGGGATATTTATAGATGAAAAATGGGGGGAAAATCTGATATTAAAAAAAAAAAAAAAATTGAATTTCAAATTTGAAAACGGTCGAAAACCGCCGGTTTTCTGACCGAACCGCCGGTTTGTGTCAGAAAACCGCCGGTTTGTGTCAGAAAACCGCCGGTTTCTGACCGAAAACCGGCGGTTTCCGACACCTTTTCAGACCCTACGCTGCAACCCTACACGCCTACGCCTGAACCTAGCCCTGAACCGTCGGGAACCGGCGATTTTGTGTCAGAAACCGCCGGTTTTCCGACACAAACCGGCGGTTTTCCGGCCTTTTTCAGCCCTACGCCTGCAACCCTAGGAACCTACCGGCGACAGCTACATATTCCCGGTTAACCGCTTAACGGGCGGTTCCGAACCGGCGGTTAACCGCCGGTTCCAGTTTCGTATTTTTGGAACCATAACCGAACCGTTATAACCGTGAAACCGGATTTCGAACCGATCCGGTTCCGACCCGCCGGTTGGGAACCGGCGGTTAACCGGTGGTCCGGTTTGGTTTGGCCACCTCTACCCTCAGCATAACCACTACTAGTAGACATTTCCACGGTACTTGCGAATCGAGCTTAGAAATTTGCACAATGAATATTGACCATCTGACATCGTTTTAGGGGTGAAAGAGATAATTTACTATTTTTTGAGGTTTATTTTTAATTTTCTAGATTTCGTTTTATTTCCTATATATTTGTTTTGACTAAACTTTTGATTTTATAATATGGATTTCGTTTCAAGGAATTAAGGTTTGTTTGATAAACCCCTTTGTTCAATCATTCTTCCACGACTCTTGCATCATTATTTGAAATCATGTTTTCTCTACTTGGAGAATGTTTCCCCGTCAGTCTAATTTCTCAGTTTCAAAATTGATCCAAATGTAGACTACATAAGCATTTATATCACGAAGCAAAGATGCCACTTTGGAAAAGACTGCAAAGATGTATTTGATGCCACTTTGGTTAAAATTGAAGAGAAAAGACTTCGACGGTTGATCTAAAACATTTAGCATCACTAAGTCTGCACACAATTTCTGCCAAAAGAATCCACACAAGAGAACTTTCCCGAAGAATTCATAAATTCTCATCGAGACGGATTGTTTAATCTAATGAATGAGGCACACTACAGAAAAAACGCCTGTTTCCAAGCACTTTTTTCCTAGCACTGACGGTGCTCGCTAATATCAGCCCCATTCCGTGCACTTTCCGAGCTAAATGCAAAACCTCCGAGCAGCTTTGAAACAATTCGAGCGGTTTTCGAGCACCAACAAAATGCTCGCAAAATCTGAGGATTTTTCATTTTCCGACTACCAATTTGCGAGTGAATTAAATGTCCTCGGGTATTGTTCGGTGTTTATCGCAACATTTCCTAGCACAAATTCAGGTGCTCGGAATCTTCAAACTCATGGGAAAAGTAATACTACTATGAAATGGGCAGACGTGATGGTAAATTCAAACTTATAGAGTTATCATTGTTTTTTGGTAATTGTAGTACGTATCATTTTTTTAATAAGCTGTTTACTTATTTTGTATCTCTAGAAATAAATGAATTACTAATAACAATACCTATACTGTTTCCCACGCACAATTTCCTAGCACAATTCTTGGAAAAATAAGGACTTTCAATAATACAAATTTCCCACTAAAAATTCATTCTATCTAAAATTCTCAAGTTTGAAACTCTCACCGCCTAAAATCCTCAAATCTCTCCATCTCTCTTGCTCCTCCGGTCTCCTCAAATCTCTCCGTCGCTCTCTCAAATTGAAAAACATCAGATTTCGTTGAAGATTCCCCTGCTGCAATCCACTCGTAGAGGCGCTGCAGTTTTCTCTCTCACTTCGCAGCAACAGGTAGAAAATGATTGCTAGTTTTCGATTCTTCTGTTTATGCATCGGTATTTCCGCCTCGAGCTCTTAATTTTAGTAAACAATTATGTTAGTTTGTGTTTTTTGGATAGATCGGGGCTGGATCTTCGAAGTCTGTGAGGTTTCATTGTTGTTATTTGGTATTGAGGATTTGTGCTTATTTTGTTGTTTACTTTATATTAGGTTGGCGACTGCATGTTTGATATTATGTTTGACCTTCAATGCTTATGTTTCGCATCTGTATGTGTATGAATTTTATGGTTGATTGTGTATGGATTTTGGTTGTTCTTTTTATTTCAATCCAAAATCAAATGCCTCAATTTATATTAAATCTATTTTGAGATGGATCCATAGCTATTGATAAGCTGTAAACTCCAGTACTGCATAGTTCATACGAGCATGAAATGGAGAAAGGAAGTGTGCTCACTCTGTTATCCTAGCCAATAAAGTAAACTCCAGTGTGCAAATGTTTTGTTTTGTTTGGTTATTTTCCTCTCTGAGTGAAGTGAAGTGAAGTGAAGGAAGTGTGCTCACTTCACTCACGTTATGTTGTGTATAACTCTGAGGAAACAATGAGTATAAAAAAGTGTATGATAAAAAAGTGGGATGATGGTGTTTTACAGTTCTGTTGAGATAATAGCCATGTCAGGCAACACATCCTTTCTACTTTCTACTTAACCCGTCTCTATCAACTGCTAATGCTTCTTCAACTCCCCAAGAAATTACATATCATTTTCCTCTCAATTACTTAATTAATTAAACATAGCTTCTCATAATGGGGTGGGAGTCTTCTATACTTGTGACACCAGCTGTGATTGAAGATTGATTTTTCAATCTTCTTATTTTACTCAGCGTGCCATCACATTTACTCATAGGCATAAATATACTTTTCACTTTTCTCTATCAAGTTTATGGCCTCTGTTTTAAATATACAATAAATATATAGAGTCCAACCTTTTGTTTACTATATTTAAACAATCCTTAACCAGCATTTGCTATTTATTTTTCAGAAACATGCAAACACAGAGAGCTTTGATGAAAACCTCTATAGGATTGCCTTTGGTGATAAATGTAAAGAGAGATATGGGGATTATATATATAATTTGAAACAGAAGAAGAAAAAACCAGCGTACTTTACCCAGGCTTTGTGGAATGACTACTGCAATGAGTGGAAGACACGTGCTCATGTTGAGGCATCCAAGCGATCATCTGAAAATCGCAAGCAAGGCCGGGAGACTGCCCTGGGCACACATAGCAATGGCTGTGTTTCATTTGCTGAGACAGTAGAAAAGATGGTTAAAACTGAATTTTCTGGTTTATCTTGAGTACATCTTTTTATAATGCTAACTCATTTTCGATAATATTTGCAGACTAGAGAGAATAACGGGAGGCGCCCTACATTTTGGGAACTCTTCAACAAGACTCATAGGCTAACCCGAAAAGACTCACATGGGATGTGCTCACAGCGCGCCGCGGAAATTGAAGTAATTTCGTTTTAAATTGCTTACTAATATGTTTCTTACACTGAGCATGGTAATTTAGAACAATTAATTACTTTATATGTGTTTGTTTGTTTAAGGAGCAAGTTTAGGTGATTTAGAACAGTTAATTTAGTTCTGATCAGTTGCAAGTAAACTGAAAAAAATAGCTTGAATGGATTAATTTGATGATCAGTGATTAAAGTGATGAAAACCAGCATGGATTACTTTGAAGATCAGTGATTATGTGATGAAAAGTAGCATGAATGAATCATTTGATGGATCATTGATTAATTGATAAAGTGTGAAAGGAGAAATCTGATCTTATTTCACTTAATTTAGGGTGTGCTGCTCATAAACTCAAAATTTTGGCTGTTTGTTGAAACCAGACATATGCTAAATTACTATATATGTGTTTGTTTTTTGAAGGAGCAAGTTTATGCAAAGGCTGATGCATTACTGGCACAAGGGGTTGAAAATATTGATTACGATGCAATCTTTGCCGATCTTTTTGGGAAGGTGAAGAAGAGGAAACAGGTCCCTGGTGCTGGACACGCAACGAGCATATATTTCCCGTTTGCTACTAGCTCGTCCACCTCTGCAGCTGCCCGCTCAGCTGAGGTCGAGCAACGAGTCCAGGAGTTACGCGAACAAGTCAGGGTTGAGGTTACAAATGAGGTTCAAGAGAGAATGCAGCTTGTGATGCAGGACGAAATTGCCAAAGTGCGTGAGGAGTCGGACAAGAAAACAGCGTCGTTGCAAGACCAGCTGAAGATCCTCAGTGAACAGTTCAATCAATTGACAAGAGGCTAGAGTCCATTTGAAGTGAAACAATTATTTTGAGCTCCTTAACTATCTTTTTCCGAAGTGAACCAATTTAGTTTGAATAGCCTAATCAGCAAACTTCCTTTGAAGTGTAAAACTATGATATTTTGTTTTATGCAATTTTTTGGATCTTGCTATATACTCCCTCCGTCTTACTTTAGAAGTCCCGGTTGAGTTCGGCACGGGTATTAAGAAATATAAAGGAAAGTTGGTGAAAAAAGATAGTGGAATGCGAGTCCTACTTTTATATATTAGTTTTATAATAAAATGTGAGTGGGAAAAGGTGAGTGGAATGTGGGGCCTATTACCAATAATGGAATATTCCAACCGGGACTCCTAAAGTGGGACGGAGGGAGTATTATTATTCCATTACATAATGGTTTATTATTTTAATTTAGTAAATAATAATAATAATAATAATAATAATAATAATAATAATAATAATAACCACTGTATATTGAATTTTCGCAAATCACCGAGCACAAATAAATAGCCGTTACATTGAGGAGAATTCCGAGTACATTAGTGCTAGCAAATTTCCTAGCACATATACAATTAGGATAATTCCGAGCACTAATAAGTGCTAGAAAAATCCTAGCATACAAACTATGCTCGGAAACTTTCAGGCTGAGTCTTTTTCCTAGCACATCCATGGTGCTCGGAAACTTTTCGGGGTCGCGCTCAGAGTTTCCTCGGAAATGTTTCCGACGAGAGAAATGCAGAGCACATCTTGTGCTCGATGTATGCTCGGTATATGGTTATTTCCGAGCACTTTTTGACATTTCCTAGCAATTCGGGTTCTTGGAAACAAGCGCTTTTTTTGTAGTGAAAGAAAAATCGGCGTGTTTGTAACGTTTCTAAGTTAATCTCAAAATTTTTCTCTTCACTAATGCAAGATACTTTTCAGATCTATTTCTTTTGTTCCTCAAGTATTAGCATGAATTTCCGAAGATCCGTGCAGTTTTCAAGTTTCTTATTGTGTTGGATGTAAAACCCATCTTCAAACACACTCTTCAATTTCACCTTATAGCCAAACTCCCAAATATAAAGAAATTTGGCATATGTGGCCAACTAGAATACTCCCCATCCCATGATAAAGGAAAATGTGTTGCAAAAGTTAATAGAATATGAGTATCACTTTTATATATTAATTGTATACTCCCTCCGTCTCCTATTAATTATTCACTTTTGTCATTTTCATCTGTCCCCCATTAATTGTCCAGTTTCACTTTTTTACCACAAATGATAAGTAAGTTTCACATTTTATTATAAAACTAACATATAAAAGTTGGATTCATATTCCACTAACTTTTTCAACGCATATTCCTTTACATTTCTTAAAATTCAGGCCGGAACCAAAATGGACAATTAATGAGTGACCGATGGACTAATAAAATGTGAATGAAAGAAGTTAGTGGAATGTTGGGCCTACATATCATTTATAAAGTGAAATGGACAATTAATGAGGGAAGGAAAAAATTTATTTTTATAATATTATTAAACAATTAATTAAGTGGTGCGATATGATAAATGGGATACTAATACTATAATACTACTAAATCTAACTACAGCCAATAAACGGTTCATGCTTGATGTAAATGAAAATTGGATATATCTGAGGTTGAGAATTCAGACGCTACGCCATCAAATTTGATTGAAAAAGAATTTTGACAGAGATCTTGGATTTTACCAAACTTTTGAAAGTAAGGAAAGAGCTAACCAAGAAACTATCAATATAAAAACTGATATACCATCAAATGAAGTAGAAGAGCTTCCACGAATCATAGCTTTAAAGTCATTTTACAACTTCACCATTTTTTTTTAATCTATAAATAGACTCACCCTTTTCAATTCAATCAAAAATATTAACACTTAATTCCCTTTACCAAATATAGCCAACAAATTTCAAGAAATGGCTGTGGCACCTTCTTGGAAGCTTCTTATTGCTGCAATCGTGCTGTTACAGCTCTGCGATTCTCTAGCATCAGCTCGAACGGTGCCTGATGCATCCATGGTAGAGATGCACGAGAAATGGATGTTGGAGAACGGCCGTGTGTACAAAGATGAAGCGGAGAAGGCCAAAAGATTCAATATATTCAAGGAGAATGTTGAGTATATTGATTCGTTTAACGAGGAAGGTGGTCGGACTTACAAACTTGCCATCAACAAATTTGCTGATCTAACGAATGATGAATTCAAGAACTCTAGAAACGGATTCATGATGCCTTCTCATTCAAAATCGCCTAAGGTTTCTTCGTCGTTTAGGTATGCAAATGTGAGTGCAGCTCCCGCTAGCATGGATTGGAGAAAGAAAGGAGCCGTTACCGCTATAAAGGATCAAGGCCAATGTGGTATGCAACTAACATGACATAATATATGAAATTCTTTCGTACCGATATAAAAAAAAAAAAAAAAAAAACAATTCAGTATTCAAATTATACTCCCTCCGTCCTAAAAAAGTTGAGTCGTATACCTTTTTAGTCCATTCCAACAAAGTTGAGTCATTTCCTTTTTTAACAAAAGACAAAACATCTAATCATTCTTTTTTTATTCCATCATTTACTTTACTCTCTCTAATCTTTTACTTTTTTCATCTCTCCTATTTATTTAATATAAATTCTTAACCTCTGTGCCCAAAAATTTTGTCTCAACATTTATGGGACGGAGGGAGTACTTTAAATTATATATTTAAGAGAAATTGTTATTTTGATTCTGTGTGAAACAAAAATGCAGGATGTTGTTGGGCATTTTCAGCGGTTGCAGCTACAGAAGGAATCAACCAGATAAAGACAGGGAATCTAATCTCGCTATCCGAACAACAACTTGTTGACTGTGACACAAGCGAGGACGAGGGCTGCAACGGTGGACTAATGGATGACGCGTTTCAGTATATCATTAACAACAAAGGCCTCACAACCGAAAAAAACTACCCATACCAAGGAGTGGATGGCACGTGCAACTCGAAGAAGGAATCATCTGATGCAGCCAGGATCACAGGGTACGAGGATGTGCCTGCCAACAGTGAATCGTCTCTGCTCAAAGCAGTGGCGAATCAGCCAGTATCGGTGGCTATTGATGCGAGTGGTTCGGACTTCCAGTTCTATTCGAGTGGAGTCTTCACTGGCGAGTGTGGGACGGATCTAGACCATGGAGTGACTGCAGTTGGATATGGGGCGACCAGCGATGGGACCAAGTATTGGATCGTGAAGAACTCGTGGGGAACGAGCTGGGGCGAAAATGGATACATCTTGATGCAGAGGGATATTGGAGCTGCACAAGGGATCTGTGGCATTGCCATGCAAGCTTCATATCCAACTGCTTGAGATATATCCATTTATGGCATTCCCAAGCTTCTAAATACTCTGCTTATCAAATGTCACATGTGTATATGTCAATATATGTAACTTCATTTGCAAAAATTACTTGTGATCCATATCCAAGAATTTAGTAATGGAATTTATACTTTGTACATTGATTTTATAGAAAAATGCACTACACTAGCGTAGTATTACTAATGAGTAGTAAGACCAGGCTTCGTCTATCGAAGGGGGTTATGTTACAGACGTTACTACCGTCACTTGAGGACAACGGGACTGTTTTATTTGGTCCATTTTATTAGTCCAATAAGATTAAGTCTTCCTTGGATAAAGCCAATGCCCCGAGCCCAACATCCAGTGCCAAAGACCAAAGAACAATTATCAAGATTTTAAGTCCAAGGCCTGGCAAAATCAATTTGGGATTAATTAACAAGCATATTTATTAATCACATATCTCTATTATTGTGAACAATTTTAATTCATTATTTCTCACTCACCAAAATTCAGTTTGGAAAAAATGAATAGACTACGATCATCTACTCCGGACGTAAATAGATTCAATATCATTTAATTTTATAAATTAAATATTTAGTCACTTGTACTACGATCTGGTCAAAATGCTTTGATCGGGCTTTTGATTCCAACACCTATTGAATCAAATGATCAAGCGGTATGTTGTAGACTAGAAAGAAAAGTAGTCTATTAGACTGAATAAATAAGACGATGGTCTGTTGTAGACTAGAAAAAACAAAGTAGTATATTAGATTGAATACATAAGATGATGGATGAATAAGACCGAAAGGTTTGAGACTAACTAGTGAGGACATGAGAGATTTTTAAAAAAATTCGGAATACACATGATCTTTTAATCGATCCGTAATTATAAATAGGGGTGTCGAAACGGGTACTCACAAAACTAAAAAATATGATAACCCAATTCCGTCCCGTTATCCGTTTCCGTCGGGCAGCTGGTACCCGATACCCGACGGATATCGAGTCGGGTATGCAAGTACGCCTAATACCCGCTACCCGTTTCGAGACCCCTAAGCCCTAAGGTGATCAACAGTTTAAATAGTAAAGAGGTTACATATTATTGTTGTTTATTCACAAATTGCAAAACTAAAACATGAGGAGGAAATCTGTATTTTATTTACAATATCAGAATATTGTTTAGATGATTGATGTGATTAAACCATAGATAAACTGTTACTAGAGTCGACAATCCAAATAAGAACTCAAAATGGTTGATGAGAAAGAGACCCCCAAACCAATAGTTCATTAGTCAACTATAAAATAATTGAATGCGGTCTTCATTTATATGAATTATTAAAATTCAGATTGTGTATGTCAAAGTAATAGTTTAGCGGCAGTTAACCGAATATTGTATACTAATATAAAATAATTTCTCTCGATCAACCATTATTTTATGTAAAAAAAAATTAACAAATGATTAAACAGAAGGAAGAGAAAAGGAATGCTACCAATTCAAAAACAAAGAATTCAAAATAAATAATTCAAATTAAACTTAAACAATATTGATGATTATTTTAAAAAAAATATGATGCTTAAACATCGACACATCGGCCATTATTGACGCATCATAATTATAAAACAAAACACAGTTCAATCATAACGTGTGTCTTGTATCTTCTATCTTATTACAAAGAGTCTATAGCATGACGCGAAAGGATTATGAAATTTCAAATATTAAATGTGCAATCACATATAAAAAATTAAGAATAAGCGATAACAAAATGTGAGTTGTTAATTGTATATATATTATACTCCACCTATCAACTACTTGATTGAATTCGGATCTACTACTACTTTATGCCGTGTCAATACCTTAAGCCGCCGTTAAAGAGCCAATAAATGTATACCACTAACTAATTAGTCTTTGACATATATACACCACAATGATATAATACTAATTTGGTCTTAAGCTAATCACTCTTGACTAATACTTCCTCATTGACATATATAAACCTCAATATTAATACTCCTCCGTTCCATATTACTCACATTTTATTATACTCATTTGTTTCATATTACTCGCATTTTTCCTTTTTAGTTATAAATTTAGAATTAATTTTTTAATATAATTAAATTAGTATTTTAAGTGTAATGAAAACATATAATAGAAGAATACTTAATTAATTATAATATATTAATTAACTCACACTTCTCTTTTTAGATCATAAATTTAGGATTGATTTTTTAGTATAATTTAATTAGTATTTTAAACGTGATTTTTAATAAGAGAACACTTAATTAAACACTTAATTAATTAATACTTTAAGTACTTCCTCCGTTCCAAAACAATATGCACTTCTTCCTTTTTAGTTCGTCCTACGAGAATATGCACTTTCTATTTTTTTGGATACTATTTTCTCTATAATGAGGTGGTATCGATTCTCCACTAACAATATTTTAATTACTTTTTCTTTCTATGTCTTTCTTACTTTATCAATTATTTATTAAAATTCATGTCAAATCCAAAATACATATTCTTTTGAAACGGATGAATTTTGAAACGGATGAAGTATAAAATACCTAGCCTTTGCTATGGGCAATATTAGAGCATCTCCAATGCCGGCTAGCCAACCGGCTAGCCGATTCGCGTCGCTAGCCGGTCGGTTAGCCGAACTATTGGAGTAGGCGAGCGAGAAATCGGCCAAATTTTCGGCGTGGGCTAGCCGGTGGCATGGCGCTGGCCGATGCGCTGGCCGCCATTGTGGCGGCCCGATCGGCCAGCGCCGAATTTTGATTTTTTATTTTTAAAAAAAACCTATATAAACGCAATTTTAGTTTCATTTTCATTTGCACCACTTGTTTTAACGAGTTTTCTCTCTCTCTAACTTTCTGTACAAGAGCATCATCGAGCGATGGATCACAACGAGTCCAGTCCAGTGACGAGTGGATCTCAGACTCCCACGGTACCCGTGGGATCTGGATGGGGCCAGATGGGCCCAGGGTTTAACGTCCCTTGGAATCAGCTGATGGGGATGATGGCCGGAGCGCCAGGGGGTGGGAACATGCCGTGGGGTATGACGGGCGGCGGACATGCCAGCGGCGGGCAGGGGTGGGGAGGTATGCCCCAGATGCAGCAGCAGATGATGGGTATGCATCCCGGGATGCAGGGGTCGCCGGGGGGGTGACACGGTCTATCGTCCCTCTCTGGATTTTTTGACGGCTTCGTCTCACACGTTGACCCCAGTGGAGACGCAGTTCACTGGCGATGACCTTTTGTCATTGCATGACATGGGGATCGATCTCGGCGATCCGGACACTCCCGTTCCAGCGGGGCGGGCCGCGGCGAAGAAGAAGAAGACGAGGGGGAAGGCCAAGGCGGTCGGCGAGTCGTCGCAGCCCGTTGTTGACGACACCTCCGGCCGGAGGAAGTGGACGGAGGATGAGTACGCCGGGGTGGCCAGGAGGTGGTTGGAGGTGTGCGACGATCGGCTGGTTGCGAACAACCAGCGGGTCGTCAACATGTTGGCGAAGATTAGAGCTGCCTACAGGAGGCACTGCCCGCACGGGAAGGACTTCAGCGGGGAGGAGGTCCGGAAGGGGTGGGAGCGCATCAGGGCCGCGGTAGGCCGTTTTTCGGCGTTGTACGCCAACGCCCTCCGTCAGCTCACTAGTGGGCAGAATGAGGAGGACGCCCGGAGGATAGCCGAGAGTCAGTTCCCCTTGGCGGGGAAGTACAAGGAGTTCCACTTCTGGGAGTGCTATGTGTTGTTGAAGGACTCCGAGAAGTTCCATGCGGGGTGCAACGCTGGGTGGCCGAAGAAGCAGAGGCTGAACTATACCGGCGACTACAGTGGCAGCAGCGGCGGATCCCACGACCTCCCCCCAGATGCTGAGGAGTTTCTATTCCCTCCTTCATTTGCTGGTCGCCCTCGCCCGGTTGGACAGAAGCGGGCGCAACGGGCTGCGAGGGGAGGATCCCCCCTATCGCCCCATGAGGTCCAGTCCACCGCCCTCCCACCCGCCCCACTCGAGTACACTCTCTATACAGATGTACAAGGTCTTCCAAAAGTGGAAGAACGCAACTGACCCCACGGAGAAGATGTTTCTTCACTCGATGCTCGAGAGCATGCGGGTTGATTTGGATACCGCGAGGGCACAGATGGGGGGTTTCGACGTGGGGTCAGATACCCCGGGTTGCGGCAGCGACGGCGAGGACGGCGACGAGGAGTAGAGAGTGGCGGGGCTCGTGTGTGGAAGCCTTTTTTTTTAAAAAAAAAATCATGTATTTTTTTTTAAATCTTTGTACTTTTTTTGAACGAAATGAATTAATTTTTCCGTATCTGTGTCGTAAATTTAATCCGTAATTTAATCGTAATTTTAATTTCGTAAATATAGTATATTTTGAATTATTTTTATTGCGGCTGACCTAAATCTGATGTGGCAGGTGGATTTTTAGTGCTGTTGACGTGGCAGGGAGAGAGACTGGCTGGCCTATGACTGGCTTATGGCTGACCTATTTGCATTGGAGATGCTCTTATCTAGCCAGGCAGAGATATTCGGAGTCAGCTGAGAGTTGCACAATACACTTGCATCAAACATGATTGAATTTTTGTTACATTGGAATAAATATATAACCCCTTTCATATGAAGATGACTCATTTTTATTTTTAATTTGACCTGTCTTTATTCTCTCTATCTAACAAATAAAATATCTCCATATAAAATCTTGTACCACTCAAAAAGGGGAGTATAGTACATGCAAAGAGTACATTCAACTGCTCTTTGCATAACTAAATAAATGTCTTTTTTAACAAACACATATACATACTGACTTTAAATTTAGATTCATTTCTTAATAAAAGATGTCAACTAACGGTCCAAAATTTTGTTTACGGCCACTTAAATCAGTTAACTTTTAAATTTCATTTTCGTATTTATACATCCAAATGCAATCCCAATCTTCACCACTTAAGTCTGTGTTTCAGTTGGGCTATTTGCTTGCAAAGACGCAGTCACTAACAAAACCTGAGCTATTTTATCCCTCTTCCTCCCATCCATTCAAAATTCTCGTAGAAGATTGAAAAAGATTCTGAAATGCAGGAATTCGACCCCTTCATAATGATAAAGAAGCTAATTGTTCACTAGATTTCTGCAATATTTTCATCTCATTCTTGATTTATTCAAATCTCCTTCATGAAAACAATGTCCATGCCAGTATCCCTGATAATCACAATCCCTTCTGTTGCAGCCCTCAAAACTCAATCAAAGATGCTTGCTTTCTGGTTTGCCCTCGCCACACGCCCTCCTGGCCTTGACCCATAAATTTCTTCCCTTTAATTTCACTTCATTTCCCTCTTTCTGTGAAAAAGTTTCGATTTTGTGCCGAGGCCTATTTCAAGATTCAATTTTTCTTGAAGTTCAGCCAAAAAAAATATTTCAAGATTCAATTTTTCAAGATTGTTGAAGCATGTGTTATTTGTGGCATGTCTTGAAACGAATATCTTAAGAATATTGTATCTTGTGAAATAGATTAAAATTTTGAATTTAACTTGTAATATGATGCAGTGTGATAATAATCAGTATGGTATTAGCTTCGACTCTGATGGTGGACAGTTTGTGAATCAATTGCTGCATAGTTCTGAAAATAGGGGGTGTTTGTCTTTGCCTGTTAAGCAGTCTCTGGTGTTAGATGGCGAAAAGGGGGAGTTAGTGAAGGCTTGTGGAAAAGTGGGGAGAAAAAGAGGGGTTTCAGAGACGAAGACAGCAGAGGCTTTGAGGAGCCATAGTGAGGCAGAGAGGAGGAGAAGGGAAAGAATCAATGCACATTTGGAGAGCCTCCGAGGGCTTGTACCGAGCAATGAAAAGGTCCGCTGTTCGAATGAATATAATGCTTGTTTTTGAAGTTTGTTTACAATTTCTATCATTACTGTGGATTGATTGTTTGATTTGTATTGTTGATTACTTGTGTGCTTAAGAAGTAGGATTTGAGTTTGTTTAGATTTTCCATCGTTGTTTAGGATTATAGTTTCGTATAGGCGAAGCATTGCTTGTTTAGTCCTTTAATTTGATGATAGGTGATACGATGAAAATAGTAAGAATTGTCTGCGTTTTGATGAACTAGGCATCGATTTTCTTCATGGAGTGTAGACTGTGTGTGTTCTATTACAATACTCGATTAAAGTATTAGACGTGTGTGGGATGTTGGCCTTTGAATTTAGGAAGTGAGAGAGGTATTCTACTCTTGAAATGTCAACTTCTGCAGTATTAGATTAGTTAGTCAAGTATTGCTTCTGTATTTTTTAATGTCAGCTGGTTTTCAAAGCTATCCCCCCGGCTATACTTTGATGTGATCGAACGATGATTTTGGTTGGATGGAAGGCTAACTGCCTGCTGATGAATATCATGCTTAGGTTTACAAGTCAATTTCTAGTAGATGACTGTATTAGTATATTTTAACTTGACAGCAAATCTTTGTCTTTGTGTTGATATAATAGTATGATATATACAGTTTTCGTCTCGATCACGAAAGAGTTAGATGGAAAGTTGAGCTGCGATTGCGACTCTCGGGGAAAGGGAAGCTATAGATTAAGTAGTTATTCATTGCAAATTTTGACTTGGTATTAAATAGTAGTTTTCTTTTATACTTGTTTTATGTGAAAATTGCTTCCACATTTGTCTTCTTCCACATAAGTTGATGTGTTGCTTAATGCTTTGATTTTAATTTGGATCATAATATACTTTTGTCTATTTCTTGAAGTTTAATGGAAATTATTTCTGTGATTAGCAGATGGACAAGGCAACTTTACTAGCCGAAGTCGTCAGCCAAATAAAACAGCTGAGGGCGACTGCGTCACAAGCCAGTGAAGGCCTGCAGATCCCGATGGACACAGATGAAGTGAAAGTCGAAACGATTGAGAATCATAGTGGCGATGGCTCGTTCTTGCTTAGGGCTTCAATCTGCTGCGAACACTGGCCTGATCTGCTGTCTGATGTGAGGCAGGTGATCAGAAGCCTTCCGGTTCGGGTGCTGAAGACAGAGATATCCACATTAGGAAGCAGGGTGAAGGTCGCGTTCTTGATCACGTCGGTTGAAGGGGATATTGTGGTTGGCTCGGTTCGTGCAGCTTTGAGCGATGTTCTTGAGAAAGTGTCGGTGTTGGTGGAGTCGGCTGAGCAACTGTTTATTCCTCGTAAGAGGCAGCGGGTTTCGTGCCTTGATTCTTCATCGTGCTTGTTGCAGTGAGAGTTCGTATTTGTTGCTATCATGTCGTGTAATCGGAGATGTGGTTTTGGGATTGTGTTGAATGCACCAATGTAATTTTGTGTAATCGGAGATGTGGTTTTGGGATTGTGTTGAATGCACCAATGTAATTTTTGTTTTTGTTAATTTCTCCTATTGTATTTCTTCTTAAATGAATTATAACTTGTAAGTCATTTTCTCCACCATTAAATTTAAATTCATTTATCAATTAAAAAAAAAGTACTCTCACTGGTAATTTAGTCACCAGATAAAGGACCATCAAATTCAATTACACAGTCTGCAATTGTTGAAGTTGTGGACAACGTGTTCAGGACACTATGAGGCAACAGGTATATCTACTTGAGTCTTGATGCCACGGCCTTGTCGGAGCTCCGGAGGGACTCTCGTCCATCAATATACGTCAGCAACGGCCTCAATTGAAACCATTGATGCATATCTAGATTGAAACCATCCATAACCATGTTTTTAAACAATTCATATTACCGTAGCTATGGGCTCTACAACACTTTCTACAACATTCTTTATTTAAGAAACAACTCTATCAATCACCCTCTTTTCACTTAACTATTCATCGATCTAACCTTCTTATTTCCTTTTAATTTTTTAATGTAAATTTATCCATTGATATCCAATTAAAACACACAGTTAATTAATAGGAGTATTACATAGTTAAACTATTCAATTAGTTAAAAATTATATAAATAAAATCCTTAAACACCCAACATAATTAAATTAAGGATCCAACTCCCAGCAATTATTCTCTAGTGTGATTCTAATTGGGCCCATGGACGCCCGGCCACCGTACGTAGAGCAAAATTTATACTACTAGATAAAATAAGTGTGAGAGGTCTTTGAGTATCAAATACTGTAATTATGTTAGAGTTTATATACGGGAAATCATGTTTCGAATGATTGAATACTGTAAAACTCTTATTTTATTTTTCAAGGAATAAAACAGATTATTTTTGTCATAATGTTGTTATGTTTTACATTTAATGGATGTTATTGCATGTTTAAATGTACTCCCTCCGTCCCATAAAAGTTGAGACAAAACTTTTGGGTACGGAGATTAAGAATTTATATTAAATAAATAGGAGAGATGAAAAAAGTAGGAAAGATAAGAGAGGGTAAAGTAAATGATGGAATAAAATAAGAGTGATTAGATGTTTTGTCTTTAGTTAAAAAAGGAAATGACTCAACTTTATTGGGACGGACTAAAAAGGAATACGACTTAACTTTTATGGGACGGAGGGAGTATAAGTTAACTTAACAAAGTCTAAGTCTTTGTTTTAGTAGACCGGTTGTGGGCGGCGTCCACTTAAAGGTAATACGGTCAGTTCTAAATAAAGAAAAAGAAGAATTTCACGACCTAGATGGAATTAGACTATCCATCGAGAAAGGTTGCAATGTCAGTCCGCATATTTCTAAGCCTTACTGAAATAAGATGACATTGGTGTGGTAAAGCACTGAACAGATCTAACAGCAAGACTTGTCTTTGTGCTATCTACTGAAATGCGAGGTCTTGATAAATATTTGTTTCTTAATCAATGTAGGTTAACATTGAGCATACGGTATTGATTATGCATTACTTTGACTTATCAAATGGTGCAGGTTTTTGTAACCCAATAATCCTGATATATTGGGTAGTGGTGATTAATATCTAGCGATGCTAGAAATGCTATTATATTGAATCGTGCGCGAGGTGAGTCTCGTTTGATAATGTCCTCAAGATGAGCGCAAAACAAGGTTTTATTATTCGGAACCAAGCTAGTTGGAGTTTGATCACTCTATGAATAATAAATAAGCGTTTCATGCTAAGTCCACTCTTGGAATTAATAAGAAATTAATTAATTAAGTCCATAACAGACATTAATTAATTAATGGACTTTTTATCTTAAGCACGGGAAATAAAAGTTAAAACGAAAACTCGGATTACTTATAATTTCGGATTTGGATGGGGAGAGTTCAATATTACGAGCAATATTACTTCTGTAGTGGCTGCTCGTAATATTTAAAGCTTATATTAAATTGTGGGTTCAATTTAATTAGTAAAAACTAAATTGAATGGGTCCATATCCAAAACCTTCCATAGATCCCTGTCTGTGCCCAAAAGGAACTTAATATTAATAGGAGAATAAAAGAGACAGAAATCATAATTTTTTTTACTACTAAAATTTTCGTCCCCCTCTCGTAAGAAGAGTTCGAAATTTTTCTCTAATTGGAAAATGATTTCTTCTGTCTTCTTTATTTAAGTCCTAGTATTCCGATGAGATCAGCTCACCTGATATTGGAATACAGTTCGGGAACCAAAGAGAAAATGTGGTCTAGTGTTCAAAGCGTCACGTGGAGAAGTAACTAGCCATCATCAATTCTTTGGAGAATTAATAAGGTATTATTTCTGCTCCGTAGAAAAGCATGTTTTAGGTTTCAATATACTTGAAGCATGATTAATTCAAGTTATGAGCATGATACATATGAGAATTACGCGAATAGATTTTTTCTAAATAATCTGCTAAATAGATCTGATTATTATGTGATTTATTTGTTCGATTAATTATTAAATTATGAAAATCGAAACGCGCTTCCGCTGCCAGTTCCTTCAGAATAAGGTACCTACTTCCTCAGTTTTGTGGTAGCGGAGATGTGTCTTATTACACGTGATTTAAGAAAAATTGTGTTAAGTGAATTAAGTAAAGAAAAATAAAGTAGGAGATGAAAAACGTAGAGAGATGAAGAGAGTAAAATAAGAGACAGTAAAGTAAATGAAAAGAAATGTGTTAATTTTTTACTTTAAAAAAATGATTCTACTACTATTGAACGTACCATAATAACACAGTAAGAGCACTCCCAATGGCGACGGCGAAAATCCGGTGATTTTTCGCCGGATATCGCCGACTTATCGCTGGCCATTGGGAGGAGTTCGGCGATTTTTCGGCGAAATTCCTACCGATTTTACGCCAAGCGGCGTTTTAACGCCGGGCTATTGCCGGATCATCGCCGGCCACTGTGGGGAGCTGTTCGGCGATTTTTCGGTGATGATCAATTTTTTTTTTTTTTTCCTCAACGGTCATATTCTAATTTCCACCCCTATAAATATTTCATCATCTTCCTCCATTCATCACCCACAAACTTCATTCACACAAATTTTCAATCTTTTTTCTCTCCATCTTTATTAAATGAGTTCTGATTCATCGTCTCGTGCTCAGTCCGACGAGGAAATATCACATTCTTCTTCCGAAGAAGAGGTACCTCCCGCTCCCACCGGATGGGATGTAGCGGGTTTCGCCAACAACCCAATCAACAATCATATCTCCCGCTACATACAAAGCGAGATCGCTCGAATGCAGCAGCCACCCCCCCAACGACCAATCCGTCGGCGGCGCCGATACATCCCTCGCAACCACACTGGTGCGCACGATCGGCTGTTCGCAGATTATTTCGCGGAGGAACCACGTTATCCGGCAGATGTATTTCGTCGCCGGTTCAGAATGCGCCGCTCCCTCTTCCTGCGCATTGTTAATGCGTTGTCCGCGCGTTACCCCGAGTTCCGGCTCCAGCGAGACGCAGCAGGGAAGCCCGGACTATCGCCCCTACAGAAATGCACTGTTGCCATCCGGCAGTTGGCATACGGAGGGTCCGCCGACATGTTCGATGAGTATCTGCAATGCGGCGAGACGACTGGCAACGAGTGCCTGAAGAATTTCTGTCAGGGCGTGCGAGAGATATTTGGGGAGCACTACCTTCGCTCGCCGGACGCAGCTGACTGCCAGTTCCTACTGGATTGGCACTGGAGGACCCACGGCTTTCCGGGGATGCTGGGCAGCATCGACTGTATGCACTGGCAGTGGAAGAACTGCCCAACCGCGTGGCGAGGCCAGTTCACTACCGGCTACAAAGGTACGCATCCCACCATCATTCTTGAAGCCGTTGCCGACCAACGGCTTTGGATTTGGCATGCTTATTTTGGTATAGCCGGGTCGAACAACGACCTAAATGTTCTCAATTCCTCGCCCCTTTTCAACGAGCGGATCAACGGGTTAGGCCCCTCCATCAAATTCACGGCCAATGGCAATGTGCATAACATGGGGTACTACCTGGCTGACGGCATCTATCCGCAATGGCCCGTGTTTCTGAAGACGATCAGATGCCCACTCGGAGATAGAAGAAGGTATTTTGCCCGAGCGCAAGAGTCTGCGCGCAAGGATGTGGAGAGGGCATTTGGGGTGCTCCAATCGCGATTTGCACTGGTAAAGGGCCCGACGCGCTTTTTCTACCAGGGGGATATTGCCGATATCATGTATGCGTGCATCATCATGCATAACATGATCATCGATGATGAACACGAAGGCGTCCTCGACGTCACCAACGACCCAAGTGTTGCATCATCGAGTCACGGTGTCTCAACCGAGTCCGCCCGCCAGGGTGTACCGCACAACGAACATGAACGGTTCCAGGCGTTCATGGACATACACCAGAAGGAGGCCCATCAAGCACTACAACACAATATCATCGAAGAATTGTGGGCAAATAGAAACCGCGCCCACCGCCCTTGAATTTTTTTTTCTTTGAATTTTTTTTTTGATTTTTTTTTTTCCATTCGTGTACTTTTTTTTTTTTTAATTTTCTTCGTTGTAATGTGTACCCGTGTTTAATACAACGAACTTTATTACTATTATTTGTTTTATCTTATAAATTAAATAAGCTAGCTTTATTATATATAAAAATAAAACAATTAAATTAGTGATGATGTAAAAATGAAATGTTGAGTTAGGGAGAAATAAGGGAGAAACCATTGCAGAGGTTGGCTAAAAGTTGGCTAAAAACTGGGGATAAATTTTGGTGCTGATGTGGCGCTGATGTGGCAGGAGTTAGGGAGAAATAAGGGAGTTTATCCCCAAACCATTGGGAGTGCTCTAACTCCACTATTATAGAACAAGGGTGTAATAGATAGTATGATCAAAATGAAAAAAATAAATAAAAATTAGATAGAAATCCATTGAAAAAAGGATATAATTAAAAAATTGTGATAAATTTTAATTTACAAATACTCCCTCCGTCCCGGATAATTCGTCCCAGTTTTCCATTTCGGTCCGTCGCACATAATTTTTCCCACTTCACTTTTACCATTTTTGGTAGTGGACCACGTATTCCACTAACTCATTCCTACTCACATTTTATTATAAAACTAATATATAAAGGTAGGACTCACATTCCACTAACTTTTTTTCAACTCACTTTTCATTATAATTCTTAAAATCCGTGCCCGATCAAAGTGATCCGAATTATCCGGAACGGAGGAAGTAATTTTTTTCAATTCAAAAAATAATTTAATATTTAGAAAAGAAGCCCACTTATATGCCTTCTGAGTGGACTTCACGCATTGAAATAAAAAAATAATTTAATACTCCCTCTATTCCTTGTTGATTTTTTTTGCCACGGAGTTTAAGAATAATGTCTTAAATGGAGATGAATAAAGTAAGAGGGAATAAAGTAAGAAAGATGAAGAGATAATAAAGTAAAATAGAGAGTTACTTTTTTGTTACCAAAAATAGACTTGACTCAATTAATTTAGAACTTTCTAAAATACACTAAGGACTCAATTAACATGGACCGGAGATAGTATGTGACACCAAAAAGTAATTGTACTCAGAACTATTTATACGGAACTTAAATTTTACACTATTATAGAGTTTATGTCCCATAAAAGTTTTGCAGTAGTTGTGGTATACACCCATATTTATTGTTGTTCCATAGAAAATTTTAAAAATGAAAAATTTTCTACACCAAAAATGATATTTGGTGTATGACTAGAGCTGGTTGATTCAGATTTTTAGTTTGAACAAATTACATTCAACAAAATATATCATTTTGTCTATGCTAATTTGTTTCAATTGAATATCATAATGTATCAATAAAATTTAGATTTCCATATATATGTATATGTATCAGATTCTATAAATTACTAATTTTGATCAATCAAAATTTCAAAAAATGAAACCAATATTGAATTAAAATTTTCGTAGTCTACCATCGATGATCTCTATATCATAACAAATTTTATATGTGATTCAAACGTTTGAGGCAAAAAAATCAAGTGACTTTATTAATTAGTTCAATATATAGTTTTCACGATTGTTAGCCATAATTACTATTTTAACCAATTGTTTGCATTAACTTAAACTTCCTGTTCATATTTTTATTTTTTGGTAACCCCTCAGAACCAACATCAGCAACTCCACAATTGTTACTACAGACTTAGACCCCCCATCGGCAAAATCATGGCTTCGCCATCTTTTATGAGTATAGGCATTTAATAATTGAGTATGCGCAAACTTAGTATTCCCTCCATCCCACAAGAATATGCATTCTTTCCTTTTTAATCCGTCCAACAAGAATATGCATTATTTTCTTTTAATCTGTCCAACAAGAATATGCATTTTTCAATTATGGAAACTCTTTTCTCTCTAATGAGGTGAGATTCATTCCCCGCTAACAATACTTTAATTACTTTTTTTCTCTACCTCTCTCTTACTTTATCAATTTTGCATTAAAATTCATGTCAAACTCAAAGTGTATATTTTTTGAAGGAAGGGGGGAGTATATAGTACTACATTAATTTTTTATCTTTTTTTTTAACTATCGTCTATCTTTATTTTTACAATAACGTGTAAAATTAGTATATTGAAATATTTAAATTTATTTTTTCCCCTCAAAACATTCTATACATATAAATATATAATAATAGTATAACTCAATTAAGACAATTTTAAGTTAGTTGGATTGCGTACCTCATTCGTCTTCTCATCTAAAAATTAAACAACTCTTAATTACTTGAAAAGAATAATATAACGGCTTCATAATTTCAAATTCAATACTCATGCAACAAATTAAATTAAATATCCAGATATAGTATTTTAAATTCCATAAAACTTTCCTCTCCATTCGTGCATAATGAAGCAATAATTAATACTACTAACATTCCCCATTGTATATAAATGGTGCTACGTTTTCAAGATTTTAGTGTGCAAAGCTAGGATGGGAATATTCAAGTGTCATTCTTTGTTAGCAATTTTTGTGTTACATCTCATATATGCAAAATCAGAATTATTTGCAAACACAAGTAATTATTTTGGAGAGTTAGCAAATGGGTGCAACTTGTTTAGTGGTGCATGGGTGTATGATTCTTCTTCACCTCATCTATACGATTCTTCGAGCTGTCCCTTCATTGATTCTCAATTTGATTGCCTCAAACATGGTCGCCCAGACAAAGATTACATCAATTACTCATGGAAACCAAGCTCTTGCAACTTGCCTAGGTAAGATCAAATTTTTTTTATGGGTAAATAAACATAAATTTAAAAACTGTGTCAAACGATGTATGTCAATCTGTATCAATTTACTTAAATTAATTAAGCTATATATGATTTATTTGCCTACAGATTTGATGGTGTTGATTTTTTGAGGAGATGGAAAGGGAAGAAGATAATGTTTGTGGGCGACTCGCTGAGCCTAAATCAATGGAACTCGTTGGTGTGCATGCTACATGCTGTTCATCCGAATGCTAAGACCACCTTCGTTAAACAAACCCCAATTTCTCATGTTACATTTGAGGTTAATTTATTCCGAACACCCTACAGTTCTAACGAAAATCAAGTCTTAACAAGATAAAATAATGTTGTAAGTGAAAATCCCTGTTATTATAACCGAACGGTTAAAAATAACAACAATTTCACAAATAGTGTAAGAAAGTATATACTTGCTCTAAGTTAATGTATCCCTCTTTCCGCAAGATAAAATAGGCTAGTACTCACGGATTGGCGTGTTGTGTTAAAAGAATAAACAATTTCACCCTATCAGAAAAAGAATCCCAAACTTATAGGTACTAACAAACTTAACGTTGGTTCGAGAATCGAGAAACACTTTGCTCTTAAAATGCAAGCTAATTAAGTTGGTAGAGAGCAAATGCAACATAATAAACAATTTTTTGCTTTAATTTTTGAAAATGCAGGAGTTTGGTGTGACAATATTCCTCCACACAACCCATTATTTGGTGGACCTAGTGAAAGAAGCAAAAGGTTTTGTCTTAAAACTAGACTCCATTGAAGAAGGCAAAGCATGGCTAGGAATGGACATGCTTATATTCAACACATGGCACTGGTGGCTCCACACTGGTCCCAAAGCACAAGGTTGGGACTTCATTCAATATGGTTCCACCATAGCCAAGGACATGGACCGCCTCCAAGCCTTCTCTCATGCCCTCACCACGTGGGCCCATTGGGTCAACCAAAATGTCAACCCTTCCAAGACTAAGGTCTTCTTTCAAGGGATTTCTCCCTCTCATTCTAGGTAAAGTTCATTATTTACATAATTTTATAAATTCTTAGCATCATCTGTGTCACTTTGTGATAATATATAGTAGTGTATGTGGTGTGTGTGCACTGATAGGGACTGCGATGGAGCACGTGCACCTGATAAAGGGACCACGGATTCGATAAGGCCAGAGTCGGCTACTATAGTTTTGAAGAAGGTGTTGAGTACGTTAACGAAACCGGTCTATTTGCTAGATGTTGCGGCCTTGTCGGGGCTCCGGAGAGACGCTCATCCGTCGAGATACGGTGGTGGCGCGGGTCTTGATTGCAGCCATTGGTGCTTACCTGGATTGCCGGATACTTGGAACCAGCTTCTTTATGCAGCGCTCATTTGAGGAATTAATCAACTTGTTAAGAAAAGATGAAACTATACTTCTAAATTAATAACTACTATTTAAAAACTAAAATATTGATGTTAAAAAAAACTGGAATATTGCAAAATTATCATATTAAATGGAGTCCTAATATATCATTGAGAATGTATTGTTACACAGTTTACAAGCTCAATTGTTATGTTCCATGTTAATGTACCATCTTATGTTGCACTAGTATTAAGTGCTAGTTTATAAAATTATGGGATATTGATTTGGATAAAACACGAACTTTGCATAAAATCTGGTATTTTTCTTAAACTTTGAAAGTGGTAAAAGAATATCATGGTTACATTTTTCTAAGGATAGTAGGCCGCGACTAGTGCCGGGGATGGAAAGGGAAAATGATTCAAGGAGCAAAAATACACTTCAAATCTAGCAATTATAAATTTTTATAACAAAATACTATTGGGTATGGAGCGTTGAGCAAGATGCTCAGACGTAGTAGTAATTAATCAATTCATCAGGGTTTTTAAAAGAAACATAGAATGGTTAAAGTTAAACGTTATATATGCATAAGCAATTTGAAAACATGATTTCTAGTATGCAATTCCACTTATCTTAAAGAGAGAAAGCTAAGGTTGAAAAATCCAAGGAGCGATGCCTCATATTATGAAAATTGACATCAATTTTATAATTATTAGATTTGGCCCTCCTAAGTTTATGGTTATTTTGTCCATTAAATGTTACTCCTATTGTTTTCACACCACATAATATGAAACAAATGGTTAAAGATTAAAACATACGATGCCAACTTTCTTCATAAAAATGTTAACCAGGTTAAATGGGACATCATGTTAACATCATATCTATAAATCTAATGGCCTAAAAATGATAGTACTATTTCCAAAGATGTAGTAACCATTTGATTGCATCTCTATGGTCATGTCAATTTTATCATTGCAAGGACGGCCCGTCGAGGAAATTTTGCAGTAAAGTTGGTGATTTTTTTATCACTTTTAAAATTTGTAAGAAATATCAAATTTTACACAAAATTTGTGATTTATAATTTAAATGTTTTCGATGTATTTTATGTACAACAATGTTATTTAAGTTATTGAAATAGATGGAATGATTTCCATGATCGCAAAATATTGATTTGAACAAATATATTTTGGATCGCAAGATGACTGCGGCAATCTGTATTCACAAATCTTCAATTTCCATTTCTTTAATTCTTTATACAACAAAAAAATGAAGCCATTTTCCGAAGCTGAGTTTGCTGCAGAATCAGCAAGGAGACTTGCAAACGAATTTCTGTTGGTGTTGATTTTGGCACAACTGAAACTTCTCCCTCAGTTCTTGAAACGCCTTCATCGTCTCCACATCGAACCCGCCCGCAAACTGATAAACAACCCGCGTCTTGTTACACTAACCACGTACATCGATGGGGTTAAACATCACGTAAAACAATTTATTACCTGATGAACTCGAAAGGCAAACTTGACGCCTTGGACTATAAGCTCCTCTTCCTCGGGTCCACCTGCCACCATTCCGAGTTCTGCCGAAGCTCTCTTCATGTACTTCATTGCCAATTTCACAGATGCCAGCTTGATCTACAATGGCAAAGGTAATTACGCACATTCAGTTTTTGTCATTTCACAATCATAGACGAAAACAAATGGTACAGACAAATGATGCAAAACCTTAGGTCAAGTCAATGTCATTACAATTGTATTATTGCAGCAATTTTGTACAATTTTAAATAAAAATGATACGAGCATGTGAGAGTTCAATTTCATAAATTTGACAGATTTCTCTTGTTGAAAGTGTGGCAACATTTGTTAAGCCTAAATAAATCATAGTTTTTCTCAATGATCTAATTGTGCACACTGATATTTTATTAGATCATACTATCAAATAACATATGAATCTTGCACACAAGCTGCAAACACAAAGAATAGGTGTGAGGCTTCACCTGACTCACAAAGCCGGTGTCGAGCATCCAGTCCATTGGAATATGATGAACTTTGTACCGGTTCGCAGCCAATTCTCTCATCCTCGACAAATTATAAGCACTGTGCTCCACTCTGATCAACAAAGCATAGAATTTGAATTTAAACCTCTGTGATTATCAAACCACAACCATCAAAATTAGGTGACATTTAACATACTTCTCAAAGAGGGACTGCATTTTCTTGAGAGCAGGACCACAATGCTGTCTGGGATCATCGCGAAACGACAAAACTTCAGACTCCAGCTTCTTTAAATCAGAGTAGCCAAATGCAGCTTCTCTCAGTGCATCAGCCTTCTGCTCCGGCCAGTCAAAGTGCTTGAGCACAGCCCTCTCATCAACCTTCACATTTTTGCATATAAATTGAGAAAATATTGGCAATTTATTCAGTTTTTTGCATCCAAAATAAGGTACTACCAGATATGAGAGCTCATCATCAAGCCATTTAACAAATGGGAGAACATCTTCAATGTCAACGAAAGCAGCATTGTGAACTTCTTTGATCAAGAATCTGATGAAATCTCCTTGGGTCTCCACATCTGTCTTGATCTGCAATAAATTATGGATAACATTTATACACAGTAAATGGACTTAAATTAGGCGGCCTACAACGGTTTAATCAAATGGTTGAAATTAATAGATTGTCATAAAAGGCCACATGGTTTCATTCAATTTTACAGCTTTCTGGATTTTCCCAATATGGATTTTGAATTTAAACCCTGTTTTTATCTTCAAATTGGTATTGCACAAATTCCAGAGAGGACAACCTAAAGTAACCACCGTGTTTTTGTGAATGCGACATTTTGGCATATGCAAATGCAGTAAAAATAAAGTAAATAAAATTAATTAAAAAAATTTACCGCGAGTAAATGTGAAGAACGGTTCTCAATTTCCCCAATCATATCCTTCGCCGCAGCTCCGGCCAACGAGCCGACGCCGGAATCGCGTCTACAGCTCGAATCTCTCCGCATCAGCGAGTGGTAAAACTCAACCACCTCTGGAACTCTCCTGACCTTCGCCGGCGCCGCCTTCGATTTCACTCCCTTCGGCGGAGGTGGGGGAGGAGGCGGAGCAGCGGCCTTCGACGGTGCTGGCGGAGGCGGAGGCGGAGGAGGAGGTGGTGGCGGCGCGGCGGATTTCACCGGAATGTTGGATATCTCCGCCAATGTGCGGTCGGCTGAATCGGAAAGGGAACCGTCGCTGTGATTGACCGATGAAGAAGACTGAGACGACGACGACGACGGCCGCGGCGGTGGTTTCGGAACCCGCGGCGCTCGGGATCGAATCGAGATTGAAGTTTCGTGAATCTCCTCGGAATCGCAGCGAGAAAGCGGAGGCGCATCGGCGCTGAACTCGTCCTTGTTGACGCTCTCACAGAAATTGGAGGCGATGTTACTCTGCGTTACGCATTTGCGCAAAACCTTCACTGAGAAATTCGATTTGTTGAAATTGTTGGTGAAATTCGCCATAGAAGATGAAGAAGAAGACGACGTCGTTTCATCGTGCTCGGCGACGGCGCGTTTAATATCGCACAATTCCGCCTGCATGTATTTGATCTTGTCTTCGTATTTACGATTCTGCTTCGTCAATTCGATGTGCAGGAACTCGTTCTCATTCCTCAGCTGCTCATTCTCCACCTCCAAGCAATCGATCTTCTTCCTAAACCGCTCAATTTCACAATCCTTGCTGGAAACCTCCCTCTCCAGCACCGGAAGGATCGCGACGGACTCCTTCAGCAGCTTGTGCTGGAGAAGCTCCGTCTTGAGGCGCGACTCCCGATCGCGCAGCTCCTCGACTAACCGGATCAGCTCGGAGACGTCCGGCGGGCGCGGCTGGACCTGCGCGGAGGAGCGCGGGAAGAAGGACCGGGAGAAGCCAGCGGCGGAGCTTTTTTTACCTTTAGCGGAATCTGGAGTTGGCATCGGCGGCGGCTTCGATCGAGCTGGGGAATTGTGCATTCCCATTGCCGTTTTGACTTTTCCGGCGACCATTCCAGAAATTGGGGATAAATCGGTGTTTAATTGAGTGAAAAAATGAAATTATTGAAAAATTGTGAATCGGTTTGGAATGTTGATAGAGAAGGACGAGTGTAGATGCGTCGTTTTCGACATGACTGTAAACAGAGTGTGTTTTGGAGTGTGAGTTTAGATGAACGATTATCGAGGAACGGTCTCTTCCTTCACAGATTAGAATACCATACAAATTTGGGAATTCAAATTTAGCTCTTCCACGCGCTCATTCGACTGTATTAAAGAATCATTAATTAATAATATAATAATTATTATATTATTGATATTGTTTATCTATTATATCATAATAATAAATATGGGAATTTAAATATTGTTTATCTATCATAATAATAAATATAATAATATAATTATTAATATTTTAATCATACATGATTTAATTATAATTATTTATTTATATTATTATTAAATAAAATTTGTAATTTTAATATTTTATCAAGACATTGTTGATTAATTATTAATTTATTAAATAATTATTATTATTACATATTATTCATAGTTTAAATAATTACAATTATTTAATAAATTATTAATTATTATTATGATCATAACAATTAAGTACTATTATTCATGATTTTAAATTATTTTTAATTTTGTTTAATAATAATAAAAATTAATAATTGTATAAAATTATACTTAACTCCGTTAAAATCTAAATGGAGTATGTAAGAGCATCCTCATCCGTGCTCTTAGCTAAGAGCACGGAAGTGGGTCCGGACCCACTTTTACTCCTTGTCCTTAGCTAAGAGCACAACACCCACATCCGTGCTCTTCCGCAAGGACAAGCTCAAGGATCCCACCATTCTATTATTCAATTTAAATACTTCAATTACTAAAAACATTTCTACATTATAAAAATACATTAAAAAATAAAAATTACATAATTAAAATCCTAAAAAATAAAAACTAGATAATTAAAATCTTAAAAAATAAATATACATAATTAAAATCCTAGAAAATAAAAAAATACATAATTAAAATCCTATAAATTAAAAATTACACATGTGGAAGACTAGTCTTCTATCCCCAATTGTCTCTTGAGACCCCAGATCATTCACTCATTGTTGCAAGTTACTCCGGAGTCATCTTCGACGTATCGTTCAAATAGAGTTGACCCAAAAGGGCCCACAACGAGTTGTTCGGGGGTGGAGGAGGCACAAAGGGAGCGGGAGCACGAGCTGGGGTGGGGGCGGATGGAGTCGGGGCGCGACGGCGGGTGGCCGTCGCCTTCTTCTTTCCTTACGGTCGGCGGGAACTGCTCGGGGCCAGCGTCGGGGCTACCCAAGTTAGTTCCGGCAAGCTGGGTAGCCACATCATCGGAGACGCCGTCGGACATGGCTACCGACCTAGACCGTTTGCTAGAGGAGCTGGAGGAGGATGCTACTACGCCGCCCCTATACTTCAGATGAAGGCGCCCCTCCTGCCAACAAGCGAGGTACTTGAACGCTTTGAACTCCAAGCTTTGGTAGGTCGCCAAGGCGGCACTGATGATGTCGAGCTCGCTCTTGCGCACCATACTATCATTACGATAGATGATTCCCTCCGGCCGGGTTTCATTGTATAGACGAGTGATGCGCCACCAATACGTTTCCCCGGTTTGATTCGTGCCAACGTCCGGATCTTCGGAGACTGCCAAGTAGGCTTTGAACATCGTCATCATCTCATCAGGAGTATACGGGGTGCGGGTGCCACGAGTAGGAGGAGTAGGAGTAGGAATAGAAGTAGGAGTAGAAGTAGAGCTGTTGCTCAGTCCCGATCCGGGTTCGGGTGCCCACCCGAACCTGGAGGCATTTTGGTCGTCCATCGGGTAAGGCCGATAGCCACCCGCAACTTGCGAACATTGGGTTTGAGGAGGGGCCGTAAATTGCGTTTCCGCACTAGGGAATGAGTCGGAGTTGAACCAATCGTGGTTCCAATCGCGATTGCCGGAGGGGTGATCGCCGGAGCCGGATATTGTGTATTGTAGTGTGGTGGAAATTTAGATGAGATGTTTGGTAGATTCAATATACTGAACAGAAACAGAACAGATAATCTGAAAGTCGTGATGAAATCACTTTCAGTTCAAATCAATTTCGGCGGTTCTACCAAAATATTTGATCGGATACAATTTAGAGAAAAACAGAACTATCTTATGTTGATATCTGAGAAAAAGAATATACGAACCAAAACAAGAATCAATCAGATTTAACAAGACGAACCAGCGCCTTTTATCAAGATGAAACAGCGCGTCTGTTAATTTCATAACTGAAATTAACTGATTTTCAAAGGTTTCCGAAATTGCAAACAAGTCCTTTGACTTTCAGAAATTACATTTTCGGATGAATTTCTTACACAGCAACTTCGTTGGACCCCGCTACCTGGGGGCGCTGCCTCCGGACCCCCGTCATCTATTAGGGGCTTCGCCGCTAATATCATAATGAATTCAAATAAGCGCGCACTCCGCACCTCCAGACTTATATGATGTCTCATTATGATAATACTGATCAATCAAGTTAATCCAATTACACTAAAATATCCAACAATCCTCCCCTATTTTAGTGCAATCCTTGATTAACTAAAACAAGTCATCTCAAACATTCAAACTTTTGCATAAATGAAATATCGTAATGATTGAATTCCACCTTAGTACATTACACATTCCAAATATTCGAATACCCCGGGTGTCTCTAAGGATTGAAGCCTGGGAACTCACATTGAATACACGAAGATAACGTACATAAAAGTTTACATACGAATATGTTCTATCTTGACACTATATTTTACTACCATATGTCCTTATCCTTCATAAACATGTCGAAACCAAGTCCCAACTTCTTGAAGCAGCTAAACTTCATGCTTATATAGGTAGCTCATTTATTTTTGCACCTACATTTGCAATTTTTCAAAAGAACTATTAAGAATATATACATTCAACCTCCTTAACTTGTAGGTCCGAACACATACCTTGGGATGATTTTCAAATGTGTTCCAATCTTCAAATATTAAGTCTTCCACATTGAATTCTGCATCTAGTGTCATACTAAATGGAAATTGGGTATCTTAATATCAGAGATTTGTAGTGGACTTTAATCTTATCCCTATAGCCGATTTGTGCACAAGATCTTTACTTAACCCTCTGGTTAAATGATCGGCTAAGTTGTCATGAGTTCTCACAAACTCCACAGATATCACACCATCCATAATAAGTTCACGAATCATGCTATGTCTAACACCTAAGTGTCTTGACTTTCCATTATACACTTGACTATATGCCTTAGCCAAGGTAGCTGCACTATCACATCTGATAGATATAGGTGCTATCGGTTTAGGCCACAATGGAATTTCATATATTAGATTTCTTAGCCATTCAGCCTCTTTACCAGCTGCTGCTAATGCCACAAACTTCGATTCCATTGTTGAATTCGTGATACAAGTTTGTTTCTTTGATGCCCAACATATAGCACCCCCTCCAAAACGGAATACCCAACCACTTGTGGAAGAATAATCTTCCATATTGGTGATCCAACTTGCATCCGAATAACCTTCAAGAACAGAAGGAAATCCAGAATAAGACAACCTATAATCCATGGTTCCTTTTAAGTATTTAAATACTCGATTCATTGCTTGCCAATGGATTAAACTTGGATTATGAGTATATCGACTCAATTTTCCAACTGCAAAAGCTATATCGGGTCTAATACTAATCATAGCATACATTAGTGATCCAATAGCCTTTGAATATTCAAGCTGATTCACAGCAACTCCTTTATTAGGCACGAGTTTTGCACTAGGATCAAAAGGAGTCTTAATGGAAGAACAATCTTTGAAGTTAAACTTTTCCAACACCTTCTCAATATAATGTGATTCCTTGTTCTCCACGTGTGATCTTAATTCCAAGAATCACATCAGCTTTCCCCATGTCTTTCATCTCAAACTTAGATGACAAAAAATCCTTTGTTTTATCAACTTGATCTTGGTCAGTACCAAAGATCAACATGTCATCCACATATAGGCAAATGATAATCCCTTTACCGGTAACATCAAATTTTCTATATACACACTCGTCTGCTTGGTTTAATACAAAACCATTAGACAACACCAGGTCATCAAACTTCTGATGCCATTGCTTGGGGGCTTGCTTTAGTCCATAAAGAGATTTTACCAATTTACAAACCTTATGTTCATTACCAGGCATGACAAAGCCTTCTGGTTGTTTTATATAAATCTCTTCATCTAATTCACCATTCAAGAAGGCAGTCTTAACATCCATTTGGTGAATTACAAGATTATGTATAGCAGCAAGTGCTAACAATAATCTAATTGTGGAAACCCTAGCAACAGGAGCATAGGTGTCAAAATAATCAATTCCTTCCTTTTGTCTAAAGCCTTGAATAACCAATCTGGATTTATATTTGTCTATGCTTCCATCTACCTTCATCTTCGTTTTGAAGATCCATTTACTATTCAAAGCTTCACATCCAGGTGGTAAATCAGTCAGTTTCCATGTACCATTTTGGATTATAGAATCCATCTCCTCTTGGATTGCCTCTTTCCAAAATGCAGAATCCCTTGAAGCCATAGCTTCTTTGTAAGTCCTTGGATCATCACCAATAGTAAAACAATATTGATATTGAAAATTAATTTCATTTCTTGATCCTTCTAGTAAGTACAATTGGAAATCATTTCTAAAAGACTTAGCTTTTCTTGCTCTACCACTTCTCCTAACATTAGGAGATGTATCAATCACTTTTCCAGTTACACCAGAGTTACTAGACCTTGCAATCATGTCTCCAGGTTTAGATATAGACGTGAATCTATCCTCATTGCCAAAATCAGCATCCTTTGACTCAATAATAGAGTGCATCGATACATAGTCATTGGGTTCTATGACATAGAACCTATAACAAACAGAATTTTCAGAATAGCCAAGAAACACACAGTCTATACCTCTTTGACCTATGGTTTTCATTTTAAGGTCAGTTAGTCTTACCACAGCTCGACAACCCCAAACTCTGAGATAACTCAGTTTTGGTGGTTTCTTATGCCAAAGTTCACAAGGGGTTATCTTGTTCCTTTTATTAGGAACTCTATTCAACAAATAACAGGCTGTTAACATAGCCTCACCCCAAAATCCTTTACTTAGGCCAGAATAACACAACATTGAATTAATCATTTCTTTCAACGTTCTATTATTTCTTTCAGCTACACCATTTTGTTGTGGTGTATATGGAGCAGTCGTCTGATGTATTATACCAGTAGATTCAAAATATGTTGGATCATAATACTCACCTCCCTTATCAGTGCGAAGAACTTTAATCTTCACACCATGATGAAGCTCTACACTTTCTTTAAAGATTTTAAATTTATCAAGAGCTTCATCTTTTGAATGGCATAGATAGACACAGCAAAATCTAGTAGCATCATCAATAAAAGTAACTACATACTTTTTATTACCAAGTGAGGGAGTCGAATGAAAATCACACAAATCACTATGTATAAGTTCTAATACCTTAGTAACTTTATTGACATTCTTATTGAAATGTTGTCTAGTTATTTTAGTTAACATGCAAGTTTTACACTTTTCAATGTTATACTCAAATGCTGGTATTAAACTCATTTTCGACATATCTTTCAATCTCTTGTAATGTACATGTCCAAGTCTAGCATGCCACAATTCTGATTTACTAACATGATTACTAAAACTAGTAGAAGTCATGCAAACAGAATTATTAACAAAAGAAACATCTAGATTCAACTTAAACATACCACATGGATAACCGAATCCAATAAAAGTGCCATGCCTTGACAGAAGTATTTGTTACTTTCTAACACTTGTTTATAACCACAATTATTCAACACAATACCAGAAACTAAATTCTTACAAATACCAGGTACATATACAACATTATCTAACACTAAGGAATTTCCAGAAGTAAATACTAGGCTAACAGATCATATTCTTTTGATTGGTTCAGTTGCAACGTTGTCCATCTTCAAAGAAGATCCATCTTCAATTGGTTTAAAATCTTTGAACCATTGACGATCCTTGCATACATAACATGTTGCACCCAAATCAATCCACCATGAAAGATCATCATCCTGCACATAAAATGCTTCAGAGATTATTGATGCATAATAATTCTCAACAGAATGATCATTAGGTACAGAAAACGAACCTGATTGCTTTTTCAGGATCCTTGGATCCACTTGAACCTGCCTCGTATTTTTCTTTTCCTCCACCCTTTCCACACTTACAATCCTTCTTGAAGTGCCCGGATTTGCCACACTTCCTGCAAGTCAGTTTAGGCTTCTTATTCCCAGCCTTACTGTTATTCCCTTGAAACTTCCGTTTCCCTTGAAACACACGTTTCTCTTTACCAGCCTTTGAGGATTCACCCTCTTCCACCATGTTCACAGAAGAACCAACCATGTTTCTAGCATTACCAACAGAGCCCTTTTCCATTTCACGTATGGACTGTTCAATTTGGAAGTCACTTCCAAGTTCGACCAAATTCAACTTCTCCTTCTTATGTTTCAGATTATTTTTAAAATCCTTCCAAGATGGTGGCAGTTTATCAATAATACTAGAGACAGAAATGGATTCATCCATTTTCATATCATATTGGGAAAACTGTCCCAATATCCTCAACAATTCATTGTATTGTTCCATGACAGGCCTCGTATCAAACCATTTTATAGTTAATAAAGTTACCAACAAGAAATTTCTTGCTAGAGGCATCTTCTGCCATATATTTGGCTTTGAGAGAATCCCACAATTCCTTAGCAGACTCAACATATTGATACACATCAAATAGAGAATCAGACATACCGTTTAAGATGTGACCACGACATATGTAGTCGTCATTCTCCCACTTCATCCGCCTCCTCATCTGTTCCAGAGTTTCATTTTCACCAGGAGTACTCAGAATGTACACGACCTTGAGATTCGTTAGCATGAAATGCATCTTCTTTTCCCAGCGTCTGAAATCCTGGCCAGCAAATTTATCCAACTTCGTGAAACCTTTCGTTCCTTCCTTTACCGTTTCCTTGTTCGACATTAATTTGATTTGATCTTTGTTAGGGTGATTCAATATACTGAACAGAAACAGAACGGATAATCTGAAAGTCGTGATGAAATCACTTTCAGTTCAAATCAATTTCGCCGGTTCTACCAAAATATTTGATCGAATACAATTCAGAGAAAAAACAAAACTATCTTATGTTGATATCTGAGAAAAAGAATATACGAACAAAAACAAGAATCGATCAGATTTAACAAGACGAACCAGCGCGTTTTATCAAGATGAAACAACGCGTCTGTTAATTTCATAACTGAAATTAACTGATTTTCAAAGGTTTCCGAAATTGCGAACAAGTCCTTTGACTTTCAGAAATTACATTTTCAGATGAATTTCTTACACAGCAACTTCGTTGGACCCCGCTACCTGGGGGGCGCTGCCCCCGTACCCCCGTTCATCTGTTAGGGGCTTCGCCCCTAACCTCATAATGAATTCAAATAAGCGCGCACTCTGATACGCCCGGATTTTGCACTGTTTTTTAAGGCCATTATTTGGTCCGTTTTTGTCATCAAAATCACTCTACATGTCCATTATTTGCATATTCTATACATTTTGGTATTTTGACGTGTTTTGTGAGAAATGTGCATATTTGAGCCGAAAAGGGGAGTAAAAACGCATAGTCTGGAAATCTGGAGTCAGACGGCGACCAGCGACCGCCGCGAAGTTGTACGGCGACCGCCGGCGCCCGGCGGTCAGAGCTATGTGGCGGCCCGCCTCGGAAATTTACGCTAGGAGAAGAGTCTCGCCCGGCGACTGCCGGAGGACATGTGGCGGTCCGCCACCGAAGGGTCAGAGTCTCTGGACTCCAACGCGGCGACCGCCGGCCAAGGTGCGGCGGCCCGCCGGAGAAAGGCGGCGAATCCGACCAGCCCTAGATTTGCTCCAAGATTTACCAAATTTTGAAGCTCTTTTCCTTCTATGATGAGGAATAATCTTCCCCTATAAATAGGACCTCAAGCTTCATAAAAAAAAGAGTTTTTTTTCCGACACACAACAAGAACACATTCATAGAGATCAAAAGCTAGAGTACTTCAATTGTGCAAGGAGTTGAAGAAGGATTTCAAGAACATCAAGAACGACAAGGATTCAACCTACGGGTTTTATTTGCTTTAGTTTTATGTTCAGATTGCTTTCCCTTCAATCTATGTTTTTAGTTTATTCAGTCATGTGTAACTAAACTCATAGGATTCTAGGGATGTGTTAGTAGCAACTTTGGTTATACAATTCCGTTTTCTATTTAATACCCGTTTTGTTTTTACTTTGTTTCTTCCCTAAGTTAATCATGATGCTTCATAATTGAGTGACACAATTATGTATGATTCAATACAACTTGCTTCATAACTGTGACAGAGTTCTAGCGAGTTAGATCCACTTAGTAGACACTACAGTTAGCTTCCTTTAAAACGGCACTGTTAATTGAGAGTGAGGACTTTTCAAGGGTCTTAGGATCTTTTTGGAGTTACGTGTTAGGATTGACAACCCTAATGTTAGTAATCAACGTTTGTATCGCATGAGCATAAGCTAGGTGACTCGTCCTTTCAAACTATTAACTGTGCTAGGGTATTGTAGTTTGGAATTTGTATAACCATAAAAGTGAACGCACATCCCTGGAATTCTCCTTATCTCTATACTTTTCTCTCCTTGATTTGCTTGTTTTTAGTTGTTTACTGTTTTTAATATTTACTGTTTTCAAAAAGTTACAAAAAATTCTTGTTTCTCCAGATAGTAATTGAGTTCTAGTAGAAGATAGACACTTTGTGTACATCTTCCCCGTGTTCGATACCCGGTACTAACCTTTTGCTATACTATACCTACTCTGTATACTTGCAGGTATTTATAGTGCAAATAAAAAGTGCATCAAGTTTTTGGCGCCGTTGGCGGGGAAGACAATTCACTTTGAAGTGATATCTTCAAACGGATAATTTTACTATTTTGGATTTTAATAGCTTTCATTTTTATTTTATTTTATTTATTTTATTTTATTTTTCTTTTTGTTTTAATGGATTTTCCTGCAAGCGTAGGAAATCCATGTGGTTATTTTGATGAGCAGCATAGGGGATCGCACTACGTCCCAGACTGTTCTGATTACTCCTATGATGCACAAGAGTACTGTTCTAATGATTATGAAACATGTGCAGGTGTGGAGGATCAACCCCGCTCCAGTTGGGAGGTTCTGTTAAAAATTTGCATTACTGAGGTTCTTAACCATAGACAGGTGACGAACAAAAGGTTGGAGAATTTGGAAAGAAATACCAGCGCCTTGGAAAGAGGGTTGGCAAACCTCGCTACTCAAGTCGGGATGCTGGAATTCAACCTTGGGATCTTAGCCACAACTATAGGAAACAGGCACACTCCAGGGTCGCTTCCTAGCCTGCCAGAAATAAACCCGAAAGGAAAATGTCACGCGGTGCAGCTACGCAGGGGGACTACATATCAACCTCCGGAGGCAGGAGACCTGGGCAGGAGAGGAAGAGAAATAGAAAAACCACCTGGTACATTGTCTGTCGATGATGTGCGGCGGCCCGCCGCATTCCAACACGGCGACCCGCCGCGTACTCACCAACAGGACGAGGAAGATTCTGGAATTGGCATGGCTGAAGACCCGGCGGTCGCCACGCCCCATCGCGGCGGTCCGCCGGCCGATAAACAGCAAGCAGATGCTTTACCACAAAGCAGTGTCACCATTCCATATCCTCAACGATTAAAGAGCAAGAAGCTTGACGCTCAGTTTACCAAGTTCTTGGAAGCAATGAGCAAAGTCCACATCAACATTCCACTGGTAGAAGCCCTTCAACAAATGCCCAATTACGCCAAATTTTTGAAAGATGTTGTGGCAAAGAAGAGAAAGTGGGGGAAGTACGAGACAGTGGGCCTAACGGAGAGCTGCAGCGCTATCATTCAAAAAGGGTTACCCACCAAGCACAAAGATCCAGGGAGTTTTACATTATCTTGTGTTTTAGGGAATGATGTGAGAGGTAAGGCGTTATGTGATTTAGGATCCAGTATTAATTTGATGCCTTTATCTTTTTACAGGAAACTCGACGTTGATAGTATCCGTCCCACCTCAATCACGTTGCAAATGGCAGATCGTAGCACAACAACGCCAATGGGGATAGTGGAAGATGTCTTGGTAAGAGTGGGAGAGTTTATTTTTCCTGCTGACTTCGTTGTTTTGGATATGCAGGAAGACAAGAAGGTGCCTTTGATCCTTGGAAGACCATTCTTAGCCACTGGCGGAGCCATGATAGATGTACAAAAGGGAGAGCTGACATTGAAGTTGAACGATGAAAGCATCACATTTAACATCTACGGTGCACTGAAATTCCATGGAAAGGAGGGGGCAGAAGGCTATCAAGAATGCAGTGTCATACAAATCGTAACCGACTGTGTGGGAGAAGTAGAAGTCACTTATCATCAAACCCAGGATCCTCTTGAATCTTGTCTCATAAACTCATTTACTCCTAATGCTGATTTATCATCTTGTGATGCAAGTGTTTGTGCAGTGGTGACAGAATTGGAAGTGCTACCGGAGAGAATTCCTCAAAAGGGAAATGCATTTTTGCCATTGCGTACACCCGAAGAAGAGGAAGAAAGAAGGCAGGCAGTGGGAAAACCACGGGGACCACCAAAGGTGGAGCTAAAGCCGCTCCCCAACATCTCAGGTATGCATTCTTAGGGCTAGGTAACATTTTTCCAGTTGTGGTGTCCGCTGCATTGAATGAAGAGGAGTGTGAAAAGCTTTTGTGTGTGTTAAATAAGTATAGGTCTGCCATAGGATGGTCTATTAGTGATTTAAGGGGGATTAGCCCGACCACATGCATGCATAGAATTTTACTTGAGGAAGGGCATAAACCTCGTGTGCAAAGCCAACGTAGACTTAATCCTATCATGCAAGATGTAGTACGAAAAGAGGTAATAAAGTTACTAGATGCAGGGATTATCTATGCAATATCTGATAGTGAATGGGTAAGTCCTACGCAAGTAGTAGCTAAGAAAGGGGGGATGACTGTAGTGCCTGGCCAGAATGGAGAGATGATAGCCACTAGAGTAGCTACAGGATGGAGAGTATGCATTGATTATAGGATGTTAAATGCAGCCACTAGGAAAGATCACTTCCATTTACCTTTTATTGATCAAATGCTTGATAGATTAGGGGGATATGATTATTACTGTTTTCTTGATGGTTATTCTGGTTATAACCAAATTGCTATTGCTCCCGAGGATCAACATAAGTCTGCCTTTACATGTCCTTATGGTATTTTTGCGTATAGAAAAATGTCTTTTGGACTATGTAATGCTCCCGCCACTTTTCAGCGATGTATGATGGCTATATTTCATGATTTAATTGAGAAAGTAATGGAGGTTTTTATGGATGATTTTTCGGTATTTGGAAAATCCTATGATCACTGTCTTGAAAATTTGGCTAAGGTTTTGCAGAGATGTGTGGAAACTAACCTAGTTCTCAATTGGGAAAAATGTCACTTTATAGACTAGGACATAAAGTGTCTTCTGCAGGTATAGAAGTCGACGGGGCAAAAATTGCAGCCATTGAAAAGCTCCCGCCTCCGTGCAATGAGAAGGGAGTAAGAAGTTTTCTGGGACATGCTGGCTTCTACCGGAGATTCATCAAGGATTTTTCAAAAATCTCTAAACCTCTTTGTAAATTGCTTGAGAAAGATGTGAAATTTGATTTTACTTCTGATTGCTTGCAGGCTTTTGAGACCTTGAAGAAAGCTCTAGTGAGCGCTCCCATTCTCATTACCCCAGATTGGAGTCAACCATTCGAGATTATGTGTGATGCAAGTGATGTTGCAGTTGGCTCAGCTTTGGGACAAAAGAGGAACAAGATTTTTAGAGTCATTTATTATGCTAGTAGAACTTTAGATTCTGCTCAAGCTAATTATACAACTACCGAAAGGGAGATGCTCGCTATCGTATATTCTTTTGATAAATTTAGAGCTTATCTTGTGGGGACTAAAACCATTGTTTACACTGACCATGCAGCTATAAGGCATCTGTTCGCAAAGAAAGAAGCAAAACCCAGGCTCATTCGATGGATTTTGTTACTTCAGGAATTCGATGTTGAGATAAGAGACAGAAAAGGGTGTGAAAATGTTGTGGCCGATCATCTGTCGCGGTTGGAACATCCGGTGGAAGGAGAAGACTTATCACTTGAAATCAACGAGGATTTTCCCGATGAACATCTGTTTTTCACTCAAGCCACTTTCCCATGGTACGCTGATATTGTCAATTATTTGGCAGCCAAGGTACATCCTCCTGATCTCACTCCTTATCAGAAGAAGAAATTTTATAGAGATGTACGATCTTATTTTTGGGATGAGCCCTACTTGTTTAAAAGATGTGCAGATACTATACTTAGGAGGTGTGTACCTCAAGAGGATTGGGCAGCCATTGTTGAGAAGTGTCATTCATCCCCTACTGGAGGACATTTTGGTGTGCAAAGGACCGCAATAAAGATTTTGCAAAGCGGTTTCTATTGGCCCACCATATTCCGCGACTCTGCTAGTTTTGTTCTTCAATGTAATGAATGTCAGCGCACGGGGGGGATCACTAAGAAGAAGGAGATGCCTATGAATACCATTATTGAGGTGGAATTGTTTGATGTATGGAGGATAGATTTTATGGGACCATTCCCAAAATCAGGAGAGTACCAATATATCTTACTTGCAGTAGAATATGTTTCTAGATGGGTGGAAGCAATTCCAACCAGAACTAACGATTCTAAAGTGGTTACTGCTTTTGTTAGAAAGAATATTTTTTGCAGGTTTGGTACTCCTCGTGCCCTCATTAGTGATGGAGGATCTCACTTCAACAGTAGATGGTTAGACAACGTGTTGGACAAATATGGAGTCAAGCATAGGGTCACTATTCCATACCATCCGCAGGCGAATGGACAAACGGAATTAGCAAACAGAGAGATCAAGTCGGTTCTTCAAAAGACGGTGAGTGTGAACAGAAAAGATTGGGCACTTCGGTTGGAAGATGCGTTATGGGATTACCGCACTGCCTACAAGGGTCCCATAGGTATGTCTCCTTATCAACTTGTGTTTGGAAAGTCATGCCATTTGCCTCTTGAGTTGGAATACAGGTCGTATTGGGCAATCAAGAAGTTGAATCAAGATTTTTAAAAGGCCGGTGAGGAAAGACGTCTTTTTCTTAATGAGATGGACGAATTTCGAATGGAGGCTTATGATAGTTCATCCATCTACAAGGAGCGAATGAAGGCTTATCATGATAGGATGATCAGTCCAAGAGAGCTCACCTTGGGGGATGTGGTTTTGTTGCATAACTCGAGACTATCTTTGTTTCCCGGGAAATTGAAGTCCAAATGGACTGGTCCATACATAATCAAGAAAATCTATGATAGTGGAACAGTTGAGTTACTAGCCCCGGATGGACAGTTGTTTCAAGCAAATGGTCACCGTGTTAAGAAGTATTACAGTGCAGACAAAGTGTTAGATGAAGAGGTTGGTCTCGAAGAGCCACCCAAGGAGTGAAAAAGGGGGGTAAAAGTCAAGCTAATGACTCTAAAGGAGCGCTTGTTGGGAGGCAACCCAACAATTTTTGCTTTAATTTTAAGTATTTTTGGTTTTGGTTTAATTTTGTGCTTTGCAAATATTTTCGCAGGTTCTGACCTCTCCGTGGCGACCGCCGCAAGCTCTGCGGCGGTCCGCCACCTGAACGCTGGAAATCATCTTTGACATGCTGCGACCGCCGAACAGCTGCGGCGGACCGCCACCTGGGCACAATTTTCCAGCGCGATTTTTCGAAATTCTTCGAATTTCGCCCCGCTCAACCTCTACGCGAAATTTTTCAGGGTACGTTTTTGTTTTCAGTAGTATACTCACGTCCCTACCGACTCTACAAACTTATTACACTTTGTTGTAAATAAGTTTGGGGGGATGAAGTGGTGGACCGTGAGTTTAGGGTTTTCTTTTTGTTTTTTTTGTTTGTTTTTGCTTTAATTTTCCAAAAACCCGTAGGAGATTTTTGTGTTCTAAAAATGTTTTCTTGAATCCATGTCATGAACATAACATGAAGAACTTAGAAACACGCATGCTTAGGGACACATTAGACCGAGTTGCCAATGATATTATATTCCATCTATGTTTAAGTGTGGCTTAACGTTTTGATATGATGGTTGGGTGAAAAGGTGCATAATTAGTGAATTGCTTGTTCGCCTTGAATCGTGCTTCTACCTTGTGAGATTTGAGCCTTAAATTCTTTCTTGTGTGATTTATCTGTATGCATGTATATGTTTCTAGAACTTGCTCTTAGTCTGCCTAAGTTTACATAGTGTTTAAGCTGATTTAGGAGGATGTTAGGCCGTCTTTTCTTAGCTACTTTTATATCCAAAATTTTCGACCCTCTCAATTTTTTCCTTTGGAACCAATTTTGAGCCTTTAAGCCTTTTCTTTAGAAGCCAAAATAAATGGGGGGACAATTCATTGGGTTAGTATAGTTTTTGTTATCTTCTTTTGTAAAGGAATTGGAGAGATAAGGAGGAAAGTATAAAAAGTAGTGTGCTTAATATTAAGAAAGTACAAGTTGTGAAATTGAGAAAAATTCCAAATATGTGCTTGATCTTAGAAAAAAGAAAAGATGTAAAAAAAAAAAAAAAAAAAAAAAGAAGAAAGAAGAAAGAATGTGTGAAAGGTTGTGAAAAGAAAATAAAATCAAAGGATTGAAAGTAAATTGAAGGAGAAAAATAAAGTGTTAGAAGTGCCTTAAGTTTTAGAAAGGTGGAGTCATCTTAACTCTACTTGGGATATTTTTATATTTGAGTCACTTTTTAGCCAAATATTCCTCACCTACCAAAGAGCCTACGTTACAACCGAAAAGAAAGACCTTTCGGACTTTTGATGCTTAATCACATTGAGTAGAGGAGGGATTAGACTTTGAGCAAGCCTATGGTAAACTTTGCATGATGCATGATTTGAGTGATTTACACTTTACCTTTATACACTTTGAGAGTGAGAGAAAGAACACTTCCCATCTTTGGAAGTTTGCCACATGTGAGTGCTTGAATTTAAGGTGTTCCACGAGTTAGTAATGAAAGTGCACTATTAAGCCTTGCTTGATTTGATTGTGTTAATCCATGCTTAATCTATTCTTTCATCTTTTGAGGCAATTATGACGTCTAGTCCTTGTGCATTCCGTGCGTCTATTCTTGTGTCTTTAATGTTTTGTTCGAGGACAAACAAAAATGTAAGTTTGGGGGAGTTGATACGCCCGGATTTTGCACTGTTTTAAGGCCATTATTTGGTCCGTTTTTGTCATCAAAATCACTCTACATGTCCATTATTTGCATATTCTATACATTTTGGTATTTTGACGTGTTTTGTGAGAAATGTGCATATTTGAGCCGAAAAGGGGAGTAAAAACGCATAGTCTGGAAATCTGGAGTCAGACGGCGACCAGCGACCGCCGCGAAGTTGTACGGCGACCGCCGGCGCCCGGCGGTCAGAGCTATGTGGCGGCCCGCCTCGGAAATTTACGCTAGGAGAAGAGTCTCGCCCGGCGACCGCCGGAGGACATGTGGCGGTCCGCCACCGAAGGGTCAGAGTCTCTGGACTCCAACGCGGCGACCGCCGGCCAAGGTGCGGCGGCCCGCCGGAGAAAGGCGGCGAATCCGACCAGCCCTAGATTTGCTCCAAGATTTACCAAATTTTGAAGATCTTTTCCTTCTATGATGAGGAATAATCTTCCCCTATAAATAGGACCTCAAGCTTCATCAAAAAAGAGTTTTTTTCCGACACACAACAAGAACACATTCATAGAGATCAAAAGCTAGAGTACTTCAATTGTGCAAGGAGTTGAAGAAGGATTTCAAGAACATCAAGAACGACAAGGATTCAACCTACGGGTTTTATTTGCTTTAGTTTTATGTTCAGATTGCTTTCCCTTCAATCTATGTTTTTAGTTTATTCAGTCATGTGTAACTAAACTCATAGGATTCTAGGGATGTGTTAGTAGCAACTTTGGTTATACAATTCCGTTTTCTATTTAATACCCGTTTTGTTTTTACTTTGTTTCTTCCCTAAGTTAATCATGATGCTTCATAATTGAGTGACACAATTATGTATGATTCAATACAACTTGCTTCATAACTGTGACAGAGTTCTAGCGAGTTAGATCCACTTAGTAGACACTACAGTTAGCTTCCTTTAAAACGGCACTGTTAATTGAGAGTGAGGACTTTTCAAGGGTCTTAGGAGCTTTTTGGAGTTACGTGTTAGGATTGACAACCCTAATGTTAGTAATCAACGTTTGTATCGCATGAGCATAAGCTAGGTGACTCGTCCTTTCAAACTATTAACTGTGCTAGGGTATTGTAGTTTGGAATTTGTATAACCATAAAAGTGAACGCACATCCCTGGAATTCTCCTTATCTCTATACTTTTCTCTCCGTGATTTGCTTGTTTTTAGTTGTTTACTGTTTTTAATATTTACTGTTTTCAAAAAGTTACAAAAAATTCTTGTTTCTCCAGATAGTAATTGAGTTCTAGTAGAAGATAGACACTTTGTGTACATCTTCCCCGTGTTCGATACCCGGTACTAACCTTTTGCTATACTATACCTACTCTGTATACTTGCAGGTATTTATAGTGCAAATAAAAAGTGCATCACACTCCACACCTCCAGACTTATATGATATCTCATTATGATAATACTGATCAATCAAGTTAATCCAATTACACTAAAATATCCAACATGACAGAATATGAGAAAAAAGATGAGAGAATGTAGATGATAGAATAGATGAGAATGTAACTTTTTTGTGTTGAAGTGGGGGTATTTATAGATGAAAATGTGAATTTTGGGGAAAAAAATTGAAACATAAATTAAAAGTGGGTAGAAAATGGATATAATTTTTTGGGAAGTGGGAAAATATTTTTTTAATTTAAAAACTTTTTTTAAAATTAATTTCAAATTTTTTTAAAAATTTTTTTGAATATGCCAACGACTATGCCGTTGGGGAATCAGAGAGCGCCACGTGTGCTGCTCAGCGGCACGGACGTGCTCTTAGCTAAGAGCAGCGCCGTGCCGCTGTACGGACGGACGGCTCGCAGCGGCGGACGAGCTCGTCCTTGCCGCTGGCGCTGACAGACGGACACGGTTTTCCCTACCGCTGCAGATGCTCTAAGAATCCTAAAATTGAAAAAAATAATACTTCATCTATCCTACAAGAATATATACTATTTACTTTTTATTCTGTCCCACAAGAATATGCACTTTCTATATTTCGAAAGTTTCTTCTCTTTTAATGAGGTGAGACTCATTCTCCACTAACAATACTTTAAGAGCATCCCCATCCGTGCTCTTAGCTAAGAGCACGGAGGTGGGCCCGGACCCACTTTTATTCCTTGTCCTTAGCTAAGAGCACAACACCCACATTCGTGCTCTTAGCTAAGGACAAGCTCAAGGGTCCCACCATTCTATTATTCAATTTAAATACTCCAATTATTAAAAACATTTCTACATTATAAAAATACATTATAAAATAAAAATTACATAATTAAAATCCTAAAAAATACAAATTACATAATTAAAATACTAAAAATAATAATACATAATTAAAATAAAAAATACATAATTAAAATCCTACAAATTAAAAATTACAAACGTGGAAGACTATTCCTCTAACCCCAATTGCCTCTTGAGACCCCGGATCAATTGCTCATGTGTTGCAAGTTGTTCCGGAGTCATGTGAGACGTATCGGTCATATGAAGTTGACTCAAGATGGCCCACAACGAGTTGGTCGGGGTTTGAGGAGGCACAAAGGGAGCGGGGGCGGCGGCGGCGGGGGGGGCGGTGGATGGAGTCGGGGCGCGGCGGCGGGTGGTCGTCGCCTTCTTCCTTCCGACCGGCCGGCGGGAACCGCTCGGGCCAGCGTCGGGGCTACCCAAGTTAGTTCCGGCAAGCTGGGTAGCCACATCATCGGAGGAGGATAGAGCTACCGACCTCAACCGTTTGCTGGAGGAGCTGGAGGAGGATGCTGCTATGCCGCCCCTATACTTCGGATGTTGGCGCCCCTCCTGCCAACAATCGAGGTACTTGAACGGTTTGTACTCCTCCCGTTGGTATGCCGCCAAGGCGGCAGTGATGATGTCGAGCTCGTTCGTGCCGCTCCCCGCCGACCGCTCTTCCTGGAGGTAAATCCCCTGGAACTTCCCGATTGCCTCGTTGCATCTGTAGATGCAATTGCGAACCATACTATCATTGCGATATATGGTTCCCTCCGGCCGGGTTTCATTGTAGAGGCGAGTGATGCGCCACCAATAAGTTTCCCCGGTTTGGTTCGTGCCGACGTCCGGATCTTCGGAGACTGCCAAGTAGGCTTTGAACATCGCCATCATCTCACCCGGAGTGTACGGGGTGCGGGTGCCACGAACAGGAGGAGTAGGACCAGAAGTAGGAGTAGGAGTAGAGCTGTTGCTCCCTCCCGATCCGGGTTCGGGTGCCCACCCGAACTCGGGGGCGTTTAGGTCGTGCACCGGGTAAGGACGGTAGCCACCCGGAGCTTGCGAACCTTGGGTTTGAGGAGGGGCCGTAAATTGGGTTTCCGGACTATATCCGGCCTCGGAGTCGAACCAATCGTGGTTCCAACCGCGATTGCCGGAGGGGTGATCGCCGGAGCCGGACATTGTGTAGTGTGGTGGGAATTTAGATGATAGAGTAGGAGGAAAAAAGATGAGAGAATGTAGATGATGATAGTATAGATAATAGATGAGAATGTGATTTTTTTTGTGTTGGAGTGGGGGTATTTATAGATGAAAATGTGAATTTTGTGGAAAAAAATTGAAAAATTAATTATAAGTGGATAGAAAACGGATATATTTTTTTTGGGAAGTGGGAATATATTTTTTTTTTATTTAAAAACATTTTTTAAAATAAATTTCGAATTTTTTTTAAAAAAAAAAAATGAAATTGCCAACGGCTATGCCGTTGACCAATCAGCAGCTGCCACGTAATTGTGCTCAGCGGCACGGATGTGCTCTTAGCTAAGAGCAGCGCCGTGCCGCTGGCACGGACGGACAAGCTCCATCGACGGACGGACGGCTTGGTGCTCAGCGGCACGGACGGACGAGCGGTGCGTTGAGCACCGCTGCGGATGCTCTAACTACTTTTTCTCTCTACCTTTCTCTTACTTCACCAATTTTACATTAAAACACGTGTTGAACTCAAAGTGCATATTATTTGGAGAAGGAACTACGAATAGATAGGATTAGAATTCGGGATAGTTGTAGTCTACTTTCCTTATTTTTAGGATTCTTATTACTTTTTTAATTTGATTAAAAATCATAATAAAGAAAAATATTTTTAAAAAATTAAAAAATCAAATTTTTTTTTCATTCAAAATTCTAACAACCAAAGATGATCGTAAAGTATTTGGGCTCATCAAACACTTTTATTTTTATAAAGTATTTGACCAATGTTAATAGGCCCTACGGTTCACGTTTACCATTTCTATAGGTGTTTCACTTTAAGAGTCTCGGTTGAAATATTTTATAAATGGTAATAGGTCTTATATGCCACTAATCTTTTTTCGCTCATATTTTATTACTCCCTTCGTCCCAGATAATTTGTCTCACTTTGAGTCCTACTTTTATATATTAGTTTTATAATAAAATGTGAGTATGAATGAGTTAGTGGAATATTGGGTCCACTACCAAAAATAGTAAAAAGTGAAATGAGACAAATTATGTAGGACGGGCCGAAATAGAAAAATGAGACAAATTATCTGGGACGGAGGAAGTATAAAACTAATACTCTATACTAAAGTAAGACTCACATTCTCTTTTTTCACCAACTTTCTTTTACATTTTTTAAAACTCGTCGAACTCAAATGAGACTCCTAAAGTGGAACAAAGGAAGTATACTTTGTCTACAACATAGTTCTATTATATTTAAAATTTTCATTAAAATTAATTTATATTTATAATAAGTTTTTCTCTTTTAACTAAAATAAGTTATATTTTTAATCAACAATGTTGACCATCTCGTATTTTACAAATAGAGTGAACTACAAAATTGGCCTCTACGTATGACAAGTCTAACGCTAAAGGTACTCATGTTTAAAAAAATGCATTGTAAGCCTCTACGTATGCGTATAATATCATTTCAGACTCTTTTTCACTATTTTGAGTCCTTTATACCCTTTTTCCCTCACTTTTAACCAAAATGTAATTCTAAGGATGTTTTAGTCTTTCTCATTTTTATTACTATGTACTATGTTTATTTTATATTAAAATATTATTTTCATTTAATCCATAAATATTGTATATTTAATTAGATTGATAAATTAAAATACTTATCAATAGCTATCATAGGAATATTTATGTTTTTATTTTAGTTAAAGAATGAACTAAAATAAAAACATAAATCAATCTTATGATAACTATTTAAAAGAACTGAAATATTTTAGTTAAACTATTTCTCAATTAGGTTAATATTAAAATTAAATAGAAGATGTTTAACTAAAATATTAAACATAAATCCTAATATTTCGACAATCCATCTTCTATTTAGTTTAACTAAAATAAAAATATAAATCATTCTTATGATAACTGTTGATAAGTATTTTAATTTATTAATCTAATTAAATTTACAATTTTTATGGATTAAATAAAATTAATATTTTAATATAAAATAAACATGGTACATACTAATAAAAAGGAGAAAGACTAAAACATCATTGGAATTACGGTTAGATTAAAAGTGAGGGGAAAAGGGTATAAAAACTCAAAATAGCAAAAAAGAACCTGAAATAATATTATTATACATATACATAAAGACTTACAATGCTTTTTTTTAAACATGGGTACTTCTATCGTTTGACTTATCATATATAAAGACCAATTTTGTGGTTCACTCTTATAAATTTTGTACTGAAACATAGTACAATACAACCACCACTTCCTTTTGCGTATTCAAGGATAATTAATCATTAGGTGACTTAAGTCCCACATGTTAGATGGAAGTATTTTAAAACTAGTACTCCCATTGTTCATAATATAAATAGTCCTCTATTCTTATTCTCGTTCTTTCATCAAAATTAGTCTTGTATTATAAATAGAAAGTCATTCTCAATTTATCACTTAAATTTTATCTCTTTTTCTATTTTGTAAATATTTTTTCTTTCTCTCTTATACTTTACATACGTTACATCAAAAATAGCTTCAAATTAAAAACGCATATCGTTCATCAATAAAACTATTTTTGATGTAACGTACTGATCATCAAGATAGAAAGTCATTCTCAATTTATTACTTAAATTTTATGTCTTTTTCTATTTTGTCAATATTTTTTCTCTCTCTTATACTTTACCTATGTTACATCAAAAATAGTTTCACTTTAAAAACGCATGTCGTTCATCAATGAAACTATTTTTGATGTAATGTAGTAATATTTTTTATTGCTATAAACCTGCAGTGTGCAAAATCTATATTCTAAAAATTATTTATGCAGTTCACTTTTTTAAAAAAAATTGACCCTTAATTACTTGAGGGGATATTAGAGTTGTGATCAATGTCAAACCAATTTTAAAGACCGAACTAGAGACCAAATCTGGGTCATTAGATCTAGTTTTTTTGATGAGATGTGCTGCTGTGAAATTTTTTTCGGCTTCATTACAAGCCCATTTTACTTCATTATATAGGTTTCATTTTGTACGTAATACCTTGAAAACTACAACATGTTTTTACTTGCTTCCAATAGATTTTGAAATGATTCAACATATGCTTCATTCAAATTCATTGACGTGGATTTTTGCTTGATTAACATTTAAAAATGCAATTTATTCAAGTGAGTTTATTACTTCATTCAGAAACGTTATTACTTCATTGGATATGATTTTTACTTCTTTCCAGTAAGACTTCAAATGCTTCTACACATGCTTCATTCCAATAATTTATTATATTATTCCATGTGTTTATTAAACCATATTAGCGCCATGGCGTTGGTGAAAGATATTGTAGAGAGAAAGAACGACATGCGACGGCGAAACCACATTTACGTACTGGAATGAAGTAAAAACCTACTAGAATGAAGTAATATATTCTGGAACGAAGTTAAATCTTCGTAACATGTTAGTATGACTTATTTACCTTCAAATGAATTAAAATAGGCTCGTGATGAAAGCGAAAATAATTTATAAATTTTTGTATCTTATCCATAAAAAACTAGATATAAAAGCCCTAATTTGGTAGGGTTCGGTGGTTCGGTCTTTAAGAGTGGATTTGTGGATAATGGGACTCGGGGATATTATTATCAAGGCTTATTTTCTATATATAAGAGATTCTAATGCCCATGTACAAAATTTGTATAAATGTTATTGTTTCTTAATTTTATTACTTGGATTCTTGTAAAAATATTGAGTAAATTATTTGAGAAAGCGAATATAAACTTAGTTAACTAATAAGTTTACTGTAAAAAAATTTACTGCCCCCTTGTTAATAAAAATATTTAATATGATTCTGATATAGCCATACAAAAACAAAAGCAAAAAATTATGTAGAAAACTAGATACTGTTAGATTCTCTTTTCTTTAAAAGTTAAAAACATGTAAGGCGTTAAAGAATATTCAATACTCGTAGTAACTAGTAGTACTACATTTTTATTAGCCAAGGGCAATACTCACCAAATTAACACGTAGTCCATATATAGGGTAAAGTAATTATGAAAATATGAGGTACCATTATTTGTAGTAATTTATGTGGGGACGAATCTATATTAATAAAATAAATAAGAGATATAGATATCTCACCATCAGCATGGGGATTGGGGGTCTGGTCTAAATGCAATGCCCAATAGCTAACTTTGTCTCTTCTTTTTCTCGTTTTTGTTTGTTTTTTCCTAACTTGCTCTTGCACCCGAATACAACTAGTAGTATATTGTATAAAGTTAATGCTAATTTATATATTATGGGATACCCATTTTTAAATTCTCTATTAATTTTATTTCTTTTTTTCAGTTATCTCTTGATATTATGGTTTCAAAAATTTGACTGGATCCACCGATACGATCTCAAATCCATATGTTGTTTGGTCCGATTCAGTAAAAAATATTATATTTGAACCAAAATGAAATAAAAACTCATGCAGTTCAACCAAAGTCCAAAAACATGGACCGATTTTTAACTGAATCTCTCTTTTTTTTTTTTCTATAATTAGTTTAATTAAAAAATGTGGTGGCGGCCTCCTCGAGTCCTTCACTTTCTAGTCAAAAAGTTATTTTGCTCACAAGAATGATTCCATTGATTTATAAAATCTTCAAGTAAATCTGCTAACAGAGAATTTAATGATGCAAGAGATGGGGAAGTGATTCAAAGGAAAATAAGGAGGTTGTTACTCCGACATCAGAATGCAAACAAGAATAGGCGGTGAGCTTGGCAAGGACCAATGTTTTCGGACTTTGAAAGCCCACATTGCTCCGACGAGGTGATATTGGAGCCTACCAAGTCTTCTCATGTATTCGAGCGAGATGCTTACGAAAACCTCATGTAACCTTGCTGTTTTTCCAAACTCCAAGACGGGTGCCGCGTAGATCTGCAATCCAACTCTAGCAATCTCAGATTTTCAGTTATAGATCAATCCACATGGTTCTTGTTGTGGTAGATAACTAGATACTAAAGGCATGCTCCGAGGTGCTTATTAATGTTAGAAAGGAAAATATCAATTAGGAATCAATCCTAGAATAGATTTGCTTAGACTTGAAGACTTTCCTTATGTAGATCATTCCTTGTACTCATCATATCTAATCTCTATCAAAGGAAAACATAATCAGTAATGAATGGCACAACACATAAAACCTTAACTATTGTGTACAATTATTTTTCTCTCTATAATGTTGATTTGTACCATTCAAGATGGTCTCAGTACAGGAATGAAAATTGGAAATGATTTTAACATTCTCTTGAACCTTTCTCAACCCTTTAGCCAAAAATTTGTAGAAACTTGTACCAGATACTCTAAACCTTGTCAGACCATGATAAAATAGAAACCTCAAATGATTAATTCGTGACGGATGAATTTTCTAGACAGTTCGCCAATTTCATGCACATAAATTTTGTCATGGCAAAAACACCAAATACCCCAAAAAATCCATAATCCAAAAAGTACGTCTTTTTAGTGGTTATAGTACTCCATAAGAAAATTGGTACCATTGTGATCACTTTGTTTGGTGGCTGTTACTGCAAATGAAAATTGGTATTATTGTGATCACTTTGTGGAAGCTAATGAACGAGTACAAGAATCGGTAATCTAGTTAATTGCCAAATTTTGGGTAAAAGTTTTCTCACTAAAACAGCTTGCGAGAACAAAAATGCTTGCAAATTGCTAAGTACATGTTGTTCTTGGCGTCTTCAACCTCAGTAGTAATTTGTTGGAGGAAGTTTTTCCTTCGAAACGTATTGCGAGCTTATTGGATGCTCGCAAATTTCTACTATTAGTACATTTATTCCAGTCAGTTGCAAAACATTGCACCCTTAGTATTATTTGTATAAATTGGAATTATTTGCACCAATATGTTTCACACTAATACTTTTATAATAATCCTCATCCATTCTAGATATATATGTAAATTTTGATCAATGTGATAATTGGGAAAAAAAATTGAGAGCGGTAAGTGTTGATATAAATAAGGGCATGAAAGTAATGTAAGATGAGCTAGAGATGTTGGGAATAAATGGTTGGCGGTACATTGATAGCTCCTACACATGCAGTGTCCATACATATTTTGCACCTACTCTGCAATTAATTTATTTGTAGGAATCGACTAGTTTGTTATCAAATTACAATCTCGAGTAAAAGTACATGTAGAATTTACCTAAACAAGTAATGCTTTTTAAAGTATACGAATCTTAATATTTATTTCATTGAGATTCATTTAGTATTATACCACACTTGTCATTAGTCATCTAAGATAAAAAAAGTGAATTCAGATTGACACTAGTAACCATTAATTATAAATTATCCACATTTATCTAGGTTGATAATATCAATTAATTACTTTTACAAAGTTCTGAATGAAAGATCTTCTGATAAGTCTACTATGTAGAAAACAGACTTGCTTGTTCTATTATCTATATTATTTTTACAAATTTAATCAGTCTACTATGTAGAAATAGACTTGTGCGGGAGTGACTCTAGGACCGTTTGGATGAGGCCTATGGGCTGCCCAGGCTCAACTCGTGCGTTCTATGACTCGTCGGATAGCTTATAATAACGTTGTATTAATTTCTAACATAATCTGTACTAGATTTTAAATAAAATTGTACTAACACTTTCATCCATATATAAAACATCTCGATGTTTCTTGGCTTTTATCTCTTGCGCATTAAAACCACAATTTGATCAAGTACGAATGACAAATTGAGAATTTAAAATAGAACCACGGTAGAAAAGGCCAGTACTAACACTTTCTAAGTATAGGAAGTAGGAGTAATATTTTGCAACATATATTTCCTCTCTTTTTTAGTAAAAATAACTATTTTCTAAATTCTAAATCTTTATATTTCTAAATTAAGAACTTTGAGTTGATATTAGTAAGAATCGATTATACAAAAGATAGTGTTGCTTGAATGTTTTATTAAATTATTTTACTTATTATTAACTTTTTATTTTGTCTGATCGTACAACTTTTGTTTTCTGGATATGTATTACATTTTATTGCATAACCTCGTCATTTCATAATTAAAGATCTTATTGTGTTTTTTCCAAAATCACAAAAAAGCCAACCTCTGAGGCCCATCTTAAATTACACAAAACATATGTAGTAGATTTTACATCTGGTTTGCTATAACTAAGGGCATCCACAATGGATGCCCTAGTGGAAGCTATAGTGAGAGCCCTAGTGGTTGCCACGTCAACATGCCCTATCTTTTGCAATGGTGGAGCTCTAGTGCATGCCCTATCTCTTATCCATTTTTCATTTCAATTTTAAATCATTGTTTTTTTAATTTGTTTTTAATTACTATAAATTATCAAAATATATTATTTCAAACACCACAAATGCAAAAAAAAAAAAAAACTACATTACTTAATAGAAAAGTGGAACTACATCATACTTAGATTAAAAAAAAAACTACATTAAAACTAAAATACTAAAAAAAAAGAAAAAACCAAACTAGTCATCTAAATTCAACCTCTGCGCCAAATTCTTGATCATATTCTTAGTCCTCTGTCGGGCTTTCGGATCGGTTTCTTCACGAAGGCTGTTTTGGGCGTCAAGTATAAACCTATACTCAACCACCTCGCGATAACCTCCGAACTCCTCGATCGCCCTGTCCATGAGCTGAACAGATGGAGCAGGCGCAGCCTGCGGGGGGGCCGCTGATCCAGACGCGCCCGCCTTCGCCTTCTCTTTGGCCTGGGCTTTGGCAGCCTTGGTACCAATGGGACGTCTAAAAGTAGACGTAGGCGTGTCGGAACTCCCTTCCGGCTCAGCGTTCAGATCCACAGGAGATGGGCCGCTGCTCGTGTAATCGCCAGCGGCGGTGTTCTTCGTCCGCTTCGGAGCCGAGGATCCAACCGGTATCCCTCCGTTGAACTTCCCCTTGTCCTTCAAGATCAGCCAAACATTGTACAGCTTGAACTGCCCGAACTGTTGTTGGTACTCGGACAACGACTTGTTGAGGACATCCTCCATGCTCTCACCGCTAGCTCTTCCGTCCCTTTTCCTGTTTTAGATATAGCAGAAGTTGTTGACGTGGAGCTTGATCCGATCCCAACACTTGCGCAGCTGAACCTTGGTCCGCTTGAACGCCCACTTCGGTTTCACCTCGTTGTAGCGTTCCTCAATGCGATGCCACATCCTGGCCGAAGTCTGGTTGTTGGAGGCTATCGAATCCTCCGATACATCGACCCAACACTGAGCCACCTTCAGGTACTCATCCAACTCGTAATCAGTACGCCCTGTTACGTACTCCTCGTTCGGCTCATCGTCTGGGAGTGGGACTGGGACCGATGGCGCATTTTCTTTCCGCGCCATCTTCTTCTTCCCTTTCTTCGGCGGCGGCCGCACAGGGGCAGGAGGTTGCCCACAACTAGGCTCCATATCCTCAACCCGATACTCCTCGGTGCCGAAGAACGGATCGAACTCAGAGTCGGAGACGAAAGTGGATCCTACAGATCCAGGCGTCTCAACCCGGTAGTCTTCGTGGCCGGGCCACCGGGCGCCGCGACCACCGCTTCCTCCTCCAAACATCGGCATATCGTCGTCGACATTATTCGGGCTCGGGTATTGACTCGGATCCATTGTTGGAAGTGTGGATATTGAGAGAATATAGAAGAGAAAGTGAAAGGTTTGGTGTGTGAAAAGTGAAGAAAATGGAGTATTTATAGTGGTTTAAATTAGGGTTAAATAATTAAAAAATATATATATATATGGCTCGGGCTCGGGCTCGGGCGCGCCTCTGCAATGGGCGCCCGAGCTCACGCCCGATCGATCGGGCTCGGGATTGGGCGCGACCGAACTATCGGTCGCGCTCGGGCGTGACCGAGGGCTGCAATGGATGCCCGACCACGCCCGAGCCCGATCTCGGCCGATCAGGCGCGCGATCGGGCATCCATTGTGGATGCTCTAATTTAGTTTACGAAAGGGAGAAGTACCCGACAATCCAGATCGCATGCGCCAACGATGAAGAGAAAAAACGCGACAAAGTCGAAAGGGAGACTGAGACGGCATTTACAGTTGAGTCGTTATTTCTTCGACAACTTTCAAACTAGTTAGATACTATTTTTAATTTTCAATAATGTATTATTGTAAAAAAGAATAATCCAGGCATCATCCTTTAAACCACAAATCTAGTGTCCAAATAAGCATTTTCTCAAAGTTAAACCTAAGGTTGGGGTCTGCTAACCCCCCGCCCAATATGGATGTTTTTAATAATAACAACAAAAAAAATTAAAAAAAAAAAACTAAGGTTAAAATATACTACAGTCTACATATATATTAAAATATAGGTCCATGTATTTAAATTGGCTACAAATTGACCTCTTCCATTTTTGGGCCAACCAGCCCAGCCCAGCCCATGCGTGGTTGGTTTGTGGTGCAAATAACATGAACATTCACTATTGACAAAAGAGTAAAGGTCAAATATGGTCCCTAACATATAGCAGTTTTATCAATTTGGTCTTTAATATTATTTTTTTATTATTTAGTCCCTCACAAATAAACTTGGATTCGAATCGGTCCTCACTTAATAGAACCGTCAAAAAATAGACGATGACCGCAATTTGACTATATTAAATTACCAATGGTAATTAATTATACCTAATTATAATTCTTTTGCTATTAGCAAAATTGGAAAAAAGATAGTATCAGTTGCAAAATGAAATGAATAATTTATAATTTAATAGGAATTAAGAATTATAATTAGGTATAATTAATTACCATTAGTAATTTAATATAGTCAAATTGCAATCACCAGCTATTTTTTGACGGTTCTGTTAAGTGAGGACCAATTCGGGTCCGAGTTTATTTGTGAGGGACCAAATAATCAAAATGATAATGTTAAAGACCAAATTGATAAAACGACCATATGTTAGGGACCACATTTGGCCTTTACTCTTGACAAAATTTAATTAAAGAAGAGAATTAGACACTAAAGGTCATCAAGTGTACTTCAATTCCTCAAAAAAAATGTCCCAAGATTAAGAACTTCCAAAATACAAGTGACAACAATTCCATAACCAAACAAGGATCTCGTCCGATTATTTTGCCATTCCGGCCCCTCCGACGCCTCTCTAGTTATAACTGAGTCGAGACCACTAGTGATGTTGAGGGTCCGGCCCCTCCGGTGCCTCTCTAGTTATAACCTTCTTACCATTTGCCTTTATCTTATTCTTAGGATATAGCACCAACAATTCACGCATTATTTTCACGCTGTTTGTGCCATTTCCTAAGCTTCGCCCTTCAATAATGCAAGCATTTGAAAACATTAGTAGCACTAATAAAAACATGGATATTTTTGGAGGTGTCATTTTTTTTGGAGAACTGTGGAAATTTTTCGATTGTGTAGTGAAATGTTATGGAGAGCTCAGCTCATTATATAACAAAAAAATTGGGTGTTGTAAATTAAAATATTGATCATAATAGACAAAAACATGCATTTAATTTTTCGTGAAGTATTGAGAAAATCCAAGAGTTGTTTTGTCTGAGTGTTACAAATGGGATTGCTTTGTGAGATCGCACTCCCTTTGCGTGCCGAGATATGTTGTTGTTTCTTTCTATTTTTGCCGCATCAAAGTTGCGATCTAGTCATCGATTAAAGGGCTAGTTGCTAAAAACAAAATGTTGTTGAATTAGGACCACAATTTGATTAATTAAGTGTTGCATTTACAATCTTTTAAACCAATATTACAACCTAATCTTGCCTACAAAGTTTTTCGATGTCTGCTGTGATGCTACTCTCTCCGCCCCCATCGAATATGATCCGCTTTCCTTTTTAGTTTGTCTCACCTAAGATGATTCATTACTAAAAATAGAAACTCATTTATCTCTACTTTATTCTATATCTCTTACTTTATTTTTTCTACTTAACACACAAAATAAACATGCATAAAATGTCGTGCCGCCCAATGGAGGTGCCATCTTTATTGGGATTGAGGAGCTATTTTCTAATGAACTTATAATACAGAATTACTAAACATTAACCGTAAGCCACGTTGCGATTTTTTAGACATTATATTCCAAAAAATGGTGCATTTTTCACTTTCCTTTTCTAGACACAATTTCTTCATATTTTATCTTCATTTGGTACATCTATTTATGAAAAAATTAAACATAGCTCATCATTATTATCCATATTAACTATTACTACAAAATTATAAAAGAGAGATTTTTTACACTTCCTAACTTTTATAAAAACACGTCTCAATTTATTGGTTGCCGCGTCCATTTCAAATATATAAAACTTTAGGAGAAAATGAAAGAATATCGAAGGCGAGTATATTTAGGACATCCGCATCGCAGACGCGATGCTGTCTCGGTCTCGTCTCGACGAGACGAGACAGTATCAAGACAGCGTTGCGACGCTGGTCTCGTCTCGACGAGACAAGACATCTCGTCGCGCGACGCGTGCCGGCGAGGCCGGCCTCGAGCTGGCGAGACGACGCGCGCGCCCCACGTGGCACGCGCTGGAGGATGGCGTGACGCCCACTCGCCGGCCCGCGAGTGGGCGTCGGAATTATGACGTAATAAATTTTTTAAAAAAATTCGAAAAATTCGAATTTAATAAAAAAAAAATTAAACGGTCAAATAAGTGTTGCATCAAATGGTCGAATTTTTTTATTTTTTTTTCTTTTCTTTTATTATTCTATAAATACTCCATTCACCATTTTACACACACAAACACTACTCTCATTCCTCTTCCATTCACAACACTCATCTATTCTTTTCTCTCCAATTGTTGAAAAAATGTCCGGCGATAGAAACTCCAGCGGCGGCGGCTCCGGCAGGCGGCGCTCCGGCGGGCTCGACTTGAACTCGTTCGACGATTGGGCGAGCATGTACAACTTTTTGGGTACTCCCAGTTCGTCGCCGGGCACCCAAGCCTCGACCACTCCGCCGGCGTACCAAACACCACATTTTGATGTGGATGCATACTATCGTCCCTCCCCCCAGAGGTACGGGCAATCGCCGGGATTATCCCAAATTTCGGAGAATTTTTTGCCGCCTGAACGCACTTTGCCCGACTGGCCAATAGGTGGAGGCTCCGGCTCCGGCAGGATCGGCGTCAATACCGAGGAGGAAGAGGGCGACCACGAGGTTGTGGGGGACGACAGCCGTCATCCATACAGCCAAAACGAGACGTTGGCTCTGTACGGCGCTTGGATCAGCGTCTCGTACGATCCTGTCGTCGGGAATCAACAAACCAACAAGTGTTTTTGGAAAAAAGTCACCGAAGTTTACAACGTACGAAGGCCGAAGAACACCTTTGCCCACAACATGAAGATGCTTCGCAGTCATTGGGACCGATGCGACAAAGATGTCAAAAAAATTTGCGCGATATTCAGGGCAGAAGAGGCGAATTATCAAAGCGGAGCCAGTGGAGCCGACATTCTGAGAGCGGCGTTGTGGGTCTTCAAAGACGACGTCGGTAAAGATTTCAAGTTTGTCGATGTTTGGTCGCAAGTCCACCACCTTGAAAGGTGGGCTGGCGGTGTCGAGTCGGGCTCGAAACGCACGAAGCATACGGCGCGTGGCCACTACTCGTTTAGTGATGGCGGTGAAGGCAACATCTCACGTGAGGGCACGCCAACCAATGATGCAGGGGGGGTCTTCTTCCGGTGCACAACGTCGGCCGCAAGGGACCAAGGCGGCGAGAGCGAGGGGGAGAGGGAGAGGGAGGGGGAGGGGCCGCGGCGAATCAAGCCAGGCGTGCGAGGGCTCGGGCTCCGGCACGGGCTACAACAGCCTAATGTCCATGTATCTGGTCGCCACGATGGCTGACACTTCAAAAATGAATCCTCGCCAATTTGAAGCCCATATGGACGGAATTGAGCATCTGAGAGCTCAACTTGGTATTCGGATCGATCTAACTTGGGTGCACCGCCGACTTCGGGGGATGATTCGCCGACGGAGTAGTTTTTATAGTTTAATTTAGAGTATTTTAATTATGTATTTTTTTATTTTTTAGGATTTCAAATTATGTATTTATTTTTTTTTAGGTTTTTAAATTGTAATTTTTATTTTATTTAATGAAGTGTGTTTTTATGAATTGAATTTGTTGGAATTAAAAATAAAAAATAGAATTGAATGAATAGTTAAGAGATGGTTAAGAGATGGTTAAGAGATGGAGGGATGCAGGTGTTGTCTCTTAGTTAAGAGATGAACTGAAAAGTACAGCGGGGTCCATGAATAGTAAAGAAATGAGACGATTAAGAGACGGATAAGAGACAATGATGCGGATGGCCTTACCAATGATATATTGTTACTAATTTTATCAAAAAGATTCTTTACTTTACAAAAAGATTTTTCATGTTGCAAAGTGCATTTCCAGCTACAGGATTTCAGTTATTCGTTTAACCTGAATCCATTTATCCACTATCCCAAAGATCTTAGTGCAGCATGACAATTTTTTTAAAGGTTATTAGTAGGGCTAGCAAGTGTGCTTATGAATTATAATGGAGATGGATTCCATATAAGTAAACTGGTAGTTGTTAATACTACTTATACAACTTTATATGATAATTAATTGCTTCTTAGGTATGAATGTCAATCCAATCCAAAATTTGGGGTCGGATCAATAATCAGAAAAAATATTGCTATAAGCATTAGAGTAGCCTAACGGTAAGACATGGTGCCTCACAAGCTGGAGACCAAAAATCGAATCTTCCCCAACGCAATTTCTGCATTTTAGAATCAGTCTAGGTGAATTGGTTAATAGATCTGTTAATGTACTAACTGAATCTGCTTTGGTCCAGGTTTTGGTTCCATATATAGCGTAGCTCCTAGGTAGGAATGCCAATTGGGTCAGCCTAGAGGGTTTCAGACCCACTTGAACTGCGGCTAATCGGGTTGTGATTTTATCGGGTTATGAATATTCAATTCTAATCCTAAATGTTCGGGTTTCGGCCTAGCCCAGCAGGCTAATCGAGTTGGTGCCGATAAAATTAACATGTGGTCAATCCAATACATAATGATGAAAATTAGTTATTTTTATAGTATGTAAATCATTTAATTATGATAATTTTAATATGCATGTTTAAAGTAACATATAATTAAACACTAATTTATAATCCGTGTAAATAAAATAAATATTTTAAGTAATTTTAAGTATATTTTAGAAATATTCCCTCCGTCCCGCTTAAGATACACGTTTTCTTTTTTAGTTTGTCTCAACTAAAATGACACATTTCCTTTTGTTGGAAACTTTCTATCTCCAATTAATGCACTCAACCACTTTTTCTCAATCTTATTAAAATATTATCTTTCTTTCTCTCCATATTTTAATACTTACACCCACATTTTCTCTCACCAATTAAATATTTTAACCAATAGCTCCTAAAATCTCATGTCGGCTAAGAAATGTGTCATCTTAGCCGGGATGGAGGGAGTAGAATATTTGGTATAGTTAATATAAATTTTTTTTGTTTATTTATCTATTAGTAGTATTATATTAATATCTATCATACATGAATATTAATATACTCCCTTCGTCCCACAAGAATATGCACTCTTTCCTTTTTAGTCCGTCCCACTACAATATGCATTTTCTAATTTTGGAACTATTTTCTCTCTAATGAGGTGGGACCCATTCTCCACTAACAATATTTTATTTTATTTTTTTCTCTCTACCTCTCTCTTACTTTACGAATTGTGCATTAAAATTCGTGTCGAACCCAAAGGGTATATTCTTTGGGGACGGAGAGAGTGTAAAATTGAATGTTGTTTTCATATAATTATTTACGCTATAAAAATAATTAAAGAAATGTCGAATTATGTGTCAAACAAGAAGAAATACTCCCTCCGTCCCTCTGTAGTAGAGGCATTTGTTTTCGGCACGGGATTTAAGGAAAATTGTTTTAAATGGGTTAAGTAAAATGAGAACAAAATAGAAAGGAAAAAGGTAGAGATAAGAAGAGAGAGCAAAGTAAGAGATAGTAAAATATTTTTTGCCAAAAAAGGAAATGACTCAGCTTCAATGGAACAACCCAAAAAGGAATACGACTCAACTATAGAGGGATGGAAGGAGTAATAGACAATAGTTGTATCTACGTCCAATCCACTAGGTTTGCCCAGCGGGTTTCGGGTCTGGCCCTATCGAGTTGCGGGTTAATCGGATTGATATTTCCCAACTCTAATCCTCTAAATTTAGCGAGTTATTCGGGCTAGCTCACGGGTTACAGGCTGCTCTGACACCCATACTCCCAGGTCGGTTAATCTGTCTGTCGGCTTGTTAATAACAGAATTGACCGGATTATCATACATACATAATACCCCCTTTATGCCTTATAATATTGATTTTGAAGACGATGTGGGTTTTAATACTACAAAACTAAAAAGTAAGAAGCGATGACTTGTTGGAGGAAGTGTTTGTTTCTTCTCTCGTTTGGTGTCTCTTTGATATCGAGCGGTACTTGGGTGCAAGATGCGTTTGTGTTACCGGTTAATGTTTGGCTTGTGCTCCTCTAGCTTTGACTCTTGTTGTCTTTTCTTCTTGTCAACTCTATGGTTGTTGTGATGTTGTTTGTGTTTCTTCTTTTCTTTTTTTGTTGAATTGTTACTTTCTTGTACTCTCTATCACCCCTTTTGTGGTTTGAGATTTTTGGTTTATAAAAGAAACTAAAAAGATATAAAAGAGAAATAGAAATATAGTTGAAATAATATAAGTCGATAGTGAAACCAATTATAATGTAGACAGTGAAAAACTTTCAAAATCAGAAATTGACACGGACCAACATGATAAAAATGAGACACCTTTTTGATCAAAATTGGAGTATAATTTACACACAAGAAAACTAACAACAAGAAAGTGAAAAAAAAATGATTTCCAAATTATAAGAGGTCAACTTGATTGATATCCATCGATGAGATCTTCTTACTGTGTAAAAGTACTACTCAAACAATCTCAATCCACACAATCAAATTTTGAAGGTTCAATACTATTGTTATCTTCCATTTGGTATTACACATATCATATCATATGTATATTACAAGATACAACATAGACAAATTATGAAATGTAACAGAAAACTTTAGCATTTATCTTGTGTACATATATATACATACCACAAGTCCTAGAAAAAATTAATGGTGATGCGGATCTGGTCCCCCAGGGCTAACTCTTGTAGGCCGGTCGCGGTCGTTTTGGTTCGTCTTTTCCTTACTAAACTGAGTCTCGAGGGCTCGTCGTGCTATGCTTATATTCTTATCGAACCGAGCTGCAACAGCTTCTGTAGAGGAAAGCAGTAGCCAAATCATAAGCCACATTAACAAGTACTTGAAGCAACTCACCATGTTTTTAATTTAGTTATAGTAGCTCTTGAAAGCTATGAGTGGATTTATGATCATATCTCTATTTATACAGTTTCTTAGTCATTTAAAAGCAAGCTGATTCAGTAGCGGTTAGGTTTATTCAACTATATTAAGTAATTATATAACAAAATAAAATGCTAGATTGAAATTTAATTGGAAGGTTTGATTGTAGAAATTGGTATTTCTAGTGTCACTCTCAAATATGATGTATTTTCCATTAGATTAAGATGCAGTTCGGATATACCTCGATCAAGTTATGTTTGAGAATTCATTTTCTTGGTGTCAGCATTTCACTGCTTTTTAATCTGATTTCATTAACCAGATTATCTAAATTAACCTCTAGTAATAATTTTTATTATTTTTCAAAAAATAAATAAATTTGATGGCTAATGACGTTGGCACAGGTAGGTAACAGGTATGATCAGTTTTAAAGTAGATGCTGACAATGAAAAAAGAAATACTCTAATACATTAATACGACTCAAAATTTAAAATCTTTGTATTTAATAACTTGAAAAGAAATCATAGCATGAGCTTTCATATTTTATAAGAATGTAAAAGCTAGGAGCTTAGGTAAAGTTATCGTGTTTTGAATTGGATTAACCCTTATTTTATATAGTACAATTAAAAAGGATAAAGTTCAATTGAATTTAGTAAAAAATTGGATCCGGCTCACAATATATGAAAGTTCTCAATAATTAATTTCATGGATCAAAATTTAATCCATCTCTTAATATTCATAATATTGAGGTAATGAGGATAGATAAGATAAAGACTGAATAATAGATTCGTCATTAGTTAGATAACACTAGTTATTTAATTTTGTTGAGATTAATGTATGTGCGTAAGAAAATACAATGTAGAAAAAAATTGATAGAGACTGTGATTTTTAAATTTTGTTCAAAAGTTATTTTGGTGTTTTAGATTATTTTTAAAGGCTTTTATACTATAATTTATATTAAACTTGTATAAATTTCAAAAATTTATAAAAATAAAATGTTTAAAAAATATTTTTATTGAGGGCTTTAGCCAGCACATGATAGTGTTACACGTATTTAAACAATTTTCCTCATTGCGACCTAAGTCGATGCGTTTATACTACAACAATATGCCAAAATTATGAGACACTTATTTATTATGGACCAACTACTAAATTATCTCTTTTTGTGGTTATATTTGTTAGAACATCTTCATCCGTGCTCTTAAATAAGAGTATGAAGGTGGGTCTGAACCCATTTTTACTCCTTGTTCTTAGCTAAGAGCACAATAGCCACATCCGTGCTCTTCCGCAAGGACAAGCTGAAGGATCCCACCATTCTATTATTCAATTTAAATACTTCAATTACTAAAAACATTTCTACAATATAAAAATACATTAAAATATAAAAATTACATAATTAAAAGCCTAAAAATTAAAAATCATTATTAAAATCTTAAAAAAATAAAACTACATAATTAAAATCCTAAAAAATAAAAATATGATGAATGTAGATGATTTGAGTGAGAGAGTAAGATGTAGATGATTTAGTATGAAAAAGTATGAATGAGAGATAATTTGATGTGAAAAGTGGATGATGAATGTGTGTATTTGTAGATGATTTTAGAATTAAAAAAAAATCAAGAAAATCCAAAAAAAACTTCCATAAACGGCTCTATTTTTTGGGAATCCAAAAATATATTTTTTAAAATTTTTGGTATTATTTCTGAATTTTTTTTTTTAAAAAAAGGAAAAATTAAATTTGCCAATGGCTAAGTCGTTGGCCAATCACATGGTGCCACGTAGGGCTGCTCAGCGGCACGGACGTGCTCTTATTTAAGAGCAGCGCCGTGCCGTTGGCACAAACAGACGGCGTACATTGGCGGACGAACTTGTCCTTGCCAGCGGCACGAACGGACGGACGGCGATGCTCTTATTACGGCTGCGGATGCTCCCACTTTTTCTAAAATAATAATCCATGTTTGAAACATCCATATTCACGCATAATACAGAATCATGTTTGACTTACTTTCGTGTCATATTTTATTAACCATTAAAGTTGTACCATAAAATTTGAAAAATTGGATAACACATCAGACATTCTTAGTCAGTGGCGCATCAGCTAATAAAGTTTAGATAGGGACGAAAACCACTTTTCATCCCATCCAATATCAGATCAAATCAAGAATATATATAAATGTCAGTTGTGCATTTGGCTTAGATAGTAAAATTATATACGTGCTTAATTAAAGATTAGCATCCACTAAAAGTCTAAAACCTAAATAAAAATATATAATTAGCTCCAATGCTATCCCAAAACTAATTTTATTTTTTGGTGTTTGAGTAAAAATATTTATTTTTTTGAAATAAAATTTTAAAAAATTTCAAATTTTGTAAGTAAAAAAATATTATTTTATGTTTGAATCTAGTATAAATGGTTAAAGTAAAATCATATTTATTGTAACATTTACACTAAAATATGTTTGAGTTTAGTGCAAATAGTTGGGGATACTCTTATGATATTGAAAGGCTCTTGTGATATTTAGAATACAAATATGCTGGTCAATTTTGGCCAATCAAATACTCTTTTTGTCCCAAATATGTTTTTCTTTTTTAATGTCTCACTCATATAAAAATTAACAAAATTATAAGTCGCTAGCTACTAGTGATGTTGAGGAGTATAGTTAGGGCTAGAAAAAAATATCGAAAAAATGATATATCGCTCGTATCGTATTGAAAAATATCGAAAAATTATCGAATTTTCGATATATCGTAATTTTCGATGCGATACGATATCGTATCGTAAGTTTTCGATACGATAACGATATGAATTTCCTTAAATCGCGATATATCGTTTTATATCGAAAATACGATATATATCGAAAATTTTCGATATATCGATATTTTTGATATATATCGATATTTTATTTTCGATATATATCGATATATATCAAAATTTTCGATATATATCGATATTTAACGATATATCGAATTTCGATACGATATATCGAAATATCGATACGATAACGATATGAAATTTTTTTATATCGAAACTTTCGATACGATAACGATATGAAATTCTTTCATATCGATATTTTCGATACGATACACGATACAACGTTTTTGATACGATATTATCATATCGACCCACCCCTAAGTATAGTCATGCACATCAACGAATTTATGCATGGGAAGTAAGGTGGAGCTGCAACACATATGATCAAGAAATGAGCCGAGATATGAGTTGTCAAGGTAGCCGTTAGAGGTTGTTATGTTAGCTGTTGTAACTGATTCGGTGTAGCTCTCATACACTCAAGTCTAGAGGAGTATAAGTAGTAGCAAGGCAGTTCATGTGTTCTAAGTTGTTGTAACTTCACTTTTTCGTATATCTTTCGATTGATGAATAAAAGAAGTAGTTTTCTTTCCCTTGTCTTCTTCTTCTTCTTCTCTCTCGCACTCACAAAGTAGGGTTTTCAAGTTAGCTTTCATTGATAACACGACACGAACCCGCACGAAATTAATGGGTATGTGTCAAGGCTTATTGGGTTCGTGTTCTTATCTGTCAACACGATAACGACACGAAAACTTCGTGTCGTGTTCGTGTTACACGTTAAGAAATATTAATATATTATAATATTATTATTTTATTATTTATTTTAAAATTTTAAAATTAAAATTTAATATAAGAAATAATATTTATATATTATAATAATATTATTATAGCGTCGTTATTGTGTCGTGTCATATATTTGTTGTTATCGTGTCGTGTTGACCCGAAGTGGTTCGTGTCGTTAATGGGTTTGTGTCGTGTTCGTGTCTGAGGGTAGCGGGTCGTGTTCGTGTTCGTGTTTGGAGTTTTCTTAACGGGTCATGTTCGTGTTTGTTGTTATCGTGTCGTGTCGTTATCGCGTCGACACGATAACGACACAACACGCACGATTTGCCACCCCTATCTTCATCCCATAAAAATATATGCACTTTTTGTGTCGTTCGTCTCATAAAAATATGGACATTTTCATTTGTAGAAATTGTCCTCAACTCATTACCTATATATATCAATTTATTTACAACTTATACTACTGTAGCTCACCATTACAACTCACTAAACACATTAATAACAATGTGAGTTTTACTATCCTTAACACTACTTTAATTACCATTTTCTTCATCTCTCTTATGTTACCAATTGTGCATTAAGTTCCGTATCATTTCAAATGCCCATATTTATTTGGGACGAAGTGAGTAGTTAATATATACACTTTCCGTCCCATGTTACTTGCGTCATTTCTTTTTTTGCACTCATTTTGAAAAAATGCTAGGAGTATTAAATAGTTAAAGTGGAGAGATTGTAAAGTAAGAGGGGGAATGATGTAGAGGAGAGTCATCTCGTTTGTATTATCTCTCTTAATTTATTATCTCTCTACTTTAACTATTTATTGTATATTTTTATCAAAATGAATGAAAAAAAGAAGTGGCTAAAGTAATACTCCCCCCATCCCACGTTACTTGAGTCACTTCTTTTTCGCACTCGTAAAGTGGAGAAAAAATAAAGTAAAAAAGAGAATACTATAATTTAGACTCTTCTCTACATTATTCTCCCTCTTACTTTTCTTTCTCTCCACTTTAACTATTTATTACTCCCTCCGTCCCAAGGTATTAGACCAACTTTCTCTTTTGGGATGTCCCAACATATTAGACTCATTTCCTTTTTTAGCAAAAAACATCTATCTTATTTTATTCTCCACCTACTTTTTTCTCTCTTCTCTCCCCTACTTTTTCCCTCTCTCATACTTTACTCTCTCCACTTTAACTATTTAAATATCAATTTCTTAAATCATGTGCCCAAAAGAAGTGAGTCTAATACTCCGGGACGGAGGGAGTATTATTTTTTCAAAACGAGTGCAAAAAATAAATGACTCAAGTAACGTGGGTCAGAGGAAGTATTAAAGAGCTCTTTATTTGTGTATAAAAAATAGTACTTAAGTTTTAATAGTTCAAACTTTTTTAAACTAGAAAAAAGTTTTTTCCAAAAATATTACTCCAATTCTTATTCATACAATCATACTCTATACGTGGAGTATAGTACACATGAATACATATATTTTGTAGATAATTTATATAGAAATTCAAAATATGTTGATATTTTTCTAAAAAAGTAAATGACCTATTAGGTGAGATTAATTTGGGTGCTAATCTATTTCACTTGTCAAATAAAAATTGGTTGAGAATATTGACTAGGGAATTTTTATTTTTAGTATGTACTCCCTCCGTTCCATAGTAATGGAGGCAAAACTTTTCAGCACGGAGATTAAGAAAAATTGTGTTAGGTGAGTTAAGTAAAGAGAGAATAAAGTGGAAATGAAAAAGGTAGAGAGATGAAGATAGAAAAAAGTAAGAAAGAGTAAAGTAGGTGTGGAAAAATGTGTTGACTTTTACTGAAAAAAGAAATGACTCTATTACTATGGAACGGACGGAAATGGAAAAACGCCCTTATTACTATGGAACGGAGGGAGTAGTACTTTGGGATCTTTTTGGTTTTGTCGTGGGACGCTTATGTCGAGAGCATACAATAGGACGAGATAAAATATGAGAGATAAAAATAGCATAAAATATATGAAAGAGTAAAATAATAAAGATTAAATATTTTATATTTTACTAAAAGGGAAAATCAGCCACTTGGAGTAGGACGAAATGAGTACAATTTTTTTCCTACAAACAAATTCATTCTAAATCTTAAACCAACTTAGAGCATCCGCAATAGTCGGTAGGCCAGCCATAGGCCAGCCATTCTCTCCCCTGCCACGTCAGCAACACTAAAAAAACCACCTGCCACATCAGATTTAGGCCAGCCATAGGCTAGCCATAGGCCAGCCGCAATAAAAATAATTCAAAATATACTACATTTACGGAATTAAATTTACGACACATATACTGAAAAAATTCGTTAATTTTATTTAAATAAAAAAAGCACATTAACCAAAAATAAAAAAAATTACATAATAAAATAAAATCCGGGCTTCCACACACGAGCCACCGCCCCACTCTACTCCTCACTAATTTATTAAAAAATACATTAACAAATGTTAGTATGCTTTGAATCCATTATAGTTTGCCGCTAGCCGAACGGGGGTCTCGCTGGTATGACATGTTTCTGTTTTAGGTCTTAAATTTGTATTGGGTCTAGCCCGTCGTCTGTGTGCCTATTTAAAAATTACATAATTAAAAAAAATTCATAAAAAAACATTTAAAAAATACATTATATATTTTTTCAAAAAAAAAAATTAAAAAAATTAAAAAATAGCGCTGGCCGATCGCTGGCCGATCGGCACGCCACAATGGCGGCCAGCGCATCGGCTAGCGCATCGGCCAGCGCAACGCGATCGGCTAGCCCACGCCGAAATTTTGGCCGATTTCCCGCTAGCCTACTCCAATGGTTCGGCTAGCCGATCGGCTAGCCACGTCAATCGGCTAGCCGATGGCTAGCCTACCATTGCGGATGCTCTTATAAATCAACAATTAATGTAACATGGTTTTGTTGTCGAAAAATCAACCGCTTTTGCAAGTATAGGTCTTAACCGTAACCTAGACTAAACTATTGATTCCGATTCGTCGCTGACTATTGATTCCGATTCCAAACCGTAACCAACGGTTAACCGTCAATATAGATCGAAACCGAGCACCATTAAACACATTCTACTCCGGCAGAACTATGTGCTAAAAATTAATGCTCCACAACATACAAGCCCAATTATCGTGGTCATGCAAGGCCCAAGTCGCGGCGATTAATAATTAATCAACGGATTTAGTTAGTAATCTAAATGTGGCAAAGCATCGTAAGTAAAGTGGGAAACGAAGTGCTTCTCCGCCCAACTAAGAAAAAGAAAAAAAGAAAAGAGAGTAGAAAAGAAAAGAGGAGAGAGAAGGAAAGAGGGATAGAGAGTAAGAGAGCTGTATTCACATGGGATGCTGTTTGGTTTGTGGGACCCAGCCACCCCATCACCACCACCACCCTCTCCTCTAACCACGCCTCTCTTCTCTCTCTCTCTCTCTCTCTCTCTCTCTCTCTCTAATTCGCTTCTTCTTCTTTTCCTTTTCTCTACCGACAATCATCACCTCTCAATCATCGACGCCAAAATGTTGTGCAGATCGCAGACTTGAAAGTCTCCTTTTACGTTCACCGTTTTTTTTGAGGCTTTCGCTTTCGATTTGCTTGCGCGAATTATACCGTTATGGCCGACGATAAGGTAATTTTGTTTTTGTGCTTTCGATTTCGCTTTTCGATTGTGCTAATATTGTGAGTTGATTCCTAATATCGCACCGTTTTAGATCTTCTGTTTCCCATCGTCACAATTCCGGATATTGCAGATCTGCATTTTCTTCATTCGGTTTATTTTTTTCTCAACCACTGAAATTCTGCCCTTGAATTTAACTGATTTTTATAGTTTTGGTGCTTGAGGTTATTGTTTCTTGTAATCGTCGTGCTGGAGCTGTAGTTTCGGCCTTGTGCCTATGATTTGCCTAGGGTTTCAATTTTAAGACGAGCTACGCGAATTTTTAGAAAGTTTCTATGACCTTGGAGAGTAGATCGTTGCTTAAGTTCCAATGTTTCTTGCTAATTGGAAATTCATTGTGGCTAATTTTGTGAGTGGGTGGTCAATTATGGATTTCTTATTTTTTCTTGATTTATGCCCTTGATCTTTGCTAAGCTGGAGTGTGTATTCTTGCGCAATGTGCATATCTTTAGAAACTGCATTCATAGCTGATCTTTAATAGCAGTGGAGTAATGTGGTTTCTAATTCGAGCATTTATCATTATACAGGAGATGTCTGCTCCTGTAATGGATGGGAATGGTACAGTCACTGGTCACATAATTTCGACCACTATTGGGGGAAAGAATGGGGAACCTAAGCAGGTAAGCCTATTGATTCAACTTAATTTTGCTTCAGTTGGGATGATTTGATCATTTTTGGTTGTATGAAGCTTGTAAGGTTTGGCTAAGACTTAGCGAACAATCTTGAGCTGTTAAGTCTAGCTCTTGAAATTAAGCCTATGAGTATTCAATAGAAGTTTGAGAGGAACTGGCGCAGGGGTTAAAATTGTTTCTTACACCATATTTTCTCTGCAAGGAAAAAATATCTAGGAAGAAGGAAACATTGGTTTATATCTAATTAAATTTTTTTCTACTATGCAGACAGTAAGTTACATGGCAGAGCGAGTTGTAGGGACTGGTTCATTTGGAATTGTTTTTCAGGTATTTACATCTATTGGTTATTAGTGCTAGCTTCCTCTGTGTTGTTGTCAGTTCTCAAGAAACTTATTTTATTCTTACTTGACTTAGGCAAAATGCATTGAAACTGGAGAGACTGTGGCTATAAAAAAAGTATTGCAAGACAGAAGATATAAAAATCGTGAACTGCAGCTAATGCGAACTATGGATCACCCGAACGTTGTTTCCTTGAAGCATTGTTTCTTTTCAACTACAAGCCAAAATGAGCTGTTTCTCAATTTAGTGATGGAATATGTTCCAGAAAGTATGTTTCGCGTTCTGAAGCATTATAGTGATGCAAACCACAAAATGCCACTCATCTACGTGAAACTCTATACTTACCAAGTAAGTAACTCCGTCTGTAGTGCTTTCAAGTTTCAACTTAATGTTACTTTGTTTTCGATATGATAATAAGAATATATTCTGCAGATTTTCAGAGGGTTGGCTTACATGCATTCTGTTGCTGGTGTCTGCCACAGAGACTTGAAGCCACAAAATGTTTTGGTGGGGATAAATAGATTCCACACTTTATGGAATAAAATGAATCTTATAATATTGATATTGCTTTGTCTCTCGTTGTAGGTTGATCCTGCCACCCATCAGGTCAAGATTTGTGATTTTGGAAGTGCCAAAGTACTGGTAAGTGATTTTTTGAGCTCCCTATGATTTGGAGATAATATGAGGATGATAGCTTAGTTTCTATGTTGATTTTTTTACTATAGTTATTTGCACTCAATTGTTTTGTTTTTGTACGTATGATTATTTGACTTTGATTTTAAATAGGTGAGAGGTGAAGCAAACATATCATACATCTGTTCTCGATTTTATCGGGCACCTGAACTCATTTTTGGTGCAACTGAATACACTACTTCCATTGATATCTGGTCAGCTGGCTGTGTCCTGGCTGAGCTTCTTCTAGGTCAAGTGAGTGATCTTGCTATCCATACAAGTACATGCTTGAAAATCTCACTGGCTATTAGCATGGTCTCTGACTTATACATATTTTGCAATCTGTAGCCTTTGTTTCCCGGGGAAAATGCTGTTGGTCAGCTTGTGGAAGTCATTAAGGTATAATTTAGTCATTGTTTCGGAGGGGATGTTATGCATTAACTTGTCTCTAAATTATATTATACATCTCTTTTAGGTACTTGGAACTCCAACACGAGAGGAAATCCGTTGTATGAATCCAAACTACAACGATTTTAGATTTCCCCAAATTAAAGCACACCCATGGCACAAGGTATACATTCCACATTTCATATTTTGTTATTTGTCTTGTTAATGATGCTGTTTGAACTTTTACAGTGCTTTTTACCCACTGATAGTTGGTAAACTAGAATTGGCATACCTGAATTGTGAAAGGTTGAGAAGTATGGGAAGGGAGTAGCATGGATTAGTTACACACTTAAGTTGCATTATAGTTCCTCTTATAATTAGCATGCTTAGTTTCGAGGGTGGTGAAGTCATATCTTTGACATTTTTTTGCGTATTTACTTGTCTTTGTGCTCAAACAATGATGGAATTGTCATTGATATCTTTACCTCGTTGGTGTATTTTTCTTAGTAGTGAGCTTATTTAGCAAGTTTGCCGTATCAACTGCTAAGTTTGTCTAATAATGTTTTGTATTATAGTTCCTCTTAATAGAGGCATTTCATTTTGTGCACTTGTCTTGGAAAAATAATAAATAAATAGTTAAAAGTGGAGAAAGAGTAAAGTAAGAGAGAATAATGTACTTTTTCTCCACTTTAACTATTTATTAGTATTATTTTTGAAATGCCTCTATTAACATGGAACGGAAGGGGTATATGTGTTACATTTTGGCTTATGTTCTGTATTTTGTTCTAGACTTCTAGTTTTGAAAATGTCCTTCTGTGAGAACCATGATGCAAACTTTGCATATTTTTCTTATGTTTTTTTATTAACTTGCTACATACCCTTGCCAACTTCAGGTGTTTCAAAAAAGGATGCCTCCTGAAGCAATAGATCTTACATCCAGGTTGCTGCAATACTCTCCAAATCTTCGTTGCACTGCGGTGAGTTTTCCTCTATGTTTTCTGCTGTCTATTTGGAAAAATTGATGTGGTCTTGGTTGAAGTAAATATCATCTGATTCTTGGTTTCATATTTTATGTAATTTGCTGCCTACATGCATTCCAAATATATATGCATGCCATTGTATACAAATCCTTTATAATGATGCTTCTTCTTGTAGCTTGAAGCATGTGCCCACCCTTTCTTTGATGAGCTACGGGAACCTAATGCTCGGTTACCAAATGGCCGCCCATTGCCGCCTCTCTTCAACTTTAAACAGGAGGTGCGTGAGTATTATATTATCTTGCATTTACAGTAAAGAATCGATTCAAGCTATGTCTTTAAGTGAACCAGAGCATACCATCAGTCATTTAGTTTTATTTAAAAAGGCCGCTGTTAAATAAAAAGGCAAATTACATAAACCAAGCTTGGAATATATCCATTTTGCTCAATTTGGACCCCCCCCCCCCCCCTAATAGAATCCTACATCTGCACACTACTAACGAAAGTCTGAAGGCTAGTTAAGCAGAATGAAGTTAAATATTCTGCATGTTTGGTTTGCTTGCTATATTGAACAGTGCTATAATATCTTGATTAGTCCCAGTTATCATATTAAACTTTACTTTCTTCTTCCCTGTGTATAGTTATCTGGTGCATCTCCAGATCTCATCAACAAACTGATACCCGACCACGTGAAAAGACAAATGGGCCTACAGTTCTTTGCATCCTATGAGGGAATGACGTAAAATAGTTATATCTGCAAGTAAAACGGTAGTTAATGGGTTGAAGAACTCTTAAAACGGTTGGATAACACCTCTAATTGGGAGGGCTAGCTGATCCAACAATCTGTTGAGCTACGAGGGCAGAACAGAGGGGGGAGGCAATCCCGTTGCAGGCTGATCTGGATTGTGTCTTCTGTCATGCTGTTTTCCCCCTTTTTTCCTACAAAGTTGTCTCCGGGCAGTAGCGTACCTGGAAGAGGGGAGATCCTTTTTGTGTATATGTTTGGTTACGCGCAAGAAAGCGATGCGTAACAGGCAAAAGATATGAGAGTGTATGAATAGATGTTGTCCTATAGGAGCCAGCCTGAACCAAAAATGATGGGTTCGATTTATTTTCCTATTGTCTTTTGCTTCTCTTCTGATTCTGTTTCTTCTTGTTACAGTTGCCCTTGTGAAAGAAGATATGTTTATTTATGCCAAGTTTTTTCTATTCCTACTTATTTGCCCCTTGTTACTTTATTTTATTTTTTCTATTTAATTCATTAAATACAATTTCAATTTTTTAATTCCGTGTAGTGTTTCCTAAAGATTATCTTTATTGGAACAAAGGGAATGCTCCCTTGCTCACTCAAAATGTTATATTCTGGAGTAGGTAAAATGTTATATTCTCGAGTGACATGGTATTAAGATGAGTTATTAGGTATAGTAAGTAGAGGAAAAAATGTAATTGAATATTTTAAATGGGAGAGAGTAGAGAGAAATGATTATTTTTTAATATAGAAAGTGAACATTTGAGTGAGATATATGAAAAAGAAAGAGAGATATTTTGAGTGAGATGGAGTGAGCAGATAAAATGTTAGATATGACATCTACAGTAGTCTCATTTTATTTTGCGCAATAGATTTGAATAACCACTTTTTAAAAATAAGAATTATTTGTATGAAGGGGGGAATCTGTGTTGCGACATCGTTTGGGGCAACCACGGAGTCGTGTGCAAATCGAGTGGTCAACAAACAGAGACAGCTGCACCATTATTACGCCAGCAAAGAGATGCACGTTGTCCAAAGCCAATTAGATCGGACGGCTGGAAAGGATGGATGCAGATTGAGGGGAGGTGTGGCCTACCGCATTGGATAATGTTGACTAGCAAGGCTACACAGTTCCCAAATCTCAAGGGTACAATCACTTTCTTCTCATCCTATTTCTCTCTCTTTTGTTTTTTAAAAATTTAATCGTCCCGCCCCCGATGAATTTACACTTTCGTATTTGAGTGACTCGAGAATTTTGCCGCCATTAACGTTGTAGGCTTCTGTGTAATAACATTGTTTTTTGGTCTCTCGACAAATAGGATCCAAGGCTTCAATTCCTTTTTTTTTAATAATTAATTTAGTTTGTTTCTATTCTATGAAGTATTTGCTGCTATATCATTGGATTTCTTCCATCTAGGATTTTACATGACCAAATCTAATTTAACTAAATTAGAAAATAATTACTAATAAAAATGGCTGATTATAAATTAATTAATTAGACTTGGATATACTACCAACTTTTACTATCATCGGATAAAATTGAAAATAATCATTCGTCCACTGCAACACATGTCAAAATCCACCAATTTGTCTGGCATGGTAGGTGCCTAGGTGGTGGTGAATATTGATGGTGACAAAGAAAACTTTAGGCAAGATTGAGAGATGAAGACTCTATTAAAATTAATGAAGATTAAAAAAAATAACCATAACACACTTGGATACCTGATAAAACCCAAAAATCTCTCACATCAGCCATACTATTATTAACACTATTCCAATTACTTTTTCCTCTTATTTCGTTATTAATTTCAATTAAAATAAATGGAAATTCGCCAAAACCATTCTTGTTCCCTGAACCTCTGTTTATGTGATGACATTCCGTTGATAACCAAATTTGTAGCCCAATTGAGTGATAGTATTATTATTGAGTATAATGATGATTTCATGTTTACTCAAATTGGGATAGAGTCAGTCAAGATTGGAGCTTGTAGCAAAACACCACACAATGTCCATAGATGCTTGTTATATACTTAAATCATTAAATTATACTAATACACCGACAATTTAAATTATAAGGCAAATCACATAGAGAAATTACAAAATATTAATTATTAATTGATTTATTTAAAAAGAATTGATTTTGATGCCTTGATAAATGTATTACTCCCTGAGTAGAAAATCGAAGACAAAACTGTAGGTGAAAAAGGTCAAAATTAGTTGGATTAAAAAGTTTTGGAAATTTCTTACTCTGATTATGTACTCCCTCTGAAACAGTTGGATGCATGTCTTGTTATTTGTTAGAAACCTGCAAAAGGGGGAAATGGGAAGAAAGATTAATTTATGTGGTTTTGTTTCAGCCTCGTGATTGAGTCTGACAATATTTTATTGTCAGAGATATAAGAAGCCAAGAAAACCATTTTGAGCTTCATAGGTTTCCCCAATCCATTTCTTTCCTAGAGAGAAAATGAGAGAAATAAGGTTAGTTTTGGTGCTGATTTTATCCTGGGCTAATAGTGCTGCCTCTTCCAGCCTCCTTTCTCCTAAAGGTGTCAACTTTGAAGGTGGGCTTTGCACCATTTGTGTGTGATGTGTGTGGAAGTGGGAATATAATAATGTGGATTTTCTTGCAGTTGCTGCTTTGATGGGAATGAAGAGAGAGATGAGAGATGAGAATCATGTTCTTGATGGATGGGATATCAACTCTGTGGACCCTTGCACTTGGTACATGGTTGGCTGCTCTCCAGAAAGCTTTGTCATTTCTTTGTGGGTATTTTTTTACACTTTGAAAAATTTTCATGTGTGTGTGTTTGTGTTTGCTCATTCTTGTTTTATTTGTTGGTTAGAGAAATGCCTAGTATGGGATTATCTGGCACACTATCACCGAGTATTGGCAACTTAACTCATCTTCGCACAATGTAAGTTCTTTTTAATTTCAACTCATTTTATTTGATTCATTTCATATTTTCTGATTGAATGTTGCTTTAGTATTATAACGTATGAACTCATCCTCATTTTAGTTGGCTTAGTTTTTTGCCTATTGAGTCATTGATGAATGCAGCAGCTATGTTTCTCTTATTGAATCACTTTCTAGAAATTAAGAATTGTCTATAAACAGGTTGTTACAGAATAATCAGTTATCGGGGAACATTCCCCCCGAGATTGGGAAGCTTTCGGAGTTACAAACTCTTGATCTCTCTGGTAATAAGTTCTATGGTGGAATTCCGGGCTCAGTGGGCCGTCTATCTCGACTGAGCTACTTGTAAGGATGTTTTGCTATAATGCATTCGATAGCTTGTTTGGATTTGCTTATCCTTATTCATTGAGTTCGATGAATTTGCAGGAAACTTAGCAAAAACAAGTTATCGGGACAAATCCCTCAAGATGTAGCTAGCCTAACAGGTCTTTCTGTCTTGTATGTTTTCTTACCACAACCATTAACGGATTTGTGATTATGAGAATTGCAAATTTGTGCTGATAAAACGGTGATTCGATTTTTTTTACAGGGACTTATCTTTTAATAACTTAAGCGGCCACGTCCCTAAGATTCTTGCTAAAGACTACAGGTGAAGTATCTTTTTGTGTGATCGTTCTTTCCTTCCACAGTTTCCACGAAAGCAAGGAAAATACATGAGAATTGATTGCCAAGTTTTCCCTGCCCAATAAGCGATTTGAAATCATTTTTGTGATACAATTACATGAGAAAAGAGGGCTTCAGTGTGCGTGTGTTGGCCTAGTGGTAGAGTGGTTCATCTCTATGATCTTGATTTGGTCTCTCACGGGAATGCTTTGGTGCAGTGTCGCAGGAAACGTCTTTCTATGCTCTTCAAACTCACAAATTTGTATGGCTGCTCCAAAACCACTCAATGGTATCGTTTATGCATTCTTATCGGACGAGATGGATCATTTCACAACTATCTTAAAATGAGAACTATCAATTGGCTGTACAAAATATATGGGTTGGCAATACAAAACATATCAGTTGCTCCAACGGATACTTTTGTGCCACCAACTGATATGGTTTGTGTTTTCAACTGATAGTTTTCAAAGTTCTCATTTTAAGATAGTTGTCAACTGAATCAGTCTCTCTTATCATATATCTTTTTCTTTCAGAAACAGCTTCGTATCCAAAGATTATCGGCCACCATCATCATCATCTAGCTGTTGCTGTCGTTATCGGACTCAGCTGCGCGTTTCTCATTTCTATCTTACTCCTTGTATGCTGGGTGCACTTGTATAGGTCTCGCGTCCTCTACAAATCATATGGTATCTCTTCATGGCCCCCGTACCTCTTTCTTCCACGTATGCAACCACCATATTTAAAAAATGACGATAACATAAACATCTTGATGATCATCTGGATGTGCAGTGCAGCAAGACTATGAGTTCAACATCGGGCACCTAAAACGTTTCTCGCTACGCGAGTTGCAAACAGCAACAAACAACTTCAGCCCCAAGAACATACTCGGGCAAGGAGGGTTTGGAGTGGTTTACAGAGGCGTTCTTCCGAATAAAACAGTGGTAGCAGTAAAGAGGCTCAAAGACCCGAGCTTCACCGGTGAAGTGCAGTTTCAAACAGAAGTCGAGATGATAGGACTAGCGCTGCACAGGAACCTTCTCCGTTTGTACGGCTTCTGCATGACCGCCGAGGATAAACTGCTCGTCTATCCCTATATGCCTAACGGCAGCGTTGCAGATCGTCTCCGAGGTTCGTTACATCACTACATTTCACGGTCTTCGCATTTTTATCTGTGTTGTATGGTCTTAACTTGTGTGTGTGCATCGAATCGACAGATCCCGTGCAAGAAAACCCGTCTCTGGATTGGGGCAAGAGAATGCGCGTTGCTCTTGGAGCCTCTCGCGGCCTTCTATACCTACACGAGCAGTGCAATCCGAAAATCATCCACAGGGACGTCAAGGCTGCAAACATCTTGCTCGACGAGAGTTTCGAGGCCGTTGTTGGAGATTTTGGCCTGGCCAAGCTTTTAGACCCTCGGGATTCGCACGTGACCACAGCGGTCCGTGGCACTGTGGGGCACATCGCGCCAGAGTATCTCTCGACAGGGCAGTCATCGGACAAGACTGATGTTTTCGGTTTCGGGATACTGCTGTTGGAGCTGGTCACGGGGCAGAAGCCGTTGGACACGGCCAATGCATCCAACGGGCAGGTGCAGCGAGGAATGATCCTCGACTGGGTCAGAGCCTTGCACGCGGAGAAGAGGCTTGAAGAGCTCGTAGATAAGAATCTAAAGGGGTGCTTCGATTCGGACGAGCTAGAGAAGGCCGTGGAGCTAGCCCTGCAGTGTACTCAGTCGCATCCGGATGTCCGGCCTAAAATGTCGCGAGTGTCGATGATCTTGGAAGGGATAAACGGGCAGGTGGAGCAGCCGGCCACGACGCAGGGTGGCGTGGACCTATGTCAAGGTCGAACGTTTAGTTTCTCGTTGAATTTGAACGAAACTTGTGAAGAGTCATCGTTCGTAATTGAGGCCATTGAGCTTTCTGGTCCTAGGTAATGTTCTTGGTATATTTTGTTCAAAATCCACATCCAGCGATATTCAGTTGGATATAAGATTATTAAAATACCTTTGCATATCAATTTGGATTTGAAAGTTAAATTGTGGTTATAAGTCTTTTATTAGCAAAAATTGGGGATAAAATGTCAAAATTGATCTGACTAGTACTACTCGTGTTCCATTTGAGTAGAAACATGAGTAAAAGACTACTCATACAAATTCAACATAAAATCACTTTATGTTGATTTATAATACTAATTTATAGAAGTATTGTTTTTATTGTCACAGATATCAAAAGTTTAACGTGATGTTTCAAACTCTATAATAAATCACAATGTAAAATAATTTTCCATCAAATTACAATTACATACTACTAGTAAATTATTAAATATATATAAAAAAATAAAGATCCATACAGATTTTGAGCTTGACTAAAAGTAATTATATAATATCTTAAGAATCAGATTGAAATAACATAAATTAGTTTTAGTTTTAACTAGTAGTATTATTTTATAAAAATAATTATATGAATTTCTTTTAAAACATCCACACATGATTATGAGTAAACTATTAGTTCAATGTGAGTAATTAATATACAAATTTGCATCACATGCTTTATTAGAATGTAATAAAAGAGAAATTTTGGATCAAATTAGAGCCTAATCAAAAGAAAAAAACTAATCCAGTAAATTGAAATAAAAGAAAGGAAAGACATTGCTTAACATTTTGTAGTTTCCGCAAAAGAAAAGAAAGCAGGAGGTAAAGCGACGACGGTTTTTTTAAATCTAAATTCTCTTCGAATTTTCCCTCGTCTCTCTCCCCCATTTTTACTTGTTTCTTCCACTCAAATGCACAAATCAGTAGCTCGGATAAGGTATATTTTCCCTAAATTTCGCCCTAATTTTTCGTTTCAACAAGTTATCAATTCGAATTATGCTGCTACTTGTTTTGTTTTTGACCTCTGTATTTCCCCTCTATTTCTTCTGTGCTTTAGAAACCCCTTGTTACGTACTACCATCGTTCTGGTATCCTCATTTTCCCAATTCATCAATTTCACCAGTAAATTATTAATTTTTTGTTTGTTCTTCAATTCTCAGAAATGCCTGCTTTTATTATTTGAGTAGATTTAGAGAATTTCGCGATGATTTACTGGGATTTTTGAGGTTGGTAAGTAATGATTTAACAATCAGTTGGGAAAAGTTCTCCCCTTTCTGATATTTTGTTTTTCTTAGTTTATGAAACCTAAATGTGATTTGAATCTTGGCTTTGGATTGGAACAGCGTTTATTGAATTTTTCCTGATTTCATTTACTTTTATGTAATCACATAAATTGCACTGCAGATTGGATGATTGAATTTTTTGTATTCTAGATTATTCAATTCAGTACAAGTTGCTGATTTTACTTCCAGATAGTGTAAAATGGGAACAAAAAGAGGTAGACCGAAAAAGAAACCGGTTGTAGAGGAACAAAATTGCAACAATGAAGGTGCTCCACTGGAAGAGAAAGACGAAGCATTTGACAACTACGAGTGTATGCACTTCACCTCCGCAATATGAGATATGTTTTACTTATCCGTGAGCTTGCCAACTTAATCATTGCATTGTTAAATATGGAAAATAGTCTGAAGAGTACAGTGAGAAATCAACATTTCTGTCAAATTCACAGTCACCAGCTATCGCAATAGGATGTTGTGAACCATAATGTCAACTTAAGTTGACTGCTGAACTTTTGATAGACTCTGCATTAAAAACACATTATGTGACTTATTGGCCTTGGCCACCCCTTTTTGCAGTTCATCCATGCTTTTTTAAAGAAGCAATATAGAATTTGGTCTTCAACTTTTGTGATCCTAAATGTTTTTAGTTTTTAATCATGTTATCGTACATGAGATAGCATTGACAATGAGTGGTCGCATGCATATTTAACTCATATATTGTTCAGTTATTTTTCTCTTGAAACTTGTTATCCTTGTTGTCGTAAAGGAAATGTATATGCTCGAGTTGTAACTCATGAACATTCATATTATTAGTTTAGCAAATTATTGATATGATCCTTTTCTTTTGAGTTGTACTTGTAACTAACAAACATCAGAAACAACCTTTGGGCTATACTTTTCTTCGTTTGAAGTATGTAATTGTCATCAAATTTTGTATTAGTATTTACTTACATAATTTGTTCATCAGTTGAACGTCAATGTGCTGCAATCAGAGCTCTCCGGGATGTTGAAATCGAACGATTTAGCACTATGTTGCAGTTACTTCGTTCCTATTTCAGTGAAGACCAGTTGCAGGTTCCTGTATTGCAGTTTTTCAATGAAAAACTTCCGAACCTATCCCTTGAAGCGACTGGAAAGGATGGCCAGTATGAAGTGAAATCGAAAGGGAAATCCGTGGACGCAACTCTGGACAATGGTGATGAAAGAACATTACATGCTGCACTTCTACGTCGGCTGTCATTAGCTTATCCCGATTTCTCCGCGGGGATTCCTTCTTTAGGCGGCTTCGAATTTTCAAATCAATCTGGTATTGAGAAATCTTCTCGTCTAAGTAGACGATCTGATCTTCAGACATTTCTCTCCATGTAAAGCTGATGATGTTTTCTCATTATGTTGCAGTGAAAACAACCATTTTTGGTGCTGATAAACTACAAATCAGGAATCTCGTATGTTCTTTTCATTAATGGTTTCTCAATATATTATCCATCACTATTTATCTTTGTTTTATCAGTTGCCTGTGGAACTTGAGATAGTCATGGACTTAAGGCCATTACTTGCTTTTTGGTTAGCTCTTAGATCTCATCTTTCGATTCTCATCTCTGATACCCTCAATTCAAATTTTCAGGTTTTTGACGACCCATCCGATTCACAAATGTTAGAGCTGAAGGATGAGCTGCAGACTCCAAATGTATGTAAATATTTGTGATTTGACATAATATTGTGTTAAAAGATGTGATTACATATAAGTAGTGTTTTGGTATCTCGGATTTCTGCATCCTATATAATTTCTCATTAATTATGTAACTCCAGGTTAGTAACCATAGGTTGTCAGTTGGGGTAACCCCCAAAAGCAAGAGGCTTCCAAAGTGCGGCGAGATGCTTCTTTCTGTACGCGGCTCACCCCTTGGTGTCTTCAAGGAAGATAACATGGAAACTATACAAGGTATGAAATATGGATTTCTTCACGAACAAATTATATGAAACTCAAATTTTGGTGATGATCAGGTCTCTCAACTGATTGGAATAGTTTTATTAACATCTTTTCTATAACCATCTTACAGAAAGCGAAGATGGTTGAATTGCGGGAGCCAAGACGAGCTTTTTGGAGCGAGGTAAACACTAGATGTAAATTTATTGAACTTTGTAGCTCGAGTCATCTCTCTTGAGTTTCATTTTCTTGATGCTTTTGTCTAAACACGGACTTGTAATAGTCGTAGAAATTTGTCGTTCATGTCGTGTTTCGTCTAAAAAACGGTACAAGGTTTGTGTGCCGTTACTATCACTACTATGTGTGAGATAGTGATTGATACAATGGAATGGGATAGAGAATAGATGGCTGAGAATCAGTTTTTTTTTTCTGTCTCTCATTCTATTGGACGTGTTTATCTTAGTGTCTTTGCTTTTGTGGCGTCGTAGACAAGGCATGTGTTCATGTTATTTGTTGGTCAATGATTGAGAAGACACAGGTGGTTGAGAGTTGATTGCTTAACGAATAATTGAATCATTCAAATACACAAAAATACAGAAAACACAAGTCTGTGTTAGTGTATGGGCTTGATTGATATTTGGGAGAACTATATAGGCACGCTTCTCCATACCATAATTACTACACCTAACATCCTTATGCTTCCATACATTATATCCAATCCCCAAACAAGAAATTAAATTAAACATGAACATATTTTGTGAATCCTTTGACTTTTTTCTATACTCTATCCGTCCCAAAAATTATGAACTATTTCATTTTGGATAATTAAAAAACACATTATTCATAAACAATGTATCGAAATAGTAATAAGACGAAACACGTGACAACCCCTCTTAAAATGACAACGTGACACCGCTTATACAGCAATATTATAAATGCTACATAACAATCTATAGATTGCTGTATAGTGTGTCGATATTGTTGTTCAAGAAAAATTGTTGTTTAAAGACCAGCACATTGCTGCCCGTCTATAGATTGGCTAGAAATGGTGGTATGGTGTTATTTTAAGGGGTGGTGGTACCCTAACATGCCCCTATCATTTTATTTACAACTTATACCATTGCATTATACTAATAATGATGTGGAGCTTACTCCCCATTAACACTATTTACATTGCCCTTTATCTCTATCTTTCTATACATTAAAACTCTTGTCGCATTAAATGTTTATATTTTTCAGAGAGGGAGGGAGTATTTGTGTAGGATTGTCATGGACTTGATTTGTTATACTCCTTCTGTCCCTAATAATTCATCACCATTTGACCCGGCACGGGTTTTAAGAAATATAATAGAAAGTGGGTTGAAAAATTTGGTAGCACGTGGGTCCTACTTTTATATACTCCATTAGTTTTATAATAAAATGTGAATGTGAATGAGTTAGTCGAATGTAGGGTCCACTACCGAAAATGGTAAAAGTAAAACGTGACAAATTTTTAGGGACAGACGAAAAAGGAAATATGAGACAAAATTTTCAGGGACGGATGGAGTAATTTTATACTCTTTCTATCCCTCGTTATGTGTAAAATTTTCATTTTGGTTCGTCTCTTATTAATTGTCTCATTTCATTTTTATCACTTTTGGTAACACATCTTACATTCCATTAACTCATTTTTTCCTTACACTATATTATAAAACTAATATATAAAAGTAGGATCTACATGCCACTAATCTTTTCAATTTATTTTTCTTTTCATTTCTTAAAATATGTGTTGGATCAAGGTGAGACATATATTGAGGGACGAAGGGAGTACATCTTGGTCAAGTAGCATTTGCTAAAAATCTACGTAATTTTTAGTTACTTGGAAGTTTAATACAAAAATGTACATTTACCATATTTTTTTAGTAGTTTGTTATTCATTGTGGAGTGAAGTCTCACATTAAATGCGTTATGGATATTGTAAGTTGTATGAAATCATAATGAAAAGTGACAACTTTTTTGTGGCGGTTCAAAAAGGAAATTGTGGCAAAAAAAATTTTTTTTAACAAAAATAAGCAATATTTTCTTCAATATCATGCAAAAAGAAAAGAAAACAATGTATCGAAATAGTAATAAGAAATTAACAATAATGGTAACATCCTAGGAGATTCTCGTAATTAATGAAGAAGTGATAATATCCGTATATAATTGCCAAATGAACTCCAACATTTCCTCTATTTTTGCAATAACAACCCCCCATTTAATATGGATTTAAGTGAAATAAATAGCTAGTTTTATGTTCTTAAATGTTATTTTAATGTTTCATGTGCTATTTTATCAGAACTAGTTGGATCACATTGATAGAAATTGTCGTAGAGTACAGATAAATTTTGATTTAGACGATTGGCGTAACAATGCAAAGACAGGATAATATAACAAATATTTTGTCCGTTTATTTATGTGCACATTTGTATGTTCTCTGATTTCAAATTTGAGTTAGTACATTTGAGGAGTACTTGTAAGTTTAATTAACCAAAAAAGTATCTAAAATATATTGCTGTTTTTGATCCTATGAAATTATCAACTTAATCATTAAGTACAATCAAATACATAGCTGTACAATATAGGATTGGTTTCTACAAAGAACTCTCTCGTACTCATATGCTCAATTCATCCATAAAATAATCTCACATAAAAATATGCTCCCTAATGTCCAATTAGTGTCGAGTCATTCTTTATTTAGGACGTCCAATAGTGTTGACTTATTTCTTTTATAACAAAAAAAAAAATTAATTTTTCTTATTAGGAAACGACTTAAAAAAAAGAGAATTTATTTTTAAAAAATGGAGGGAGTATTAATTAATAGTTAGTTTTTAATTACATCCTTATGTACTATTCTCTTCGTCCCGGCTAAGATTACATATTTTTTAGTTGGAAGTTATTGGTTAACGTGGTTAATTGCAGAAAGAAATAGTAGTAGGTGTAATTATTAAATGGAGAGAGACATAGAGTTGAGTATCTAATTGAAAAGAGAAAAAAAGTGGTTGAGTGTATTAATTGGAGAGAGAAAGTTATCAGAAATAGAAATGTGTCTTCTTGGCTATGACAAACTGAAAAGAAAAGTGTGTCATCTTAGTTGGAACGGACGGACTAATAATTAATAGAAAAGCAGACTATGGATAAATGTCGAGTACTCCTTCTGTCCTGGCTAAGATGACACATTTCTTAGTCGACACGAAATTTTAGAAGTTGTTGATTTGGTGTTTATCCGATTTGGTGTTTATCATGGTGTTCAATAAACACATTCTCGCTTGAATTGCATTCTTAAGTTGATTTGTTGTTTTTAGCTTTCTGTTGGTAGGTTTTGTATTGGTAAAAGGAATTGGTTGGTTGTAGCCTGTTTTGTATTTTAATTTTTGGATTAAGCAGGTTGTAAACTTTTTTGTTTCATTGGATTAAACAAATTATAAATAGGCTAGTTTTATTTTTTAAATTTCTAATACAAAATACTCCACATACATTATTCTTTTTACAAATTTTAATTCCAAAAATGCAGTGTAGTGCAAGTGGTGGCTTGGTTGGAAAATTTTTGTATGCAATGTCCAAGGATCGATACCTAAGAACCGCATTTTTTTTAAAAATTTGGTTCCGACCAAACCGAGGCCAATTCGGTTTCGGTTCCGGTGCTTCTACGTCGGTTACATTTGGTCTCAGTTAACTGAGTTTATAATTATGGTTCGGTTAGACCCAAACTGACCGAATTATCAGCACTAGATGAGATAAGAGGAAGTACTCCCTCCGTCCCAAGATAAGTGACTTGTATTCCTTTTTTGGGTGTCCCACTATAAGTGATCTATTTCCATTTTTAGCAAAAAGTCATCTCTCTTAATTTATTCTCCACCTACTTTATTCTCTCTTCTCTCCTCTACTTTTCCCTCTCTCATACTTTATTCTCTCCACTTTAACTTATTTAAATATCATTACTTAAATCTCGTGCCCAAAAGAAGTAGGTCACTTGTCTTGGAACGGAGGGAGTAGCATTCAAGGAAGACCAAGTTGCACGTAGGTTGCCGCGGGATTAGGTTGACTTGGCGTCAACTATAGAGGCATTGAAGAAGAATAAGGCACGACTTTACTTCGTAACTAATAATTTAGTGCTAATTATTGAATCTTACATAAATGGATTTCACCTACTCATGTGCCAGTGGCCTACTTGAACAATAATTCAACATTTAATAAGTATTTTAGACATTTCAATTTTCATCAAGTACCCAAATTTCTTATATTTTGATTTATAGTTAGTGATTGTAACTTGTGGTTATTGCTTTGTGTGGGTTGTATCGTAGACTTTTTTTTGAAAACAGTTCAGTTTGGATCATGTGAAGTTTCATGCTTTCATCCAATGATAATGGTCGCGTTTTAGGCACGGTTGTAGGATAAGTTTACTATTGATATAATCAAATTTAATAATCTAGTGTCTTTCTCTTTTTTAATAAGCATTTGATGCCATTTACTTCAACTAGACGTCATGTCCCACCTCAGCTGCAGTTTATGGAGTAATGTCTAAATTCTTGGACAAAATTTTCACATAATTATAGTACTCCCTTCCCGGTTAAAACAGGACATTTCTATTTTGGCATAAAAATTGAGGTAATTGTGTTTACTTAAATAAATTATTAATAGTAAAGTTAAATATATAATATACTCTCTCTGTCCCATTAGAAATGAAATATTTTTCTTTTTGGTCTGTCTCATTAAAAATAAAACGTTTCCAGAAATGAAAATAATATTCTCTCTACTTTTTCTTCTCTCTTACTTTACTCTCTCTTCATTAACTCTCAAAACAACTCTACATAAAATCTTGTACCGTAAAGCAAATGTTGCATATTTAATGGGACGGATGGAGTAGTATGAAAGAGAAAGATATAATAAAGTAAGAAAGAGAAAGAAGATAAAGCAAGAGAAATGTAAAAGAATAAAATAGGAGAGATGTTGATAAAGTAGGAGAAAGAAATGCGAGAATTATTATCAAAAGAGGAAACATCTCACTTAGGTTGAGACGTAACTAAGAGCATCCTTAACGCGGATGGGTTGGGCCGCAACTCGCAAGTCCCGGCCCGGGAACAGTGTTGGAGCATGGTGAGTCACGGCTTGGGCCGGTCCCGGGGCCGCAGTTGCGTCCCTGGGCCGCTCCCGGGGTCCGGCCCGGCCTAGGGTTATCTGCTACGGGACGAGCCGCAAACCTTTTTTTTTTCTTTTTTTGATTTTTTTTGCCTATTTATACCCATTTCTTCAACATTCTTCCACCAATTTCTCCATTTCTATCCTCTAAATTATTTTAATATTTTTTCTAGGAATTGAAATTTTTATTTTCTAGGTCTTAATATTTTTTTTTAGGATTTGTAATTTTTTATTTTTCGACTGAACAATGAATTTTCCCGGTTTTAATTGTTCAACGTATTCTATTTTACGATTAAAATATGTTGTAGTTGTGAATAGTGCAAATGAATAGTTGTGGCCTGAGTTGTGGCCCGAGCTGTGGCCTGTGGGGTTAATGGAGTTGTGGCCTAGAACCTCTAATTTGAGGGAATGATGACGTAGAGGGGACTTGCGGTCCAAATCCGGAACGGGGTTAAGGATGCTCTAAAGGAAAACGCATGATTTAGCGGGAGAGTACTATTTCATTTGTATTTATCTTAATCTTTTCATGTGGCCCTACCCTTAATGCAAAATACATGACTTTTCATTTATTTGTAATAATTAAAGATAAACAAAGTCAAAGACTGATTATTTTTACAACCTATTTGTTATAGTGGACAAAAATAATCTTGAGTTTGGCACTTTACCATATTCAATTGAGGAAAATAAGTTTGTGATGATGACCGATCCCTTGCCCTAATTACACTTTACGCACGAAATATTTCACCAATGTTTCAATTGAGTACAAAATATTTTAAGTTAATAAATATCATACAAAAAGTTTAATTAGTGTTGCAAATTAGTACATTCCGTCTAAAAATCACTAACATCGTTATTTTTTCTTATTTTTCATCCTTTTGACTCTAAAATTACCTACAATTATTAGCCGAAAGTTAAACGTGAATTCATTGCTTGATAAAATGGCATATGACAATGCATAAGGCATTATTTAGAGAAATAATATCATGTTTTTTAGGGCACAATTTTGGAGAAAAATAAGAAAAAGTAATAGTGTTAATGATTTTTAGATGGAATGTACTAATTCGTAACACTAATCAAACTTTTTGTATGATATTTATTAACTAAAACATTTTGTACTCAATTGAAACATTGGTCAAACATTTTGCATGTAGATTGTAATTACTTTTTATTTTGTTTTTTTCCCTACATTGAAATTTAAGATTGTAATAGAATTCTTTAAATTTACCATTAAACCAATGAAGCAATAAATCAACGAAGCAAGAAAACTGAAATCATGTTGTTTTCATGATAGTAAGGTCACACCCATACTCATAGCGACATAGCATTAATCTTCTTTGGATTATTTTAAAAAATCTCTAAATTTATGACTACATTGCCCTAATATATGACACAAATGCATGAAACATAAAGGACGATGATTGCATCATGTAGTTTTTTTTTTCTATATCCTGGCTTGGCTACTTATATTTAATTATTTACTTGATCTCTCCATAATAAGTTTCATGTTTCAAAGATAGACATTTTTTATTGCATAGAGTTTTTATTCGGCATTACACTATGGTAGCTCGAATCTACTACTTATTGAATACTCCCTCAATTCCAAGTTATTTGAATCGTATTCTATTTCGAGTTGTCCTAAATTACTTGAGTCAATTATAATAAATCCACACATAATATAATAGATATTTCTGTCCAAACTATATATGCAAAAACACGAACAAGAAAGATATAACATTCTCAATTAAAATAATAAAAATAAATTTGACATTTGCATCCGTTTAGAGCATTCGCAATGGTTAATAGGCCAGCCATAGGCCAGCCATTCTCTCCTCTGCCACGTCAGCAACACTAAAAAAACCATCTGCCACGTCAGATTTAGGCCAGCCATAGGCCAGCCGCAATAAAAACAATTCAAAATATACTACATTTACGGAATTAAATTACGATTAAAATACGGAATTAAATTTAGACACGTGTACGGGAAAATTCATTAATTGCATTTTAAAAAGTTACATAGATAAAAAAAAGTACATGCATAATAAAGAAAAAAAACTATCGTCGTGCAGTCCTCCGTGCCCACAACTCTTCAATTATATCCTTTTGGAGTTGAATATGAGCATCCACTTGGCGCATGCTGGCAAATTCCTTGAGTCGGCCGGCTTCATCGAGGGGTACCCCCTGTCGTACACTAGGGGTGGCCGTTCCGTGGCTTGGACCGGCTTCATCGTCACTGACCCAACTAGTCAGTGGTACGCCTTCGTCTTCGACGATCATGTTGTGCAGGATAATGCAGGCGTACATTATCTCGGAAACGCATCCGACATCCCACAAACGCGTTGGGCCCTTGATTGCCGCCCATCGAGACTGGAGCACACCAAATGCGCGCTCCACGTCCTTGCGCGCCGACTCCTGTCGTTGCGCAAAGTAGGCCTTCTTTTCATCACTTGTTTGTCGGATCGTCTTCACAAAGACCGGCCACCGAGGGTATATCCCATCCGCCAAGTAGTAGCCCATATCATGCCGGTTGCCGTTGGCCACGAATGAGACGGCTGGACCGACGCCCTGGCACTTCTCGTTGAAGAGGGGAGACGAGTTCAGGACGTTGAGGTCGTTGTTCGACCCGGCTACCCCAAAATAGGCATGCCAGATCCACAGCCGGTAATCAGCTACGGCCTCGAGGATTATCGTGGGGTTCTTTGACTTGTAGCCAGTCGTGTAGGCCCCCTTCCAGGCAGTCGGACAGTTCTTCCACTCCCAATGCATACAGTCTATGCTGCCTAACATCCCGGGGAACCCATGCTTCTCCCCGTGCATCTGCATCAAATTCTGACAATCTTCGGGAGTAGGGCTTCGAAGGTACTGCTCACCGAAAATGCTGATCACGCCCCCACAGAACTCCTTCAGACATTTCAGGGCTGACGACTCACCGATGTGGAGGTACTCATCCCACATGTCTGCCGCGCCTCCGTAGGCCAACTGCCTGATTGCCGCCGTGCACTTTTGGATAGGGGTGTGGCCGGGTCTGCCAGCCGCATCGTGCCTGAAGCGGAAACACATATATTGACGCTCCAATGCCCTAACGATGCGCATAAACAACTCCCTGCGCATTCTGAAACGCCGCCGGAACATGTTGGCGGGAAACCGCGGGTACTCTGCAAAGTAGTCCTCGTACAGCCGCTGATGTGCAGCTACGTGATCCCGATCAATCACTGCTCGGTGGTGGACAACTCGTGGAGGGCGAGGTATCGCCTGCTGTTCCACCATACGCATGTACCGCTCCATCCCGCGGTTCATGTAGGCCTCCATAGCCTCGTTCATCCTCCGTTCGTACTCCTCAGGATCCCCACCACTACCGCTACTGTTAGAGTTTGTATACTAGAAATCACGTTTCGAGTGATTGAATACTGTAAAACTCTTATTTTATTTTCCAATGAATAAAACAGATTATTTTTGTCATAATGTTGTTATGTTTTACATTTAATGGATGTTAATGCATGTTTAAATGTATAAGTTAACTTAACAAAGTCTAAGTCTTTGTTTTAGTAGACCGGTTGTGGGCGTCGTCCACTTTAAGGTAATACGGTCAGTTCTAAACAAAGAAAAATATGAATTTCACAACCTAGATGGAATTAGACTACCCATCGAGAAAGGTTGCAATGTCAGTCCGTATATTTCTAAGCCTTACTGAAATAAGATGACATTGGTGTGGTATAGCACTGAACGGATCTAACAGCAAGACTTGCCTTGGGCTATCTACTGAAAGGCGAGGTCTTGATAAATATTTATTTCTTAATCAATGTAGGTTAGCATTGAGCATACGGTATTGATTATGCATTGCTTTGACTTATCAAATGGTGCGGGTTTTTCGTAGCCCAATTATCCTGATATATTGGGCAGTGGTGATCGATATCTAGCGGTGCTAGGATTGCTATTATATTGAATCGTGCACGAGGTGAGTCTCGTTTGATAATGTCCTCAAGAGGAGCGCGAAACTAAGTTTTATTATTCGGAACCTAGCTAGTTGGAGTATGATTACTCTATGAATAATAAATGAGTGTTTCATGCTAAGTCCACTCTTGGAATTAATAAGAAGTTAATTAATTAAGTCAATAGCAGACATTAATTAATTAATGGACATATTAATCTTAAGCACGGGAAATGAAAGATAAACGGAAACCCGGATTACTTATAATTTCGGATTTGGATGGGGAGAGTTCAATATTACTTCTGTAGTGGCTGCTCGTAATATTCCAATTATAACTTATATTAAATTGTGGGTTCAATTTAATTAGTAAAAAGTAAATTGGATGAGCCCATATCCAAAGCCTTCCATAGATCCCTGTCTGGGCCCAAAAGGAACTTAATATAAATAGGAGAATAAAGGAGACAGAAAATACACAATATCTCATATTGCAATTTTCGAAAATTTCGATCTCTCCCAGCTGTAGGAGATTTCGAATTTGAGTCCTATTCCAAAAAGGATTTCTTCTGTCTTCTTTATTTAAGTCCTAGTATTCTAGTAAGATCAGCCCACACTGATATTAGAGTACAGTTCGGGAACCAGAGAGAAGATTTGTGGTCTAGTACTTAAAGCTACACGTGGAGAAGTCGCTAGCCATCTTCAATTCTTTGGAGAATTAATTAGGTATTATTCTACTCCGTAGAAAAGCATGTTTTAGGTTTTCAATATTCTTAAAGCATGATTAATTCAAGTTATGAGCATGATACATGTGATAATTACGCGAATAGATTTTGTCTAAATAATCTGCTAAATAGATCTGATTATTTTGTTATTTATGCACCCGCTTCCGCTGCCGGTTCCAACAATTGGTATCAGAGCCAGTCTTTGGCTCTGATTATTTGGATTTAAATTTCGCGAAATTCATGTATGCATGTCTTGATTGATTACGAAGCATGTTCTTGTGTTTTTATTTTTTATGTTTATGCATGTTGAACTCAAGAACATTCGAATCATAGAACTTGAATTATTCGAACGAACTAGATGTGCGATTCGTCGGCGCTTGCGCCGGGACGAATTGCGCTATGATCGATCGAAGAGGGTTGCCAATCGAGTGGGAGCCGAGGGCGACGGGCATGGGGCGACGCGCCGGCGAGCAAGGGCTCGCGCGCGCCACCGGCCAAGCCCGCCAAACCCTAGCCGGCCCCGATCAAACGCGATGCGACGCGACAGGAGCCGAGGACGTGCGATCACGCGGCGACGCGCATGCGAGCAGGGGCTCGCGCGCGCCGCCGATCGAGACCGCGAGCCCAGGCGGCACCAGACGCGTCGGACGGAGGAAGCCTGGCACGGTGGCTCGTCCGAGAACCACCGAGGCGCCGGTCTTCTTCGCAAAACCCTAACCCTAACCCTAATACCGAAACCCTAGCCGACCCAGCCCTAGCGAGGCGCAACCGAGAGCAGCCGCCGGCTGCTGGTGCGCGCGAGCTCGTCGGGCAGTGGGAGATCGCCGGGAGGTCGTGGCTCTGGCTGCGCCTTCTGGCTCGACGACGACGGAGGGTGAAATCTCGGCGGTTGTCCGCCGGGAGGAAGAAGGGAGAAGGAAGAGCGCGCCGTAAGGCGCGGGTTTTCCGGCGGTCGTCGGGGGGCGAACACGCCGTCCCGGCGAGAATCTCCGGGGATATCTTCGTATCTTCGTTGTGTAGATTCGTGCCAACCTCGAATCTCTAGAAATTGACGAAAGATTATTTTAATGATTATTTAATTGTTTAATTAATAGATATCATTAAAAATAATATTATTTAATGAAATAAAACATTTTGGGAAGATTTCCCTAGATTTTAGGAATATTTGGATTATTTTCTATATCTATGAATATTTTATATCCTAGATGATATAGATAAGAATAATTTAATAGTTTCCTAATTATAATATATATCTAGAATCTATTATAAGATATGATATATATAAGAATACATTAAATAATATAATTGATATTCTTCCTAATCTTGAACTTGGAAATTATATGAATTTGATTTTTCATGTCTAATTAAGATTATAAATAATGTATTTTATTTTAGATATATCTTATAGTAAGACATGAATGAGAATTAAATTCTAGATTAATAGTTTCTATATTAAGATATTAAAGATTATAAAAGATTTAATTATCCAGTAAATTAAATACCAACAGAATTTAATTAGTCTTAATCTGCCTTAAGGCTAAAGGATAATTAATTAAAACCATAACCCAAATATCTAAGCGATAATTATGAACTAATGGTTTATATATGGTCTCCATCGGTTGGACTGCCAAATTTTGTGAAGCTGATTTTCTAATATTATCGCCACCTACAGAGTAGGGACAATAATCCTACGAAAACAGTAAGTTCATAAGGGCGGACTTCTCAAATAATGAATAGAGTGAACTAGAAAGTGATTCCTAATATTATCGCCACCTACAGAGTAGGGACAATAATCCTAAGGAATTGCGAGTTTCAGGGTTCAATCGGAATTTATGAGATAGCTTGATTTTGTTATCAACACATGAACATTGTTATGGGAGTGTGTTGTAGAAATAAAATACTGTAATGCTAAACCAGGTGGTCGTGCTTAGGAAGCATTTGACATGTCAACCTCCAGAGGAGGAAGCTATTGATATGTCGGTGTTGTGACCAGTAAATTGTCGAAATTTTAATGCGTATTAACCTCCTGAGGAGGATACAATTTATTAATTTTGCTGTTGTAAGATTTTGAAAAGTTTTATGGTTAATCTACTCAATTTCCTTACATAAGTTTATGACAAATAGTAAAATCTTCTGTTTGCAGTGCAATAAAATTCGTCAAGATGTCTTTTAATCCTCTTTCTGCCATTCTCAAAGAAAACAAACTCGAAGGCCAAAATTACATCGAATGGAAACAAAACTTGGATATCGTTCTCACAGCAGAAGAGTACAAGTTCGTACTCACTACTCCACGCCCAGCTGTCCCGGCTGCTAGTGCCAGCCAAGCATTGCGAGATGCGCATAGACGGTGGCATAAGGCGAATGAGATGGCTAAGTGCTACATGTTGGCTTCTATGTCATCAGTACTCAAGCATCAGCATTCTGCCATGGAAACTGCCGCCGAGATCATGACAAATCTCGCAAATCTTTTTGGTACTCAGAATCGAACGGCTAAGTCTCAAGCCTTTCGGAGTATCATGACGAAGTCTATGAAGGAAGGCTCGTCTGTGAGGCAACACGTCCTCGAGATGATGAGTCACCTCAACCAGATTGAGGTATTGGGAGGGACGATCGATCCCGAGTCCCAGGTTACTATAATCCTTCAGAGTCTTCCCCCTAGCTTCCAGCAGTTCAAGCTCAACTTTGAGATGAACAAACGGAATTATACTTTAGCAGAGTTGCTGACTGAACTTCAGTCGGCGGAGGACCTTATGGTTCAAGCTAAAGTAGCTATGATGAGTATCGCGCCTAATTCCTCTGGCTCTAAGGCTAGAAGAGGAAAGAAAAAGGCACCGAACCAAGTAGCAGTCAACAATGCTAAGGGAAAGAAGAAACAGCGGGGTGACAAGAAGCAAACTGGAAAATGCTTCAAGTGTGGAGAGAAAGGTCATTGGAAGCCAGATTGTCCTAAAAAGGGCAAGGCTACAGGTATGCACCATGCTCTAGTAGTCGAGTCATGTTTGGCTTTGACATCTACTCATACTTGGGTTATTGATACTGGAGCAACTGATCATATATGTTTTGATCCTGACTTGATGCAGGTGACAAGACGGCTACATGATCGTGAGATAGAGGTCCAGCTGGGCGACGCTACGAAAGTGGCGGCCGTTGCAGTGGGAGACGTTTATTTACGTTTTTCTAGTGATAGATTTTTGATTTTGAAGAATGTTTTGTTGATACCCTCTTTTAGAAGAAATTTAATTTCAGTTTCTAAATTGTCTTATGATGGATATTCGATTTCTTTTAATGACAATTGCGTTATTAAGAAAGATGGTTCTTATATCTGTCGCGGTATCATGGAAAACAATCTGTACACGATCACTTCTACACAATTTAATCAACGTAAATCAGAACTCAATGCTACATCGAAAATTTCTAAGAAAAGAAAAGAACCTTCAACTTCAATGAATGAAACGTACTTATGGCACCTTAGACTTGGTCATGCCAACGAAAGAAGGATTCATGCGATGGTTGATCAAGATCTTATTAAAGGTCTTGAGAAGGAACCGTTTTCGAAGTGTGAGTCCTGTCTCGAAGGCAAGATGACTAAGAGATCTTTTAGATCAAAGGGGAATAGGGCCAAAGAAGTACTTGAGCTCATTCATACTGATGTGTGTGGACCAATGTCAACCGAGGCAAGGGGCGGTTTTCGATATTTCGTCACCTTTACAGATGACTACTCGAAAATCGGATACATCTATTTGATGCGCTACAAGTCTGAAACTTTTGACAAGTTCAAGGAGTTTAAGTCTAAAGTAGAGACGCATCATGGTAAGAGTATCAAATGCCTGCGATCTGATCGCGGAGGCGAATACCTAAGTGCCGAGTTTTTGGACTATTTATCAGTGGCGGGAATTGAATCCCAAACGACTGCGCCGGGCACACCCCAGCAGAATGGCGTGGCTGAAAGAAGGAACAGGACCTTATTGAATATGGTCCGATCGATGATGAGTTATGCACGGTTACCTGTTTCGTTTTGGGGTCACGCTTTGCTTTCAGCAAACTATCTTTTAGACAACTTACCTTCTAAATCAGTTCCTACTACCCCATATGAGTTGTGGAATGGGCGTAAGCCCAATCTGGAACATCTCAGAGTATGGGGGTGTCCGGCTCATGTATTGGAAAAGGATCCAACTAAGCTGGAATCTAGGACTGAGGTTTGTGTGTTTATAGGATACCCTAGAGGAACGAAAGCTTATGAATTCTATAGTCTCAGAGATCAGAAAGTGATTGTGAGCACTCATGCCACATTCTTAGAGGAAGACTATGTAATGAATCATAAGTCCAGCAGTGAGATAGCTCTTGAAGAGCTAACTCAAGTCACAACTTCCATTAACCAAGAACAATCACCTAGTGTGACAACAATTCCAGAAATTTCAACTGATACTCCAAATATTGTAGTGCCGCGCCGCAGTGGGAGGGTCTCTCATGAGCCCGATAGATACATTGGTTTGGGAGAGTGCATGGATCACTCCTCGGACAGCAATGTACTCGATCCCTGGAATTTTGCAGAGGCGCAGGCAGATGTCGATCATTGCGAATGGGTGAAAGCAATGGATTCGGAACTACAATCAATGATAGACAAGGACGTCTACGATTTGTCTGTCCTACCCGAAGGCTGTACTGCCATTGGGAGGAAATGGATATACAAACGTAAACGTGGACACGATGGACGAGTTAAAGTCTTTAAGGCAAGACTAGTGGCTAAGGGGTATACCCAAAAGGAAGGCATCGATTACGATGAGACCTTCTCCCCAGTGGCCATGCTCAAATCGATCCGTATACTTTTGTCTATAGCAGCTTACATGGATTGGGAAGTATGGCAGATGGACGTTAAGACTGCGTTTTTAAACGGGAGTCTTGAGGAGACCATCTACATGGAACAACCCGAAGGCTATGTGGTAAAGGGCAAGGAACACATGGTTTGGAAGCTTAAGAAGGCCATTTATGGCCTCAAGCAAGCATCTAGATCATGGAACCAGTGTTTCGATCAAACAGTTCAAAAGTTTCGATTCGAAAAATGCCCTAATGAAAGCTGTGTGTATAAGAAGGTTGAAAAAGGAAATGTTGTGTTCTTAGTTTTGTATGTAGATGACATTCTTCTAATTGGAAACAATAAAAAGATGTTGTCATCAGTGCGAACTTGGTTGTCCAGCCAGTTCGAGATGAAAGATATGGGTGAAGCGGGACACATTCTCGGTATCAAGGTTCTTAGGAACCGAGCTAAGAGAATGTTGTGCTTATCCCAAGAATCTTACATCGAAACAGTGCTTAGACGATTTAGCATGCAAGATGCCAAGAAAGGTTTTCTACCTTTTAGACATGGCATCCATTTATCTCAAGAGATGTGTCCTAAGACAGCATCTGAGATAGCAGAGATGAGAAGAATACCATATGCCTCGGCAGTTGGTAGTCTCATGTATGCTATGCTTTGTACTAGACCCGATATCTGCTTTGCTGTTGGCATGGTAGCAAGATATCAATCTAATCCCGGCCAAGGACATTGGACTGCCGTAAAGAACATACTCAAGTACCTTAATCGGACTAAGGACTATGTTCTAGTTTACAATGCAGCCGAGCTCTGTCCTTTAGGATATACAGATTCAGATTTTCAATCTGATGTAGATTCGAGAAAATCAACTTCCGGATATGTGTTTACCTTAGGAGGTGGAGCTATAGTTTGGAAGAGTGTAAAGCAGAAATGCATTGCAGACTCTACCATGGAAGCCGAGTATGTAGCCGCTTCGGAGGCTGCAAAGGAGGCTGTATGGCTTAAGAACTTCCTTCTGGACTTAGGTGTGGTTACGAATATGCCCAAGCGCATCACCGTTTATTGTGATAACTCTGGTGCTGTGGCAAATTCGAGGGAACCACGGGCTCATAAGGCGAGCAAGCACATAGAGAGGAAGTATCATATCATTCGAGATATAGTGCAGAGAGGAGACATACAAGTGGTCAAGATTGAGTCAGAAAACAACCTGGCAGATCCTTTCACGAAGGCGTTAGCGGTAAAGCCGTATGAAAGCCATGTTGAAGGAATGGGAGTTCGACTAATTCAAGACCGCAATCCGCTTTCAGTATAAGTGGGAGATTTAGACGTTAGCACATTTTGTATACTCGAAAGTGTTTTGAGTATAAGTGGGAGATTGTTAGAGTTTGTATACTAGAAATCACGTTTCGAGTGATTGAATACTGTAAAACTCTTATTTTATTTTCCAATGAATAAAACAGATTATTTTTGTCATAATGTTGTTATGTTTTACATTTAATGGATGTTAATGCATGTTTAAATGTATAAGTTAACTTAACAAAGTCTAAGTCTTTGTTTTAGTAGACCGGTTGTGGGCGTCGTCCACTTTAAGGTAATACGGTCAGTTCTAAACAAAGAAAAATATGAATTTCACAACCTAGATGGAATTAGACTACCCATCGAGAAAGGTTGCAATGTCAGTCCGTATATTTCTAAGCCTTACTGAAATAAGATGACATTGGTGTGGTATAGCACTGAACGGATCTAACAGCAAGACTTGCCTTGGGCTATCTACTGAAAGGCGAGGTCTTGATAAATATTTATTTCTTAATCAATGTAGGTTAGCATTGAGCATACGGTATTGATTATGCATTGCTTTGACTTATCAAATGGTGCGGGTTTTTCGTAGCCCAATTATCCTGATATATTGGGCAGTGGTGATCGATATCTAGCGGTGCTAGGATTGCTATTATATTGAATCGTGCACGAGGTGAGTCTCGTTTGATAATGTCCTCAAGAGGAGCGCGAAACTAAGTTTTATTATTCGGAACCTAGCTAGTTGGAGTATGATTACTCTATGAATAATAAATGAGTGTTTCATGCTAAGTCCACTCTTGGAATTAATAAGAAGTTAATTAATTAAGTCAATAGCAGACATTAATTAATTAATGGACATATTAATCTTAAGCACGGGAAATGAAAGATAAACGGAAACCCGGATTACTTATAATTTCGGATTTGGATGGGGAGAGTTCAATATTACTTCTGTAGTGGCTGCTCGTAATATTCCAATTATAACTTATATTAAATTGTGGGTTCAATTTAATTAGTAAAAAGTAAATTGGATGAGCCCATATCCAAAGCCTTCCATAGATCCCTGTCTGGGCCCAAAAGGAACTTAATATAAATAGGAGAATAAAGGAGACAGAAAATACACAATATCTCATATTGCAATTTTCGAAAATTTCGATCTCTCCCAGCTGTAGGAGATTTCGAATTTGAGTCCTATTCCAAAAAGGATTTCTTCTGTCTTCTTTATTTAAGTCCTAGTATTCTAGTAAGATCAGCCCACACTGATATTAGAGTACAGTTCGGGAACCAGAGAGAAGATTTGTGGTCTAGTACTTAAAGCTACACGTGGAGAAGTCGCTAGCCATCTTCAATTCTTTGGAGAATTAATTAGGTATTATTCTACTCCGTAGAAAAGCATGTTTTAGGTTTTCAATATTCTTAAAGCATGATTAATTCAAGTTATGAGCATGATACATGTGATAATTACGCGAATAGATTTTGTCTAAATAATCTGCTAAATAGATCTGATTATTATGTGATTTATTTACATGCTCTTCCGCTGCGTGCACCAACAGCTACCGCTACCACCCGCGTGATCCATCGCTCGCTGATGCTCTTGAACAGAAAGTTAGAGAGAGAGAAAACTCGTTAAAACAAGTGGTGCAAATGAAAATGAAACGAAAATCGCGTTTATATATGATTTAAAAAAAAAAAAAAAAATCGAAAATCGGCGCTGGCCGATCGGGCCTCCACAATAGCGGCTAGCCGATCGGCTAGCGTTTCGGCCAGCGACGAGCGATCGGCGAGCCCACGCCGATCCGCTCGCCGATTTTGCGCTGGCCGGCTGCAATGGTTCGGCTAGCCGATCGGCCAGCGCGACGAATCGGCTAGCCGGTCGCTAGCCGACCATTGCGGATGCTCTAAAAAAACCATCTGCCACGTCAGATTTAGGCCAGCCATAGGCCAGCCGCAATAAAAACAATTCAAAATATACTACATTTACGGAATTAAAATTGCGATATACGAAATTAAATTTACGACACATATACGGGAAAAATAATCCATTCCATTAAAAAAAAAGTACAAAGATTTTAAAAAAAAAGTACATGATTTTTTATAAAAAAAAAGGGCTTCAACACCCGAGCCCCGCCACTCTCTACTCCTCATCGCCGTCGCCGTCGCCCTCCTCGTCGCCGTCGCCCTCCTCGTCGCCGCCGCCGTCTCCGCCGCCGCTGCCGCCACCCGTGGTATCTGAGCCCACGTCGGAACCCCCCAGCCATGACCTCGCGATCTCTAAATCAGCACGCATGCTCTCGAGCATCTCGTAAAGAATCCTCTTCTCCGTGGGGTCAGTGGCGTTCTTCCACTCTCGGAAGACCTGTAACATCTGAGCCCGCGTTTGGTTACGCGAATGGAGAGTGTACTCGAGTGGGGCGGCTGGGAGGGCGGAGGACTGGACCTCGCGGGGCGATAGGGGGATCCGCCCCTCGCAGCCCGCTGCGCCCGCTTCTGTCCAACCGGGCGGGGGCGACCAGTAAATGAAGGAGGGGATGGAAACTCCTCAGCATCCGGGGGGAGGTCGTGGGATCCGCGGCTGCTGCGCTGTAGTCGCCGCTATAGTTAAGTCGCTGCTTCTTCGGCCACCCAGCGTCGCACCCCGCCCGGAATTTCTCCGAGTCCTTCAGCAACAAGAAGCACTCCCAGAAGGTGAACTCCTTATACTTCCCCTCCAAGGGGAACTGACTCGCGGCTATCCTCCGGGCGTCGTCCTCAGTCTGCCCACTTCTGAGCTGACGGAGGGCGTTGGCGTACAAATTCGCAAAACGGCCAACCGCGGCCCTGGTGCGCTCCCACCCCTTCCGGACCTCCTCGTTGCTGAAGTCCTTCCCGTGCGGGCAGTGCCTCTTATAGGCAGCACTGATCTTCGCCCACATGTTGACGACCCGCTGGTTGTTCGCAACCATTGGATCGTCGCACACCTCCAACCACCCCTTGGCCACCGCGGCGTACTCATCCTCCGTCCACTTCCTCCGGCCGGTGGCAGTGGGCTGCGATGACTCGCCGACCGCCTTGCCCTTCCCCTTCCCCCTCGTCTTCTTCCTCGGCGCGGCCGGCGTCGGTCGAACGGGAGTATCATCGTCCCCGAGATCGATCCCCATATCATGCAATGACAGAAGGTCATCGCCAGAGAACTGCGTCTCCACCGGGGTCGACGTGTGAGACGAAGCCGTCAAAAAATCAAGCGAGGGCCGATATACCGCGTCCCCTTCCGGTGACCCCTGCACCCCCCCCCCCCCCGGCATCCCGGGATACATACCGTGCAGCATCCCCCCCTGCCACATCATCCCCATCATCTGCTGTAGCATCATCTGCTGCTGCATCTGGGGCATACCCCCCCACCCGGGCGCTGACTGCCCGCCGCTCCCCTGCTCGCCGCCCGGCATCCCCCACGGCATACCCCCCGGCATACCCCCTGTTTTCCCCCCATCGCCCCCCCGGCGCACCAGCCATCATCCCCATCATCTGATTCCAAGGGATGTTAAATCCCGGGCCCATCTGCCCCCATCCAGATCCCACGGGTACTGTGGGAGTCTGAGAGCCGCTCGTCGCCGGACTGGACTCGTTGTTGTGATCCATCACTCGATGATGCTCTTGAACAGAAAGTTAGAGAGAGAGAAAACTCGTTAAAACAAGTGGTGCAAATGAAAATGAAACGAAAATCGCGTTTATATATGATTTAAAAAAAAAAAAAAATCGAAAATTGGCGCTGGCTGATCGCTGGCCGATCGGGCCTCCACAATGGCGGCTAGCCGATCGGCTAGCGTTTCGGCCAGCGACGAGCGATCGGCGAGCCCACGCCGATCCGCTGGCCGATTTTGCGCTGGCCGATTGCAATGGTTCGGCTAGCCGGTCGCTAGCCGACCATTGCGGATGCTCTTAGGTTTAAGGTTAAAAGGAAAATTAAATGTCAAACAAATATTCTCTCTGTTCCATTAGAAATGAAATGTTTCCTTTTTGGTCTATCCCATTAAAAATGAAACGTTTCCAAAAATGGAAACAATACTCTCTCTGCTTTTTCTTCTCTCTTACTTTATTCTCTTTTAATTAATTCACGCGTAGCGCAGATCTTGCTGCAATGAGCCTGGGTCCAAATCCCATTGCTGTCGTGCTGTTGCTTCCATCTCTCAGACACAAGTGTGAGGCATTGGAAGATGGGCTTCTGGCAGCCAGTGGGTTAAGGCCCCTCCCTTAATGGGTTACTGCGTATCCTGATTTAACCCCCTCACATGATGTCGGGCCAGAGTGTGAGGGCTGCTAAGGTGATAGAATCGCCTTTTTTGCTGTAACAAAACAACACTACATAAAATCTCGTGTCAAAAGGAAAATGTTGCATATTTCATGGGACGGAGGGAGTATAAGGAATATGGATGGATGAAATAATAAATGAAGGAGAATAGTCTTATTAATAAAATAATAAAGTTAATATTCTAATCAACGATTATATAATAAATAAATTTAGTTGAATGATACAGAGAGGCAGGCCCTTGCTTTGCAAGTAGGATTTGGAAGAGAGAGAAATTCTTGGAGAAGCAGACAAGCCGTGGCCGTACCGTTGATGGAAAAGCCAGAATCCTCCTTTGTATTTGCATACGCTCTCTTCGATTTCTACACACTCTCCTCTTTGTAACCATCAAACACTAAAGTTGTGTAATCTACACACACGCAACGCACAGAGAGAGAGAGATTGTTGATTGAGTCAACTGTCAACTGAAGAATTTGAAGAAGCAGCTGTAAACGATGTCGATTTCGTCGCAGAAATTCCGAGACCCCTAATCAGACGCATATGTTATTCCACCCCCTTTTTAATCACGCTTGCTATTGCTGTGCTTCGCTGAATACCCATTCCTGCACTGATTGCTGATTAGCTCCCCATTTTCACTGTGATATTTTGAAAATTGTATTCAATGGATCACGAGCTGCGAGAGATCAATCAGAGAGGCGATCAATTCGGATCCGATGAGGAATCGAATTCAAGCCATTCTGAGGCTGCGAATTCCAATGAAATTGGTGATTCAAATGCGAAATCGAAAATTGAAGCGGAGAGCAAATGCCCTTCCCATGTAATCGACGTGAAATGCGATGGATTTTCAGGGGATAATCAGAGAGTGTGTAGAATATGCCATTTGAATGCGAAGGAGAGTGGGAAGAATTCGGTAGAGTTGACTGAGCTTGGATGTGGATGCAAAGGGGAGCTCGGTGTTGCTCATTTGCATTGCGCCGAGGCTTGGTTTAGAGTCAGAGGAAATAGGTGAGTTTCAATCTATTCAATTTTTTATTAATACTATTGATTATCTGTTGGAGAAGTTTTCTGTTTTGTTGAATCTCGTTGATCCATGCTTGATTGAACTCAATTAGTTCTGCACTGTGTGTGTGTGTGTGAAAAGTAAGAGAGAGAGAGAGAGAGGGGAAATTGAGTTGGCAATTAGTTGATCAAATAAGTTGTTGCAGATCTTGAGAACTTTTCACCATTTGATCCTTATGTATACAATCTCTTAATGTGAACTTTCTATATGAATATTCGTAGTTCTTGATAGTGCACTCGTCTCAATTGTTTCGGATATGAGTTATGTCTAGCACCGTGGTGGTCTATCCTTATGTTCTTGATCCAGCCTAATTCTGAGTATCGGCACTGTGATTTCCATTTTGATGGAGATGTTTCTTGAATCAGAGGAGGAGGAGCCAAATATGCCATAAACATGGCTCTGTTTGATGAAGATTTTGTGCAAAGACGATTTATTACATCAGTTTGTCCATGCTTGCATATCTTTGCTAGTTCGTTAACGAAGAAATCTAGCCTTGTCACTGAGATATGGGGATTTGGTGTTGGGTTTTACATGATTTGCTTCAACTCTTGCTTGCAGAATGTGTGAGATATGCGGTGAGACTGCAAAGAACATTAGCGGTGTGGGGGACATCCGGTTCATGGAGGAATGGAGCGAGTCTCAAACTAGGGAGGTGGAGTCTGGCCCATCAGGTGGGGGCAGAAGGTGCTTGAGCGGGCAGCCGTTGTGCAACTTCTTGATGGCGTGTCTGGTAATAGCGTTCGTCCTCCCATGGTTTTTCCGTGTAAATATGTTGTGACGAGACCAGTTTGAACATGGTTCTTGGTCGTTTTTGACAGTTTTTAAGGTATAGGCCTCCATTTTCCTACTCTATTATACGTTGGCGTGGTTTGCATAGTCTTCTTCTCGTAGATTTTTTGTACCTTTAACGAACGAGTGTTTTGTGGTGTAATACATATATCGATTGTTCATCAGTAAAATGCTACATATGATTTGATTATGTTGCACAAAACTTCCTCTCATCCATGGGAAAAACAGTCAATTCAGCTCATCAAGATCTGCATCACAATACTTAGGAGTCTGTAAGAAGCAAGTGGATGCTCTAGAGTCTAGATGAAGGGAAAGAAATGCAATGAAGATAATGCCTCAAAGTCGAGGTTATTTAGGTAACTTCGCTTTATTATCTGGGTTGGAACTCTTATGTAGATAAATGAAAGAAAAGTATCTTATCAACTGAGTTGCACTTCATCAGGAATATAAAATTAGTTACTAATGATCATTTCCCTCAACTCTTCTATTGCCCATGCTGCTATTCATATTTAAAACAATGGATTTTATTGTGATGTAAAAACAAAATCTATTTATTAGGTCCAATTTTGTCAAAGTCGAAAATCCAGTGTATTTTATAAAAGTAAGCAAACTTCTCTCTAAATATGATATTAAGCCTCAAAACTAAGGATCATGTACGATTTATTAATCATTATATATATTGAATATTATTGTACAAATAAGCTTAACGAGACATTCCATTCAGTGTGTCCGATATTTAATGTTCCATACTAAAACTCAGGTATAATGATAAATTTGGTATGGTAATGATATGATATTTTTATGACAATATTTTCGATACGGTATTTTGTTGGTACGGTTATGACTTTTTTAATACGGTATATCATACAATCCAATCTCTAGTCTTTTGTTTGTTCAAAAGATCGATTGTCGATATCTTGACAAAAACAGTGAATTCCAAAGTATTTTATGAAGTTAATTTTAGACATGTTGAACGTCGGAGATGTCGTTGTTCAACTTAAAGGGGAACGTGAGATTAAGAAAAGAAAAAATTATTACTAGTAAAGAACATGATTGCAAGTAGGGGTGACAAATCGTGCGTGTTGTGTCGTTATCGTGTCGACACGATAACGACACGACACGATAACAACAAACACGAACACGACCCGTTAAGAAAACTCCAAACACGAACACGAACACGACCCGCTACCCTCAGTCACGAACACGACACGGACCCATTAACCACACGAACCACTTCGGGTCAACACGACACGATAACAACACATATATGACACGACACAATAACGACACTATAATAATAATATTATAATATATAAATATTATTTCTAATATTAAAGTTTAAATTTTAATATTAAATTTTAAATTTTAATTTTAAAATTTTAAAATAAATAAAATAATAATAATATTATAATATATCAATATTATTTCTTAACGTGTAACACGAATACGACACGATACAACACGAACACGTTTTCGTGTCCTTATCGTGTCGACACGATAAGGACACGAACCCAATAAGCTTTGACACATATCCATTAATTTCGTGCGGGTTCGTGTTGTGTTATCATGTCGTGCCAAAAATTGTCAGCCCTAATTGCAAGAATAGATTGATCTGTAATTGATAGAGATGCAAAATAATTTCTATGTACACTGGGTAACATCCTCTATACTAAAAGCCATCGACACAATATGAAATATAAAGAAAAAAATATGCAACAGTTGATTCTTATGTATCTAAATCACCTCCCCCTCTCTCGATTACCATCGAAAATATTTAGTTCAAAAATAATTGTTTTTCTTATTATATACTCTTATAATATTTCAAAAATAATTGTTTTTTTTATTATATACTCTTATAATATTGTGCATTTACTTAACAATGAATCTTGGACTACATCTTTTACCTCACTCAAAGGGACAATCAAAGATGTTATAAGAGAAAGTAATGTAAACAGTCACTTTTATTATAATCATAGTTAAATATTTTTGACATTGTTATTGAACATAAAAAACCAAATATATGTATAAATATTAGTATTGTATATATGGAAACACTTTTATTATTATTTCGACAACAATAAATATATTATTTTATACGTCCACGAAAAGTACCATCTGTCCTATTAAAAAAGAAACATGTATATGTATTTGAAATGTCCTATTAGAAATGAAACATTTCTTTTTTATATGTGTATTAGAAAAATGATAAATTTCAAGTGGAAAAATAGTAAAGTAAGAGATAGAATGTTGTGTGAGAGAGAATATGAGAGAGAGCGAAGGAGCACGCCAGAACAAAAGCAAAGGAGCACGCTGGAGGGAGCATGGGAGAGCGAGCTGGAGAGAAAAAGTGAGAACCGAGGAAAGGGAGAGGAAGAGTGACAGGCAGATTCACGGCTAGGAGTTCTCCTACGGACAGGTCCTACCAGAGAAGAAGGGTTGAACAGGGTTACACCCTTTTTATCGACGACATCACCAAGTTCATGTCAAAACAGTGGTTGGAAGACATCTTTAGGTTCAAATGTGGACGAGGATTTCTTAGTGCTTATGTCTCATTCAAGCAATGGAGAAACACGTCAAAACTCTTCGGGTTTGCAAGATACAAGTCTAGAGACTTAGCAGCAGAGGCAAGGGTGATGATGGATGGTTTACTTGTAGGAGGAATTAAGTTTAAAGTTTCTTTTGCAAAGTTCGGAGAAACCCCGAAGCTTAATGTGGTGTCAAAGAAGGTGAACTGTAATGGGTTATTGTACGGGGAGCAGATCCCGCCTCGCTTGAACGGACATATGGACGGAAGATCTTGGGTGGAAGTAGTTAGAAGTCCACCCTTTGGACGGAGGTACATATGATAGTGCCAGTTCAAAGGTTGCCAATGAACCATCCAGAACCATGTCAAGATTGTTACAACTCCTGATAAGTTGGCGCTATAATGACTCAAAAGGTCGATACTTGGCTTCATGAATATCCACACCGAGATAGACCAAATCACTCGAGGTTTGGGTTCAGTACGAGAGAATCTTTGCCTGGGGGAAAAGAAAGTTCATTCTAACCTTGGCGTCACTTGATTCAAAGGAGGTCTTGTTAAACAGGATCAAACAAACGTGGCGGGATTGGAAAGAAGAAGATATGTTTGACACATGTGAAGGATTTTGGTTCAGATGCATAGGGGTCCCTGTCCACAGCTGGACCAGAAAAACTCTTGAAAAGATTGATAATGTTTGGGGTAAGGTCCTAATGGATCAAATTTTGAAGAAGCAACTATCCTCCTGTAAAGTGACACAAAGAGCATGAGAAGCTATAGCAGGAACTCTCCGATGGCCAGACCACTCACCGCTGGCGGACTACTTTCTGATGAGAATACCAGGAGTCACCAACCCGACAACTCAGAGTTTGCCTCCACTCACTGGCCAATTACATGCCCTAGAAAGTAAGGATGATGATTGGAGGACCGATAGAGCTGCTCGAGAAGTGCAGAATGTGAATGCCAGTTGTTCACACTGTCAACCTCCCCAAAACGATGGAAATAAATCTTCTCCAATGGATCTGATGTTGGGCCAGAGCGGGAAAAAAGAAAAGCCCAGTTTGAAAGGGCTAGCTTCTACTCAAGAGGATGACTTAGATTGGGCCGTGAGAAATGATATCTTTGATCTTCATTTTCTCATCTGCAGTAGTAAACCCAAGAAATTTACTTCAAAGAATATTTGTGAGACCTGGAAAGAAAGAAGAACATTCCTCCCTTGGATTTAGGCTTGATCTTGTCTTGTGCTCAAATAACTGCTTCGATTTATCAAATCGGACAAGCGGTTGATGAATGCTTGATGCTGGAAGGAGAGATGAATATGGGGGGTATAGTCTTGACACGAATGCGAATCTCGACAGAGAAAATTGCTTGATGATTAGCAGTCATTGGAACGAAGATGGTGATAATTGTCAAGGGGTAATTGGTTCGAAGGAGGCCGCTGAAAAAGAAAAAGGACGTAACAGAGAGCATGGAGCTACAGAGGAGGATTCTCTCGAATTATGTTACATAAACAACTCAAATAACGTGGTTGGAGCCCAAGTGCTTGACAAATGGTCTGATAGATTTCAAAATCTAACAAATGACAAGCTCGAAAAAGATAAGCTGATTTTCGCTAATTTGCACCTAAGTTTGAACACCCAATCTCAGCACAATCAAGACGAAGACCAAGATAAACCTCAAGATGAAGCCCTTGAAGATGCAGACTACCCACTAGGTTTTGAACCAATAAATCATCCTCTTTCTCCCGATCAGCGGAAAGAGACCGTGGTTTTGGATGATTCTATATATGGTGCTCCCAACTCCAACACTTGTATCCCAAAGAGAAAAGCTCCTACCCCAAAACCTGCTACAATGTTTAGAGTGACCAGAAGCGCGACTAGACTTATGTCGGAAAAAAGAAGCGAAGGAGTGAAGGCGTGAAGCCTTGCAAAGAAGCTAGACATGTTCTCAGCTACAAATGAGGGGGTGATCTCCGAATTGGAAAAAGATGAGTCACGTGCCAAACCCAACCCCTCAAGGAAAAGAGGAAGACCCAAAAAGGTCAAAGATGCAATCTGAAGAAAGATGTGACACTTACTAAAGGTTTTCACATGTGTAGATGAGTATTATTTGTTGGAATCGTAGAGGAGTGGGTTGTAGAAGGACATGGCCATTAAAAGCTTGGTTCAAAAACATCATTGCTTCTTCTTGGGTCTGTGTGAAACTAAACATAAAATCATTCATGATTTTAAGTTTAAGCTTTGGTGGGGACATGAAGCTTTTGATTGGGAAGATGCTCCTACCAGTAAGGGCGGTGGGGGAGTTATAGCATGTTGGGATAAGAGTAAGTTTGAGAGAAAAACACCAGCAAAGAGGAAAAATGGATTGAAGTGGAGGGTTGAAAAGCCACTACTCTGAATGTTCTCAGTGAGTGTTATTTCAGGTTCACGTATAGACTGAAACAGATGGGATTCACGCACTTGATCAAGATAAATCTGTCAACGGATCAAGCAAGCTACTAACTCGTCGTTGGGTGTGCAAACTGAGAGACTTGATGTAACACCCCGACTTTTTCCAACTTTTGTGCACCCGATAATTTGTTTTCACCTTTGTTTCTTTTGCCAAGAGAAGGATTTTATTTTATTTTTGGACCAAACAATTATTCTTTCCAAGCCCAATTTAAAACCCAATTGTTATGAGTCCAAAATATATATATATTTACCCAATTTTGGAGAAGCCTATTTATTCCGTCAGAATCGAATAGCCAACACAAAAATAAATGCTGTTCCACAAAATCCGGCACATTCAGTACCGAGATTAAATAAATATATAGGTTTTCACAAGATATTCCTCACGTTTCACAAATCTGTTACCATAAATATTTCCCCCACTCTGCAAATCTCAGCCGTTATATACACATATGTCTCTCCACATTTCTATATCAAACAGTTGAGGAAGAGAGAGTGCATAGAGAAACGAAACTTGAGAGAGGATGAGCAATGAGTAGGGGTGAGAAAAAAACAGAAGACCGAATCTCCGAACCGAACCAAACCGAAAATTTGAAATTCGGTTCGGTTTTTTCGGGTTTTCGGTTCGGTTCGGTTTTGAAATTTTGAAAATTTTGGTTTTTCGGTTCAGTTCGATCGGAAAAAAAAAATCGAAAAACCAAAAAACCGAATTATATATAAATACTCATATATATATATATGCTATTATTTAATTATACTAAAAATAAAAACTCTAAATTGAAGTTATCTTCACTTTAGTACCGCCGCCTCCTCTCTTCACTCTAACCCTAAATCCCTCCACCTCTCCACCACCAAGCCGTCACCCCTCCATCGCCCAACTCCGGTCCGACCTCCTCCGCGCCGTCAGGGAGAGAGCTCAGAAGGTTTGTCTCAGGCACTACTCCGACGCCCTCCCACAGCTCCAAGTCAGACACTGGCTTTTGCATAGCTTATCAAGTCACGCTTTACATCTGAGCTTGTGACTTGGGCAGTTAATCAAACAATGGCTTATCAAGATGAATGTTGAATTCATATCTGGATGGATGCGACTCAAGCAGCATCTGGATGCCTAAGGATTGTTTGCTAAGTGCATCCACATCTGCTTGGGGCACTCATTGCTGTAAGAGGATCCCAGATTGGCTCTTTGGCCAACTGTGCTGTTTTCTTTTTGGGATTTTCGGTTTGATTATTTGGTTTTTCGGTTTTGGGTTTTTCGGTTTTTCGGTTTTTTATATAATTTCGGGTTTTCGGTTTAATTCGGTTTTTTAAGTTCGGTTTTCGGTTTTTCGGTTTTCGGTTTCGGTTCGGTTTCAGTTTTTGCCTAAATTCGGTTTTTCGGGTTCGGTTCGGTTTGGGCGAAAAATCGAACCGAAACCCGAATGCACACCCCTAGCAATGAGGGTGAGATCCTGGGCAGTAAGGGTCGAATCCCACAGAGATGGAGGTGTGTCGAGTTGTGTTTGGGACATTTGAGAAATTTTGGCTGCTGCCACGCTTCACAGTGGGTTAAGTTTAATCTAAGGAACTGAACTGATCAAGTCACGAAAACTAATGGAACAACTAAACTAAATTAGGACAAAGCAAAGACTTATTAAACTGATCAACTAGGCTGACACACTAAAAGTACTTTTGTAAAAGTAAATCGGGACCACTGACTCAAATAGCGCACTACACTAAAGCTGAAAAAGGTGAAAAAGATGGTTATGCATAATGAAGAACGGCATTCTTCTTCTACGATCAACCAAAAGTAAATTAGCTAAGCAACTACGATAGATCTAACGGAGCATCTAGCATAAAACAAGAAATACGAATAATATAAACTAGATCCATGCAATTTATACGAAAGGAAAACAGATCAACAGAAAACTGCTCCGACATCATGCAAACCAACATCTCAAACTCATATCTAAACGTAGGCAAAAATCAGATTTTTACTAAATCTTAACAAAGCAAGCTCAAACTCAGAAAACATCATATCTAAAACATCGTTCATCAAAAACTTCATTTCATAAACAACTTCAACAACTCCAGCTCAAATCCAAAATTCCAACAACAAACTCATGCGATAAGAACTACTTGCATATGAATTAATTAAGATCAAAACTCAAAAACAACGATAGATTCGAAGATTCAACGAAAACTAAAACTGAAAACTAAGTAACAATGTATCAATCCTTCGGGATTTAGGAAAACATAAACGAACAAAAGTGTCTTCTAAAATTGAGGCACCCTTCTTCCTTGTCGTTCCTTGCCGAGGAAGAAGGGAAGAAATGAAGGATGTTGTAGTAAAACTTCTCCTTCGGTTGCTGCTATCCTACTTGCTCCATTCTAGCTTGCGGTGTGGAGTGATGATAGGTGAAGTGGTGATTTTGTGATGATGTACCCGCCTTTGTGTGTTATTCTTTCCACTATTTATAGAACAGCTTTGGGGCATAAATCCCCAGGGTAAGCTCCTCCTGATTTGGTATTAATGCCCTTGCGTTGGAAGGCATTCTTCTTTCTCTCTCCTATGATTTCTGATTTCGATTTATATTGACCAACTCGTACAACCGCTAGGTCCAGTCGCTCAGTCTGCCTTCACTTGATTAGTTTGCTTCAATTATGGGCAATTTTTCTGCGTCTCTTCCCAATTGATCAAGTTGCCCCAATGTTTGGTCGTTCTGATGCTTTTCAGCTCCTGCACATTCAATTTACCACTTTTTCCAACATTAATGCCCCGATTAGTGTAATAACCACCATTAAATCGTGCTTGAAACGAGCCCTATCCAGGGTGTTTTAAAAGACTGGAATTTTCCATGTGTGATTATTGTGGTGTATGGACCGAATTTGAGAGTAGGGAGACACGCTTTGTGGAATGAACTTGCCGAGGGACAAAATGGAGCTTCTGTACCCTTACTTGTTAGGTGGGGCACCCAGATGAAAGGAACGGTGGTGCAAGCTGCAATGGAAGTATCAGAGAATCGGAGATTGGAGTGATTCCTTGAGAATTGACGGCATTCCTTTAAAGGGAAGAAGCTTCACTTGGGTTAAGGGCATGTCTAGAAGCATACTTGACAGAATGTTCTTCGACCAGGAGTGGAGTTTCAAGTGTCCTGGTGTTTCAAGTTTCAAGTTTCCAAACTCTGTCTCAGATCACGCCCCAATACACAATGTTTTGAAAAAACATGAAGTTTTCTTCCGCTCATTCCGAAACTTGGATACATGGTTCAGCCATGCGGGATTCATCAAACCTGTGAGAGAAGAATGGAAGAAATTAGATGAAATCCCCGTCACCAGAAAGCTCAAGGCACTACACTCTCCCATTAGAAGATGGAATAAGTTTCATTTTGGAAATTTTGATGCCAAGATCGCTTTATTCGAGAAAGAACAACCGAAGATTCATGCGAAGATTGATCGAGCAAGACTGGAAGTGGTGGAGGTATGCTTGAGCAAATGGGTAGATAGGAAGACGAGCTACTGGAAACAGATTTGAAGAAATAGATGGATCAAAGGAGACAGGAACACGCAATATTATCATGTAGTGGCAGTGGGTAAGAGGAGACTCAATCGCATTGACCAAATTAAGAGGGGATATAAACTCTTTAAGAAACCTCAGGCAATTAAGATAGAAATCTTGAATTTTTTCAAGTCTCTCTATAGCCAGAAGTCATTGCCCCGGACTCATATTGAGGAGTCTATTGTCCCCAAAATTTCTTTGGAACATCGCTTACTCCTTAAGAAGAAGAATCCTTCACAAATAGAGATTTGGGAGGCGCTTCTGAACTGTGACTCTGCAAAGGCTCCAGGTTATGATGGCTTTAATTTTCATTTCTTTAAGGAGATGTGGCAAGATATTGGAAAGGAAGTAAGCGAACTTATCCATTACTTCTTTGACACAGGGCGACTACCTTCAGAGATCAACCATACTTGGGTAACTTTGATCCCAAAAGTGGAAGGGGCTGTGGAAGTCGAGGATTTTCGACCAATTAGCATGATTGGCAGCATCTACAAGATTATCGCGATGATACTAGCAAGTAGACTCTCAAAAGTGTTACCTGATCTTATTGGAGAAACTCAGTCAGCTTTCGTAAAATATAGGCAAATTCTTGACAGCGCTTTGATCGCCAACGAGGTTGTGTGCTGGCTGAAGAAGACACACCAGGAAACTGCTATCCTCAAGCTGGATTTTCAAAAGGCCTATGATACAATTAGATGAGACTTTCTAGAAGATACTTTACACGGTATGGGTTTTGGAGAAAAATGGAGTGGATGAATTATGGAGTGTGTGAGAATGACATCTATGTCTATCCTCATCAATGGCTCACCTACATCACCTTTCAACCTACAAAGAGGGCTTAGGCAAGGCGATCCTCTATCTCATTTCTTTTTCCTTTTGGTGGGTGAAACCTTCAACAAATTAGTGCTCAAAGGAGTTGTAATTGGTGTTTTATAGGAGTCTATATTGGGAGGAAACAGAACAGAATCACCCACTTACAGTTCGCCGACGGTACTATTATCTTCTCTCCAGCTGACACGGACACCCTCCATAACTATTAAAGATTCCTTCGATATTTTGAGGTGATTACAAGACTTAAAATTGACTATGGAAAATCCACACTCACCCCGTTGAACTGCAAGGACGAGTGGGTTGAAGCTATGCAAAGTTCCCTGAATTGTGCTGTTGCAAATTTGCCTATCAGTTACCTACGCATCCCTCTTGGGGTGAATCCACGGAGAGCTCAAACTTGGAAGCCGATAATAGAAAAGGTATAGTGGAGACTTGCATTATGGAAGGCATGGAGCCTCTCGAGGGCTGGGAGACTAGTCCTTATTAAAGTCGTGCTCCATAACCTTACTTTGTACTACCTAAGCATATTCCGTATGTCTAAGAAAGTGGCAAAGCGCATTATACAACTTCAACGAAGTTTTTTCTAGGGAAAAAAGACGGCGACAGAAGAGGCAACCTGATCTCTTGGGAAGTCATTCAAAAACCAATGGATCAAGGAGGCCTAGGGTGTTGAAAAGTAAAATGCAAAAAATAAAAGACACTAGAGAACTTTGAATACTACATTGTGATTGTATTTGAAATGTTGTTGTTGATACATACTACATCCCTATTTATAGGACTAGAGAAGTAATGCACCTAGGACCTAAATAATTGGAACTATAACACTATTAATGTTATATTCCTTGAAACTCTAAAGTGACTCTTTCTAATATTCTTGAGACTCTAATAGTCTATTTCCAACACTCTCCCTCAAGTTGAGTATCGAAAGTTTCTACAGTTAACTTGCACGATATTCACTTTGATAAATAGTTTATACTTGTATTCAGAAGTCCTTCACTTTTCATTGACAGTTTATGCTTGTATCATAGAGCTTCTTCAATTCGTCATTGATAGTTTTTACTCGTATTAAGGAGCCTTTTTTTTTGTAAGTTTAGACTCATTTCAAGGAGCCATCTTAGACAGTTTTGATTCGTGTCGAGGAGTTTACTCGTCTTTGGACTGAATTTAATTTGCAGCACAAAGCATCAGTTTGGAAGGCCATTCTTGGCCATTCAACCTCAAATTCATCTGAGCCCAATAACGCCAACCCAAATTTTCTTGCAAATCCAAATTGAGAAGAGTTTAACAACGCCTCCATTTTCTTTTCGCTCTCTATTCTCACCTCCAACAGCAACCTACCGCTACTTGTTTGGTGGATGACGCTTCACCGCCCATTTTGCGTCTCCTTTCTCCCCCTCTTCTATGATTGACGATGACCATGTCTTTTGATTTTCAGGCACGGAATTATCCGCACCATCTCCCTTATCCTGACATTAGTGGCCTCCAAAGCCGAGGTCGCAGCTGCTCTTCACCAATCGTTTCGCCACTCCCTTCTCTCTTAACCGCGCCTATCAGAATATCTCGGAATTGTGCCGTTTTTGTGGTCAGACTACAGCCATTGGATGGCGCCGATCAGAATCTCTTCGAACTTTGAATTTCCGCCTTCAGCACCGCGAGCGTTAGGGTCTTCACGGTTGCCCTTGATGGCAGCTTTTCTCTCTTCTCCGAGGACTGTCGCGGCAGCTTGACTTATCTCTTTCTTCCTTCTTCCTAGGTGGAGGTTTTCGACTTAATCTCTGTTATCCGTTCAGTTCAGGCTTGATACGCTCGGATTTTACACTGTTAAGGCTCTTAATTGGTCTGTTTTCAATGTCCAAATCACAATTCATGTCCATATTTTACATGTTTTATCCATTTTGGTATTTTGACATGTTTTGTGAGAATTGTGCATATTTGAGTAAAAAAGATAGGAAAAAGTCGAAGATGAAAGTCTGGAGCGTTAGAGACGTCCAGCGGCCCGCTGCGTGTGTCGCAGCGACCGCTGCACCTATTGCGGTCCGCTCCGGAGAAAGTTGCGCTAAAAATCTGAAGACGCCCAGCGACCGCTGGGGAGTGCGCAGAGACCGCTCGAGAAGGCCCCGAGGCCACTGGACTAATTTGCAGCGACCGCTACAACTCATGCAGTGAACGCTACACAAATGGGCAGAAGCTACGGGCAACGCACAGCGACCGCTGGCCAAGGTGCAACGGTTCGCTGCGAAAACACGGCACACGATTTGACCTAGATTTCCTCTAGACATTACCAAAATTAGCGAACCTTTTCCTTATATCCATAGGGCTCGAATTATCCCATATATATACTCCCTCAAACCTCTTCATTAAACACACACTCATACTTTACTTTGCAAACTTTTTGCCTCACAATTCTAGAGCATAATATTTGAGAGTTCTTCGCCGTGCAAGAGGTTGAAGACGGATTCAAGTGAAGATCAAGGCTACGAGGATTCTACCTTTGGGTTTTATCTCTTTAGTTCTTATGTTTACTTTGTTTTCCCTTCAAATTATGTTTTTAGATTATTCTATCATGTGTAACTAAATTCATAGGATTCTAGGGATGTGTTAGTAACGACTTTGGTTATACAATTTCCTTTGCTATTTAATATTCGTTTTGTTTTTACTTCGTTACTTTCTTAAGTTGTTCCGTAATACTGCATGTTTGAGTGATACATTCGATGCAGATTTAATATAACTTGCTACATAATCGTGAAAAGAGGTTGGCGAGTTAAATCCACTTAATAGACACTACAATTAGCTTCCCTTAAAATGACACTGTTAATTGAGAGTGAGGACTTTTCAAGGGTCTTAGGAGCTTTTAGGAGTTACGAATCTAGGATTGACAACCCTAGTGTTAGTATTCTACGCTTGTACCGTATGAGCATAACCAGTGTGACTCGTTCTATCGAAGTATAAACTGTGCTAGGGTATTGTAGGTGGTATTTGTATAACCATAACTGTGAACGCGCATCCCTGGAATTCTCTTATCTCATATATTTTACCTCTAGTCTTAGTCGCAATTAGCTGTTTACTGCTTTCCGTTTCTTGTTTTCAAAAGTTTTTGAAAAAATCTTTGTTTCTCCAAATAGTTGAAGAAGCTTCGTAGAAGGTAGCCAGTCCGTGATATTATTCCCAGTGTTCGACAACCCGGTACTGACCTTTAGCTATACTAGATCTACCCTGTATACTTGCAGGTATTTTTAGTGCTAATAAAAAGTGCATCAGGGCTCGGCCCCCTTCGACCATCAGTGATTGCCTACCCTTAATCATCATTAAATAGGCTGGAGTGCACTCTGTTTTCCCTCACAGGCCTATCTGATTTTGCCGGCAGCAGCTCCATTTCCGGTAGCTATTATGGCCCTACTTTTGATGTTCCAGCTATAGTTTCTTTTCTCCGAAGATTCTTCTCGGTTGTAGCGACGTGCTGTTACGGATCGATCTTCTCCGATTTTCATTCCTACCATCCATCGTCTTCTTTTTGACCATAATTCATGATGGGCTTTGACGATGGCTACTTCGAACTTTGAATGTTTTATTCTAACCATGGCCTTCACAGCGACTGTGGCGATGCTTTCTCTCTCCTCCTCACCGTGCAGACGCCGGATGCTCTGCCTCTTCCTCGGCGATTCTCTCCTTGATTCAGAGATGAATCGTTTAACAGTGGCTGCTTTATTCCTTCAATATCAAATCGGACTTCTCAGCTCTCTCTCTCTCTCTAGAGTGTTTTAGCTCTTCATCCACCGGCGGGTCTTTGCCATCTCGGCCAACATACATTTGGAGAGGTATTGTTCGGTCGGATACTTCTTCTCCCCCTCGGCCGGACAAACCAAGGACCCCTCCATTGTTTTCTTCTCTTGACGGTGGCTGGGCAGCACCGCTCTATTAACACCATTGATCTCTTGGCTGGGCTGCAACCATCTAGACAGGCTTAGCTCTTCTTTCTGTGGCTCTTTCCTCAGTTCGAAGAGGTAGAGAGGAATTGTCTGGAGAATACATCCTCTCCCCCTCGATCAGTCAATTCTTCGATTGCTTAACATCCTTTCCAAAATGCATTGCTGTTGGTCTCAACAAGTTCCTCTAGGGCCATCTCTTCTTACTCCTCTTCTTTTCTTTTTTTCTCAATTCGCCAGAATAGCATCCTCGTGAATTTCCCTTCGCCTTTCTCTCATCGGTTTCGTGGTGAAACAACACTATCGCTGCTAGCTCTGTTCAGCCGCCAACATTGCTTTTCGCCGCTACCATCTTCACCGTGGTCTGTCGTTTGTAGAGCAGCGGCCTCGTCGTTGCTGTCAGGGTTTCGCCGCCATTGTGTGTTGGCGTCTTACTGCCTTTGCCCAGCCTCCTCGCCACCAGCTCTGTTGCAACACCCTCTCGCCATTTCTGTCCCTACTGTGTGGCGCTGCTATCGCCCATGTTTCATGCATTTGCTCAATCATCAGTTGGCACTTTCCCGACTATTGTGCGCCCCCGTCTCAGGCTCTTCTCCGTTCACAATGACCACGACCTTTAATTTTTGGGTGGCATGCTCATGCTCCCTCGACGGCCTCATCGTGCAGATGCATGTTTGGTTTGAATCAGTAAAAATCCCAGTAGTTTGAGATCAATTTTCACTGCTGTTTGGTTATCTGGGCAGATTCTTGGTTGTATATTTGGAAGGTTTTTTTTTGGTGCTATAGAGACAGATCAATCCATGCAAGAGATCGAGACTACTCTGATACCATGTTGAAAAGTAAAATGCAGAAAATAAAAGACACTAGAGAACTTTGAAGAAACATTATGATTGTATTCGAATTGTTGTTGTTGATACATACTACCTCCCTCTTTATAGGACTAGAGAAACAATGCACCTAGGAACTAAACAATTGGAACTATAACACTATTAATGTTATATTTCTTGAAACTCTAATGAGACTCTTTCCAGTATTCTTGAGACTCTAATAGTCTATTTCCAACATAGGGGTGGAGGATATTTTCATTAAAAATGTTTCTTTACTCTTCAAGTGGTGGTGGAGATACGCATACGAGCAAAAACCGTTAAGGAAGGAATTCATCAACTCAAATCATGATCATAATTACAATGGGAGGCCTCGGACTACGAGCTACACGAGGATGAGCAGTCTTTGATGTCAAATCGCTAACTTTGAGAATTTTAGCAATGAGACACAAGAAGTTGTGAGAAAAGGAATTCGAGTTAAGGTGGGAAACGGGGCACAAGAGAGATTATGGGTGGACTTTTGGGTCGGGGAAGATAGTCTTATGGTAATGTTCCCCAGACTGTTTGGCTTATCTACCCAAAAGGAGGAGGTTGTCGCGAACTTTGGAGAATGCGAATGAGGAGAATGGACATGGAAGTTCCAATGGAGAAGAAAGTTTTTTTCCTGGGAAGAGGACTTAGTTGGAGATCTTCTGCATGTCTTGATTCGTTGGAGGATGAGAGAAAGCTCAAGGGATGTGAGGGTGTGGGCTTTTGACAATGCATCTTCCTTTATGGTCTCTAAATTTATTTTGCAGGTCAATCATCAAATGGAGTCAATAGACCATTCCTTGGAAGATGGAAGATTGGCTTGGAGGAAAATTGCTCCGCCACGAGCGCAATTACATTTGTGGTTTTTGCTCCATGGAAAAATCAACACAATGGAAAGATTATTCAGGCATGGAGCGCAAGGGATTGGTGGTGACAGGTGTGCGCTTTGCAAGGATGAAAGTGAAACCATTGATCATCTCTTTTTTAAATGTAGATTCTCCAGCAGCTTGTGGTTCTACTGTTGTCATCAATGGAACTTTTCTTACTGTCTCCCAGACCAAGCAAAGGCAAGTCTTCTCTCTTGGAATGGGGCGCCTTTTGTTAAGTTTGACAGGAATATTTGGATGTCACTGTTCTATGTCATTGCATAGTCCATTTGGAATATCCTGAACAAGGTGGTCTTTCAAGGCTCGACTCTGAACTGGGATTTTGAAAAAAAGGAAACTTTTCTGGCAGCTTGGCTTGTGGACTCGGGGTTAGTGCCATGATTTTCCCTTCTCCCCTGAACAAGTTCTTGAAAAGTTGAATGATTTGAGGAGATGGTCAGGCAAAGACAGCACACACAACTCGAACCGATGGGGGTATGGTATTCAGGTGTGACAGCTTTATCCTTGTGTGAGTTGCCTGTTTTTGTGCTGGTGTTGGCTTGTTTTGTCACTTCTGTAGGTTTGTTGTTGGGACTCTTTGTAGGCGGCCTTGTCTTTGTTTTTGGTTTGTCTGTCTCTCTAGCTACTTGGGCTTTTGCTTTTCCTTGTTATCTGTAACATTTTCTGGCTCGCCTGTAAGGCTTGAGCATTTTTATTTATAAAAAAAAAGAATATTGTAGAGGAGACTCTCCTCTACATTAATCTCTCTCTTACTTCACTTGTTCTCCAAGTTAACTATTTATTATTATTTTCCCAAAATACGTGTAAAAAAATATTTCATTTCAAATGGGACATGAGTAATATCTTTTTTGGGCTCGTCTAACAAAATTAGTCTTCATCTATTTGTGGTATGATTTTCTACCTTAGGCGGGGTCTCTTTTTTCTCTAACAATATTTTGACTATTTTTTTTACTCTTGCTCTTCCATAATTTTACATTAAAATATGTACCATCTATTACGGAGATTATTTATCTTGTATGAAAATTTATAACATCTTCATATCATATATAGATAATTTCTACTTTGCACTAAGTACTTCTGCCGTTAATATGCCAGTAATGTTGGATTGTTTCCAGTGAACCCTTTCCGACGCTAATCTGCCAGTAAATATTAGTGTTGGTAAATAATTCGATGCTAAAATATTAATCTGCAAAAAATATGCAGCTATCACACTCGCCATTAATGTGCCAATAATTCATTAAGACTCTATTCGCTATCATGGAACTAGGTCCGCGAAACTGGAATTTGAGCCTTCAATTCCAAATCCAATGTTCGGGACTGTAAAAATTGAAAAATTCTAATTCCTACAAATTCCACAAGTTGAATATCATATTAAAAGTAGAAAATTGAAATTCCAAATAGTTATAAATTTGGGCAACTTCACACACTGCGCGCGTGCCACACCTTTATATCAATTAACATTTTTTTATTGAACAAAGAATTTGGAATTGAATTATAATTTAATAACTTAAAATTCAATATGAATTTCATGTACCGAACGAACCCCGACAAAATTTAAGAATTAACTAGTTGAATATTCTGCTTTGACGTTATTTTAAGTGAGTTTTGTAGTGAGAACTTATCTTTTTAAGTGAATTTTGTAGTGAGAACTTATCTTTTTAAGTGAATTTTGTAGTGAGATATTTTCTGCAAGAATAGTCTGTGGATATACAGTATACTGCACAATTTCAAATTCCCAAGGCATATCCAAAAATTTGGTGCCAACATTTTCAACGAAGTATTGTTGTATCGTTTATGTGGCAACTCGAACGTGATTTACCAAATTAATAGACATAATGATGAAAACAAATGTTAAATAATTACTATGCATGCACTTATGTTGCAACGTAAATATATCATGCACATATCTCCACTTGTGTTTATCAATTAAGGACTGTATTAAGAATTAAATATAGACAGTTATGGGATGTTCGGTTGACAAGACTAAATCTAATGATTAAATATATATCATGTTTGGTTTATAAGATTGACCCCATCAATTTAATCCTAGATGGATAGTCTCATGATAATTAGTCATAGCCTCCCCCCTCCAACTAAAATAATCCCACAACTTAATCCTAGATGGATAATCTCATGATTATTAGTCATGACAACCGAACGCCACCTATGTGTATTAATTGAGATTAATGTCATTGCTTATTTAGTTAATTTCGCCAATTCGAGTTTTTACTTTAAGAAAACGGATTAGGGAGTAAGTGTGTTGCACGTCTAATCTCTCATTAATTTAAATTGAAGGTTTTATATAATACTCCCTCCATCCCATAATATTTATCACTCTTTTCCCTTTCAATCCGTCCCACAACAATTGTACTATGAGTTATATTACAAAATTTAGGAATTTTTTAACTATAATGTCAAATTGCGCGCATAAAATTGAGAACAAAACCAATAATGATTCCGTTGAGAATATTTTGTATGTGAAAATTAACTATTAGAGTATACGATAAAATACATTACTATAGTATAATATTTACCTCGTAATGGTAAAATTAGGAATTAAGTTGATTGAAGTATGGACAGAATTACTGGGCAAATCTACTTTGGCAGTAACTACAGTAAAAAAAAGTCAAATATTTACTGCTATGCTGCCAAAGAAGAATTCACCCTATAATGCATCCGAACTCTCATACATTTTTTAATAAACAGTGCAATTTTTACTCTTATTTATAGCTGAATTCTAGTGGAAATTGAGCCTTTTCCCTCTGGATATTTGTAGCATATTCTTTCATAAGGAATTCTGAACAGGAATAAAGTGTGTTTCAAAGAGGAAAATAGAAATTTTTTTACTGTTACTTTTTTGTTATGTACATAACATAACGATTCTTGTGAGATTAAAGGTTTTATTGGTGTGATTAATTAGTTATGGATTGGTCTAAGCAGAATTCAGATATTTTGTCAAACAATCACTTATTTCTTCATTCTGATTTGAACTATGTGTTTGATCAATTAGTATCTTAAATTATTATGGCATGCTTGGTATGATGGAATGGAATGAGGTTGGAATGGAATGGAGGTTGGAATGGAATGAAGATAGGAATGAAATGTCAATTTCCTTGGATTTCCTTTGCATTTTCATCCATTTACTCATTCATTCCATCACACCAAGCAAATTAATAGAATGGAAGTAGGAATCACATTCCATTCCATCGTACCAAGAAGCCACTAGGGGTTTCAGTTGCTCAACTTGTGTCACGTATTGAATTGGCTCGTGATTAATTTTATCACATGAAATATGCCAAAACGATAACAAGTTAGGTTGAATAGTCATTCATATAGTATAGTATAAGGGGTTTTCTTTTTTGAGAAGATGTGAGCTTTTAGTATCTTAGGACAACACAATTGCGGATTGTTTACATGAAATTTTGTGTATCAATGTCACGCCATTCTTTATGCTATATCACGATTTTGTTATACTATTTTTATTATTTTGGATACATATACATATTTATTACTAATTTTAAAGACCAAATTAGAGGCTAAATTAAGTTCCTTAGACCTAATTTTTTTATGGATGAGATACGGTGATGTGTAAATTATTCCACCTTCATCGCAAGCTTATTATACTTCAGCCTAAGGTAATTAAGTTATTACACATATTAGGAGGTTTTTACTTCATTCCAGAAGGTTTAATACTAATTCCAATACTAATAAATTGAAAACGAATAGGTTGTTACTCCATTCCAGTAGGTTTATTACTTCATTCAAATGGGTCATTACTTCATTCAAATATGTTTTAAGTTTATTCATGTATATTTTCAAATGATTCAGTAAATACACATTCGAATTCATTGAACATGATTTTTACTTTATTTAATATAAACAATACAATTCATTCTAGTAGGACCATTTGATCTCTAGTGTAACTAGAGACCAAATTAGGACTATTAGATTTTGATTTTAATGGATTAGATAAGATGTAGTGTTATTTTATGTCATTCATCACATACCGAAATTACTTCAACCAAAGGCATTTAGGTAAAATCTTACGTACTGGAATGAGTAATAAAACTACTGAAAATAAGTTTTGCATTGGTATAGTTCAATTTATTAATTCAATATATTATACGTCAAACGGTAGTATTTATTAAACAATGAACTATATGTATGTTAGTGATGAACCATTTACACCTTTTGATAAAACATGATTTAGTTCAATATTAACAGTCACAGAGTGTTTGGTTCTTTTTATTTCTTATATTATTCAATCATATTTAGATGTCTATAGTATTTCATTCAACTAGGTTATTAGTGATTTAAATAGTTTCACCACTTCATTCAATTAGATTCTTACTCTCAGACTTTAAAAATTTATCCTCCTAATGTGTTACCCTAAGATGAAGTAAATTGTGCTTCTAACGAAGGCGAAAATAATTTACGCATGAACACGTCTCAAGTCTCATCCACTCAACTTTCTCTCTCTATATGTATACACGAAGTCATAGCAATAATTGGACATTTGCGCGTAAATAATATGAACTGAAAGAAAAATTGTGACAGAAAATTTATAAAAGAACAAGAAAAAGTCATTAATGAATTAGAATATAGTTTTGATACATGATTCAGAATTTATAGTGTAGATTTTACTATGACATGCGGCATATTTCTTGGAGTTAGCTTAGTTTTATATATATAATCATATCTTAGTCAAAGGTTCCAATATTTATATATCATTATCACAATTAGTCGTTACTACACGCAAATACTAGTAAATTGCGTGCCGATTAAATTACTAATTGATAATGCAAATGGGGTTAATTTATTTAACTAGGATTGGCTTCTTGTGCAGCATGATTCGACCCTTCTCTACAATATAGTCATGGATTTTCATTTTGTAATAGTCGTGGCATCTTAAATGGAGTATGTTATATACATTCATGTGTGTGTGCGCGCAAATAAAATTATAAGAACCTAATGGAAAAATAAAAATTGAGTAACAATGGAAAGTCAACTAGCTAAATAGACATTATGGGTACCGAATACCGATAGTATCATAATATGATTTTTATGTTAATGAACTAATTTTAAAATGGGATATTGGCCATAATATGATAATATTATGGAATTTTCAAAAAGTTAAGTTTTTTCCACGAACTTTTAACTTCGCAAATAATATCACGAACTTTACTTAGTTTGTTAATTTTCACTAGAAATGGGATATTATAGAGATGAGATATACTTTCTATGTTTAAGGTTATTTGCACCTTTTTATTTCGACTCGTCCTAAACTATTTACTATTATTTCTATTTTAAGTAAGAATTAAGGTATTTAATTAATATATTTAAGTTAATTAAGTGTTTCTTTATTTAGTTATCTCTCTTTACATTTAAAATATTAATTTAATTACAGTAAAATGTCTCTCAAATTTACGATCTAAAATGTAAAGTGTGAGGAGCATGAGATAAGACAGGAGTAAAGGACGCAGTATATAAGAATGCATTCACTCCACATTTAATAGCAATTCCTATAACTGCTGTTCACCAATTACTAATAGGAGTATTAACTATGACTAAATGTCAACTCTAGCTTAGTACTAGTACTACGAAATAAATTAAGAAACAAGAAACTAAAATTATAGTAAAAAATACTTCCTCCATCTATGAAATGTTATCCACGTTTAACTCAATACGAGTTTTAAGAAATGTGAAAAAAAGTGTGAATAAAGTTAGTAGAATGTGAATTCCACATTTATATATTAGTATTATAATAGAATGTGAATATAATGAGTTATGGAAAACTGAGCTCCATTTATCAAATATAAAAAAAACAAAGTGAACTATATATTGCGGACAAACCAAAATAGCAAAAATGAACGACATTTTACTAAAAGAAAGGAGGAAGTAAATAAAATATGAATCAACAAATAGTTAAACATGTAATTTCAAGTGTAATAAAAATTTTGATTATACTACTAATGTATTTAATCTAATAAATACTCTGTCACCATATGCTATATTCGTTATTATAGTACTCCTTCATCCGTCCCATTATAAATGAGACGTTTTCTTTTTTTTAAGTCATTTTATTAATAAAAAAAAGAACATCATTCTATCTTTCTTTTATTTTGCCATCTTTTCTAATTTTTCTCTCATCATAAAAATCTGTACCAAAAAAAATGTGTCGCGTGACGGATGGAGTACACATTAAAAAATAAATAAAATAAAAATAAGTATTTCTCGTAAATATCAATTTATATAGGTAGCTTTCACATTGTTAAATTCAACTTTGGATTACTTCAACATTTTCTTGCACGTCCATTGTATATTTGCAGTACCATATTAATATACATTCCGATTGAGATCACATTCCTTACTCTCCATCTCTCAAAGCATCCATGATCAATACTCATTAACATGAACAATAACAGATTCAGCAGCACCCATTTTGCTACAGAACTGAAGATCAACTCATCCATGGCTAAAGATCTCAAGATCACTGCTAAGCTACGGTAATCAACTATATACATAGAGAAAGAGAGTTTGTGTTTCCATGCAAAAATAGAGTTCAAAATCACGAAAAACTTAAATTTTGCGTAACTCTCTCGATTTATACACAGGCGCACGGCTATAAGGAAACGAGTGATGTCGGTCCCGATCAAGGACATCCAGCGGCTGCGGCTCAAAGGCGACCACGCCAGCGCTCCGCCCTCGGATTCGTGGGCGTGGCGGAAATACGGCCAAAAGCCGATCAAAGGCTCCCCATATCCCAGGTCATTACTAATACTATCTTAAATTAATTAATCACCTTGTTTAATTGAAATTAATTAAACCAATTCAATTAATTTTCCAGGGGCTATTACAGATGCAGCAGCTCCAAGGGCTGCCCTGCGAGGAAACAGGTGGAGAGAAGCAGCGCAGATCCAAACATGCTGATCGTCACCTACTCCTGCGACCACACCCATCCGCCGCCATCCTCTCGCAGCATCCACCACCGCGATGCGCCAATTTCAATTTCTGAAGAGGAGGAGGATGAATTGGGGGAAAACGAAAATTCGATGGATCTAGGTCATAGTAATCAGTTTCACGAGTTCAATTTGGAGAATCGATTTGGGGAGAATTTGATTCATGGCGGTGAATTTGGTTGGTTGACCGATTTCGAGTCGAGATCTGATAGGATTCTCGAGACTCCGATTCTGATGGAGGAGAGAGGGAATACGGAGAAAGAAATGGCTGTAATTTTCGGCCTGAGAGAGGAGGAGGAAGAAGAGGATCTGTTTGCGGGGCTCGGGGAGCTGCCGGAGTGCTCGACGGTGTTCCGCCATGGGATGGCGGAGCTGCGGCGGCGGAGATTGGCGACCACCGGTTGTGCGGGGCCTTAGATAGTGGATTTGTCAACTTCATTCATTTAAAGAATTATTTTTATTTAATTATGATTTCTAAAGTTGAAAACTTATTTAGATTGATTATACGGCGTATTTTTATTTTATTTTGTTATAAAGTTGAAAAGTTAAATTTGTAGTTAGTGTCTTAGCACCTTGTTTTAGATCCAATGGATACTGACTGTATCTGTAATTTTATTTTATAAAATGATTTTTGGTATTATGCGCAGGCTCATGCATCATGCGACAATTTAAAAATATAGGGTTACTAGTGCAATAATCACTGAATTATCCGATATATGGAATTATTTTTATAAAATTAACATCCTCGCAAAGTTCATATTAATATTTTTCTTAAACTTTGAAATTCATGAAAAAAAACATTCAGATTTTAGATAACTAATGGTATTTGGGCTAATAAGTCTAAAAGAAATACGATCTCTGTTGCCAACTTTCTTAAGTTGTCAACTCTGTTAACTCATCAATGCAATGTATGAAAAATGTTAACACGATGACATTGGAATGCCAACATAAACTTAGTTGATATTTTAATACACTGTGTTGACATTGGAGAGGAATTTCTGAACTCTTGTAAGAAGCAACTCAGGGTCCATTATTGACATTCGATGATCTATCGCCGAAAATCAAAGGGTGCACGAAAGATAGAAAATGAACGGAAATGATAAAAACCCTAGTTGAGGTTCTAGGGTGCGTAATTCAAGGAAATCGATTGGATATTAACTTTTGATTGTGGTTCCTAAAACTCTACATTCCTTAGCCTGCTTTATATTTTTTGTTTTTATGTTTTCCGTTATTTATTTATTTATTTCTGCCTAGTATAAATCCAACCAAAATCTCGTGTCTCTAAATAGTATATGACGCTTAGTATATACTCCCTCCGTCCGTGAATAGGAGTCTCCTTTTTCCATTTTGGTCCATCCGCGAATAGGAGTCCCGGTTCATTATCACTATAAATGGTAAAGAGACCTCACATTCCACCAACTCATTCCCCTCACATATCATTACTAACTAATATATACAAGTGAGACTCATATTCCACTAACTTTCTTCCACCCACTTTTCTTAACATTTCTTAAAATCCGTGCCGGAATGAAATAGGACTCTTATTCATGGACAGAGGGATTAGCAGACAGTTGCAATCTTATTCACTGTGTTCGATATCCAGTACTGACATTTAGCTATACTAGATCTACCTTATATACTTGCAAGTATTTTTTGTGCTAATAAATAGTGTATCATATACTGATACGCTTGGATTTACACTCGGATGTTGCACTGTTTCAAGGCTATTATTCGATCCGTTTTGAGTGTCAAAGTTGCATTACATGTCCATTATTTGCGTATCTTATCTATTTTGGTATTTTGACGTGTTTTGTAAGATATTTGCAAAATAGAGCCTAAAAAAATAGAAAAAAGTCGAAAATAGAAATCTGGAGTATTCGAGCCAGCCAACTGTCCGCTGCACCTATGCCAGCGACCGCTGCCCCAGTACCGACCCGCTTCAGAAAATAAAGCTGAAAAGAAGAACACGCCCAACGACCATTGGGATGTTCACATCTACCGCTGATTTAGATCCAGTAGCTACGAAGTAATTGCCAGCGACCGCTGATTGAGATACAGAAGCTACGAGATGATTTGCAGCGACCGCTGAACAAAGTGCAACGATCCGTTAGGAAAATGCGGCGCATAGAATTTGCCATATTTTCTCTCTAAGACTTACAATACTATGTTGAAGATTTACCATATTATGAGGCACGATTTTAAGGCTATAAATACCCCTCAAGCTTCACCAAAAAGAGAACCTTTTACAGCATAATTCCATATCATAATATTTGAGTGTTCCTTCCACTGTTATCATTGCTTAAGGGTTTGAAGAGAATATCAAGACTACAAAATTCAACATTTGGTATCTATTGCTTAGTTCTTACTTTTCTATGTTTTTTTTAGAAACTATGTGTTTAGATTATTCCATCATGTGTAGCTAAACTCATATAATTCTATGGATGTGTTAGTAACGACTTTGGTTTATACAGTTACTATTTATTTAATATCCGTTTTGTTCATTACTTTGCTTCTATTCTAAGTGTTGGATAATACTTCATGTTTGAGTTACACATTCTGATTTATTGACGTGCAACATAATCGTGAAAGGAGGTTTGCATGTTAGAAGAGCTTACTTGACGCTACAATTGACTCCTCTTAAAACGGCTCTATTAATTGAGAACGAGAACATTAGCTTGGAGTCTTATGAGTCTTTAGGAGTTACAAATCTATGACGCCCCTAGTGTTTGTGATCTACTTTGTATCGCATGGACAATGATTATGTGACTCGTTCTAGTAAAGTATGAATTGTGCTAGGGTGTTGTAGTTGGAACTTGTATAAACCATACGTGTGAAAGCACATCCTTGGAATTTCCTTATCTCATCTAATTATCTCTGGGGTTTTATCTGTATTTGCTTACTTGTTTTCTTTATTTTACTTTTCAAAACCAAAAATCTTTGTTTTTCCAAATTGTAGAAGAGGCTTTGTAAAAGGTAGACAATCTGTGATAGTTTTTCCCGTGATCGACATCCGGTACTAACCTTTAGTTATACTATATATACTTTGTATGCATACAGATTCATTGAGCGCAAATAAAAGTGCATCATATGCCTGTTGTTATTATTAGTGGTAATAAACTGGGATCAATATGCATTTCAAGCATTAATTGTATTTGATTTTGACTTAAATTCTCTATAACATTTAAAAAATTGAACCAAATTCGGGCGACTAGTGGCTTTCACACAAGAATCAACTAAACACATGTACACTAAACAAGGACGGCGGGCAGTGGCAGCACTCGGCCCTCTCGCCACCTTCTGGCCATGCAAATCCCCTATCCCCTCTATAAAAAGCACCCCATCCTATTACTTTCTCATCAAAACAAACAACAAGAATCAAAAATGGCCAACGCAGCCGCTATCCTCATCCTCCTCATCGCCAGCGCTGCCGCCGCCAGCGCCTCAACCCAGACGACGACGATGTTCAAGGACGAGAAGTGCAAGAGGGAGTTTCAGGAGATGACGCAGTGGCAGTGCGTGATGTGGATCGCCAGCGAGCCCTTCGGAGACGCCATTGCGCCCAACCGCCGCTACCTGCCGGAGGAGCACCTCTTCAGCTGCTGCGAGCACCTCAAGAGCCTCAGCTCCGACTGCCGCTGCGACGCCGTTTGGGAGATGATGATGGAGTACACCGGCTACGGAGACATCGCCTGCGCCCTCGGGGAGCAGTGCGGCCTCGAATGCTCCCTCACCTGCCCCGGCTACCGCCGTGGCCCCGCCCTCGCATGAACTACTTTTTCTTCCTAATAAATCACACATACCATCGTGTGTGTGTTTGTGTATGCTTTTTAAGAAAATGTAGCAACCTTTGAACTGCCCTTTAATCATATTGCATCGTTTTCCTTTTGCCTTTCTACTACATATATTTTCGAATCCTTTAACGATCTCACAATCTTAATTTTCCTACGTAGAATGGAATATCTTGCCGTTGTACCACAAGTGCGTAACATCTTCTTCATAGAATGTCAAATAAATCCGCCATAAAACCAACTACTACGAGACAAAATATTGTTTCTTTTCGATAAAATGAATTGGAAATATTTTTTTTATTGTTGTTGTTAAATTGACCTTTACTTAGCAAATTGATTATTTAGAGGTATCGACAACCAAAGTTATAAAACATATATTTTAGAAATTAAAGTATTGTTTTATAGTGAATTTGAGTTTTTTTTTATTTATTTATCTATTACTCCCTCCGTCCCGGTTAAGATGCTACATTTCTTAGCCGGCACGGGATTTTAGGAGTTCTTAGTTAAAATGTTTAGTTGGAGAGAGGAAGGGTGGGTAAAAGTAAATAGAGAGAGAAAGAAAGATGAATATTTTAATAGGAGTGAAAAAAAGTTGTTGGGAGTATTATTTGGAGAGAGAGTTTCCGAAAAAGGAAATATCTCATCTTAATTGGGACAAACTAAAAAAAAATATGTCATCTTAAGATAGATGTCACACTGAGTGAAGGCACAAGATTTTAGAGCATCCACAATAGATTCCGAAAACCTGTCGTTTGCGAGCGGCGATTTTTAGTGCTCTGTTGCAATTGAGGAGACGAGGGGGCCTCCGGGTGCATGTGCCCGCGCTCAGAATTTTTTTATATATACTTTTAATACATTATTCTATCTTCAAATACCCTCATTCTTATTGGTATTTTAATCTTTGTTATTTGTTTTTTTAATCTAAAATTAAAATAACAAAATATGAAAACAATAAAATAAGTTGTGGTGGATTTTGGTGAAAAATGGGTTGTGGTAGATTTTGGGGCCGTTTTTTGTCCAGTATTGCTGAAATCATTAGAAGATATTATGTGTATTGAGTAAAAAGAGAAAATACATTGTTGTCCTCCCTCTATCCCATGGAAGATGACATGTTCCTTGGACAAACTAAAAAGTAAAATATGTCATCTTTAGTAGGACGAAGGAAGTATATTATTGCGAGAGATAATTATTTCCAAGAAAGGAAATGTGATATCTTTGGTGGAATAAACTAAAAGGGAAAGTGTGTCATCTACGATGAAACGGAGGAAGTTTAAAATTGAAGGTTATTATTTTGTTTAGTTGGTTATAGTATTATAAAAATCATCAATGAAGTGTTGAATCATGTGTCAAATAGATGGAAAAATAGAAAATAATTGCACCTAAATTAAACCCACCGGACCGGCCCATTTGGCTCTGGGTCAGCTCTACTCGACTTGTGGACTTTTCAGATTGTATATCGGTCTAAAAATTTCCAGTCCAAATCCTCTAGAATTAGCAAGCTATTGATTTATGGCCAACCAACAAGTTCCAGGCGACATTGACTTCCTAACTAAATAATTAGTGATAGAAAGCCTCAATAATTACTAGCAAAAAGAAAATGGTTTCAATAGTATCTCAAAATTCAAAATGAGATGATTTTGAGATACTATTAGTCATTGGAGCTAGTTTACTGTTTTTGGGTTTTTTAGTTTTGACATATTAATCAAAAAAGGAAAAAAAAATAAAAGTAGAAAGAAATAAAGAAATTTGCATTGAAATAGATTATTTTAATTAATTGGCCTAGGAAATGAGTTTAATTAATTATTTTTAAATGTTACTGGGGAAATTAATTAAATAAATTTAACAATTAAAATGAATTACTTGATTTTATTAATCATCTCATTTACTTAGTATACTAGTATGAAATTTATTGAAATAATTGTTAACTAGCATTGATCATTAACAAGGTACTAATGTAGATATCAATATATCTTAAAAATAAAAATTACAAACAAAGTAAATAAAATAAGGCAAATAATAAAATTAAGTTTTTCGGTTGATCTTGTTGAGATCTTTCAAATATAATGCGTTTTTTTTTTGCTTGAACAAAAAGTACGATCATGAGGATATTTTATGGAGCTCAAATTCATAGACGTTATTTTATGTTCTTCCCTCGATAGTCGATACTATGGTCTTATCATAGTGCTTTTAATATATTTTTTCAAGTTGTTTAATTTTTATTCAATAAATATATACTCCTACTTAGAATATAAATATATTAATAATAAAATTATTACTTTTATTTTGAAATAAGTTATTGATAAAATATTATCGGATTAATGTGTAATTAGAAAAATATTAAAGCAAAAAAGTAAAAAGAAATAGATTTTATGTAAATTATTGAAATAAAAACACTATTTAACCTGATAGTTACACTATAATAGTTTTAAGTTTGGTGTTCATGACTGCAGATGATCCGAAGAAAGAAGATGCGCGACACAATATATTAATTAACTTTCGTTTGCAACAAAACTTACAATACACAATTGTGTACTTAATTCATTTAATTAATAATGTCTTCATCTATAAAAAAATGAATTAGACATTAACAACCTTGAGTGGAGTACTGTATTATTCACGTATTTTTATATACTATCTATATCTATGAGCATAAAAAAATTAAGCACTGCAATATCAATCTATTTTTTTACATATTACAAATTATTTTTAAATATAACTTTTGATTAAACTAATTTGTGAATAAAAAAAACCCACTGAAATTTCATTAAAATAATTTAATTTTTGAAAATGGAAAGTATGGTAGTATTTAAATTTCATCCAAATAATTAAATATTACTCTTTCGGTTTCAAGGTAAATGTCACACTTGGTGTGATGACATAAAATTTTAAAAAATGTTGTTTTGTGTGTGAATTTAGAGATATTATTTTATGTATTAAATACATAGAGAGAGAAAATATGTATTTTTATATGAAAGAAAACTTTTTCTCTAAAAGAAAATGTGACAAACTATTAAGCCAAAATTCCTAATAATGCTTTGCACGTTCACAACCTCTATAATTGCATACATATATAGATATATTCATGCATAGGGAGTGATTCCAATGATATTTTTTTTAAATTAAAATTTTGAGAACTAAAAATTACTATATCAGTTCGGTGATACATAACATATTACTTACTGATGTTGAGTTAGTAACACATATTGATCAGAGATTGATATTCGTAAATCAAGCAAATTATATTTAATTAAAAATTGATATGTTTTGTAGAGTAGACTTTTTTTATAATATTTTTTCTCTTGCATTACACTCTCTCCACTTTAATTATTTATCATTTTACTGAGTGAAAAAAGAAGAAATGAGACAACTAGCATGGGATAGATGGAGTATAATTAAGTATTCTAACTTAAAAAAAGTTCTGTCATGATCCAATATCTCTTATTCATGCCTATGCACATGTATATATACTATATATCAACATTTTCAGAATTCTAGTTGTCTCATACCCCACCATCACAAACCTACAAACACCATCCATCTTGTACATTGAACCATATATATTTGACGTATAATAAATCCAAATCAATTGAAAAAAAATGTCCATCTCTGAAACCTCATCCTCTCCCGATCCCCCGATTCAACTCGTCTCCAAATCCGTCTCCGACAGACTCCTCTCCAAATTCTACGACGTCTCCGAGTTGGGTTTCGACTACACACAGAGCGCGCTGTGGTCTCCTCCGGTCCAAAGGAGAGTGTTTCTCGACTCTCCCGGCAATATCTCCACCGAGCACGACTTGGCCGCCAAGCTCCAGAGACGAAGGTCTCGTTCGTCTCGTCTCTCGTTCAATGTAGGTATTCTGATTCTGATTTTGTCTACGGCCGATATTATTTATTTTTTTACAATTATTTGGTGTTTTTAGTTAATGTTTATGGCTATTTATTTATTTGTTTAAATTGTGCAGGCTTGCTTGTGCTCTCCGAAGAGATTGTGAAAGGTTGGAGTTTGGGCATTGTATTTTTGGAAATGGCAGTGTTTGTGCTTGTGACTAGATTTGTATGATAGATCTTTTTATGTATAAAACTATAATATATCACCTTGGCGTATGTTCAGTCCAGTTTTCTATCTTGTTATTTTATTCTCACAATCCAGTATATTATTTCAACTACTTTCTCATGTTTTACCAGATAGCATTAAAATCTGTATCATCCCCAATTAGGCTATTTTTATGAGACGAAGAGAGTATAATTATTGAGACGAAACTAATTACAATAAACTCAAAGTATGATAACAAAGACTCGAACTCTAACCTCACTACAAAAGAATTACTTTATCCATCCGTGATTTATAGTCTCACTTTGACTCTACACGAATTTTATGAAATGTGAAGGAAAGTGGTGGAAAATATTAGTAAAATGTTGGTCTCACTTTTATATATTCATTTTATAATAAATTGTGAGTAAAGTTAATGGAATATTGAGTTCATTGTCTAAAATAGAAAAAGAATACTATAACTTTATATTATGGACGTACCAAAATAACAAATTTTGACATTGTTTTGTGGGTGGGGTTATAAACCTATCAACTGCACTACTAACCAAACACATGTTATATTTGAACAAAATAACCGTGTAATTTAATACTCCTTCCGTTTCATATTAATCGCAATTTCATTTTTTATTATTAATTTATGATTGATTTTTTAATGTAATTAAATTACTCCCTCCATCCTATTGAAGATAATCCACTTTCTTTTTTAGTTTATCTCAATCAAGATGAACCATTACCAAAAATGGAAACACTTTTATCTCCACTTTATTCTCTCACTCTTATTTTACTTTTTCCACTTAACAAACAAAATAAAGTTGCATAAAATCCCGTGGGTCATCTTCCTTGAGACGGAGAGAGTAGTATTTTAAGTATAATGAGAGATCATTTAATAATAAAATATTTAATTAATTCTAATATAATAATTAAATATCATAATTCTTTCTTAAAATATAAACAGTGTAAGTAGTTTGGGACGACTAGTGCGAGTAACATGGGACTAAAGGACTAAAATATGCTCCCGTCGTCACAACTAAGTTGAGTCAAAACTTTTGGGCACCGGAGATTAAGAAATTGGGTTGAAAAGTAGGAGAGAGAAATAAAATAGGAAGACAGAGTAAATAGGTGATGAAATAAAGTAAAAGTAATTGAATGTTTTGTTTTTTATCTAATATAAAAAAAATGATTCAATTTAGTTGGAGCAAAATAGTGGAAAAAGTGGGAATAAAACAGACACAGAGAATTAAAGCTAGCTACCTGCATAAACAACGACATGTACCTCCTTCGAAAGAATTTGGATGTCGATGCATTTAGGGCAAATCTACTGCACTCAACGAGAATGAATAGATGCAATAAATACAAAGATGCTGTTTGTACAACTAGCTGTAGTCCTATTTACTGAAGCTATTAGGAATAGCAGCATATATATTTGATATTTTGATTATTTAATTTCAGGCTTAACACCTTTGATTAACACAAATTCAATGAGGTGATCAGGCACGTGAAAGAAGAATAATTACTCTCTTCATTAACCATAAGCTCGAGGGGCCCGGACGATAGGTTCAGACAACAAAAATCAATTTTAAAATATTATTTTAATCAATTTTTAATTATTAAAAATGATTTTTGATTACAAATTTATTTGAAGAATGATTTTTTAAATTAAAATAAAAAACTAACGATTCATACTAAAATACGCACCCCTGAATTAGTGAAAGACTATATTTTTTAGAATATAATCCTTCAATAAGCAAGTTTTGCAGAGTAAACATTTTATAGATATATATTCCTTCACTCCGACCTTTTATAAATAGGTTTCGGCTCCAATTTTCATTGTGATTTCGATTTGAGATAAATGGTGTTTTATAGAAAGGATTTCAACTCTAAATTTCTTTGTGATTTTAATGTGAGACAATTAGTTTTAGTGTTTTACACTTAGAAAGAGAGTTTTTGATGTAACAATTAGTTTAGTAGAAAGGAAGTGTTCCTCAAGGGCAGCAGAATCTTGATACACAAACCTCATCATCTGGATATTGTTCCAGAGGAGAATTGCCCTGATGCACAACCTCTCCAAAGCAGAGATATGCACACCTCTAACAAAGTTAGATCATGTTATCTACTTTCTACAGTAGGAAATTAAAGGTTACAAAAGGCTCCTCTCATGCAACTTAACTTCTTTGTGTTGCTACTTAATCAAAATAACCTATGCTTATTAGTATTACCTTTACACTGGGCTTCATCCTTAATCAACGACCACACAATTGCCATGAAGAAAAACTATTGTATTACTCCACAGTCCACACAATATATAAAGTGTAAGGGCAAGCTAATTGCAGCCCAAATGTTTCTCGTTATGTGTATTTGTTGATCAACTTGTGTCTTGCAATATTAATCTCAATATTTTATATGATAATGTAAATTTAATTTAAGTAATGTAATTTTTTTTTTTTAAATAAGGAATATAGATGTTCTTTTAAATATGTTGTGTTTAATACTCCCTCCGTTCTATAGTAATGGAGGCGTTTCTTTTCGGCATGGAGATTAAGAAAAATTGTTTTAGGTGAGGTAAGTAAAGGGAGAATAAAGTGGAAAATGAAAAAGGTAGAGAGATGAAGAGAGAAAAAAGTAAGAGAAAGTAAAGTAGGTGTGGAAAATGTGTTGACTTTTACTAGAAGGAAATGACTCTATTACTATGGAATGTACCAAAATGGCAAAATGACTCTATTACTATGGAACAAATGGAGTATAATATACTCCCTCCGTCCCTCTGTAGTGAGTTAAGCGAGTTAAGTGAGTTAAGTGAAGGGAGAATAAAGTGGGAAAGGAAAAAGGTAGAGGGATGAAGAGAGAGTAAAGTAAGAGAGAAGAAAAGTTGGTGTTTTTTACCAAAATAGAAAATGACTCAGCTACAGTGGGACAACCAAAAAAGGAATATGACTCAGCTATAGAGAGATAGAGGGAGTATTTTGCTATTTATAATATGTGAAAACAAAAAATAATAATAATAACACTAAAAATTAAATAAAAAAATGAGTTTTAATTGATAGAGCGGACACTAGTCCGAATCACTGTAGACGGAAGGGTCGGATGAATAAATGTTGATGTGGCGACCACTAGTCCGCCCACTAAGGCGAGCTAGTGGTCCGACCATTGTGGATGCTCTAATTAATTGTTTTTCCTTTTAACAAAATTATAGCACAGGTTATCTTTCTTATTTTATTCTCACGAGTCACATCTGCTTTATTATCCATTCATTTTTCTATTTTTCCACTATCTTTGTGTTTCAGTTAATTCTTTAAATATTATTTTCTAAAAAGAACCAACAACTCCTTGATAATTTGCATTCGAGAGAAGTTTTTAGTGAGAGTGTTCGAGTCTTAGGAAATAAAGGAGTTAATCTTGACGTATTAGGATGAAACTTTAATATTAAAGTTAATCTACAGAATGTGTGCAATCGGGAGAGGCCTAGCCTAGACTAGGGACTTTCCTAGTAAACCTAAAGACATAAATCCGCATAAACATATTTTTGAATTGAGCTTACAATATTTCCGTTGTAGTTGGATCATTAACTCTACCTTTCCCCAACTTAATATATATTTTACTCATTCTTTTTGTTTAATTTGTTCATTTTTTCAGTACATTGCTAGAAAAACCAAACAAACTACTACCTCCATTTCATTACATGAGTCACATTTAGTGTGCATTTAGTGTGCGCATGGATTTTAAGAAATGTAAATAAAAGTGGGTTGAATAAGTTAATGGACTATGAGTCTCACTTATATATACTCCTCCGTCCCAAGGAAGATGACCCCTTCTTGGGACAACATGGGATTTTATGCATGCCAATTTAAATTGTTTAAGAAGGGAGAGAGAAAGTTATTGGGTGTTAAAAAGTAGGAGAGATGAAGTAAATTAATAGAGATAAAAATTATTGATATTTAAAAGTAGAAGAGATGAAAAAAATAAGAGAGAGAATGGTTGTTGGATGTTTAAAAGTAGGAGAGATGAATAAAGTAAGAAAGGAAAAAGATAATTGAGTATTTTAAATATGTCCTAAATAAGAAAGAGATCATCTTGGTTGAGACAGACGAAAAAAGGAAGTGTGTCATCTTCAATAGGATGGAGGAAGTATTAATTTTATAATAAAATGTGAATGAATAAGTTGGTGGAATGTGAGGTAAACTTAACATTTATAGTAAAAAATAAATGTGACTTTTATTGTGGGACAGACAAAAATGATAAAATATGACACATATTGTGGGACGGAGGTAGTATTTGCTAGTCTAAATACTATTCAAAATTCATTCATGTACTTAATTAAGTTGTTTTTTTTTACTTGTTCTATTTAATTACTTTTTTACTTGCTTATTTAGTTTATTATTTGGATAAAATTCATCTATACAAATAGTATATGAAACTTAGTACTCCTTAATAGCTAGCTAGTATGTGAATTTATTCCATGTGTTTGATATCTTGTGCTTACCTTTAGTTATACTACAAGATCTACTCTGTATACTTGCAGATATTTTTAGTGCTAATAAAATGTGTATCAAATTTTTGGCGTCGTTGCCGATGAATAATTTCACGTTTAGATTGATATGTTAGAAAGGTCAATAATACGAGTTTGGATTTCTTTTTTACTTTTTTTAGTTTTGTTTATTGTCTTTTACAGGCAGTACATGCGAACACACTCCGGGAAGAATATCTTGGAGTCTTTACACTTAGAAAATCATAAGAACATGTACAAAATTCAAGTGTGAAGAGATGGGAGACAATGATCTTTTCGCTAGGCTACAACAAGAAGTGGAAGACTCTCGGCAGAGTTGGCAGAACAAAGAGCTGAAAGAGAAATATTGGCCAAAATAGATACTCATGTCATGAACATGTTTAATCATGGTGTGAATATCCCTTTAGGTCTTAGATTGGATGCCAACAATTTCGAGTTGAGGATGTCATTAATCAATAGTGCTGAGCAAAGCGCTTTCGCTGGAAGGGTCATTGAAGATGTTAACTGCCACCTGACCAAGTTCATCAAGATCGCATATACGGTCAAACTAAATGAAGTAGATGATGATGTCGTAAGGATAAGACTCTTACCCTTTTCATTAATTAATGTGGTTAGAGAGTGGTATGAACGTATGTCTGCAGAAAAAGTGACCAAGTGGGACGACATAGTTGGGCTCTTTTTAGATAAATACTACCCGTCTGAAATTGAAGGGCGAGATCTTCCTGTTTCTCCAACGAGATGACGAGCTCCTGTATGAAGCACTTGCTAGATTCAAAACCTAAACCATAGTTTCGATTTAAGCATGTATCCTTTTTGATGTATGTAATGAAAAAATTGCAAGTTTGTTGGATGCAGGTAGCAATGGATCATTCTTGAATAGAGGAGGAATAGCTACCATGGAAGTTATAAAGAAGAGTTAGCATCGAAGAGTATAAATTGTTCAAAGGAACTGCATAACTCGAGGAGGATAGCTGCATTAGAGAGCGGAGGAATGGAGGACTTTGCAAAAGAATTGACAGCCATGCACAGTAGGATGGATAAGATTTAGTCACCAAGACAAGATGGATGAGAAACTTACAATATGGTGGTAGCGAACTATGTTCAGAATGGGGGATCTAATCGTCCGTACAATAGAAATTATCCCATAATTAGGGGGAGTAATTATAATAACTATTCTTGAAATAGTCCTCGTCCAAATCTTTCCTATGCTAACAATAATTATCTTCAACCTCCAACACAATTTTTAGTGACTAATGGAGCAATCAACAGGGATGACAAAGATGACGTGCTCCAAAATATTATGGCGAGGATGGATAAGGATAAGAAGGCTACAAACACCAGAGTTGATGGGATAGAAGGAAACATAGTCAAACTATGTGAAACCTTGTCCTCATTGATCACTCATATCAGAAATCCGGCGCAGTCCACACACATCCTAGTCCAAGCCCAAATATTATACTTCTTGTATTTCCTAAATATAATTTTTTTTTTGTCTGTTTTCCAAAAATAGAAACTTTCCATTTTAGAAAATGTGCCTCACAATCCGCTAACACTAATTCCAATACTTTTTGCTTCCTCTCTCTTACTTTAATCATTTTTTCTCTTCATCTGTCTTATTTTACCCATTGTGCATAAAACTCGTAGAATTTTCAATGTTCCTATTTATAGGAAATGAAGGAAGTAGTTATTTCTCGTCCAAATTCTAATCTTAACATAATTTCATAAGTACGGTAAATTTTTTATATTAACTCATATATTTTAAAGTTCCTACCATTTTGATTTTTTTCAAAAATAACTCAAAAAACACGGCATAAAATTGCGTGCTAAAAAAACAAAAATATGTAATAATTAATGGAGGGGTTATAAAATTGAAAAATACGTTAAATTTTAAAATATATACTATGAAAATATAATTTTATGTGCAACCTATCCATAACTTCACCGGTGGGTTTAGGCTAGGCCGGGCCTGAATTTATAGAAAAAAACACAACCCAGATCGTTTCAACGTTAGGCTTGGGTCTGGCCAGACTGGACCCCAAATCGTATGGCCCATGACCGGTTCCGCCTCGGCCAGGCCAAACCAATCCATTTGACAACTCTAGCTCACAAGAGGGAGTTCAAATTTAACTTGGCCCAAGTACATATAATAAATCTTTTCCCCACCACAAAACACTCCCATTGATCACTCTCCGTCCCAATCTCTCTCTATCTCTAATAAACTAAGATATCCTCCACCATGGCTCCAAAATCTTTGATCTTCATCTCTCTTCTTCTTCTCCTCTCAACCCTAATTTCCTCAACAAGAGGTAGGCAACTGCCGGAGGTGCCGGAACGGCGGCGAAACCAACTCCCGGCAATGGACGAAAGGTTGTACCTAGAGGCGCTGCCGAAGGGCACTGTGTCGAACTCAGCCCCAAGCAAGAGAGGCCACTCACACAACAACGATGAGAAGCTCATCGCCCGCCATCTCGCCACCGTTGACCGGATCCTCCGGTCCGTTCCCAGCCCCGGCATGGGCCACTAGCTCCGATCACCCTAAATTATTAATCTTTTTTTATTATTTAGAGTTTTAAAAAAGAGTTTTTCTTTTATTTTATTTATTTTCTTGATTCGATCTTAGTCGAAACTATTGATCCTTTGTTGATGACAAGTTTAGAGATTCAAATTTTTTGTACATGAAAGAAATGTATAGAATAATCCTTTCTGGGGGTGTTCAGCTTGAAAGATTGTATCCGAAATTAAATTTGTTGTGTGTTTTATTTATGAGATTCAACCTCATGACTCAATCCTAGATACATGGAATAATTAATCATAGCTAACCCTCTAAGACTAAAATAATCTCACCACTCAATTCTAAATTGTATTTTATATTATTTTATATTGCAAACCGAACGCCACCTTTATGGTCTATCAATTGTAATGAAAGTTTTATAAGTATGCTTTTATTAGTTGGTAAAAAAGTGGTTAGCTCTTGATGATTATATATTCTTTATAAACGAATGGATTCAATCGGATGATAATAAAAGTGTAAATGATTTATAAGGTCGAATTTTTTTATCTCGTCCTAATCACGTGTCTACAATTATGTATACCAGGGTTGGAGAAATGAACACGAAATGCGATATTTTTTCATCAATAATATAGTATTGTCGGTAAAGTTTTGAAATTTTGAAATACATATTGAAGCGTTTATCGAAGATTTAGTGCAATTTCTGGGCCATTTTTAAGGAATTATGATCTAAGTTCCATGGCTTGAAAGATTTTCATTTACGTTGGTTCTCAAAATTATAGTTAAAAAAAACATATATTCAAAATTGAATTAAATTACGAAGGACGATGGTTGGGACTTGGGAAGCAAATTGAATCGATTCAAAATTTTCCTATGCGATCCATTTGACTTTGATAGAAGTTGATATGAACGTTTCAACAGATATAGGGATGGCAAATTGTGTGAATTGGGTAATTATCGGATTAATCCTATATCGACTCAACCCTTCAAGATCAAATCCTAAACCAATTCAAAATTATTGGGTCCAACTCAATAACTTCGTGCATGTTCGTGTGGATTATCATGTCATTCAAAAAATGTCAACCCTGCGGTTAATGATAGTAACTTAATATAAAATTTAGTTTGATATAACACGATAACAATATATATATATATATAGGAGTGCGATCATATCATAACTCATATTTATGTGATAACCTAATAACCCTATCATTTTATGGGTCAAAAGTATCATTTTTACTAAAAATGATATTTATACATGATAAAATGATATTTTTTCAGCATGCATAAAATGATACTTTTATTCCATAAAATGATATTCTGTTCTATAAAATGATATTTTCGTCCATAAAATGAGGGTTATTAGGTTATCACCATAAATATGGGTTATGATATGATCACATCCCTATATATATATATATATATATATATAGGGGCGTGTTAGGGTCCTTACAGCATCTTAGTGTAAAACACAGCACTAATCACAGCCCTTAGATCCTTAGATTGGATGGCTGTGATAAGCTACATTATCATACTAAAAATGTACATTATTCGCCGAGGTACATTATTAGAATGGAAATGTACATTGTAAGACTAAAACTGTACATTATTAAACTAAAATGCTACATTATTATCCGAGCTACATTATTAGTCTAAAATTCTACATCATTAGATGACACGTGGCATTAATCTAACCGTTAGATCATAAGATCCAATGGACTGCAAGTGTTTTGAGTTTTACTTATACTTAGCGTTCTGACCTGAATACATCCCTATATATATATATATATATATATATATATATGGATGTGATCAATTGCTAACTAATTATCAATCCAAAATTGAGACCAATTTTTAACCATTAGATTAGAAGATCTTGTGGTTGATATAATACCAAGTGTAATATATTTTAAATTTAAATAATTATTAATTAAATTAAGAGAGTATTAATGTCAAATCAATATGTGTAGTAATTATAACTAACTACTTTCTCTCTCCTCAAAATCATCTCAAATCTTTAAATTTACGTAACTCTCTCAATTTAAATTATTTTTTTGCAAAAAATATATCAAATTAAAGATAATTTAATAAGGATTCCTACGAGATCTCAATTGCATATGTTCTGACGATGTTCGGGAGATGAAATTTGATAAATTATATTTCAATTTTCGTACATGTTGACAAACAACTTTTATCAACAAATGCAACAAAAAATCTCAATATATTGTAGGCAAAATGTCAATATTATGCATGTCCAATCTCAATAAAATTGATATTTTCTTGTTCTTGTGTTGATATTCTAATGTCATATTGTTGATATTTTTAATACACAATGTTGATATAAAAAAACACTCACGAAAATTATCATATGATAACATAATGACGATATTACCCTTTTATTGATATTTTGTCTACTATTTATTGAGATTTGTGAGCTTTAATCTCATCCACTCATTTTAAAATCCAAGGGTAGAGATTTAGTCTTGATTTTGGATTAGGGTGCTATAAGCATTAGAATAGGACCCTCTATATATATATATATATAGGTTCATGATCAATTGAGATTTTTTAGGCTAAATGAGAAATGAGATGCAATATCAGCCACTCATTTTTATTAAATGAGTGGTCCATAATTTGCCACATAGAAAATATTTTCAGATTAATTAGTTATGGAAGGGCACAATGGTAATTTCATGTTTAAATTATGTTCTTCCGTTCGTCTCTCCTTCCCAAATCTCTGTAGCTGATTTCCATCCCAGCCCATCTGCCGCCGCCCTAAAAATCTCCACCACAATCTCCGTCGGTGACAAGCTCCTCGACGCCACTTCTCCGTCTCCATCGCGCCGCACGTCCAAATGCTCTGCTGCCAACCCGCCGACGCCAACGTCACAGCGCTAGCCGCGCTGCTCAATCCCGCCGTCAAGGACGATTTGTGAGTGAAAGAGACCTCAATTGAAATCGTTTTTGTTTGAGAAGCTCCTCCGATAGCGTTCAAGGCGGCCTCACCATCTTCTGCCCCTCCGATGAAGCTCTCGATGATTTCCGCCCTCGGTTTTTCTTTAATTTCCCCCCAATTTCAATTTTATTGACCTAATTTAGCTCAATCGACTCGATTTCTGATCTGATTTTGACAATTAGGTACAAAAACCTCACCGCCGAGGGGAAATCGTCGCTGCTGCTGTACCACGGCGTGCCGGTGTACAACTCGCTCAAAATGTTGAGAGCGAGCAACGGATTGATGAACACTCTCGCGATGAAGGGACGAAGAAGTTCGACTTCACGGTGCAGAATGACGGCGACGACGTCAAGCTGAAGACGAAGATCGTGACGGCGACGATCACCGGAACTCTGATCGACGAGGATCCGCTCGCAGTGTTTAAGATCTACGAGGTGCTGCTGCCGAAGGAGCTCTTCAAGGCGGCGCCGAAGCCGGCGCCGAAGTTGAAGAGCAAGAGCAAGGGCGCGGCAGCTGGCGGTGATGACGACGATGAGGAGGCCGATGGTCCTGGACCTGATTCCGACGATCTGGCGGCGGCGGATGAGGATGATAGCAACGACGGCGAGAGAGTCCGCGGCGGCGGTGTTGCAACGCTCTGCTTCAGTTTGGCGCTGGGATTTTTGGCATACATTTGTTAATTTTCTTTTTTCGTTTTTTTTTTTTAAAATATTTAAGTATATTTGTAATTTATTTATTTTTGCTTTTGGAGTTGTGGTGTGGATTTGATTCAATTGAAATACGAGTTGTTGACATTCGATAGTTTCGGTATTGATATGTGAATTATAAGTATTATTTTTTAGTTGTTGACATTTTAATACAAGTTGTTGACATTCGATAGTCTCGGTATTGATATGTGAATTGTAAGTGTTATTTGTTAGTTGTTGACATTTTAATCGAGTTGTTGACATTCGATATTCTCGGTATTGATATGTGAATTGTAAGTGTTATTTTTTAGTTGTTGACATTTTAATACAAGTTGTTGACATTCGATATTCTCGGTATTGATATGTGAATTGTATGTGTTATATGTTAGTTGTTGACATTTTAATACGAGTTGTTGACATTCGATATTCTCGGTATTGATATGTGAATTGTAAGTGTTATTTATTAGTTGTTGACATTTTAATACGAGTTGTTGACATTCGATATTTTCGGTATTGATATGTGAATTTTAAGTGTTATATTTTAGTTGTTGACATTTTAATACGAGTTGTTGACATTCGATATTGATATAGAAGATTTGAAGATTTGAATGTTGAAGATTTGATAATTTGAAGATTTGAATGTTGAAGATTTGAAAATTTGAAGATATGAATGTTGAAGATTTGAAGATTTGAATGTTGAAGATTTGAAGATTTGAATGTTGAAGATTTGAAGATTTGAATGTTGAAGAAGATTTGAAGATTTGAAGATTTGAATGTTGAAGATTTGAAGACTTTAGAAAATGATTTCAAATATATTTTATTTTTGTCCTCTACATTATTAATGAAAAGACAATTATACCCCCTTGTTGACATAATGTGATAGTTGTTGACATTAAGTTAATCTTGTGAATTAGTGGCTGAGATTGCATCTCATTTCTCAATTATGCCCAAAAAATTCATCCTAACAAGACCCTACATATATATATATATAGGGGTGCGTTAAAATGACAACACTCTTAAAATGACAATGTGACACCACGCTAGACTGCAATATTATATATGCTAGACTGCAATAGTATAAACGCTAATTGCAGTCTAGCGTATTGGATATTGCAGTCGGGAAAAGTTGCAGTCTAGTGTATTGGATATTGCAGTCCGTGAAAATTTACCCTTGAGCAATTTTTATGATTGCCACATGGCAGCTTATTATTCGTCCACATGTACAAATGATTGGCTAGGAATGGTGGTATGGTGTTACTTTAAGAGGTGTTGTCATTTTAACACAATCCTATATATATATATATATATATATATATATATATATATATATATATATATATATATATAGGGAGATGATCAAAACAAGTATGTGTTTAAATCCAGAAATGCCGCCCAAATCTTGGCCCTAGGATTAGATGATCTAATGGTCAATAATTAACCCAAAACACGAAAGGTCATAATTAAGTAGTTTTAGGTCATATTATAAGATTTGGGTTTATGTCATGTTAAGATCATTTTAGGTCATGCTTTGTTAGCATGACCTAAAAATAAACTAACTATGACCTAAAAATGCCTTACGTATGATCGTGTTCTGCATTTCTGTATTTAAATCTGGTCTTCATAGATCAAAACCCTATATATATATATATATATATATATATATATATATATATATATATATATAGGGGAGCATTAATCTCCTTTTACACCCTTAGATACTATTTCCTTCTTAATATCATCCACTAGATTATAGTAATGGACGGTCAAGATCAATCTTGGTAAATGGATCCCGGCTTGCATTATTTGTCATATGTTGTGCATTATGAGGGTGTATTAGTAATCACACCATAGCTCAGAAACGTTTTAAAACGGAAAGGCCGAGAAATTAGCGGGATTTTGTTATTCCTTCCATCTGTTCATTCTCTCTCACTCCATCCCATCAAAGCACGACTCAACAACTTCTCCCCTCATTCAAAGCCCAAAAACCCTAGCCGGCAAAGGGGAAACCGCAGATTCCGAGCGCCGCCGTCAATCGTGTCAGTGAATCGCGACGCCGAGCATCGATTCGGAGTCACCGAGTTCAGGGTTTTGTACGCTTGCGCCGATGGACGTCGATTCAACTAATTTATATAGAAAAGGTGTGTTTTTAAGTCTTGATTCGTAGTTTGAAACACTTCAAATCGCGGTTTTTTTGTCAAGTAAGCCTCCGCACGGTAATCGTTGTTCGTTTTTTTGGGCGATGGAGTTCCTTTTTGCTGTAATGCACAAAACTTTTGTTTTTTTTAAAAACAAAATTACGAATTTCTGAGTAGCAGTGGTTGGGTTATCCCAATTTTCAAGTATATTCATGGTTTCTAAGTTGAATTTTGTTTGGTCTTTGAAATTGACGTTTAAAACGTACTGCAGTGGTTGAATTTGCTCTAAGACTACGAGTTTTCGTTTGCATCTTTTGTAGGTGATAGATTTTGGTCAAGATTTGTGGGTTCTGTTGACGAATTAACTTTGGTTATGGTGTAAAATCTAAAGTGTGTTCTGTTCTTCTTGCGTTTGTTAGTGTGGGAATGTCGAAAAGATGGCACCCCTTCAGAAGCCAGCCAACGCAGCCCGAACGTGAGAATGCCTCGCCTTTTAACTAATTTGATAGTATTTTTTTACACTTATTATGGTGCATTGTTCAGTATTTGTTATGCATTTGTGTCATTATTATTTGCATTATAATTCTATTCTATCTCTGTTGAATTGTTGTCACATTATTAAGCGCATTAGCTGCATTATATTGAGGGATTTCACCATTGTTGATGTATGTGCTTTGTAATAGTCATTATTAGGTTGGAATTGTGCAATATTGGTTATTTGGAATCACAGATGTACATTATTAGGTTGAAGTTATGCATTATTATATGGTCTATTAATATTACTGTAAGGTCATACAGCGGAAATTTTAACAATGACATAGTATGATGTTGTCACTTATTATGTTGCATTTTTCAGTGATTGTTGTGCATTTTTATCATTATTATTTGTCGGAACTGAAAGTAATGTTATTGATCTCGACTCTGTAAAATTGTGACGTTTTCAGTAGCTTTCTGAATTTTTTCTGGGTTTATAGTGGATTTCGATCCGGGACTGAAAGTGATGTCGATTTTGTGTCTTACAGAGAACAAATGACGAAGAGAGGTAGAGCATACAATACCCAACCAACAGACTACGAAGGTTACATACTAGTGCCCCTGTGTTGATGCATTATTTATAGGTTTTGTGAATTATGAAGGCTTTTCTTTGCATTATGACTGGTATTAAATTAATATTAGCCATTATTAGATTATTATGTTGCACTACCCAGTGGACATGATTGCATTATGTTTCTGATTTATTGCATTATACATTGGCAGACATGTGTTACTGTGAGTTAAGTTATACAACCAGAGATATGCCACCGGGTTTTGGAAGAAGAGGCCGCCAAACTTCGTCTTCGAGAAGTGGGTCGAAGATTACGAGCTGAATTGATCACATGAGTAGTCATTGAAACGCTCTTTAGTTTATTTTGAACAATGTGGTTTTTTTAGGATAACGCATTTTGGAAGGAAAAAAGACGAATTATTTGTTGGTCAATTTTGAAAAATACTTAGCTCTTGCTAAATGAAACATATTGTGGTGCTAGTGTGTGATGTCGTAATCAGAACATATATAATGTATGTAATGAGCCAAGTAATGCCAATGTATTGATTAATAATGTCAAAAAGGGTAACACGTTAACAGGATTTTACTGAACTCTTGCTAGCTGCTGGCTATGCAATAATGAAACAAATGATTCGAATAATGTACAGAATGTGCTTAATTATGCAAAAATGAAATCTACAACAAGTTCTGTCGTAGCGTGCAATAATGCACATAATCATGAACGATAATGCACGGAACAAGGTTAATAATGCAAGGCTAATAAAATATTTTTAATATAAAGTTCATCGCTACAACTATATAATGCAAACTATATGTATTCAAAATGCACATTATCATAATAAAATTCAAATGTAGTATGTATGGAATGTTCATTGTAGTATGTACAGTAGTAAGTTAACAACTAGAACAAAAAAATGAACAATTTCTTCATTTATAATGCACATTAACGTGCAAAAAATGCAAATGTATTACCCCTAAAGTGTTTACATTGGTAGGATTACTAACAATAACATCAAGCTTTCCTCTTCCCCTTACTCAGCTTTTTCTCCTTCGACATCTCCTTAAGCATATGACAGTTTCTAGAGTCGTGATGCCCCATCTCATGGCATGCCTTACATTGTCTTAGAGGACTAGAAGCGTCCTTCAAAGCCTTTACAAAATATGCATTACAAAGTCTATTATATGCATTATAGAAAGATACATGTCCCTTATGTGTATAGGTTAAGAGAACTCCATAACCCAGACGAATTGTAAACCATATATGATTCAATGAAACTCGTTCACTTTGAAGAAAACACATGGTACTTAGTAATTACTAAACCCTAGCCCCCAATGGTTGCTAAACCCTTGGGGAATAAATGAAACTTTCGGTAAAGACAAAAACATGCATTAAAGAGTACAAAACATGCATTACAAAGTATATTATATGCATTATAGAAAGAAACATGTCCCTCCTTATGTGTACAGGTTAAGAGAACTCCATAACCCAGACGAATTGTAAACCATGTATGATTCAATGAAACTCATTCACTTTGAGGAAAACACGTGGTACTTAGTAAGTACTAAACCCTAGCCCCCAATGGTTGCTAAACCCTTGGAGAATAAATGAAACTTTCGGTGAAGACAGAAAACGTGCATTAAAGATTACAAAACGTGCATTACGAAACCTATTATAGGCATTATAAACCGATAGGTGTCGATTATGTGTATAGGGGAAGAGAACTCCCTAACCCAGACGAATTGTAAACCATATATGATTCAATGAAACTCGTTCACTTTGAAGAAAACACTTGCTACTTAGTAAGTACTTTACCCTAGCCCCCAATGGTTGCTAAACCCTTGGGGAATAAATGAAACTTCGGCAAAGACACAAAAACGAACAGAAAAAAAATATTTGCAATGAACCATTATACCAAACAATCGGTGTTCAAGTCAGCCATCGGTATTATAAACGATGAATGTAGAAATTTAATTACTTTCTTCCATTTTGTAGAAAACAAAATCAATAAACTATTGCTCCCAAAAACGGTTTCCAATAATAAACCACAACCAATAGAGATTTTACAGAGAATGTGACGGAAGAAAAGGGAGATGATCCGACAATGGAATGTCTTCAACGTTGGAAAAAGGGAGAAGATTCTGGAGAGAACTGTTTATTTTTGTGAAATAATCGCTAGAATCATGGGAAGGAGAAAATCATGGACATACCATAACCAACTCAAAGTTTGAATACCAATTTGGCCCCTATCGGTTTTTTAAAGGATTAAAAATTAATAAATCAGCCACAATTTTGGGCCATTAGATGCATAAAATAAAGGGATAAGATTAAAAAGGAAAAAGAACAAAAGATGTAAAAAGGATTTGAATACATCCATATATATATATATATATATATATATATATATATATATATATATATACATACAGGGGTGTGTTAGGGTCCTTACAGCATCTTAGTGTAAAACACAGCACTAATCACGGCCCTTGGATCATTAGATTGGATGGTTGTGATTAGTTACATTATCATACTAAAAATCTACATTATTAGCCGAGGTACATTATTAGACTAGAAATGTACATTGTAAGACTAAAACTGTACATTATTAAACTAAAATGCTACATTATTATCCGAGCTACATTATTAGTCTAAAATTCTACATCATTAGATGACACGTGGCATTAATCTAACCGTTAGATCATAAGATCCAATGGACTGCAAGTGTTTTGAGTTTTACTTATACTTAGCGTTCTGACCTGAATACATCCCTATACATACATATATATATATAGGGTTTTGATCTATGAAGACCAGATTTAAATACAGAAATGCAGAACACGGTCATACGTAAGACATTTTTAGGTCATAGTTAGTTTATTTTTTAGGTCATGCTAACAAAGCATGACCTAAAATGATCTTAACATGACATAAATCCAAATCTTATAATATGACCTAAAACTACTTAATTATGACCTTCCGTGTTTTGGGTTAATTATTGACCATTAGATCATCTAATCCTAGGGCCAAGATTTGGGCTGCATTTCTGGATTTAAACACATACTTGTTTTGATCATCTCCCTATATATATATACATATATATATATGGGAGAGGTCAATTGTTAACTAATTAGCAATCCCAAATTAAGACTAAATCTTAGTCATTAGATTAGAAGATCTAGTGGTTGAAATAATGTCACATGGATTATATTTTTAATTAAGAAAATTAATAAATAAAATTAGAGGGTATTAATGCCAATTCTCTCTCATTAAAATCATCTTAAAACTTTAAATTTACGTAACTCTCTTGATTTAAATTATTTTTTCACAAAAAATATATCAAATTAAAGATAATTTCATAAGGATTCCAACGAGATCTCAATTGCATATGTTCCGACGACCTTCAGATGATGAAATTTGATATTTTTTATTTTAGTTTTCGTGAATGTTGATAACAGATTTTTATCAACAAATACATCAAAAAATCTCAATAAAACCATGTAAAAATCTCAATAAATATGTGTTGATATTTTCTTGTACTAGTGTTGATATTCTTTTGTCATATTGTTGATACACTATGTTGATATAAAAAAACATTCACGAAAATGATCATATGATAACATAATGACGATATTACCCTTTTGTTGATATTTTGTCTACTATTTATTGAGATTCGTAAGATTTAATCTCATCCATTCATTTTAAAATCTAAGAGTGGAGATTTGGTCTTAATTTTGGATTAGGGTGCTATATGCATTAAAATATGACCATATATAAATATAGGGACGTGATCAGATTAATAAGTGAAATTCTGTCAAAAATTAAAGCAAATCTCAGTCATTGGATCTTGTAATGTAACTGTTAGATTAATGCCACGTGTCATCTAATAATGTAGATTATTGGTCAAATAATGTAACTTAGCTAATAATGTACTAATTTAGTACAATAATGTAGAATTTTAGTCTAATAATGTAGCTCGGTTGATAATGTAACATCTTGAGTTAATAATGTAGTTTATCACAACCATCCAATCTCAGGATCCAAGGGCTGAGATTTGTTTTGATTTTTAACAGAATTTCACTTATTGACCACAAATCCATCCTTAAAAACCGAACTAGAGACCAAATTAGGGCCACTCATTTTTCTTAATCTTATGGTTATGATTAATTTACAATTAGTTTAATATTTTATTAAATAAAAACGTTTTTTTTAGATATTTTTTATTATTTTTTAAAAAAAAAAATTTTTTAATTTTTTTAATATTTTTTTTAAAAAAAAATTAGTTTTTTTTTTTTTTTTTTTATTCGATAAAAACTTGCTGGAGTAAATAATGAACTATATTCACTACATAATGAACTAAATGAATGTATGTTATGAACTTATTACTTCATTCAGTCGTGCTATTACTTCATTCCGTTAGTTTATTACTTCATTTATTCATGCTATTACTTCATTCTGTTAGTTTATTACTTCAATCAGTCATGTTATTACTTTATTCCATTAGTTTATTACTTCATAATGTGTTATGACATAATTATCTTTCAGTTGGGTTTAAGGTTATTACTTCATTCCGTTAGTTTATTCCTTCATTCAATCATGTTATTACTTCATTCCGTTAGTTTATTACTTCATTCAGTCATGTTATTGTTATGAGCTTATTACTCCATTCAGTCGTGTTATTACTTCATTCTGTTCGTTTATTACTTCATTCAGTCATGTTATTGTTATGAGCTTATTACTTCATTCAGTCGTGCTATTACTTCATTCCGTTAGTTTATTACTTCATTTATTCATGCTATTACTTCATTCTATTAGTTTATTACTTCATTCTGTTAGTTTATTACTTCAATCAGTCATGTTATTACTTTATTCCATTAGTTTATTACTTCATAATGTGTTATGACATAATTATCTTTCAGTTGGGTTTAAGGTTATTACTTCATTCCGTTAGTTTATTACTTCATTCAATCATGTTATTACTTCATTCCGTTAGTTTATTACTTCATTCAGTCATGTTATTGTTATGAGCTTATTACTCCATTCAGCCGTGTTATTACTTCATTCCGTTCGTTTATTACTTCATTCAGTCATGTTATTGTTATGAGCTTATTACTTCATTCAGCCGTGCTATTACTTCATTCCGTTAGTTTATTACTTCATTTATTCATGCTATTACTTCATTCTGTTAGTTTATTACTTCATTCCGTTAGTTTATTACTTCATTCAGTCATGTTATTACTTCATTCCATTAGTTTATTACTTCATAATGTGTTATGACATAATTATCTTTCAGTTGGGTTTAGGGTTATTACTTCATTCCTTTAGTTTATCACTTCATTCAATCATGTTATTACTTCATTCTATTAGTTTAGTACTTCATTCCGTTAGTTTATTAGTTCATTCAGTCATGCTATTACTTCATTCCATTAGTTTATTACTTCATTCAGTTATGTTATTACTTCATTTTATTATTTTATTACTTCATAATGTGTTATGACATAATTATCTTTCAGTTGAAGTAAATTCAGTATATAATGAATGCGAAAAATTACTTCATAACATACATTCATTTAGTTCATTATGTAGTGAATATAGTTCATTATTTACTCCAGCAAGTTTTTATCGAATAAACAAAAATTCTAAAAAAAAAATTTTAAATTAAAATTTTTTTTAAAAAATTTTAAAAAAATTTAAAAAAAATAAATTAAAAATGTTTTTATTTAATAAAATATTAAATTAATTCTAAATTAATCATAATCATAAGATAAAGAAAAATGAGTGGCCCAAATTTGGTCTATAGTTCGGTCTTTAAGAAGGGTTCGACATTGATCACAACTCTCTCTCTCTCTATATATATATATATATACACAGGGGAGCATTAAGGTCCTATTGCCCCCTTAGTGTCTATTTCCTTCTTAATATCATCCATTAGATTAAAAGGCTGGATGGTCTAGATTAAGATTTCATAACTGACTCCGTGATACATTATTTGGTGGATTTGGTGCATTATAGGGGTAGAAATGTAAACAAAGCATTTATGTCACACGTTTAAAAACTGTAGGTCCGATAATTAAGCAGGATATTCCCTTCCACACACTCTCTCTCATTCCAAACGTCTCCCCCATTCCAATTTCGATCATAACCCTTTCCCCCAATTCCACTCCTAGTCAAAACCCTAGCCGCCGAGAAGAGACCACCAAAACGGTTTTCCACGCTGTTATATCTTTGTTAAAACCTTTCGGCCAAGTGAACTCTACGTTTCTCAGTCGTTTCAGCCTTCTTCGTCGTTGTACGGTTGCCATTGCAGTGCAGATCTGGTGGAAACTGAATCAAAGCCGGCGATTTCGGGTAAGTTATGAAGCTTCGACATTTTAGCAAAGTTATTATGGTGGGTTTTTCTATAAATCAGCACTTCGTGTTCATTGTTGTTAAGTTTTTTCTGTAAATCAGCACTTCGTGTTCATTGTTGTTAAGTTTTTTCTGGAAATCAGCACTTCTATTAATTTACAGTTTTTGGTTTGGTGATGGATTTCGATTTTGGTTTGCTACATTACTGATTTTAGGTTTTTCAATTGGGTTTTTCTTCATTATTGATTGATTGGTTTGTTATTAATTATTGTGTTTAAAATTGTGGTTTCTGTTCATTACCATTTATTTGTGTTTATGTTCATCAATGATTCTAAATCCTTGATAGTGGAAGTTTGATAATTTGCAGTGCGTTATTTGTGCATTTATGTGAAATTGTGAATCAATTAATACATTATTTGTTTGATCATGTTACGTCATGTAATCAGATGCGTACATTAATGGTTCAATTTTGGTGGATCATATTAATGTACATCATTTAGCCAGTTATGTACATTAAATGGTTCTATTTTGGTGCATTATTTATACCGTTTTGTACATTACATTAGTTTAATTTGATACATTATTCATACTGTTTTGTTGCCTTGTTCTCGACAGCAGCAAAGCAACCTAGGTTGGATTTTGATGAAGCATCCGATGATTTCTCTTGCCATTGCATAGAAGTTTCGCCAGCGATTGGCCGAGATAGAGTCTAGTAGAGCCCAAGAAGAAGCTGCTCAAAGAAAACCTAGAGGGAAGAAAGAGAACCACCTGTACTGCCGACGGTGCCCGACAGAAGCATAATATGTACATTATTCACTATTACGAATGTACATTATTAGATACTATTGGTACATTATTCGCTATTACGAATGTACATTATTAGATACTATTGATACATTATTTACCGTACCAAATCTAATACACACATTAAAAAATGAAATTTAATTCATTTGGTGGTATTATACCCTAGCCCCATTGATTGATAAACCCTAGGGGAATGAATCAACTTCGGTGATGGTTTCGTTTGTGAGTGAGTACTACAACCTAGCCCTATGGATTGCTAAACTCAAAGGCATGAATTCAAGTTCCTTTCAAAATTATTCTCTACCATCTGTACATTATTCACTGCTACAAATGTACATTATTAGATACTATTGGTACATTATTTATTGTACCAAATCTAAAACACACATTAAAAAACAAAATTTAATTCATGTGGTGGTACTATACCCTAGCCCCATGGATTGATAAACCCTAGGGGAATGAATCAAACTTCATGCCATTGGTGATGATTTTGTTTGTGAGTGGGTACTACAACCTAGCCCCATATATTGCTAAACCCAAAGGGTATGAATTCAAGTTCCTTTCAAAATTATTCTCTTAAATCTGTACATTATTCACTGCTGCAAATGTATATTATTAGATACTATTGGTACATTATTTACTGTACCAAATCTAAAACACACATTAAAAAACGAAATATAATTCATGTGGTGGTACTATACCCTAGCCCCATGGATTGATAAACCCTAGGAGAATGAATCAAACTTCATGCCCTTGGTGATGGTTTTGTTTGAGAGTGAGTACTACAACCTAGCCCCATGGATTGCTAAACCCAAAGGGTATGAATTCAACTCTCGCCAAACATTAAATACTTACACAAGTACATCATTAAGTATTACGCGTGTACATTAAAGGTCACTTGGTGTACATTATTTAGTTGTATTTAGCCTAAACATTATTCCCTTAAACATGTACATTATTTAAATTCGGACGGTACATTATTAGACATTAGGCGTACATTATTTCTTGTAAGAGACATATGCATTACTGAAAGACCACCCAGTGGTTAACACGCTGTGTGCACAGAAAGAGTATAACAGGTTCCCTTGGTCCAGCAAATCCACTAGATCACGCGGTCTAGGAACTCATTGGTCGTCGGAAAATCCTGGTCGTCGTACACACAGAGCACTCTTTCAAAAACCCTCAACCAGTTTACTAAACCTAGCATAGGGAAGTAGGGATCGATCCCACAGAGATGGATGCATAATAATCATGTTCAAGGATTTGGGGATTGTTTTTGGGGTTGTCTGCTGCCACGCATTTTTCGGGTTGAGGAAAATAAACTTAACTTGAGAATTTAAACTGCTACGCTAACAGCTAGACCTAGGCGAAACAGCAAAGCATGCACGAAAATTTAACCGAACAATCACTAGATCTAAGAAACCACTCTAATTACCTAGATCTAGAAACAAACTGAGCGTGGGGACCATAACTGAAAAGGCAGAGTACGGACGAAAAGCTGGAAAAACAACTAACTATGGTACTAACTAACAACGACATCATCTTCTCCAACCAAATTGCGTAAAAATTCAGAAGAAAAACAGTATAAGCGAAATCAGAACAGAGCAGACTGAATTTAAATAATTTTGACGAAGAACAAATAAAAAAAACTAACAGATCTATGGATGCTAGACGGAGCAAAACAGAAAGCAAACAGAAAACTCAAAATTCATGCATAACTCGACTTCCTCTCTTCAGATCCAACCTCGGACGCTAAATCCACTCCGGATCCAAGTGTCCGACACAAACTCCAGCCAAAAGAAACATTTCATAACTTCAGATTTAACCAACAACCTCCAAACAATCAATAACACCACAGATCTACCACCAAATTCCCAGATCGAGCACCACAGCAGCAAAAACAAAGATCAACATATAACTTGTCAAAATAAAACTCTCAACAGCAGGATCTACGTAAATCAACTTGAAATATCACAAATAAACGCAAACTAACAGAAGTGAATAGATAATAAGTAACATCAACAGCTAAATCGACTTCCAAAAGTGAAGTTCGACCGTAAGAGTGCAAAACAAACTGAAAATAAAGAGATTGTATCTTCGCCCTCACGCGGACGGTGTTACGACTGAAATTTCTGAAGAACTAACCCCTCTTGAACCGAAATTACCCCAGAACTCCCATTTCCCAAGTGTGTGTTGTGTGTGAGCTAAGAGTGAGCGAAAAAGAGTGATGATTTGTGTGTTGCATGCTCTTATATTTATAGGCGTTGAAGTGGGGCCCAGCGAGGTATAGATGGACTTTGTTGCCCTCAGCTATTGACTCCCTTCTTCAAGCCTTCTTTTTCCTTAGATTCTGCTCATTTCTACTTCATTCCTTCGCTAGACTGTTTCCTTCAGCATCTCCTTGATCAAGCGATTCTGTCACACACCTGGCTTAGAACCCGTGTTAGACCCAGCAAAATGTAACGCTTTTCACCATATAACCGATGCATGAAATTAGCCTTATCAATTACTCAAAAACTGACGAGAATATTGAACTCATGTTTCTCCAATATTTTTTACCGAAAAAATAGTTAGAATTGAAGTAAAATCGATGAATCATAGAAAGAAATAAGCATGTTGAGATTTAATTAAGGAAAAGAAATAAAATATAAGTAAATATGTAATAGAAGGCGTGAATCATGGAATTGCAATAACTGCCGATTTTTACTACTCCCTAAACACCCTTTTTGAATTTTTTAATCATTAAAATTGAATAAATCAGGCTCTATTTTCAGCCATTAGATCTTGAAAATGGAGGGCCAAGATTGAGAAGGAAAAAGAACAAAAGATGCAAAAAGGATGTGAATACATCCCTATATATACGATTAAAACTTGATATTACACAATTAAACTTGTTATAATATGATTAAAATCTTATCATGAATCTAGATAAAAAAATTAAAGTTTAAAATTTTTAAATAATAAAATAATTAAAATAATTATTTTATTTCTTAACGGATAACCCAAACACGACACTAACCCAACCTCATATCATGAGGTTCTTATTTGCGCGACCATATAAAAACCAAAACCCAAAAATTGTGTGTTCATATCGGATTAACTTCGTGCATGTTCATGTCAGATTATTATTTTGGGTCAAAAATTGTCAAAACCCTACAAATACGAAATATAGTGCTGGAAAAATGAATATGCGTATGTGGAATTCATGATATATAGCTCTAGGGGGTCCTGTTAGGTTGAGATTTTTTAGCTTAATTGAGAATTGAATTGCATTTTCAGCCACTCATCCACAATATTTTTGAAATGTCAACTGCAAGTCTATTATGTCAACTCGGGGGTATTATCGTCAATGGCCTGCAAATCAAATGTCAATAGTCTGCACATCAAATGTCAACAACGTATAGTTGACATTATATGTGCATAGTTTACATGAATTGTATATGTAGTTGACATGAATTGTATATGTAGTTGACATGGATTGTACACATAGTTGACATTATATATGTGTAGTTGACATGAATTGTATATGTAGTTCACATTATGTACGTGTAGTTGACATGAATTGTATATGTAGTTGACAAAAAAAAAATTAAAATTAAATAAAAAAGAAATTAAAAAAGAAATTATTTATTGAATAAAATGTACCATGAAATTACCATTCTGCCCTTTCATAATTAATTTATCTAAAATTATTTTCTATGTGGTAAATTTTGGACCACTCAGTTAATAAAATTGAGTGGCTTGATAATGTATCTCAATTCTCAATTATGTTAAAAAATCTCAATTGATCACCACCGTAGCTTCAGGTATATATTTCTGTTAAGCAAAATATCCAAATAAGGTATGAATGATATTTGAATAAACTACTACTCCATTTTTCTGCTATAAATACACTCTCACGTCTCTAATATGCCATCACTATATTCACTCTTTTGTATTTATTATTAATGTTTTTCACAAAGAAAAAGTTGCAAAACTTATAAATTAATGTTTTATAATTTTCACGCAAAGTTTTATTTATATATTTTTTATTTCTTCGAGATGGTGTTACACAATTGAAATATTTAATTCTTAGTTATATTGTTGATGTGTGTTTGTAATTATTGTATTAGATGTTCAAATGATTTTAACATATTTATAGTTAATTTTAACAAATAATTTTTTTCTTATTTAATGTGTGGTAATTTGTCATTCTATACGCTCTTTTAGGAAATACAAGAATTCGTACATGCACGGATGACTGGATGAGATATTGGTACAAATAAAAGAAGATAGGAGAAATCAAATAAATCCATTGTAAACAATGATTTTTAATTTTCATAAAGAATTAATTATGAGCAAATGCAATATAATGATACGAACATAAGCTATAATTTAAACTGAGTGATTTAATTTTGATTTAACTTTGTTTATATTGTAGTAGTTGTTTGAGATGAAAGGCTTCTCTCCAACTATTACCGAAGAAAACAAAGATTTTATATGATTTTAAAACTAAGAGAAAAAAATATCTAAAATTTAAAATCATTTTATAGTGGAAAATTTTTATACAAGAGATTATTTTCGAAAGTTATTAGGCCCGAATAGCCCGATAGGTTAGTCCGAAACCCGGCGGGTTAGGGTTAGGGTTGAAAATTTATGAACCTAAATAACCCAATAACCCGAATGGTTTGGCCCGAGCCCGAACAAGTCAGCCCGATTAACATCCCTGTTAATCCCTACAGTAACAATTAATAAGAATCTGTAACATAATTTATCTCTTCATTGAAAGTGTTAATTGCTTGAGATTTTATTTAACTTCGTGATCCAATAAAAATAGAAACAAATAAAAAAAGAAAGCAAGAAAATCGGCCAAAGTGGGATTATTTAATATAATTACGATAATTTAATTTTTGGACGTTCCACTTCATGAAGGTGGATGTTGATATCGTTCATGCAAAACTCTCGTCAAAGGTTAGGTAGCATTGATTATTAATTTATTTTGTTTTCTAAATTTAATAAAAAAATATTCACGCGTGCAAGTCATGCGTTTTAATATTAAAAAAAAAATAGTATTGTATTAATTCTAAAAACGTGTATCCCATTCTAAAATTAAAATCTAAAGAGATGCCGGTGGCAAAAAAGTCTGATTTTCGCTCTACGTTTTTTTACAATGAACAAAACTAAATCAAATACTAGCGTAGTCAGGATTGTCGGCGTCCGGTAAACATTAATTTGATATTATCCGCTTTGGGTCAAGCCTGCACGGATTTGTTTTTGGGTCACTCCCAAAAGGCCTCAAACTAATTTGGGGTTGGACTTGAATTATATACACCTTACAACTTCCCTCAAATGTCCGATGTGGAATCCTAGTGACCCAAAAACAAATTCGTGCGGGCTTGACCCAAAGCGGACAATATCAAACTAATGTTTGCCGACGCCGACAATCCTGGCAAGTGGTATCAGAGCCAGGTTGGCGTCGGGTCTGGTCCGATTTGCGAGACCCATGTCTGAGTGGGGCCGACGATCCGTCTGAGTCGGAGCTCATTATGTGTTTCGATGTGGTCTCGGTTTGAGGGGGAAGTTTATTAGTACAAACCTATCCCACATCGGACATTTGGGGGAAGTTGGAAGGTGTATATAATTCCTGTCCAACCTCAATTAGTTTGAGGCCTTTTGGGAGTGACTCAAAAACAAATCCGTGCAGGCTTGACCCAAAGCGGACAATATCAAACTAATACTGCTGACGACGACAATCCTGACAAGTGGTATCAGTATCAGAGCCAGATTAGCGTCGAGTCTGGTCCGATTTGCGAGACCCATGTTTGAGTGGGGCCGACGATCCGTCTGAGTCGTAGCCCATTATGTGTTTCGATGTGGTCTCGGTTTGAAGGGGAGGTTTGTTAGTACAAACCTATCCCACATCGAACATTTGAGGGAAGTTGGAAGGTGTATATAATTTCTGTCCAACCCCAAATTAGTTTGAGGCCTTTTGGGAGTGACCCGAAAACAAATCCGTGCGGGCTTGACCCAAAGCGGACAATATCAAACTAATGTTGCCGGCGCTCACAATCCTGACAAGTGGTATCAGAGCCAGGTTGGCGTCGGGTCTGGTCCGATTTGCGAGACCCATGTTTGAGTGGGGTCGACGATCCGTCTGAGTCGGAGCCCATTATGTGTTTCGATGTGGTCTCGGTTTGAAGGGGAGGTTTGTTAGTACAAACCTATCCTACATCAGACATTTGAGGGAAGTTGGAAGGTGTATATAATTACTGTCCAACCCCAATTAGTTTGAGGCCTTTTTGGAAGTGAGCCAAAAACAAATCCGTGCGGTCTTGACTCAAAGCGGACAATATCAAACTAATGTTTGCCAACGCTGACAATCCTGACACATATTAAGTTCGAATCGAAGACTATAAAGAATTATCCGCAGCGGGCTGCTGTCCGTCCGTGCCAACGGCACGCCCTGCCGCTGTCCGCCGCTGCGAGCCGTCCGTCCGTGCCAGCGTCATGGCGCTGTCTTAAATAAGAGCACGCCCGTGCCGCTGAGCAGTCTTACGTGGCATCTCCTGATTGGCCAATGGCATAGCCGTTGGCAAATTTGATTTTTTCTTTTTTTTTCAAAAAATTCGAAATTAATTAAAAAAAGTTTATAAATAAAAAAAATATTTTCCCACTTCCCAGTAAATTATATCCGTTTTCTACACACTTTTAATTTTTTTTTCCCCAAAGTTCACATTTTCATTATAAATACCCACACTTCAACACAAAAAAATTCCCACCACATTACACAATTCTAATCTATTCTATCATCTAAATTCTTTCATCTATTTTCTCATCAATTCTCATCTATTCTCTCATCTTTTTTCATCTATTCTCTCATCTAAATTCCCACCACACTACACAATGTCCGGCTCCGGTGATCAACCCTCCGGCTCCCGCAGTTGGAACCACGATTGGTTCAACTCCGAGCCATTCCCTAGTCCGGAAACGTAATTTTTGGCCCCTCCTCAAACCCAAGGTTCTCAAGTTCCGGGTGGCTACCGGCCTTACCGGGTGGACGACCAAGATGCCCCCGATGGGCGATACGGGTGGGCACCCGAACCCGGATCGGGAGGAAGCGGCAGCTCTGCTTCTACTTGTACTTCTACTTCTACTCCTAATCCTACTCCTACTCCTCCTACTTGTGGTACCCGCACCCCGTACACTCCGGATGAGATGATGCAGATGTTCAAAGCCTACTTAGCAGTCTCCGAAGATCCGGACGTTGGCACGAACCAAAGCGGGGAAACGATTTGGTGGCGCATCACTCGTCTGTACAATGAAAATCGGCCCGAGGGAACCATCTATCGCAATGATAGTATGGTGCGCAATTGCATCTACAGAGCCAACGACGCAATCAATACTTTCCAGGGGTATTACCTCCTGGAAGAGCGGTCGGCGGGGAGCGGAAAGAGCGAGCTCGACATCATCAGTGCCGCCTTGGCGACCTACCAATCCTTGAACTTGAAACCGTTCAAGTACCTCAGCTTATGGCAGGAGGCGCGCAATCATGAGAAGTATAGAGGTGGTGTAGTAGCATCCTCCTCCAGTTCCTCCAGCAAACGGTCAAGGTCGGTAGCCTTATCCGGCGGTGCCTCCGATGAAGTGGCTACCCAACTTGCCGGAACTAACTTGGGTAGCTCCGACGCTGGCCCAAGCAGTTCTCGTCGGACGCAAGGAAAGAAGAAGGCGACGGCCAGCCGCCGTCGCGCCCCAACTCCATCCACCCCTGCTCCCGCTCCCGCTCCCTTTGTGCCACCTCAACCCCCCGACCAACTCGTTGTCCTTGCGGAAGAGCATGGATGTGGGTGTTGTTCTATTACTTAAGGACAAGGAGTAAGAACATCCCCATCCGTGCTCTTAAATAAGAGCACGGAGGTGGGCCCAGACCCACTTTTACTCATTTTCCTTAGCTAAGAGCACAACACCCACATCCGTGCTCTTCCGCAAGGACAAGCTCAAGGGTCCCACCATTCTATTATTCAATTTAAATACTTCAATTACTAAAAACATTTCTCTATTATAAAAATACATTAAAAAATAAAAATTACATAAATAAAATCCTAAAAAATAAAAATTACATAATTAAAATTTTAGAAAATAAAAAAAATACATAATGAAAATCCTACAAATTAAAAATTACATGATTAAAGACTAAAAATACCCACGTGGAAGACTAGTCCTCTATCCCCAATGTTCTCTTGAGATCACGGATCATTCCCTCATGTGTTGCAAGTTGCTCGGGAGTCATCTTAGACGTATCGTTCATATAGAGTTGACCCAAGAGGGCCCACAACGAGTTGTTCGAGGGTGGAGGAGGCACAAAGGAAGCGGGAGTGAGAGTGGGGGCGGGGGCGGATGGAGTCGGGGCGCGAGGGCGGGTGGTCGTCGCCTTCTTCCTTCGTTGCGGCTGGCGAGAACTGCTCGGGCCAACGTTGGGGCTACTCAAGTTAGTTCCAGCAAGCTGCGTAGCCACATCATCGGAGGCGCCGTCGGATAGGGCTACCGACCTCGACCGTTTGCTAGAGGAGCTGGAGGAGGATACTTGAACGCTTTCAACTCCAAGCTTTGGTAGGTCGCCAAGGCGGCACTGATGATGTCGAGCTCGCTCTTGCCGCTCCCCGCCGCCCGCTCTTCCTGTTAGAAGTACCCCTGTAACTTACCGATTGCCTCGTTGGCTCTGAAGATGCAATTGCGCACCAAACTATCATTGCGATAGATGGTTCCCTCTGGCCGGGTTTCATTGTAAAGACGAGTGATGCGCCACCAATACGTTTCCCCGGTTTGGTTCGTGCCAACGTCCGGATCTTCGGAGACTGCCAAGTAGGCTTTGAACATCGCCATCATCTCACCCGGAGTGTACGGGGTGCGGGTGCCACGAGTAGGAGGAGTAGGAGTAGGAATAGAAGTAGGAGTAGGAATAGAAGTAGGAGTATGAGTAGAGCTGCTGCTCCCTCCCGATCCGGGTTCGAGTGCCCACCAGAACCGGAGGCATTTTGGTCGTCCACCGGGTAAGGGCGGTAGCCACCCACAACTTGCGAACCTTGGGTTTGAGGAGGGGCCGAAAATTGCATTTCCGGACTAGGGAATGAGTCGGAGTTGAACCAATTGTGGTTCCAACCGCGATTGTCGGTGGGGTGATCGCCGGAGCCGGACATTGTGTAGTGTGGTGGGAATTTAGATGAGAGAATATGAGAAAAAAGATGAAAGAATGTAGATGATAGAATACATGAGAATATGATTTTATTTGTGTTGAAGTGGGGGTATTTATAGATGAAAATGTGAATTTTGGGGAAAAAAATTAAAAAATAAATTAAAAGTGGGTAGAAAACGGATATAATTTTTTGGGAAGTGGGAAAATATTTTTTTATTTAAAAACATTTTTTTTAATTAATTTTGAATTTAAAAAAAAAATTGAATATGCCAACGGCTAAGCCATTGGCCAATCGGACAGCGCCACGTAAGGGTGCTCAGCGGCACGAACGGACGGCTCCCATCGACGGACGAACAGCGTTCCCGCCGCTGGCACGACGGACGCCTCCGCGCTGCGGATGCTCTAAAAGTGGGTCTGGGCACACCTCCGTGCTCTTATTTAAGAGCACGGATGGAGATGCTCTAATAATCATCTTTCCATCTCCAAATAGTTGGCGTCATTTGCTATATATCTATATTGTTGCATGTTTCTTTTTTAGGACATGAATCTACAAGCTAATTTATATTTTAACTTTATAAATAAATTTATTTACCAAAAAATTATACTAGTATTATCTCCACTTATAAAATTATCATCATCATTCAACAATTTAGGTTTAGGGAATGAGCACGTAACTCCATGTCACACAGACCTCATCGTCCACTTGAATTTCTACTAAAAGTCGATATAAAATAAATTAGGTAAAACAGTGTGAAAAGATCAGACAAAAGAAATGCTACAAAAAAATTCAAATTTAAATGAGTCAATTCGAAGAGCAATGTATGCGTATCTTTTAAGGTAGTTGGAGATGGGACTAATATCTTTTGACTCCAAAATTGCTATACGTCTTAATCCATAAGTTTTATAATCATAATATTCTCTTTAATGATATCTTTATAAAAGCGATTTATACCTTTTAGGTCCAATTAGTCAATTAATTGCCTGTGGATAATTCAATAGTTTAATCGATATTATGTGTCGCCACTAATTAATTTTATCGTTTAATTGATATTTATGAGTCCCTACTTTTGTGCTCCGAAAATCACATGTTTCTCTTTCATATAAAGGCTAAGTTCCAGAGTTATAGATATATTTATTAAAAATATGAGCATTAAAAATAGGAAGTTCAAATCAAATATATCATTTATTACAATGAGCATTTTAAAATTCGAACATGCACCCAAATTATTGTTTTGTTATGATTTTAAAGTTTAATTTATATCTAAGTTGCATACTTTCGCCAAGTTAAGGTTCTGCTCTTATTTTGCAATTAAATTATTGATTTGTTATGATTTTATAATTAATCAAAATTTCGACGATGACATAACTTAGTTACTTATTTACATGACACCATTAGATGTTAACTAAAACACATCATGTTTTAGATAGCAAAATAATATTATATAGTACTAAATTAATTCATTTTATTTATTAAATTAAGGTTAATTATATTAAGCCTTGTTAACTCTAAGGCTTTAATTGGCTATAAAATCAGAAAAATCAAATACTAATTTACAAACGAAGCTATTTAGAAAGAAAATAATTCAAGTAAACACTAATGGAACTATTTTACGTTATTTAAATATGACGTGTCAATTGAAATGGAAGTTAAATTAAAATAGGTCGTACAACATTGGGTCGAGTTGATGATGGGTTGGAATGGGCTTCAGTTTATTTATTGCCCGCGACATAATATAATCGACATTTTATGTTGGTTGATTTCAAGCATTTTTTTTTTATCTCTTATACTCCCTCCGTTCCATAGTGATAAGGCTAATTTCATGCATCGGTTAAGGGATAAATTCTGTGATTTCTCGGGTCTAACAAACTTTTTTGAGTCAGGTGTGTAGAGAAAATTGTCAACCCCAGGAAGAAGAAGGAGATCACCTGGTGGAGGAAGCCGACAAGGGAAATAAGCTGAATAAGGAAGAAGTGCTAGACAAAAGAGCATTGAATCGAAGGGCAAAATAGGCATTGCAAGAACAGTCTAGAAGCTCTATCCATTATAAAAAGGAGCACGCAATCAACATGAATATCACCTTTCAGCTCCTAGCTTAGTTTTTCCACTTTTTCTCTACACACTCATACACCGAGCGGGAAAATTCAGGGGGGTTCTAGTTTCATCGAAGGTTTGGGTGCAACACCGTCTCTACGGAGGCGAAGAAATAATTGTCTCTAATTTTCTGTCTTTAATTATCTTTGGTGTTGTTTCTATCGTTGGATATTTCGTATTTTGCAATGGATATGTCTGTTTATGTTCCGTTTATCTTATCGTGTTGTTTTGGATTTGATTTGCTGATTATTGTTGGTTGATTTGAGTTTGGAGTTGGTTGTAAGAAATCTGTTGTCGATCGGTTGAATCTACGTAGACTAGTGAGGATCGGAGGTGGAAATGATGTTGGTTGTTGTGGATGGCTTGGATCCGGAATGAATTAAGCGTCTCGTGGTTGGATCTGCTTGTTTGTTTCATTCGATTGTTTAAGTTCTGTATTCTCGTTTTACCTCGTCTAGTAGCCGTAGATCTGCTTTAGTTTTAACTGTTTTTTCATTTCTATCGGTTTAATTTCGTCTACTTTGTTTTGATCTTCGTTCTTGCTCTGTTTAACTTGTTGATTCATGATAAATGTTGGAGAAGATGATGTCGTTGTTAGTTAGTCCTTTAGTTAGTTATTTTGTAAGTTTTCCATCGTACTCTACCTTTTCAGAAAATGGTCCCCACATTTAGTCGCTTTCCCAGGTCTAGGTTAATTCAGGAAATTGTTCGTTCGATCTAGTAATTGTCTCGCGCTGTTTCGTTTGATATGCATGTTTTTGAGTTTCTGCCTAGATCTAGCCGTTAGAGTCAAAATATTTCAATTACCAAGTCTAGGAATTAAAGCTCAACCCCAAAATTGCGTGGCAGCAGCCAACAAAAAAATAGTTCCTGAGTCTTTGAACATGTTTACTTGCGCATTCATCTCTGTGGATTCGATCCCTATTTCCACGTACTAGTTTTCTTAACTAAAGAGGGTTGAGGGTTTTTGAAGAGGGAGTTAAGGTAGTGATTGTGTGCCCAACGACAGGTAGCTCAAGGTTCTCTAAGTTCCTAGACCTAGTGTCTAGCGGATTTCCTGGTCTGAGGGTTTTCTTCATTAATTTTTAGAATACGCTTTCGCTAACCACCATTAGCTTCTAACAACCAAAGCCGACTCTTCACATAGTAATAGAGTCATTTTGCCATTTTGGTACATTCCATAGTAATAGAGTCATTTCCCTTTTTAGTAAAAATCAACATATTTTTCCACACCTACTTTACTCTCTCTTATTTTTTACTCTCTTCATCTCTTTACCTTTTTCATTTTTCACTTTATTCTCTTTTTACTTAACTCACCTAACACAAATTTTCTTAATCACCGTGCTGAAAAAAAACGCCTTCATTACTATGGAACGGAGGGAGTACTCTCTACTTGGGCTCAAAAAGTTTTTTTCAAAAACCTTGTAGTATTTATGAGATTTTTGTTTGAAAATCAATTTACCCCTTGTAAAATTTTTAACGAGGGATGTCATATATGCCAACTGCATGGGCATATTGTCAATTTCTTTGATGATATGCTTGACAGCGTTATAGAGACTTCATAATGTCAAATTTGATGCATATTCACCTTAATGCTTGAGGTCATCTTGCATCATTCATACTCCCTCCATTTCAATTAAATTGAGTCAAAATTATTGAGAACAGAGATGAAGAAATTGTGTTGTAAAGTAAAAGAGAAGAATAAAGTACGAAAGATAAAGAGAGAGTCCAGTAGGAAAGTAAAAGTGATTGAATGTTTTATTTTTTTTGTTAAAAAAGAAAATGACTCAACTTAGTTGGGACAACTCAAAAAAAATCTGACTTAACTTAGTTGGAACGAAGGGAGTATTATTTAATAGGATCTCAAGTTCAGTTAAGCATATGGATGGGTTAGTATGAATGATAGGGTAAGTTACTTCGACGTACGGAATGTCTTAGGGATGAGAAATATGTAATCGTGGAAGAGCAAGTAGCAAATGTTCTTAGGCATCGTAGCTCACCATACAAAGAATAGGGTTGTTGAGCTCGACTTTTGGAGACTGGGTAGATAGTGTCTCACTACATGCATCGTGTTTTAAATGCAATTTTGAGGATGAACAACTTTTTTAGTCATACCTGAACTGTTTCCCGATGATTGTCTTGATGCACAATGAAAGTGGTTTAATGTAACTTTATATATGTCCATTCTCGTAGTCTTTAAACCAAGTAAATGTTGTTCAACATTTTTTATGTGAATCTGTGCACATAGACTAAATAACTGTTTCCCTGAGACTTCTTGTTGTAGCTAAACTTAAGGACAAAAGATTTAACTTAGAAAATTTAAGTTAAAAAGACATAGATGGAATATTACGAAGAAGTTGGTAGGAAGAAGATAACTTCTTTGGAACCTTGGACCTTCTACAAAACGATAAAGACAACACTCGTCAACTCTCACAAAAGCAAATCACCTACAAATTGCTAACAACATATATAACACTAGCAAGCATACATCTAACTAAGTTGCACAAGATTACTCAAGCAACCAACAATTGGAATTTGAATAATCTCTTCCCTACAAAAAAAAGTATACACTTAAAGGTACTCAAAAAATGTCAAAAAAAACTAACATAACAGATTCATCAAGTTTCTTTTATATCTAGAGTAGAAAGAAGATAAAAGTCAGAGACGTTTAATGTACTACTAACATTATACTCACCCAGGAGGTCGGTCACATTAATTACAATGGTGTTCACTCATTCAAGGACTTGGAAAGGTCCATCACCTCTTAGATCAAACTTGGACATGGTTTAGTTAGGGAATCAGATCTTCCAAATTTTCACCTAAACTCAATTACCCAATCAGAAAATAACTTCATTCTTTATCTTATTAGCTCTTTGGGCATAGTGCTCATTGTTCTTACTTATGTTCTCTTCAACCTTTGCATGAAGGTCTTTAATAAATTGGGTCTTTTGAGCACCATCTACGTCACAACAAAATAGATATGCAAGTCCAACGTAAAAAGGTCTATCAGGGCTTGTGGGTTAAAGCCATAAACAATCTCAAACTATGAGTAGCATGTGGTAGAGTGAATGGTTAAACTATGTGCAACTCAACTATAAGAATGCACATATCTCATGACTTTCTATTCTTGGTTACCAAAGCTCTAAGGATGGCTCCTAGGGTGTGGTTAACAACCTCGGTTTGTGCATCTGTTTAGAAGGAGCTTTGGTTGAGAACAAAAGTGCATCTGTTTGGGGTGAGCATTGGTTGAAAACAAAAGTCGGGTACCAATTAAAAAAAAAGTTTGGTATCTTCCCCAAGGATTTTCAAAAGCAGGTAAGGAATTTGACATCACTGTCAATCACAATATTACGTGGTATACAATGCAACCACCCTATAAAAAAGATTGGATATATGATTAGCATCATTGATCATTTTGCAAGGTATAAAATGTGACATATTTGAGAACCTCTCTACCACCATAAAAAGACTATCAATTTCCTTTTGTGATGTGGGTAACTATAGTACAAACTCCTTAGACAAATAATCCACGGGTGTCTTGGAAGTTGACAAAGGGGTGTATAAAGGTTTTGGATCCCCTGTTGTGGCTCCAAGCATAGCTGGGATGACTATTCCAAACACCATATATTTAATAATAAACTAAAATATTAAAATATTATATAAAATATTATTTATTTTTAATTTATAATATGTGTTGTGTGGAACAGCAGCTCTGGCTATGCTTGGAGCCACAACCGGGAATCCAAAACCCGTGTATAGATCAAAATTGTGAAACTTTGACTTAGCTTTTCTATAATCCATGATGCACAAAACTTCTCAACAACTTTTTCCAATCTTAGACTAATATGTTTGCAACAACGAACTTAAGAAATACAATCTTCTCAACATAAAAGACACTTACAAATTTTAGCATATAGTTGGTGCATTCTTAAAAAGAAATCCTTAAAATGCATGGCTTGTTCCATCAAAATATTATAGTAGTAGTATAAAACTAGAAAATTTAAAAATAGTTAAAAATATTATAATTATTATTTAAATTCATAAATTATGTGAACTGTAGCTCGTATTGGTAAAATTAATCATTCTGCAAATTGCATAATCCAATTCATTTTCACATTTAAAATTAAAAATTTAAGAATCTCATTGTATGGACACGTATCAAGCATTCATGAACTTTCAAACAAATATTTTAAATTGCAATAGTTCACCTTTTAGCCTTTAGCCTTCCAAATTCGAATGTGACGACAACTTGCACAATTGGATTATTATTTAGGTTAATTATGGTTTAGTAGGTGTTTAGCGTGCCTAATTAATTGCTTTCGTTGTAACTTGTGTTTGATAAATTCCACATTATAAGTTTGTTAAGCTCTGCTTTTCATGATCTTATTGACTCTAACATACTTACTTTTACTGTTAATCTCATTCAAAAGTCAGAATCTTTTTGAATGATGAATTCATTTAGTACCTGAACTTGGTAGAGTTAATCATTGATTATAGGAATTTAATTAATCCATCTACACTTGTACTTTTCATAAATAGAGCATAGGTGTTATTTAATTAGTTATTTTACTTCATTTTTGTATGTTTAATTTAAGTTCTTCTGTAATGACTATGCTTGTTTTTTCTAAGTGTTCTATTTTACATTAAAGTTTGGACATATTTAATAAATTCTATAGAAAATTGAAATCAAAATCTTCAATTAAAATTTATTGCATTCCAATAAAATTTAATTAAAGTAGATATGCCGTTGTGGGCCTTAAAGTACATATACTCAATATTTAGCATAGGTTCTAATTTAAGAAAATTTATTTCTTGAAATTAACATGAGGCAACACCAAATTAAAGTATGGTCACCAATTGAAAATTTGGGTGTGGTGGATGGAATTTTTAATGTTGTGTAGTATCAATACCTACCTCCATAATTCACTTCCATATTTGATTAATTATGTCAAAAGAATAATATTATGTGTACACCAAAACGACAATCAAGAAAATAATTTTGTCCAAGGATCAATATGCTAATACTGAGTTGAATTAAATTTTTATTCCCACTTTCAAATATTTATAGCTAGCATCAAGTAAATTATTTGAGATGAATTAAATTTTTATTCCCACTTTTAAATGCATTAAACAAAACGAAAAAAAGGGGGGAACATTATTTGCCCAAGAGAAATTAAATCACATGGCTACGAAGCCTAGTTTGTAGAAGCTACGCGTAGTTGTACTCTCTAGCATCGATGGTTGTACATTGTGTTGTCTGTTTGCAATAGTGATAGTAGTCAACACAACGAATCTTTTATTGGCACAAAAAAATTATGGGGTGACAAACTTGTAACGTTGTAACGAAGAGTTTAATTGTCACTTTATGAATTATGATAGTGCAGTTGTATATATAGTCCACATTATTGGATTTCAATCATTTCATGATCTTGTCTAGATCAAGATTCATGTTAGTAATTTTTTTGTTATGGGCTTCTTTCTCAAGAGAAAAAAACACCTTGCAATTCCTGGTTGACCAGAAGGTCTCCTAATTTTATTATCGGATATTAACTCATTTTTTAACGTTATTACGACCTAAATATCCATACAATATATATCAGCTTTTCTGACATGGAAAAATATCATGTTACATAATTTATTCAAGCTTTGTATAAAATTGGGATATCTATTTTGCTTAGATATTGTGTTATTGACATTATCTACTAGGAGTAGTACTCATAGTTCTGTTTTCCCATTCCGGGTCATTCACTAAAATTAATTCTTACCTATTACTCCCTCCGTCTCATTAAAGATGACTCACTTTCTTTTTTAATTTGCCCCAATCAGGACGAGCCATTACCAAAAAAGGAAACACACTTCTCTCTACTTTATTCTCTCCCTTTTACGTACTTTACTCTATCCACTTCATATACAAAATAAAGTTGCATAAATTCTCGTACCGCCCAAGGAAGGGATCATCTTCCTTGGGACGAAGGAAATTTTTTTTTAATGGGTGGATCTCATTATACATTAACTAATGGTACTTTAACTATTTTTTTTTCATCCTTCTTACTTTATTAATATTGTGTTAAAATTCATACTACTACTGTTTATGGGTTGTGGTTTAGGGTTAGTGTACTACTATTTAATATGAAAAAACTCTTAGTAGTATTTTTGATTGAGGTAATATAAAACATGTCGATAACCAAAATAAAACCAAAGTTCATATACTACTATATTTCTTTATTCTACTAACCGATTTTAAAACAAACAAGTTTACTGTACTTTATCCTTCAAGATAATTGATATTGTGTTTTTATGAATCTTGTAAATTTGATGATCTTATCTAGGAGGGAAATAAAATGCGGATTCCATTTCAAAATAAATTACTAGTACTACTAGAAAATGAGAGTGGTATTTATGTTGGCACGCATGTATACCAACAATGCTCAGTATTAAAATATTATTACAAGTACATTGAACTTTTTGATTGTAGCTTAAATTAAGAAGCAACCCACGGTGTTCAGAATTTAGAAACGTACATGATGATTAACGTCCAGCTTGAAGAGAATAAATTATATTTATACATAATTTGCAGAGTTCTTGAAATTTGCAACACATGATCTTCAAAGGCACAAAGCGACAAATTCATAGCAAGAATCCAATGACATTTGGTTTTGAATTTAAAAGATTTCCCACATCACATAGTATAATTCAAATAATTCAGCAACCATTATGAAATTATTAGACAAAGTTCAGCACTATAGTTGAAGTTTGGTAAGATCTCTAGATCTTTAGCTGTCATATTTGTTTGTCAAGATCTATACTATTTAAAGACTTTCTTGGAGTTCTTAATTCTAATCAATAGGTTTCATTCTTGGATAGAATCCTATATTTTAATGTTTAGAAATTATTATTATTGTTATTAAATCACAGTTTTGGGAGAGGCGTTATCTCCACATCAACGTAAGTTACAGAATTTTATTGTTGTGATTATTCTATTAATACATATTTATAGTACAATGATACAGAAGATATCATACTAAAGAAATTAAATTAAATCAGCATACCATTTAATTCATAACTTTTGATTGACTTCTGATATAATTTTTAAAATTAAAATATTAATTACAATTTTTTATCTTTCCTCAATTGTCACACAATTGATCAAAATTGAAATTATTATGGCCAAATGAAATAGGACGTGATGATAAAATGACATTATTTTTGACAAAACGATGCTTTTATATTTTGAGTATTGTTAAAAGATATTGATAAACAATGGGGTTTTGTTTTCATATCGTATTTGATTTTGATATTAATTTCAATTTTGACCAATTATATATGGGATACTTGAGAAATATTTAAAATTGTAATTTTATATTCCAGTTTTAAAAATTATGAAATTGACTAGAAGTCAATCAAAAATTATGATTTGAATAATAATTATATGAAACTAAATAATAAAAATTAAATTAAATAATATATTATGGATTAATGCATAAAATTGCTGATAATATACATGTAATTCCTCTGTGATATTGGATAGGTGTGTAGTATCTTAACCAGGATGATTGAGCAAAGATCAATTTTTTTGTTGAACGGCTATCCGAAAGTTTTCCCATAATCAATCTATATTATTAATGATAGTTTTCGAACAATTTCGATGTCAGGTGATCAATTAAGATACCCACCAAGAGTAAATGACAACTTCCGAGAAGTATAAATGAATCAAAATATTGCTGAACATCTCATATCAAACTTGTATGATCGTCGCCAAAGCATCAAGGGGCAAATTTCTATTTTAAGGGAGTGTGACATTTAAGAGATACTCATATACTAGTACTAAGGAAAATAAATCAAATCAAATTCTAAAGATAAATAATATAATACTACTAAAGAATAAAACAAAAATTATCATATTATTTCATGCATTAAATATATATATATATGGGTGCGTTAAAATGACAACACTCTTAAAATGACACTATGACACCATGCTAGACTGCAATATTATATATGCTAGACTGCAATAGTATAAACGCTGGACTGCAATCTATAGATTGCAGTATAGCGTATTGGATATTGCAGTCGGGAAAAATTGCAGTCTAGTGTATTGGATATTGCAGTCCGTGAAAATTTATCCTTGAGCAATTTTTATGATTGCCACATGGTAGCTTATTATTCGTCCACATGTACAAATGATTGGCTAGGAATGATGGTATGGTGTTACTTTAAGAGGTGTTGTCATTTTAACACAATCCTATATATATATATATATACATATATATATATATATATAAAGAGTCTCGTTATATGCAAATCCACTTCTTCTTGCCAAACCACAGAACCATACTAAATTAGGTTTTTTAGATCTAGTTTTTTATGGATGAGATGCGCAAATTTATAAATTATTTTCGCCTTCATCGCGAGCCTATTTTAATTCTTCCCATGGCAAATAAGTCATACTAACATATTACGAAGATTTAACTTCATTCCAGAATATATTACTTCATTCCAGTAGGTTTTTAATTCATTCCAATAGGATTATTACTTCATTCCAGTAGATAAAGGCGGTTTTGCCGTCGCGTACCGTTCTTTCTTTCTACAATGTCTATGACTGTTGCCACGGCGCTGAAAAAAATGGAATGATAGCATTTGAATGGTGTAATAAGCACATAGAATGATGTACTAATGGTATTTCAAGTCCTACTGGAATAAAGTAAAAAACATTTTCCAATAAAATAATAATATTTCTGAATGGAGTAATAAACCTACTAGAATAAATAACATTTTTAAAAGTGAATAAAGTAAAACCTAGGTCAATAAATTCGAATGAATCATGTGTTGAATCATTTCATAACCTACTGGAAGTAAGTAAAAACATATGTAGTTTCAAGGTGTTACGTACTCGAATGAAGTAATAAACCTAATACAATGAAGTGAAATGGTTTTGTAATGAAGACCGAAATAATTTACACAGCAATGCATTTCATAAAAAAGACTAAATCTAATGCCCACATTTAGTCTCTAGATCGGTCTTTAAAATTGGTTAGACATTGATCACAACTCTCTCTCTATATATCCATTTTATTTTTTTTATAAGTACTAATATTAGGATTGATATGGCACTTTTTACTTTTAAAATACTCCCTCCGTCCAACTATAGGAGTTCCAGTTAAGTTCAGCACGAGTTTTAAGAAATGTAAAGAAAAGTTGGTAAAAAAAGATAGTGGAATGTGAGTCCTACTTTTTTATATTAGTTTTATAATAAAAATATGAGTGGAAAAGTGTTAGTGGAATGTGGGACCTAATACCATTTATGGAATATTTCAATCGGGATTCCTAAAGTGGGACACCCCAAAATAGTAAATCGGAACTGCTAAAGTGGGATGGAGGGAATAGTAAATTATATTTTTATAGCATAAATTTTGGTCAAACATTAGATTTATATTATACTTTAAAACTCGTTTAATCACTCAGAAAAATATCTTTAAATTTTAAATCTTAAATAACTCGTTTTTTTTATAAATAAAACATTTTTATGAAATAAGTGCATGCTTTACCTACCCTAAGAGATGAGAAAGGTAAATTGAGAATTTAAATTTTTTATTTAATTTATCAAAAAAGTAAATATTTCTTCTTAAAACTAGTGAAAGGCAAGAAGGTAAATTGAAAAGGACAACATTTTATCATTCCTGTTAACCTCTTCGAAATTGAAGAAGATATAATATCTTTTTAAATATCCTTCATATTTGTTAATAATATTTTATAAAAAAAATATAAATATAATAATCATTTATCTTTACCTCTTTTTTTTTTTGGTAGTTACCAAGGGTATCCATTGGCGGATCTAGTGACTATTCCCCGCGCTGATTTATAGGAAACTCAATGGGTGTGACAGCTGGCCCAAGGATTTAAAGCTGCTCCATATCCAAAGGCAAGGATCAATCCCCTAACCATTTGGTTAAGGATGGATGATGTGCAAGCTGAGAGCACAGTACATTCCAGGATATTTCAAAACCTTCAGGTCAAGAGAATTCACTAGATCACCGGGTCTAGGAGATCTCAAACCGGAGAAGATTATGGCCGTCGGACTCACTCTCAGTCAGCTATCAATAAAAACCTCAATCCACTACACTATTACTTAGTATAGAGAAGTAAAGGGTCGATCCCACAGAGAGGAATGATGCGAAAGTAAGAGTTAAGAGGACTTGGGAATGAGGTTGGTTGCTGCCACGCAAACTTGGGTTAAGAATTTTAACTACTAGACTCAGGAATTGTAAAATTATCTAATAGCTAGACTTAGGAAACGGAAAATACGATGCATGCATTCATGGTGAACAAAGAGTAAACAGAACAATGGGAATTTACTAGACCTAGCGAGCAGACTTCCTAAAATCGGCTAGACAGAGGAAATACATGCAGTGGGGACCATTTTCCTAAAACAGAAATAGTAAGGATGAAAAGCTGCGATAACGAAAATCTGACTCTAACTAACAACGATCTTCATCTCCTTCAACAATCTAAACATAAACATGTAGAAAACAGGGCAATAAATCATATCAAAACAGAGCATGCTAGATCGGACGTTAAAACTACGATTAACCGGAAAATAAAACAAATCTACAATTACTAGATGAGGTAAATGAAGCAACATAAGTTAAACATCACATCCATGCAGAAATTCCACAGATCCAAGCGTCAGATGCTTAATCCACTCCGAATCCAAGCCATCCGAAACCACCAACGACAAAATCCATCTCCAACTACTCCGATTCAACCGATTTACTCCGATCAACTACAATCAAACCACAATTCCACTTCAACCCAACATATCAAGTGCGAAAAGCATCCACAGAAAGCAAATAACAACAATCAACGTAAATTGGAAATGAAAACAGAAAATAAACTTCCATAGCTAAATATCCAACGATTCAACAACAATTCAACACAATCGCCGAGCTTCGAACAACGAAGTCTCGGCACAAAAGCAACAAAAACAGAAATTAAAAGCAATTGTTTCTTCGCCCTACGTAAGGACGGTGGTACACAAGATCAAGCTAACGGTCAAGACGAGAACCTCTCGGAATTTACCCCATTGTGCAGTGTGTGTGTAGAGAAATTATGAAGAGTGAACTAAGAGCTAAGAGCTGGAGCATGGAAAGAGTCCTCTTGACTGGCGTGTGCTTCCGGTATTTATAGACGAGGTTGGCTTTTAGATTCTTCTTTGAATTCTCCATTTTACCCCTCCCTTGAAGCTTCCTTCGTTTGGTAAATTTATGCTCTTTTGCTTCTCTTTCACTTTTTTTCCTCCGCTTGGCGAATGTTTTCTTCTTTTTCCTCAGCCTGACGATTTCTCTACACATCCTGGCTTAAAACATGTGTTAGACCCAGGAAACCATTGAATTTACCCCCATAACCAATGCATGGAATTGTTTTTATCAATGGACGAGTTCCATGCCACTCGACTATACCCCTTAGGTTGATCTTTACTTTGTTTACCCATTTTATTGAAGATCCTCCAATGAGCGAATCCATTTCAACAAAAAGTAACAAATATTAAGTCCTACCAAAATAAGAAAAAAACAGTAGTAAACTAACTACCCACAATCCAAAATTCAATATAATCTACAATTCAAAAAAAATTACTACACCAAAAAAGCATTAGGGCACGCCCAACGAAAACAACAATACAAACTAATGAATTTTATGTTTTCCAGTGAATTTCAGTACAGATGAATTAATTGTATGAAGAATACATGCAGTTTTATTCTGAATTTAATAATAAACTGAACCTTCAAAATCTATATTCTGAATTTAAATATCAACCGAACCTAAATTTTGAAATGCAATTTCGTTTTGTTTTGTGAAACATCGTTTAATTTGAGTGATACTCCGTGTTTTGAAATTTGAAGTGCCCTCGTGTTGTCGTGTACCTGAGGTCACGTATGATTTTATTTATTACTTTTAATTTAATTGTATATTTTACTGATATGATCAATTTGTTTTTTACCTATATATAAATATGCATCATTTGGTAAGGTAAAGTATTAATGTTTATAAAGTAGAAAATAGCTCTATTTTTGTTAAATAATTGTGTAAAGCAAAGGTAAAACATAAAATAGGAGTATCTAAAAAAAGAAAAATTGTGCGCTATTAGTAGTAAAAATTGACATGAAAATTTATACAACTTTATTGTTGTGTTAAATGTAGAGAATAAAGTAAGAGAGAACGAATAGAGCATAGATAAAAAAAAAATTCATAATAAATCTTTTTGATTAGAACTAGGGATGTCAATTGGGCTAACCCGCTTGGGTTCGGGCCAATCCACTCGGGTTGTCGAGCTATTTGGGTGCGGGTTATTCGGGCTGTGAATTTTTCGGGTTATAAATTTTTGGCCCTAACCCAAAATCTTCGGGTTTCGAGCTAACCCACGGGCTATTCGGGTCGATAGTAATCTTATATGTTACTTTCTATCAAATCCAATATTCTAAATTATTAAAAAAAGCATATTGTTGCAAATAGTAAAGTATTATCAAAGTGATCAAAAGAAAGAAAATAATAGCAATTGAAAATTGAAACAAAATAGATAAACATATCGTTTAATTAATAGCACACATGAATCTGACTACAATTAAATGGAAATCATGCATTTCATATAACCCTAACTTTCAATTTGATAGAGAAGATATAATTACCATATATTCTTAATATCAATGTAGTATTTAATATGATATTACCAAATATACTTCATACAAGTATATAATCCAAAATTTTAATTATATTTTTATACTAAATGCTCAACCTGTGGGCTAATCCACAACCCACCCGGGTCAGCCCGCACAACCCGCCGACCCGAACGGGTTAGCCCGTGTAGCCCGCTTCTGAATATGGGTTGCGATTTTCCGGCCCTAACCCTATGATTTTACCGGATAACTCGGGCTGACCCGTGGGTTTCGGGCTAGATTGACATCCCTAATTAGAACAAATTGAAAAAGAAATTGACCCATCTTCGTGTGGGATGAACGAGTATATGAATTCAAAATTGAGTTTAATTTTGAAGGGTTGAAAAAACATTAGACATGCACTTTGTTGACCAATTTGTCACCTGCCGATTCCATTGCCATAAGTGAACTTGATTTAACAATTGACATACCATTTGATTTGACAATTGACATGAGAGTGCACTTACATTGAATCAAAAATAACCAAATAATTCACACAAGGAACAGTCTATTTACAATAAATATTATTCTTATCAATGTAATCCATTATTAGCATCAAATTACTGCAAAAAAAAAAGGCCAAGGATGTGACAATTAATATTTCTTTTTCAGCTTTTGGTAATTTATCTATTAGCCACCTATATTTTTGTGTTTCAGTTTTTCTTTCCTAGAGTGGGAAGAAATACAAGTGTTTTCTACATTTAATTTTCTAACATTCTATTTCAAAGTTTAGAAACAAAAGAAAGGGACCAGTTATAGTATTTCAATAATTGTGTAGCTGCACATCTTCAAAAATGATTTTCCATTTATTTCTTTTTGTTGTTTCGAAATTTTATCATTTTTGTGAAAGTCACCACGCATAACACTAATATTAAGGGACCCGTTTTCCTTAATGAGAAATTCTTATTCAAATTTGAGTCAAATACTTACTTTGAATATATACTACTACCAGTATTTAAATAAGTTTTAAAACCTAACAAACTCCATGTCTCTATTTCAAGAGCCATTAATAATTGAATGAATGCTTGTACCTTAGCTAGATACACGAATAAAGTAATACATTAATCTATTTATTTTTTAAAATTCTTAGCATATGCTCAAAATTACAACTGAAAATACTAATTTTAATATGTGTATATATTTATTGATATGTCATAATGATTATATATTCATTATTGCTGAGGCACAAATGTTCATTCTCTCTACCTTTCAGAAGTCGTGGGCCCTGCCTGCCTGGGGTTCCAACGGTATTTTAAACAGAAGAAGTTTCAAAAAAGCATTAAAAACTTGCAAATAATGTTTAATCAAGAGATAAATATAGTTTCTAGAATAGTAAAATATAATTCCTTTCGGATTTTGAAATATTTTGGGCTCACACCCTCAGACATTTACTGTACAAAAATATTTACTCTATAGTTTTATTCTTTTAGTAAATCAATTAAATCAAATCAAATCAAAATTAATTGATTTGATCGTACTTTTATAACAAATATAACTAGATTAGGACTAATCATTCCTAAATCAATAGAAAATAGATATAGAAAGAACAAATCAATCCTCAGAATTTTGCATGATAACTTATACTCCATATTATAGTCTGATGTTTTTTAACTTCAAATTTGTTATGTTATTCATTTAATATTTTAGAATAACTAGTTTTTGTATTTTTACTAGTGTGTTGTTTGAATTTTGCACTATTGCGATTGCTAGTATCGCAAGTTATCTACCTTCCGCAGTAAATACACATTTAATGATTTAATACATAATCACGATCACTATACAGGAATATAAATACTCATGATTTAGCTTAACTTGCGAAAATTCAATCCATTATTATGGTTTGTATTTCAATTTCAAATTTAGACCGGGTCAATTTTTTCGGTTTCGAATAATTTGTTTGTGTATTGTGAAATCCGTGCAGAATATATGTATGAAGTATGAAATCATGATAATTAATTTCTATGCCAGCCGACAAATCACACTCCTACAAGTCTACAACCCATGTTATTACTCACTCATATGAGTCATACCACAACATGATTTTATTTTATTTCATTTTTTATTTATTTTATAATTTGGACTATACATAAACTTAAAATGAATAGCTAAAATGACATTAATAAGACAAAATATGTATCATTAAAAATACCTAAATGGATTCAATTTCTAAAATTACATTAAATATACATAAAAAAAATTACTTAATTTAAATATCTAAGTTCATTAAAGAATTTAATTTTCAACTTAACAATTGTACAACACATACTTTTAAATAGTACTATAATTTTTTAAAATAAAAAAGAAAAAATAAATATGAGTTGTGGTCCAACCCGAACTCCCACTTGCACACTCCTCTCCATTCAGAACCCTCTTCGAGTCGGGTTTTCCACCCCTCTCCTGAACGGCTGTACCCTAGTCTGTCTCGTACTAGACCCCTCCCTCTGCAACATGATCGTACCCTTCTGAGCGATCGGACACCTCAATTATGCATTGTACATGTCCTTATGCAAGTTTAAATTTAACTCAACTTTTACGTAGCTAATGCAACTATTTCCTATCTTTAAAATGAAATGAAATATTTTTGTTGAATATAAATAATACCAATAGAAAATAAAATTGTGCTATGTTTTTAGAACTTTGAATAATTCAGGCAAAGCAATATTAATTCCTAATTTTGTTTTATATGCATAATCATTAATCAACACCATTTTCATAATTTTCTATGAATAATCTTTTTGAAGCAACATAATGTATATAGATTTATTAAGCTTTTTCCAATATCTAGACTCAACATTTAATGTGAGAAATCAGTCAATTAATGTCCATAGGAAAAAACTTAACCAAAAAACTAATCTATCATATTAGGGCACCCACAACTAGTGCTCAATTGATTCAGTTTGCTAGTACAACACGCGTGTTGTGCACTGGAGGGGATTCGGGCTAAAGCGCAGATACGACAAGGTAGGCCGTGTGACTTGCCTCATACAAATGACATGAACGTTTTGAGCCAATAAAATATTTTCAACAATATATGCCGACAAACTCCGACTATCACATTCACACCCAATCGCAAAAACTACATTATCGGCTACTCTCACCAATTACATCAATCAGAATTCACCGGTGCTCGTCAAATCAAATGTGCCTTGGCTAAGCCAAGTAGAGCATTGTTTGTTCAAAGGAAAGTGGCAGTGCGAAAATACGCTCAACGGACTTCAGATGTACTCCAATCATGTTGTAGATTCATGAAAGGTATAAAAGGACTATCAAGTATGCGGTACTAATCATGCTATTTATGAATAATTTTTTTAGTTTTAATTAGGTAACTTACTGAAATTTTAATCATGTGCAAAATCCTACCACGACAAATAGGAAAAAATCATGGAATCATTTAATATCCCTTGCAAAGTGCGCAGTTAGAGCAAAGTGCAAGTCATTCGACGACAGTAAAAAAAACAGAGTAATCTATTTTTCTAGATTATTTTGCTTAGTTCCCATATCAGCTGTCAGCACTCAGCAGCCGTTAACCCCATCCCCTACCCCACCTCCACATCCACATCCACCTCCTCCTCCCCTCTCTCTCTCTCAACACTCCAAATCTCACTCTGCAGACGCCCATCACTGTTACTCCCCAATACAGACAACATTTCTCTTACTCTGTTTTATTCCATCCCAACATTTTTGTCAATTAAATAACTACACATATTTGGGCTGTGTTCCATCGTTTTCTAGAGAGCCCTCGTGAACTTCATAACCGAGGATTTAGCGATAGAGATCTGAGGCGGAGAGAGAGAGAGAAACAAATAATGATGGTAACGGGTCACTTGCTTAGAAAAAGCGGTTGCCTCTAACTCCAAGATTCAGGTGAATGTGGCCTTCTCAACTCCCCCTTTTCCTCTCTCATTAAAGATTTACATGCCGCCAACTCCAACTTTGTCAAACTCCTCTTTAATTTCTTCCTCCAAGAACACATTTTTAAGGGTTTAAAGCTGGTAAAAATTGAAGCTTTGTTGTTTTGATTCCACAAGTGCAATTCCCTTTTTGGTGGTGGTGGATTCTTGAATTCTGAGTGGGAAAGATTGGATTTTGAGATGGAATTGATATGGGTTTTGGGGAAAGTTTGTTTCTTGAGGTGTAACTGATGTGGGCTTTGGCAATTTTTGAAACCTCTTTATTGTTGAATTTATGTAATTGTGAAAAAAAAACAAGTGTTTATTAGATGGTAGTGTTGATTGCTGTAATTTAGGGGGGAAATAAATTCTGCCTAAAAATAGATTCTGCTATAATCTGTGATGCGATACACTTTGAAGATTTTGTGTTGTTGTAAATCAAGATTGGTGAGGGTGGAATCATGACTAAGGCAGTTCGTGATCGGATTCTTAAAGATGTGAATGGTAATGTTAGTGATCATCTACGCAATCACATTCATTTGACAAATTGCATTCATTTGAAGAACCATATGCATAAGAACAGCCCGATTTTGGCGGATAGGGCGCTCATGAGGGACCTCGTTGTCCTACAGAGGTCGAGGTCGTTGAGGGACCCGTCTGCGAGCCCACCCTCGTGGCAGTCCCCGTCTGCCATTGATTTGCTCTTGAGGCGAGGGGAAGGGGAGGATGTGGTTAGTGGGAGGCGTAGCATTGGGATGGAGCGTGGGAGGGTTTCGGGGAGCTCACCTGCAACGGCTGCTGTGAGCAGCCGTGGTGGGAAAGAGAGGAGGGTTAGGAGAGGAGAGGAGAGTGAGAGGGTTGTGGGAAATGATGAATGTGAAGGAGAGGGGGAGGGTTTGGTTGGTGATCGTGTTTCGTTGGGCTCGTCTCAGTTGAGGGAGAAGAGCGCGGAGACGAGAGGAGGTCATCGACAAGATAAGAAGCTTATGACGCTGTCGGACCAATTGAGGAACGTCCCGGCTGTGAGCAATGATGCAGTTTCATCTCATAATCGCGGAGATGCAAGACGCGTCTTCCATTCGGAGAAATATCCTGAGGAAGCAGGTATTGGTATTCGACATAGGAGTAGTTTGAATAGGGGGAAAAGGCGCAGATTTCGTGGTGGGAGGAGAAGTCGGCCTTCTATATCTGTTCGAGATGGTGGTGGTGGTGGTGAGGCGCAGAATGAGATGTCAGTGGCATCTAATTCGTTTGGCGAGGGCCGAGCTTCACAGAAATATCACGGAGAGGAAGAAGTCCAGCAGCTCTACAGTCAGAATGTTAACGGTGATCCGAGAAATGGATGTGGTATTCCGTGGAACTGGTCGAGGATTCATCACAGAGGGAAGTCGTTTCTCGACATGGCTGGCCGGAGCCTCTCTTGTGGTTTATCCGAATCAAGGTCGAAGAAAGCTGGTTCCAATTCTCGAGGGATGGATATCCCGAACATGCATGTGATGTCATCGAGTTCGTCCACTCGATCGGATGCAGAGGCATTGCCTCTATTGCTCGATCCTTCTGGTTCTCGTGGAAGCATGGATCGAGCTGGTTTTTTTCATGATTACTCAGGGGAGTTAGGCATTTATGCTGGCAATCTGCTGAAGCAAGAAACCGATTCAGACCTTGCATCAGAAGGTAGGTCACGTGAGCAGCATAGGTACCGGAATCAAAACAAGGAGAGACATCAAAATCTCACGCAAAAGTACATGCCGAGGACGTTTAGGGATTTGGTTGGACAGAACTTGGTCGTGCAGGCTCTCTCAAATGCTATCTTGAGAAGGAAAGTCGGGTTGCTCTACCTGTTCTACGGGCCTCATGGGACGGGTAAAACTTCATGTGCTCGTGTATTTGCTCGAGCATTGAACTGCCAGTCATCGGAACATACAAAGCCTTGTGGATTTTGCAACCCCTGCATAGCACAAAGTAACGGGAAGAGCCGAAACGTCAAGGAAATAGGCCCTGTCAGTAACATGGACCTCGAGAGTATCATTGGCCTGCTTGGGAATGTGACTTCTTCGTCTTCCCAACTTCAGGCTCAGTACCGAGTTTTCATATTTGATGAGTGTGATACTGTGTCTTCTGAGTGTTGGAGCACGATATTGAAGGTCATTGATCGAGCCCCTAGGCGTGTCGTTTTTGTGCTTGTTTGCTCAAGTCTTGATGCCTTACCTCATATAATCATATCCAGGTGCCAGAAATTCTTTTTCCCAAAGTTAAAGGATGCAGATATTATATATACGTTGCAATGGATAGCCACGAAAGAGGATCTTGATATTGATAAGGACGCCCTCAAGCTCATTGCAACAAGGTCTGATGGATCTCTGAGGGATGCTGAGATGACTTTGGAGCAATTGAGCTTAATCGGGAAGAGAATATCCGTTGCCCTTGTTCAAGAACTGGTATGTTTGTTTCTTTCTTCGTTGCCATTTGACATGACCTTTAAGTATAACGAATGAACACTTCGTTTTGTTGTTGTTTTTGCAGGTTGGGCTCGTTTCGGATGAGAAGCTGGTGGATCTTCTTGATTTAGCATTATCCGCTGACACTGTCAACACAGTGAAGAATCTGAGGGATATCATGGAATCGGGTGTCGAGCCATTGGCGTTAATGTCACAGCTTGCAACAGTCATAACCGATATTCTTGCTGGAAGCTACGACTTCACTAAAGAAAGGCCTAAAAGGAGGTTTTTTCGGAGGCGTGAATGTAATTTCTCTCTAATTCGTGTTTATTGTATCAGCAACAGGATTTCGTATCGTGAACTGATTTTTCGTGCTGTTCTCTTTACAGTGTCGAAAGAAGATATGGAAAAACTGCGTCAAGCGCTAAAAACATTGTCCGAAGCAGAAAAGCAGCTGAGGGTGTCGAACGACAGGATAACATGGTTAACTGCTGCACTCCTACAACTGGCTCCTGACCAACAGTATATGCTGCCTGTTTCTTCAGCCGAGACGAGCATGAATCACAGTCCCTTGGTCTTAAACGGAGCTTCTCTAAGAAACGGGGCAAGAAAAAGCAATGCAGAAATGCCTGATTTTCAAGCTGGAAGTTCTGCAAATGTTCATTACAATGATGAGGTGAAGGGTAGTGTTATGGCTGGAAACAAACACGATAAAGGCGAGATGAACTCTCAACAGGCACAAGCAGTTTATAACGAGAAACTGGAGGCGATATGGCTGGACGTGCTGGAGAAGATCCCAGCGAATAGCATACGAGAGTTCATGTATCAGGAAGGGAAGCTCGTCTCTGTCAGTTATGGCGCAGGTCTCCTTAATTTGCTTTGTGTCGTGTCTATTTTTCTTCATTCGTTTCGTAGCTTTTAATATTCACACAACCTTTACATGTTAGTTACATATACATTACAACAGATCACACGAAAAAGTAATATGAGCAGAGTTATTTATGTTGTTCGCTTATTTTCTCTCAAAAGTAATTTGCTTTTATGAGTTATGTCGGAGATTGAGAAGTAACTTATTGAGGCATGTGAGTCGAAAACACGAGTCTTTGTGTTATCATATGCTACGTCTAGGTCAAAATCGTGCCACTTGCTTCTCGTTCGATAGTGTTTTTTAGGCTTGGATTAGAGTTGCCAAAGTTATCTTGTCACCTCTGTCCTAATAATAAGAATATGTCTATGCTGCAGCTCCGACCGTGCAATTACTGTTCAACTCGCAGCTGACAAAGTCCAAGGCAGAGAAATTCAGATTTCACGTCTTGCAAGCTTTTGAGTCGGTTCTCAGATGCCCGGTGACGATTGAGATCAGATGCGAGTCGAGAAAAAGCACCAGCCGGGCACCAATTTTGCTACCCGCAGCTCAGAATATGCCTCGTTTGGATGTGAATCCGACCACAAACACCGGTGGTTGGATGCCTACGGATGGCATGCCATCTTCTGAAGCCAATAGGAGAGAGATCGTCGAAATTGAACCCTCCCCTGGAGAGTATAAAGGTGGTAGGCGTAGGGACGCCAACCTAGAGTCTGATGGGCGGAACTTAGAAAACGCGGGAGCGACATCTTCACAGAAGATATCGACCGTGTTAGGTGAGAAAAATCAGTGTCTTACCCTTGTTAAAAGCAAGGTATCCCTTGCTCATGTGATTCAGCATGCAGAGGGATGTTCTCAACACAGTGGATGGTCGAAGCGCAAAGCTGTTTCAATCGCAGAAAAACTGGAACAAGAAAATTTGTGAGTGTATATATCGTATGGATCGAGTTAACTACAATACGCTTTGTATACCTCGACCTTTTTCGATTTTTCTCATTCGTTTTACCATACTTACATATTTTTTCGTTCTGCAGGAGACTAGAGGCAAGATCGAGGAGATTGCTATGTTGGAACGCTCCAAAAATGAATCGCCAAAAGGTCAAATTCACAATCATTATTAAGAAAATTGTTATGTTTGCTACAATATGTGCTTGATGTGGTTATAGAAGAAGTTGGCCGTATAGATTGTCGATACCAATGAGCTAGTATTAGATTACGTAACTCGTTTTAATTTAAGATCTTCGCAAAAAGTTGTGTAGGGCCGTCTGGGTCAAAATACGGATTCAAGCCTTGTTGTAGCTTGTGGTTTCTACACAATATTTGTCGTAGAGTTCTATTTGCAACTTGTTTCATTCTAGCTGAACGACACTCTCGTGGAACATTTTGTTGAACTATGGACAGTTGCATCATTTTTTCGGCCTATGAAATCTATGTGAATCGATTATGTCCACTGTTCTGAGATATACGTTCTATTTCCCCGTTTGCAGCTTTCGCGTTTGAGGATTAGAGCAAGGAAGCCGCAGACGTTGCTGAAATTCATTTCGTGCGGAAGGTGTATGTCCGGTAGGTCCCCGAGGCCGAGGCAAAGGTAATGCTCGTAGCAATTTTCGTCGTCTTAGAGGGTTCGATTTCGGGCATCACGTTGTGTTAGGTTTACTTTGTACCCGCTGTTTAGGTATTTCATTAGACAAATCATAATTCTTGAGAATAAATTTAGAGTAGAGTAGTGAAAGATTAGAGCTTTTGTCAATGAATATTTGTATTGTTAGTTTTTTTTTTCTTCTCTTTTTTAAAACACAAGCTCGTCATGTCTTTTCCCTTTATATAATTGCACTCATTTTAGTATTTTAGACCATCGATATTTTTTTCTGTAATTAAAGCTAAACATAATTGTTTCAACTCCAAATCTATGCAATGACATTTCAACCCATTACATTTTTGGTTACATGATAAAAGAATGTGATATGAAAATGTAAAGTAATGGTGATGCATCTCGTTTCATCAACCCATAAATATATTTTTAAATACCTAACCTAACTGAAATTGATTCATTAGAATCAAAATTTAATCAAAGACAGTGCTCAATTACCACATTGAAATGTTTAAGAAATTTGAATAATTTGAGTTGGATTTTCAAGTGACTTAAAGCATATATATAATCTTATCTCTTGTTTGGTTGTATTTTTTCTCAAAAACTCAGTATGTGACAATATATATAGTCTCGTCTAGACAGTGTTAAGATTACACTGTATCTCATGATTATCCATTTTAATTAGCTCATCGATTTGACTAATTTGTCATAAGATATACTTCATTTTAACTAATGTCATAATCTATAATATTTTATCTAAATAACCGATTATCACCATAATGTATTATACTACAAGCATTATACTACATCCGTCCATAAAAAATAGATCACTTTCTGTATGACACGAGTTTTAATGTAGAATTGGTAAAGTAAGAGAGAGGAGAAGGAGAAAAAGTAGGTAAAGTAAGACAGATAGGGAGAAAAAGTGAGTAAAGTAGGAGAGAGGGAAGAAAAAGTGGGAAAAGTATGAGAGATAAACTTTCCATTTTAAGAAAGTGATCTATTTTTTGTGGACGTCCCAAAATGACAAAAGTGATCTATTGTTTGTGGATGGAGGGATAATAAAGATAGTGATAATGTATATAAATTACACATAAACAAATGAACTTTTTAGATATTTTATATTGAGAATCAATTTATATATATTAATGAATTTAAAAATATATTATTTACTAATCATTATGCAATATTTTAGGAAAATATTTAATTTTAAATTATATAAGAAAAAAAATATTTTTTATTGAATATTTTATAATAAATTTGAATCAAGCTTAAAACCATGTGAAATTTGTCATGACTCCTCTTAATGACTTGACAACTGACTATAATCTTTAAAGTATTTCCCTCGTACTCGATCATTAGTTTTTTTCTTTCATTTTGATATATCTCAAAAAATTAGTTATCTTCTATTTTTTATTAAAAATATTTATGTTATAAGGTGGTGAATCTCATTTTCTTCTAATAATATTTTAATCATTTTTCATTTTATTCTCTCATGTCTTATCAATTTTGGATAAAATTCATGCCTGCCCCCAAAATTTTAGTTTTAGGGGACGAAAGGGGTATCATGCATAAGAGACTACCAATTCTTAATCGTCTTCGCCTTGCTCATTCTACATTTGATCATTGAATGCCACCATAACATATCATCAGTAGTTTATTGCTAATAAAAAGCTTAAAGCTCTGTTTGGCTCATGAAAATGAAATTAAATCAAATTCAAATTTCATTTTTCTAAGGAGTAATTTTTATATATGGTTTAGAAAGATGACATTTTTCGTGTTGTACTTCACTTACTATCGTAAAGGGATGACTTAACTAAAGTGAAAGTGCAATGACATTTTTAGTACTCTCTCGGCCATTAAATATCTCATTTTTACTTTTTTATTTTTCTGCCAACAAATGTTCATTTATGTTATTATTATTGATGAGTGGAGCATCCACTCACATTTTGTTATAAAACTAATATATAAAAGTATAATCCACATTCTACTAACTTTTTCTATCACTTTCTTTCACTAAGTCAAATAATTTCTTAAAATTTGAGTCAATTTAAAATGAGACATTTATCAATAGAGTAAGTATATATTTCTTTCTTTATCATGGCTGACGAATGATGACTATGGACCAGAAATTATGGGCCCGTTTTTTAGCCTTGATGGGAATAAGGTGGCTACGACTTGGGCCTTGATTATTTCATGGACAATAGTGTTTAGTGAAGTAATTAAACTTAAGTTTTGTAACTTGGACTAAATTGGTCTTTTTCCACTCCCTTGTTTTATACAGCGTTTCTCTAGCTGGTTTCATATTTACTGACAAATATGCCCCTACTATTTACATGGAAAATACCAAATGTGCCCATGGAAGCTCAATCGATGCGCCAACTTCCCGCTCAGATTCACTCTATAAATAACGAGACGCACCTCCTCCCGCCATCAGACCTAGAACTCCCGCGAAAAAAAGAACCCTTCATCGACATCGATTCACTCAAGTAATTCTCCTTCGCTCATTGTCGATCACGTTCTGAGTGCCATCTTTGAGTGCCATCTAATTTATTTTTTTACATATTCATGTAGATGTCAGGATCCTCTCGTACCTATGGGAGTCAGCAAGTTCCATCTGGAAGCAAAGGTTGTGTATGATATATGAGCAATTTTGTTTAATTTTATATGTGAATGAGTACTTATCTATTACAGATGTAATGTAATGCAGAGAGAACTCGTCGTGCGTGGAGCGACAAAGAGGAAATGTTCTTGATTGGGATAATGAAGGAGTTGGTAGCTACTGGCTGGAAGGCCGATAACGGCTTCAGATCTGGGTATCTGCAGAGAGCGGAAGAGGCAATGCGCCGAGAGTTTCCGGGGACTGATTTGAAGGCCAACCCTCATATCCAATCCAGAATTCACACCTGGAAGAAGAGTTTCTATGCTCTGTCAAAAATATTAGATTGAAGTGGTGTGGGATTCAATATTCACGGTGACTATAAGATCGACGTAAGCGACGATCAATGGAGCCAAATTGTTAAGGTACTTGTAGACTCCATACATATCTCTTGAACTATATACTATCACGGTTTCAAGATTGTAACTAACATCATTAATATAGGCTGACGGGGCTGCCCATGGACTACGTACTAAGTCGTGGCCATATTACGAGGACTGGAAGTGGATCTTTGGTAAGGATAGGGCGAGTGGGATAACAGCTGAAGACATGCTTGATGCTTACAACGGACTCGATCCGATTGAGCAAGTGGCAACTAATGGAACTGGCCTCGATTACGACTTTGGTCTCCATGACTTCCTTGGAGGTGATGCAGGGCTGAACAGGGACTCCCCTCCTGTGATGAGTGACAATGGATTCTCTCGTGGGCGTGAGGCACCTCCTGTGATGACTGATAGTGGATTCTCTCGTGCGCGTGAGACACCACCAACTGAAACCTCGAGCAAGAAGCGCAAAAAGCACGATGCTTTGGAGGGACTTGTGGATGTCATTGGAAAAATGCATGAAGCCACTAATGCTCGACTTGAGTATCTGGGGACCAGGATTGGTTATGAATTCGACCTCACAAAGGCACGTAAGGATGTTTTCGAGCTTGTTGGTAATATCAATGGAATAAACCTTGCCCAAGTCTTTGATGCTTCTGACTTCATTCTGGAAAAAGTTCAGCGCTTGGACTTCTTCATGAGTCTCCCACAGGTGGCAAGGCATGCGTATGTCCTTCGCGCATTGGAGAAGTGTTCTGCTAACTGATCGAGAATGTGTGTGGGGCAAATGACAATGAAGCTAGTGTTGGTATGGGCTATTAGGATCACTCTGCTTTTTGCTATGTAATTATAAGTATGGTGTGGGTCTAAGTTAGTATGGTTTGCTAAGCTAGTGGCTATTTTGCTAATGTAAATAGATGCATATCTATGAACCAGTATGACTATTTTGTTGGTATGGGCTGCTAGGTTGATGGTTATTTTGATATCTACAAAAGCGTATGGAAGTAATGAAGGTGTGATGCTAAATAGTTTATATAACCACTACTTGTTTGATCCACAAAATTTATAAAATATTTTGATGATATTCTGTTGTAGCATAGTGTTTGTCCTCCATGAGGTCCATCCATCCACAACAATTTCAAAACTTGCCGATAACTGCGCGGCCATATTACATTAATGACATGAGACCAATTCGATTGCACATTCTCATATTACATTAATAACATGAGACCAATACATATGAAAACACTACTAGATTATCATATAGTAGTCATCGCCCATGGTCATTTTCTGTTATGACTCATTGCTAGTGCTTGATACCCCACAAAAAACAAAAAGAGCGAGACGTTAGCGTTATATGCATCATATAGCTTTTATCTATTCAAATGTTAATGGTCACATAAAACTGCACATCATCCCTATCCACCAACTGGAATGACAGTCGATCTCCTTCAACTAAGGCATTGCCTTGCACAAAGCACTTCCACCCATGTTCAACCCAAAGCTTGCCTTTGCCGGTACCTAAATGCATCTCCCAAGTGTTGTCAAAGGTGGTGAAGTAGGCGCGTTGATCTTGCATAGAGGCGGCAGGGATGTATGCATTCCAGAATTGAAGAGGCAGTTCCTAGATCATAAAAAAAAATTCATATAATGTATTCTAGCAAGGAAGCTTATGCGAGGAGTACAATATGGTGTTAAATTTCAATACTCACGAAGCAGCCCGCAATATTTTTCGGAGTCAGTACCAAATTGAAAGTGGGGTACACGCCTTCAGCGGGCGGCATCACCTCTGCTTCGTATTCATCCTCGGACTCTGCATCGGACTCACTTTCAGAGGGAGAGTAATCGTTAGATGATTGTATATCGGGGGATTAGTAGTCTTCGTCGCTTGGAATCTCTCCATGAGCTACACATATGGACGGGGCAAAAACTATGTTAATTCAATGAGTGGTGCTAAAATTTAAAAATATTATTATTAAAGAATGTAATTTTCAAATAATATGGCTCTAAAATATGTTAATTCATTGAACTTTACAACGAATAAACACTGAAATATGAAAAAATTCTAGCTTATATTAATATTTTAAGACTTTTCCCATAGCCAAGTCAAAATGCTAGCATTATTCTAATTAAAGATATTAGTAAATGCTTAATGCTAACAATGATAAAGCATACGGCATTACTCCAATAAATACACGCATTACCAAATTTCTTTATTTTATTAAATACAATGTTGATACCTTTGCAGAATTTTAAATATAAGTAATATTATATCATTTTTTTCGGTTCTTCCACAAAATACACCGCCATTGTTGTTTCTATCTTAGACTTTATATTAGTTTGAACAAATCATTACCTCTTAAGTCTTTTTTCGGTGGGCAACCACTGCCAAAATCAAACCGCTTCACATGGAATGTGCCTCCACCAAGCCATGTGAACATGAGCACGTCCAGATTCACGATCTCGTTGGCTTGAACAAAGCTACTCCATCCAATCCTGAAGAAGAAGCCATTTGCAACTCTCAGCAGAGTTACACCCCACACTCTCCCATTGGGCATCATAAGAACACATTGATGTGGCAGGTCAGCCCCATGCCGACCAACAAATTCAGGTGGGAGGCGCTGCAGGTGAAAAAAAATAATAGTATCATTTTGCTTCTATTTTTGACACAAGAATCGAATATATATCAAATAATAAAACTATGAATCTTACAATTCCGTTGTTGTGGAGGCCCTCGGAGTAGCACTTGAAGAAACCTGGGAGCCTTGCATATTCACCATCATTCAGAGGGGGAGCTGCCATTGTGTGATGAGTTCTATAACCATCATAGAGCTATTTATTGATTAGGCTTATAAGAGAAAGAGAAGAGGGAGCTCCACCTAAATTGCAATAAATTCTCAACTTACCCAAATCTAGTGCGGGATTACTGTAAAGTTGACTCCGAAAACGGTGCGCAATGAAGAAGTGCTCAGCAGAATGGTTGATGGGGGTAGATGGGGTAGTTCGATGTCAATCCTCTGAGATAATCAATGAAGATGAGAGATATGAGTCAGGTTTATCTTATGCTTAATTAAAGCTAACCATTAATTGCTGAGTGAGGAGTGGGTAGTTGTGTGATGTAATCTACTACACCTTTCTTTTTAAGATGAGTATTATAAAAAGGCTTGTAGGCAACTCATTCTACTACATGTATCTCTAACTTTCCGAAAATGGCTATGAACATACCACTGCAAGATGTCTTTTTTTATCAAGGCAACTGGAATCCACGTATGGATACTCTGATGTTGTCAACTATCATACGTTTTCGCGACAACGCATGCTGGGAAGGTAGTAATATACCCCCATGGGTCTTGAACGAGTGTGGGCTGGCTATACAGGGTGAGTTCGGGATCGAACTCACAATCTCTGAACTGACTGACCGGCTACGCCATCTGCAATCTCGACACCACACCTTCAAAGAGGTGGTACACACTACAGGGGCATCTTGGGTTCAACGTCAAAACTTTGTCGCTGCAGCTGATTGTGTGTGGGATGAAATATTGAAGGTAATAACTGCTTCTACTACATTGTATGGCATATAACTCATTTCATATAACTTATATTTATTTTGTAGAAGAACACCTTTGCTGCGGCATACTATCACAGAGACGAGCCTGAATTCAATCTCCTAGCTTCTTTATTTGCTCTTGATGATGTAAAGCTTGAAGATGTGCAGCTTGATGACACTCCTACAGTCATTGTAATTTCCGACTCAAGCGGAGGTGGAAACCCCATCCCAGTGAAATGTGTGACGCCGTCAGAAGATGAAGATGAGGTCAACTCTCCGGCTATTGGGGCAGAGTCCAAAGTCCGACGTAAGCTATTTGTCCATGATGAAAGCCCAACTGATTGTCAATCGTCAACTATGAAGGACCAGTGTCATGTGGTTCCACTTATGGGTGCCGGATTCCAGTCAAAAATGAAAAATAAACCACCACGTCCCACTCAGCCGACTTGCCCACACGTGCTGAATGATTCCCCTTTTGCGAGTTCATGTGCCTCGTGTAGCCCTCTCCCTGCCAGCCGACGTACTGCTCCGTAGGAAGTTGTCTAGATTATGCTTGCAAGTATCTACAAGTGCTTTGTTTATAGTAGGCTAACCTTTATCTTATATTAGATATCTGATGCCCATCGTCTCCCCTTTTTGTTTTTTGAATGTGTTCTGGGAGGCTTTTTGTTTTGAAGATGTAAAGTGGTGTGTTTTATCAAACACATCAACTGATATTTAAATGGGCTTTAATATTCAAAATATATTATAACTATTTTGGGTTGATGAAGGTGTATATGAAACTACACTATATCAGTCCGTGTTGGAGCAAAATATATACTCATTCACACAAATTCATATGCATAGGGTAGAGTTTTAGTAACATAGAGTGCTCCTGATTCATAATCCTTGTTCATACATTCAAAAACATCCCATACATATTACATAGTGTTAGGAAGAGTTGAACCACTTCAACTTGACTCAAAAGGTGAAGCTTCTGCTTGTCTTCGTTGATGATGCATCATAGCGGAGCACCGGTGTACTGAAATTTGCATAGTTCATATTAGGTGCTTGCTAAGGCCAAAACTGACCACAACACAAGTAATCAAACATAAGAATTTTGTCATAAAAAAACATACCACGTTCCACATCGATTGTGCTAAGGCATCTCGATGAGTATTCCACTCTGTTGTAGGCTCAACTGTGTCAACAAACTCATTTTCAACAGCCTCGGATTCTAAATCATTGTCAACATGACCTCCATCCATTGCCAATTCGATTGGATCGGATAACATTGCGCCTCGCACATAGTTGTGAAGTAGAAAGCAAGCCATAATAAGCCTAATCTGCACCTTCACCGGGTAAAAGGCTGCACTCCTCAAGATTCCCCAACGCATTTTAAGTACAGCGAACGCACGTTCGATGACATTTCGTGCACGCGTGTGTCTCATATTGAAAATTTCGCGTGGACTCTGAGGGGCCTCAGTAGCGGGCCCCCATTCTTTTAGATGGTAGCGGACACCTTTGAAGGGAGTTAGGAAACCATCACTATTTGCATAACCATTGTCGCATAGATAGTAATTACCTGCAATCGAATAATCAACTTTGATCAATAGTAATAGATAGCTGAGAATCAAGTATAACGGTTCCTAAATCACACCTCGAGGAACCTTCAATCCATTGGGGCGATTCACAGCATCGCGGAGGACCCGAGCATCCCCTGCAGATCCCTCCCATCCCGGTAGCACATACACGAACTTCATATCCCGGTCACAAACGGCTAAGGTGTTGGTGCAAATTTGACCTTTTCGTGAACGATACCGAGGTTTATCAGTCTGGGGCACGTGTAAGCTGATATAAGTCCCATCTAGAGCTCCAAGGCACCCCTGCATCAATAACAAATTTGTTTAAAAGCTAGAACTACATTATATTGAACCTCTTTGGGCTGTAAAAGCTAACACCTTGAACCACTTCCATCTGTTGTCGGTGCAATCATCTGTTATCGGTTCCGGTGTAGCAAGCAGAGAGGCTTGCAACCTAATCACAGCTCGTAGGACACGATGAACATAGCGAGAAACCGTGTATCCAGAACGCAGGAAATCAAATTTGACAACGCGATTCTTTTTGTGGTGTGCCAAGATAGATAGAAACAACGCGACCTGCTCCTCAACCTTCACAAACCTGCCGTCTGTTAGATCACCAGTTTGTCTGAATATGCGACATAGCCTTCCGAAAGCGTTCCGATCCATACGCAAGTTTTCTAAACATGCCACATCGGATACATTGACCAAGCGATTAATATGCCTCACTTGGTCTGGTATCCTTTTGATACGACCATAAATAGCTCGTACAGATCTTTGGTTCAGCCTCCGACGGTTCTGTTGTAGATATATGAGAATCATTGCAATAACATCAAGTTGATGGCTATGCATAACCTCCTCCATCAGTTGAATTACAAGTGCCGTCGTCGAAACTGGAGATGCCATTGTCGAAGAACAGGGAAATCTACAAAAGACACCGCTACTGCTTATTTTGCAATTCATAACCACGATAATACATATGATGTAAAAGTCACTGATTTTGGCTCTGCCTAAAATGAATATGCATATCTTCTACAATTCAATAGTAAATAATTCATATTCACAAAATGAAACACAGCGAAACAAGTGAGCTGCAAGAATCGTTCAAAATTGAATTTGCAAAAAGTTCACCGAGCTAGAACCCACGGAAGAAAAAATTGAAGGGGCGATCTGAAAGACCACACAATCAACCATAAATAATTCATATTAACAAAATGAAACACGACGAGACAAGTGAGCTACAAGAATCGTTCAAAATCAAATTTGCAAAAACTGCACCGATCTCGAACCGATGGAAGAAGCAAGTCCAGATTCGATCTGAAAGGCCACATAATCAAATGTTTCAATTGTATAAAACTTACCTCCACAAAATGAAATCCTTTCGCAAAGTTTGGAGCGCTGCAATGAGGTGTCGAGGGTAGATGAGGAAGATGAATTATAGTCCTTCCACACTCCCCCAAATTGGAAAATAAACCCACAAGATTTTCTGGATTGTTTAACAATGGAATTCTACCTAAAACAGTAAAAAAGGACGGGTCGAAGACCCAAATCCCGGGTCGAATGGAAAAACGATCAATGGTACAAAACAGAGAGAAAAAGGTGGACTACTTTCATTTTCCTGTATTATCAAGGCTAAAAAACTGGCCCTATATTTATTGTGATTAAATTCCTGTCACTTTCTATGATAATAAAAACGACCATCAATTAGAAAGTCGACTACTTTTCTCAAACTAGAAAAATATGAAGTGGTATTGATTTACTGTAAATAAATAGATAACGTACATGTGGAGACCATAGCTGCAACAAAATAAAAAGTGTGTACAAATTTTTATTGATAATCAAAGATAATGCATCTGATAAAATCCAACATAGCATGACTATGTATTCGAGATGTACATAGGGCAAACTTAAACTTCACGTGTATGCATTATACAATAACATTAAAGCACACAAGAGAAGTGGATCTGAAAATAAAGTGAAGAGTAAAAGACAACTAACCCACAAATTCCAAACAATAGTTGATATAAGTAATGATACAATTATTACATTACAAGTACCAAACATAAAAACATGTCAGACAAACAGGTGGCAAAAAATGCATAATTGGTAATTATAACCAATTATAGACTCTTATTTTAACGCAAAGAAACAGAACACAACAATGTGTCAAAAATAGGAGTAATATGAAACAGACCAAATAATTCCTTTTCCAAATATGTTATTCTAATTTATTTTATTCTTTGAAAACTTAGTTAGAGAGAATCTTTATTTGCATAGTATCGATGTATAAATAACTGAAGAACTTAAAATGGAAAGGATTCTTATATCAGTTATTTGGATCTCAAATATCTATATACTACTCCTATTAAATTACTAAACTGACCTTAACAATTAAAGTAGTATTGAATAAGTATATTATGTGTACATCATTAAAATTTGTCAGAATGACACACTTATTAATTGTTTTGTAAGTACATATAAAGTGATTGATATCATACTTCGCAGTTGCACATAATTTTACTGAAGCATTATGTCCAAAGATGGAGGCCCCCCTACATTGCATAATTTAGGTATTTTATTTAGTCAGAAAATAAAAAATGGTCACTTTTACTCTTAAATATGAAATGAATACCATTTAAAATAAGAATATTTGTGTAAAAAATGATAAAGAATAAATTTTAAGTAAGACTATTGCTCTACACTATCATAAAGTTTGACCTAATTTGATATTTTCCATGAGCTTAAAATTTAGTTGCAAAAATCATGAACTTATACCTTATAGTAAAATTTCTCATAAATTGAAGGAAAAAATGATTATGTAAGAAATCCTCTGCAATGAACCCTAATACCCTGGATTGTATTATATAATCGAACTAGTTTTAAATGCTAAACGCCAAACACATCATTATAAAATAACGAGAGTTCATTACAACTTTATTATAGGGAATTCAGAGATTAAAAAACAATGATGACACATGATGTAATATAAAATTTCGAAGTTTATTAGTTTGTTATTAGTTCATTAATTAATCTGACGTAATATAAAAATTCAAAGTTCATTAGTTTGATATAGTTCATTATATTGAACTCTGAGTTATCTTAACTATAATGATATTATTCACCATTTAGTGTTTAAAACTGATTTGATATTAATCACATCCCCAGTACCTCTTCTCTTAATAATTACTCTCCACCCCTATTTTTTTGTCCCATATCCAAGATGTCATACAATTCCACATTGCTCCAACATTACAAAAATTTCCAAAAATATGAGACCTCCCTCCAACTATGAAAAACCCACTCCAAAAAGTTATCAAGTGAGTACCATACTACTAGAAAGTAGCATAAAGTGGTCACAAGTTCTAATATGGCGTGCTTTTTTTATTGTTTGAAAATAGTGCTCTTGCGGTGCGTCCCACGAGAGTATGCACTATTTTCATTTTAGTCTGTCCCATAAAAATATACATTTTCTAATTTTGTAAACTCTTTTATCTCTGATAAAATAACACTTATACTCTATTAACAATACTTTAATTACTTTTTTTTTTTTATCTCTTTCTTCTCTCATATTTTTTCAATTATGCATTAAAACACATGCTCCACCAAAAGTACATAGATAATAACTATCTCACATTGTCTGTATCTGTGATGTATCTGTGATGAAACCAAACCAACCCACGACGCCTCTCTTTAAACACTCTAACCGTCTCCTAACTGTATTATCCCTCCATTATTATCCAACTCCTCCTCTAAACTTTAATCTCTCCCACATTCATTCCATCAAAATTAACAATGAAGTGGTCTACAAACTCATCTTCATCTCTCTTCGCTCGACTCCTCTCCAAATTCAATCCAAATTCATCCAAAAAAACCCACACTCATCACAATTCCAATTATTCCCTTGACATTCCCTCTCCGAATTCATCCTTTTACAGAGACGAAGGACGATTCTACAGCCTCGACGAACACGACCCCTATTGGAGAATCTCCTTCACCGACGACAGAATCCAGCCACGCCGCAGCACCGGCGGAATCAATCAAGATTCCGACGTGTTTTCCCCCTTCCCGAGCGAGCCTCGGGAGAGGAATTTCAGTGAAATGGTTTCGGATATAAAGAGGATGAGAGAAAACAGGGGAAGGAAACAGAGAGGAAAACAAAGGAGTGGAGAAGATAATAATGGTGTGGGAGAGAGAAATGAATATCTTCCTCCAATCAAAGTGAAAAGGGAGGGCCGTGTCCGTGTGCCAAGGACAAGGGCCTCGAAAGCGTACTCCCCGAGAAACGAATGCAAGATTCGGGCTCTCGAGGAGATACGGAAAGCGAGGAGCAAGGCAAAGAAGAGGGCTCCCAATGAGTGGGTGTTGGAGGGGAACACGGTTTTCGATAGCGTTGTGGTTGTCAAGAGCTCGTTTGATCCGCGCCGGGATTTCAAGGATTCCATGGTTGCGGTGATTCGAGAGAAGGGGTTAGGGAATCCTGACGAACTCGAGGATTTGTTGGCTTGCTATTTGACGATGAATTGTAGTCAATATCATGATCTGATCATTAGCGTGTTTACACAAGTTTGGGATGAGCTTAAAGGAGATTCGTATGTCAACAATGTACCGTATTTTTATTCTTAGAGGATTGCTCAGTTGATCGAGTACTTACTGTCTCTAATTATTAAATAGTTTGTTTTAGATTTACGAATATTTACCGTCTGGTATTATTAACTTAAAAACTGATTTTTATTATCTAAATAGAAAATGGTCACATATATATATGTGTGGCTAAGATTCAAATTTGAGGTAAGTGATGGTAGTGAGTCACAACTTTTGTTGATATAGATCTTTTGTTTAGTTTATTGTGTTACACAATTTGAAGATACAAAACATGAAACATGGAGAGGATTGAAAATAAAAGATTTCGTGTAGTAAAAAGAGTTGTAGGCTATAGGTTTCATTGCATCTAGAAATAATAGGAGCCTCAAGCTTTCATTTAATTTACGTACATATATATGGCTGTCAAAGCAAATAAATCACGAGTCATTTGCAATTTTGCAAAGCTACGACTAATAGCCTAGGCCATGAAATATCAAGATTTTAATTAAGTCAAAGAAATACTTATTAGGTGGTGCAAGTGATTTTTTTTTAAAAAAGGATAACTGTTATTTATGTCACATATTTTTATTTAGTTTTTGTCAATTCTATAATTATAAAATTGAAATATAAAATTAACTCTCTTTTTTTTTAAAATTTTCGCAATTGTTCCACATTGGTCGAAATTAGTGTAGCAAATTGAATATAATGTGACAAAAAAAAATCACGTCATTTGAGAAAATTCGACATTATTTTAATCAACTTTCAAAAATGAATGGCCGTGTCATGTCATATATGATTTTGTAATATTATTTTTAATTTTAACATTTGTGAGAGCATTTTGAAAATTGATAAACTATGATTTTATTTCAATTCTTTTAATGATACATGAAATGAATTCTGTTATATGCGTAAAATAAGAATAAGGCGATTTTAAACAGATGGATGTTAATATTAAATATAGTATTAGTTAGCGAAACACAACGATATCTGGCCTATTATCTCAGTTGGTTAGAGCGTCGTGCTAATAACGCGAAGGTCGCAGGTTCGAAACCTGCATGGGCCATCTTTTAGTGTATATTATTTTATCACATTTTTATCCAGTAATTTTATATTGGTTTCAATCAAATAAGCTAATTTGTTTTAATGCAATAACTTTTGATTGGTTTAGAAAGGCTGTTATCTATATCATCATTTCAAGAATTTCTTGGTTTCCTATTCAATTTACAGTTTTGCAATTAGAAATTCCACATTTGGCTACAAAGTTGACGTTGAATTGCAATTTCTTGGTTTAATATATAGTTTCTTCTTTGGCTACATTTAGATTTATATCGATTTCATATATGGATTACTATATTGGATTTATATTGAAAGACTAAAATTACTATATTGGATTCTTATTTGTCAGTCAATTTAGTATTCATTTCATTATAAGATTTTGGTGGATCAATTTAAGTCGGAAATTTTTGGGCGTTTGTCTTTTTTTTGAAAACTTTAGTTCATTTCTTATGTAGCTGAATGGCTCAGTCAACTCGTTAATATGTTTCCTATCTTTTATTAAAGCTTTTATCATTTCATATTTACATTAAAGTATATAAATTTTTTGTTAGTGGTGAGCCCAATTTGGACAAAAATTTTGTATTACTGTATTTGATAAATTATGAAGTAGTAGTAACATGTAAATAGTTTTTCTTCCGAACTATATATATTTGCATTGTGAAAATAGTTAAACCCAATCGGGGCGTCACATATGATAGTAGTCCTCTTGTCATTTGAGAAAAATTTTTAGTGGTCTAGACACACCACATGGCATGATGACGTGGTGTGTCCCACTAATTAGTACTATTTGACAAGTATAACTAGAAAGAATCTAAAATATAAATTATTTAAGGTATTTAGTTTAAATAAATGATATAAAATCTTGAAATTTGGAAACTTTCTAAGTTAATCTATGAATAATACATATATACATATAAATATAGGGGAGTGTTAGTGTGCCATCATCTCTTAAAATAACACCATACCATCATTTCTAGCCAATCATTTGTACACGTGGACGAATAATAAGCTGTCATGTGGAAAAAAAAAAAAAAACTAAAAAACACGGCCAGCAATATGGTACACTTTATACAACAATTTTTCTCGGCCAGGAATATCCAACACGCTATACAACAATCTATAGATTGTTGTGTAGCGTTTATAATATTGCTGTATATATGGTGTCACGTTGTCACTTTAAGAGGTGAGGTGTTGTCATTTTAACACAGACCTATAAATATATATATCATCTTTTATTTTCAATATCTATTTGGCCATCTACGATTCTATTAGCATATAGGTTGATTTAAGATTAATAAATATTTTTATGCTAACACGATTAATTATAGTTTACTTATCATTATGCATTTTATTTGTGATTTTTTTTCATACATAAATAGAAAAATATTAAAAAATAATAATAAATTTAAGTTATTATGGTTTTTTTTTATACATATAAATATGTATCAACATTTTGCATAGCTGTTACAATAATATATTGCATTTTATAGAGTAGTATGAGTACGAGTATTATATATATTGATGTATATTGAAAAATCATAAGACGATAACTTTAATTTAGTGGAGTACTATTTAATTTTTTTTATATATATAAAAAATTATAAATAAAAAAATATAATGATAAATTAAACTCTAATTAATCTTATTAGCACCAGGCACGAATACAAAATATCTATATAATTTTATTTTGTCATTGCACAAAATTAAATATATTTCTGTAAATTTTTTAAATCAATCACTTAAATTGATGTGAATACATATTGAAAATAAAAGATGAAATATATATTTATGTGACCCTATAGGGATGTGATCATATGATAACCCATAATTATGGTGATAACCTAATAACCCTCATTTTATGGACGAAAAGTATCATTTTATAGAACAAAATATCATTTTATGGATTAAAAGTATCATTTTATGCATGCTGAAAAAATATCATTTTTAGTAAAAATGATACTTTTGACCCATAAAATGATAGGGTTATTAGGTTATCACATAAATATGAGTTATCATTATAACGCACCCCTGACCCTGTATGTGTTTATGTATTATTCATAGATTAACTTAGAAAGTTTCCAAATTTCAAGATTTTATATCATTTATTTAAACTAAATACCTTAAATAGTTTATATCACTAGATTCTTTGTAGTTACACTTGTCAAATGCTAATTAGTGGGACACATCACGTCATCATGCCACATGGTGTGTCTAGACCACTTAATTTTTTCTCCATTTCATTTGTGATTGTATTACATTTTACTTTTTACTCTTATGTAATGATGTTACTACTTCCGTCCTCCAAAATTTGTTCCACTTTGACCCTACATGGGTTTTAAGAAATGTAATAGAAAGTGCGTTGAAAAAATTAGTGGATTGTGGGTTCTACTTTTATATATTAATTTTATAATAAAATGTGAGTATATATTAATATTAGTATTAATCAATATTTCGATATATTGTACTGGATTTTGCTTTCCCTACTTCGGTATATTGTACCGAATTTTTCTTTTCCTACTTAGTTATACCAACAGTTTCGTATAAATTTATACCGAAAAATATATAAATGATTTTATAACTTTATACGTCTCAGCTACTCTCTCTTCGCTTCGCCTTTAATCTCTATAATATTCATGTTCTCCATCTATATTAATAAACTGCATTTAATAAACTATGCATTTAATAAACAAGTATTTAATATACATGTTGTATGGATGGTAGAAGAAATTGTCGACCAGTGCTTTTCCCTTTCATGGATCCCGAAAATATTTTGTTTAACCATAGTCCGTACCACTTCAAAATTGGAACTCTTTACGAATCGAGGCCGTATTTCCCATATGATATGAACATTATAATTTGGCATATACCTCACATTTATCTCTGGTTGTACATTTCGTCCATACTTGGCATTGAATCGAAGATTACTACCGAATACATTCAAATTTGATAATGAACAAGCTGTATGCCACAACACGTCAGCTTCATCTATTAGAACTTCAACAAACAAATGGAGATCTGAATTAAATAAAAATTGAAATAGTTAAATAATAGTCTCTCCGTCTCAGTTTAGGAGTTAGAATTAGTTATGACACGAGTTTTAAGAAATTGGTAGACTGTGTAATAAATTAAATGAGATGGTGGAGTTTGTAATAAATGAAGTGAGTTGGTGGAAAGTGAGATGGTTTGAATTTTTGGTTTTTCATTTTTTTGGTTTATTTTTATGTAGATAATGGCATTTGAGTGTAATTTTGATGAATAATGGGATAAAATTTTATGTCCAAATATGGAAGATTCTAAATGTGACTCTTAAACTGGGACGGACTTTCATGACAAAATGAGACTCTTAAACTGAGACGGAGGGAGTAATATAAATTCCAATTTTAAAAAGTTAAAAAAATTATAATAACACTTACTCGGGGGGGGGGGGGGGGAAGCGTGGCGCAATAATAGCCCGTAATAGAGATAACATGGTGCCGTCACATTAAGAGTAAATCCGTGCTTCCACCATTCAGATTCAATAAACACTTTGGTAGCAGCAAAATCACCTGGTTTGTGTAGATTTGGCCAGTACTGTAATATGATGTCTTTGTACTCTTCGAACATAGTCTCGAGGATTACCCTATCCAAAAGTAACTCATAGTCTGCACAACTCTTGCGATCATTACAATGAACACTATTTTTATGGTTCGCTGGGAACCACAGTCCATGTACGTGGAACCACAGTTGATGTCGACCGATATCGCGATTAAATCAAAGTATGTAAGAGAGATCAAATAAATAATATGAGAGAAGAAGTAAGACTGAATACTTGATATAAAATCTGAAGGTGTATCCCTCAAATAAACAGGAGATCTATTTTTTTACCAAAGAAAAATCACCCTGCTCTCACTCACATGCTAAGCTATATATACATATGGAGATATTAACAACATAAACCTTAAAACAACAAACTCTAAAATTAAGGAAACAAACTAACTGACTTCATCCACTATTCAACCCATTTCTTGCACGTTGCTCACATCTGCATTCCCCGCTATTCTAGTGTTGTTAAGGTAGAATCGGATAACTGCCCAACATCCTCAAATGTAGTGGAGGCCCCTGCATCAGTCTCCCCGAGTTGAGAAGAACTCGGTCTCGAGTTCAAATTGCCATCATTTTCAACATAAGGACTTAAATGCTTGACATTGAAGACGGAGGTCTTCAGATGACTAGGAAGACGCAACTTGTAGGCATTGTCATTGATTTTAGCCAATACTTCACAAGGCCCAATCTTACGATCTTTGAGCTTATTGTACTCACCGAGAGGAAAATGATCTCGAGGTAGCACCACCCAAACATACTCACCAACTTCAAATAGTACATCCCTTCTCCGTCCATCAGCTCGAGTCTTATACTCTTCATTGCTTTTTTGAATATTCTCTCGAACATGTTCATGAATAGCCCGGAGGTGTTCAGCCATCTCTTCCGCTTTAGGATTGCAACGCCCAATACGAGGGGTAGGAGCTAAGTCAAGAACACCAGGCGGATTTGCTCCATACACCATGACGAAAGGGCTAAAACCAGAAGTTCGATTTGTGGATCAGTTGTAAGCAAACTCCGCTTGCAGAAGGGCTATATCCCATTGCTTCGGTTTGGAACCCGCAAGGCTTCGCAACAGATTACCGAGGCTCCGATTAACAACCTCGGTTTGACCATCAGTTTGTGGATGATAGGCACTGCTGAAGTTTAGCTTTGTTCACATCTTACTCCAAAGGCTCTTCCAACATACACTCACAAACTTGGTGTCTCGGTCTGAGGTGATTGAGCGAGGTAGACTGTGTAGGCGAACAATTTCCTTGAAATAAAGGTGAGCAATTTTGACAACATCCATGGTTTTTCTACAAGCCACAAAGTGTGCCATTTTTGAAAACCTGTCAACCACAACAAAAATTGAATCCATAGCACGTTGAGTACGGGGTAGGCCCTGTTAGAGTTTGTATACTAGAAATCACGTTTCGAGTGATTGAATACTGTAAAACTCTTATTTTATTTTCCAATAAATAAAACAGATTATTTTTGTCATAATGTTGTTATGTTTTACATTTAATGGATGTTAATGCATGTTTAAATGTATAAGTTAACTTAACAAAGTCTAAGTCTTTGTTTTAGTAGACCGGTTGTGGGCGTCGTCCACTTTAAGGTAACACGGTCAGTTCTAAACAAAGAAAAAGATGAATTTCACAACCTAGATGGAATTTGACTATCCATCGAGAAAGGTTGCAATGTCAGTCCGCATATTTCTAAGCCTTACTGAAATAAGATGACATTGGTGTGGTATAGCACTGAACGGATCTAACAGCAAGACTTGTCCTTGGGCTATCTACTGAAAGGAGAGGTCTTGATAATATTTGTTTCTTAATCAATGTAGGTTAGCATTGAGTATACGGTATTGATTATGCACTACTTTGACTTATCAAATGGTGCGGGTTTTTCGTAACCCAATTATCCTGATATATTGGGTAGTGGTGATCAATATCTAGCGGTGCTAGGATTGCTATTATATTGAATCGTGCACGAGGAGAGTCTCGTTTGATAATGTCCTCAAGAAGAGCGCGAAACAAGGTTTTATTATTCGGAACCTAGCTAGTTGGAGTTTGATTACTCTATGAATAATAAATAAGCGTTTCATGCTAAGTCCACTCTTGGAATTAATAAGAAGTTAATTAATTAAGTCAATAGCAGACATTAATTAATTAATGGACATTTTAATTTTAAGCGCGGGAAATGAAAGTTAAACGGAAACCCGGATTACTTGTAATTTCGGATTTGGATGGGGAGAGTTCAATATTACTTCTGTAGTGGCTGCTCGTAATATTCCAATTATAACTTATTAAATTGTGGGTTCAATTTAATTAGTAAAAAGTAAATTGGATGAGCCCATATCCAAAACCTTCCATAGATCCCTGTCTGGGCCCAAAAGGAACTTAATATAAATAGGAGAATAAAGGAGACAGAAACAACACAATTTCATTATTTGTAATTTTCAAAAATTTCAGCCTCCCCAGCTGTAGGAATTTTCGAATTCCACTCCTATTCCCAAAAGAATTACTTCTGTCTTCTTTATTTAAGTCCTAGTATTCTAGTAAGATCAGCCCACACTGATATTGGGATACAGTTCGGGAACCAGAGAGAAGATTTGTGGTCTAGTACTCAAAGCATCACGTGGAGAAGAAGCTAGCCATCTTCAATTCTTTGGAGAATTAATTAGGTATTTTTCTGCTCCGTAGAAAAATATGTTTTAGGTTTCAATATTCTTAAAGCATGATTAGTTCAAGTTATGAGCATGATACATGTGATAATTACGCGAATAGGTTTTGTCTAAATAATCTGCTAAATAGATCTGATTATTATGTGATAGATTTATGTGAGCGCTTCCGCTGCCAGCACCATCAGGCCCAATACAAAATCCATGGAAATATCTATCCATGGTGCGTCGGGTATCGGAAAGAGTGTAAAGGCCTGCATTAGTTAGGACACCTTTGGCTCTTTGACAAATATGACACTTCTTCACAAATTTGGCTACGTCGCTGTTCATCTTTGGCCAATAATACTTCGCTGCAATTAAGGCCAAAGTTTTATCTCTCCCAAAGTGTACTTCATTGTGAAGTTCACGCAAAATGAGCTGTCTCCAAGAGCAATCAAGAATGCAAAGCTGTAGGCCACGAAATAGATATCCATTAAGTAAAATATAATGAGGATCAAGGCTATGGGATACCTCATTGTATATTTTTCCAAATGAAGAATCATTCTGATACAAGTCTTTCATGGCTTCAAACCCAGACACTTCACAGCTTAATGTAGTTAAAAGAATTTGCCTTCGGCTTAATGCATCAGCAACCTTATTGAGAGTACCCGATTGGTGACGCAACGAGAATGTAAACTCCTGGAGGAATGCCACCCACTTGGCGTGTCTTTGGTTCAACTTTTGTTGCCCATTGATGTACTTCAAAGCTTCATGATCGGTGTAGAGAATGAATTCTTTTTGAATTAAGTAATGTCGCCAGTGCTTCAAGGCCTGTATAATGGCGTAGAATTCCACATCATAGGTTGAGTAATTCCTCTTGGCAGTAGATAGTTTTTCACTGAAGAAGGCAATGGGACGACCTTCTTGACTAAGAACACCACCAATTCCAACGCCAGAGGCGTCGCACATGACTTCAAACACTTTTTCAAAATTTGGAAGGGCTAGGACAGGAGCTTGAGTCATCTGCTGCTTCACCTTATGAAAGCTGGTCTCGGCCTCTTCTGTCCAGGCAAAATCTCGGCCCTTCATGCATTCTGTGATAGTTGCAATTAAGGTGCTAAAGCCATTTATAAACCTTCGATAAAATGAAGCTAAACCATGGAAGCTTCGTTCGTCATGGATATTTTTTGGTCTTGGCCACTGCACAATTGCTTCGATTTTGGATTCATCCGCGTGCACACCATCAGTAGACACCACAAAGCCAAGAAAATGTACTGAAGTAGTGACAAATGAACACTTTTTTCGATTCACAAACAAAGACTCTCTTCGCAACACATTAAAAATTGTGCGAAGATGATCTAAATGAGAGATATGATCAGGACTATAGATAAGTATATCATCAAAGTATACGATAATAAATTTTCCCATAAATGGACGTAGAACCTGATGTATAAACCTCATGAAGGTGCTAGGGGCATTGGATAAGCCAAAAGGCATGACCATCCACTCATACCGTTATACCAACCATTTCGTATAATTTTATACCGAAAAATATATAAATGATTTATAACTTATTAATGGATATATTTATTGTTTTAATCCCAAATATTAAATTACTATATTATAATTTAATCGATATACACCATTAATTTTATTGATTTCGATACATATTTTAGACTATCAGTATACACCGATTATATTTTCAGTAATATTCATTAAATCTTTAGGTAATATTCGTTATATTCGATAATATATACTGGAAATATTCGTATGTATCAGTAATATTCGTTATACCGATAATATTTTTGGTATACCTCGGTATACGAAAATTCATATTTAAGTGACATCCCCATCCCCAAATTAGAAAATCATAACAATTTTTTACTATTTCTAATTCTTCGCTGAAGTACGCTTCCCCTTTTTGCTCTCAACTGACATGAGGGACCACTTTGACAGGTTATAGGCTCCAACAACTTGAAACTCTGTGGACAAGTCAAGATTCTACAATTTTTATTGGATGTTGTTTTCGACCAATCCCATAGAAATAGTGATTTTTTTCTCTTTCTCTCCTTACGATCTGTCCCAACGTGTCTTCTCCCAATTCTCTCCATTTTTTGAGTATATTATTTTGGATTTGAACTTGAAATAAATAATTGAAGTAAAATTACTTTTTTAGTGTGAATCATACTTTAAAATAAATTTAAATTTGGTGTAAATGATTGGAGGAAGCAAGTATTATCCTAAGAGATCATAGAAACTTCCTATAAGAGTTAATGAGTTGTTTCATTTGGATAGTGAGTCGTTTTTATAATAATAAGTCAAGTCAAGAATAATAATCGAACGGGAGGAGCTTGCCAAGATGGCTTGATAAGCGAAAACGACAAGCTTACATGGAATTTTGCAAGATTCATTAGCATTGAGGTCAATGACCACACCATCTCTATCATACATACGGCATTACACGAAGCGAGAGTGCATGGTCCATTTTATTAAAGTTGAAGTAATATTAGTAATATATTATTAACCAAGTATTTTCCTATAATACTTAAGGAATGTGCATTTATTCCTTCTGTCACTCACAACAACCGCTTTGAGCTCTCATTCAATTTGGAAAGCAAATATTATGTACCAAAAGAGGAAAATACGTTGCACCTCTTGTTAACTAAAATTAACTATTAGACAACTACTTATTAATCAACAAATAGTAATGATGATTAGATTAAACACATGACATGATCGTTGATGCAAATCTATCGGGATACAAAGATTGATGCGATCTTTGCTTCTCCAAAACAAGGTTCGAGAAGAGAAGAGATTGAATAGAATGGAGCGAAGTTTTGAGTGGGCTAAAGTGAGTAGAAGAAAAATATTTTGTGGGAAGTAGGAGTTGGGCCGAGGCCTGTTCGGGTGGTTTTAGAAGAGAAGGTTATTGCTTAAATATATCTTTACTACTCTATATTTTGTGTTGTAGATAAAGTTTAGCTTATTAATAAGATTAGGATTAGTTCAATTTAGTTTGCCTATAAGGCCGCCTTTATGTATTCGAATTGGTCAGTCAAATATATTCGAAAATTCGATTATTGTTCTTGAGTTTAACTTTCTTAAATTCTTGTACCGGTATCATGTTAAGGTAAGGCAGTGTATCTCTTTGTCATAAGACCAAGAGTAGCTATTACACCGTATACACATTACTTTATGCATATATTTCAAATGAAATAGTAATATATAGGGATGCATACAAAGTTGATTAAAAAATTGGGCCAGCGTTTTAGCCCCAAAATCCGGCCGGTCTCTTGGTTGGAACTTGGAAGTTTTGAGGCCCGACCCGCCCTATTAGGATACCAATTTTAAGCCTACAAACATCGGATTTTAGAAAGTGAAACAAAATTATTAATCCATACACTATTATCTCAAATTTAAGCATTTATTCACAAGAAAATTCAGTCCAAGGGAGGCGCAACTCAACCCAAAAAAGTGCACCGTAATGTTGATGGTTTATAATACTACTCCATTATATTACGCCTTTGAATATTTCTTATGACCCAAAAAGGTTCCAAAGAATTTCATAATAACTTGAATGATCAGAATTATAAATTTATGGCGTAGTCAATTATAGCTCAACCTATGTAGCCCATAGTAACAACTTCAAAAAGTTATCAACAGATTTGGACAAAATTTTTGTACTACTGTATTTGATATATTATGAAATAGTAGTAACAAATAAATAGTTTTTCTTCCAAACTATATATATCATTAGTGTCAACACCACAAACGAAGGATTCTATGAGTGAATTCTTACTAAAAGAAACAGCAAAAATGTGCTTTGGACTCAAGGCAAGAGATAAAAGCGTACAACTATTTATAATGCCTAAGGCCAAAGGTCATGCGATTTTAAAAAGAAGAAATCGTGCCATGAACTACTTAGCTAAATGCATGCCATCAGTTATGTAAACATGTTAAGCATCTAAAAGATATCAAACTCTAAACAGCTGAAGTGGGCTCAACTAGGCTTGGGTTTGTAACACAAACAAGCCTCAAGAAGACACACCAACTCAAGACCACATCAAAGTCATCGTGTACATTGTTTTCAAACAGAGACAATAGAGTATGATGGTCGAGCATTCGTGTTTATACCCGAGAAGGAAGCTAGCATTCAAAGCAGACAATGGCAAATACATCAAACCAATAATCAGGCATCTCCATTGCATTCTCCCGGGGTGGTTTTGTGTCTATTTGCTCTGAGATAATTGCAATTGGCCCCTTTGAATGCTAATGCAATCTTTCAATTCTATCCATCAAAACTAAATAAACAAAACAAGCCTTGAGCCTTCCTAAGTTTCCATATCTGAATTGTACCAGAGAGGGAAGGAGAAAACACATCTCAATCATTCAATAAACAAACCAACCAACAAATAAGATTCAATTTATAGTCAAAATATTAGTACTAGTAGTTACCATTTGATATTTCAAAGCAAATATTTCAGGAAAATAGAGCTATCACACAACTGTCCCAAAAATATAAACCCCAAAGTTCACTATTTCTCCAGAAATTATACTGATTTCGTTTTTGAGTTATGAGACAATCCACTATAGTTAAACTCAACTCTTGACATTTTAAAGAAATTTTTGAAACATATCATTTTATTATCTTCCAAGACTTAAAAATCATTTACCTTATCATTTTAACAATTTTCAACGCATATACTTCCTCCGTCCCAATAAATATGAAAACATTTGGTTTTTGTCACGTGATTTTATGCAGTGTTATTTTGTGTGTTAATGAAAATAGAATACAGTAATAGAAAAGAAAAAATAGAGAGGATGTTATTTCTATTTTATGAAATGTTTCATTTTTAATGGAACATAAAGAGTAGTACTATAACAATAACAAAATAAACTATTGAGAAATAACCTTTTAATTCAATAAATAATATATGTAAAATCCAAATTAAAACATGAAATTGAACAAGATTTGTTCAACTACACAAAGAAATGAATCCAAACCCTAGCAAAGCTTGTTCTCATCATCCCCAACAAAAACCCTAACAAAATCCCTCAAATCCTCCCCCAAATCACACCCTTCAAACAACTCCATCATCTTCTTCAGCTCCTCATCGCCGACATCATCCACAAACTGCCTAATCGGGATCGCATTTTCCGGCTGAAACTGATACGAATTGGGATTATCATCCACAATCACCACCCTGCTCAGATCCCTCCCCGTTTCCCCCAAATCCTTCACGAACATCCCATCCACAGCTCTGCACGAATCGCGATACAATCGGTGCGAAATCGCATTCCTCCAATCGAGCTTATCGACAACCAGAGACGCATACTCCTCAATTCCCGCCGTGAATATCACAATCTCGAATCGATCGCTCAAATACGCCAGAAATTCATCCACGAAAGGCCTTTTGAGGACGTAGAATTCGGTTTTCTGGCCGTCGATTACGGGGCGGACGACGAAATCGTACCTCTCTGGCGGCACGGTGGCGGTGGAGTGGATTAGGGTTTCGTCGAGGTCGAGGAAGATGGTGCGTTTTTGAGGATCCGTTGGCGGAGGGAGGGGGAGTTTGTTTGCGAAGAGAGAGCGCTTGGGGGGATTTTTTGAGGGGGTCTTTTGGAGGATTTTGTATCCTTTTTTGCGGGGGGGTTTTTCGGGTGTGGAGATGCGGGTGAGCTTGGTGAAGATTTTGAGGAGGCGGCGGTGGCAGGTGTAGATGGATTTGTTGATGGAGGCGACGGTGGCGGCGGCGGTGGTTTTGATGGGGGATTTGTTGCGGGAGCGGCGATGATGGGTGAAGGGGAAGTTTTTCCGGTTTTTGAGGGATTTTGTTGGGGTTCTCTTCACTACCTTGGACACCATTTCTAGAGAGACAGAGAGAGAGAGAGGGGATTTGGAGGAAGAAACAGAGTAGAAGAAGTCGTGGTTTTTCAAAAATGAAGCTGGGTTGCAACGGTCGAATTTGTTTGGGCTCGAAATAATAATCTAAACGGGAACAGAAAAAAGGGAAAGCATTGATAGAAAGTGTGAAGAGAGACGTTAACTCCTCATATTCAAAAATAAATCGCGGGGATGAAATTTATGACAGCGTTTTTTTAATACAAATTAATAAGTGCAAAAGATTAAAATTAAATAAGCCTTCAATTTATATTTAATGTATATACATGTACTTTTGATTATTAATATTTTCCCAAAAAGGTAATAGGTAAAAGAATTGAAAAATCAAATTCCAATAAAAAAATTTGAATTCTAAAACATATGTTAAATCATTATCCAGTAGTGTGCCACTTTTTCAAAATTTACGAGTCCTATTATTTAATCATGTTTAGGTGTAGATATATTTTCTAAAATTGTGAAAGTATTTTATAAACAAATAAAAATGAGCTATATTATTGGAGAGATCATTAATTTTATTTTCCATATTTAAGAAGTTAAATTTTTTATATGTATAGTCTAATTAAAGGATTATTAAGAATAACAAACAAAAAATTTAAATTTCATTATTAGTTTAGTGAACTACACTAATAGTCTCTCATCTTGTCTAAAAATAATTACATGATTGAAGAGGTACCAAAATTGTAATTTCTAGGTACCGAAAATGCCCTCCATGGCATTTAGGAGATTTTTCAAATGCAGAGGGTATAAAAGACCGACAGGTACCAAAAATGTAATTTTTAGGGACCAAATAGGCTATAAAATTTTTTTATGAACCATTGGTGCATTTTTCGACAAAATCAGGGACTATTAGTGTAGTTAACTCTTATTAGTTTTTATCCTGATTATTCTAATGGGCTAGCTCCAAATCAAACATTTTAGGTTATGATTGAAAATTTTTTAATTCAAAAAATTCCAACCCGATTATCCCATATTCGATTAGAATTGACCCGAAACCCGATGGGTTGGCTTGATTCAAACCTTAATTAATTGGTATCCAATCCACGACCTCATAGAAATAGGTCATATTTCATTTTTCGTTCATCCAATAGAAATAACTCATATGCATTTATGAAAACATTTTCTCTTCTCTTATTTATCATTTATGGCTCTTACCATACACTAACACTATTTTAAATACATTTTTTTCTTCTCTCTTATTTCATCATTTATGGATTTCACTATCCACTAGCATTATTTCAACTACTCCCTTTAAAACTCGTATCGTACTCAAACGGCCTACTTCTTTAGAAGAACGGGTGGAGTACAATACACAAACAATAATTTGGCTCAAGTTTAAACAATCTGATAAAGAAAACAACCATATATATGCTCTTGCATTAGCAGCAGAGTTCTCAAATAATGTAAATCCTAACTATATACAACTTGGCTACAACTTCAAAGTGTGAAAAAACCTTACTTACACATTCTTCTACGCCAAAAAATGCATCTGCTGTCGAGTACACACAAGGTAGTATAACACAAAGCACCCCCTCGTGCACGAGAGCGCATTGTTATTGCTGTTCCTCATCCTTGTCGTTTCAGCTTTGACGGGGACGATTGTAGTGAGAGGCGCCCTCTTGAGGCGTGGGTTCCCAGAGCCTTATTTTGGGGATTATGAGAGGTCTGCAGCAGAGGAGAGCGAAAACCAACTCAATCATAAACACACTCATGCTAACCCATACAAACACCGTTTTCTTCCAGAACCACAAGATCCTTTTTAGCAGAGGGAGTTCGGACTCGAGGGTCAGGGACGCGCTGTATATTTCTGGGATGCCTGCACCGGTGGGTGAATATTCGGCTCTTTGCTCGAGAATAACTCTTATGGATGCTGTTGGGGGATCGCCTTCTGTGAAATCTTTGAAGTTTGCTTTCAGTTTCTGGGTTTCTGATGTGTAGCCTGTCAGAATGGGCGCAACCTTGAGCAAAGTAAGGAGGAGGCGGATCGACTGGCTCCTGTACTTAAGCATACATGGACGTCTTAATGTTGCGAGTATTTGGCCATCAGCAGCAACGAAGTCTACTCTGACCTTCAAGGAGTAACACGGAGTTCTAATCAGACAAGTAATACGACAAGCATGTCCAATGTCTAGAGAGTAGAGATTAAATAGGCGTGACATTCATCATTTGTTTCTTGGTTTGGCAATAAACACAATGGAAAGGGAGATTCCTAAGCCTAGCATAAACCCGATAAAATTTTGCAGATAACAATCTATGCGAGATTCCAGGCAGCGCTGCTGCGTCCATATCGAAATGAAGAAAAGATGCAAATGCAACCCTATGAGGTAGCAAGCTAATCTTGAAACCACATAAAAACCAAGAACTCCAACCACAACTAAACAGTAAAAATATCCATAAAATTAGATCGATAATAGAGATAAACTGTCCGCAACTAACATCTTCTCGAACGCACAACACCAACAAGTTTACGTTACACTATCCCAAGTTCCCAACCCATAAAAAGCTCAACAAATCTTAAAACGAGAGAACTTTTAAGTACTTTCGACCACTATTAAGAGGCAGACAATATCTATGACCTAAATCGACAATAGAACTGAACTCTCAGTAACTGACAACTTCTCAAACATACAACAACACCAAGTAGCTCGCTTTACATAAATCCCAACCCGTAAAAAGTTCAACATATCTGAAGACCTGACAACATCTAAGAACTTTCAACCACTACTCAGTTGCAAATAAAGTTATAGGCAATAGAGCTAAACTAAACTCCCCAAAAAACTAACAACTTCTCAAATATATAAAGCAAAAGGCTCACTTTACACAATCTCAACTATAGTATATGTGAACCCTCGGATTCATTTAGGAAGCAGATAAACAACACACACTTAAACTAATCCCACTTCAATCCATGGCTAATGAAAAAAATGCAGCAGAATACGAGCTTCAGAGGCAGAGACAACGAAAATGTAACAATATCAAAACAAACATATACCTGAAACATCCCAAGACGTTGGTTGTATTCAGACTCAGGCAATGTTAAAGACACAGTAACATGCACCCCATGATCACGTGGCACGACCCTTGATTCACCGGCCTTCAAGATCTTAGGCTTCTCCACAAAATGCCTCACATTCATCTTCACACCAGACATAATTGGCACCAACGCCACCGGGCTCTTCTCCGAATAGTCGAAATTCAAGCTCCTAGTCATCCTAATCGGCTCATCCACCACCATTCTTATCAACACACCGCCCACCACAAATGCCGAGACCAGCAATCCAAGCAACACAGAGCACACATAAGCTGACCACAACAATCCCCAACCACATTTTAAACCTAATTTCCAAATCGCTCGCTGCTCTTTCAACCATTCATACACATATTCTGAAACAATTCCAAACATGAGATTCCAAATTTTTTTCAACTGCTGAATGATAAACCATCGCAATGGCAATAAAAGCCCCAAAGGGTTAAACACAATCATGTACGAATAATACACCAATCGAATAGTAAACGTAACAATTTTGACTAGCAAAGCGATTCGCTTGATTACTATACCGGGAAGCTTGAGCAGGAATCCCGGATTCGAATCCTCATTTCCTCTCCAGCTCGATTCTTCGCCAAGAGCTGCGGCGATTGCATCCGTTACCGTCGATTTCTCCTCGCTCGTCTCATTACTCTGCAAAGCAGGCTTCGTATCCTCCAATCTCATCTCGTGCTCCTCGAATTTCGGAGAAAGCGAGACATTTCTTCTCTCTCTCAAGTATCTGTCCACACTTTCCGCCGCGCCGAACTTCGCCAGCTCTGCCGGGCCATCTCCGAAGGATTTCTTACTCGAACGAGACCTGCGGCGCCGGAGAACCGACAGCGCCGGGGATTTGTCTTCCTGAGGAGGATTAGAGCTGGGATTTGAAATTAATTCGTCACGACTGGATTCAGTTTGATCAGAAAAATTCTCGCGGCAGTCGTAAAATTCGAATTCGTCGACCGCATCATGAAATTCATCATCGCATTCGTCGAATTGCGTGCTCGATTTCGTCTCCTCCATTTGCAAGCTATCGCCTGAATTGTGAAAACCAACCTTTTTCTTCTTTGGATTGAAGTCATACCATGTGCATAACGAGTTGTACTTCGAAATTCATGGCTGGAGGGAGAAAACTGGTATTTTACGGACAACTTCTCACTTCTAATGGTTGTTAAAAATGTGTAAAATTATGTTGGAAGTATGAATTATAATCTCCTTGTCTCAAAAAATTTGTCCCGTATTTTCATTTATGTCTGTTGAAACAAATTTGTTACTCTACATTTTATTTTTATCATTTTTAGTCCACTTATTATAACTTATTATAACTCACACTTTATCATACTCTCGTATTTCTTTTTCTGTCCATCTCATACAAATAGTCCATATTCATTTATGACAACCTTTTTCTCCTTCTTTTTTACTTCCTCCGTCCGGCATTAAGAGTCCCGATTGAGTTGGGTGCGGATTTTAAGAAATGTTTGAGTGTGTAATAATTGGAGTGTATGATAATGGAATGTGAGACCCATTTGCATTATTATTTGCTTTATTCTTTGGATGTGTTTTTACTTGTGCTTCTTAGTGTTTTATTTTATAATATTTTTATTTCATTTTAAATGGAAATGTCTAACCAGGACTCCTAATGCCGAACGGATGAAAATGGTCAACCGGGGACTCTTAATGCCAGACAGAGGGAGTACTTTATTAGATATGGGACCCACCATCCACTGCACAATTTCAACTACTTTTTCTCCTTCTCTCTTACTTTACCAATTAAGAATGACCTATTTCTATAGAACAGAAGGAGTAAAACTAATAGAGTAAACTTCAAAAGTGGTTTAAACATATGATCCTTTTATGACTTTCTCTACTAACTTATTATCACTCACATTTTATTTTATAATAAAACTAATAGGTTAAAGTTCAAAAGTGGTTTTAAACAAATGATCATTTTGGTCACGAATATTATATTTTCAACTATCATATCTAGGAAAAATAAAATCAGTCCATTTTTTAAATAATTTTTTGATGAAATTGTAAGAAATAAACGATCAAAGATAGTTTAAGGGGTGACCGTTTATTTTATAGGGCTCCATAAAGAAGGATAAAAACAGACGAATTTCATTTCTCCGTGTTATAAAAGTTCAAAACATAATGATCTGGACTAAAATCATAAAATGCTTATAAATTTATGGTCACTTTTGGACTTTACTCTTGATATAAATTGTATGAGAATGATATTTTATAATTTGAATTGCATTTATATTAGAGGGGGCATTGTAAAGATCTTAGGAGCGTTTAGAAGTACCCACATTTGACATTTAAATAGCACTTGCCGTGTAATAAACTATCTACTTGGTCTAGAATGAGATTAGTGAGGTTTGAGATTTGGCAGAGTTTCAATAAGTGCGACTTAGTGAGCTTAGAGTTGGGCCTAGTTTACGCTTTGTCGATGAAAACATTTGAAGTAAATATCAACAACCCTACTTAGTGAGCTTACAAATCCGGCATAGTTTACGTTTATCGATTAAGACATTTGAACTGTATATCAATAAACGTAGAAGAGCCCGTGAAAACAATTCCCATAAATCTATTATCTAATTTATCTTTGTTATTTAATTACATTATTTTATTATAATTATTTTAGTTACTTAAACTTCAAAAGTTGATCATCCAAAAAATTTGTTACATTACTCATATTGAATATTAGTCTCCGTGATTCGATATCTCGTGTTTACTTTTAGCTATATTATTACTCTCTCTGTTCCACTTTAGGAGTCCTGGCTTATCATTTTCGGGTGTCCCACTTTAGAAGTCCCGGTTGAAAATTACATAAACGGTAATAGGCCTCACATTCCACTAACTTTTTCCACTCACATTCTATTATAGAACTTATATATAAAAATAGGACACACATACAACTATCTTTTTTCACCAATTTTCCTTTACATTTTCTTAAAACTCGTGCCGAACTCAAATGAGACTACTAAATTGCAATGGAGAGAGTATAACATTGTATAATTGCAGTTTATTTTGACGTTAATAAAAAAAGTTACTACATCAAATCAATAATTTAATATTTCCTCTGTCTCATTCAAGATGTCCACCTTTCTTTTTAAGTTTGTCTCACTTAAGACATCCATATTGCATATTGAAAATAAATTCATCTCTCCACTCTTCTTATTAAAACACCCAACTACATTTCCTCTGTCTACTATATTACAGTAAATATTTTTATCTAAAACTCTGTGTGGACATAGTGTGACATAAGTGGTTTTATTTATGCACATCTAATTTAAAAGAATGGGACTACACATTATTGCCATTTTTTTAAAAATGAGTCCATCAGTATTATTAGTGTGAGAAAATGATTCCACCAATTTGGCCAAGAGCATCACTGCCATTTATCGACTATTTATCGACTGTGCACAAATTAGGTTCACACTAAAATATGATAATCTTAGCTCAAATATTATTTTAAATTTGCATTCCTTTATAATGTATATTAGTTTTGTTATAATGTTTTGTCAATGAGAATATGATTGCAAATGCAGTACCAAATCAATTGCATTAAGAAGGTTCACACATTTTGTAATAGATAAATTTTGGTACACATGTTAAAGTTGGGTTCTTTTGTAATTCTCGAATTGCATGCAAAGTAATAAAAATTAACGTAGACTGATCAAGAGGACATCGGTCGACTGCAGACACGCTTCAACCTAACATACGATGACTCGTAGACGGATCAAGCAGTGGAAATCTAACTGATCAAGACGACTCCTAAGCTATATCTACGTGTCGTCGGATGTACTATTCAGAACAGGGAACTTTCAAAGCTTTAACCCACAATACTATTAGCTAGTAAAGGGAAGTAAGGGTCGAATCCCACATAGATGAAGGTGCTTCAGCATGTGTCGCAGACATTTTGGGATGATTGCCGCCACGCAAACTAAGTGGGTTAAGATTTATCCTACTTGACGGGTTGACAAAAGAAAAGATTCTAACTGATCAACTAAATCTAACTACGTGAAAACATGAAGGCACTATTACTACTCCTGGTTGATCAATTGAACTTGACAAAGTAGAAGCTACATTGCAGAAACAAAAAAAGTAACGGGACCACTAACCTATTACATGCACCGGCAAATAAAGCTGAAAAGAGAAAAACCACAAACGCTATAGGTGACAAAGACATGCTCTACTAACTAACTACAGACGTCTTATTCCCAAAACAAACAAGCTAAACTAATAATCAACCATGGCAGATCTGAAAACAGGGCATGTAGCGAAAAACAGGAAAGCAACCTAAACTTGATCCATGCAATTCGACCAAGAAAACAACAGATCAAACAGTAACTACTCTATTTTCATGCAAAACGGACATATGTAAACTCGGATCCAACATAAATCGAACACCAAACAACTAAATCTGAGAACCAACGAACAAAATAGAATCAAACTCCGAAACTCTAGATCTAAACAAACATCCAACAGAAAATTTCATAGCACTGAACATTTCACAGAAATTCAGAATCAAAACAGCTAATCGAACTCAAATTCAAAGATTCAACGACAATCAAACTTGCAAAAGGTATTAACTAAGAAAACTTGGAAATAACAGTAGATTTAAAACGTGTATCTCGAAAATAAAACAAAAACAGAATGAACAATTGTAGCAACTCCTCGAAGCTTAAGAACATCAAACGAATAGCTGATGCTTCGCTAAACTAGGCTCTCTCCCTCCAAGTTAGAAGGTAGAGAGTATGCTTCCGGTGGAACTCCTTCTTCTATCTAGCTTCCTTTCTCCATGGTTGTATCTCTTTGGTACGGAATCTGGAACTGAGTGTGTGTGTGTCGAGATTTTGGGGCTCTCGATGATCGATGATGATTGTCCTTCAGTTTCTCCCTCCTTTTATAGGACGGCTGCAGCTCAAGTCCCTAGGGCATCCCCTTCATGATTTGGCATTAATACCCTTGCAGAAGAAGACAACTCTGCATTCCCTCTCCTCTGACTCATCCTTTTGCAGCTCCATCATGAATAGACCCTCTTGATCAATTTGCTAAACTTCTGGGCCAATTTTTCCTTCCGTTTCCTCTTAATCAAGGTGCATCTGCCCTTAGTCGATTTTCAATCCTACACAAAAACTCCACTTTTCCTTGTGTTGTCTCCCCAAATCAGTACATTACCCATCATTAAAACTATGCATGAAACGAGCCTTATCAAAATGCATGCAAAGCTAAAAATTATATGAGAGTTTGATATTTGGACTGAATTGCATTATTTTATTTGAACAACTCAAATATAATAAAAGATAATGTAACTTTTAAATATTATAAAAAAGAGTGAACAGCATGAAATACCCCTAATATTTGAGGTTGTTACACCATTGACCCATAACAAAAAAGAATAGCACCATACGGGTCTAACATTTCATACAATCACAAAACAAGTCATTTTAGCCATTTTTCGGACGAAAATGCCCAAATGGCTTGAAGGGCAAATTTGTCTCATGACCCGCCAAACCTGCAGCAACCTTCCCCTACTCTGTCACTACTACACTACATTGGAAGTGACTTGTCAAATCATGAAGGTTTACTTATATTGCCATAAAGCTATTTTTATATGCTATTTTTATGAAGGTTAATTATATTTTTTCACTCTTCTTTTTCTCATGATCGCAGCCGCACTCTCTCCTCAGAAAATGACAACCAGATCATTGGTGCTGCGGGAGATGAAGGACAACGCGCCGCTCATCGACGTCACTCAATTCGGCTACTTCAAGATGTTGGGGAAGAGATTGCTACCGGAGGGAAAGCCGGTCGTGTGGAAGGCCAAGCTCGTGTCGAAGAACGCGGAGAAGAAGATCAAGGAAGCTGGAGATGCTGTTGTGCTCACAGCTTGATTAGGGTTTTTTCCCCCAATTTAATGTTGCCGCTTTGTATTTATGTTTTATGCAATCGGTTATACTTATGATATTGCCAGTCGATGCACTAGTAATTGCTTACATTGAGAACTATGAATTTTGTGTTACGTTTTATGTGATTTTGGGATATTTCAGAGTGATGTGTTTTTATAAAAAAAAAAAAGGAATAAGTAAGCCATGCATTAAATAGAGACTCGAGATAAATATATAAAACTAATATTCCATCGAATAAAAAAATGCAACATGAGATTTTTTGCTTCCTATAATATTGGAGAAAATGTTTTGATCATGAATAGTTTACTCAAACAAATGGACGTAAAGTTGGACAAAATTAAGCTTCAGCAAGCTTTTATTTTTATTTTTAAAACATGAAAAATTAAATGACCATTTAAGTCATATCCTCTTGATATGTCTGAGTGACAGTACATGCAACAAGTTGCATAGCAGGGCGACGTCAGCATGGAGTGTTAATTTGACGAGAATGCCCTTTAAGGGCATGAGGGTGTTATCGTCCGAAAAACCTCGTTTGTGATTGTATGAAATGATAGACCCGTATAGTGCTATTTTTTTTTGTTAGGGGTCAATGGTGCAACAACCCCAAATGTTAGGAGTATTTCATGCGGTTCACTCTATAAAAAAAGAGTATTAAAATATTTTTAAAATAGTAATTATTTAAATATTATATTCTCATTCATTTTTCATTCTTTGAATCCATGTATATAATTCTTTGAATCCATGTTACGGTTACAATGATGTCGGTGGTCGAAATAGTTATGTATTTTCGTATGATGGATACAGTGACTTCAATAGTGAAAATGATGGAGTGAGAGATATTGAGAGAATGGAAATTGTACTAAGAGTGTATGTTTTTAGTGTGTGTTCTATATGTGTTAGCATGATGGTGTATGTAAGGAGAGAGATGTGAGTTTTCTAGGCATATTAAGTAGAGAGGTGTAGATAATTTCTTACTTTTCTATTTTCAATTCCTTCCGTCTATTTTATTTACATTTTTATTTTTCTTCACTTGTTTTTATTTCATTCTAGCATTTAATTAAGACTAAAATATAATTTTGGTCTCTTACATTAAGTTTGTGACCTTTTGGTCCCTAACATATTGTTTTGGTATCTTTTGGTCACAAACATATTGTTTTAGTCCAAAATAATCATTTTCTGTTAAAATTAACAGTCAAAATGTTTGAGCAAATCAACAACTTAATTATAATTTAGGACTAAAGTTCAATTTTGATCCCCTTCATTATCCATAAAATTCTTTTCGGGTCCCATACATTAAGTTTGTGACCTTGTTTAGATCAAAAGGTACTAAAACAATATGTTAGAAAGCAAAAGGTCACAAACTTAATATATGAGACTAAAATTTTTTTAGAACAAATGTAAAGACCAAAATTGAACTTTAGTCTTTCATTAAACAACAATGTTCAAATTCGGTCCTAATATATCCTTATGATTTTAGTACAAAATATCAAACGGTGAGGATGGGCATCAATGGTGGAATAATGGAATTCCATAACAAGATTCTCGAGGAATGTAAATCCCTCTTTTATGAAATATAAAAATAAAATAATTAGTTAAGATGTTTGAGTGCCTAATTAGGTATTACTGGTATACTGAGTCGGTAAAAAACATGTTGACAATTAATTTTTATGATTTTGTTAAAAAGGCAAAAAAAAAGGACCAATTTCATAAGTTAGCGAACACTAAGATGCCAAACATAACATTGTGGATCAAAATTATTAAACAGTCGTATGTTTAGGAGTAATATTAGATTTTAGTCAAACTAACATACTCTATAAAATTAGGATGTCTACTGACTTTTTCAACTAACTTTTTATTACATTTTCTAATATCCATGCCTAGTCAAAATATGACGAATTTTTACTTTGGATTTTAATTTGAATGGAAATGACACACACGACTCATAAGACGAGATAATAAGAAAATGTATTTAACAAATTTATTATATACCAATTTATACATTATACATTTGTATAATCTTGGCAATATGTATTATGTAGATCACTTAATCATCTTTACTGTAAATATGGAAAAAAGGGAGTATGATTATATTACTCCGTTCATTAATTGTTGTATTATAAACATTTATTAATTGTCCGTTATTTCATTTATCATTTATAGTTTCATTTTAACTCGATATGACCTTCAAGAAATTGTATAACTTTGTAAAGAAAAATAAAAAATACTTTAGTAATAACACGTGTCCTACTTTTATACCGTACAAATTAATAAGCTGAATTTTCTTTTTCGTCAGTCCTATAGAAATAGTATGTATCTATTTATAGTAACCTTTTCTCTTTTCCATTTATTTTATCATTCATAAATTTCACCATCCACTATATTATTTCAACTTTCTTTTACTGCGTATTAAAATCTGTATGTTTTCTAATTAGTGTATTTCTAGGAAATAGATTGAATATTAGCTTTGCAATCGAACATGAGTGTAATGATTAAATTTAAACAATAAGATTTATTAATTAAAAAATAATAGTAAATAAAATTTTAAATCACTGCCATTCTAAGTATATGATGAAATGTGACAGTTTTTACATGAGCATGACATGCATAAGACACACATCTAGGTTGTGAAAAATGTGATGACATTGACACATGTATGAAAACGTGTCAGCAAAAGATCCCGACAGCTGCCACGTAGCATCCAATGGTGTGTTACGTGGCATCCAACCCCTTCTCCTAGCGCTCCCTAAATATACATAAATATACATGCCATAAAATCCCACTTATTGATTCCAAAAGATAGAGAGTGATGGATAAAGGGGAAGAGCAGGTGCCGCCGGGGAAGGCGATGAGCATGGAGCAGCACGTGCTCGACAGAGGGGCGCAGATGCTGCAGTCGCTCTCTCCCATCAAGCAGATGAGCCAGCACGTCTGCACCTTCGCCCTCTACAGCCACGACATGTCCCGCCAGATCGAGACGCACCACTACGTCTCCCGCCTCAACCAGGACGTGCTTCAGTGCGCTGTCTACGACTCCGATAATTCCCACGGCCGCCTCATTGGTACGCTTCATAAACGCTACAAAAACTCTTCTTTTTATTGACAATTATTTGCGTTGGAAAATAATTTAGGACGAAAAAGAAAGTCTTCCTATATTAAGAATAAATTAACTTAATTTTTTGGTATATTCTGAAACATAAATTAGCGTATTAACGGTTTTTTCTGTTATAGTGAAATTACGCATTCTTTCCTTTTCTTTGCCTTTTCTTTTCTTTCTTTTCTTCTTTGATTTTGATTTTTATTCTAGGTGTGGAGTATATCGTCTCGGACACCATCTTCGAGAGCTTGCCTCCAGACGAGCAGAAGCTGTGGCATTCTCATGCTTATGAGGTTCGCTTACTGGTTTCTTCATAAATGCAAACTTTGGGATGTTGGGTTTTAAAATCATGGACTTTGTGAATTGATATTTTTCTTAAATTTAGAAGTGGTCTACAACATTACTATATACGTTACATTCTACGTGTTACTTCCCGATCCAATTTAGAAAGTATATTTTTGGCAAAAATTAATTCGATATGAGCAATCATAAATTATCTCTAATTTTTGTAGACAACTTTAATACTATCAGATAAAAACTATGTTGAAAGTCATGTTGTATTAGTTGAGCTAAACAACTTACGAAATACTACTGTAAAGCTTATGATATATTAGATTATTCTAGAAATACTAGAAATAGGTTTTGGAAATCAATATCTATTATTTTTACATATATGGTTTACCAATTTTGATGTGTAGATCAAGTCCGGGCTGTGGGTGAATCCCCGGATACCAGAGATGGTCGTGAAGCCTGAGCTCAAGAATCTTGCCAAGACATATGGCAAGTTTTGGTGCACCTGGCAAACAGATAGGGGTATTAATTTCTATCTTTGAGTTTACAATTAGTTACTCAATTTTGGATATTAGTTACTCAATTTTGGCACCATTAGGTGATAAGCTTCCAATGGGGCCTCCAACCCTAATGATGTCGCCCCAAGGGGTGAGTATGGGGTTGGTGAACCCGGATTTGGTTGCAGCGAGGGACACCCGGTATAATATATCGACCGCTGCTATGAAATCGGGTCGGGCTGAACTTGCGGAGCCCGAGTGGATCAATCCGCAGGCCGACTATTGGAAGCAGCACGGTAAGGGGTTCGTTGTCGACGTTGAGTCGGTGGAGATGAAGAAAATCGCCCCATTTCCATAAGAGACATGACAATCTTGCATATGCAAATGGGGACCATGAATTGTAATGGTGAAGCCTGTATGTATATATGTAATATGTGGCCCTATATTCATATGTATGTATTTATTTTAATAATGTCCTTGGCATGTTTGGTCACAACTCGCAACTCTTTGTAATAATAGTATATACTTTTGCTAGCAAAATGAAATGTTTTATCTTTGTCGCCTCATTTAGGATGGAAAAAGTCTTCTATTCCAAGAAGAAAAGCTCAATAAATGTTAGGAGTACTCACTAATGTACTAGAACTCCACCATTGAACATTCTGTGACAAAAAAATAAAAATCGTTGAGCACTTGCTTTTGTTGTGACGGTATGAGTGTATAATACTATAAATTATTTAGAAATAAACGAACATATCCTCAAAGGGGACAAAAAAAATCCGAACCTAGTTGTTTATTTTTTATTAAAATAGTTGATCTAAAACATGTGTCATACTCGTAGTATAGTTGGTATACGAATTCTTTTAATTATTGTAATAATTAGTTTAATACAACTATAATTGGAACTCCAGTGTTGAATATTCTCTGTGAAAATGCCCCATGACAATGTCTTTGTTTTAGGATGACTGTGTTCTTGTCTATCTTTATCATCAAAGATGACACAATCGTAACGTCCAAAACGAAATGTTACTCTATTCAAGAAAAGCTCAATCCAAATTGAAAATAAAGCTCCTTTCCTATCCATCTACTTGATGAGATAATTTAGCTAGAAAAACGACGACTTCACAAATTAAAAAGCCTTCTTATGTAAGACAAATGTGCACACACTCCAGCATAAGACGTGGGCCAGATCTAAAAATAAATTAGAGTCTTCAAGTGAAAAATAAATTTGTTTAAATATTAAAATAAGATAAAAGTTAGTAAAAGAGACGCCATTAGTGTATGTATCATAATTGTCAAGCTAATAGAAGTCGAAAAGAATAGTAGTTTACGGGGTTAGTGGATAGTGTGACTCACATTATTAGTAGTGTCTAATGATGATATTCACAGACGGAGAGAGTATGTATCATAATTGTCAAGCTGATAGAAGTAAAAAAGAATAGTACTCCCTCCGTCCCATTAAAGATGACCCACTTTTCTTTTTGATTTGTCCCAACCAAGATGACTCATTACTTAAAATGGAAACCCATTTATCTCTACTTTATCCCTTCTTTCTTACTTTACTCTCTCCATTTAACACACAAAATAAAGTTGCATAAAATCCTGTGCCGCCCAAGAAATGGGTCATCTTACTTGGGACGGAGGGAGTAGTTTAAAGTAGTGTTAGTGCATAGTGCGACTAACAATATTAGTAGTGTCTAATGGGGATATAAGTTGTAAATAAGTTGATGTTAGGAGTAATAAATTGGGACAGTTTTTCAAAAATGAAATATACGTATTTTTGTGGGACGACGAAATTGAAAAGTACACATATTTTTATAGGTTTTGGGGAGTGAATGATGAATATACTTCACATTCTATTAATTTATTGCACTCATATCATATTTTAAAATTAATATATATAAAAGTGAAACCCATATTCTACTAACTAATTCAATCTATTTTAGTATTAATTTTTTGAATACGTACCGAAATAAATGTTGATTTTTAATGGTTGACGGAGTGTGTACAACAGAATAAGTAATTTCAAAACTTCTATGTGGTCGTTGCGATGTATACAAGTTTTTAAACATTGAAATTCTAATGTAAAATCTAGTACCACTACTACTAAAACTATTGAATTGGTTTTATTGACAAGAAGATAAATGTAATGGGATCGGAATAATTTGACCTTTCAGTTTTGTACATTTTTGTAATAAAATGAAATTTGTGAAATAGTCAATTCAAAAATCAACTGTCATAATTTGCCAACTAGATCAAGTTGCCAACTAGAGTTTGGTAGTTAACGTTTTCAATTTTCATGCTGTTTCAAATAGTATTGTTTTATCCATTTCACACGCTTTTCTCAGCGCGTGAAGCCAGTCGCCTCTGTCTCCAACAAATTCGTCAACCTTTTTTGTACATATAAATATGGATGGAGAAAAATGCACATTTCTTAGAGCATTCCCAATGGAGGTGGCGAATTCTCGGCGATAAATCGCCGGTTATCGCCGAATTATCGCCGGCCATTGTGGCGAAGTCGGCGATAATTCGGCGATAATGTTGCCGTTGCTTCGCCGAGTGGCGTTCTAACGCCGGATTATCGCCGAGCGATCGCCGGCCACTGTGGCGACGCTCGGCGATAATCGGCGATAATTAAAATTTTTTTTTTTTTTTTTTGAACCCAACGGCTATTTTACATTCCACCCCTATAAATATTTCCTCCACTTCCTCCATTCATCACCCACAATCTTCATTCTCTCCATTTTCAATCTCTTCTCCCAATCTTCAATTTTCATCAAAATTATGAGCTTTTGGAAGAAAAGTTCCCGATCGGGTAAGGATAAGGGTAAGGGGAAAGAGTCGAGTTCACAAATTCCCAACACGGATGAAGCAAACGAGCAGTGGATGCAGTCGTTGTTGGCGATGGGTTCTCCTCCCGGCCAACTTCCATACGGGGGTCCGTCTCCTTTGCAGACTCCTCCGGCGCGGAGACTTTCTCCGTACTTCAACTCTGCCGGCAGAATGCCCTTTCCAGCCGACGATGTGTATCGGCCCCAGTTCGACACCCCCGGATCAACCCCAGGCGACCAAGAATCTCAGGCCGCGACACTGAGCGCGGAGGACTTCGAGGTGGAAGAAACGCCCACCGAGCCGCCTTCTAGGAGCGGGAGGGGGAAGGCGCCGGCGTCGTCGGCTGCGACTGATACGGGTTCCGATGAGAGGCCGAAGCGGGTAAGGACTACTTACACTCTGCAAGAGTCCGAGCTGATAGCCGACTGCTGGGCGGACACGTCACAGGACGCGGAGCGCAGCAACTACCAGACTGAGATCATATTCTGGGAGCGGATTGCCGCGAAGTACAGGAGCCACAAGACTGCCTCAATGAAGGACCATGGCAGCGAGGCGATCCGTCGGCATTGGGAGCGCCTCATGAGGGACTGCGGGCACTTCAACGGTATTTATTCTAACTTGATGACTCACATGACGAGTGGCCAGAACGAGCACATGGTCCGAGATGAGGCCATCCGGATGTATAGTAGCCAGTACTTGTCGACGAAGGGCTTCAAGTATTGGAACATCTACGATAAGCTGAAGGATCTCCCCAAATTCCGGACGGGAATGCACGACGCGCTGCACGGGAAATCGGTGCGCTCGCGACTTAGCGTTTCGGAGAGCGAGGGGAGCGCGGCCCACATCGACTTGAGTGGGGATGGTCCGCACGAGCGCCCGGAGGGAGTGAAGAAGGCGAAGGGGAGGCGGAAGGGGAAGGGCGCAACGTCGGAAGTCGCGTCGGAATCCGTCATCGACTTAGAAAAAGCCACTTATTCGAGCAATGTCGCCAATCTGACCCAGATGTACACGCTGTACTTCACCGGCGGCGGGACCCCTGAAGAAAAGGCGGCCCTCTGGAAATGCATCCAACACCTGCAGAGTACGCTGGGGCTCGATCCCGACGCCCCTCCGGCCCCTCCGTCTTAGATTTTTTTTTTTTAAATCTTTGTTTATTTGCGTTTTTTATTTGTAGTTTTTTTTTTCTCGTTGTATTATATTTTCCAATGATTAATACAACGATGAATTGTTCATTATTAGTCTATTTATTAAATACATTTGTAGGGAAAATTAAATAATATAAAAAATAATGATGTAAAAATGAAATGTTGAGTTAGGGAGAAATAAGGGAGAAATAAGGGAGAAACCAATGTAGCACTTGGCTAAAAACTGGGGATAAATTTTGGTGCTGATGTGGCGCTGATGTGGCAGGAGTTAGGGAGAAATAAGGGAGTTTTTAGGGAACTCCATTGGGAGTGCTCTTATCCGTGTTGAGTTCGTACAAAAGCTTTTCCCCCCTTTTTCTTGGCTAAGTTTGGTTTGCTGAGAGCTCGTGGGTTTCTCGTGATTTTCCATCTTTGAACTATTTGTTTAAACTCATTTCACCTTAAAATTCAAGGTTTAAATTCTTGATTCTTGGCGTTACTTGCAGGGTTTGGACATTGATTTCATTTTCAGTCTTCTTAGGTATAGACTTCGTTTTCCCAATTCCAAAAATTCAGTAGCTTGTTTTGCAGACCTTTATTTTCCTGAAGAAATCTCGATAAAAATGTGATCTTTGCAGCTTTGAGTTCTGAAATCTTGATTTTGCAGAGGTTAATTAATAAATTCATAAATTCTTGAATTTGTTGATAGAGTTGGATAAGTTTTTTCAATGGAGTCTGAAACGGCGGCGAAGTTTAGTCTGTGGAAGCAATCGTCGATGGCGCCGGTGAGGGACTATGAGGAGCTTGATGATGTGGAGGAGCACGAGGAGAATGATGTGATTGACATTGATCCTGGGTTTAAGCTGATGTATTTGGTGAATGGGGGTGATTTGGATGGCATCAGGGAGCTGTTGGACTCTGGCGTGGATGTTAATTTCCGGGATATTGATCACCGGACTGCGCTTCACGTTGCTGCTTGCCAGGGGTATGATGATGTTGCTCGGCTGCTGCTTGAGAACGGGGCGAAGGTGGATTCTTGTGATCGGTGGGGGAGCACGGTATAAGCTTCATCTTGAGCCTCAAAGCATGTTTTTTTAAGCTTGTGTGGTAGTTCTTGATATGTGCACATTGTGTCAAGTTGGCTATGTTGTGTTTGTGTTCGTGTGTTTGTGCAATGTATGTGTATGTGTATGTGTGAATTGGATGGATGGTGTGGTGATGATTGCTTTCATGCCCTTGCTGTGCAATTTTTGTATGTCCACAAGGAACGCTGCTCTACTTTGTGCCTCGATTTACTCGTTCTTGATTGTGTCAAATTTGTGATGAAACTGATCTTCAAGGGTGTTCTACCAAATATACGCAATGAAGCGTAGGTTTCTTATACCGATCGTTACAGTAGTTTGGGATAATCACCATGGAGTGAACGAGTTACAATAGCATACAACTTCTAATTTATGTCTTTCTAGTTGTTCGACTATTTTGTAGTAGACTCTCGGTGCTGATTTATAGTTCCGACGACAGATGCAATTTGCTAATCTTGCTTTGATTTCTTAGCCACTTGCAGACGCCATACATTATAAAAACAACAGCATAATCAAACTATTGGAGAAGTACGGTGTGAAGGATCTTGTAAGTCGTTTATGCACACCACACTGTTTTCCTGCTCGTCCGAAAATTGTATGTCATATTTCTCTCACTCTGCTTAGGGCTTAACATGTCGTGGTTTTGCCCCCTTAGATGGCTCCTATGCACGTTGAAAACGCCCGTGAGGTCCCAGAGTATGAGATCAATTCCAATGAACTTGATTTCACCGGTAGTGTTGAAATAACAAAGGTATTTTCATAACTATTCTTTTCATATCATTAGACTGTATACTGAATTATGCAATAGATGATGATCAAGAACTTCATGGCAGGGAACGTATCGGATAGCTTTGTGGCGTGGAACCAAGGTTGCTGTGAAAACTTTTGGGGAAGGAATTGCTATTGAGGACAAAGTGTGAGTTCCTCAAATATATAAGGTAATGCCTTTTGAAACGTACCGTCGTCTCATTACTGTCCCTTCTTTTGCAGCAAAGCTTTTAGGGACGAGCTTGCATTGCTTCAGAAAATCAGACACCCGAACGTTGTACAGTTTCTTGGCGCTGTCACACAGAGCAGTCCAATGATGATTGTGACCGAATACTTACCTAAGGTGTTTATCGAAGCAGCCGAATTTTTTCATTATAGCTTTGAAATCAACTCTCTTGTTAATCTAATACATGCTCGATCTTGCAGGGCGACCTCCACGAATATTTAAAGAGGAAAGGTCCGCTAAAACCTGCAACAGCTCTCAGATTCGCAATGGATATTGCCAGGTTCGTCATAATTTTATTTCGTCCAAACATAATTAAATACACCTTTTCTATGTGAAGACGAGTAAAGTCATCTTGCGTTTTTATTGGTGTGCAGGGGAATGAACTATCTACACGAAATTAAATCCGAAGCAATTGTTCATCGTGACCTTGAGCCTTCGTAAGTTTGTAGTTTCCATCTTCTTTATGAATTTGTGTTCGTATATGTATGAGTTTCTCGTGGCATTTGCTCATATGCTCAAGTGAGATAACAGGAACATCTTGCTGGACGACTCCGGTCACCTTAAGGTTGCAGACTTTGGAGTTAGCAAGCTTCTTAAAGTCGCCAACAGAATCAAAGAAGACACGCCTCTTGCTTGTCACGACAGTTCTTGTGAGTTCCCGTCTCAAATTACTATAATCGTGTGTCAAACAAATTATTGGATGCTTAGAATATTCATCTGTTCGTCATAAATAGATCGTTATGTCGCACCAGAGGTCTTCAGAAACGAAGAGTATGACACGAAAGTAGACGTATTCTCATTTGCATTAATTCTACAGGAGGTAATGTCCCATTTAGATATGCTTCTTTGGACTGGCTTCGTTTTTTCCCGTAGTAGACTTTGATAATCGATCTTTTTGCTGTGTAGATGATTGAAGGATACGCGCCATTCTATTCAAAGGAAGACCACGAAGTTCCCAGATATTATTGCGAAAAGGAGCGCCCTCCTTTCAAAGCCTCGTCGAAGTTCTATGGCCACGGACTAAAACAGTAAGTTGCTCCCAAGAACCAAAATTTTATAGATACGAACGTGATAGAACGGTATCGTGTGGAGTTATTAATGATGAGTTTTTTGCAGTTTGATTGAGGAATGTTGGAGCGGAAATCCAGCTAAAAGGCCGACGTTTAAGCAAATCATTCCTCGACTGGATGCCATCTACAACCGATTTGGGCACAGAAGGCGTTGGAAGGTACTTCCCGTCTCGTTCCTTTCCCTCGTGAAACGACTTCCTCTGTTTTTCGATTTTGTTGAGTAAATAAGTGGATGCTGTGCAGGTGATGAGGCCATTGAAGTGCTTCCACAGCTCGGATTGGATGAGAGACGGGTCGAGCCATACACATTCGTCTCGCTCCTCATGAAACTGCAGGTGAAGAGGGCCATTGCTATGCTGTTGAATTTGCTGCTTGAAGAAAAGCTCATGTTATTGTTGATTAGTGATAGTGAATTTATAATCTGAAAATGTAATAGAGAAAGAAGATAGGAAGCCTTAATCTGTCATGTAATGTGATTCTTTTGAAATATACATTCACAACAAGGAATAATTTTGTTAATAAAAGATGTAAATTAATTTTGGCTAGTATTTTGTGTTAGCAATATCATAAAAGTGGAGAAGAGTCGCTAAATAATTAATGTTTATGAAATGCTCACCCCTGAAAATTTCCAATTAATAAAATAAAAGAAAATGGTGGAAGAAAAAATTGCAGATCCTATGCATTACATTTAACTTTATTTGTTTGGTAGATTATATTGTAGTGGTGTTTCTATGCAAATTGCTAAAAGAAATTATCTAAGTACATGTGGATAAATTTTGGTCAATACCACAGTTTAAAAATAAGATCAATTATTTCACATTTTTCTTAATTTCTATGTGGGGATAAATTCCAGCATGTGATTTATTGAAGTAACAGTACATAAGATTTGCTTAAATAATCGAATGTTTTTTCCAAATAGTATTTTTAATTTTCCATATTATACATAACATTTCCTAAACATAAAATTAAGAAAAATGTCAAAATTATGATCTAATCAAATATTTATGAAAATCACATAATTGACCAGAACTTGACTAACTAAAACTTTGGACACTTTTTTTGTAATCTACCCAATTAAATAATAGGTGTGTAAGCACTTGTTTAACTACACACATTCCCCAAATCTAAATTTATAGAAAATTAAAAAATATTAAAATTATGATATAATAGATATTCATGAAAAATTACATAATTGACCTAAATTTGACTCAACTTGATGGTCGTTTGCACCCAATTAAATAATAGGTGTGTAAGCACTAAGCACTTTTTTAATTACACACGTTAAATAACATTCCTCAAATGGAGTATAAAATTATGGAAAATTGATAAAAAGATCAAAGTATAAACATAATCGGATAGGGTAGTGATAAAATGCAAACTTATATATTGTATAAACTCAAAACTATTCAACACAGTTTCAATACAATATCAACACAGTGTAAAATTTCAAGATTTTAATGTCAACACAGTATCAACACAACATCAATCATTGACTACCGTTGAAATTCTGTTGACATTTTCCTGTTAATGTTTTTTTATGATCTGTTGACATTTTTCAATGGTCCAGATCATAGTTTTGAGTTTGTACAATATTTAGTGTTTTCATTTGATCACCTCCCTAATCGGATAATTATAAAAAATGCATAATATGTGTAAGCACTAAGCACTTGTTTAAAACTACACATATTACATAACATTCCAAATTTGGTTCACTTGATAGATAGGTGTGTAAACACTTGGTATCAAAGTTATAATGTAATCAAAATTAAATACTCCCTGTGTCGCATTTTAGAAGTCCTGATTTACTATTTTTAGGTGTTCCACTTTAAAAGTCCGAGTTGAAATATTCCACAAATAATGATAAGTCTCACATTTCATTAATCTTTTTTCCACTCACATTTTATCACAAAATTAATAGTATAAAAAAGTAGGACTCACATTTCACTATTTTTTTTCACCAACTTCCTTTACATTTCTTAAAACTTGTGTCAAAGTCAAACTCAAATGAGACTCCTAAAGTGAGATGGAGATGTACTATTTATGAAAAGACTAAAATCTAAATTTGATCTCTTAAATTTATTCTGTTTTTTTTTTATTATTCTACTTCCTTTATCCACAAAAATATAGACTTGATTTATCATTTCAGGTCGTCCATAAAAATTAGACAAAGTCTAAATATGAAAAAATCAACAAATAATAATCCTAATAAATATGGACTCCACAATCCACTAACACTCATTCCAATACATTTTTCCTCTCTCACTCTCTCTCTTATTTTTTTCTCCTCTCTCTTATTTTTTTTTTCTTATCTCTCGCTTATTTTACCAATTCCACATTAAAACCTATGTCATTTACAAGTTTATCAAGTTTTCGGGGACGGAGGGAGTGTATATATAAGGTGTGTTACCTTTTATTTCAAACAATATGTTTTGGTTCAAAATTAATATTTCTATTAAATTTAACTACCAAATATTTTTTTGAACAAATTATGATCAAATTAATCTAATTAATTTAATATTAAATTTATAAAATATTTTTTTATCTATAATAAAAAAATACTATTAAAATTCATAAAATAATTTTTACATATAATAAAAAAATATTATTAAAATGTTCTCTTATTGCTAAAAATTAGATTGAATTAAAATTTATAAAATATTAAAAAATTTAATTTTTATTATCGGTGATATATTTTTATCAATTTTAACACGACACGAACCGGCACGAAATTAATGGTTTGGGTCAGAGCTTATCGTGTTCGTGTCCTTATCGGGTCGACCCATTAAGGACACGAAAATTTCGTGTCGTGTTCGTATCGGGTTCGTGTTATCCGTTAACAATGCGTGTTCATGTCGTGTTCGTGTTATCTGTTAGCACATAATATTTTAATATTATTATTCTTATTAACACATAATATTTTAATATTATTATTCTTATTATTTTCATCTTTCAATACTTATTTTCGTGTCATTAATGGGTTTGTGTCGTGTTCGTGTCTGAGGGTAGCGGGTCGTGTTCGTGTTCGTGTTCGTGTTGTTATCGTGTCGACACGATAACGACCCGACATGCACGATTTGCCACCCCTAAGTATATTCATAGTTAAATCACTAATTAGACTAAAACACGTTTGACCATCAAGTTTTAATTGAAATGTTAATTATGGAATAAAAGATATTGTTTTCAGACCAAAAGGTTACACATTTAGTGTATAGGACCAAAAAGGTTTTAGAACTTTATGAAAACTACTATTACCTTCGTCCCAGTCTAAACGAGATGTTTCACTTTTCTTTTTAATTTGTCTCAACTAAGATGACTCATTACTAAAAATGAAAATAAATTTTATCTCTACTTTATTCCATCTCTCTTACTGTACTCTCTCTATTTAACACACAAAACATCTTTCTTGAGACGGAGAGAGAATAAAGTCTCTTCTATATTATTTTCTCTTTTACTTTACGTAATCTCCACTTCAACTATTTATAATTTATCATTTTTCTAAAACACGTGCGAAAATAAAACATCTAACTTAGTCTGGTACAAAGATAGTACATAATTGACTAGAATTTTCCTAAAATTTGATGACATTTATGCAATTTAAGCACTAGGCATTTGTTTAACTACACACCTTATGAGCACAGGTGAATCAAAACATAAAATTAAAGCAAGACAGTGAATATGCAGATGATCAAATGTGTACAAAACAAGTTAATTAAATGGTCAAACCCCACAAAATTCATATATATAAACTAACTCCCATTACATCATTAAAATCCACATCCACGATACCAATATATCAAGGTTTTGGCGTAGGACCACTAAAAAATTACATAAATATGTTTGAACATAAGAAGCAACATATCTTCAACTAGTGCACCTTTTTACACCATCGATCACCACATATCTTTTTGCTTCTCTTACTATATAAAAACTCATTTATGTAAAATATATTTAGCTGAACAATTCCCAAGTAACACAATATTTTTAATGATAATTTGGTAACATATTAGCTAAACTTTTCAATCAAATAACTAGGGTTTCAAAGGATGCATAGTGGTTGGAGGAGTTGTGGGGTATTTAATTTGATTAGTTGTGTGCATTGAAACCATTGAAATTTCAACATCAAGAACCCTAAAAAATATACTGGAATTGATCTTGGTGGTCCCTTCTTGGAAAGAATATTGGTTCTAGTAGGACTTAAGGGCATATATCCCTACATTAATTCATATATCGATCTCCATTCGTGAATACATTAATATACACTCTTATATAAGATAAATATGATCTAGTAATGGAGGAATCTTGTTTTCGGCACCAATATAGTGTACAAGCATACGCATAAATCGTTTATTAATGTACTTACAAGTGTTTAAGGTGTGAAGGTAGTAGAATCTAACCTGGCAATGCAGTTTAATCAGGTCATACGAGTGACAAATGATTTAATTTTGTGAAATTAAATACTATAGAATCGACCTGCATTTGGAGTAAATGATCGTGGCCTATTCATTTTCTCTAAATCGATTTCCGGCGAGTGAGAAATAGTGAATTAAAATTTGTCATTTAAATATGAAATAATAAGATGAAGATTAAATATCACTACACCAAAAAAAACCGTTAAGGATGATTCATCTAAGGACGCTAATTTGTGTTTCTAAATATACCATCAAAGATTAAAAAAATGTCATTATTGTTGGTGTCTCAACAAAAATTAGAGAACGCAAACAAAAGCTTCCTTAAAAAACAGAAGATCAAGTTAATTTATCATTAATTTAAGGACATTTTCTTTTGTGTCCTTAATTGTTGTTATTTTTAAAAAATTTCAAACGCAATAATTGTGTCTTAGTTCTTGTGTCCTTAAAATATACTCCCTTTGGTCCAAAGCAGTGGAGGCATTTCTTTTTGGCACGGAATAACAAAAATCTATGTAATGTATTACTCCTTCCGTCCCACTTTAGGAGTCTCGGTTGGAATATTCCATAGTCGGTAATAGGCCCCACATTCCACTCACCTTTTTCCACTCACATTTTATTATAAAACTAATATAGAAAAGTAGGACCCACATTCCACTATCTTTTTTCACCAACTTTCTTTATATTTCTTAAAACTCGTGACGAACTCAACCGGGACTCCTAAAGTGGGACGGAGGGAGTAAATAAAAAGATAATAAAGTAGGAGAGCGGAAAAAGTAGAGAGAATAAAGTAAGAGAAGGGGAAAAGTAAGAGTGAGAAAATGTGTTACTTTTTACCAAAAAATGAAATGATTCTATTACTATGGAACGAACAAAATGAAAAATTGACCTACTAGTATGGAACGGAGGAAGTAAGTTTTTGTAGTGAATGTGTTTAATAGTACTCCCTCCGTCCCATCACAAGTGATGGAATTTTTTTGGGCACGAGATTTAATAAAATGATATATATTGAGAGGAAGCCCGCAGGGGTAGCGCCAGGGGCGGATCTATGCATGCTTAAGGAGGGGCATTTGCCCCACCTCATATTTTCATCCCTATATAAATATTGTCTTTCATATAATTTATTTCTTTTAATTTTCAATAAATGCCCCTCTGCAAGTTTTTAAATTATCTTCATAGATAAATTTTCCCCCGTCCCTACAAATTTCTGGCTCTGCCCCTGGGTAGCGCAGTTGGCAACGGAGGGGCAGATCTTGCTGCAATGATATATATTGAGATAGTGGAGAGAATAAAGTATGAGAGAGATAAAGAGAGAACAAAGAGAGAAGGAATAAAGTAAGAGAAAACTAAGAAAGGTTTAAAGTTTTGTTTTTTGTTAAAAAAATAAATTGATCACTTGTAGTGAGACAACCCAAAATAGAAAGTTGATCACTTGTGATAGAACGGATGGAGTACTTATTGGAAATGAAACTTCATTAAATCATGTATTTAAAGAGGTTTCATTTCTAAGTGCAAAATTATGAACACAAGTAAGGGTTTATGAAACACACACTTGCGCGCCATCGCTGCCAGCTAGCTCGCCTCGTGCCATGTAACATCCGAAATTTCGAACCATAATTTTAGAGCCGTAAAATTTTTATTTAATACTGTTAATGACGTGGGAGACGTGAATTAAATGATGAGTGATTTATTGCATGATTCCTTGTGACCTAATTGCGAATTGGAGTTGAGATTGAATTAAATAGTCAATATTGTTGATAATAGTGTGGTGAATTATTTACCTAAGGGATGAGTGAGATTTAATAGGATCATTATTTATTTATTTGAAATTTTCGATCCCTACTACTATTGGAGAAGGAATTCTATTTTTCTTAGATTTAATTATTGCTTGAGATAATTACCTAAATTAAATCCAAAGTCCGATTTTTCCTTATTTTCCTTCATGAAATTTCGACCCCCATGCCTATTATAAGGAGATTTTCGAAAATCTCCTATTTATGGGAGAGAAGAATATTTAATTATATTATTTGATCCCTTATTTATTCTCTTCCATGAATAAATATAAATATTCTAGCAAATCTTACCATATCTCAAGGAGATCTTGCCATATCTTATTTTAATTAATATTTGGAATTGATTCCTTATGGAGGAATCAATATTAACGTCTATTCCCTATTCTTAGTGGGAGAATTATTATTATTATTCTGCTCCGTGATATTGTATTCTACTCCGTGAAATATCTAAATTAAATCATAGGCTAATTAAATAGCCTAAGATTTCTAAATCCCCTTATTCCTCATCAATATTAACGTCAATCTCTCCCACCATATCTCTCCAAATCTTTTTTATTTATTTAATTGAGGAGAATCAAATCTTCCCAAATATTCTATTTAATTACCTAGAGATTTTATTGAACCCTATAAATAGGAGTAAAACCTAACCCTAGACCCCCAAAAATCGCCCCCCACCCCATATCACACGCCACTCCTCTCTCTCCACTCTCTCTCAATTTTCTTCTACTTTTCTCCAATAATTCTTCATCTTTTGAGAAGAATTAGAGTTTGAGCCTCACGAATCGTTGAAGAATCAAGTCCCTACTTTGTTTCTACCGTTCGTTTTAGCAAGAAAAGGTACCTATATATTAATCTTCTTCATCTAACCGATTAGTCGGTGCATGTGCGTGTGTGTGCGTGTGTGTGTGTATGTGTGCGTGTGTGCGCGTGTGTATATGTGACGTGTGAATAACACTCATGTGTGACATAAGTTGATGATAGATCTAAGATTGTTGAGTGTATAAATTTATATGATGAGCGTGTCTTGGTTTTGAATGATAAATATAAACCGGATCGGTGGGAAAAAGGGGAAGCGTTGGGACATGCATGATTTAGGAGTTGATGTTGAAACTGATACATGATATGTGCGTATGTGATTAAAAGGTGAAACCTCGGTTGCGAAGCAGGATAACAAAAGAGAGAAACATACTTGAAATCTAAGCAGTCAAGGTGGGTTTATTCTTAAACTATTTTATGTTGCAAATTTATGAAAGTGAAGAGATAAGGGCGGTTTAAACTGTTATGTCATGCATGTGATTGTTTTGATGATGTTGTGCGCCTGATGCCTAGTTTGTGAGTTCGCTCCATTGGGCTATAGGGCTATGGATATGTATAAACGAATTCGGGTCTGAGTAGGGCCGCAAACCCTACCAGGCTAGTGTACACGGTGGGATCGGGAGCCGTCCTTGCTAGTCGGCCGGTCTCGTGGGCGAAAAGTGTGGCCACACTTTCGTCGCACCATGGTAATGTTGTGATTGTGGAAATTTATTAGGAATCGGGGAGTTGTTTGACTGACCAGTCTATGAAAATATTTTTGTGATACTCGATGATATTTATTTTGATAACTGTAAAAACTCGAGTTCACTATGGTAAGGGTGACATAACTATTAAAATGTTTTGGCAACGAGTTCACTGGGTATTTCAAAATACTCAGCCATGCATGTGTTTTCCTTATGTGCAGGTTGAACGGCGACGAGCGGTGGCGGGTGTTGAGCACATTAATAAAATAAGATGGATATTTTAAACTTCGAGTGTAGTTGTGTCTTCATACATAGCTTCACTTTCTCTTGATTGCTTCCGCTGAATTTTTGAAACTTATTAGTATCATCTGGTTGTTTTGAACTTATTCCTTTTGAATTAGAAGATCGAGACATATTGTGCTTTTGTTGAATTTATGTCAAACCCTTGACTTTTGATCATTGTTTATGTTATTTATTCTTCATTGATTTTTGGTTAAATCGTTGACTTATTGCTTTCATAGTTCGTTTAATACCTTGGTCAAATCTCTTTAAATGAAACCCTAGCCTATGTTCTTATTGCTTTTAAGTCCGCCTTGGTAGCAATCGCCGTATTTATTATACCCTAGAAATCCGGGCTGTTACATGCCATGTGTAGGGCGTCGTTAACTTGGATCTTGGCAATTGGTATTTCTTAATAGTCTTAGACCAACGTAATTCTTTTATATGCTCATAACGTCCGACCATTACACTATAGCAACGATGACAGAGTTAACTCTGTATTGATCCTCCTATAGTTGCCTTGTTTATATAAATAGAGAGATGATAGCATAGCTAACTCTGTATTTGGCTTTAGACTTCTGGTACTTTGGACTGAGTTGTGTTTTGTTTGTTTGCTCACTGTTTTTTCGATTGAGCCTTTTTATTATAAAAAAAAAAAAGCTAAATCTGTATTGATGTATAAATAGAGAGGCATTCTATGCCTTCACAAAGCACAATCATCTTCTAGTTTGTTGGAGTTCGTTTGTCAGCGGTGTTGCTAGATTCGAGGCTAAACCATTTTATCTTTGGTAACGACAAATCTGGTGCGAAAGCCTTATTGGGGCATATCCCGTTTTGCGAATAGAGTCTTCCTCCACTCGGCTATACTATGGTTTATTATTTAGTTTCATTTGTAATTTAGTGTTGTGTTTCGATTTTAGTGTACTTCCTCCTAGCTTTTTTCTTTGTATTGTATTACTAACAGGTATATTGATAACATTTTCTAGGTTGAGTTGTCGCATAAGGTTCCCTAGTGTAGTTATTTGTAGACTATATATTACGTTGAAATAAGACTTATCTTATATTATCTTCTTCCCTACTATGTAGCAGAGACATTTCTTTTGAGCACGTGATTAAAGAAATTGTATTAAATGAGTTAAGTGTGTTAAATGAGTTAAGTGGAAAGAAACTTAAGTACCCCTACAAGAATAAAATAAGATAGAGACCAAGTAAGAGAGAATGATGAGTTGTTTTTTGCCAAAAAGAAGAAATGACTCACTATAATGGAACAATCTAAATAGATATGACTCAATTACTGTGAGACGGAGAGAGTATTATCCATGAAGTCTATTGACCAACCGATTTATATATAAAAAATGATTGAACTAACTTTTTTGTAATGGATAGCACGTTGAAATTTGTTTCCTATCTCCCATTTATATGAGCATATAAAATTGACATTTAAGTACGTCATAAGATAATTACTTCGCATCTCATATCATTGTTAGTTGCAAACTTGTAATGTTCACAGCTCCACACAGATCCAGTAGCATTAGTGATAATTTTTGTTTTCATTTCCACTTTGACAAGGTTCCTCTTCTCTTTCTAACATGTGTTTAGGTGTTACTCAATAAACAGTTAGTCGGGTTGTCTTGTACATCAAAGTTAGCTTGGTGATTAGACTAGAGTATCATCACTATCATGAGTTACACTTTTAAAATTATACGTATAGTGACGAATCAAATTGTGCAATATGAGATAGAACTATAAAAAAAAATGAAGTCAATTTAGTTAATACATGCATATTAGATCACATGCATATACATGTCAAAGTATGAGATGTGATCAAATGAAAACTCTAAATATTGTACAAACTCAAAATTATGATCTAGATCATTGAAAAATGTCAATAGATCACAAAAAAGCATCAACAGGATGTTGTGTTGATATTGTGTTGATACTGTGTTGACATTAAAATCTTGAAATTTTACACTGTGTTGATATTGCATTGAAACTGTGTTGAAGCTGTGTTGAGGAGTTTTAAGTTTGTACAAGTTTGCATTTTATCACTAAAGTATAGTGGTTCCCATAACCATAACATTAATTCTAGATACCTAGAAGATTTTCTTGTTATGACCATGTGAAGTTCCTTGATATCTTCAGATTCCTCAAGTTTATTGATTTAGCACAACCAATCATTTCACACAAACAAACATACGACCGATTTATTTAAAGAAATGTCAAAAGAAAATTAACTGAAAAAGAAGGGCTAGCTTTGTACCTTTCACACGATGCATAGCATTCTAAAACTTCACACATCCATATAGAGGGTCGCATTAGGATGCAAACTAAATTTAGAAGATAATCCGACTACTAATCTGGGCCATTAGATCCAGAAATGAAGATGCAAATTAATTTAATCTCAATTAACGTTATGTTGACATTTTCTGTTAATGTTATTTGTCATTTGTTGACATCAAATCTTGAAATATAACGGTCCAAATCATAATTTGAAGTTCGTACAATATATAGATTTGCATTTGATTACATACATCCCTATATATATATATATATATATATATATATATATATATATATATATATAACTTATAAGTTATAGTTGGCTACAAATCTAATCTCAACCAAAGTATAGAACACAAAATTAAACTAAACTAAACAATAGATGCACGTGTAAATTGCTGGACTAATATCACACATAATATTTCTTGAAAAGCAAAATTGCTTATGGCAAAGTGTTCGATTCTTGCCCATTAATATTGGTTTTGAAAATAGAAGGCAAAATGACCAACCCTTTCTAATAGATGCTCCGGCAAAAGTAGACGTATCACATGAACCCTATGCCCACTTTTTACAAACAGTTTGGCATCTCAATCAATCACATAGTCGATTCAAGTCGAGTATAATTTTATATAATCAAGTTAGGTTTTTAAAGAAAAAAGAAAATGTAAAATAAAAACCCTACATCATAAAGTGTTTTTATTTAGTGAGTTATGTTAGTACTACTTAATTACCATAATATCACAATTTAAGTGCTTGCATCAACCCTCCATGTAGGTAACACATTAATTAATCCTTGAATTCTTGAACCATTAACTATAAATGCAATGTGTAAATTCACAAACTACCACCTTCAATTTCCAGTAATAATACTTTTATTTTTGGTTGAATTGGTTTATGAAAATTGCAATGTTTTAATCGAGCAATGAGTTTTCATAGAAGAATTTGACATACCTACCAAGGCACTTGTGATCTCATTTTAGCAAGACAACTTCAAGAGAAACGATTATAGGTTTTCTCCTTCTCCTTGATTAATCAAATCTTGACGTGAAAGAGGGAGAAAAAACAAATAAATAAATAAAAAACATGAAAGTATGGGTATTAGAAAATCTAGACACTGAGTGATGTGATATGTATAACTTCACATATCACGTCAATAGCGCACAATTAATAATGTGGTGGCCTATGTTCTAGGTTGTGTTTTTTCATTCTTTAATTATTTAGTTATATTTTATTGATTAGTTCAGTCAATGGTTTCGAGTTTCACTATGTATTTTTCGTTAAAGTTGCAATTAATTAAGTTTTTTATGTGTACGTGGTAACCAAATTTTTTTTAAAAATTTTCATGCCTTATATTTCTTATTAAACGTATGAAGAAAAAACCAAAGAGCCGATCCCACAAAGATCAAAACCTTATAATTAAAATTTTAGTGGAATGTATTGAAGTTTGGAAATTAAGTTAAAAATGCTATTCACTCCGTCCACCATTTAAAGAGCTATTTTGTCATTTTAATTGTCCACAATTTAAAGAACCATTTACTATTTTCTTTTTTTGATATGCAAAATCTCACCTTCCACTAATTTTTATATTCACAATCCATTAGAATTGGCTCTCACGTTCCACTTAATTTCTCGATGTAAATCTTTACAAAATCAAGTAAAAATTAATTTCTTAAAATACGTGCTGAGTGAAAATGAATCTGGAGTGAGTGGGTACATTCAACCCTCTTATTTTCACAAATTATTCGGCTAGAAACTTTGATTTTGTGATAAATTATATTGACATCATTATGTATATTTGTATAATTTTATCGACTCTTTGCTGTAAATAGGATAAATATTTATTATGATGCATTCAAACAAGACATTTAATATATAAAACACATACGGGTCATAACCTCTATTCCACAGTAGTTAAGTCATATTCTTTTTTTATCGTCTCAATTAATGTAATTGAGTTGTTTCATTAATTTGGCAAAAAGACTTTATTCACTCTCCTATTTCACTTTTTCTCTCTTTTTCATAGTTTATTCTCTCCCTACTTTATTCTATCTCCACTTAACCTTCAAACAATCATTTATTAATCTTTGTGCCAAAAATAAATGTAAGGTCGGACGAATGTAGTGCACCACAACCTTAAATGTTATTGTTATTATCTTACATCAGTGTGAAGAGAGAAGTGCAACTACTATGCTAGTCTCATGTCACTCTTCCGATTCTATCTTGATTTTAGGAAGAATATCCATCATGGTATCAGAGTAGGTCTTCGACTTTAGACTAAATTTAACTGATCCATCAATATATCTAGGCTTTAAATTTGGGTCAATTTGATAGATGTCTAGTCCAACTTTTCTAAAGTTCATCTTAAAAGATTTGAAAGAGAGTATTGATAAATGAAATAAAAATAATTATTACAATATTATATACTATCAATATAAAGAGAATGATGAAATCACCGTATAAATCTCATATATCACGTCTTCTCTCGTCCATTGGTTTTAACATGACATGAATATCTAACAAGTACACTATATTGTCATTAGAAAACAACAAATGATATCAAATTATGTATAAGTGGCGGAGAATAAAACAATGTGAATTACTTTAAGATTTTTAAATAAGTCAACACCAAACCGAAAAGTTAGGGTTAAAAAGTGCTAGTATAGGTCGCAAATCGCATCTAAATACCTAATCTGTTGAGAAAATCTTACCCAACTATTTGCTTTAGATTCAATTGATTACAATTGGACTCGAATTTTGAAGGTACAAACGCAATACGAGCTCAAATATCCTAAAAGGTGTTAGGGAGATTTTGAATATTGAACAAAAACGGATAATCTGAAAGTCGTGATAAATCACTTTCAGATCAAATCAATTTCGGTGGTTCTACCAAAATATTTGATCGGATACAATTCAGAGAAATCAGAGCTTCTATATGTTGATGTTCGAGAAGTATATAGAACCAAAAGAATCGATCAGATTTTGAAGAAGATGAACCAGTGCATCTGTTGGAGGAAAAAAACCGAAAATAACTAATTTTCAAAAGGTTTCCGAAATTGCAAATTAGTCCTTTGACTTTCAGAAGTTACATTTTCGGATGAATTTCTTACACAGCAACTTCGTTGGAAATAAAAAATTTCCAAGCTTGACCCCAGCCAGGGGCTCTGCCCCTTGGACCCCGCTACCCGGGGGCGCTGCCCCCGGACCCCGCCCATCATAATGAATTCAAATAAGCGTGCACTCCGCACTTCCATACTTATTTGATGTATCATTATGATAATACTGATCAATCATGTTAACCCAATTACACTAAAATATCCAACAAAAGGGGAATATAACTTGAATCCAATTTCGATACCTAAGAAAATAAACTAGTGACATGGTCATAAATTTAAACACATATACGTATAGCAATAGCATAATAGCAAGCTTAAGAGGGATTCATTCATCACCCAAATTAGCCTATTAATAAAACATTAAATCTAAGACCATATGCGAAAAAAGCAAAACTTACCAAATGTAATAAACAATTCGACTAACTAGAGATAATTTTACTTTGAATTAGTAACTAATTAAGAATGTAAATCTCTTCCTATAACGTGGTCCATGAAATTGAAGTATCCACTGACACAAGTCCCTTTACAATTTCTAATTTCGTATAAGATGACACATTTACAACTTCTCCCACTTAATCTCTTCCATTAATGTGGTCGCAAATCGTGATCCATCAATACACGTAACTTGTACACATATATAATACTCCCTTTGTCTCTACGTAGTTGAGTCAAGTCGTACGTAGAGTCAAGTCGTATTTCTTTTTAAATTGTACCAAGTCTTTTACATTTTTGGATTCTTCTCTTCTTTTCTCTCTTTTTTTTTTATTAGAAAAATGCTCAAACCACAAATGGCGGTGAGCAAAACAAGTTTCAACCCAATCAAAAGCGAACAACAAGATCACCATATAAGAACGAACATCACATTTCTTCTCTCTTACTTTACTATCTCTTACTACTTTATTCTCTCTTTATCTCTTTACCTTTTTCCATTCTACTTTGCTCACTTGAACAATTTTTCAAAAATCTTGTGGTGAATAGAAACGCAAGGGACGGAGGGAGTACTATGTACCCACATGGTCGAGTTACATACTCCGTACCCTAAAAATAGAGACTTTAAGGGAAGACATGTATTTCTTACAAAATTTATAAAGTATGAGAAAAAAAAAGTACTAGTGAATAGTAAAACCTACGTCAGAGATTGCCCAATGGCAGGCAGGGCGCATGCTCGCCTTTGAACTCATGGCAAGGCGTATGCTCACCTTGGGCTGCGCGTGACCCCCCCAGTAGGCGTCGTTTTTATTAGTTTAATTAATTTTGTTTAAAAATTCATAAAAAAAATCAGAAAAAGTTAAAAATAATTTTCACTTCCCAAAATATAGTCGTTTTATGACCATTACTTCAGTTTTTTTTCTTAATTTTTTATCTGCAATTCATCCAAATCATATACTCCATAAATACCCTCATTCATCATTGATTTTTTACATCGAACCAAACTATCTATAACTCATTTTTCTCAATTCAAGTATGTCTAGAGAAGGAGATGAAACGGACCAAACCAAGCGAGAGGAATGGGACGAGACGGGCCAAACCAAGCGACCCCCCAAACTTCCATAGTTGTTTTATTGGGAATGTTGTCCGTCGCTACAACGGCCGACACTTCATGTATGTCGCCGTCAGAACGAGCGACACATCAACAAACAATTGCACTTCTCATGTCTCGTTTGAACATGTCGCCACTGCAGCAGCCACAAGAGTAATTTTTTATTTTTTTACTATGATTTTCAATTATGTACTCCCTCCGTCCCACAAAGGATGTCACACTTGTGGGACGGCACGGGATTTTAGGAGGTTTTGTTTTGTGTGTTAAATGGAGAGAGAAAATATAATTTTTATATTCATGTGAGAGGGAACTTTTTTTAAAAAGAGAAATGTGACATCTTTTGTGGGACAAACTAAAAAGGAAAGTGTGACATCTTTTGTAGGACAGATGGAGTATCTTTTAATTTTTAAGATTTAAATTATGTACTCATTAATTTTTAGAATTTTATTTATGTAATTTTTAATATTTTAGAAAATTGTATAATGGCATTTTCAGGTTTTTAAATTAAGTTTTATTATTAATGAAATATTTTTAGGAATTGTAATTTTTAAAATTATTAATAGAATAGTAGGATCCATGAGCATGCTCTTATGGTTGCGAGTGTTGTGCCTTAGTTAAGAGTATGGAATAAAATGTGGATAAAAATGGGGTTGGGTTCCGGATCTATGAATAGTCGTGGAGAGCACATTGAGCATGCTCTTATTACTAATGTAATGTGTTATGAAAAATTCGACTAATTTAATAGACGGATGAAGTATTAATAAATCATAATAAACCATTTATTTATCCCATCTACTAGAGTGTATAAGCTGACCACAAAATATCATCAAACTGGACTAATCATCAAAACAAAGGTCATTTTCTTGTTTTATAAATACACACAACAGCTAGTGGAAACAACCATTTTCTGCATCTCTCTTGCACATTTGAGAGAATCAAAAGCTCAAAACACAGAAAAATTCAACCTTTTTTTTCTCAATACTCCTCCCCACTAAGGTACAAATTTCCATTCTTGCAAAATAAATATCATGGGCTTGAGAAAAATTGAATCTTTAATATGCCCTTTTGTGTGAAATGCAGTTCTTTGATATCTTTATCTTTATTCTTGATCTTGGCCTCAAGCAAAATGTTAAAAAGGGGTAAAAAAATAAAGAAGGAAGGTTCATGTATATATATTCATATGCTGATTTTTTTAATCTTGCAGCTGGAAATGGAGCTCCAGAGTGATCAATCAAGGGAGATGTCAGCTGAGAGGAAGATTGGGAGGGGAAAGATCGAGATCAAGCGGATCGAAAACACGACAAATCGGCAGGTTACCTTCTGCAAGAGGAGAAATGGATTGCTCAAGAAGGCCTATGAATTGTCTGTGCTTTGTGATGCTGAGGTTGCACTAATTGTTTTCTCAACCAGAGGGAGACTCTATGAGTATGCCAATAACAGGTATGGATTGATCCTTATATCTATTGAACATAAAAAAAGGGATCTTGAGAGAAAACTAAACTTGTTTGAAAATCTTAGTATAGGAGGATCTAGGGCAAGAAGGTTTTGTTTGAGATGTTTTAGTTTTGTACATCTAAAAAGGGTACTAAATAGTTGTGGTTTGAAATGAAATTGTGGGTTGATTGGTCTGTTTTGAGACAGTGTGTGAGAAAATTAGGAAAGGATTGTGAGATGAAGGACATGAGGCCTTTTACAGTGAAGATTTTTGCTTGAGATAGATTATGGATTTTGGATGGCTTTCTGATTTTCCCAATTTTGTGTTTTTGTTTCAACTTTCACTGTGGCTTTATGTGGGTTTCCTCTTTTTGTGATGATCCCAATTAGCCCATGTTTTGGTTAGTGCAAAGATCTCTCTTTTTTGTGTCCATGGTGGGAGAAAACACCAGCTTCCTGCTTTTCTAACCAAGAAAATGGCCACATTCTCATCTTCCTCATCTTTCTCTCCCTCTCTCCCTCTCATGTGTTAGTAAAGTTCTTTGAATGAAATTTTCTCTCTCTCTCTCTCTTGAACACACACGTAGAGTCAAGTTAAGCTCTGATTAGTCTGCATAGCATCAAGAGCTATGCAAGAAAGGTGTAAATTTCCCTAAATTGAAGACCTTAATTACTTTGTTTTATTTGATGTTTATTGAAGTGAACTGATCTCTATTCTATTTCAAACTATTTTCTCAAATATCACCTCTGAAATCAACTACTACACCAAAAGCTGCCCTAATTAGGGTTAGGGCTGGCCTATCTCAGATCCCAAAACCCAAATAAAAATTCGATCTTTTTCAACTTATTTAGATCTACGTTTCTTCCAAATCCTCAGAGCCCATCAATCAAGATTCAATTTTTTTTCATTTTTCTTTTCCACTTAGTTTCAAGTCTATTAATCCCGATTCTTTAATGTTAATGACACACCAAAATTCTTGAGTTTTTGACAACAAAACAATCCATCATTACACATCTTATCAAATTAAATCTCTCATACACACAGGAATCAGAAGGTTGTGTGTTTCTTGGGAAGATTTCAAAATCCAATTTGCGTGTGTGTGTCAAGTCATTTTGATGCTTTCACAAAGCATTAAAGTTCTTGAAAGCTAAAACAAGAAGGTATTCAGTGGAGAAAGCAAATTCAAAACCAATGAAAACTCGCTTCATTTTTTTGTCATCTCATTATAGCATCTTTAATTCCGCAGCATCTCACAAGTTTCCATTTCCGGAAACCAATTTTCATTTTCTCTTAAAAATTTAATCTTTCTTCAAAATTTAAGTTTCTTTAAAAGAGAGAGTCAGGGTTCAGAGCAGAGGGAAGTACGGGCATTGCCCAACCAATGGGAGTGTTCTGAGATTCTGAGGTTTTTTGGATTTTACAAAATTGACGGTTGAAAAAGGTGAGGGTTAATAGTATTAACCGTTGGGGAATGGAAAGGGATTATGGGTTAATAGTATTGACCGTGGTAAAAGATGGGTGAATTACTGCCTAGTTTGAGACCTAGAAATTTGGGCCAATCATGCTGCGACATTTTTCCAGCTTGGCATGGACAGCCAATCACTGCCTCGAGGATGTTAAGGTAGCAGAGACTAAGAAATTCAGGAGCTTTTGGTGTTTTTTTAACACCTGAATTTAATTTGATTATATTAGATCATGTCAATTAGACGTCTTGAATGGACAACATTAAATTTGATAAAAAAAAAAAGTTACACTATCGTATTTTCAGATAAGAATGGGTATATGCCTGATTTCAAATACTCAGTTCAATCTCATTGATAATCCACTTTCCTTTTTTTATTTATCTCAATCAACATAACTTATTATTAAAATGATAACACATTTATCTCTACTTTATTACACATTTCTTATTTTATTATTTCCACTCAACACATAAAATTAAATTGCATAAAAACCTATATTGTCCAAGAAAAGGGTCATTTTCCTTGAGACAGATGGAATAGCATGCTTTTCATTTCGAATCGACCACAAAAATTAGGCCTTTTATTTTGCACAAGTTTCTCTTTAATATGATGAATCTCATTATATATTAACAATGCTTTAACTACATGTTATCTGTATTCTCCTCCTTTTTTAATTAATTTTTACAGTTATTTGATTTAATTTCAATGTCACGTTATCAGGTCATTAGTAGGAAAGCGTTCATGAATAGTTTTTCTAGTAAGATATTGTACCGTATCGAAAAGCACGCTATACTTAAAATTCAATATTTTTTATATTTTTCAGTTCGATAAGTCCGACATTGCGGTATTTTTCTCCATCCTAGTCACAATTGGCCTTATACACATCAAAGTAGTTACAATACATGAACAATTTTTTATGATAATAAGAGGACTAAAATTAGAATAATAAATGAATGCAGCGTTAAAGCAACAATTGAGAGGTACAAGAAAGCATCCTCAGATTCCTCCAGTAGTGGCTCTATTTCTGAAGCTAACACTCAGGTACAACTTGATTATTTTTGTCAATTTGTTCATTATCTGTGATTTTAAGCACGTTTTTGTTCTAATTTTAAGATAATATTGTAATAATGTAATTTACATAAGATATGATTCATTTTGTTCCTATTATTTTTTTTCAAAATTATGATAGTAAGATTTATTTATCCCCCCATTTTCACCTATGCTTGTTTCAGTATTACCAGCAAGAGTCTTCAAAGCTCCGTGCACAAATCAGTAATTTGCAGAACAATAATAGGTAACATTTCTCAATTTATGTGTTTTATATATATTTCTTCTCGTAAAACTGCCTCAATTGATATTGTTTCTGTTAATTTGGAACAGGAACATGGTTGGTGAGTGTTTAGGTGCTTTGAATTTGAGGGAGCTCAAGAATTTGGAGACTAAAGTGGAGAGAGCAATTGGCAAAATCAGATCCAAGAAGGTACAAGAATTAATAATAATAATTTCAACCAATTAAAGTTCTTTCATTTAGTAGTATTTTTAATTCTATTTGTGGCTTACTGCAGAATGAGCTTCTCTTTGCTGAAATTGAGTACATGCAAAAGAGGGTAAGTATGTCAGTATCATTTTAATTATGAAGTCACCATATAGTATTTTATATATATGTTTTGATTGTATTTTATATACAATATAAAACATACTATAAGGGTAAGTATGTAGATAAATCAGTAACATTTTAATTATGAAGTGAATTGTATTTTTTCTATGTTTTGATCTTATTTATTAGAACAATTTTTGTGTCTGATTATATTTACTAAATTATATTGGCAGCAGGAGATTGACTTACATCAAAACAATCAATACCTTCGAGCAAAGGTATGTCTGTCTATTTCTCTGCATTAATTTTTCACAATTTGAATGAATTATTAATGAGTGTGTGTTGTTAAAATAGATAGCTGAAACTGAGAGAGGGCAGCAGCACATGAACTTGATGCCCGGGAGTTCCGATCAGTATCACAGCCTCGTTCAATCTCAGCCGTTCGACTATCTCCAACCCTCCGATGATTACCATAGGCAAGACCAGACTTCTCTGCAATTAGTGTAAGCAGCCTCTCCTACCATTACCAATATTAGTTACTAAAATTATTGTAACATTAATTACTAAAATTATCATATTTATTTTTTGTTGTGGAATTAACAGCTAACCTTATGTGGAGGCTGTTCTGTCGTGGCAAGTGAGCTTCATCGATTCAAAAACTCGTTGTTATACTTATATTGTTGGTTGATTAACTTTATGTTAATGTTGTATTCTTGTTTGTTGAGGCTTAAAATTTAGTTCATATATGTATTTGTGACCTATAAATATTTGACAATGCTTAACTAATTACTACTACTACTACTTAATTAATAATGTATATTTGATGTTTGTATTGTTTTTATTACTACTACCATCCAGCATATCTCACCAATAAATTATATCCGAATCGTTTATTTTATAAAATAAAGCAATGACCATTCAATACAAAAATCATTTCAAATTACGGAAACACAAAATAGTAAAAGAAATTATTGATGAACGAGGCTACGAATGTCGAAAGGGTAAGCATCGGAGGGCAGCTCCGCACGGTAGGATCTCGCAGCTGCAGCTCGATTTCCGATTTCGGTGAGATGATAATTATCCCAAAAAAAATAGTCATTTCTATTGCTGCATATTTCTTCTCTAGCGTTACTTATTTTTGATACCGTGCAGCAAGAAGCATTTGTAAATTTAATGCCTGCAAAAATACAGCATAAGATAAGTCACACGTAAAAAAATTTAGGTACTAGTTGTTATAATAGTTAATTAAAAAAATACTATAAATAAGTTAAGTAGTGCTGAATTGTGGCCTTGTGTAATAAGACTAGTAAAATTGATCATGGTAAAATGCGAGCCGTGGAGATCGGCATTCAAGGAGTCGATGAGTGGCTTCAACCGGTTGTTGAAGGGCTGCACGATTTCATTAATGGTGTTGTTGCAAATTGATCCGTTGCTTACAATTTTATACAAATTTTTTGGTATACAACCAAGTGGAGCCAACCCATAAACAGCTATTTTCCTTGCTCCATAGTTGTACAAGCTCTGCCAAAACAAACCACTAGTAAAATAATTACATGCCGATGGCGCTGAATTAAACATTTTTTTGTGTCTGATTGACTTAAAATTCTCACGGTGCTTGTGAATCAAGTTGAGGAATCAAAGCCATCTCAATTCTCAATGCCATGATGTGTGATGGATTTAAGTCATCTGACATCATTTTGGAATACATTTTTTTATCAATAAAATTATTTATGTTTCCAAGAAGGTTTAATTCTGTGATTACACACCAGTTTAGTCATTTTTGTACGATTATGCATCAATTGATGCTGAAATCCATCGATCGTGCATCATGGCGTGGCTATGACTTTGATTCCCCAATTCGATTCGCAAGCACCGTGTGAATTTCGAGTCATTCTGGCTGCATTACATAATCAAATACATTCCTCACACTAACCTTAAGTTGTTGAGAGTAGTGATTGATGACTGTTTCTGCAAATTGTTGTGGAGTTTGGAAAAGGCTAGTTAGGTAAAGTGGTGATAACAAGTAGTTGTTGACATACTCGTTGGAGCCCATGTTCACCACATACAAGCATTTCTTCAAATGCTCTCTACCTTTTGTTTCATTTCCCAACAAACGGTTGGTTTTCGAAATTGTCACTCCATGATTATGTAATTGTCTCTTCATACCTATCCGATCACCCTATTACAAAAAAAAAAAAACAAATTGTGGCAATGAGAATAAAAATTATCACATTAACATTAATGCTAAATATACCATTTTATGAAAAGATAAATATACATAAACATAAAATATCCTAATTTATATATTTCTATTTTCAGAATATATATAGTTTCTCGACTAATTTATTCTTAGGGAAAACAACATTGATTTAGATTAAGAATTAATTATGAGTAGGAGTATTAATTAACACAATCCATGAGGCAAGCTTATAAATTTGTAGGGAAATTTTTATTTATCAAAAGTATATAATGGGTTAGAAGCCATGCATATGAATTAAACAATTGCATCGATATATAATGGGTTAGAAGCCAAAAAAGTACTCCACCATCTTTTGGTCAATTCAGGTTTTTATCAAGGTTTAAATATGTTCAAAAAAGTACACACACCTTAAAACTTCTTGTAAATTTACCACGATTAAATTTTCCGGCAAAATTAATCCTATATGGTAACCGAGATATCTAAGTCATCTTACCGTCGATTCCACGTAGTTTATAGGATGAATTTATAATGTTTTAAAAAATACACAAACTTTGATGTGGTCTAAAAATATAGCTCACTTTTGGATGATTTTGTTTGTAGCACCTAAAATATACATATATGAAGTTTGAAATTGGTAAAAAAAAAATACTACTAAACAATTAAAAAAAAATCATTCTTGTTTTTTGGACATCTACAATCTGTACTATAATCACGTATTCATGGAAATCCAATAATTTTAAAATTCATCGCTAAAATTTGATGGTTCATGTACTATAATCACACACTTTAATATTTGTAGATATTGAAATTCATGGCTAAAGTTGGATGATATTATTGGTATTGCCATGAATATGTGATTATAGTACATATTGATCTCCAAAAAACAAGAAGACATTTTAAATTATTTAGTATTTTTAAGGTGACACCAATTAAAAAGAGTCTGTTTTTTAACCATATTGCTAGTAGGGGTATTTTTTGACCGCATTCAAACTTCATGTAATTTAAGGTGATACAAACATAATCACCCATAAGTTAGGTGAATTTTTTTACCACATTTAAAGTTTGTATTTTTACAACATTATAAGTTCATCCTATAAATCGTGTGGTGAGATGGTAGACATCCCAATCGCCACATAGGATCATTTATTCAAAAAAAATAAATCTTGGTAAATGTAGTACAAGTACAAAGTTGGTGTATTTGTTTGTCATATTTAAAGTTGATGATAAAAATGTGAATTGACCAAAAGTTGGTAATTTTTTGTTGTTAACCATGGAATTAAAAATCATACACGACCTCCAATGTTAGAGTAAGCAACATACCTGCAATATTCCGGTGTAGTCAAGAATTCCGCCTCCGCCCGATGCATAGTTGACGCCTTTGAGAATCTCGCTTCCATTTGCGGTTGCAAATGGCGGAATAGCCTTCTCGAAACCCAAAAACTCCAATTGAAAAAACGTACACTAGTAATTTATAGAACTACAATATAGTTGGTGAGTGACGAACACATACCTAGAAAATCGGGGATATTTTTGCCATTACAGAACCGGCCGGTCGGCCCTTGTGGATAATCAACTCCGTAAGGTAAATAGTTGCATTTGGCCAATGTCAAAAGATCATTGTTATTAAACATACAAGGAACTTGTTGCCCCACATTGGGTTTCATGATACAAAATATAACTAACATAGAACAAAGAAATGATTTTGTAACCATTTTTTGAAGAATTAGACAGTCCACTTTCAAGCTAAATGTAAAGATGTTTATTTATAATTATATGCATTGAGTGGAATAGAGAACCTTCTAACAGCTTAAACCAGTCTGTACAGATTGGATCACATTAAATTATCAAGTTTAAAATTAGGCAACTATATTAAATTTTACTCCTATTACCCGAGTGGCATTGCAGTTAAAATGTACACTATCTACTCCATATCAATAGAGACCTTTTTATTTTTGAGCTTGAAAAAATAATACTAATAAATAATTAAAATAAATAAAAAGTAAAGTAAGGGAGATAATAATATAGAAAAGATTCTCTGTCTTACTTTATCTCTTTGGTCTCACTTTATTTTATTAGCCACTTTAACTAGTAGTATTTATTAAGTAGTAGTCTTATTTTTCCAAACTAGTAGTATTTATTAAGTAGTAATCTTATTTTTCCAAACAAGTGCATACATAAAATAAAACGTCTCTGTTAACATGGAAAAAAAAGAGTGAAGTATACATTATTCAAATTTTAAACCTCAAAAGATTAAGATTGCCGTTAAAACGTATCTCTATCACAAATTTCGCTGGGATTATTTTGATTGGGTGCATAAAGCAAAGGTTGTTAGTAGGAGTATCATTCTTAAATAAGCTTTAACTTAGTTGATATCTTGATGATCATTACAACTTCTTTGTTTTAAAAGTAGTACTACTAATTTTTCCATCAGCGATTTAATGTCTGAATTTAAATAAGTTGTTGACTTTTTAAAGTAAGTTTGTCAACATATTTAGTGAATGCAGATAGAAATATTTAGTGGAATTAGTGTCTTATTTTTTTATATTAACTCATCCAAAATTGAAAAAATATAGAATTTTTTAGATTATAATGTACCTAAATAATAAAATGAGACATCATTCACAAACATCGAGAATATTTATGAAATTCAAATATACTTTAAAAAATATAAAAAAACTAATAATAACAATAATTTCCTTCAAATCTATTTTGGCAGTCTTTTTATCTTTTACTCCAAATGCCAACAATCACGTCCTATGAAATATAATATTGTCATATCATCATTTTTCATTTCTTGAAAAAAGAAATATTGTAGATTTTAAACTATAAATAGGTTGGAAAAAGAAAGATATTGTGTAGTTGATATTGTATAGCTGATATTGTATAGTTGATTTGATGTCACGATGTTTAGTCGTCAAGAAATAGTGTCATTGATCATAATCAGTGGCGGACACACAGCCAAGGGAGGAAGGGTTTAAGCCCTCCCCCAATTCTTTTTTTTTTAATATTTTGTACTTTAATTTTTTTTGAAATTTCTGAAAAATATGCCTTCAGCCCTCACCAAACTACTATACGTGAAGTCTAAAATGCAAAAAACTGAATAAGAAGGAGGGGCTGAAAATTTGAAACTGCAGAAGAAAGTTTAGAAAAAAATGGCCGTCGTTGTAACTTTAAGGAAGAAGATGAGATAAAAAAGACTAATTAAATTAATATAATACTCAAATTGGCAAATGTCAAGTCACGTACCGATAGGCTATGCCTATATCACGTGTTCGTATAAAGTAATTTTAGTTTATTAAACATAGTTTAATTATTTTAATTCAATTTAAGACTTATTGTATAAAGTAGGTTCAAATGTTTATACTGGAAAGGTTATTCAGCTTCACGATGCCTTATTCATTCAGATTTATTAGTAATATTCTTTCTTGGTATATTTGAAAAGAGTTGATCACAAAATTATAGTAATATTATTATTGGGTGGAAATTTTTCAATAAAGTAGTACTCCTTTCGTCCACAATTAATTGGCATAAATTTTCTTTTTCACACTTCCATGATTAATTGTTTAATTTACTCCCTCCGTCTCATAAAAATATACATTTTTTAGTCAGTCGTACAAGAATATTCACTTTCTAATTTTGAAAACTTTTTTCTCTCTAATGAGGTGTGACTCATTCTCCTATAACAATACTTTACTTAATTTTTCTTTATATCTCTCTCTTAATTTTTTACCAATTATATATTAAAACTCCTACCCAACTAAAAATGCATATTTTTTGTGGGACGAACGAAGTACTTTTTATTACTGTTGATAATGATTTTCATGTTCCACTAGTCCATTCCATTAAAACTTTATTATAATAGGACTCACATTTCAATAACTTTATCCACCTATTTTTCACTATATTACTTAAAATCTGAGTAGAGTAAAACATGCCAATTAGTCGTGCACGGAGGGAGTTCTACAATATTTTTTTTATGTTATTTATACTTAAATTTTATACGTCACACTGTACCAATTTCACTTTAGAACTCGTGACGCTGCAGAAATCTCTATTTTAAAAGACGAAGGGAGTTGTATGTTAACTACAAAAAATTTAATGTACAACCAGCCCCTACCACAAAATATTTCTGCGTCCGCCACTGATCATAATTATACCGACTCTATAGTTGTTTTCCGAATATTATCTCCTCTTTTGACGTTAAAGTTGTGTTTAATGACAATCATAATATTATCTACTCTAACTATTTTTCTCTCATTATTTATCATTCTTTTTGTCTTTTATTAACCATGTTACAATTGCTTTTGGCAACGCAGAAAAAAAAGTAACTCACACCTATTAACAATGAGTCAATGAGTTGGTCTACACATCAAAATCCTAGATCCACGCTATGTATGTATATTACTTTTGCGCACTTTTGCGCACTTTTGCGCACTCATCCGTCAATAAGAGTCTCGGTCACTTTTGCGCACTCATTTTATAAAAATAATAATAAATAGTTAAAGTAAAAAAATAATAAAATATGATAGAGAATAATGTTTGAGAAGACTTCTCAAAATACAATTTCATGTAGTAATATTCGTACTCGAACTCGAGCAATTTTGAATATTATTGTTAAGACATATGTGTTACATTAAGATTTGTTTATTACATTTTAATTATATTGATGTACTTATGCTTAAGTTTTGTATTATCAAACTCTTTCGAAGAATTTTAAATCGCAACGAAAAGCACCCTCCAAAAGTGTAAGTCATAATTCAGGAAACAAAATAATGAACAAATCATTTGCTTCAATTAAATAAACCACTACATCTATACCTCGTATAGTTCTCTAACATGATGAAAGCTACCAAGATTTAGGTATTTAAATAAATAAATTTAAACATTTTGCCGCAATGAATTAAAAATACAGTTATCCATCTATGGCCAAACAAACAATGGACCCGGTCATGACTTGCTTAAAAATAAATACTACTGTACTATAAAATCTAGTAAAATGTTTCGGTAATTAAATTAAAGTAAAGGCTAAAATTGGTCATGAATATATGGTCACTTTATTTTTTGAATTTTTTAGTCCTGTACATTTCAAATCGGATTACAATTGGTCCTAGAGTAACTGTTCCATTAAAAACTAACGGTCAACGGATTTAATCCCGACTTTGACCAAATTAGACTTTTAATTCTGATTTTTTACTATCTAGTTAATTCTCTAATTATTATAGTAAATATTCATTTAAAATCATAAATATATAATAGATTAGGGTTCTTATTTCATCTTCTTCACATCGCGTTTACTCCTTTTCTTTCATCTTTTTCCTTCCTCTCATCTTTTATCTTCTTCCTTCCTCTCATCTTTTATCTTCTTCCTTCCTCTTCCTCTCAAACACTAGTTATGGAGCGATCGACTTTCAGCAAAGGGTTTCTTCGTTCCGCCAAGAAAATAGGGTTAGTCAAGAAGGATTCTGTCGTCTGCCTTTGATTCGCCATCGCCGATCGGAGGAGGGTTACGTCGAAGTGAATCCTTGAGAGAGAGAGAGAGACGTTTTGAGTAAATTTCGTAAGTGTTGAGATAATTTCCTAAGTGTTGAGAGCAGACGTGTTTTAGTGTGAGCAATTCTATTTCATTTTATTTTTTCATATTATTTATTTCTGATTTTAAATGAATATTTACTAAAATAATTAGAGAATTAATTAGAGAGTAAAAAATCAGAATTAAAATTCTAATTTGGTCAAAATTGGGATTAAACGCGTTGACCGTTTGTTTTTAACGGAACAGTTAGTCTAGGACCAATTATGATCCGATTTGAAATGTACGGGACCAAAAAATCCAAAAGATAAAGTTTAATACCAAAATTGTAAAATGACCATATGTTCAGGACCAATTCTGGACTTTACTCTTAAATTAATATTACAAATCATGTAGTCATAGACTCACAATATGAAATGAGTAAATCGAAATCATTGGATTAAACATTATTCGTCGCAAATTCTGAGTAATAAGAGGTTATCGATCTTACTCATATTAGAAGATTGAAATAATCAATGACGGATCTATTATTTTTCTATATATATTTTCTTAAAACAATACTCTCTTGTTTCCAGCTAAAATGACACGTTTTCCTTTCTAATCTATCCCAAATAAAATGACACGTTTCTACTTTTAGAAACTTTCTCTCTTCAATTAATACACTCAACCACTTTTTCTCACTCCAATTAGAATATTCACCTCTTTTTCTCTCTTCATTTTAATACTTCCACTCACCTTTTTCTCTCTTCAATTACACACGTTTACCAATAACTCCTAAAATCCTGCACCGACAAGAAATATTTCATCTTAATCGGGACGGAGGGAATACTAATATTGATGACTAATTTAAGAAAAAAAAAATACTTGAACAGCTTCATTCGCAGCATTCTTGGTCGACACCCGATCTTCTCCTGCCTAGCTCTGCCACGAACAACAGTTCCACATATCTTAGACTAATGTAGTAGTCGACGATCCTAGAAAGTGGTATTAGAGCTGAGATGGTTTGGTTCGGGCCCTATGTGTCCAAGGAGTCGGGCCCTAGATGACTCAAGTTCAAGTCGAACCCGTAATGTTTGGTGCGCGTTCACGAAGTGATCTCGGTTTGACAAGTTTGAGGGCTTTTGAAAGTGATCTAAAAATAAATCCGCGTAGGTGAGCTCGGCCCAAAGCGGACAATACCAAACTAATCTACAGTTGACAATCCTAACACTTTCGGGCATACTCAAAAAGTTATGAGTTCATACACGATATATAACGACACAACCCACTCCAACTTTATTTAACTGAACACATTTTGGTGCGCGTTGGTCCCCTCGATTAATAAATGAGATGGGTTTATGGGAGCGAGTGGGTTAAGGTCTCCCCTCAACGGGCTACTACGTATCCTGATAACTTGATTGAACGCCTCACATGATGTCAGGCCGGAGTGTGGTGGACGCCAAGGCGACGGAATCGCTTTTTTTTACTGGAATAATGAGATTTTAATTATGCAGTTTTTCAAATTTTAATGACTACTGTGAGTACTACTATAATTTTTTCAAAATTGTAATGGAATTTCATATTTTATAAATTATTTTGTAAATCAATTTAATAAGGACGTGTATGAAATGAGAGAATAACGAAGAAAAAAAGAGGAATATTTAAAGATGAATCAAATCCTAAAATTTCCTATGTTGAGCAAGCTTCGATTACTTGTTCACTGAGAAAAGAAGGTGAACAAGTCATGGCGAATGCATAAACACAAGGAATGCTACTACTTCTACTACTATCAAAACCCTAGCAGCAGGAGCGAGCTCTTTCAATGGCTGCGCCGACCTCCGCCACCGCAAATTTGAGTAATTATTCCACTTCAATTACTTTCAACTGCTTTCTACTTTAATTATTCAATTCATGCGTGTGAAAAAATTGGTTTGGAGGGTAAAAATTTAAGCTGATTCATTGCTCTAATTCAACATGATGTAGTATTTGTTTATTTATTTATTACTAATTTATTAATTTTCTGCTTGTTTGATTGGCTAAGGGTTTAGCAAAACAGATTGACATTTAGATGTTCTTATGCTTATTGATTTGGTTAATGCAAAATAGGTTTAATAAAGTAAACTTATTGGATATATTTGTTAGTGATTGCATTTTACATAAACTTGTATCCATTTTACATAATAGATGCATATATTATCAGCTGTATATTTAGTGGTTAATCAATCATCATGTGCTTTTATAGCCATCAGTCTTTCTGAGAAAGTTAGCAATGTAATTTCTGGCTGCCCGCAAGACTACAATTCGTGGAGATCGTTGATTTCAGAGCTTGAAACTGCATCTCCAGTACGTATATATATGTTCCAGCTGTTAATAAGATTTCTGTTGTGATGATGTTCGTTAAACGTGCTTGCCTCTGCATTTATTTTCAAATGTTGAACTTTATCACTAAACTCTTGTATCCAATTAGTAGAATTCTCAAGCGCTTGGTGCTTAAACAATTAATCTTGGATATGCTTCAAATATATGTACTTTTATCATCCTTGTTTGTTCTCCTTTCTTACTGATGGCCATTCTGTTTAGGTCCTTAAAAAGCAGTTCTTGTGAGATGTTAGATAGCACCCACTGAAATTTATGTAATATGTTATTGAGAATCAGCAACTAAGTTTTTTCCGAAAGTTTGATATCATAATATACAAAATGACGTGTTTGTATTGATGATTCGGTTAGGATATGCATAAACATGCTACCACTGGTTGGTGAATGCACTAGAATTTACCTATTTCTAAATTGCAGGGAACATATTATCAATACTATGTCATGCCCCAGTTAACAAATGACTTTGAACTGCAGGAGGATATAAATACCATTTCCCTTGCATATGAATCCTTTTTGTCAAGATTCCCGTTGTGTCATTGGCATTTGGAGAAATATGCTTATCAGAAGGCAAAGTTTTGCAACTCTCAAGAAGCTGTTGATATTTATGAGCGAGCAGTGGAAGTGGCAATGTATTCAGTCGGTTTCTGGTCAGATTATTTCACATTTGCTGCAGCTTGTTTTGAATCCCCTGGGGATATTCGGCGGTACTATCAATGAATCTGTCCATTTATAGGCACTTCCTTAGATAATAATCTATGCTTGAATGTTTTTTTTTTCTTTGGAGCTAAATTGTCTAATGTTTTTATTTAGGAGATTTATTGGCCAATGAACTTTGATGAGCTGCAGGCTGCAGTTTTTTATGAGAAAACTGATATACATGAGTAGGTTATTGTTAGAACCCAGATTTGATTCCTTAAGTAAATATTTTGTGTGTATTGGCATTAGGGAAAAACTTCAATGAATTAGTGCTACTTCTATCAGTGGACCTTTACCAAAATTTGGATTAATGACACCAACCTTTGTAACTTATATATAGGAGAGGAATCAAATGATTCCTCTTCTTATCATGAATCCATGGGTCTCCTTTTTATTATTGGATTGGACGTATAGCCGCCGTATAATTTTCTGAACTCGAAAAAACAAAAAAATCGAATGATGGAAAAACTAAGCATGTGATATTGGACTGTCTAATGTTGTCTCTCATAGATACCAAGTCAATCAAGCTAGTGATGTAGCCAAATATTCAAGTTTTCCCATAAATGAGTAACTTTCCTGTGTCAGTGAAGCTTTTTTTCTGATACTGGTTTGTGCTGCAGAATGATTGAAAAACTGGGATCCTATTATAGGAGTTATTATGTACTAATAGTACTAAATATGTCGTTCGTTTTTGGCAGATTGTTTGAAAGAGCCATCTCATTTGTTGGAAAGGATTACTTTTGCCATGTCCTATGGGACAAGTACATGAAATATGAATTCAGTCAGGAGGGGTGGAGCTTTCTTGCACAAAGTTACATTTGGGCATTGAGGTGTCCGACAAAGAAGCTGCAGTTGTATTATGACAAGTAAGTCATTCTCCAACTTATCCAAAAAGAGGGGTATGCTTTTCAGTGCCCACTGCCCTCAATAATTTCTCGAATATCACAACTATGACTTACCCTATTTATTTCTGTCATTCACATTTTTTTCACCCTGTACTCCAGCTTCAAGCAGTTTGTTGCGAATTTGGAAGAGGAGATCGGATATGAAAAAAGTGACAGCATAGGAGAGCAAATATCTGTTCCTTGTGCTGCAATGGAATTATCTAAGGGTGAAATTGCTCTTGTCATCAAGGATATGCTAGATTCTTCCAATAGAACCGTCAAATCCAAAGCGCTGGATAGATATAGATATATTGGTGAAGAATTCTATCTGGAAGCATGCCGCATGGATGGTAAAGTAAAACGTTTTGAGTCAAGGATCCAAAGGCGTTTTTTTGATGTTACTCCTCTCGATGATGACCAATTAATTAATTGGCATCTCTACCTGGATTTCATTGAGAAGGAAGACAATTTGGACCAGGCAAGTTTTTAACAGTTATCGTGCTTCTGTATAGATTTACCATACTATTTAAATGTCTATATATGTTCAGACCATGAAACTCTATGAAAGATGCTTGATTCCTTGTGCCCGTTACCCTGAATTCTGGATACGATATGTGGAGTTCCTGGAATCAAAAGGAGGACGTGAGCTGGCTATTTCTTCCCTAGCCCGGGCCACTCAAATATTTTTAAAGGTTCAATTCTCCCTCATTTGTGGTTAAGTTAGTCAATTTCTGGATACAGTCAAACTGTCTTATTATGCATGGTTCCTCTGCTGGCTTGGTGCGGGAAGGGGTCTCGGAGATCCGAAAATCTTCTTGATAGTATAAGCCGAAATTGATATGATTTGGAAATATGCGTACAATGTTTAGTGCTATGTATAACTGGCTTTTCTGCATTTAACCTTATTCAAATTTGGCTTTTCCTAAATTATTAGTATTTCCTTTACCTTTTTTCTACTACATGTGAAATATCTGAGTTTAACATTTAATTTGTCTTATCTGTAAAGAAAGAACTTTTTATGTTTTTGTTTTAGAGAATTTGATTTCTGATTTGTTAATATGGTGCAGACTGTACCAGAAATCCATTTATTTGATGCAAGGTTTAAGGAGCACATAGGAGATGCCCATGGTGCTCGTGCTGCATTAGCTCTTTGTGATCCAAAAACTGATTCCAACTTCATTGAAAGCATTGCTGCACAAGCTAACCTGGAAAGACGTTTGGTATGGGTAACATTGTTGCATATTTCCAGCATTTGGTTGAGGAACTTGGTGCTAAAGGCATGGTTTGAACTTTTAGGGGAACTTTGCAGCAGCTTCTGCCACATATGAGAAAGCACTTAAAAAAGCAAGGGAGAAGCAGAAGCTACGCCTTCTTCCCACTCTGTATATGCACTTTGCTCGCCTTACATTCTTGGTATGAAACTTGACTTGAGTAATTCTAGTATCAGAAAACTTAGTTCTATAATGTAGTTTTCGTGCTTTGGCAAGTTGCAAAAGAAATGAATGGTGAGAAAGCAATCAGTTGAGAGTGTTTACACTTAGCCCCCACTTTTTCGACTTGGAAAACATATCTACCATAGGTGTGCATACCGTATAGTGCAGTGAAAAAATTATGGATTATGTCTCGGCTTCTTGGGTGCCAAAGATGTTCTGCACACTATTCTGGAATATTCTTCTATAGTCTTTGTATAATTTCTCTTGTCAAGATATATTATGTTGCTCGTTCCTGATTCCATAAGTTTTTCTAACTAAACCTAACTGGCTGATAGACAACAGGTAGCACTGCTGCTTGTAGAGATGTATTAATTGAAGGTATACAACAGGTGCCTCATTGCAGATTCCTTTTAGAGGTACTATTATTGTTTCTATTAATTTTTTAATCGATAAGGTAAATGAAGACTAGCATGCGATCGTTGGGTGTTCTTTCCTTCCTTTGGTCATTAAATAGAGAAAGTGATCTCCGTTCTACACAAATCTAAAATAGATCACTGATGTTTCCAGATTTAACATTACAAAGTATGGAGTTATCCCCTTTTCTACTCTAGATTTACTTGTCTAGCATAATTTGTGTGTTTTATATACAAAACCAACAAGGCTTAAAGGTCAACAATCAATTGTTATTTCTCATTTGCAGGAATTAGTAAAATTTGCAATAACTCATGAAGGAGCAAGCCATCTCAACATCATAAATTCAGTCATAGCAGATGCCATTTCACCCGGATTAGATGAAAATGAAGGTTTGGATGCCAAAGATCGAGAAAACCTATCATGCTTGTTTTTGGAGGTCATTTTTCCATCATCACTCGGTATCATTATGCTGACACTTTGTCATTATGTGATCATTCTTGCATTATTTCATAGCCATTTTACGGGGTATAAATGTTTGTAAATGGATATGTTTTCTTGTATTTTCCTCAAGTTTTATCGATGATCTGTGTTAAGCACGCAACTCGTATTTGAACTTAAATGGTTCGGTGATATTGTTTGACTAATACCGAGAAGCATGCTTACTGAATCCATGACTGTGTCAAGAATAAACTTTAGCGTACTCGAGCATAATTTTCTATGTTTCTGCGAGACCTGATTCTTGTTCTTCTGATGCTGCATTGATGCCTGATATTCGTATACTGGTTTCAGTTTGTCAATCTTTGCGGGACTTTGCATGATATAAAAGAAGCATGGAATCGTCACATCAAATTATTCCCCCAGTTGCTAAGGTTAAAGACACCGTCTAAGCACCCTGCACCGGGCAGTTTCCCAATATGTTTGACCAGGGATAAGAAAGGGAAGTATGACCACCATGTGCTTAGCCGGCCATCGACAAACCATTCCAACCAACTTCACGGGGAAGAACGTGTACCTGAATCTCCCGCACCTCTTATGGACCAGAGCAGCAACGCCAAGGAAAAAGTGCAACTGCTGTCGACCAAAGAAGTTTTGTCCAATGTTGATGAATCTCGAGACACTGAACCAGCTACAGTTTCCTGTCAGTCTAGAGAAGACGGACTGGGGCCTATGGTTGTTGCTGTTGAATTTTCTGACCATGCTACGGGGAATGCTTTAATTGTCCATGATTCAGTCAAGGATTTCTCGTCCCAATCTAGAGGAGACGTACCAGAGCCAATGGATGTTAGTGCTGAATTTGGTATAAAGTCTAAAGAAGATGAGGTTGGGAAGTCAATAGAGAGAACTGAATCAATTGAAGCATGCCAATCCAGCTTACCCAATGTTCAACCGGAGTTGGATCATGAGCTCAACCAGTCGAAGTGTCAGGAAAAGGAAAAGGAAAAGGAATCTCGGGAGTTGATCCCCATGACTTGTGATGAGTATGGGACTAGTCCGAAGAGCATTCATTCAGTCGACTCTCTCAAAGTCCGTGGTGAATCTGAACGAGATGGATCAGTGAGTCTTCAGCATAATGCACCAAGGGAAGTGCATCATCCAGGGGAGCCTTCTAGCACCTGTGGTGACTCAGCTGAAATAGATCACGTGGTCCAAGCTCCTGGACATGCATCGTTATGGTTCCAAGACCAAAACCAAGCTCAAGATCGGGAGCTTAAGTTACAGCAATCTCCCCACATTGATCGCCATAAATTAGTAAAAAATCAAGGTAGTGGAAGACGCAGCCAGTCAGAAGTAGGGGCGGTTGTGGATGATAAAGCAACTGAACAAGACGAGCCCATCACAAATCAACACAACGCTCAGAAGTTTCCTGCTAGACAACAACGTAGTCAGTCGGAGGATAGAGCAACTGATCTGGACCAGCAAATGGATACCTTGACATCTCCTACTTCGATAAGCATGTCGGGAGGACAGCAACCGGTTTCCTCACAACCATTTTCTTATGCTCAGCAAAACATGAATCCGGCTGCTCCAACGACTCAGCAACAATGGCAAGAACAACAGAGCTTGGCCATGAACCAGATGATGTTGCAGTATCATTACCAGCAGCAGCAATTACTGCAACAGCAGTATCAGCAGCAGCTGCAAATGCAGCATCCCTACTATCAGATGCAGCAACAGTATCTAACCCAGCAGCCATATCAAGTGCAGCCGTCTCAACAGCAGCAACATCCACAGATACAGCAAGGTTGCGAGCCTCACCTGAATCCTCAGCAGGCACATAATACCCAATACCAACAACCTCAGGGCGCCACTTACCAAGCACAGCAACTGGCGTATCAACAGCACTCGTCGCAGGAGCAACAGCAGCTTCTTTGGCAGCAGCAGTACCAGCAGTATCAGCTTCTGCAACACCAGCAGCAGCAGCAAGGGTCTATGAATACGCAAGGACACAATGTGCATCACGATCCACCAAGGCAACCGGACGAACAACTGCACCAATATCACCAACCCAATCCACAACATAAATTCACTCAACATATGAACCAAAATCGACAGGTATATTCTGTCACATTTTCCGTTGGCAAATCCACCCCGACCTGAGTCACATCTGTCTTTGCATTTACTGCAGGGTACACCAGATTATGCAGCAGTCAGAGCTTCTTCGTCTCCACGTGTTGGTGCTCGATCACCACAAGTTTCACAATAGTTAGCAACCTGCCTCAGTGATAAACATGGGTATTGTAATATTGCATATACTAGTGACCGTCTGATTCTTGATGATCGAAATAAAACGTTATCATATTTTGATCTAAGTTTTGTTTTGGTAGGGCTAAGTTTTTAAGTATTAGTAGTACTGTCTTATGAATCTTAACGTAAACCTATTTCACACAATCTTCTTTGAAAAATCGTGTATGCAATACATGATTGGATTCCAATAAATTCTCTTATTTGTGAGAATGTGATAGTACTTGCACTGCCTTTATAAATAATACATGCAATATAAATTCAGTGCAAGTCAGCGATAGGTTCATGTGAAGAGCTTATAGGTGTGCAATGTTTGTGTTTTCATATTCTCACAAACAAGGGGATTTTATTTGAACTCAACCTAATAGGTAGGGATGAATTTTTGTATGAACATCATTACCTTTAATAAATTGTATGAACATTTTCTATTCTACGAACAAAGAATTATGCTTTATATAATACTTCCTCCATCCCATTACAAGTGAAGTGTATTTCTTTTTGGACCGTCTCTCTTGTTTTATCATCTTCCCTACTTTTTCTCACTACTTTTTTTGCACTTATGCTTTATTTTTACTTTATTTTACCACTGCTTAAAATCTTGTGCTTAAAATCTTGTGCTTAAAAAGAATGTTTAACATTCAGGACAGAGAGAGTATTATAAAATTGTTACTTTATAATAATATTATTTCCATCCATTATCAATAATCACTTTATTCTAATTTATCTCATTCACAAAAATTAGTAATCTTATTTTAGTTGTAAATTTCTTTTTCACTAATTTACCAATTGCACGATGACATACATGGCATTGAATGAAACTTTTGTTTGTTTCGGGCAAATTAATTAAACTGAGACGCTTTTTCTTTTGATCTTCAACCGATGTAGACCGAATGCACCAAATTTGGCAAACTAAACTACTTTGCGGTAAAAAGCAATGTGGGATGAAGAAGATGAGTTGGAAATTGGGCAAAATGATGGGCCCAATCAACTCTTACTCCGCCACATGAAATTCTATCTTTTCTCACTTTCCGAGGTTGTCATATACATGTATCCTGTTCCATAAAATCCCACAAAAAATTGTCACATTTTTCTTTTTAAAAAGAAATTCTAAATTCTTAAATCTCGTGCTAACGGCGAGTACGAGGGCTGGAGAGAGTAATATTTAGTAATTACGGTAAATTTTCCATCCAGTATAAATGTACTTAATTAATCGAGTAGAAATATTGAAAGAGTAATGATAAACAACCAAATTTTGTACAACCAAAATAAGATTATATTAATAATTTGATGGATTAGTTATATATTAAAATTATAAATATAGTACGTAATTGGATAAGTTAAAAAGATCTATTAGCCTTTAACCTCATTTTTTATATTTATATTTAAATTTTCTTTCTATTGTTTTTAATATTTGAATTAAAGTATGCACTAATTATATTTATAGTTCTAAAAAAATAAAAAAATTTATACAAAAATTATAAATATATGACCACAATATTATGCACTTTCCATGTATTATATATGCATCTAAATATTTTAATTAAATGCATAAATAAACCTATTTTTGGTCAAATAAACTAGATTTTGGTTGTACAAAATTTGGTCAAGACTTGTTGATATTGAAAACATCGTCTCACCTTCCGAGGAAGTCAGCTGTCGTCTTCTCTCACAACAGCGACTGTAATCGCCATCAGAATTTACAGCAACATAATAAAAACGAAACAAAATTGATTCTTTCTTTCTGTACATAATGCAGTACATATAAAGTGCGTGGCCACACACACAGCAAAATACATAGTACAATACGATGATGATAAAATTCTTCCATCTATATATTCGATTCCACTTCCTCACCACAATTCTTGACCAAGAAAGCTAAATGGAGACGATCCCGGCAGCCGCCACGTCATCCTCCGCCGCCAGCAACCTCAAAACCGACGACAAGACTAAAGCTTTATACAATGCCGACGCCAAATTGATGGCTGAGTTCGAGCAAGCTGGGATGTCCGGTAACTTCTTTAACTACTGCAAATCAGTCCCTTTTGCCCCTTCTACTGTGAGTACTCAGGAAGAGATGACTTCTTACTTGACTAAGATTCAAAGGGGTGGTTTTGTGCAGTCTTTTGGTTGTTTGATTGCTGTTGAGGAGCCTAATTTTACTGTGATTGGTTATAGTGAGAATTGCTTTGATATCTTGGGGGTTGAAGGTGTTGTAATTGGGGGAAAATTGAGCTTGATTGGGGTTGATGCAAGAACTTTTTTTACTGCTTCTTCCACTGCCTCATTGGCCACGGCTGTTGGTTTAAGGGAGATGTCGATGTTGAATCCGATTTTGGTGTATTCGAGGAGTAATCGCAAGCCGTTTTATGCTATATTGCATAGGATTGATGTAGGCATTGTGATTGATTTGGAGCCTGGTCATGGTGGCGATCCTGCTGCTGTGCATGCTGGGGCTGTCAGGTCTCAGAAATTGGCTGTGAGGGCGATTTCGAGGCTTCAGTCATTGCCCGGGGGTGATGTGGGAGCTTTGTGTGATGCTGTGGTGGAGGATGTTCAGAGGCTTACCGGGTATGATAGAGTTATGGCGTATAAGTTCCACGAGGATAATCATGGTGAGGTTGTGGCGGAGATTAGGAGGTCTGATTTGGATCCGTATCTAGGGGTGCATTACCCTGCCACGGATGTCCCACAGGCGGTGAGGTTCTTGTTTAAGCAGAATCGTGTTAGGATGATCCATGATTGCAAGGCTAAACCGGTTGGGATAGTTCAGAGTGAGAAGCTGAAACAGCCTCTTTGTTTGGTGAATTCCACCCTTCGTGCGCCTTATGGTTGTCATACTCAGTACATGGTGAATATGGGGTCTATTGCCTCGTTGGTGATGGCGGTCATGGTAAAGAATGATGGCTCGAGAAAGTTGTGGGGGTTGGTAGTGTGCCACCACACGTCTCCACGCTACGTCCCTTTTCCTCTCCGGTATGCTTGTGAGTTCTTGATGCAGGCGTTTGGTTTGCAGCTTTACATGGAGATTCAAGCGGCCTCACAGATGGCGGAGAAGAGGAGCATCCATATGCAAACGTTGTTGACTGATATGCTCTTTAGAGAAGCTCCGGCTTGCATTGTGACTCAGTCTCCTAACATCATGGATCTTGTGAAGTGTGACGGGGCTGCACTCTATTACGGTGGGAAATGTTGGTTGCTTGGTGTCACTCCGACAGAGGCGCAGATGGATGATATCGTTGGATGGTTGTTGAGTACACTTGGAGATGCTATGGGGTTGAGTACAGACAGTCTTGTTGATGCTGGCTATCCACGAGCAGCTTTATTAGGTGATGCCGTTTGTGGCATGGCTGCTGCAAGAATTTTCACTCGAGACTTTGTCTTTTGGTTTAGGTCTCACACTGCAAAAGAAATCAAGTGGGGAGGTGCTAAACAAAATCAGGAAGACAAAGATGATGGTGGAAAGATGCATCCCAGATCTTCGTTTAACGCCTTTCTTGAAATAGCGAAAAGCAAGAGTATCCCGTGGGAGGCTGCTGAGATCAATGCAATTCATTCTTTGCAAATTATAATGAGAGATAGTTTTCAAGAGAGTGAAGATAGTGGTTGTAAACCAGGTGTGAACTCTGATTCGGAGGGTGCACAAGTGGATGAAATTGCTATAATGGCAGCTGAAATGTCCCGATTAATCGAAACATCTGTTGCTCCAGTTCTTGGGGTCGACTCATCTGGTTTGATAAATGGATGGAATGCCAAAATATGTGAGTTAACTGGATTGGAGTTGCTTGAAGCTCTTGGGAAGTCACTAGTTCTTGATGTTGTCCATGAGAATTCACGTGAAGTTGTCCATAACCTTCTGGCCCGAGCTCTTGAAGGTAACTTTTTCTTGTTCTTTGTTGTTATTGTTATTCGTTTGATCATGTTCATATTTTTCGACTTTTCCACTTTTATCAGTTTATGCACATGTTGCTCGATTATTTTTCATTATTGCACGACTCACCTATCTCGACTTCATCTAGGTATTGAGGACAAAAATGTGGAAATACAGCTAAAGAAGTATGGAGTGAATGCACCAAACTCATGCGTATACCTTCTGGTAAATGCGTGCACTAGCAGGGACTACAAAGACAACGTCGTGGGGGCATGCTTTATAGGTCAAGATATCACCGCTGAGAAAACAGCGACGACTAATATCATCCGTATGCAAGGTGACTACAAGGCTATAATACAAAGTGTAAATAATGTGATTCCACCCATATTTGCTTCTGATGAGAATGCACGTTGTTCTGAATGGAATGCGGTCATGGAAAAGCTGACCGGTTGGATGAGGCACGAGATCATTGGGAAAACGCTGCCTGGGGAGATTTTTGGAAGTTTATGTCGATTGAAAGGCCAAGATGCACTAACCAAGTTTATGATCCTTTTGTACCGTGCTATCAGTGGCCATGAAACCGAAAAGCTTTCCTTTGGATTCTTCAATCGAGGAGGAGAGTTTGTCGAGGTATACTTGACTGCGTATAAGAGAGCAAACGAGAGCGGACAGATACTTGGATGTTTGTGCTTTTTGCAGACGACAATGATAAGTCGAAAGGAGCCCACAATCGATAAACATGAGGAAAAGAAAGAGCTTATGCTAGGGAAAGAGTTGGCTTACGTTACGCAAGAGATTAAAAATCCGCTTAATGGCATCCGTTTCACCCATAAACTCCTGCAAGGCTCGGTCGCTTCAGATGATCAAAAGAAATTTCTCGAGACTAGCAATGCCTGTGAAAGACAGATTTTATCCATCATCGACGACACTCATGTTGGAAGTTTTGAAGAAAGGCAAGTCTTTTTAAATTCATCTTCTAGAACAAGTTATTTTCTAATACTAGCACGATGTTAGTTGCTCGTAACGAATACATTATTTACCTGATGTTTCCTTCGATCGTGCAGCATGACTGAGCTAAAAGTCAAAGAGTTTCTTTTGGGAGATATTGTGAATGCTATATTGAGCCAAGCTATGATTTTGTTAAGAGAAAAGGATTTGCATCTTATCCATGACATCCCCGAGCAAGTGAAAAGTCTATGTGTATACGGCGACCAAATGAAGCTCCAATTGGCCTTGTCCGATTTCTTGCTATGCATTGTGGACTATGCGCCTTCTCCAAATGGTTGGGTGGAAATGGATGTATCATCTGAATTGAAAGTAATACAAGATGGAAATAGATTTGTTCTTCTGAAATTCAGGTATTATAAACAACACACTCATGCTGGTTTTCTTAATTTAGCTCATATATAAGAAGATCATTATAAATTTAGAACACTAGTTGCAAGGTTTTCTGAAATCTTACATGTTTATGATGTGAATATCTCACTATATATAAGAAAAATTGATATGGAGTACAAGATTTTGTTTACTTGTATGTACAGAATGGCTCATCCTGGCCAAGGCTTGCCTCACTCTCTGATCGAAGATATGTTTGGCGAGGAAAGCAATTGTACGACACAAGAAGGAATGGCGTTGAACATTTCCCAGAAGCTTGTCGGCATGATGAAAGGTAATGTTCGTTACGTTAGAGAGCAAAACCAGTGTTACTTCCAAACTGAAATCGAGCTTCGATCCAAAATTACATAGCTCGATGTTTGCTACACTCTTAACTAACTAGTACGTACAACTAACTGTAAAAGTTGTAGGTATTTTTGTTCGAGTATGTTGTTATATTTTTTGATGTATGAAATTGACACTTATGTTATATCCTAAGTTGTAAATATTATGTAAATTTTGTAAGGACAATATAAATATAAAGAGAGATTCTTATGACTAATGAGAGTTGGTTATTTTAAGTAGATTACCTTGCTTAATTTGTGTATTTTAAAAACTGTAGCACTGTGATCGCTTGTCTTGGAACCGTAGGTGGTTACGGTTCCAGGACAAGCGATCATGGTAGATTCGGGTTTTGGTTTGAAACTGCCAATATTTGGCCAATTCCAATTTCTAGTTTCGGTTATGAGGTTTCTTGGTTTTGAAGTTTTTTTCAAATGATGAAAATGATTGATGATGTGTGTTAAATAGATTACGAAGTTTCTGCATTACTAATCTAGTAGCAGCCAACATCAACTTAAGTCTTAATACAAAGTTTAACTTAAAGTTTGAACTATTATCTTAGGTGTTGAGAAAAATTGCGACACAAAGTCCTCTCCTAACAAACTAAGAGTCTACTGATTTTACAATTTGATTATTTAATAATTAAACTTTTGAGAAAAGAGGTTTCAATATATTACTAGTATCACTCCTGTGCGATGCACAGATTAAGATTATTTTAAAACATTGATTTTAGATTATAAATTAATTAATAAATTTAGAAACAATGTTATTATATCAAAATTGTAAACAAAATACAAATTATACAACTAAAACATAACACAAATTTATCTCATAGCTTATAAAAATTTCAAAATAAGACCAAAATCCGCTATGCTCATAAAACTCTGCAAACATAACTTTGCGTTTGCACTATTAAAAGTCACAATCCGTAAGAGTTCATGACTATAAATTTCACAAAATACTCACCTATTTCGAAACCAAATTCTGCTAGGTGAAATTGGCGAGCATATGTGTAGAGACTAATCACTGGCGAGCAGAAATTTCTATTATTATATCCTCTAGTTTCTTCCACAACTTCAAGAGTGTTGAGCCAGAATGGAAGGGAAATGAAGCTAGACAAAACAAAAGGTAGTGATACACTTTCACTAACTCAATGTCATAGATTAGCCATGAGTTTGGCGGAATTTCGGCTCCTACTTGAACATCTCCATAACTGCAGCACAATCATAATAACACAAAGTGCAGATTTTAAAAATAAATAAACTAACTTCAATGGACTAATGAGATGTAAGATGGTGGTGGTAGTTTCAAAGTATCTGTTAGATTCAATACATACCCATTGAAGGTGGAATGATTAACCTCCTCTTATCACCAACACGCATACCTGAAGATATCATATTTTGAGATTAAGGTTATAAATGAAGGCTAAGGGCATTATATTTGATTGACAACAAAAGCAAATGCAATAATAATAATAATAATAATAAGTTTCAGAAGTACATACCATCAATACCAACATTCCATCCGTCGATATATGCTTTATCACCTGAATGTAGATAGAACGAAAATGATGATAAGAAAACATCTCAAAAAAATGTCATTTTGGCTTCTCTCTTCGCAGAAGTCAAAATTCAACTGGGATGGTATTTGATGTTATTAATTAATACTGTGGTGGTTTATTGATGAAACGTAGTGGAAGGCAGTTAATGGTATAGGAAGAGTGCATAGATCCCACCAATTAAATTAATACGATTTATTTGATGTTATTAATTAATTCGGTAAAAAAAACAGTTTTATTTAAATACTATTTAATATTTATTTTAAAAGCGCATTTCCTTAAATACCTCCAAAACTCTCTTTTTATATATTGTATAGATTAGTGTGTGTTTGATAGAAAACATTTTTATTCGTTGAATTCTATCCAAATGAGTATGCGAAAAGAAGATCGGCAAAACGGTGTACCATGAACCCTATGGCCTAGGAGCATGACTAAGCCTTTTGGAGGGGCCAATAGTAGAGTTCTTTAAGAGCATCCGCAATGGGCGGCTAGCGACCGGCTAGCTGATTCGTCGCGCTGGCCGATCGGTTAGCTGAACCATTGGAGTCGGCCAGCGCGAAATCGGCAAGCCGATCGGCGTGGGCTGGCCGATGCGCTGGCCGCCATTGTGGCGGCCCGATCGGCCAGAGCCGAATTTTGTTTTTTTTTTAATTTTTTTTAATTCTTTTTAAAAAAAAAAATTAATTCTTTTTTTTAATTTTTGAAAAACTATATAAACGCGATTTTCTCTATCTCTAAATTTCTGTACAAGAGCAACATCTAGCGATGGACAACAACAACTAACCCAATACAAAATTAAGACCTAAAACAGAAACATGTCATACCGTCGGGCCGGGGGGCGCGGAGAGGCCCCCGGACCCCCATGGCAAGGGGGCGTCGCCCCCCTTGACCCCCTGACTCGCTGACCGGGCAACGAGACCCCCGTTCGGCTAGCGGCAAACTATAACAGATTCAAGGTGGCTCGTGTGTGGAAGCCCGGATTTTTTTTTATTATGTTATTTTTATGATTTTTAGTTAATGTACTTTTTTTTATTTAAATAAAATTAATGAATTTTCCCGTATATGTCTCGTAAATTTAATTCCGTATTTTAATCGTAATTTTAATTCCGTAAATGTAGTATATTTTGAATTATTTTGTTTGCGGCTAGCCTATGGCTGGCCTAAATCTGATGTGGCAGGTAGATTTTTTAGTGTTGCTGACGTGGCAGGGGGGAGAATTGTTGGCCTATTGCTGACCTATTGCTGGCCTAAGCACCATTGCGGATGCTCTAACTTTGTTAAATTAGGCTCAATTTAATCAAAAGCTATTAAAATATTAATTAATATTGTAAGAATGAGTGCACACTTAGTCTCAGACTTAGAAAAGGAAATGCGAAAGAGAGAAGAAATAGCTTCCAGAAACTAACCGCTGGAGTTAGTTAGTTTGTTAGGAAATAGCCGTTGGAGGCTTAGTTTCTTGTTTTCTTGTTTCAGTTAGTTAGTGGCAGTTACCACTCTCATGCCAGCTTTAAATAGCTCGGTTATTGTATCTTGTAGAGCTAGAAATCAAGCAAAAAAGAGAATCTCTTTTCTCCAAGAAACTCTCTCGTTCTTCTTCAAGATTAGTGTGTGTTTTTTCTGTGTGAGTGAGATTATTCATACTGTGAGTGTGTGAGTGAATCTGAGGGTTGTTGTGTTAACAAATGTCACTATTGTAATTAATATAAGACTTACTCCTTCAATTTAGATCACCAAAATCTTGGCTTATAGTTTAGTGTTTAAATTATATACTCCCTTCGTCCCATAAAAATATAGACAATGAGTATGACAAGGTAATTAAGACAAAATTAATAAAGTAAGAGAAACGAGGAGAATAGTAGTTAAAGTAATATAAGTGGATAGTGAGACTTATATTATTAAATTAATATAACTTTTCAAAAATGGAATGCACATATTTTTGTAGGACGAACCGAAATGGAAAGTGCACATATTTTTATGGGACGAAGGGAGTAAATTTTAAAATTTTGATATTGTTCAAAAATATAGGAAAGTAAAGTTTAGGTTGATAAGAATCATATTCTCATAATTCATTTTCTTAGTATCCATTTTAGGTGTCAAATTTACTTTTCCGTCAAACAAATATGACCAAAATCACTTTGTGAGTCCAGAATATATATATATAAAACTACATGAAACCAAGGGATAAACAATGGACAATTTGATACCGCGTTTAGGAATGCCAGACAAAAATTTGGCATCATGAAATTTTTCGGCATATACCATCTTTCAATACGTTACACCGCAATACCGTTGTATCGTTTATATTATAAATATGTTTAATAAAATTAAAATAATTGGTATTAAGGGTGTATAAAAAAATTTCCATGTGTATGTAATGTGATATATGAAAATTCATATAATTATCATAGCAAAATATCGATAATATATCCTACCATATTGAGAATCACGATATATTAAAAATTTACTAATTCTTTTAGACGATAAATCCAGTATAATGATATATTGGTACTTTTTCCTCTAATTATAAAGAGGCACACATTTGAGGATGTCAATCGGGCTAATCCGTTTGGGTTGCCGGGCTGTTCGGGTTATGAATTTTTCGGGTCATAAATTTTCAACCCTAACCCTAATCTGCGTTTCGGGCTAACCCATCAGGCTATTCAGGCCTAAAAACATTTGAAAATAATCTCTTGTATCAAAATTTTACTCTATAAAATGATTACCCTATAAAATGATTTTCCAATTTTAGATAATTTTTTTGTTCTTAGTTTTAGAATCATGTAAAATATTCAAACTTTTATAATTTTCTTAAATAATAATTGGAGAGATGCTTTTCATCTCGATCAATTATAGCATAAACAAAGATAAATCAAATTAAATCAATCAATTTGAATTAAAGCTTATGTTCTGTCTTGGTACTGTTCATAATTAATTCTTTATGAAAATTTAAAATAATATCTTATATGAATCATGATTAAAATGATAAATATATTGAGATTTGATGTGTTAGTTCTTAATTTGGTCTTGATTGGCTTTGGTGGTGGTAAGACTAGGGCCGGGGAAAAATACCAAAAAAATGATATATCGCTCGTATCGTATTGAAAAATATCAAAAAATTATCGAATTTTCGGTATATCGTAATTTTCGATACGATACGGTATCGTATCGTAAGTTTTCGATACGATAACGATATGAATTTCCTTATATCGCGATATATCGTTTTATATCGAATATAAGATACATATCGATATTTTCGATATATCATTTTATATCGAATATACGATATATATCGTATATATCGAAACATATTGAAATTCAATACATATTGAAGTTTAAAATTATAAATATATAAATCCATTTAATTCATTCATATATTTAGAAAAAATATATATGAAATCCCAATAAGAACACTATTTATTTTATTGTGTTGAAGTTTTATTAATTTTTGTGTTATTTTTCAGTTTTGAAATTATATTTTTCGATATACAGGTATTCGATACGATAACGATATTTCGATATATCGTATCGATCTTACGATATATCGAAATATCGATACGATAACGATATTGATATTATCCATATCGAAAGTTCGATATATCGAAACTATCGATACGATAACGATATGAAAGTCTTTCATAACGATATTTTCGATACGAAACACGATACAACGTTTTCGATACGATATATCGTATCGACCCACCCCTAGGTAAGACAGTAGTGGCAGATGATGGGATGATGGAATAATGAGTCGAGATAGAACTTGAAATTATGGGATCGAATGGGAAAATGTAGAATGAAGATTGAAGGAGACTATTGATTGTGTTACATGAAATTCAAAAATATAAAAAAATTTAAAACTTAGAGTAAAGGTCAAAATTTGTCCTGAACATATGATCATTTTACGTTTTTGGTCCTAAACATTATATTTTGGATTTTTTGGTCCTGAACATATGGAAATTTAATCATTTTGGTCCTGGACTAACTTTTCTGTTAAAAACTAACGGTCAACGGGTTTAATCCCGATTTTGACCAAATTAAACTTTTAATTCTGATTTTTTACTCCATAATTAATTTCCTAATTAATTTTATAAATATTCTTTTAAAATTAGTCTCTTCCTCAAATAAGAAAACCCCATCCTCCAAATTCAACCAAAAAATCGACCAAAAAAGCAAAAAATCTGATCCAATTGCAACGATCTACAGCCGTAGAGAGTGCAGCGACAATCTGAACCTCCAGCCGGCCGATCTCTTCGCGCTGGACTTCTACTTTGAGGCCAGCAACAAGAAGACCTTGTCCTTCGCCGCCATGGATCCGTCCAAATTCCGATTCGAGAAGCATCGCCGAAGGCAAGACTGATATGATCACACGTGTATCGAGTAGATGAGCAACTGGTCCTAATGACTAAGTAAACGAACAGCTCGCTTGATTCTGCAATCATCCATTAAAAATTAGGTTTTAAAAATTATGAAATTAAGAACAAAATCTGTCGGATGTGGAAACCTGGGTTTTGTTGCTGATTTGGAGAGATGGAAGAGGTTGAGGGCGCGGGATAATGGATCTTGATTGTGCAGAACAGAAGACGAGAGCGAGAATTAGCAGGAAAATGAGGCGTTTCATGATTAGAAGTGTGAGTGAAGTAGCCGCTGATTCGAGAAATTGAGATCTATTTGGTGGAATTTTAGATTTTGTTTGCTTTTTGTGATGAATATAATTTTAAAAGAATATTTATAAAAATAATTAGGGAATTAATTAGGGAGTTAAAAATCAGAATTAAATGTTTAATTTGGTCAAAATCGGGATTAAACCCGTTGACCGTTAGTTTTTTAACGGAAATGTTGACGGAGGATCAAAATGATCAAATTTCTATATGTTCAGGACCAAAATGATCAAATTTCCATGTGTTCATGACCAAAAAATCCAAAAGATAATGTTTAGGACAAAAAACGTAAAATGACCATATGTTCAGGACCAATTTTGGTCTTTACTCTAAAACTTACTCCCTCCGTCCCGGCTAAGATGACACGTTGCTTAGCCGGCACGGGGTTTTAGGAGATATTGGTTAAAGTGTTTAATTGGAGAGAGAGAAGGTGGATGTAAGTATTAAAGTAGAGAGATAAAGAAAGATGAATATTTTAATATGAGTGAAAAAAAGTGGTTGAGTGTATTAATTGGAGAGAGAAAGTTACCAAAAAAGGAAATGTGTCATCTTAGTTGGGACAAACTAAAAAGGAAAACGTGTCATCTTAAACGGGACGGAGGGAGTAATATTTTTCATTTAAAAGTCACACCCCATCGGACCGACCCGCAATCCGTTCAGGCCAACTTGTTTAACCCGCCAACCTGTTTAGGCTATTGGGGCCGACCCACATATTTGGAGTTGGATTGACATCCCTACCCACATTACTCAAAATTTTATACTACAATACTAATTTACTAGTATAAAACTTTTATTATAAATTGTTTTGTTTTAAGAGCCAAAATTGTTTAGTAAACTAAAAATTAAATCCATTTTCTGTTCTTGAAACAAAACAAGTTATAATAAAAATTTAACATTATTAAAAAGGAGAAAATTTGAGCTGCGACGCCCTACAAAAATTTCTAAAATGTTTTCCGCCGTTGATATATCAGCGGCGATCCAATTCTCATAACCTAAACCCTCAAAACCCTAACTCAAAATCCATTTTCTATATAAACCACTCCCCCTCTCACTTCTTCAGTATCTTTGCGGCCGAGTAAAGCATTTTGCTTTTCACATAACTGGTTTTTCTTTCTATTTTATTGATTTCGATTCTGAAATTTTCAATTTTATTTGAGTTGTTTGCCCTTTGAATATGATGAATCATAATTGTCGCCCCAGGCTTAATTTGCATCTAAAATTAGATGCAACGTGGTGATTGACACTTCAAATTCTGATTCCACCCCCAATTTTTCGAGTATTTTTTCGATCCGTGTGATGATTTATTTCGTTCTAATTCTGCAAATTATATTAATTCTTAAAATTCTGATTCTGTGTCTTTGAATTCACGAGATCTGAATAAGAGATATGATGATAATCTACCCATATAGATATATTTCTGCATTTGAATGATGAATACTTTCATGCACTACCATCTGATCTCTCATCAGTATCTCAAAAATTCCTTCTTTTTTTTTACCAATTTCTGATTTAAATGCCATTTTTTTAACCTTGATATTTTTCAATGATGAAAAAATGGCAATCTGTGATGCAATTTGTTGTCAATTGACTGATATCCAGTGATTATCAAATACAAAATCACCATCTTTCGACTGAGATTGCTGTTGATTCAAACACATTTTATCAAGAATTATTTGATTTATTTATGCCCATGGTATCTAATGTTAAGGAGTTTATTCAATTTCTTGATATTTCGTTTTTGTGGGCATAAATTAACTAGAACAGGCCTTGCGACACAGTTTGCGTTGCTTCAGTAAGCTTTCTGTTACTAATTTCCTGTCTACATATTTATTTTAAAATGATTTTACTTTTAATTTTATGTGTTTCTATGTTTAGTCTTACTTTTCTTAACTGAAATTATGAAATTTCTTGTTCCAAATACTAGAATCGGAATTGAATTATAATTTCACCAATTTCAATTTCATAAATTCAATTCCATATTTCAAGAAAAGAATTTGAAATCAATTCTACGTTAAAGCGGATCAGAATAAAAAAATAGCATGGATCCTTACTGGGTCAAAAGCTAAATGGGTTATATCAAAGGTAAAATATTTTGCGCTATTCATTTTTCCCTTCTCTTTCTTTTATTTCTGATTTATTTGTTGTGTTTGTATTCTATAGCTAAAGAGAGTTTATTTGAATGAAAAGAGTTCAACATTCTCTATGATTATGTATGTGAATTGCCAAAGGATTTGAATCTTTTTAAAGCATCTTCGGCGGCGTCCTTCTCACTAGGACTTCCTACAAAAACTTACTTTCTGTCATGTCATTACTAGCTCTTCCCATTTTACTAGGACTTCCCATTGCACTAGGACTTCTCACTAGGACTTCTCACTAGTACTTCCATCAATAAAATTAAATTTACAATTATTCAATTTACGGACTTAAAATTTATGGAATTAAAATGTTGACACGGAATATGGAAAAATTCGAATACTTCATTAAAAAAATTACATAAAACTTTTAAAAAAATTACATAATACCTAAAAATTACATAATCATAAAAAGTTGAGAAATACAACCATCGGCTCTTACTCCTTCTCGTCCCCGTTGCCCGTGCCGCTGCCGGCTCTAACGTCCCTGCCCCCAATCTCGACGCCATGCATCTACCACATCCTTGCACAGCCTTTTGTACACAGGATTGTGCGTGCTAAACCACTTACGCGTGCGCTGCATCAGGATCTTCGTTAGTTGCGCGCGGGCGAGACGGTCGTTACCTGGGCCTTCTGGGGCCTCGTAGGACTTGCTGCCGCTGCCGCTTCCCTCGCCATCCGCTACGCAGCCTTTTGCCCCATTGGGCGACGACGACGGCGAGAGTCTGATCGTGGTAGCGGGCCACTTCCTTGGCTTCGCGGAGCTCGTGCGAACCAGCACTGCTGCTGTACTCACCGGAAGAGTCGATCTTCGTCCGCTTTCAGCCCGAGTCGACACCCACAACAAACTTTTGCGAATCCCTGACCACGAGAAAAGCCTCCCATTGGTCAAAATTTTTGAACTTCAATTCTTTGTTGGGGTACTGGGCCAATGCTCGTTTCTTCACATCATCCTCAGACATGCCGCTGGTTGCCATGCACATGTTGTTTTGGTAGAGGGCGGCAAAACGACTGAGCTTAGGCCTCAACCGAAGCCACTGTTTCCGGCATTGCTCGGAAGTGCGAGGCTTCGCCCCATACGGTTTGCATATGAGGTAGGCCTCACTAATGCGAAGCCACAATCGATCAACATACTGGTTCGGTCCGACATAGGGATCCTCTACTACACCGATCCAGGCCTTCGCAAGCGCGGCATTTTCCCACACGGTCCAGATCGTCCTCCTCTCCGGCTCATCCTCACCCTCCTCCTCCTCTGCCCCCGTGTGCGAAGAAGAGCTCGGGACTTTTCCCTTGTCCCTACCCCCGCCCCTGGCCTTGCCCTTGCCTTTGCTCCTGCCCCTTGCAGCAGGCTCCGCCTCATCGGGAGTCTCACGGATCGGCGATAGCCCCAACACCGCTCCCAGCTCCTCAAAAGAGAAAGTCTCGGTGCCGGCGTACTGAGTCTTTGGAACAGTATTAGGGGAATCATCGGCCAACAAATCTATATGTGGGCGATAGACAGATTCCCTAGGCGTCCTCGGGCGCTCCTGTGTTGCATCGACCCACCCACCGCCATATTTGGCGGCGTACCGCCCATCCCCACTGTCCCGGGCATCATCCCACCCACCCCCACCGTATTTGGCGGCGTACCGCCCATCCCCACTGCCCTGGGCATCATCCCACCCACCCCCGCCATATTTGCCGGCATACCGCCCATCCCCGCTGCCCCTGGCATCATCTCACTCATCTGACTCATCCAATTGAACATATTGTAGAATATTTGGGGAGTCATTCCCGCCATTTGGGGATTCATCCTCGCAAAGTTTCCCTCCGTTCCGGTGGGAATCGTGGGTGTGTTTCCTCCGCTCGTGGTGGGGGAGTTCCTATTGTACTCCATTTTAGTAGAAATGAAATTTGTAGATTTAGAGAGAGAAACTTGTCAACACAAGTGGTGTGAATGAAATGAAGTTCAACGAGCCCTATTTATAGAGTTTTTAAAAAATATAAAAAAAATTTAAGACCTGGACGTCCGACCGTCGCCACTACGGCGGACGTCCGCCCGCCCGTGGGGTTGACGGGCGAGGCCATCCGACGGGCATATGGGACGGGCGTGGGCGCCCTTCCCCTTCACTACGGCGGACGTCCGGTTGGACGTCGGCGACGTCCTACCGCGACGTCCGTCATTGGAGACGCTCTTAACCCTATATCTTTGATCAAAAGTCCTCAGCCTCAAAAATGGTTTTTTGCGTTTTGTACTCTTTCAATCCTACAAATAAATTATATTTATAAAAATATTAAAATCATCCAACTAAAAGTTTTCATAGTTTAAGCTTTGATACCGTTGTTTTTCTTTTCAACCCACCTCTGAATTAACAAGGTATAACTAATCTATTTCTTTACTATTCATCACTAATATATTGTTATTTCAAGTTTAATTTCAACTTATTGTCAAATGGTGGTTAAACATAATATGCTACTCCATTGCAAGTGAGCTATAATAGTCCCTTTCATTTTTCAAGAGTAAAAGCAAAAGGCATTGTTGTTCTAAGTCAGTATGAGCTTGAGATCATAGACATGTATTAAGGCTTAATTTTATAGGATATGTTAAAGCTTTTTTTGATGAACTTAAATAAACTCGTGGGTGGGGGTAAATGGAGTTTGGAGAGTGCCTACTTTCTTTAACAAGTAGGATCAAGTTGAAATGAATAACAAAATGGTTCATGTAATCTATATCTTACTTTGTATCTCTTGTCTCTTTAGTTATCTATTTAAATATTATATCTATGATCTCTTTAGTTATCTATTTATATGTATTTTATAATTATGGGATTAAAAAAGTCTCATCACTTCACTGTTATGCTGAGATGTACTGTATAATGTTTTGGTGATTAGTTTGAGCCGCCAGCATGCACATTTTTTCAGCTACACTACAAAAGGGTAACAAACATAAAATGGTGCCATTTTTTGGTTGGACAGGAATGAGTAGGAATAGAGGGCTATGGGGTGAAACGGTGAACAAATCCATACAAACACTATCTCCACCTTTGCTATGATTCTGAACTCACTTAAACTTAGCAATAATAAGAGAGTGGTGGTGGTTGTGGCTCCCACATTGTGTTGCTAGTATGAATTTTCTAACTCACATATATTGAACTGAATCTCTGCTTCCTTTGTCAAAGAACTGATTTTTTTTTTGACATGATTTAGAGTAGAACAAATTTAGAAACTGAATTATCTATGAGGTAATGATATGGAATAATGGAATATGGAATGAGATCGTGATTGTCCGATACTAGTATTTGTTTTGATATGTGACGAATACACATTTCACCGATAGGATCACAATAACAGAGAATGAAGAAATTAGTTCGAATTTTAAAACCAAGATCTGCCTACTAATGGAGTTATTTGCTTGGGACACTAGCCTCATATAGATAGATGTTTACGGCTTAATTACAAGTCTTTCATACCAAATTGGACCGTAGCTTTGCTTATGCAAAACTTTACTCAAATTTGACATCTCTATGTTCTGATAATTAGTCACTTATTTGGACTAGTTGAATTTGACACACCATAATATTTGTGTGTTAAAATAAAAGTGCATGTCTAATACTCATCATTTTTAATGTTGTTTTTCTAGTGGATGTCTTTGGAAAATTTTCAATCAGTTGCTGATTTTTGGTTTTGGTTTTGCAGAAGTATATACTATATAGCAAGAGGAGATTCTGAAGTATCTGACCAAGTGATGAATATATAAAAATAGTGATATGGGCATGGACAAAAAGAACTCTGGTTTATTGGAGTGGAGACTCTGGAGATGGAGAAAGTTAGGACTATATTCATGTATAAGTAGATGGGGTATCTTTTATTTAAATTATAGTGTAGGTTGAGTAGAAATTAATTATCATTGCTTAGTATTTTATTAATAGCATTTGTGTATATGATATAATTGTAATTAATGGAAAATATTGAATTTTGGAGCATGATAAAAAGTAAAAATGTGATAGTTATTAGTAAGTATTTAAAAAAAATGAATTTTGAATTGAATTCTAATTCAATTCCAAATTCTTTATTTTGAGTTATCAAACAAAGAATTTAGAATTATAATGCAATTCTATACCAAATTATCCAAATTTTAATTCTTAAAAGAATATAAAGTTTGCACGCACTATATTTTCAATATCCTTACCTTTAATTTAAAATTTCATGGACAAAATCTTTTGAGTATAAACATGATCTAATCATCAATTTCATAGACTTTGTAATTTGAATTATTATTAGTTATTTGAAAAAACATAAAATCCAATTAAAACATACCTAAATAAAATACATCTTAACTTAACTTTTTATTTTTATATTTCTTTTATAGATACATTAGTTTTTATTCTAATATTTTCTTTATAGATATATTTGATTGTAATACATATTTTAACTTAATTTTTTAGTACATGATCACTTGTTTTCGGATTTCAAATAAAATATTAGGTTTGCTAAATTTGATTGCATATTTTTATTTTAAAAAAGACATTGAATGAAACAATAAATAAAACCGTATAGCATATCAATAAATTAATTTTTTAAATATTATTATTTTTTTAAATAATATTATTTTTTATTAAATTTTAGCACCGGCTAATTTATATTTCTGGTTCCGTCCCTGCATCCACAAAATACCTTCCAGATCTGAGGTTTTAGGGAACACGGTGGCTGGGAATCCATCCACGAAGGGCCTTACACCTCAGCAGTTTCAGGAACCACAGTGGACATTAAATCACACATCTCCCACGAGTATGTGGGGATTGGAGATAGACGAGTCGCAATAGGAGTTAGGATCGACTCCTCCGAGGTGTCGAAGGTCCACTCTGGCGTCAGATTTGAACGGGGAAGAGGTGGCAACCGGTTAGGGTTTCCGATCGAATCTCGACCAGAGATGGAGGTTTGTAGTATATATTTCAAATTTAGCATTTCTGTATATACAACAAATGAAAGAAGCATTTCAGATTGCAAACAAAACATTACTTGAACAAATCCAGATTATAACAAAGAAATTCCAGATTGTTCATCATCATTCCAGATTACTTGAAGTTGAATATACAAACAAAAATTACAACAACAAAGAAACAAAATCAAAACTTCACAACACTACCTAACTTCTGTATGGCTCGATATTCTCATTGATTGATGCCAAAATCAAGCCTAACCTGTCACTTTCAGTCTCGCCCAATGACGTCGAAGAAGTCCCAGCGACATCATCTTCATTGATTGGTTCGCAGCACTTGAAAAAAGTGTAATCTTTTCACTCACAAACAAAGTAAAGCTTCCCCCTTGTAGTTTTGCCATAGATTTTCACGATTCAAAGTGAAGCAAATTTCTTGCAATTGCAACATTCGCCGGACCCTCTGTTGTAGGTCGAACGCTCCATAGCAGACGAACTTGAGCCACTTTAATAACTAAGGTTTTTCGTTTTTGGGCAGCGCTGAAAGAGGAAGAAAGTGAATAACAAATAAAAGTGGGAAACTTGGTTTGGAGAATGAATGCATCTTCTATTTACTTTATTGTCCACGAAAAATAGTCATATTTTGCCATTTTGGAATGTTCACAAAAAATAGTTTCATTTCTATAATGAAAAGTTTTCCTCTCAACTTTACCCATTATTTCTTCACTCTCTCATATTTACCCATTTTTTCTCCATATCTCTCTTACTGTACCTATTTTTTCTCCTTCTATCTTACTTTACCTACTTCTCATTAAAACTCGTCCCGCAATAAATGATGCTATTTTTTGTGAGGGAGTAATTTTTGTTTTTGAAATATTTAAAAATTATAATCAAAATGCTTAATTGGATCAAAATCAACTTAAAAGATGTTGACCGTCTGTTCTAGACTGAACCCCGCCTGAGTTTAAATGTGTGGGATGCAATAATTCAAAACATAATGTTTGGGACCGAAATCGTAAAATCTTTATATGATTAGGACCACATTTTGTCCTTACTCTATTAAAAATTATGAATAATATCATGCGTACTTATGTACTACTATATATTAATCAATCGTGTTTGTTTAATTTAATATCAAAGTCATTCATCGTGTTTCACTTGTACTAAAGTTTTCCAAACTGGTATCCGTGAATATCTGACCTGAAATTTTTGAGTATCCAAACCTGAAAAATCTAAAATCTCATACCCAATCCCATTTCACAATCATATCCAATCCCGATTTCCAGAAAACGAAAATGTTCTTCCTTTTTTTTCATATTCTCATGTCCCAAGAGGGAGAGCTGAAATTATTCATGGAAAATATAAATCTATGTGGCATCGTTTTTTCAATTTAATACTCAACACATCATCATTGCGATGGCCGGGAATTAACATTGTGGGAAATTCACACCATCCACAAAGTTGGTGATTTTATAGACCAAATTAATAGATCGTGGGAAATACCATATTTTTCTCAAAGTTGGTGATATTTCTATTTATGAAAAGTTATCTCAATTTTTTTACCCACATACATCAAGTTATTTACAACTTATACCACAATTCAAACATTAATAATTAATAACAGTGCGAGTCTCGCTAATTTAACTACTCTCTCCTCTTCTCTCTTATTTTACCAATTTTCTCTTAATTCTCATGTCATAACACATACCCGTATTTTTATAGGAGTGAGAGGGTATAAAAATTTGTTAAAAAACCACACTTATACTAACAAGTATAGATCGTCAATAAATCTGACCAGTCGTTTACACCATTATTTAGTATTCACCATATCACTAACGATTGTACGATGAAACAGAGTCAGAAATCTGACAACTTCACAGACTCGAACAAGAAGATGAAAAAACGCTACACTTTTTCAAGTTTCTACAAAGGTTCCTCAAGCAAATACCAAACTGCGCCAAGAAATCGTCAACAAGAAAAACTTATCTATCCGCTGCGAAAACAAAGGAAAAAACTCGTACCCACACCAGACTGGTTTATAGCACGCCTTTCGAGTAATGCCAAAACACTAGTGAGACTTACAGTTCGTGATCACCTTCTTGTAACGCTAATTCGTCTTCCGAATCAAACAGTCTAAGAGGCGTGCTCACGAACAGCTCCTGCCGGAAAGTCTCTCCTAGCAATGCATAAGCAAAAGGGTATTCGCCATGCTCTAATTTCTGCAACCGTAAGAGGGAACGATTTAGAACACATAAACCAAAGAGTCTTTTTGTGAAAATAGAGATTGAAACGAGGCGTATTTTTGTTTCGTTGCATCATTATCATACGATGAGTTTTCACAATCTGGTAATTTTTTTGTCACAATGTGAAGTGCAAGCAACACAAGTCAGCCTACAATCAACCCAATACGACAGCAAGAAGCTTTCCGAATTCACAATAGGCGATGCTCAAATGAAATCTAAAAATATTTCTAGATGATGCATATCATCCATTAATCAGCAAACACTACATGGTATGACACTTTTTAAACGAGTTGTGTAACTGAGAAAAAAAATATAGAGAACTCCATATTCAATCCATGTTGTGGAACATATTTCGAAGAGCAATTAATGATTGAAAAAGGGTTTTCTTTTACTAACCATAAATTATCTATCCGACCCTGTGAACAGTTCAAATAGTCCGCAACAACCCTTCCATGATGTCGTTTGCACGGGACGAGGAGGGGGAACCAGCAAGGGCTGCAAAGACATCAAACGAGTGCAAAAAATAAGATAATTTTACCATAAAACAAAGTTGAATTTGCAAACACCGAAGAAAACAGAGACAGCACCTCTGTAACTCCTGAATCTTTTTCAAGATCCGTTCCGTTATCATGAGTAGCAATAGGAGCATTGTATGACAGACTTAACCTTTCACGAGTTTCTTCCACTGATGTCTTCAGATCAGAAGCCACCCCAACAGACTCAACAGATGGAGTGATTGCTTCTGCGTCATAGAAAGTTTCGGAACCTCCAACTTGCTCCTCAACAGAGCCCTTTTTCTCTCCACTTTCTTTAGATCCAGATGGGGAGCTTGTTTTCACTTTCAGACTTTCGCTCAACAATAAAACCTTATCCGAGACAACAGGTGGCACACAATCCACAACAGCCTCACTTGCCTCGCCAATAGAGATGGCAGGCACAGTATCAATCACAGCATGGCTACTCTTAACACCGTGAGACTCATCATCCGAGCTGCTTCTGCTGCTACTTCTTGAGCTCCCGGATGACCCTCCATCATATGATTTCCTCTCGGTTTCCTCGTGCTCAAACTTTTCAGCGAATTCTTCCCCATTCTTGAATTCTCTTTCGATTGGGACAGCGTTGTTCCCCTCAATTTTCACACCCTCCACCGGAGGAGCATTCTCCCTATTCTGGACCTTCTCCTCTTCGCCCTCGGTCAGAAGTTCATGGTGACTCGGGTTAGATGTGGTCGAGCTCGCCTCGCCTACGTCACTCTGCCTATCGTCTTCGTGCTTCACATCTAGCATATTCGAAATCATTCAATGCAGATAAGCAAATCCAAACCAAGACTATACATTCCAATTCAAACAATCAGAAATCTCACAACACAACCAATACAACTACGAATCAATTCCCAGATCACTTTCCCCAAAAACCATTTGCAGCATAAAAAAAAAATGCTCGCAAAACCCTTGGCATCAAATATCCCCAAATCATACAATTGAACGGCCACACTACAAATTGACACAGATTTATAGAGAAATCAATCCAAAAAACACAAATCAAGACCCACACACTAACTTTAACGCACATGGGACTGTGTGGCTTCAATTAAACAAATAAAAAAAATCTTTTTCGAAATAAAGCTCGGATTTTTATACCTTGAGTGGAAGCAGCAAGGGACGGATTGGGATTATTGCTGTTGGGCTGAGCTCCCTGCTTTTTCTTAGCAGCTTTTCGCTTCTTGGCGCCTGAAGGCATGGTTGTTTAGTTGGGAAAATTGATTGAGGGCTCGAATTAACGATTCTCTCTCTCACCGAATCGGAATCTCTATGGAGGTAGAGAGAGGGGGAGAGAGAGAGAGGTGTAGTGAGTTTGAAAATGGTGGAAAAAAATGGTAAAATAGTAGGATTGGTGGTGTGGGTTGGTTGGTTATGCAGAAAGAGAGAGAAAGAGTAATGTGGTGTCTCTGCGTTTTCATCGCATTTCAGCTAAATTTTGCACACCAAAATTAGGTTAATTGAAGATTTAAATCTTAATTAGTGTTTTTTATATAAAAAATTAACTTAAATAGATAAGATACAGAATCATTATGTAGGTGAAATTTGAACCAAAGATTCGTTTTTTGCTTCGTATGATTTTTTTAAGATTCAAATATTTGTACTTGAATGATTGGTGTATAAACATTTGCGATTGAATGATTGAAATTATGAGTTTTAGAGCTAAAAGAATTATCAATCATAAATTAATTAAGTTTCTATTGGAAGGATTTCAGTGATTATCTTGTAAAAATAGTTAAGGGATTATTATGAATAGTTAAAAGATAGAAAGGTGTTAATTATTAAAAGTTTCAAGTCATTCTGGTCATGAATGATAAATTTATAGATTAATGGACATCTTATCTTTTGGATCTTAAATAAATCCAACTATTTTTAAGGTAATCAAGCTTGATGGAAGAGGTCGATCACAATTTTTTGTTTTAAGGTAACATTGAATCAAATTCGATATAAAAGTTTTTGAAATATTACTACTATAATTTAGCTGAGGACGTTGTAGAGAATGGTAATATCAGTAATTCATAAAAATGGTGTTTTAAATAGGTTATGATAATATAATTGTGTTTTAACTCTTGCTTTATGGAGTATTATTATTATGATGATTCAAATGTTGCATGTGCAGATCATAATATGTTTTAGCTCAATCAATGGCATTCATCATCCACTAAAAAAAAGTCAAATTATATAACCCTAACTACAAAAGAAAAGGAAACATAGAGGGAATTGTTCGTATTCTTCAATTTGATTTTGTAAACATCACAATGAAATCAAATATTTTAACGTATGTATATATATAGGTGAACTATATCTTTGACACATGCACGTGGTTAGTCGAAACTATAGCAATATGCATGTTTGAATGAATTTTTGAATGTTTATAGAGTATAATAATATACTACTACTACAAGTCCACAACTGATGTACTCAGGTATAGACGGCCATCGTCTATCCAAACAGTAGTAGTATTTTTTATTTGACGAAGAAACTTTAATTTTTAAAGGCCGCGCGCATATTTATGGATTCAATTCAATTATTGCATTTATGGAATTGTTGACTTTTATTATTTGTATTTAGTAACAATGCATATATTCACATTCACATATATTGAATAGTTAGTGATTCAAATTGTTGACTTAGAAGACACCCTTATTTATCGAGGGCTTGCCACCATGGTCCATGGTAGAAGAGAGAGTCAGAGGCTCGAGTGAGTCGCGCCTAAGGCTCAAGGGCTGCTGAATTTTTACTCTTTCTGTTTCATTAAATATAAAATATTTACTTTTAGCACAAGATTTTATACATTATTGTATTTTGAGTAATAAATAGAGTATAAAGTAAGAGATCGAAAAAAATAAAAATGATTTTATTTATATTTCAAAAAACTTTTTGTTTTTAATGGGTTAATGCAATTAAAAAAAAAAAACTTTTATTTTTACTATGATAGAATGAATAATAAAGTTAGCAGTGCCTTCCTGGTGCAAAAGAAAACTTTCATTATCACTTTTGTTGTCTTCTTTCAAATCCAATTATTGTTGACCTTTTTAGGATAGCCCGCCAATGACACTTGAATTTTAATAACGGCACATTTTGAAATGAAGGAATAATGTAGTAGTCGAGTGCATTGTAATCATTTCCAAATTGGAGTGCTCTATATTTGCTTTTATGTGTACCTTAGAAAACCAGACATAGGAGTATTTAATTGCATTTGCATTTGCATTTTGTATATCTAATGATTTCGTCTTTAATTAAATCAATTTTAAATCACAATAGAGACATGATATTGATTATTGATATATACAACCTAAAACAGTAATGATCACCCAAATGGGATATCAATAAATAATAACGACCCAATCCCCAAAACATGTATGGTTACTGTGTCTGTCTCTATTTGATTTGAAAATGATAAGTGTCATGTTTGAGAATTCTTTATTTTGAATAATTTGTGGAGTATAATTTTATATTCGTGGTCGCTACATATTCTATAGATGTTCGATTAGGATATCTCTTCTCTTCGTCCCACCATGCTTGACACACTTCTTTTCCATAGTTATCTTAGAAAAATGATATTTTTTCCGTTTCTCATTTGTCTCATTTTTCTATATTGATTCACCTCATATTAATTGTTCCACTCCATTTTTACTATTTTTAGTAGTTGACTTCATATTCTATTAACTTATTTTCACTCATGTTTTAGAAAACTAATACCCCATGTCCCATTACAAATGAAGCATTTTTCTTTAGTGTTGTCTCATTAAAAATGAAGCATTTTCCTTTTTTTGATTGTCACATTAAAAATGAAAAATTTCTTAAAATGGACATAACATCATCTCTATTTGTTATCTTTCTTGCTTTATTCTCTCATCATTACATACAAAACAATACTACATAGAATTTTGTGCCGAAAAACAAATGTTTCATTTCTAATGGGACAAGGGAGTATATGAAACTAGGGCTCACATTCTACTAACTCTTTCAATCCATTTTTTTACATTACTTAAAAGTCCGTTCTGTGCCATGCCAAAGTGGGACACATATTAAGGGAGAGATTGAGTAATAAATATTTAAAATGGAGAAAAAGTATACTCCCTCCGTCCCATAGAAATTGGCCCTTTAGGGATGACACGAGTTTTAATGCGTAATTTGGTAAAGTAAGAGAGAATGAGAAAAAATAGTTGAAATTGTGTAATACGTAATTTGGTAAAGTAAGAGAGAATGAGAAAAAATAGTTGAAATTGTGTAGTGAATGTTGGGCCATAAATGCAAAAGTAAAAAAAGGAGAAAAATGTTACCATAAATGGATATGTGACTATTTGTATGGGACGGATGAAAAAGGAAAGCCAATTTCTATGGGACAGAGGGAGTAATAAGAAAGAATAATGTAGAGAAGACTCTTTTTATTCTTTCACTTACTTTACATTTTCCCACTATAAGTAAGGCACTTCAATTCAGATGTTGTTTTGCAAAAATGATATAAAATAGTTAGAATGGAGCGAAAGTAAAGTAAGCTAAAGAATAATGTATATACAAATCTCTTTCTATATTATTCTCTTTCTTACTTGACTTTCTCTTCACTTTAACTATTTATTATCATCTTCGCAAAACAACGACCGAAAAGAAACACCACACTTGTAATGGAACAGAGAGAGTATTTACTTAGTAATTTGTGAATGATTAGAGCATAGGCCCTTCACAAAGGGTCATTTTTTTATTTTTTAAAATTTTCATTCCAGCATTTTACCTAAGGACTTATTTCCCTGCGATGGAAGGAATTATCCCACTTTCCACTGCATTTCCACACCATCACTATTATGTTTTAATTTTTTTGCAATTCTATATTAAATTATCAAATTAATTAAATTATAATAAAAAATATAATATAATACATGAAATGAAATGAATTTTAAGTGATCCCAAATATATGACAACTTGTTAATTAATTAGATGAAAACCTAAATTAGGACCTCACCAATCTATAGTCCATTTTATTTAGGCATTCTAAAAAATTAATATTGTTTATTTAATAAATATAATTATTGGCCCACTAATAAGCCCAATAGAGTTAATAAAATTAGTTTAAATACAAATTAAGGTTATATTTTATCTTCTTCCACACCCAGCCACTTCTTTTTCCTCCAGCGTATTTTTTTTTAACCCGAATGTAATATATTATTCAATCAAATCCATTATGACTACATTGCGAATAAAAATTGGAAAGCAATTCTTCCTGTATCTCTCTTTCTTTGCTTCTTCTCAGCAAAATACAAAAAGTGAAGAATGGCCGATGATCGGCTCAACCCCCGCAATGGGTGGCCGATCATCGGCCAAGTGGGATCGCCTAGGACTGCCGTATCGGCCATATGGGAGGGGCGGTCAATCAACCCTTCTCCTATAGTGGAGGGTTGATGAGGTCCGATGGGAAGAGCCCTAGATCGGTCATTTCATTGCTAATTCTCTTAGCATACCAGTTGTGCCTTTTATTATTGACTTTTTTAAAACATTAATTACTAAATGAATAAATTGGAGAGCATCACCAAGCAGCGACGAAGCCACACTGGGGCCTTGGGGGGCCACTGGGCCCCCCAGCTATTGAAATTATTACCATATATTACATATATTCCTAACATTTATAGGTATGTTTGCTAGTTGAGTTGGTTTGATGTTCAGCCTCTCCTACCTGAAGTCAGCTGTTCGAATCTTGGTAACAACTTTTTTCTTCCTTTTTTTTAGTACAGCTGAATCTTGGCAACAACCTTTTTCTTAGTACTATTTATTTTATTTCCTCAAAAGAACTTATTTCAATTACTCTTAAATACTGATATATAAATACAATAATTTATTTATAGTCTATTTTTTAGTTTAATACTTTATTTATAGTATAGTAGTAGTAGTTATTTTTCTGGCTACTCTATTTTTTTAATACTTTAATTATGGTAATTATTTATTATTCTGGTCTATTTTTTAAGTTATTTTGAATGATAAATACTCCCTTCGTCCCAAGGAAGATGACTCATTTCTTGGACGGCACGGGAGTTTATGCAATTTTGTTTTGTGAAGTAGAGATAAAAGTAGTTATATTTTTAGTAATGAGTCATCTTGGTTGAGACAAACTAAAAAGGAAAGTGAGTCATCTATGGAAGGAGTTTGTAATTATTTTAAAACACAAATATACATTGCTAGTCTATTTTTTAAATCACAGATCTTTGATTATTTTAAAACATAAATTGATCAAAAAATACACAGAGCTTTACTGAAAGGCTACTGTAAGATTTCGATTAATGAATATGTGTGAAAAATGATAAATGCTTTGTTTGAATTTACTATTGTTAAAGAGAAATGTTATTAATAGTAGTAGTATTTAAGATGCATGTATGGTCATTTTCAAGAAATTGTGCAATTTGTGACGTCGGGATTGATTTTTACTAAAGTTGTCGTATATATCTCTAGTTTCTAACACTACTATTTACCTAATTACCATCTCTATATGTCACTATTCCTCCCGCTCATGTTGCAATTATTTATGGGGACATTGATGCCGGTGTAAAAAATAGCTCATAATTATAAACAATTTTTGGACCCCCCCAGAAAAAAAATCCTGGCTTCGTCTCTGTCCACAAGCACATAATTTAAACAAATTTATTATCTAAAAAGGGAAAAATTGTCAACCCCCAATTTATAACCAAACAGGAAATAACATTTTTCGATTTTCAAAACAAATCAAACAACAAAAAAGGAAAAACCACAAGAAAAGCATGAAAATGACACTTTGATAATCATGTTTTACACTTCCCACTTAACCAAACGTGCCATTCTTCAGCTGCTGAAGGAACAAATTTAAGGTTAGAAAAGCTTTTTTCCTGCTGTTAATTTTAATGACTTCAAATTTTAAATCTGGAAGTATGCTTATTTGTGCTGAAATTTTAGGAAGATTATAGCTTGGTCGTGATATCCCAGTTCTGTGAAGTTTCATAGATTTTTAGGAGAAAAAGATTGTGATTTACAACATCAAACAATGCCAATACCTTTTTGCCCTCCACTTGTTCGATGAAATGAGTAATTGATGACCATCTCTTGTTTTTGTTTTTGTAATTATTTTTACTGTTTCGTTAAACCGTTACTTCGGATTACAGGTTTTGTGCCTTAGTATTCTCCCACACTCTTTCGATGCATCTTTCAATTTTTACAGTATATATATACATAAGAAACCACCTCTCGAATCAAGATTGTGCATCTTTTCATCATATAGGGATGAATTATGCTAAAGATTGATATCTAAGGTGGCAATTTTCCTCTTCATGGAATGCTTGAATTTTCATCCTTTATTTTTAAATGTGAAACCATATAGAAGCTGAATAATTTGTTAATTCCAATTTAAATTTTTTTGATTTCCCACCCAAATGATAGCACCTTAAATCTTTTCAGTAAATTTCAATTCTTTGTTTATGATATCATTTTATTTATCAAGGGCTAACTCTTTTCCTCGTGATGCAGGTTTTGAGTTGCGAGTGCCTTTTAGCTCATAGCTGCTCGTTCTGTGCTGAAAAGGTTCAATTTTGAGCCACTCTTGATCAAACATTTTCTGTGGGGAAATGTCCTTTTTGCAAATTTTATCGACTATTCAGCTTTTATGTGTAGTGTAGAAGTATATTGAAAGGAAAAGAAAAATGGAAGTAGTGAAAAATGTGGTTGAGAGTATTAGTTTTATGTGCAACTCCGAGTTCTGGAGAATGGCAGTGCTTTGGACGCTTTCTCTCATCTCTTCCTATATGAGCCGGTTCTACCAAACCTTATTCTCACAAGAGTCGAGATGCTACCCTCGCTGTTCGCTGAAAGGCTCGACTTTTGCATCTCTATTGGTGGATAGGCCAATCTGCATAATAACCGGGGTAAGTTTTAGTGAATTTGAGTGTATCTTGGTTTATAGTCGGTTTTTGTTGAGCATTGTCGGGCTGGGTTCTTTTCAGGCCACGTCGGGCTTGGGTGCTGCCGCTGCAGATGCTCTAGCGAAGGAGGGATTTTATGTCGTTCTTGGTAATTTGTCTATAAGTTTTCTACTTTGATGAAATATCAATAGGGATAATTGTGAAACTTGGACCAAATATTTGTTTCACACCAACTCAAGTCCAACTATCGAACTTCCAATTCCATTTTAATTTTGTTAAAATGGCTGTATTTCGCTCAAAATTTGTCATCATTTCATATTCAAATCAATTTCAACAAATAAAGCCGGTTGATTTTGCCACGTTGGTTTTCAGGTGGTCATGTCGACATTAAGACAGATTTTGATGCTTTAAGATGATTTTAAACCCTGTCGATAATAGTAATTTTCATACTATTATCCCATAGTTATAATTGCAAATTTTGTGTAGTCTGGATTTATGTTGTGAGATTCGCAAAAAAGAATGCTTTTTTAGCTTTTAGCTCGAGAAATATTTGAACTTGTAGATCTTTTATGTGGTTTGTTGTGAGTTGATTTCACATTTGTTCTCGCACTTGCAGTTGGAAGATCATCCGAGTTCTTGTCAAAGGTGTAGAAAATTCAAGCCACCCTGTTGTAATTTATCATACTCGGGCTTCTCAATGATTCTTATATGTCGAACCCGTATGCTCTTCCAGGCTGTATCCGAGATCAAGAGTCGAAATCCTGATGCTTGCCTTAAAGCTTTCAAGGTCAATATGTCTTCCTTCGAGTCAATCCTCGAGTTCAAACACTCGCTCGAGCAATGGCTACGTGACTCAAACATGCATCCATCTGTTCAGCTCCTGATAAACAATGCTGGGATCTTAGCAACTTCGCGTAGAGTTACTTCTGAAGGATATGATCAGTTATTATTTACGGATGTAGAATTGGGTCCAAATCCGTGTACTTAGGCGCAATGATCCCATTCATGATTAACTATCTTTTTTTCTTCGATTTATAGGATGCTCGCCACGAATTACATTGGGGCATTTTGTCTCACCAAAGTTTTGCTTCCCCTTCTTGAAAACAGCCTGGTTCCTTCCCGTGTGGTGAACGTCTCATCATTTACTCATTGGAATGGTAAGATCCTGGCAGCGTTGATTATCTAATTTTCAAATACTCAATCATATGTTTTCTCAGTCTATCCTATTCCAGTTCGCTGCAGGCACGCGGACACAGAAACCATATCCGGGAAATTCTTTATGAAATCAAAGGATTACCCGTATGCGTCTATTTACGAGTATTCCAAATGTAAGCATGCCACCTCATAGTAAGTCCAAAGTGTGTTGTAGCTGCTGATTTCTCTTGTCATCCATTAACAGTATGCATATTGCTCTTCTCGTATGAGCTTCACCGGAAAGTTGGCCTAATGAAGACATCTCAACATCTATCCATAGTGTACGTATTTGGTTTTGCTATGCTCGGCTTTTAGTATTGTTCCTATGATTTTTCCGATTAGTATCCATTTGTGGCAGTGCTGCGGATCCTGGTGCCGTAAAAACAAACATCATGCGAGAAATCCCTTCATCCGTGACGACAATGGCTTTCACAGCAATGAAACTCTTAGGTGTTCTTCAGTCCTCAGAAACCGGTGCGAGCGCTATTGTTGACGCGGCACTGGCCCCTCCGGTAAGTACTCAAGGTCATTTGGGACTTCTCATTGACCATAAATCCACATCTCTAACCATAGACTACATAGTTACTTTCAATTTATGACCTTTAGGATATGCCAAAAAATGGTGACATTTTGGAAAAAATGTTGAACTGTCACAACTTTTTTACCAAAAAATGCTAAATTTCAAGAATCGTTGATAATGACCTCTAGATTGATGAGTTTGAATGATTTTTTTTCCCTTTAGGAAGTATCAGGGGTCTATTTTTTCGGAGGGAAAGGCCAGAGTTTAAACTCTTCCGCTCTTTCATATGATGCCGGGCTCGCCAAGGATGTCTGGGATGCTTCGTGTAGCCTGTTCGAAGAGCTGCAGACGACTGCCCGACGAGATGGGAACCGAGCTGCTTAAAGCATGAAAATGATATTAATCCCCCTAGATGTTCAAGAGAGAACTTCTGAATGTTACTTCAATCTTATTGGTGAATAAATGTTATAAATGATATTAATCCCCCTACGCTCTTAAAAATATAATAGCAATCGTCAAGCGTCACAAACAAATCATAAAAGGAAAGTCCCAAATATTTTATTAATATTTAATGGAGTATCACAATGATCAAATCCGAAATTTACCTAATAAATGCTACTCCCAAAATTTCACCTAATAAAATTGTAAAGTTAGGGCAAATTTATTTTCCAAACCACCGATTGAATTTTTTTTTTAAAAAAAAGCCTTTTCCCGGTGTCTACATATACAAACCCATAAAGATAAACGGAAAAATAAAGAGAAAAAAGAAAAAGTAGAGAGAGAAAGAGAGAGGAGGGTTTCGGAATCCACTGATAAATCTCCGAACAAGCTGCGGATTGATTGATTGATCACACAACTACAATCCAATTCGAATAAGTGCACACTCACACTAATTCGTGCGTGCGTGTGTGTGTGGGGGAGAGAGAGAGAGTGATTGTGTTTGTTGTGTATTGAATAAATTGGAGCGGGAAAAGGGGGGAAAAGTGATTGAACTAGGATATAGGGCAGGAGTAGCAGTAGATCCGCCGCTGGGAGGATGAGTACGAGCAGGGGAAGCGCTGCGGGGAATGGGGGCGGGTCGCAACTCATTCCCGCTATGGCGAGGAAGGTGGTGCTGAGCTTGAAGGAGGTAGTTAACTGCCCCGAAGCGGAGATCTACGCTGCTCTCAAGGACTGTAATATGGACCCTAACGAGGCCGTTAATCGTCTCATAGTTCAGGGTATTTTTACTCTATTTTTCTATACATATGGACACAAACTTGGACTATGTTTATATTTATCTGTGTACTATCTTTTTTGGAGAAAAATCAGAAATCTTCATTTTGTTTTATGTCTGATATTTTTTTTTAAAAAAGGAGAAAAAGAGGGAACTGGAGAATAGAGAAGAAAGAGTTTCAAAGAAACGTTTTTTTTAACCTTTTATTGGAGTTTTGAGAAAAAGTTTTGAGCTATCTTGTGACGGAAGCCTACTACTATTTTGGAAGAGTAGTTTAAGCACGGTAGTTTTCTCACTTCTTGGTTAGCTGATAGTTTCTGCAAATTGGGGTTTTGGTTTATTGTTGTCCCTCAATACGGGTTTAGTTGGTGCTTTTACTAGCTGAAGGTGGTGTATGAAAGGCAATTTATGATCTGGTGGAGCAAATATTTTGAAACCTTGGAACTGTTTTTTTGCTTTTTGGCTATCTTGTGCAAATATCTCTTTGGAGGTTCTATTGCTGGCTCGTTCTGGTTCAGTATTATATATCTGCAGATTTGTGGTTCCTTAGTACTTCTAGTTCTATGCATTCCGCCATTCTTTCTTGCTTGTCCTGGCATGCATATCCAATTTGGTTAAGTGGAGTTATTTGTTTTGGGAATGCAGACGTTGTTAATTGTAGATTTATTGTGTACCCTGTTGTCTTTCATGACTTAATTGCTTTCAACTGAGAATTAACTTTAGTGAATTCTTTTGGCTATTTGCCATAAGATGATGGCACTTGTTGATGTTTGTAAAGGTCTGATTGTTTAAGTGTGTATACTTGTTTGCTAGCTCATTGGCTAAATGCATCATTAAACTAACAATATGCGCATACTAGTAGAACAATTAAAGCTGAAATCATTGTAATTATTTCTTAAATTTTCTGACATGTCTTTTACAACTGTATAGATCCTTTCCGTGAGGTGAAGAGCAAACGAGAAAAGAAAAAAGAGGTTCGTTATTTATGATATAGGTTCTGTGTGATAGCAGACTCATTCATACCTAATAAAGATACTTTTAACGCTGAAATAAGGATTCATGAGCTCATGTATCAGCCGGAACAATTTTTATAACAAGTTTATTGTATTGTGGACTGCTACCTGGATTGATTGGTTTCTTTTTCATGCTTCTCCCATTAAATGAAGAATGGTTCAGCTTTAATAAGGACACTGACCTAGTATGAAAAACTGTGTTAAAGCTTTCATAATGCTGTCGTTTATTGCGATGTACTAGTCAGTAACATATTTGTTTGTTTCTTTCAACTATTATGTTTCAGGGTAAGGATAACCATGACTCTAGACCCCATGGTGCTAATAGTTCAGCTCGACGCAGCAGGAATAGTGCAGATCGCCGTGGTGCTTCTTCAGCATACAGTGCATCCGCAACATACAATGCTTCAGGTATGGAAGCTTCAATTTTATTGGGTTTAGTCAATTAGGAAGATCATTGCAGATATCTTGAAACAAGTTTGTTCTTATCAGAGTCAAAGCCAACATATAAGAAAGAAAATGGGTCGGCTACGTATAAAAGTAACATTTCTTCAGCAGCTGGTGTGCTGGTAAACAATAGAAGCCAATTACCTTCAGGCCTCAGGTTTGTCCCTGCCAGACTCATTACAGTTTGTCAAAAAATTTGTACTTCATGTTTAGATAAGGGAATTGTTGTGAAAAATCGACTGTTTGTTTGTGTTATCCTTGGTTTTTGTTACCTTTCTAAAGCCATATTAAGGCTTGTGGTTCTTACAATATATATTAGCTTGCTCTCAAGCTTCAATGAAAAATGTACTCTATGCCACATTTTACATAAAAACTCCCTACTTGTTCCTGAGTTCTGCACATTCTCTGTGTTTCATGATAAATGTTTCTGATGGGATCCATCTTTCTATGTGGTTGGCATTTGTAAATACGTGTGTGATATAATGGGCCCCTTTTTTTGCCATATACGACTCTTTTAATCCTTCATATTCTTTAATGTCATAAATGGTACTGCATGTGTGTGATAGGGTTTTCCACTCTATTAGTCAGTCAGTCACAGTCATGTAGTAATGTATTTCTTCTTTACTGAATCCGTGATGTTACTGATGCTCCTTTTTCTACATGGATGTGTTGCAGTGATGGCAGTGCCACTGAGACTAAAGGATCCTTGTTGGGAGCAGCTGATGGTAAGCAATCTGTTGCAAAGACAGCTTCTGGATACCAATCTGCCTGGGGGGGTGTTCCTGGTCAAGTTTCTATGGCTGATATTGTGAGGATGGGCAAGCCGCATAATAAAGCATCTCATCAACACATTCAAGATGTTCCTGCAACCGAACCATTTCCTCATCTAAGATCTACTCCAGATCATGCTTCTAAAGCTCATTCATCAGAAGTTTCTTTAGTTCAGCATGCTCCCAGTACGTATGAGTGGCCTGTAGAGAAGCCAGAGTGGCCTGTAGAGAAGCCAGAGTGGCCTGTAGAAAAACCAGCTCCTACAAATGTGATTCCTATCCCAGAATACACAGTTGATACTGAGTTGTATCCAGAGGCATCTGGTGTATCTGATGGAATCAGTCAGCATTATGAAGAAGAAGAGGTTCAAGCAAGCGAAGATGATAATAATGTAAAAACTGGTGGAAATGATTTGAGTTCTGTTCCTCTACCCAATAGGAAGGCTCCTGAGAATGATTTAAGAGGTTCATCACTATTTGAGAATGAGTTGTATCAAAATATGGCTTCATACCAGTCCGAAGCTCCTGATTATGAGCGTCATGAAGGTATAATCTCCTTATGATTTCACTTTTACTGAACTGAAGTACAACACCACCCAAAATTTTGCAAATTTTTGGATGCTATTTATCTTGTGAAACTAATTTTGACATGACCATGGTACTAATATTAGTTATGGACGCAAACATATAAAAAGAAAAACTTTAGATCGTCAGCTGTGGTAATTTCTACCTGGTCACTCAAGTCATTTCATATATGTAGCTTCCAAGAAAATTATACCTATGTGCTATAATTGCTGAGGCTAAAAAATGTAGGTTGGAGACTGTATGCTCCTGCATGACAGTCAGTTGTAATACATGTGTGTGGTTAAACAATCTTAGTTTTAGATTTATGTTGGTGGTTACCTTAGTTTCATGTTTTCTGTGGTTTGCAGGTGAAGAAGTTGGTGCTTCAGTGGCATCAGTCACCGAAAATTTCCAACAACTAAGTGTAGAGAAGGATGATGCAGGATTTCCATCTGAAGAAAATGCTCCTTTGGTTGTAATTCCTGATCATTTGCAAGTTGAAGCTGCTGACTGTTCACACTTGAGCTTTGGTAGTTTTGGATGTAGCACGAAGGCTTCATATCCTTCTGGAGGTTTGGCATCTGTACCTATAAAAAGTAATTTGGATGAGGGACATAATGAGGCTGATACTGCATTAGCTGCGGATGCAGATACTAGGTACGAGTATTTGTGATTTCAGATCTTTTATTGCTTATCTTCTTCAAACTTCTGAATATTTCTTGTTCCTTTGCTGCAGACAGTCTGGATATTATATTGACAATTCTCTCACGGATACATCCGATAAGTTCCATGTCAATGGTCAGGATGGTGTCATTGCAGGGACATATGATGAACCTTCTGCTTCACAGCCAGAAGAGTTGAAACCTGAGAGTACGGAAGTGACTCATGGAAATCAATATCCTTTCCCGCCTGTTAATCCTGGCTATGCCTTAGATGACACTCGAAGACTAAATGCTGCTTTTAACGAGACAAGTTCCCAGATGCACAATCTTGCTCAATTTTCTAATGTTATGGTAAGATATTTATCCCCTTGCTTAAGTACTGATTAGCTATTAAGAAACTTATTAATTTTGAAGATTATACTGGAAAAAGCAGTTGAATATATGATCTGTTCTTTCTTTAAGTGGAATATTTTAGCAACCTCGGAATTAGCTTTTCATCTGAGTCCAAAAAATTGGTATTAATCTATGTGATTGGAAATGGAAACTACAGAAGATTATTCGTGGGTGGGCATAATCGCTTCCCCGAACGTGCACACATACATGTTACCATGTTGGGAAGAAGTGGGGAGGTGGGGGGGGGGGGGGGGATTAGGTTCAATTAATAGATGCTTTACTTCCCATCTTATTTGGATAGCATTGGCGAGTGTATTTGGAGATGTCAATTGTTAAGATTTTTGACATTTCCTTATTTCTTACTTTCTGATTATTATAGCAGCAGTCATACCCAAATTCACTGCAAAGCTCAGTGTTGACTGGAAATGTTCACTCTGCTAGAGAATCTGATCTTCAGTACTCACAATTTCCTGTCTCGCATTCTCTGGCTGCAAAATACGGGAACTCTATTTCTTCTGTAGGTGCTTCAGCAATCTCTATGTCTGAGGTACCCATCTCAACTGATCATATAACTACAATTACCCTGGTGCTGTATAAATTATTTTTCGCTTATATTTTATCTAATGTTCTCATCAGCTTTGGCTAAATATAAATATTTTTTCAGTCTACGATATGCAGATGATTTTTCATTTTTATCCATCAATCTTTGAGATATTAATATAGGAATCCTTTCTTATTAAACAATCTCCAATTGAATCAAGTTGTACAAAATTAGCTCTCGTCATAGAATTATCCATATTTCCATAGCTTGTGGTCTGATAGCTCTGATTATGCTAATGGGGTGCTTCAGGCTTTGAATACTGCCAATTCATCACCACAGCCTACTGCACAGTCTCATTCAGGAGTGAATGTAGCCGCCTCTGGACCTCCTCTCCCTCAGCAACATGTTGCTGTACATCCATATTCTCAGCCAACACTACCTCTTGGGCCGTTTGCCAACATGATAAGCTACCCCTTCATGCCTCAGAGCTATACATACATGCCTTCTGCGTTTCAGCAACCATTTGCAGGTAACAACACGTACCATCAGTCCCTGGCTGCTTTACTCCCTCAATATAAAAGCAGCGTTGCAGTCAGTAGTTTGCCTCAATCTGCTGCTGTTCCTTCTGGATACTCTGGTCTTGGGAATACCGCAACAGTTCCCGGTAATTATCAGATGAATCCTCCTGCCGCCCCATCTGGTGCAGCTATAAACTACGAGGAAGTATTGGCTCAATACAAGGAGAGTCAGCTGCTCGCGCTTCAACAGCAACAGCAGCAGGTAACAATTTTTTCGTTTGTTTCTTCTATTCATTCCAGCCAATTTCTTTGCGCCTTGATAAAAGTCTTGAATAATAAAATCTTGCATTCTCTCAGAATGAGAACCAAGCGATGTGGCTTCATGGGCAAGGCTCAAGAACGGTGCAAGCTGTTCCAACCAATGCGTATTACAATTACCAAGGGCAAAGCCAGCAATCCGGTGTTTTCAGGCAAGCTCAGCAGCAGTCACAGAACTACGGGACCACCCCTGGGTACCCGAACTTCTACCATTCTCAGGCTGGGATCTCCCTCGACCAGCAACAAAACCCGAGAGATGGCGCACTTGGTGCCCCACAAGGACAGCCGAAGCAGTCCCAAATGTGGCCTAATGGTTATTAATCAGCTCTCGTGCTTCTCCAAGGGGCTTGCAATGAGTGTGGAGGCGACCCTCTCAAGATGTTAAGAGGAGTTGCTTCGTCTGTACACGTGCCTCGAAGGTTGCATAGTATGCTCTTCCTCAGTTCATGCAACTTAGAGAGGAGAGAGATGGCTGCTAACTTTGTGTTGGTGGAGATGTGTTTTTCTCTTCCACTTGCACTTTATAATTTAGATACACTTTTATTTAGAGAGAGTTTAAGTTAATGTTCGATTTTCTAATCATGCCTTTTTCCTTTTTCTTTTTCTGTTTCTTTTTTTTGCTGTTCAGTTGAATCACTGTATCATTTGTGTGCAATAGGAGGTAAGTTTTGGTTTAAAGTCATGTCGTTTTTTATGTTTGAAAAGTATGAAATGTGGTAGCTACACTCGCTACATGATAAATAAAAAACAGATGATTAATTGGTTAAAACTTGAACACTAGGAGTATAATTTTGGTCATGGTATTTTTCACTGACTAAGTTGCTCTAAAATATTACTCCATATTTTATACAGTATTTTGTTTGTTATTTTTAACTCAGCCCAAATAAGATATCTTTGGCGAAAAATGTATTTTAGTGGGCAATCGTGAAATGTTTGTGATATTTTAAACCACTTTATAAGTTGTGACAAGTAGGATATAAATGCACTTGGAAAACCACATTGATTTAATAGCATCAAGTAAGATAAAAAAAATGCACGTAAGTTGGTCGGATATGTTGATTGATCTACCGTAGAAAATAATAAACAAATTGTAAAATTTGTGATATTTTAATTCAATTTTAAATTTTGTGTCAAATACAAAATATTGACCAAAATTTATGATTTTAGGGACCAATTTTAAACGTTTTTTTTTTTTGTTTGAGCGGGTAAACATTTTTAAACAGATTTTAAAGTGAAAAAAAAATCCCATTCTAAAAACCTCCAATGTAGAAAAAATTCTTAATAATTTGGGTACGATTTAATCTAACACCAGTGTCAAACACACCTAGTTAAAACATTGATTGGACTCTAATTCGAAAATAATCAATACAAATAATTAAAACAAAAGTAGTATAGACCCGCAGTGAATCACGACCCGACCCGACCCAATTACTTTTTTCCTCATTTATTTGAATTATATTTCCAGCGTTCACTCGTTCAAATTCGCAGAAAAGAAATGGTGAGCAAATTTTTCCAATTCTTCACGGTTTATTTATCTATTTCCCGATCAACACTCTTTTATCGTAGCAAGCGTTTATCAATTTTTATTTGAATTTTTGTAGAATTGATTAAGGTTGTACAGTTCCTCAAAATTTGATTTTGGTGCTGGATATGATTTGATTAGGGAATAGGGATAGGGTTGTTAAGAGAAATTAGTAGATACTCATAAATTGCTTTGCTTCGAGTTAATAACGGTTGAGCTCAGAAGTCTGAAATGTGCAGCTTCTAATGCTTTAGTCTCAGTGATGATGGAATTGGGCTTTATAATAATGAATAGGACACTTAATCCTAAGATTATAAATCTTTATAATCAACATAGTTTATTTATATGCTTCCAAAATGGTTAGTTTTGGTGTATTTGGAACATCTATGTGTAGCTGATAAATCACAGAAAAGGTCTCAACTGGTTGATTAATATCATAGCCAGCACATAAAGAAAATGGGAGGGGAGATGAATGGAACAAGAATGGAGTTGAGGTAGTATAAGAATTAAGAAGATAGATTATTGTGTTAGTTTCTCTAGACGTGAACGGGGTAGGCCTGATCCGTTTTGTGCCAAGGCTTGGCTGGTGGTGTTAGTTATTGTTGAGTGAGTATGCAAATGTTTATTCAAATATTTTTCTTGAACATCCGCATTGGTTCATTTGCTAATTTGCTTTAGTTCTTTTGTAATCAAAATGTGATGCCTCTGTTTTTCAATGATTTCTTTGTGTCTAGGCTGACCCGGAATTGGAAGCAATCAGGCAAAGGAGAATGCAGGAGCTAAAGGCTCAACGCGGCGTGGTAGTTATTGCATTTTGTGCTATTTCGTTTGTCTTTGCAGAATAAGTTTATCAAGGTCCATAGTTACATATTTATTCATATATAGAGTAGTCATCAAGGTACTGAACAGCAGAAAGCTCAGGAGGAAGCTAAAAGGTGGATTATCTCTTCTGTCAAAGCTTAGACTTCTCTTGATTAAAGCTTTTATTGATTTTATTTGAATTTCTGATTTCATTTAGCGAGGCAGAAGAACAGAGACAACTGATGCTGACACGGATTTTGACATCTGAAGCACGTGCAAGACGTAAGTCGAATATTTTGTGCTTCATCCAATTAACTCATAATTTTCTCAATACAATTTTTCTCTGTACCTCCTCTTTATATTCTTCAATACTAACTTCAGTAATCGTATAATTACGAAGATGAACAAAATCAGTGTTTAAACATCGTATCTATTGTATCTTAGATGTTAGTAGTATTTAAATTCTCGTGGCGCGACCATCCATGTGGATTGACTCTCAATGCCTCTTTTTGTGCAGTTGCTCGAATTGCACTTGTGAAACTCGAGAAGGCCAGGGGAGTCGAGGATGTAATACTGAGAGCTGCGCAAACGGGTCAGATTGTGGAGAAGGTATCTTGCTTCACTGTGCTATCTATTCTCATGTTTCATCGTACAGCTTTCTAAACGTTCAAAATCAATGGACATGGTTTCTTGCTTTCAACATAGGTATCTGAAGAGAGGCTCATATCACTTCTCGAACAAATCAACACTCAAACAACGAAAGAAACCAAAGTGACAGTAAGTAGCAGTAGTTGGTTTTGAGTTCTCAAGAACTACGTAGCACTACCATTTTCAATTCGTTAATTTTTATCTGTTGCTTCCCAGATTCGGAGGCGTAAGAGTGTTCTCGACGACGATTAGGGGTTTGTGTGATTTTATACCAAGCATGATTTACATATGGACAAAATTGTGACATCCATCCAATGTGATTGCCTGGATTCATAGCCCTTATTTATGATTCGAGTTTTAAATATCTTTCAATCCCTCAATCCTTATGGATTGTTAATTTACATTTGAAGTATTGCTTGAAATGTAATCTCAATTTTAGCCGCAACACATGCAGAGTTACAGTGCAATCACTAAATTTATGTCCATTTCAATCTCATTTCACCTACCATTGAATTTTGTCATTTCATATTTTTTCTAGTTATTTTCCGATTTTATATATTTAAATTGTAATATTTGTAAAATCAATGTAAATGACTAATGAGATGTGTCTTTTTATAGTCAAGACAATGCTTTTTTCTATTTCTATGACTATTTGGGTCTCTTCTGTTTTCAAAATCATATATTGGGATTAAATATGTGTTCTGTTTGGTTCAATTGAATTTTATAATTGAACTTTAGACGAATAATTACGTGATAATTAGTTAGTCGTCTCATCCAACAAAGATATTCTCACGACTTAATATTGAATGAACTACTTTATGTATAAATTAATTCGCTCTACAGTATCATAATTATGATTAAATTTTGCGGCATTCAATTGAGTATTGTTCAAATAAAGAATTTATTTTCTAATAATACGAAAACAATGCAAAGTTACTACGTTTGCCATGAGTTGCATTAAAAAAAAATATCACCTAATATGCGATTCGACCTAATATGCGATTCGAACTCTTCCATAGCTACATTCATCGATTGAAATACTATACAAATGTCAATTAGGTTAACCCAACGAATTTTGGGTGAATCCTATTCGAATACGAGTTGATCATGTTGTGTTTTATCGTGCTAAAAAATTTTAACTTTAATTTTAAATGTACAAGTTTTGGTATAGTGAGTTGGACTAATGGGGATGCTAACGATAAAATTAACATGAGATCAATAATGACATATAATCATATTTTTAAAATATAAAATATTTAATTATGATAATTTTGGAATATATACTTAAACACATACATAATTAAACATTGATTTAAGATTTATAAAAATAAAATAAAGATACATATTTTGAGAAATTTGAAGCATGTTTTATTTGAAAATATTTTTTATATAGTAAATTTAAAATTTCCAAATCATTTATTTATTATTGTATTACTAAATTCTAACCAATGTGTGTATATTATAAGGTGATTTTATTTAGTACGTGGAATGAAGAAAATAAAGTAAGAGAGATGAAATAAAATAGGGAGAAAGGTGATTCTATTTTTAATAATGCGTCATTTTAGTTTGGAATAAATTAAAAAGAAAAATGAGTCATATTTAATGAGACGGAAGAAGTACTAGTATTAGTTTAATAGACTCTTAGGGCGTGTTTGATAAGTTATTAATTCCAAGATAAAGAATTATATTTGAACATTTCTAATTGTTTGATATCATAGTTAAGCTTAACTCAGAGCTCAATATAAGACCAGAGCTCTACCCAATCTTACCAAAATTATAACGTTTACCATGTTTATGCAACCCATCAATTTGTCAAATTAAGCATGTTATACTTATAATAATATACTATACAAATTTAGATAATTTATTTTCAATCAAACAACAACGAAAAAAAAAATCATATCTTTATATATCTTGACATGAAACTCGTATTTTTTATCTTATTTTACATATCTTCTTATATCTCCTTTTTTATGAAATGAGTCCTTATATGAATTTCAATTTACTTAATCTTCCTTGTATTCTCGGACGAAAATAGCCCAACGTTGAATTCTATAATGGGTGACGATGTCTCCGAACGTAAATAGCGCCACGTTCTCTCCATTTTCACTGAAATCAAGATTCTTTTACTTTGATTTGAAATAAAAATTCAAAACCTGCTTCTACTCGACTCCCTTTTCATGCATTGCCAAGTGCCACTCCTACTCCACCGCCACTCTTTATTCTTTCCATCTTCATCATCTTCACCAAATCTATTCAACCATTTTCCTTTTTCAATACAAATTTTGAAAATCCGGCCAACATGGAGAAAGAGCCGCTCCTCCCTTTCAAAAGGCCAACCCTCTCTCTCCACTCTCTCCCCGAACACGACGAAATCACCATCCCACCCTCCCCTTCCTCCAAACACCTCAAAGATTTCCTCATTTTCGGCCCCCCCACTCCCCCTTCTTCCTCCACCGCCCCCGATTTCCTCGAAGCCCTAGCTCTATCCCTCAATTCCCCAAGGCCCACTTCACAAAACCCCCTCAGTTTCGATTTCCATCCCCAAAAATCCAGTCTTGACGACCCCCATTCATGCCCACCACCACCTGCCAAGAATCTGCACAGGTCCAAGACCGCTCCGGCCATGACCAACATCAACGAATTTCAAGAATTCCCAGAGGCGGCGGAGCAGCCGCAGTTTGGTAAGCAGCGTGTGGTGAGGCAGGGTGTGGTGCTTTTGGTTATCTATTTGAGCCTTGGTGTGGTGATTTATTCTCTTACTAGGGGTGATTTCAAAGGGAATGAGACTCACCCTGTTGTTGATGCTCTGTATTTCTGTATTGTGACTATGTGTACAATTGGGTATGGTGATATAACCCCTGATAGTTTAGCAACTAAGCTGTTTTCAGTCTTGTTTGTGTTGGTGGGGTTTGGTTTCATTGACATTTTGCTGACTGGGATGGTTAGTTATGTGCTTGATTTGCAAGAGAATTATCTGCTGAGGACTATTAATAACAAGGGTAGTGATGCTAGGTCTTACATAGTTGATGTGAAGAAGGGGAGGATGAGGATTCGGATGAAGGTTGCGTTGGCCTTGGGCGTTGTCGTGGTGTGCATTGGAGTAGGTGTTGCTGTGATGCATTTTGTGGAGAGGTTGGATTGGGTGGACTCATTGTATCTGTCTGTCATGTCTGTGACTACGGTTGGGTATGGCGATAGGGCGTTTCACTCGCTGGGGGGTAGGATTTTTGCCTCGGTTTGGTTGCTTGTGTCGACTCTTGCTGTGGCTAGGGCGTTTCTTTACCTGGCGGAGGCGAGGGTGGACAGGAGGCAGAGGAGGATGGCACAGTGGGTGCTCGACCAGCATATGACCGTGGCGCAGTTTCTTGCTGCTGACATTGATAACAACGGGTTTGTCACGTTAGTATCTATCGTCCCTTTTTGCTGTTTTTGCACAACTTGATGCTTGTTTGTTCTGATTTGTTTAATTTGTTTATGCACAACTTGATTTATAATGCATTCACAAAGTAGTGTTTGTGAATTTGGTAAAGGTGTTACCTATGTTTTCTAAAATGATAGTGAACCATTTTTCATCATAGTACCTTTTTCCATGGCTTGATAGATATGTATCTGGTTCTTATTTATATAAAACCAATCCCAATTTGTTAATTCTTGTCCTAATAGTGTGCCTAATACTCACTTCGTTTTCCTTGTTTTCGTCCCTTGATTACAACACAAGTAAGTCAGAGTACGCGATCTACAAGCTCAAAGAGATGGGCAAGATCTCAGAGCACGACGTTGCCAAGATATGCCAGCAGTTTGAGAGGCTTGATGCTGGCAACTGTGGGAAGATCAGTCTAGTCGACCTTATTGAAAGCCGTCACTGAGTGAAGAACATGAGCTTCTTCATCGTCGTTATCATCAAGATTGAGGCTTTTGTGCAAGATTTAGACCGATGATTTGAGATACAGTAAAATGTACTTGACAATGACTCTCCTATCTGTGGAAGGGATGCGCGTTCTTGGCTCTTGGTATGTGTGGTTATACTTCCGGCTGGACGAGCTCACTTGCATCAAGATTATAGGTGAAATGGGGAAACATGGGCTGAAGAAGAGAGGGCAAGCTTGGAGGGGAACAAAACAACTAAAGATTTTGAATGACAGATTTTTGTTTTTTAGTTAATATCCTTTAGTCAATTTTGCATATGCTCGTTTCTTTTATGTTGTACTAATAGCTTTTATTTGGCTCTAAATTTGTAAATTAACATCAAAATATTACTCCAGTTTCTTTGGTGTCCCAACTCGCGTTTCATTTCTATTATTTTTAATTTCAATCTCTAGCATTTGAGTTATTGTATTTTGTTGGACTAAGGGTATCCGCCAACAAACACATCACCTCGAAAGGTAGTACAATTGGCCCAAAGATTCGATCGAATCTTTGATAATATTTGATTAGAGTCTCATGCCACTCAACCATTTTATTAAGAATGGAAGAGTTTCATGCCACTTAACCATTTGATTGAGAATGAACGAGTCTCATACTACTTGAATACACCCATTGAATTAAGAATAATTAGAATTGACCAAACACAATTGGATTTCGTAGTAAGTTTATATTGAATTTATGTTAAGATGCAACCAAATCAAGATCACTGAGTTTGTAGCATGCCATTCATGACGATTGAACGCAAATTCAACATCTCCTTGCTTTGAGTTATAAAATTTTCGAAACAAGTTATGAATTTGGCAATATTATAAAATGTAGTAATGAATTGATGCTGGTCTAAGAAATTGGGTTTTGGGGTTCTCACTATTTCAAGTAAAGGGTTTTATGTTGTGGAAATAGCACAACAATACTTTACCCTAGCTAGCAATTTTCAAAGTTTAATAAATTTCTAATCAATACATCATCCTTGTAATTACAACAACTTCCATTTCATCTCTCATATTCTCATATCCATTTATAAAAGTCTTTTCTCCTTCTCTTTTACTTTATCATTTATGGATCTCATCATCTACTGCATAGTCTACACTATTTCTACTATTTTAATCTCATTATCTCTTACTCCCCCCGTCCTATTAAAGATGACCCACTTTCCTTTTTGGTTTGTCCCAACCAAGATAACCCATTACTTAAAAAATGGAAACCCCTTTATCTCTACTTTATCCCCTCTCTCTTACTTTACTCTCTCCATTTAACACACAAAATAAAGTTGCATAAAATCCCGTGCCGCCCAAGAAAGGGGTCATCTTCCTTGGGACGGAGAGAGTACTTTACTAAGTACTATTAAACCCAATTTAATCCCCAAATGACCTAATCCTATCGTAGAATAAGCATTGAGATCAAATCGTTCCTATCGAAATTTGTAACGATTGTTGTACTACTGAAACCACACTCGTAAAAGTACAAAATATAAGGTTTATAAGGAAAAAAATTAGATCCAGCACGGATGTGGGCCCGGACCCATTTTTATTCATTTTTTACTCATTGCTCTTAGGCAAGAGCAAAACATCCACATCCATGCTCTTCCGCAAGGACAAGCTAAGGGTCCCACCATTCCATTATTCAATTCAAATAAAAACTTTTCCATAATATTAAAATGCATTAAAAATACCCGGAATACTATTACAAGTTACAAAAAAAATAAAAATTATATAATTCAAATCCTAAAAATTAAAAATTACATTAATTAAAATCCTAAAAATTAAAAATTACATAATAAATTCATAAAATTAAAAAAACCCACTCTCGTTGCTGAATTTCGCCGAAATGTGTTTGATTATGTCTTCTTGTAGCTCAATGTGGGTTCTTGTATCGCGCATTGTGTGTCTTGTTTCGATCCTCTCGCCCACTGTCGTATGCACACCTCGGCGTGGGGGAGACCTCGCGGTTGAGCTTCCGGCTTCATCCTCGTCGTAAAAGTTAGCCGCCATCGGTCCTTCGTCAGCTATAATCATGTTGTGCAAGATAATCTGATGTGAAAAGTGGATGATGAATGTGTGTATTTATAAATGATTTTGAAATTAAAAAAATAAAAAAAAAACGGTAAAAAATGACTCTATTTTTTGGGAATCCAATTTTTTTATTTTTTTATTTTTGGTATTATTATTTTTTTTTTTTTGAAAAGGAAAATCCAACAGTTAAGCCGTTGACCAAATCGCGTGCCGCCAAGTCGGCCTACTCAGCGGCATGGACGTGCTCTTATTATTAAGCAACGCCGTGCTGTTGGCACGGACGGACAGCTACGCAGCGGCGAACAACTACATGATGCCGGACGGCGTCCGTCCGTAAGGGCACTGCTGTGGATGCTACGAAACTTCGAAAGGTTGAAGAGATAAATCAATGAGCTTGACTGATGAACAAACATCACGATAAAAAAGCTCACTAATAGTAAAAATAATTTCAGGAAATGAATTTAAACGAAAATCGGTATGAAAAAAGGAAGAGATAATTGCGGCATGACACTTCTCCACTCCCATCAAACGAAACCACTTTTCAGACTTTAATTCGAGAAATGAAATAGTAGTAAGTTTTTATATTGTTCACCTAACCGACTTAGTGCAATTTTTCATTCAATTAGCAATTTTCCATATGATTTCAGTGCCAACTTAATGCAAATGTGCAATCATAAATTAATTAATTAAATTTGATTAAACAATTACCACATATAATAAGACAAACATATAATAACACATGTTCTCATGAGTTGAACAATTCGGCGTCAATGTTATCCTCTTAGGTGAACAATTTCACTAGGGGTAATATATAACTCTATTTATAATGCAATTACACTATTACTCCCTCTAGCATGCCAATGGACTCCATATAATTAGAAATGAGCCAAAGGAAAACATCGTCGTCTTTACATAAAACAAAACAAATTTGAGCAAAAATGAAAATTTTCAAAAAAGGAAAAATGATTACGATTTTTTTCGCTATAATAATACATGGAAGAAACAATTCATTCTCCCTCAAAAATAAGAGGTTGAAAATGAAAACAAAAATAAACACGCTAAATAGAATATTGACGGAACGGGGAAATACGCGTCAATTAAATTTAAAAAAATTAAATTCTATAAATGCGTAAAACAATAGTACCTTTTGTATTCTTAAATTGGACAAAGGAACCTAAATCAACGGATTAATATGCTCAAATTTGTTGTAGAAACATTTTTCTCCTATCCATATTTTCTTTTTATAGAAACGAGAAGGATTGGGCAGACGCGGAGCTGTTGTGGATCGTAATAGAGTTTGTTGAAGGCACCTATGGCTGGCAGAGGGATCGGGTGACCCTGTTCGACCCACCTAATACATCACTAATTTAAATATATAGCTAAAAATTATTTGTATTTTTTATTTTAAATATTTTACGTAGGTTGAATCAACATTCCTGCGAAATAGCTTGCGGACAACACAAAAATCGTGAACTCTACTTTGTGGAATTTTCTTACGAAAACTTGTGTGTTTTACTATTTGGTTGCTTTACACGACATGCATTAATCATGATGATTTCACATTCTAGCTACATGAAAATAAGTTGTAACACGAAAAATTAGAACATAAAGATTTCGGTGAAAAAGGAGCACATCTTAGATAATATATAGTCAAAGAATGATGGAATTAGACTAGATGACTTTTCACATTTGAGTCTAAATTGAGCTCCATTTAGTTTTAATTACTTAGAAAGAAAATGGTATCTGCTGACCAATTCAAAGAATTATACGTGGAGTAGAGATGGCCACATAATGATTGAGATATTAAGTTCTCCATATATTAAGAACATGCTTTTAGATTATATTGCCACATGATAAAGTTTTGGGAATATTATAAATATCTATTAATATTAATAAAGGATAATAGGTATTTAGAGCATCCTTAACCCCGTCCCGGATTTGGGGCGCAAGTTCCCTCCACGTCATCATTCCCTCAAATTAGGGGTTCCAGGCCACAACTCCATTAATCCCGCAGGCCACAAATCGGGCCACAACTCAGGTCACAACTATTCATTTGCATTATTCACAATTACAACATATTTTAATCGTAAAATAGAATTTGAACAATTAAAACCGGGAAAATTCATTGTTCAGTCGAAAAATAGAAAATTAAAAATCCGAGGAAAATTTTTTACAAATCCTAGAAAAAAAATTTATTAAGACCTAGAAAATAAAAATTACATCCTAGAAAAAATATTAAAATAATTTAGAGGATAGAAATGGAGAAATTGGTGGAAGAATGTTGAAGAAATGGATATAATAAAATGGCAAAAAAATAAAAAAATAAATAAAAGGGGTTTGCGGCCCGTCCCGATGCATATAACCCTGAGCCGGGCCGGATCCCGGGAGCGGCCCAGGGACGGAACTGCGGCCCCGGGACCGTCCCGGGCCGTGACTCTCCCCCCTCCAACGCTGAAATCGGGCCGGGACTCGCGAGTTGCGGCCCGGCCCAGTAGCGTTAATAATGCTCTTAAATTACAAAATTTGGTTAAGTTATAGTCCATCTCGTAAGGTTAGAAAATTATTGAAAGATTTAATCACGAAGTTTAATTTTTTTGTACGCATACTATACAACATTTTTGGTGATGCTCAAATGAAAAGCAGAGAAAACATTTATTCTAATTAAAAAATATATATAATTTTTTTTAAGTAATCAAATACGTCATTGTGTGTATTAATTAGCATATATGTATGAGAAAACTGATAAAACTTAAAATTTCATGATTTATTAGTATGACCTAATTCGATGTAATTTGGATAACTATTTTTTATCCATATTAATAATGGCAACAGTTTGGTATGTTTTTTCCCAAAATGAATGAAATTGTATCATGAGGCTAAATGATTCTTTTTTCTTGTATATATATTTTTGGTATGGACACCTGTATCAAATACACCTGCCACTGGTTGGAACAATATTGTCACAAAGAATGGTGGAAAATCAAGTCAATAATTTCATGTTTTTTTAATGATTTTTTTAATCATTTTAAGAATTCGCTTTGAAGTTTGAATCGACCACTTAAAATCAATGCGACTTAATCCTTGTTATGAGGCAAGTGAAATATTTTTGCTTGAATATGTCTTGATATTTAGTTTGGGGTAGAATGCCAAAATTCAACTCTAAACTTCTCTATTTTTATTGATGTGAATCATGTGATTTTCGAAAATTTCATTTAAGAGATTTAGCTTTACAATATGGGTTCATGTCAAATCATGTCACTTTGTAATATTTCAAACATCTTATCACTTTTTATAGTCTGCTCAAATGTCAACAATGAACATAAAATGTTTTTTGGGATGACCGACTGACCCTAGTGAGTATATATATTTGGCCAGATATCAGATATCACACTGAAAATATTGATTAAAAAACAAATTTATAATTTGATAAATTCAAGTCTAGTAAAGTGAAGTCTTACAACTCGTTCCATATCTAGAGGGCACAAACACGAAGAGGATAAAATATCAGATATGAATTAGTTAAATTTCGTTGTGTTGTGAAATCAAAATTAATGCATTAGTTAGGTGATGCATTTTCTTGAATATATAGAGATACTATAATTAATAGATTACTGTAACTTAGTCATAGGTACATAGTGTTAGTTAGGTAATATAACTAAATTTTCTGATTTCAAATTATTAACGATTTATGGCCACTTCAGATAATTACTTATATATGTGAAGCAATCATATTTTATTGGTGAATTGTGCCTAAAACCAATCAACGCAAAAGGATCACGGACCACGACAGAGGAAACGAAGAGTCAGACTCACGTAAAATTCGAGATTTCCTACCTCTGATTCCCCTACAAATATATATATTTGTAGTTCCTTTGCAATCTTATTGTAGATAATGCAAAATGTTTTGTTACATTTTCAAGTTATATACATATTTTTTACTCCATAATAACCATCATCCTTATAAAATATTGAGTTAATTTCACAACATATAAATATTTCCTCCGCGCTACTAAATATGAAGCGTTTTCCTTTTTGAATTGTCATACATAAAATGACATATTTCTTAAAATCAAAATAACATCATTTTTATTTTATTATCTCTCCCATTTTATTCTATCTCTATTTAACTAAAAAAAACGCTATATAGAATCTCGCTATCAAAAACCAAATGCTTTGCATGTACTGAGACAAAAAGGAGTATAAAAGTTTTGTATAAGACAACTAATCATGTTAAGTCACTATATGTTGCAATTAAAAAGAATATAATAATATCTCGTGAAAAGAAGTTTAAACAGCTATATAAGTTTAATAGATCACTCTTTCTATCACTAAATACTTTTTGGATACAACCTATATATTTCGATTACTATATAAATCCAATTAAATATTAAAAATACTTACTAAATAAAACATTAAAAAATGGGATTAAATCCAACTATCTCACCCGTCATGATAAATCTTTGACTTGTTAGAGAATAACTTAGTAAATATCAACAATACACACATGTGATACCAAAAGGTGTAGTGTGATTTATTTATGTTTTAAAAAGAAAAAGAGGTAGATTGATTGGTAGCAGCAGCTAAAATGGAAAAAATTGTATTCATAGAAAGTGGGGTCCGTTACGATCTACCCACATCTCATATAGACACATTAAATCTTCTATTTTGATCCATTATTAAATAATACATGATTTTAATTTGATCATTTTATAATATTCACATATTTTTTAATGTTGGACTCCCGTGGAACTTTTTTTGTCACTATGAAAATCCTCTAATAATGTGACTCGCAATGTTTTTTAATTTGATGTATATATCTATGTAGAGAATCCTATTAGTTAGTACTCCCTTCGTCCCGCTTTAGCAGTCTCATTGACTTTTCTGTCATCTTTTTGTAAAAATGATAAAAAATAGTTAAAGGGGAGAAATGATAAATTAAGAGAGAAAATAATATAGAGAAGAGTCTTATTCTCTCTTACTTTTATCATTACTCCACTTTAACTATTTTTTATCATTTTTACAAAAAAAGGGCAAAAAAGTCAATTAGACTGCTAAAGCGGGACGGAGGGAGTATTAATTATCTTAAATTGCTTATTACTACTTCAATAGCCTATATTATAGTAAATGTAGATGTCATGTCAACAAAAAATTAGTTGACATACAATACCTTCGTGTTGACATCTATAACATAAACTGCATGTTAACATAGTTGGCGGTTAACAATTGGTAAATACTCTCTCTTTTCCCTAAAAATATAAATTATTTTCTTTTTGTTCGTCTCCTATAAATAGAAACTTTCTATTTAAGGAAAAAAATTTCTCTTTAATGAAGTGAGACCTATTTTCCACTATCACATTTTTCTTTCTATTTTTCTCTTACTTTATCTTAATACCCATGTTATTTCTAAAATTTTTATTTTTAGACGACAAAAATAGTAGTTAACAACTGATCACATTCTTATACGCAGATGCGCCTTGGGAAATCTGACATGTCATATAAGCTCTTAATATAGTTTAGAAAATAATTAAAAATATTGATTCAACATGTGAATGATATGTTGTACACACAATATACAAAAATAAAATAATAAGAGGTTAGAAAAATCAAACTACCGATAATATATAAATTAACAAACATGCAATTCTAAACCTCAACCAAAATCTTCTCCTTGTCAAAGCTTTAAATAAAGAGACCAACCAAACCCTCTCTCTCTTTTCACTCTCCACGCCTCAAATGTCTCAAGATCTATGCTACCGGGACGCCGCCACAGTCCCCTATTCCGGTGGCGACAGTCACCTCGAAATGTTCGATCCCTCGCCTTACATGAGCTTCACCGAGTTCTTGCATGGGCCCACCGATGACAACCCCATCTCCGCCACCAATGGCCCCTCCAAAGAGGAGGAGAAGGTGGCCGGTGGAAGAGAAACCCCGGCCACACCCAACTCCTCCACCTCCTCCTCCTCCGACTCTGGTAAGAGTAAGAAAGAGAAGGAACCCTCCATTGTTAAGCACCAAGAAAACTCCAAGAAAGAGTATGTTTATATTCTTTTTCTTTCACTATGGATATAGTTGAGACAAAGTATAGCTTATTTAATGATTTTTTTTTTTTTGAGTTGCCGAGGACTTGAACCTGAGACCTTTGGCCTCAAACAATAACCCTTTAACTGCTTGACCAATTCACACACACCAATAATGATTATATTTGTAAATTTACAAAAGGGGTAGCAAAGGAAAGAAAAAAGGAGAGCAGAAGGAAAGGCAGCCAAGATTTGCTTTCATGACAAAGAGTGAAGTTGATCACTTAGAAGATGGATATAAATGGAGAAAATATGGGCAGAAGGCTGTCAAAAACAGCCCTTATCCAAGGTTAGTTATATTTTGATTGTATCATTTTTAAGGCTCGAGTATAGTTTATTCCACTACTAATTTTGGAGTTTTTTTCACAACGGTTGAATGCGAACACAAGAAATTATGCAGGTTGTCTAGTTGTGTGATTTTAGCTAATAGTTAAATTATGATTGGTGTTTATTTAATTAATTAGTTTGTTTGTGTAGTGTGAAGGCAAACTCTGATTTTATGTGAACACTATTTTTCATAACAAAGTCATGGTAATAGTCCAAACCTTTTCTAGAAACTTATTATTCCTTCGTTATCACGATCACCACTTTATCTTTTTCCCAAACTTTAGTTAAAAAATCAAATTCTGGTGCAATGAATACTAAATCACGTTTTTATTTAAATGAAGATCTTTTGCATGCTTGTTTAATTATTCTAGTGTCTTCAACTATATAATAGTACAACTACTATAATAAAGTCTAATTTACATTTATTACTTATAAATATAGAATAGTAATTATTAACTTCAAAATTTGATACCCTAACAAGCTATAATGAATTCTAACTAATAATATTATTGTACAAAATTAAGACAGAACACAAGAAATAAAATGAAGATGGGAAACAACCAAAAGTGGGATAGAAGATATATGTTCATGTTTCTTGCTTTCTATTTTGTTTCACCATTTCATATAATTTGAGCCTTCTGATCATTTTATATTTAAAATATATGTCGCAGAAGCTACTACAGGTGCACGACGCAGAAATGCAATGTGAAAAAACGTGTAGAGAGATCGTTCCAAGACCCTTCAATCGTGATCACCACTTATGAGGGGCAGCACAACCACCACGTTCCGGCAACCCTCCGCGGATTATTCGGGCCATCTACGACGTTGGAGGGCCCCGCCATTCCTCAAGAACTCTTGCTCCAAATACCTCACCTCTATGGTGGCACTAGCATTAATTTGTACAATCATCATCAGCTCCAGCTACAACAGTTTCATGAATATGGACTCTTGCAAGATATTATTCCTCATAGTAATATTTCCCAAAAGGGAGCCCTAGGAAATTTCCAAAATTAATATGCTTTATGTCATATCTTTGTATATGCGTTTCAACACGCGAGGCCGGGCATGATTAGTTAGTACCAATCTTTATTAGTTATCCCAACTTATATTAATACTAGTTTCTACTACAATTTATCAATCAATTTAATTATGTTTTCACTTATAATTTGATAACTCGTGTTTATTAGTCAATGGAGGGCACTAGTCTGCAATAAATTTTATGATATGTGTTTCATAGGATATGTTACGAATATGGAATGAACTGTGAAGTGTATGATATATTTAGCTACATATGAGGAATTAGAAGATCCTACATATTGGGTGAAAGAAATCCAATCGATCTGGATATACAGGGTACATACGTTTGATCAATAGATCTATTCTATAAATTTAGACGTATATCAATTTCATTAGATGTGTATCTATGATCTATATCCATCTATAATATTCCAACCCCCCCCGGGCAATTAAGTGAGAGGATCGCTGGAGTTTAACTTGTACTCCATCCGTCTCATGTTACGCGCATGTAACACCCGTTTTTTTTTAGTACCTTTTACGTTGAGTTTTGTGTTGAGAACGAGTGTGAGATCTTTGAATCAAATACCGTCCTTGTTTTATTTGGTTGCTTTTGGAAATATTAAATGATTTGAATCATTGTTGGTCAATCGTGTGGTGAAAGTAGTCGGCGAGTTTGACATGAGAATCATCGATGAGGAAATTGGGCGTTCGTCTAAGTACTTGGAATAACACCAAAGTACTTTAAAGAAAACACCACAATTTAATTAATATACTAAAATTATATATATATTTGGGCCTATCACTTTTGTCCATTATTATTATTATTCTCTCCTACGCCATTTATTCTAATTCAATTGGGATACTTTTAATATAGCCATTTATTCATAATCCCTATTTAATTCTTGCAGTCAAATACTCAGTCAAAAATAATAATTCCTTCTTCTGATCCTATTTTACATGTTTTCCTCTTCACCAAAACCTCCACTCCCTAAAATCTGGGCCACTCACCCCTTAAAAGGGCCTCATGAGGGGAGGGTTATCCACACTTATATGGAGAAGTTAGGGCCTATCACTTTTGTCCATTATTATTATTATTCTCTCCTACGCCATTTATTCTAATTCAATTGGGATACTTTTAATATAGCCATTTATTCATAATCCCTATTTAATTCCTGCAGTCAAATACTCAGTCAAAAATAATTCCTTCTTCTGATCCTATTTTACACGTTTTCCTCTTCACCAAAACCTCCACTCCCTAAAATCTGGGCCACTCACCCCTTAAAAGGGCCTCATGAGGGGAGGGTTATCCACACTTATATGGAGAAGTTAGGATCATCACCAGGCAATAGAAGAGATCCACACTTATATAGAGAAGTTAGGATCATCACCAGGCAAGAGAAGAGATAAAGAGATAAACCATCATGACTTGGGCCCTGCTCTGATACCATATTAGAAATGAGCCACTCACCCCTTAAAAGGCCTCATAAAGGGGAGGGTTGTCCACACTTATATAGAGAAGTTAGAATCATCACCAAGCCGATGTGGGACAAGGATTTGGAGAATTTAACAATATCTCTATCAGTTTTGCTAATAAAATACACATTCACGATCCTTTTCAGAAACGTGCTGCAGTTCTTTCTTCTTTTTTTACACGAAGGTAAATTCTCCTCAATCTTTTGAATAATAAACCTTCGCATGATCATATTAATTTTGTAGTCAATTCCATCATATTGTTGTTCTGAATCGAGAGAGCTGTGATCTCAATTCCTCCAGTTTACTAACAAGCTTGATTCTTTCCAAAGGTATAACCTTTAATCTGAAATCCTCTTCATCATACCATGACTTAGTTCACCTATTCACACACGGGAATAAATCTTTTTGAAATTCTTTAGACTGTTGAATGATGGATTCGTGTGAAAGCCTTGATCTTTAACACCATTTAGAAGCTGCCATTTTGTTTTTCCCTTCAATTCGATTTTTGGAAATATTAGTGTCTGCCCAAAAATGTTTTAATTGAACACATGAGAAAATTTAATAAAAGATTCAAATTCTGGAACAAGGGAGATTGGAGTTTTTGTTTTTTTTTTTTTTTTTTTTCTGCTATTGCTGTTTGAGTGAGGAAGAATTTGTTTGTGGATGAGATAGGTGTACTCGGAGGTGATTGGGAATATATAGATATTAAATTAATTTATTTAGTTTTACTTTTGCTCTTTAAGTTTTGTGAGGGAGTATACGTTTTTATTTGGTTTTTGCTTTTATCGTGAGACAAGTATGGAAACATGAATTAATGAAGAAGAGATAGACAAGAATAGTAAAGTTTGAATCGTTGAGGAAGCCGTAGGCGACGACCGGGAGTATTTTATATTATAAATCCTCAACCTTTTTCTTTAGTTTAATGAAGGCGTTGGGAAAGGAGTATAAATGTGGTGGCAGAGAGTATTTAAGTATAAATCTTTGAATTACTAATTCTTATTTCATTCTGTGTTGGTAGGGAGTATTTACGTGTGTTGATTAGGGAGTATTGCATTAATTTCTTTTATAAAATAAGCTTTCTTTTATACTTTTGTGATGGAGAGTTGGACGTGAGTAGCAGAGTAGGTGGCAGGGAGTAGTAGACGTGTAGTATGTGAGGGAGAAATATAGTATAATTGTTTTATTATTTATTTGAATATAGTTGTTGAGGGAGTAATACGTGCTGGGTTGGGAGTAATTTACTATACAACTATGAACTTGTGTTGTCTCCTTTTTAAGAATTTGAATTACAGTAGAGTTGAGAGAAAGACGTGGGTTGCTGGGAGCATTTGTTGTTAGTGTTGGAAGAATATTGCATCAAATCGGCCCTCCTCCTATCATCAATTGGTTTTAGGATGGAACCCATGGATTTTTATCATAGCGTCAAAGCAGGAACGAATGAGGCTCAGAAAAACCTCATCATAGCCCCGATAATACCGATTCTCGACCCAAAAGCCAAAATCAACCAAGAAAACCAATTCCTACACCACCCAGAAACATGTCAGACGATGAAGATACCAAACTAAATACAGAAAACAACACAACAAGATTGAGGAACAACAAGAATGTCACGGTGGCATTCAAGCTAAACGGAAAAAACTACCCGATCTGGTCACGACTGATGAAGGTCAAAATAGGGGGCCGAGGGGCCTACTCACACATCAGGAAGGAGCCTCCTGAACCCGGAAGCAAAGGGTACGACGACTGGGAGGAAGACGATCTGGTCGTTTTTTCATGGATCATCGACAATATTGAAGACGATATCATCGCTGATTTTGCACATCACCAAACCTCGAAGGCGTTATGGGACAGCCTTACAGTGACCTTCGAAAGTAAAGCAGATCCATATCTTATCTACGACCTGGAAGAAAAAGCAATCAACATTAAACAAGGAGACCTCGATCTAGAAACATATTATCGAAGAATCAATGGGCTGTGGATCAATATCGATCGCTGCCAGAAGCAGCGAATCACGTGTTTCGACAAAGGCGTCGACCAATTCCGGGAATTCTCCAACGGCAAGCGGTTGATCAAATTCCTGACAGGTTTGAATCAAGAATATGATTCAATCAGAAGAGACATTCTCAAGGACGAATTATCCCCATCAGTTGAAGCAGCCTACGGATGGATGAAGAAGGAGGCTACCCGAAGAAGCATCAATTCGTCCTCTCCACCCACCAGAGATGCTCACGGTAGAGGAGCCGATTCATCATCTGGGGGAGGGATCAGGTACGGGCTCGCCGTTCAGAGCCAACGCCCGAACCATCGCGGGCCACCACGACCCACCGCAGCCGCGCACCGACCGGGAGACAGGCCGGACAAATCCCAATTGGTCTGCTCTCACTGTGCGGGAAACTGAGACACACCCGGGAGGAATGCTTCCTCTTAATTGGGTACCCAGAATGGTGGGAGGAGAAGCAAAAATCGAGAGCTCAAGTCAAGCTATCGGTCGGAGAAGACGAAAAGGGGCAGCAGAGGCAAGCTGGAAACAGAGAGATGACGACCGGGCAGGGAAAACCGCCGGGAGCATATGCTTCGACCGGCGGTGACGGCGTGCGGGGAGCCGGCAATTTCGCCGAGAAGGCGGAGGAGCAGGGCACGATGAAGAGCGACACCGCTGGAGGTATAGGGTTTGGTTTTAAACCAAACCCTAGCTTTTCTAACTCCTTTTATTTGCCCCCCCATAAATTAGAAATATTACAGAATGAACCCCATGAAATTAAAAATAAACCCCCTGATTTTGTGATCTATCAAAAACACCCCCACATTTCTGAAAATACCCAGCATGCCACAAATAATTGCATATTTTTGTCATATAACCCCTTTGCACCTTTAGAGAATATTTCCGCTGCATTTCATGTGTATAATGATGATAGAACTGGCGATAGGGGTTGGATTTTTTATTGTGGAGCCACAGATACTATGACCCCAGAAAGGGATGATTTTAGTAGCTATGATAAAGTTAACAACACATTTATTAGGACTGCAAATGGGGAATTAATTACTGTTGCGGTGTCGGGAACCATTGATATATCTCCTACTCTCCGATTATCAAATTGTTTACATGTGCCTACCCTCTCTCAAAGGCTGATGTCTATAAGTCATGTGACTAGAGATTTGAACTGCACACTCCTAATGCATCCCACATTTTGTATATTACAGGATATTCAGACGAGGAGGATTCTTGGGCGTGGCACTGAGAAGCAAGGACTTTACTACATGGACGAGATAGCTCAACATGGCAGTGCGATGTTGGCTCAAGGATCCACGAAACAAGAAATTTGGCTGTGGCACCACCGACTAGGACACCCTTCTCCTGGTTATTTTAAACTTCTTTTTCCGAACCTTCCCATTCATACTGATTTTTCGTGTGAAACATGTGTTTTGGCCAAGAGCCAAAGACAGTCATTTAAGCTTACAAATACACGAATGAGTTCCATTTTTTCCTCAATACATTCTGATGTGTGGGGTCCTGCACCAATTGTTGGGGGTAGTTTCCGACATTTTGTGATATTTGTTGATGATTGCACTAGAATGACTTGGATTTACTTTCCTAAACATAAATATGAAGTTGTAGACAAATTTATCTTGTTCTTCAAAATGATCCAAAACCAATTTCATACAACCATCAAAACTCTTCGGTCAGACAATGGGAGAGAGTTTGTTAATAGTTCTATGGCCCAATTTTGTAAGGAAAATGGAATGATCCACCAAACATCTTGTGCCTATACACCTGAACAAAATGGGGTAGCTGAGAGGAAAAACGGAACAATCCTAGAAATAACCCGAGCCCTAATGATCGAATCCAGAGTACCAAAACATTTCTGGCCAGAAGTCATAGCCACATCCGTCTACCTCATGAACCGACTTCCCACAAAAATCCTAAACAAGAAAACCCCACTTGATATTCTATCTAAGATGACCAAAATTCCCCAACACCTAAACCTCCCACCCAAAGTCTTTGGCTGCACCGTTTATGTCCATATCCCGAAACACGAACGAACCAAACTATAACCTTGTGCTACCAAATGTGTCTTCGTAGGGTATGGAGTGAACCAAAAGGGATACCGGTGTTTTGATCCTCACACCAAAAAAATCATCACCACCATGAATTGCAACTTCTTGGAAACCGAATTCTTTTACCACACCCACCTTAGTAGTAAGGGGGAGAGTGATCCACATAGTTCACTAGACTATCTAAGTTGGGTTGTGCCACTTTCAAACTCTTCGATTGAGGAACCAACAGAACCAGTGGTCACTGCCGCCGAGCAGGTCTCACCACAAGTGTCATCTCATCCGCGATCCCTTGATCCTTCTCCGAGGATATCCGAGATAATCCCTGAACCATGTCCCGATACAGTTTCCACTGATCCCGTGAGTATAGATCTCGCAGATGAGGATAATACCATTGATGGTGACACTGGTAGATATGCCCTTCCCTACCGGAGTACAAGGGGAGTTCCACGTAAGAGATACTCTCCAGAAAAGATCGGAAAGAAAAGTCGTTATGGAATAGCTAATTTCGCGCAGGGAAATTTGGCTAAGATGGCTCGAGCTTTTGAGGCTGCACTATCTGAAGAAGAAGAAATTCCACAATCAGCTGATGAAGCAATGAAACACAAGCACTGGAGGGATGCTATGTTCATTGAAATGAAGGCACTAATGAGGAGCAGTACGTGGGTAAAAGGAAAATTTCTTGAAGGAGTTAAGACTGTGGGGTGCAGATGGGTGTTTACAATCAAGCGAAGGCCAGATGGCACAATAGAGAGATACAAGGCTAGGCTCGTGGTGAAGGGGTACACTCAGACCTATGGTGTAGATTATGATGAAACTTTTTCGCCGGTGGCAAAGATTAACACTGTAAGGGTATTGTTCTCAATTGCTGCCAACAAGGATTGGCCTCTTCATCAATTCGATGTGACTAATGTCTTTCTATACGGAGAGTTACCGAAACCAGTCTACATGGAACCTCACCCGGGTTTACTGATGAATTCCAAGATGGAGAGGTATGACAATTAAAACGAACATTGTAAGGGCTGAAGCAGTCTCCGAGGGCATGGTTTGGAAGGTTCACAGAGGTAATGAAGAAATATGGATATAAGCAGAGCAATTCTGACCATACCTTGTTCATCAAGAAGAAAAATGGGAAGATCACATGTTTGATCATATATGTAGATGACATGATTATTATTGGAGACGATGAGGAAGAAATGACAAAACTGAGGAAAAACTTGTTCAGTGAGTTCGAGATGAAGGATTTGGGACCTCTTAAATACTTCTTGGGAATAGAGGTGTTAAGGTCAAAAAGGGGGTTCTTCATAAACCAAAGGAAGTATGTGCTCGACCTCTTGGCTGAAGTGGGGATGTTGGATTGCAAACCTGCAGATACTCCAATTGTCCAGAATCATGGGTTACAGATGAAAGAAAAGGCGAAACCAGCTGACAGAGGAAGGTACCAGAGGTTGGTCGAGAAGTTGATTTATCTATCTCACACTAGGCCAGATATCGCTTATGCTGTGGGAGTAGTAAGTCAATTTATGCATGCACCTCAAGATGAACACTGGGAAGCAGTTCTAAGAATTGTTCGGTATTTGAAAGGGACAGCCGAACACAGACTTTTGTTTGAGAAGCATGGACACTTGGACATACATGGTTTCACTGATGCAGATTGGGCTGGGAATCCGAATAATGGAAAGTCCACTGCATGGTACTTCACCTTTGTTGGAGGAAATCTGGTAACATGGAGGAGCAAGAAACAGAAAGTAGTAGCACTCTCGAGCGCGGAGGCAGAGTTTCGAGGGATTAAGAGTGGAGTGACTGAATTACTGTGGCTAAGAAGACTTATGAGAGAATTGGACTTGTACTCATCTCAGACGTGCAAGCTTTTCTGCGATAACAAGGCGGCCATTAGTATATCTGAGAATCCGGTTCAACATGATCGAACTAAACATGTGGAGGTGGACAGACACTTCATAAAGGAGAATATTGAAGCAAGGATAGTTGAAATGTCATATGTGAAGTCCGAAGATCAGCTGGCGGACATCCTGACGAAGGCTGTAAACTCGAAGTTGTTTCAAGAAGTATTATGCAAGTTAAGTATCGGAAACCCCGTCACTTAACTTGAGGGGGAGTGTTGGAAGAAGATTGCATCAAATCGGGAGAGAATATTTGTGATTGATATGGGATCAACTATTACCAAAGATAGGAGATATAGAATCAGTGTAATTATGTAAAATAGGTTTACCTTGTATAGATATCCTAGCCCTATATAATGGTGCTCTATGTACAATGAAATTATCAGAAAATAATACAAACCGATCCTTCTATCAGTTAGCTACTGACTTATAGTTTTATTCTGTGTTTGTTTAACCTGGCCAACCAAATAACTATGAGTTGGACTAGTTTATTTATTAATTGAATGTAGGTTGTTTGATTCTGAATCGCTTGGCCTTTCCAGTTTAGTGAAGATCGAGAGAACGAGTTTTGGTTGTGACTTTTGTATTTAATTTGATTAATTAATTCGATCTTTGTTGGACTGAGTTTATTTATGTGAGTTTCTTTAGGTGAGATTTTACTAAGAAAAGAGTAAAAGATGAATTGATCACATATACTTAGGATGAATGCATTGTTAAATTATTTTTGCAAACTCTAATTTTGCATGTCATGTTATTTCGAAAAGGGTGAAGTTGTGCACGTTGTTGAGGTTGGGACAGGAAGTTTGTGGAGGAGCTAAGATTTTGAGGTGGGCTTTCGTTTTAAATAAGGACTATGTCCTAAATATTTTTACTATGTGAAAGGAGGTGAAAAATGTTTGTCTTGCCATGTTTCGTATTTGAATGAACCTATCTGAAGTGACTATGCACTATTTATTAGCACTAAAAATACTTGCAAGTATACAAGGTAGATCTAGTATAGCTAAAGGTCAGTACCGGGATATCGAACTCAGGGAATAAGATAGCAACTGTCTATCATATACTAAGCGTCATGTATTATTTAGAGACACATGGTTTTTGGGTTTGAATTTATAAACTAGACATAAAGAAATAAATAAATAACGGAAAATATAAAAATAAATAATATACAAAACAGGCTAAGGAATGTAGAATTTTAGGAACCACAATCAAAAGCTAAAATCCAAAAGAATTCCTTGAATTACGGTCTCTAGAGTTACTAAGCTATCACATATGTAAAACTATATCTTCTCTCGAAGCATATAATTTGTAGATTGCTACCTAGAACCGAAGTGTCCTTCCTAGAACTAAGGCAACAACTCCTAAAAGCTCCTAAGATAATTTTGCTTCATTCAAAGGCTCAAATCTCTCGATATTATTGGCAAAGACGTCAATTTCTCCTCTTTCAAATTAGACTACTCACTTCTCAGTTCTTGTAGTAAAATCCACATGCATTCATAAGATGACCAGTCAAACAAATGTATAAGCACAAGAGAAATCGAAATAACTACAAGAGCTAACAAGGAAAAACAATTGAATTAATAACTCAAAATCATAGCATATTACCAAAAATTCTACAAAAGATGTTTAATACTCATAGACAAGTAAAACAACAAAAAGTACTAGACATGAAGAAAAATAAAACAAAACCCAAGGTTGAATTATGCAATCTTCAGTCTTCTCTTGCCTGGATCTGCAGAGCTCCGCTCCAATGGAAGATGGATGAATTTAAGTGTGGAATATGGTATGGAAGAAGTATAGGGATGGAGAGGATTGGAGGCTCTGAGATCAATATTATGAATTAGGTTATGAGGTATATATAGGCTCGAAAAGGATTTATAATTGGTAAAAAACTATCCTCCAAGTAATAGAAAAGATGGTAATTTCGAATCCTACAATTAATAGGAGAGATTTGATATCACAAGGCAACAATTTCTTTCCTTTCTTCAATTTCCGCCAATTTCCGCCTAATTTTGACTGCACTGCGCAACGTTCGTAAAATGGCCATAACTTTCTCCACAGAACTCCGATTTAGATGTTCAAGGTACCCACGCGAAGCTCTTTCGAAGATGAAGAGAATGGTATGTATTAAGCACTGATTGGACTTCAAACTCGTTGGCAGATGGGCTCGAACAGAGGCTGCTGAACCTTGACACCTTTTTTGCACCTTTTTCTATCTTTTTCTATCATTTATCAACAAACACATCAAAATACCAAAATATATAATATATGCAATTTAAGAACATAATTTGCAAGATTGACATTTAAAACGAGCCAAATCTAGGCCTTAAAATCATGCAAATCCCGTGTTTATCAATCCCCCAAACTTAAATAATTGTTTGTCCTCAAACAAAACAAGAGAAAAACAAATTAAGAAACACGGATGTTAAGGACTAGACTTCATAGTTGCCTCAGTTTTTATAACAGAAAAATAAAGAGTTCGACAAGAATACAAACAAATCAAGCAAAGCTTATTAGTGCACTTTCATTACTAGCTCGTTGATCACCTTGAAGTACATGCGCTCACAAGTGTTTAGAAGCGTGTTTATCACTCACTCTCAAAGTGTATAAGGTGAAGAATATATGCTCTCAGATCATGCAACATGCAAAGTTTACCATAAGCTTGCTTAAAGTCTAATCCCTCCTCTACTTTATGTGATTAAAATCAAAAATCCGAAAGGTCTTTGTTTTAGGTTATAATGTAGGCTCTTTGGTAAGGTGAGGAAATATTTGGCTAAAAATTGACTAAACCCAACATAGCAAAAGTGATCAGTTTCTACTACATCAAACTCAACACCCAACCAATAATTCAAATCTCAGTAAATTCTATTCGTCCATATTTCTTCTCACTTCCCAAATTCCTTGATTTTTTTTTCTTTTCATTCTTCCTCTCTTTTTTTTTCTTTCTCGATTTTTTTTCTTTTCATTTTTTTTTCTTTTATACATCCTTTTTTTTATGCTCAACAAAATTTAAATTTCAAACCACATATGTCTATGCTACTTTCACATTTAAACACACTACTTTCTTTCTACCTTATCTCTCCAACTCTTTTCACAAGATATAAACTAACTTTCCCCAAGAGTGTAAGGATATTCCCCCTTTATTTAGCTTCCAAAGAAAAAGGGTTTAAAGACTCAAAGTGGCTAGCTAGGAAAAATATTTTGAGTAAGGTCAAAAATTTGTATATATAAAGTAGCTAAGAAGGATGGCCTAACGTCCTCTTTTATCATTTAAACACTATGTAGACTTAGGCAGACTGGGAGCAAGTTCTAGAAACAAGTACATGAATGCAGATAAATCACACAAGAAAGAAATTTATGGCTCAAGTCGCACAAGGTATAAGCATGATTCAAAGTAAACAAGCAATTCATTAATTGTGCACCTTTTAACAAAACTCTCAATTCAATGTATCAAGTCAACTCAAACAAAACATAATAGAACTTTTCATCATAGGCAACTCGGTCTGATGTCCCTAAACATGAGTATTTCTAAGTTTTCTATGTTATGCTCATGACTATATTAACCTCGGGTTTTAAAAAAAACAAAGAACAAAACTAACAAAAGTAAGCAAAAACAACTAAACTCACGGTCCACCACTTCATCCCCCCAAACTTATTCAAAACTACATTAAGAATAAGTTTGAAAAGTCGGTAGGGACGTGAGTAAAACACTTGTTGAGCAGAATTCATGGATTATTTATGGCTTGCTTAGTATCGTTGGATATGGCGTGTCTTCATACTCGGCATTTTCCGTGTCTTGAACGCTTCCGCAGTGTGTCTTTTCTTTAAAATTCTTTTAGCATTGAGAGTCAAACACTTTTCAAATTGTTTACGTTCCAATCTTTATTTCCTTAGAGTTGGTACTTTGTTGAAATGATAGTACTTTGTTTTTCTAAGTTTTCAGTTATTAAAATATTTTGGATCAATATGTTTATTTCCCCTTTTTTTTCCCGCTTCTTAAACCCTCCCCAAGTCACGATAAACTGTGTTTTCTATCCTTAGAAAATACGGGCGTGACAGCGCACGTTTTATTTTAGATCATAAGTTTGAGCTTGATTTTTTAGTAAATTAAATTGGTATTTTAAGTGTAATGAGAAATTACTTAATAAGAATACTTAATTAACTATATTATAGTACTAATTAAATATCTTAATTCTTACTTAGAATAGAAATAGGGTAAGTAGTTCGGGACGAGTCGAAACAGAAAAGTGCGACTAACATGGGATGGCGGAGTACAACACAACTTCAGAACTTTTGGTGTTCACTGCTATAGTAATAAGAAAGTTAATTCCACAATACCAGTCTTGATCTTCTCTTTGATGATGTGTCTATCCACTTCAATTTGTTTGGTTCTATCATGTTGTACTAGGTTCTCCAAAATGTTGATGGTTGTCTTATTATCACAAAATGACAAAGTTGAGATAGTTGGAAGCCAACCTCTTTTAATAATTTTTGGCGAACAAAAAAACTTCAATAATCACACTTCACACACTATGAAACTCAATTTCAATACTAACCTTATGCTTCTTGCTTCTCTATGTCACCGAATTCTCTCCAACAAATGTGAAGTTTCTTGTCTTGATTTCGATTCATGAATAAGAAATTTCTATTTCCAATTAGAGTAATGCTAAATGACCATAATGTGGTCAGCCATAAAAATAAAATATTAATAAAATATTGTTACATTTAATGCTTATTTACTTGGATTTAGTTCATCTTAAAATTAACAATTAGTTAATTATCTAAGACTAATTTACCCTTTGTCCCAAAATAAGTACACATAAAAAGACTAAGTCATCAAATCATCTTGGAACTTAGAATATGCAGCTCATTTTCGTTTCTTATGTCAGATATCTGCTCGGTTTTTTTTGTAAACTTTAATTTATTATTTTATATTTTATTATTTATTGTTTAATACATATAACTACTTTTTAATCAGAATATATGTATATCTTTATGATAATAAAATTTTATTATTGTTGATTGTATATATATAGATTCACTTACAAATGAAATAATTTAAAGTGTATTATATTTAACATTAATATTTAAATAACTTATAAATAAAATAAATGTAAACGTTATACTATACAATTATTTTACATACTAATTCAAACTTTTTGAGAAAATATTGTTCCAATATTACAAGTATATATAAAAAAATATATTCTGATTATATAAAATATTAAATTGATGGTTGGAGATTAATTGAAATCTTGAATGGTTCATAAAAAAAATTAGACACAAACTATTGTGCAATTCATAATAAAAATCCATTGAAATCCTCAATAATTCAATCAAATCAAATTAGTTAAATTATTAATTGAATATAAGATCAATTAGAAATTTTTTAATTTTATATTAAATCTAAAAATTAAAAAGAACTCTCAGTTGTTCAATACTGCAATTATACTGAATTTGAACACTTAGTTGAAAATCATTTGAGATGCTTAATTAACAAATTAAAAATAAAATCAATCAAAATTCCTCCATATAGAAAACATAAGTAATTATACCTTGCGTAAATTATTGCTATATAGTGCACACTCTTAATTTATGTCGGACAACTTTTAAGATAATTGGAAATCAAGTTCTTAAGTTCAAAACCATAGTAATATATAAATTGTTATTTATAAAATTTAAAATATATTTGGAAATAAATACTCCCTCCGTAGTCCGTCTCGTGCTATTTACACTTTCCTTTTTGAGTCGTAAATTAAAGATGGAGTAATTAGTGTAATTAAATTAGTATTTTAAGTATAATAAAAGAACAGTTAATAATAACATACTTAATTCACTTTAATATATTAATTAAACACCATAGTTCTTACTTGAAATATAAATAGTATTAGTAGTTTATGAAGAGCCAAACAAGAAAAATGTGACTAACATTACACAAGGTAGTAGTCAATTGTATAAAATGAATTGTCATTTAAAGATACAACGATACAATAAGCTCCTACAAAACAACAGAATCTTTATTGTCATAAACAAACTCAATTAATACGATATTATATACAATTAAATCTCCAATATAATATAATGTAATATATTGAAATTCACAATTACAAATTTTGAATCAAAGATTAATAATATTTCCACGTGATTGAAAATTTTAAATGATCTTAGACTTATTCCTAATTTCTATTGATCTCTTGGGTTTTAGGCATGGATTTTTTTATATTACTCCCTCCGTCCCGGATAATTCGTCCCACTTTGACCGGACACAGGTTTTAAGAAATGTAATGGAAAGTGAGTTGAAAAAGTTGGTGGGATGTGGGTCCTACTTTTAAAGTATTAGTTTTATAATAAAATGTGAGTATGAATGAGTTAGTGGAATATGGGGTCCACTACCAAAAATGGTAAAAGTGAAGTGGGACAAATTATGTGGGACGGACCAAAATGGAATACTGGGACGAATTATCTGGGACGGAGGGAGTATTTGATAACATATTATTGAATTATTAAATTTTTAAGTATTAGTTATTGAATATTACTATTTTGATTTGGGATATTTTGATTCCTACACTAATTAGTTAGTTATCAACCGACAAGTTAGTGTAGGAACCGATCAAAATTTCAATGATAGAGTTAGCCAAAATCTACAACCGATTAACTGGAATCGACAGAATAAGCAACCTCGTTACAATATAAGGGCAAATTTTTATTAATATATAATTCACATATATAAACAAAAATTTAAATAAATTAAAATAATAATAATTTTCAAATGTTCTTCAATTTAAGAGCAAATTTTGATTAATATCTAATTCATATATATAAACAAAATAATAATAATAATAATAATTATTATGCTCAATAGTAATATAATTTTCATACTAATTAGTAGTATACACACGTAAACACTATATAAATAAATACTCCTACTAAGTATATCAATCCATAAGATACTACTATATTATATTACCTACGTTCTATTCTACTCGCACTTTTATGTTTCAGCTCGTCTCAAACTATTTGTATTATTTCAATTTTAAGTTGTTTCATTATTAAGTGTTATTCTATTACACTTAAAATACTAATTTAGTTACACAAATTACTCAATCCTAAATTTACAATCTAAAATGACAGTGCGAATTGCATGAGACGAATCAAGTATATACTCCCTCCGTCCTCCTCTAAGTTGAGCATTTATATTTTGGCACAAAATTTTATATAATGTTGTTTTCTAAATTAAGTGGAGATAATAAGTAAGAGAATGAGAAAAATGATATTTCTATTTTTGGAAATATGTCATTTAAAATGAGACATCCTAAAAAGGGAAATAGTCCATTTAGAGTGGGACGAAATGAGTATATTAAAACAATTGATAATACTAAACCCTACTAAAATCTAATTTATACAAATATTATAACATAATTTATGAAATATATACAAATATTATACTAACATAATTTATAAATTATTTCAATTTTAAACGGTACTATGTATGAAAGTGACTAAAAATAAATAAATTAGGCTAAATAAACTTATACCGCCAATCCCCACTCCAACCATTCCTCGGACCCATTCCCAGACACCAATTCCCATTACTCAAACTCCATTGAAGAATTTAATACTCCATTAATTTTATTAGTAAAGGGTTATTTTGTAAAGACACGTAAACAATAAATACACTTGTTAATTTATTATTTGTTTGTTATGTATATTGACAAAAATATCCTATTATGGTCAGCCAAATTATACCCTCATAATAAAGGTTGTTGCATCATTTACACATTGTCAACAAAATAATGAATCATTAAATGATGATTAACTTTAAAAGGAGAGTTATTACGAGCGCTATTAATCTGCTGTGACTAGAAATTATAATATCAAATTCCAATGCTGTTTTAACAATTTAATTGGATTCAAATTTGTTTTCGAAAAAAAATTATGAAGAAACCTAATTATGAAATAATTACACGGATGAATATATTAAAAGATATCAACTCATGCACGATTAACGCACGTTCACATTTTGAATGTATTATAGATTCGAATAATAATCAAGCTTAGTTAAAAATATTACATTAATGGGATATAAATATAATCAACTATGGTCAAATCTTAACAATTAGATCTAAAGGATCTTGTAGTTCAAGTGGCTCAAATTTATTTTGTATTAATTAATTTAAAATTAGTCTTATTTATATATATTAGTTTTAAATATTATCTGAATGAAATGAATTAGTGGAAAGTTGAGTCTTTTTACTATTTATAGTAATAATGAACTGAGACTCCTTTTCGTGGACGAATCGAAATAGAAAAATGTGACTCTTATTCACCGATGGAGGGAGTATATGACAGTTTCATAATTCTCGTCATGACATTATATATCTATATTCTGATTGTTGAAAATATTAAAAATTTAATTAAAATTATTAAATTTTATTATCAAAACATATACAATTAGGATCTCGTAGAATCTTTATAAAATTACTGTTAATTAGTTATATTTTTTGTGAAAATTATTTAAATTGAGATAGAAGTTCAAAGTTTAGAGAATTTGCTAGAACCTATTCATTATCTAAAACATTTTCAACCAAAAATAGTACTCCTATACTACTGTAGTAAAGAAATGATCATAGGTAATATCACGAAATACAGAATAGAAAAAATTGAAGAAAAAAAAAGAAAAAAAAAATGCATAATGAGAAAGCAACTACCCCAATAACGGTTGGTTGGATTGAGAGATGCATCTCCACCGAACAAGTCGCCATTATCAATTCTTCAAGCAAACCAAGACGTCAATTCCATTTCTACCCACTCACTCACTCCTGCTTTTGTTTTCCTCCTGCATTGCTTGCTTCAGATCTCTGCATTCAATCTCTCAATTTTCTAGGGCTCTGCATTTATCCTTTCATACACATTGCCTCACTCTCCACTGATTCAGCTCCGTGCATTCACTTGATCGATGAGATTGCTGTGATTTGGTGCCTTGTTTTTTGATTCACCGATTCCTCTAATGGCGGTGGATTCGGGCCCTGTGACTCCTGGACAGGTCCGATTTCGATATAATCACTTCATTTCTGCTTCGATTTCACTTGATTGGGAGTTCCTGAACGGAGTTGAACATTTACTTCATTTTGGATTTGGACATTGTGACAAGTTTTTCTGACTAAACTTGAGGATTTTCAGTGGACTAGCTTGTAACGGTGACATGGTTTTTTTTGTGTGTGAAGCTTTGATTTCTCCATTATGAGTGTAGTTGTTGAGTTAGTTATGTCCTGATCGCTTGGGTTTAATGACTCCTTTAACCTATGTCTAGGTTTTAGGAATTTTTTTTGTATAGAATTTGCTGCTTTAATGAAAATCTACTTTAAGTTCTCTACTTCGAGTTTTTGGAATCTGAAGCTACAGTTTGAGTTATTGGTTAGTTTCATGTGATGTATGTGAAAATGCAGTTTTCTACTAGAAAATATTGCTCTGTATATCTGTGATCGTGCTTGTATGGCCTTTTGTTTTCGTGTAAGCTTGTACATTCTTTCGGGACAATTCAACTCTTTTTTGGCTTCAATTGGAAATGGAAATTTTCAGATGTTCTATGACTTGATTCTTTGTGAGGATCTAATGAGATAGATAGAATGAGGAACAACATACTTTCATCTAGCATTCCACTAGTTTCGCTTTATCGTCAGATAATATAATTGTGTGGATCTCCATTATCTTGATTAGAAGATAGCTTTTGAATTAATCATTACAAATGACTACATGAAAAGGTAGCAATAATTCATGCAGGGGATTTCTCATCTTTGAATATAAAATTAAGTGATTTTTGCAATTCTGCCATGGATGTTCTAATCTGTAGGTTGTAGTGACTTTTTGTCTCTTCTTGCTTGTGTAGCAATATTTGAGGATTGTCACATCCTTAAACTATTTTCCTTAGAAATCTCTACTTATGATTTTCTAGGTGTCGTTTCTGCTTGGTGTAATTCCAGTTATTATCACATGGATATATTCTGAGTGGTTGGAGTATAGGAAATCATCCTCCCTTTCTAAAGTGTAAGCTCCTAAGAATTCTCCTGTCTTGTCACTTTGGACCAAACCATTCTTATCAATATCATATCTTCTTCTGTTATTCATCTCCTATGATGTATGACTTTCTTTTCTTCCAAAAGTCATTCAGATAATAACCTGACTGAACTGGAAAGTGAAGCTGTCAAAGAAGATGAACGAGCAGTTTTATTGGAAGGAGGTCTTGCTAAATCGGCGTCTACAAAATCATCCAGTCCATCTATAAAGACTAACATAATTAGGTTGGTTTATCTTGTGAGTACATTAATAAATATAATTAGCTCTGTTTTATTTGAAATTTTTCATAATTAAATTGATGGATTCGTCTTACCAGCTGTGTGTGATTTACAGGTTTTTAACCATGGACGATGCATTTTTACTTGAAAATCGACTACTTTTAAGGGCAATGTGAGTTTCGTATGATGTTTTAATGTTTTGTTATGTTGTGTTGTTTCAGTTATAACTGGAAAATAACTCGCGCAGGGCTGAGTTTGGGGGAATTTTGTTCTACTTCTACGTATGTGACCGGACTGATATATTTTCAGATTCCACCAAGGTGCCATTATCATTCTCTGTTATTCTTGTTGCTATTAATAAAAAAATCTGATTGCAGTTATGCCTATCCGATCAAAGTTTAAGTCCGAGAACACTTTTATAACAATAAAACAGTAAACCTAATAAATATCACATTTATACTCCTGATACAAGGTAAAGAAATGCTATAAGTGTATAATAATACCTATTTTCTGTATGCTGTGTTACAACGAGAATAGGTCTTAACTATATTTCACATTTTCTATTGTTGGACAGAACTACAACCGCGATCTGTTTATTTTTCTGTATATACTTCTCATCATAACTTCAGCAATGACTTCTCTCAAGAAGCACCACGATAAATCTGCATTTTCTGGAAAAGCAATTCTATACCTTAATCGCCATCAGACTGAGGAATGGAAAGGATGGATGCAGGCAAGTATTCGTTTTTGTATAATTTGATGTTAAACCCACGAGTAGGTTTGAAGAAATAAAAAATAGGCTTGGTGCTGCCCCACGACCTGTAGGTCTGGCTTTCCCTCAGTGTATATTGATGTTTCTAACACTTATCAGATGACCATCTCTTTCTGCTGGCAAAGTATCTGAAAATGTACTATGTTTTTTATAGGTGCTCTTTTTGATGTATCATTACTTTGCCGCAGCAGAGATATACAATGCAATTCGCATTTTTATTGCTGCATATGTTTGGATGACTGGCTTTGGAAACTTCTCCTATTATTATGTTCGCAAAGATTTCAGTGTTGCTCGATTTGCTCAGGTGATGTTACAATCTGTCATTGTTCTTTTTTGCTTTCCTAACAATTGGTCTAACTTGACTGGGTTCTTAATGCAGATGATGTGGAGGCTCAACTTTTTTGTGGCATTTTGTTGTATTGTTCTTAATAACGACTATATGCTGTACTACATCTGCCCAATGCATACCCTTTTCACTCTAATGGTGTACGGGGCTCTTGGCATTGGTCACAAGTATAATGATATAAGATCAGTCATGGCTTTGAAGTTCCTGGCGTGCTTTCTCATAGTTATCTTTGTATGGGAAGTTCCTGGTGTTTTTGAAGTTATATGGAGTCCTTTCACTTTCCTTTTAGGTTTGTGATCCATTTATTTTTCCTTGTTACTTTAACCAGTCTCATTCTGTCTTTTCCAGTGATATTCATATCTTCAGTTAGGCCAATTCAATTTCAGTTAGCTGTATATGTTATTTGTGCCAGAGAATTGATACCTTGATTGTTAATGCTACTGACAGGGTATAGTGATCCTGCAAAACCCGAACTTCCTCGACTTCATGAGTGGCATTTTAGGTCTGGTCTTGATCGTTATATTTGGATCATCGGAATGATTTATGCCTATTTTCACCCAAATGTAATGTTCTAGCTTTCAATTTTCGCTGATGTTTCTTAGCATGAATTAGGAACTAAGACCATTTTGTCATTGGCTCATTGCAGGTTGAAAAGTTGATGGAGAAATTGGAGGAATCTGAGCTCAAGAGGAGACGTACCATCAAGACATCCATTGTTTCTGTTACCTTAATCGTGAGTCACTTAATCTATTGATTTATAGTGTGTGATGGTTGATTATTCCTTCTTCAGTTTTAATTTTCATTGAACTTAACTGCAAACATTGAGTTGTAGGTTGGCTACCTTTGGTACGAATACATTTACAAGCTAGACAAAATTGCATACAACAAGTTGCATCCTTACACATCATGGATTCCCATAAGGTATGTCCTAACACATTGTCTCAATGGCAGTTTCTTTTAAATTTTGTTAAGAGGAGAATTCTTCACAAGCTACAGCATAGCTACTGTCTGGTAGAAGCGACCTTCAAAGATATATTCTCATTTGTTCTATCCCTTTTTACAGTGTCTACATTTGTTTGCGAAATTTCAGCCAGAACCTTCGGAACTTTTCCTTGACACTTTTTGCGTAAGTCGTATAATGATTTTCTTTAGATCTCAACACTCAACAGATATTGGCATTATGACGCTACTTTTGCTTGATTGTAAGTGCTGCTTTGCTTTCTTTCCAGGTGGCTCGGGAAAATTACTTTGGAGACCTATATTTCCCAGTTCCACATCTGGCTGAGGTATGTGCTTATTTCTGTGTTTTAACAACTTAAATTCTTACATATGGTGATACTTGAACGCTGACCTTCAAATGCACCTGTACATCTTAACAAGAAAATCCTGCTTGAATGCTTACGGGTTTTTCTTGATTTTGTATTACAGATCTAATACGCCCAATGGACAGCCTAAATGGTTGCTATCCTTCATTCCGGATTATCCAATGCTCAACTTCATGCTGACAACTGCCATTTATATCTTGGTTGGTTATGTGCTGAATCTATATGCTGAAAATTACGAATATTCCTTTCTCGTTGGAAAATTTTTAATCTGTAATTTAATTGCTGCTGCAGATATCTTGTCGGCTTTTTGAGCTCACCAATACACTCAAGTCAGCTTTTATACCCACAAGAGATGATAAGAAACTGCTGTACAACTTTTTTACAGCGGCTGCCATCTCTGTGTGTTTGTATTCCATTTCATTCATCCTGGTTCAGATTTCTCGTTAGTCTGAGTAAGTTCCTTATCTGAGTACTAATACATTAGTGTGAGCTACTGATTAGCAAAATCCACCTACTCCGTTTATATTCCTAGTTGAGATTGGAAACGCTCCACCCTAGTCATCGGAATGTCATGGTTTGGGCTGTTGAATACCATTTCCCTTTTTAACATCTTTTGCTGTCATATTAACTAGTTTGGTGCAGATTTCTACATAAACAAGCTAAGAAGGCGTAGTAGAAGGCTCGGCTCGGCTCGGCCCGACATGTAGAAAGGGAAAAGTAGGGAGGCGATGGTTCAGTACCAGCAATTTTGTGAGATATAGCTGCATTCCATTTCTGGGCTCTGATTGAAGAATGATGGGAATATCAGTGCTATTTACATGTTTAATGAGAAAAAAAAAACATGGAAACTGGAAAGTGTATATTGTTACACGCACATTTTATATTCATATTCTTTGATTTCTCTTATGCAAAAAAATGTTTATAGGGTTTCAATTGGTGATCTAGGTTCCTGTTAGGTTGACAACTTTCCTAAGAGAAATAGTTGAAGAGAAATAGTTAAAGTACAAAATATTTATATGAATACATACTTTTATCAAATAACAATGGATAGATAGTACTGGTATATTATATTGCATTACATTATTGTTATTAAATTAAAATATAGCCAGCTTCATTAGCTTGTACTTAAGAGACGGGTTTTCAATAAAGTTCTGGCCTTAATAAAGACTATATTAATAAGCATCACAAAATACTCTCTAATGTCAACTTTACCTTTAAATATACATTATGAATTTAGAGTTAAATTAGCCAATACTATTCATAATTACTACTTAAAGTCAATTATTGTACTCCTTCCGTACTAAAAAAGAAATGGATAAACCTGTAAATGACACAAGTTTTAATATATAATTGGTAAAGTAAGAGAGAGGTAAAAAATAAGAGATGAGAGGAAAAAGATAGTGGAAGATGTTAGTGGATTGTGGAATCAAATTAAAAAGAGTGAACTACACAATTGATCCTGAACTATGCCTTTCACACGCAAACGGACCCTAAACTTTAAAAATATCATGGGTTAGTTCCTGGATTAAAGTGTAATCACATTCATGGTACTTTTTCACAATTTATCAGACCAAAAATATCCCCAAGGCATGGAGGACATTTTTGGACTTTCATATCTAGGTACTGGATATGATATTTTCTCTATCTCTCTTTAGTATTGGATATCATATTTTCTTATACTTTAAGTGTCAGAAATGATATTTATCACTTCTTTTTTTTAATCACATTATGTCAAATCCTCTTATACCATGATAATATACCGAAAATATGGTATGTATCGACATTACTGATGTACCACAATATAGATCGGATTATTGGTATGTGCCGTATACACCGATTGAAATAATAGTATAATTTATTTCTAAGATTAAAACCATAAATATATCCATTTAAAATTTTTGAATATTTTGATTAGGGTGTGTTATATTGCTAACTCACCCTTAAATTACTAACTGTAACTAAATGATACGCATTGGATCATTAAATCAAGACACAAGATCATTAAGTCACGATAATGAATACAGTATACAAAAAATGTCAATTAAGGGCATTAATGTCAATTAACAAAAAGTTAGTTATAACTAACTTTTTAAAAATATTTTAAAACTTTAAATGCATATAACTATCTCGATTTACATTATTTTTTAACACAACATATATCAAATTAAAGATAATTTTATAAGGATTCCAACAAGATCCTACATGCATATGTTTCGATGTCAAAGTTTGATAATATTTTTCATGAATTTTCATCTAATTCGTGTATCAGATTATGTCAATACAACTTGCAAAATATGTCAATATAGTATATGAATAGTGTCAACATGAAACTATATTTACGTTTTCATGTATTTGTGTTGACATATTTAATACACTATATTGACAGAATGTTCCTCAATCCTAAATTTGGTAGTTATTCTTATATTTTCAATATTAAAAAATAAAAAACGAAATTACACATGGCAATTTATAGAATATTAGATCTCCAAGCTTCTATGGTCTTAGATTAATTGTAGTTAGCGATTAAGGGGTGAGTTAGCAATTGATCAAACCCCTATTTTGATTATATATTTGAAAAATATTAATAGAAAAAATAATCTCTGAAGATTCACATAATCACACATCCGTCGCAATCTCACATAATCTTATTCTCTTCTCATTTTGTTGTTCTACATCGTCAATCTTTGGCGACGTCCTCCGCTCTTCTCAACTCGCGAGTGGTTCCTATACTCTCAGCCCTACAGCGGTGCCCGTTAGTAGACTCAACACGGCTCCCGCCCATGGTCGCCAAAGTGATTAAATGAGTATTTTATTTTGATGTTATATTCATAGTAGATTCATGATTTATAAACTATACCTTCCGTACAGTATAGTGTACCAAAGTTCGGTATAATGATATAGTATACTAAAATTTGGTATACCTTACATTATAATGGTATGATATATTGAAGTTTGTTACAATATAGTATAACGGTACGATATACTACCTCTGTCCTATTAAAAATAAAACGTTTTTCTTTTTGGGTTGTCATCATCTCTACTTTTTTTCCAGCTCCCTTACTTTACTATCTCATCATTAAGTTACAAAACAACACTATATAAAATTTCGTGCCGAAAAACAAATGTATCATTTCTAATGGAACGAAAGGGAGTATGAAATTCAGTATACAGTACAATATAACAGAATGGTATAGTGTACCAAATATCGGTATACCAAAGTTTGGTACAACATACCAAAATATCAATATGATAACCGTAGTGAAATAATCCAATTCCGAAAGTTCGGTATACAGTAATTCGATATGCCGAAAGATTCGATGCAATAACTGTTAGAGTTTGTATACTAGAAATCACGTTTCGAGTGATTGAATACTGTAAAACTCTTATTTTATTTTCCAAGGAATAAAACAGATTATTTTTGTCATAATGTTGTTATATTTTAGATTTAATGGATGTTAATGCATGTTTAAATGTATAAGTTAACTTAACAAAGTCTAAGTCTTTGTTTTAGTAGACCGGTTGTGGGCGGCGTCCACTTTAAGGTAACACGGTTAGTCCTAAACAAAGAAAAAGAAGAATTTCACAACCTAGATGGAATTAGACTATCCATCATGAAAGGTTGCAATGTCAGTCCGCATATTTCTAAGCCTTACTGAAATAAGATGACATTGGTGCGATAAAGCACTGAACGAATCTATCTACTGAAAGGCGAGGTCTTTATAAATATTTGTTTCTTAATCAATGTAGGTTAGCATTGAGCATACGGTATTGATTATGCATTACTTTGACTTATCAAATGGTGCGGGTTTTTCGTAACACAATAATCCTGATATATTGGGTAGTGGTGATTAATATCTAGCGGTGCTAGGATTGCTATTATATTGAATCATGCGCGAGGTGAGTCTCGTTTGATAATGTCCTCAAGAGGAGCGCGAAACAAGGTTTTATTATTCGGAACCTAGCTAGTTGGAGTTTGATTACTCTATGAATAATAAATAAGCGTTTCATGTTAAGTCCACTCTTGGAATTAAAAAGAAATTAATTAATTAAGTCCATAGCAGACATTAATTAATTAATAGACATTTTTATCTTAAGCGCGGGAAATGAAAGTTAAAACGGAAACCCGGATTACTTATAATTTCGGATTTGGATGGGGAGAGTTCAATATTACTTCTGTAGTGGCTGCTCGTAATATTCCAATTAAAGCTTATATTAAATTGTAAGTTCAATTTAATTAGTAAAAAGTAAATTGGATGAGCCCATATCCAAAACCTTCCATAGATCTCTGTCTGGGCTCAAAAGGAACTTAATATAAATAGGAGAATAAAGGAGACAGAAATCATAAGTTTTAATAGCTAAAATTTTCTTCCCCCTCTAGTAAGAGGAGTTCGAATTTCTCCAAATTGGAAAAAGATTTCTTCTGTCTTCTTTATTTAAGTCCTAGTATTCCGGTGAGATCAGCCCACACTGATATTGGAGTACAGTTCGGGAACCAGAGAGAAGATCCGTGGTCTAGTATTCAAAGCGTCACGTGGAGAAGTCGCTAGCCATCATCAATTCGTTGGAGAATTAATTAGGTATTATTTCTGCTCCGTAGAAAAGCATGTTTTATGCTTCAATGTTCTTAAAGCATGATTAATTCAAGTTATGAGCATGATACATGTGAGAATTACGCGAATAGCTTTTGTCTAAATAATCTGCTAAATAGATCTGATTATTACGTAATTTATTTGTGCGATTAATAATTATTAAATTATGATAATCCGACGCACGCTTCCGCTGCCAGTTCCTTCAATAACAATATAATATTTTCTAAAACTGAGATTTTCGGTACGGTTACGATATGAAACTTTTAGTACGGTATACCCTACAAACCCCTAATCTATGTTGGGTTTGGGGTGTTAGTCATAGGCCAACGTGGGCTACTTAATTTGGGTCAAATAATCTCAGATGTCTAAAACAAAAATTTGTACACCCGTTATATTTCGTAAAAATGATTAAATAGTTGTACCTTGAATGCTATATTTTTTCCACACTAAGATAATGACATTCTTACATCTATTTATTACATCAAAGACTAAAAGTCTGAATCTCATTTTGAACGATACAATTTCTCCAAATTCCGTGAGCACTCCTCATCTAGTCTGCTTGCATTTGATAATCTATTGAATTGCATCAACATGGGAGAAGCCGGTCAATCAGGTACATTTTATTTGCACAAAATACATATGAAAAAACATAATCAATGTTGATGCTTTCTTGAAATCTCGTTCTCACAGTTGACGAGCAAATCGAGACTCCTTATGATCCCTCGATCCATCAACGAAGAAACGTGCATTCGTGGGGCCGTTTGTTAGCTTACACACTACTAATTCTTGTAGGAGAATCAAGCTCAACTTTGCTAGGTGGACTATACTTCAATGGAGGTGGAAACAACATATTCTTGGTTGCACTTCTTGAATTTGTTGGCTTCCCTATTCTTATCCCATTCTACATCTATTTTTCATCTCGATCAACCTATTCGATCTACGAGGAATCATCCAACAAGACTACCATGACCATAATATTATACATGTTGCTAGGTTTGCTTGAAGCCAGTTGTAGCATTATGTATGCAATCGGACTCCAACAACTCCCGGTGTCCACATATTCACTCATCGGCACTACCCAACTTGGCTTCAACGCCCTCTTCGCCTTTTTCCTCAACTCAGAGAAACTTACCCCACCCACACTTAACGCGGTGGTCCTCCTCACCATCTCCTCCGCCCTGCTCATTTTCCAACCCAGTCATTACAAAAATGATTGGGTTGAAAAAGGCAGGGCAGAGAACTTTAAGGTGGGTTCTTTTTGCACCCTGGTGGGGTCTGCGCTTTATGCGCTGACCCTGTCACTGATAGAACTAGTCTCTGACAAAATTATAAAACAAGAAACATTTCCTTCAATTTTGCACATGAACATTTTTGAATCCCTAATCTCCACGTGTGCCATCGCGGTTCCTCTCTCGTCTAGTGGAGGGTGGCCGGCGGTAATGAGAGAGATGGAAAATTTCCAGCACGGGAGGGTGGCGTACATGGCAGTGGTCACCACATCCGCTGTTGCGTCACAACTTCAGGCGATAGGATCCGTCGGCCTAATTATAGAGGTTTCGTCATTGTTTTCGAATGTGATTGCAACGGTTGGGTTGCCGATTGTTCCGATTTTGGGAGCAATTTTCTTCCATGAAAGTTTGGATGGGATCAAGGTCATCTCCATCATCTTAGCTGTTTGGGGTTTCACATCTTATGTGTATCAGTACCGTTGAGCAGTGTGTAGGGACTTTCGTGTTTCAGATTGAATTGCAATTAATGTTATGTAATAGATATACAAAATGTAACGTAACTGAAGATACAACTATCAGACATATATGATGCACATAAAAGCAAACTTTAGTTTAGCACATGACACCGAACACACAATTTCCAAGTAAAATGTTAAGTACTTGTCAATCATGAAAATATAGCCTAGTTAATAAATTCAGGTGCATATCTTTGATCTTCTATAGCCTAGTGAATTAACTTATAAATTGATTAAGTGCCAAATGGTCAACTTAAATATTTACTAGTAGTACATCTTAGTTAAAATCATATTACATCTTAATACTTATATAAGTTCTTGAAATATTTTATGAAATCTATACTTTTACTAATATCTTTATATATATATAGTAAATGCTTCTAGTTTAAATCACACTTATATATATTAGTATAGTGGAGAGTGATCAATTGCTAACTCATCCCTTAGTTGCTAACTACAACTAATTTAAGATCATAAAATTTTAGAAATCTTGTGGTCTACAATTTGTCATGTGTAATTTCGTTTTTCATTTTTTAATATTAAAAAGATAATAACAACTATCAAATTTAGGGTTTAGAAATACAATGTCAATACAGTGTATGAAATACATCAACACGAAGACATAATAATGTCAACACAATTTCATATTTACATTTTACAAGCATAATATTGACATATTATGTAAGGTGTATTGACATAAATCTGTTCGTCAAAAATACGAAAATTCAAAAAAAAATTCAATTTTTTTTCAAATTTTGACGCCGGAACATATGCATGTAGTATATCGTTGGAATCCTTATAAAATTATCTTTAATTTGATATGTGTTATATGAATTTAAAGTTTTGGGATTTCTTTTAAAAGTTAGTTATAACTAACTTGACATTAATACCCCTATTGATTTTTATTGGAATTAATCCTATAGTCTTATTGACGTTTTTTGTTGATCGTATTGACATTTTGTGGTTAATGATCTAGGCCTTTAATTTGAATATCTAATGGCTATTATTGAGTTGTAGTTAGCAATTAAGCATTGAGTTAGCAATATAAAACTCCCCTTAGTACTATACTTTATTTATCTTAAAAAAAATTAATTTATATTGATGATCTGTATTTCATCTTATTTAATGCGTACTAAAATAAATACGAAGTATTTAAAATATTTATGAGATCTAAACGTTTACTAGCATGCTCCAAAAAATAATATTCTGTATTTAAAATATTTATGAGATCTAAACTTTTACTACCATACTCCAAAAAATAAGTTTACTACCATACTCCAAAAAAAAAAAAAAAGTTTACATTTTAGTTAAGAAACGTAAATCTGGCGCCTTACACCACTCGGCCAAACTGTCTAACGTTTCACATTTTAGTTAAGAAACCTATTAATAATCATTATTAACATATATAGTTTGTAGCTAATGCTTTGCATGTATAGCATGCTAAAAATGCTCAATCATTTTTGGTTGTAGCATTAATTCTCCTTTAACTGAACCGGTAATATTTTGACACGTATTAATGCACTCGAACATAGGCAATTTAGGTGGTGTTCGATTTTCTAGATAAAATAATACTAAGATATAATTTATGATTGAATTGTGAGATTTTTTTAGTCGAAGGGGATTAGCTATGACTAATTATCTCAAGTCTTATAAATCGAACACCCCTTTAAAGTAAAAGCAGCATAAATTATGGAAGTGGGCGAGTTTTAGCTCAATCATTACTACATTGCCATGAAGGGATCATAAGTTCATAGCACATCTAATTTCGATGATCTAACAAAATTCAGAGCCACTATATTGCTACAAATACGAATGTTAATAACGTATTCAAAAGAATTAGGTGGAAGATTGTGAAATATTTGGAAATAATCCCTCAACTATTGATTGATTAATCTTAAGCACACTTTTGAGAATAGGGATGTGATCATACATCCTTTTAACTGCGAACTACAACTAATTTAATACCATAGGATTTAGAAATCTTATAGTCTATAATTTGAGTCATGTGTAATTTCGTTTTTCATATTTTAATGTTAAAAAGATAATAACAACTATCAAATTTAGGGTTTATGAACTCAATGTCAATATAGTGTATACAATATATCAACACGAAGATATGAAAATGTCAAAACAATTTCATATTGACATTGTGCAAACATTATATTGACATATTATGTACGCTATGGTGATATTACATGTTTCTTGAAAAATACAAAAATTCATGAAATTTTTTTCAAATTTTGATATCGAAACATATGTATGTAGGATCTCGTTAGAATCCTTATAAAATTATCTTTATTTTGATATATGTTATACGAAAAAATAATTTAAATTGAGATAGTTATATGCATTTAAGTTTTGAGATATTTTGTAAAAGTTAGTTATAACTAATTTGATGTTAATTGACGTTAATACTTTTATTGATATTTTTGTACATTGTATTGATACTCGGAGTTGAATAATCTTAACACTTAATTTGAAGAACTAAAGCCTATCATTGAGTTGGAGTAAGCAACTTAAGGTTGAGTTAGCAATATAAGACACCTTCTGAAAATATATCTAAATTTTGTTACCAAAATGTAAATCTTAAATATTGGGACAAGAGTATGTTGCGAGACTATGTTTTCATGGGGAGATTACCATAAACAGAATTAAATTGAACTAGAACAGAAACAACAAAACGTGAAGGAGAATCAACCGAGTTGAGTAGTCCTCTTTTCACAAAATGAGATACGTCTCGTGTAGTGCTCTCGAAGTGGCGTGTCACCTCCAAAGATAAAGCGGCTAAGTTTTGTTCACTGCAGCACCGCACAGATAGAACAAGCTCAGGCGAACTAGGTAAGGTGAGGGACTGAGGCCAAAACTTCAACAAAAAACTATGCAAAGAGGGAGAGAGTGCTTATGATGCAGAGAGTGCTTTGTGGATTGTGTTGGTGGAGAATACTTGGAGTGGCTACTCTATTTATTGGGGCTTGGACCAAGCTCCAAGCCCAAAGAATAACCCAAAGACTAATTATCAATATCCAAGTCCAATCTAAGTCAAAGGCACAAGGGTTGATTTTGAAGTTTTTCTTAAAAAAAATTGAATCAGCTACTGTGAAACAATAGGAATACAATATATCACGGGTATAAAGAAGCATTGCTACATAATCGTATAAACAAGCTGCAAGTTCAAGATTACAAAGTTACTCTTTTTAAGAACACTGCTACAGAAATAACATACTAAACTGAAAATTTAGCATATTTCCATCAAAAGCTACAACTAGATAATCATCAACACTATTCCACAATAATTATTAAACAACAGATATGGCAAATCTTTGCTGGCCAAGAATATGAAATCTTGGCTACAAATTTATAGGCAAATATGCTGCTTAGCATTAAGACATTAAACCAAGAAATGATCTTGTCAGCTGACCTGGCAATCGATCGAGCTCTACTCATTCGAGCTTCCAACTCCGAGCTTCTTCACCTCCACGCGGAGGGACTTCAGATAACGGACAGCTTCATCAAGCACAGCAACAGAGCTCATCCTGTTAGCACCGGGAACGATCCCTCTCAACGCCTTCACCATTTTCCTCACTTTCTGGCGTTTCTTGTCGTTGCCACGGTTCTCATTCGACTTCTTGAACAGGGGCCGGCTCCTCTTGGACACGGACTCGTAGTTCGAGCACGAATCCGGGGAGCTGCACTCGTAGACGCCGTTTGTTCGCCCTGTGCTCACTTCATCATCGGATTCTTCTACATATTCCGTACCTAGAAGAGCATCAATGTCATCCGAATCTTCTTTCGGTTGAGATGTCGTAGCTTCTCCTTCGTCATTCGAAGCCTTTAGACCGACGGTCTCTTGGAAGAGAGCCGTATGGACACCAAAACCGGGATAGAACATTTTGGAGCTTATCTCCGGGTGGAGCATTATCTGGCTTCGGTTCTTGGTTTGGTCGAAGATTATGAAGTTTCTTGGGCAGGCATCGGTGGGTTGTATATCAATGTTGCCAAAAGGCATACGGGGTTTGATATTGTCGGGGGCGACGAGCCCATCAAAGAGAGAAGCCATATGAGCATTTTGCGTGCAATAGCCCACTTGATCACCAAGAGGGGGCATCGGCTTTTCAGGGAAGTTTGGCAGGTTGCTATGCATGAAAGCTTGTCTAGAAAGTTTTTCAGGAAACAAATACGAAGTGGCTTGTAATGATAACGATTCAGTTTTGGACAGAATTTGGGGAAAAGAAATAAATTCTTGAGGAAAGGCTAAAGGTTGAACTAAGTTGTATCCATCAAGGCTAAATGGGGCAGACTTTTATCAGTTCTAAATTGATTTCACCCAACCAAATGATAACAAATGTCAATTCTGATGCCCAGACTACGTAACAGGCTTAAGCAACTGACGGAAATATTCAGCCTGCAAGCAATAGATATGCAAGAAAATAGTTTAGAATCCAATTCAGCAACAAATTCAAACATGCAGGTCAATCGATTCGTCGTGTATCATCATCAAGCAAAAGCAAGAACCGAGTGCACTACAAAATGCACACGCATGGTTAAAATAGTACTATTACTTAAACACGATCCTGTCACATTAAAGATAAACAATAAACTAAAGAACGACTTGAAAAGAATTGAATTTTAAGCCCTATTAAATTAAATGATCTAGAGATCTTGACATCGAAGGCCTTTTAAGAAATGTTTAATGATTCAATGCAAGACATGCACTTATAAGACATTCACACTGTACCAAATTAATTAAAATGATACAGTATGATTAATTCTATCCAAAACACCCTAGATCTCAAGTATAATGACTTTACAAGAAATGCTAACACAAAGTACCAAGCATTTGTCCTGAAAGAAGACACCCCCCTTAATAGGAAAAACAATCTATACCATCAATTGTAAGTTGTAATGTTTAAGTGACTCGATTGTAGAATAAGTAATTGAAAAGGGAAAATTACACAACTTCATGGAAAATACAAAGAAAGCACTAACCTGTCTAACTTGCATCAATTGGTAAAAAGCAATGCTTCCAATACTCATATTAATCTGTGCCAGTTGTTTTGCTTTCTGATTTTTCTTTCGAGAGACAGCAATGCGCATTCTTCTCACTTCACCCACCACGACAAAATATAGCTAGTAGACAAGTCGACCAAAATAAGGCAGCTCAAAAAAACTTGTCTGCAAGAAACAAACTCAACAGGTTATTCGAAATATATCAGATTACTCAAAAGTTGAAGCAAACTAAATAAGAAATTAGTCTGCGACAACTCAAATAGGTGCAGAAAGGAAATTTAGGGTTCATAAACCCCCCATTAGGGATTACAATTCCCAATCACAATCAAGTTGAACTTTTATTATTTCAAAGGCACATAAAAATTACTCCCTCAGTCCCAAGATATTAGACTCATTTCTTGTGGCACAAGAATTTAGGAGGTGTTGTTTAGTTGTGTAAGTGGAATTGATAATAAAGTAGATTTTTACCATAAATAGAAATGGCTCAAGTATGTTGGGACACCCCAAAGTGGTATACGAGTCTAATATCTTGGGACGGAGGGAGTAAAACACAACGAATCTGTATAAATTTCATGCTTCAACATGGGTATGTAAACTACTATTTGGAGACCCTAAAACCATACACATTGTTCCAAAAACAAGCAAGCAATAGGTTTGAAGATGCCATACAAGACCGCAATGAAGTACTAACATTTATGCATCATACACATATCTATCAATGTAAATCAAGCATTGAAGTTTGCACAAATACAAAAATGCTAATATGGAAAGGGCATATGCTGAGAACTCACCAAATGGAATTGATTTATAGGATAACGAGAAAGAATACAACCAATCGCAGACGCTTCCCAAAATAATTCGGAGATACCCACGGCATGTTGATCTACTTCTTAAGCTCAATAAATTTAATATGTATGACACCTACCCCTTTCTGTAGCACAAACAAACATAATCAAAGACAAATCAATACCAGTTGTGAATAATTGATGTATACATATAAACAGCATAACAGTATTATATCACGAAATCAAGTATTTAATCAAAATAATTCAAGAAAGCTAAAACAGTTGCAACCAAATCAACTCTTTAACTATGAGGAAACACTGTATTATATCAGAGAAGGAGAGAAATTCATCAAACACTTAGGATCTCAGGCTTCACAGCACATTAAAGTGAAAAAAACAAGAAACTATAAAAAGTAACTATCAGAAATGCAAAATCACATCCATAAAGAAAAAATTAATTCTTCACTATGTTTTAATACAGCTCAAAAATAAAAATAAAATTCTAAAACTGCAAAACCTAATTTCTTCAATAAAGGGCATAAATCTGATATCAAAGATGCAACATTTCCAGAACAATTAGAAACACATAAAAACCCCAGATCGCTTTCACAAATCACAATCTCAGAAAGCCCCAAAATGATCAGAGACGGATCATGAACAAACAAAAACTCAAATCACAAAAGTTTATAGAAAAAAAAAAAAAATCGAAGTTCCACTAATCAAATCATCCACACCAAGGCAACAATCAACTAATCAACAGAATCAACACAGTTCAAAACGAAATCAGAAAATTTGAGCAGAAACAACACGAGCTGAGCTTAAGCTGAGCGGCGAAGATTACCAAGAAGAAAATGAAATAAAAAAACCCACAGCAGAATCGGTTGTTCAGAGGGAATAATGAAAGAGGTGATATTTTTGGTGAGTGGGAGAGAGAGGTTGAAAAAAGTGGTGGTCCTAGTGGAGGATTGGCGTGTGAAGATTATTAAATGCAGTAAAAGCATGGAGAGGAGAGAGAATGAATGCAACGGAGGTCCGTTGGATGATGCGGTGGTGGCCGTCGGATTGGGCGAGCACGCGTGATGAGAAAAAGGTAGGCGTCCACGAGGTGTTTGACAAAATGCGTATCTAATACTGGAATTCGTAAAAATATTTAATTCAAACCTTTTGACATTTTTTATTTCTTAAGTACATTTATTTACTCTGCGTTCTAGAAAGATATTCCATCCGTCCCAAGATATTAGATTCGTGTAACAATATCTCTTAAATTTCTATGTCTAAAAAAAGTGAGTCTAATATCTTGGGATGGAAAGAGTACTTTTTTTTAGCTAGAAATTAAAGAATTGATAAATAAGTTTGTATGAAATCCCCTTTCTAAGTTGTTTGAAAAATATTTTTTATACCAATAATTAGTTGAAATTTACTCTCTCCGTCCCGCTTTAGCAGTCCCATTGACTTTTCTGCTATCTTTTTGTAAAAATGATAAAAAATAGTTAAAGGGGAGAAATGGTAGATTAAGAGAGAGAATAATATAGAGAAGAGTCTTATCTACATACATTATTGGTTCTCTTACTTTACCATTTCTTCACTTTAACTATTTTTTATCATTTTTACAAAAAGATGGTAGAAAAGTCAATGGGACTGCTAAAGCGGGACGGAGGGAGTATTTCAGTACAATAAATAATATTCTTTTACTATACCCATTCTTGTTAAAAATATGTTATTTAATTAAACAATGTTGTGTTGGATTAATTAATCTATGTTGGAAAATTTAAACACAAGTAGTGAATAATTTTACGTAATTAAATTATTTATAATTAAACAAGGGTTCAATATTACTTTACGCAGTGATCATAATCAATATCAATCAATACCACTGTCAAATCATCGTCGAATCTTTCGGTACACATTTGAGTTCGGGGTGGTAAAATGAGTAGCGGATAATGGGTAATTCTCATCTCGACCCGCTACCTGTCGGTCTTAGGTTTCTGTTACCCGACGATAACGGGATATGATAGTGTGTTTTAGAGTTTTGCAGGTAACGGGTATACCAATTATTCCAGATAACATCCGATATTATTAATAATAGACATATACTACCTCTATCCCATAAAAATATGGGTAATTGGTAAAGTAATATAGAGGAGGAGAATGATAGTTAAAGTAGTGTTAGTTGGTAGTAGGACCTACATTATTAAATTGATACTCCAAAAATAGAATGCACATATTTTTGTGGGGCGAACGAAAATGGAAAGTGCATATATTTTTATGGGACGGATGTAGTACTATTTTTTAATACTATAGAATCTAAGAGTTCTTTTGTAAATTTTTATATTCCAACGAACATACAATTGAAAACACACCGGAACTAGTCATAGAATGTCCCCTAACTTTTATTCTCAATCTATTCAAAGTTAACCATCGATATTAATATAGTAAATTAGGGAACATTGTCGATTATTAGAGTTTTTAAATTTTCTATCAGGGTTTTAGGTCGGGTACGGGATACCCAACACGGGTATCGGGTAATCCTGATTTGTCGTGGGACTGATATTGGGACAAAAAATTTGACTAAAATCAAACCGGGTATCCGACTTGTTGAATGCGGGTATCCGCAGGTAACCCGTTTTGCCAATGGTATTTGTTGTAAAAGGAAAATATAAAATAATTTAATAATACTCTCTCGTTTCATTAAAATAGACTATGTTTGCTATTTTTATCCCTCCACTAATAAGGAGAATTATTTTTTTAACTAATAAAGCTTTAAACAATTTTTCTTTTTTATTTTCTCATACTTTATAAATCATACATTTAAACTCGTAGTATCTCAAAATATGTTTTTGACATTGGTGGAATATAATAAATAAATAAATAAAAAGAAAAAGAGAAGCATGCTTTGATATGAAGTGTGAATGATTTGGCGACTGGAGCAATGTGGAAAATTGAAAGCCAATGAGGCAATGAACCACGCGAATCCAACATTCTTCAATTTCATTATTTAGAGGTTGCTGACAAAGTCAATCACCAATCAAAATCCTCTCTGCCATTCCAGTTAAAGATAATCTTATATTTTATACTTTTTTTTTTATTATTTATAGTCTTATTTTGATTCAGTATAAATTTTAAGAAATTATTTAATTTTATAAAAATTTAAAAAAATAAATTAAAGAAAATGAATTTCAATTTTATAAATTTTATAATAAAATATGAATGTAATAAGTTAAAATAAACAATTCCTCTTATTTAAAGTGATTAAAAAATAAAATTTAAAATTACTAATATCCAAAATTTATAAAAATGAGATATTATTTTATAGACGAAGAGGATAAATGTTAGGTCATATTGACTTGGTCAATTTTTCCTTTTTGCTTGTGGCAAGAATATGGATGGTAGCTCATAACTCAATTAATAAATTATACTGTAATGATTGCAATCAAGAATTTAGAGGTGAAATTAATAATCACGATATTCAATCAATATCAATATTAATCTGCCCATTATGTACGACAAATTCAACCAATCAAACGATCATTCTAATAAATTCGTTTCATATTTGCCGTCATAAAGTTAGACTAATTAAAACTTGGGCCATAGCATTTTTAAATAAAGGATTTTTAATTATAATTAAAAAAAATTAATCCACAATTATAAGAAAATAACGGTAAATATCAATCTAAACTTCTACAAACAAGATGACTGAATCAATTAAAATAAAATATTAGCACGAGATAGTTTAACATATTTCTTATTTTATTATATATTCGAGACATCACTTTCTAGTAACGACCATTTATGTTCTTATCCGGTTGGAAAAAAGAAAATGATATATTAGTCCCATTATCCACAAAGTTTAGACCATTTCATATAAAATGTGTCAAAAATCATAGTACTATCTAATAAACGCATAGTAGTAAAATAATAAGAAAATTATTATTGAAACATGAATTGTATTCACATATGAACATGTCTCAAACCATCTTTTTGTGGTCATATATCATGTGTAAAACTACCTCACCACAAAATAGGTCAAAATAAACATTCAAACTCACTTCAGATGATAAATAAATTTAAATTTGAATTTATTGGTCACCCAACCAAATAGCAACAGGTTAATTTTGTGCTAATCTAATTTTCTTTTGTTAGATCAAAAGTTTTCTTCGTCATACTCAAGAGCATCCACAATGGGGCGGACGATGCGACGGACGATGCATCGTCCGTCGCATCGTCCGCCACTTTGGCATCGCGGACGATGCGATGGACAATGCTCACGCGTTTTCTTTTTTTTTTTTCCAAAATTTTTTCTTATTTAAACACCACAATTCTCTGCCATTTCACACACTCCAATTTCACATCTCTTCAATTTCTCTTCAATTATTCTCTCTCATCTTCTCAAAAATGAATCCTGACGACTACGATTTGAGTACATCGGATGGCTGCAGACGGGCCTTGACTCGAGCCTTGTTCGATGCCGTTAATGAAGTCGCGGTGGAATGCTTGGCACAAATGCAGCGGGAGCAGGCAGCGGCGGCGGTGGCGCAGGTCCCTCAGCCGATACGACGTCGGACGTATGCCCCGCGCGAGCACGACGTAGCTCACGAACGTCTGTTCGTAGATTATTTTGCCGAGAATCCACTGTGGGGCCCGAATGTTTTTCACCGCCGTTTTAGAATGAGCCGAGATCTTTTTCTCCGCATTGTGCACACGTTGGAGGGACGTGATGTATACTTCCAGTATCGGGAAGACGACATCGGCAGACCCGGACTTACGCCGTTGCAGAAGTGCACGGTTGCGATCCGGCAGTTGGCCTACGGCACCACAGCGATATGTTCGACGAGTACCTTCACGTCAGGGATACAACTAGCCGGGAATGTCTCAAGAAATTTTGTAAGATAGTTGTGGAGGCTTTTGGCGACACATATTTGCAGCGCCCGACTGCTGATGATTGCCAGAGGCTGGTGAGGATGCACGAGACGGTGCACGGCTTCCCTGGGATGCTAGGGAGCATCGACTGTATGCACTGGCAGTGGAAGAACTGTCCGACAGCGTGGAGAGGCCAATTTACCAGCGGCTAGAAGGGCAGCCACCCTACGATGATCCTGGAAGCCGTCGCTGACCACCGTCTCTGGATCTGGCATGCCTACTTCGGTGTAGCCGGGTCGAACAACGACATCAACGTCCTCAACTCGTCCACCCTCTTCGCGAATCAGTTCAGGGGTCGCGGACCGGCCATCGAGTTCACTGCCAACGGCCGCAGACATCATATGGGGTACTACTTGACCTAGAGGTGCCCACGGTTCAGGAATCGGCGGTTACGGTTCGGAACCGCCGGTTCCGGTTTTGGAAATTATTGAACCGGAACCGAACCGTGAGGGTGTTTCGCGGTTACGATTCCGGTTCCAAAACCGCCGGTTTTCGTTTCGATTCGGAACCGGCAGTTTTCCGACGGTTTTTCACGGTTCCGAACAGCAGATTTTTTGCGGTTCTGGCTTGGTTTCATGGTTTTCCGGCGGTTTTTCGCGGTTCCGGTTTGGAACCGCACGGAACCGGCGGTTCCGGCACGGTTTCGGTTTGAAATTTTTTGAACTTGAACCGAACCACGATTCAAAAATCGATAGTTTCGGTTTGGGTAAATTCTCACAGTTTCGGTTCAGAACCGTAACCGACGGTTACGGTTTCGGTTTTAACCGCCGGTTCGGTAAACCTTGGGCAGGTCTAACTTGGCCGATGACATATACTCAAGGTGGCATGTTTTTTTGAAGACGATCAGTTGCCCAATTGGTGAGGGGAGAGTCTTGTTTGCGGCAAAGCAGGAGTCTGCGCGGAAGGATGTGGAGCGGGCTTTTGGGGTGCTCCAATTGCGGTGGGCAATCGTGAAAGGTCCGGCGCGTTTTTGGTACAAGGAAGTCATCGCCGACGTCATGTATGCGTGCATCATTATGCATAACATGATAGTCGAACAAGAAGTTGGACATGTCACCGATTGGGTGGATGATGAAGCTAGACCTAGCTCCAGCACGGCGACCCCGCCTGTCACTCGAGGATTACTGATGGGCTTCGGTGAGGTTCTACAGCGACAGGGCTCAATGCGTAGCCAACAAGACCATACTCAGCTCATGATCGACATGATTGAAGAAGTTTGGAACCGCAACCGCCGTTGAGAATTTGTAGTTTTTTCACATTCGTAGTGTAATGTTTTAATTTTAATGAAATGAATTTTTTTTTTCCAAATTTTGAAGTATTTAAATATTCAAATAATAGATAAAATGCTTAGGGCGTGGCTTAGGGCGGGCTATAGTCCGCCCCATTGCAGGTGGAAGTGGCGGAGAATAAAATGCTGACATGGCGGTGCATAGGGCGTCGCTTAGGGCGTCCCACTGTGGATGCCCTAATTACTAATCGCGTAATAAGGATCAATCCCCGAACCATTTAATTAAGAATAAACGACCCGTGTCACTCAACCACATCCTTGAAAATTGGAATCGTGCTAATCTAATTAGTGAACCTAAATAGGCGTAAAAAGTTCTCTGTTTCCAATTAAAAATGAAATATTTTTCTTTTTAGGTTGTTTTATAAAAAATAAAACGTTTCCTTAACTACCATCTCTATCTTTTCATATTATTTACTTTAATCTTTATTTATTAACTCACAAAATAATACTATATAAAATTTTATATTAAAAACTGTTTTATATTTATTGAGACGAGAGTATTAAAAATAGGGAAATTAATTGAAGTGAAATAAGTTTAGGCGCATGCTAAACGCACGCGTGTGTGGTGACAGCGCCAACCCAATGTGCTATGGCCGTCTCCTCCTTCAAGAATCATTTTTATTTTTATAACTTTTCCTTTCTTGTTTTTATTCCATCACGTGTGACAAGATTAAAAATTAATTTTCACTTTTTGCAGGAATAATTACTTCATCCCAACTTTAATCTGGTTATTGCTTTTAGTTCAATACTGTTGTAAATTCTCACAACATCAAATTGACATAGATATGTAATATTGGCATGAGAGAGTGATATATGATCTAGTACATCATAGTATCTTCTTTATTTGGGTTAAAAAAATAAATGCATGAGTATATTTCAAGAAACTATCTTTTCAATCTTTATATATGGTTAAAAAATAATTTTATATTGTTTCAACATTTCGGAAGATGGATAGAGTAAGCCATTAGAATTTTTTTCGTTGTGTTGTGACTTGTACAAACTATACAGGTAAAAGAAGTCTTAAACCCAAAAGCCTAAATTTAGAAAGCCCAATCCATCAAAACTAACAATTAATGAAAGATAAATGAAAAGGATAAAATTGGACAGTTAATAGGGTACATAGGGAGTATATAAGGGCTGATTATTTAGTATTTTTTGCATTTTAAAAATAAATATTTTTTATTGACATTAATAAAGTAATTATAATTATCACATGAGCTGGGAAGAGAGTATTTATTTAAGTATTTTTGCATTTTAAAAACAAATATATTTTTTGTTGGCATTAATAAAGAAGTAATTACAATTATCACATGTGACGAGACAGAATGAGTACTATTTGTGGTAAAAAAATGAAAGTTGACAATTAATGAAAGACAAATGAAAAGGACAAAATTGGACAGTTAATAGGGGACGGAGGGAGTATATAAGGGCTGATTATTTAATATCTTTTGCATTTTAAAAATAAATATTTTTTATTGGCATTAATAAAGTAATTATAATTATCACATGAGCTGGGAAGGGAGTATTTATTTAAGTATTTTTGCATTTTAAAAACAAATATATTTTTTATTAGCATTAATAAAGTAATTATAATAAAAAATAATTTTATATATTATTATGAGGAATAAAGGCCAAAACTGGTCCTGGACATATGCTCATTTTATGATTTTGGTCATATGCTTTATCATTTGAATTTTTGCATCTTGAATATTTCAACTCGGATCATAATTGATCCTACACTAACAATTCCATCAATTTTTAAACGGTTTTAACCCAATTTTGACCGATTTTTAAACGTTTTAACCTGAATGGGACTATTAAAATCATCAAAATCGGTCAACATTGGGTTAAAACCGTTTAAAAATTGACGGAATTGTTAGTGTAGGATCAATTGTGATCCGAGTTGAAATATTCAGAATGCAAAAATTCAAAAGGTAAAGTATATGACCAAAATCATAAAATGAGCATATGCTCTGGATCAGTTTTGACCTTTACTCTATTACGAGTGAGCAAATAAAAGTAATATTTCTAGATACTTATACTATAACCAAGCGGTTGGATGAAGACAAGACAACTATTGGAGATGATTTAAATATTCTTATAGCAAACATAATAATCATTTACTGCAAGTGAAGAATGTTAATAAGTATATGTAGATTGCAATTTATCTGAAAATTAATAAAAGAAGATGCAAGGATTCCCCAAAGCAAGGAGAAACTCCTTAAAAGAATGAACACTCCAACTCATATTTGCTCAAGAAAACACATCTAAAGTTGGCAAAAATACGTTAATTTGTAACACAAAATTATATTGTAAGCAAATTAAGAGATTATCCTAAGATTATTCTCTACAGTTGGAACTTAACTGGAATAGTTTGTTGAGAGTCAAAAATTCTGTCTACAGATAATAGGCCGGCATGCAAGATTTGAACATTCTTCCTTAACTTTGGAACATTCTTTATTCAAGTTGTTGATTTATAGTGTGACAGCGAAGCAATATAGTTCTAGATGTTCATTTGTAGAGAATAATTTACGTTACACTCGAAATATGATAAGGCTTGAACAATTATATGTATATTAATTATTAATTGTAAGTTGATTGTGTGTGTTTAAAATCCATTGGTTTAGATAGGATATCCATAGATGGGAGAAATGATACAATACTATAAAATTGAATTTCAAATAAAATTAATAAGTGTTAATTGCAATTAAAATAGTTCGATTACAGCATCATTTTAAGTGTTGCAAAAGCGACCAAATTGTGACATGAGTTATAAAATTGTAGACTCCAAGTCAATGTGAAAAATTAATCCACGTGGACTAAGAAAAGCAGCAATACCTTTGTAACATTAAAAATTTTGGGGTTGATCACTTGCAACAAATCAGTAAGGTAAAAAATGCTTACATATACTCTCTATCCTATAATAATTGTCACTCTTACTGTGAGTACGAATCTAAGAAATGTTAAATCAACTAACTGTGAGTACGAATCTAAGAAATGTTAAAAAAGTTGATTGAAAAAGTTAGTGGCATGCATGGTCTACTTTTTTTATATTGGTTTTATAATAAAATATGACTGAAGTGAGTTAGTGGAATGTGAGACCTACTTTGGAGTACCATTTACAGTAAAAATGAAAAATGAAGTGTGACAATTATTATAGGAAGGACCGAAATGGAAAAGAATGACAATTATTGTGGGACGGGGGAAGTATTTACCTAGTAGTAACGTGGTTAATACCCGATGTCCGAGATCTTGGATTCTAGTCGACTATAAACATGCCTTTTAAAATTCTGTTAATTTATCAAAATAATAATAATTACTATTAATTAAGGATACATCCAGCTTGGTTGGAATGTATGCGTTCGATTGAAATTTAAGAAACTTTATCGTAAGTCATGTAAATGTATATTACTAGGATTACTTGATACATGTTCTAAATCTATATAAACACAAGTATGCATATTAAAATTTCATATGAAGATGGCAATTATATACAGATACGAGTCAATTGACCGTGAAAAAACGCGGCATCGTTGTCGTTGAACTGCATTTTGCGCCATACTATTCCCAAATTACCCCTCTTCAGCCTACATATATAATGCGCTGCAATTCAAACTCCAAACACCAAAAACAAAAGGCACAAAATACCGTCAATTTCTTCCAATTTTCTACATCGATCTAATCAACAATGTCTCTGCTGAGAGAAGGAGATGAAAAGCTCGCAACGGAGAAGAAGCCGTCCGTTTTCTCGTCACTATTCTACAAGAGGCTGAAAAGCAAGGACAGCAGCCGCTCGTGGCGGCGGAAGTCGAAGAGCTCCTCCACCGGATTCCGGTGGAAGAGGAAATTCAGCTTCAGTTTGCGCGTTTGGTTCGTGGACAACGTCCTCTTCAAAATCGTCTCGATCTTCGAAGCTGGTGTGCTCGTCACGAAGCTCTGCTTCTTCTACTTCTGCTGCGGCTGCCACTTTTAATTAGATATTGATATTGATTTGGGGGAAAATTTAGATATTATTCCCCATGATTGATTTGGCGCTGGAATTCAGCTCAATATTGTTTTTTTTTTTAAATTTGAAATGTTAATATTTAGTGTTGTTTGTATATAAAATTGTTTGGTTATTTAATTTGTTTCTCATATTGGTTATTTGCGAATTGAAATACTAATTCAATCAGCTAAAGGGTATGAATATATGATGAAATAAAAATTGCATAGTTTGATGGTAAAAGAAATTTTAAAAATCATATATAAATGTTTATTGTATGTGATACGATAGTATTTATATTTTCAATCGTGTTTTATATATTTATTGTGTTGACATAATGATAAAATTGAATAAATTTTACGATACAAAAACTATTAACGACGACTCACTTATATATCACCCCCACTCTTCGGGCGATGATGCCACCACAAGCACTTAGAATGCACCCACATCTCTTGGTCAATCATAGTGCAAGTGTGACACATGTGACGCGTGACTTTGATGTTTTCAACAAAATTAAAATTTTTAAATCCTATAAAATATTTAAATAAATATATTTGATATTTAAATAGGCTAACCAAGGACTAGTTTGAAAAATTAAATAGTGGAGTATAATTTTAGTGTAAGTAGGATTAGGACTTTCCAATCCTATGTCTTTTCCATTTTCTTTTATTTTCTTATTACGTAAATTTTTTCAACTAAATTACCGAAAGTTTAAAATTTTAGTCACGAGCTTCTTTTTTTTTATTTTTTATTTTATTTTTTTTATTTCAATGAAATTTGTATTGTAGATGAGTTTATGAAATTTATATAAATAAAAGAAATTAAAATTAGTGTAAATTGTCCAAAAATATATCAAAATCGGTCAATTTCAGGTCAATCTCATAGCCTTAATTTTATTATAACTTTGACATTTTTCTTATTTGTCTCATGGCAAAAATTCCAACTTACTACATATATGAGGTCATTGACATGAGTTTATGCCTTTATGGAGAGTGTATTAAACGAATGCATATCTATTGACGAAATTAGAATCCAAGACCGATTATAATATAAGTGTACGAATTTCATCATTTCATAATTTATACAAAAAGAATAAATATAACAGAAAAAGCTTTATGATGGATTATATGTCAGAGGCACACGGAGCTGATGGACCTTGGCCCAAAAATATACTACTCCATATTTTAAATTTTCAGCCCAGATACCTTATCATTTTCACCGCAATATAGTCACAAAATTTTCCAATTCTCACCACTCTCTTATCTCTTCACTTCATTGACAAAATTCGAGGAGATGAGTTCCTCAATATTCACACCTTCACCTCAAACGGTCTTGAAAAAGAACCAAAGTCCTCTGCTGCAGCAGCATATCAATGCCTCTCCCCTCCAAAACCGAGGTTCTTGCAAAGGGAGAAGAGTAAAGGCTTTGCTTTCCACAACCAAACAGATAATCTTGAAGGAATTTCACCAAAGAAGAGCCCTCAAAGTTAGTATTGATGGCTAGTTTTTACATGTAAGAAAAATCAAAATTGAACCAATATCTAAGCATTTTCGTTTCCATTTGCAGATTATTTCAGGATTGCAGAATTTTGACAAGGATAATGTAGCCGCTGTTGTTACTGCTGCAGATAAGGTCTGTTTCACTCTGTGTTTCTGTTTTTTTATTCATTATTTACTGGTATTATTTTCTTTATTCACATAAAGTTCCAATGTTTCGAGCAGAACACTATAACTACATTATATAACAATAGTGTTTAAATTAACAAATTTGTCGCCAAAATATTACTGTGTCATAAACTTGTAAATTTATAAAAAAGAACTTACTGTATGAATTGAACAAAATTACTTTTAAGAATAAAATGTTAATGACGGGATTGTATATGTCTATACTAGAGAATTTCTGTCAAAATTGGATTTAAACACAATGACATTGTAGTACAAATTTGATTTTTTTTGTGTGTGTTGGTTTAAGTAGGGTGGTGCAACTCATGTGGATATTGCTTGTGACGTTGAATTGGTGCGACTTGCAACGCACCTCACTTCCCTTCCGGTATGTGTATCTAGTGTAGATCCATCAGCATTTCCAGCTGCAGTTGAAGCCGGAGCCTTAATGGTTCGACCACTCTAACTCTCACTCTGCTTACACTAGGCGTGTAATTAAGTCAAGTCGTTCTGACTCGTTGTTTTTTCAGGTTGAGATTGGAAACTATGACTCATTTTACGAAATGGGTGTGTTTTTCTCACCAGAAGAGGTATTGCTAGTGTTTTCTTGTGTTCCTTTTTTGACTAAGGTTAAAAGGGTGTGTTTGAATTTGCAGATTGTTAATATGACAAAAGAGACTAAGAGGCTCCTTCCATCGACCGTCCTTTCAGTCACCGTGCCTCACACACTGAGCCTTCCTGACCAGGTGAAGCTAGCCGAGCAGTTGGAGGTTGAGGGAGCCGACATCATCCAAACCGAAGGTGGAAAATCGTCTACTCCTTCCAAGGCTGGTGTCCTTGGCCTAATTGAAAAGGTAACTACACTTATGTTTTAATTAAAAGTGAAAAAATGGCATTATTTGACACTTGCAATGGTTTAGGCCTCGCCGACTCTTGCAGCTGCGTACTCCATCTCTCGTGCAGTTCGAATCCCCGTAATGTCTGCTTCCGGACTAAGTTCAATCACCGCTCCTCTAGCTATCGCTGCTGGTGCTTCTGGCGTGGTACGTACTACCATTAAAAAAAAAACAACAGCAAAGTTTTTACATTTCATTTTTTCCAAGCAAACAATTCTTGTATAGTTTTGATTATATCGATTTGCATAATGTATAATGTGTGTTGGCAATGTGAAGGGTGTTGGATCAGCTATCAACAAGCTAAACGACGTCGTAGCCATGATTGCTGAGGTGAAAACTATTGCGGAGTCTTTGAATCTATCAAGGAAACAAGCACAAGTGTTTGATGAAACCATAAATATGTTTTGAAGCTTTCTCATTTCTGATTATTCAGTCTCAGTCTCAATAATCAAATTATTCTGTTTAATACCATTATTAAGATTTCGAAGTTGTTATGTTTTTGCTACAAGAGTTGTGCGGTGGCCCTTCTCACCTACTTTTTGTTGACTATATTATGTTACAATTAATGTACTTATGTGTGCAATTAAGTAATTAATTATCACAAATATATACTCCGTACTTAATTAAAATGAAATCGAGGAGGTATATATGAGACTATTAGTAGTAAATGCAATAGTGGAGTATACATCTGTTTCGTTATTCTCTCTTTTTGTGTTTTTTTTGAAGGGGTTGATCTAATTTTTATAAGTACGTGCTTAAGATATCTCGATTTCGATAGTTTTTAGTTAAAAACGAAGTACTCTATCATTTATGATGACTAGAGGGATGACTAGAGGGTACTTAATGTTGAATATACTTTCATGTATCAAATCAGATTTGAATAAGATCTTATATCTATGGTCAAAGTTAGCTAGAGTTAGATAGATACAATAAACTTGAAAAATGAGATTATAATTATTGGTCCCATTTTTCTTCCATGAATCGTATGTATACATACAAACCGATTAGAAATTATTTATGAAGTTCACTCACTTTTTTTAAACCTTCAAGCATAATAAATTGTAAAAGTTAGACCATGATTCAGAGTTATACCAATAATTACAGCATCATGAAAAAACAAAACCTGATTATACAGTACTATTCATATTTAAATACAAGAAAATCCAAGAGCTAGTATTACCTACCCATATTATACGGCACATTTTCCCTCACGTAAGGCAAACTAAACTTCATTTTTACATAATAACGAATTTAATAGTTGTACAAGATCCCTACACGTAAGAGACACCGAAAATGTTGGAACACGCGAGTGAAATGATTTTCTTTTTTTCTCATATAAAATAAATAATCCAAATTCTATTATTGAAAACATTTTTCATTGAGCATGTGAATAGTAAGGTCCCTATGCCTCAATTATATCACTAGGATAATTAAACCAAACCAAATCTTTAGATGTAGTAAACCGACCAAAGGAACGTAGCCTCAACATAATTTTGAAAAGTGAATTTAATAATACCTCGAAAAATAATCGAAATAATAAAATATTTGAGCAATAAAACCAGCTTTAAATCCTGCGATTTGAGCTCACCTCGTTCCCATCGAATCGAATTCCAAAATTCCGCCATGCAATCCCTCAACTCCACCGCGCTCCGCCCCTCCCCTCTGGACCGTCTCCGTGCCGCCTCCCTGCCTGGATTGACCGCCGCCGCTAGACCTCTCCCCAGCACCAGGAAGCTCCATTTCAAAATCTCGGCCTCCGCAGCGCCGCCGAAGCGGGAGACGGACCCGAAGAAGCGTGTGGTGATCACGGGGATGGGGCTCGTGTCGGTGTTCGGGAACGAGGTCGACGCCTACTACGACAAGCTGCTCAGCGGTGAGAGCGGAATCACGCTGATTGACAGATTCGATGCGTCCAAGTTTCCGACGCGCTTCGGCGGTCAGATTCGGGGGTTCAACTCGGAGGGGTACATTGACGGCAAAAATGATCGGAGATTGGACGATTGCTTGAGGTACTGCATTGTCGCCGGGAAGAAGGCGCTCGAGGGCGCAGATCTCGGCGGGGAGAAGATCAATAAGGTATAAATGTGTTTTTTTCGAGCTAGCTATTGATGTGTTTTTATATTTGAATTTGGTTTGGTTATATGATAAAGATGACTTCATATCATTCATTGGCAATTTGAATTTGAGCTTTTGAAATTAGATTAGTGGTGGCTTAAATCGATGTGTTTTAATTGACTGATTCTTTAGGTTTTAGGATTTCGGTAAAATCGATGTGTTTTATTTGAATTTGGTTTGATAATGTGATGATGTTATTTTTACAAGTAGTGAGTAGAATGCCAAGTGTTTCGTAGTTTCCAATGTTATTTGTGTGTCATTTTTATTTGAAGTTGATTGTGATTATGCCTTTTTCAAGCTTGATTTTGAGCTAAATTTTGTGGTGTTAAGTTTTCCATATGATTCATATGTTTTAAATTAAATTTGGTTAGATAATGTGATGATCATATTGTTTTCAGTACTAGTAGTGATTAGTAAATGCTGAGTGCTTTGTAGTTTCGGATGTTTAGTTCGACGTTATGTGGATCCCTTGGCTATTTGCATTTGAGCTTTGATTCGTGTTGTTTATAAGCAACTAGTTGTTTGTTTTTTATGAAGATTTTTGGTTTCTCGTTATTCTGCTGCAACATTGCAGTGTGCCGAATTTCTCCAAAAATAGGGGTTATGAACGTTTATTTCGATTTTATTACTGGGATTGGCCGTTGGATCCTTGGCTTTGGTCTCTGCTTGATTAGTGAACTATATTTTTCTTGGAAATTGTGTTTCATAATGTGATGAAGATGGGGTTAGTAGTGAGTAGTAGTAGCTTTTTTGTTGTTGCCTATGCTTCTGGCTCAACACTGTATTTTCGTTGTCCATCACTGTGGCTGAGAGGCAGTAGACTGAGAGCATCTTATTGGCTTTTTTGGGTTTCTGGTTTTTAGGTCATGTGGATTCATCAGCTGTTTACATTGGATGTGGATTGGGGTTGTTAAATGGGTTATTGAGAAACCTCTGTTTGTTTGTATAAGTTCTTTCTTATTTATTGGAATTGGCTAATTGTGTGTATGATTTTCGTGTAACATCATTATGCTTCTGTTTGGAGCGTGCAAATCTTGCCAAAAATGGAATATTTGCTTGTTATTTTACATTTAGTTCGATCTCAATTATTGGGATTGGCTATCAGATTCTTGACTGTACTGTCGATTATTTCAGAATCCGGTTTTACTAAAGAGTGACTTTTGATTGTCGATTTGGCATATGCATCATCTGTATTATTGTTCGAGTCTTTGTTATTTCTGTGGATATCTTTTGGATTCGTGGGGACTGGTCTCTGAGCTGATTGGGTTTGTTGTCGTTGCAGATTGATAAGATCCGAGGTGGTGTTCTGGTCGGGACGGGAATGGGCGGTCTTCAAGTATTCTCTGATGGTGTCCAGTCTCTAATTGAGAAAGGCCACAGGAAAATAACTCCGTTTTTCATACCTTACGCTATCACAAACATGGCCTCTGCTTTGCTTGCGATTGATCTAGGCTTGATGGGACCCAACTATTCGATTTCCACTGCTTGTGCCACCTCAAACTATTGCTTCTATGCGGCTGCCAACCACATCCGTCGGGGAGAAGCTGATCTGATGATTGCTGGCGGAACTGAAGCTGCGATTATTCCTATTGGATTGGGTGGTTTCGTTGCTTGCAGAGCGTTGTCACAGAGAAACGACGACCCACAAACTGCTTCGAGGCCCTGGGACCAAGCTCGTGATGGTTTTGTTATGGGAGAAGGGGCTGGAGTTTTGGTAAGGGTTCCATCTTCTCATCTCTCTTCAGAACACCGGGCCTACAAATGCGATTGGATCAGATAAGCTTAAATTAGTGTTTTCTTCGATCTTTTCAAACAGGTGATGGAAAGTTTGGAGCACGCCATGAAAAGAGGGGCGCCAATCATTGCTGAATATTTGGGAGGTGCGGTAAATTGTGATGCATATCATATGACAGATCCCAGAGCTGATGGACTTGGAGTCTCGTCGTGCATTCAGAGTGCCCTTGAAGATGCAGGCGTTTCACCCGAAGAGGTACTTTTTCCTCCAAATATTAGAATTATATGCTCTGCATGGGAACAGCTATACCTAGGAAGGGGTAAAACCTTCTTACTTAATGCAAAAGCATTATGTAGTTTTGCGATCATCCGTTTCCTATAATGTGGTTGGCATGTTTTCGACACATCAAACCTGTTTCTTGCATCTGTAATTGTATGTACTATATTCAAACTCAAAATTAACATTGAAACGTTATTTTTGGATCATTTTTCATTAGTAAATTGGATTCTTAGGTATAGTTAAGGGTGCTATGGCAGCGGCTGTTCAAGAAAGCAGCTTTAACTGTTCGTATTTGCAGGTTAACTACATAAATGCACATGCTACTTCCACAATCGTGGGTGATTTAGCTGAGCTTAACGCTATCAAGAAGGTATTCAAGAGCACTTCTGGGATCAAAATCAATGCAACTAAGGTAAATACTCTCTCTCTCTCTCTCTCTTCTCATTCATTCAAATGCATGTGATGCTGATTTTCTGTGTTTGTATCTTCTTGCAGTCGATGATAGGGCACTGTCTTGGTGCTGCTGGTGGTTTGGAAGCTATTGCAACAGTGAAAGCAATTACAACAGGATGGCTTCATCCGACCATAAATCAATTTGTAAGTTAAACGATACATAAAAGAATACTTGCAAATACAGTTGAAAGGTCTCTCTAAGCTGACCATTTCTCTTTGAAATTACTTTTTTTTTTCTACAGAACCGAGAGCCGTCTGTAGATTTTGACACCGTTGCAAATAAAAAACAGCAGCACGACATCAATGTTGGTAAGATCTTGTGCATGATCATCTAATATAAAGTTGAACGAGATTATATACGCTCTGGTTTGTGGTTTAAGGCCCAGTTTCTCACTCGTGTCCGAAAAATCTTTGCAGCAATCTCGAATTCCTTTGGATTTGGAGGTCACAACTCTGTTGTTGCATTTTCTGCATTTAAACCATGATCCAACTCACACTGAGTTGCTTGCAGTCGTCACAGTCTACCTCGTCTCATTGTACTAGTCGCTCTCCTTCAGCATTTGAGCCGGGCTTATATTCGTCTAAATGGGCGCTAAGCCCTGAGTTTCTCGAGGACTAGTGTACCACCCGTGCGTTGCGTTTATTGTAACCTCTTATTGAAAGCATCACTTCTCCTTCAATCTTGTAGCAACAGCTCTGTTCTTTTTACTTGTATTTGTCTTTTTCTTTAACAACCATTAAAACATTTTATGTTACAGAGTCAATTTTCAGCCTTATTTTCAGTAAATGGCATTTTCCACTATAACATGGTGTCTTTTCATAAATAATTGTGAAAAGACAAATTTAAATTTAATCATAAAATAAAAAGACGATGATACTGAAATGATATTCAGCCCAAAATAAATATATTTAAAATACAAACCGAGCCAACGAATAGTGGGCCCAGACCAAAACCGCTCACCCCTTTCCCGCCAAATTCCAAAGCCCTAACCACCATGATGAACTCGATCGCGGTAGTATTTATTTCTGTGTATTTTTCTGCATTTCTCACGCGATCAATTGGAGGCAATTCAGACTGAAAGCGGAGCTGAAGAAGATTCACGATGGATCTCAGCGATGATATCAGGAATGCGCACAAGCGCACTTTCCTCAAATTTTTCGAGCAAACCGTGAGTTTCCAAACAGCATGCTTCAATTTACTGGATTTATAACTGTTTACGATTTTCTGGTTATTTGCATCACTGTTTAAGCATCTCGTGAAATGCTAAAATTCGCAGGATTACAACGTTGAGCTGAAGAAATCTCTCGACTCAATGTTCAATCAGAACAGCCGCCGTTGCGTGATTAATCTCGCTCAGTTTTACAACCACAGAGAAGGCATGGATCTGGCGCGCAGGTTGGCCCAGCGATCTGCTATTTTACTTTGTTGTTTTGAAATTTGTAATACATTTGTTGAATCCTTAGTAAAATTTTGCAAAAAAATGAAGGCTATTGCAAACTCCGAGCGAGTACATGCAGCCTCTTTGTGATGCGGTGACGGATATTGTTAGGAACATGAATGCCAAGTACCTCAAGGAAGGAGAACAGGTTTTGGTTGGTCTCGACGGCCCTTTTTGTTTCGAGAAGAGTGACGCCTAGAGATCTTTTGTCTAGGTTTATCGGCTCGATGGTTTGTGTCGAGGGTATCGTTACTAAATGTGAGTGTGTAAATTGGATGATCTATGAGAAATTTGGATTTAACTGCTTAATTGTAAGAGATTTGGATTAAATAGCATAATTTTAAGTTGGATTGTACTGTAAAGGAAAATTAGCAGATGTTAGCTCTGTTGTACGATTCAACTCGTATAAAACTATCGTCATCAGGTGGGATGCACAAAATGACATAGTCCTTGAGGATTGAAGGCTTGAAAAAGACGATTTTCTTACTATTTGATTTAGTCCTTGAGGCTGTTGTGCAATGATTCACAGAATATACCAATATTTTGATGAGTTTAAAGGATTGAAAAAATATATTGTGTGGTTGTGATAGAGACTCTAATAGTTGGAACATTTTGTTCTATATGTAGGTTCTCTTGTTAGGCCAACGGTTGTAAAGAGCGTCCATTTTTGTCCTGCTAATGAGAAATTCACAGTTAGGGAATACAGGGACATCACGTCAAATATTGGCCTGCCCACTGGATCAGTGTATCCGACGCGTGTAAGATTTCTCATTTTGTCCTTTCTATTTACTGATCATTTTACGTCCACTTAACTCTGATGGGTTATGACTTGTTGCAGGATGATAATGGCAATTTGTTGGCAACTGAGTTTGGTTTGTGCACCTATAAGGACCACCAGACACTATCTATGCAAGAGGTCCCGGAAAACTCAGTTCCCGGGCAACTTCCTAGAACTGTGGATATCATTGTTGAAGATGATTTGGTGGATTCCTGTAAGCCAGGGGATCGAGTGGCAATTGTTGGGATTTACAAGGCTCTTCCTGGGAAAAGCAAAGGCAGTGTGAATGGAGTATTCAGGTTATTTTATATCTACAGCAGAACATTTCTAGTAATTTGTTTCACCTTTATAATCGATTTGTATTTTCAATACTTCTTGTTGCCGATGCAGGACTGTCCTTATAGCCAACAATGTCTCTCTTCTTAACAAGGAGTTGCAGAATTTATATTATACAACTGACGATTGGGGAAATATTAAAAAGATATCTGAAAGAGAGGATGCATTTGATCTACTTGCTAATTCTCTTGCACCATCGGTATACGGGCATTCATGGATAAAGAAAGCGTTTATTCTGTTGATGCTTGGGGGACATGAGAAAAACTTGAAAAATGGAACTCACTTGAGGGGGTAAGGAATGCTCTTATCTCAGATTCGCCTGTTTTCAATGCTTAATTCTTTGAGCATGGTTGATTGTTCTTGTTGCCTGCTCTAGTTTTTTTTTGAACTTATATGCTGCTTTCTTCTTTATAGTGATATAAATATGATGATGGTTGGAGACCCTTCTGTTGCTAAGTCTCAGTTGTTGAGAGCCATCATGAATATCGCACCTCTAGCCATATCCACCACAGGTCGAGGTTCATCTGGGGTTGGATTGATTGCTGCAGTGACTTCTGATCAAGAAACAGGTAAATTATGGTGTTGGTTGTGGTTTAGTCATCAGATTTATGATTTTTCTTATTTGGTCATTCCATGAATTCAGGGGAGCGAAGACTAGAAGCTGGTGCCTTGGTTCTTGCTGATAGAGGAATCGTTTGTATTGATGAGTTCGACAAGATGAATGACCAAGATCGTGTTGCTATACATGAAGTGATGGAGCAGCAGACAGTAACAATTGCAAAAGCTGGTATACATGCATCTCTAAATGCTAGGTGCAGTGTTGTGGCAGCTGCCAATCCAATATACGGAACTGTAAGTCCTCAAACCATTTGATAGTTCTAGGCTTGCTGATCCCTTTTATGGAAATTATTAATGCCATATCGACTATATGCACAGTATGATCGTTCTCTAACTCCAACAAAGAATATTGGACTTCCGGATTCTCTGCTTTCTCGTTTTGATCTGCTGTTCATTGTTTTGGATCAAATGGATCCTGGGATTGATCGCCAAATTTCAGAACACGTGCTCAGAATGCATTGCTATCAATCAGTAGCTGATGGAGGTCTGCGAAGCCTATGATTCCGATTAAATACAGATACAATTATAGAATATGTATGTTATTAAGCATTTCTTATGCAAGCAGGTACGAGATTAGATGAGAGCTCAAGAAATGAGATGGAGGATGATCCCGAGGCTGGTTCTGCAGTTTTTGTCAAATACAATAGAATGTTACATGGGAGATCTAATAGTAGTCGTAAACAGTTTACGATACTCTCACCATCAATTTTCTCAAGAAGTATATTAACTATGCTAAGAGGTTTCAGCCTGAGCTCACCGATGAGGTGAGGTTTCTCGAGAACATATAGATACTGCCATCCATGTCACGGAATTTTTAATGATATTGTGGATACTCACCCTGCCATCAATTCCTTCGACATTCTGATATTTTTGTTGCTTAATGATTTTTCCAGGCATCTGAACACATAGCAACAACATATGTAGAGCTCAGAAATGCAAGTTCAAGTGCAAAGGTTGGTAAATTACTACACTGATGTGATGTGATTCAACTCTTGGAATTTAAGCTGTGGCTTTAATTGTCTTAATGATATATTTGATATGTTTTTTTAGACTGGAGGGACACTTCCAATCACTGCAAGAACTTTAGAAACAATAATACGTCTATCAACTGCCCATGCTAAGCTGAAGCTGCAGCGGCTACAGGTACTATTACAGTCTACAATAGAATGTTTCAGCTCATTCATCATCTCGTTTCTAGTTGGACGTGATTGGGAACTTCTTTACACAGTTATCTGAAAATACAGAAACCTTTTGATGAATTTTTAGACTTGCTACAATGTTGGATCTTGACACAGGTGCTGAAGTCAGATGCTGAAGCTGCTATTCAAGTTCTAAACTTCGCCATTTATCATCAAGAGCTGAGTGACATGGAGGCGCGTGAGAATGAAAGTCTGAGAGAAATGGAAAGATACAGCACCATGAACACTGAGGGTGGAAACAATGACGGAGCTCGTAGAACTGGTCGAAAAAAGGCCAAAAATGCTGGCTCTATTGCCACAACAGAGTATGTGCAAGTTAACTATCTCGTAATGTGGAGTTTGGTGTCTTTCATGTGTCATCCCACTTAGTTTTCTCTAATTAATGCTCTATTTTATCAATAAAATCTCTTCTTTACTTTTTTTGTGAAGTGATGCTGAAGCAATGGATGTAGATCCAACTCCAACAAATGAAGTGAACTTATCATCAGAGAGGTTTGTTTCTGATCTATGTATTCGTTGATTGAATCAAGAATTAAATTTATCTGATGGTTCATTTCCTAGCATATGTACTTCTAATAGCTGACTCGTCCGAATTTTCTACCTGCAAGCAGATTGGATGCTTTTAGCACTGCATTGGGGTGGTACAGACATGCTCAGCACGTGGAACAAATGTCGATTGCTGATATTGATGTCGTGGTAAACAGTGGTGCAGGTGCCCCTTACTCTGCAGCAGAGATCATGTCCCTTTTGGAGGTAATGTTTTCATATCTAGTTCATCATACTTCAATCTATCATTTTGACTTCAATAAATATGACAGCAAATAATCGATCCCGTCTGCAGATAATGCACGACAAGGGGAGCTTAATGATTGTCAGGGACACGAACGTAGTCTACTTCATGTGAATATGTTCCGTTCCATCTCCAACCCCCCGAGTGCCAACTCAACTCGAGATCTCCAAATACCGCTCTTCTCGCTGTCTAGAGATGACTTTGCATTGGCCGTAGCTTTCCTGAGATGTCACTGACACTAATAGTGTTTAACTTTGTAGCTTTAGTTGAAATGCGAAATCAATCACTGTTGATATTATGAGAATTTGCTACTATATGTTGCAATTATGTTCTGTATATTACAAGAATACTATTGCTGTAAAAAAGTGAATTGTCTAAGATATTGTAGATTCTTTCCCACATCGAAATTTGAATAGAGAGAGTTAGAGTTTATATGTTGGAGAAGCAACAAATGCATACGTGTTCGTAGAAAGGAGAGATGGTTGGCATCTCCCCCGACAGGGACGGGAACAGCCTTCGGGCTTTACCTGTTACCAGCACATCCGGTTAAGGCTTTCCACTTCTGTGGATCTTATAACCCAATTTTTTTTTTCCAAGTATTTTTTAATTTGTATTTCTTCCTTTTGTTTCCCTTTGTTTATATAATTTCTATATTAAAAATTCAACTTATCGCCATTTTTATCCATCAATATATCCTCTTTTCATGATTAAAATTTATTAATAATATTTTTATTATTTAAAATATGTGTACTAACTTTTTCCTAAACATAGAGCTCATTGACTCTGTCACTTTGGAATACCATAAAATAGTTCATACTTTTTCAGGCACATTTCTTTTATACTTTACTCATAAATACACTTAACTTTTATTAGTAACACTTATGCTGCACCAGTGTGCACTAGCATTTTCTAAGATTGATGAGTATATTTAATAATATGATTTAATATTTTCACCATTTAAAATTCAATTCTTAATTTTCTATTCATCTAATTCTATTTCTATTTTTGTGGTTCAAATCCTTTGTCTCAATAATTATATACAGGTATTAGTACAACTTAAAACTAATGAAAAAAAAAAAGTTTATATAAAAATTATTATGAAACCCGAACATTTTGAATATGATTGAAATTTTATAATTTAATAAATTTAAATTTGATTAGCGTCGTGCAACAATAATAAAATCTCATTAATAAATCTTTACTTATAATTTTTACTGATAAGCATTAAATCTTTATTAAAATTTTACTCTAAAGAAAAATTGAAAGTTATGTGGAAAAATTTGATAACTGAATCGTAGAGCTTCCCTAACAAGAGGGAGCTCTTCCAGAAATTCTCAACAGCCCAAGTCAAGCTCGGGACGAAGAGGGGGTTTGGAAATAGTTTTCAACCAGCAATAGACGCGCCTCGATTAGAACCTCACTAGCTGCGTCATTGCCCCAAGCGCAAAGATGACTTTTCCCATTCACCCCATCTCCCTTTTATTACAGGAGCTAAACTATAGTGTTTTACAAATTTCCGATGTGGGATATACAATGCTACATTTGACACTTCAACTCTTTTGTTTGTAATTACATATTCATAAAATGCTCACAAGAAGAGGAATAAAGGCATTAAGTCCCTTCCAATTTCTTCATCTTCCAAGAAAAAGAGATTGAATTTTCATAAATTTTCATACATTCATGAAGAATACTCAACAATAACTAGAGAAGCAGCTGCAGCCATGCTAACCTCTCTCATAAACACACATCTCACCTATATTGATTCCATAATTTTAACTAACACTAAAGCTAGATTGCGTACTTTTATCTACTGCAATTGAAAATAATTAAATTTTAACAATCATTCAACAATGAAACTGATAGATATGTGGAGTATTTCTTTCTCGAGGAGAGAAAACCATACTCACAGATTTTAATTTAAATCTAAGCTGCTAATTAGCTATATTCCTCATCCCCGAGTAATGCTCGTATTTTATTTGTTTTCTCTATTTTTATGGGACAGTGGCAATCTTTATCAACTAAAATTATTTGTTTTCTCTATTTTTATGGGCCGGTGGCAATCTTTACATATATATCTAGCTTCATTTGAACAACTAAATAAATTGAAAAAATCTTTAAAATCTTCAATTGTACTGATGATTAGTTTAAACTATACTAGAATAAAACTGATTCATTAAACATATTTTAATTTTTTTTTATTACCCGAGCCACATAAGAATGAAAAAACATAACCCATAGACAAGCATCTTAAGAACCATAGAACCTGAATTTCACAAGAACATTCAACAAACTCTATAGATAAAAGTCTAATGTGCAAGGAAAACAAGCAAGACATGGTACAACTCCAGCAAAAGTCAAAACTGATAATAGCTTGCAGAAATATAGGGCTCTCGTCTTCCCACAAACGACAAAGCATCTTACACGAACAGGTTGGGCCTGGTTGCCTTGTAGGTGGTTTTGAGCTTCCTCGTTGGTGGCCTCACTTTCCTGTACATCAGGGGGAACTTGATCTTGGAGTTGTGGAACTGCTTCGTGCTCTCCCTCTTGCAAAGCTTAGCTGGGACGGTGGCAGTCTTGATGATCTGGATGCAGTGATGGCGGACTCTGTGGCGGGAAGCCATCTCGGTGTACATCTGCTCAACACCACCGTTCAGGGTGGTGTCACGGTACTCCTTGTACATGTTGTGGTAGCCAGTCCTGCTTTGATACCTCAACCAGATCCCGTAGTTCTTAATTGTTGTGGGGTTCTTTTCGAAAATCTATAATGAAAGAAATGGCACAGGATGCACATTCAGTACACGAGATTTAAGTTCGTTACATGGCGGACAATAACTACACACAAAGGCAATCACATATTCAAACCAAGAAAAGGATGGTATGTGCTGCAAAAGGGATTAAAAAACAAACATAACGAAAAGGATGATACATGTAATCACACTGTGCTTGTTTCTGCAAAATCTCTAGATGAAAATCTGGCGTTCACAAGTGTGGAAGACAATTAAACAAGGTCTTACTATCACTGGTTTATTTTATATAAAATGCACTGAAACATCGATGTCCAAGCATATGAAACACATAGCAGATCATCAAATCCAACTTATATCTCTAAAGTGTTGTCAAGTGTCAACTAAATTCAATCAAAACAACACAATTATTAAGATATACAATAAACATGAAAGACAAGGTTTCGAGCAAGCATATACCTCGTTGATAGCAAGAACCTGACCGTTACTCTTCTTCACCTTCTTCAATTTCCTCAGAAAGTACCTTCATAGATAAACAAACACATTCAATCTCAATCCAGCAATCCTAAATCCCCAAATCAATTTCTCAGTATAACCTAATATTACCAAGTTAAATTTATAATTCTTCACCACATAAAGAGAATCATTTATCTAATTCCACAGAATAAACCAACAATTGATTCATTCAATGACAAACACGAATCAATCTAGTTCATCGCACACAGAATTCTACACCGAAGCTCAAATTACCAGAATTTGGACTTGGCGCGGACCTCATTGGTCGCCCACAGCTTCATGCGGTAGATCTTGGGGTGCTCATCCGTCTCCGTCGGCAGAGCTCTTCCGACCACCTGATACTGGTGGAACTGCAAACACCGCCATTTAAAAAATCAAATCAGTACTCATTGTTTCAACTCAACGATCGAATTGAGATAGAGAGAGAAAGCATACTTTGTATGTCACCATTTTCGCCGATTCTGAATCTATCCTGAAGCCGTGGGCAGGGGCAATAGCTAATGTAGGGTTTTGCGGATTTGAGATGGTAAAGAAGAGTTCAAGAAAACCCTACTTTCATTTGGGCTTCTCTGTGATTATGGGCTTCCTGGATTCGGGCTTTTTTTCTCCCATTACTCTTTTCTAAAATATTTTCATTCTACACTATGTTTATAATATTATGTTCAAGCGCATTAGGATTCCTGATTTACAATTTTAGTGTGTCTGTTATTAGGAGTCTTGGTTCACCTTTTCTTATAAATTTATATTCCTTCCGTCTCGCTTAAGATAATACATGTTCCTTTTTAGTTTGTCCCAACCAAGATGACACATTTCTTTTTTTAGAAACTTTCTCTCTCCAATTAATACACTCAACCACTTTTTCCCACCCCTATTAAAATATTCACCTTTCTTTCTCTCTCTATTTTAATACTTCTACTCACCTTTTCTCTTTCCAATTAAACACATTAACCAATTACTCCTAAAATCCAGTGTCGGCTAAGGAATGTGTCATCTTAGCCGGGACGGAGGGAGTAATAGATAGAGCTTGCATTCCACCAACTAATTCCACTCACATTTTATTACTACCCCCGTCCCCAAAGAATATGTACTTTGGGTTCAGCACGAGTTTTAATGTAAAATTGGTAAAGTAAGAGAGATGTAGAGGGAAAAAGTAATTAAAATATTGTTAGTGGAGAATGGGTCACACCTCATTAGAGAGAAAATACTTTCCAAAATTAGAAAGTGTATATTCTTGTGGGACGGACTAAAAAGGAAAGAGTGCATATTCTTGTGGAATGAGTAGAAACATTTAAAATGACACGATGTTAAAGTAATAAAGAAGAATTGGTAAAATAAATGAGGGGAAAAGAAAAATTGGTAAAGTGAGATAGAGAAAAAGGAAAGATAGTGGAAGTAGTGTCAGTGGATTGTGGGGTTCATGTCCTAAAATAGAAAGTTTAGAAAGTTTCTATTTTTAGGGGCGGCCCTAAATGGAAATAGTTTCAATTTTCAAAAGACAGGGGTAGTAATATATAAAAATGGGTCTCACATTCCACTACTTTTTACCACCCATTAGTTTTACCCTACTAGATGTTCATTGTGCATTGATTTACCATTAGTTTTAAGTTATCAAAATTAATAGTTTATTGTCCCAAGCTACTTGGATATTACCTTCGTCTCATGATAGGAGTCATATTTGGCGTGAACATGAATTTAAGAAATGTAAAGAATAGTGAGTTGAAAAAGTTAGTGGAATATGAGGTCCACTTTTTTATATTGATTTTATAATAAAATATGAGTGAAGCGAGTTAGTAGAATGTAGGACCTACTTACTATTATGGTAAAAGTAAAATGTGACTCTTATTGTGGGACAAACCGAAATGAAAAAATGTAACTCCTTATTATAGGACGGAGGTAGTACATTTCTTTTGAGTGTGAGACTTAAGAAATTGATGTTTAAAGGTTAAACGAAGAAGAGAGAATAAAGTAAATGAGAATATAAAGTTATTGTCATAAAAGGAAATGTAGCAAATAATTTGAGACAATTACTTATGTAGTCAAATAATGATTAGCATACTAATAGTCGATGAAACGGTCGCAACAAGAACGATACAAAGTACAAATATAAACTTTAAACAAGAACATAGCATCAAGGGAATCATAATTGAACAAGGACAAGAGGCTCATATATAGAAAAATGTTTTCATCACTATCTCTAACACCCAAATTAAAACTGAACAATAATGGGAGTACTTACAAGTAATTCGACTAAGAGGCTCATATACGGTTGATGTCCTTTCGTCATTGCCTCAATGAACTATAAATTGCACAATAACTCCAACATTCACGATAAACTCATATATTGCATAGTTTTCAGGATTAGATATAACATGGTATACTTTATTTTAGGACAAACTTTCTTTGTTTTTTTCTAACCATCTTTCAATTTGTTATGTCGAAAGCACATCCTGTAGCTATTTTGCGTGCCTCAATCAGAACTACATAGAGAAAGTTATGTCCGTTTTACAAAGACTGTGTACTCTAGAAAATTCTACATGACCGCGTTAGTTTAAGCCACCATGTCGGATACGACCATCACCAGTCTAAAAGTCCTACCCGACCACGTAGGAATTGACCCTAAATTCCACTAATTTGAAACCCATACATGGAAATACATATTTTAACTATTCCTATCCAATTGGAGTATAAATACAAATGCTAGGGCACATAGGCAAGAGAAGAGATTCACATATTCGCTCTCTCCATAAAAGATGACGAATTCAAGAGTGAACGTCCAAAATCATTCCAGATAGTGAATACGAAGGTTCCAACCAAGATTCCATCATCTATTGGTGCATTTGGTTTGGTCTATATTTTAATATAATTACTTTGACACTTTATTCTTGAACATTGAGTAACTAATTCTTACGTAGTACTATTTTGAAAAAAAAATAGAAACTCTATTATGGACAGTCTCTTAAAAATAAAATATTTAGAATGTTCCTATTTTTAGATGTGGACTCCACAATCCACTAAGAGCATCCGCAGCGGTGCCCCGTCCGTTCGTGCCAGCAGCGGGACACCGCTCGTCCGCCAATGCAGCTTGTCCGTCCTTGCCAGCGACAGGACGGTGCTCTTAGCTAAGAGCACGTCCGTGCCGCTGAGCAGGTCGACGTGGCAGACTGTGATTGGCCAACGGCTTAGCCATTAGAAATTCTTTTTTTTTTAGTTTTCTTTTTAAATTCAAATTTAATTTAAAAAATCATTTTTAAATTAAAAAAATATTTTCCCACTTCCTAATAAATTATATCCGTTTTCTACACACTTTTAATTTATTTTTCAATTTTTTTCCCAAAATTCACATTTTCATCTATAAATACTCCCACTTCAACATTCAAAATTATGTGATTTTTAATTTGTAGGATTTTAATTATGTATTTTTATTTTTTAGGATTTTAATTATGTAATTTTTATTTTTTAATATATTTTTATAATGTAGAAATATTTTAGTAATTGAAGTATTTAAATTGAATAATAGAATGGCGGGACCCTTGAGCTTGTCCTTACGGAAGAGCACGGATGTGGGTGTTGTGCTCTTGCCTAAGGACAAAGAGTAAAAGTGGGTCCGGGCTCACCTCTGTGCTCTTATTTAAGAGCACGAATGAGGATGCTCTAACACAACTTTCACTACTTTTTCTCTGCGTCTCTCTTAATTTATTCATTTTTTTCATTCTCTTTCTTACTTTACCAACTTTTCTCTTTTTCTTTACCAATTGTGCATTAAAACTCGTACCATTTCAAATGTTTCTATTTTTTAAACACGGAGGTAGTAGAATTTTATGGTTTAGATACATTATTGTATGGTTTAATTAATTGTGTGTAATTTATGTTGGCTTATGCGTGTGATTTAATGATTCTTGATTGCTATCTATTTAATTGATTTATCATCCTTTAAATATTTTAGACTTTTCTACAAGATTCGAGAGATCCATATTATATGCTTGAAATATGAACGGTTAACATCTTAACTTCTTTATGAGATTATTAAATTGATTGATGATTAGATGTTGAATGAGAATTTTATTATAGCTAATTGCAAGGAGAATAGGATTAGATTTGGTATAATTCATAAGATATGTAATCCGTGAGGAGGTACAACTTTAAAATGTGTTTAGACTATCAACTCTTGAAACCAGCATTAGGGTTATCAAATCGGATATCCAAAGCTGAAAAAAACACCCCTGAGACCTAAACCCGAATCAAAATTAAGTATCCAATTACTCGAATCGGATATTTGGTCCCGAAAACCGGATACTCAAAATACCCAACTCTGGTAATTTTGGAACCTGATCGTTGAATCGGGTGGAAATTACCTGATCATATACTTGACTTTATGTAAATTTGAAAATAAATACCTGAAATACTCATTCAACACTTATTCAGTAACACAAACATTTACGTATTTATATACAAAGTTTTATTAAATTTTGAACTATTCTCATTTACTACATAATTCAAATTAAACTCAAATTATTTTTTGCGGTAATAAAACGCCTATTGTCCTAAAATTAACATCAAAGCACAAATATATCGTACATGTGAACGATTCACCGTTAGGAATTGCTTCCTCTTCTTTCCGGTCGTCACGATGAACCAAATTCACTAAAATAATCACTCCCTCCGTCCCATTCTAAGTGGCACGTACATTTCTTTTTTTTTTGGATGCCTCATTCTGATTGGCACATTTCCTTGTTGCCACCAAAGTTCTGACTATCAAAGATAACCCTTCGGCCAGAGGTTTTATCGTTGTGCCAAATGTTATTAGTGTGGCTGCCGAAGTAAACTACTTCATCTAGGGTGTTTTGGAAGAGAAACTGGTGAATCATTCTAAGTATTTAGAGTTCGGAAGATGAAGAGTTTTTTCTATTTTTTTATTTGTATCTGAAATCGCCGGATATGTGGTTAGTAAAACTGTTAGTTTAACCTTATATAACTGGGATATTGACACTTTTATTGATATTACATAATTGGGACGTTGATACCTAATATCATGAAACTTTTAAAAAGTTGAGTTTTTTTATGAATTTTGAAATTGACAAATAATATCACGAACTTTATCCCGAGTTTGTTATTCCCTCCGTCCACGAATAGGAGTCCCATTTTTCTATTTTTGTCCGTCCACGAATAAGAGTCCCGGTTCATAATTACCATAAATGGTATAGAGACCCTAAATTCCACTAACTCATTCTACTCACATATCATTTAAAACTAATATATACAAGTGCGACTCTTATTCCATTAACTTTTTTCCACCCACATTTCTTAACATTTCTTAAAATCCGTGCCGAATAGAAATGAGACTCCTATTCATGGACAGAGGGAGTATTTCTTACCAATGAAAAAATTCAGGCAAATAATATCATGATACAGATTTTTTTCGTAATTTCTCAACAATAACTTCAAGAGTATCAAGATTTTCAATCTTTGAGAATAGTTTTTCTTGAAGCACACCCTTCAAATTTGTTCTTCAATCTATTAATATAGCCGGAATTTTTTCACTAGTGGAAAATAACAAACTCAAGGTGAAGTTTGTGATATTATTTGTCAATTTTAAAGTTTATGGGAAAAACTCAACTTTTTAAAAGTTTCTATGATATTAAATGTCAATATTCCTAGTATGTTCCCTGTATTGGCATTTAGGAGATGACTCATTGATCAATGATTTTTAGATCTTTGTTATACACTAGCTAGGAAGTGATATCACCGTAATATGATCATATTATTATATACAGATAATTCAATCAAATTTTTATTAAATAAATTATATTTCTAGACTTTGTACCTTTGAAAAAAATAACGGGAGCATGAATTATGACCTAATTTTACGCATTATCCTATAAAATGGAGCCATAAAGATATTAGGACATTATTGGTATACAAATTATAGGACTTTTTTAAAATAAAAATCGATTATTATATGAACCAGTCCAGTTTTTGTTGGAATCATGGATTAAATGTATCCGGGCAGTGGACTTTGACCGAATAATAAATGTGACAAGACATTTAATTTTCCGAAATTAAATGCTACAACGTCGGTCTACGTTCCGCGTAGATGATCGTAGTATATTCATTTTCTCAAATCTGATTCCCGGTGAGTGAGAAATAGTGGATTAAAGTTGGGCACGATTGAGCTTTATATAAGCTTGGAGTCTTGAATGTAGGGATCAATCAACTAGTGTTAGTTGTCCCACATTGGAAGTGAGAGTCTCTTACTGAGGTGTATAAATTAAGTGTTCTACCACACTTAATAAATTCTAGTGGATCAAGTTGGGCACGATTGAGCTTTATGTAAACTTGGAGTCTTGAATGTAGGGATCAATCAACTAGTGTTAGTTGTCCCACATTGGAAGTGGGAGTCTCTTACTGAGGTGTATAAATTAAGTGTTCTACTACACTTAATAAATTCTAGTGTATCAAGTTGGGTCGAAGAGCCCACACGCGTGCGCCGCCCGCCGTGCCGTGCCGAGCCGCGCCCCGCCTTGCCCGCCATCCAGTTCGCTGGAGCTCTGTTGATTGCGGTGCTGCCTCATCAAAGATGTTAGCCGTTTTATCTTTGGGAACGAAACGCCAATCTGAGAGCACTACCGGAGCGTATCTCGTCTTGCGGAAAGAGGCCTCCTCGACTCGCTATTTCCTAACTTTCACGGTTTATTGTTTCGATTTCACGTTGTAATTTATGTTTTAGTTTTCCATTTTGTATTCTTTTTTTGGGTTGTATTACGCCCGAAAAGTATTTATATCTTGTAACCCTGGTATCCCCAACAGTTTTCTCAATAACAAATCGTTGATCAGTGGATGGTATTTTTGAATGCTTTTTCCTACTATTTCTTTAATAAAAAATATATAGCTAAATATATTTCTAAATAAATTTACAAGCCCAAATGAATTTATTATTCCTTATATTTACGACAAAATCTTGGATGAACCCATCGTGCACGTTATACGGGGCAATAGATTTGAAGTACTCCTTTCGTTCCGTCTCAAGCGAGACGTTTCTTTTAAGCATAAGATCTAAGATAGTTATAATTTAATACCTTAAGTCTCTCTCCACTTAGGGGCCATTCGGTTCGTAAGATTATATCTCGAGATTAATTATGTAGTGTGTATGGTTCATGAGATTGAATCCTAGATGGATAATCAACTACTCCCTCCAACTAAACTAATCTTACAATTCAATCCTAGATTATATCTTGGTACTATTTTATCTAGAAAATCGAACATCATCTTAAGAGGTAGTAAAATTTTTCCTAAATCTCGTGTTTAAAAGAAACGTCTCACTTATGACAGAATGGAGAAAAACTATTTAAAAATGATTTTTGAATTTAGATATAAGTTTTTTCACGGTGAAATGAGCTCAAATTTTTATAGAAGTTGTAATTTCTATTACTATTGTATAATAAAAGGTGGTGTAGATCGTGTTTAGGGCATCCATAATGAGCCCTAAAAATCAGTCACAAAATTTGTTTCATTTGTCATGTCAACATTTCTAATTTTAGCCACAATATTTATAATAATGTAGTATTAAAATCAGCCACAACTTATTTCACTATTTTTCATATTTTGTTAATTGATTTAGAAACTAACACAGATAAAAATACAAATAGTCTAATCGATTTAAAAAAAGACTATAATGATATATTTTATTTGATTAAATTTCCTACTTGAAACTTCAATTGTTACACACCTGATAAATAAAAGAAGAATAAAAACAGTAAAAAATTTGATTTCAGCCGCAGCTAAAACGACCCATAATAAGGCCGAAAAAACAGCCTCATAGCGGGCAACTGCCTTATTGTGAATGCCATTATCATCTACCTAGTTTATGCTCTCTACACTATAGGCTTTTTTCTTGTCTTTTTTTTTTCATTTTGTAATAATGGTTTTTTTTTTTGGCTGGGGTTTCTCATTAAGTGAGTGCTTCTGCCTAAAGTGAATTGTATTGAATTTGAAACGATGATTTCAATATTTTCATGCTGGCTAACGGGAGATATGGATAGCCTGAGTCAGCCATCATCAACAAGAATTAATGGCCACTTAATGAAATCTCTCCACACAAATACTACCAAATTAATGATGTTAGCCACATGAAATCCACGTAAATTAAGTCATTACGATTTACGACTAATCTACTCCCTGCGTCCCTGAAATTTTATCGCATTTTTTCATTTTCGTCTGTCCCACAAAATTTATCACATTTCACTTTTTACCATTTTTATTAGTGGATCTCATATTACACTAATTCATTACAACTCACATTTATTATAAAAGTAATATAATATATACTCCCTCCGTCCCATAGTAGATGTCACACTTTCCTTTTTAGTTTATCCCACAAAAGATGACACATTTCCTCTTTTGAAAAAAGTTCATTCTCACATCAATTATAAAATTATATTTTCTATCACCACTTAACACACAAAATAACATATCCTAAAATCTCGTGTCATCTCCCAAGTGTGACATCTACTATGAGACGAATGGAGTATATAAGTATGACTCATTCTCCACTAACTTTTTCAACTCACTTTCCATTATATTTTTTAAAACTCATGTCCGATTAAAGTGTGACAAAATTTAAGGGACAAGTACATTGCAATTTTTCGAATTAAATTTTAGTGGCCCTCTTTCATATTCCAATATAATGGATATGGGGAGTGTGTCTGGTGAATTTGTGATCACCATGTCTATTGATTATAGGCTTATCAGTGTCGTTTCTTTGCCTGCACAAATCTATGATATTCTATCAGACACATATTTCATTTTATAAGTACTAGTAAGAAATGATTGATGGATATAAATTCCACTTAGTACATATGTTATCAATTTTTTCATGCCACTAGTAAAATCTTGAAATGTACAATTTCCACCCTAGTATAAATTCTAGTATCAATTTATTTCATGCCACTACTAAAATCGTGAATGATGAGTACCTAGTGGCCACTAAATATGCAAGGGGAAAATGTTCTCTTATAAACTTGATGAACCTTTTGAACAATTATATTTCTGTAAAAAAAAACTAGACACAACTCTCCCAGCCTAGTAAAATTGCGTCTATAATAAGTGGATACATAGAATTTATGTACTTCCTCTTTATCAAGGAAGACTTACCTCTTTTTTGGGTAGCATGAGATTTTATGCAATTTTATTTTTGTGTGTTATGTGTAGAGAATAAAGTAAGAGAGATGAAATAAAGTAGAGATAAAAATAATTCTATTGTTCGTAATGAGTTATTTTAAGTGAGACAAATTTAAAAGGAAAGTGTAATCTTCGGTGGGACAGAGAAAATATGCATTATGCATATGTGATCAGAAAATCGACATTTTTTTTATTCATGTCACCGTAAAAGATATAGCATCATATTAAATTTTGTATGTACTAAAATACCTTCAACAATATGTATATGTAAAAAAATGGAAGAGAGCTTAGTAATTTTATCTCACTAACTCAATCCAACACTCAAAGTTATAAGTGTAATCCGCAAAAATGGTGAATAATTAATTTTCTAAGGTGAAACACGAGTTTTGAGATGGGTTTCTCTAAATTATAAAAATAACCTATGTTATTCGCTGAGACTAGCTTATACTAGCATATCATACACACTTTTAATATTAAATATAATCACGGAGAGCGACTTATTATCGTAGACCTTAATAAGTGAATTAATTTGGGTGCTACACGTACAATCACGGAGAGCGACTTATTATAGTACAATGATTGTAAGTTTACTAAATTTTGTCGTGGGCATGCATGATTCCACATTGACAAAAGAGATCTTCTATAAAGTAATTAAAGATTAGGGTGCAGAGCACCAACGTAATATTTTGAATGGACTCAGATACTGTCATGTTTAAGTCAAACCCAATTCATGAAATATGAGCAAGGATGAGAAACAGTTTTCGATTCGTTTTTTATTTCCAAATTGAATAGAAAAACCAAAATTTTGCGAAAATAAATATTGAACCAAATTGAATTATCCGAAAACTAAATCCGAAAAACAGAAATCCAAACTATAAAAACCGACCGAAACCGAAAAATTGAAATTTCATAAAATATATCCAAAAATTTGAAAAACCAAAATCCAAACTAAAAAAACCGAACCCGAAATTGCATAATATCCAAAAAACTTAACATCAGAAAATTAATTTTCAAATTACATCGTGTCAATTAACATATTCAAACAATTACTACAACTTTTATAAAATCTAAATACTGTTACATTTATCGATATAAATCAACACAAATAAAGTTTATTTTTAGGTATAATATACTATTCCATCTGTCCGCTGTTAGGAGTCTTATTTATGCGACATAGATTTTAAGAAATATTAAGAAAAGTGGGTGTAATAAAGTTAGTGGAATAAGAGTCTCACTTGTATGTAGTATTAGTTTTAAATGAAATGTGAGTGGAATAAGCTAGTCGAAGGTGAGACCCTATTACCATTTATAGTAAAAGTGAACCGAGACTCTTATTCGCGGACAGACTAAAATGCGAAACAAGACTCCTATTCACGGACAGATAGAGTATTATTTATTAAAAAGAAATTCAGTTTTTTGGTTTTTTTTTAATCAGAACCGAACTGAAAAACTGAAATTAGACAAAACCAAAACGAAATTGATTTTTTTAGTTCGGATCGGATATTTGGTTTTCAGCTATTTTTCTCGCTCCTAAATATGACTAATCATGACGTGCAAAATTGTGGATACATGAAATAAATTAGTTATATTGAAAATTAGGCTACAATGCAATATTTAGCAAAAAAATTTCGTACAATTGGATCTATTGTTACCGTACTATTTAAAACTTATTGACATTCATCATGAATATCACCAAATCACATTGAATGCATGTTTAATAATACTCTTCCAAAATGTTACTCCAACATTCTATTGAAACGTCCCTATTGTTGTAGATATATAATAATGTTATATCGTCGTGGAAATCATGCTAAATATAAACGTTAACAAAATACAGGTAGTACATGAAAGTTCGGTCATACAATCCTTGATTTGTATAACACTAGCCATAAATGAAGCATGTGATATTTTACATTTGTAGTTGTTCATTAATTTCTCATTTAATTCAAGATATTATTTGATATTCCAAGATCCCTTTTTTCATTTCGGAAGAGTTTTTACCTTGGTCAAATTAGATTCAAGTTTAAACGTTTGCATAATTACCTCATTATTTTGCTTTGCCGTAAGTTTGAAGCTATATTTCAAATTATCGTTTATTTTGCATCAAATTCAAAATTGACTGAGAACTTTATCTGCCCATTGTGTAGAATATTATTTTGATTTTCAGTATATATAAATGTAGTTCAATATTATACAAATAAAATTCTATTGCATCATAAAATTCTATGGCATCATAAAATTTCATCCCTAGATGAGTTACCACCCCTACCAAATATATTGTTATTAGCAAGAGAACATACGTACAAGGGAGTAAATTAGCTATCGAAATCCACAAAGAGCGAGTAACTTGAAAAGCTATTAAAACTAAGGAAATCATTACAATACATTCGTTTGGTTTGAGAGTTTGTCTTAAGCTGATAGAACAGATTGAAAAGAAAAAGTCTTGAGATAAACACAGAAGATGGAAGAACTACTCATAGTTTGATTCGGGTTGCTAGTATCATGTGTTCGATTTACTAAATACGTTTCTTATGCTCTAAGAATCGTGTACGATACTCTGCAGCTGATCACTTGTAGAGAGAATTATACACCTAGAATAATCTAATTATGTGTGTTAGACTTTACTTACTAATATGTTACCCCTACAAACACATTAGTAGGCTCCACATTAATTTCTAGGGTTGTCAAAATGGATATCGGGTATTGGATACTTGATATCCGAACTCGAAATATCGGGTAATTGGATATCCGATATCCGATTTTTTGGGTTTCGGGATCGGGTTTGGATATAGGATTTTTTAATTATCGGGTATCGGATAACCCGATACCCGATTAGGTATACCCAAATTACCCGAATTACCCGATTTTTTTTAAAAATTTAAATTTATAAAATTATGTATTTATTCTATTATTTAAAAAATTAAATAATTAAATCTAGTCCCACAATCTTTCACTCTTAAGTCACATTTAGGGTTAATATATGAATTGTGATGTTTATTATTGATGAATGATGGATGCTATAACTTATGAATTTTTTATTTCTAAAAATTTGTAGTAGTTTTTTTCTCTTAATCGAACTAATTCAAGTTTGTATCAAATTCGAACTATTACAAGTTTGTATTTCTAAATGTTTGTAGTTAATTTTGCTAAAAAAATAAAATCAAAATTAAAATAAAAATCCAAAATCGGGGCTGGATACCCGATTCGGGTATTTGGGTACCCGAAATTATTTTCTGATCGGGTATCGGGTATTAGATTTTGGGAAATTCGGGATCGGGTACCCGAAATTTTCGAATCGGGTATCCGCAGATACCCGATTTGACAGGCCTATTAATTTCTATTATTGGTCAACACGATGATCCACCGTCAGACTATATCTCCTTATCAATTTTAGTTATAGGATTTCTCAGCTATGTTTGCTCCTTAGTACTATGTGTTAAAAAAGACATCAAAATTAAGGTCACTACTATATCAAAGGTGAAAGACATCTATGTAGTTACAAAGTTGAAATAAATTGTGTTAATGAGTTGGCCAAACGGTAGAGAGATTAATACATGACGTCAAAGGTCTCGAGGTTCAAGTCCTCCGTGGCGTGACCTTTAAATTTAAATTCATTAACCCATAAAAATAGATGAAATAAATCACTAAAAATATTATGGTGGAAAACTGTTTGATAGATGGAAGCTTCAATCCTTTCTTCTACTTTTGATTAAAGTCGGTTCAAACTTTATACTTGGGGATGAGACTTGGGTTTTAAGCTGAATCATAAAAAAGTTCAGGAAAAACATGCCCAACCAACTATCCGATGAGTTTGCATAGTGCGAATCCAATAGGCCATTGGGGCTCTTTTTAGAATTCAGTGATGTTTTCAGTGATCTGCTGAATTGGTAGCATGCGAACCCACGAGGCACTAACTGGGATTATTCTGGACGAGTCTTGTAACCTCAGCGCTGTGCCATGATCCTTTTTATCCTTTGGTGTTGTTTAAGCGGTTCACTAAGATCATGCTTGGTATGATGGAATGGAATGGAATGGGGGAATGGAATGACATTCCTACCTTCATTCCATTCCTTTGCTTGGTAAATATTTTTTCTTAGGAATCACCACATTCCATTCCACATGGGAATACCCATTCCATCCATTTAGCTAAGGAATGACCATTCCATTCCATTTCATTTTCCTTTCTTCTTATTTTAAAATTTAACAAAATTATATAAATATTATTTAATATTATATTTAAATTTAATATCATCTCAATTTTAGCATAAATTAAAATTTTAATAATTGAAAAAAAAAACACACACACACACACAAAACACAGCAAAAAACACACACACACACACCAACTCACACAACACACACAGCAAAACACACACACACACAACAACTCACACACAACACACACACACATCAACACACAACAACACATACACACACACAACACACACAACAACACACACAACAACACACACGCAGCAACACACACAACACACAGCACACACAACAACACACACGCAGCAACACACACAGCAACAAATACGCACACACCACCACATATACACACACACATCAACACATACATACACCACATATGCACACACTCATTTACGTGTATCGTACAAATTTATATGATCCAAAATATTGACAAAAATATTTTTAAATAAATATTTTTTTTATAGAAACAACATATTAATTATTCATATTTCATTCCATTCCATTCATATAGAATTTTGTCGTTACCAAGCATAGGAATGAAATCAATCAAAGAATAACAATTTCATTCCATTTGTAAACCTTACATTCACCAAGCACAAGAATGGAATGGAATTGTCATTCCATTTCCACCCTCGTTCTATTCCCATCGCCATTCCATTCCCTCCTCATTCCATTCCATCATACCAAGCATGACCTAAGTTCATGTGGTGCAAACCAAACGTCCCACTAGATGTATTCTGGACCCTGTCGATTTTCTCTCTCTCTTCTTTTTTTTTTTTTTTTTTTTACCTATGAGTTTCATCCTTTTGTTTATACAAGCTATGACCTAAATCACTTTAATACCATTAAAATGAGTCTGATTTTAAACTACAAAATACATAAATTTACTGCTAAACACGACTATAATTTGATTCACATATAATATTCCCAAACCTAAGTCTTGCTCACCGTCGAGCAAGATAGACGATGAAACAAATAGTTTAAACAAAACATAATTTATATATAACTCTTTATCGCATGTCGTGCTAAACTCACAAAAATAAATGAAAATTTGAGGTTTTTTAAATTTTCCTCAAATTTTTGAGATAATCTTAATTTACGATAACGTAGATTTTTTAAAATCATTTAAAGCTCAACACTTTATTTTAAATTTAGGCATAAGTATTAATTTATATTTATTAAAATGTAAGGAGATTATTTTTTAAATAACAATTCATCAAAAAATTTATAATCACATAATTAAAAAAAGGAATTATGTAATTAAAATAAATTTTGTATAGATATTCTTATTAAAACACAAAAAATTAAGCAAAAATGAAAACAATCACCTTCCCGTGCAAAAAATTTTAAAACATAAAAAATTATTACCTCCTTCCCTTTAGGAGTCCCGGTTTAGTCAGACTCATGTTTTAAGAAAGTGTTTGAGTGTGTAATTAATAAATGTTGTAGTGAATGTTGAGACCCACTTTTAATTGAGCGCGTAATAAATAAATGTTGTAGTGAATGTTGAGACCCACTTTTAACACCTTTTTCCTTACTTTGAAGATATTTTTTATTAATTTATCTCAATCGGGACTCATAAGGTGGGATGCCCGAAATTGATTAACCGGAACTCCTAAAGTGAGACGCAAGGAGTACTAGATTAAGGGTCTCCATCGACCAGCGACAGCACCTATCCATAATATTATCAAAATATATTTGTCAATTTATTTTTATTAGACATGTGATCCTTATCTTATCAATTACGAACATATGACATCATTCCACACCCCAAACCTACACCATATTCTTAACATAGTTCTCATTGGACTTTTAGATACTCATGAGCAAATTTTGGATTCGAACATTCTACATCAAATCGACCTAACATTATTTTCATGGCCAAGTTTTAATTATATATATGAAGTAATATAATTTTTACATGTTACACTAATACTAGTATTATTTTAAATAGAACGAGTGAAATAAATCATCCTATATTATATTAAAATTTATTTTTCTATATACATACACTTTGTATATACCATTAGTGTCAATTTATATAACTACATAGTGTAATACGCCGATCATTTAAGTCGGGAACATATTTGAAAGTGTTAATCTGAGTATTAATTAATTTGATAAAAAATATGAAAATTCATATTATTTTTCCTTTTTCGTCCGTCCCCTAGCTATTAAATTACACCCCTGCGTTTTACTACTATTGATAATAGACCACATATTCCACTAACTTATTCAACTCACAATTTATTATAAAATTAATATATAAAAGTAAGACTAACACTCACCCATTTTTTACTATATATTTTTTTAAAAATCCGTATTAAGCTAAACAGTATCAATTAATGAGGTACGGAGGGATTAATTGATTTTTCTTCTTTTCGAAATGATTATCTTACGAAAAACAGGGACCACTACGATACAAGAAATAAAGCATGAATCAGTCTATATTTTCATAGATATGCAATCGAGTGATTTCAAGGGAATAAAAAATAGATCGCAAAATACACATGTATATTGTGCATGATAATAAATTTCGATAAAATCAAATCTTTGGCTCTCGATTTTTCTACTCAAATTTTGTCAGAGAGTACAAAACAGCAATAAGTAATGCATAGTAATAATCTCAGCCTCATCTTATAAATTTATTAAAAAAAGTTTATTAAAGAATTAATTTCTTTCAACAGGTTGCATGGGTCATTTTGTGATAGTAAGTGTATTATCAGATCCAATCCCAATTTAGGAGTAACATCTTCATTTTTTGGTAATTTGGTTTCCATGATATTGATAGGATTTAATGATAGTTTCGTCACAAGGTTGGCTAGCTATGCCGGTGCACCAACTAAACCACCCAAATTTAAGAGACTAATTGGGAATTTGGGAATAACGTAATAATCATCTTATAAGTTATAATGATGAGATTGTTGTCATTAATTTCATAAATAGGATCACCACATTATTACATATACATGTACACTGACATTTACCATAATCTGATTTGATTAGAAAGGACCGCAAATAACAGACATAAAAATCCAAGATTTAGGAAATTTCAGGATGTAAGGACCATGAATTTAAGGACCACATTTTCTCAAGTCATAAAAAAAATCCATGGTTTATCTCTCAATCATTCACTCAATCAATCTCCCTACCACGAAATGATAGTGATGCACACCATAAACGCATGCTCACTCTACGCAATTAATCTTGAGTTACATTAATTAGTTTTATTTTCATTGTGGAAAATAAATTTGAAGATGTGACAACTGTCATACTAAAATTGTAAGACATGGCACCTCATCCTTAGAAATAGAATACAAAAGCTGGTCAAATGTAAATAAGTCCTCTTGTGATCGGTCTTTCAATCGTAACCCTTTTTTTTTACTTTTTTTTTTTTCGATTAGTAAAGAAAATCTCAAACTATCAAAAAAATGTTGAGATAAAGTATAACACCAACAAAATCAATAAGAACGCTACACCTCACCGAAAGCAAAAAATCTCAACTGACAACATAACTAGCACAAAACTGATAGAATTACTCGGTTAAAAGCACAGCAAGCGAGAGAATAACCAAGAAAAGACAAACACCTAGCAACTAAGAAAGAACCACGGGTTATACTATTATTATACTCCTCCCGTCCCTATGTAGTATAGACATTTCTTTTCGGCACAAGATTTAAGAAAAATTGTTTTAAATGAGTTAAGTAAAAAGAGAATAAAGTAGAAAAGAAAAAGATAGAGAGATGATGCAAAGAGAGTAAAGTAAGAGGGAGTAAAGTACTTTTTGCCAAAAAAAGAAATGACTTAGCCACAGTGGGACAACTCAAAAAGGAATATGACCCAGCTACAGAGGGACGGATGGAGTACATGAAATCTAATAGTAGTTGACAGAACTACAAATTAACGAACGGCTAAAACCCCAGTCAAATTACATGAAATCAAGACTAAGTTGATGAACTTTGTCTACCAAAACAATTACGTCTAAAATACATAATTTCTTGATAACAAGCATTTGGGGCAAACATGAGTGTAAACAAATTAAAGAAAGTAACAAAAGGAGCATAGGACAAAGTTGAGTGCCACAACTTTGTGGGAAGATATCACAACTTCATATATATCAATGTGAGAACTTGATAATCATTATTCATATACTAATATATGGTCGGTCCACACATATAAAGAGATAGAGAGATACATGGCCGGGATCCCTTTCTTACATATATGGTTCTGATTGCCTACATACATACAACATATACAGGACAACCTTCAACTTTTTGTCCTTTTACAACAAAGAGAAAGATAAAACAAAGAGGATAAAACACATTTAATCAATGTTTTAGCCCAACTTCAACTAATATTACATTTTCAAAGTATAAAAAATAATTTGGTAATTTGAAAATTGAGATACTCCACGCCCGTATAATAATATTGTTTATATAAAAATAAATAAAAGAATAAATGATGTATGATCCAGGTGTGAGGCCTCTTGCGATAAAGATGAAAACTTGCAATGAGAATATAACTTTTTGATTTTTCCTATCTTGGATTTAGTGTCAGTTATTTTGTATGAGTTTGAATATATTCTATCCCGGGACTGAATTTATTTTTTCATTTTCAATTAGTAATAGGATTTTATTGCCTATATATAAGCCTTATTTCATTATTCTCATATGTTTAATTATTCTTGAGAGTGATTCAAGTCCATGTAGTTTTGTTGTGATATATATATGGTGAAAATATTACGCGCAAGAAAACGATTGCTAGCTGGACTTCAAACTATTACTACTAATTAAATTTATAATGGCGTGGTTAATGTTTTAATTGAAGTTATACTACAATTATCAATCACTAAACAACGGTGGTGCGAGCTCCTATCGAATAGTAACATAGAGATTTACGGCTCAAATTTGATGGCTTTGTATCCTCAAATAAAAATTATGTCTACTTTTTCAAATCTATGAAATTTAATCCTCCTTGGTGCTTAGCTAGATTAGAAAGCATTTATCCTCAGCCATGTGCCATTCAATACAAGTACTCTCCAATCCAGCCCTCCTTCCACTCTTGTTCCCCTAAATATAGATATTGAAATAAACCATTGCACCCCACCATATATCAATACACCATTGGCAACCTCGCATTTCATAAATGCAATATAAGATGCCAAATTAAAAATTTGAAACATAATTCAACATCTACCTTCCATCCGTCCCACGCCGCACCTCACACACCTCGTTCCTTTTCTTTTTAAAGGCAAACGAATAGAAATTTAAAGACTACATCGTAGTTGGCTCAGACCTGAGACCTTTGACTTCAGAATTAACCACTTTATCACTAGGCCAACTGTCGTTCCTTCTTAGTCCTTCACTCCCATCCATCTGTCAATGCAAACTTCTCATAAATGGAAATTACAAGTGAGTATATACAACCTCAATCCAACCACCTCATTGTATATAAACTTGTCAGTCCTACACTTACTACATACTAACAAAAACCTCACTCCACTTCACTAACTAACCTTTGATCTCTCAACGCCACAACCACAAATGTCTCTTTCTTGTCTAAAAACCGTCCTTGGTAAAAACCTCTCCAACCACCATTTTCACATCGACAACGCCACCGATCTCCCTCCATCGACCACCACCCGCGCCAAGACGTCACGGAACCACATCATCTCACCTTACAATCCATGCTATAGGTGATCACATCTCTCTCTCTCTCTCTCTCCACTCCAAAAGAAAACAAAGATGCCTCTAATCTTGTCCCAATCCTCCATTTCTTGCAGGATTTGGGAGACGTTCCTCGTCCTCCTCGTCGTCTACTCAGCCTGGATTTCGCCTTTCCAATTCGCATTCCTGACCTACAAGCAAGACACCCTCTTTGTAGTGGACAACATCATCAATGGCTTCTTCGCAGTAGACATTGTCCTCACCTTCTTCCTCGCCTACCTCGACCCCCAGTCCCACGTTATAGTAGACGATCCAAAGAGAATCGCAGTGAGGTAAATCACGAAATTCAACCAACACATTTCTTTTTGTGAAAATCTTGAATGTGATGGTTATTTGCAGGTATCTAACATCGTGGTTCCTCTTTGATGTCTGCTCAACTATTCCATTCCAATTTCTTGCAATATGCTTCACATACAGCAGCGGCGGATTGGGGTTCAACTTGCTCGCCATGCTTCGCCTATGGCGCCTCAGACGCGTTAGCTCCCTGTTCGCGAGGCTAGAGAAGGACATCCGGTTCAACTACTTCTGGACTAGATGCACCAAGCTTGTCGCTGTAAGCCTTCAACCTATCTAATTTTACTGATTCTCCGATGTGGGATGTGGTTTGCACCTGACAGATACAATAGCTATTTTATTTTATTTTTGGAAATAGGTGACTCTTTTCGCGGTGCATTGCGCGGGGTGCTTCAACTACATGATCGCGGACCGATACTCGGACCCGAGGCGGACGTGGATCGGGGCGGTGTATCCGGATTTCAAGGAGATGGGGATTTGGGACAAGTACGTGGCGGCATTGTATTGGTCGATTGTGACGCTGACGACGACGGGGTATGGCGACCTGCACGCGGAGAATCCGAGGGAGATGCTTTTCGACATCGTGTACATGCTCTTCAACCTCGGATTGACCTCGTATATAATCGGAAACATGACGAATCTCGTCCTCCATTGGAGCTGCTCCACTGCGCACTTTGTACGTGTGCTCTATCCATCTGCTTTTCTTGAATGAGTGGACGAGTGAATGAGTTGTTTATTTTGTGGTGCAGAGGGACAGTATTGCGGCGGCTTCGGAGTTCGTGAAGCGGAACCAGCTGCCTTCGGATATCAAGGAGCAGATTCTTTCGCACATGTGTGTGAAATTCAAGACGGAGGGAGTGAAGCAGCAGCAGACATTGATGGAGCTGCCCAAGGCCATTCGTTGCAGCATTGCGCAGTTTCTCTTCTCCCCTGTTGTTCGACAAGCTTCCATTTTCCATGGTGTATCACAAGACTTCCTTCTTCAATTGGTTTGTTTTCCTCTTTCTCTATCTCACTTTCTATAAAATAAATACTCCCGTTGCATAAAAATAAGTACATTTTTTTGGGATGTTTTATAAAATATCTCCCTCTATTTTTGTTAACTTCCTTCTCTCTAAGACGACTAACAATACCCTGTCCTGAAAAGTATGAACTTTCGAATTATGAAAATATCTTTCTCTTTAATGAGGTGGGACCCATTCTCCGCTAACAATACTTTAATTGTCGTGCCATCACAAATGTCCATATTTTTGTGGGACGGAGGGAGTATCGTATAAATCTGAATTTGGTTTTTTGATGATCAAATCGAAGGTGGCAGAAGTGGAAGCGGAGTGGTATCCTCCAAGAGAAGACATCATCTTGCAAAATGAGGCATCAACAGATGTATATGTAATCATCTCTGGATCAGTGGTAATGACTATTCACAAATTAATTAGATTAAATATTTTATGATTGACTGATTAAAGTATTGCATTGCTTTGTGGCAGGATTTTGTGGCGAAGATCAATGGACGTGATCAAGTAAGTGCTTCTGAATAATATTTTTCGATAAATAGAAGCTGAATAAATTTTCATATATAAATGCAGATTATTGGGAAGGCCTCTGCGGGAGAGATGGTGGGAGAAGTTGGTGTTCTGTGTGAAAAACCGCAGCCGTTGGGCGTTCGGACGGCTGAGATCTCTCAGACGCTACGGCTCAACAAGAACGCATTTCTCAGCGTTCTCCGATCCAATCCTCATGATGAACACATTGTTATGAACAATTTGTTTCAGGTAAATTACTTATTGTTTTATCAACTACTTTAATAGTAGTAGATACATGGTGTATTGTTTTTTATTGAAGAAATATTTTGTGAAAAAAATGAGATTGTTTGTAGAAACTCAAGGAGTGGAAAGGTGTTGACATTGAGGGCCAATATGACCCGAGTCAAATGCTCAATAATTGGTGGGATTTGAATTCGAGACCGTGCCAGAACTCTTCTGGCCACCTCGAGATGGTAAGGCTCTCAGTGGAGAGGAAAGAGAAAGAGAATACACGGAGCGATGAACATCATCATCATCCAACAAAAGATGATGAGGTGCAAAATCAAGGCATGATAGACCACCATGAAAATAGCCGGAAATCAAGGTCGGAGAAGAGAGTAACGATTCACATGAATTTCAATGAGGATAGGGTTGCACGAAAACATCATGGAAAGCTCATAATCCTACCCAATTCACTACAAGAGCTTCTCAAAATAGCAGGTAATTTTACTCCTATGTAATAACATACCATGATATTAAATGACACAAATTAAATTAGGCTAAAAAGTTACATAAAATTTGATGCAGGTGAAAAATTTGGTGACAAGAATCTTGAAAGAGTAGTAAACGAAGAAAATGCACAAGTCGAAGACTTGAGCGTTGTGAGAGATGGTGATCATCTCTTTCTTCTACCAAGAAATGTGTGAAGGTGTTGAAATGTGTTAAGTGATGACTATTATCATATGCAAATGCATAATGATATATAGAGCAATTTATTCGCTCTTCATTAATCTAACTAGTAGTAATATTGACTGCATAACAAGAAATGATTTCAAGCAATATATCTGTTTCTATGAGCTGTTAATTGCATACACCAAATTGATCATTCTATTGATCTTTTTATGTTTAATTAAAAACAAGAAGAATGTTGTGGATTACATATTCAGTTAATAGCAAAAGGAAAGATCAACATTGTAATACAATATTAATAAATTAAATGAGATTAATATGAACTAAAATAAATATATACACACTGTTGTTGAATAATAAAAGTGTAATTTGGATACAAATGAACATAAGCATAATTGTAAAATAATTCATGAACGTATAATTGAAAAGTAGCCTGATTCTGCTAGTTCGACACCTCTTTCAAAACATGCAAATAATTATGGAATATTTTTAAGAGTAATGTGTTGAGATCCCGATTTTTACGATAATTGAAAATATGATCGGAATTCAGCGTATACTAAAATCGAAAATTTTGAATAAAAAATTACTACTTGCAATATTCCTTCCATTTTGCAATAGACTTAAAAGAAAATTATATTTAGAGAATTAAGTAGAGAGAATAAAATAAATTCATGAATATATTATAAGTAAAAGAGAGTAATTGTACTATACTCTCCCCGTCTCATATAAATAGACTATATTTCATTTTTCGTCCATTCCATACAAATAATCCCTATCCATTTATAGTAACTTTTTTGTTTTTCTCTTTTACTTTATCATTTATGGTCCAACCACCCATCACACAATTTCAACTACTTTTTCTCCTTCTCTCTTACTTTATCAATTAGACATTAAAAACCGTGTCAACCCTAAAGGGCCTATTTCTATGAGACGGAGTGAGTATTTTGCAAAAAAAGAAAATACTATCTCCGTCTCTTAAAAATAGAAACTACTATTTCTATTTTAGGTCGTCCCTTAAAAATAGAAACTTTTGAATCTTTCTATTTTAGAACATGAACCCCAAAAATCCACTAACATTATGTCCACTACTTTTTCTCTCATTTCTTACTTACCCATTTTTCTTTTCCTCTCTCTAACTTTGCCAATTATGCATTAAAGTTTATATCATTCAAAAGTTTCCATTTTTTTAGGACGAAGGTAGTATCTCACATTAGGTGAGACGTCCCAAAAAGGATAATGAGTCTCTTTGTATCTTATGACAGAGAAAATATTCCCTAGGCATACCATGGTAGTAGCAATATGAGGTAGTATATCCCGTCATACCTCATTGACGAGAAAATGATTCATATTCTAGGCATATCATGGTGACAATATGAGAGGGTGTGTCTCACCAATACCTCTTTGACATGTGGAACTAAAATTGACCCACATTTTCTAAATTATATATAAACTATTCTAATATTAATATATATGAGAAATGATATGCTACCTACCTTGTGTGGGCTTCATATTATTAGTAACGTGTAATTGGTTACAAACTTTCTATATTTAGACTTAGACGTCTAATTTGGAGGGAATGGTCCATAACGGTAATACTAGTCTATTTAATCTGTCACTAACCCTGTAAATTGAAGAAATTTCTCTGATTAGTGACAAAATTAACCGTACCAAATTGAGAGTTTTTTGTACTGAATGGAGATCTTAGACATCACCAGAGATTAATAAGTGTTGATTCTGATCATCTAGAATATGACTAGTATGCGTCGAAAAAGAATATGATCACATGTCTAAACAGATGCAAATCCGAGAGTTCTTACTTAGAATAAAGGAGAAATATCACTAATGACCTGTCAAGCACTCTTCTCAGCTTAAGCTACACATTTACAAATAAATGCATGGATGGATACAACACCTGTCAAACGATACATGCATACTTTGATATTGGCAAGCTATCACAATAACATATGATGTATGTTTTTCTCCGCAGGTCCGAGCTAACAAAATTCTTTTGTAAGCTAAAAAAATTGTACTGTGTAATCTAAGTTCTTTATGAGATCCACCATATCCGAACTTTCTCGTGCCGTGAAGGTGGTCGACATAGAAGATGTGCATAGTTATATTAAAGGATAGAAGATGAAGTTAGATCATCCTTTCATACCCACTTTATACTTATAATTGACCATTTTTTTCATAAATTCCCTAGTAGGTCATTTTGACTATTAAGCCTATTATTTTAAAGTTAAATAATAGGAAGTGAATATTTATACACTATTATGATAAAAAAAATGTTTAAAGTGTTGGAGGAATAAAGGATTAAAAAGAGGAGGAGAAAAAGAATATAAAAGTGGTTGTTTTGAAAAGAAATACTAAATGCATCGAAAGGTGTTGAAAAAATGTGAAGTGCGCAAAAGAAAAATTATGCATGAAACAAATAAACAAAAGCTAGAAAATAAAAGAAATTTGAAAAGTGATAAGAAAATCCAGACAAACTCTAGAAATTAAGCAATGTTGAAGTATGTATAATGAAAGTAGTTGGAGTTTTTATCATTGAGGTAGTATTTGGAATTTAAGTGATTCTTAGCGTATATTTCCTCATTTTACCAAAGAATCTACGTCAATAAACTGAAACTGAAAATAAAAATGAAAATGCAATAATATACACATAGGGATGTCAATCGGGCCGGCCCATCGGATTTCGGGCCAACCCTACTCGGGTTGCGGGTCAATCGGGTGCGGGCTTGTCGGGTTGTGATTTCTTTCGGGTTGTAAAAGTTCGGCCCTAATCCTAAAAGCTCGGGTTTCGGGCTAGCCCGACGGGTTAATCGGGTTGCTACCGATAAGGTTAAGGCCCGAACAATCCAATAAATCATGATAAAAATTAGTTATATTTATAAAATATAAAATATTTAATTATGATAAATTTGATATATATGCTTAAACTCAATCATAAAATACTAATATTTGTGATATTTCGTGAAATTTTAATGCAGTGAGATTAATTTATTTAACAATTATTATATTAATTAAAATTTAATATATAATTTATATATTTACCATAAAATTGAAAGTTATCTTTTTTTAGTTATCTATGTCATAGAATTAGTCAATGAAGTGTCGAATTAGGAGTAAAAAATTGAAAAATATAAATTTTACCTGGTTATCGGGCTAGCCCATCGGGTTTTCGGGTCTGGCCCTAACGGATTGCGGGTTAATCGGGTGCGGGCTTATCGGGTTTTATTTTTATCGGGCTAGAAATTTCCGACCCTAACCCTATAAATTTAGCGGGCTATTCGGGCCAGCCCACGGGTTGCGGGCTACATTGACATCCCTATTCGCACATATTAAAGAGTGAGTTTATGATTCAATCACATAATTCTACTCTAATTTTAAATTTAAGTTGGATCGAAAAGAATATTAGTATGAACTAAGCTGGAGATGGAGCTCAAATTTTGAGCTATACTAATTTAGTGCAGAATCTACTTTAAAAGAGTGCTAAGATTCCCCAAACATATTATCTTCTCAAAAGATTAGTTGACATTCACAAAAGCAAGAGTCCAAACGAAAATTTTAGATAATTCCTGATATCCACTGCCATCTGGCATCTGCCAACAAAGCTTACTTTTTTTTGTCAACCTTTATTATAATCATACTCATTTAATTTTCTAATAATAACATTTTTAAAAATAATTGTTACTAATACTAGTAGTATTATACAATCTTGAGTTCTCGATCTTCAGATTTAAATTACCACATTTACACTGCTAAATCAAACTCTCTCGCCAATATTTTTTCTAATGCACAGTAGCTATAACAAAAAATAAAAATAAAAAATCAATCAATAATGTAATTTTTCCCAAACATCTTCATAACATAGTCTTCACATTTACCAAAACCCTCATAGCCAAACAAACTTTGGGTAGCCCACTTCACATTGGGGCCCACATAGGCCTGACCTTTTTTGAGGCTGTGCCTATATTCTATTGCAATTTTCTCAAAAACCTCAACCTCAAACATGTTTATGTTAATTTTTGGTGTGATTTTATCCCTCACAAATGCAAATGCCAGTTGATCCCTGTGGTTGAATGCCTCCAATTCATTGAAAAGAAGACATGAGAATTGGTTTGAGGCTGCACTGTGCTTCCTCAGGATCAAAGCAGTATCCGGAACATCTGATATTATGTCAATAAGAACTTGTCAACCTCCATATAACATTTTCGAAAAATCTTACATAATTTTCTTATATTCTATTTAATATTTAAAGAATATAAGCTATAATTTATTTCTTTTTCTTCACTAATGCTAACTATTATATACTCCATAAACACTAAAAAAGAAACACATTTATTTTACTTATAATTTTCTCTATTTGGGACAAGAATCTGGGATTAGGTAATGAAAGAAGATTATATGCAATGATAGTCCAAAAACACTTATGAGGAGAAGCTTTACTTAGGGAATACTCTATAGTCTTTATTCGGGTTTTTCTCTTATTTTATTTTATTGATAGGAATATTAATTCATGATGTACAAGTTGCAACATGGCTTGAGTTATACTAACATTTATTAAAGAGTATTTAAAATGCGAAAGTTAGGTTCCACATGATTAAGTATAGCTTCCCTTAATTGCTTAAAGAAGTACACGTTCCACTATGGCTCATTGACTATTAACTTCCCTTGATTACTTAAAGAAATACACGTTCATTACATTATGGATCATTGTCTATACTTAAACAAAAAAAAAAAGTAAAAAAAAAGGAAGGAAAAAAAAAAAAACCTGTGGGATAAGACTTGTTTGTGTGCCAAGGTTGCATACCATTCTCACAATAAGTCTCCATTTGCACCCTCAATCCATCAACATGCCTCCACTTCTTCCATCTCGCTGTCGCCATGGCCTCCTCGATCGTGTGCACGAAATAAGGGTGCCTCGAGAGCGCCATGTCAACACCCGGCCCCACAATGAGGGCATCAATCAAAAGTAGAGGATCATTAGTTAATTGGAGCTTCGCGTCAACCCAAACACTATACTTTGTGTTTGGGAAGAGCCGATGAACCAAGTGCTTCGGTATCACCCCGTTCATTGCGGGGTTGTTGTATAAACCCTCACCTGAAACCTTAACAACTCTCCACACACCAATCTTATTCTCCTTAGTTTCGTTTGACATCACATTGTACGAATACAAACCCTTCATTGTTGCATCATCTACAAACACGAAAAAGCACACACGACCCGAGGTTTCCGGCCCTAGATTCCTAGGTTGCCGGATTTTGTCATGGTCGTTGAATATAGCCGTGACTATTACCACCCCATTACATTTCTCCATCGCAGTTCGATCTAAATATGAATAAAATAATCCGTAAAATGCATGACAACATAAAAATCAAAATGTAAAACCAAATAATCCAATAAAGTCTAACCCGAATCAGAGATTGGAAATGGCTTGAAGAAACCACATGGAATTTCATTCCCATAATCAGATAGATGAAAATGAGACAATCTTTCCTTCAAACTCAAATTCCCACCAAAACTTTCACCATTCCCCTGCATATACCTCAAAGACCTCTCACCAAAAATCGTCGAATTCATCAAATTTTCCTCCATTTTCTTCAAAACCACCGAGTAATCTGAAAACAAAACAATAAAATCATGTAAAAATTGTCCCAAGATCCATTTTTTTTTATCTTATATATATAGATATATTTATAAATTTTACTACCTGAGAAAAAAACAGGGGAATTGCAAGATGAACGAGTGGTGGGAATGGCATGCTTGTTTTCTCCATAAGAGGGAGGGTAAGAGAAGGGAGGCGGGGCAGCGGAGGGTGGCCGGAGATTGCATTTGGAGGAGGAGAGAGAGAGGTAGACGACGGAGAGAAGGTAGAAGAGAGAGAAACAGAGGATTTTGGATTGGAGACAAGTTGTAGGCTTCTCCATGAAAACAATCTTTCTAAGGACATACCGTTTCTATATTTGTATTTTCCTTAAATGTTACTCCCTCCGTCTCGAATAATTTGTCACCATTTGACCCGACACGAGTTTAAAAAATGTTATAGAAAGTGGATTGAAAAAGTTAGTGACACGTGGGTTCTACTTTTATATATTAGTTCTGTAATAAAATATGAGTGATAAAAATGAAAGGTAACAAATTTTTAATAATGCACAAAAATAGAAATTAGTGACAAATTTTCAGGAAGGAGGTATAATTATTTTGAAATAAAGTTTAATGGGTTTTGCGAAAATTCCAATTAAGACATTCGGAATTTTCGATGGTTCTTGAAAGAATTATAACAAGCAAACTTCCAACTGCAGGCTGGCCCAAGGCAGTATTCGGCTGCATAGGCATTGGTAATGGTCCCCCACCATGTTCTCCTCTTAAAAAAAGCTTGTAAATTTAGGTTAGAATATGGATATGGATTAATTAATCAATTAATTAAGAGTGTTTGAATATAACTACTACTCCCTCCGTCCCACATAATTTGAGACACTTTGACCCGATACATGTTTTAAGAAATCTAATAGAAAGTGAGTTGAAAAAGTTGGTGGGATGTGGGTCATACTTTTAAAGTATTAGTTTTATAATAAAATGTGAGTATGAATGAATTAGTGGTATATGAAGTCCACTATAAAAAATGGTAAAAGTGAAATGAGACAAATTATGTGGGACGATCCAAAATGAAATACTGGGTCAAATTATGTGGGAAGAAGGGAGTAACATATACTAGTATAAAATTCAAATACTAATTTTGTTATTATTTTCATATTTTTTACTTACTTAAGTGGAAAGGCAAAAGAGGCCAAGCTTGTAATCTGATGGATTAGAATCACAAGCCTCCAAATGATTCATGTTCATCTCTTTATCGTAATCTTTGCTCTCATTATCTTCAGTCGGTCAAAGCAAATTAAATTAAATAAACATTTCTAAATTAGTCTCATTATCGTAATCTTTGCTCTCATTATCTTCAATCGGTCAAGGGAAATTAAATTAAACAATCATTTCTAAATTAGTCTCATCTCTTTATCATAATCTTAGCTCTCATTATCTTCAGCCTGTCAAGGAAAATTAAATTAAATAATCATTTCTAAATTATTGCATGAAATATTTTTATTCCAATCTTTTTATATTGTAACCGTAAATATGAGACCGTAGCATGTGACTATTTGACTTATGAGCAAGTTCGTCAACTAAATAAGTCAGGTTTTAGCTCATTAACATCAGACCATTTGAGTTTGTGAGCAAGCTCGTCAAATAAGCTTGGTAAAAATATGAAATTACTGATAATCATTAATAATCAATGTTAGTAAATGTATCTATATTTATGTATAAACTAATTTATTTTATTAGAAATTATGATTTATAAATTAAGCTCGTTTAATAATGAATAATATTAAATGTATTGACTTGTTTTCGCTAGAAATGTATATGGTGAGCTAGATATATGAAACAAGCTAAGTGATTTGATAAATTTGATTTAAGCAACTCTGTCTGGGCTCGATTGGGGGTTGAGACTTGAGAGTCATATGTCAAATGGATCTCTTGTGGCCTACTAAGTTGGGCCTCTTAATGTGAAGTCAAATAGTTTGCACAAAAGCCCCAAGTCTCTTTTTTTAATGGGCGAAAGAAGATATGTAAAGGTCCCGCCGTGATTAATTCGAACCTGTAATATTTAAATACATACATTAACCACCCTACAACTAGTCAATACACGCAAAAAAAAAATGCCCAATGTAGCTATGTCTCTATTATTTGATCTTGTAGAAGTACTGGCGTTTAACAGGCTTAGTCCATTAATAAAGTTTCATAGAGTGAGGAGTATATAAATTACTGCTCGTTCTGTAATATTTAAGTCGAACATTTCTATTTTGACATGAGAATATATATAGCATTGTTTTCTAAATAAAGTGGAAAGAATAGAGTAAAAGAAGAAGAGAAGAGAGAGAGAGAGAAGAGAGAGAGAGTGATAATTTCAAATTTAGAGTGTCATTAGAATGAAACAATCCAAAAACTAAAATAAAAATGTGTCACTTAGAATAGAAAAAAAAAAAAAAAAAGTATAATAGAACCCTTGTGAATAATTATATATTCATTAGAGTAACAAAACTAAACCATCCTCAGTTAAACTTCTACCACTGATCTTAGTTATAAATCTTGCAACAGTAGATCCATTTAATCATTTCCTACCTTCCTGACTATGTGTTTCCCACCTCTAAGAAAACGAAATTCTCTGAAAGACATAATGAAATTTCCACAAAGGAGCCCACAGGCCACAATTTGGAATAGTATATTCTAATTATGTCTCTTTTCAGATAACCAAATGATGAAATGGATATCTATGAAGATGATGTAATAAAAAATTTCGAATTTCAATGTATCAGAGCTTGATTCGCTCCTAGTTTATTTATTTTTAGGGGTAGATTTATCTATCTTGTTTTGTTTGGATTTTGACTAGTTTTCATTATTTTTTATTAATATTCTACCAATTAGGTGTTTTAACGAGTTTGTTAAGATTTTGAAGGAAAAGAAATGGTCTAGATGAAGAGTGACCCTCAAGGACATCAATTTGTTCGTGTTCAAACAATTTCATATTGACATCTTGCATGTTTCATTTTGATTATTGTAGAGAAAATTAACACCATTTTATGAAAGTTGCGCAAACAAGAGAGAGTTACTTAGCCGAGTGATAGTGCAACCAAGCGACGTCATGACCAAGTCATGTCATCCAGAGGGCTCCATAGATCTCCACTCAACCTAGTAAGTTAGAGTGCATAACTTAATCTAACGAGTGAGGTGATTTTGAGAGGATTTTCTGGAAGATTGACAGTTAATATGAGCAGTGGCGGACGCAGGATTTTGATACTAGGGGGTCCAAACTAACATTATCAATTGTTGCGTACTTTTAGTATCAATAAGGCCAGAAACAATCATGACATGAACAATACAAATATCGTGAGATAAATAATTTTAAAATGAGCAATATAAGGTAAAGTACATATGAAGATAGTGTCAATGTCGAAATAAGTGAAGAATATAATTTTAAATAAAAAGCATAACTTTAAATTTAAATAATATGAATATATACGCTTATTAATGTAACTAAATAATTATTTTTAGTCTAGGATTATAAAAATTACTACTACTACTTTGTGATGTTACAATGACAATTTTTACACAAATAAACATTATATAACTAGAAAAAACATAAATAAATTAATCTAGCCGATAAAGTAAAAAGCCATGAATAAGTTAATAGATAAATAAATCTATTTAGTTGCCCTAGCTTTGAGAAAATCCCAAAAATAAACATAAATCTATTTAGTTGCCCTAGCTTTGAGAAAATCCCAAAAATGAACATATATTCGCAACCACAAGGAATCGAACCCGTTACATCCTTGAAACTTGGCCAACTAATTGAACAACTGAGCTATGGACTAACTTGCTAATTGATTTATGAATACTATATATATAGGAACATCGAAAATGAGTGGGGGTTCCAAGGGCCTCTCATGCCCCTTAGTGGGTCCGCCTCTGAATATGAGGGCACTGATCTAAGAAACCTTTGGAGTTGTGTCTTGGTAGCTAGACGAGATGTCCTGGAACATACAACCTATGATTTAGGTGAATTTGAAAGGGGGCATAAACTTAATTATTGATCGGCTTAGTAAATTTGATGTCAAAGGACAATGAATGTATGGCTAGAATAGGCAAGAGATGATAGAAATCATTATCCTAAAATATAATTACTTTGTTTGAATGGTTTGTTATTTATCAGTTTTTATTTAAATTTATAAAATCTAAAACTATTTTATCATTGGTCTAGATTGTATATGAAATTCAGATAGTTTTGTTCAAAATATAATACTCCCTCCGTCCCAAGGAAGATGACCCCTTCCTTGGACGGCATGAGATTTTATGCAACTTTATTTTGTGTGTTAAGTGGAGAGAGTAAAGTAAAAGAGATGGAATAAAGTAGAGATAAAGAGATTTCCATTTTAAGTAATGAGTCATCTTAATTGGGACAAACCAAAAAGGAAAGTGGGTCATCTTCAATGGGACGGAGAGAGTAATAATTATTATTAATAGAATAATAAATATTAATTTAAAAGTCATGTTATAATGGACTCGAACATATGACCTTTAGCCTCAAACTCTTATCACTCTATCACTAGGCCACTTCATTGGCCTACACTAGAAATATTAATACATAATCAATCCAAATTAATAATTTCACAAAACCTTACTAGTAATTTTAAAAAAATTACCCTAAATATGGATAAATTGACCTTATTAATTTACTCTTAGATAAATTAACCCTATTTGAACTTGGTAATTCTAATTAATAAATAATCTTAAAATTATATTATAACATACTCCCTATGTCCTATAAAAATATGTGTACTTTCTATTTTCGTCCATCCCACAAAAATATGTGCATTCCATTTTTAGAAAGTTATCTCAATTTATTATTTTATACAACAACTTATTTACAACTTATACCACTATTAAACACTATTAGTAATGTGGGTCTCATTATCCACCAAAATTATTTTAACTACCCTTCTACGCCTTTTTTTTTACTTTACTAATTTTACATTAGTTACTGTGCTATATCAATTGCCATATTTTTGTGGAACCTCCATAATTATAGAAGAGAACAATCGAATGCCCAAAAAAGTGGAGTAAAAATTCCATAATCCTTCCATACCAAGTTGGCATAGTGACTTGGTATACCTCATCAATAATTTCATGACAATTGGAAATAAAAAAACCCACATGCCACATCAATTAAACACAAATTCAATAAAACTAATTGCACAAAATAGAACGATTCTGGAATTTTAATTTCAAATTGTGTTTTTCTAATGACAACAAACAAATTGAAGCAGAACTAATCAGTATTGATTTTTCAATTAAAAAAAGATTTCTCAATTTCAGTTATAACAAAACATAGGGGTATGTGTAAACCCCAGAATATAAATACATATATCTATTATTTAGATATATTATCAATAAGGAATTATCCTGAAACTTTAGCATGGGCTCATGAACGCACACCTTTGGTGAATTTGATTCGATGGAGAGATAAACCCGTGGCGCTTTCTATTATGCAAGTAAGATTGGTTGGATTGACCCATTTTTCTGTAGGTTATATATTCACTTATGCAGATATCCATTAATTATGAAAGGTGGCATTATATTACTACTATTAAATATAACTTACATTCATATAATAGGCGTTCAATATACTACTATAATATAAGTAATATTTTACATATAAAAAAGTTATCATATAACTATACTTTTCACGTGAAGAAAATATAATTATTCCTTGATAGTGTACTAATTTAAGATTTTATTGGTGAGACTTTTTTCTTATTTTATATTTATATATTCAAAATGTTTATTATCATACTCTATAAAATAATTCCAAATAACATATAACTATATTAAATTCACGTCATATAGTCCATATATTCACTTTAATCTAACACACAACAATTAAGTGCGTAAAATACGTAAAACTAAAATACTCACCTAATTATGGGATATACTCTAATTAAATCATGATTCCCTCTCGAGTTTATAGCTAATAATTTGTGTGGGCGTATACATGTAATCAACGAGAACATTTTCGTTTTCTCACCATTTTCTTTCCACTCTAATCACTCTCATTTTCCACTCCCTTTTCTCCATATCTTTTCTAATTTCTCATTTTCTTCAAGATAAATCCTCCCCCCAAACCGACTTAATATCTGAAGTATTATTATATACTTTCCTTTTCTCCAAAAATTACTTTTTAACTTATGCACATACACGTAGCAATGCATAACAATACACTTGTCCCTAACCTTATCTATTTATATTTATTAAATAATATTTTGCAACATATATATCTACATATATTCTATTATAATTTATTCTTAATTCTATATATTATCATTGATACATATACTACATGTTCCACCAAGCAATATCTAACCATTTCCACGTGATACCATAAATATACACAATATGCCTATCTAATTAAACAATGATGTAGAGGTTAACCTTTCTCTCCCTAGTAGCATATGATCAGGAATGTCTATAATCCTAGCAAATGAAGTACTGACGCAACTTATGAACAACAAATTACATCGATATGCACTAATACTAAGATCATATTCCCGCTCTGATACCATTTAAATATCATATTCTAACTCCTCACTCTGATACCATTTAAATGTCATACCCTAACTCCTCTGACATATATATTTATAATAAACCAATACAAATTAAAATAAAGAATTTATATATTAATCATTTTACCATCCAAATAATATAATTATAAAATCCATCATTATTAGACTTACTTACAAGTATTCTAAATCCGTATATATAAATAAACATCAAATATATAAACAAATTTCAATCCATATGCATATGCCTATCTGTTCAATTTATTATTCCGTAACAAATAAGCCTGGTATCTGCCCGAGATTCCACTGTATATGACTCGAAGGTCCATTGCCATTGTATATATGACCTCATAGGTCTCATTGCCATTGTATATATGACCTCATAGGTCCCATTGCCTTTGTACATATATATATGACCCGAAGGTCCATTGTCATTATATATATGACCCGTAGGTCCATTGCCATTGTATATATGACCCGCAGGTCCATTGCCATTGTATATATGACCTCATAGGTTCCATTGCCTTTGTACATATATATATGACCCGAAGGTCCATTGTCATTGTATATATGACCCATAGGTCCATTGCATTGATATCAGACCCAGAGCAAGATTGTCACAGATCCTCTTTAGTCCAAATGATTCAAATAATTCTAATATCATATAAAAATATATCAATTGCACCACTGGTATATCTAGTGTATAAATCACACTTTTAATTTTACATATTTTATGTGATTGGTACAATAGATATATCAGTGGTGCAATTGATATATTTTTATATGATATTAGAATTATTTGAATCATTTGGACTAAAGAGGATCTGTGACAATCTTGCTCTGGGTCTGATATAAATCCAATGGACCTACGGGTCATATATACAATGACAATGGACCTTCGGGTCATATATATATGTACAATAGCAATGGGACCTATGAGGTCATATATACAATGGCAATGGACCCACGGGTCATATATACAATGGCAATGGACCTTCGGGTCATATATATATGTACAAAGGCAATGGGACCTATGAGGTCATATATACAATGGCAATGGGACCTACGAGGTCATATATACAATGGCAATGGACCTTCGGGTCATATACAATGGAATCCCGGGCAGATACCAGACTTGATTTGTCACAGAATAATAAATTGAACAGATAGGCATATGCATATGGATTGAAATTTGTTTATATATTTGATGTTTATTTATATGTGCGGATTTAGAATACTTGTAAGTAAGTCTAATAATGATGGATTTTATAATTATAGTATTTGGATGGTAGAATAATTAATATATAAATTTTTTATTTTAATTTGTATTGGTTTATTATAAATATATACGTTAGAGGGGTTGGAATATGACATTTATAAAAAAATTTTTATGACTATAGCTTATAATTTCTTATCATACTCTTAAGTATATCTTGATTTTTTACATGATGATAACTTGCAATATATTTCTTAACTTTTACATGTTAATAAGAAAATATTAAAAATATAATTGATTACTTAGTATTCTAACAAAATCTTAAATGGTCATAATTTATAATCATAATTTTTATTTGTATAAAACTTTTGTATATATATAAATATAAAATAAGAATAAATGGTCTCACTAATAAAATCTTAAATACTATCAAAGAGTTGTAATATAGTAATTTTTTTACATGAAAAATAATGTAATATGATTACTTTTTTTTATGTGAAATATTATTACATTAAGAAGTATATAAACGTATTCCATATTTAACAGTAGTATACATATATATTGTAGGAGCAGTATATTGCAAGTCTAGTATAATGCCACTTTCCATAATTAATGGGTGTCTATTACGTGCAATTAGTTTCATTGAATTTGTGTTTAATTGATATCACATGTGGATATTTTTAATTTTCATTTGTCAAGAAATTATTAATGAGCTATATCAAGTCACTATGCCAACTTAATATGGAAGGAGCATGAAATTTTTACTGAAAAAAGTGAAATACGAAAAAATAAATTGCAATATAGATTCTCATTCAACAACGTTAATAGAAGATATTTTTAAAAATATTGGACCAATTATTGTTCTTGCCTTATATATTCTCAAACATTACCACTAATCCAAATGCTTCTTTCTCTTTCTCTTTCTCACAAAAACATGGTGGTTTTATCCAAACCAGTTGTTCATACAGACTTGGCCAACTTCCAAACATGCAAATCCACCTCTGATATATTCACCGGAGTTCCCGTCATAGACATGTCGGACGCCATCGCCGCCAAGAAACTCATCGTCGAAGCCTGCAGAGAGTTTGGATTTTTTAAGGTTATCAATCACGGAATCTCACTAGAGCTCGTGGCCATGTTGGAATCGGAGGCTGTCGACTTCTTCGCACTGCCGCAGCAAGAAAAGGACAGGTCGGGCCCAGCCAGCCCGTTTGGCTATGGCAACACGAGAATCGGGCCCAACGGTGACACGGGCTGGGTCGAATACCTCCTCCTCTCCACCCGCCCCGCTCTCATGCTCCACAAACCCAATTTTCCCGCCATTTCTGAAACTCTATGGTATTAGTATGATATTGTCTGCTTTCGAATAAGTGCTGACAGTTTCATTCCTATGACACTTTCTAAAATAAACTCCCTCCTTTTGCCAATAAATGTCGCGTTTTAAAAAATTGTTTAACTTTTGTAAAAGGTTAACGAAGATGGATCCTACTTTTTTTTTTTCACATTTATTTTATAATAAAATTAATTTTATAATAAAATATGAGTACAGTTAGTTAGTGGAATATGTGGACCACTTGCCAAAAGCGATGAAAGTGAAATGTGACATTTATTGACAAATGGATAAAAAATGGAAAAATATGACATTTAATGCTATAACTAGGAATTGCAATTTGCACATATATATACTATTACTAGTACATTTTCTAATTCTCCAATGTGGGATGGTTTTATCAGGTTTGCTGCGGACGAGTATGTCTCGGCAGTGGCAAAAATGCTGAAGGAAGTTTTGGAGATGATTTCTGAGGAGCTGGGAATTGGGCCGAGGGGCTGCCTGAGCGGCCTCGTAGGGGACGAGAAGAGCGATTCGTGTTTCCGGCTGAATCACTACCGGCCGTGCCCATATCTTGAGGCATTGAGTGGCCGGAATTTGATCGGATTTGGTGAGCACACAGACTCTCAAATAATGTCGGTTTTGAGATCTTGCAACGCACCGGGCCTCGAAATTCGTCTGCAAAATGGTACATGGGCTGCTGTCCCATCTGATCAAACCTCTTTCTACTTTAGTGTTGGAGATTCTCTTCAGGTAAATAGAGTACTTAACACATTATGCCTAATAAATTGACCTTATGTGAAAATATAACTGCCTTTTATTCAACTATAGTTTTCATGCAGATTTCCGATTGCCGTCAGACTTTTAAGAGTCTGCCCGGCCCATATTGGATTTGTCATTATCAATTTATTAGATATTTTTTAAGAAAATACTCTCACCGTCCCATTAAAATAGAAACTTTTAAAACGGCACAGATTTTAATGCAAAATTAGAAATAGAAGTGAGATATAGAAAAAAATGTGTTAGTAGAAAATGGGCCTCATCTCATTAGAGAAAAAGAAATTTGCTTAAATAAGTTTCTATTTTTAGAGAAGAATGAAAAAAGAAATTGCCTCTATTTTTAAGGACGGATGGAGTACTATATATATCTTTATTCTTTCTATTATTTCGAACTTAAAAAAAAACAGTAGAGATTGTCGGAGCAACAGTTGTGTATCACGTCATGTGATTTTAACTCTTCTTTTATAATTTATCAGTCTTTAAACAATAGTCTTCTTTTTGCCATTTTCTTTTATAAGTACGAAATTAATTAGCTTTTGTTTAGACAAGTTTTTTCCTCTCTTATGAGTTTTACACTAATAATACCTTGATCAATTTTGTTTCCTCTTTCTTAGTTTATTAATTTCGTATAAAAATTTTGTCATCCTCAAAGTCCTTATTTTTAGAAGCTAGAGGGAGTATGAGTTGAGTTAGATACACATATGTGATCAATTACTATAATTCATAAAAAATCACAGTCCCTAGCTCAATTTACTTATACACGGTAAATTAAAATGGAAATATAGTAGTAGTAAAACACTAGATGTAATAAAATGAAGGGGTTGGTTGCATGCAGGTGATGACCAATGGAAGATTTAAGAGTGTGAAGCATAGAGTGGTGTCAAATTGCCTCAAATCAAGGGTGTCAATGATATATTTTGGAGGGCCACCATTGAATGAAAAGATTGTACCTTTATGCTCATTAATGGAGGAAGGTGAAGAAAGCATGTACGAGGAATTCACTTGGTCCGAATACAAGAAATCAGCTTACAACTCTAACTTGGGTGATGATAGGTTGAAGCTTTTTGAAAAAATCAAGTGATATTCCTTGATTTAATTAAACACCATGATTGGCAATATCTTTTTAGTTTCCTAAAGAGTAGACTTTCTATAGATGGCAATGACGAGGCATCCATCTAGTTGCAATTTGGATTTTCTACATAGGTTATGAATAGATAGCTAGGTATAATTTATTAAGGGCGTGTTTAGTTTATTGGAAATAGCCAGAATAAGGCCCAAATCTGTTTTAAATTACTTACTAAATTAGTCCATCACCTTTGTCCCAAGATAGTTGAGTTGTGTTTATTTTAAACAGTCCTAAAACAGTCGAGTCATATTCATTTCTATTTTTCTACAAAAACTTTATTTCTTTCCTAATTTGTTCTCTATTTTCATTTCATACTTCATTCTCTCTTTTTCTTCTGTACATAATTCTCCCACTATGTTATTGTTTAAACATTAATTTGTTAAATTGTCTACATTGGAATGAAACAATCCATGTGATTACTGAAACAATATACAACATGTGATTTCCTCTTATATATATTTTGTTGGCAATTAAAAATACCATAGTGACTAAGCGAGATCTATTCAAATTTTACACGATTAAATATATATAGACTTAAGATTTCCCTAGTAAGTTTGTGTTAAAATGAAAACACCTCTTAAAGTGACACCGTGGTACCACATATACAGTAATATTATAAACACTACACAACAATATTATAAACGCTACACAACAATCTATAGATTGTTGTATAGCGTGTTGGAGAGAAAAAATTGCCGTATACAGTGTTGTATATTGCTGGCCGAGATTTTTACAGTTGAACATTTCTTTTATTGCCACATGACAGCTTATTATTCGTTCACGTGTACAAATAATTGGCTAGAAATGGTGGTATAGTGTTATTTTAAGAGGTGTTGTCATTTTAACGACCCCTTCCCTCGTAATACTATATGGGTGTCCGAAAATGTGACTTGTAACTACTTTATTAAAACAATAAAGGACCACTAGAATAGCTGTCGATGCCTCATTCCTCTGTGCTTGACCCATAGTAGAAATCGTGAGAGTCTGTATCAAGAATACTACTTATTTTTATTCCATAATCTTCGTTTCCGAATCGTCCCTCTCAAAGAAAAAGAAATTCCCAACACAATGGTCACAATGTCTGGCAAAGATTCTTAACACGTTTAAGTTTGGAGTTTGAAGGGTTACTTTTGACACAGTGGTCGGTGTCGAGCCTTTCTAATATTAGCCGTTCAAATCTAGGAAACTTTTATGAACAAGCTAGACGGAGAGAATAGTGGAAAATAGTAAAATAAATTGTTTATCACAATATAATTAAATTGAGTTCGATTTCATTCATCGTATTCGTATCCCAATAGGAACGACCAAATCTCTATAAATTTGCTGTTGAAAATATATATGTAGAAAATTTGAAATTCAATAAGCTCATGAGACCTGATTTGGAGCCCATTTTCAATTCTTTTGATTTTCTTTCATTTTATTTTTCTTGTTTTGCATGATTATGTAGAATTTATGTCACCCAATTAGGATAAATAATTAATGTAGTTTGATCAAATTCTGATTTTTCTCGCACTTTTGAAAATCTGAATGACAAATCATGAAGTTTTAAAAATTATCAATTCTCTCACAAACTCAAGCAATTATTTTTAATTTCTTAAACTCAAAACGACGTCGTTTAGCTATTCACATTGTTACGTTAATATACATTTATGTAACTATTCATAAATTTTTTAATGCACCAATTAATCTTTGAATTTGCCTCTAAAAAGTTATCACGTAACAATTGAGAATTTTTTGAAACTTTGTTATTGTCATTCAAATTTTTGAAGTGTAAGACAAATCATGAATTTGATAGGTAATGAACCCTTTTATATTACTACTCCCTCCGTCCCACATTTGGAGTCACTTATTGTTATGGCTCGGGTTTTAAGAAAGAGTTGAAGTGTATAATAAATGAAGTGAGATGGTGGAGTGTATAATAAATAAAGTAAGATGATAGAGTGTGTAATAAATGAAGTGAGATGGTGGAGTTCGTTGAAGGTGGACCCCTTTTGACCTTTGATTTTTGTTTTAATTTATTTTAATATAGATAATGACATTTTTATGTAATTTTGATGAATAATGGGGTAAAATTGTATGGCCAAATATGGAAAATTCTAAAAGTGACTTTTAAACTAGGACGAACTTTTATGGCAAACAGTGACTCTTAATCTGGGACGGAGGGAGTACTTAATAATTCATTATTTTGATTGAAAGATTATAAGCTATTGTAACTATAATTTTTGAGATTATAGTTTAATTGTCCATTCCTTCAGCGTTTGTTCTTATATTTATCTTTTCATATTACTGCTTGCATCAAAATAACGAATAAGTACTATTTAATCTTAGTTTGGTACAATAGTTATTACTTAATCATTGTGCAAACTCATAGAACGACATATAGTCTAAATCTTCCAGGAAGTATGTTTTAGTTTTAGCTATTTAAAAAAAAATAGTAAAATCTGAGGCGTGCAATCTCATTTAATCTAATGATTGAAATTGATTTCTAATTCTTATTCATTTGAAATGTGTGAAAAATTGAAATGGTGAGGGGGAACACGAATCATGCCAGACATGATCCTAAAATTTTCATGGAGACAACGACATTAGATTTAACTTTGCACAATAATTTATTGGAAAAGGATTATCATATATATATCATCTCCAAAAACATCTACTAATATATTGATATATATTTAAAGCAGGAAATTGATGTACATTAAATCTTTGTTCAATGGCTTCACGGCTACACTAGGTCAAACAATAAGCTAGGATAGCGTTTTTAGTTGTCACCCTCTTAAAGTCTTAATATTGAATTAAATTGAACCTCGATTTAAAATTTGAAAGTCCAAATATCTTAGGCCAATCCAACCTCCATAAATCGATAATCTAGCCCTTATAATTTCATTATTTAGATGACATGAACGGATATGAAATAAAACTAAAAGAGTGAAAAACATGGGATTTTGAAAATTCCAGGAATTTCAAATTTTCCTTATCCTCATCATATGTGGATTTGGATGGAAATCCTAGATACGGAATAGATTATGGGACATTATAAATACCCTAGAATATCAATTCCAAGAATTATTTTTAATTAAAATTTTGGGCATTTTAGACATGAAGAAGTCCAATTCCCCTCTCTTGATTTTGTGTTCTCTCTTCTTTTCTCTAGGTCCAAGTCTAGTTCTATAATATCAGCTTGTCCGACTTGGGGCTCTTTTTCGATAATGCCTCGTCTGAGATAGTTACCGTTGATCTTGAGTTATTTAGCACTAATTAAAATATGTGGATTAATTAACTCAATTTTCAGCTTTAAACTGTCTCAAAATATGACTTCAATTAAATTGGATCGAGGATATCTAAGTTATAACAAAGCCTTGATCGCAAAATTTAGAAATTGCATCTTGTGACCAATATTTATCTCAATCGTCTCGAAAATGGTAAAATGGAGGAGAAGTATCTCGATGACAATAATAATAGCAAAATACATTATTTTGGCACAAGTCTTTAATTATTCAAGAAAATAGTATTCACAGGAAGAAGAGTGTAATTAATATTTTTAAAAAGAATTACACTATACAAGTTCATTGAACTTGATGTGAAAATATACTACCATCAATATTCATTATAATGTAATTGACTACTCACACTACAGTCTACACTAAATTAAACAGTCCAATCCAATGTAGGCGACAAAATTTGATATAAATCTTGGGCAAAACCGTAATCTGATGAAGTGAAAGTTGATTTGGATTTTCATAAAACTTTATCTACATGTAATCATTATTTTGGTAAGAATATAGACAAGTTAGATATTACTGCAATGGTCATTGTCTGTTTTAACTATTTCCTAGTGTTACCCACGACAATAATTAAGCATTAACATTCATTGGATTTATTCATCAACTATTGTTCTCTCTTGCTATGGATGAGTTTTTAACTGTTCGTCTCTCTTTGACTAAGTTACAAGCTAAAGTTTTAGGGTAACTAACAAGGTAGAATCAATTTTGTTGTCTAGTAAAGGTAAGTGAAAAAATAAATTTATCTCGTTCTAAACTGCCTGAGATTTGACACATTAAAAAACACATTTATCCAGAAACCTTCACATTCTATTATTCATGATTATAATTTGGATAGTTAAGTAATCACAGTGGGCCACAGACATATTTTTTAATTGAGACAAAAACTCTCATAGGCGCGCAGATATTCAACCTCAGGCAATGACACTGTATCCTAGTAGAATTTTAATTTTTAATTGCGATAAATTTTATTGCCTCCGATCTCATTACACGGACATACTCCATCCGTCCACGAATAGGAGTTCCATTTTTCCATTTTAATGCGTGCGTGAATAGGAGTCCCGATTCACTTTTACCATAAATGGTAATAGGGTCTCACATTACAGTAACTCATTCTACTTATATTTCATTTAAAACTAATACTCCATACTAGTGGTACCCATATTCCACTACCTTTTTTCCACCCACTTTCATTTCTTAAAATGCGTGCCATCAACAAACGGGACTCCTAATGACGGCCGGAGGGAGTAGTTTTTTAGGACAAAGTTTTTATGTAATGGTTAAATAAAGAAAGCACAAAGTACGAGTGAGAAAAAAGTAGAGAGAAAAAGTAGAAGGAGGATAAGATAAGAGAGATAAAGTGTTACTCCCTCCGTTTTTTAAAAATAGCAACTATTTCAATTTTTGGCCGTTCTTTAAAAATAGAAACTTTAGAATCTTTCTATTTTAGTACATGGACCCCACAATCCACTAATTCTATTTTCTCTACTTTTTCTCTTCCTCTCTTTTATTTTACACATTTTTCTTTTCCTCTCTCTTACTTTACCAATTTTTCTCACTTACTTTACCAGTTGTGCATTAAAACCATTGTTGTTTCAAATGTTTCTATTATTTGAATACGAAGGGATTTTTTTTTTTTGCATGAAAAGAAATGTGTCACTTATAATAGGACGACCCAAAATGAATATGTCTCACTTATAAGTTATAGTGGTGTACATAATATAGAGTTGGAACAGTCGCCGCTTGATACGATCCTATATCATAGGATATTCCAATTATTTAGTTTTCTATTTATTCACCATATCTTTCCCATTTATATTTAGATATTTGTTTCTTATTCAATAAGTTAGGGTAGTAGTATTACATTATTATAAATAGGAGAGATTGTTATCATTTTAAGGAATCAATAAATAAATGAAACTATTATTTTCACCATCTTGTTGCGTATCAAGAAACTCTATTATTCATCGCTGCCGACGAGATTGAATCTTGCGATGAACTCTTCTTCCGGAGATCGTCGCCGATCCAAACACTTGGGCGCCGGATTAATCAACGTATTTCTTGTTTCAGTGCTCTACCCGGAGAACTGATTGCTTAAGAAGAAAAACCTCTTAACAACTGGTGCTTTCATCAATCTCTCACCCTTCCACCATCTCGAATCAAAGCCACGCCGCTGCCCGACTGATAACATTCTGCGCACAGCAACTACTTTGGTTGTCGAGTCCTGCCTGTCAGCTGATAGGTGCAGGTTTTTCGTAACCCAAGAATCCTAGCATATTGGGTAGTGTAGATTAATATCTAGAGGTGCTAGGATTGCTATTATATTGAATCGTGTGCGAGCTGAGTCTCGTTTGATAACGTTCACAAGAGGAGCTCGAAATGAGGACTTTATTATTCGGAACCTAACTAGTTGGAGTTTGATTACTCTATGAATAATAAATAAGTGATTCTTGCAGAGTCCACTCTAGGAGTAAATATGTTAATTAATTAAGTTCATAGCAGATACTAATTAATTAATGAACGTTTCTATCTTAAGCGTGGGAAATAAATAATACTCCCTCCGTCCCGGAGTATTAGACTCACTTCTTTTGGGCACATGATTTAAGGAAGTGATATTTAAATAGTTAAAGTGGAGAGAGTAAAGTATGAGAGAGGGAAAAAGTAGGGGAGAGAAGAGAGAAAAAAGTAGGTGGAGAATAAAATAAGATAGATGCTTTTTGCTAAAAAAGGAAATGAGTCTAATATGTTGGGACATCCCAAAAAGGAAAGTTGGTCTAATACCTTGGGACGGAGGGAGTAATAAATACTGGAAACCCAAATTACTCGTAATCTCGGATTTGGATGGGGAGTGTGGACAGAAGACTAATAAGAAGTCTTCTAGGTGTTTCAAGTGTGGACAGAAGGGGCATTGGAAGCCAGAATGTCCTAAAAGGGGCAAGGCTAGAGGTATGCACCAAGCTCTAGTGGTTGAGTTATGTTTGGCTTCGACATCTACTCGTACTTGGGTTATTGACACTGGAGCTACTGATCACATTTATTTTGATCCAGACTTAATGCAGGCGACAAGGCGGCTATGTGATAGTGAGATCGAGGTCCAGCTGGGCGACGCTACTAAAGTGGCGATCGTAGCAGTGGGAGATGTTTATTTGCGTTTTAGTAGTGATAGATTTTTTATTTTGAAGAATGTTTTGTTGATACCTTCTTTAGAAGAAATTTAATTTCAGTTTCTAAATTGGTTTATGATGGATATTCGATTTCTTTTAATGACAATTGCGTTGTTAAGAGAGATGGCTCTTATATCTATCGTGATATCATGGAAAACAATCTGTACACAATCACATCTACACAGTTTAATCGCAAATCTGAACTCAATACAACATCGAAAATTTCAAAGAAAAGAAAAGAACCTTCTATTTCAATGAATGATATGTACTTATGGCACCTAAGACTTGGTCATGTGAATGAAAGGAGGATCCATTCTCTTGTGGATCATGACCTTTTAAAGGGTCTAGAGAGGGAATCTTTTCATACGTGTGAATCATGCCTTAAAGGCAAGATGACCAAGAGACAATTTAAGGCCAAGGGCAATAGGGCCAAGGAAGTACTAGAGCTCGTTCATACTGATGTATGTGGACCAATGTCAACCGAGGCACGGGGCGGTTTTTGATACTTCATCACCTTTATTGATGACTTCTCGAAAATTGGATAAGTCTATTTGATGCGCCACAAGTCTGAATCTTTTGATAAGTTCAAAGAGTTTAAGGCTTATGTGGAGACGTATCATGGAAAGAGTATCAAAGGCCTGCGATCTGATCGCGGAGGTGAGTACCTCAGTGCACAGTTTTTAGACTACTTGTCCGTGGCGAGAATTGAATCCCAGTTGACCGCGCCGGGCACGTCCCAGCAGAATGGCGTGGCTGAAAGAAGGAATAGGACCTTGTTAAACATGGTCCGGTCGATGATGAGTTTTGCACGACAACCTATTTCATTTTGGGGACATGCCTTGCTTTCGTCGAGTCATATTTTGGACAACTTACCGTCAAAATCCGTACCTACCATTCCTTATGAGTTGTGGACTAGGCGCAAGCCTAATCTAGCACATCTCAATATTTGGGGTTGTCCGGCTCATGTATTGGAAAAGAATCTAACTAAGTTGGGATCTAGGACGGAGGTTTGTGTGTTCATAGGGTACCCTAGAGGATCGAAAGCTTATGAATTCTTTAGTCTTCGAGATAAGAAAGTCATTGTGAGCACTCATGCGACATTCTTAGAGGAATACTATGTAATGAATCATAAACCCATCAGTGAAGTGGCTCTTAACGAGCTCACGTCTGTCACAAGTTCCATTTACCAAGAACAAGTACCTAGTGTATAGACAATTCCCGAAGTTACAACTTCTACACCAAGTGTTGTAGTGCTGCGTCGCAGTGGGAGGGTCTCTCACGAGCCCAATAAATATATTGGTCTGGGGGAATCTATGGATCACTCCTCGGACGGCAATGTATTGGATCCCTGGAATTTTGCAGAGGCGCAGGTGGATGCCGATCATAGCGAATGAGTGAAAGCTATGGATTCGAAACTACAATCGATGGTAGACAAAAACATCTAAGATTTGTCTATCCTACCCGAAGGCTGTATAGCCATTGGGAGCAAGTGGATATACAAGCGTAAACGTGGACCCGATGGACAAGTTAAAGTCTATAAAGCTAGACTAGTGGCCAAGGGGTATACCCAAAAGGAGGGTGTCGATTACGACGAGACCTTCTCCCCAGTGGCCATGCTCAAATCGATCCGGATACTTTTGTCTATATCAGCCTACATGGATTGGGATGTATGGCAGATGGACGTCAAGACTGCGTTTCTAAACGGGAGTCTTGAGGAGACCATCTACATGGAATAACCCGAAGGCTATGCAGTAAAGGGAAAGGAGCACATGGTTTGGAAGCTTAGAAGGCCATTTATGGCCTTAAGCAAGCATCTAGATCATGGAACCAATGTTTCGATCAGACTGTTCATAAGTTTGGATACGAAAAGTGCCCGAATGAAAGTTGTGTCTATAAGAAAGTTGAAAAGGAGAATGTTATGTTCTTAGTTTTATATGTAGATGACATTCTTCTAATTGGAAACAATAAAAAGATGTTGTCATCAGTACAAACATGGTTGTCAAACCAGTTCGAGATGAAGGATATGGGAGATGCGGGACACATTCTCGGTATTAAGGTCCTTAGGGATCGTGAAAAGAGGACGTTGTGCTTATCCCAAGAATCCTACATCGACACAGTACTTAGACGCTTTAGCATGCAAGATGCCAAGAAAGGTTTCTTACCTTTTAGACATGGCGTCCATCTGTCTCAAGAGATGTGCCCTAAAACGCCATCTGAGATAGTAGAGATGAGAAGGATACCATATGCATCGGCAGTTGGTAGTCTCATGTATGCGATGCTTTGTACAAGGCCTGATATCTGCTTTGCTGTTGGCATGGTGGCGAGATATCAGTCAAATCCTCGCCAAGGACATTGGACTGCCGTAAAGAACATACTCAAGTACCTTAAACGGACTAAGGACTATGCTCTAGTTTACAATGCAGCCGAGCTCTGTCCTTTGGGATACACTGATTCAGATTTTCAAGCTGATCAGGACTCGAGAAAATCTACTTCTGGATATGTGTTCACCTTAGGAGGTGGAACCGTAATTTGGAAGAGTGTGAAGCAGAAATGCATTGCGGACTCTACCATGGAAGTCGAGTATGTGGCCGCTTCGGAGGCTGCAAAAGAGGCTGTATGGTTCAAGAACTTCCTCATGGACTTAGGTGTGGTTACGAATCTGCCCAAGAGCATCACCATTTATTGTGATAATTATGGTGTTGTGGCAAATTCGAAGGAACCACAGGCTCATAAAGCGAGCAAACACATAGAGAGGAAGTATCATATCATAAGAGATATAGTGCAGAGAGGAGACATCCAAGTGGTCAAGATTGCGTCAGAGAACAACCTGGCAGATCCCTTTACTAAGGCTTTGGCGGTCAAACCGTTCGAGCGACATGTAGAAAGGATGGGAGTTCGACTCATTCAAGACCTCAACTCGCTTTCGGTATAAGTAGGAGAAACTAGACGTAGTGCACATTTTTTTTGTGTACTCGAAAATGTTTTGAGTATAAGTGAGAGATTGTAAGAGTTTGTATACTAGAAATCACATTTCGAGTGATTGGATACTGCAAAACTCTATAGTTTATTTTCCAATTAATGCAACAAATTATTTTTATCGTAATGTTGTTATGTTTACATTTAATGGATGTTTATTACATATTTAAATGTATAATCAACGTAACAAAGTCTAAGTCTTTGTTTTAGTAGACCGGTTGTGGGCATCGTCCACTGTAAGATAACACGGTCAGTTCTGAACAAAGAAAATAATAATTTCACAACCTAGATGGGCCTGGACTACCTATCGTGAAAGGTTGCAATGTCAGTTCGATTATTTCTAAGTCTTAATGAAATAAGATGACATTGTTCTTGATAATTTGTTTCTTAATCAATGTACGTTAGCATTGAGCATACAATATTGATTGAACAGTACTTTGACTTGCCAATAGGTGCGCCTTAATGAAATAAGATGACGTTGGCCTTGATAATTTGTTTCTTAATCAATGTACGTTAGCATTGAGCATACGGTATTGATTGAGCAATACTTTGACTTGCCAAATAGGTGTGGGTTTTTCGTAATCCAAGAATCCTAGCATATTGGGTAGTGTAGATTAATAATTATAGGTGCTAGGATTGCTATTATATTGAATCGTGCGCGAGCTGAGTCTCGTTTGATAACGTTCACAAGAGGAGCTCGAAACGAGGACTTTATTATTCGGAACCTAGCTAGCTGGTGTTTGATTACTCTATGAATAATAAATAAGTGTTTCTTGCTGAGTCCACTCGTGGAGTAAATATGTTAATTAATTAAGTTCATAGCAGACACTAATTAATTAATGAACGTTTCTATCTTAAGCGCGGAAAATAAATAATAATAAATATTGGAAATCCGAATTACCTGTAATCTCGGATTTGGATGGGGAGTGCAATATTACTTCTGTAGTGGTTGTTCGTAATATTCCAATATAAGCTTGTATTAAATTGTGGGTTCAATTTAATTAGAGAAAAGCTAATTGGGGGTGCCCATATCCAAAGCCTTCCATAGATCCCTGACTGGGCCCAATATGTGACTTAATATAAATAGGAGAATAAAGGAGACAGAATACACACAATTTTAGAGACTAAAAATTCATCCTCTTCAGTGTATAGGAGAGGACGAAATTTTCGTCCTTCAGCTCCCTCCGTGAGCAGTTTTTCTGTCCTCCATTAATAGAGTCCTTGTACTTTGGTGAGATCAGCCCACACTGATATCAACGTACTGTCCAGGAACCAGTCAGAGGATCTGTGGTCTAGTAATCAAGATCTTCACGTGGAGGATGCACGAGCCATTTTCGATTCTTTGGAGAATCAGAAAGGTAAATTGGCTAACTCCGTAGGAACTTGTTTTAGGATTTCAATTATGCTAAAACGTGTATGAATTCAAGTTGTGAGCATGATACATGTGATAATTGCGTGAATAGAATTTATCTAAATAATCTGCTAAATAGATCAGGATTATACCGTACCGAAAGTTACGGTATGAGAAAATCACACACCAATACCATACTGAACTTTTCGATATACCGGAAATTCGGTAAGGTAGTTTTTGATACCATTACCATACCGTGTTTTCGGTATACCGTACTTTTGCGGTATACCGAACTGCGGTACGACACACCGTTATACCTGTTATACCAAAAAAAGATCTATTATACCCAAAATATTCAACAAAACAATTCTATTTTTTATTTTCGTATAATAGAGAATTCTATTTTTAAATTTTAGTATAAATACAATATAAATATATATATATATATATATATATATATTATGTTTGTATATATAAAATCAATCGGTATACCGAAGTGTCGGTATATATCGACGATTCGGTATGACGGTATATACCGGTAAACCAAAAATTCGGTATACCACGATATACCGCGGTGTAGGAAATATAATACCGTTACCGTACCGAATCTACTGTACCGAAAACTATGGTATACCGATAAATCGGAATTTTCGGTATTTTTTCGATACGGTAAGTTCGGTATTTTGGTATTTCGGTATAATTGCCCACCCCTACCCTTGAGCATGTGAATGCTCTCCACCTTCATGTTATTGGTCAATGGCGGCGAAGATGGAATCATCTTCCGGGTCGAAGATGGGGACGCGCAACGGCATGTTTCTCTTCTTGAACTCCCCTTGAACAGGGTTAGCCTCAATACCACTCCGGTGGGCGGCGGTTTCAAGCCCCAATTAGCCTTATTGTCCCACGTATCGACCTTAGTCAAATGCGGGATTGGAACGAGAAAGTGATCCCGCTCTTTCTGTAAAAAGAATGCTTGGCTACTCATATTTGTATTCAAAAGGCCCACCGCAAGCAGTACCTCATAGGTGATAAACATCTCACCCATATCCAGAGTAAAATCCGTCGTCGGGATGCCAACATGTTCCGCGATCGCCGTAATTAAGCCTCCGCAACAAATAGTGTTCCCATCCTTCTTGGAGATGCGGTCGACATAAATGGTGAAAGGGATTCCAAAGTTGATCCACTTCTTGTTGAGCAAACTCTAAATCACGTCCATCTCGGTTTGAGAGACGCTTCCGCCGTTGGTTCGGGCAAACATCAATTGTGTCATTGCCCGATGGAGTTATCGAATGACAGGGTTGCGGATGGAGGAAGACTTGGCATAAGCCGGGATGAAGTCCTCTCCTTCTATGGTCATGGCCCTCCAAACGTCGGAGTAATCATACTCCACTTCCTCGCCGGGGTTGGGGTTGTAGCACTGGAACACCTCGCACAAACCCTCCATGGTGAAGGTATGGTTGTGGTTGCCGAGGCAGAAGTCAATGGACTCGGGATGCGGGTACGGCGCACCTTGTTCACCTTGAGAGTGATAAGGAATTAGAGAGTGAGTCTTCGGTAAGATGGCCACCTTGCTCGAAATATGTGGCTGAGACCGTTGCTCGCCCTGACGTTGCACAATGCCCAAAAGTCTTCAATTATCCCCAACGTGGCGAGGGGGAGCTCGTGCGGATACCTCGATGGCATTGTGTCTCTAGCCGAGACCTTCTTCCACATAGCTTTGTGGACATCTAACGGAAGGCTAATGCCATAGCTCTTCACGTTTTCGGGTTTCCCTCTTATTGTCATTGTCCTACAAAGAAAAATCAAGCTTATAAAAGAGCACCAAACAAGTGGACAAACAACGGTTTCCCCCAAACTTGTACTCAACTAAGAATAAATCCAAGAATCATTCAAGATGTGCAAGTTTGTACCTATCATGTGTTCTAAAGTGTATCATGTAGACATGTAGGACAATACCAACACTAAAGAACAACAACAATCCATGATCCATCCCCTAAGGTAAATTAATCCCCCATACAGAGACGTATCAACATAATTATCATAAATCAATAATCTCTATAATCTTGCAATTCATGGAAGTAATAATAGCCTCACAATGCTATGAACATGATTGCAATGTATAAATAACAAAGAACAAGATGGAAAAATTACTATCAAAAACCACAATCCATCACCCAAAACAAAAATTTAATCGTTCAAAGCACGAAATATCAACACCAAACTCATCCCCCATACTAAAACAAACTTCTCAACTGAACAATTCAACAATATAGCACAATATACATGGAATAATTCAAACAAAAACTCAGAAATTTAAGATAGGATTCATACCTTGAATTGGAGTGAATTGGATGATGAAAGCTTGAGAATTGAGATGCAATGGATGAATTTGAGTGTGGGTGTGTGTGATTAAGAATTTGTGTGGGGGTCGTGTGCAAGAGAGAATGGAGAGAAAAGATGATGAAGAAAGTGAGAAAAACTGACCTTTCGCGATTCTGCCTCTCGCGCAGCGACCGCTACGCGTTTTGCAGCAACCACAACGGAACATCATAAAACCACGCGCTCTCTCGGGCCGCTGCAGCCCACACAGCGACTACTACGTCCCGCACTAGGCCCGCCCTAAGGCTCGACCCTGTACCTGCACACGCGTAAAAACGGTAACGACCGCTGTGGATTATGCAGGGGCCGCCGTGAGAATTTTTTTTTTTTTTCAAAAATAAAAGTGTAAATTGAAAATAAAGGAAAATAAAATAAAAGAAAACGAATTTGGGTTGTCTCCCAACTAGCACCTTTTTTTTTAAAGTCGTTCGCTAGACTTGAAGTGACCCAACTAGGTGGGCGAATCAATATGACCCTTGTACTGAAAACCGCGAAATGGACCAATTTTGTGCCCATCTTTTTCACCATTTGTATTTTCCTTTCGCGGTCTTAATCACATAAACTTCGGGGTCAGCTTGCGACTGAGCCTTCTTTTTCTTCTTCCCCTTCTGTTTTTTCCTGCGATGAAACTTTAGGGGGGGTTAGGCTTTCCCTTCTTCGGAGCTGGAGGTAAAGCATTTATGACAAAAATAGAAGGGTTAGAACAATCCTCCCCTTCTTTCGGCCCTTTAGGCTTTGTTGTATCGGTCATCATCACGACCCTGCATTCGTACTCCATCTTGGCCCTTTGTGCCTTCTCGTATTTTAGCACTTCAATCTCTATCTTGTAGGTGGACTTGCTAGCATTGTCGCTAAGCGTGATCTCCCCCCTACCTACATCAATAAGAACTATGCTTGTGGCTAGAAAGTATGCCGAGGATTAGAGGCACATTTTTATCAACTTTCATAACAAGTATAATGAAATCAGCGGAAAAAATGAAATCATCTACTTTTACTAACACATCCTCGATCATGCGGTTGTAAGTGGTTTGATGTTGAGCTTTTCGTAGTACTTGAGTGGCATGATGGTGATACTGGCTCCAAGATCGCAGAGAGCTTTGTCCACCTTTCCTTCCCCAATCGAACACCTGATGATTAATTGGTCGGAATCTCTCTGCTTCACGGCCCTCTCTCGCTGAATGATCTCACTGCAATGGAATGACAACTTAATATCTGCCTTCGTAGGTTTCTTCTTCCTCATCACGACCTCCCTAAGTAATTTTGCATACCTAGGTATTTCCTACAATGATTCAACAAGAGAGATATTAATGTGTACTTTGCAGACCGTATTCAAGAAATGCTTGAATTGCTCCTCAAGCTTCAACTTCCTCTTTGGCTGAAAAGGGAGTACAATCCCATTGTGCCGCACGTGAGCATCCTTTTTCGCAAGTGTTTCTCCCGGTTCGTTAGCGGCACGCTGCGTAGCTTGCAGCGGTCCGCTGGGCATCGGGCAGACTCCAGCTTGTGCCCCAAAGCTGCTTTCTGCCCCTGTTTTCTGCTTTGCAACCCACTTTTTATTGATGTCAGCCACTCGTGTTGCTGCCTTCTTATCCTCATCTATCTTTTGTTGGACTTGGTCATTTGAGTTTTGATGGAGGTGACGGCGGTGGTGATGGTGTTTATTCCCGCCTCGAGGTTGTTCTACCTTGCTTCCACGACTCCAATCTTGGTGTCGTTGGTCTTTCTGTCTTGCACTAGCACTTCTAGAATTTTCATGATCCCTGCCTCGTATCTCTCCTCCTTCTTTGCGGGCTCAACAACTCCTCCTTTGCTAACATTAAATCCTCAGGGGTGATGCACTTTTTATTAGCACTAAATAAACCTGCAAATAGACAGAGTATATATAGTATAGCTAAAGGTCAGTACCGGATATCGAACACGGGAAGACGAACACAAAGTGTCTATCCTCTACTGAGACTCAATTACTATTTGGAAAAACATTTGGGTTTTGAAAACTTTTGAAAAACTAAAAGCAAATAAGAGCATAGATCAACTAAAAGCAGATAAATCAAGAGAAAGACAATAGAGATAAGGGAATCTCAGGGATGTGTGTTCACAGTTATGGTTATACAAAATTCCAACTACAATACCCTAGCACAGTTATTACTTTGATAGAACGAGTCACCTAGATTATGCTCATGCGAAACAAACGTTGATTACAAGATTAGGGTTGTCAATCCTAACACGTAACTCCAAAAAGCTCCTAAGACCCTTGAAAAGTCCTCACTCTCAATTAACAGTGCCGTTTTAAAGGAAGCTAACTGTAGTGTCTACTAAGTGGACCTAACTCGCTAGAACTCTGTCACAGTTATGAAGCAAGTTATATTAAATCATACACGATTGTGTCACTCAATCATGAAGCATCAAGATTAACTTAGGGAAGAAACAAAGTAAAAACAAAAAGGATATTAAATAGAAAACGGAACTTGTATAACCAAAGTCGTTACTAACACATCCCTAGAATCCTATGAGTTTAGTTACACATAATTGAATAAGCTAAAAACATAGATTGAAGGGAAGACAATTTGAACATAAAACTAAAGCAAATAAAACCCGTGGGTTGAATCCTTGTCGTTCTTAACGTTCTTGAAATCTTGCTCCAACTCCTTGCACCAGTAAAGTACTCTAAGCCTTGATCTCTATGAAGTATTTTGCAATTAGAAGTTCTCTCTTTTTTATGAAGCTTGAGGCTTTATTTATAGGGGAAAGCCATGCCTTGTATAGAAGGAAAAAATCTCCAAAATATGGTAAAACTGGGCGCAAATCTAGGGCTTCTCGGATTCGCCGCCTTTCTCCGGCGGGCCGCCGCACCTTGGTCGGCGGTCGCCGCGTTGGAGTCCAGAGAGTCTGTTCCCTCGGCGGCGGACCGCCGCACATCTTCCGGCGGTCGCCGGACGAGACTTCTCTTCCAAACACATTTTTCCGAGGCGGACCGCTGCATTGATCTGCCCGCCGGGCGCCAGCGGTCGCCGCACACATCTGCGGCGGTCGCCGTCTGACTCTAGATTCCCAAAGTTGGCGTTTTGGTTCCCTTTTTCGGCTCAATTATGCACATTTCTCACAAAACACGTCAAAATACCAAAATAGACAAAATATGCAAATAATGGACGTGTAGAGTGACTTTGACATAAAAAACGGACCAAATAATGGCCTTAAAACAGTGCAAAATTCGAGCGTATCAGGGGGTTGCAAGAAATTATTGTTATAATTATTATAATTACCGCCCCCTGGCCAGGGTGATAATTGTTATTATTGAAAGGCCTATTGGGACCATCTCCTTGTTGAACATAGTTGACATCCTCGGTGGGAGTGGAAGGTGCGTCGGGTTTGGTGACTGCGATGACGGAAGTCGGTGGGACCAGATCTTTTCTCCTCGATGTGTCCATCTAGTTCACCCTAACCTTGAGCTCGGACAACTCCTTTGCAAATGAGCTCTCCTCGTCTGCTTCAACTGTTGCAACCCTTCTAGATTGATGCTTCTCCTTTGACCACCATCGACTGTTGGTGGCAAACTCTTCTATCACTGCCATCTGTCCCACTCTTTCGCAGAAATCCTCCGTTGGCCCCTGAATCCAGCATAGCACAGATTTGTTCATTAAATCCATTGTAAAGAATGCCTACCTAGTGATCCACGGTGAAACCATGGTTGGGGCACTTGCAGAGTAGTCCTTTGAAACGAGCAACGGCCTCATAAAGAGGCTCGTCTGGGCGTTGAATGAATTGGAATATTTCACTCTTCAATTTCAGTATTGTGCCCGGCGGATAGTATTTGTCAAGGAATGCTGCCACTATATCCTTCCATGTGGAGGCTTGCTCTGTAGGTAGACACTCAAACCACTCTTTAGCAGTATCTGTAAGAGAAAAGGGAAAGAGTTGTACCCTAATGGGGTCGTCGTCGACACCATTCAATTTCAGTGTGTTGGCAATCTCCACGAACTTCGAGATGTGGCGGTTTGCATCTTATGTGGCCCTTGCTGCAAAAGGATGTTGCTCAACCCTTTGTATAAGGGGTATGCGCAGCTCAAAATTATTAGCATCAATACAAGGACCCTCGGGAAAAGTATCTCCCTGTTTATCTTCTCCTGCTCCTCTCTGGTGAGCTTCTCATCCATCAAGAGTTTCACTTGTTCCTGTAACATCTCCAACTCAGCTCTGTTGTCGTCCGCCATTGCGAGCCGTTCACTTCTTATTTTCCTACGTGTCCTTTCAAGTTCGAGATCGAGCGGCTCTAAGTTGTCCTTCCCAGAGCGCATTCGCATAAACTACCTGAAAGAAACAAAATAAAAAAATTAAAACTAAAAATTAAAAACAGAAAGCAAGTAAAATCCAAAGTAGCGAATTTGTCCGTTTGAAGATATCAATCACAAAGTGATTTTACTCCCTGGCAAAGGCGCTAAAAACTTGATGCACTTTTTATTAGCACTAAAAATACCTGCAAGTATACATGGTATATCTAGTATAGCTAAAGGTTAGTACAAGGATGTCGAACACGGGGAATAGAATAAAAAAATTGACTACCTTCTACTAAGCTTCTTTCACTATTTGGAAAACCAGAGATTTTTGAAAACTTTTAGAAAACAAGAACATTGAAAGCTGTAAACAACTAATTGCAACAAATTATAGAGATAAGAATATGAGAGATAAGAGAATTCTAGGGATGTGCATTCACAGTTATGGTTATACAAGTTTCAACTACAATACCCTAGCACAGTTTATACTTTGATAAAACGAGTCTCACAAGTTATGCCCATGCGGTACAAGCGTAGATTACTAACACTAGGGTTGTCAATCCTAGATTCGCAACTCCTAAAAGCTCCTAAGAGCCTTGAAAAGTCCTCACTCTCAATAAACAATGCCATTTCAAGGGAAGCTAATTGTAGTGTCTATTATGTGGATCTAACTCGCCAACCTCCTCTCACGATTATGTAGCAAGTTATATTAAATCTTCATTGAATGTGTCACTCAAGCATGAAGTATTACGGAACAACTTAAGGAAGAAACGAAGTAAAAACAAAACGGATATTAAATAGAAAAAAATATTGTATAACCAAAGTCGTTTCTAACACATCCCTAGAATCCTATGAGTTTAGTTACACACGATAGAATAAGCTAAAAACCATATAATGAAGGGAAAACAAAGTGAACATAAGAACTAAAAGCAATAAAACCCAAAGGTTGAATCCTCGTAGCCTTGATCTTCTCTTGATTCCGTCTCTAACCTCTTGCACAATGAAGAACTCTCTCAATTTTATGCTCTAGAATTATAAGGCAAAAAGAAGATCATAATGAAGAGGTTTAAGGGGGTATTTATAGGGGAAAAATCGAGCCCTATGAGAATAAGTTAAAAGGTGGCTAAATTTGGTAAATTCTGGAGAGAAAATAGGTAAAATCGTGCGCCGGGTTTTCGTAGCGGGCCACTGCACCTTGGCTAGCGGTCACTGTGCATTGTCCGTAGCTTCTGCCCTTTTGGATAGCGTGATGCACTATTTTTTTAGCACTAAAGTATATAGGGTAGATATAGTATAGCTAAAGGTCAGTACCAGTATATCGAACACGGGGAATATAATTGCAACTGGCTATCATGTACTAAGCGTCAAATACTATCTAGAGAAACAAAAGATTTGGTTTAACTAAGCATAAAAAAAGCAAATAAATAAAACAATAAAAGCAGAGAATATAGAATTAGGCAAATAGAGGAATTTCAAGGATAATGATTTCACTAACTCTTTAGTTATTCTAATTAGTTCTACGTTCATCCGACTCAAGTTTTACCACGATCTCTCCCTATCATGCATCAATACTCATGTCACAATTATTGTATGCACATATAAGATAAACTAATCAAAGCTATCATCGATCAAAGATTGACAATAATCAAGGTAACGGCCAATTAGTCGAACAAAAGTTCAAGAAAAATCAAGTGGAAACAAGTTCTGAACATTAATCATAAAAATAACAACATAAAAATTAATTACTATCAAACCTCAAAATTCTACTGTTTATTAATCCATAGACAGATGAACTAAAACAATAATTAAAGTACGAGACATGAAATAAACAAAAAAAAACCAAGGTTGAATCTTGAAGTCTTCATGCTCCTCTTTCCTTGCTTCAATCTCCAAGAATGATGGAAGAACTAGGTTAATGAGTGTAGAGGGAGGAGCCTTGGAGGCTCCCCTTTTGGGGTTATGGAAGGGTAAATTATATGAGTTATGTTATGGGATATATATAGGCTTGAGAAGGATTTGAATTTGGTAAAACGCCTCCTCCAACCAATAGGAAAGATGGAATTTTCGTTCCCCATAGTAGAAGGAAAAGATTTGGCTTCACAAGGTAATATCTTCTTACCTTCTTTAAATTTCCGCCTAGACTACAGTTGACAGCTTTGTGCGATTTTGGTAGAACGACAATAACTTTCACCAAAGAACTCCGATTGAGGTGATCCTGGTACCAACGCGAAGCTCTTTCAAAGACGAAGAGAATGACATGTAGAACGCCCTGATCGGACTTCAGGATCTCCGGAAAATTAAGTTTGAACACAGATGTCGTGCACCGCATTTCTGTGGCGGGCCGCCGCACCTTGGCCGGCGGTCGCCGGACATTGATCAGAAGCTTATGACTCCTTGTGGTGGTCGCCACGAACTTCATGGCGGTCTATGAGCTCCGGCGGTCGCTGGGGCCTGTCCGGTAGTCGCCGAAAGTGTTGCGGCGGTCGCCTGACACCACCTGAAGCTCCAGATTTCCTACTTCACGTTTTTACTCCTTTTTTGGGCTCAAATATACACATTTCTCACAAAATATGACAAAATACCAAAATGTATAAAATATACAAATTATGGACATGTAATGCAACTTTGACATTAAAAACGGAACAAATAATGGCCTTAAAATCGTGCAAAATCCGAGAGTATCATAGCGGTCGCTGCATGATGTTGTAGTTGTCGCTGCAAATATTCCAGTAGCTTCGGGAGCTTCTCGAGCGGTCGCTGCGCGCTCCCCAGCGGTGCTAGACGTCTTCTGATTTTCAGCACAACTTTCTCCGGAGCGGGCCGCTATAGGTGTAGCGGTCGCTACGCATGTTGCAGCAGACCGTTGGACGGCATGATCGCTCCAGATTTCTAACTTCGACTTTTTCCTGTCTTTTTAGGCTCAAATATGCACAAATCTCACAAAACGTGTCAAAATACCAAAATAGAAAAAATATGCAAAATATGGACATGAATTGTGATTTAGACATTAGAAACAGACCAAATAAAGGCCTTAAAACAGTGCAAAATCCGAGCGTATCAGCAGCCCTATTATCAACCTCGTTCAACCCCCAAAGCGGAGGACCCGACTGACGCGTATTGGAGGTATTGGACAAGATGGAAACTCGTGTTGATGCCACATATAGCCGGGTGAGCAAATTTCGATCATCGTCGTAGCCCAATCTTGATCAGCCAGATTGCCAACCGCAGTAGCCGAGTCCCGCCCCGCCCTTGGAGCTACTACCCTACTCCGCTCCAAGGCCTTCAACCCTTGCACCCGCTGTTCGTGACAGTTCCATTGTTGGCCTCTAATCGTCAATCGCAAGTTGTCCCGAGTTCAAGGAAGAAGGAGTGGCAAACGAATTTGCAAAATGCTGATGCGTATGGTTTGTTAAATGAAGTTGTGCCTTGCCTTTTTGATGTTGTGTTGGAAGAGTGCATTGTTGAAAACAAATTGAAAGAGAATGGAATAGGATTAGAAGGTTTAATTGGGAGTAAAGATGATGAAGATAGTAATATATTTAAGATGATAAAAATGATCATTGTGCGTGCATTCGATCTTGGTATAGGTGTCAGTTTTACAAACGAAAACGTGAATTTCTTGCTATGCGGATGGAAAAAATAGATCTACATGATAGCAAGAAGGAGCTGCCCCATCAAGTGCTTGTTTGCCGCATAGACCTTTCGCATAGAGCTACACATACATGCAAAACATGTTGTCTTCACTACTGTTGGGAAATATAATTGGGATGATGAAGGGAGACGTCAGTTGTTCGTTGTGCGTTTGATCTAGGAGGAGTCGTCTCGCAACTGTTTTTTCCTTTCAACTTTCATCGTTGCTTCGTGGTTCCCACCTTGAGGACAAGGTGGATTTCAACCGTGGGGGAGTTGATACGATCCTATATCATAGGATATTCCAATTATTTAGTTTCCTATTTATTCACCATATTTTTCCCATTTATATTTAGATATTTGTTTCTTATTCAATAAGTTAGGGTAGTAGTATTAGATTATTATAAAATAGGAGAGATTGTTATCATTTTAAGGAATCAATGAATGAATAAAACTATTATTTTCGCCATCTTGTTGCGTATTAAGAAAATCTATTGTTCATCGCTACCGACGAGATTGAATCTCGCTCTCAGCTCTTCTTCCGGAGATCACTGCCGACCCAAGGACTTTGGCGCCGGATTAATCAATGGATTTTTTATTTCGGTGCTCTACCCGGAGAACCGATTGCTTAAGAGGAAAACCCCTCTTAACACCGTTGCATTACTACTGGCGTCTGGGCACAACCTACAGCCAATAATTGTTTAAGAGTTGGCTATTTTCTTTTCGCCCTCCTCGAATTGATATGTCTCCTCCATCTATCTCAAATCACAATTATAATAAAAGGTATGTGCAAGCTTATGAACGATATTTTTTTGCACAACAAACTCATAATTATAATGAAAGTTATGTGATATGTAGCTCAAATGGAAATAAATACATAAGGAGGCTCATTGTGTTTTTTTTTTACCATATATATGGTTTGTTTTCGTAGGATACATTCATTTAGTGATATGTTTCGTAGTGTAACTAGAGTTAGGGCTCTCTGATTAATAGTACGAAATTTACATGTTTTTAAGGTCTAAATTTTGTTGGTTTTGAATATATAACAAGTGAATTATCGTCGTCTATTCTATATATCATATAATTTGTATTCTTACGTAAATTGTTGAGTAGCTATTGTTAAGGACTCGAAAAAGGCATAGAAATGAAGGGCAATGTTTGGAACCACTTGACGCACTCAGCGGTCCGCTAAGTTCATCTCAGTGGCCGTCGAGCAGTCAATGATCATTCGCCCAGCAGTCTAGTTGGGATCGCGCCAAATTAATGAACAAGCCTTGCAGTCCACCGAGATCAAGTAAGCGACCATCCAAGGAGCATGTCGACAGACCGAGAGCCACTCAGTTGCTGCTAAGATGCGTCAGCGATCTGCTGAGATAGCGCTTCGAATGCAAAAAGCCCTTATTTGAGTCAATTTCTGTCTTTTCGATCGTTAATTGTTACCAAATTTGATAATGTGTTTCCAACTCTATAAGCATCCAACACTAAGGAGGATCTAGCTTTGACATTCAATTTCATATTTCATTTCATATTTTCCATCACCCGTAATCCATGTTGTGATCGAGGCAATAGGATCTAAAGACTTCAAGATTCTAACTCCAAATTTTTAACTAGTTGTCATCATGTTTAGTTCTGCAATTATTATTTTAGTTGCTTTTTCTACGAATAGTTAAAAAATAGAACTATAGGGATTTATAGAGTAACTCTTCATGTTTTATTAAGAATTATTTTGATAGTCAAAGACTTATTTACTTTAATCTCCATGCCGAAAAGAAACGCTTCAATTAACAAGAAATGGAGGGAGTATATCAGTAGAGCCTAGTGGTTGAGACTTAGAAAAGATCTTATGATTTTTTTGAAATTATTGCATTTGATTTCTGACAAAACCCTGTAAGTAATCAAAGTTCTATGTTATTCGAAAGGGGTCTTAGAGTAACCAAAAAATTGGAAAACATGTCAAATATATATGCATTTAAACATGGATATTCAATAGCTTACATATTTATAAATTGATTAAATCCACTATAAATATATGAATGTTGTGTTCAGTTACTCGAAACGAAATCATCCAAGATTATTTGAGATTGAATTAGCTGCTCAAGAATACATTAGACTAGATTGATCAGACTTAACATAAAACCCCCAAATTAAGTAGTATGCTTAAATTATTTACTTTAAAAACATCTATGAGAATCAATGTTTATATGATTAACCAAAGAAAACACAAATTATATACATGATAAGTATTTGATATGGATACTTTAAGGGAACTCGTTAATTAGTTCAAGAAAAATAAAAGTTTGGCATCCGATGATTTCGACCTATAAGAATAGTACTAATACAATAGCTAGGACCATATCAAATCACCTTTTCAATAAACATAAGTTTAATGACAATGTGGTAATAACATTTTTTTTATAGTCAAATGAATATAAAATTAAAGGTTGTGTCATGATATAATCTTTTTTATTTATGCATTAAAACAATACAACGGAAAGGTAGAAATAGATTGAATATTTTGCTAATATTTTTGTTATATATCATGATTTTTTCGGAGAAATTTAGAAAACTATTTAAAATAATGAAATGAAACGGGAAGCAAGGTACAAGAGTATTGGACGAAAATAAAGAATTAGCAATCTACATAGAAGCATTACATATTGGATTATGAATATTCACTAAAAATTCAAAATATGGATTATTAATCTATTTTCAAAAAATAAAACCTTTACTGTTAATATGGATAAACTGATTAAAAGGATGCTATAGCCCTCTTCGGGCCTAAGGACCTAATTGGTGTCCAATTTAAGTAGATATTGGCCCATTTATTTAATATAAAATGAACTCTATGGACCTTGTGTTATTTAATGAGTAGTTTCTAGAACACAAGTTCAATATTTAGGATCAATTTGATTGGAAAGATTAATAAATAAAATATGATAAAATACATATGTCAGGATTGTCGGCGTCTTCAGATACAGATTTATGTGTTGTACTCTTATATATATAAGTACACATTAGATAGACTGGGCCTTGGAAACATAATCCTATCTCAATTAGGAAACATAATCCTATACAAATTCAAGACATACTAACAAATCTCCACCTTGACTTGAATTCTCCCTTGTAGACGCATCATCATAACACCAGACGAACAAACTTCTCCATTCTTGCCTCAGATTTGTCCTCCACGGGCAACTAACAACTCATGACATTAAGCAAGTCCAAACAATGTTGGAACTTGCACTGCGGGACTGACTTGGTGAACATATCAGTAGGATTATCAGCAGTACCTACTTTCTTCACCTCAATTCTTTTCTCATCTCTTGGAAAATGATACCTCACATCTATATGCTTAGTCCTTTCATGATGGACTTGATCCTTGGCTAAACAAATAGCGCTCTGACTGTCACAGAACACAACAGCTTGATCTTGATGTAAACCAAGATCACCAACTAGCCCTTGCAACCATATTCCCTCTTTAACTGCTTCTGTCAATGCCATATACTCTGCTTCAGTAGTAGACAAAGTAACTGCAGCCTGCAAAGTTGTTTTCCAACTAACAACAGAACCACTAAGAGTGAAAACATAACCGGTCATAGATCTTCTACTATCGACATCTCCAGCATAGTCAGAATCAGAATAACCAGTCACTAAACAGTGAGTATCACCTCCATAAATGAGACCAACATCAGACGTACCTCTCAAGTAACGAAAAATCCTCTTCACAGCCTGCCAGTGCTCCTTTCCAGGATTTCCCATGAACCTGCTAACAATGCTGACAGCATGCGCTATATCTGGCCTAGTACAGACCATGGCGTACATCAAACTCCCTACTGCATTAGAGTACGGGACTCGAAACATGTACTCCTCCTCAACTTCGGATTTCGGTGCAAGATCAGATGACAAATGAATGTTTGTGGCACTTGGAGTATCAATAGCCTTAGATGCAGACATGCCAAATCTTGACAAAATCTTCTCAATGTAACTCTTCTGTGACAGAGAAAGCTTTTTCTTTTCTTTATCTCTAGAAATCTCCATGCCCAAAATTTTCTTCGCAGCACCCAAATCCTTCATATCAAACTCAGCACTAAGCTGAGCTTTCAACTTCTGTACTTCAGACTTCGACTTCGCAGCTATGAGCATATCATCCATATATAGAACAATAATACTTTTTAAAGAAATACTTTTTATTTTAGATTTGTACAATAATAAAGATTATATCACTAAAATTGACTTTAAATAATATTATATGGCATATTTACAAATTTACTAGAAAAATAAACATAGGGGATAAAAAAATTGGAACATAAATAAATATAAGAGAAAATAGGAGGCATGGAGTACTAGTATAAAATTACTAGAAAAAATAAACAAAGGAAATAGTATAAAAAAATATTGAAACATGCATGAATTCAAAAGAAAATCTAAGAAGACACAGAAAAATATTAAAGAGAGAAGGCAGGAAGGGGATTCAAACTTGTGACCAATGGTTCCAAGGTCTGCTATCTTAACCAACTGAGCTAATGCTTGACATGTTTATTGTTGCGTACGTACAGTGACGAAACCAGAATTTTATTATTAGGGCCCAAATTTTTGTTAACGATTATGATGTATTTTCGATGTCGTCTTCGCTAGAAACTGTTGAAGTAAAAATTAATTATTTTTTTCATCTATCAATAACTGCTAGATCTGAAGTAGTATAATATTGTTTCACTCATTTTTTCTAATTATTTTTCATCATAGACAATGAACAAATGGATTTAAAAAATTTAAAATGAACATATATAGCAGGAATATATCTAAAAAAAACTTGATGAAATTAAAGAGAGGTGTCGAACACTGGACTTCTGCCTGGGAAGCCAAATTGCAAACCACATGCACTTGAGTCAACAACTTTAATAATGGAATATGTATATAAAAATAAGTGAAATCGGTGGGGGGACTAGGGGGACCAGCTATGTGGCGAAGTATACATATAATATATGGGTCTGGTTTCTCTGCTGTGATAAAAAAAACACAACAGAGGGTGCTGTGCATAAAACGCAGGATATAACTCTTGAAACGCAGCAGGGGGCAAAGGGGACCCACATACACATTACTCTGTTATACTTTATGAATTAAGAATTGGAATATATGCAAGGAACTCTATGAATAATATATTCAATAAAATTCTTACTTATACTTAACTGTGTCATTCTTACTACTCTCTCCGTCCCACGAAAGATGACGCATTTTCCTTTTTAGTTTATCCTACAAAAGATGTCACATTTCCCTTTTTAGAAAAAGTTCTCTCTCACATGAATATAAAAATTATATTTTCTCTCTCCATTTAACACACAAAACAAAACCTCCTAAAATCCCGTGCCATTTTCAAAGTATGCCAACTTCTCTGGGACGGAGGGAGTACTATTTATTGATATTCGTAAGATTTAATCTCATTCACTCATTTTAAAATCCAAGGATGGAGATTTGGTCTTGATTTTGGATTAGGGTGCTATAAGCATTATAATATGACCCGTAATATATATACCTTAGCTTAGGAGATCTAGTTGCTATTTAGGTGTTAAATTGTAATATATATACATATTATTATGCCTTACTCCCTTAAATACTCATATAAGTATGAAGATTGAATATTATATTATACGACATATTCATATATTATCTCTTAATTTACATATCCATATATTTCAAAGAAAATTATAGATTTTATTAATCATAGCTTGCAAAAATAATCAATTGATTCAATTACTCAACTAAAATAAAAACTTATAACAAATTTGATTACCATAATTACATATGATTTTGTATATGATTTTGTGTAGATATTAATCTTTAATTGATTTGCATAATTATAGGTATTACTCTCTTCGTCCCGCTTTAAGAGTTTCGGTTGAGATAAATTAATAAAAAAATGGCTACAAAGTGTTAAAAGTGGGTCCCAACATCCACCACAACTAATAAAAAAGTGTTAAAAGTGGGTCCCAATATCCACTATAACATTTATTTATTGGACACTCAATTACAAGTAGATCCCAACAGCCACTGCAATATTTATTTATTACACACTCAAATACTTTTTGCTTAAAACATGTGCCCGACTCAACCGAGATTCCGGGATTCCTAAAGCGGGACGGAGGGAGTAGTTGTTAATAAATTTATCTTTATTAAAAATAACTCCATAATCATAAGATGTTATGATTCCTGATTTTGTGGATTTATATAGTACTCCACATTTATTCTTTTATATATCATATGTGTGTAGATATTAATTACGTATGAGTTTCCATAATTACATATGATTTGTGTGATATTAATCTTTAATTGATTTGCATAATTGTAGATAGTAGTAGTTGTTTATCATTATGCTGCAATAATTCTATAATTACAGATATCATTATTCATGATTTCGTGGATTTAAATTGTACTCCACATTTAAACTTTTATAAGTATATTACATGCGTGTGTTGTTATATCATATACACACATTTGCAAAATTTTTAGATATGAAATTAGGTAAATAAAACTTATTTATTTGTACATGTACAGTGTCATCTTATTTGGTTATAAAAGTTTTGAACTTGGCCCGGCCCAGCCAGCCCACATACTATCTGGGCTCGGGCCTGGGCTGGGTCCACTATGTATATCACAACCCAGGCCCAGCCTGCCCCGGCACCGATATGGGCCTGGCCGGGCTGGGCCTAAATGTCGTCGGGCCTCACCGGGCCTGTGCCGGCTCGGCCCAGCCCACTTGACACCTCTATACATACTTATAAACCGTATAATATAAATTAAGTAAATAAATTATGTATATCATTTATCCAAATATTTATATTTTTAATTTACCGAAAATAGTTGATATTAGTGGTTTTAATATTTTACTACCTCCGTCCACCAAAATTTGTCCCACTTTGACCCGACACGGGTTTTAAGAAATGTAATGGAAAGTGAGTTGAAAAAGTTAGTGGATTGTGGATCTTACTTTTATATATTAGTTTTATAATAAAATATGAGTAGGAATGAGTTAGTGGAATATGAGGTCCACTACCAAAAATGGTAAAAGTGAAATGGGACAAATTTTGGGGGACGGACGAAAATGAAAAAATGGGACAAATTTTGATGGGCGGTAATTCTTTTTAACGAGATGTGTTAAAAACTTATACATGCGTAATAATGTTATACTATAGTTTTTAATATTATAGTAGTTAATAATATCGTAATATATGTGTTATATCACACTAAATACAACTTCAGTCTTTATAATAAGACGTTTTGAAACATATAAATGATAAATAATATTGTGTGTGCATTTTTTTCATTCAAAAAAAATATTGAAAAATAAAAAGTGGTTTTTGTGTGTGCATCCCCATCCATGCATATTTAAGAACACGGAGGTGGGCCCAGACCCACTTTTACTCCTTGTTCCGCATGGTCAACACCCACATCTGTGTTCTTCCACAAGGACAAGCTCAAGGGTCTCACCATTCTATTATTCAATTTAAATACTTCAATTACTAAAAATATTTCTACATTATAAAAATACATTAAAAAATAAAAATTACATAATTAAAATCCTAAAAAATAAAAATTACATAATTAAAATTGTAAAAAATAAAATTACATAATTAAAATCCTAGAAAATAAAAAAAATACATAATTAAATTCATAAAATTAAAAAGACCCACTACTCGTTGCCGAATTTCGCCCAAATGTGTTTGATTAGGTCTTTTTGTAGCTCAATGTGGGTTCTTGTATAGCGCATTGTGTGTCTTGTTTCGATCCTCTCGTTCATCGTCGTATGCACACCTCGGCGTGGGGGAGACCTCGCAGTTAAGCTTCCGGCTTCATCCTCGTCGTAAATGTTAGCCGCCATCGGTCCTTCGTCAACTATAATCATGTTGTGCAAGATAATACACGTACGTGTACATGATGTCGGCGATATTCTTAACGTACCATATCCCAAAAGCTCTTTCGACGTCTTTCCGAGCAGACTATTGACGCTGCGCAAAAACAATCCGTCACAGCTCTTGCGGATTGCTGAACGTCTTCACGAAAATCGACCACCATGAGTAGATACCATCGGCGAGATAGTATCCATGTGGTATGCATTTTCGTTGACGGTGAAGTCGATCGCCGGTGCTACACCATTCAAAACATCATCGAAGAGTGGTCAAGAATAGAGCACGTTCAAGTCATTGTTGGATCCGGCAACACCGAAATATGCATGCCAAATCCATAGGCGGTAGTCGGCGACTGATAAGGCTAATTTCATGCATTGGTTATGGGGTTAAATTCAACGAATTTCTGGGTCTAACACAACTTTTAAGTCAGGTGTGTAGAAGAAATCGCTAGATCCAGGAAGGAAGGAAGAAAATCACCTGGTGAAGGAGTTTGGCAAGAAAGTGAGCAGAAAAGGAAAAAATTGCCAGACGGAGGAGATTGCTAGATGGAGGGCAAAGAAGGGAATTCAAGAAGATTCTAGAAGATCATCCCCACGTCTATAAATAAAGAGCGCGCAACACACATAAATCATCATCACACTCACATTTTGCTCTTAGCTCACTTTCACACACTTCTACACACACTTGGGGGATATCGGAAATTCATGGGGTTGGGGTTCGTTTTTTGAGTTGCTGTTGTGTGCCACCGTCTCCACGTGAGGCGAAAAAACAATTTACCGCTTTCATTTTAAATTCTGCTTTGAGTTTCCCCGAGTCTTCGCTGTTCGAAGCTCGGCGTTTATTTTGTTGCTAAAACCTTGTTGAATTCTGAATCGTTTAGCTATGGAAGTTTATGTTTTGTTTTCGTTTTACATTGGTGTTGATTGTTGTTTTGCTTTGGATGCTTTTCGCACTTGATTTGTTTTGTCGAAGTTGGATTGTGTTGGAATTGTAGTTGATCGGTTGGATTTGGTTAGATCGGAGTGATCAGAGATGGAATTTGTTGTGGGTTGTTGTGGATGGCTTGGATCCGGAGCGGATGAAGCATCTGATGTTAGATCTGTTGAATTCTGCATGGCTATGGATTCTTAGTTACTGCTTTTAGCTTACTTCGTCTAGCTATTGTAGATCTGACCATTTTCCGGTGATCTGTGTTTTTCCGACGTTCGACTCGTCATGTTCTATTTCAATCTGGGTTGTTGCTCTGTTTTATTTATGTTTATGCATGAATCAGTTGAAGATATGAAGATGGATGTTAGTTAAATTCATAGTTAGTTATTCGCAGCTTTTCATTCGTACCTTTGCTGTTTTTGGAAATGGTCCCCACGGTCTGTTCTTCATCTATCTAGTCATTTTAGGAAAGTTATTCACTAGGTTTGGTAAATTTCGTCGCTGAAGTGTTGCTCTGTTTAAATCATGCCTGTTTTCGTTATAATTTCCTTGTCCTAGGTCCAGCTGATAGAATAGATCATTTTCACTTCCCGAGTCTAGTAGTTAAGTTCTCAGCCCAAATTTGCGTGGCAGCAGCCAAGCCAGTCCAAAGTCCTCTAACTCTCAATCGCGTCCTATCTGTCTCTGTGGGTTCGACCCTTGCTTCTCTATACTAGTTACAGTGTAGTGGGTTGAGGTATTATTTTCTTTGACAGCGGGCTGAAGGTGAGTCCAACGACCGTGATCTTCTGGTTATTGAGTTCCTAGATCTTGCAGTCTAGTAAATCTCCTTGAGCTGAAGATTATGCATTAATTGATATGTATTGTGCTCTCAGCCCGACCTTTCAGCGACCGCTTCAAGGATAAGCGTTGGGCCGCCGCCTTTGTGGCCGCTTAAGTATTGCCCCCTCCAAGCAGTCGGGCAATTCTTCCACTTCCAATGCATACAGTCAATGCTGCCTAACATACCGGGAAAATCGTGGACTGTTTTGTGAAAATGAGCAACCGTTGCAATCTTCAGTGGTGGGTGCTCGAAGGAATTCCTCGCCGAAAGCAGAACGAACACCGTCGCAAAAAATTTTGAGGCATAGGATTTCAGTTGACTCACCCACATGCAAATACTCGTCGAAGAGGTCAACCGTTTGCCCAGTAGCAAGTTGTCGGATGGCACAAGTACACTTTTGCAACGCCGAGAGACTTTGCCGACCGGTTGCGTCTATACCTGATTGAAAGTATCCAACACGGGTGGACAATGTGTTGACAATACGCATAAACAACCGTTTTCACATGCGAAAACGGCGCCGAAAGTAATCATCTGGAAACCGCGGTTGTTCGGAAATATAGTCGGTAACGAGCCTTTCGGCGGCTCCCTCCCGATCACGATGGATGTAGCGGTGGCGAGTTGATCTAGTTGGTCGAGGAGGAGAGACGGGGGTATTGGCGGCGACATATGCTTCATAGGCGGCACGATATTATTCATGGTATTCTTGTTCTTCGCGCTCCACTTCCGCAATGAGCTCGGTGAAAATCCATTTTTGAATTTTTTTAGAGAGGGTTTGAGTGAGATAGGAAGATGTAGATGATTAGTATGAAAAAATATGAATGAGAGATAATTTGATGTGAAAAGTGGATGATGAATGTGTGTATTTATAAATGATTTTGGGATAAAAAAAATTCAAAAAATTCTAAAAAAACGACCATAAACGGCTCTATTTTTTCGGAATCCAAAAATATATTTTTTTATTTTTTATATTAATTTCAAATTTAAAAAAAAATCATATTTGCCACGTGAGGCTGCTCAGTGGCACGGACGTGCTCTTATTTAAGAGCAGCGACGTGCCGCTAGCACGGACGGACGGCATGCATCGGCGGACAGCGACAGTCCGTGCCGCTACCACGGACGGACAAATGACCGTTGCGGATGCTCTTATGCAGGGTGAGAAATACATGAGTTAGAAATGTAAAATGAATATATTTTGATCATAGAGTTCCGTGCATATATTCCAATTCTTAATTCATAGAGTATAATAGAGTAATGTGTATGTGGGTCCATCTGCCTCGCCTTGCTACGTTTCAAGAGTTATGCCTTGCGTTTTATGCACAACATCCCCGCTGTGTTTTTTTATAACAACAGGGGACCCGTCCCCTATAATATATATAGGTAAACTTGAAATCGGTGTGGAGCCCAAGGGCCCCACCCTAGCTCGGCAACTGTTGGTGGATACACGAATGAAAAAAAATATTAATATAAACTTTCAATGAGCCTATTTTTTACAAAGATATATGTTGGAGAAGATTGCACCATATTAGACGGGAGATACACGAGAATCATTCCTTACCAAAGATAGAAGATTACAATCAATGTAATTAAGCTAATTAGGTTTACCATATATAGGGGCCCTTAGTATTATATATTGGTACTATGTGTATAATGATAATCATCAAGAAATAATACAAACCCTTTCTACCGATACTACATTTATCATGGCCTCAAAGCAGGTTCTATCTTGGCTCATAACAATATCATCATAGCCAGATTATACCAAAATCTCGACCCCATAGCCAAAATCAACCACAGAAATCAAATCTTACATCAGAAACAATGTCAGATACCGAGGAGGATACAAAAACGGATCTGAAAACATCAACAAAGTTGAGAAACAGCAAGAACGTCACTGTCGCGTTCAAACTGAACGGAAAGAACTACCCGATCTGGTCCAGATTGATGAAGGTCAAGATAGGTGGTCGAGGGGCCTACTCGTACATCAGGAATGAGCCTCCTGAACCCGGAAACAAGGGGTACGACGATTGGGAGGAGGACGATCTGGTCGTCTTTTCATGGATCGTCGACAATATCGAAGACGATATTATGCTGACTTTGCGCATCACCAAACATCGAAGGCGTTGTGGGATAGCCTGAGGGTAACTTATGAAAGCAAGACGGATCCATATCTCATCTACGACCTGGAGGAGAAAGCAATTAACATCAGACAAGGAAATCTCGATCTAGAGACGTACTACCTGAATATGAATGGGCTGTGGATCAATATTGATCGTTGCCAGAAGCAACCAACCACGTGTTGCGACAAGGGCGTCGACTGATGCACTTTTTATTTGCACTATAAATACCTGCAAGTATACAGAGTAGGTATAGTATAGCAAAAGGTTAGTACCGGGTATCGAACACGGGGAAGATGTACACAAAGTGTCTATCTTCTACTAGAACTCAATTACTATCTGGAGAAACAAGAATTTTTGGAAACTTTTGAAAACAGTAAATATTAAAAACAGTAAACAACTAAATGCAAGCAAATCACGGAGAGAAAAGTATAGAGATAAGGGGAATTCCAGGGATGTGCTTTCACTTTTATGGTTATACAAATTCCAATACCCTAGCACAGTTAATACTTTGAAAGGACGAGTCACCTAGCTTATGCTCATGCGATACAAACGTTGATTACTAACATTAGGGTTGTCAATCCTAACACGTAACTCCAAAAAGCTCCTAAGACCCTTGAAAAGTCCTCACTCTCAATTAACAGTGCCGTATTAAAGGAAGCTAACTGTAGTGTCTACTAAGTGGATCTAACTCGCTAGAACTCTGTCACAGTTATGAAGCAAGTTGTATTGAATCATACATAATTGTGTCACTCAATTATGAAGCATCATGATTAACTTAGGGAAGAAACAAAGTAAAAACAAAACGGATATTAAATAGAAAACGGAATTGTATAACCAAAGTTGCTACTAACACATCCCTAGAATCATATGAGTTTAGTTACACATGACTGAATAAACTAAAAACATAGATTGAAGGGAAAGCAATTTGAACATAAAACTAAAGCAAATAAAACCTGTAGGTTGAATCCTTGTCGTTCTTGATGTTCTTGAAATCCTTCTTCAACTCCTTGCACAATTGAAGTATTCTAGCTTTTGATCTCTATGAATGTGTTCTTGTTGTGTGTCCCAAAAAAAAAACTCTATTTTGATGAAGCTTGAGGTCCTATTTATAGGGGAAGATTATTCCTCATCATAGAAGGAAAAGATCTTCAAAATTTGGTAAATCTTGGAGCAAATCTAGGGCTGGTCGGATTCGCCGCCTTTCTCCGGCGGGCCGCCGCACCTTGGCCGGCGGTCGCCGCGTTGGAGTCCAGAGATTCTGACCCTTCGGTGGCGGACCACCACATGTCCTCCGGCGGTCGCCGGGCGAGACTCTTCTCCTAGCGTAAATTTCCGAGGCGGGCCGCCACATAGCTCTGACCGCCGGGCGCCGGCGGTCGCCGTACAACTTCGCGGCGGTCGCTGGTCGCCGTCTGACTCCAGATTTCCAGACTATGCGTTTTTACTCCCCTTTTCGGCTCAAATATGCACATTTCTCACAAAACACGTCAAAATACCAAAATGTATAGAATATGCAAATAATGGACATGTAGAGTGATTTTGATAACAAAAATGGACCAAATAATGGCCTTAAAACAGTGCAAAATCCGGGCGTATCAACTCCCCCAAACTTACATTTTTGTTTGTCCTCGAACAAAACACTAAAGACACAAGAATAGACGCACGGAATGCACAAGGACTAGACGTCATAATTGCCTCAAAAGATGAAAGAATAGATTAAGCATGGATTAACACAATCAAATCAAGCAAGGCTTAATAGTGCACTTTCATTACTAACTCGTGGAACACCTTGAATTCAAGCACTCACATGTGGCAAACTTCCAAAGATGGGAAGTGTTCTTTCTCTCACTCTCAAAGTGTATAAAGGTAAAGTGTACGTCACTAAAATCATGCATCATGCAAAGTTTACCAAAGGCTTGCTCAAAGTCTAATCCCTCCTCTACTCAATGTGATTAAGCATCAAAAGTCCGAAAGGTCTTTCTCTTCGGTTGTAACGTAGGCTCTTTGGTAGGTGAGGAATATTTGGCTAAAAAGTGACTCAAATATAAAAATATCCCAAGTAGAGTTAAGATGACTCCACTTTTCTAAAACTTAAGGCACTTCTAACACTTTATTTTTCTCCTTCAATTTACTTTCAATCCTTTGATTTTATTTTCTTTTCACAACCTTTCACACATTTTTTCTTTTTTTTTTTTTTTTTTTTACACATCCTTTCTTTTTTTTTCTAAGATCAAGCACATATTTGAAATTTTTCTCAATTTCACAACTTGTACTTTCTTAATATTAAGCACACTACTTTTTATACTTTCCTCCTTATCTCTCCAATTCCTTTACAAAAGAAGATAACAAAAACTATACTAACCCAAGGAATTGTCCCCCCATTTATTTTGGCTTCCAAAGAAAAGGCTTAAAGGCTCAAAATTGGCTCCAAAGGAAAAATTTGAGAGGGTCGAAAATTTTTGGATATAAAAGTAGCTAAGAAAAGACGGCCTAACATCCTCCTAAATCAACTTAAACACTATGTAAACTTAGGCAGACTAGGAGCAAGTTCTAGAAACATATACATGCATACAGATAAATCACACAAGAAAGAATTTAAGGCTCAAATCTCACAAGGTAAAAGCACGATTCAAGGCGAACAAGCAATTCACTAATTATGCACCTTTTCACCTAACCATCATATCAAAACGTTAAGCCACACTTAAACATGGATGAAATATAATATCATTGGCAACTCGGTCTAATGTGTCCCTAAGCATGCGTGTTTCTAAGTTCTTCATGTTATGTTCATGACATGGATTCAAGAAAATATTTTTAGAACATGTGTAAAATCTACGGGATTTTGGAAAATTAAAGCAAAAACAAACAAAAAGAAAACCCTAAACTCACGGTCCACCACTTCATCCCCCCAAACTTATTTACAACAAAGTGTAAAATAAGTTTGTAGAGTCGGTAGGGACGTGAGTATACTACTGAAAAAAAACGTACCCTGAAAAATTTCGCGTAGAGGTTGAGCGGGGCGAAAATTCGAAGAATTTCGTAAAATCGCGCTGGAAAATTGTGCCCAGGTGGCGGTCCGCCGCAGCTGTTCGGCGGTCGCCGCACGTCAAAGATGTTTTCCAGCGTTCAGGTGGCGGACCGCCGCAAAGCTTGCGGCGGTCGCCACGGAGAGGTCAGAACCTGCGAAAATTTTTGCAAAGCACAAAATTAAACCAAAACCAAAAAAATACTTAAAATTAAAGCAAAAAATTGTTAAATCAAGGAAATAAATCATCTCAAAAACATCCAAAAATATGGTACAAATGCTCATTTAAAGTTATCGAGCTTGACTTCTTCAATCTTGAGGAGGTGGAGGGAAACGGACGCTAAGATCCTCGAAAGCTCCAACGAGGTACGTGATATCACTCCTCATTGTCTCTCGTTCCTCTCTAGCTTCGGCGGCCATCCTTCGGAGCTCTTCATATTGTTGACGCCGATGAGCGTCTTCCAAACGTTGTTGCTCCCAAAATTCTTGTTCCTCCGTGCGCCAATCGCCTTGAGCCGTCCACCCTTGGCGGTTGTAGGCATTCTCCGCTTGTTGCTCCGCCCATCGATTGTCCCAAGCGTTGGACATGTTTTGCATATAGGAGAAAATTTCTCCTAATTGGGCGGAGGTGTTGACTTGAAACTCCTCTTCCGGATTTGGCCTCCCGCGGCGGCGGTTCGCTCTTGTCCGGCGGCGATGTCCTTCCACTTCCTCTTCTTCTTCTTCCTCTTCTCGTCGTGGTTGGGATTGCGGTGGTGGCGGTGCTGCACTCCTTTGAGCTTGTGAATGCTCCGCGCCTTCTTCATAGTTATCAATGGCATCAAATGCGGAATCCTCATCGGGCTCAAATTGAGGAATGCGAGAGGGAATGTTCCTCTTTCTAAATTCTCCATTGACGGGGTTAGCCTCGATAGCTCTCCGGTGGGCGGGTGTGTCGAGCTTCCAATTGGCTTGGTTTGCCCAAACATCGACCTTGGTCAATTGCGGGAGTGGAACGGGAAAGTGATCCCCCGCTACTTGCATAAAATACCCTTGACCCCAATGATCAGTCTTCAAACGCCCCACCGAAAATAGCACCTCATAAGTGATAAACTTCTCTCCACCATCCTCCGTCATACCGGCAAAAGAGACCCCCAAATGTTCGCCAATTGCCGTAATCAATCCCCCACAACAAATGACGCCCCCGTCTTTCTTCGTGATCCTATCCACATAGTAAGTAAAGAGGGTCCCATAATCGATTCCCTTTTTGTTGAGTAGGCACCACATCACGTTGAGCTCCATTTGGGAGACACTTCCCCCATCGATACGAGCAAACATAAGCTGAGTCATAGCACGATGGAGGTACCTCAAGACGGGGTTGCGAATTGAAGAAGACTTGGCATAGCCCGCTGCATGCTCTTGCTCATTTGTCATCGCCCCCCAAACCTCTGAAAATTCATATTCATTGTCCTCTTCAGGGTTGGGTTCGAAGCAATGAAAGATCCCACTAAGCTCTTCCATGGTGAGCGAGTGCCAACGGTTCCCTAGGCGGAAATCGATGCTAAGTGGAAAATTTTGGCGGCGATCCTTAGTAACCTTTAGCGAGCTTAGGAACTCGAGAGTATACTTTCGAAACGATGGCCACTTCCTTTGGAACATGTAGACAAGGCCATTCCCATCACCCACGTCGCACAACTTCCAAAAATCCTCCATATCCCCAAAGTTTGGAGAGGGAAATCGTGGGGATATCTAGAAGGTGCCGTTTCTCGGGCCGACACTTTCTTCCACATAGCCTTTTGCTCTTCCGTGGCAAGGCTAATGCCATAGTTCTTCGCATTCTCCGGTTTCCCTTTTGATCCCATTATCCTACAAAAGAATTTACACTCTTAAAAGAGCATCAACAAGTGGGAGATCAAAAGTTCCACCAAACTTGCATTCAACCAAGTAAAAAAGAAGAGATAAGAACTTATATGCAAGCTTGGGTAAAATAGCCTGACAATGCTATGAACATGATTGCTACTTTTAAACTCTAAAAACCAAGAGAGAATCATCATTCACAACTTAATAATCACCAACCAAGCAAATTTTTAAACCATAGAATTCAAAAATTCATACACATAATCATCCCCCATCATGAATTAAGAGATTCTACCGAACAATTCACCCAAAATAAAGCACAATCCATGGAAGAAGTAAAGAAAAACCCAGAAATTGAGTTAGGATTCATACCTTTTTGTGGAGAGAATTTGTAGAAGAAGAGCTCTAGACTTTGAGAGAATTGAGAGAATGATAGTGTGGGTGTGTGATTTGGTGATTTATATAGGTGGGGGTTGTGTGCAAGGAAGGAATTTGAGAAGGAATGTGAAAAGGAATGGAAAACATACCTTTTATGGTGGAAATCCCGTCTCTGGACTGCGTGTGGCGACCGCCGCGTCTCTCGTGGCGGGCCGCCACGCGGGCCTTCGTAAACAGCAATCCTGGCGGGCCGCCGCGGCCCGTGCAGCAGTTACTTTGGCCCGCCCTAAGCCCGATCCTTCCTGCACATGTTAACACATGTGTGGCGACCGCCGTGCTTTAAGTGCGGCGACCGCCACCAATTTTTTTTTTTTTTTTTTTTTTATATATTTTAACAGAACATAAAAAAAAACGAGAAAATAAAAATAAAAAAAAAATATAAAAGAAAATTGGGTTGCCTCCCAATAAGCGCTTTTGTTAAAGTCGTTAGCTCGACTTGAAGTGGCCCACTAGTTGGGCGGATCAATAACTCGAGTGTTGAAAATTGGCATAGGGAGCAATTTGGTCCCTAGCTTCTTCCACCACTTGTACTTCCCCTCTTTCGTTTTGATGACGTATATCTCGGGGTCCTCTTTGGGTGTTTTCTTTCTCTTCTGTTTCTTCTTCTGTGGAGCAGATGTAGAAGAATTAGCATCACCCTTTTTAGAAGAGTGTCTTACCTCTTTGATAATGTAGATAGTGGAGGTAGAAGGATCCTCCGCTTCAAAGGGATCTTTGGACTTGGTCAAGTCGGTAGCCATGACTGCTCTGCACTGTTGTTCCATTTTTGCCCGCTTTGCCTCCTCAAACTTTAGCATCTCGCTCTCGATCTTATAGGTGGATTGACCATGATTATCACTGATTGTGATCTCGCCACGACCTACATCAATCAAAGCTTTGCAAGTGGCAAGAAAATCTCTCCCTAAGATTAAAGGGACGTTCTTGTCTACTTTCATGTCGAGCACAATAAAGTCGGCAGGAAAAATAAAATCATCGACTTTAACTAAGACATCCTCAATCATACCTACAGTCTTGATGGACGAGTTATCGGCCAATCTGAGTGTTACATCTGAAGATTTGAGTGACCCGATGTTGAGCTTTTCGTAGTACTTCAGTGGCATGAGATTGATGGACGATCCTAAGTCGCACAGTGCTTTGTCAACCTTTCCTTCTCCAATTCGGCACCTAATGATGAACTGGCCCGGATCTCTTTGCTTCACTGCCCGTTCCTTTTGGATGATCTCGCTGCAATGATGCGGTAGCTTAAGGTCGGCTTTAGTCGGGTTTTTTTTTCTCATTACCGCCTCCCTTAGTAGCTTCGCATACTTTGGTATCTCCTGCAACGATTCAACAAGTGGAATGTTAGTATGGACTTTGCAAAACATGTTAAGGAATTGCTTGAACTGCTCTTCAGGCTTGAACTTCCTCTTTGGCTGAAAAGGGAGTACAATCCCGTTGTGCCGCACAAGCTCCTGCTTAGTGGACGATTCTGCCTTGTCAGTGGCGGGCCGCTGCGGGGTGTGCGGCGGTCCGCCGGCGACTGGGCAGTCCTGCGTGGTTGACTCTGCCGTCTCAGTGGCGGGCCGCTGCGGGGTCTGCGGCGGTCCGCCGGCGACTGGGCAGTCCCCAGATTTCTGCTTTGCCACCCACTTCTTGTTAATATCATCCACTCTTGCTGCTGCCTTTGCTCTATCCTCATCTAACTTCTTCTGAATTTGCTCCATTTGAGTGGTAATATTGGTTACAGCTGCCGAGATTGTGTTCATTCCTTGCTCGAGGTTGTTTATCCTTGCTTCGACCACTCCGATCTTGGTGTCATTAATCTTCCTATCTTGCGTAATTACCTCCAAAATCTTCGTGATTCCTTGTTCATACTTGTCTTCCTTCTTCATCGGCTCAACCACTCCTCCTTTGCTAACATTAAATCCTGCAGGGGGTTGCAAGTAATTATTGTTAGAATAAGAAAGATTTGGGTGCGGACGGTTCCCATTATAATTATTGAAATTACCGCCCCCCTGATTAGGGCGATAATTGTTATTGTAGTTTCTGGGACCGCCTCCTTGCACGTAGTTGATTTCTTCCACAGTTGATATGGCAGTTTCGGGTGCATTGACCGCCACTATGGAAGTTGCCGGAATTGGATCTTCCTTCCTCGAGATGTCCATTTGATCAATCCTGACTCTAAGTTCTGCTAACTCCTTAGCAAAAGAACTTTCTTCGGCCTCTTCTATGGCTGCTACTCTTCTCGTGGCATGCCTTTCCTTAGACCACCCCCGACTGTTGGTGGCGAACTCCTCGATCACCGCCATGGCATCCTCTCCTGTCTTTCTTAGAAATCCTCCATTTGCCCCTGAATCAAGCATAGCACATATTTTCTCGTTAAATCCATTATAGAGGATTCCTACCTGATGGTCTATGGAAAAACCATGGTTTGGGCATTTTCGAAGAAGAGCTTTGAAACGAGCAAATGCCTCATAGAGGGGCTCGTCATGGCCTTGTGTGAACTGAAAGATCTCACTTTTGAGCTTCAAAATAGTGCCTGGCGGGTAGTATTTGTCGAGGAAGGTAGCTACGATGTCCTTCCATGTGGAGACCTTTTCTGGTGGCATACACTCAAACCACTCTTTAGCAGAATCAATCAATGAGAATGGAAAAAGTCTTACCCATATGGCATCGTCGTCGACACCATTTAATTTCAGAGTGTTTGCGATTTCCACGAATTTGGAGAGATGGCGGTTAGCATCTTCAGTCGCCCTACCTGCAAAAGGAGTTTGCTCGACCCTTTGGATAAGGGGCATGCGTAACTCAAAATTGTTAGCATCAATACGAGGGCCGTTAGGAAAAGTGATCATATTCCCATGATTGAACATGTTCATCACAGGTAATGTTTCTCTGTTCTTCTTTTCCATGGCTTCTCAGGCTGCTCTTTCCGCATCTCGCTCATCCATCAACAACTTCACCATCTCCTGCAGCTTCTCAATATCTGTTCGGTCACCCATTGTTCCTGATCCTTTTTCACTTCTTATTATTCTACGAGTTCTTTCAAGTTCTAAATCAAGCGGCTCTAAGATGTACTTCCCAGAACGCGTTCGCATACAAAACCTGCAAGACTCGAAAACAAAAACAAATTAAACTAAAAAAAAAAAAATTAAAACAGAAAGCAATAAAAATCCAAAGTAGTAAAATTATCCGTTTGAAGATATCACTCCAAAGTGAATTGTCTTCCCCGGCAACGGCGCCAAAAACTTGATGCACTTTTTATTTGCACTATAAATACCTGCAAGTATACAGAGTAGGTATAGTATAGCAAAAGATTAGTACCGGGTATCGAACACGGGGAAGATGTACACAAAGTGTCTATCTTCTACTAGAACTCAATTACTATCTGGAGAAACAAGAATTTTTGGAAACTTTTGAAAACAGTAAATATTAAAAACAGTAAACAACTAAATGCAAGCAAATCACGGAGAGAAAAGTATAGAGATAAGGGGAATTCCAGGGATGTGCTTTCACTTTTATGGTTATACAAATTCCAAACTACAATACCCTAGCACAGTTAATACTTTGAAAGGACGAGTCACCTAGCTTATGCTCATGCGATACAAACGTTGATTACTAACATTAGGGTTGTCAATCCTAACACGTAACTCCAAAAAGCTCCTAAGACCCTTGAAAAGTCCTCACTCTCAATTAACAGTGCCGTATTAAAGGAAGCTAACTGTAGTGTCTACTAAGTGGATCTAACTCGCTAGAACTCTGTCACAGTTATGAAGCAAGTTGTATTGAATCATACATAATTGTGTCACTCAATTATGAAGCATCATGATTAACTTAGGGAAGAAACAAAGTAAAAACAAAACGGATATTAAATAGAAAACGGAATTGTATAACCAAAGTTGCTACTAACACATCCCTAGAATCCTATGAGTTTAGTTACACATGACTGAATAAACTAAAAACATAGATTGAAGGGAAAGCAATTTGAACATAAAACTAAAGCAAATAAAACCCGTAGGTCGAATCCTTGTCGTTCTTGATGTTCTTGAAATCCTTCTTCAACTCCTTGCACAATTGAAGTATTCTAGCTTTTGATCTCTATGAATGTGTTCTTGTTGTGTGTCCCAAAAAAAACTCTATTTTGATGAAGCTTGAGGTCCTATTTATAGGGGAAGATTATTCCTCATCATAGAAGGAAAAGATCTTCAAAATTTGGTAAATCTTGGAGCAAATCTAGGGCTGGTCGGATTCGCCGCCTTTCTCCGGCGGGCCGCCGCACCTTGGCCGGCGGTCGCCGCGTTGGAGTCCAGAGATTCTGACCCTTCGGTGGCGGACCGCCACATGTCCTCCGGCGGTCGCAGGCGAGACTCTTCTCCTAGCGTAAATTTCCGATGCGGGCCGCCACATAGCTCTGACCGTCGGGCGCCGGCGGTCGCCGTACAACTTCGCGGCGGTCGCTGGTCGCCGTCTGACTCCAGATTTCCAGACTATGCGTTTTTACTCCCCTTTTCGGCTCAAATATGCACATTTCTCACAAAACACGTCAAAATACCAAAATGTATAGAATATGCAAATAATGGACATGTAGAGTGATTTTGATAACAAAAACGGACCAAATAATGGCTTTAAAACAGTGCAAAATCCGGGCGTATCATCGACCAATTCTGGGAGTTCTCCAACAGCAAGCGGCTAATCAAATTTTTAACAGGGCTGAATCAAGATTATGATTCAATCAGGAGAGACATCCTCAAGGAGGGATTGAACACATCGCTTGAAGAAGCCTACGGCTGGTTAAAAAGGGAGGCTGCCCGGAGGAGCATCAATACAACCGCTTCACTCACCGGAGACAACGACGACAGAATAGCCGATTCGTCGACTGGAGGAGGAATTGGGTACGGCCTCGCTGCCCAGAGCCACCGCCCTAACCCCCGCGGACCGCCACGACCCACCACAACCACCCACCGACCGGGAAGCAAGCCGGACAAATCGCGATTAATCTGCTCTCACTGCGGGAAACCAAGGCATACCCGGGAGGAATGCTTCCTCCTAATCGGATATCCGGAGTGGTGGGAGGAGAAACAGAAGGCGCGAGAGGCTCGCCTTCAGGCAAAGGTGGCGGTCACCGTCAACGAAAGGGGACAACAGGCGCAATTCGCGACCAGAAATAAGGAACCGACGGCGGCTGACCAGGGTAAACCGCCGGGAACTTCAACCAGCGGCGGCGGTATGCGGGGAGTCGGCAATTTCGTCGAGAGGGCGGAGGAGCTGAGGAGCGGCGCCGATGCTGGAGGTAAAGGGTTTGGTTTTAAACCAAACCCTAGTTATTTCCCTAAATATGTTTTGCACCCCTATAAAAATGTTTATCTCAAAAGGCACCCCACCCTATTAAGTTTAGACCCCCAGATTCTGTGAAATATCATTTACCACCCCAGACTCTGACTAAAACTCAAAAATACCCATATACTTGTAGTTTTGTGTCAGAAAATCCCTTTGCACCACTAGAAAATGTTTCCGCTGCATTTCATGTCTATAATGATGATAGATCGAAGACCAAGGATTGGATTTTTGATTGTGGAGCCATAGACACTGATACATATATTAAAACTGCAAATAGAGAATTAATTACTGTTGTTGGGTTAGGAACCATTGATATGTCTCCTACTCTTTGTTTATCGAATTGTCTACATGTTCCTACATTATCTTAGAGATTGATGTCTATTAGTCATGTGACTAGAGATCTGAATTGTACACTTATGATGCATCCCACTTTCTGTATATTACAGGATATTCAGACGAGGAGGATTCTTGGGCGTGACACTGAGAAGCAAGGACTTTACTATGTGGACAAGATAGCTCAACATGGCAATGCGATACTGGCTCACGGATCCACGAAACAAGAAATTTGGTTGTGGCACCGAAGACTAGGAAACCCTTCTCCTGGTTACTTTAAACTTCTTTTTCCGAACATTTCAATTCCTACTGATTTTTCATGTGAAACATGTGTTTTGGCCAAGAGCCACAGACAATCATTTAAACCTACAAACACTCGTATGAATTCCTTTGTTTCCTTGATACATTCTGATGTGTGGGGTCCCGCACCAATTACTGGTGGGGGAATTTTTCGATATTTTGTGATATTTGTGGATGATTGCATTAGAATGACTTGGATATATTTTTTAAAACATAAATCTGAGGTTGTCGAAAAATTTATCCTTTTCTATAAAATGATCCAAACCCAATTCCATACCACCATTAAAACCCTTAGATCAGATAATGGGAGGGAGTTCGTAAACAGTTCGATGACCCAGTTTTGCAAAGACAAGGGAATGATCCACCAAACATCATGTGCCTACACACCAGAAAAAAGTGGGGTTACCGAAAGAAAAAGCCTTAATGATCGAATCCAAAGTACTAAAATATTTTTGGCCTGAAGCCATAGCCACATCTGTCTACCTCATGAACCGACATCCTACAAAAATCCTTAAAAAAAACCCTCTCTGGACGTCCTGTCCACAAAAACCAAAGTCCCTCAACACCTAAACCTTTCCCCAAAGGTCTTCGACTGCACCGTCTATGTCCATATCCAAAAACACGAGAGAACCAAACTGTCGTCTTGTACAACCAAATGTGTCTTCCTTGGGTATGGGATAAACCAAAAGGGATACCGATGTTTTGAACCCCACACTAAAAAAATCACCACCACCATGAACTGTAACTTCCTAGAAACCGAGTTCTTCTACCACACCCACCTTAGTAGTCAGGGGGAGAGTGGACCAGGTAGTTCGTCAGACTACCTAAGTTGGGTCGTGCCACTTCCAAACTCTTCGATTGAGGATCTAACAGAACTAGTTGTCATTGCTGCCGAGCAAGTCTTACCGCAAGAGTCATCTCATCCGCGATCCCCAGGTCCTCCTCCAATGATATCCGAGGTAATTTCTAAACCAAAACCCGGTGAAAATACAGTTTCTCCTAACCCTATGAGTACAGAAGAGGAAGACAACACGGTGGATAGTGATACTAGGAAGTATATTCTTCCTCATCGAACTACAAGAAGAATCCCACCTAAGAGATATTCTCCCGAAAAAATTGGGAAAAAGAGCCGTTATGGAGTAGCAAACTTCGTGCGAGGAAATTTGGCGAAAATGGCTCGAGCCTTTGAAGCCGCACTATATGAAGAAGAAGAAATTCCACAGTCGGCAGAGGAAGCAATGAAATACAAACATTGGAGGGATGCTATGATCACAGAAATGAGGGCACTAATGAGGCACAATTCGTGGGTGAAGGGCAAGTTGCCTGAAGGAGTGAAGATAGTTGGGTGCAGATGGGTGTTCACTATAAAGCGAAGGCCGGACGACACGATAGAAAGGTACAAAGCTAGACTCGTGGCAAAATGGTACACCCAGACCTATGGTATTGACTATGTTGAGACTTTCTCACATGTGGCAAAGATTAATACTGTGAGAGTGTTGTTTTCTGTTGCTGCTAACAAGGATTTTCCACTTCACCAGTTCGATGTGACCAATGCCTTCTTACATGGGGAATTACCAAAACCAGTTTTCATGGAGCCTTCACCCGGTTTTACCAGTGAATTCCAGGTTGGAGAGGTGTGCCTGCTGAAAAAGACATTGTACGGACTTAAGCAATCTCTGAGGGCATGGTTTGGGAGGTTCACGGAGGTGATGAAGAAGTATGGATATAAACAGAGCAATTCTGACCACACACTATTCATCAAGAAAAGAGAAGGTAAAATTACGTGTCTGATTATATATGTAGATGACATGATTATCACTGCAGATGATACAGAGGAAATAACCGAGCTCAGGAGAAACTTGTTCAATGAATTCGAGATGAAGGATCTAGGACTCCTTAAGTACTTCCTAGGAATAGAAGTGCTAAGGTCGAAAAAGGGGATCTTCATAAATCAGAAAGTACATACTCGACCTCTTGGCAGAAGTTGGGATGATAGACTGTAAGCCTGTAGACACCCCGATGGTCCAAAATCATGGATTGTAATGAAAGAGGAGGCGAAACTGGCGGACAGGGAGATATACCAAAGGCTAGTTGGGAAATTGATTTACTTATCTCATACGAGGCCAGACATTGCCTACGCGGTGGGAATAGTGAGTTAATTTATGCATGCACCGCAAGAGGAACACTGAGAAGCGACAATAAGGATAGTCTGATACTTGAAGGGTACAGCAAAACATGGACTCCTGTTCGAAAAACATGGACACTTGGAAATACATGGATTTACTGATGCAGATTGGGTGGGTAACCCGAATGATAGGAAATCCACTGCGGGATACTTTACCTTTGTTGGAGGGAATCTTGTGACATGGAGAAGCAAGAAACAGAAAGTGGTAGCACTATCTAGCGCGGAGGCTGAATTTCGTGTGATTAAGAGTGGACTGACTGAACTACTATGGTTAAGGAGGCTTCTGCGAGAATTAGGCTTGCACTCATCTCAGACGTGCAAGTTATTTTGTGATAACAAGGCGGCCATCAGTATTTCGGAGAATCCAGTCCAACATGATCGGACTAAACATGTCGAAGTAGACAGACACTTCATAAAGGAGAATTTTGAGGAAAAGATAGTGGAGATGCCGTATGTCAAATCTGAAGATCAGCTGGCAGACATCCTTACAAAGGCGGTGAACTCGAAGCTATTTCGAGAAGTGTTGTGCAAGTTGAGCATCGGAAACCCCGTCGCTTAACTTGAGGGGAAGTGTTGGAGAAGATTGCACTATATCAGACGGGAGATACACGAGAATCATTCCTTACCATAGATAGAAGATTGCGATCAATGTAATTAAGCTAATTAGGTTTACCATGTATAGGGGCCCTTAGTATTATATATTGTTACCATGTGTATAATGATAATCATCAAGAAATAATACAAACCCTTTCTATCGATACTACATTTATCAATATATATAGTCAGAGTATGTATATCGTCGTATTAGTCTAATAATCCCTTCTTAAAATGAGAACAAATAACTTGATACTTCGAAGAGGAAAAAATAATAATGATCTTACAATAATGATTTTAGTCTAATTACTAATAATCCAAAAATGGAGGATCCAGATTATATCTCGATTCATATTATTTTTCGTATAGCTAATTTATCTTTGAATGATGTGGATTTATAACTAATATGGTGAGAAAATATTTTATTGTAATAATGATACTCCATAAATTGGTACAAAAGACCAACATTATTTTCTATTCTCTCAAAAAATCTTCCACAAATTCACATACCTACACCTAAATTAACAATTCTCTACATCCTCTGTCATCTTTTACTAGAGATTTTCAAAGAGTTCTTTTTCTCCATCATTATAATTTTGTGCAAAGCTTTAATTCCTTTATATGAATTTGATTATTGTAGATTAGAATTGATTATATGAATTATTAGGGTTTTGTAATGTGTCAATTGTGTTTTATTTCATATGCAAGTTGGATTTTTGCATGGTGTGGTCGAGCCTCGAGGAGGTATGAATACCTACAACAATCCTACACTACAGTGAACCATATATTTGAAGGGCGGTGGAATGAGCAAACTGCCACAAGTCAATAGCTTTGGGACCAACGGTAGAATTGGCAAAATGAACATCAAAGTGGCACCAAATCGAGCAATGATATTGGAAAGATCAGCTCCTCCAAAATAATCAAACGATGCATTTGATCACCCAAATGCAATAATGGCAAAGAGGTGCACACGAGAAGAAAGACAAAATGAATTCCAACCCCTAAAAGACCCTTTTGAGCTATGATGTGGTAAGATGTGGTAGCATCTCACTAATTGTTCAATTTATACTACGATTAATTGAGAGAAAATCCCTAGGTATGCAAGGAGTATATTTGCACTTGTTGATGTACTTATTACTGAGTTTTTGTAGTTTAATTTGTGTATTTTCAATCAATTAATGGGTATATTGTAGTTTAATGTATTTGGTGAGTTTTGTAGAGAAAATAGACTAGAAAAAAAAAAAAAAAAAAATTGGTGAAATTGGATCCTAGAGGCAAAGGCATGCTCAGGTTGCATGGGTTTCTTAGATCACACGGGCGGGCGTAAAAAATTGAGCGTGGTATTTCCAGTAGGTTACACTCGTCCGAGCGGGCCTTTGGCTCTGGGATCCAATTTCACCAATTTTAAAAAAAAATCTATCTATTTTCTCTACAAAATTCACCAAATACATTAAACTACAGTGCAACCCACTCACTTAGTCGGGTCTTAGATCGAAAGCGTCTCCATGATTATTTGATGAACACGTATGGCAAAATAAAATTATTACTAGGACTATGTAAGAACGATAAGAACGAGTAATTAAAATTTTTAAAAATTGTACAAGGTCATCCCTCTGTAAAACTATTGGCTAATTAATTATACTCTCTCCGTCCCATTTAAGATGACCACTTTTCCTTTTTTGTTTGTCCCAATTAAGATGACCATTTTCCTATTTTGGAAATAACCTCCTCTCTTCTCTCTCCTCATTAAAATATTCAACTACTTTTTTCCTTTTACTTGATTACACCTAACAACACTTCCTAAAATCCCGTACCACTCAAGAATGTGACAATCTTGAATGGAATGAAGGGAGTACTTTATACACTAATAAATTTAAAATATAAAAATAAAAATAAAAATAAAAATAAAAATAAAAAACACGTTACTCCATTTTCCATCAAATTCAATTGTAAATAATTGATTGCAATTCTGTGCAAAATCAAAAAGAGCTTCTTCTCCCCTATAATGAGGAAGAGCTGGAGCTTCCCTTGAGCAGATTCATCACTCTTTCTCTTATGTCTCACCCCGCCTCCACCTCCACCTCCAACCCCAGCAAACGCTCCTCCTCCCCTCATTCCGCCGCCGCATCTCCAATTCTCCCCGCGATGAAGAAGGCCAAGTCTCACAATACTCCCCACGTCCACTTCTCCGACTCCCCCGCCCTCTCCCCGATGATTGAGGACGATCCTGCCGACGCCGCGCTCGGGGCCTCGTCCCCCTCCAGCGCCTTCGCCCGCACCGGCACCGCCTCCGCCGGCGGCGTCACGGCCAATTTGTCTAGGAAGAAGGCCACCCTTCCGCAGCCCACGAAGAAGCTCGTAATTAAGCTCAATAAAGGTTTTTTTTATTTTATTTTTAACTTTGGGGTTGGATTTTTGGGGGGCATTTCGGTGCTGCTGATTGTGAAATTGGCTAGTGTGTATTGAGTGTGGATGAATTTGGTGAGAGATTTGGAGTTTATTGGTCGAATTTTTGCAGTTTGTGCTTGTTTGAGGATTTTTAGGGTTTTTATATGTTTGCCTGATTGGGGTCGAATTGCCGTTTTTGAGGTGAATGAATTGATTTTTTGAAGCACTCGGGGTTGGACTCTAATGTGTTTGTAGTGTGCGGAGATCTGGGATTGTTTCGACTTCTAGAAATAGATTGAGTGGATTTTTTTGTTTCATTCTACTGAAATGTACCCTTAAAAAGTGAAATTTAGGAGTATTTTTCTAGTTTTGGTGTTTATGATCTTAATTTAGGAGCTGGAATATAGTGTCCTTTTCAGATATAAATACTGGGCCGAATTTCTGATGGTTTTATGAAGTAACCTGCATATAAGAAATAGGATAGGAATTTACTGGCTCTCGGATTTTGTTTCTTTGGCTTTACTGTTAAATTGGATGTTAAATACTCAAATTTTATATGGAGGTAGTTATTGGCTTTTGTTCTTTGACAGTTTTCTGTAGAATATATCCATCTGGAATTTAGTCAATAATAAGATTGAATCTAAATGGATACCTGAATGGCAGAAACATATAAGTAGTAGATAAACTAATCGCTAGTCACTTTCTAATTCTAGTATGGTATAACTGTGGAATTCTGCTACAAATAGTAAGTTGGGAGGAGTGTTTTTCTTTAATATCCACGGTGTCATGTCAATTGCTGTCTTTTAAGATTGTCTTCTTCAAGAATTTTGGAATTTGAAATATCAGTTAGCAGAAGTTGCAAGCAGATGAGATATACAAATGGATACTGTGCTAACAAGAAATGTTGTTCATGAAAGTTTGTCAGGGATCGCATTTGAACTTTTGTAAATATGATGTAAAAGCAGCTTGCTTAAATTAGGTTTATTGAGTCCACTAATATGTCTTTCTTGTGTAAAAGGATTAGAGGGGCTTAGTAGTCACTTTTGGTGTATTGCATTCTATCTTGGTGAGGCATAAGTTAAAGTTGCATTCATGATGTGGGAAGATTTAACTTCTAGATGTAAATTTTAAGCTGTTCATTCATACACATCTATTGATGAATGTTACCTTGATGAAAGCGGACAGATTTGAAACTGTAGAAAATTTGTGGGATGCCTGCTGTGCAAATTGTAACTGCATTTTCTTTTATTGTTAAATGTGGTGTGAATGATAATGTGGAACCGGCAGATAATGGGACCGTAAATTTGAAAAGTGATAGCAGACTGTATTCAACTGTTTCAGTCTCATGTAAAATCTATGATAATTTTCACAAGTTTTTATTAGTTCCTGTTTTTTTGTTTCTGAAGCCAAACCGATGCTGCCTGTTAATTTCGAGGAAAATACTTGGGCAACACTCAAGTCGGCTATCAGTGCCATATTTTTGAAGCAACCCAATCCATGTGACTTGGAGAAACTCTATCAGGTAAATTTATGCTCTATTTTCTCCCTCAGGGTATCAGTAAATGCTGATTCGGTGATTATCATCTTAAGGCGGTGAATGATCTTTGCCTGCACAAAATGGGGGGTAGTCTCTATCAGCGGATCGAGAAGGAGTGTGAAACCTATATATCTTCTGCCCTTCAATCTTTAGTCGGCCAAAGTGAAGATCTGGTTGTTTTCTTATCACTTGTTCAGAAGCAATGGCAGGATTTTTGTGACCAGATGCTGATGATCCGGGGTATAGCATTATATTTAGATAGAACATACGTGAAGCAAACACCGAATGTTCGCTCATTATGGGACATGGGCTTGCAGCTTTTCCACAAACATCTTGTCCTAGCTTCAGAAGTGGAGCGTAAAACTGTATTCGGTCTTCTAAAAATGATTGAGGGTGAAAGGTAAGTTGCAGCTTTCTTGTTTACACACCTTTTGTTTAATGACGGTCGTCCTTACAGCTTTCGCCTATAACTGTGTAGCTCTTCACTGGTTTAAGAATTGCCTCGATTCTATATTAATCGCCTAATTTTCTTAACTGCAGACTAGGCGAAGCAGTTGATAGAACTCTCCTTAATCATCTATTAAAAATGTTTACTGCATTGGGTATCTATCCAGATAGCTTCGAGAAGCCATTCCTTGAAGGTACATCTGAGTTTTATGCAGGCGAAGGTGTTAAATACATGCAACAAGCAGATGTTCCAGATTATTTAAAGCATGTAGAGGTACGAATTCTTGTTGCTTTGAACATTAAATCTTCCCTGCTTCGTCGAGCTCAATCCATGTGTCATTTAGTAATGTGTTTTGTGTCCTTCAAGCACTGTTAGAAACTTATATGGCTGTGTTTTCCCAGATGAGGTTGCAGGAAGAAAACGAAAGATGTCTAATTTATCTCGATGCAAATACAAGAAAGCCACTTGTAGCCACTGCAGAAAGGCAGCTGCTCGTACGCCATGTAACTGCCATTCTCGATAAGGTGGCTGTTTTGGACACAATTACAAACAGAAATAACTTTCTTTCCTCGTGCTTATGTAAGAATAGCCTAGTAATCCTGAACTACTTTGCAGGGTTTCATGACACTTATGGATGGCAAGCGTATCGAAGACCTTCGGAGGATGTATATGCTCTTTTCCAGGGTTGATGCTCTTGAATCATTGAGGCAATCCCTGAATCAGTATATCCGAAGAACTGGTCAGAGTGTTGTCATGGACGAAGAGAAGGACAGAGAGATGGTGTCGAGTTTATTGGAATTTAAGGCTAATCTTGACAGAATATGGGAAGAAAGCTTCTCCAAAAATGAAGCGTTTAGCAACACCATCAAAGATGCATTTGAACATCTCATTAATATCCGGCAGGTATATGAGCAGGGAAAATATGAAAGAAATTATTGGCTTGTTTGCTTCCAATTATCATTTCAACATTACAATAAAATCATGTTTCATATCATTTTCAGTTAGTGCTTTTGATGGGGCCTACCTAAATTTTTTTTAACTGTATATATCATTGTAGTGGAACCCCACTTACACCTTATTCTTTGATTCTTTCTATCTAACCATGAATCCGGTGCACAACTTGCATAAATTTAAAGATTAAAATAGTTTTAAATTTTAAAATAAATCATCCAAAACATATCTCATCACCTCATAGAAACTAGGGCAACATTGTGAACTCAGATGGTTAAATTGATCACTGGGGTTGGTTTCATGCACTGGTGTAAATTCTTGTTTCTGATTAGACTGGAAGCTGAACTTCCGTAGCCATTCGATTGAGTCATGCTGATCTGATCAATTTATCTTATTAACTGCCTGATAATACGCTCTCTTCCAGAATTGGCCTGCTGAGCTAATCGCCAAATTCGTTGATGAGAAGCTTCGTGCTGGAAACAAGGGTACCTCAGAAGAGGAATTGGAGGGTACACTTGATAAAGTGTTGGTCTTGTTCAGATTCATCCAGGTGAATACAAGCTTGCAAGCTTTAATTATGATCTGAATTCTGTCATTGTTCATTTACTTTGAAACTTAGCAAATTTTGTTGCCAAATTGTATTTCTCACTCCTTTATTAGGGCAAGGATGTATTTGAAGCTTTCTACAAGAAAGATCTTGCTAAAAGGCTCTTGTTGAGTAAAAGTGCTTCTATTGATGCAGAGAAATCTATGATTACCAAGGTAACCTTTACTTTTCAGTATATTCCTCGACTTGCACCAGTTTTATTTTATTTTTATCAGCCGGCAAGTAAAAGATTGTGATATATTATTGCAGTTGAAAACTGAGTGCGGCAGTCAATTTACAAACAAACTCGAAGGAATGTTCAAGGTGTGTATCAGTTTTGTATTTGAAAGCTCGATGGCTAATGTATTTATAACCACAATCTTTAAATAGCAAATTTGATACGATACCACATCGGTTTCACACGAAAGTGTGGAATAGCATATAAGAGGGAGTCAACCCTTTACCTTTGACCATGGTTTAGGGTTAAGTTACGGCTTCCTATCTTATATGTTTATCAATTTGGTGCGGTGAACGTGGATCCGGATGTCCTACGGAAAGGGGCTACCCGTAGGTGTGACCAAAGGAGTGCCACTGAAAAATGTGGGCCCGAAGGGAAAGGGCAGCAAAGGGAATGGTGGGCCCGTGGCTTTGGGTTTGCCACCTTGCGTGGACGTCCGGTTTAAAAGAGGGATGGATTGATACGATCCCACATCGGTTTCACACGAAAGTGTGGAATAGCATATAAGAGGGAGTCAACCCTTTACCTTTGACCATGGTTTTGGGTTAAGTTAGGGCTTCCTGTCTTATATGTTTATCAGAATTATTCAGAATGTGTATAAGTTTTGGTTTATTGACCCATTTTCCAAAAAGTTCTAACACTCTAGGGGATATGTTTGAATTGCTTCTGCTACAATCCAGGACATTGAATTGTCTAAAGAGATTAACGAATCATTCAAGCAATCATCTCAAGCTCGGACAAAACTCCCGTCTGGGATTGAGATGAGCGTTCATGTCTTAACCACTGGGTAAGTTGCATTTTATTGCTTTCCTATTGATATCAACAACCTCACATACTATTCACTTGGTCACTCAAAAAATCTACAGGTATTGGCCGACCTATCCTCCCATGGATGTACGGCTCCCGCACGAGCTCAATGTTTACCAGGTTTGATAGGTTTGTAATTAATTAAGCATTACTGAATTCTACTGTCTCGTGGAATAACGTCTCCCATGTCGACCTTTTTTTTTCAGGACATTTTTAAGGAGTTTTACTTGAGCAAGTATAGTGGGAGGCGATTGATGTGGCAAAACTCGTTAGGTCATTGTGTTCTTAAAGCAGATTTCCCGAAGGGTAAAAAGGAGCTCGCTGTTTCTCTGTTTCAGGTCAGTTTTATAAAGATTATAAATTCTGCTGCTATACAAGTTTCTCTTCTTTCCATTTGGCATTGTCTTTAATTATAATCTCACATTTGTTCTGTGACACAGACTGTTGTATTGATGCTGTTCAATGATGCACTAAATCTTTCCTTTCAAGATATAAAAGAAGCTACAGGTATCGAGGATAAAGAGCTGAGGAGGACTTTGCAGTCCCTCGCGTGTGGAAAGGTTCGGGTCCTTCAAAAAGTGAGTATTCATTCTCTTTTTCTTGGCCATCGGAAACTATTTCCTTTCAGTAATAGAACTGCTCTTGCAGATTCCTAAAGGCAGAGATGTCGATGATGATGATTCCTTTGTCTTCAACGATCAATTTACTGCTCCACTTTATCGTATAAAGGTAAGCCACTTTTTTTTCTCATTGGTGATCCTTGCGATTGACAATCTTATTAGTATAGCGGATGACATGGCTGACCAACTCTGTAAGCAGGTTAACGCGATTCAGATGAAGGAAACAGTTGAGGAGAACACAAGCACCACAGAAAGGGTTTTCCAAGATCGTCAATATCAGGTCTGATCAAAGACATCTAATCTGTTTCTTTATTGATATCATCTTGTTTCATCCACTAATTCAGTTGGCGCTTTACTATTCATGATCGTACAGGTCGATGCTGCTATTGTTCGTATAATGAAGACTAGAAAAGTACTGAGCCACACACTACTGATCACTGAACTCTTTCAGCAGGTAATGAAAATGCTCAAACTCTACATATATATTCTGTCTTGATACCGAGTCTATTTATCCTAGGGTAGAGCGATTCGGCTCGGTTTGGTTCGGTCTGTTAGAACTTAGAAGTGACTCTCAACTTGGTTTCTTAATTTTTTATTTTAAATTTTAGCACCAAAATAAGTAACATAACATCCCAAATTCTACATGAGCAATCTTAAAGTTTACGTATTTAATTTTGTGTTAGCAGAGATGTGAAATAACAAAAAATCGAAATAAAATCACATTTGAATCTGGTCGGTTAGTTGCCACCTGAGTTTTCGGGGCATAAAACAGAATTGATCAAAATCAAACAGAGTCTTCCCCCGTCCCATAAAAATATGGGCAATTGATATGGCATGAGAATTAAGACAAAATTGGTAAAGTAAGAGAGAACAGAAGGGTAGTTAAAGTAGTGTTAGTGGATAGTGAGACCCACACATTATTAGCAGTGTTTAATGGTGGTATAAGTTGTAAATAAGCTGATGTACATGGGTAATATATTGGGATAACTTTCCAAAGATGGAAAATGCACATATTTTTATGGGACGGAGGGAGTATAAAGATTTGATTTGGTTCACCTGTCTTTTGTTGATGATACAGCTCAAGTTTCCAATAAAACCGGCTGACCTGAAGAAGAGGATTGAGAGCCTCATCGACCGAGAGTACCTGGAGCGCGACAAAAACAACCCACAAATATACAACTACCTTGCGTGAAAAAGTCATGACAAGGTAACATCATTTTTCCTTGTAAAAGCGGCATGGGACATACGCGGTTTGATCAACATGTTCAAAGCTCATCGATCCGATAAAACTGTGTACAGGAATATATAGCTGTTTCCAATCTCTTCTCTTTTTTGTTGTCATGCTCAATGTAAGTATATTTCCTTAAAAAAAGTTGCCTTAAATCTCTGAACAAGAAGAGTTAATACTCATTTCAATAGATTTTACACTTTATTCTCTCTTATACCTCCAGCTTATAAATTTTCGCATGTGCCTATTGTCGTTGTTTTCAGAGATGTGAGAATACCTTAAACATTGCAGCAGCCCACCTCTCGTAGGGTTCGTGAAATTAGGTCATGTAGTTGCTCTACTGAATAAACTACGTTCCTGTAATGTTTTCCCTCATCTTGTGGATGCTCGATATATGTTAATTTTGTATTTGGTCGTGATTGGAACTCAAGAGTCGACCTTAGGTCATGACGATTTGAGCTGCAGACTGCAGTATGGCACACGTGCCAAATTCATAGGTAGCTCGCTATAGTATGTTAGCCTCAATCCACCATTAACCTTCTCCACAAGCAAGACAGGTTGAGAATGGAGCGTGCTCTGATATCACGTGTTGTCTGACTACTCTTTCACGAACGCGGATTGGGAGTTGGATTCGTTTTTCGTGATTTGTTTTGCAAAGGCTTGCTTATAGAAGAGAACCAAAGAAATCGAAAGCACATGCTAATTTGTATGGTTTATATATATGGAAGTCAAACAGTACTATAATTATAGCAGGATCACACTTATATTATTGATCTTTTATCTATGTACCTTGTTAAGGAATATAAGAGCATATAGAGCCCCAAATTTGGCCGGCCGTTTTGGGGCTCTATTGCTGGTGGAATATAAGAGCATGTAGAGACCTATCTTGTAGTTAACTCAAAAAATAAAGTAGAGATGAAAAGAGAATAGAGGAAAAAAGAGAGTAATAAAATAGTACAAATGAAGTATTTTTTATGTTAACAATAGATTTTTTAACCATTATTAATACTCCCTTCGTTCCATAGTAATGGAAGCGTTTTTTTTCGTCACCGAGATTAAGAAAAAATGTGTTAGGTGAGTTAAGTAAAGGAAGAGTAAAGTGGAAAATAAAAAAGGTAGAGAGATGAAAAGAGAATAAAGTAAGAGAGAGTAAAGTAGGTGTGGAAAAATGTGTTGACCTTTACTAAAAGGAGAAATGACTCTTGCAGCAAAAGGTGATGCGGTCACCCTGGCCACCCCCACACCCCGGCCCGACAGTTTATGAGGGGGTTCAATCAGGGTACATAGCGGCCCGTTAGAGAGGAGACCTTCAACCCACTGTCCTGACAGGAGCCCATCTCCAAAGGCCTCACACTTGTGCCTGAGAGAAGGAGAAATGACTCTATCACTGTGGAACGTATCAAAATGGTAAAGTGACTCTATTACTATGGAATGTATCCCTCCATCTCTTAACTATCTCATCCCTTAACTATTCATTCAATTTCATTTTTTATTTTTATTTCCAACAAATTCAATTAATATTTCATTGAAATATTAAGTTAATACTAATAATTCATTAAATCATTAAAAACCATAAAAATTACAACATCCGAAAATACGAAAAATACATAATTGAAATCTCATGGAGTATTTTTAATTTTAATTTTTTAATTTTCGATTTTTATTACAATATTGAAAAATACAAAAATTAAAAATTAGTATAATATTTTAATTTATTTTATTTTCGAATTTTCCTGATTTAAAAAAAAATAAAAAAAAACATTTTAAACGGATATAAACGACGCCCACTCGCGGGCCGGCGAGTGGGCATCACGCACGAACCGGAGCACGCCACGTCGCCAAGGCGCGCAACGAGCTGTCTCGAGGCCGGCCTCTTCCGCGCGCGACACGCGACGAGATGTCCCGTCTCGTTGAGACGAGATGGAGGCCGCATCGCCGTCTCGATGTGGTCTCGTCTCTTCGAGACGAGATAGAGCCCGCATCGAGACGCGACGCGGATGCTCTAACAATCTTAAATTACATATGTCTTAACGGTTTTGGCTTGAGCTGTTTAGGAAGATAGGTTGTATTTAGTTGATTTGTAGGGAGTGTGGAATGTTGTCTTTTGCTTTCGATAGACTTAGAAAGTCATTTTTATTGGCTTGAGCATTTGTCTTGAATAAAAAAAATTATGTCATGAACTAAAATATTGCCACGCTTTTATGCTGTGGACTTTGTTTGAGTAATAGTGATATATGGGCTTATATGTGACACATAGTTTTTTTTTGGTTTACTAGATCAAGGTATTCATCATTGGACCTAGTGATTATTCTCTTTATTGATTTATAGGCATTTCAATGGATGGAACAATTAACCAAATAATTTAAAGATGTTTCATACTCCCTCCCATAAAAGATGTCACACTTTCTTTTTTAGTTTGTCCCACAAAAGATGTTACATTTTCTCTTTTTGGAAAAAGTTCCTTCTCACATCAATTATAAAATTATATTTTCTCTCACCACTTAACACACAAAATAACACCTCCTAAAGTCCCATGTCATTTCCCAAGTGTGACATCTTCTCTGGGACGGAGGGAGTACTTAAAAGCAGAGATTGATTCCCTGACCATTTAATTAAGGATGGACGAGTCACATGTAGACCTATCCAAGGTTTACCGAACCGGCGGTTAAAATCAAACCGTAACTGTTGGTTACGATTCCGAACCGAAACCGTGAGAATTTACACGAACCGAAACCGTGCTGGAACCGCCGGTTCTAAACCAGAACCGCGAAAAAGCGCCGGAAAACCAAGCCGGAACCGCAAAAAAAAGGCAGTTCGAAATCGTAAAGAACCGCCGGGAAACCGCTGGTTCGGAACCGAAAACGAAATCAGGGGGTTTGGAACCCGATCCGTAACCGCGAAATACCCTCACGGTTTGGTTCGGTTCGATTCTGCAATTTCCAAAACCAAAATCGTGGACACCTCTAGTCACATGCCACTTGACCATACCCCTTAAGTTTGAAATAGTCTTTTGAATCCATTAATATGTCTTTTGACAAATTTTAAATCTTGGGCTCAACAAAATCAAGAAAAGCCCATCAAACAACGTTAATTATACGTTTCCAGAGTTTTTTTATGCTTTTCCTTTACATTTCCTAACTCCTCTATTAATCTATCAAAAATTTTATTCTTAACTACAATATCGCAATGCTGCTGTAAATCAGTTTTAGGCATCCAACATAGACATGCATTAATGCAAAGTAGCATAGGGAATTAAATGATGTATCAGTTCATCATAGAGAAAGAAAAGTAAACAACTTATTCGAATAAAGAATAAATTAACTCTCTTCAACGTTGTTCTTTAAATGATTATGAAATTTCTTATTCCATTTACTTAATATATTGATGAATCATGGAGATGTAGAGATAGAGACCAATGAGATTTTAATAAATGGAGAGGAACTTTTCAAATGTAAAATAAGGGGCTTTCCTAAAATTAAAATAAGGTGTTTTAATTAATTCTAACTGTATGAGAGGGTAGTTCAGAGAGATAACATCTATTATAAAATTAATATCACAAAGCAAATGCATTCAATTTATTACTCGTAGTGGACAGCTTGCATCGACCATTAAATTCCATATATAGTTTCATTTATTATTTAATTTTATTGAAAAATAAACAAATTAAAAATGAAGGGATTAGATTAGATTGTACATAATCTTAGAGAGAGAAACGTGTTATTATATGCTAAAACAATATGGACTGGACAAGGGGTACTTTAGCATGCCTAACTCGACTGACGAAATTAAGTCGCACTATCAAATTAAGCAGCCGACAAAAATAGAAACAAACAAAGCACATAAATATTTGCATATTGGAATTACGAATTTGACATCAATAATGGAAAAATTATTTTAAATACTTGTATTGTTAAGAAGAAACGATTTTTAAAACATATCATTAACATAATCATCATAGATCATTTTTTGTACTATAGGCTACAAATGAGAAGTGTTTTAATTCTCAATTTGTAAAGTAAAAGAGAGAAAGGGATAAAGTTGTAAAAGTAGTTTTTGAATTGTGAGGTCTACATTTAGAATGATGTTTATGGTTAGTATTTGTTTGTAATACTTTTTTATATTTTGAATTGATATATTTTTTATTGACAGCTCAAAATGATAAAATTAGTCTTTTTTTTCTTTTTTATGAAAGTATAGTATGTAACGCAACCATATGTAGCAATTTTTTTTTTTGATAAAAATAAAAGGCTCAAACCATGAGTGGTGAACACAAGTTCGCAAGGCTGTGAAACCATGTACTCCCTCCGTCCCACAAAAAATGTCACACTTGTGGGATAACACGAGATTTTAGGAGGTTTTGTTTTGTGTGTTAGATGAAGAGAGAAAATATACTTCCTCCGTCCCTCCAAAATTCGTCAACATTTGACCCGGCACGGGTTTTAAATAATGTAATAGAAAGTGGGTTGAAAAAGTTAGTGGAATGTGGGTTATACTTTTATATATAAATTTTATAATAAAACGTGAGTGTGAATGAGTTAGTGGAATGTAGGGTCCACTACCAAAAATGGTAAAAGTGAAAGGTGACAAATTTTTAGGGACAGACGGAAATGGAAATAGGTGACAAATTTTCAGGGACGGAGGAAGTAATTTTTATATAATATGAGAGAGAATTTTTTTCAAAATTGGAAATATAACATCTTTTGTGGGACAAACTAAAAAAGAAAATATAAAATCTTTTGTGGGACGGAGGGAGTAAAAAAACTACCCCAGCTAGCAAACTCTCTCAATGCTCAAACGCTAGCAAAAAGTACCTTGTACTAAAGCTTTCATAAAAAAAGGATCAACCCTATTTAGTAATGCATATGCTGATATGCATGGATGGTTAAGCATTGCATTAATATGGTAAATTCTACGAAAAGTGTACACGTTGTGCATGTGTTAAGTTCAAAATAATACGAATTGAGATACTACATCTGGATTTGCAAATAGTTATAAAAGAGCAATATTGAACAAAACGTGTTATAAAAAAACATGACAAATTGGATCCTTATTCGGTTATCTAATTAGGCCGACTGATGATGAAACATTGAAAGTGGTCACTAATTAGAAAGATAAATATACAAACAAAAGTTGAAAAAATGTAGAGACTAATACTATAATGCATAGATATCCACATTTAATTGTACGAGATAAATATGATAACATGGCAAAAGAATATAGGATTACTAGATTAATACTCCTTGTGCAGGAAAAAATTATCCATTATTATAGGATTCATAAACATTATTTCACTTATTTTAATAAATAAAATTTCAAGTTCCATATGTGGGAATTAGAACAAATCATCGGCATAATTTATGTTCATTTTTTTCACGCACAAATTTTGATGGTTAAATACTTATTTAAGTGTGAATAGTGCAAAAGTCTAAATATTACCCCTACAATTATTTTAATAAGGTAAGGAGTAATAATCATGTTCACATAAATTGTACTAATAAAAACATGGCATTATTTTTAGTACTCCTCCATCTCAAAAGATTATACACTTTAGATTCAATACGAATTTTAATGCACAGTTGATAAAGTAAGAGAGATAGAAATAAAATATAATTAAAGTATTGGTAGTAGAAAATGAGTCTCACCTCATTAGAGATAAAAGAGTTTCTAAAAATAAAAAGTGCATAATCTTGTAGGACGAACTAAAAGGGAAATAATGCATATTCTTTGGGAACTCTTTTATATTGGATTGTAAATGTAAAAAGTTAGTAGAATATGGGGTCCACGTAGGAAAAGTGAAAAAAACTAAATAATTTTTATAAAACTTAAAATGATAAAATGACTTTTTAATTGATGAATATAGATATAGGAGTAGAAGTTTCAGTCCAATTCCACGTTAGGTGAGAATACCTCATGTTACACGTTTTTAAACTATATTTTCTCAGGCAATTACCGATTTTCGTGTATATTTTTATTTCTTTATTTCTTTCATTTATAAAAAAACTGTTGTATTAAAACACGTTGGTTTTTTCTCATTTTAAAGATTATATTCCTTGATATATAGATTAGCCACCGCTTATGCTTCAAGTCTTCAACTATCTGCATTTGTATAAGTCTCTCTATCTCTCCATAAATTTAAAAGATGAAAAGAAACTACAGCTTGGAGCTCCGCCTTGAACGCCCTCCTCTCTTCCTCCGCCCCGCCGATCACCAACCCCGCCACCCCGAAATGTAACTCTCTCTCTCTCTCTCTCAAATGAAATAAACAATCTTAAAATGAATTCTGTATTATAGAATGAACCGAAACGACATTAAAAATAATTTCCTTATTTCAAAATTCAATCGTTCCATTTTTAGTGAATGAGATTAAAAATTTTAGTCTTCATTTTCAGTAATAGCTATATAATGTAGTACTAATAAATTGTTGTGAATTGGCGAATGATTAGGGTGGACAAGGATGAAGAAGAGAAGCAACAGCTTACAATTTTCTACAATGGGAAAATTGTTGTTTGCGATGCTACTGAACTACAGGTATGTATAGAGTTCTGTTAGATTGCTAACTATCTTAAATTGCTACACGTCGACACGAAGACATATGAAAACAAAGTTTAGTTGATGTACAAGTGTCTTTGTATTAACATTTATAAGGTAGAATGTTGACATAGTTAACAGTTAGCATATCAAACATATAGCAACTGATCTCATCCCGTCATATATGTATATAATCATTTATTTATAATCATAAAAAATAGAAGACGAAACACATTTTTGCAGTACATTATTGACTTGAATAAACTCTAAATGTGTAGGCTCGAGCAATCATATGGCTTGCGGGCCGTGAAGCGGAACAGTACGACACGCCCCGATCGGATCTGCCGTCTCCGTTGGTAGCTTCTCCACTTTATAGTCCAACCACTGGCCTGAAGAGATCGTTGATGAGGTTTCTTCAAACAAGAAAGACTAGGGTTCAAGCAACTTCCCCATACCCCATTGCTAGGAATTCCAACTAGTTTGATTTAATGATTTAATTAAGTGTTTTTTAATTTTATTTTAACTAGTTGGTGTGCTAGGGAAAGTGCCACTATAGCCTGCACGTGATTAACGCATATTTAGATTCATGTACTTACGTCTAATTATTTCTACTTTGTTCTAATTTAAACTTTACTCCTTCCCTCCTGAAGCTACGCGTGGATGTGACAGTACAAGTGTGGTGTGTGTGCAGTGTTGCGATATTCAAATAAGGCAGGTTCTCCAGATCCAGCAAGTCTACTAGATCACTTGGTCTAGGAACTCGTTGGTTGTGCGGAATCCCGGTCGTCGGACACACAAGTACTTCCCCGCTTCAAAAACCCTCAACCACTTTACTAAACCTAGTATAGGGAAGTAGGGATCGATCCCACAGAGAAGGATGCGTAAGAATCGTAATCAAGGATTTGGGAGTATTTTTTGGTGTTGGCTGCTGCCACGCATTTTCTTGGGTTGAGGAAAAATTAAAATTAACTTGACTTGGGAATATTAGAAAGAAACTTAACCTAACAGCTAGACCTAGGAAATAATTCTACGGTGGGACCACATCTAAGAAAAAAGCAGAGTACGACTGGAAAGTGGCAGAATAACTAACTCTAGTACTAACTGACAGTGACATCGTCTTCTACAACCAAATTCGCATAAAACTTCTTGAGAAAACACATAAGCAAATCAAAAACAGGGCTACTAACTTGGAATCAAATCTATGCATAAATAACGAAGAACTTACAGATCTGCATACCTAGACGAAGGGAAATAGAAAACAAAGGAAATTAAACAAGTCTATCCACTACTGTTTCTTTCACACGCCAAAACCAACTTCAGACACTAAATCCACTCCGGATCCAAGCGTCCGACACGGACTCCAAACATAAGAAATTCTCCATCACGTCAGATTTACAAATTTAAGCTCCGAACACTCAATCAACCACATATCTGTCACCCAATTCCACATCAAACACCTCAATAACAAAATAAGCAGAGATCGACATAGCAATTTAAGAATTACGCTAACAGTAGAGAGATCTAAGCAAAAGTAACTTGGAATTAAACAGCTAAACACAGATCCATGAGCGATAAGCAGTTAAACATCATCAACATCAAAGTCGACTCCCAAAAGTGAAGTTCGACGGTGGAAACTAGCAAAAACAGCTGAAATTTAAACAAATGTATCTTCGCCCTCACTGGGACGGTGTTACCAAACTCGAGATCTCTAGAAAGTACCCCCCCTATCACGATTATCCCCCAGAATATTTCCCAAGTGTGTGTGTAAAATGTATGAGCTAAGAAGAGTGAAAACTATCTCCATTACGCTGCATGCTCCTCTCTATTTATAGGCGCTTTAGTGGGTCCAGCGAGGTATTGATAATGACTTTGTTGCCCTCAGCTGTAGACTCCCCCGTCACGCCAATTTTCCTTGTAAATCCTACTCATTTCGTCCTTTTCTCTCGCTAGACCATCTCCTTCATTACTTCCTTGATCTAGCGATTTTCTTCACACACCTGGCTTAGGAAACGTGTTAGACCCAGCAATTTATAACATTTTTTTGCACATTACCGATGCATGAAATTAGCCTTATCACCTCCGTTTATGAAATATTATCCAAGTTTGATTTGACACGAATTTTAAGAAATGTGAAGAAAAAGTGAGTGGAAAAAATTAGTGAAATGTAAGACCCACATTTATATATTATTTTTCTAATAGAATGTGAGTGTAATGAGTTAGTTGAAAGTGAGGTCTATTTACCAAATATGGTAAAAAGGTAAAGTTGACAACATTTCGCATACAGACCGAACTGACAAAATTGGACAATATTTTACGGAGGAAGGGAGTGTTTTGTATAATTATTCTTTTAAATAGTGTAGTGCTGTACATTTTCCATGTACCAAGATTTGATGTTATTGCACATTTACCTCTCCTACCTAATAGAGTTAATGATGTCATTATGATATGCCCGAAAAGTTGTGTACAAATTTAATGGCGCCAATTTACCATAAGAGCGTGGCAAGGCGGCCTTCGTTGTGTCCCAACTTTTGGGGGTGACAGAACGCATTGCTGGCGGCGTTGTCCCCAGTCTTTCCCATGCTCGAGAGTTGTGAAGGGGTGTTTCACTATGCGCCCCCTCTTCAAGCACTCAGAAGCCGTTGCGGAGCGTACTAATGGGATTGCGAGTGACCTTCGCTCTAGAAAATAATATTTAAATTCAAAATATACCCCGCTTTTCAAAATATATCAGTTTTTTTGCCTAATTTTTTATCATTCAATATATTTTGTACTCATTTATAAATCAATACTCTCTTTGTCTCTGAAAAGTATGCATATTTGGTTTGCCACTAGTTTTAATGCATACTTGGTAAGTAAGAGAGAGTGATAGAAAAAGTTTTAAAGTATTATTATTGGAGATTGAGTCACAGGACAAAATTTTCAAAATTAAAATGTTCATACTTTTCAGGAAAGAAGGGAATACCTGATTCAGTTCATTTATTTTTCACACAAAAAAATCTCTATTACCCTCAATTTTTTCTATAAATTAATAATTATTTTTCACAAAAAAAAAATCTCTATTACCCTCCATTTTTCTCTAAATAAATAATTATTGTACTGTCTAACGACAATGATAAATGGGCACATGCTATTTGGAAAACAACTTATTCCCTAATATGTGTCCTAATTAATATTCCTTCCTATCTACCCGTTCTACTTTATCCATTTGATCCCCCCTTCTCTAACCCATGTTTCTAGTTTTTCTTAAAACAAACATATTTTTGTTTTTCAGTTGTTCCAGGGGTCTTACTTTAGAAAAAAAATAAAAACATTCTTCTGCAATTAAAGTTTAAAATTCATTTATTTTGAATTTCAAAATTTAAATGGATTTCAATTTGAAGGGCCTTGTACGTGTAGCCCGTGGGCCGCTACCAACTTGGGCCAAGGCCATTTAAGTAATTATAAGCAGAGAGTCTAATCTTACAATAATTATTGACTTTATTTTATGAAATAAAAATCGATTGAAAATATAATTGTAAATTAGAGTAAATAATTGTATTTTAATATGTTTATGATTTTCCTAAATGCACAAGAATTTGTAAAATGTTTTAGGATATATAACTATGTATTTTTAGGAAGAATTCACTAAGATGTGATGTCATATAATTAAGTTGGTTACTACTCGTGTTTAAATTACCTTATACTGTATATCAGTCATATATATTATATGCATTGTATAATATACACTAACTTAAAAAAATTATCGTAAAACGAACCCCAAATTATTCTTTATCAAAATATATGCTCGTGTTTATTGATGCCATGATAATGAATTGTCATGTTATGTCATACTCATAAATGAAATATTTCATGATTCGAAGTTTAATTTAAATTACAGTACTGTACTGGTTTAGAGTTAATAATTGGAATTCAAAATTCATCATAATCCAGTTTACAATCTACATCTCACATGAAAACTAAAAGTTACAAACGTAAATATTTGTTTATTGATTAGTATTATTATTAAAATCTGTCTAATTTACGACGTCAACGTAGAAATTTATATTGTATTTATCAGTATTACACGTTCGATGTACACGTAGAAAGGAAATTTTGCTAGCGATGATTACAGAAGTGGGCCTCATGTATTAATATATCATAATTAGGTAAAGAAAACAATCACAAATTATTTAAGTAATGATGGATTATTTACATGCATATATATAAGTGTTGTATTTAGAATCACTTCATATATCATAATCGAGAATGAATATTGATTTTTGGATCTAAATTTAAGACAGTCTAAATCGCGATATATGACGAAGCAGGCTAATCAGAAAGATTAGATTCATTATTATGTCAAAGTATAATTCATTATTGCGCTTCAGCATGTTTCGAATTATTGAGGACAACGAATTATCTTTTAAGACAATTGAAAATTGAGTATACCCATTTTCTCTTCCATAAATAATTTTATAACCTTAAACAAATACTATAATTCTCTTAATTTGAAATATATTTCGCACACTATATATCATGTTAAAAGTAATTTTACGAGAATTCAAATGATATTCTAATTGCATATATTCATATAAAGAAAATTGCATGAAAAAAATAAATTAAATAAATATTTAATTGTATTTTCAGCATGCAAAATTGATAGTTCAGTATGATTATGAACTATCCCATAAAAATACGTGCACTTTTTATTTTCGTCTGTCCAATAAAAATATGCGTATTTTCATTTCACTATGACTTACCATTACAACTCATTAAAAATAATGTGGATCCCACTACCCACTAACGTTACTTTAACTACCATTATCCTCCTATATCTTATTTTACCAATCGTGCATTGCTTCACGTGTCATTTCAAATGCCCATATTTTTTTGGGACAGAGGAAATATTACATTTTGTTTGTGCTTAAATATGATATTTTGTTGTGTGGATTGGTTATGTTATACTACTATAAAATATACTCTCTCCGTCTCCCAAGAATATACACCTTTTATTGAACATTAGGTTTAATGCACAATTGGTAAAGTAAGAGAGAAGTATAATGAAAAAGTGATTAAAATATTGTTAGTTGAGAATGAGCCACATCTCATTAGAAGAAAAGAGTTCCTAAATTTAGAAAGTGCATATTTTTGTGGGATGGATTAAAAAAAATGCATATTTTTTTAGGAAAAATGGAGTAATTTATTTGTTACACTAAAGTATATTTCAAATGTTGGTGACATCGATTCATTTTAGAATAAAAGAGAGTTAGAGAAAGAAGCGAGAGAATACTTACTACTAGTATATATTAGTATGAAATTTTGGGATAATTGCCATTTATCAAACTAGTATCATATCTGTGATGCACATATTAAATCATTTTAATATTTTTAGGCAATGCTTATTTCTTGGTTGGACAATGCTTATTTCTTGGCCTTGTCTTTCCCTTACATAAATCATTTTAATATTTTTTTTTTCCAAATTTATATTCATATATATATAATGATCAAAATAAAAATACATTTAAATCCAAAAATGCAGCCCAAATCTTAGCCCTATGATTAAGTGATCTAATGATCTATAATCAACCAAAATTACGGAATGTCATAATTAAACAGTTTTAGGTCATATTATAATATTTGCAGTTAATGTCATATTAAAGGTTATTTTAGGTCATACTTTGTTAGTATGACCTAAAATTAAACTAATTATGACCTAAAAATGTCCTATGCATGATATTTTTCTGCGTTTCTGTATTATATTCCATTATTGTTAGTTTTATAAAATGTTTAACCATATGCATTGAATGAACGAAAATGTTCTATAAAATGTTATATGAAATGTTTTTCCAACTGCTCTATAAAATGTTCTATAAAATATTCTATAAAATATTCTATAAAATATTCCAAATCTAGACCTTTCTCTTTTTTTTTATAAATAAATCAAATGGAATTAAGAAACTAAAGAGTACACGAAATCTCTCAGGCATACCCGAGGCAAACTAACCGGACAGGCCCGAAAAGTAAGAGAAGAGCGAAAAGACTCTAGGGAGAAAATCCAACGAGGAGCAGAAACAAAGCATAAATCCTCAAACAAACAAAAAAACCTTCGCAACGGTACTACCTACTAACCCAAGAGGTGAGTCGGGCCTCGTTAAAACCTCTCGAAACCAAAAACCCGTGGGAAAAAAAGATCCCAAGAGGAAAAAGAGTACCCACGTAAGTAGTACCAGAAGGCTATCCAAGGAGCGAACACTGGTCAGGTGAATCCACGTCTTCTTCTTAAGGCGGATTTCTATGATCTGGTAGAATGTTCGTGACCTGATCATCGGGAAAACGGGCGTAGAGTAAGGTGTAGGTGGTTGATTTCACAAGGAACGCCGATAGCACCATGTCAAACTTCACTCCTTCGTTGATGAGAGCATTCCGAGCTTTCCAGATGAAGTAGACTGACGCCATTAAGGAGATGCTTCTAGCCTTTTGGATAATGGCTGAACCAGTACGGTATCTTGCAATCCACTTGATGGCTCCTTGATCGTGACAGGTCGACGTTGCAGGCCCGTCCAGTCCCTAATGATGTCCCAGAGCTTCCTAGTTTCTGCACACTTAAAGAAGAGATGGTCAAATGTTCCAGCATGAGACTTACAAAATTCGCACCTCTTGGCCTGATGGCAACAGATAGTGTCTAAACTCCTTATTCGTCCATGAGGTCAGTAGATCGATCCTAAATGGAGACAACTTTGTGGAATTAATTTCCATGGAGGTGCTGCATTTAGCGTCCATGCGTGCATGGGTGTGTGGCTCGCCAGCCTTCGGGCTCGCGTCTCTCACCGGTCTCCGGGCCTGCGTCCCTTTCGGGCCTTCGGACCCACGTCTATCGCCGGCCTTTGGGCCCGTGCCTCTCACGGGCCTCCGAGCCCGTGTGTTTCGGGCCTTCGGGCCCGTCCGACCATGGGCCGCCTCTGTGGGCCTTCGGGCCCATGGTGTCTCCCATCGGGCCTTCGGGCCTGATGTCTAACGGGCCTCGGCCCGGAATCGTGCCTCGTGCATGTGCTTCCCGTCGGGCCTCTGGGCCCTTCGACGTTCCATCGGGCCTCCGGGCCCGGTGCCTTAACGGGCCCCGGCCCGTAATCATGCCTCGTGCATGTGCTTCATGTCGGGCCCTTTGCCCTTCAGTGTCCCGCATCGGGCCTTCAGGGTTCGGGCCTGGTGTCTTAACGGGCCTCGGCCCGGAAATCATGCCTCGTGCATGTGCTACCTGTTGGGCCTTCGTGCTCTTCGGTGTCTCGCATTGGGCCTCCGGCCCGGTGCCTTAATTGGCCTCGGCCTGGAATCGTGTCTCGTGCATGTGCTTCCTTGGAACAACTCTCCGTGCATGGGCTTTCGGGCCTTCGGGCCCACCGTAGAACATCCCGGAGAGGTGTACCAATCCTTGGGATTCTCTAACGTGCATGGACACGTGGTGGTACGGGCCCACCATAGAACATGCCGGAGGAGATTCTCGGGGAGTGTGCGCGTGTGTGTGTCCCGTCGGTTAAGTCGAAACACGACTCCTAAAAAATCCTACTACACGGGCTTCCTTAGTGGGCCTATACCGATTAGGGTTTCAGGAGTAAGGGGCCCTACAGGGTGGGTCTGTGCAACTATAAATATTGTTTACCTATACTTTAGTTTTAAGGAACACCACTTGGCCTGATGGCAACAAGCGGTGTCTAAACTTCTTATCCGTCCATGAGGGATCGATCCTCAATGGAGATAACTCTGTGGAATTAATTTCCATGGAGGTGCTGCATTTAGCGTCCATGCGTGCATGGGTGTGTGGCTCGCCAGCCTTTGGGCCCACGTCTCTTTCGGGCCTATGGGCCCCCGTCTCTTGCACCGGCCTTCGAGCCCGCGACTCTCACGGGCCTCCGACCCCTTCGGGCCCTTGGTGTCTCCCATCGGGCCTTCGGGCCTGATGTCTAACGGGCCTCGGCTCGGAATCGTGCATTGTGCATGTGCTTCCCGTCGAGCCTCCGGGCCCTTCGGCGTTCTATCGAGCCTCCGGGCCCAGTGCCTTAACGGGCCTCGGCCCGGAATCATGCCTCGTGCATGTGCTTCACGTCGGGCCCTTTGCCCTTCAGTGTCCCGCATCGGGCCTTCAGGGTTCGGGCCTGGTGTCTTAACGGGCCTCGGCCCGGAAATCATGCCTCGTGCATGTGCTACCTGTTGGGCCTTCGTGCTCTTCGGTGTCTCGCATTGGGCCTCCGGGCCCGGTGCCTTAATTGGCCTCGGCCCGGAATCTTGTCTCGTGCATGTGCTTCCTTGGAACAACTCTCCGTGCATGGGCTTTCGGGCCTTCGGGCCCACCGTAGAACATCCCGGAGAGGTGTACCAATCCTTGGGATTCTCTAACGTGCATGGACACGTGGTGGTACGGGCCCACCATAGAACATGCCAGAGGAGATTCTCGGGGAGTGTGCGCGTGTGTGTGTCCCGTCGGTTAAGTCGAAACACGACTCCCAAAAAATCCTACTACACGGGCTTCCTTAGTGGGCCTATACCGATTAGGGTTTCAGGAGTAAGGGGCCCTACAGGGTGGGTCTGTGCAACTATAAATATTGTTTACCTATACTTTAGTTTTAAGGAACACCACTTGGCCTGATGGCAACAAGCGGTGTCTAAACTTCTTATCCGTCCATGAGGGATCGATCTTCAATGGAGATAACTCTGTGGAATTAATTTCCATGGAGGTGCTGCATTTAGCGTCCATACGTGCATGGGTGTGTGGCTCGCCAGCCTTTGGGCCCACGTCTCTTTCGGGCCTATGGGCCCCCGTCTCTTGCACCGGCCTTCGAGCCCGCGACTCTCACGGGCCTCCGACCCCTTCGGGCCCTTGGTGTCTCCCATCGGGCCTTCGGGCCTGATGTCTAACGGGCCTCGGCCCGGAATCGTGCATTGTGCATGTGCTTCCCGTCGAGCCTCCGGGCCCTTCGGCGTTCTATCGAGCCTCTGGGCCCAGTGCCTTAACGGGCCTCGGCCCGGAATCATGCCTCGTGCATGTGCTTCACGTCGGGCCCTTTGCCCTTCAGTGTCCCGCATCGGGCCTTCAGGGTTCGGGCCTGGTGTCTTAACGGGCCTCGGCCCGGAAATCATGCCTCGTGCATGTGCTACCTGTTGGGCCTTCGTGCTCTTCGGTGTCTTGCATTGGGCCTCCGGGCCCGGTGCCTTAATTGGCCTCGGCCCGGAATCGTGTCTCGTGCATGTGCTTCCTTGGAACAACTCTCCGTGCATGGGCTTTCGGGCCTTCGGGCCCACCGTAGAACATCCCGGAGAGGTGTACCAATCCTTGGGATTCTCTAACGTGCATGGACACGTGGTGGTACGGGCCCACCATAGAACATGCCGGAGGAGATTCTCGGGGAGTATGCACGTGTGTGTGTCCCGTCGGTTAAGTCGAAACACGACTCCCAAAAAATCCTACGACACAGGCTTCCTTAGTGGGCCTATACCGATTAGGGTTTTTGGAGTAAGGGGCCCTTCAGGGTGGGTCTGTGCGACTATAAATACTGTTTACCCATACTTTAGTTTTAAGGAGCACCACTTGGCCTGATGGCAACAAGTGGTGTCTAAACTTCTTATCCGTCCATCGATCCTCAATGGAGATAACTCTGTGGAATTAATTTCCATGGAGGTGCTGCATTTAGCGTCCATGCGTGCATGGGTGTGTGGCTCGCCAGCCTTCGGGCCCACGTCTCTTTCGGGCCTACGGGCCCCCGTCTCTCGCACTGGCCTTCGAGCCCGCGACTCTCACGGGCCTCCGGCCCCATCGGGCCTCGGGCCGCCTCCGTGGGCCTTCGGGCCCTTGGTGTCTCCCATCGGGCCTGATGTCTAACGGGCCTCGGCCCGGAATCGTGCCTTGTGCATGTGCTTCCCGTCGGGCCTCCGGGCCCTTCGGCGTTCTATCGAGCCTCCGGGCCCAGTGCCTTAACGGGCCTCGGCCCGGAATCATGCCTCGTGCATGTGCTTCACGTCAGACCCTTTGCCCTTCAGTGTCCCGCATCGGGCCTTCAAGGTTCGGGCCTGGTGCCTTAACGGGCCTCGGCCCGATAATCATGCCTTGTGCATGTTCTACCCGTCGGGCCTTCGTGCTCTTCGGTGTCTCGCATTTGGCCTCCGGGCCCGGTGCCTTAACGGGCCTCGGCCCAGAATCGTGCCCCGTGCATGTGCTTCCTTGGAACAACTCTCGGTGCATGGGCTTTCGGGCCTCGGGGCCCACCGTAGAACATGCCGGAGAGGTGTACCAATCCTTGGGATTCTCTAACGTGCATGGACACGTGGTGGTGTACGGGCCCACCATAGAACATGCCGGAGGAGATTCTCGGGGAGTGTGCGTGTGTGTGTGTCCCGTCGGTTAAGTCGAAACACGACTCCCAAAACGTCCTACGACACGGGCTTCCTTGTTGGGCCTGTACCGATTAGGGTTTCTGGAGTAAGGGACCGTACGGGGTGGGTCTGTGCGACTATAAATATTATTTACCTATACTTTAGACCTTTCTCTTTTATATATGTGCTAGTGAGGCAGATTTGTGCATGAACGAAAATTGACAGTTACACTAGTGAAACCCAATGAAGAAAAATACAAATCCCTAATGCCACAAGATAACCTTGTATAATACACCACCCAAAAACAAATGAACTACCGAAGTGAAAATAACAATTCTTTACAATTAGATATGATCACAGAGTAATGCATAATGAATCTTGAAGCTTCTTTTTATTCATGAGCATTTTGTTGTCAAAAAATATAAATTATAAATATAAATATAATTATTACCTTATATTACCATAGCAGGATATGGTAATGGATCGTTTCTGATTGGTCGAGAATGCTCTGGCTGAGGAAGCCCCTGAGGAAGCTCACCCTGTTCCGGCTGAGGAAGAGGGAAAATTTGGAAGATCTTTGCTGCGTTTGTTTGCCTATTTGGCTTTTGGGCCGAATAAGTTGTACCGTACCAAAGATGATCTCTAGATGAACTCTCGATTTGTAAAGCAGTGGAGAAAAGATTTGCAAAGAAAAATCATTCATACATAAATAAAATTGCTTCTGCCATTCATACATAAATAAAATTGCTTCTGCCATTGAATTCTATGCATGAATTTTGTCACACGTAATAATGATTATCTTGAATTTTAATATTAGAAATGAGTCAATCACCCCTTAAAATGTCTTATAAGGGGAGAATTATCCATACTTATATAGACAAGCTAGGATCATCACCAAGTCGAAGTGGGACAAGATTTGAAAGTTTTAACAACTTACTCTTGCAAGGTGAATGTTACCATAAAATAGGCCTAGATTGACATCCATCAATATTGACAACATTGTGCTTCGTGGATTTAAGTTTGGACCAGAATAAAGATGATGTTGGACATAGCAACGTAGTCCAACAAAGTCCTCACTTGGTTCTAACTCTTTGGAATCAAGCACATTTTCCTCTGTTTTTTTTTTTAATGCCATATTCTGGCGCAGATTCAAAAGATTTGGAGTTACGGTCTCAAGAAAATTCATTTATGCTGGGACTGCTTCTCATACATGCAAGGTCTGATATCGTTTCCATACATATACAACACTAAAATAGTGGATCAATCATTCCTGTATCTCTACATGTGGATGATTTGTTGCTGCTTGTTGATATGAATTGAGTAAAGGAGGCTATCTATTGACAACGTATGAAGGTTATCAAATCAGAAGGATCTTGGGAGAGACCAAATCGCCGCTTGCATGCGCAACTACTGCTTGGAAAATGTTCTATGGTATGTTCTTGTCCCATTAGTGTCACTTCATTTAATTGTCGATGCTTGGTGTACCAATGGAGATGTTATACTTATTGAATTGCCTGGTGAAAAGCAACGGAAGAATCGGATAGGTTCTATTTGAAGTTGCAAAGGTGGTGTCCGAATACATATATATAGGGAATTCCTACATATATTTGTTAATATAGGGAACACACATATATTGGCTAATTGATGATTTGTTAATATATATAGGCAATACATATGTATTGGCTAATTGATTGAACGTCACATTTCAAATACTCAAAACTCATAAATATTTATAATCTAAATTCATTATGCAAATGTTGTTTATAGACTAATTTATTTTATGACAATAAATATTCATTCCAGTTACTACAAATATCTAGACTTGCCCCAAAGTTTTAAATATTTAAATTTATACCTAAAACTAATAAACAATTCAATATTATGGCCAAAACTCACTTTAATATACGTATAGATAGATAACCTCTATTTATTTTAATCTCGTATCAACCCAAAAAACCCAAGCTATATGAATTGCGTGAAAATGTTCATAAAACTTGAACAAGGTTAGGAAACTATGTACGTTAGTACTTTTTTAATTCAATCCATACAAGATTTTTATTTCCTAAGCACAACAGTCATGCATATATAAATGCCTATGATCGTGACAATTGTGTCGTATTTCACACATGGCAGGAATTTAATGATTTATGTTGAATGATTAGGCATCCACGTCATAAGACAATTTTGTACTGAGAAAATGATTTTGTCCGTATAAAACAAGAAAACTAAAATTATTAAATTTTTTGGTATGGTTGACAATTTTAGATGCTCAAGATGAGGATAAACAATCGTACTCCTATTTTACCTTATTCATATAATGATAAATTTTGAGCAACTTAAAGAATTAATTGATCGTGTATAATGGAGAAGCAAGGAGGGAAATATTAATTAAGAAATACTATTGATTTGTATCGTAAATACATAATTGGTTGCATCATTGCAGGATTGCTGGTATTTTTTTCTTCTATCAACTGATTTCATGCTTTCTTTTATGAATAAATGAATATAAATTTAAAAGTCACTTCATAGGTCATATAAATCTAAAATCTTTAGCCTCAGATATTAACCTTTCTGTCACTTGACCAATTCAAACACACCTCGATAGTGTTTCATCCTATTTATACGTACTGTATCCGAACAAAAATTCTATTTGAAATTTAACTGTCCCCTAAAATATTTTTCGGTCTCCTCCTATACCAAAATATTTCAAAATTTTATAGAAAAACAAATATTCTACTTCACATTTCATCTCATCATCATCCTCAAAACAATTTTTACATTGATCGATTTTTCATGGAGTAATCAAAGGTAAAAAGAATTAATAAATTTATCTATTTTGTTAATGCATAGTTTTGACGGCATGTAACACTTATTCCAAGACAGCCAAAGATAATAACAAACAGAACATATCTTGATTTTGTAAATCTATGATGATGCTAATGTTGATAAGTAAGTAATCAATCATTAATAAGTTAACTTCTTTACGTATTAGTACTTAGTTATTAATCTATTATTATAGAGCTCCCACTTCCAACTCCTATAAATTCCCCTCTCCATTTCCATTATTTTTCACAAAATCTCACCCTCCTAATCAAAATCAAACCACCCAAATTCCTCCAAAAAATGGCCATCCCATTTGCAGAATTCCCAGAAAACCCCTTGAATTTTAAAAAATTCCACAAAAATCCCAAAAAGCAAAGCTTGGGAAAAGTAAAAATGAACAATCCCAATCTAAAATCATTTTGGGCATTTTTATCATCCCTAGTCATATACATATGTGTGTTCTACACCTTCAACCTTTCACCATCAACCCTAATCTACACCACCAAATTTTGGTTTTTCATATCAAACACCCTCATCCTCATCGCTGCCGTAGATTTCGCCGCCTTTTCGTCAGCAAAACGACACGATTTACTAGACGAAAAACATGTGCTCAATTACACATCACCAAAAAGCAACATGGAGCGAATGATTGTCCAAGGCACTAGTGCCACGTCGCCAAAAAACGGCGCAATCATCCCGTTCGAGGAGAGGGCGACGTGGCACAACTCCGAAGAGGGAAAGGCGGTGGTTTTGCATAGAACATTGTCGGAGAAACAACATGATTGCGAAGATCATGGATTATTGGAAGAGGAGAGGCTTGATGAGTTTTCAAGTATGTCGAATGAAGAATTGAATACAAGAGTTGAGGAATTTATTCGACGATTTAATAGGCAGATTAGGCTTCAAGCTGTCATGAATCGAAAGAATTTGGAGATGAACCAAATTCAATAGATTCTTGTCCAAGTTTTTTTCGTCCCTAAAGTGAGGCTTTTAGATTCTTGTAAGTAGATGGAGAGTTAATATTATTATGAATAATATGTAGGGAGTATTTGTTAATTAGACTTTATGTTTCGATATGGGATCTAGTTGAAAAATAGCACGACTCTTCAAATGTGCAGAAAATAGTAGTGATATCATTAGGTTTCAAATATGAATAGTTAAAGTTAGAAGGAAAAAAAAGTCCAACCCAGAATAACATTGTTATCTGATTAGTTCAATCCTAAAAATGGTAATCAAGTAGATATCTCAAACTCATAAATTTTATTAGAATTAACTCCTCCATATTCTTTAAAAATATCATCATACACATTGTCGCTGGAAAGACTTTTGCAAATTTTTTTTGTTACCAAAGTAAAATACCCTCAAGACTATAATAATTATTTATGTTTTTTTATGAAAGAGAGTACTGTAAGTTTGATTCATTAACTTCTCTTAAAGTATGTGTTGTAACGAGCAATTATACATATGTTGACAAGTTTTCTTGAGTATATTTAATCAGAAATGAATGAACCAAAATAGCAGTTCTCTCTTTTATGAAAATTATATAAATAAAAACTCATTCTTATAATCTGAGTGTATTTTGGTCTAAAAGATCTTTTAAAGTGCAAAATTTCTTCTAGTGACATTTAATCAATGTCTAAGGACGTCTAGTGATATTTTTAAAGAATAAAAACCGCGAAAGATATAAGTGCAACGAAAAAAAAACTAAAAAATTTAAAAAATAGTACTTCAATTAAGTAATTTTTGGTATCTAGTCACATTTTATTTCTTACTGATTATTTTAAAAGAATAATACTAATAATTAATTAAAATGGAGAAAAATAAAGTAAGAGAAAAAGTAATACAGAGAACACTGATCTACGTTATCCTCTCTCTTGTTCTCTAATTAAATATATTTTCCCCTTAGTTATTGAACTAAGCTCAATTCCTAGTATCATATGAATCTGGCCCATATCCGAGATTTCATGGCCTCACTAATTTGGGTCGAGCTAAGCATACTAGCCTGCTAGATAATGAAATGGGCCTGGCCTGCGCGGCTGATAGTATAATACAAGCAGAAAAAAGCATTAATAGTTTAATACGACAAATAAATATAGGTAAAATCAATTTTTGAAGATATATCAAATCAAACTTGAAAATTTTTCTTTGGTCGTATATAAGGTATTTTTTTTTTCTTTCTTAATTTCAAGATTTTGTAATGCAAAGTTTGGGAAATACTCCCTCCATTTTTACAGAAATAGGCTACTTTTTTCGTTTGTCCTATAAAAGAAGTCCATATTTATTTGTGAAAATCTTTTTTTTTTTTTCTCTTATATGACTCCTGCATCCACTATATTATTTCAATCAATTTTTCTTTTTCTCTCTTATTTTATCAATTACGCATTAAAACTCGTATTATCCCAAATTAATCTATTTCTATAGGATGGAGAGCCTACACATTTAAACCCTCTAAACTTATCAATGTGTTAAATATTAGCTTGTTAGGGTTATATTTGTATAAAACAATTTAAATGTCTGATGTTGAAACTCGGATCACTAAGTGCGTATTAGGGATGGATATGTCGGTATACCTTACCAAAAACTCGGTAAAAAAAATCATACCTTTATCTTACCAAAATTTCAGTATATCAAACTTCAGTATACCTTATTTTCATTATATCAAATTTCCAGGACTTTTATTTAATTTCTTTTGGTAGGGCCATTTTAAGTTATACAACTTATATTTGGGCTTGAGATTTTAATTTATATATTGGGCCTAAGAAACTTGTTAGGCCACAACAGATTATCACGCTTGGAGTATTAATTGCTTGGGTTTAAGTTTTCATGAATTAATATTAATAGTTGAATTTGTATAATTCAATTCAAGTAAATATTCGGATTTATTAAATTAATTAATCTCTCGATCAATTAATATTAATGATTAAACCTCCGGATTTAATTAAAACAAAATTGTTAATATTTGAAAGAACGAGAAGATAGGATGCATATCATCCGCTTGTACTTATTTTTTCGAGGCTAAATAGATTACTACTACCTTTTATGGATAAAAATATGAAGTATATTTGAGATAATATTTATTTATTTATCTTTTCATAAATGATTTATTTTACGTGATGATGCCTATCTGTTTTGGTTATATCAAATGTGCTACGTCAAAATTTATAAATCGAATTCGGGTCAAGCAAGGGAAGAGTCCCTACTCGGACTAGTGTACACGTGGACTGTGCGTCATCGAAAGGATTGGCCGGTTTTCCATCAAAATATATTTCAGGTACGGAGAATTATTGAAAGAACTTAAATTTGCGCAATCAAACTTTTAAGTAAGAGAATTTAGTTAGTCACTGGTCTCCCTCAGCAATACAATTGACATTTTTAAGTTCATAAAAGACATAATTAGCATAGAAAATAAAAATAAATCTAATTTTCTCAAGGAATAAAGAGAATTTTAGCTTCACAAAAATTTAATACATTTTTTAATCTTAATAGTTTTTATTAATTATTAATACATGTAAAGAGTCAGGTATTTGGGTACCTAATAATCAGGTTTAGATACCGTGGGGGTATTTGGATACCCGAAAAATATATCGGGTCGAATATTGAGTGGGTATTTAGACGATTTTTAAATTTGGGTACTCAACTTTTAAGGTCGGGCACCCATGGATATCCAAATTCCCACCCCCAACTCCTTAATTAGCCCATTTCCCATTTCTATAATATGCAGGAGTATGCATTTAAAGTTTAAAGCCTTTTTTAGGACGCGACTTCTGCTAAACTTAATAGTTTTGACTTTTAATTTAGAGTATTTGGGATTTGAAGATAATTCTGGATGTAATCACCTTTTCAGTCTAGTAGTTTCTGCAAAGTAGAACAATACCATCAACCACCGCCCGCAACATTTCGTATTTCCACTGCGCCTTTTTCTTCCCACCAATTTAATGGCTCGCTCTCTCATTTCTATAAACGCTACGCCTTCAATCCGAAACTGGCAAACAATCGAGATTTCAATTCTAATTCGCTTCATTCTTACCTGAAATGGTGAAATCGGAAGACGCAAAGAAATCACGCGTGAATCAATGGTATCTGATTTTCATCGGCGCTGCCGTCGCTCTCGTCCTTGCTATTTCGTTTGTTCCGAGGAACTCTCCGGTCGCCTTGATTGATCGCATCAAAAGCTGCTATTGCTCTCAGGTATGGTTTTTGTTTTTCGGATTTCGACCTTTAATTGGTGGATTTTTAGCCTTTATTTCAACTTTTTCCTGCATGGAAATGTATATATATGTAGGAAGGGCTTAAATATCATGGACTTGTGGAGGATTGTTGTTGTGAGTATGAGACCGTGGATCGGATCAATGTGGAGGTGTTGTATCCCTTGCTCCAACAGATTGTGAAATATCCATTCTTCCGATACTTTAAGGTCAGAAATTATAGTTGTATATCTAAACTCATACAATTGTCTAGTAAATGATCCATCTAGTTTACTCTTTGTTGAGATGTCAAATGATTACTTCTCTGCATATCTTTTTTATTATTTTTTGATTTCTTAATTTAATTGCCTTAGTTGTTTCATTTGGACAAGTCATTTTGCTTGAATCCGGCTCGACACTATATCCATTTACAATTTTAATGTATGCGTAAATAGTTCTTGAGATGATAGGAGTGATATTACTAATTATTGGTTAAGCTCGATTGATGAAGCATTCGGATTTCTACACATTCTTCTAGGATCCTTGATGTTCTTTTCACTGTGTAGTTGCTTATATGCTTCTGGTTCTTTGATCACCTGTATGCTTGCAACCTTATTGTTGTATTTATTGCAATAGGTAAAATTGTGGTGTGATTGCCCTTTCTGGCCGGATGATGGTCTTTGCCATTTGAGGGATTGCAGCGTCTGTGAATGCCCAGAGAATGAGTTTCCTGAATCATTTCGGAAACCTTCTGGAACTGGTCTCTTGTCAGATAAACTAGTTTGTCAAGAGGAAAAGCCTGAGGCTGCTGTAGATCGCACAGTAGATGCTAAAGCTTTCAAAGGCTGGATGGAGGTGGATAATCCATGGACAAATGATGATGAGACAGATAATGGTGCCCATCACTACTTGTGCATTTTTCCTTGTTCGTATAATCATTGATTTTGAGTGATGCCTCCTGCAATTTAAACTTTGTAGCTAATTCCTATTCTAATTCAGTCGATACTGATTGCTTGCTGCATCTCTGATAATTCATTCTGTAAATTTATTCTACTTATCTGTTTTATCGTTATGTTTTTCATTGGCTGTTAATGTGAAATTGTAATTATGCATTTTCCTTGCAGCTGACATGACATATGTGGATCTACAACTGAATCCTGAACGCTACACAGGCTATAGTGGTCCCTCTGCAAGAAGAATATGGGATGCAATTTATGCAGAGAACTGCTACAATTGTAAGTCTCTTTAATCATGATGGTTGTTGGGAACAGGACTTGATTTTAGAATCTGATATCTTGCATAAATGAATGATTTCTTAACTGCTTGAGATTCACTTCGTATCATCTTTTGCATTATCGGCCTTTTCTTATTGGACTTGAAATCATTGGCATGCTCTGTAGATCCATCTGAGGAGTGCCAAGAGAAGAGAATATTGTATAAGTTGATATCTGGTCTTCATTCATCCATCTCGATTCACATTGCTGCTGAGTATCTGCTCGATGAGAAAACAAACACGGTACAGTCTTACTCTCATACCTATATATGCTAGAATCTGAGTAGTATGATACAACGCTGTTGAAAATAATACTCCCTCCGTCCATGAAAAATAGGGCATATTTGCCATTTTTGGTTATCCACGAAAAATAGGGTACATTCAAAGAAGGAAAGTTTTAAACAACTTCTCTCTTACTTTTTTCGCTTCTCTCTTACTAATAATATGGACCCCACATTCCACTAACACACTTCGCTCGTATTTTTTTCCCTTCTCTCTTACTTTACCAATTTTACATTAAAACCCGTGCCATTCACAAAGTGCCCTATTTTTCATGGACAGAGGGAGTAAAAGCTTTACATGTATTGGAGTGAATTTCATTCTGTCATATTTCTTCACTTGATTCCCATGAGTAACAAGTTTCATAATTTACCTGTTGCAGTGGGGCCAAAACTATTCATTAATGTATGACCGGGTCTTGAAACATCCTGATCGTGTCCGAAACTTGTACTTCACTTTTCTTTTTGCACTTCGATCAGTGTTAAAAGTGAGTTTGTCTACCTTGAGTGTTTGTTATTTTCATTCTCTATGTTACTCCTTACATTTATTGGGTAATTGCGATAAGGCTAAGGAATATCTGGAGCAAGCTGACTACGATACTGGAAATCCATTAGACGACATGAATACACAGCTCTTGTTGAAGAAGCTGCTTAACGATCATCAACTGCTATCTGCCTGCCCTAAACCATTTGACGAAGCTAAACTGTGGAAAGGCCAGAGTGGACCAGAACTGATGAAGCAGACACAGAAACAGTTCCGAAATATAAGGTTTCTCTATGGAATAGCTGCTTCTTAGTTTTGTCTCTTTTATTACATTCAAACATGATACTTTTCACTAGTAGCAACTAAATTGTTTTGTTGAACCTGCAGCGCATTGATGGATTGCATTGGGTGTGAAAAGTGCCGTCTTTGGGGGAAGCTTCAGGTTCTGGGACTCGGGACTGCACTAAAAATTTTGTTCTCCGTCAATGGCGACCAACCATCTGCTCAGCGAGTAAGTTCACAAACACCTCCCATCTTATTCTTAGGTCATGCCTGATTTTGTGTTTGTATCTGACCAACATATCATATTCATTTTTCAGCTGCAACTGCAAAGAAACGAGGTTATTGCTTCAATAAATCTTCTCAATCGGCTTTCGGAATCAGTCAAGCTAGTCCATGAGATGGGGCCTTCAGTCGAGCAGATGTTCGGAAAAATCATCAGAGGACCAAGCGACCAAACTATTCATCAGAGCTAGTAGGTTTTTAAATTTCAAGGATTAGAAATGCATGTTGTAACGTAGAGATCCATGAATTTTGAGTATACCATCTTTTATAATGTAACTCGTATTTATATAATGGATGATGGATGATTTTGTAACTTTACTGTTACAGTATTTGTACAAATTTTATATTCACTACTAAGTTGAGAGGGCCATTGGCGGGAGTTAGTTCTTTTTGTGACATGTAATTTTCTTGTTTGTTACTCCATATAAGAGTGTCATTCTCATGCTTCTGTTATTTTTCGATCACTGTTTAAATATTCGGAGATTAGAAGCTATTTTAAGATGTTTAGTGTAAGAGAGTCACAGTAAGAGGCTCAAGTTTTTTTCTTTTTCAGGTAATCTTCCATCAAATTATATCTTGCATTTTCATCGCCTTTTTAGAGCGAGTACTCGACTGATCTCTCTCTCGTCAGCAGGCGTTTAAATTAAGTGACCAGCTTCAGCTCCGGTTCGTGAAACTGTGTTGCAGTAAATGAAGTCCACGGCAGCTGGAATCGAAGCTGAGTCAATGTCACTGAGAGAACGTTGCTCCAATTGTATGTGTTTCTCTTTCTAATTTGTTGGTTTATGGTTTTGGTGTTAATCTGTTTATTGTATATGAAATATCATTAATATGATTGTATCTTGGCACACCGCTCTTCATGAGCTGATATAATATGTGTTTGTGCGCGTGCGCACATATATTTTCGAATAGATTTTTGTAAATGAAGTTATGATATTGGTTGAGGATCCAGATTAAGATTGAGGAATCTGAGCTCCAGACAGGAGTAGGTAGTAATACTTGAATTGAGTTTTGAAGAGAACATATTTAAGTGATGAACTATATACCTACATAGAAGAATACATGTAACCTAAGATAGCAGAAATATTTCTGAAAAAGAAGCCATGCTTATGTTATCTGCTACTCTTATTCGGACTGCTTTGTCCGTATAATCACTGCCTTGTCCGTGCATCATCAGTCATTTGCTTTGTCTGCCTAGCTAGCTCCATTCATTTACGTTCTTGAAATCCCTTAGTTGGCCGCGTCTGCTGCTGCTGGCCGGCCGTGTCTCTCCTCGGAGCTTCTGCGCCCGTGGGGCGATGGGAAATCTTTGAGAAGGGCAAAGAGAAATGGGAGTTGGAATTATGCTTCACCAAACATTTCCTACATATTAGTACAACACACAAAGAGGAAACACTTATAATGGACTCTTTGCTTTCAAATGATGCCTAATATTCTGTTTCGAAGGGCATCGCTGGGCACACCTTATGGCCAGCGGCATCCATCTTCTCCAATCCTTCCTCCGCTATCGTCTCGAGATTCGGAGCGTTTGAAGCCTTCTGTGGGAAGATTACTGGCGCTGGTGCAACCTCAACCCAGTTCTCATACCTCATTTGCTTTCTCATCTTTGTTTTGCACCACCAAAATATTCTACACAGATTCTTGTAGGGAATGTGAAGATGGCGATTGTAAAGTGGTTTTTATTGTATTCATATGGGGGAAGGGAAACTGTTGAAGGACCTTGAATTGTGGAAATTAATGGCAGAACAGAATGCCAGGTGTTTGGTTTTCTTGATTATTGTTGTTTGAGGAATCTATTCTTTTGAATTGTTCAATATTTCAGCTCTACTGAAATTTTCACCGTCTATATTTTAAAAACTTTTACCAGCATAATATCATTCGTGTTTTTTGATCTTATGGAGTACTCCCTTGCCGCGTTAATTGTTCCATTTCCATATTTCCTTATTTGTGGATGGATCTCAATAAATAATTTATTTTATTTTAACGATATTTAGGAAATGATCCTCATATTATACTTATTATTCTCCTTACAATTATGGTTAAACTTAGTACTCCATCCGTCCCATAATAGATGACATATTTGAGAAATGATACGAGATTTTAGGAGATACTTTGTGTGTTAGGTGGAGAGAGTAAATAGTATTATATTCCTTTCGTCCCAAGGAAGATGATCCCTTTCTTGGGTGGCACAAGATTTTATGCAGTTATATTTTGTGTGTTAAGAGGAGAGAGTAAAGTAAGACAGAGGGAATAAAGTAGAGATAAAGGTGTTTCCATTTTAAGTAATGGGTCATCTTAGTTGGGACAAACCAAAAAGGAAAGTGAGTCATCTTCAATGGGACGGAGGGAGTATTTATATTAATGTGGGAGAGAGCTTTTTCCCCGAAAAGGAAATGTGATATCCTATGTGAAATAAACTAAAAAGGAAAATGAAACATTTATTATGGGACGGAGGAAGTACTATACTCCCTCCATCCACAAAAAATAAAGCACAATTATCATTTTTGGTCGTCCACAACAAATCGAGCACATTTATTTATGAAAAGTTTTCAACAAATAATAACCCCACACATCATTCCACTAACACTACTTCTCACTTACTTTTTCTCCGCCGTCGCTGCCTAGGCAGGGATCCGACATGCCCATACACGGCAAAAACCACTCACGCGCCGCCATGTACGCTATGCCTAAGAAAGTATGCCTCTTCTCTCTTACTTTTTTTCCCTTTTCTCTTACTTTACCAATTATACATTAAAACCCGTGTCATACACAAATTACTCTATTTTTTTTGGATGGAGGGAGTATAAAAATATGGCTCACACTCTACTAATTTTTTTTCTAACCATTTTCCATCATAAAAAAAATACAATTTTCTAAAACATGCATTGGTCAAATATCAAACATCTATTGGGAACCGAATGGAGTAATAATTTAGGATGCATGAGAAGTCGCTAATAAATATTATTCTCTCTGTCCCATAAAAATATGTGCACATTCAATTTTCATCCGTCCCATAAAATATGAGCATTTCCATTTATGGAGAGTTATTTCAAACTCATTATATATACACATTAATTTATTTACAACTTATGTCATTATAACCCACCATTATAACTCATTAAATACTAGTAATAATGTGGATCTTACTATTCACCAACATTATTTTAATAACCTTTCTCCTCCTTTTCCTTACTGGTCCAACTGTGCATTAATTCTTGTGTCAGTTCAAAGCGGATCGGATGGAATAAATCATTATTAAAAGTACTCCAAAATTTTTTGGAAGATCTTCGCTGAGAACTGCCGTGATTGCGGTCTAGTTCATTTTAGTAAATTTGTTAAATTTTCCAATTATGAATATGTCTGGATAATTTTTTATTTTTACTACTTCCTCCATCCCTCTACATGTAGTTTAGACGTTTACTTTAAACTCAAAAAGCAAAAGAAAAAAAATTAATTGATTATATAAAGGGACAATAAAATAGAAGAAAAAATATCATAAATAATTAAAAAGAAAGTAAATTAAGATAAATTAAGTGCGTTACTTTTTGCTATAAAAAACTTTGACTCAATCCAAAAGGTGATACAACTCAGCTACAATGTAAAATTAAGAAAGTCTCATCGTCAGGATCCATTGACTACGCTCGTACTAACAAATTTCAAATACATCACTAATAATCTAACACAACATTTTTGCGAATATTTATACGTGAAAGATGCTGGTGACACTAGAATAGAAGATATAGCTCAAGTATCACACAGCTACAGTACAAAATACTAGTGAAACAAACAACACAAAACAAAGGAACTTACTCCAATCAACATACCAACTAAATTAACCCTTACAACCACTAAAAAAAGTTAAAAAAAAAAAAAGGAGCTACAGCCGAATGAAAGAAAGGCCTTTTCTTTCATAACACATCATGTAACAACACTTGGCCATTTCCAACATCAACTCGGACGTCTCCTCGAGCAGCTCATCAGACGGCATCAGCAACGGCTCCTCGATTATGGCATCGAGGGTCGTGTCGAGGCGAAGCCGGGTCACTTGGATATATTGAGGTGGTGCAATCGCTGAAAATGGAGCTAGAGGTTTTGAGTGGAGAGATTTGGGAGGGATTGTTTGGATTGATGAGGAAGACATGGTGAATGTTCAAGTTTAAGTGTTTTATTTCTTTTGTTGTTTTTTCAAGAAGGTTGATACTACTTATATATGTGTAATGTGTGTGTAGTGGTGGCTTTAAGGTAACGTGGTGGAAACGCGTTGCTAAATTTATTTCAAGTATTGAATATTTTTTTTCCACGTAGGAAATTTGTGGCGAGTATTTGAGGATGAGTTTTAGGGCATAGACTGATCAGTTTAGGTCCTTTATTAAATTATTATTTATCCGCCTATCTCAGTTTAAGTGAGTCATAATTTTTTTGAGAGGTGTCTCATCCTAAACGGGACAATTTTTATTTTGGTAATAATTAATTTTTTCTAGACTCATATGTGTTGTACAATTTACTTTTACTATACATTACACCATCTGTTCCAGTGCGGATCACCTACTATTTATCCTACACCATCCTCTATTCCATCCCTCACAAACATAAGTAATGGACCTACCATCATATTTTATGTTTGTGAGGGGTGGAGTAGAGGATGGTGTAGGATAAGTAGTAGATGATCCCCTCCATGTCCCACCTCAATTAAATGTTGCAAGTTTCTTTTTTCATCCGTCCACAGTAAAATGTCTCATTTACATTTTACTACTTTTAGTGATAGATTCTATTTTCCACTAACTCATTTTACTCATTTTATTATAAATTACTTCCTTCGTCCCATTTTAGGAGTCCAAGTTGAGTTCAGCATGAGTTTTAAGAAAATGTAAAGGAAAATTGGTGAAAAAAGATAGTGGAATGTGAGTCCTATTTTTTCATATTTGTTTCATAATAAAATGTGAATGGTAAAAGTTTAGTGGAATGTGGAGCCTAATACCATTTATAGAATATTTCAACTGGGACTCCTATATGGGGACATCCAAAAATAGTAAACCGAGACTCCTAAAATGAGACGGAGAGAGTAATATATTAAAATACCTTCTACTTTGCGGTGGAATCACGATGCAACACTGGAGGGTGTAAAATCAATAAATAGAATGAAGAAGAAGAAGAAATAAGGCTTTCTTTCACTTTAATTAAGTTCGAAAAAAAATCTGAAGACATTGTTTGATAACCTTGTTTTATTACCAAAAAGTGCATATCAAGATAACGGATGTAAGTTTCCTTTTGATCTTAAGAGCATCCATAATATGTATGACTAACCATTAGTCTAGCACTAGAACTAACCAAAAATACCCCCTGCCACGTCACTAGAACTAACCATCGTACCTGCCACAACACTAAGACTAACCACTGTACAATAATAGCCTAGGACTAGGACTAACCGACGTCCTAACCAATAAAACAAATTCACAATTATAGAATTAAAAATTCGACTCGAGTACGGACAGAAAAAGTACAATAATAATTTCATTAAATAAAAAAAATTAACATAGTACAATTAAAATAAACGATTCAAACAAATTACATTATAGATATCAACGTGCACTCCTCCGCTCCCATAACTCTTCAATTATATATTTCTAGAGTTTAATATGGGCTTCTTATTGTTGAAGATAAGCAAATGCTTGGACCTTTTCGGGATCCCTATGAAGTATCCACATTCGTACATTGGCGGTGGCCACGCCGTGGCTTGGACCGACAACATCTTTATTGGCCCAATCAGTCAGTTTTGGACCTTCATGTTCGACAATCATGTTGTGCATGATAATACATGTGTACATGACATCAACAATGCAGTTTTGATACCACAACCGTGTTGGACCCTTCACTGCCACCCATCGAACCTGAAGCACGCCAAATGCCCGCTCCACATCCTTGCGTGCCGCATCGTGTCATTACTCAAAGTAAATCTTCTTTTGCTCTATTGGGAATCTGATCGTCTTCACAAACACGGGCCACCTAGGGTATATATCATCCGCCAAATAGTAGCTCATATCGTGCTGGTTTCGTTGACAACGAAACTGAGGGTCGGACCAACGCCGTTGCACTGCTCGTTGAAAAGGGGCGATGACTGGAGGACGTTGACGTCGTTGTTCGACCCGGCTACCCCAAATTACGCATGCTAAATCCATATCTGGTAATCAGCTACGGCTTCGAGGATCATCGTGGGATTTACGCCTTTGAAGTCGGTCGTGTACATCCCTTTTCAAGTGGTGGGGTAGTACTTCCATTCCCAATGCATACAATCTATGTTGCCCAACATCCGGAGAAACCCGTGCACCGACCCGTGCATATCCATTAGAGCCTGGCAGTCTTCGGGGGTAGGCTTCCGAAGATACCTCTCCCCGAATATGTGAATGATGCCCTGACAAAAATGCTGCAGACACTTGCGGCCAGTCATCTCGCCGATGTGAAGGTACTCGTAGAACATGTCGGCCGCGCCTCCGTATGCCAACTGCCTGATTGCAGTAGTGCACTTCTGTATAGGTGAGTGACCAGGTCTACCACTCGCATCCTTCGTGAACCTAAAATACTTGTACCGACGCTCTAAAGCGTTCACGATACTCATAAATAGTGGCCGGTGCATCCTAAAACGTCGCCGGAAAAAGTTATCCCAAACTGCGGCTGCTCAACGAAGTAGTCATCAAACAACCGTTGGAGGGAACCAAGGTGGTCCCAAGGTACTAGTTCTCGATGATGGATGAGTCGAGGAACCGCTGGCTGCTGCTGCTGGCACAAGTGTTCTTGCACCATCCGATTTGTCTTCCCGGGCGTATAGGCCCGCAACTCTTCGTTAATTAGCCGCGACTCGTCAGCATCCCCACCACTAGCAATTTTTTAATCCACAAATCAAATGAGAAATGTAGAGAGAAGGAAGAGAAACTCGTTAATACAATTGATGTAAATGAATGAAGTGCAACGAGACGCATATATAGTGTTTTTGTTTTTTTTTAAAAAAAAACAAAATTGGCGTTCGCCGATCGCTCACCAATCGCGTCCGCACAATATCGACGATCGGACGGACGAGCGACCGCTTGTCCGTCGCCCGCTAGCCGACTCCAATAGTGGACGAACGCGACGGACGAGCCGCTAGCCGGTCGCTCTTCCGTCCGTTCGTCCGCTATTGCGGATGCTCTAAGAAAAATTAGGCCATCCTGGTTGTTAATGGCAACTATATATATTGATTAAAATCCTAGTCCTTCCATCCACTAACAAGTGTCTCATTTTACTATTTTCGTCCGTCTATTAATAGATGTCTCATTTATTTTTTTACTGCTTTTTGTAATATTTTAATTTTCCACTAACTTTATTTCACTCACATTTTAATATAAAGCCAATATATAAAAGTAGGATCCACACTTGCTATTACATATTTTAAAACTCGTGCCCGGTCAAAATTTGTATTAGTGGACGGAGGGAGTAAGTTTATAAAGCAATATGGATTTTTTTAAATAGAAATTGGCTACTTAGGAATGTATATTTAAGATTTGTTTGTCATTATTTTATGAAACCAACAAGTTCATTATGATTATTTTCGAAGGCACACTCTTGAGTATACTATATACTAGTATTACTCAATTATATAATAAAGTAATATGATGCCAATTTTCATTGTTTAATAATTTACTAAAGAATTATTAAAGTATATAATTTAATTGGAGTACAATATATTCACTAATATAAATAATAAAAAATTTAGGATAAAGGCATTTCTGGAAAGTGGATGAGGTTCGAGGAAGAAACGGTGGAAATTGGTCGGAAAAGGTGGCGTTGTGCAGTCTCTTTCAATTTTGTATCGTCGTTTTCCGGCTAAACTCCAAAATACTTCTTTTTAAAGATCGATATCACAACATATTAATTATCACCTTTTTTGATTAATTTCAATTTAATTTCCCTGCCTTACACGGCGCACGTGATCTTGAATACATGGGATTGCGATATCTCTCTCTTTTCTTTGAATAAATTTATTTGATTGTGATTTCACTCAAATTGTACATACACATTTTTATTTTTATTTTTTTTTAATTTGAAGACGATGAGAGGGTTGCCCTGCCCAATGTTTGATTCAAAACATGAAGGGAGGGAGGGTAAACAATCTTTAGAAATGGGAATTGCAAATGGAAGATGGTTTAATGAATTTGTAGTAATTACACCAATATCAACCACTCAAGAGTATTCTTTTATGAATTGCAGCTGATGATACTCATTTGAAAATAATTTAATTCGAGCTAGATAATTAAATCAAATTTCCAAAAATTGCCTTTTTGCGCAAGTATGGAATTGACTGATAAACCGTCTAATAAATGTTTGTGCTTAATATTAGCTGTTGGTGACCTTAAAAGTCAAAAAGTCATTTTTTGTTTGTTCCCATAATTTATAGAGTTCAATTTACAATTTTATAATCCAGCTCTAGCAAGTTGTAAAGTGATGAATGAGATTGAGAGTAGAACGATCTAAATTGTATTGGACATTTTTTTCGATGCATTAGACAAGTTCAAAGCCAAATATGATGAACAATAAAAAAACCTACAAATTAAACACATGCAACACAAAGGTAACAAACATCAAAACAACAAGAAATAGAACCAAACTACCATCACCAAACAATTGACGAGCTAAAGGTTGCACATAACTAGAATACTAAAAAAATCTAAAGAACAAGCAAAACAACATATAAACAACACCAAAGCAACAAAAACCATCATCATAGCAACAACCAAGAGTAGCAGAAAAATCAGAAAAGCACACTGCCGGAGTGCACGACCAAAGGAAGGTAGAAACTACGAGAAATGGCACATACTAAGTTCTTGTCATTCGACATAATGTTTTTAACATTTCGAGGAGCAAAAATGTGCAAAACAACCTTCATATAGCAACACAACCTCGTACATTAGTAAATTTTATAAATTGAGTATACATCAATAACTAAGTACACAAGTCAAATATCTAATACTATAGTGTACGTGTCTAAGAGACATGATGAAACATTATTAAAAGCTGAAATCATGTAAAGATTTAATATAGCAACAAATCAAGATTATGAGGCTATGTTTAATATGTTCAACAACTCAATTGATACAATTCATCTAGCAGTTGAAATTTCTTCCAACTTTGAGACTCTAGAAAGCTGTTTTTTTTTTTTTTTTTTTTTAATTAAACAAGACGTACTTTTAGAAAAATAATAGACTTTTAAAAGGCACATTTTTTTAATTTTCTTCTTCCCTCGAGAGTAGGCAACTACTTATCCTTTCCTCCATGTTTTTTTGTAGGACAATCAACCTCATACGGCGTAAAATTAATAACTTCGTTTTCAACTTGTAACTTGCACACAAGGAATTTAGGCAAAGATCGCGACGCACGTCAAATTATCGTGCTCCAGCTTTGCCCTTAGGTTCAAGACTTGGTCCTAGCTTGGGTACGATTTGGAGCTCAGTTGTCCAAGGCCGAAAACCACAATTCCTTATTTAGTTAGGCATATGAAACAGCACCTTGACAACTTAGTACTACTAAAAATCACAATATTTAATTAGTTGAAAGTCAAACTACTTACAATATTTTCAGTTATATTATGGACCAAAGTTAGTGTCTTATCTTTATCTTGTTTTGATATTTTGTATATTTATGGGAAATTATATGATACTGAAATTGTTTGTTGATATTTCTACTAAAATTAAATAAAATAAACTAGAGAAAATTTTACGTACTACTAGTAGCTAGCGTACGCATATGGAAAAGACATACTGTAATAAATTTGTAGAATTCATGCTTGGATATGGAACTCCCACTTGTCACATGTAGGCTACCTGAGGTTGCCTTGATGCTAGGCTATATAGGTGTATGTCCTTGTCAATTTAATTTAGCCTTTTCAACTTCCACTTATGACTAAAAGTGAGTTTTTGACATTATAAGCTAGTTAGACTAGTCATTATAAATACTTTGCACAAAAATAAACACGCTTAAATTTGGGGACTAATTAAATGCAAAATTTAAATATTATACAAACAACAAATTATAACTTGAGTTGTTGTAAAATGTCAACAGATGACAAAATAACAACAACAAAAAATATCAACACAGTGTCAATGGTTGACGTTGTGTTGACATCAAAATCTTGAAATTTTACACTATATTGACACTATGTAAAAGAGTTTAGAGTTTATAAAATACATATATTTTATCACTACCCGTGCATTTGACAGTCTTAATTTTCTCTAAATGTTAACTAATTAATTAGTTTATTCAGCTATTTTATACTCCCTCCGTCTCATTAAATATGCAACATTTGTTTTTCAGCACATGATTTTATGTTGTGTTATTTTGTGAGTTAATGAAAAAGTGTAAAGTAAGAGAGAAGAAAAAGTTGAGAGGGTATTGTTTCTATTTTTAGAAACGTTTCATTTTTAATGAGACAGACCAGAAAGGAAAACGTTTTATTTCTAATTGGACAGATGGAGTATTAGTTATTTTTGGGTAAAATCGGTTAAACAAAACTCTACTAGTTTCTTTAATAAATAAAATAGTCAAATTAATAATATAATTTGGGTAGTGATCAAGCCTTAATTTTCTATTTGCACAAAATTGAACCAACTAGCTAGCTAGATACAAATCAGATTTTCTTCGTCAGTAGAACTCGATACAATTTCAACTCACACTCTATCGCTACTGACTCAATGCGTTGGTTTCTACTAGATAAATTACGATCCGGTCTTTAAAAGTAGGCATTTAAAATCATCGATACCGTTAAAAATGAGATCTATGGTGGTTCCCATCCATATCTACCATGTCAATGTGTCTACCTCTCATCACTTTGAGGTCACATCGCCAGTTTAATTGCAAAAGCAAGTTCGGCACAAAGTGCTAAAATCTATTGGATAACAATATTGACTCAATCTATATCCATATAAAAAAACTAATAGCAATAAATAATACTAATAAATAAATAAATAGCGGACATTATTGATCATCCATCTAAGTCTATAAATTTCAACCATTCTCTTCCCATCATTCATCAATTCATCATTCATCAATCAATCTTCATCTAAACTTTCTACTTCTCTCTTTCGAAAATCCTAAAAATGGCGAATGCCCGTCTAGCGAGATTCATGACCGAGGTGGCGCCACCGCAGTTTGTGAGCATAATGAGGAATAGGGCATCGAAGATGCTTGACACCATACATGAGGAGGAGAGAGAAGCAACAATCAAACTCTCCCTATCTCTGCCCTCATCTTCTCACTCTGCATCATCTGTCCATGCTCAACAACTCCTCAACAATGTTCATAAATCGTTGTCCCAATTCCATGAGTGAGCTCGTGTTTGCACACGGGCTCACTTTATGTGTATATGTGTATATGCCCGAGCATCGTAGCTAAGTGGCATTTTATTTCAACTCTAACTCTGTATGTGTTGTTGCTGCTTTTTTTTTCGGCTTTGGGAAATTGAATTATGGATCTAAATTTTGCAGCATATGGAATTTGGTTTGTATTTGTAATAGAATTAATTGAATATAGTTCACCTGTTTGACTGCTTTTATTGTTTCTTCTCTTGCAACCACCCAAGTTATGATATATTTATATATATTTCGTGTTAATATCATACTCAAATTAAACGTAAGAGGAAAAAATTAAAGAGTTAATTGTTGTAAATAACAAAAATACGTTGTAAGTAAGCTTTTAACTTTCAATCAAACAAAAAAGTAAGATTTTAACTACGAACTCTATTTTTAAAATAGCAAATTAAACATCGTTAGAGGGATTTATTTAAGGGTTGATATTGATTGACTTGTTGCACAATTTTCACCCCATTTTTTATTTCAACACGATTAAGTTAATATTCTTTATTTTTAATAAACAAACTATGGGTATTTTTTAACCATTTTACGATAAATATCACGAGTTACTAAAAATATTTAAATATTGTAATTGAAAGAAAAGAAGTGGTGTTTGTAGTTATAACAATTCATAATAGTAAAAATTACCATATAAATTTAGGTAAATTTGTATTATTGTGACCATTACTCTAAACATAAAGTGGATAACAAAAAAAAAAAAAAAAACGATGCTGGTCAACCTAAAAAATGAAAAAAAACGAATTTTCAAGCAACACAGCAGGTGTTAATCAAGAAACAAAGGGGTCAATTGCTTCTACTTTCCCAACATAAAAATAAACGGTGTTCATTCTGGAATTTGTTAAAATAATGAGATAATATAGAATAGGGCATATAAAAGGCGAGTTTTGACCTTCTTTTGAAATATTTATAAATTTTATCTTTATTTTAAAATATTTATTCAGTTATGGACCAATTTTAATATTCATGAAATAATTAATTCCTTCCGATGACCATTACACGTGAAAACGTATAGCTATCACTTATCACCATATTAATCAATCATTGATGCTTGCAGTTTTTTACAGTAAACCTGATTTCCTTTATGCTCTACAAAATTTACTTTATAGCACAAACAACGGTTACAACATTAATAATTTTGAATATAGCACAAACTAGACGTCCATCAATATATGATTCATATTCTTATCAATTAAATGTAAAGTAATGACCTTATAATCATAGTTTTACTAACATATATATACATACATATTACAAACAATTGAATTGCGTGCAATTACTATTAAAAATTAATATTGTCATTCCATATATCAAATTTATATAATGGGAAGTTTTGGAGGAGATAAAAATAATGACATTATGGAATTTTTTTTAGGAATGTGAAAAGATTTTTATAATACGAAAGGTTTAAGAAAGGATGAAGAAATATTCAAGAGCCATAGTGTATTCACCCTCCTCCAGTTTATTGTATTACATTTAATTCTTTTTATGCTGCCAATTAATTCCTCTCTTATAAACGTACACAAAAACATGATATATAGTGTGCGGCATGAAATACATTACATAGTGCATCTTAGGAAAAATATGACTAACGAGAGGACAAATATGATCGTCGCTGCTTTTCCATGGTATTTTAGTATGTTACGTTATTGGAATTCATCATTCTACCTTTCTGTTTATCTACATTTTTTATTTTATTTTTTTTGATAAAAAGAAAGGCTCAAACCATTCAACATGGTGAGGAGTACAAAACTTGAACAAAAACTACAACTCCCCAAAAGCAAAGAAACGCCACAAAACAACATACCAATCACCAGTGACGGATGCAGGAAATCAAACAAGCCGGGGCTGAAATTTTTAAAAATAAATGCTCCGTACTATTATTATTATTATTAAAATATTTAATTATAAATGTAATGTCCGCACAACTTTTACGACATATAAGATGATAACTGTTTTCGTAGTCCATGTCACTATTTATGTTTTTCGCATTAGATTCAACACTTGCAACATTAATTATTTGTTGGTTCACGATTGAATTCGGATTTGAAATAATACTATTAGTTGGGGCACTTGCAATTGAATATAATCAGTAAAATTCTTAGATAATACTCCCTCTGTCCCATTAAACTAAAATATTTATTTTTTGACATGATTTTTTGTAGTGTTGTTTTGTGAGTTAACGAAGAAAAAGTAAAGTAAGAGAGATGAAAAGTGAAAAAAATGTTGTTTCCATTATTAAAAAGATTTTCTTTTTTTGAGATAATTCAAAAAAGAAAAATATTTTATTTTTAATGAGACAAAAAGAATGAATATGAAATATATATTCACATACTAATCAATTTAGTTATTAATAGTCTAATACTCGCACTAATACAGTTAATTTTGCACAAATTCTAGTTCTACAAAAGTGGTGACAGTGCGGCTGCAAGTCTTACACGATGAAACATGATTTGGGTAAAAGACATCATTAGTTTTTTATAATCTGAAAGTAAAAGCAGCCCAACAATAAATATATGGCCCAAAATTAATAAGTCCAAGTCTTTTCTTCTCCAACCTAATTCAATATTACAGAATCAGCGGCGCTTGCAGTGGAACTCCCTTAGTATGGACGATTGGTGTGCACGGCTCGTTCTGGGGCGGAGGCCGGTCGGAGAGCGGTAGTATAAGGGGGAATTGGGGTTCGGTGCCGGCCTTGGCTCTATGTAGATCCGTCGCTGCCAATCACAACCAACAACCGCCGCAAACAAAGCCAGCCCAAAAGGAACACACGACAAACCAAAAACTACAGCAAAGTACCAAACATCCACGCCAAAGATGAAAAGCACAACTCACCAGATAAACTTCATTTGTGTCCCAACCGTCTTCTAGTTTTATGTAGGTCTTCGCATACTTGCTCGAAACCAAACATCTACATTTTTTAATTGCAAATACTTTTCATATTATTATGTTTCATTACTAAACTATACACTTTAGTATTTTCTTACGATGAGAATTGTCATAGAGAAGAAATTGGCTTTTCAAATTCTATTCGTTATGCTTCAAGTTCTAGGATTAGAATTAATCGGAAATCATTTTTTTGCATATCGATTATATATGCAAAACTTTGTTTTAGTTTTCAATGTAGTTATTACTCTTTAGCAATATTACATTTTATTTTCCATCACTTCATGCACTTTATATTTGTGATTATTATGTTACCCCTTTTTGCAATATTTGTATTCTTGCTATATGAAGAAACTGCTGAAGTTGGCGAGAAAGATAGAGAGAGTTGGCGGAGGAGAGGAAGAACATTACTTGAAGTCAAGTTGAGAGGATGAGCTAATATTTAATGAATTTTGTTAGATTTGTAATGCGATTATATAATTCATGAGGTTTCATACATTATTGTGTTTTTCAAGTGTATTGCATCGAGATATGTTAGTTTAATTGCACTTTTTTCTCACACTGTATATTCCTCTAATTGTTGAGAGGGACTTTGTTAATAAATAATTTCTATATTTTTTGATGTTGATACATAACAATTTAATGTTATTTAAGTTTTAATTGAAACGTGCATTCGCATGGGGTGATACTAGTTGACATAATAAGCAACTGGGGTATAGTTGTGAATCGTGATAGATGGCCCAGCCCATTTCAAGTTTAAATGGTCAGGTATTTACTAGCTTAAAAATGTGGAAATCAGGCCCAACTTCATACATAATCCATTAGATTTGATCCGTTAGAGTGTTGGTTACTTATAGTTGGGCCTGGTTATTTAAAAATCATAATATTTTTTCTTCATCCAGAGGATAGGGAATAGGTGGACCCCTACATAAAAATAGAAACATCAAAATTGATAGATCTGTATATAGCACAAGCTCAAAAGTAGCCCCACAAATCGGGTACATCTAATAGAAAGAGATCATAAACTAACTGTTAACTAAAATCATGGAGACAAAGCACTAACAAAATTTTGAACAATTCCTCATTTTAGGTTTTGAATTTGAGTCTTTCCTGCTATCTTTAAATTTATATTCATCTGTTTTTTAAAAGAAAAAAAATATTGTACAATAAAAAAAATTAATACTCTATTCATCTATCATTAAAAGAGCCATTTTGAGTCGACATAGATTTTAATAAATTGTTTAATTTTGTAAAGAAAAATAAATAAAAAAAGTGAACGGAATTAGAGACTCATTTAAAGTATTAGTTTTAGAGTCTCATTATTCACAAATCCAGTCTTAAAGCCCGAATTCTCCGATATTGTTTTAAAAAATTAATAAATTATGTACTCCCTCTGTCCCAAGATATTAGACCCATATACCATTTTGGGATGTCCCAACATACTTGAGCCATTTCTATTTATGGTAAAAATTTACTTTATTACCAACTCCATTTACACCATTAAACAACATCTCCTAAATTCCTGTGCCCAAAAGAAAGGGGTCTAATATCTTGGGACGAAGGGAGTATTTATTTTGATTTTCAAAAGTTTAAGTAATTAAATACTCCCTCCGTCCCACAAAAGATGTCACATTTCCTCTTTTGGAAAAAGATCCTCTCACATCAATTATAAAATTATATTTTTTCTCACCACTTAACACACAAAATAACATTTTCTAAAATCCCGTGTCATTTTCCAAGTGTGACATTGTGACATTTTCTCTAGGACGGAGGGAGTATAATTTTACTTACATGATTTCATTTTAGGTAATAGTTAACCTATTAGAGTTAGTGATATAGGGAGTTAGAGTATACCACAAAATTCACACCGCCTCCCTCCCCTCTCGCTTGTGCCACCCTATGCCGTTGCCAATTGTCGCCTTTTTTTTTATGAATTTTGTATTTCACAAAGTTTGTAATTATTTTCTTTTAAATACATGTTTGTATATCTAAAAAGGTGTAGTTGATTTTTTAAAAAAATCAAAATCACAATCGGGAGTGGATACCCGAGTTCAGTAATTGTGATAGGATAAACCTCCTATCGGGCTGACCGGCGTCCGTACATCGGCGATCGATAAATGTCTGTCGCGGGTAGAGATGCCCAAGGTTTTCGGTTCAGGCGGTTAACCGCGGAACCGTTACCGCCGGTTTCGGTTCCGAAATGGAACCGTGACAGTTTTTTTACGAACCGGAACAACCATATTTGGAACCATGGGCCGGTTCCGGTTCGAGATTTTAAGAACCGAAACCGTCACCGAACCGCCGGTTCCGGACGGTTCTGAACCGTCGGTTAACCGGCGGTTTCACGGTTCCGGTGAGGTATTCGAGGCGTCAGTTGTTGGTAGCCAAGGAGCGGCTTTTTCAGACGGTTTTTTGACCGGAACCGGCGGTTAACCGTGAAAACCGACAGTTAACCGGTGGTTCCGCCGGTTTTCTTCGAAATTCAAAATTTTTTATTTATTTTTTAATTTTGATTTTGAATTCAAATTGATCCATTCCCCCCTCCCCCATTTTTATCTATAAATACCGTCTTCTACCTCACATTCACCCCATTTCATGTTTTTTATTAATATTCCGACGATAATATTGATATTTTTGATTGATTTTATCAAATGATTACAATAGCTCCTACCTATAATGCTAATAAATAACTTAAAGAACAAGAAAACAAAGATATGGAAAAGATACGCAAATCCTTAATATAACTAACTAAATAATGCTTGTATCAAATTGGGTACCCCAAATCAGTTTCAGAGGTACCCCCTCCGTCCGACATTAGGAGTCTGGGTTGACCATTTTCATCCGTCCTACATTAGGAGTCCCGGTTAGACATTTCCATAAAAAGTGAAATAAAAATATTTATAAAATAAAACACTAAAAAGCACAAGTAAAAGCACATCCAAAGGATAAAGTAAATAATAATGCAAATGGGTCTCACATTCCATTATCACAGACTCCAATTATTACACACTCAAACATTTCTTAAAACCCGCATCCAACTTAGCCGGGACTCCTAATGCTGGACGGAGGGAGTATTATTTTTTAGAAATTTTGGGATCGGGTACCGCAAATTTTCGAATCGGATATCCGCGGGTATTCGATTTGACAGACCTACATATGATATTTTCCTTTTAAGCATTATGGGACTATATAGCCAAAAATCAGAATTCCTAGTTTGGAGTAGATAAGAAAATGCCAATTTATTTTTGAGGTATCGATATCGGAGTCCGATTAAGTCAGGTTGAGAAACTCACATAAGGTATTTGTTTATCCGAAAGTCATCGGGTCAAGTATTAGGTGACATGAATGTTTAACCAAATTTTCAGATTAGATATCTGATTTTTTTGGTCGAGTACTGATAAGGCTAATTTCATGCATTGGTTATGGGGTTAAATTCAACAGTCTCCTGGGTCTAACACAGGTTTTTAAGCCATGTGTGTAGAGGAAAATGCCAGATCCAGGAAGAATGAAGGAATTACCTGGTAAAGGAATCTGACAGGAAAAGTGAGTAGAAAAAAGGAAAAATCGCTAGATGGAGGAGAATTCTAGAAGAAGGCAGAAAGGAGAATTCAAAGAAAATTCTAGAAGCTCAACTCCATGCTTATAAATAAGAGCACGCAACACGCCTGAGGGCATTCATCATCCATTTTTGCTCTTAGCTCACTTCTCACACTCTACACACACATTAGGGGTACCAAACTCAGGGGGTTCGGGTTCGTATTAGCACCATCGTTGTGTACCACCGTCTCTGTGAGAGGCGAAGAAACAATTTATCGCTTTCTGTTTTTCATTTCTGTCTTGAATTCCCCGAGTCTTCGCTGTTCGAAGCTTTGCCTTATTTTGTTGGATCGTTGTTGAATTCGTACTAATTTAGCTATGTAAGTTTATGCTATGTTTTTGCACTTGATCTGAGTTATTTGAGTTGAATGGTGTTAAATTGTAGTTGATCGGTTGATTTTGGTTGGATCGGTGAAATCGGAGATGGGAATTGTTGTGGTTTGTTGTGGATGGCTTGGATCCAGAGTGGATAAAGCGTCCGATGCTTAGATCTGTTAAATTCCTGCATGGTTTTGAAGTTTAGTTCTTGTTTTCTTATTTGCCTCGTCTAGTAGTAGTAGATCTGTTTTATTTCCTTAGTTAAATCGTAATCTGATAGTTGATACGCCCGGATTTTGCACTGTTTTAAGGCCATTATTTGGTCCGTTTTTGTTATCAAAATCACTCTACGTGTCCATTATTTGCATATTCTATACATTTTGGTATTTTGACGTGTTTTGTGAGAAATGTGCATATTTGAGCCGAAAAGGGGAGTAAAAACGCATAGTCTGGAAATCTGGAGTCAGACGGCGACCAGCGACCGCCGCGAAGTTGTACGGCGACCGCCGGCGCCCGGCGGTCAGAGCTATGTGGCGGCCCGCCTCGGAAATTTACGCTAGGAGAAGAGTCTCGCCCGGCGACTGCCGGAGGACATGTGGCGGTCCGCCACCGAAGGGTCAGAATCTCTGGACTCCAACGCGGCGACCGCCGGCCAAGGTGCGGCGGCCCGCCGGAGAAAGGCGGCGAATCCGACCAGCCCTAGATTTGCTCCAAGATTTACCAAATTTTGAAGATCTTTTCCTTCTATGATGAGGAATAATCTTCCCCTATAAATAGGACCTCAAGCTTCATCAAAAGAGAGTTTTTTTTTTCCACACAACAAGAACACATTCATAGAGATCAAAAGCTAGAGTACTTCAATTGTGCAAGGAGTTGAAGAAGGATTTCAAGAACATCAAGAACGACAAGGATTCAACCTATGGGTTTTATTTGCTTTAGTTTTATGTTCAGATTGCTTTCCCTTCAATCTATGTTTTTAGTTTATTCAGTCATGTGTAACTAAACTCATAGGATTCTAGGGATGTGTTAGTAGCAACTTTGGTTATACAATTCCGTTTTCTATTTAATACCCGTTTTGTTTTTACTTTGTTTCTTCCCTAAGTTAATCATGATGCTTCATAATTGAGTGACACAATTATGTATGATTCAATACAACTTGCTTCATAACTGTGACAGAGTTCTAGCGAGTTAGATCCACTTAGTAGACACTACAGTTAGCTTCCTTTAATACGGCACTGTTAATTGAGAGTGAGGACTTTTCAAGGGTCTTAGGAGCTTTTTGGAGTTACGTGTTAGGATTGACAACCCTAATGTTAGTAATCAACGTTTGTATCGCATGAGCATAAGCTAGGTGACTCGTCCTTTCAAAGTATTAACTGTGCTAGGGTATTGTAGTTTGGAATTTGTATAACCATAAAAGTGAACGCACATCCCTGGAATTCCCCTTATCTCTATACTTTTCTCTCCGTGATTTGCTTGTTTTTAGTTGTTTACTGTTTTCAAAAAGTTACAAAAAAAATTCTTGTTTCTCCAGATAGTAATTGAGTTCTAGTAGAAGATAGACACTTTGTGTACATCTTCCCCGTGTTCGATACCCGGTACTAACCTTTTGCTATACTATACCTACTCTGTATACTTGCAGGTATTTATAGTGTAAATAAAAAGTGCATCAATAGTTTAATTCGACATGCTCTGTTTAGATATGTTGTTTACTCTGTTTTCTGCATTTTGTGATCGAGAATCGTTGGTGAAGATGAAGCTAGTTGTTAGTTAAATCCTTAGTTAGTTATTTGCAGCTTTTCATTCGTACTTTTGCTATTTTAGGAAATGGTCCCCATGGTTTGTTCTTCACCTGTCTAGGCATTTTAGAGAAAGTAATTCACTAGGTCTGGTAAATTTCGCCGCTGGAGTGTTGTTCTGTTTGCATCTCTGTTTTCGTCATACATGCCTTCGTTATGTTTTCCTAGGTCTTGTTAGAATAGATCATTTACATTTCCCGAGTCTAGTAGTTAAGTTCTCAACCCAAAGTTGCGTGGCAGCAGCCAAAACCCTTGTCCAAAGTCTCTTGAATGCTTTCTTACGCTTCCATCTCTGTGGGCTTCGATCCCTACTTCCTTATACTAGTTTTTAGTATTGTGGGTTGAGGGTTTTGAACGGCAGAAAAGATTGTTTGCCCAACGACCAACGGTTTCAAAGGTTCTCTGAGTTCCTAGACCTTGTGATCTAGCGGATTCTCTGGATCTGAGAAATTTGACCATTATTTCAAAAGCACACATCGACAACATCTTGTTCTACCGCTTCAAGTACCTGATGGTAAATGATCCGTCAACCCTAACCAAGACTCAAAGCTCCGTTGAGTCATTGACAATCATGCCCATGTAGTGAAGGGGCTTAAGCCCTATTAAGATATACTCCCACGATCCCATTAGAAATCAAACATTTACTTTTAGCACGAGTATTTTATGTAGTGTTGTTTTATAAGTTAATAAACATAGAATAAAGTAAGAGAGATGAAAAACTAGAGATGATGTTGCTTCCATTTTAGAAAACGTTTCATCTTTAGTTGGACAATCGAAGAAGGAAAACATTTCATTTTTAATAGGATAGATTGAGTACTACATTCATCCCATAAAAATAGAAACTCTTTTCATTTTGATTGTTCCAGAAAAGTATCCAATTAAATTTTCAATAACTTTCTTTCATTCTAATAAGATGGATTCATTCTAACAATACTTCAATCACTTTTTATTTTTATTTTTTTCTACTAACTCATATTAATATTTTAAGACTATCTATATTTATTAAACGGAGGGAGTATAACTTTATTAAACTTACGTTATTTAGTGTTGATTGATGTGTGAAATTCTCTATCATCTTTAAAGAATTTACAATACTATAAATATTCTCTCAGATTGCTAAACTCAAAATTAGTAGATAAGCTCATATCAAAATAATTTTTTGCATTCGCTCTGTTGAGAATACACACCTCGACCAACAAATATTAGAATAAGAGAGTGGACTAGCTTGTTAAGTGAATACGAAATTGTGACATAATCTGATCAATTTTATATTTTCTCAATATTAATCTAAATTGTTCAGAAATTTATGAACTCACATAAATTTAGCGGAAAAGGAATATTAATAAAAAAGAAATTTTATTCTGAATTAGGATGGCCAATTCATTGTTGCGCCGAATGTAGCATACCAAACTTTTAAAAAGTCACATATATTCAATAAAGTTATGTTACTTTATTTCGGAACTTTTTGACCGACATTAAAAGCCATATTAATATTTCAATTTAAGTATTTTAAATTATCTGGTTGTTCTTCAGTTGTGGCCTTGATAATTTTGTCGGCCTTAGTCAAAAACTTAATATTATGTCGTAATATACTTTCGGCACGCGAAATAAAGTTGTTTTTTCAATCATTTTTACTATTGTTTTCATACAATCATTTAAATTGAATATCTAACACACCGTTGACAAATTAATCTTTTAGCTGCCATTTGTTTTTATAGTTTTGTAATAGTTAACAATACATAATTATTGGCAACTATATCGCTCAAGTTCATTTTCTAGTAAAAGTAGAACTTTTAAACAAAATTTTGATTTGCAATGCACAATATCATAAATTTACTTTATTTAATTTGAGTTTTATATTAGTGCAGGAAAATTTCATAAAGATATGTACCACCATATTTGATATGAGATTATCCAAACTGACATTCACTACAAAAAAAAAAATCATCATACATAAACCAGCCATTAATTTATTACAACATCTACTACAACCAACATTTTCTTACAATAATTCAATCTTACATATCAAAATCCTCAAAGTATCACCATCACATTGGAGGCGATGGCGATTGCTTAATGGTTCTGAACTCTACATTCCACTAAATTAAAGACGTTCATGATTGATCACTAGATGTCACTCTTCATACCTCCACATCCGACTCAAGCCACCAAAAGATACTCAACGGCACGAAACATCTAGAGAGGTAAACGTTGTCCAAGCATCCTAAGATAACGACATCGAAGATTATTCTCAAGATAGTCATGATAAAATAATCTATCAATGCATGATTAAACTCTACATCACGCAACTGCCAATAGCCTTGGTAGTGGACAATATAACTTTAAAGTAGATTAATGGAGTATGACATAGATAAAAAAGTAGGAGAGAGAATGTTTATAACAACTCGCCTGAAGAGCGACAAAGGCCTTTTCCGCAATGTACTTGTGTAAGAGTGAGGCTCCCCGTTGTTGTAGCTTGTCCGGATGCAAGCACAAAACGGATTTTTGATACGCTTTCTTAACCTGCGAGCTCTCCATTAAATTCATTAGAGGTATTGCGATCCATCCACTATTGGGCCATAGAATCTGAAGATGCCAACACGGTAATATTAGGTTTTGATAGTAATTTAAAAAATTGAAATTAAAGATCATATTTGTTGTCGTCTCACATGATGTAGGGAAGATAATAGCAACCGGATGTCGGATTCCTTGCCGGTCAACCAAAGCCTTATCTTCTCATCGAGTATGCTCATGTCATCTTCTAATAGAGAGCTATCCTCAACTTGATTTGATGAAATAAACCAAGATTAAATAGAGCCGAAAAATCCAACCAATATAAAAAATAACATGAAAATCAGTTAATTAACTATTTACCTAACTAACGAACTAACTAACCAACCTTGTTTAATTGGTTTCTCTTGAGAAGAATATTTGTGAATCCTATCCTTGGCCCATGCGATGGCTTCATCGACATCGGTGGATTCGTATGCAGTGTCTCGGCTACATGAATCAAGCTCTATCACGTACGAGCTCATCAACTCATCTTCATCTATTTTTATTTCCATTTCCATTTCCATTTCTTCATCGATTATTTCGCAGCTCTCTGCGTTTGATATCGCAGATGATGGTGAGTTGAACTGTACGTCGTCGTTTTCAGTCACTCTGAATTTCATTTGCTCAATATCAAGATTTTCTTCGATTTCTTTGGATCCCCATAATTTCTCTAGAAACTCATTTTCACAATCCATGTTGGAAAACAGTGGCTGTTTTTTGTGATGTGAATCCCACTTAGTCTTGATGTTTATTGGCCTAAATATGTGCATAAAGTTAGTATCATACATTTATCTAAATCTAAGTATATCATATAGTCAAAGTAGGGTTGAATAAAAGAATATATGTACACATCTTGTTTATATTAATTCGACGTGTTTTCTAATAATTGTCTCTAATTGAAAAAGTAAAGCAATTTCGAGACCAAAAAATCAAAATTTTAGATTGATTATCCAACATGCTAACCGGAGTTCATTTGTTTTTTTTTACATAAAAAGAAATAATTGGGATAGCCCGGAACAGAATATTACTCAAATACCTTGTGACGAATGGATTAATATTTTGTCAAAAAAAAAGACTAATTTCATGTAATAGAAAAAGTAGTACTCCGTAGTATAATTTTTACTACTTCCGTCCACCATTTATAGTCATATTTTTACTCGGCACAAATTTTAAGAAATTGTTTGATTTTGTAATGAAAAATGAAAAAAATTAGTTAGTAGAATATAGGTCCCAATTCATTTTATAACCGAATGCGAGTGTAACTGGTTAGTTGAATGAAGGGTCCATATACCTAAAATGAAAAAAAAACAAATTAGACTTTAAATCACGAAAATCTCAAAATTTTAAAATGAGACTTTAAATCGCGGGCAGCACACACCTGAGCTTGGAAGCTAATAAGGAAACGTCGTCGGATACGGGAAAGCGGACAGGGCTGAGCTCCTCGGAGCTCAGCACCGACGACGAATTCGTCTTCGACCTCGACCTCCAGCTCATCATCTTCGTGGCGTCCCATCCGAAAATGTCGCTGAAAAAGCCACTCCTTTGGCGGCTGCTACGATCAATACTAACCTGCTGCAAAGATGGAATATCGAAAAGGGGCAAATTCCGGCCCCTCCGCCTCACCAGCTGCGCCGCCGCCGATGCCGGTTTCTCAGTCGGCCAAAATATGTCGTCGTAGAAGCAACTGGCGGCGGAGAGGTGGTGGGAGAATATGCTGCGGGGAGCGCCCCCGAAGACGTCGGTGAACCTGTCGTCGGAGACGCCGATGTTGGCGGCGGGCCGCTGTATTTCCGATCTCAATCGCCGGAGATCCTCCATTTTCTTGTTAGTGTGATTTGATTGGTATCAATTTACATGATTGTGTTTCCTTTAAATAGACAGTTTTTTTTGTAGTTTTGTAATTTCCACCGTTATTTGGCCTTTCATTTGTTGAGCTGTAGACACGTTGGAATAAAGGAGGATTCACTTCTAGAGTGCGGGATGAGTTGTTATTGGCTCGATCTGTTAACGATCCAACCCGTTAAAGCAGATGCAAACACGGCCTTTAAGAAAATCTAAAATCCGAATATGAACTCAAACATGATTCGGATACTACGTACGAACCAGGATGTATTCTTTATGGGACCGACCCAATAAGAAATCGACGGTTTCGTGTTGGGTTAGGTCTGGTTATTCGTTGATAAATAAAATTATTATTTTAATTATTTTTAATAATTAAAAAAATGTTAAATATTACTTTTATTATTTAAATTTAAACTATGACAAATTTTAATCATGTTGTAATTGGTTTTAATTGTGTAATTTCTTATTTTATCGTATAATTTCAAGTTTTAATCATGTAAATATCATGTTATGATCGTTATCATGTCGTGTCAAGCTAAACTATATAGTAACTCACTAATATTGACAATAGGTCTGATCTTTTTTTGCATGAGAGGATAACTTGTACGAAGTTTTTAAATTGAAACTCGATAAGAATTAAATGATTTTGAGATTTTTATTTGACAACACTCAATCCTATTTAATCCTATTTATACTTTATACATTTTGACTTGGGGAAATACCATAACATGCCAGCAATGCAAGTGGCACCGTAGCAGTTCACGCCGAAGCAAAGATTCATCATATCCAATTTTACGTAGTTTTTGAAAGCGTTATGACTTCCATCGTATCACATTCATAGTCATAGATATGATCCTAGGGTTAGGACGGTAGGACCGTAAGATAGTACTAGTTGATGGTGGAATATTCTTGATTGTTTTCATTCGTCGTAGTCACATATTTTCATTTAGGCCATCGTATCACATTCATAGTCATAGATATGATCCTAGGGTTAGGACGGTAGGACCGTAAGATAGTACTAGTTGATGGTGGAATATTCTTGATTGTTTTCATTCGTCGTAGTCACATATTTTCATTTAGGTTATCCTATATTAAAAGTCGTATTTCACTTTTATCATAAATAATACTCCCTTCGTTCCATAGTAATGAAAATGTTTCTTTTTGGCACGGAGATTAAGAAAAATTGTGTTAGGTGAGTTAAGTAAAGGGAGAATAAAGTGGAAAATAAAAAAGGTGGAGAGATGAAGAGAGAAAAAAGTAAGAGAGAGTAAAGTAGGTGTGAAAAAATATGTTGACTTTTACTAAATAGAGAAATAACTCTATTACTATAGAACGTACCAAAATGGCAAAATGACTCTATTACTATGCAACGGAGGTAGTAAGTAAGTCTCATATTCCACTAACTCACTTCACTCCCATTATTAAAAAACCAATATAAAAAGTGGATCACATATTCCAATAACTTTTCTAATCCACTATTCATTACATTTCTTAAAATCTACCACACCAAATGTGATTTCTATTGTAGAACGGAGGGAGTATCTATGTTAAGACCCTATTTCATTTTCATTATTGTTGTGTTTAATTCTTAAGCAAAGATTCACTCTATCCATTCTTGATTTCTCCCTCCGTCTCTAATAATTTATCACTATTTGAGTTGACACGAGTTTTATAAAATGTAAATAAAAAGTGGGTTGAAAAAGTTAGTGGAATGTGGGTCGTACTTTCATGGAGTATATTAGTTTTACTCCATAATAAAATGTGAGTGGAAATCAGTTAATGGAATATGAGGCTCATTATAAAAAATAGTAAACTTAAAAGGAGACAAAATTTTGGGGACGAACGGGAATGAAAATAAGTGACAAATTTTCAAGGATTGAGGGAGTATTTGATATTTATGTTAGAGCATCCCCATCCGTGCTCTTAGCTAAGAGCATGGAGGTGGGCCTGGACCCACTTTTACTCCTTGTCCTTAGCTAAGAGCACAACACCCACATCCATGCTCTTAGCTAAGGACAAGCTCAAGGGTCTCACCATTCTATTATTCAATTTAAATACTCTAATTATTAAAAACATTTCTACATTATAAAAATACATTAAAAAAAATTACATAATTAAAATACTAAAAAATAAAAATACATAATTAAAATCCTAGAAAATAAAAAATACATAATTAAAATCCTACATATTGAAAATTACACACGTGGAAGACTAGTCATCTATCCCCAATTGCCTCTTGAGACCCCGGATCATTTGCTTATGTGTTGCAAGTTGATCCGGAGTCATCCGAGACGTATCTCATATAGAGTTGACTCAAGATGGCCCACAACGTGTTGTTCGGGGGTGGAGGAGGCACAAAGGGAGCGGGGGCGGCGGGGACGGATGGAGTCGAGGCGCGACAGCGGGGACGGTTGGCCGCCGCCTTCTTCCTTCCTTGCGGGCGGGCACTGCTCGGGCCAGCGTCGTGCTACCCAAGTTAGCTCTGGCAAGCTGGGTAGCCACATCATCGGAGGCGCCGTCGGATAGGGCAACCGATCTGGACCGTTTGCTGGAGGAGCTGGAGGAGGATGCTACTATGCCGCCCCTATACTTCGGATGTTGGCGCCCCTCCTGCCAACAATCGAGGTACTTGAACGGTTTGAACTCCTCCCGTTGGTATGCCGCCAAGGCGGCAGTGATGATGTCGAGCTTGTTTGTGCCGCTCCCCGCCGACCGCTCTTCCTGGAGGTAAATCCCCTGGAACTTCCCGATTGTCTCGTTGCATCTGTAGATGCAATTGCGAACCATACTATCATTGCGATAGATGGTTCGCGCCGGCCGGGTTTCATTGTAGAGGCGGGTGATGCGCCACCAATACGTATCCCCGGTTTGGTTCGTGCCGACGTCCGGATCTTCGGAGACTGCCAAGTAGGCTTTGAACATCGCCATCATCTCACCCGGAGTGTACGGGGTGCGGGTGCCACGAACAGGAGGAGTATGAACAGAAGTAGGAGTAGGAGTAGAGCTACTGCTCCCTCCCGATCCGGGTTCGGGTGCCCACTCGAACCCGGGGGCGTTTTGGTCGTGCAACGGGTAAGGACGGTAGCCACCCGGAGCTTGCGAACCTTGGGTTTGAGGAGGGGCCGTAAATTGGCTTTCCGGACTATATCCGGCCTCGGAGTCGAACCAATCGTGGTTCCAACCGCAATTGCCGGAGGGGTGATCGCCGGAGCCGGACATTGTGTAGTGTGGTGGGAATTTAGATTGCAGAGTATGAGGAAAAAATATGAGAGAATGTAGATGAATGTTGATAGAATAGATGAGAATGTGATTTTTTTTTTTTTTGTTGAAGTGGGGGTATTTATAGATGAAAATGTGAATTTTGGGGGAAAAAAATTGAAAAATAAATTAAAAGTGGTTAGAAAATGGATATAATTTTTTGGGAAGTGGGAAAATATTTTTTTTTATTTAAAAACATTTTTTTAAATAAATTTCTAATTTTTAAAAAATAAAAAAATAAAAAAACGAATTTGCCAATGGCTATGCCGTTGGCCAATCAGAGCGTGCCACGTAGGGCTGCTCAACGACACGGACGTGCTCTTAGCTAAGAGCAGCGCCGTGCCGCTGGCACGGACGGACGAGCTCCAGCGGCGGACGGACGAGCTCTGTAGCGGCACGGACGGACGAGCACCAAAATTCTCACCGCTGCGGATGCTCTTAAGACCCTACTCCCCACGGCCCACAAAAATATGCACTCTTCCATTTTTAGTCCATCCCATAAGATATGCACTTTCTAATTTTGGTAAATCTCTTTTCTCTAATGAGGTGAGACTCATTCTCCACTAACAATACTTTATTTACTTTTTCTCTCTACATCTCTCTTACTTTACTAATTTTACATTAAAACACGTGCCGTCCCCAAAGTACATATTCTTTGAAGACGGAGAGAGTATTTTATTTTAATTTTTCATAAACTAATAAATAAATAATGACTTGTGCTCAATCTAATATAGAGATTGAGAAATAATAATAATTTTCAAAATCTTGGACTTAAACAAAAATTGTAATATATTATATTTTATATTATTCTTTTTCTTAATTTACTCTTTCTCCACTTTAACTATTTATTACTACTATTATGTATCCAAAATAAATGCAGAAAATGAAACGGCTATTAACATGGAATGGAGGTAGTACTTTTAAATCTTTTTATGAAAGTAAAGAATTTTAGTTTACTAACTATAATAAAAAAATTTGACCTACAATTTTTTTTTTTTTATTTTAGCTCTTGTCTACAAAATTTAGTCTACTAATGTTCATGGTAAATTTATCTCTCCAATGATATAATCCTAATATTTATTAATAATCTTTTAATTATTATTTTTTATTTCTCTTATACTTTTATCCAATTTACATTGAAATATTGACTGAACTTATTTTAACACAATTAATACCCGCAAGTGTACGGGGCTAGTGTAGCAATTAGCAAGCAAGAGTATCGTACCACAGAGACAAAATTGTATCAACTCAAGTACCACGAACAAATTTCGACTACTATCTAGACAATCCAAAGAGAAATGGTTTTGTTCTAACGCTACTATAAGCATAAAACAATGAAAAAGAAATTAAAAGTAACAAGAGGGAATAAACACAAGTGAAAAGCTACCACAAAGAGGAGAGTAGAGTTTTGGATCCAATTACAATGGAATTGTATTATGATTGATTCAGCAACTTCGATTACCCATTTTATGTCTCTAGGATTACTAGGAAAGTCGCTAGTCTAGGTTGAGCCCCCTCGCGAGTGTACTCACCCCGTTGATTAACCCTTAATATCGAAGTCTCCTTCTAATATGTTTAGATTAACTCCATAGAACAAAAGACCCAAGCCCTCACTAAGGTTCCCCTCTCTCGAGTGTAGATTATCAAAGCGATGCTCACTCTTTTATCAAACCTAGATAGGTATCTCTCGATTACAACTATAAAGGTAAACAAATCCAATTGGTAGCTAAGCAATTAAATTGAAAAGGCACAAAAATGAACAAAGGAATAACAAGAGCTAAGCAATCAAAAGAAGTCTTTGAATTAATCAGAAACATCCATTGTAGTCTTCACCAAAACTTCACAATAAAAAATTTAGCTACTCACGTTCTTCATGAAAACCAAAACAATGGATTCAATCAAATACATCAAAGAAAGCAAATAAATACTCATGTGGAATGATTCTATTGATTAGAGACTCAAATCTTTCGATTTGTAGTCTTCAATCTTCAAATCTCTCTTCAAAGTGCTCTTGGGGAAGTGTCGAGTGTGTGGTAGGCGGTGGAATTGTTGAATTATAAAACCTAGATCCCCTTTTTCTTCTCTTCTTCGAAAATCGTGTAAACAGCGAAACACGCTCGCTGATTAGACGGACCCGACCAGGTGGATTAATGAACTGAAAACTCACCCGGCCGGGTGACACTTTTAGGCCCCTCGCTGGACTGCGAATTAGTACCCGACCGGGTATAGTTTTGTCTCTATAAATCCACCTGGCCGGGTGATATTTTCTGTCTCCTTGCTGCCCTCTTAGCTTCCCCAATCGATTTTTCACCTTCTTTTATCTGTTTTTGCCTAAAATACTCAACAAACAATAAAACCCAAAATGATAGAATAAATGGCTAGGATTAGACAATCTCGAGTGAAAACTCGGCATTTAGTACTTGAACAAGCCAATTAAACCGACGAAAACATGAGTTTGAAGAGTGTCCACTATAAGTGAGCCGCAGCCGGGCCACGGGAGAGCCGCGAGCCGCGGCTCCCTATAGTGATGGGGATGGGCAGCCGCGGGGGGGGGGGGGGGGGGGGGGGGGGGAGGGCTGCCCACGAGAGCGCCACGATCGTGGCCCAGCCGCGGCTCTTGGGCGGGAGCCGTGGCTCTCCTATTGCAGCGGCCACGGGCCGCGGCTCTCCATATTTTCTGATTTTTTTTTTAATCTATAAGTATACACATTTTTTTACCTCATTCCTACACAAATTTTATAAATATACCCATTTTTAATTAAAATACACAAAATGAAAAAAAAATAAATTATTTGGTGGCTTGGGCATGTCCACTATAGTGGAAAACATGGGCGTTGGTGGCCCGACCACGATTTTGTGGCCTGACCACACTTTGTGGCTTGGCCCGGCCAACTATAGTGGACACCCTAACACCAAAACTATTACTCTCTCCGTCTCATTCTAAGTACATAAGTGGAGAAAAAATAAAATAAAAGAGAGAAAAGGTAAAGAGAGTGACAAATCTAATTTAAGAAATATAGTACTTTCCTGTCCTTGAAAATTTGTGACTTATTTCTTTTTTCGTCCGTCCCTAAAAATTTGTCACTTTTACTTTTACTCCCTCCGTCCCCCATTAAGAGTCACACTTTTCCATTTCGGTCCATCCCCAATTAAGAGTCACACTTCATTTTTACCATAAATAGTAAGTAGGTCTCACATTCCACTAACTCAATTCACTCACATTTTATTATAAAACCAATATAAAAAAATGGGTCCCACATTCCACTAACTTTTTCAACCAACTTTTCTTTACATTTCTTAAAACCCGTGTCCGGTCAAAGAGTGACTCCTAATAGGGGACGGAGGGAGTATCATTTTTGGGCAGTGGACCACATACTCCACCAACTCATCTCCACTCACATTTTATTATAAAATCAATATATAAAAGTAGGACACACATACCACTAACTTTTTCAACTCACTATATATTACATTTCTTAAAATCCGTACCGAATCAAATGGTGATAAATTATAAGGGACGGAAGGAGTATATTACTTATCAGACATTCCAAAAGGTAAAGTATGCCATTTAAATTGGGCGAGGGAGTGTTAGATGTAGGAAGCACAGTCTAACAGTAACAAGCATAGAATTTCGGTAGAATTTCCGACAAAAAAATTACCTAACTTTGTCATATTTTCAACCCTATCAAATCTTATGTTAGGGCATCCAACGAAACCTAGTACTTAATTTTTTAATTTGATTGACCCTACACTAACCGTACGCTGAACAAATTATGTAATGAACATGCATTCTACGGAATATATAACATATACTCCACTACCACTACTATTTAGTTAAGTGACAACGAAGCTAATGCCAAACTTTACACTAAATGGTTACTGCATGATGTTTAAATAATATTTGGTTTAAATTTTAATGAGATGTACTTGTATATATATGCTTATTTCGAGTTGTGATATATGTATGCATAACTCAATTTTAATGTCAAACGGCACGATAAAAAATGATGGTTATTTTTAAAAAATACAAAGATCATTTTTAGATCGTTTAGAAAATTTAAATTTTAAAAATAGAAATAACTTCAAATGATAAAAAATTGACTTCTGTATTTTTCAAATCCAAACTTTCTAAATGAACTAAAACAATCTATAAATAACCTATGTGTAAATTAAAAGTGACCTTCCGTGTTTCGGTGATGTGGTTTGATTTTAAGATTTCAGTTTTCTTTTGATCAATTTGGTTTATTTCTTCTTTGTAATCACTTTAAAGTTTTCTATCTTTAAATTAGCCCATAAGTACTACTATCTCCGTCATCTAATAAGAATCAAATTTTACAATTTCAATCTGTTCCACAATGAGAGTCATATTTCACTTTTATCATAAATGATAAGTAGGTCTCGCATTCCACTAACTTATTTCACTCACATTTAATTATAAAACTAATATATATATATATTTATATATATATAGGATTGTGTTAAAAATGACAACACCTCTTAAAGTAACACCATACCACCATTCCTAGCCAATCATTTGTACATGTGGACGAATAATAAGCTGCCATGTGGCAATCAAAAAAATTGCTCAAGGGTAAATTTTCACGGACTGCAATATCCAATACACTAGACTGCAATTTTTCCCGACTGCAATATCCAATACGCTAGACTGCAATCTATAGATTGCAGTCTAGCGTTTATACTATTGCTGTCTAGCATATATTGCAGTCTAGCGTGGTGTCACAGTATCATTTTAAGAGTGTTGTCATTTTAACGCACCCCTATATATATATATATATATATATATATATATATGTGGGTCTCGGAGTCCACTAACTTATTCAATCCAATTTTTTTTTATTTCTTAAAACCGATGCCCACATCAAATATAATTCTTATTGTGGGACGGAAGTAATAAGTAATAAGCTCCAAGCTTGGGCTCACAAAATCAGACAGAGATTATTAAAAATCAATATATATACGTCACTGATTTTTTATTTTATTTCTTTTGGCACTATTTTTTTATTATATTTATATTTTTATGTTTATTTCACTTTTATATTCATAAAAGATGTTACAAATGAAGAAAATAGGTGAGTGAGCCCATCGGGTAGCGAGCACATGGGAACTAAGGGATATGCTTATATACCATGTTCCTCTATCTTCGATTCTCTTTTGTTTTTTCCTTCTTGTACAAAGGTGAAAGATGAACTTTAATAATGAAGAAAAGTTAATAATAAAACAAGGAAGATAGATCAAGATAAACAGAAGAAGTATTAACATTATTTTGGAACGTTTTTTTTAGTAAATAAATCACATGGAAAATTGGCCAATGACAATTGTCCAAAAATCTGTATAATTGAAAAGATATTTTGCTATGGGTCCTGCCTATATAGATATTTATAAAGTTGAGTCATCTAATTTGCTTTATTTTGAGAGCATATGTATTTGATCAAATTTTCTTTGTACATAAATTATTTAAAGCGTATGTATTTTATTAAACTATTGATACGACGTTTAAATAAAATAAAATGGAGGGAGCATTAATTTTTAGGTGTTCTTAATAGGGCTGGCTAAATATACAGAAATACCGAAATATCGCACTTACCGTAACGAAAATACCGAATTTGCGGTAAACCGCAAGTTGCGGTATGGTATGATACCTTACTGATTTATTTCGGTAAGGAGGTAAATGTATAGATTTTCGTATGCCGCGGTATACCGCATATATAGTATTTGCCAAATATTTGGTATATATATTATTTTTATAAATTATATAAAAATTGTTGAAAAGTTAAAATCTCTAACTCTACTTTCACATTTTAGTTCCTCTACCCCAACTCTAAACACACTTACGCATAGATGCAAATCCAGTGTACTGTAATTTGATTGTTGAAGTTTTGTGGATTTGAACTTTTTGAATCAGATTTGATTGTGGTGTAGTTTTAATGTTTTAAACATTATTTAAATAGATGATATTTTATTTTATATATTTGGTTATAAAATATGATTTTTTTGGTATGAAACACAGGTATAACGGTATGCCATACCTTATTTTGGTATACCGTACTCGGTATGCCATACATCATTTCGGTATACCATAAAAGTGCTGTATACCGAAATGATGTATGGCATACCGAGTACGGTATACCAAAATAAGGTATGAAATACCGCATAAACGGTATGGTACGGTATTGGAAAATTCAAATACGGTATACCAAAAAATTCGGTAAGGTATTGGTATGATATTTTCTCATACCGCAATTTGCGGTACGGTATGCGGTATGACATTCTCGGTGCGGTATACCGTAAAATGCCACCCCACTTCTCAAAATAACTCGACCTATTTATCTATGCCATGGGTTCAATTTATTATTCGTCAAAAACTGATTCCGAGTATTTAAACGTTAAAACTGATTCCTGAGTATTTTATTTTGTTTCTTAATTCAAGTACATGCAAGTACAGAAGAATTATAAAGATGATATGCCAATAAATTAGATCGAAAATGCAAATGGGAAATAGATGACAAATGTGTAGGACAACAGTAATATTAAATAAAAAAAATAGAAAAGCATCAATATGATTGAGAAGAAATATCCTAGGTTACACGCGGAGACACCCAATCATGTAATGAATATCTTGAACATGAATAGTTGGATAAAAAAGAAGTTTCCTATTTTCATTGCACATTGGATACATATTATATACTCCAGAAGAGTACGCACTTTTACCTTTTTAATTCGTTACTCCATTCATCTACGAATAGGAGTCTCGTTTTTCAATTTTAGTCCGTCCTTAAATAGGAATCCCAATTCACTTTTACCATAAATGATAATAGAGTCTCATCTTCCACTAACTTATTCCCCTCACATTTCATTTAAAACTAATATATACAAATATGACCTCTCTATTACACTAACTTTTTTCCACTCACTTTTCTTAATATTCCTTAAATCCCGTTCCGCCAAGAAATTAGACTCCTAATGGCGGACAGAGGGAGTATATAATAAGGGTATGCATTTTTCAATTTTAGAAACTCTTTTTTATCTAATGAAGTGGGACTCATTCTCCACTAACTATACTTTAATTATTTTTTCTTTCTATCTCTCTTTTACTTTATCAATCATGCATTAAAATTAGTGTCCAACTAAAAATTTATACTCTTATGGGATATGGAGGGAGGATGATTTTACTTATCAAGATATTATTAATTGGACACGACAACTAATGTTAGAATCTAAAGGCAGTCAAATCATTTTGATCAGGTCGTACTAGTGACATATTATTTAATTTTGCAAAATGAAATGATATTTGACATATCTATGTTCTAAGTAGATGATCATGTTATATTCTATTTATCTAAACCGATTCTAAATAAGGGTGAAATAATCAATTAAAGTTAATCACAGTGATCGAGCTATAAGATTAATAAATATGTGTGTTAATTAATCACATATTGGCTTTAGAGCCTTCATTAAACTTGTTTTTAAGAGGCTAAAATTATTACATGTAATAATTAATGTGCAATGAATGGGCTGTAAAGCTCACACATAAGCACGTGCGCGCTGCCGCTGCCCATCCGGCCTCGCCTCGACGAGGTTGCGTGCTAGGTTCCGTGGTCACGAGTCGTGGTCACGGTCGCCTGCCAGGAGTACTCGTGGGCTTGTGAAAATGATAATAAATAGTTAAAGTGAAGAAAAAGTAAAATAAGAGAGAGAATAATATAGAAGAGAGTCGTATATATATCATTATCTTACTAATTTTATAGAAGAAAATAATATAGAAGGCGAAGTAAATTAAGTATTCAAATATTTAAAGAATGAAGTAGGGAATCAATTTGACTATCGAATCAAGATGATTCAAAGTAACAGTGGATGCGAATATGTAGCTTCGTTTGAGAAATTATATAACGGAAGTAGTATAATTCATCAAACGTCTGCCCTATATTCACCACAATCTAATGGTGATGCAGAACGCAAGAATTAAAGTTTAAAGAGATGATGAATATGTTGTTGATCAATCCAAAGATTCTTCATAACATGTGAGATAATTTGTTTTGATAGCCAACATCGTCTTGAACAAGATTTCATTCGAAGGTAATGATGTTACCCCTCATGAATAGTACGTCCTCTGTTCCATGTTAATTGAATCATTTTTTATTTTGGAAAGTTTTAAGATAATTGAGTCATTTCTATTTTTGGCAAAAAGTAATCCCTTCTCTTACTTTATACTCTCTTCACCTCTCTTACTTTATTCCCTATCCACATAGTACACTATTTTTAATCTTCGTACCAAAAAGAAACGTTTCTATTAACAAGGAACAGAGGGAGTAGAAGGGAAGAAAACCATCATACAAATACCTCAAATTGTGGTGACATTTGCTAAGTTGATGGTTCCTTCACCCAAATAAGTTACAATAAGTCCTAAAACAGTTGATTATATCTTTAATGTGTATGTACTTAACAGTAGTGCACATGGATTGTTATCCTCAAATCTAAAGTACATCATAATATTGATGTAGGAACAACAATTAAGTAAAGGAATGTTGTATATTTCAAAAATATATTTTCTTGTAAAGAAAAAAAATAAGTTCAAAACCAAATCTAACACTAGAATTGAAGTTAAAGCCACTATTTCTAAATATGTGGAGGTAGAGCCATAATTGCGCAAGCGATTGATGCACAAGCCAAAGGATGTAGACCAAGACGTGGTAATAGGACCAGAATACTAAAGACATAGTGTATTGACTATATTGTTTTAGCGTTGGATGAAAATATCGATTAGAATAGCCTTTGGTGGCCCAAATGGACTACACTAGACACAAGCTGTTCAAAGAAAAATGAATTCAATTTTTGCATAATCACTTTTGGATGCTTATTCTTTTTTGACCACTAAAATGGACCAAATTGAATAGTCCTACTCTGCGATGGCTACATAGCCATCATATCGTGGCACTTGTAATGTCTATAGTCCCCAAGTGGTTACAGTCCAGCAATGATAGCAGATATAAAGTCTGCATCAATGCAGTGGATTCCGCTCATATAGGGTAGTCACTCCATGCATTCCACACATTGAAATTATTCTCTATATGTACACTCGCTCTCACTCTCTACAAACTTCGTTTTTAGAAGTTGTGCCCTCATCACCATTTTGTTCGTCGGAGCTCATTGTCAGTGGTGCTGCTACACCAGGGCTATTCTCATCTTGCAGAAAAAAGGACTTTTAAACTCAGCTTGATAAATTACGGTTCTTTCAGTTCCAGTTTTACGTAATTCAATTTCTATTCAATTTACATGCACTACACTCTTCTTTTAATCTCTTTTGGGTTGTATTACATCCGACGACTTTATATTTGCATTTAGTTTTGAACACATAGACATAGCATATGAAATTGAATTTTTATAATTTTTCTTCATTAATATAATTTGACATTTAAATTCATAATATTATTAAATGTTAATAATATTCTGACCAACTTCAACTAATAAAAAAAGTTATTTTTCTGATAATACTCTCTCTGCTCCTTGCTAAGGGATTCATATTTCTTTTTGGGATATTTCAAAATAAATGACTCATTTCCTTTTCTGACGTTCTCTCTCTTACTTTTCTCTCTCTAGTAATTAACAAAAATTCATTTTCTGAAATTCCGTATCGAAAAATAATTGTCTCACTTAATGAGGGACATAGATAGCATGAGGAGTATAATTTTTTTGAAAAGCTGAACCAGAAAGTATGTCACTGTTCTCATGAAAAAATAGAACTACAGAATAAAGTGCTCAAATCATAATAAATAAATAAATATATATATATAGGGGAGCACTAGGGTGCCTCCTTATTTAGAGTCACAACGTACATCCAATCTGGTGCTGCCATGTGGCACAAAACATGCAATATTTTAAACACAAAAATGCAATCTAGTTGTATATGCATTTTCGCAGATTGCATTTTAGTTGTATGTAAATTGCATTTTATAGTGTTGAGTTTTGCATTTTCACATAAATTGCATTTTTTATTGTTAGGTTTTGCATTTTCACATATAAAAATGCAATTCGTCTATATATAAAATGCAAATTAAACAGTCAATATCAAAAATGCAAAACTCAATGATAAAAAATGCAATCTGCATATAACAAAAATGCAATCCGCCGAAATTCATTTATAACTTCTACAAATGTGTATTGCATTTTTCTGTATACAATATTGCATTTTTCGTGCCACGTGGCAGCACGTGGTTGGATGTACGTTGTAACTTTAAAATTAGTTGTTATACTAGTACATCCCTATATATATATATATATAAATATATTCGAGATTGCAATTCTAAATGGGTGATACCTATATTGATTAACTACTTCAGCCGTCACATTTTAAATGACACATTTTCTACCGTTGCTGCTGTTTTGTGTCTTAGGCTAATTGGGCTGTTGGCGTTAATTTGTCTTTTGTTGTTGTTGTTTAATTGAGATGTTTCACTATTTCTGACAAAAATGACATTTAATAGAATATTTAACCCCTCAAAATTCATCAATATTAATCTTATATTAACCATTTGAATAAATCAAACATAGAAGGGAGAGGGAAAAGGATCTGACAATACTTGTCTGCCACGATGACTGAACTTATTGAAAGATTATCCAGTTCATGATCTTTCCTGATAATAGATCCATGTGTTTTTAGATTTTTCTCTTTATCACTATTTTCAATTTAGTGATATTTTTTAGCATTTGTAAATATTTCTTGAATCCTTCCTAGATGATCTGAATGCATCTCAGCAGCTGTATTAACATTGGTTTATGTATAAATAACAATTCTACTGTATTTACTTGAGTAGCTCCATAATATTTATGAAAAATATCCATAATAATTTGTTAAGCCGTGAAGATTATGTATTAGGTCAAGAAAAGGGAAATCAATTCACCCTGGATGAAAATTTAAATATTGATGTTTCTGTGTAAATAAAAATAAAACAATTATTGTCTAGAGAAAAGACACCTTTCATTTGATGTGCCATTAGTTTGTAGGAAAGTGCATGTATAAGATAAAGTTTTATATATGATTATTTTCTCGTGTAAGAAAAAATTTTCACCTTAGTTTTGGGCCAATAATGAATTTATATACTGGCAAATTCCATTGACCATTGGCAATCAGAATCTTGTATTCCCCTCATTACAACATATTTAGCTTAAATCCTTTTTAAGCCCACGAACTTTTTTGCTTTTAACCCATCGATAATCCATGATATTATTTACCTAGATAAAATTTGTTAGTTATTCTAAATGCTCATTGAATGTTATAACAAAAAAAAAAATGTATTAAGACGACGATGTAATTACAAACTAAATTAAGTTTTAAAATCAAACAGGAATGAATACTATGTAAGAGCGAAATAGAAACGTTTAAATGATTAAAAGTAACTGAATTAATGTAGAAATTATATTTTTAACTATACATTATCGTAAAACTGATGATATATATTAACTTTTTTTTTCTGTAAATAGAATTTATCCACAAGAATTCAAATAGGTATTCTATTGTATCATAATGACGCCACAAAAAATTGGTATCGTTAATTTTTTATACTATTATTGCGGTATAGCACACTTTTACGGTTTACCAAAGTATGGTATGGTATACCCTAATACTGTTATAAAAAAAAATATTTTATACACAAAATATTAAGGATTTTCAGAGAATTTTTTTTCTTGTTAATTCAATTTTATATATAAATGTATTAAATATAATATAGTATATATTATATTATATTATATATACCGCCTTTTCGGTATGCACCAAGGATTCGGTATACCGCAGTATAGGAAAATTGATACCGTTATTGTACCGAAAGATTACGGTAAGGTATCATACCATACCGAAAATTGCAGTATTGGTGTACCAAAAAACTAATATTTTCGGTATTTTTTAGTAGAATAAGTGCAATATTTCGATATTTTTTCCCATTCCTAGTCTTATTTAGCTTTGGCCCACATCATGGTGAGTGTACATCTCGCCCTTTTAAGATACTGGAGTAGAATTTTTAGTATTTTATACCATATACTATATTTGTACGGAATAGAGTAATAGGAGCATTTTATTCTGTTAAAATTGTTATCTACACAATAATGCAATTGGATTAGTACGTCTGACGGTCTTAGAGCATAAAAAAATTGTTTCTTATTTTAAAATAATAAAATGACACTTTTATTTATGGGCCATCTTTTTTATCTTTAATAATTGAAGGGCTACCTTCATAATGGGATTCGAAAATTCTCTTTCAATCCTACACTTGTTGGGCCTATTGACATTTTAAAATTCCTTTCAGAGAAAAATCAGGTAGTTAACTCATTCGCTAAAAATAGACTTAATTTACATGCATATTTTCTTTTATTTCAATTTCTACCTAAAGAGGTAATTAAACTGTGTTCAGCAGATGTTATCGGTATTTCTTTTTCATGATTTATTAGACATTCATAATTTAAATTAAAGGGCTACGACCCTCTTTAGCACCAAAAATATTGGCTAAAACTAAATGAATAAATAAATAGACTTATTATTGTACTCTTATAATATTTACTAATTATGTATAAAATACTCCCTCCACATTTCAAGAATGGTCTCTTCTTTGGATGACATGAGAGTTTATGTAGTTGTGTTTTGTATGTTAAATGAGGAAAATAAATCGAAAGAGAATAAAATAGAGATAAAAGTATAACAATTTTTATTAATGAGTCATTTTAGTTAAGATAATTTAAAAAAAAAAATGAATCGTCTTCAATAACAAAACTGAGGAGTAAAAATGAAATGGATCAATTAATAAAGATCGAACTATTATGAAAATTTGAGATACATATAACATAATAAAGGAGGAAGAAAGTGTTGTTTCAATTAGTAAAAAATGTTTACCAACAATTTACAGTTTAGAAACTGCATGCGTTGACTATTTGATTGGATTTAAAGCATTCCACAGTCTATTAATTTCAAAATATGAAATTTCCCTTCGCGCTAAGCTGATTCATTTCTTTCCGATAAAAAATAAAATATTTTATCATTCTTAGAGCATCCGCATTGCTGCTTTCCTTGAAAGACGACGTCCGTATCGTTGGTGCGGCTTTGTGTTGTCCGCTGCTGGCACGACGCTGCTCGATGCATCAAGCACGTCCGTACCGCTGAGCAGGATATGCCGTTGGAATTTTCATTTTTTTAAAAATTCGAATTTAATTTAAAAAATCTTTTTTAAATTTAAAAAAATATTTTTCCACTTCCCAATAAATTATATCTGTTTTCTCACCACTTTTAATTTATTTTTCAATTTTTTTCCCCAAAATTCACATTTTCATCTATAAATACCCCCATTTCCACACAATACACAATTCTCATCTAAATTCTCTCATCAATTCTCAATCTTTCATTCTTACAAAAAAAATATCCGGCTCCGGCGATCACCACTCCGACTCCCGCGGTTTGAACCATGAATGGTTCGGCTCATAACCATTCCCTAGTCCGGAAATGCAATTCTCGGCCCCTCCTAAAACCCAAAGTTCTCAAATTTCGGGTGGCTACCGACCTTACCCGGTGGACGACCAAGATGCCCCCGATGGGTGATACGGGTGGGCACCCGAAACCGGATCGGGAGGGAGCGGCGGCACTAAAACTCCTCCTACTCCTACTCCTCGTGGTGTTCGTGTTCATGGTCGTGGTGGTGACACCCACGTCTGCACCCCGTACACTCCTGGGGGAGATGGATCAGTTATTCAAAGCCTATTTGGCAATCTCCGAAGATCCGGAGGTTGGCACGAACCAAAGCGGGGATAGGTTTTGGTGGCGCATCTCTCGCCGGTACAATGAAAACCGACCAGATGGAACCATCGAGCGCAATGAGAGTATGGTGCGCAATACCATCTTCAGAGCTAACAAAGAAATCCAAATGTTCCAGAGCTATTACCTCCAGGAAGAGCGGGTGGCGGGGAGCGGCAACAGCGAGCTCGACATCATCAGTGCCGCCTTGGCGACCTACCAATCCCAACATTACAAACCATTCAAGTACCTCAACGCATGGTGTGCATCTGAAGTATAAGTGAGGCGTATCATCCTCTTCCAACTCCTCCAGCAAACGGTCGAGGTCGGTATCCCAATCCAATGCTGGCGAGGATGAGGTGGCTAGCCAGCTTGCCGGAGCTAACTTGGGTAGCCCCGACGCCGGCCCGAGCAGTTCCCAACTCCGGCTGCAAGGAAGAAAACAGGCGATGGCCAACCGTCGTTGCACCGCTCCCGCTCCCGCTCCCTTTGTGCCATCTCAACCACCCACCAACTCGTTGTGGACCCTCTTGGCTCAACTCAATATGGACGAGACGTCTCACATGTCTCCCGAGCAACTTGAAGCGCATCTGGCCATGATACGAGGTCTCGGACAAACATTGAGGGTAGGGCCAAAGAACTAGTCTTCCACAAGGGTATTTTTTAGGTTTTAATTATGTAATTTTTAATTTGTAAGATTTTAATTATATATTTTTTATTTTTTAGGATTTTAAATACATAATTTTTATTTTTAGAATTTTATCTTTGTAATTTTTGTTTTTTAGGATTTTAAGTTTGTAATTTTTATTTTTTAGGATTTAATTATGGAATTTTTGTAGTTTTTTTATTTGTAATAGTAGTTCGAGTATTTTTAATGTATTTTTATACTGTAGAAATGTTTTTAGTAATGGAAGTATTTAAATTAAATAATGGAATGGTGAGACCATTGAACATGTCTTTGCGGAAGAGCATGAATGTGAGTGTTGTGCTCTTGGGCAAGTGCAGGGAGTAAAAAATTAATAAAAGTGGATCCGGGCCCACATCCATGCTCTTTGGCAAGAGCATGGATGGGGATAGAGGTGCCCACGGTTCAGTAATCGGCGGTTACGGTTCGGAACCGTCGGTTCCGGTTTTAGAAATTGTTGAACCGGAACCGAACCGCGAGAGTGTTTCGCGGTTACGGTTCCGGTTCAAAAATTTTTGAACCTGAACCGAACCACGGTTCAAAAATTGACGGTTTCGGTGTGGAACCATAACCGACGGTTACGATTTCGGTTTTAACCGCCGGTTCGGTAAACCTTGGGCAGGTCTAGATGAGGATGCTCTTACATTACTCTTCTAGTTTACTCTCTCTTAGCTTTCTATTTTATTTTATTTTCATTTAACCCATTTGACATAATTTCTTAATTTTCTTGACAAAAATAAATACCTCAATTAGCATCCTAAAAGAATATATCCACTTTGGGTTCGGCACGAGTTTTAATATAAAATTGGTAAAGTAAGAGAGATGTAGATAGAAAAAAGTAATTAAAGTGTTGTTAATGGAGAATGTGCCACACCTTCATTAGAGAGAAAATAGTTTCCAAAATTAGAAAGTGCATATGCTTGTGAAATGGACTAAAAAGGAAATAGTGCATATTCTTATGGGACAAATGGAGTAATTTAGTACTCCCTCCGTCCCAAGATAAGTGACCTACTTCTTTTGGGCACGGGATTTAAGGAATGATATTTAAATAAGTTAAAGTGGAGAGAGTAAAGTATGAGAGAGGAAAAAGTAGAGGAGAGAGGAGAAAATAAAGTAGGTGGAGAATAAAGTAAGAGAGATGACTTTTTGCTAAAAATGGAAATAGGTCACTTATAGTGGGACACCCAAAAAGGAATATAAGTCACTTATTTTGGGACGGAGGGAGTATGTGTTCGTTTATACGACAATAGACGGAATAACTAATGAGATGTAAAATTGAAAGTGGCGATATTTCTTAGAAAATTGCTTAAAACTAAGTTGTAAAAGTTATATTCTCCCTCTGCATATCTCATAAAAATAGAGACAATATTTAGGATGTATGAGATTAAATGTGTAATGGGTTAAGCAGAGGAGAGATTGTAAGAAAAAGTTATTATATTATATTATGGAAAATGAGACTTACTCTATTAAAGAGAAAGAAATTATTAAAACTAAAACGAATTACTTTTATGGGATAATCTAAAATGAAAATAGTCTCTATTTTCATACAACCGTATATAATTGTACTTTGAATTAGAGGTGAAGTTTTGATACTTATGCAATATATATGCATCCGGATATTCTTTAGTGCTTGCTTTTATTTGAGCATACATGACGACCAATTATTTAATAGTCAATTGTGTATATTTCCTAGTTGGACTTTTGGTTGCGTATATATTCGGTTAAGTAGTTCAAAGTTTTTTTACTATTAACTTTAGGCCTGTTAAAATGGATAGCGTGTATTGGATATCTGATATCCAAACCCAAAAAAATCGGGTAAATGAATACCCCAAATCCGATTTTTCGGGTTTCGGATCGGGATCGGGTATTTAGAATTTTGAATTTATCCGATACCCGATCGGGTATACCCGAATTATCCGATATTTTTATAAATTACATAAATAGTGTATTAATTCTAGCCAATATTTTACAAACCCAATTTCCGCTTATATTCTTAATTGAATTCTATTTTTTAAATATTTAAGTAATTAAATATTAGTAGGATTATTAGTTTTTACTGAGTTAGTGCAGCAGAGACACGCCCTTCTTCCCCTCTCCTACTCTCTCGCCTGCACCTCCCAGCGCCGCCGCCGTCTCCTCTTCCAGCGTCGGCCATAACGAGCTCTCCTCTACTGCCCATCTGCGGCCAGTCTCCTCTCCCAGCGTCGTCGCCCTCTACCTACTGATCATTTTTTTATTGCAAGAATACTTAACATTATTCTCGTAGTTAACATTATTATTTATACATGAAGCAAATATACTATAGTTTGTAGTTAATATTAAAAAAAATAAAATTGAAATTGAAATTGGGAGCGGATGCCTGATTATTCGGGACTGGATACCCGAGTCGGGTATCCGGGTACCCGAAATCAAAATCGGATCGGGTATCGGATACTAGAACTTGGGAAATTCGGGATCGGGTATCCAAAATTTTCGGATCGGGTATCCGCGGGTACCCGATTTGACAGGCCTAAAGGACATGTTTAATAAGATGGTAATATTAAGATAGAGAATTATATATAAACATTTTTAATTGTTTGATTTATTTAGTTTTAACTTAAAGCCCAATATAAGATAAGGGTCATTCCCAATCTTGCCATAATTATAACTCTAACCATGTTTATATAACCCATCAATTTTTCAAATTAAGCCACTATTATTTAATACTACTATACAAATTTAGTTAATTTCTCTTCTAACAAATAACAGTAAAAAAAATTCTTATCTCTACATATTTTGACATGAAGCCCGTATTTCTTATCTTGTTTTACTTATTTTTTCATATCCCTGATACGCTCGGATTTTGCACTATTTTATGGCCCTTATTTGGTCTATTTCAAGTGCTAGAGTTCCATTACACGTCCATTAATTTGCATATTTTATCTCTTTTGGTATTTTGACGTGTTTTGTGAAAAATGTGCATATTCTCGCCAAAAAAGATACCCAAAAGTCGAAGTTGAAAATCTAGAGCTTTCGAGACTTCCAGCGGTTCGCTGCAACTCAACCAGCGAGCGCTAGCGGCCACCAACAGCTGAGCCAGTAGCGGTCCGCTCCCGGAAAATTGTGCATGAAAAGAAGAACACGCCCAAAGACTGCTGAGGTGTGCGCAGCGACCGCTCCGAACGATCCACAAGCTACATGACGACTGCAAGCGACCGCTGAAGCAGAGTATAGCGACTGCTGTTCAAGAGGCAGAGGCTACAGATCAACCCACAGCGACCGCTGGCCAAGATGCAATGGTCCGCTGGGAAAATGCGGCGCACAAATTTAACCTACTTTCCCTCCAAGATTTACCATACTTAGCCACTTTTTGCCTTAGTTGGTGATGGACAAAATTGCAGCTATATATACTCCCTCAAACCTCTTCAAAAAGGATCTTCTTTCTGGTACATAATTCCAGAGCATAATATTTGAGATTTCTTACTTGTTCATCAAGGTGCAAGGGTTTGAAGAAGAAATCAAGAGAAGTTCAAGGCTACAAGGATTCAACCTTTGGATTTTATTACTTTAGTTATTATGTTCACTTTGTTTTCCCTATGAACTATGTTTTTAGCTTATTCTTTCATGTGTAACTAAACTCATAGGATTCTAGGGATGTGTTAGTAATGACTTTGGTTATACAATTTCATTTTGCTATTTAATATTCATTTTGTTCTTACTTCGTTTATTCTCTAAGTGTTGGATAATTACTTCACGTTTGAGTGACACATTCTGTGATGATCTAATATAGCTTGCTACATAATCGTGAGAGGAGGTTGACGAGTTAGATCTGCTAAGTAGACACTACAATTAGCTTACTTTAAAATGACACTGTTAATTGAGAATGAGGACTTTTCAAGGGTCTTAGGAGCTTTTAGGAGTTACGGATCTAGGATTGACAACTCTAGGATTAGTAATTTACGTTTGTATCGCATGAGCATAATTTACGTTTGTATCGCTGCAAGAGAAGTTTGAGTTATGTTGCAGTTTGGTTGGTCTATGCAAGAGGGATTGAGACAACTTGGTTGGCCAAGGTGGATAATCGTTATCATGGTTGCATACTAATGTCAGCTGGATCAATCACTCAAAAGAAGTTAGAAGGAAAATCGATTAACAACTGATGAGTAGTAATAATTGAATAAACAATTATATCTATGATGGTTAATCAGAATAATGAAAAGGAACATAAGGCATAAAACGAAAATATACCTAATCCATATTAAATCGAATGATGGAATTGCTTTATGGTTTTGAATCTTCCAGACGAACAGATAGGTTATTTGCAATATGCTGCAGAGGGAATACAAAGATAGCAAATCATTCTTGTGACGTATGGAGACCATAAATTAGCTTATACTTATATAAAATATAAGACCATTTATTTTCTATTCTGTCTCTCAGGCCATGTCCAACCAATTACGCTAAACTCAAACATATTTTTGAGTATGTGTCACACCAAAAAGTAATTTTACTCCAACTATTTACAATATATAAAAAATTTACACCATTTTTGGGTATCTGTCTCACAAAAATTTTGCAGTAACACCAAATACGGTGTTATTCCATTGAAAACCCCAAAAATGAGTTTAGGTTTGGTGTATAGTTGGAGAAATTGTCTACACCAAAAATGAGTTTTGGTCTATGATTGGAGATGGTCTCAACAAATAGAAAATCTCTTATGGTATTTACGCATATTTCCATTAAGAAATTAAATATACTCTAGTCCAAACTTTAATCTTTATTTGGTCACTTTAGTTGAGCAACTAAAAGATAGTCAAACAACTTAAATTAGTCATGTAGAAGCCAAAATTCCAACAATTTTCTCATTACAACATACTCCCTTTCCTTTTTAATATGTCTCTGAAAATTATGAAAATTCTAATTCTGGAAATCCAACCGCACTAGTATTAATGTAGAACTCACTCTCCACTAATACTACTTTCATTATCCCTTCTATTTCTCTCTCTAACTTTACCAATTGTGCATTAAAATCCATACGTTTATACTACTTTTCAACAGATGAAGTATTAAGCTTAGGGACTGTTCGGTTTACACTATATCTTATAAATTAAATATGTATTATGTTTGGTTCTAGAGATTGACTCACAACTTCATCCTATATGGATAATTATGTGATCATTAGTCATAGTCACCCATTTCAACTAAAATAATCTCACTAACTTAATCCTAAGGTGATGTTCAGTTTCCTAGATAAAATAGCACCAAGATATAATCTAGGATTAAGTTGTGAGATTATTTTAGTCACAATGGGTTAGCTATGACTAATTATCCCATGATTATCAATCTAGGATTGAGTTGTGGGATTGAATCTCATGAACCAAACACACTACATATTTAATCCGATATACAATCTTGCAAGCCGAACACCTCCTAAATGGATTATCATGCAATAATTAATATGACAATCGAACGACATCTTAATGTGTTCTTATATCCCCTTTAACTTGATGATTTTTTTGCTTTTACTATATCGATAACCCAAAATTTAGAGAATTGCTACGACATCTTAACAAAAGACATTAATTTAAAAAAGGAAAAGAAAAAACATAGATGCGCGTTGCCTACTTTGTTACTCCCTTCGTCCCATAATAGATGACACACTTGGGAAATGACACGAGATTTTAAGTGATGTTATTTTGTATGTTAATGTGAGAGAGAACTTTTTTCCACAAAAGAAAATGTGACATCTTTTATAGAATAAACTAAAAAGGAAAGTGTGACATCTATTATGGACGGATGAAATACTATTTTTCTAGATAAAATTAGTTAGTTATTCCGTAGTAAGAAAAATCTTTCGTGGGAATTCGTAAGAAGGTAAATAGTTCTTTGAAAAAAACCTAATTGTTCTTTGAATGTTATAACAAAAAATAAAACTGTATTAAGACGATGATAAGATTTTGGAAATACAAACTACTATATTAAGTTTCATAATCAAACAAGAAGGAACACTATATAAGAGCAACATAGATATGTTTTAATAATTAAAAAGAACTATATTAATATTCAAAATGTAAACGAGATTAAATTATTAACTGATATTCTGTAAATAGAATTTCACCACAAAAGAAATACTATCAAATAGGGGTTAAAATTATTAACTGATCGTCACTATTTATATACTATAATATTTCCTTCTCCTTTCTCTTCATTTTGATTCTAATATTTACTGGCATGTATTTCTTTCAAATATTAATAATAACAAAATTCTACTATTATTTTTTTAATAATTTTGTCTTTAATTAGTGATGTAATTATTTTTCAAAACAGAATGTCTCATAATTCATGTAGATCTTTGTAAATGAACGTTGATATTAACCCAAATTTTGTCGTATAACCACTTTAAGGACTCGTTTGATAAAAAAGATGGGATATGAGAAGATATGTAAAACAAGATAAGAAATACGGGCTTCATGTCAAGATATGCAAAGATATAATTTTTTTCCGTTGTTGTTTGATAGAAAATAAATTATCTAAATTTGTATTGTATATTAAATAACATGACTTAACTTGACAAATTGGTGGGATATATAAACAAGGTTAATGTTATAATTTTGGTAAGATTAGATAGGGCACTGGTCTTATATTAGGCTTTGAGTTAAGCTTAACTATGATATCAAACAATTAGAAATGTTCATATATAATTCTCTATCTTGGTATTACTAACTTATCAAACATGCCGTTAAATGTACGAAGTCTAATCAATATTGAAAACAAATTTTCTAATTCGTTCGTATGCACTATGCAGCATAATGAAATGTCACTTTTTTAAAAAATATTGATGGGCCATCTTTCTGAGCTTTAATAATTGAAGGGCTTACCCCATAATGGGATTCGAAATTTCTTTATCAACAAACCTACACTTTTTGGAACCATTGACATTTGGAAATTCCATTCGCAATCTTAGTTTTTCTCTTTATAATCGCTAAAACTAAATAAATAAATAGTCAAAAGACGTATAATTGTATCCTAACATTTCTAACACTACCTCTTCTCTCTCTCCTACATGCATTTTTTAGCGGGGTTCATTTAGCCTGCATATCGATGAATAAAAGAGCTTAATTGAGCTTATAACAAGTGGGCTTCATCAACGTAGAATATTGGGCCAGAAAAAGAATAATTGCTTAGGACCAAAATTATATATACTAAATAATTTTATAAGGATTATAACAAGATATTGATTGCATATGTTTCGACGACGTTCGGATAATAAAATTTGATAATTTTTATTTCAATTTTCGTAAATGTTGATAATCAGATTTTTAAATGCATCAAAAAATTTCAATATAATGCATGCAAAATATCAATAAAATTGTGTTGATATTTTTATTGAGATTTTCATGTACTTGTGTTGAAATATTCATGTCATTGTGTTGATATTTGTAATATAACATTGTAAAAAAAAACTATGAAAATTATAATATAATAACTAAATGATAATCTTACCCTTTTGTTGATATTTTGTCTACTATTTATTGAAATTCATAAAATTTAATCTCATCCATTCATTTTAAAATCTAACAGTATAAACTTGGTCTTGAATTTGAATTATGATGATAAAACAATATAAGAGGACTCTTCAACAGCCGAACTATTCTCTTTTCATCATGATGATAATTAACCCAAAGTGTGTTAAAAATATTAGTGGAACGTGCATCCTACTTTTATGTATTAATTTTATAATAACGTGTGAATAAAAATGAGTTAGTGAAATATGAGGTCCACTGGTAAAAGTGGTAAAAGTAAAGTAAGACAATTAATATGAGATAGACCAAAACGAAAACTGGGACACAATGAGTCAATGACGGGCCCAGGTGGGGTCGACCGATCCCATCGTGGTCTGACGAGCGCCATCAGAAACTTCATTCACAGACCTCCGACCAAAGGAAAATTTCTCCTTCCGACCCCACGAAGCTCCGTCTTGACCTCGTGCAGTGGACATCCACCTCATTCATTCAAACTTTGCAGAAAAATGAAAAGAAGAGAGGGATAATCAGTGGGAAGATTAGATGAGAGAGATGGAGAGGGGACTTCAGATCGGTTGAGCAGTATTCAGATTTTACACCGAGGAAGAAGAAGCGTTGAAATGGGCTTAGTATGTGGGTCTCAATGAGCAGGCTTCTTTTACATAAATCTAATTAAAATGATTAATTAAGTACAATTATGTTTAGAATTTTTCTTCCATAAACAATAATTTCATTACATTCTATTATCTTTTTCTAACTTATGATAAACCATTAAATAATTATTTATAAAATATTTAATTATTGACATTTAGAAATTCATATTTAAGTGAGAAAATAAAAAAATTAAATTGTACAATCTCTACTCAATAATAATATTCATTTTACCATTTTGGGTATGCCAGATAATAGAAGTCTCATTTTACTATTATTAAATATATATGTAGACCTTATATTCATAAATTTATTATAGTTCCTATTTTTATTATAAACTAATTATTTAAAAATAAGATTTAGATTCCATTTTTAAAAAAAAATTTGTGTTTAAAAAGGGGTTCAAATCATGGATGGAGGGTGTCATATTTTTTAATTAATTATTTAAATAATATATTATATATTATAATTATTTAATTATTCGATCCCACGAGTTTCAATTTATGCGTCATTGCAATGAGTAATAAATATTAGTTAAAGTGAAGAAATAGTAAAGTAAGAGAGAATAATAGTCATTTTCTCATAATTCGTACAAAAAAAAAATACATCTATTACCGTGGGATGGAGTTATGGAGAGAGTACGAGAGATAAAAACTTGTTAATTGTCATTCTGCATCAATTATTGATGCGAAGATGAAAAAAGGATGAAGCTCCAGCTCATGGCGACGGAGATGACAATTTTCACTGTGCATCGAAGTCCAATATTAGAATTACAACTATTAACAATTTTAATCATTAAATTTACAGTTTATTGATAAAGCTATATTGTTTCGTGGTACGTAAAGGACCATATGAGATGAGAAAAATAGGGGAAAATATTGTTTTATGTAAATATTTATACTTACTTTTATCCTCATTAAATGTCTCATATTTTCTTATTTGGACAGTCCCAATAAATATCTCATTTCACTTGTACTATTATAATATTTAAGCTTCATATTCAATTAACTTATTTTACTCACAACTCTTATAAACTAATGTATAAATTAAAGGTAGAGTCCACGTTCCATTAAATTTTTCCATCCATTTTCCATCATAAAATCGAATAATTTTTTAAAACATGCACGGTCAAATACGAGGCATTTAATAAGGATAGGTTATTTATTATACTCCATCTGTTCCACAGTAATTGAGGTGTTTCTTTTCGTCGCGAAGATTAAGAAAAATTGTGTTAGGTAATTTAAGTAAATAGAGAATAAAGTGAAAATTGAAAAAGGTAGAGAGATAAAGAGAGAAAAAAGTAAGAGATAGTAAAGTAGATGTAGAGAAATGTGTTGTCTTTTACTAAAAAGGAAAATGATTCTAGTACTATGGAACGTATCAAAATGACAAAATGACTCTATCACTATGGAACGGAGGGAGTATATAAATGGAAAACCCGACACAGGTATATCACTGAAAACCAAAGTATATATAATATGGAATTCAAACATAATATGAGAAATATAAATATACAACGTACATCAAAATATATATATCAATGTACCCTTTAACAAAATGAGGTTTTATTTGACAAGAAAATGGACAAAATTAAACACTCAAAATTCTCACAACTTATTTTGAATAGAAGAGAACCCGAAGTTGCGGTTCCATGCATCTCAAGAGAACAGAATCTGATTCGCGTGTTCCTGCACCACATCCCACGCTAGGTTCACATGCCGGTCCTCGGTCAAGGTCGCCCCGACCGCGACCCGGATCACATACACGCCCCCGACCACGGCATGCGTCATGAAGACCTTCCCAGAGTCGTTGACCGACTCCAGCAGCTTCGCGGACAGCTCATTCGCCCCCTGGTCCCCAAAGACACGTGTCGAGTCAGGATAGGTCCCCATGGGTGAAACGCGGAAAACTGTAGTGGAGAAGTTTCTAGGCACCACCACCTCGAATCTCGAGTCCTTCCTCACAAAACCCTCGAATTCCTTTGCCATGCCGACGTGGCGGCGTAAGAAATTCTGCATATTTGCCACTCCGTAGGTCCGGAGCACGATCCAGAGCTTGAGCGACCGGAACCTACGGCTCAGGCAAATTTGCCAGTCCTTGTAATCAACGACGCACTTCAACTCTGAGGCCTTGTTTTTTAAGTACTCAGGATTCGTTGACAGTGCGTCGTTGAGCGCACTCGGGTCCTTCACCCAGAGGCAACACATGTCCATTGTAGTGAAGAACCATTTATGAGGATTGAAACTAAATGAGTCCGCCTTCTCGACGCCGTCGAGGAAGTGCCGGAACTCGGGGCATATGCACACGCTACCGGCATAGGCCGCGTCGACGTGGACCCACATCCCGTACTCCTTTGCCACGTCACACAGCGGGCCGAGCGGGTCCACGGCGGTGGACGACGTCGTGCCGACGGTAAGGCACAGAAACAGGGGAACGAGCCCGGCCTTAACGTCGGCCTCAATCACGGGCCGAAGCCCGTCCGGCCTCATGGAAAACGCGTTTTGGGCCGTGGTCCCGACGGCTCGGAAATTTGCACGTGGGATCCCGGCGATCTGGCAGGCCTTCTGGAAGGAAGAATGCGTCTGATCGGAGGCGTAAACGACCAATTTCGTGATATTCTCAAGCCCGATTTTCTGCAACATCCTATCCCGGGCCGCCACGACAGTGCAGAGGATCCCCTCACAAGTCGTCCCCTGAATCACACCGCCGCCGCCGCCGGAAAATAAAAATTCACGAGGAAGCTGCAGCATCTTCCCGACCCAATCCGTCACGATGTTCTCGAGCTCGGTGCAGGCAGGTGAGGAGATCCAGCAGAATCCCGGGATGTTGAAGGCGGTGCAGAGCATCTCACCGAGAAATCCGGCCGAGCTCATGTTGATCGGAAAGTAGCCGAAGAAGTTCGGGCTTTGCCAATGCATAAGGCCCGGGACAATGTCGTTTCGCACGTCGCGGAGGATGTCCTCCATGGGCTCAGGCCCGTGGGGGGCGGAATCGGGCACACGTTTCCAGAGGTAACCGGGCTCGACCTGGCTCCGGACGGGGTAGTTTTCGATGTTTTTGTAGTGTTCGACGATGAAATCGACGACTAAATGAACGTGCTTTCGGAACTCTTCAGGCTCAAATGGTTTGATTGAAGTAGGAAAGCTGGTTTGGGGCTCTTGGGTGTTTAGGCTGCCCATGATTGGATAAAGTATAAGGTCTGTTATGTTGTTAATCGATAGGATTCGATGGCGTTTAAATAGGGGGTTGTGAAGGAGAAAAATTTGCACACACTATGCATACTAAAAGCGTGACATTCTTGAAGATTTTGCAGCAGATATTTTTTCATATTTTGCTTATTGCTTTTCTAAAGGACTTCATGGGTTAGAGGCTCCGCCTATGGGGTTACGGATTTATGATAGCATATGTTTTCTTACCTTCATTAATTGTGTTAGTTTCATGCTTTTTCTTTACCAAAAATAAGTGTCAATATTTTAAAATAGATCATAATTTTCTTTTTTTTGTTTGTTTTATAATTATTGCCTGTATTTGTTTATGGAACCAATGTTCCATCTCCCTTACTTTATTATTATGGGACTCACTATTCCATTAATATTATTTGAACTATTTTTTTTATTTTCTTATTTACTAATTATATATTAAAATTCGTGACTATCTCTATATAATCTAATTCTATAGGATGAAGAGTGTATAATCCTATCAATCATTTTTTGACATGTGGAATGGTATAAGAACCTACCTTCCAGCTAGATGGCCACACAAAGTGATACAGTAGTTCCTCCGTTCATGATTAAGTGTTTTAAATTTTCTTTTCTGTTCATCCGCGATTAAGTATCTTATTTATCTTTTTTATTTTTTATTATGGATCCCACATTTCTTTTACTCATCCGCTCACATTTTATTACTATAAAATTAATATTCACCCTGTCTCATTCGTAGTGGAGTATTTCTTATTCGGCCTGAAGATTTTATGTAGTATTGTTTGTGTATAAAGTGGAAAGAATAAAATAAAAGAGAGGAAAAAAACTAAAGAGACTGATGTTTCTATATTTTAAAATATGTCATTTAGAGTGAGAGATCACAAAAAGAAAATATGTCAATTAGAGTGAGACAAATGGAGTATACAAAAATAGGACCCACAATTCATTAATTTTTTTAACATGCTCTCCATTACATTTTTTAAAACTTGCATTGGATCAACTTCGGACACTTATTCGTGGAGGGAATGAGTATATGAAAGTTTTCTTTAGTAATCTATTTGTAAAATGATGGCAATATCGTGATCTATGTGGAATGAATCTAAAATTTTTTGGAAATTTCTCCATGTACGAGGTTGCTCCGCTGGGCGCCTGCATAGGCTACATTGTACGCCTCACGCTACTTCCTTTTGTCAATTTATTATTTTTAATTTCTTTTACATTATGAAAGTTTCTCCTATTTATTGACAGCCAAATTCCAAGAAACAACCTCCTGGGAGCTGCTATCCGCCATTTGTACTCTGAAAAAAAAAGTTTCCAAACAAGGGAAAGACGCGTGAGCAAAATGCGTGTATATTAATACACGCGTGAGCAAAATGCGTGTATACTTATACACGCATTAGGCAAACGCGTCTTTGTCTTGGATTCAACTTCAGTCCACACAGCAGAAACCTTCATTTCCAGAAGACGAAAACGCTCGCCCCCTTCACTCCCAGCGCGAAAATCGAAACTTAATCCAACATTTAGCTGTTCTCATTCCAATTTGAAGTGTTTTCAGGTAAGTTTCTACCCTTTGTTGGAACGCCTCTATAGCTGGCCCAAATGCCCAAAATACATAGCGGAACACCTTTTTATTACCTTGACTCAATATAGGGTCATGAAACCACTCAACGATTGTCCCAGCATTTTGACTTTGCAACTCAGTCAGGTAGCTGGGAAGTTGTCTGAATGACCCCTCCCATCCACCATATACAAGCTCAATTGCTTTTGTGCGAGCATACCACGCTTTCTTGTAGCTGATTTTCACGTGAAATTTATCTTTGATATATGTAACTACTGCAGAAGGCTTGAATTCAGCATCGTTTTCAATTTGACTCCGAATACAAAGAGCAATCATGGATGATGTAAGATTAGCATGCTCACTTGGATCGTGATCTCCCATACAACAATGACGATCAACCCATGAGTTGATGGACCAACTACCATCGCGTTTCTTAAACGTTGCTTTAACCTCCCAATTACACGGGTATCGTTGGCCTAGTTCTTCGCCTTTTCTTTTCGGACCAAATGGGTCCCTACAAACTGCATGCCATCTTCTTTTTTTACTATCCATAACCTCATACATCCGACCTGTTCACACATGCCATAATGTTACAGCAGTTTTCAATTGCAATTTGCTATCAAATTTCGTTCCCACATCTATACGTCTCGGATTATCCTCATTCCAATACCACATATCTTCTTCATCCACTCCATGGTCATCTGAAACATAACCTCGGCTGCCTTCACATGGTAATGATCGAAAAAATGGTAACCCTTCAGGCACATAGTCGGGAACAGGTTGCTCCCCACGAACAGATGGTTGTATATAGTTCTCAACCATCATATCAAGTGGCTCATCATCTGTAGAATCTTCACATGACTCTGCACTATAATTATGATCACTTGATTGAGAACTACCTGAATTATACACCTCCGGAGTGTCATCTCGAGGGGGGGACAATCAGAACCATCAGAACTATCACAATTATCAGAACCATCTGAACCAACAGAACCATCAAATGTCACATTTGGTACATCTAGTTGGTCATCAACATCCCTCCCAAATGTGTTGAATTCAAAGCTATGATGCTCATCCTCCCTCCTAGTTCTCCCGACATCAAAACTATGATAATCATCCCTCCTAGACGTTCCAACATCATGATGAGTGGTAGGTGGTTCAAATTGCAAAGTAGTAGTAACAGGAGTATATTCAATAAACAGTTCAATTTGACGTGGATTTTCAGCAAACATATACTTCAACAAATTCTCAACCACTGGTGTAGCTATATAATTCAACACTCCACTAAAAGCCACAGGATGCCTCCATGTTAAATCAATCGTATGTGCATCCAAATCAATTCCAATTTTTTCACATATCGTTGAAACTAGCTGATGATAAGGTATCATTTCATTCAATATGATAAATGATTTTGCACAAGGGGGGTCATAAGCAACCCCCAAACCTGGGAGCTGAATAATTTTCTCACCCCAATATAAACTCACAAACACCATCAATCCTGCAAAATAAGTACGATAAAACATCATATTCTAAATTCAACAAAATTAAATAAATATTCAACAAAGTTCAATATCAAATTTAACAAAATTCAAATAAATTACCCTAATTCTATAACCAATAATTCAATGCTAAATATAATAAGTAAATCAATGGCCTAAATTCAATGTTTTTCTTGTAAAACAATGTCACAAACCATGAACCTTAAATCTATACCCAACTAACATATAGCAATGATAATCGAAATCAATGGTCAAAAATTACCTAACATCACTTAAAATAGGAATGAGAGCATCAAAATGTCTGATTCACTTCGATTTTCGCCGACTAGAGACGTTGGGAGTGAAGGGCGTCGCTGAGAGTTAGAGAAGAAGAAGGAGGCGTGAGAGGTTAGAATGAGAGATTTTGCGTTCTGGACTGGAATTTGAATCCAAGACAAAGACGCGTTTGCCTAATGCGTGTATAAGTATACACGCATTTTGCTCACGCGTGTATTACTATAAACGCATTTTGCTCACGCGTCTTTCCCTTGTTTGGAAACTTTTTTTTTCGGAGTACAAACGGCGGATAGCAGCTCCTAGGAGGTTGTTTCTTGGAATTTGGCCATTTATTGACAAATCTTTTACATCTGCAGAGGCTTTTTATTTCATAACATATCTGCTCAATTCTCTCTCCATGGTTTTCTTCTCCAAATTGATAGTTCAAAAGTTTTTCCAATAAACTCAAATTCCACAACACTTCTTAGCTTGTAATTTGTCACTCCTACTATTTCAAAAATCTTAAATTTGCCTAGAGATGTAAAACCCAGAGAGAAATTGAGATTCCACAACTTTTTTCTCCAAACTCAAATTCTACGATGAATCGGAAGATATATATGCTTCTTTACTTCTCCTAAAATTTTAAATTTTAAAATTCGGATAGACTATGAAATCAGAGAACATTTTTGTGAAAAAACCACATGAAATATCAAATTTAGATGTGAGGCTAATAGTTTTAAAAAATTGGAGAGTCAAAACTTGAGAATAAATCTGACACTCAGCTTATGAAGAATTGAGCAAGAGAAAATAGGCAAAGAATTGAAAGGGAGAATTGTAGAATGAAAAATAGTACTCCCTCGTCTTATAAAGGAAGTCTCTTTCCTTTTTAATTTGTCTTATTAAAGATGTCACATTTTCATTTTCATTCTCTCTCACATTAATATAAATATTATATTTTCTTTATCCGTTTAACACACAGGACAAAACATCTTAAAATCTCGTGCCGTCTCATAAGTATGACATCTTTTATGCGACGGGGGGAGTACTACTATTAATAAGAGAAAACGGAGAAAATTGTGAAATTGTGAATAGAAAATACTCTCTCCATTATGATTTTGTTGCGCTTTGACCGGACACAGAGAAATGTAATGGAAAGTGAGTTAAAAAAGTTAGTGGAGAGTGAATCTTACTTTTATATATTTTTTTTATAATAAAATGTGAGTGAGAATGAATTAGTAGAATATGGATCCACACAAAATATACTCCCTTCATCCCATAAAAATATAGGCAATGGGGATGACATGGAAATTAAGACAAAATTGGTAATGTAAGAGAGGGGAAGATAATGATATAGTAAAGTAAGAGAGATGAGGAGAATTGTAGTTAAAGTAATGTTAGTGGATAGTGAGACCTACATTATTAAATTGATACTTCATCCGTCCACGAATAGGAGTCTCATTTATTTCCGACACGGATTTTAAGAAATGTTAAGAAAAGTCGGCGGAACACAATTAGTACTCCCTCCGTTCCATAGTAATTGGGGCGTTTCTTTTCGGTGCGGAGATTAAGAAAAAATGTGTTAGGTGAGTTAAGTAAAGAGAGAATAAAGTAGAAAATGAAAAAGGTAGAGATATGAAGAGATAGAAAAGTAAGAGAGAGTAAAGTATGTGTGGAAAAATGTGTTAACTTTTACTAAAAACGGGAAATGACTCTAATACTATGGAACGTACCAAAATGGCAAAATGACTCTATTACTATGGAACGGAGGGAGTAGAATTTAAAATGATATGTGAGTGCAACGTGTTAGTGGAATGTGAAGTCTTTTTACCATTTATGATAACTATGAACCGAGACTCCTATTCGCGGACGAACTAAAATGGAAAAACAGGACTCCTATTTCGCGAGGGAGTATAACTTTTCAAAAATTAATGCACATACTTTTATGGGATGGACAGAAATAAAAAGTGCACGTAATTTTATGGGATGAAGAAAATAGTAAAATACTATGAAATGCGACAAATTATATAAAATGGATGAAAATAGAAAAATATGAACAAATTTAAGAGCCCAGTGAGAATACAGAAAAAAAGAGTGAGAGTTGAACAGGGGAGGCTTCTAGGCTAGTACACATTCTAAGCATCCTCAGTTCTCTGTATATGTATACACTCGTAGTCGTAGTGTCCAGCCATCTTTTCATGTGAAATACCAAAAAATATCATATTGGTATCGACATTGAATAAATAATTATTTAATGTAGTTCTTATTTTACTCCCACTGTTTCAGTTTAGGAGTGTCAATTAGTTATGACACGAGTTTTAAAAAATTGATGGAGTATATAATAAATGAAATGAGATGGTGGAGTGTGTAATAAATAAAGTGAGTTGGTGGAAAGTGAGATGGTTTGACTTTTGAGTTTTTTTATATTTGATTTTTTTTATGTAGATAATAGCATTTGGGTGTAATTTTGGTGAATAATGGGGTAAAATTTTATGTTCAAATATGGAAGATTCTAAATGTGACTCCTAAACTAGGACGGACTTTTATGGAAAAATGTGACTCTTAAACGGGGACGGAGGAAGTATTTTACTATAACACTTTAATTATTTACTCCCTTTGTCAAACTACTAAAAATTAAACGTTTTTCTTTCTGGATTATCCTATTAAAAATGAAATGTTTCCTAAAATGGAAATATCTCTATCTCTACTTTTTCATCTCTCTTACTTTACTCTCTCTTCGTTAACTCACAAAACAACATTATATTGAAACTCGTGTCGATTCCCAAATATTGCATATTTAATGGGACGGATGAAGTATTTTATATGTTACTTCCTCCGTCCCACCAAAATATGGGCAATGGGTATGGTACGAGAATTAAGACAATTGGTAAAGTAAGAGAGATAGAGAGAATGGTATGGTAAAGTAAGAAAGAGTAGGAGAATGGTAGTTAAAGTAGTGTTAGTGCATAGAGGGACCTATATTATTAAATTGATATACTCACCCCGTCCAACAAAAGATGTCACACTTATGGGACGACACGAGATTTTAGGAGGTTTTGTTTTGTGTGTTAAATAGAGAGAAAAATATAATTTTTATATTCATGTGAGAGAGAATTTTTTCCAAAAATGGAAATGTGACATCTTTTGTGGAACAAACTAAAAAGGAAAGTGTGACATCTTTTGTGGGACGGAGGGAGTAACTTTCTAAAAATGAAATGCACATATTTTTGTGGGACGGACGAAAATGGAAAGTGCACATATTTTTATGGGACGCAGGGAGTATGTTAAAATATAAAAGAAGTTAGAATATAAAAAATTGTTTATTTTTCTCTAATGAGGTGAGACCCACTTTCTACTGACATACTTTTCTTTCCATCTCTTTCTTACGTTATCAATTTTGCATTAAATCACGTGTCATTTCAAAAGTTTCTTTTTTTTAGGATACTAGGAAATACTCACTCTGTCCCACCAGAAATGAAACGCTTTCCTTTTTGAGTTGTCCCATTAAAAATGAAATATTTTTTAAAATAGAAAGAACTTTATCTCTACTTTTCTCTCTCTCTTACCTTACTCTCTCTTCTTTAACTCACAAAACAACACTACATAAACTCTTGTGCCGAAAAGCAAACGTTTCATATTTATTGGGACGGAGGGAGTATTTTTTTTTATTTTAGGTAGTGAACCTTATACTCCATTAAATTCTTACACTCACATTCTATTATAAAACTAATATATAAAAGTAGGACAAACATTCCAATTTATTTTTTCCACCACTTTTCTTTCACTTTTCTAAAATCAATGCTAAGTCAAATCGGGACATCAAATGAAAGACATGGATTAATAAGAAACAAATATTCTTTCTTTACCAAGGTAGATGTTACATTTCTTTTCTTTTTTTACAAAAAGATACTCCCTCTGTCTTATTAAATGTGACACATTTTCTTTTAGGCACTTGTTTTTAAGCAGTGGTACTTAGTAGTTAAATGCGGAGAGAAAAAGTAGGAAAGAAGATAAATTAAGAGAGAGATAAAGTGTTATTTTTTTGCCATAAAAGAAAATGTGTCACTTATAATGGGGAAGACCCAAAAAGGAATATCTCTCACTTATAGTGAGACTAAGGGAGTATCTTTCAAACTAATTCTCCATCCATTCCATAGAAATATGCCATTTAAGGTTGACACGTTTTAATGTGTAACTGATAAAGTAAAAAAGAATGAGAAAAAATAGTTGAAAGTATATTGTGGATGGTAGGCCCATGAATGATAAAGTAAAAGAGAAGAAGAAAAATATACCATAAATGGATATGGATTATTTCTATGGAATCGATGAAAAAGAAAATATGACATATTTTAGTAAACGAATGGATTATATAAAAATATATTCTCTCTTTTCAATTTACAAACAAAACTAAATCTTCTAAAATCTAGTGTCATCATTTGACGTCTACCTTGCTACATCACCTAATTGCCAACTACTACCAATTCATACACAATAGATCTAAATGATCTAGTGATATCTAACGGTGCCACGTGAAAATTCAGTTTGTATTAATAAATTCGAAAATGGTCTTTTATTCATTTCTTATACATTATGGTTTTGTGATTTTTATTATGTCAATTTAGTAATTCCTCTGTCCCAACTAAGTTGAGTCATATTCCTTTTTGAGATGTCCCAACTAAATTGAGTCATTTTCTTTTATAACAAAAAACAAAACATTCAATCACTCTTACTTCATTCAATCACTTACTTTACTCTATCTTTATTTTTCCTACTTAATTCTTTTCTCATACTTTTCAACACAATTTCTTAGTCTCCGTGCTCAAAAGTTTCGACTCAACTTCATTGGGACGATGGAAGTACTCCATAGTAAAATGTTGACTCAATGACTTGAACAAGTAAACTAAATTTGATTGACATTGTGCATGCATTAGATTAACATTATACGTAGTGTGTGTTGATATTGACCTGATTAATATCAAATAAAATTTTATCATCCAAACATAGTCAATTAGGATCTCATTGGAATTTTTAAAAAAATACCTTCAATTTGAGTATATATTTTGTGAAAAATAGCTATAATTAATATGGTTATACAAGTTCAAAGGTTTAAGATTTTTTTAAAAATTAGTTATAAATTCAGTTCGTATTAACTTGACTCTTACAATACTATAGTAGAAATATGATACTCCCTCTGTCCAAAACAATAAGGACATTTGGGATGGCAAGAGATCTAATGTATAATTTGTTAAGTAAGAAACACGAGGACAAGAATAGTTAAAATAGTGTTAGTGGATAGAAGGTAGGGATAGCAGGTGGAATTTGTAAAAAGTATGGAGGACATTGATGTCCAACCACATGCAAATATTTGGTTAATGGGCGTGCAATTAATGTAAAGCAAACGCCAACATATGAATACCAACGGGTGGGGCCAACTATATATATTTCTTCCTAGAATTATTTCATGAAAATGCAATTCGTCCCAACCGAACGTGCCCTTAGTGATTAATGGTTGGCCTAGTAATATAAGTAGTAAATATATTGATGTATATGGATAATGAGTTTGAAAGAATTTTTCATAAATAAAAGTGAGATATTCTTATATGATAGATGAAATTGAAAATAAAAAATATTCTTATTTTTATGAGATAAAAAAAATAATTAGAAATTAGTCACAACCAACTCCAACCCTTCCTTCTACTAGTGGGTTTGCTTGGTAGCATCACAAAATACATGTGCATTATTGTGGTGGTGGTGCAACCATCACATGTGCAATAAATGTTTAATTCCCTCAAAAGCTATAATATTGCAGATATTTGTGGTTTTTTTTCGTAGTTAATTAATTGAAATGTTCTTCATGTTTGGCAGTATAAGGGTATTTTTAGACAACCTAAAAAAATGACTAAAACGTGAAAAAGTAGTTTAAATGTATTAATTCAAAGTTAAATGATCTGTTATGTTATTTTTAAAGTTTTAATACTCCCTTAGACTTTAGGAAGATGATCCTTTCTTTGGGCGGTACAAGATTTTATGCTATTTTATTTTGTGTGCTAATTAAAGAGAGTAAAGAAAGAGATTGTGATTGAGACATCTTGATTGAGACAAAAAAAAGCGTAGCATCTTTAGTGGGACTGGGGAAATGACTAATTTGATATCAATACATGACACGATAATCCTACACGAATCCACATGAAATTATTGGGTTGAGGTCAAGTCTTGTTGGGTCCGTGTCCTTATAGGGTTGACCCATTGAGGACTTGATAATTTCGGGTTGGGTTCGGGTCGGATACGGGTAACCCATTAAGAAATAATAATATTATTTTTATTATTATTTAAAAAAAAAATATATTACTTTAATTTTTTAATTTCTTATAAATTAGGTTTAAATAGTATAAATGAATTTTAATTGTGTAAATTATGTTAAAAATTAAAGTTTAATCGTGTAATATCAAGTTCGGGTCATTATCGTGTCGTGTCAACCCATATTGTATCGTGTTGGGTTCGTGTCGGGTGTGGGTCGTGTTCAGATTTGAAGGTTGTAGGTCGGGTTCGTATTCGGATTTACAGTTTCTTTAACAGATCGGGTTCGGGTTAGGCCTTATTGGATTGGGTCATTATCAGGTTGACCCGATAACGACCCAATCCGCACAATTCGCCAGCTCTAAATACATAGTTGAAGGACAAGAAAAGATGTTTACTCTAAAGTTAAAAATTAAAAAAGAAAAAAATCATCATTTTTATGAGATAAAGAAAGTATTAGAAATTAGTCACAACCAACCCCTTCCTTCGACCACCTAGTCTACACCACCTTCTAGTAGGTTTGCTTGGTAGCATCAGAAAACACATGTGCATTATTATGGTGGTGGTGCAAGCGATCATATGTTCAATAAATGTCTAATTCCCTCAAAAGCTATATTATTGTAGATATTTGTGGTTTTTTTCCATAGTTAATTAATTGAAATGTTCTTCATGTTTAGCGGTATAAGGGTATTTTCAAACAACCCAAAAAAATAACTAAAACGTGAATAAGTATTTTAAATGTATTAATTCAAAGTTAAAGGATCTGTTATACTATTTTATGCTCCATTTGTCTCATTAGAAATAAAACGTTTTCCTTTTTGGTTTGTTCCATTAAAAATGAAACGTTTCTAAAAATGGAAACAATATTCTCTTTACCTTTTCTTCTCTCTTACTTTACTCTATCTTCATTAACTCACAAAACAACACTACATAAAATCTCGTGCCGAAAAGCATATGTCGCATATTTAATGGGATGGGGGGGAGTAAGTTTCAATACTCCCTTAAACTTAAGGAAAATGATCCTTTCTTTGGGTGACATGAAATTTTATGCTATTTTATTTTGTGTGCTAATTGAAGAGAGTAATGAATGATATCGTGATAAGTAAAAATATGTTTGCATTTTAAGTAATGAGTCATCTTGATTGGAAAAACAAAAGGCAAATCATCTTTAGTGGGACTGGGGAAGTAACTAATTTGATATCAATACAGTTGAAGGACTAGAAAAGATGTTTACTCTAAAGTTAAAAATTAATTTTATTTACCAATTTAAATTTAAAAAAGTCTAATTAAACAAATGTTGAATTTTCAATTAATTAGATTACTAATTTATGGATAGTGTGTTCTGATTCATTACTATATTTATTTATTCTACAAAATTGTAATAGCGATCTGTGAATCATTATTTTGTTTATTAAGTTTGGAATTAGATATTTTGAAATTTAGGTTGTAAACCAAAGTACTAATTCCTAACTACCAAACACACTCGTATCAACTAGTGTTCAATATCAAAGAAATGAATTTAACAAAATCTTAAAAAGTTGACTTCAACATTGTGCAAAAAATAGTTAGGCATAATTTTAGAGTGGATCTCTAATACTATATATTAGAGGAATAATGTTGGAAGCTATGTATAATTTGCATATAGAAGGGAAGAAGGGCATTTTGTAAGGGCGGTCATATTTATAAATATTGACAGAGGCCGGTTAAATTTTACATTAAAATATATTCTTAGGTGATTTAGATTATTTGCAGGATTTTTTACATAATAATTTAAATTGAATTTAGTAGAATTTCAAACTTTTATAAAAGAAAAATGTTCATAATATTAGTTAGGGCTTTAACCCTTCTCACTGCCACTTGGTCGTCTGCCCATGTTTTAGTTGATGAGTGGGCAATTTTTCATTTTTTGAAGATGACAGGCTGGGATATATTTGTATAATTCACGCAATATAGTGATAGGGATATAATTTAGGATCTAATCACCATACAAACAACTACCACATGTTGATTGTCCCTAATTTTAGACTAGTCCCAATCTAACATAATACTTCCTCCGTCCAAAGAAAAATGACCTATTTCTTGAGTGACGTGAGAATTATGCATCGTTATTTCTTGTGCAAAGTGAAGAGAATAAAGTAAGAGAGAGGGGATAAGTAGAGATAAAGGTGTTTTCATTATTAGTAATGAGTCATCTTGGTTGAGCTAAACCAAAAAGGAAAGTGGATCATCTCCGATGGGGACGCAGGGAGCACTACTTAGTTTTCAATACATTGAGACATCCAGATTATCGGTATGAACCTGAATATCTTTGGAATATTCGCCAGCAGAGTCAGTTCATCGTTTACATGGTTGGTACAGAAGAGCTGGGATACCCAACCAAATGGATGTTCGCTATGCCGATGAGGCAAGAGCTCCTCATCCGTGTTGCATCTATGGAGAGACTGATAATAAATATGGGTACAACGGAAAGATAACGTTGAGTCGCGAGGACGTAGAACCTCGACGATCAACCCAAAATTGACAGATTTGCAGAGAAAATAAAAGACAAAAATAAGGCAAAGTTGTTATTTCATAGCCGGGAAAAGAGAAATAACAAGACTTTTAAATACTAAGGACCCTAGGTTGATTCGACCTACGATTTGAGAAATAATCAGCAAAGAAAATCCGAAAAGAAGCTTTAATTATGTTCGACCCAAAAATAGAGCTGAATTTAAAGGAAACAATCCATGCAGAAAATAATTAGCAAAAATAGATTATGGAAATTAACTAAATCAAGTCTTCTAGATGCTTTGATTTCTTCCGAGCTCGTTGGAGTCATGATGGCCTTGCATCTTTTGATTTCTCTGAGCCAATATCTCCACGGTGTCGAATGACGCTTCTGGCTCCAGCTCCAGCAACGACGACTCTTCTAATTTGGCTGCAACCACTGATCTCGCATCACATTACTTTTGTTATTTCTTCATATTTTCCTAAAACTTCCTCACATCTCTCTTCTAGGAGTATGTCGTAACATTTCTATATCACATCACATGTACACTCTCAACCCATACTTCAGGTTCCGGCTGTGATGGGATACTGGTCTAGTGCCTTCTAGGAGCAGATCCAACATTTTTTATTTGAGTGTACTATAATACAATTTCTCATATCATTAAAATTTAAATAATCACTTTTTTCAGCTTATTCAATCCTTCACATAAAATCTTTGTTTTAAAAATATCATTGTATACAAAAACGGATTAACTTCTGGTATTACTATTTAGATAACTTTCCCATTCACAATGAAAGGTCTTAGATTTTATATAATATATATGTCGTCCTCTAATAAGATTATTTTTTGTCGACGGAAGGTGCATAAGAGTAAATTTTTAATGGTTTAATTGGATTGTCATTGATAAATTATAATTGGATTGGATATTAGTTATCTGAATAGATAAAAATTAATTAGATATTGTAAAAAATGGTTGAGTGAATTGAATTGGGCGGTTAGTGTTAGTGTTAGTCTTATCATTAGTCTAACCAGATTTTTAACTTTTCTAATCATATCTTTATTCATCATTGGGTCATCTACTTTTCTATAATTATTGTAGTGTGTGATTGGTCGTTCACCATTTAATGTAGTGTCAAATAATTAGTCCTATACCATTTAATGCAGGGTCAATTTGTCCTCTTCCATCTACTAGTACCAATTAAATGTTTTAAGAAAATAATTTTATTTACCGGTTTAAATTTATTTAAAATATAATTGAAAAGGGTTGATTTTTCAATTAATTAGATGGCCAATTTAAGAGTAGTGAATTTGGACTAATTACTTTATTTATTTATTCAATATAATTTTAATGGAAATATAGTAAAATTAAAACTGAGAAAGGCTAGGTACAAATTAGACAAATATATCCTATTCAATCCTTTAGACTATCTCTATCGGCAACCTATTTAGGTGCCATGTCGTTATTTTAAATTTGAAAAGAAATAGCAATATGGTTGGTTGGTGACAAACTCATTTGGAGGTAATCTACGACAAATTGGTCTTCATTCTCATTTATTTTATCAACCAATGACTATATTAAAATGTGTTTTTAGTATAATTTGTAATGACTATAAATATATTTTTTAAAATTTAAATGTTTTATATTATATTAAAATGAATATTTTTCAAAATTCATAATTTTCATCGTCTATTAACAGAGACCATATTTGCTATAATTTTGCACACAAAAATATCCTTATTTTCTCTACATACAATCCTTCTCCTTTGATATAATTTCTTATTTTTTTAGTATAATTCTAATTCACTATCTAGGATGATGCGTACAATATATTCTCTGATTTCTAAAATTTTCAACCCAAAATTTCAATCTTTCCACGATTATTTTCCTAGCTTTGATAATTTTCTAAATTTCGGTGAATATCAAAGTCAATTTCAAAATATCTTTCAGAACTCAAACAAAGTCATACTCCCTCCTTCCCCAAAGAGTATGAACATTTGGTTCGGCATGAGTTTTAATGCATGATTGGAAAAATAAAAGAGATAAAAAAAGAATTTTTTTTAAAGTATTGTTTGTGACTAAAGAGGAAATAGTTCATACTTTTTAGGGAAGGAGGAAGTATTACAAATCAACAAGAATGCTTTGAACACTCCACAAGGTTGGAGTGCGCAAGAAGATATGACACTAATGTCTGCTTGGTGTTTCGTCAGCATGAATGCAATTGTTAAGCACCAAGTACGTATCTTCGATTTCATATTTCAATTATTGAAATTTATGTTTTTGTTTCTTTGTTTTTATAATTTTTAGTTTGTCATTTATTGTAATTTTAAAATTTTGCAATAATAAAATATTTTAAGCAATAACATTGTTATTAGAAAATAATATTAAAAAAATACTCCCTCCGTACCATAGAAATAGGCCATTTGGGGCCGGGACGGGTTTTAATGGATAATTGGTAAATTAAGAGAGAAGGAGAAAAGTAGTTGAAATTGTGTAGTGGATGGTGGGGCCATAAATGATAAAGTAAAAAAAAAAAGGAGAAAAATATTACTCCCTCCGTCCCGGATAATTCGGGTCACTTTGACCAGGCACGGGTTTTAAGAATTGTAATGAAAAGTGGGTTGAAAAAGTTAGTAGGAAGTGGGTCCTACATTTATATATTAGTTTTATAATAAAATGTAAGTAGGAATAAGTTAGTGGAATATGGAGTCCACTACCAAAAATGGTAAAAATGAAATAGGACAAATTATGTGGGACAGACCAAAATAGAAAACTGGGAATTATCTGGAACGGAGGGAGTACTATATATTGATGATATAAAAGATACATAAATTAATTACAAATTTAAAAAGTGATTGGTTGGATTGAATTGCTCAATTGCTGATAAACATGGCATTGTCTCCGTTTCAACCAAATTTTTATTTTTCCTATCCTAATTTCATTACTCATTGTGTTATCTACTTTCGATCTATGTTGGTCCTTTTCCATCTATTTCCTATTAAAACTAAAGAAAATAATTATATTTACTCATTTAAAAATAATTAAAATACAATTAAAAAAGTGTTGATTTTTCAATTAATTAGATGACCAATTTATGGTTATTGAAGATCCGTTTTTATGAAGCATTTTGGAGGTATTTATAGGGAGAAAATCGCCTCTCTTCAAATAAGGAAAATGGTTGCAAATATGATAAATCTTGGAGAGAAAGTAGGGAAAATCTGTTTGCCACTTTTTCCCAGCGGTCGTTGTGGGTTGGTCCAAGGCTTTTAACTCTTGGGCAGCGGTCGCCACGCACTTCCCAGCGGTCGCTAGGCGTGTCTTATTCTTCATGCACAACTTTCACGGAGCGGGCCGCTACGGACTTAGCGGCTGTTGGGCGCCAGCGGTCGCAGGCGGTGTTGCAGTGGACCGCTGGACATGCAGAACAGCTCCAAATTTTCAACTTCACTTTTTGGACTCTCTTTTTAGTATATCAAATATGCACATTTCTCACAAAACATGTCAAAATACCAAAATAGATCAAAATATGCAAATAATGAACATGTAATGCAACTTTGACATTCAAAACGGACCAAATAGTAGCCTTAAAACCGTGCAGAATCCGAACGTATCAAAAACTCATGACACAAATTGTGGTATATCGTGGGGAAGTGATAGGGTTCGTTTCAAGCATGGATTAATAGTGGTTGTTATACTAATCGGGGCATTTATGTTAGAAAAAAATGGATTTAAGCATGCAGGAGCTGAGAAGTAACAATGTGACTAAGTTTTGACACGGCTTGATCAAGTGAGGATAAAAGCGGAAAATTTGCCCAGAACTGAAGCAAACTAATCAGGCGAAGGCAGACGGAGCAACTGAACCTTGCAGATGTGAAGTTGATTAAGAGAAGTCGAAATCAGGAAGCAACGAAGAATGAGTCAAGGGAGAGAGAAAGAAGAATGCCTTCCTATGCAAGGAACACCAGATCTATGAAATAAAAACACGAAATATCATGGATCAATGGTATCAGACGTTAAAAACACAGAAACTAAAATTGTTTCTTCGCTCCTCGAGCGGTGGAACCACGATTACAACTAGAGAACACATGGCACTGAGATTTCTCCCCTCCTCCAAGTGTGGAGGCAGAGAGCTTGAACTGGAGTTGGAGAGATGTTGTGAGTCCGGAGAATTTTTTAGCAAAAAAGGGAGCTACCTCATTCATCAATATTCGTCCAATTATATAGGGAGGCTTGTTACCCAAATCCCTAGGGTATGCCTCCCATGATTTGACAATTGTGCCCTTAAATAAGGGTGTCTTCGAGTTCCTTCCCTTTGTCCTACTCATTGCTTTTGCCTTATTCTGCTAAAATTCTCCTTAGTCAGTCTGGCGGCTTTTAGCAATTTTTACTCCAATTCTGCTCATTTTGCATCTGCTCGACCCAGCAGCTGCCTGCACACCTAAACTCAATCTTGCACATTATTTCCCCAAAAGCATGCAATTTCACCCAATAACCAGTGCATGAAACGAGCCTTATCACTTGCCTTCAAGCAAGTTCAGTGAAGTGGAAAACAGGATGACTAGTAATTACACAAAAAAACACAGAAAGACAGAAAGCATATAGAACATAGAAAATGAATTTTCTCACACTTAAACTATACAATTGGCTAAGTGGGAGAATATATAAGACTTATCCAACGAAAATCACATAACAGAAGGAAAATTCCTAAACAGCCTAAACACATATATACGTTGTAAACCTCTGCCTTCTCACACTTAGACTATGAAATATTGTAAGTGTTATGAAAATGGGTATACGCATGCTATCGCAAACATATTAATACATATAAACATAAAACAGACACACATAGAAAAGAAAACTATAATTATGAAAACCTAAAAAAAGTTAACTTGTCGGTATGTGGGGAATGATCATCGTTTCCTCTGGCTCTTCCTCGGGGTGGAGCCCTGTGCAGTTGGTGTACTGGGTGTTTCAGGTGGGACATCTCGGAGTGTTCACTGTCTCCTTCTTCTGAGTCATGGGTTTCATTCTCGTCCTCTTCAGTTCATTCTTTTGATGTGTTTGGGGGGTTTGGTCTCCTGGCTGGCTTGGGCACTTGATTCAGCCCTTCTATGAATTTTTTCACCAAGTTCTCCATCACTTCCGCCAGCCAAATTATCTGATTCCTCGTCTCCTTGTTTTCTTCCACCAGTGTTGTCATGGATCTTTCAAAGCTTACCACATGCCTCTCCCCCTGTCCACCTTAATCTGCAAGAATTCTACCAACGGGAGGGGCAGCCTCACCCATTGCATAAAAATAGGGGACCCTTCCCTCATATAGATAATGTTTTTCCATATCCTTTGTCCTATCGGTAATGAGCTTAGACATTATTGTATGAGGTGCCGAGTTCGAGCCCTCTAGACATTAGTTGTAATTTCCTCCTTTCTACATAATTTTCTCCTTCATATATGAGTTTATTTATAAAAAAAAGATAAAAGAACAAACTGATCTCAAATTAACCAGAGAGATCAACCATGAACATGAGACTTAAACCTTCAGATTCTATGATGACAAAGTTGCAGACATAAAGGTTTCGGGTAGGAAAGTTGCTATGAGGTAGCATTGGTAAGCTGTCCAAAATCCTAGATCTACCTTTCGTCCTTGCTTAGCACACCACACTAGGTAAAATTCTGTAGTAGATGTCCTAACGGCTGAGTTTGTTTGGCCAAGTAGGTTGAAACCAAGATAGAGCTGAACTAGGTGTAGCACTGAGTCATTGAAGTGGGTGGATAATTTTCCAATTTCTAAAATTTCTATTCAACCCAAAATTTCAATCCTTCCACGATTATTTCCCTAGCTTTGATAATTTTCTAAATTCCATTGAATATCAAAGTCCATTTCAAAATATCTTTCAGAACTCAAACAAAGACATACTCCTTCTGTCCCTAAAAAGTATGAACATTTGGTTCGGCATGGTTTTTAATGCAGAATTGAAAAAGTAAGAAAGATAGATTAAAAAAAGGTTTTTTAAAAGTATTATTTATGGAAAATGGGTCACACGTCATTAGAGAAAAATGAGTTTCCAAAATTAGAAAGTTCATACTTTTCGGAGACATATTAAAAAGGAAATAGTTCATAATTTTCATGGACGGAAAGAGTATTATAAATCAACATGAATGCTTCGAACATTGCACAAGTATGGAGTGAGCAAGAAAATATAACACTAATGTCTCCTTGGTGTTTCGTCAGCATGAATGCAATTGTTGAGCACCAAGCACGTATCTTTGATTTCATATATTGTATCAATTATTAGTATTTATGTTTTTTTTTCTTTGTTTTTTTAATTTTTAGTTTGTCATTTATTGTATTTTATAAATTGTACAATAAAAATAATATTAAAATAAATATATAAAGGTGTTGTTAGGTGGTTTATGATAAACCATCAAAAACTTTTAGTATTGAGATGAATGTACATTGATGATGTAAAAAAGCTATAAATTATTTATATATTCAAAAAGTGATTGGTTGGACTGAATTGAGCGATGGTTGATAAACATGGCATTGTCCCCGTTTCAACCAAATTTTTATTTTTCCTATCCTAATTTCATTACTCATTGTGTTATCTACTTTCAGTCTATATTAGTCCTTTTCCATCCATTTCTTATTAAAATTAAAGAAAATAATTTTATTTACTCATTTAATATTAATTAAAATCCAATTAAACAAGTGTTGATTTTTCTATTAAAAGATGACCAATTTAAGGTTATTGAGATTGGCTCATTACTTTATACTCCCTCCGTTCGTTATTAGGAGTCTCAATTCTTGGCTCACAAGTTTTAAGAAATGTTAAGAAAAGTGAGTGGGAAAATTTAGTAGAATATGAGTCCCACTTGTATGCATTAATTTGAAATGAAATGAGTGGAATAAGTAAGTGGAATGTGAGACCTATTACCATTTATAGTAAAAGCGAATCGAGACTCCTATTTGCAGACGGACTAAAATGGAAAAATAAGACTCATATTCGCAGACAAAGGAAGTATAATTTTTCAATAAAATTATGATAGTGATTTGTGAATTTAGAATTTGGTTTATTGATATTGGAATTAAATATATTGGAATTTAGGTTGTAAAACACATTACTCATTTCGTCTCGATTAAGTTGTGTTAAAAATTTCGGGCACCGAGATTAAAAAATAGTGTTGAATGGATTAAATGAAAATAAAGTAAAATAAGAGAGAGAGAAAAAGTAGGAGAGATAAGAGATAATAAAGTAGGTGATGGAATAAAGTAACGTGATAAGTCTCATTCTAAGCCTTGGTTAGTGGTCAAGATTACGTCCCTTAATTGGATATTTTGTGCAAAAATAGTTGCTTAAGTCTGCACGGTGAGGTACTAGTTAGGAGGAAATGGTCAAAAGGAATTTATGTTAAAAGAACACAGGAAGGGTGCAATACTGATCAGAATGCATGCTATGGAGCTTGAGCACGATGATAGAAGGGATCGCTACAAAATAATCATCTATATTGATAGGGTAGAATTGTAATTCCAAAAAAAGAAGCAAGCTTAGGGATTGGGGAAGACCGCCCTATAAATAGAAGATCAACATTAAAGAAGAGGGACACACCTGGGAGATTAGCTCCATTCCACTCTCATAGCTTGCTCTAGTTAGTTTTCACTTGAAGCCTTCAGCCACATGAGGAGGAGGGAGTTCACCGTCCGTTTTAGCCAGTTTTCCGTCGTAGTTTAAGAGATTATCAGTTCCATCGATCCGAGGAGCTCAAAACAATATTTATTTGCTTTATTCACGAATTTTAAGTTTTAGTACTCCCTCTGTTCCATGTTAGAGAGTCATTTTTCTATTTTTGGAAGTTCCAAGTTGATTGAGTTATTTCTATTTTTTGGCAAAAAGTAATTTTTCCTTTTACTTTATTCTTTCTTCATCTCTCTTACTTTTTCACCATCCATTTAACACACTATTCTTAAACTCTGTGACGAAAAGAAATACATCTATCAACAAGGAACGAGGTGATTACTTGTTTACCTTGCACTCAACACTGATCTTGGTTAATCTCCTGTTGGAAGCATCTTTTCGTTTGAATATCCTGAATGCAATGGATTTCTTTTAATTTATTTCAGGTTTCAATATACTATGATTTCTTTTTGGCCTAGTTAGATGGATCTAGAGTTTTTACTTTGATTTCGGTTGTTTGCATGTTTAAATCTGTCTAGTTAGTTAGATCTAGTAATTTCTCAAGTGTTTGCAAGTTTTAATTGGTAAAGTTCATCCAAAAATGCATGGATCTCTACTTTGTTTCATTTCTGCCACCTTATACGCCTGTAAGTTTACGTAGTTATCAGTCTGCATTGTGAATCGATTTTGAGTTTAGATCTGAGTTTATGAGTTTTATGAGTCTGATTTTGAGCTTTCATCAATGTAGTCTTGATTTTATGAACGTTTTTGTTGCTTGATGAAGAATACAATGTCACAATTTAAGTTTGGGACCATCTTTTTACCATTTGTTACTTTATGCTTTTTGTCCTTCTACTTGTCAACTTCTAGGTAATTAGTTAGCCAGCACTGTCTGTTATTCTTTTTACTTTTATCTATCTACTTTTAGTATGTTTTCACTTTTCATATGCACACTAGCAGTCCAGCATACACCTTCACGTACACATTCCAGAGCATGAAGCATTCAGTGTCCTACTTGTCAGGATAGGTATAGTTCTATTTGATTTTACCTCTAGCTTAACTCAACCCTAAAGCGTGGTAGCAAACCAACCATTTCAGAATATCATCACTAATGTATAACGTTTTTATCCATCTCTGTGGGATCGATCCTTTAATCCACTATACTAGCCAGTAGTAGTGGGTTGTGGTTTTGATAGTAAAGATAGGCACAAAACCAACGACACAACTATGTCTAGGTACCCTCCTAGCCAGTTGACACACAAACACGCGTCTACTCTGCTTTCTTAACTATCAGAACGTCCCAAAAAGAAATACAACTCAACTTAGTTGGGACTGAGAGAGTACTAAATTCCTAACTATCAAGCACTCATCGAGTATTAACGATTGTAAGATATCAAAGAAATAAATATAACAAAAACTGAAAAAGTTAGGCATGATTTTGGAGAGGGATCTCGAATCAAAATGTTCCCTACCATCTAAAAAGCCTATATTATAACCGTTGACAAAGTCTTTTCTGATCTTACGTTTATATTCACATTCGACTAGAGGAGATGTTTGATTTTGAGCAAGCCTATGGTAAACATTTCTTGTAACTTGTTTTGAGTGATTATATATTTGCTTATACACTTGAGAGTGAGAGGAAGAAAGAAAGAAAAAAATTTGTTAACAACCTGACTTTTTCTATCTTTTTAGTAGAGCTCAAAACCACATTGAATTTTGAAGCTGATTTTTTTTCGTTAAATCCTTGATTCTTTTTGACGACTAAATTTTTTATTGTCGAGCAAGAGGAATTTCTTTCGTATTTGGGCTTGTCCAAATCAAATGGCAATCTTTTGGACCTTACAATTATTTTATTTTCTCTAGCCCAATTCTTTAATAGAGCAAGTCATTTATTTGAACCCAATTGAATTAAAGCCTTGTATATTTCTTTGAGGCCAAATTTTGTCGTTTTAACTCCCAGATCAGTGTCCCTTCTTCTCCCATGTGTGACTTTTGATCTCTCAAACTACAATAAAAAGTCACCAAATTAAAACCTCATTATTTCATGTTTGTTTTCATCTCCCAAAGCTGATTCACGTTACTACACACATACACCAAATTTTCTCTACTTTATCTTTTTTCTTTCAAAGCAAGAAAGAGCCAATTGAAAATTTTCAGCAAGGAGAAGTCCCATTCTTTCGACATCAATTTCAGTTTCACAAGAGAAGCGAGCCGGCTGTCCTAATAGCAGCGGGGCAGGACGGTGACAACGTAGTGCTGATCGGAACGCTGCTGGCTAACCCGACAAAGGCATGGATCGGCTTCTCGACGGGTCTCTAACAGCAGCGGCGGCGCTGCATCCACCGGACAGCGGCTCTGACCGAACTGGTTTGCGGAATGCGACGGCGAACAGTGCTGCGTGCGCGACGGTTGTCAGGAAGGGCAGCAACCGAGTAGCAATACAGTGTCAGTCTTGACCGCGGACAGCAGCGGCGGCAATGAACCAGCAACAGCATGGCCCCTACTTAGGCTAGTGCACTGATAGGGTCCCTTCGGGGACATCCGATAAAATTGCAACGATACAGAGAAGATTAGCATGGCCCCTGTGCAAGGATAACACGCATAAATCGAGAAATGGTGCACTGATAGGGATCATGAGCCGTCTTTTAGATCGATCATTCCAGTGATCAAGTTTGTGGCCACATTCTCATTTCACATGATGGTTCAGATATCGTATATGATGGATGACGACGACGATGATGATAGATGGTTGCGCAACCATGTTTTTAAGATGGAAATGATTTTTAGTCTTCTCGGCATTTTTAAAGTAAAACTTGAGATTCACTTAGCATTGGCTTGACATAATTTTATTGATGAAAATATTTTTGGCATGAGTTCACTAAGTCCATCAAGTACTCAACTCTGCATGTGTTTTTCCTACGTGCAGGTTGAGCATTGACGGGCATAATGGATGTTGAATATGAAAGTGAAGAAGATAGCAAATAAGATATTTTGAATATATTATGTCTTCATACAAAATATTATTCTTTCCTCGAATTCTTTTGCTGAAAGTTGTTTCATTTATCTTTGGATATATGTTGAATATTGTTCCTTTTCATTGTCAAACTTTTATGGCTTGACACTCTGATTTGAATGGTTATTCCACTTTGATCGATGTTTCGAGCCATATGTGTTTTCCCTTTTCTTCCCCGCTCCTTTAATCCCACACTAGTCGTGATTCAACCGAATTTTCAATCTTTAGAAATGACGGTCGTGACAAAATTACACTCGATAAGCTTGTGAGGGCATTGACAACAAGTGATATACAATATATAACTCAAAGTGATGTTTGATAGGTTTTGGATGTTTCCATGCCATGAGAACTTGTTTTTTACTTCCTCCGTTCCATAATAGTGGAATCATTTTACCATTTTGGTACATTCCATAGTAGTGGAGTCATTTTCATTTTTAGTAAAAGTCAACAGATTTCTTCTAACTTACTTTAGTCTCTCTACTTTATTCTATGTTTATCTCTCTATCTTTTTCATTTCCTGTTTTATTCTTCATTTACTTAACTCACTTCTCTTAATCTCCGTGCCGAAAAGAAATGTCTCTACTACTATGGAACAAAGGGAGTGAAATTTATTTATGAAATAAAGCCCAATTTTACCTCTTTGTATGAGTTTATTCTTTGTGATCTTCAACTTCTTATTTGAGGACAAACAAGGATTTAAGTTTGGGGGAATTGACAAACTCATATTTTTATCGGTTAATTAGTCTGTTGATTTAAATATCATTGGGTTTTATTGTTTGATTTATGTATTTCCAGCCAATTATATGTTATTATTGAGTTTGATGTATTTATTGAATTATGAAGAGAAAATAGTCAACAACAGGCAGAAACCGGTTCCCTGGAGCGACCACCCACACCGAAAGGGCACTAATTTTAAATAAGCGGAAGTCCATAAGCTTATCGCCCGACCGAGTGTGTTTGTGGCTAATAACACCCGGTCGGGAGTTTGACCTAAAAACATACTTCCTCTGACCCATAAAAAGAGTGAAATTAGGGATGATACGAGTTTTAATGCATAATCAGTAAAGTTGGAGAGAGACAGAAAGAAAAAATTATTGGAGATGTTAGTGGGGAATGTATCCCGCCTCAATAGAGAGAAAAATGTTACTACCAAATATAAAAGTGGACAATTTTTATGTGACATGTCAAAATGAAAAGAATTTATATGTTTATGACACGAATAGACTACTTGAAACATAGTTCATATTGTATGAAGAAATTCCATTCCCGTCTTAAATAGTGTGCAAAAAGAACTCTTTGTTGAAAAAAGAGAACATAGTAATCAGACTTAAATAGAATGCATGCATCCTACATGGGGTTCATGCAATTAATCTACATCTATAGGAAATCACATAAAAAACACACATGTTTAACATGCTATTTGATGTAGATTTAATTGTTAGTACCTTTTATCCATTGAAGGATTGACGTTACTTGATGTATCTCCCGGCAATCCATGAAATCTCGATCACGAATCTTTCATTCTATTACCACGTCCTTGATTGTTCATCCGGGTGGTCGGATCTTGAAGAATCAATAATAGTGATATGAGATCTTGGGGAAACCACACAAAACACGAGATTGTCTTGATCTAATCCAATGAATTAGGATAAAACAAGAACAAAATCCAAAACCTTAATCTCCCTCCCTAGAGCAAGGTAGGAAAATTGATGCAAGAGGGAGAGAGGAGTTAGTTGTGTATTGTGTGCTAGGGTTTCCACATCTTTTCACTATTTATAAGATGAACATAATGGGCTAGAGGAATGGGGATCCATGAAGTGATTAGATGTTGGGCTAGCCCATTAAAAAATAAACTTATTAAATCAATTAACCCATGATTTAATATATTTTCTAATGGAATATTATTTTATTCCACTGAAGAACAATATTAAACTCTAACCTAAATCACCAAATTACGAAGAACTTGAGTTCCATTTTATTTTATAATATTTTCCGCGTTTAAGATTATCTGAATCCATTAATTTAATTCTTTGTCTGCTATGTGACTTGAATTAAATTAATTCTCCAAAGAGTTTTTCTTGTTTAAACTTTATTTATTATTCGTGAAGTAAAATTCCAACTGTCCAATTTTCTGAATCATAAATTTCTTTTTCAAACACCTCTTGGGGATAAAATAATAACACAATGGGCATGCGAATTCTATGAAATAATATTCTAATATTTTCATGTTATTCAATTACTAAAACTCAAGATACCATGATTAGGTTGTGCAAACTTTTACTGATAAGTCAAAGTGGCTTCTAATAAAATAAACAATATTAATATTATTTGCAGACACAAAGATATTGATAAGGATCCATGTATTTTGTGATCCATTTCCCAAGAATTTACCCATTTATGATGTTTTGATCTAACAATTTTTTTGTGAGACTATTTTCAATTTCTCAACACAAAGCAAAAGATAATAAAAAGAGATCCAACCACAAAAATTGAATCTAAACAAGAGTGTATGGAAGATTAGGAATGGAAAACATGTGTATAATGATGAGATAAAAGAGTTATGACCATAGGACCTTGACCAAAAGAGTGGAAACAACCCTAGGCAACTTTCAATAGCTCTATCACCCCTTGGCTCCACTACTCAATGGATACACCACATTGATGCATACCTCTACTTGAATCAATCAATGATGGAGACAAGCAACTTTCAAGGAAGGAATTGGATACAATCCTCAAAGAGGAAACTCTCTAGGGTAGAAACTTTAATTCAGCAAAATCTAATGAAAAAGATGATATCAAAAGGTATTTATACTAGGGTCCAATTCCCAAGGAAAAGGCCCACAAAATCTTGTCTGCGTCACTCTACTTGGCCAGGTGGAATTAAGGGTGTGAAATCACCCGGCCGGGTGAAACCGTCTGACTCCTTCATGCCTTCGACGGGCCACCCGTGCAGGTGGCAGAAAGGGTACCCGGTCGGGTGGCGACGTTTGGCCTGGACTCCTCCAGCAGATCATACCCAACCGGGTGAGGCAGCGCCTTAAGAGCCATCCGGTCGGGTGAGTTACCCGGGCGGGTGGCCGAATAGTTACCTGGTCGGGTGGCGACGTTTGGCCTTGCCAACTCCAGTGGATGGCACCCGGCCGGGTGAAGCAGTGCTGCAGAACCTACCCGGCCGGGTGGAAGCTCCCAGTCTTCAAATTTCAGCACGAGTCTTGTCGCGTGCTCCTCAGTCGTCGTAGACTCCTCCAGCATGGCTTTTTGGATGAAAGTGGAGATCCCCTCATGTAGGCGCCTCATCATAGACCCCGTCATGGGCCTTCCGGGCATGGTCGTATCATCCTCCCCTTCTTGGAAAGGATTTTTCCTCAAATCCGGACCTCTTACAAAGTCAAAAGGACTCAAATCAGCCACGTTGAAAGTGCAACTTACATTATACTCATCGGGCAAGTCGATCACGTATGTGTTGTCATTGATGCGCTCCAACACGAGGAAATGACCATCTCCTTTCGGGGCAAGCTTCCCCTTGGTCTTGTCGGGGAATCGGATCTTCATAAGATGTATCCAAACCCAATCACCGGGTTCAAAAACCACCTTCTTGCGCCCTTTGTTCACTTGACGCGCTACTAGCTCTCCCTTTTCTCGAATCCTCTCTTGCACTTGCATGTGCAACTCCTTCACGAACTTAGCTTTCTCCTCTCCCCCTACATCAAGCATAATTGGCAAAGGCAAATGCAGCGTGGACAAATCCAACGGAGTGAGGGGGTTAAATCCATAAACAACTTCAAAAGGGGACAACTTGGTCGTGGAATGCAAAGTCCTATTGTATGCAAACTCGTCTATAGGTAGGCACTCCTCCCAAGACATCTTACTCTCAAATACTAGGGCACGAAGGAGAGTACCTAAGGACCTATTCACTACTTCCGTTTGCCCATCCGTTTGGGGATGAACGGTAGTAGAAAAGAGGAGTTTGGTTCCAAGACTTTCCCAAAGGGTTTTCCAAATGAAACTCAAGAATTTGACATCCCTATCACTCACAATGGGTTTTGGGATCCCATGCAATTTGACCACCTCCTTGAAAAACAAATTTGCAATGAACATAACATCATTTGTCTTCCTACATGGAATGAAATGAGCCATCTTGGAAAACCTATCCACTACTACCAAAATACTATCATTCTTTCTAGAAGACATGGGTAGGCCTAACACAAAATCCATGGAGATATCTACCCAAGGGTGTGTAGGTGGAGGCAAAGGAGTATAAAGCCCAAAGTTATTAGACTTAGACTTAGCTTGTCTACACTCTATGCATTGACCACAAAATCACTCAACATGTTTCTTCATGCAAGGCCAAAAGAAATGCTCACTCAAAATATCAAAAGTTTTTAACACTCCAAAATGCCCCATCAATCCACCCAAACGAGACTCCTTAATCAACAAGTCACGAACAGAGCAATTAGGAATGCAAAGCTTATTCTCCTTATACAAATAACCATCCATCATATAGTATTTATCAAAAGAACCCTTTTCACATGCTTCAAAGATAGTGGCAAAATCATGGTCATGCTCATATAGTCTTTAATGAACTCAAAACCAACATACTTTGAAGCACACACAACAAGCACTTATTTTCTCACATGCATCACATGATTTCAATCAAAGCATCATCATCTAAAGGCACATGAGGTTTCCTAGAAAGGGCATCGACAACGACATTCTCCTTCCCCTTTTGTACTTCAATACTAGAACATGGATCTTCTCTCTAGTTCTCGAACTGTATCTCGATATCAGGGTGGACTGATCTTATCAAAATACTAGGCCTCGAATAAAGAAGACAGAAAATTCCTCACGGAGGAGGAGCTGATATTCTCACGGAGGAGAATAATTAAGAAAAATCGTTCCCTTCTTTTGAGAGAGAGGGACGTTATTTTCATTGTAAAATCATGAATAATTCTGTCTCCTTAATTCTCCTATTTATATTAAGTTCCTTTTGGGCCAAGACAGGGATCTATGGAAGGTTTTGGATATGGGCTCCCCCAATTAGCTTTTTACTAATTAAATTGAACCCACAATTTAATACAAGCTTATATTGGTATATTACAAACAGCCACTACAGAAGTAATATTGAACTCTCCTCATCCAAATCTGAAATTACAAGTAATCTGGGCTTCCATTTTGTTTATTATTTATTTCTCGCGCTTAAGATATAAATGTCCATTAAATAATTAAGGTCTGCTATGGACTTAATTAATTAACATCTTATTAATTCCAAGAGTGGACTCCGCAAAAAACATTTATTTATTATTCATAGAGTAATAAAACTCCAACTGGCCAGTTTTCCGAATAATAAAACTTTGTTCGAGCTCCTCTTGAGGACATTATCTAACGAGACTTCGCGCACGATTCAACATAATAGCAATCCTAACACCGCTAGATATTAATCACCACTACCCAATATATCAGGATTATTGGGTTGCGAAAAACCCGCACCATTTGATAAGTCAAAGTCGTGCATAATCAATACCGTATGCTCAATGCTAACATATGTAGATTAAGAAATAGTATTTTATCAAGACCTAGTCTTTCAGTAGATAGCACAAAAACACGTCTTGCTGTAAGATCCGTTCAGTGCTATACCACACCAATGTCATCTTATTTCAGTAAGGCTTAGAAATATGCAGACTGACATTGCAACCTTTCACCATAGGTAGTCTAAGCCTATCTGGGTTATGAAATTCTTCTTTTTCTATTGCAAAGCATTGCATAGATCTGACCGTGTTACCTTAAAGTGGATGTCGCTCACAACCGGTCTACTAAACAAAAGAATTAGACTTTGTTTGCTTCTTATACATTTAAATGTTTATAAAACATCTTATAAATGCACAAGCAAACACAATGTAATGATATACTGATTCTATTCGTGCAAAAACTGCTCGAATAATATTGAATCGGATTAAAAGTGGATTGTAGAGTTTTACGTATACAAGCAAGATTCTATTCGCGTGAAACTGTTCGAAACAGGCTTTTCAGTATACCAAACCTAAGGGCATCCGCAATGGTGCGAACTATGGGACGGACGATGCATCGTCAATCGCATCGTCCGCCACTTCAGCATCGCAGACGATGGGTTAACCATCGTCCGCGCCTGATACATCGTCCGCGGATGATGCGCGGAGGATACCCCATTGTCCGCCGCATCGTCCGCCACTGTGGACGACGCGGACGATGAGACGCATTTCCGTTTTTTTTTAATTTTATTAAATTTTCAAAACCCATATATACCTCTCATTTTCACTTCATTTTTCACTCTCTTCACTCTCAAATTCACACTACATTTTCTACATTTCAAGCAAAATGGATTCCGGAGATTACCCAAATCCGAATAGTCCGATCTTCGATGGTGCACGATGGTCGGGTACAGAACCCGACGAATACTGGCCATTCGACACCAACACCGAGTACCATCCCGACTTCAGCACCGACTCGTACGGGCTGTCCGACATGGAGCCTTCTCCCCACCGCCCCTCCGCCGCCGCCGCACCTCGCGGCCGGCCTGCCGCCTCGTCTGGGTCTGCCACCAAGAAGAAGCGGACCAAGGCACGAGCCCAGAAGTTGCCTTCAATGGAGGTGTGTGAAGAGTTCGCCCCGGGAAGACGAACTACTCCAACACCGAATCCATCGTCTTAACGAGATGTTGGATTGATGTTTCGGAGGATCCGGTGTACGCCAAAAACCAGAAGATGACTGCGTATTGGGAGCGCATCGCCGAGAAATGCAACGCGACCAAGCCAGCGTACGCCTACAAGCGCCACAGGGAGCAGCTCCGCAAGCACTGGGATCAAATAAAGAAGTAGGTAAATTTGTTCGCGGGGGAGTACGAGAAGTGCGAGAGGGAGCAGGGCAGTGGCGAGAGTCTTGCGGATGTGCGGGACAAATCGATGCAGTCGTACATTTCATTGTACGTCGATTTCAAGCACTACCAGTCCTGAGCGCTCTTGAGGGACAAGCAGAAGTTCGTTGGTGGGGTGATTCCCCCATCGACGGCGGCGAGGAGGAGGGCGTCGAAGTGCACCTTCGCTGATTATACAAGTAGCGATAGCGGCGCGTCTCCGATGGACCTCAACAGTCCGGTGTTCGAGGATGAGAGTTCCGGCACACCAATTTCCTCCCGGCGTCACCCTGGCGTCAAGGCTGCCAAGGGCAAGGGCAAGGCCACATCCTCCTCCGCCCCGGCCCCTGAAGTGGCCTCGTCGCCGACCCCAAGTTCGACGCCGTCCGCGACTTCGACTGCGGCCCATGCCTACTCGGATTTGGCGGCCTCCTTTGACTACAGGACATTGTTGGACGCGCACACCGCCCTCATGCAGGCGACCAACCCGGTTCAAATCGAAGGCATCCAGCGGATGATCGATGGCCTCAGCCGCAAGTTGGGACTGTTCTAGACTAGCCTCCTTTTTTTGTATTTAGTGTTTTATTTTATTTCTTCATTTGTAACTTTTTTTTAATAAAGTAAATTTAGAATTTCCCTTTAATTGTGTTGTTTTTATATGTTTATTTTTATTTACATTTGCATACATAAAAATATAAATATAAAATAGAAGTAAAATGCTTAGGGCGGGCTATAGTCCGCCCCACTGCAGGTGGAAGGGGCGGAGGATAAAATGCTGATGTGGCGGTGCATAGGGCGGGGCTTAGGGCGTCGCATAGGGCGCCCCATTGTGGATGCCCTAACAAAAAGTCTCTCATAATCCTCCTATAGAAGCTTGCTAGACCATTGAAAGATCGAATCTCACTCACATTCTTGGGTGTAGGACACTCCCTAATCGCCTACACTTTCTCCTCATCTACCTTCACACCATCCCTCCCCACAACAAACCCAAGAAACACCACCTCATCAACACAAAAAGTGCATTTAGATAACTTGGCATACACAACATGCATTCTCAACACTTCAAGAACATTTTTAAGATGACTAGCATGCTCTTCCACACTTTTACTATGAATATAGATATCATCAAAGTATACCACCACAAATTTTCCAATGAAAGGACGAAGCACATGATTCATCAAACCCATGAAAGTGGAAGGAGCATTAGTAGGCCCAAAAGGCATAACAAGCCATTCATACAAGCCAAATTTGGTTTTAAAAGCGGTTTTCCATTAATCCCCTTCTTTCATGCGAATTTGGTGATACCCACTTGCTAAATCAATTTTGGAGAAATAATTAGAGCCACACAGATCCTCAAGCATGTCATCTAGCCTAGGTATGGGGTGCCTATACGTACTGGTGATCTTGTTAATAGCTCTACAATCTACACACATTCACCAAGTTCCATCCTTCTTAGGCACCAAAATAACGGGTACGACGCAAGGTGAAAGAGATTCTCGAATCAAACCTTTGGCAAGGAGTCCCTCGACTTGCCTTTGAAGCTCTTGAGTCTCCTTTGGGTTGGCCTTGTATGCCGCCCGATTGGGAATAGATGAACCCGGCACAAAGTCAATTTGGTGCTCAATGCCCCTCAATGGTAGAAGCTCATCGGATAGCACATCCGGGAAGACATCCTTAAAACCTTGTAAAATACATGCAATCACCAAAGGACAAGGGTTAGTGTTAGCATTTAAACATAAATCGTTCTGGACCATGAGGAGAATGGTTGAACGGTTTTTTAGTGCCTACCCAAGGTCGGGAGCCCTAGCTAACAAGCAACCTTTTTCCTCCATTGCTTGTGGTTTTTCTTGTTTAGGTACTTTATTTGTGCTCTCACCACTTCCACTCTCACTTGGCTTTTTTTAGCTCAACCTCACTAACAAGACTTTTCTCTCTATCCCTTTCCCGTTCCCTTTGTAGATGTTGGTATGCCCCAAACACATCCTTAGGTAAGAGGGGCTTCAACCTAACCTTCAAACCATTCACCATGTAGAAATATTCATTGGTGAAACCATTCTTATAAACCCTCCTATCAAACTCCCAAGGCCTTCCCAACAACACATGACAAGCCGTCATTGGAATGATGTCACACATCACCTCATCCTCAAAGACATCATTCTTCAAGGGAACTAAGCATTGAGCCTTCACCTTTAGCTCAGCGGACTCCCCTAGCCATTGAAGCTTGTAAGGATTAGGATGTTTGTCAACTTTCAACCCCAATTTGGCCACCAATTGTTCACTTACCATATTAGCACAACTACCTCCTCCTGGGGTTCGGTACACCTTGCACAACGGAAGACTTGTATAAAACAAATAAATCAGACACGGATCTATTTGACCGATTATGCGATTAATCAATTCACATGTTAAACAGACAATTGCATGCTAGAACACAAATAATTCATGCTTAAAGAAAGTAAATCCTAAACATGAATACAACGGTTTAGAGTTACCGATTTGATTCTTCAAAGAATCGACGATTGCTTGCGCCTTCTCCACGATGATCTTCAATACTAGACCACGGATCTTCTGACTGGTTCCCGAACTGTATCTCGATATCAGGGTGGGCTGATCTTATCAAAATACTAGGACTTGAATAAAGAAGACAGAAAATTCATCACGGAGGAGGAGCTGAAAATTTCGTTCTCCTCCCTAGAGAGAAGGGACGAAAATTGAATGAAATAATGATTATGATTCTGTCTCTCCTTTATTCTCCTATTTATATTAAGTTCATATTGGGCTCAGTCAGGGATCTATGGAAGGTTTTAAATATGAGCTCCTCCAATTAGTTTTTTACTAATTAAATTGAACCCCAATATAATATAAGCTTTTAATTGGAATATTACGAGCAGCCACTACAGAAGTAATATTGCACTCCCCATCCAAATCCCAAATTACAAGTAATCCGGGTTTCCGTTATTTATATTATTTATTTCCCGCACTTAAGATATAAATGTCCATTAATTAATTGAAGTCTACTATGGACTTAATTAATTAACATCTTATTAATTCCAAGAGTGGACTTAGCATGAATCACTTATTTATTTTAAATAGAGTAATAAAACTCCAACTGGCCAGTTTTCTGAATAATAAAACCTTGTTCGAGCTCCTCTTGAGGACGTTATCAAACAAGACTCACCTCGCGCGCGATTCAAAATAATAGCAATCCTAGCACCGCTAGATATTAATCACCACTACCTAATATATCAGGATTATTGGGTTGCGAAAAATCCGCACCATTTGATAAGTCAAAGTAGTGCATAATCAATACCGTATGCTCAATGCTAACGTATGTAGATTAAGAAATAGTTATTTATCAAGACCTAGTCTTTCAGTAGATAGCATAAAGACACGTATTGTTGTTAGATCCATTCAGTGCTATACCACACCAACGTTATCTTATTTCAGTAAGGCTTAGAAATAATCAGACTGACATTGCAACCTTTCATGATAGGTAGTCTAAGCCTATCTGGGTTGTGAAATTTTTATTTTTCTTTTGCAAAGCATTGCATAGAACCGACTATGTTATCTTAAAGTGGACGTCGCCCACAACCAGTCTACTAAGCAAAAAACTTAGACTTTGTTTGCTTCTTATACATTTAAATGTTTATAAAACATCTTATAAATGCACAAGCAAACACAACGTAATAATATACTGATTCTATTCATGCGAAACTGCTCGAATAATACTGAATCGGGTTAAAAGTGGATTATAGAGTTTTACGTATACAAGCAAGATTCTATTCGAGCGAAACTTGCTCGAAACATGCTTTTTCAGTATACCAAACCTAACACCTCCATCTATAATCACCAAACAAGTTTTTGATCGTACCTTGCAATTCATATGGAAAATGTTGCACCTTTGCTCCTTATGTTCTTCAAGATCGGGTTGTACATTGAGCATCCTTAGCATCACTAGTGTCTTCGACCCCTCATCCTCTTCTTCTCCACTAGAATATGACATACGCGGTTCCACACTTGCCTCCTTGCCTTCCACCACTCCATCCTCCTCATCCTCACTATGCATGCTACCATCTTGCCCAATAACCATCACTCTTTGGTTAGGTCACTCATGTGCATAGTGACCATAGCTCTTACACTTGAAACATTGCACCTTGCTACTTTCCGTTGAAGAAGAATTTTTGGTAGCTTGTGGGCTTGGGTTTGGCGATGCCTTGTATGGTGCCTTGCCTTGAGTAATAGGCGGACTCTCCATCTTCTTGGAAGGGGTACTCCACATGTTTCCTCCCATCCCGGTTTGGTTAGAGGTCACCCTCGCCTTGCTAAGAGCCACTTTTTTTCCTTGCCTCTCAAAGGTTTCGGCAAAACATAGTACTTTCCCCAATGTGATTCCCTTAAAGCCTCAATTTGGACTTTATGCTTCAACAAAGTGTTGAGACCATGGATGAATCGGTCTTGAGTGGATTCCTCCGATTCATGCACTCCAATCTTGTTCATCAAGGCAAGAAGTTCATAGTAGTAATCCATCACACTCATGGATCCTTGCCTTAGGTCTTGAAGTTCCCCACGAAGCTTGTGATAATAGGACCTAGGCACAAAGGACTCCTTCATGATTCGGCACAACTCATCCCATGAACGCACATCCCCCATCCTAGCTATCCTCCTTTTCCTCAACGCATCATTCCACCAAGTATTATCATTACCCCTAAATTCGTCCAATGCAATCTTTACCTTTGTCACCTCAGAATAGTTGTGGAGGGAGAAGATTTTCTCCACTTGAGATTCTCACTCCAAGTAGGCCTTGGGGTCAAACTTGTCATGGAATTCGGGTAGGTTGTGTTTCAAGGTCTTGGACGGATCATCAAACCTCGGTCGGGGCTCCTCCTCATAGTACCTATTCCCCTCCTAAATCGATCCCTTTAAGACTCTATCCCTCCATGTTGGTTTCCTACCCCAAAACGACCATACCCTCCATTTCCTCCTCCAAACCACCTATTGGCTCCATCCCCCCCCCCCCAACCTTCCATTCTCCAAGTTGTTAACTCTATCCCGAACATTCCCTCCTTGCCACCCCTCATACTCCTCTTCTTCAATATTTTCCTCCGGGACCTCATTGGGCACGGCGTTGCCCATAGGATTGAGAGGCCTCGACCCCCGCTCTTCCTTCAAGGCTTTGATTTCTTCGAATAAAACCTCTTGGCTGGCATGGTTGCGAGCTTCGAAACTCCTCACCTCTTCTTGGATATCTTTCTTGATATCGTGCTTAAGATCACGTCTAAGGTCCGCCATCATTTGGAACACCATGCTCAAAAGATCCCCTTCGGGTTTGGAGCTACTTGAGGCCGCGCCCTTCCCTACCTCATCCTCATGGATGTCTCCCATCTTGTTGGAACGAGTAATAGGAGGCATCCAAGTTACCTACAAACACAAAGACAAAGGCTAGGGACTAGCCTTAGAGATTAGTGAAACAAGAAAGAGAGATTTAAGAAGCTAACTTACCCCAATGTAGTATCCCAACCCCCCCAAGTCACTCACCAATGTCACTCGGTAAGTTCAAAATATAGTGGGGCTTGTATCACACACTCTCGATCCAATTTCCACTCGTTGGCGCTCGAACAACTCAATCAAGGTATACACCTCAAGAACATATGGACACCAAGTAGTAAATACCAAACTAATAATGACTAAACATATGAAAGCAATGGAGAAAAGGACTAAGGAAGACACGCACACCAAAGACAACAAGACATGGGATGAAGCTTTTTACTGAAATTTGGCTAATCTTTATGGATTTTTTTGGTATTGTTCCCCACGCCCAATTTGGACGAATTTTGGTGGATAGATTCAAAATCAAGTATAGATCAAGGTAAAAATATTCATATATAGTCAGATTTGATAATTGGATAGGTTTTGTATGGTTTTCCCCACCTATGCCAAAATAGGGCAATGATGAAATTTTGCAGGTAGCTAGGACACATAACATAGATCATACACACCAAATTTCAGCTTAATCTAATCACATTTGATCAATCAAATCATCCCAACAAAAACAGAGCAAAACAAGGACAAAAAGAAAACTCAAGGAAGCAATAGATCAAACACCCAGTGGGTACTAGGCTCTAGATACCAAATGATAAGGATCCATGTATTTTGTGATCCATTTCCCAAAAATATACCCATTTATGATGTTTGATCTAACAATTTTTTTGTGAGACTATTTTCAATTTCTCAACACAAAGCAAAAGATAATAAAAAGAGATCCAACCACAAAAATTGAATCTGAACAAGAATGGATGGAAGATTAGGAATGGAAAACATGTGTATAATGATGAGATAAAAGAGTTATGACCATATGACCTTGACCAAAAGAATGGAAACAACCCTAGGCAACTTTCAATAGCTCTATCACCCCTTGGCTCCACTACTCAATGGATACACCCCATTGATGCATACTTCTACTTGAATCAATCAATGATGGAGACAAGCAACCTTCAAGGAAGGAATTGGATACAATCCTCAAAGAGGAAACTCTCTAGGGTAGAAACTTTAATTCAGCAAAATCTAATGAAAAAGATGACATCAAAAGGTATTTATACTAGGGTCCAATTCCAAATGAAAAGGCCCACAAAATCTGGTCCGCGTCACTCTACCCGGTCGGGTGGAATTAAGGGTGTTAAATCATGCCTTCGACGGGCCACCCGGGCGGGTGGCAGAAAGGGTACCCGGTCGGGTGGCGACGCTTAGCCTGGACTCCTCCAGCAGATCATACCCGACCGGGTGAGGCAACGCCTCAAGAGACACCCGGTCGGGTGAGTTACCCGGGCGGGTGGTCGAATAGTTATCCGGTCGGGTGGCGACGCTTGGCCTTGACGACTCCAGTGGATGGCACCCGGCCGGGTGAAGCAGTGCCGCAGAACCTACCAGGCCGAGTGGAAGCTCCCAGCCTTCAAATTTCAGCACGAGTCTTGTCGCGTGCTCCTCGGTCTTCGTAGACTCCTCCAGCATGACTTTTTGGATGAAAGTGGAGATCCCCTCATGTAGGCGCCTCGTCATGGGCCTTACGGGCATGGTCATATCAGAAATACTAAATTTTCGGAAGTATATTCTTTCGGTAGATAGCAATAAAGAACATATTTATTGTTGATCATTTCAGTGTTTTACCACACAAGTGTTAGTAATATCTTCTTAGGTAAGAGAGAATTATCACAAACATTGCAACCATACCAATAGGTAGCCAAGACCTATCTAGGTTGTGAACTTGTTTTTTCTTCTTACTAGATCCGGTCAAGTCCCCTACTAGAGTTTTTTCAGTGTATTAACCATTATATTATATTATTTATATTTCAATAAATAAATTGTTATATTATATTTATTCTCATAATTAGGTAAACAAGTGAACGTAGTGTTTCTTGTATCCATGCACAAGTTGAATGTACAAAGGCATGTTCGCTCGAAGCATCTTTTAGCATACAAACCCTATCAAACTACCATACTACTTTGTGTATGGTCTTGTCTCTCTTTAGTCAATTGTATTGTCGTTCCATTTATTCTGATCGATTAGACTCCTCTTTAGTACTTGGTTGCTGGTTTTGTTCTTAGAGCACTCACAATAGGGGCGCCGAACGGCAGTTGTGCGATCGGCACCGCAATCGGCGCCTATTGCGAGCTATACAACATGTATGGTTTTGCCGCCTGTGCGACCCCTTGACTCCATGGGGGCGGTAGGGTATGAATGAGTTTTACGATCCTAGAGTGGTGAGTGGTACCCCCAAAAGCGTAAGCGTCCATCCATGGATCATAAAACTTGGACACATAGGTCACTGAAAAGGTCTTCTCATCCCACTCATACTCCCGATACTTCTCAACGGGTCATCTTTTGTTCCTTTCGTATCGATTCCGCATCTAAGAAAATTATTGGTTAGCCATCTACATTAAAGGGAGCCTCAACGTCAACTCAAGGATAGAAAAGAAACAAAGAGGATATATGGCTCAAAAGGATGCTAAGAGTACGATGCATGCGGAGATGCATATACATACAAGATAGAGGTATTGAATTAGTGTCACGTCAAGAATTTAATTTTTTTTCCCAAGGTTAATGGTTCGCGCATTATGTTTATTTTCGTATTTCGTCGAATCGTAGTACGTCGACTTCTTGCCCTTAGTTTTTGCGATGTAGATACTTCTTGGTTCCCTTAGTCTCCCTGCCTCGGATTAGACATTCATCGCACATTTTATAACTATGTAGAGTAACAAATAAATAGTGCACCATCCATAGGAGTTATATATCATAAACAATACGTTTCGTTCCATTTATTACATAGTTAAATAATCGCAATCACACATGTGTCATACTTTCTGTTTCACGACTCCAAAAAAATCATACAATTACACCCATATATGGATAAAAATTTCCTTTTCCAACACTCATGGAATTTCAACATATATTAACAGATTTCCTGATCAAAGAATTCAGTTTCACATGCATAATACAATACCATTATATTCGACATAATCATGCTTCACGGTTAAGTAAAAGAAATTACATATTCAAATATCATCTCACATCTCGAACCATTATATTAACAGATTTCTTGATCAAAGAATTCAATTTCACATGCATAATACAATACCATTATATTCGACATAATCATGCTTCACGGTTAAGTAAAAGAAATTACATATTCAAATATCATCTCACATTTCAAACCATCACAATATTTTCCAAAAGCCGTAGTATTTATTTTACCTTTTCAATAAGAAAAGTTGTCATTTACACAAGGATAACATTTTTCCATCACAACTCCAAAAATTCAGGCATTTAATCCAAAAGTCACAAATATTTTTACCTCTTCTTTCGTGGTTGGGCGTGACGAGTTGTGGTGTTGAGACTTCAATGGTAACACTCTAATCATTGATACAAGGGGATATTACACTCAAAAAGACTCTTGGGTCCAGAGCGGAATGAAAAATTGCTCTTCTAACAAACTGTCACGACCGTCCTTTCTAGGGTTAATAAATTCGGGTGGACGCAACTAATGGGACTTAAAGAAAGGGAAAAGTACTAGGGTTTCAATAAAGAGTTTGACCAATTAATTAATATTCAAATAATGAGGAAAAATCAAAGTAAAATGCTTAACACATGAGATGGGACACGATCTAGCATAGGTGTACACTAATTCAAGTAAGGTTTGCGGCCCAAAATACGGCATAAACATATTCGCATTTTATTCCCATCAATAAAATAGTTAGGACATTGTCCTTATTTAAAAGAAAGTCCACCTCGAGTGCTTAATCCTTAATTACATTCTTTGCATTGTGATCATGATTCACTTGCGAGATATCACCTTTAACCTTTAAAATGATGCATATATCAACACAGGGAATCATAACAAAATAAGATGCACGCATCCTATGACTTTGATTATTTTTTACAAGAAAGATTATAAATTTTTCTTGATTAGAAACTTAGATATTTCGATAATTCCGGCCGCCTAAGGCGTCGTGGCAAGGTTGACCGGCCGCTCACGTCCACAACCATTTAGCGAAGAGATAACTCAGCTCATAAGAATTTTTAATTAACTCCATAGCCCAAAACAATTACATTTTCTAGCCCAAAGAAATAAAATAAGGTAGCCCAACTCAAATAATTAAGAAATAGAAATTCCCTAGCCCAAAGATTTAACATATAGGCCCAAAAGAAAAGAAGTACTCCCTCAATCCCAAGAAAGATGAGTACTTTTTTGGCGACACAAGATTTTATGCGGTTTTATTTTATGTGTTAAGTAGAGAGAGTAAATTAAGAGAAAAAAATAAAATAGATATAAATGAATTTTTATTTTTAGTAATAGATTATTTTGGGTGAAACAAACTAAAAAAGAAGATGAAAAGTAGAATGGAGCTCTTAGTCCTATTCACAAAATAATACGCGTACACAGCCTCCTCCATTCCCCTTTTCTAAAAAAATAACACTAAAATATTAACAGAATTCAACAAATAAACAAGAAAATGAAAACCATGACCATTACCAGAATTACACACGTACTCCCCTCAACTTCCACTTTAATTTAAACGTCCAGCACTAAAATAGGGATTTAAAGTTTATAAAACAAAAGAATGAATCAAATACCTCAATTCTAAAATCCAAAACCATTGGGCATCGGCTACTCTCCTGTCTCTCTCTCTCTACTGTGTCTCCTCTGCACAGAACACCCAAAATTGCACAAAGAGCAGCACTCAGATGGAAGGTTTCAAGGGCACACAAACCAAATCTATTCACTCTCTCACCTTCTATTTCTGTCACTAAAAGAATCAAAACAAAAATCCCAAACTATTAGATGGATTTCAGATTTTGGATGTGTGAATGCAGTAGTATGATATTGGAATACCTTCAAGAGATGTGATTGCAACTTGTGGATTGAGGATAAAGATTGGAGATGGCGGAGAATGGTGATGGATAACTTCCGGTCACTGTTACAGAATTTCATGAGTCTAGGGTTTATTTTAGGAATTAGAATGATAGGATACGCAAATGAATTACCTTAGTCGGATTGGGAAGAAAAGGGATTGAATGGACGTCTCCTTCTCTGACTCTCTACTCTATTGAATTTTTTTCAATTGTGGAGTTTGTTGTATGTGGTGGCTGAGAGTGATTAGGGCATAGGAGTGATATAGCAGTGTAAGACCATCTCCAACCATACTCCATAAATAAGTTTTGATGTAGAAATCTTCTCCAGCCATACACCAAACTCAAATCCATTTTTGGTGTTTTTTTGAAACAACATCAAATATGGTGTTCCTGCAAAAATTTTGTGAAACAAAAACCCAAAAATGGTGTAAATTTTGAATTTGGTGTAAATGGTTGGAGTAATACTACTTTTTGGTGTGAGCGTATACTCAAAAATGAGTTTGAGTTTAGTGTAAATGGTTGGAGATGGTCTAATGAGTGAATAATTTTGGTGGTGATTTCAATTGATTGTGGTCTAATTTTTGGAAAGGATTTTCCTTGCAGATTGAGGTGAAGAAGGAGCGTGAGACGTGGGAGGGAGAAAGTTTGGTATTTGATTGCTAAAGTAAAGTGGACTTAATTGTTGCATTTGACTGAACTAATTTTGGAATGGGATTTTGCAGATCATGGATAACGCGTGAAAGAGAGGAGGAAGATTTATTTTGGTGCATATTAAGTTGGGAGAGGCTCAAGAAAAGAATTGGGATTTTGGCTAGAGTTAGGATTTAATTAAAATTTGTTTAGGCACAAGACCCTTTGTAATTTATTTAAATGGTGTAGTCCATAATTTATGTTTCATAAGATCGGCTTTGTATTTTTTTTTTCTTTTTCAGATCCAACACGAATTCAGTACAATAAATAATCCTTAAGGAAATGAATTATTAGTATTGGACTTATGATTTCGCCATCGCAATATCCAGCTCATAAAATAAGTTATCAAACATTCGAATAACAATTAAATTCACCCTGCATCAATTATCCAAATAGTCACGTCATATAATCAACGAAGTTGACTCAGTCAACACATAGTTAAAACTCAAACTCAAAACTAGGTCACAACAATATCAAATAACCAAATTTACTCGTCAAATAATCCACGGACTTCACAGCATTAAATGCAAAAAATTTTAGGGTTTGAAAATTAGGGTTTGAAAAGTGATGTGTTACACATTTGATGGGCTCCAAGCACGATAGGCAATTCTCAAAGGCCCGATGCGTTTGTTCTACAAAGAGTGTGTCGTCGATATCATGTGTGCATGTATCATCCTGCATAACAAAACGATTGTTGACAATGAAGGTGAAGGAGTTACAGATTGGGCCAATTAAGATGTTGTTGGATCAAGCCACGCTATGGTTAGCGAACTCGTAAATCAGGGTGTACTTGTTATATTATACACGTGTTTTGGTTTAGAGTCAATTATTTAGTTTCATAATTAGTGGATAAGAGTTGGTTATTTAGTTTCCATAGTTCGTGGATTAGTGGTATAGTTAGTGGCATAATATTGCACGTTTCTCATCAATTAGTTATTGTATATTGTTCTCTATAAATATTTGTAATCCTTTGGCATTAGGCACAGAAGAATAGAAAAGTATATTTTCATTTCCATTAGTTTATCAAATTCTTTTTCTTTAGTTTATCAAGTTATCTAAATTTCCATAATTTAGTCATTTTGTTGGAGTTAGAATCCACTCGAAGGATTCATGTTCGTAACATTGATGCTTTCATTTAGTTCTCATTCTCCATGGCTTTCCCCAATTCTTCCACAACTCCACAGAGTCCACCCCTCAAATTGAAGGACCCCACACCTACGGCAGCTGCAAAGGAGGACGAGAATGATCGCATTGGTTCGAGCCAACAGGCGATCATGAAATTGATGGAGGAAAACTATGTGCATCAGCGTTTCGATCAACTTTCTGCCCTCTTCTGCTCCTCACCATCGTCTCATACACTTACTCCACAAGCAATACATGTACGAGATTGTTTTCCCAATCTTAACCTCGTGGACGAGGTTTGTTTTGATTCGGGAGGGAGTTTTACTCAATAGACGTGTTTGGTTTTGAGTCAGTTATTTAGTTTCATAATTAGTGGATAAGAGTTAATTATATAGTTTCCATAGTCAGTTGATTAGTGGAATAGTTAGTGGCATACTGTTGCATGTTTCTATCAATTAGTTAAATATTATTCTCTATAAATATTTATAATCCTTTGGCATTAGGCACAGAATAATAGAAAAGTATATTTCCATTTCTTTAGTTTATCAAGTTTTCTATTATAATTTAATCATTTTGTTGGAGTTAGAATCTCCTCGAAGGATTCAAGTTCGTAATAGTACTGCATGGCGAGTCTAAGAGGTTCCGCGCATTTATTACTACTCGCAAGGAACAAGCCCATTTTCGACTTCAGAAACGATATGATTGAAGAGATCTGGGCATGTAACCATTGAAGCGCATTTGTATATTTTTATTGTAGAATTTATTTTTTATTTTAGTGAAATATGTTTGATTTTTTTCTATGTTTTCATTTTTTCCAATTTATTTCGTATTTGTTATTTTATACTCCGTCCCATAATAGATGTCACATTTCATTTTTTAGAAAAAAGTCTCTCTCACATTAATATAAATATACTTTCTTCGTCCCATAAAAGATGACACATTTGGGTAATAGCACGGGATTTTAGGAGATGTTATTTTGTGTGTTAAATGGAGAGAGAAAATAGTATATTTATATTAAAGTGAGAGAGAACTTTTACCAAAAAAGAAAATGTGACATCTTTTGTGGGACAAACGAAAAAGGAAAGTGTGACATCTATTATGAGACGGAGGGAACACTATTTTCTCTCACCACCTAGCACACAAAACAACATCTCCAAAAATCTCGTGTCATATCCCAAGTGTGCCATTTATTATTGGACAGAGGGAGTATTTGATAAACATCAACAATTAATATAATTAGAGATAGTGATGCGGAAATTGAGTTAGGCTGAGATGGGTGGACGATGGGCTGAGAGACAAGTTGCTGACGTGGCAGGAAAAAATTGAAGATAGACTGTAAGACGAGTTCTCCTTATTGGTAATTCTCCTAAAAGGTTTATGAGGTTTAATTTGTAACGCCCAGACTTTTCTTTTGATTTTTTAATTTTTCTCGAAAGGGCGTTATTTTGTAAAGACGAATTAAGGCATGTCTATCAATAGGGTTCTCGGTTTATGTTTAATATTTGGAATAACACCAAAATATTTATTATTTTGTTGTGCGAAAGCAAGTTCGTACTAGGGCTGGCAAAACATACCGAAATACCGAAATACCTCATTTACCATACCGAAAATATCGAATTTTCGGTATACCGCACTTTTCGGTACGGTATGATACCTTACCGGTAGATTAAGGTACGGTAAAGGTATGGATTTTGCATATATCGCGGTATACCGCATCATACCGCAATTACGGTATGTACTGCAAAATTACGGTATATACCGTAATTTTGCGGTATATACCGTTAATAAATATATTTTTTTAATATATATATTATTTATAAAATTATAATATTTATATTTTAAAAACTAAAGAAAGATTAGAGGCATAATTCGTAAATCAGTAGCAACCATCATTAATTCATTATTCTGCCCTAATTCTAAATCTCAATTCTTCAATATTTAATATATCAAACAGGTATGATTTGCGGCATACCGCAACACGGTACGGCATACCGAAATATCGGTAAGGTAAAGGTTTTCAAATATTGACATACCGAATTTTCGGTATACCGCAATGCGGTATACCGAAAAATTCGGTAAGGTATAGGTATGGCATTTAGTCATACCGCAATTTGCGGTACAGTATGCGGTATGACATTCTCGGTGCGGTATACCGTACCGTGCCAACCCTAGTTCGTACAATGGAACTATATTCTAAGGTTTTTCGTTGGATTTCAAGAATAATAAATAAATAATTTTGGACCGATCCAATGAAATAATAAGTCAAAGTCCAATTTCAATTACAAGTATTGGGGCTAATGTAAGTATAACAAAATAATTTAGTTTTAGGTCTAGCTAATTAAAATAAAATACTATGTCTTCTGCTCCAATCTTGTAACCAAAATTACATATTATGAGCCCAATGAACAAAAATCATTTTGAGCCTAATCCTATTCTTTCAGCTCCCAGCGCCAATTTCAACGTCAATGTGCTCCAACTCTCTCCATCCGTTACAATGCAAAACAAATTCAGCAGTTAATCCCAATAATGGCCAATTAATCCATCATTAACCCGTAATTGTTAAGGGTGTTTCACTTAACGGTTGACGGCGGGCAATAGACGATCGGTGGTCCGGTTTAGGCTCGACGATCAAGAAGCGGCTGCGCGTGGGACGATTTCTTACCACAATTTCACAATCCATCTCTGCTTCCAAAATTTCTTACCACAATTTCACAATCCGTCTCAAGAATTTTAAAGGGAAATTGAGAGCTAGAACAAAGACATCTTCCAATGAAATCCATCAACTATACGAAGGTATAATTCCCTTTTCTCCTTTGTAATACTCTTAGCTCTGCACAAAATACTTAGCATAGGAATTGACATAGCAGTGTACCAAATCAGTGGCCTTAGAATCACCACCAAACCTTTTGCTAATAAAAATAAATTTCAGAATTTAGAAGCCCCAACGAAACTCAGTTCAGAACCTAAATGTAATCACTTTTGATACCAAGACACATCCTTATGAGTCTGCTAAGCTTACTTAACTCCAGGCCTAGTCTTGACTAGGACAGATGTTGGCAATTCTTTTATATTTAAAATTTAGCATTTTTTTAAAAAGGAGTTTTAAAATTGAATTCCATTTTTCTTTTTATTTGAAAAATAAATATTCAATGGAATTTCTAATACTAATTGATCTTGTTGTGACTTTTTGGTTTAATACGAAACAGTTAATAAATCATTCACAAACAGGTTAAAATTATATACTAAATGAATTGTTACGTAAATTTGTTATAAAGTTAAATTTCTTTCGTATGAAATGATAGTTTATTTGTATATTTCTTTTGAAAATAGAAAACAACCTTATGATGTTATACGCATAATAGTTAGATCATAAAAAATGGATTGGGGAAATAATTGTTGATTCAAACCATCACGGTTGAAATATTCTAAATACTTCAGAAAACAAAGCTCGCAAATTTAACATTGTTTAAATCTTAAAATCAAACAATGTTTCAAATTATGTTATTTCAATTCAATATTAATTCAATTAAGTTAGATTTATTAGTATATTAAATTATATAAAAAAAATTAATTGTAATTCGGTTCCAGTTCTAACCGGAACCGATTTTATAAAAAGATGGAACCGGTATCAGAACCGGAACTGGTTTTTCAGTTCTCGATTCCTCAATTAACCGACCGGTTCCGGTTCTGATTCCGGTTAACCGAGAACCGGGGAACCGTTTAAGCTCCCCTAGATATTATACTTAAATTATTGTTTGTGTTTATTGTTTATAGGTAATAAAAAAATTGATGGGGGCAGGGGCCCCCTAGCCCCAAGTAACCCTTTGCCACTGGGAGTAGGTGAGAGGCCACCGCAGAATCGGAAGAGTGAGGCTAGCGGCGCTAGCTGATGTGAGAGCAAGAGATAGAGGAAGCCTATACTCATGCTAGTGTACACCATGGACTGTGTGCCGTCTTTCAAGTTGGTTGGTGGCTACATTACTGGCACCGGGAAGAGGATATAGTATATGTTCCAGGAAAATGGACTAGCCTGTTGCTTTTTAAAAGTTTTAATATGCTCGGGCCTTTTTAAGTCAAAATCTCGAGCTCATTCATTGTTGGCATGGCAAAACCAGTTTTAAAGAAAAGTATATTTTGGCATGTGACCACTGAGTAAATCAAGTACTCAGCCATGTATATGTTTTAAAAATATGCAGGTAGAGGGATGACGACAATAAGCGGTATTGAGCAGAGATGACGAATATCATTCGTCAATATAGTGCTTGGATGCATCATCTCTCCATACATGATGTCATTCGGTCTTGAAACGCTTTTGCTAAATCGTTAAATTCCAATTATATTTTGCTACGTAAATGTTTGAATAAGCCAGTACTTGATATATCTCCGTTCCACAAGAGTATGCAACTTTGGTTGATACGAGTTTTAATGCACAATTGGTAAGTTATTGTTAATAAGAAGAGAATTTAAAAAATTTGTAAATGCATACTCTTATTGAACGATCTAAAAAGCAAAAAGTGCATACACACTCGTGTTGGACGGACTAAGTATATTTTTTTAAGGTTATCCTAGTATTGTTCAGTTGTACGAATTGCTCAGTCGTGATTGACTAAGCTTTCTATCCGGGCGTAACACTTTTTCTTATTGCAGGTTGATGCGGAATGGAAAAAGTGGTTGCTGTCTTGGGCTTAACTGAGACTGTGTGGCAACAAGCTTCAAATGGGCTTAGGGAGAAGAATTCTTCTTATTAACTCCATCCGTCAGCAAATAGGAATTCTTTTTTTCATTTTAGTTCGCCCGCGAATAAGAGTTCTGGTTCAGTTTTATCATAAATAGTAATAGGGTCCGTGTTTTCACTAACTTATTCCACTCAACATTTCATTTAAAACTAACATATACAGTGGGACTCGTATTCCACTAACTTTTTTCCACCCACTTTTCGCAACATTTTTTAAAACTGATGCACTATTTTTTATCACTATTAATACCTGCAAATATACAGAGTAGGAACAGTATAGCTAGGTCAGTACAGGATATCGAATACGGAAAAAACAAACACAGAAAGTCTATCTTCTACTAAAACTCAATTACTATCTGGAGAACTAAAGGGTTTTTGAGAATTTTGAAAACTAAAAGCAATTGAAAGCAGTAAACAACTGATTGCAAATAAATCACAGAGATGAAATATAGAGATAAGGGAATTCCAGGGATGTGCGTTCACAGTTACTGTTATACAAATTCTAAACTACAATAACCTAGCACGGTTAATACTTTGGTAGGACGAGTCACCTAGCTTATGCTCATGTGATGCAAACTACTAACATTAGGGTTGTCAATCCTAAATATGTAACTCCCAAAAGCTCCTAAAACCCATGAAAAGTCCTTACTCTCAATTAACAGTGCCGTTTTAAGGGAATCTAATTATGGTGTAGACTAAGTGCACCTAACTCGCTAGAATTCTCTCACAATTTTATGAAGCGAGTTATATTAGATCAGCACAGAATGTGTCACTCAAACGTAAAGCGTCAAGATTAATGGAAGAAACAAAGTAGAAACAAAACGGATATTAAATAGCAAAAGGAATTCTATAACCAAAGTCGTTACTAACACATCCCTTGAATCCTATGAATTTATTAAAACATGATGTAATAATTTAAACACATACATTGAAGGGAAAACAATTGGAACATAAAACTAAAGCTAATAAAACCCGTATGTTGAATCCTTGTCGTTTTGATGCTCTTGAATCCTTCTTAAACTCCTTGCGGAATAAAGTACTCTAGCTTTTAATCTCTGGAAAATATGTTGCAAAAAGAGGATCTGTTTTGATTAAGCTTGAGGGCTTATTTATAGGGAAAAATCGCTCTTCATCCTAGAAGAAAAAAATCTGCAAAATATGGTAAGTCTTGGAGAGAAATCTAAGTCAAATCTGATTCGCCGCTTTTCGTGGCGGAACGCCGCACTTCGGCTCGGTCGCCACACAGCAGTCCAGAGTCTCTGACTCATTGGTGGCGGGCCGCCACGCATTCTCCGGCGGTCGCCGGACGAGAATTCGTTTCAAGCACAGAATTTCTGAGACGGACCGCTGCAGACTATAGGTCGGCGGTCACCGGACATGTTTCGGCTCAAATATGCACATTTCTCACAAAACATGTTAAAATATCAAAATGTATAAAATATGCAAATAATGGACATGTAATGCGAGTTTGACATTAAAAAAAGACCAAATAGTGGGCTTAAAACAGTTCAAAATCCGAATGTATCAAAAACTCATGCCGCCAAGAAATGAGAAGTAAACATTCGATTTTACTGTTGTAATAATTGAATGAACAATTACTTAAAGTTCTCTATGATGATTAACCGAGAACGACGGAGAAGGAGCATAAACTGTAGAACGGAAGCGTACCTTGATCCATCTAGAATTGAAACGGTGGAATTGCTTTGCAGCGGCTATGGATCTTCCAAACGATCACAGACATTCTTCGCAATAGTCTGCCGAGAGAATACATAGATATCGAATGATCTTCTGGCGTCTGGGGACCATAACCCTAGCTTATATTTATATTAAATATAAACCCCTTTATTTTCTATTCGGTCCCTCATCAAATAGAAAATCGCATATGGTATCTACACTTATTTCCGTAACAAATAAATACACTTTAGCCCAAACTTTAATCTTTAATAGATCACTTTAATTGAGCAACTGAAAGATAGCCATACATATTAAATTAGTCATGTGAAAGCTCAAATTTCTAACATTTACAAAATCCAGGAATTAGCTAGATTATTGTTATGGTAGAATCGTGACAAACAAACAAGGCCTGAAGATATTTTAATCTGAAAATCTAAAAATGGATTATATTTTATTTCTACGAAATTGATGATTAATTACTAATTATCTATTTTAATCATCACGATTTTTGCTCTATTATCTTAAAGAAAAGACACCACTAATATACATATGGTCTGATCAACAAACGTTTAAATACCTACGTCTTCCATTAAAAATCGACAAACCACATCATCCACTTACAATATTCCTTATATGGATTCACAAAAACAAAGGTTGTTCGAAACAAAAGGCCACGCATACAATACCATCTTCACAACCCCCTATTAAATCGCCAACGAATCCTATTTATTAACTCTTCTTCTTCACAAACTAAAATTACGAAAATAAAATAAAACAACTCTTCTTCTGATAAAAACAAGAAGAAGAAAAAAACTAAAAAAAAACGTGCCTTCCAACCTATCCCGGGCCTTACAGTTTATCCAATCATGGGCAGCCTAAACACCCAAGAGCCCGAAATCAAACCATTTGAGCCCGAAGAGTTCCGAAGGCACGCTCATTTAGTCATCGATTTCATCGTCGATTACTACAAAAACATCGAAAATTACCCGGTCCGGAGCCAGGTCGAGCCCGGTTATCTCTGGAAACGCGTCCCGGATTCCGCCCCCAACGGGCCTGAGCCCATGGAGGACATCCTCCGCGACGTGCGCAACGACATTGTCCCGGGCCTTACGCATTGGCAAAGCCCGAACTTCTTCGGCTACTTCCCGAGCAACATGAGCACGGCCGGATTCCTCGGTGAGATGCTCTGCACCGCCTTCAACACCCCGGGATTCAACTGGATCACCTCCCCTGCCTCTACAGAGCTCGAGAACATCGTGATGGATTGGATCGGGAAAATGCTGCAGCTTCCTCATGAGTTTTTGTTTTCCGGCGGCGGCGGTGGCGTGATTCAGGGGACGACATGCGAGGCGATCCTCTGCACTGTCGTGGCGGCCCGGGATAGGATGTTGCAGAAAATCGGGCTGGAGAATATCACGAAATTGGTTGTTTACGCCTCCGATCAGACGCATTCGGCCTTCCAGAAGGCCTCCCAGATCGCTGGGATCCGGCGTGAGAATTTCCGGGCCGTCGGGACGACGGCCCAAAATGCTTTTTCCATGACACCGGACGGGCTTCGGGCCGCGATCGAGGCCGACGTTAAGGCCGGGCTCGTTCCCCTGTTTTTGTGCCCGACCGTCGGGACCACGTCGTCCACCGCCGTGGACCCGCTCGGCCCGTTGTGTGACGTGGCAAAGGAGTACGGTATGTGGGTCCACGTCGACGCGGCCTATGCCGGGAGCGCGTGCATATGCCCCGAGTTCCGGCACTTCCTCGATGGCGTCGAAAAGACGGACTCTTTTAGTTTCAACCCTCATAAATGGTTCTTCACCACAATGGACTCTTGCTGCCTCTGGGTGAAGGACCCGGGTTCGCTCAACGACGCACTGTCAACGAATCCCGAGTACCTGAAAAACAAGGCCTCAGAGTTGAAGTGCGTCGTTGATTACAAAGACTGGCAAATTTGCCTGAATCGTAGGTTTCGGTCGCTCAAGCTCTGGCTCGTGCTCCGGACCTACGGGGTGTCGAATATGCAGAATTTCCTTCGCCGCCACGTGGGCATGGCGAAGGAATTCGAGTGCTTTGTGAGGAAGGATGCGAGATTCGAGGTGGTGGTGCCTAGAAACTTCTCCACTATAGTTTTTCGCGTTTCGCCCGTGGGGACCTATCCTGACTCGCCACGTGTCTTTGGGGACCAAGGGGCGAATGAGCTGACCGCGAAGCTGCTGGAGTCAGTCAACGAGTCCGGGAAGGTGTTCATGACGCATGCCGTGGTCGGGGGCGTGTATGTGATCCGGGTCGCGGTCGGGGCGACCCTAACCGAGGACCGGCACGTTAACCTAGCGTGGGATGTGGTGCAGGAACACGCGAGTCAGATGCTCTTGACGCTGACCTGAAAGTGTTGGAGTTGTACTCATTAACTAGGGTTTGTTGTTGAATTTAAATTTTTAATTGTGTTTTCTTGAGATGAAGGGAACTACAAATTTGGGATTTCTATTGCAAATCGTGTTGTATCTTTTGTTCTAAATATGTTGTGGGAATTTTGAGTGTTTACTTTTGTCCATTTTCTTGGTCAAATAAAACCTCCTTTTGTAAAAGGGTACATTGCTATATGTTGTGGTGTACGTTGTATTTAATATTTCTCGTAGTGTTATGTAAGAATTACATATGATACAAACTTTGGTTTTCAGTGACATATTTGTATCACATTATCCAGCTTAACTTGAAGATATAGTTTATAGTTATACATTCATTTTGACTTGGTATAAATTTATAAGTAGTGTGAAAAAAAGTGATTGGAAAAAAAGTTAAATGTAGGTGTTAGTTAGGGATTTCTTTTGGAAATAAGATTTAATAAATTGATATATTGAAGGTTAAAGTGGAGGGAGTAAAGTAAGGTCATGTCGCTTTATTAGATTAAATAGTACTAAGATTGAATATGGGATAGACCAAGATTAATTAGACATAGAAAACGTGTTTGGTTGGCCGACAATTTTATAGTAATATAATTTTAAAATATATTTAATTTATAATATTACTTACTATATTTACTTATATGCCCTTCATACCCCTCTATTCTCAATTTAATTTTACAACAACCACCTCTCCACTCAATCGCCGCCTCCGCCGGCACCACAGAAGACGAAGTTTCCAACAACATCCATTTGATCAACACCCCAAGCTTTGATCCTCTCTATCACTGCAACATCCCCCTACGCCCATCTTTCCGTCTTCGTTCGCCACCATACCAGCAAATAGCTGCTTCGACAGCGCAGCGTCGGGCAGCAGCACCACCGCCATCCCCAAATCCTTCACCATATATTCGCAAAAACGAAACCCTAATTAATTCCATCACGTCGTCGCGCCGCTGATTTGATTGGAGAACCCTCACTTATTCCAATCAAATCTCCCCCCCCCCCCCCCCCCCCCCCCGATTTGGTTGGCAATCAAACATGAACTCTGCCACTCCATCACCTGATTGTCCTCTTCGACGAAAATCGCCAATTTTCTAGGCATCGAATTCGATAAAATAGCAGCGTTTGTGTGAGGGCAAAATTTAGGTCTGTGGTTGACGAAGGAGAGAATAAAGGGCAAAAATGGAACTAGAGGTTAATCTTCCCTCATATTATTTTATCGCAGGGGTGAGGCTCCGACACACAGTCGGGAGACTAACCATCCGAGGTAATGTCATGGATTAATTAATCCTCCAATTTTACTTACCGAACATAGGATTAAATTTAACATAGTATTCAGTCGCACCAACCGAACACTGCCTAAGAGAACAAATAAAGTAAGAGAGACGAAGAGAGAGTAAAATATGAGAGGATTAAGTTTTTGCTAAAAAAGGAAATGACTCAACTACCTTAATATATTCCAAAATGAAATACGACTCAACTACAGTCAACTACCTTAGGACGGAGGTAGTATTAATTTTTAAATAAAAAGTGAGTATAATAATTTATAATGGAATGCGAGTATACCGATTTATTAGATTGTAAGACCTAGATACCTTAAATCAAATAAAAAGTAAATGAGATAGGAGTATTAAATTATGGACATCCTAATTTGACAATAAAAACAATATTTCATTGCAACAAAAAGGTGATTCCATCGCTTTGGCAGCCCCTACACTCCGGCCTGACATCATATGGGGGGTTCAATCAGGGTACGCAGTAGCCCTTTAAGAGGGAGACCTTAACCCAGTGGCTGCTTGAAGCCCATCTCCCAAGGCCTAAAACTTGTGTCTGATAGATGGAAGCAACTATACGGCAGTAGTGAGATTCGAACCCAGGCTCATTGTAACAAGATCTTCCCCTCCGTTGACAACTGCGTTACCCATGCGGGTCCATAAAAACACTATTTCATGACTGGGGGAGTAACATGCAGTTTGCAGTACGACATTTTTTCCCAATTTTCCTCATCTCATTTGGTCTTTTACGTACCACTAAACAGCATCGTTTTTTTAATCAACTGTAATTTGATGATTGAAAAAAGTTGTGAATAGTTGTATTAATAATTTACATAAAACAATAATTTCCCCCGTTTTTTTCACCTTTATGGGGATAATACTTAAGAAAACTATGTTTAAAATTCATTTGTACTCCATTTGTTTATCATTAGCAATAAATTAATCCTCTAGATTAGTAAATTTGATAGTTATACTATGCATGTGTGATTCACGGGAAACTAAAGGTTGTGTGATTCATGTGGATATGATGAATCCCTTTGGAAATACAAAAAAAAAATGATCATGGGAAAATCATCATCGTGATTCCGTCGCTACACATCACATGCTCACCATTTCTCTCTTGATTTATGTGATAATATTGATTGGAATTGGGTGATAAGTTGTTGCGGTAGTATTTATTCATGGGATGGTATGCTTTAGGAAAGGATGAATGTTCACAGTCATCTATCGGAATCACGGATTCTAGGCCTAAATATATTTCATCACTTAACCCTCTACTTGGAAACCACTGCATCAAGCATTTACATTGTTATTGTGAGGATTCATCGATGCACACTTGGACTATATTGGTATGACATTGTCTGTTTTAAGCAAATATCTCAAAAAAAAAAAAAAAAAAATTTGGGATATTTGCAAAAAGCCTCATACTAATTAATTGAGTAGGGTTGCACTTATATATTGCTTGCACATTTTCTAATTCTCGGATGTGAGATTATTCGAAATCCAACAGTTATTGTTGCCTTTCCAGTTGACCCAAAATTCTATAGACATACTAACTTATTGGGATGTCAATTGAGTCAGTCTAGCGGGTTATCGATCAACTCTACTAAAGTTGTGGGTTAATCGTGTATGAGTTAGTCGGATTGTGATTTTATCGGCTTAAAATTTTCATCACTAACTTAAACGTTCAGGTTTTAGGGTAGCCGGCTAATCAGGTTGCTACCGATAAAACTAAAATTTGATCAATCCAATACATAATTATGAAAATTAGTCATATACTCATTATGTCCCATAATATGAGTCACTCTAGTTATAGGCACGGGTTTTAAGAAAGTTAGTAAATATGAGATCCACTTTTTTATATTAGTTTTATAATAAAGTCTGAGTGAAGTGAGTTAATGGAATGTGATAGCTACTTACTATTTATGGTAAAAATTGAAATATGACTCTTATTGTGGGACGGACCGGAATTACAAAATGTGACTCTTATTGTGGACAGTGGGAGTAGTATATCAATATGAAAAAATATTTAATTATGATAATTTTGAGATATATGATCAAAATCAAACATGGTTAAATATTAATTTAAGATTTGTATAAATAAAATAAAATATGAACACATTTCAAGAAATTTAAAGCAAATTTTAGAATTCAAAATATTTCTTATAATGAATTTGAATTTTCTAATTTATTTATCGTTATTGATATGTTCGGATTTTGCACTATTTTAAGGCCCTTGATTGGTCTGTTTTCAATGTCTAAATCACAAATCATGTCTTTATTTTACATGTTTTATCCATTTTGGTATTTTGACATGTTTTGTGAAAATTGTGCATATTTGAGCCAAAAAGATAGAAAAAAGTCAAAGATGGAAGTCTGCAGCGTTCAAGACGTCCAGCGGCCCTCTACGTGTGCCACAGCGACCACTACGCCTATAGCGGCATGCTTCGGAGAAAGTTGTGCTAAAAATCTGAAGACGTCCAGCGACCGCTGAGGAGTGCGCAGCGACCGCTCGAGAAGATCCCGAAGCCACTGGACTAATTTGCAGCGACCGCTACTGTAACAGCCCGCTCTCCTAGGGTACAATAAATGCGGCAACTGCTGCCAACCGGACTCGAAGAAATGAACAAGGCTAGGGTTTCATTTAAAGAATTTTGACCAAGAGATTTAAAAGAACTATCAGAGTATTTAAAGCGACAACTTAGCCTAAAAGCTTGAATGAGAAAGAGAAAGGGGTATCATAAATAACGATCAAATTCTCAAGAGTACGACATAATGTTTAAGATAGAATCACAAGAAAAAGTCTAAGGCCTCAAATCGAAGGAAAGATGTAAATATTCAAAAACGACGAACTCTAAGGTGCAGCAGAACTCAGCGGAAAACGACCAAGAGAAAGAATAGCCATGTATGAAGACACAACTACGCTTGAAGTTCATACCATCCATCTTAATTAATTATCATGCTCAACACCCGCCACCGCTCGTCGTCATTCAACCTGCACATAAGGAAAACACATGCAGGGCTGAGTATTTTGAAATACTCAGTGAGCTCGTTGCCAAAACATTTTATAAGTTATGCCACCCTTACCAAGTGAACTCGAGTTTTACAATTTATCAAATAAAATATCATCGAGTATCACAAAATATTTTCATAGATTGGCCAATCAAACAACCCCCCATTTTCTCATCAAAATAACAATCATATCCATGGTGCGACGAAAGTGTGGCCACACTTTTCGCCCATGAGACCGGCCGACTAGCAAGGACGGCTCATGATCCCCTCGTGTACACAGCCTGGTAGGGTTCGCGGCCCGTACTCAGACCCGAATTCGTATAACATATCCAAAACCTTGGCCCAATGGGCGAACTCACAAACTAGGCTTCAGGCACAATATCACAATAAAACAAATATAGGCATGGCATAACAGTTAAACCACCCTTATAACACCAATCAATATTTTGCAAGAAATAAAAGAGTTTAAGAATAAAGCCCACCTCGACTGCTTAGATTTCAAGTAAGTTTCTCTTTTCCTTTATCTGACTTTGCAACCGGGGTTTCACCTTTTAAATCACATAGGTACATACAAATCAAATTCACAATTCAAAACCTAATTCATGCATGTCTCGACGTTTTTCCCTTTTCCCAACAACTTAACTTAATATGACCAAACATAAACATGTTCACTATATATAGTTCGTTCGCATAATAAATCTAGATCTAGCATTAATATATATCGCGCATGAGTATTTCACCAACACACAACACACACACATATTCGACACACACACACACATAACACACTCGCATAACACACACACCACATGCATACATATTTTCTATGTCCTTTTTATCCCACTCTCGCTTAATTAATATGCATGAGGGTTCAAGAGTACCGATTAATCGGTTAGAAAGAAGATGAATCAAGTAGAAGAAGAAGATAATTATAAGAATACCTTTTTTGAGAAAAACGATCGGTAGAAAGTAAGTAAAGACTTGGTTCTTCAAGAATTCTTGGATCAAACTTCAATTTCTTCTCAAGGGATGCAAGATTAATGGAGTAAAGTAGAAGAAGATTGAGAGAGTATGAAGAAGAAGAGAGGGGGACGAAAATATGAGGGGGGGCGAAAATAATGAACTAGGGTTGGGGTCTTGGCTCTTATTTATAGAGTCCAATAAGATCTTTAGAATATTTGGTAAGATTCTACCACAATTAAATAAATAAATATTATGAAGTAGGGATGAAGAATTAACAAAAATAGACTAGGTCACAAGGCATGAAGTTTTCGAAAATTAGGCTATTTAATTAGCCAAGATTTCGTTTGGTATTTTTCCGGAGTAGAATAAAATATCACGGAGCAAAATAAATAAAATAAAAATCTCCGAACTTGAGATTGGTATTAGGCGTGTAGTATGCCTATTTAAATAAGGCATGGGTTTGTTTAATTAAAATAAGATATGGCATAATCTTTTGAGCTATGGAAAGATTTGGTAGAATATTTAAATTCTAGGTATGGAAAGAAATCAAATAAGAAGTCAAATAAAATAACTCCTTTCCTTCTACATGTGATTTTCAAAAATCACAAAATAATAGTAGTGGCTAGTATTTTTGGAAATTTTCTCTAATATTCTCACTCACCCTTAATCAAATAATTCATCTCATAAATTAATTAATCACATATGCCACATCATAATAGTCAACAAATTTGACTTTTCAAACTTCTCAATCAAATAAACTCATGTAATAAATTCACTTATCAAATAATTCACATCTTCCACGGCATCAAAAATAAATTCTAGGGCTCTAAAATTAGGGTTCGGAAATTCGGGGTGTTACATCCTACCACACTTAAAAGAAATTTAGTCCCGAAATTTGGTACCTTTACGGAAAGAGTTCCAGGTATAGTTCCATCATCTTATCCTCAAGCTCCCACGTGGCTTCCTCGGGCCCGTGGTTTCTCCATTGTATCTTCACGAAGGCAGTGGTTTTATTTCTCGAGGTTTGGACCTTTCGATCTAAGATTATCCGGGGTTGCTCCTCGTAGCTCCAGATTCTACCAAAATTATCCAACCTTTTCCTTATATCCATAAGACTCGAATTATCCCCTATATATACCCCCTCAAACCTCTTCTTTAAACACACTCGTACTTTACTTTACACACTTTTTGCCTCACAATTCTAGAGCATAATATTTGAGAATTCTTCGTTGTACAAGAGGTTGAAGACTGATTCAAGTGAAGATCAAGGCTACGAGGATTCTACCTTTGGGTTTTATCGTTTTAGTTCTTATATTTACTTTGTTTTCCCTTCAAACTATGTTTCTAGATTATTCTATCATGTGTAACTAAATTCATAGGATTCTAGGGATGTGTTAGTAACGACTTTGGTTATACAATTCATTTTTCTATTTAATATCCGTTTTGTTTTTACTTCGTTTCTTCCTTAAGTTGTTCCGTAATACTGCATGCTTAAGTAACACATTCGATGCAGATTTAATATAACTTGCTACATAATTGTGAGAGGAGGTTGGCGAATTAGATCCACTTAATAGACACTATAATTAGCTTCCCTTAAAATGACAGTGTTAATTGAGAGTGGAGATTTTCCAAGGGTGTTAGGAGCTTTTAGGAGTTACGAATCTAGGACTGACAACCCTAGTGTTAGTAATCTATGCTTGTACCGCATGGGCATAACTAGTGTGACTCGTTCTATCGAAGTATAAACTGTGCTAGGGTATTGTAGCTAGAATTTGTATAACCATAACTGTGAACTCGCATCCCTGGTATTCTCTTATCTCTTATATTTCATCTCTCGTTTGTGTTGCAATCAGTTATTTACTTCTTTCAAAATTCTTGTTTCCAAAAGTTTTCAAATCATTGTTTCTCCAAATAGTAGAAGATGCTTAGTAGAAGGTAGTCAGTCGGTGATATTATTCCCTGTGTTCGACAACCCGGTACTGACCTTTAGCTATACTAGATCTACCCTGTATACTTGCAGATATTTTTAGTGCTAATAAAAAGTGCATCAGTTATATTTTTTGTTTTCCTATGATGCTTCCATTTGCATCTCCTAATTTTAGTTGGGACATCAAGAATGATGATTTAAGAGTTGGTGGTAGGCCTGCTTATTCGGCCGGTTCCGGTTCTAACCGAACCGGTTGATCAATTAACCGGTTTTAATTTTTAATAAGTCCTAGAACCGGAACTAACCGGTTCCAGTTTGGAACCGGCCGGTTAAGAACTGGTTGATTCCAGTTCGAAACCGGAACCGATGTTTAATTTTAATCCAAATTTATTTAAAATTTTAAATAATTCAATACTAATAAAAATAATAATCCAACATCTGGATATATAACAAAAAATACCTAAAAATTCAAATAAATACACAAAAAATACAAACCAACGATACAATAATATTCATATATGGGTAAGAGTTATTCCAAGTGTAGTAGGTCCGGACTAGTTTATGTTGAAAATTCTTTTATAAAAAAAGGACTTCTAAAATTTAGCATTTTTTAAAAGGAGTTTTAAAATTGAATTCCATTTTCTTTTATTTTTTGCTAAATAAATATTCAATGGAATTTTCAATACTAATTGATCTTGTTGTGACTTTTTGGTTTCATATGGAACAGTTAATAAATCATTCACAAACAAGTTAAAATCGTATATTAAATGAATTGTTACATAAATTTGTTATAAAGTTAAATTTTTATCATATGAAATGATATTGTATTTGTATAGTTCTTTAGAAAATTAAAAAAAAAAAACTTATGATGTTCTACTCATAGTAGTTAGTACTCCCTCCGTCCCGCTTAAAATGACACGTTTTCCTTTTTAGTTTGTCCCAACTAAGATGACACATTTCCTTTTTTGGTAACTTTCTCTCTCCAATTAATACACTAATCACTTTTTCTCACTCCTATTAAAATATTCATTTTTCTTTATCTCTCTACTTTAATACTTACACCCACATTCTCTCTCTCTCCAATTAAACACTTTAACCAATAACTCCTAAAACCCCGTGTCGGCTAAGCAATGTGTCATCTTAGCCGGGACGGAGGGAGTAGTTCATAAAAAATGGATTGGGGAAATAGTTGTAGATTCAAAGCATCACGGTTTAAATATTTTAAATACTTCAGAAAAATAGAGCTCGCAAATTAACACTATTTACATCTTAAAATTAAACAATGTTTCAAATTACTCCCTTCGTTCCCTCGTAGTTGAGGCGGAACTTTTCGGCACGGAATTTAAGAAATGAATGTTGAGTGTGTTAAATAAATAGATAAAAAAGTAAGAAAGAGAAAAAGGTAGAGAAAATAAAGTAAAAAGTGAATAAAGTAGAGAGAATAAAGTAAGAGTGAGTAAAGTAAGAAAGAGAAAAAAGTTACTCCCTCCGTCCCAGAGAAGTTGGCACACTTTCCTTTTTAGTTTGTCCCACAAAAGATGTCACATTTCCCTTTTTGGAAAAAGTTCTCTCTCACATGAATATAAAAATTATATTTTCTCTCTCCATTTAACACACAAAACAAAACCTCCTAAAATCCCGTGCCATTTTCAAAGTATGCCAACTTCTCTGGGACGGAGGGAGTACTATATATGGAAATGACTCAACTATGAGGGAACTTCTCAAAATGGAAAAATGACTCAACTATGAAGGAACGGAGGGAGTACTTTATTTCATTCAATATTAATTCAATTAAGTTAAGATTTATTAGTATAACAAACTCTTAAAAAAATAAAATTGACTTGTAATTTGATTCCTGGTTAGGAACCAGTCGGTTCCGGTTAGAACCGGAACCAGTTTTATATAAAAAACTAGAACCGGTACTGGAACCAGAACCGATTTTTCGGTCCCGGTTCCTCAATTAACCTGTCGATTCCGATTCCGATTCCGGTTAACCGAGAACCAGGAAACCGTTTAAGCATCCCTAGTTGGTAATATATTTAGAAATACAAATTAAGTCATTAATTACATTAAAAATGTCCTAAGATACTCATTCCATCCCACTGCATGCGATTGATATTCTTTTTTGATTGTCCCTTAGTGATCAAATACTATTTTAATTAGCAAAAAACAACTCATTTACTCCCTCGTTTTTATTCTTTTCACTTTTTTCCTTTATTCTTTGTAATACTTTATACTCTCAATTTGACTCCATAAATATTATTATTTTAAATCTCATATCAAAATATATTAATCACTAATAATGGGGACGGAGAGAAAGTCATTATCTCACAGCTTCTTTGTTCGAAGTATCCTATCTTACCTTCAATTCACCATCGCTACCCTTTCTAGCCGTGAATAATCAAGTTTAATTTACAAACCTTCTTAGTTGTGAATTGACCCGTATTTACTATTTAGTCTACAATTTTTACAACCTTAGAAACCTCGTTGTTGTGAATGAAAATATAAGCCGAGAAATAGTTGTGTTTAAGCACTAAAACTAACTAAATAATTTATATATCGAAATTTGATGTTGCAACTGCAAACCCAAGACACTCCCTAGCCTTGTTGAATTATACCTCGACGATACCTGGTCCAACCCAACCCAAACCAATAAGGCAGTGGATCAATCTCCATGGCTTCACTCTCTCCTATTTGGGCCCCGTGCTTTAGTCATTTTCCGACTTGAGCCACACTTAACATGAACCTGATAAGTCCACAAAAGTGCATAATTAATGATGAAAAGATCTAGTACGGAGTATTATGTTTTTGTTTGAGTTTAAATTAATGCATTGATTTAAAGGTTAAGTAAAAAGTGCATAATTAATGGATTGTTTGTTTTTCTTGTATCACTTTTATACACTGTGAGACTAGAGCTATTATTTTTCTTCTTATAGCTAGTAGGAGTAATTTATATATCTAAACTAATGACATTGCCACTCAAAATATTTTTCTTAAACTAGCCATTTGAGCCTTTAAACATTTCTTTAGAAGTTTAAACATTTGCTTAAATGTAAACTTTCAATAGATATTTTGTGGTCTGAAGTAGAAACTTTGTTGTACATATGAAAGAAAAAGAATAAAAAAAAAAAAGATATACAAAAGAAAAATGAAAAGAAAATCACATAAATTTAGAAAGTGAGAAGAAATTTAGTTAAAGTTTAAAATTTACTAAATTTGAATTGTTGGTTAGGTGTTAATATTAATGTAGTAGAAATTGATCACTTTTGTTGTGTTGGGTTTAGTCACATTTTAGCCATATTTTCTCATATTATCAAAATTAAAGATCTTTCTGATATTTTATATTAATCACAAAAAGTATAGAAGGAATTAGACTTTGAACAAGTTTATCGTAAACTTTGCATGTTGGATAAACTTTAGAGTGTACACTTTTTCCTATATACACTTGAGAGTGAGTGAATGCGTGTACTTCAAGGTAATCAACAAGTTAGTAATGAAAGTGCACTAGTATCGTTGCTTGATTTGATTTGAATTATTATTTTTAATCAACTTAATTTATAAATATAAATATAAAATAAATTTTAAATTTATAAATATAAAAAAGTACTACATCATATATGCTTAATTTCTTAGTGTTATTATCCAAGTAAATAAGATTAGTATTTTGCATATATTTATGTTATTATTAAATATTCTTAAAATTTCAAGTTATAAAAACGATTCTATGCATATATATTTAATTTTTTAGTATTATCATCCAATAATTTAATAATAGTATTTCACATTCAATTATTTTATTATTAAATAATTCTAAGTAATAAAAATAACTATTTGTATGTATACTTAATTTCTTAGGGTTAACATCTAATAATTTAATAATAGTATTTCACCTTCAATTATTTTATTATTAAATAATTTTAAGTAATAAAACTAACTATTTGTATATATACTTAATTTCTTAGTGACGATGTTTTAGGAATGAGTTTTAATTGCATTTTCTATTCAATTTTTTGCATCAGTATTATTTTATAATATTCAAAATTATTTAAATTATTAATGTTGAGAATACTTTAAATAAACAATTTGAACAACATTTCTGAAAATCAAAACCTCAGTAAAGAGAGATATCCTTCAATTAAACCACTAAATTAAGCGGTGGATTCAAAAAATTTCAAAAGTATGGCCGCAGATCTAAAAAATTAACAATTCAAAAGAGATCCAAAATTTATCATACTAATGACGCCTAAAATGTCAGCAACATGGGTTAACCCACCCACTATTTGGCACATCGTCGACGGGGAGAGGCGTTTCAAGAGAGAGAGGAGTTTCAAGAGAGAGAGGCGTTTTTCTAGGATTTACATAGAGATAGTTGGAGGCGTTTTTCTAGGATCGTGGTGGAGAAAGAATGGAGGATTTACAGAAGAATAGAGGGGAGAAGAATGGAGGATTTAGAATGGAGGGAAGAAGAATGGGGGAGTTTCTAGGATTTGCAGAGAAGAGATAGAAACGTAAATTAGAAATGAATTGGGGTTGGTGGGGTTGGTGGGGTTTGTGGTTAATTAATAAATGTCATTAAATTAGCTTTAATTAAGTGTAATAAAGGGAACTCTAATTTTTACTAAAAATGGAAAGAATGCAAATAACTTGGGACGCCCAAAAAGGAATATAGTGCAAGTAACGCGGGACGGAGGGAGTATTAAATAAATTTAAAATTCCAAATCATATAACGACTGCATATATTTATAGTACATACATAATTTTTTAGTATTATCATCAAATAAAATAATCATAGTCATTCGCATCCAATTATTTAATTATTAAATAATTTTTTAGTTACTACTAAATTATAAAAATGACTAGATGTCTATATACTTAATTATCATAGTGATTCGCATCGAATTGCTTTATTATTAAATAGTTTTAAAAATTTTAAATTATAAAAATGACTATACGCATATACATAGTAATTTCTAAGTAAATAATCATAGTCATTCACGTCTCATTATTAAATAATTTTTAAAATTCCAAATTATAAAAATGACTACATGAATACTATATACTTAATTTCTAAGTGTCATGATCATTAAACGAAATAATCATAGTGTTGAGGTTTGTATACAAAAAGATGTTTCGAGCGTACTTGCCTTTGTACAGTCAGCTCATGCATGTATACAAGAAACGCCACATCCACTTGTTTACCTAACTATAAGAATAAATAATATAATATAAGGGTTTATTATTGAAATATAATAAACAAGTCTAAGGCTTCTTAATAAGAAGGTCAAGTAGGGAAATTCGATAAATCTCCTCATAAGTTTTCCAGTAGGGGATTTGGCCAGATCTAGTAAGAAGAAAAACGTATTCACAACCTAGATAGGTTTTGGCTACCTATTGGTATGGTTGCGGTGTTTGTGATAATTCTCTCTTATCTAAGAAGAGATTAGTAACACCTCAAACATGATATCTTGGGTGGTAGTAATTGAATAACATGAAGGTATTGAAATATTATTTCATATAATTCGTGTGCTCAGTGTGGTATGATTAAATCCCTAAGAGGTGATCCCCAAAGAGTTATTTGAAAAAAAAAATTTATTATTCAGAAATTTGCGCAGCTGGAATTGTATTCCACGAATAATAAATAAAGTTTCAAACTAGAAAACTCTTCGGTGAATTAATTTCATTCAAGTCACATAGCAGACAAAAGAATTAAATTGATGGATCAAGGCAATCTTGTAAAATAAAATGGACCCAAGTTATTTGTAATTTGGTGATTAAGATGGGACTGCAATATTATTCTTTAGTGGAACAAAATAATATTTCATTGATAATATATTAAATCATGGGTCATTTGATCTAATTAGATATTTATCTAATGGGAGAGTGATGCACTTTTTATTAGCACTAAAAATACCTGCAAGTATACAGGGTAGATCTAGTATAGCTAAAGGTTAGTACTGGGTTGTCAAACATGGGGAATAATATCACCGACTGGCTACCTTCTACTAAGCTTCGTTTACTATTTGGAGAACCAAGAATTTTTTGAAAACTTTTTAGAAAACAAGGAAACTGAAAGCGGTAAACAATTAATTGCAACAAATAATAGAGATAAAGGTATGAGAGATAAGAGAATTTCAGGGATGTGCGTTCACAGTTATGGTTATACGAGTTCCAACTACAATAGCCTAGCACAGTTTATACTCCGATAGAACGAATCACACTAGTTATGCCCATGCGGTACAAGCGTAGATTACCAACACTAGGGTTGTCAATCCTAGATTCGTAGCTCCTAAAAAAGCTCCTAAGACCCTTGAAAACTCCTCACTCTCAATTAACAGTGTCGTTTTAAGGGAAGCTAATTGTAGTGTCCATTAAGTGGATCTAACTCGCCAACCACCTCTCACGATTATGTAACAAGTTATATTAAATCTTCATCGAATGTGTCACTTAAACATGAAGTATTACGGAACAACTTAAGGAAGAAACGAAGTAAAAACAAAATGGATATTAAATAGAAAAAGGAATTGTATAACCAAAGTCGTTACTAACGCATCATGATAGAATAATCTAAAAACATAGAATGAAGGGAAAACAAAATGAACATAAGAACTAAGCAATAAAACCCAAGGTAGAATCCTCGTAGCCTTGATCTTCGCTTGATTTCGTCTCCAACCCCTTGCAAAGGGAAGAACTCTCTCAACTTATACTATAGAATTATGAGGCAAAAAGATGGTAAAAAGCAAGGTATGAATGAAGAGGTTTGAGGGGGTATTTATAGGGAATGGTTCGAATCCTATTGGTAGAAGGAAAAATGCGGCTTATTTTGGTAAAATCTGGAGAGAAAATTGGTCAACTCGTGCGCCGCATTTTCGCAGCGGACCACTGCACTTGGCCAGCGGTCGTTGTGCGATGTCCGTAGCTTCTGTCCAATTAGATAGCGGAAGTTGCATGTGTTGTAGCGGTCGCTGCAAATTAGTCCAGTAGCTTCTGGAGATTCCCGAGCGGACGCTACTAGCTCCCCAACGGTCGCTAGGCGTCTTCACTTTTTCAGCACAACTTTCTCCGGAGCAGACCGCTATAAGTGTAGCGTACGCTAGGCTCCAGCGGCCGCTACGCATGGTGCAACGAACCGCTGGATGGCTTGAACGCTCCAAACTTCCAACTTTGACTTTTTCATGTCTTTTTGGCTCAAATATACAAAATTCTCACAAAACATGTCAAAATACCAAAATAGATAAAATATACAAAATATGGCTATGAATTGCAATTTAGACATTAAAAACATACCAAATAAAGGCCTTAAAATAGTGCAAAATCTGAGCGTATCAGTGAACCCAACATCTATTTCATTCCATGGATCCCCATTCTAGCCCAATAAGTCTTTTGTAAATAGTGGTGAGATGGGGAAACCCTATCATACAATTGACACAATTCACAACTCAAAACCCGAATCCTAGCCGCCGATAACTTGGCCTCTCTCTCTCATTTTTGTCTTGATTTTTGAGCCAATAGAATAAGGAGATCTAAGGTTTTGGTTTAGCCTTGTCTTGTTCATTCTAATCCATATAATTGAATTGAGATAGATTGTTTTGTGTGGAGTTCTTTCTAGATCTCACCAAGCTTTTATTGATTATTCAAGATCCACCCACACGGATGAATTACATGGACAAAGGATAGAGTGAAAGATTTGTGGTCGATAAATCAAGGATTACCGGGAGATGCAGCTAGCAACGACAATCCTATGATTGATCAAGAGGTAACAATCGACTAAATCAAATTGCATGATCATGTGTTTTGATGTGTTTTATCTATAGATCTAGTTTATTGCATGAAATTGGAATCGAATGCACAATCACCTAAATAGATCCGTAAGGATTTGTTTGTTTTCTGTGTCTTCTGCTGTGGTAGTCCCAACACATAGTAATTCGCATCCAATTACTTTATTATTAAATGATTTTCTAATATCTGATTATAAAAAATGACTACGTTCATATATTTTTAATTCTTAGTATTTTCATCTAGCGAAATATATCAGTATTTGATCGGGCTCGTTGCAAGCATGGTTTTATAGGTTTTATTACACTAACGTGGCTAATAATGTACAAAAGGAATGGTGAATTTGAGTGTGCAGGAGCTATAAAACGAAGAAAATGGCAAGTGCTGGAATGTCCGGAGCTAAGTTGATCCGCTGCGCCGACAAGTTAATCCAATGGAGTCTATCACCTGAAGTGATGAGTCACGGGAGAGAGAGAGAGAGCAGATGCTATCTCAGAGGGGCATAATTGTCAAAGATAGGATGGGCTTGCCCTAGGGATTTGGACCTAACATCATCTTATAAATATGGAGAGAGTGCACAAAGTTCATCATCATCGATCATCATTTCCAGTCACCTTAAAATTCACTTAGTTTATTTGTATGGAGTAAGGAGTCAGCTAGCTGCAGCAAGAGTTACCGTTTTCCACCTCAGAGTTCATCTCTTCTATCTCATCAAGGAACGAGAGACTCAGATCTACATAGAAGTCGTCCTAGTTCGAGTTTTCGTAGCACCCCAAGGGGTTAAAACAATTTCAATTTTGTTTTTAGTTCATCGCTTCCACAGATTAGTTGTTTTCCATGATTATTTTCAGCTACTCTCTAGTTTCTTTTCTGTTGTCGTTTGATCTTTATATTTTGTGCTGGAATTCTGTTTTCATCGCTTTTTATCGAAGATCCTTTTATGAAATGGAGTTTTTAGTTCAAGTTGTTTCAGATCTGGTGTTTTCTGCTTTGATTGTTTTTATTTTCTTTAATTCAGCTTTGTTTATGCTTTCGTGTAGGTAGATTTACATTTCGGTTCGCCAACTTGCATGAAGTAGTTTAGATCTGCTTTTATTTACGTAATTTTCATATGGATCTATGTTTGTTTTGTCTGATTTCATGTTTTTACGCTTGTGCTCTGTTCTAGATCTACTTTCATTGTTTTTATTTCGTTGCTTGGTGAAGAAGAAGATAAAAATTTGTTAGAAATGCAGTATCTGTTACCTTTTAGACGTTACAGCTTTTAGATAGTGCGCGCGTTTTGTGTTAGTGGTCCCGAGTACCCTTGTCTTTCCATTTTTAACTTAGTTGATCAAGTTACTTTTCTCTAGTTTAGCTTGATCCGTTTAGTAATTTAGTTGATCAATTCTCCCTCTTAGTTTACACTTAACCCACTTAAAGTGTGGCCGCAGCCAACTTCCCAAATGTCTCCCAACTCCACTCGCATCCATCCCTGTGGGATTCGACCCTTATTTCCCTTTACTAGATTAATAGTATTATGGGTGTCTGAGTCTCTTTGTTCACACACCCAGCGACCAGTAGTTGTCATCCAGCACAATGACGGACCCAGAAAATAGAATTCGTGGGATCGAATAAAAGAATATATAATTTATAGTATATAATATTTAAATTATTGTTATTATTATTATTAAAAAATATATAGTATTTTTTAAAATAATTATTATAATAAATATGTGAGTAGAAATAATGAACACATCATACAACTTCGTAGTATAATTTAATTATCTAGTGTGTGCTAAACTTTTTAATATTTCAATTTATATTTAATTTCTTATATGTTGTGCATATTATTTAATTTATTTGTTATTTTACAAATATTATTATTATTTTTTTAACTACAACTAGAAATAAAAAGAACTGTTAACGACACAACTACCTTGGGATGGAAAGATTAATTATTAATGTTTTAGGCAAATAATAGTGTTATCATCCAATTTCTTAGTGTTACCTCCATTTATGAGATTTCCCTTAAATAAATGTCTCTGTTTTCTTTTTGTAATGATCATCCATGTTTAATATTTCCATATTTTCATATATAAACCATATAATTTGATATTGATTAACTTTACAAATATAATAAAAAGGTAATTAAGTAAAGGGATAATAGTTAATAAGAAAATCGGTTTAAATAAAAACCAGTTTAAAATTAAAGGGCAATTTGTGTGAATAATTTTTGTCAATGTTTCTTCTCTTTGGGTTATTAAATCCATACATATCTAATTAAATTAAAGACAAAATTTAGTTAACCTAAATCAAATTATGAAAGCATCAATAGGAATATTCATTAAAGACCCATTCCTACATTCCAAATTAATTTGAAAATTTTCACCAGGTTAGTAATTAATTGAAATTACCATTATTAATATTATTAATCTATTTGATATATCAATCAACAACAAAATATATCAATCAACAACAAAACTCAAATAACTTAGTCAACTTGTAGGAAATATTAAGGATTACATTTAATCCCAATCAATTAAACCATGATTTAAAGCAATTAATCTAATTAAATTCAAGTAAATTGAGAATAATTTGATTGATTTGAAATCAAAGTAATTAAATCATAATTAAAGTAATTAAATCGTTAGGTTTGAAAAAACAATCCCTGGCAGCCTCTGACTGAAACCGCAATTAGGGTTTTGGGCATACACGTTCACAAGGCACACGGGCTGCCACCCTGGCAGCCTCTGTTCCACGTCGCGATGCCAAGCCCGAACAGCCAGCCCGTGATCAACTCCTTGCCGCTGTCAGTGGTGGATCTAGATCGGAGTGCGATAAATAGTTATAAAGATTTATAATTTCAAAATCCGACCGATGTTTTAATCATTTTGTATATTTTTCGACAATAAACATCATTATACATAAAAATGAGAATATTTTTAGTATTATATGAATAATTTATATAAAGTTTATAATTGCATGATAAGATGCATGCTATTATTTGAAATCTCTATCACATTATAACAGCATTATTGTAAATTTATAATTTTGATAATATTTTGAAGGGATGGTTGAATTCTTGTCAGTCACATTTTTCAAAATCTGAAAAATTAAATCACGAAATATGCAATGGTGGGTCAGCTGATTTTTAACACATCGCCCATGACATAAACAAGTATCAAAGCTAGCTAACACAATCATAACACTTCCACGTGTTTAGAGTCAGGTTGCTATATCATCGCATATTTCACCGAGAATGAGATGGATGAAATAATTGCGAAATTTTCATGTTTACGTGATTTGATTTTCATATTTTGAAAAGTGTGAATCAACTAGAATTTGACCATTTTTTATTTATTTATTTGACAATTTACCATATTTATAATCATGGAAATGTAGTACTATTATAATATCGAGAACCCTAATTACAAAATGTTTGATGGTGAAAATTTTGTAAACCTTGGCCGGTCATAATTAATGTAACTATATCAGGTAGTAGACTACAAAGACTGGCAAATCAGTCTAAGTCGCCGCTTCCGCTCCATCAAGCTATGGATCCTCCTCCGCAGCTACGGTGTCGCTAAGCTCCAGCAGCTCATCCGTCGCCACATCAAAATGGCAACGGATTTCGAGCTGCGGATAAAAGCGGACAAGCGGCTCGAAGTGGCGGTGCCTAGAAACTTCTCCACCGTCTGCTTCCGCATTTCGCCGATCCAAATCAGAGGCGAAAACCACGTCCCCGACGACAAAACATGGATTAACAATCTCAACGCAAAACTGCTTGAATCGGTAAACGAATCCGGCAAGATTTTCATGACGCACGCTGTGAATGGCGGCATGTATGTGATTAGAATCGCCATCGGAGCGAGCTTTACTGAAAATCGGCACATTAACCTGGCGTGGGAGGTGGTGAAGGAGCATGTTGATGAAGCAATGTTGCTCGCTGCCGAAAATGATATGCTACACAATTTATGCGAGCATCACCACTGAGCATCATACTCATTTAATATATGTACTCATTTAATATATGTAAGTGTTGTTTATTTTGTTTTATATATTTAGTTTGATTATAATATATTTTAAATTATTATTGACCTTTTAATTTTACAATTTTCATAAAATTCAAAGCTCAATTTGTTATTTTATTCAATTGTTGAAGTTAAAGAGAAAATAAACAAATCGAGCCCCTTTTTTGGAAATTAAAAAATTAAAATGTCAATAATTATTTTTAATGTATTAAAATTAAATTAAATATATAAAATAAAATAAACACTACTAAACATGCATTAAATGAACATAATACTACATATGGTACTTACATTAAATACGTATGATATTATTTCTCATGGTTAATATATGTAATAAAATAAACACTACTAAACTTGCTTAAATGAGATACTTACATAAGATACATGTGATATTATTTCTCATAGTTAATACTATACTAGTATGCTATTATTTTAAATTTTATTATACCTTATATTCAGTTACTCAGAAGACAAAACAAAGTCAAGGATCCATCCTTGAAATAAGACAATCAAATTTCTTTTAAAATTAAAAATTAAATATTTCTTTAATTATAAGATCTATAATAATAAAGTTTATACAAAATACTTCTTCACAACTACTAATTTACATTTCAATTAGTTAACACCCATGCCGTGCCGACCTATTTTATTTTCTTTACAATTATTTTATACTATGAAATAATTTAATGAAATGATATCGTCATATGAAATAATAAATATAAATAATAATAATTTATTATGAAAAAATAAATAGTCAAATAACTGTCCAAATAAAATAGTGTACAGAAATATATTGATTCATGAATTTAGCAAAAAAAAATACGTACATATTTTTGTTAATATTAAGATAATTTGAAGTGAAGTATTTATATTTATTTTAAGAATATTCGATATTAACAATATCAATACATTAAGATTTAATTGAAGAGAAATTAAGAGCATTTGTTTATAAGTTGGAGCATAAATAAGGTGTGATAATATGACTAATAATATAATTTATATTTGAAGTCTTAAGGTGTTCAAATATATTTTATTCACTTATATTTTATACTTCATCAATCATATCTATATGTTTTATTCAAATTACAAAATAACCCCGTAGTATTTTGTTAATATAATAAGATTTTCTTATTAATATATTTATATTATAGTATACTACTATTATTTATTAACAAATTATTTTGTTTTGCAGTACAATTAACTAAGAAAAAATAATAAATTGTAAATTATTAATTAAAACAAAATAAATAAACATAATTGGTCACAAATTAATGGAGAATAGTAATATATTAAAATTAAAAAAAGAAGTAAAACATCCAAAACAATTAAAGTCCAATTGGATTTGAATACTCATTTAGCATTATGGAATTTGTCAATTAGTCCATTAATTTTGCATTTAATAAAAATTTTAGCCATATTCTCATTTGAAAATTATTTTGGATATGCTATTGTGTAAACTCATAAATGGGTAGGTGCAGTTCAAAAATGCGAAAAGAAAGAAATAAGATGTGTATTGGAGTATTTTCAGCACCAAAAGTGAATTTTCCCGTATGAATATATATAGATGCTCCAAACACGATCTCGATTTTTGTATCGGCAAAGGGCTTGAGAATCCATGTAGATTCAAGTCGCTGTGACAGGAACAAAATGTGTTATTAAGCTTGTGAGAAATTGGTAAGAATTTTCTATATATGCTCAACCTTGTTCGCAAGAGGTTTATGACAATAAAATTGTACTATAAGAAGTTCAATATTGAAAGACTTTTTTTAATTTCCACAAAATAGTGACCAATTTCTATACCAAATTCAACGATGTTCTCCCTGGTTAATTTATATGATACGTAACACGAACAGCTTTCAATTCATTTTGTCCATTGTTGTTTGTGAATGAGTCGTTTATATAGATTTCCTTAGATAGATTGTTTAAAATTGGCTTAATAGTCTCTTGGATTCTACTAACCATTCGTATTTCTGTGTTAATTAACATTGATCAGCATTGATTGTTGTAAAATGAAGAGAAGACTGAGAGATGCATTCTTTTATTGTTACCAAGTACTTTTTTTTAATTTTAATTGAACAATTTCAATGGGATGTAATCAATACATGCTTATGAAACTGCCGTGAATCACCAATCTGTCGCATGTTGATATATAAATTCATTATTAAAAATTATTTTAATTAAATTATAATTTCAATTTAAAATGGCATTCTAACAAATATCCCTAAAACTCCAATTTTATATATGTATAGATATAGGTATAGGAACTGAGCAATATCTCAACATGATAACATAAACCCAAATTGTATCTCATAAATCAACGATACCAACAACCTAAAAATCAATTTTGAACCTTATTTAAGAACTTCTCTAATTTAATTGAGCAATAAATAAAAACCAAAAATGAAAGAAATTAGGATATATCAGCATAGAGACGAACGAGGAAAACGTGTTAGCTCAGCCTTGGACTGCAGAAAGTGGCACCACACACATGGTTCATGGTTCGGTTGTAAAGCGATTGTTGATCATCCCATACCTTTGTAATCTTCTTAGCACAATTCATAGAGGCTACTATGCCTCGTTGGCCCAAATAGATGACTATCTACATAGAAAACACAAGTCTCTTTAGCATGCTTTGTTCTCACTCACAAGTCCCCCTAAAAAAAAATTTCTAGGCTCACCTATCCCAAAAATTGCTTGAGCTAATCATTCTTTAGAAAAGAATATGCATCTTGTTAGAATGATTAGCCCCTATCAAATATATTTAGCTCTCCTCGAATGTGGAATGTCATTGCATATTCCCTTAATCCCTCTCTTTCTGGCCTGTTTCATTTCATTTGTGTAACCCTCTGCTTTATAATTAAGAGTTGCTCTTTGTCTGTTCCTATGTACTAGCGTCACCTCTACTTTTGCTCATGATGTTACATTCCCACCAGCTTCCGTTCAGTTCATGTCAAAGTCACATCGTAATGTGATAGCTTTGGCTCTAATACCATATGTAATGTAATGATCCTACCAGATCGACAGTTGTCCGCACAAACCAAACCAACACAAGTCTCTCCAATATATTTTGTTCCCACTCATACACCCCCTGAAAGACTTTCTAGGGGTCAACCACCTCAAAATTGTATCAGGTTAAGTTGGAGTTCTTATGAGATGGTTGTGAGAAAAGAAGATACATCTTGTTAGATGATATTTTTCACTATTAATACTTCAATCATTTTACTTTTCTATTTCTCTTACATTTTGATGAGATTGGCTATTTCGCATTAAAGACTAGTATCGTTCCAAACCTATTTGGATGAGATTGGTGTATTATGCTCATGAAAGACACAATAGGTCCGTCCAATCTTAGAACCAGTGTTTTAAAAACCGGATGGACCGGCTGGTTGGACCGGTTCGGCCGCGAACCGATAGTCTTTCCGGTCCGATTTGGCATCTTAAACCGTCAGACAATTGAGCCGTTTTGAACCGGCGAAACCGGGCGGTTCGGCTGGAAACCGCTGCTCGGTTCGACCGGTTCCACATCCAAACATTAAAAAAAGAAAAATTCACAGCTGCGATCCTCTCCTTCTCCAGTGCTTCCATGACCACAGCTCCTCCTTCTCCGGCACTTCCATGGCGCCGCCCCCTCCTACTTCAGCGCTGGCGAATCTAGTAACTTTCAAGAGACATTTTGGCTAAAAAATGAAGTAGATGTAAGGTCTGATATTGAAGAGGAGAAGAGAGAGAGATATGAGTGTGAGGTATTCGAAATAGAGAAGAAAAGAAGAGAAAGTGATACTTGATGTGATGTAATTGGATAGATTATCAAAATTAATTTAAATAAATAAATGGCTTTCTACCTTCCCCATGCATTGTTCAGAGAGAAACGTGACTCTTCATTCTACCTAATAATTGTTGGAAAGAATCAAGTAAAGAAGAAGAAGATTGGTGTAGATTACAGAAGATTGATTGAGATCACATAATTAAGGGAATTAATATATTCTTCCTATTATGTAATTAGGGTAAATCTTACCATGTGAATATCCTTCTCTAGCCTATTAAAGGGCGTGTACATTGTAAAGAGTAGAGAACAAGTTGAATGAATAATACACATATCTTTCAACATGGTATCAAGAGCATGGTTTTCGATTTCAATCAGTAAACTCAGAATTTGATTCATCATTGTTCGATACCCTCCTCAAACCTTCGACCAAAAACAGGGCAGAAATCAAATCTCAAACAGACAGAATCAACATGTCAGACGGTGAAAAGGAGAAGCCAAACCTAGACGATTCAAGGTTGAGAATGAGCAAACATGTCACCTTGGCAGTCAAGCTCAATGGGAATAACTATCCCCTCTGGCACAAACTGATGAGGATAGCCATTGGAGGAAGACGAGCCAATCGACACATCACAGGCATACCAGCGCCACCGGAACTGGGAACGAAGGGCTATACCGAATGGGAAGAAACCGACATGATCGTATTCTCATGGATAGTCGACAATATCGAAACTGATATTGTTGTGGACTTCACGCACCACCAAACCACAAAGGCTTTATGGGAGAGTCTGTTCGTTACCTTCGCGAGCACCTCCGATCCGTACCTGTTATATGATCTGGAGGAAAAGGCGAGTAAGATAGTACAAGGAGAACAAGGGCTCGAAACTTACTGGCGACGTCTTCACGGAATCTGGATAGAAATAGATCGATGCGAAAATCGCCCGATTGACTGCTGCGACAAAGGAGTCGGGCAATTCCGAACATACATGGGGACAAGGCGGTTGTTCAAGTTTCTCACAGGATTGAGTGAGTGATATGACAGAATCCGGCGAGACATCCTGAAGGAACATCCACTGCCCTCAGCCGAAGTCGCGTATGGACGAGTGAAGCGAGAGGCTACTCGGCTCAAGATCATGCCGCCGGCAGCAAGCTCAGATTCCTCGACCGGTGCGACTACCGGTGACTCATCATCGGGCGGTATCAGGCAAGGCTTCGCAGCTAGAAATCGCGCACAGCAACGCCCAAACCACCAGCCGCCGCCGCCACCAAGAACCGCCACACAGACACCCAACCGCCGTAGATTCAAACCCGAAAAATCAAAAATGTGGTGCTCACACTGCGGAAAGAACAAGCATAAAAGAGAAACATGTTTCCTCCTCGTCGGATTTCCGGAGTGGTGGGATGAGAATCAGAAGGACAAAGCTCGTCTTGCAATTGGAATGGATGATGGAGGAGGGATGTTCCCGCAAGGGGCGGGCAACCGGGAGGTCGCCGTCGCCCGTGGGAGAATAGGGGACGGCGGCCAGCCGCAGGGCGGAGGCGGCAGAACTGGTGAGGCGGCGACCGGAATCGCAGAACAGAAGGGAGGCGGCACTTCGTGTGGAGGTACGGGATTGGGGTTGAAAAATCCTAATCCCCAATTTAAATTGCTATTTGGTCCCTCAAAAATTTGTGATGCTAGAAATATACCCCACTGCATGAATCATGTTCAATCTAGTCCCCCAAGTTCCAATTATATGCAATTAGGTCCGCAGAATAAGGAAATTCAAGATAGGCCCCCTATAATTGCTGAAAAATCCTTTTTGAGTCCGAATCGTTTTGCCCCCCTTGATAGTATTCCAATTGCGTGTGTTGCCCAAAGTACATCTGATTCTAAAGAGAAAGGGTGGATTTTTTACTGTGGGGCGACGGATACTATGTCTTATGATAAAAATGATTTTTCTGAATTTGATGGAGTAACGAAAAGCCACATACAAACTGTTGATGGGGAATTGACTGTTGTGAGAGGGAGTGGAACCATTGAGATTTCTCCGACCTTAAAGCTCAAAAATTGCCTCTATGTCCCAAAATTGTCTCATAAGCTCATGTCTATTAGCCATGTGACGAAAGAATTAAACTGTACGTTACTTATTCATCCAAACTTCTGTGTATTACAGGATATCAGGACGAGGAGGATAATTGGGCGTGGCACTGAGCGTCAAGGCCTCTATTACGTGGATGAGATTGCTCAACAAGGTGGCACCGCAATGCTTGCTCACGGATCTGCTAATCGGGAAAATCATGGACATTTGGAGATCCACGGGTTTACAGATGCTGATTGGGCAGGAAATCCAAATGATAGAAAATCAACTGCGGGTTATTTCACCTTTGTAGGGGGAAACTTGGTCACATGGCAGAGCAAAAAACAAAAGGTGGTAGCGCTATCAAGTGCTGAAGCAGAATTTCGAGGAATCAAGAGTGGTTTAACAGAATATGGTTGAAGAAGTTGATGACAGAGCTGGACTTGAACTCGCAGAAATCGTGTAAGTTGTTTTGTGATAACAAGGCGGCAATCAGTATATCTGAGAATCCAGTCCAGCATGATAGTACCGAACATGTCGAGGTGGATCGACATTTCATCAAAGACAACATAGAATCCAAGATTGTAGAACTTCCCTTTGTGAGATCTGAAGACCAGTTGGCGGATATCCTTACAAAAGTCGTTGATGCTAGGAGCTTCCGTGAGGTATTGGGCAAGTTAAGAATGGGTGATCCCATTACTTAACTTGAGGGGGAGTGTTGAAAAGAATCAAGTAAAGAAGAAGAAGATTGGTGTAGATTACGGAAGATTGATTGAGATCACATAATTAAGGGAATTAATATATTCTTCCTATTGTGTAATTAGGGTAAATCTTACCATGTGAATATCCTTCTCTAGCCTATTAAAGGGCGTGTACATTGTAAAGAGTAGAGAACAAGTTGAATGAATAATACACATAAATCTTTCAACAATTATGCCTAGTCTATATCTCTACAAATGATAAATTAGCTACTGTTTAATTCAAAGTGTACAAGTAATATGTAATTGTTCATTTAAATACTGTATTTTATTCAATTTATTGTATATATGGACGTTTTTTTGCACGTTGAGGTGATGAAAATCATATGTTTTATAACATAAATATTTATATATATGTTTTATACAGTATTCTGGTTCGACCAATGGTTCGACCGGTTGGACCAGTTGAATCGTGAACCGATAGCCTTACCGGTTCGCTTGTCGGTCCGGTTTTTAAAACATTGCTTAGAACTCAAACATTCATCTAAATTAGATAAATTATACTCTCTACATCTCTCATTATTCACTTTTTTATTTTGATTCGTCCATTACTAATTATTTTCATTTTATTTTTACTACTTTTTGTGATAAATCTCATGTTCCACTAAATCAATCGCTCTCATTTTTATTATAAAATTAATAACACAAAAATAAAATTCACATGCTACTAACTTTCTCAACTAGATTTTTTATATTTTTTTAAAATCTGTGTCAAATTAAAATGAGGCACATATGATGGTATTATGGGACTGAAGAAGCAAAAATATGGTTGGATAGCCCATGGTTTTGGGTAGGAAAATATCTACGTTAATAAATGGAACAAAGCAAAATCATATAAACATTGGGCCTACACAAATTAAAAGCCTCCAATAATATGAGTCCATGTTTTAACAACCACCAAATATTTACACTTAATTATTTCTTCAAAAACGACACTTTCTTTGAATTGTCGGCAACTCAAATTATCTGTCACGCTCTGTTACACCAACATTCTACGCCTCGTAATCTTGTACCTTGAGGTACCACACATTAGATCAAAATCAGTTTCGATTCGAGATTTCTGTGTTTTTTTTTTCCTGCATGCGGATTCCGGAGATGATGAAGCGCCGGCTCCGCCGCGGCGAGGCGGTGGAGTCCGCGACCACGACGTCGTCATCTGCTGCTGCCGCAGAGCCGGTGGAGTGGGAGATGCGGCCAGGAGGAATGCTGGTGCAGAAGAGGAGCGAAAGCGCTCTTGTAGACTTGGCGACGCCGAATCTGCGGATTAGAGTCGTGTACGGAGCTGTTTCGGTTCAGATCTCGGCCAATGCGGAATCAACTTTCGGTTAATTTCTCTCTCTCTCTCACTCAATTGGATTGAATTTATGGTCTGATTGTGGTGAAAACTATAATGTGGCTTGAATTTTGTGGTGAATTGTTTTAATTTTGATTGTAATTTGAATTTGGGAAGGCGAGCTGAAGAAGCTTCTCACGGCGGAGACGGGACTGCAGCCGGCGGAGCAGCGGCTTATCTTCAGAGGAAAAGAGAGGGAAAATGGGGAGTATTTAGACACGTGTGGAGTCAAAGATAGATCAAAAGTCGTCTTAATCGACGATCCAGAAAGCAAGGAGCGGCGGATGGTCGAGATGCGGCGGAAGGCCAAGATCGAGACGATCCAACGGCTGCTAGACCACGTGTCCACGGAGATAGATAGGCTCGTGGAGCAGGTTAGTATATCTTTCCAATTTTACCCCTAATTTATCTTAGACCAAATTTAAGTTCGCATTTATCCGAAAATGAATAAAAAATAGTGATATTAGTTCATTTGTATTTTTATTAAATAAGCGTTTGGAGAAAAAATCTAAGTAGATTTGTTGTCCACAAAGCATAGATTATATCTTGACAAATTTTAAATGTTTGCATAACTATTTTTTTTAATAATTTTAGTAATGTAAAATAAGAAGATGGGAATTGGTAGGTGATAAGGCTATTACTACTGCAACGGTTTAGCTGTCTATGATCGGTTTAGTGTAATTAAATTAAACAACCTGTAACAGCTGTTAATTAAATTTGTGGCTAATTAGAATAATTAATTTGACTGTTTGGTTTACATTTATTTTTTAAAAAAAGATTAGAGGATTATGCTCTATACATGTTGGCATGAGTACAATTAATTTATTTACGCGTACCTATGAAATTTCTTATCTTAGGAGTAATTAATAATTTATCTAATACTATAATTTTCGTGGTCCCTCATTTCGTTGTCCTAATAGCATAATTAATGTTCCATAAATTACACGTGGGGCTATGACATGATCCTATGGCTTGTTTTAAATTAGAATTCATCTTCAACTTTTCTTATACTACAGAAAAGGGATAGTTAATGGAGTACAGTACAATCACTTAATTTACACTTATTAATTGTTGTAAAAATTATCAAGTTTAATCAAACTCTAATCAAATCTCATAATTTTCAATAGCTGATTAAAATCTCCATTGGGATTTAGGTAGATGTAATAGAGAAATCAATTGCAAATGGGAAAAGAGTAGCAGAGCTGCAGATCACAACGTTGATCGAAATGCTGATGCAACAAGCTGTGAAATTGGATAACATTCCAGCTGCTGTTGATGTATGTGCACACAAAGACTCACAAGTATGCCTATCCTTATTCCTCATTATCTGATAAAATTTCAATTAATGCAAATATATTTGAAAAATTAAAAGTACAAATATTCGTTGCAGGGAGAAAGAGTGCAGAAATGTGTTGAGAAACTGGATGTTCTCAAGGTACTAAACGCGAAGCAGAAAGTACCACCTTCAGTTGTGGCATCTAAATGGGAAACATTTGAACCATCAAACCAGTGGGAACTCTTTGATTGATTGATAATTAGTTGTTTCCTAGTGATTATTAACTCCAATTTATTTGGTGAGTATGTTTGTGTGTGTGATATACATTCCTTCGATGTTTGATCATATGCTTCCATAATCAAAATTTCTGCCAAGGGCTTCATCTTCTAAAGAAGCAATCTTTTGTAGGTTGCCTTCAAACAAGAAGACTATGATACATCTATTTACATGCTAATGGCATATACATCATCACAATGAAGCCCAACCACATCTTCAAACAATGCCATCACTTAAAAAAGTCCAAAACAAAAATAAAAAATAAAATCAACCAAAATTCGATTTAGTCACACAAAAAATCCTTCAGTCGACAATCAGTGCCCGGTCTCAAGCAAGAACTGAGGGCTTATATGCATTGATCTCGCCACTAGGCTGGGCGCAATCGCCCTGTATCTTCCCGTGCTTCTCCACCAGTAACTGGAAGCGCTCAAACATATCCTCCAACCCCTCAATCTCTTCCTGGAGATCGAGGGGGGTTTCGCCCCCAGAAGGGGACGACATTGTAGCTATCCGTTTCTTCAAACTCTTAACCCTCCCCAAACTTCCCACAACTTTTGTCCCAACCTCATCAACGGTCGAATGCAACACAACATTCTCTTCTTGCGATGCTTTGAGCTTCCTTTTCATTGACTTATAACCATCAAGAGACCTCATCAACTGCTCTGAGAGCGCCTTGTTCCTTGCTTGCAACACCAACGCCACGTGCATTTCCCCACCACCAGCCTTACCCTCCTTGTCATCAGAGAGGCATTCTTGAACTTTTTGGCGCAACGTCTCGTTTTGTGCCTTGAGATTGTTCAAAAACTCCTCCATCTCACTCAATTCATGAACTTTTTTAGAAAGCTCTGCCTCCATGAACTTCTTCTCCTTCCCTAAACTCGAGCACATCGCTCTTAGGGTCCTCTGAGCGGCCAGGCTTGAGGTCAACTCGCGCCTCAGCCGCTCCTTCTCCTCGTCTGCATCCACCACCTCCTCCTCCTCCTCCTCTATCACCGGCACCACCCCGACCCCACCACCAGGCTTCTTACCCGGTGGGACCAGGTTGCGACGCACTTCAGTCTTGCACCTCCTTAGCTCAGGATCCGGTTTCTTGAGGCCAAATGATTGGCATTTTTGGATTCTGTCCTTAGCATTATCCAAAATTGTCATCATTGTAGCAACCCTCAACATTCTCCTACGATCATTCTTGTCTTGATCACAGGCTATCTGATGATCTTGGATTAGTTTTAGCAGTAATTTCACATTTGCTGCTACCCCTAAAAATTTCATTCCAATATTCTTAATTCATCAATCAATCATAAACTTTAATAATTAATCACCTAATAAAATGCCTTTTTATCAAGAATCAAGATTTTGTTCATAGAAATTCCCACAAATATGAAACGTCATAAATGACCAATCAAGATTATTACTACAACAATGGAAATAAACAAGAAAAGAGAGAATCAAGCCAAATACAACATTGCATATCAAGAATTCCACCTAGAAATATGATGATAAAAATAATTAAGAATAAAATTTACAACAACATAGGAAAAAAATGAAGATGTATATACCTTGTAATGCCAAATCATCATATCTTTGGTCCTTTGCTGTGCTTGGAAAATCCAAGTCAGGGGATGAATTTGCACGAACTTGGCTCATAACTTCTCTTTTCAAAGAAACAAACCACGAATTAAGAAGAAGAAAAAAGAAGAGGGTTCCTTAATTGATCACTTTTGCAAGAAAATCGAATAAATATAATGGAAACAAAAATGGGCCATCAAATTACAATAAAAAGTATACCGACTTTTTTATTTAATTAACGAAGATATATTAAAATAATTTAAAGTTCCAAAGAAAGAGGTTGTTTTTGCAACTTCTCTCTCCTCCTATTTTATTATAGTCGGTGTTGCACTTGTGTGCTGTCAGTTAATGAGACAATTGCTGGGATTTTTTGAAAAAATTATTTGATTTTTTTAATAAATGGTTGATAATATTGCGAGATTGGTTGGGTGGTGTTACTGACTTTGACTTCAAGAGACAATTAGTTGCTGTGAGTGCAACTATTCTAATCAAGAAAATTACTTGCATTATATAGAGACAGATACATGCCTGCCACAATATGCATGCCCTGTTGTCTAATAATATTAGTCGCATTTTATTATTTCAGTCCAATTCCATATTTTATTATTTCAGTCTAATTCCATGATAAGAGTCACATTTTATTTTTACTATAAATGATAAGTAAGTTTGATACGATCATGGAAGTCGTGCATCAAGGATTTCAACTACAGCTGGATTCAACCGGAAACCGTCTTATCGAGATGATATCCGAAAGCTATGAAACTGCAACCATCGTCTTCTTCTTGGAAAGCTTCGCGTGAGTATCTTGAACATCCCAATCGGAGTCCGAATGAGAGAGTTATGGCGGTTTTTCAGAAGTCACGTAGAAAAGGCCGGGACCTCCGGGAAGAATGCCCGACCGGGCATTTTTGCTTGTGAAAAACGCTCGGGGACAGTGCAAACGCCCGGGCCGAGCGTTTTGACCTGTGTTAAACGCCCGGGCCTGGCGAAATTGCCGATACTTAGATTTTATGGGCCAATTTTCTGTTTTTGGACCCTTAGTATAAATACCTTTTGTTTGTCTTCATTTGCAAGATTGTGATTGAATTAAAGTTATCTCCTTAGTGAGTTTTCCTCTTTGAGGAATGTATCCAATTCCTTCCTTAAAGGTTGCTTGTCTCAATTTCATAGATTGATTCAAGTAGGAGGTATGCATCAATGGGGTGTATCCATTGAGTAGTGGAGCCAAGAGGTGATAGAGCTATTGAAAGTTGCCTAGGGTTGTTTCCATCCTTTTGGTCAAGGTCCTATGGTCATAACTCTTTTATCTCATCATTATACACATGCTTTCCATTCCTAATCTTCCATCCATTCTTGTTTAGATTCAATTGTTTTTTGTTGGATCTTTTATTATCTTTTGCTTTGTGTTGAGAAATTGAAAATAGTCTCACAAAAAATAGTTAGATCAAGCATCATCAATGGATAATTTCTTGGGAAATGGATCATAAAATACATGAATCCTTATCAAAGTCTCATACCCCACTAACTCACTTTATTTATATTCTATTATAAAACTAATATAAAAAATAATCTCATATTAGAATAACTTTTTCAAACCACTATTCTTTATATTTTTTAAAACTCGTGCTCACACCAAATTGTGGAATGATAGGAGTAAGATCTTGTAATTTTGTCATTTTACAGATAATTTTGGTTTTAATCATGCTCGAGTTGGTTAACCTAGATCTAATCTTGTCAAATGAAATTCATTTCTTCTTAACTAAACTTTTAGAAAATTAATAGTATGACAAACTTAGATGTGTATTAGAAATGGCTCACTTACCTTTTAAAAGGCTTTATAAGGGGGAAAGTTATTCATATTTTAATATTTTTATAGGTGAGCTAGGATTGTTACTGAGTCGACGTGAGACAAGATATTAAAAATTTTAATAATGCTTAAAAGTGTTGGTATGAATCCATATACTAAAGCTTGCAAAATACACATTTTAGTATTTTCCCACCAAGTCATTCTAAAGTGACGATTTGTTTTATCACTCAACAGTTTGATTACTTTGGAATTAGCTACTACTAGTATTTATCATAATTGTGCATCAAATTTCAACTTTCAAAAAATTCCTAAAAATTACTCACAAACTATTTCCAAGGTACAATTTGACCGACCGGCCTTCTAGATCGTTGTTATGTTTTTCATTTTAGATAAGAGTTGCGGAATATATGGAGATTTTGATGTCTAATGGATTTCATTCGTGTAAACACACTCCACGTCTATCGGTGTGCTTATAATAATGTCGTTAATTTACCCTTTTTTAAACTACTTTAATATTATGATCAATGTTTGGTCTACTATTTTGTGTATATAGGCTATGAATGTAGAGTGATCAAGTTATGCATCAAATCATCAAACGAACCAATTAAGTCCTGCACTCATGCATCAAATCATCAAACGAACCAAGTCGTGTATCAAATCATCAAACGAACACGCTACATGGCTAAGGTCAAATTAGAGCATGAGATTATGGTGATGAACCACCTAGGTAACGTCATACGCATGGTGGATGATAGGGTTTTACCTACCGGGGGAATGATTCGAGTAAATTTGTAGAGAGAAAAGAGAACAATTCTAGTTGAAGTGCTGGGAGTCGTTTCACGTAGGGGTGTCGAAACGGGTACCCGCGGATATCCGCACCCGACAAGTTGGGTACCCGCACCCGATTTCGCCCCAAACTCCCCACCCGATACCCGCCCTGCCAGCAACTCGGGATACCCGAGTCGGGTACCCCGCACAGGTTGTGGCGGGTACCCGCACCCGATTGTCAAATTCACAAATATTCTCAAGACTTACAATTGCAAACTACTGCTCTATCTCTCAATTTTCCACACACCACACACACATCACAAAAGCTTCGAAAAAACTCTTAGAATATTTGTTTCCCGCATCTTTTTTATCGAATCATAGTTACATTGTAAACATTTTTCACGCTTTACCATAAATTTTCTACAACCTGCGCATAAGTTTTTTCAAGATAAAAGATGAATGCATCAACATTTCATTTTAAGAATAGAAAATTGGAATATGGATTAATGAATATGCATTTCCTAATCCTTTTTCTTCAAACATGAAACAATTCAATCAAGTATGTGTTATTAATATCTATTGTTACAATCGCAGTAGGAAATCTATATTTAATTAGAGTAAAAGTTGTGCATGAATATTGGAGTTTAGGAGTTTTATTTAGTCCGAAATGGAATGCCCAGTCTTGCATGTGTGACGAGTGGCGACGGGACTTAAGGAAGATAATGTGAAGAAGGGAAACAAAATCTGTTAATTAGAACCAAGAGAGTCCTAGGCAGAGAGAGTATATTGACTAATTGCAACTAAAATTTTGGGTAATTGCAGGTGTCACGGGTATACCCGATTGGGTGTCAAGTAACCCGATACCCACTTCCCTCAAATATACAATACCCGATACCGTCTCGGTCCTGATTTTATCGGGTAATAGGTACCCGATACCCGTCGGTTATCGGGTCGGGTTGGGAAATTCTCGATACCCGCTACCCGTTACGACACCCCTAGTTTCACTCCAGAAGAGAGAATGAAATTAATAATTTAATTCTTCATTCTGCCAGATAATAATAAAAGACTCCACACATATTTATAATATGTGTGGTACAAAATGATTTTTTATAAACTAGGAAAGTAAGTCAAATCCTAATTACTAGATAAACTAAATCGAATAATCACAATTAAATAACAAAACATAAAATAAGCTAAATAATTATGCGAAGATATTATCAACTCCCTTCCCAAATAAAGTAAAAGTCTAGATCTCTATAAGTGAATTGTAAGATTTATTATTATTGAAAGATCATTTTATTCATTCAATTTATCTATACAATTATGTTCAACACGCCCTAAATAGGGCTATAGCACCACATATAGTGAAGATTTTTTAAACTAAGGACACAATCAATCACGATATCTTTGAGGTCCTCTTTCTCTTTATTCTTGATTTTTTACCAACACTCCTCCTCAAGTTAAGTATACACTAAAAAAAATATTGTTTATCGAGCAAACTATTCCGAGCACCGATAAGTACTCAGAATATATGATGGTTCCTATCATGCTTGAGTTAATTAGCATAAATCTAATCTTGTCAAATGAAATTCAGTTTCAAATACTATTTGGATAAATGGTGTTTTGGTTTGAAAACAAATTAAACAAAGAAGAGCAATTAAATAAATAAAGTAATTTAAAGCAAATTTAATTGAGAAAATAGATGAGACCAAGGAATTTAAGGGATAGGATTTTGAAATCACTATTAACATAATTAAAATGTCTCATGTTTTTTATATTTAAATGCATTCAACGGTGTATTCAATCCGGAATTTATTATCATATGGTTACATCTTAATTACAAAAAATATACTCTCTTCATTATAGTGCATTTGCCCACAACTTTCCCAAACGTTTACTCCGTCCCAATAAATATGCAATATTTGGTTTCCGGCACAAGATTTGCAGTGGTGTTTTGTGAGTTAATGAAGAGAGAGTAAAGTAAGAGAGAAGAAAAAATAGGGAGAGTGTTGTTTCCATTTTAAGAAACGTTTCATTTTTATTGGCACAACCTAAAAAGGAAAACGTTTCATTTCTATTGAGACAGAGGGAGTATATTTATAAAAGATGATATTGTACTCGAAAGGAATCTTAAAATGTGAAAAACTATAAATCTCTAAGAATTTGGCTTATACGATGATGGTTTTGCATAAATAGAAACACGAAATCCGGCTCGACCTTGTTCCAAAAGAGAACATTCAACTACTAACAAGCTCGAAGAATTGATGAAAATTCGTTTTTGCTAGGACCAACTTGAACAATACCATTGTGGCAATTGAAATAGATGCATTCCATTTAATCAGTTGTTTTGTGATTTTGCATCGTCTGCCAGTACTCCATTCATTCATAATAGATGTCACTTTTTCTTTTTAGTTTCTCTCCCAAAAGATATTACAATTTTTTCTTTTGAAAAAAACTCCCTCTCATACTAATAAAAATATACTCTTATTTTCTCTCTCCACCTAACACACAAAATAACAACACCTAATATCTTGTGTCAATTCTCAAACGTGACATCTATTATGGGATGGAGGGAGTAATATTTATGGTTTGAGCTATAGAAATGCCAAATGTTTTTTCAATTTCTGAAAAAATTTCATTTATTTCTGCTTCTTTATCTATTTCTGCACTTTATGAAAAAATATTCAATCATTAAAGTTTTATGTCTAGTTTATACCCAAAAGGTTTAAGTACGATACATCATACAGTTTTACAAATTTCAGTTGAATTCAATCAGATAATTTTACTAATTTCATGAAATAATTTTTTATCCGAGGGTATTTTTTTTTTTTAGCAAATCTATAAATTTTAGCAGTTTCTTTACAGTACACAACCCTTCAAACCCTAAAATATCTTACATTTCCTAAATCCAAAATTTATCCCAAAATTGAAGAGTCAGATGTCGTGCTCGTCCAGCTCTGCGGAGGCGGCGCCGCCGTGGCTCGAGCTTCCGCGGGAGATAACGGCTGCGATTCTGCACAAGCTGGGGGCGATCGAGCTGCTGACGACGGCGCAGCATGCGTGCACTGCGTGGCAGAGTGTTTGCCGAGATCCTTCCATGTGGCGGAGCATCGACATGCGAAATACCGGAGATCTCTGGGAAATGCCGTACAATTTGGATAAGATGTGCCGCCACGCTGTCGATCGCAGCCAGGGCCAATTGATTGACATCAATATTGAGTATTTTGGTACCGATGAATTGCTGCACTACATTTCTCAGAGGTAGATTTCTGTGTTTTTCGATGCATAATTAGCTGGAAAATCGATGATTTTTGAGCTGTTTTTGCTGTATATTAGCTTCGATTTCTTGCCGGAGCTGTCATTTTCCTTTTTTGTGCATAATGGCTGCAACTTTGCTGGAAAAGTGATGGTTTATGACCTAATTTTTGGTTTTATGTTTTCTTCGATTGATTGCTGGAGCTGTCAATTTCCTTTGTTTTTTTGTAGAAGATCAGTCTGTATGCAGGGCTCTCTGTGTTTGCTAAATTTTCGTAAATTCATCGCTTTGTTGTTGTGGATCTTGTTATATTTTGGTGTTAAAGTGTTGTTTCTTGGCTTAAAATTGTGTTTTTTTGGAGATAATTGTGGAAATCTATGTGGATAATTGTGATTGTAATTGATATATTTTGATAGGTGTTGTTTTTTTCATGTGAATTCCATATGATTATTTTGTTTCGAGACAGAAAGAGTAGTGATTGTAATTGGTACAATGAGAATTTGTAGGATGTAAAGAGTCATTCATGATTGTAATTGACGTTATAATTTAGAATCAATGTATACACACATTTCATATGGGCTCGTTGTTTAAGTTTGTCTGGCACTCTGCAATGGAAATTTATAGTCTCTACATCTCTTTTATATTTTCTCTCGTACTGACTTGTTGAACGAATCTTTACGTATTTGTTATTGATTTCTTATGTATGTATGAATCTTATTACTTCTATTCTAGTTGATTTTAAATATATTTGTGGTTTTACACCTATCTGACTTTGGTTTTACAATCCATTTCGACAGGTGTAGTCAGCTCAGACGACTTCAACTTGTATTTTCCTATGGCATAACAGGTGGTGGACTGGTCGAAGCAGTTAAAAAGTTTCCGCTGTTGGAGGAGCTGCATCTCTACTACACTTCTATTGATTCACAATCTATTGAAGCGATTGGCCGATCATGTCCTCACCTGAAATCATTTACATCAAATATCCGCTGGTACAGGCAGGAATATCTTGCATGCGATACGGAAGCCCTAGCAATTGCTGAGAACATGCCTCATCTGCGCCATCTCCAACTCTTTGGGAACAAAATGACAAACGAGGGCTTGCAGGCCATTCTCAACAGTTGTCCTCATCTTGAAACGCTTGATCTGAGACAATGCTTCAATGTCCATTTAGGCGGGATGATAAACAAACAGTGCATGCAGAGGATTAGTGACTTGAGGCGTCCCCATGACTCGACTTCTGACTACCCTTTTGATGCTGAGATAAATGATCACGAAACTTCAGATGATGACTATATAACCGGCTTCTCTGACATGGATATAGTCTCTGACTACGACGACTATCTTGAATTCTCTGGGGCCAGTGATTGTTCGGGTGAATATCTTGATTACCACGACGATTGGTGAGGTCATAACGAAGGTTGCTGAGCCTTTATCGATCTTCATATGTTGTGGTATGTTATCTGCAATCTCTAGCTTTTCATAGCTTGTATATAATACCTTGCTTTTCGACCATTTAGCTTATTAGATTTGGAAAAACGGAGGTGACAATTTGTTACGTATTACTATGAACTTCGATTAGCCGTTCAATCTTTGTAGTTAATTTAATGCATTGATTTCAAAAATATTTGTGGAGATTTGTTATGTATTGCACTCATTTATTTCCCTCTCCTACTTTATCCATATTTTCTCTTTCTCGCTTATTTACCCACATTATCTATTTCTCTCTCTCGTACTTATCAATTTCGCATTAAAAACCCTTGTTGTCTGTCCGTTGGATTATCTTTACAAATTTTGCATTAAAAACCCTTGTCGACTACCTATTGGATTATCTTTATCTATTTCGCATTAAAAACCCTCGTCGTCTACCATTTGGGTTATTTTTATCTATTTCGCATTAAAAACCCTTGTCGTCTAGCGGTTGGATTATCTTTGGTGGGGACACAGAGTTTTAGAAATGATAGCCCCTAAACGAGAGGTGAACATATTGGACATATGGATGGGCTCAATATTTTAAAATCCACAACCATCTCTAATGGTATCAATTTTATTTCCTCATATATCTTTCCCTTCATTCTGGATTTTATTGTTTATGTTTTTTATACCTTGTGTCCTCTATTCTGTTTCAAGTATCGTAGACATTTTGATTGGGGTGAAATACAAAGTTGAAATCGAAGCTACTTTCGAAATTAAATAAAATAACATCATCATTTGAAAAATTTATGAACCTTCATTATGCATATATCAACGTTTATAATCAATTCTTAACTAATAAACTAATTAGATACTCTAATTTGGTACAAATAAATCATAGCGCACTAGTAATTTTCAAGATACCAAATAAATACAAGCACACAATGAAAATAGGAATTCACAAATACAATATGATACCAAAATTAACGTGGAAGAAATATTACAATGAATCATTTGAGGTTAAGGAGAAGGATAAAACAATGAAAGGATGCAATTCCGCTAATTTCGAACTCACTATATATACTTACCTATATAGTTTAGCACGACACGTATATGTGGTAGTGTAAAAAATAGAATAGCATGACACGATAGGTACTATAAAATAACACTGCACAACACATATATAATACATACTCTAAATTTCAAAACACGAAATTCCCCAATGGTCAAGAACATGCGAAATGTAAGATTGAAGCACGATGATGAATCAAGGTATCTTAATCCACAAACTTTTGATTTTGCTTTTCCCCCAAAAATTTGTGGGTAAATTGCAATGATCTTATTAATAATGTCTCCATCAAAAGGAGATCACATCCTACTCGAGGTGGAAGATCCAAAATCTGGAATCAAGATCAAAATCAAGTTCGACAAGATCGTCACATGGTATAAGGTACATTTTTTATATCCCTAATTCTTCAAATTTCTATATATATGCAAAAATTAAGATATGAATAAGATGGAAACACCGTTTTGCGTTAGAATTTTATGTAATCTCATGAGAAAGAAATGTGTGTTGTTAAATAAATTTTTTGATTCAAATTCGACGAAGCAAATCACACTTTTTCCATCACTATCCACTCTTTCCCGCCATGGCGGAGAAAGAAATTCAGATTTCGGAGGCTGCCGGAGCAGAAGATTCCGGCAGCGGCGGTGGCGGTTGCTCCGCCGTGGATTGATCTACCATTGGATGTGACGGCGGACATCCTGCACCGGCTGGGGGCGGCGGAGATGCTGGAGACGGCAGAGAAGGTGTGCAAGACGTGGCGGAGCGTGTGCCGCGACCCGAGCATGTGGCGGGTAGTCGACGTCAAGAACTCCGGGTCGTGCTACGACACGCGCCGCCTCGGGAGCCTGTGCCGCCGCGCCGTCGACAGGAGCGGCGGCGATTTGATGGACATTAACATTGAGTATTTTGGCAATGATGAACTTCTTCACTACATTTCCCTAAGGTTGTTATTCCTTTTATATACAGTCTGACCACGATTTAAAGAGTCATTTTATTTCAGTGCAAACTTTAAGTAATTGTTCGACATTGTTTTAGGTAAAATGGTTAGTGATACGTGGAGTCTGCGTACTAAAAGTGTAAAAAAGTAATGGATTTTTAAATTGCGGACCGAAGTGTAATTCAATAAGTAGTGATACTAGTTTTATCATAACTTATCAATCATGCTTTCATCATTTCTCAACAAAATGGAAGTTTTCATGGGAAAAAACATTTGATTTTGTTGTGTTTGATAATGTGATTTGGTTGAGCTAGTTGGTAGAAATTTGTGATAGGTCAAGTAAGCTGAGACGGCTCCGGCTGTCGTGCTGCAGAAAGTTATCCGGGAAAGGGCTGAGCGAGGCGGCAAAGAGTTTCCCGCAGCTACAAGAGTTGCACATCTTATTCATGAACCAAATCGACATTGAAGACGTCGAGGCCATCGGCCTCCAGTGCTCCAGCTTGAGGTCTTTTACGCTGATTAAACACGATGCCATTTCCGGAGTCGGAAATGGCAACGATTATTTAGTAGCGATTGCAAAAGCCATGCCCAATTTAGTTCATCTTCGACTTGGCTTCTTCGGCTCTACTATCACAAATAAAGGATATCAGGCCATTCTTGACGGTTGTCCAATTGTTGAATCACTGGTAAGAAATCATATACATTGTGATTCATTTGGATTTGTTTGTGTTCATAAGTTTTCTTATTTGGTATGTTCAAGAAATCAAATCTGACAAAATTCAACTTGTTTTCTTTGTAGATATGTTGGTAGTCTAATTTGGAAAGTTCATCTCATTATGGTAATGCTTCTCCTTTCCATTAAGAGAACCTTTTGCTCTAATATATGTTGAATTTTGAATCTCCTTTTTTTGTGGATGATTGATTATTTTCAGAATTACTTGGACGACAAAAGAGTCGAGATGCGTGGACAGAAACTCTTGACAAAATACCAATATGATATGTGTCAAAGATGAATGAATTAATATGTATCAAAGAAATAGGTTAATTTGAAAATTATGCCATACTATAAAATAGTACTACTATTATAAATTTAGTTTATACTAGTACCATATAGTGAGATCCTCCCACAGAGTTTGTTTCTCATGTGAGATTTGTTGATTACTGTTATATATCGACAATTTATCAATGGAAGACCGGAAAAGAAAAAACAAACAAACAAACAATTTTGTCGATTAATTTTCTTCTTAATTTGTCCATTTTACAACCAACAAGCATAAAAATGTCACGCTTTGAAACTGATACGGTGCTCTCTTCACATTCTATGTCACGAGATTCGGTTGTTGTGATAAAAATAATGTACTCCCTTCCTCCTCATTAACAGGCGTTGATTGACTTGGCATATGCTTTAAGAAATATAGTGAAAATTAGGTAGAAAAGTTAGTGGAATATGTGTTATACTTTTATATATTAATTTTATAATAAAATATAAGTGGAATATGAGATTTACTACCAAAAGCAGTAAAAAGTAAAGGTATCAATTAATGAGTGACAATCGAAAAAGAAAATTGGTATCAATTAATAGAAGGCGGAGGGAGTAGTTTATATCCTACAATTAATTGGTTACATGAGGATTGACTAATGTAACTTATGTAGTGGTTCCGGTTTTCACTATATCAACGTGGGATATTGTTATACTTCATCCGTCCACAAAAAATAGACCACTTTGTGTATGGCACGGGTTTTAATGTAGAATTGGTAAAGTAAGAGAGAGGAGGAGAAAAGGTAGGTAAAGTAAGAGAGATAGGGAGAAAAGTGAGTAAAGTAGGAGAGAGAGAAGAAAAAGTGGGAAAAGTATGAGAGATAAACTTTCCATTTTAAGAAAGTAATCTATTTTTTGTGGACGTCCCAAAATGGCAAAAGTGATCTATTATTTGTGGACGGAAGAAGTACAATTTTATTTTTTTATATATTTTGTCGATTCCCTTCTCAAACTCTTCAAGATAAACTTTGTTCAGTTGGATATTTTTTTTAATTGGGTTGAACTAGTCTTCTATCAAACTAGTAAAAAAAATATTTTCTTATTCAGCTAGAATAAGGGCTATTAGTGAATTGAGCTGGGTCCGGCAAATATGTACTACCTCTGTATTTTAAAAATAGAAATTTTTGAAACAGTACAAATTTTAATGTATAATTTGTAAAGTAAGAGAGAAGAAGAGAAGGCATTCTCCGGATAATTCAAATCGAAGTAATTGGATGTCCAACTTGGAAATACTCCACCTTTGTCATATATTCGTACCTCACACTACGTAGATATCATATTTATAGAATATGATGCACTTTCAAGATGCCTTGGTGGTGAAATGGTAGACACGCGAGACTCAAAATCTCGTGCTAAAGAGCGTGGAGGTTCGAGTCCTCTTCAAGGCATAATATTGAGAATGCTCATCGAATGAGCAATTCAATAAGAGAGCTTGGATTGAATCGGTATTGGTGAAGTAATAGAGAGGAAGAGAAATGCTCATTAAATAAACAATTCAATAAGAGAGCTTGGATGGAATCGTTATTGGTGAAGTAATAGAGAGGAAGAAAAAAATTACTGGAATTAATGTTAGTGGGTTGTGGGGTGCGCTTTATTGTAGTGGTATAAGTGGTAAATAAATAGATGTATAGGGGTTTAAAGATATTCTAAAATAGAAAGTTTGAATGTTTCTATTTTTAAGAGACGGACCAAAATGGAAAGAGTTGTTATTTTTAGAAACGGAGGTAGTAGTAAAAACTATTCTCCCCGTTCGCCAAAACCTGAACGTTTTTCCATTTTATGGTGTGCGCCATTTAAAGTCACATTTTCCTTTTTTTTTTTTTTTCCTATTTTAGTAAGTGAGCATCATGCTCCACTAACTCATTTCACTCACATTTTATTATAAAATTATTATCTATTCATTCCATAAAAATATGAAATTTTGAAATAACACAGGAATTAATGTAAAATTGTTAAAGCTAGAGAGATGAGGAGAATAGTAGTTAATGTAGTGTTAGTGAATAATGAGACTCACATTGTTATTAGTGTTTAATGAGTTGTAATGGTGGACCATAGTGAATATAAATTGTAAATAAATTTATGTACATAAGTAATGAGTTGAGGTTAACTTGGCATAATTGGAAATGCTCATATTTTTATGAGACAGACATAAATTAGAAGTGCATATATTTTTATGGGATGGATGAAGTATATAAAAATAAGATCCACATCCCACTAACTTTAATTTTTATACATTTTTTTTATAAAATCAAATAATTTTTTAAAATTCGTATTGAGTCAAAATATGTTTTTAATTGAGGTCGGAGGGTACAGTAAAAAATATTTTTGCACACTAGTCATTGACTAGTGCTATCAAGGTACAAGTAACAATGCAAGGAGTATTACTCCACAATTCCACAATTCCCCTAAGTATTGAAGATGCTGAGCAAAGGAACGGAATCGAGCGAGCTGATGGTCCAAACCGAACCTCCAATACCCACGGTGGCTACTTCTTCCGCTTCCATTATCACCGCCATGGATCGAATTGACGGCGAATATCCTGCAAAGGTTGGATGTTGATGAGATTTTGGTGAGTGTGCAGAATGTGGGCGCTACATGGTGGAATGTCTGCAAGAATCCCGCCATGTGGCGCGTTATTGATTTTTATGGTGGACGTTGCACGCGGTTGGAGAAAATTGGGCGTTGTGCAGTGGATCGTAGCCAGGGACAATTGCTCGAGCTAAAGCTTTCCGGTTTTAGTGTGGATGACTTGCTGCTGAGCGGTACAATTCCTTGCTCACTATTCTCGGTGTTTGATTTAATTCTCTCTAACTTCTAACCTCGCTTATATCTTGCAATTTTTATTTGTAAGTGTTGTGTTTTAAATCTTTTGTAAAAAGTTCAGTGAATATAAACAATGAAATTTTGGTTGTAGAATTCTCATTTTCATTGCTTTGGAGCATTTAGGGATGGACCTATTAGTTTTATATCTAAGGCCGTGTTTGGTAGGGTAGATAACTCATCTAGGGATGGAATTCTATGTTCAAATAATACCCCCAAATACTTTTTAACTTTTTTTTCATTGAGTAGCAATATCACTAGTTTAATGGGAACTTTTACAGGTAATTCATCTAATTTATTTTGATTTTAAAGTTTAAGTAGTTTTTGTTGTTCTTCGTTGGCTATATTTTATTAAATTTATTCTTGTTCATAGTATTTGTGGCTTTTAACTTGTGTTGGATGCACATTTTCTCATTTTGCTATGTCCTCTGCCTCCTCTGTGCTCATTATTTTTCTTGTTTATTTAATAGTAGTAGTAGTAGTACTATTTTACTGTGGAGGTGGAGAAAGCTTTATAAAAATGTCATCGTTGTTTCTCTGGTTCCCATGCTTTGTTTTTACAAGTTTCCTCTTGTTCTTGGAGTTGACATTCTTTTCCCACAATCAACAGATCAAGTCAGCTACGAAGCCTTACACTTGAAGTGTATTATATATCAGAAACTGTTTTGACTGTGGCGATAAAAAAATTTACACAATTGGAAGAGTTGCATCTTACTATGATGCCAACTCTCAGCCCCCAAGGTTTTGAAAGAATTGGCCTCTCTTGTCCCATGTTGAAATCATTCACATTTAGCAACCTTTGTGGTGCTTCTCGTGAGGAAGAATTTTTAGAGCATGCGGTAGCCATTGGAAAAAACATGCCTAACTTGCGCCATGTCAGTCTTGTTTCATTTTGTATTGGAATCCAGGGGCTGGAAGCGATTAACGATGGCTGCCCCAACCTAAAATCACTTCATCTTCAGAAATGCTCCGATCTTGATCACAAGACGCTCTAGGCAAAAGATGTTCTGGCCAAATAAAAGATCTAATTCTCGATTCTGAGCCTTCTCAATCTGAGCGTGATCAGGTGGATTATGATTGGTATGCCGACAATGAATCAACAACTTCTAACTCTGATTATAGTGGTTATGAATATGATCCTGATTTTTATTAGGATTGAAGATTTTGAGGATTCTTACTAAGATTTGTAAATGATACTCCCTCCGTTCCAAGATAAGTGACTTGTATTCCATTTTGGGGTGTCCTACTATAAGTGACTTATTTCCATTTTTAGCAAAAAGTCATCTCTCTTACTTTATTCTCCACCTACTTTATTCTCTCTTCTCTCCTCTACTTTTCCCTCTCTCATACTTTACTCTCTCCACTTTAACTTATTTAAATACCATTCCTTAAATCCCGTGCCCAAAAGAAGTAGGTCACTTATCTTGGGACGGAGGGAGTATTTGTTTTGAAAATGCTAAGATTTTGATCCTTCACTTTTATGTTAGGTTGGTGAAGGATGATGCTACTTAGTTTTTTTCAAATGATTTTGTTGTCACCTTATTTGGAGTTTGTTTTTCCAGCACTTTACATCTAACTCAACTCGTCTCTGTGAATATTCAAGGTGTTTGATTTCGATTGCTACGATTTGTGAATTTATTTTATGATATTCAATTGTTCGATTTGTGAGTTCATTTCTCAATTTTTTGATGCCCACAAATTTGGTCCCAAGGCCATCGGCCTCCAGTGCTCCAGCTTGAGGTCTTTTACGTTCATTAAACACGATACCATTTCCGGAGTCGGAAATGGCAACGATTATTTAGTAGCTATTGCAAAAGTGATGCCCAATTTAGTTCATCTTCGACTAGGCTTCTTCGGCTCTACTATCACAAATAAAGGATATCAGGCCATTCTTGATGGTTGTCCAATTGTTGAATCACTGGTAAGAAATCATATTAATTGTGATTCATTAAGTCTTAGTGAGTATTGGATTTGTTCGTGTTCATAAGTTTTCTTATTTGGTATGTTCAAGAAATCAAATCTGCCAAATTTCAACTTATTTTCTTTGTAGATATGTTGGTAGTCTAATTTGGATAGTTCATCTCATTATGGTAATGATTATTCTCCTTTCCATTAAAAGAACCTTTTGCTATTTATGTTGAATTTTGAATCTCTTTTTTTTTGTGGGTGATTGATTATTTTCAGAATTACTTGGTCGACAAAAAAGGCGAGAAACGTGGACAGAAGCTCTTTACAAAATACCAAAATGATATGTGTCAAAGATGAATGAATCAATATGTACCAAAGAAATAGGTTAATTTGAAAATTACTATGTCATACTATAAAATAGTACAACTACTACAAATTTAGTTTATACTAGCGAGATTTGTTGATTATTGTTATGTATCGACAATTTATCTACGGATGACCGAAAAAAAAACACAATTTTGTCGATTAGTTTTCTTCTTAATTTGTCCATTTTACAACCAACGAGCACAAAAAAATGTCTCACTTTCTAATTTTGAAAAATTGATATGGTGTTCTATTCACGTTCTATGTCACGAGATTCAATGACAAAAAAATAATATACTCCCTTCATTCCTATTAATCAGAGCCGATTCACTTGGCACATGTTTTAAGAAATGTAGTGGAAAGTGGGAGAAAAAATTAGTAGAATATGTGTCTACTTTTATATATTAATTTTATAATAAAATGTGAGTGAAATAAGTTAGTGAAAAATGAGGTGCATTACCAAAAATAATAAAACGTAAGGGTGTCAATTAATGAGGGACAATCGAAAAAGAAAATTGATGTCAATTATTAGAAAGCGGAGGGAGTAGTTTCTATCCTACAATTAATTGGTTATATGAGGAATGACTCGTGTAACTTATATAGGTTCCAGTTTTCACTTATATCAACATGGAGTATTATTATACAATTTTATTTTATATATATATTTTGTCAATTCCCTTCTCGCTCTGTGTAACTTATATAGGTTCCAGTTTTCACTTATATCAACATGGAGTATTATTATACAATTTTATTTTGTATATATATTTTGTCAATTCCCTTCTCAAACTTTTCAAGATAAACTTTGTTCGGTTCGATATTTTTTTTAATTGGGTTGAACTAGTCTTCTATCGAACTAGTCCAAAAAAATATTTTCTTATTCAGCTGGAATAAACCCTCTATTAAATTGGCCCAAATTTAAAGTCTACATATACTATGGTAAGTTAGTACTGTTAGTTTCTAGTTTCAATCTGGATAAACTATTGGGTCAAATGAAGTTAGCCAACAATCAGCGACTCACTTTCATATCGTTATAGAAATCTAAATCTTAAAACCAATTTATTACTATAAAAAAGTGACTTGTGAGGAGTATATAATATAGTAGTCCCAATTCATTCTTTAGCCAATATGAAATATTATTATATTTTAAAAAAATTAAGTAGTATATATGTTGCAACATAAATATCGTTAGACAATTTTCTCATTGACTGTCAACAAAGAATGTGCAATTTTAGTCTTTTAACACATGTTTTTTAAAATTTATTCTTATAATATATCTTGTTTATAAAAAAAATGTGACATGTAAGCATCTTAATCCGCATTCGTCTTTGATGGATCAGTTTCTCTATTAATGAAAAACTATCTAGCTTTGTTCACTATCAATACTTTATATAATGAACTAACAAATTGTAATATAAAATTGATAAATAAAATATAACTGAAAATATTATCACGGACTTTCATCATTCAACATAAAACTTATCAAAATTATAATTTATGAACGAAATGTAAAACTAGTTTAGTATTAGTAGCAGTGGCGGAGCCAGATATCTCATCATGGGGGGTCCAAATTTAAACTTGAATAAATTATATAAATTAAATTATAAGGTTCAAAATGTAAAAGTTAAATGCAATCACATCATAACATTTGTCTTCTATTCTTCATCTTCTGAAATCGCTGCATAATAGTTTCATTGGTAACTTTAACAAACACATCCTTTTCATATAAGGAACTAAGCAACCATTCAACTGATGAAGAATCAAAAGAAGAAAGTTTCTTAAAATAACGATCCATATACCTACAAAAATAGTCAACATTGATTAAGTTTGCAAAATATAAATCATACACAAAAAAAGGATAAAATTCATCTTATGCTTCACAACTAAAAGAATAAAGAGTAAACAAAATATACAATATGCTCAAATCTAAAATATTGTTGTCACAAATCAAATAGTGTAAAACTATTAATACATGCACATCAAATTAAGAATAGGGGTTAAAGATTTTCAACACAGAACCGCCATAGCCATTGAATTACATAAGCTATCTTCTTTCTCCCCATTTGAATTTTATGTGTACCAATTTAGAGCTTAAATATGATTATTTAGGTCTCAATTTACATAAATATTGCAGCCAAACAAAAAAGCAACATATATAGAAAAATCAATTGAATTATATTTGAGTTGTAATGGTGGACTATAATGGATATAAGTTGTAAATAAATTGATATATATGAGTAATGAGTTGAGGACAACATTTCATAATTGGAAATGCTCATATTTTAATGGGATAGATATAGATGGAAAGTGCACATATTTTTAGGGGACGGATGGAGTATATAAAAATGAAATCCACGTCCCACTAACTTTAAGTTTTATACATTCTCTTTAGAGCACTCCCAATGGTCTCCCTAAAAACTCTCTTATTTCTCCCTAACTCCTGCCACATCAGCGCCACATCAGCACCAAAATTTATCCCCAGTTTTTAGCCAACTTTTAGCCAACTGCTCCAATGGTTTCTCCCTTATTTCTCCCTATAACTCAACATTTCATTTTTACATCATCATTTTTAATATTATTTAATTTTCCCTACAAATGTGTTTAATAAATAGATTTATAAATGAACAATTCGTCGTTGTATTAATCATTGGAAAATATAATACAACGAGGAAAAAAAAACTACAAATAAAAAACCATAAAAAATAAGGATTTAAAAAACTAAGAGGGAGGAGCGTCCGGCGAGAGGCCCATCTTGATCTTCATATTTTGGATGGTCGACCAGAGGGACTGCTTCTCTTCTGGGGTTCCGCCGCCGGTGAAGTACAGCGTGTATAACTGCGCCAGAGTGGCGGCATTGGAAGAGAACGTGGCTTGTTGTAAGAACGGGGATTCCGACTGGGCATCTGACGATGTGCCCTTCCCCTTCCGCCTCCCCTTCGCCTTCTTCGCTCCCACAGGGCGCTCGTGCGGACCATCCTCAGACAAGTCGATGGGGATCGCGCTGCCCTCACTCTCCGCACCGCTAAGTCGCGAGCGCACCGATTTCCCGTGCAACGCGCTGTGCATCTCCGTCCGGAATTTGGAGAGATCCTTCAGCCTATCATAGATTTTCCAATACTTGAAGCCCTTCGACAAGAACTGGCCACTATACATCTGGATGGCCTCATCTCGGACCATGTGCTCGTTCTGGCCACTCGTCATGTTGGTCATCAAGTTAGAATATATACCGTTGAAATGGCCGCAGTCCCTCATGAGGCGCTCCCAATGCCGGCGGATCGCTTCACTGCCATGCTCCTTCATCGAGGCAGTCTTGTTGGTCGTGTACTTCTCCGTAACCTGCGCCCAGAACATGATCTCAGTCCGGTAGTTGCTGCGCTCCGCGTCTTGCGTCGTGTCCGCCCAGCAGTTGGCTATCAGCTCGGACTCTTCGAGAGTGTAAGTAGTCCATGTCCGCTTCGGCTTCTCGGAAGCCGTATCAGTCGCAGCCGTCGACGCCGGCGCCTTCCCCTTCCCGCTCCTGGAAGGCGGCTCGGCGGGCGTTTCTTCCACCTCGTAGTCGTCCGTGCTGAGTGTCGGATCCGTTGTGTACGTCGCGGCCTGAGATTCTTCGTCGCCTGGAGTTGATCCAGGGGTGTCGAACAACGATGTGACTATCTGGGGGCGATACACATCGTCGGCTGGAGAGGGCATGCTGAGGGCAGACTGGAAGTACGGAGAAAGTCTGCGTGGCGTAGGAGTCTGCAATGGGGATGGACCCGCATATGGATATTGGCCGGGAGGAGAACCCATCGACAACAACGAGCTCATCCACTGCTCATTTGCTTCATCAGTGTTGGGAATTTGCGAACTCGACTCTTTGCCCTTACCCTTACTTTTTCGGGAATTTTTCCTATTTGAACTCATAATTTTGAAGATTGAATATAGAAGATTGAGAAAATGAAGATTGTGTGTGATGAATGGAGGAGGAGGAGGAATTATATATAGGGGAGTAAAAATAGCCGTTGGGTATTAAAAAAAAAATGCCGAAAATACGCCGAACGCGCCCTACAGTGGCCGGCGTTCACTCGGCGAAAACTCGGCGATACCCGGCGTTAAAACGCTGGTTTTTATCGCCGAGTGCATTGGGAGTGCTCTTATAAAATCAAATAATTTTTTAAAATTCATATCAAGCTGTCTTTAATTAGAGGATGGAGGGAATAATAAAAAATATTTCTGAACACTCAGTCATTGACTAGTGCTATCAAGGTACAAGTAACCATGCAAGGAGTATTAGGGCATCCGCATCGCGTCTCGATGCGGTGCCTATCTCGTCTCGACGAGACGAGACAGCATCGAGACGGCGATGCGGCATGCATCTCGTCCCGAAGAGACGAGCCGTCTCGATGCGTGACGCATCCCGAAGAGGCCGGCCTCGAGTTGGCGAGACACGCGCGTGGCGCCACGTGTCGCACGCTGGCGCGCGGCGTGCCACCTACTCGCTGGCACGAGTAGGCGTCGTAATAATGACGTCATAATTCATTTTTTTAACAAAAATCAATTTTTCGAAAAAAAAAATTAAAAAAAAGGGTAATATGACCAATCAACGGTTATATTTTAAAAATTTTTATTTTTTTTATTCTATAAATACTCTTCTCATTCTCCATTTTACACACAAACACACATCTATTATTCTCTCATCTCTCTTCCTTTCCTCTCCAATCACTTCTATAAATCATTCCTTTATTTTTTTCTTCTCCCAAATTTAATCCATTATGGATCCATTTGAGCAAATGCGTCAAATAAAGGAAGAATCGCTAAAAGAAGATCGACGTAAGGAGGAGGAAGCTGTCGCGCCTCCTCAAAGGCGACCCCGGACTTACATCCATCGTAACCGGGAGGAAGCCGCCGCAAGGTTGGAACGTGATTACTTCAGTCGGAACCCGGTATGGGGAGATATCTACTTCCGTCGCCGTTTCCGTATGTCACGCGCGCTATTTTTGCATATCGTGAGTACATTGGCGGCACGGGAAGAGTACTCCAGAGAAGGGTTCGACGCTGTTGGTCGTCCTAGCCACACGACGCTCCAGAAATGTACGGCAGCGATCCGTCAGCTTGCTACTGGACAAACGGCGGATTCGTTCGACGAATACCTGCACGTCGGAGAATCCACTGGGAGACTTTGTTTGTTGAACTTCTGCAAAGGCGTCCGGGCAGCCTTCACCGACGAATTTCTGAAGAAGCCAACCACCGCAGATTGTTAGTTTCTGCTCCAACTTCACGAACAAGTGCACGGATTCCCCGGGATGCACGGGAGTGTCGATTGCATGCATTAGCAATGGAAGAATTGCCCTGTGGCGTTGAGGGGGTCATACACGAGCGGCCACAAAGACACCCACCCCACCGTTATACTCGAGGTCGTCGCCGACTACCGGCTATGGATTTGGCATGCGTATTTCGGGATCTCCGGCTCGAACAATGACGTCAACGTGCTCAACAATTCCGACCTCTTCGGCGAAGTTCTGAATGGTAAAGCGCCGGCCATTAACTTCATCGATAACAATCGTCAGTATAAAATGGGGTACTATCTTGCCGACGACATCTATTCGAAGTGGCCAACCTTCGTGAAGACGTTCAACAGGCCTGCGAACGAAAAGCAGTCACTTTTTGCGCAGAAGCAAGAGGCTGCTCGCAAGTACGTGGAGACAGCGTTCGGTGTTCTCCAAGCTCGATTCAACATTATCAAAGCCCCGGCTCGACAGTGGCTTAGAGCATCCGCAATGGTAGGCTAGCCACCGGCTAGCCGATTGACGTGGCTAGCCGATCGGCTAGCCGAACTATTGGAGTAGGCCAGCCGAATTTCGGCGAAAAAACCGGCGTGGGCTAGCCGATCGCGTGTGGCTGGCCGATGCGCTGGCCGCCATTGTGGCGGCCCGATCGGCCAGTGATCGGCCAACGCTATTTTTTAATTTTATTTTTATTTTTTTTAATTCTTTTTTTAAAATTTTTTTTAATTCTTTTTTTAAAATTTTTGAAAAACTATATAAACGCGATTTTCGCTATCTCTAAATTTCTGTACAAGAGCAACATCTAGCGATGGACAACAACAACTAGCCCAATACAAAATTAAGACCTAAAACTGAAACATGTCATACCGTCGGGACCCCCGTTCGGCTAGCGGCAAACTATAACGGATTCAAGGCATACTAACATTTTTTAATGTATTTTTTTTAATAAATTAGTGAGGAGTAGAGTAGGGCGGTGGCTCGTGTGTGGAAGCCCGGATTTTTTTTATTATGTAATTTTTTTGATTTTTAGTTAATGTACTTTTTTTTTATATAAAATTAATGAATTTTCTCGTATATGTCTCGTAAATTTAATTCGGTAATTTAATCGTAATTTTAATTCCGTAAATGTAGTATATTTTGAATTATTTTTATTGCGGCTGGCCTATGGCTGGCCTAAATCTAATGTGGCAGGTGGATTTTTTAGTGTTGCTGACATGGCAGGGGAGAGAATGGCTGGCCTATTGCTGGCCTATTGCTAGCCTAAGCACCATTGCGGATGCTCTTATGGAGAATATGGTCGATATCATGTATACGTGCATAATCTTGCACAACATGATTGTCGCCGACGAAGAACCTGAAGCGGGAAATTGGTTCGACCCTGAATCCCCGGGAAGCTCAACCTCAAGTAGTCCGCCTCGAACGGGAGTGCATCCGTCTTTGCAAGAGCGGTTGTCTATTCGGGCAAAGATACGTGATTCTACCGCCCACGCCTAACTCCAGGAGGATCTAATGGAGCACATTTGGACAAAATTTGGCAACCGTTAGATGATCGTCACTAGAGAATTCCTTCTTCTGCTTATTTGCCTCTATTTTTTTTTTATTTGAGTTTAAGTGTGCAATTTGTAATTTCTAGTTTTTTAAATTATGTCTTTTTTTATTTTTTTAGGTATTTAAATTGTAATTTTATTTTATTTAATGAAGTGTGTTTTTATTAATTGAATTTGTTGAAAATAAAAATAAAAAATGAAATCGAATGAATAGTTAAGGGATGAGAGAGATGAACTGAAAAGTACAGTGGAGTCCATGAATAGTAAAGAAATGAGACGATTAAAAGACGGATAAGAGCCAGAGATGCGGATGACCTTACTTAAGGTAATTTGCGATCATGAAATGTACGACGCCGTTGGTATTCATTAACAGAAGCTGGTATGGCAGCTTTGACAGAATTTAGAGAAGCATTGCGTTATTGTACATTGATTGATTGTATTTGTATATGTACCTTACTGTGATTCCCTCTGTTTCGTGCTTCTACATATTTGACGCTCTCTATTGTGATTGGTATATTTTATTATATTTTATTTATAAATACTCTCAAAAGGAGGGGGTGGATTCCCTGCTGTTCCAAAAACACAGCATACTGTGCTATGCACAAAATGCACAATCATAGGCATGAAACACAGCCCATTTCCTTTTTCTTTTCTTCAATGTTTTCATTATTACTAATGTTAGTACAATTTTAAATACTAAAAACCTTGTAAAATCAAACTATAAAAATATTAATTATGTAATCACTTCTGAAATAAAATGATTAACTCAAATATTCAAAATTGAATCATAAATATATTCTCTAATTTAATATTGAGGAAATCATCAATTATAATAAAATACTATTCAATATATGTACAGAAATAAGGATAACTATTTTTCAGTTAATCATTTCATTATAAAAATGGTAATAGTAATAAATAATATATTAACAGGAGTAGATTTTACGATGTGGTTTAGCATTCAAAATTATAATAATAATAATAATAATACGTACTAGTACTTAGTTGGAGTATTAAATAAGGATGAAAACATTAAAGAAAAGGAGAATGAAATGGACTGTGTGTCATGCCTATCATTGTGCGTTTTATGCACAACACAATATCTTGTGTTTTTGGAACAGCAGGATATCCCCCAGAAGGAGATACTTCCTCCGGGAATGGATTCTCTGTAGTGTTTGGAAAACACAGCACGGTGCTGTGTAGGGGTGGGAATACGGATATCGGATATTGGATTTACCCGTACCCGACCCGATATCCGCCGGATTTTGGATACCCAATATCCAATTTTATGGGATTGAGTTTGGGATTGGGTATTGAAATATAAGATAAATCGGGTATTGGATAACCCGAATGGATATTGGGTATTACCCGAATATCTAGTTTATTATTTTAAGCATATTTTAAATTAGGTTTAGTCATTTTGTATTATATAATCTTATACTTTAAAATAAAAGTGATCCATTTTTTTTGTTTTATATTACAAAATAAATAAAACATTAAAGACATTAGTCAATTTAGATATTTCTATATTTTCATTAATATATAATATTCAATTTTATTATATTAGTTATTAATATATGTAAAGAGTCGGATATTTGGGTACCCGATACGTCGGGAATGGATACCCGAGGCGGATATTGGAGTACCCAAAAATATATCGGGGCGGATTTTGGATAAACATTTTAGTGATTTTCGGGTTTGGATACCCAGTTTTTTCGGGTCGGGTATCCATGGATACTAGGGGTGGCAAAATGGGTAGTGGGTAATGGGTAATTCCCATCTTGACCCGCTACCCGCCGGGTATCGGGTACCCGATACCCGACATTAATGGGAAATGGGGCGGGATCGGGTAGTGTGTTTTAGAGTTTTGCGGGTAGCGGGTATACCCACTACCCGTACAGGTATACCCGTTAGTCCCGTTAAACCCGTTATTATTAGTATTAGAGCCATATATCATTTTTAATACTCCCTCCATTCCATATTAATAGAGGCGTTTCAAATAGTTAAATTAGAGAAAAAAATAAATAGTTAAATAATAATAGTCATATACACATTCATTTTGAAAAATTAAAAATAAATAGTTAGAATGAAGAAAAAATAAAGTAAGAGAGATAATAATGTAGAGAACAGTATTTATATTATTATTTTTCCAAAATGAGTGAAGAAAATGAAATGTTTCTAAAAGTTCTTTTGAAACATTTTTATATTCCGACGAACATACAATTGAAAACTCATCGGAACTAGCTATAGAGTCCCCTCACTTTTATTCTTAATCTATTCAAAGTTTACCATCAATATTAATTAAGTAAATTAGGGAACATTGACGATTATTATGGTTTTCAAATTTTTTATTCGAATTTTGGGTCCGGTACGGGTACCCGCAATGCCGGGTACGGGATACCCGACACGGGTATTGGGTAAATCCCGGTATATAACGGGGCGGGTATTGGGACAACCAATTTAGCTAAAATCGGCTACGGGTACCCGACTTGTCGGGTGCGGGTACCCGCGGGTAACCCGTTTCGCCACCCCTATTGGATACCCTTCCCCCCCGTGGTGCTGGGAAACGACAGCGCTTCATGTTTAGTTGCCTTTAATTAGTGGTGCAGTACTCCATAGTTAAATGGCGATTCTTTTAAATTAATTAAGGGAAATTGGTCTCTAAAACCATGAACTTTGCCTAAAATTTGGTATTTCCCATGAACTTTGAAATTGGTATATAATATCACAAACTTTGCATTTTGTTTGGTATTTCCCACGGCATGTTTATTACTATATTTGACTAACTTACGAGGCTTTTATCATACTTGACACAATTAAATCAACGTGGTTTTCAACGTGACTTTTTATGCTACATGTTATGAACTTAAAAAGTGGTTTCAAATATTATAAAACATATCACGGTTGCCTATGTTAAATAAGATTTTGATGAAAATATCTTATTTGAGTGAGTTCGGAAAATACCAAACAAAATGCAAAGTTCGTGATATTATATACCAATTTTAAAGTTCATGGAAAATACCAAATTTTAGGCAAAGTTCATGGTTTTAGAGACCAATTTCCCATTAATTAATTGGGATCATGTTTCTTTTCTTCTTTACTAACATTCAGTTTTTTTATAATTTAATTTTTAATTAGATATTTTACTATATTTTTATTCCACTAAGCCAATTTAATCATGTTTGCAAAATGTATTTTTTAAATGTACCAGAAAACTATACTATACAAAACTTAATTTATGATTAAAGAAATTATGGAATTGGGATTGACATTTATATGTTAGAGGTTCATATGTTAGAATAGTGGAATTTTAAAAGACTACTCTTTGTCATAGATTGTCACATTTTCTTTTTTAATTTGTCCGGCAAAAAATGTTATATTTTCTAGTTTGGAAAAAGTTTTCTCTTATATTAATAAAAAAAAAGTACTAATTTCTCTCTCCACTTAACATACAAAACATCTCATAAAATCTCGTATTATTGTCCAAGTATGTCATTTATTATGGGAGGAGGAATGGAAAAACATAAATAATATTTCATTCGTCCCATAAAAATATGTGCACTTTTTATTTTCATATGTCCCACAAAAATATGGCATTTCCATTTATTGAAACTTGTCCAAACTTGTCCTCAACTCATTACCCATGGAGTATATCAATTTATTTACAACTTATACTACTATACTATGGACTACCATTACAACCCATTAAAGAAAAATAACAATGTGGGTTCGACTATCTAAATGCACATATATATTTTTACGGGACTAAAAGAGTATAAAAGGAAGAAAAAAATCCAAGTAAATATAAAAAGTGGTAAGTAAATAAAATCATGAGATAATTAAATTTATAATTAATAAAGTATCTAATTAAAAATTAAATTATCAAATAAACTAAACTATAATAATACAAAACACATGTAAATATGTGTATAGGGATGTATTAAGATGACAATCCTCTTTATTGTAACACCGTACCACCATTTTAGGCCATTGGATCTGAAAATCGTATGCTTGTCTTGCTGCCACGTGTAAAAACGCGGAGAGGTAAAATAGGAAATTTCTAATTTTACGTTACCAGATTGCAGTGTTATTCATTGAATATTGCAGTTTTACCACAACAATATTGCAGTTTACCACGACTGCAATATCTAATACAGTAGACTGCAATTCGTGTTTTGTTCACGAAATTTAATCTTAGGCGTCCATAAATGAGATCTAACGGATTATATTGGTGGTATGGTGTTATCCTATCTATGGTGGCACCATAGTACTCCTCTATTTGCATATAAATATCTAGTTAAAAATTGAATTATCAAATAAACTGAATTATACTCCCTCCGTTCCGCTTAAGATGACACGTTTTCCTTTTTAGTCTGTTCCAACTAAGATGACACATTTCCTTTTTTGGTAACTTTCTCTCTCCAATTAATACACTCAACCACTTTTTCTCACTCCTATTAAAATATTCATCTTTCTTTATCTCTCTATTTTAATACTTCCACCCACCTTCTCTCTCTCCAATTAAATACTTTACCTAATAACTCCTAAAATCCCGTGCCGGCTAAGCAATGTGTCATCTTAGCCGGGTCGGAGGGAGTAATAATTAATAAAAAGGGAAGAAAACATCAAATAAATGCGTCGTCCTTTTAGGATCCCAGTAAATTCAAATTATTAAAAATCGCCAATTGACTAGTGTACCATTTAAATATTATTACTACTAATTAAAGTTTACAGTAGATTATAAAGAACATAAGTTACTAAGTAATATGGCGTAAAAAAAATAAAGAGAATAAAAAAGGCCAAGTAGTCGCTTCAACTATTGCTCCCTCCGTCCCATTTTAGTAGTCCCGGTTTATTATTTTTGGGTGTCCCACTTTAAGAATCCCGGTTGGAATATTCCATAAATGGTATTAGGCCTCACATTCCACTAACCTATTTTCACTTACATTTTATTATAAAACTAATATAAAAAAGTAGGATCCACATTTCATTATCTTTTTTCACCAACTTTCCTTTGTATTTCTTAAAATCCGTGCCGAACTCAACCGAGACTCCTAAAGTGGGACGGAAGGAGTACAATTTACAAAATAAACATGAAGCGGTGCCGTTTCCTATGCACAGCACCGTGTTGTGTTTTCCAAACACTGCAGGGGGTCCATTCTCACTTCCTCTATCTCAAGATAAGCTGGCTTTTTGGGATGTCTCACTATAAGTAAGTCATTTTCTTTTTTAGTGAAAAACCATCTTTCTTACTTTATTCTCTTTTTACTTCTCTACTTTTTTCTCTCTTATACTTTACTCTCTCTAATTTAACTCTTTAAATATCAATTCCTTAAAATCTCGTGTCGAAAAGAAGTGCTTCACTGGAGGGAGTACTGTCGTACTCTCTCTATCCATAGTTAGGAGTGTAATTTGAATTTGGTACAGATTTTAAGGAATACTCCCTCTGTGCCATATTAATCGCACTTTTCATTTTAGAAAGGCAGTAAACCTTTAAAATGATTTTTTAGTATAATTAAATAAAGGAACACTTAACTCACATAAATATATTAATTAAATACTCTAATTCTTACTTAAAATAAAAATAGTGTAAGTAGTTTCGGATAAGCTGAAATAGAAAAGTGCAAGTAACACGAAACAGAGGGAGTATAAAGAAAAGTGGGTGAGAAAATATGGTGGAGTGTTGGATCCCTTTTTATATACTACTCCCTCCGTCCGCGAATAGAAGTCTCGTTTTTCTTTTGGTCCGTCTGCGAAGAAGAGTCTCGATTCATAATTATTATAAATGGTAAAGAAGCCACACATTCCACCAACTCATTTCACTCACATATCATTTAAAACTAATATAAATAAGTTAGACCCATATTCCACTAACTTTTCTTAACATTTCTTAAAACCCATGTCGGAAAGAAATGAGATTCCTATTCGAGCATCTACAATGGTCGGCTAGCGACCGGCTAGCCGATTCGCGGCGCTGGCCGATCGGCTAGCCGATCCATTGGAGTAGGCGAGCGGCTAACCGGCGAGCCGATCGGCGTAGGCTGGCCGATTGGTGGGCGTTGGCCGATGCGCTAGCCGATGCGCTGGCCGCCATTGTGGCGGCCCGATCGGCCAGCGATCGGCCAGCGCCGAATATTGTTTTTTTTTTATTTTAAAAAAACCTATATAGACGTGATTTTAATTTCATTTTCATTTGCACCACTTGTTTTAACGAGTTTTCTCTCTCTCTAACTTTCTGTACAAGAGCATCATCGGGCGATGAGTAACGCGGGTAGTAGCGGTGGTGGTAGTGGTGGGGATGCTAAGGAGTACGAACGGAGGATGAACGAGGCTATGAATGCCTACATGAACCGCGAGATGGAGCGGTACATGCGTAGGGTGGAACAGTAGGCGATACCTCGCCCTCCACGGGTTATCCACCGCCGAGCAGTGATTGATCGGGATCACGCCGCTGCACATCAGCGGCTGTACGACGACTACTTTTCAGAGAACCCGCGGTTTCCCGCCAACATGTTCCGGCGGCGTTTTAGAATGCGCATGGAGTTGTTTATGCGCATCGTTGGCGCATTAGAGCGTCTATATCTGTGTTTCCGCTTCAGGCACGATGCGGTTGGCAGACCCGGCCACACCCCTATTCAAAAGTGCACAACGGCAATCAGTCAGTTGGCCTACGGAGGTGTGGCAGACATGTGGGATGAGTACCTCCACATCGGTGAGTCGACAGCCCTGGAATGTCTGAAGAATTTCTGTGGGGGCGTGATAAACATTTTCGGTGAGCAGTACCTTCGAAGTCCTACTCCCGAAGATTGTCAGAATTTGATGCAGATGCACGGGGAGAAGCATGGGTTCCCCGGGATGTTAGGCAGCATAGATTGTATGCATTGGGAGTGGAAGAACTGTCCGACTGCCTGGAAGGGGGCCTACACGACCGGCTACAAGTCAAAGAATCCCACGTTGATCCTCGAGGCCGTAGCTGATTACTGGCTGTGGATCTGACATGCGTATTTTGGCGTAGCCGGGTCGAACAACGACCTCAACGTCCTGAACTCGTCTCCCCTCTTCAACGAGAAGTGCTAGGGCGTCGGTCCAGCCGTCTCATTTGTGGCCAACGGCAACCGGCATGATATGGGCTACTACTTGGCGGATGGGATATACCCTCGGTGGCCGGTCTTTGTGAAGACGATCAGACAAACAAGTGATGAAAGGAAGGCCTACTTTGCGGAACGATAGGCGGAGGCGCGCAAGGACGTGGAGCGCGCATTTGGTGTGCTCCAGCTCGATGGGCGGCAATTAAGGGTCCAACGCGTTTGTGGGATGTCGGATGCGTTTCCCAGATAATGTACGCCTGCATTATCCTGCACAACATGATCGTCGAAGACGAAGGCGTACAACTGACTAGTTGGGCCAATGACGATGAAGCCGGTCCAAGCCACAGAACGGCCACCCCTAGTGTACGACGTGGGGTACCTCTCGATGAAGCCGGCCGCCTCAAGGAATTTGCCAACATGCGCCAAATGGATGCTCATATTCAACTCCAAAAGGATATAATTGAAGAGTTGTGGGCAAGGAGGATTGCACAGCGATAGTTTTTTTTCTTTATTATGTACCTTTGTAAATGTAATTTTTTTTTTTATCTATGTACCTTTTTTAATGCAATTAATGAATTTTCCCGTATATGTCTCGTAAATTTAATTCCGTAATTTAATCGTAATTTTAATTCCGTAAATGTAGTATATTTTGAATTATTTTTTTTGCGGCTGGCCTATGGCTGGCCTAAATCTGATGTGGCAGGTGGATTTTTAGTGCTGCTGACGTGACAGAGAGAGAGAGTGGCTGGCCTAATAGCATTGGAGATGCTCTTAGCAGACGTGGAGTATAGTTTTATAATAGAATGTGAGTGGAATGAGTTAGTGAAAAATGAGTTGTACCTATCATTTATAGTAAGTGAACCGAGACTCCTAATAGCTAACGGACTAAAATGGTAAACCAGGACTCCTAACAACGGACGGAAGGAGTAGTATTTTTGTTTTTTTAATTCTTTATGCTCCCATTTATTTTTCGACATGAAAAATTTGTGAGTTAAATAGAGAGAGAATAAATTAAAAGAAAGAAGAAGTAAACATAATATTGTTTCCATTTTAGGAAATAGTATGTCATTTTTAGTGGGATAATTTAAAACCGAAAACGTTTAATTTTAATTGGCATAGGGAGTACTTTCTCCGTCCCATTCAAGATGTCTATATTCTTGAGTGGCATTGGAGATTTTAGGAAGAGTTGTTGGGTGGAATAAGTAGAGAGAAAAAATATAGAAGAATATTTTAATGAGAAAGAAAAAGGGGATTTATTCCAAATATAAAATATAGATATCTTGGATGAGACAAACTAGAACGGGAAATGGACTAAGAATATATGATTACCAATCTAATTGTTCTACTTTCAGAAAAATGTAAAATAAATTTGAAGGGACGATTATTTTTTAATATCCGACATACTTTTTTAACAATTAATATTTTGACTCACATGTAATCAGATATATATACAAAATAATAGTACTATTTAAATATTGGGATCTTTGGCAAATGAAATTATAATAAATATAATAATATCTCATATCAATATAATAAAATAATATAATTGAAACCACAGTATTTTATAAATCTCATAAAATATTTCGTTTATCAATAATTAATTTTAAAATTTCTTTTGTTACCAATTAATTTTAGAACGAAATTTTATAAATTTCTGTCGATTTCTTATCTTGGATTCATGCTAGAATACCTATCTCATGCAAACAAATGTGGTTGTGGTGGTCATTTTAGTATTTAACGTATTTGTGAACTATCTTCGAGTGTCAGTGATGAAAATCTAATTTTCCCTATCTTCTATGATAGATGTCAATGTATCTCGGAATAATTATGTACATGGATATGGATGTATTAAAATGACAATTCTTCTTAAAGTGATAACGCACCATCAACCTCATGTTGCTACGTGGTACGTTATCCTGTAATATTAGGGACGAATCCTGCAATATTTATTAGTAGGCATTTGTATAGATTTCTGCAAAGTACATGATAGTAATAGATGGATTGCAATATAGATTTTCGAGTATTGCATTATAGGCATAGAATGTTTAATTTGCATTCTATATACAGACTGATTGCTTTTGTATACAATTATTTTGCATCATAGACAATAATTCAATACTCAACAATCTACACTGCAATCCATCTAAAACGCCTACTAATGAATATTGCAGAAATACGTATATTGCAGGATAACGTGCTACATGGCAGCACAGAATTGATGGTTCATTGTCACTTTAAAATTAGTGACACCATAACACAACTCCGTTATATGCATTAATAATAAAGGATATGTACAAATACAGTAGTAAATAAATTATGCATTAGAGCATCCACAATAGGGCGGATATCCCGGCGGACAAGCACTAGGACATCCCAAAAACACCTCCTGCCACGTCACTAGGACATCTCACTGCACTGCCACATCACTAGGACATCCCACTGCACGATAATGGACAAGTACTACGATATCCCAACAAAAAAATTTCAGAAATATGGAATTAAAATTTCAAATACGAACGGAGAAAGCGCAATCATAATTTTATTAAATAAAAAAATTTAAAAAGTACTACAATTCAACGATTTTCACAAATTATCCGTTAATACTGTTGGGGTTGGCAGCGGAAGCATGCAATAAATCAGAGACTAGATCTATTTAGCAGATTATATAGAAAAATTATATTCGCGCAATTATCACATGTATCATGCTCATAACTTGAATTAAAACATGCTTTTGATTAATTAAAATCTAAAATATGCTTTTCTACGGAGCAGAAGTTGTACCTTCTTGATTCTCCAAAGAATCACGGATGGCTTGCTACTTCTCCACGTGTTGATCTTCAATACTCGACCACAGATCTTCTGACTGGTTCCCGAGCCGTACTCCGATATCAGTGTGGGCTGATCTCACCGGAACACTTAGGACTCGAATAAAGAAGAAAGAAATTCTCACGGAGGAGAGCTGAAATTTTCGTCCAACCCTAGAGACGAGGGGGGCAAAATTTTAAAAAAATTTAGGTCTAAAATTATGTGTATCTGTCTCTCCTTTATTCTCCTATTTATAATAGTTCATATTGGGCTCAGACAGGGATCTATGGAAGGTTTTGGATATGACCTCTCCCAATTAGCTTAGGACTAATTAAATTGAACCCACAATATAATACTCCATCAGTCCCAATAAATATGAAACGTATCGGCACAGGATTTTATGTAGTGTTGTTTTGTGAGTTAGAGAAGAGAGAGTAAAGTAAAAGAGAGGAAAAAGCAGAGATAAAATTATTTCTATTTTAAGAAACGTTTCATTTTTAATGGGACAACCCAAAAAGGAAAACGTTTCATTTCTAATGGGACAGGGGGAGTACAAGCTTATATTGGAATATTATTTGCAGCCACTACAGAAATAATATTGCACTGCTTATCCAAATCCGAAATTATGAGTAATTCGGGTTTCCATTTAAAATTAAATGTTTATTTCCCGCACTTAAGATACAAATGTCCATTAATTAATTATTTTCTGTTATGGACTTAATTAATTAACTTCTTATTAATTCCAAGAGTGGACTCAGCACAAAACCCTTATTTATTATTCATAGAGTAGTCAAACTCCAACTAGCTAGGTTCCGAATAATAAAACCTCGTTTTACGCTCCTCTTGAGGACATATTCAAACGAGACTCCTCTCGCGTGCGTTCCTACATAATAGCAATCATAGCACCGCTAGATATTAATCAACTCCACCTAAAATATCAGGCTTATTGGGTTACGAAAAACCCGCACCATATGATAATTCAAAGTTGTGCTTAATCAATATTGTATGCTCAATGCTAACATATGTAGATTAAGAAATACTTATTTATCAAGACTTTGTCTTTCAGTAGATAACATAAAGACACGTCTTGCTGTTAGATCCGTTCAGTGTTATTCAACACCAATGTCATCTTATTTCATTAAGACTTAGAAACAATCGGACTGACATTGTAACCTTTCTCGATAAGTAGTCAAGGCCTATCTAGGTCGTGAAATTCTTCTTTTTCTTTGTTTAGAACTGACGTGTTACCTTACAGTGGACGACGCCCACAACCGGTCTACTAAAACAAAGACTTAGACTTTGTTAAGTTCTTATACATTTAAACATGTAATAAAACAACCATTAAATGTAAAACATAACAACATTAAGACAAAAATAATCTGCTTTATTCCTTAGAAAATAAAATAAGAGTTATTACAGTATCCAATCACTCAAAACGTGATTTCTAGTATACAAAACTCTAATAAATACAAGTGGTGCAAATGAAATGAAGTGAAATAAGCCGTATATATTAAGTTTTGAAAAGAAAAACCAAATTAATGCTCGTCCGTCGAGCATCCACAATAGCGGACGAGCGCGCAGACGAGCGGATATCGCAACGACGGACAAGAGGTCGTCCGTCTAGGTCGTTCTTTTGCCGCTCGCCGATCGCAATATTTGACGAGCACGACGGATGAGCGGCTCGTAAACGCGCTCATCAACTATTGTGGATGCTCTTACAATAGAGCGCACAATTTCAATAAATAATAGAATAATATCTTAAATAGCATCGCCATTCCTTCATGATTGAACAATTCATTTCCCATTGTTGGAGTAATAATTATTGCTATCATTTCTTAACTTTTTGCATTCGATATATACAAGTCAAATCCTTTTCTAGCCCTACCAACAAACTTCTAGAGCCTAGGACGAATATAATAATGAATGTAGCTTTAATACGCGAAATCTTTTTTTTCTTCAATTATTGATATTTCATTGTTTAATTTGGGAAATGTTTTACTATTAAGAAATCTTTTATTTACAGGGAGAATAGTTTTAAGTTTATACCCCCCCCCCCCCCCCCCCCCCCCACCCACCCCCAATAGGTACACGTTAACACGAATTTGGGAGTAATATGTGTGTGCGCATATGAAATTTGGATTATCATCAAATGAAATGTTGCCACTTATTACATATCATTTGTTACAAGATGATAAATATTTATTCAAGCATCGAAACTAAATTATTTGCATTGAAACGACGTTGTCGGTTCGTTATACTCCACGTCAAGGAAGAACAAAGATGGCTCCACAACCAATTTGTTTTGCTTGTTTGGGGTGGGGTATGTATGGTAGGGTGTGGGGGTGGGCAGCTCTGCTCACATGACATACCATGTGTTGTCACGTATCTCACCACAACCCCTAATTAAATTAAATTCCTTTCACTAATTTTTCTCTCGAGCCCACCCTAGTACTATGATTTTGATTTACTTAGTGCAAATTATACTATTTCCTGTGTATCATACTAGTAGAGCTATTTCTTTTGAGTATAGAGATTAAGAAAAAGATAATAGTACAGTAAAAAAGATAAGAAAAAGATAATAGTACAGTAAAAAAGATAATATACTATTTCTTCTGTACCATATTAGTGGAGCTATTTCTTTCGAATATAGAGATTAAGAAAAAGATCATAATAAAGTAAGAAAGATAATAAGTAGAGATGAAAAGCAAGAGAAATAAAAAAGTAAGAATGAGAAAATATATTACTTTTTACAAAAAATGAAATTTACTATTATAAAACGCCCAAAATGAAAGAATGATATTACTAATGGAGGGAGTACTTACTTCGATTTAGTAACTCCAAACACTAGTACTTACTCCCTTCGTCCCATTTTAAGTGGAGTATTTTATATCTAGAATGAAATTTTATGCAATACTCCCTCCATCCCTCTGTAGCTGAGTTGTATTCCTTTTTTGGTTGTCCCATTATATCTGAGTCATTTCCTATTTTGGTAAAAAACACCAAGTTTTCTTCTCTCTTACTTTAATCTCTCAGCATCTCTCTATCTTTTTCCTTTCCTACTTTATTCTTCCTTCACTTAACTCACTTTTAACACAATTTCTTAAATCTCGTGCCAAAAAGTAACGCATCTACTGCAGAGGGATGGAGGGAGTATTATTTTATAAATTGAGTGAAAAGATAATAAAATGGAAAAGATAATAAAATGGAAATATCATTTTATAAATTGAGTGAAATGATAATAAAATGGAAATAATCATATTTTCATTTCAGAAAATGTGTCAATTAAAGTAGAGTACATTCGAAAAAGAAAAACATGTCACTTAAAGTAGGTGAAAAGATAATAAAATGGAAATAATGCTATTTTCATTTCAGAAAATGTGTCAATTAAAATAGTACATTTAAAAAAGAAAAACGCGTCACTTAAAGTGGGTGAAAAGACATTAAAATGGAAATAATGATATTTCCATTTCAAAAAATGTGTCAGTTAAAGCAGTACATTCTAAAAAGAAAAACATGTCATTTAAAGTGAGACGAGGAAGTATAAAAGATGTATTTCTTCTTTACATATGAGATTCTATGCAATGTTATTCGTTGTTAAGTAGAAAAGAAAAGAGTAGGAAAAAAAATGAAAAATAATTGATTTTGTTTTAAAACTGTGTCAGTTTGAGTAAGATATTTCAAAAGAAAAAATTCAATGCGTCCCCAAAAGATATCACATTTGTGGATGACACATGATTTAAGGAGATTTTATTTTGTGTGCTAAGTGGAGTGAGAAAATATAAATTTATATATATTTTGATTGTGAGAGAGAATTTTTCCAAAAATTGAAATAACATATCTTTAATTGAACAAACTAAAAATAAAAGTATGACATCTTTTATGTAACAGGGTTACGGAGGAAGTATATAACTTTAATTGCAATGTAAGAATACTACTAGTACATTATTTACCAACTTCACTTATCGTATTTGATAATCATCCATTTATGACCCTTTTTTTCAAATTTTTTTTTATTATTTTTCATTTTTATTTATCTCAAATTTATCCAAATTATCTATAAATACCTTCATTTATCACCCAATGTTTTACATCAAACCAAACTATCTCTCAAACATCAACAAACAATTGTCAACCCAATGTTTTACAGCAAACCAAACTATCTCTCAAACATCAACAAACAATTGCCCTCATCATGTCTCATTTAATCATGTTGCCACCGCCGCCGCCGGATGAGTAATTTTTACCTTTTTATTTAACTATGATTTGAAATTATGTACCCCATATGTCCGCGAATAGGAGTCACGTTTTTACATTTTAGTTCGTCCGCGAATAGGAGTCCTGGTTAATTTTTACCATAAATGGTAATAGGGTCCCACCTTCCACTAACTCATTTCACTCACATTTCATTTGAAACTAATATATACAAGTGGAACCCCTATTCCAATAACTTTTTCCAACCACTTTTCTTAACATTTATTAAAACCCGTGTCGCCTATAAATTGGACTCCTAATGGCGAACTGAGAGAATAATTTTCAATGTGATTTTTTATTTTTAAGATTTAAATTATGTAACTTTTAATTTTTAGAAATTTGTAATGTCATTTTCGGGTTTTTAATGAAGTTTTATTATTAATGAAATGCTTTTAGCAATTGTAGATATTAAACTGAATAATAGAATGGGGAACACATAAATAGTGAAGAGCATCCTCTTAATAAATAGTATGGTTGTGAGTGTTGTGTTTTGGCTAAGAGCAGGAAATAAAATACTCCCTCTGCCCCAAGGAAGATTACTTCTTTCTTGGACGACACGGAATTTTGTGCAGTTATATTTTGTGTGTCAAAAGGATAAAGTAAAGTAAGAGAGAGAGAATAAAGTATAGATAAATGTGTTTTCATTTGAAGTAATGAGTCATCTTGATTGAGACAAATAAAAAAGAAAAGTGAATATTTTCAATGAGACGCAACTTATAAATAAAAGTGGGGCCAGACCCATGAATAGTTAAGAGCATAATCTCCGTGAAGAGCACAATTGTGCATGCTCTTATCTTTTATACGAAACCTTTTTCCTCTCTTTTATTTTATTTTTAATTTTATTTAATCAATTTAACACAATTTCTTAATATTTATGCTCAAAAGTTTTGATCCAAACACAAAAATGTGAAGGCAAGCTGCAGTTCGTTTGAAAATATGAGCCAAACGCTCCACATGAAAGGTCCCTAGTGTGCTGCGGCGCATGTTAGACATTTGCCGCACATAATTTTTGGCTTCTATCCCACCTGTTTTTGAAGTACTCTATTTATCTTTCATTATTAATGGAAAAATCATGATCCAATAAGTAATTACACTTGCAAGTGGGATTTGGGAATTTTGTTTTTACCAAGTGTGGCCAAATAGGTAGCTACCAAAAATGTGACATTAGCAACATAAATTTTGACATAAAGGCTTCTTGATTTTGGCAATATTTCACACACTTTTTGCAGACTATGAATAGGTTGAATCCTGATTTCACTCCTACAAATTTGTATTACTTCAACCAACTCAATTTATTTTGATATGTTTTGTTTTCTACTCCATTTTATTCATTTGTCTCTTAGACAGATTTATCTACTGTGTCAAGTGATAACTATCATTAGTTTTGGATTTGAGTATCCTCATGCAATATGAAAGACTCCCTCCATCTTTAAATAATATGCATTTTGAGTTCGATAAGAGTTTTGATGCAAAGTAAGAAAGAGATAGAGAGAAAAGTAATTAAAATATTGTTAGTTGGTAATGAGTCTCACCTCATTAGAGCACTCCCAATGGTCCGGCGATACACTCGGCGATTTTTCACCGAAAATCGTCGAGTTATCGCCGGCCGTTGGGATGGTTTCGGCGATAATTCGGCGTTAATTCTACCGAATTAACGCCAACTCCCGATTCATCGCCGAATCATCGGCGCCCACTGTAGGCGCGATTCGGCGATTTTTCGGCGTTTTTTTTTTTTTTTTTTTTCAACGGCTATAATTCCTAAACTATATATAATTCCTCCTCCTCCTCCATTCATCACACACAATCTTCATTCTCTCAATTTTTCAATCTCATTATCTCAATCTTCAATCTTCAATCTTCAAAATTATGAGTTCAAGTAGGAAAAATTCCCGAAAAGATAAGGGCAAAGAGTCGAGTCCGCAAATTCCCAACCCCACTAATGAAGCAAATCAGCAGTGGATGAACTCGTTGTTGTCGATGGGCTCTCCTCCCAGCCAATATCCATATGCGGGTCCGTCCCCATTGCAGACTCCTCCGGTGCGGAGACTTTCTCCGTACTTCCAGTCTGCCCTCAGCATGCCCTCTCCAGCCGACGATGTGTATCGCCCCCAGATAGTCACATCGTTGTTCGACACCCCTGGATCAACCCCAGACGACGAAGGATCTCAGGACGCGACGTACACAACGGATCCGACACTCAGCACGGACGACTACGAGGTGGAAGAAACGCCCGCCGAGCCGCCTTCCAGGAGCAGGAAGGGGAAGGCGCCGGCGTCGACGGCTGCGACTGATACGGCTTCCGATGAGCCGCCGAAGCGGGTAAGGACTACTTACACTCTGGAAGAGTCCGAGCTGATAGCCAACTGCTGGGCGGACACGACGCAGAACGCGGAGCGCAACAACTACCAGACTGAGCTCATGTTCTGGGAGCGGGTTGCGGAGAAGTACACGAGCAACAAGACTGCCTCGATGAAGGACCATGGCAGCGAGGCGATCCGCCGGCATTGGGAGCGCCTCATGAGGGACTGCGGCCACTTCAACGGTATATACTCTAACTTGATGACGAACATGACGAGTGGCCAGAACGAGCACATAGTCCGAGATGAGGCCATGCAGAGGTATAATGGCCAGTTCTTGTCGAAGGGCTTCAAGTATTGGAACATCTATGATAGGCTGGAGGATCTCCCCAAATTCCGGACGGGGATGCACACCGCGCTGCACGGGAAATCGGTGCGCTCGCGACTTAGCGGTGCGGAGAGTGAGGGAAGCGCGACCCCCATCGACTTGACTGGGGATGCTCCGCACGAGCGCCCTGTGGGAGCGAAGAAGGCGAAGGGGAGGCGGAAGGGGAAGGGCGCATCGTCGGATGCCCAGTCGGAACCCCAGTTCATACAACAAGCCACGCTCTCTGCCAATGTCGCCAATCTGACGCAGCTGTACACGCTGTACTTCACCGGCGGCGGAACCCCAGAAGAGAAGCAGTCTCTCTGGTCGACCATCCAAAATATGAAGATCCTGATGGGCCTCCCGTCGGACGCCCCTCCCTCTTAGTTTTTTAAATCTTTGTTTTTTATGGTTTTTTATTTGTAGTTTTTTTTTTCTCGTTGTATTATATTTTCCAGTGATTAATACAACGATGAATTGTTCATTATAAATCTATTTATTAAACACATTTGTAGGGAAAATTAAACAATATTAAAAATGATGATGTAAAAATGAAATGTTGAGTTAGGGAAAAATAAGGGAGAAACCATTGAAGCAGTTGGCTAAAAGTTGGCTAAAAACTGGGGATAAATTTTGGTGCTGATGTGGCAGGAGTTAGGGAGAAATAGGGGAGTTTTTAGGGAGAACATTGGGAGTGCTCTTAGAGAGAAAAAAAAAAATTTAAAATTGGAAAGAACATATTTTTATGGGACGGACTAAAAAAGAAAGAATGCATATTCTTGTAGGACGAATGGAGTATATTATAATGATGGCATCGATTCTCAATCATCGGATTATTTGCATTCCAGGAGAAACTATAGCAATCGAATATAACCATAATAAACTCAAAAAATACCTAAAATGTTGCCTACTTTAGAACTCATAAGTTCATAACAGTAACCATAGCATCTCTTCCATAAAAATCGTTTTATATTAAAAAAAAGGGTAGTTAAATGTAATTTTACACAATTAATTTATCAGCTTAAGTGCACGCGCATTATGATTTTAAGACAAATTTTATAGAGATGAAAGAATACCATTAAATTACAAGATTTATAACTAGGAGTCGTAAAATAAGGTTACTAATTATTTCTAATTTTATAGTATTACTATTTCATAGTTGATAAAGTCAAAATGTTTAAATATCCACCGTTCCCTGACTTCCCTCCATTCCATGAATAGAATATGCAGTATTGGAACAAAAGCATTAATTATGATAATCAAGTAATTACCATCGTACTAACCTCATTAATAAACTCTCATTACAAAATAATTACGTGAATAAAACTTTTTAATCGCCGCATCATTTCCCGTGGACTATCTATACACTTTCCCACCTAAACCACAATACTAAACATTAACTCTACGTTAAATTAGCTAATAATACCCCTAATTAAAACACACAAAACGGCGGCGTTTCGATGCGCCTCGCCGATGAGTTCGAACCCTCTGGGACCGCCGGCGGCCTCACGGAGCGGACCAAAGCGAAGTTCAGCCCCTTGAAAAATGGGTGCGTCTTCACCTCGGCCGCACCGCGTTTGGACCCGAGCCGGCGGCTGGGGTCCTTGTTCAGCAGCCCGGATATGAGTCTTCGCGCGTGCGTCTCACTTGAGCCGCACGATGCGCCGGGGAAGGCGAGGGGTTGCTTCGTAATGTTGCGAAGCGTCGCCTCGTTGCTCCCCCCGGCGAAGGGCGTCCGGCCGTATATCATCTCGTAGATGAACACGCCAAGCGCCCACCAGTCGACGGCGTTGCCGTGGGCGCCGCCGGAGGCCACTTCCGGCGGCACGTACTCGTGTGTCCCGACGAATGAGCACGACCGCGCCGCCACCGGCTCCGCCACGAACAGGCGGTTCGCGGCCAGGGTCTGGATCTTCTTCGATCGGAAGAGGCGGTTAGAGATGCAGGAGAACGGAGTCAGCGCCGACGCGGTGGAGGATTTCGCCGGCGACGGCGGATACGGCGAGAAGTCAGGGTACTCGACGGCGGGGACGGCGGCGGAGCAGAGAGAGAGGTCAAAATCGGTCAACATTATGTGACCGTCCGATCTAACAAGCACATTTTCCGGCTTCAAATCTCTGTAGATTATTCCTAACATGTGTAAATATTCTAGAGCTACCAAAATCTCCGCAGCATAAAATCTGCAAAAATGCAATAATTCTAACTAATTAAATAATCGCAACTACACGAAATTAAATATTGATGTTATCTGAATTGAGAATTGGGGATTCGCGATTACGATTTTGAAATATCTGAAGATTACCTAGCGGCGTTGAGAGAGAATCGTTTCTGCGGCTGTTTGTGCCTAAGCGTGTGCAAATCGCCGCCGGCGCAGTACTCCATAACCACGCAGGAGAAATTTGAAGCTTCGAATTCGGCGAAAAGCGTGGGGAGAAACGGATGATCGAGGAGGCGCATGATCTTCCTCTCTGTCTCCGCTCTCCGCGTCTTCTTCTTTAACGCGAGGACGTCGTTGTCCACCACCTTCATCGCGTAGAGGCGGCCGTCGTCCGCCGCGCCGCGGAGGCGGCAGAGATAGACGCGGCCGATGTCGCCGCTGCCGATCTGGCGCACGAGGCTGAAATCGCGGAACGTGAGGTTCGATTTGAGGCGGATCGCCTGGAACGAGGAGTCCGACGATCGGTGCGGTTTCATCGCCGTGGCTTGATCAGGCGAGCTCGCCGGAAGCTCGAAGGAGAGGCGGCTGAAGCTGGTGCAGTGGCTTAGAGTGGTGGTGTCGCTGCTCATCGAGCTGATTTTGCCGGAGAAGGTAATCAATTCGTCAGAATTCCGCCGCGATTCGACTAACATTTTACGCGCGAGCTCATGTACAAGGAATGCAATTCGATGATTAGGTTTTTCGTCGCCAATTTTGGGGGAAATCGGGAGATAATGAGTGTTTGACGTTGAATCAACAGTGAATAGAAAAAAAACAAATCCAAAATCCAAACAATATCAGAAATCGAGGATGATTAAATCGATGGAAGAAGCTTTTTCAGAGATTTTAATGGAGGGGTAGAGGGAGAGCGCTAGCTTAGTAGGGTTTCTGTAGAAAGGAGTAATGGCTTCTGCATACAGCTCTGGGTCTGTGTGCGTATATATATGGAGAAAATTGGTCGTTGGGAACTAATCACGCGACGTAGTAACTAGTGAGTGATTAAAATATTAATTAATGGTTCTGATAAAAATGCTTTTTCAGTAATTAATTCACTCATTTTATTTTGTCTTGTGCACGTGCTGGGACTGTAGTGCACGTGTGGGAATGCCTTCATTCTTCACTATCTGACGTCATATAGTATATTTTGTTTTTTTAATATTATATTTTAAATGAATATTTTAAAATAAATACATCATTATCTTTAGTTTATAGTCCCACTTCATTCATAAAATAACTTTGGATAAAATCTAGAGTTAATAAACATTTAACTTATAATAGGACAGAGGGAGTAATATCATTTGCATAGTACTACCTCTCATGATATTTTCCTCTATTTATGTGTCTAACTATATAATTTTTACAACAAATATATCTCCCAATGCATACTGGTTAAGTAGAGGCGATTCATTCCAGACGTTGACGTTGTTGTTCGACCTTGTGCCTTTAAAGTATGCATGCTAGATCCACAGACATTAGTCATAATCCGCATCGAGCAAAAAAATATTAGATTTGTGCCCATGTGTCTGCTAGTGAAGGCATCCCTTCATGCCACGAGACAAGTTTTTCAATTCCTAGTGCATGCAATCAATGTGCCATGAATTCCAAGGACCATGGAACCTATCGTGCATATCCACCAAAAACTAGGCGTTGTCTACGGTTGATTTTCTCAAATAAGTGTTGCAGAATTCCTCAATGATCCCACGACAAAAATTCTTCAGGCACAACCAACCTGTTGTTTGACCAACATGGAGATACTCGTCAAACATTTCAACAGTAGTGTCATATGTGAGTTGCTTAATCGTCATTGCACTTCTACAGTGTTGATAGCCCCTTTTGTCTGAATCTGTAGAAGCGTTATTGGAAACACTAGTCACGAATAGCTAGTTTATTTGCGATGTCCTCAAATAATAGTCGACACATGCGGAAATGACGTTGAAACATTTCTTCGAACAACCTCCTTGCAGCCTAAGGTCTTAGTGAATATACGACCTTAGTCATGAAGTGCATGGATCAACAACTCTCAATTGAGCACTTATATCTTCTATCTCCAGTCGGATTAGTTGCTCAGCCTCAACAAACATATAAATAAGAAAAGCTAATACTCTTATATCGTATAGTTGTTAGAATCAGAGCCATTTTATTGAAGCAATATTGGTAGATTTTTTTTATAAATAAGAAATAAAAGGAGCAATATATATAGGTGTTGGAAGGATGTAAAAAGACAATAATAGACATGTAACATCAAAAAGCCACTTGACCCATTGGCATATGCAAAAGCATGTGTGATATGCCATCAATATTGGGAGCAAAAGGGAAATCAACAGTTGGAATTGCAATTAGGGACCATCTCATGTTGCAAACCCCACCCACGGTCCATTTGCACCAAACTATATTCTCCATGCTACGTTGCATGTCGTTAGAGCTGTCAAGAATTATCCATATTCACCCGATTTTGAGTTAAGTAGCTCCAGAAATGGATTCGCCCAGATTTTGTCGGCACAAAAAATATTTTACGATTGGGTTAACCACAGGCGAACCCACATTGGGGCATACGTGGACGCCCTTGGGTTCCCCTGATATTTTTTTTATTTTGACTATATATTGCACCTCATCCGTGAGAGTCCGAGTTCGAAAACTTTTTTAATGAAATGGAATAAGGGTCTGTGTTGTGAGTATCAAAACTTTAAATAAAAATTTATTTTGAAGTTGATGAATATTGTAAAGAAAATGTGTGAAACTCGAGAAAATGTAGATATTTTTTTTATTGGTAAATAAATTTAAATTTAAAGACGGCGTCACAGTTCACTCGAACCCCAGCCCTTTGGCATCTGATATTACTACTTTACCACTAGACCAACACAAATTTTAAAGGTCACGCCATGATGGTTTTGAACTCTTAACCTTTTGTCCGAGCATTAACCACTCTACCACTTGGCGCACATAATGTGGATACTTTCTTTCTTTTATTCATTGGTAAATGAACATAAATTTAGAGGCCGCACCATAAAGGCTTCAAAACCTGAGACCTTTAACCTCAAGCATTACATCTCTAATGTTTGGCCAACTTACATAGTAATATGGATGCTTTCTTATTTACTGTAACGAAAGTGAAATATTCATGATAAATTAAGATAATTAAATAAGGATATAATGCAGAAAATAACAATAACTAAGGGAAGTGAAACTTTGGTAAATTAAGATCATTAGATAAGGATATATTGGTGAAAGTGGCTATAACTTTGACATGAATATAAAATATACAGTGAATAACTTCTTTGATCATACTTCATCTATCACATAAGAGTAAGCACCTTTTTTCCTTTTTAATCTATCCCACAAGTGTTTATAGTTTTTAATTTTAAAAAGTTTTTATTCTAATGAGATGAGACTAATTCTCTACTAACAATATTTTAATTTTTTCCTTCTATCCCTCTTACTTTACTAACTGTGAATTAAAACTCGTATTCAACAAAGAATGCAAATATACTTGAATATGACTCATGATAGTAAGAGAAGCCAAAATAGATAACATGACCCTGGACAGGAGAAAAAGTGATCAATTGTAATTGCCACCTGTTCATCCACCCGATATCAGTAGTGTTACACAAATATACCAGCCACTAAGATATTATTTTGATTTTCTTAATTAAAAAAGGGATATTTTCCGTTTTACTAAATTTTTATTTTAAATATTAATTTGAAGACCTATCTTTTAATTATTTATTTTTTAAATTTATTTGGATTTTGCAATCAATCAAAATTTTTATGCTAACATAGTTTAATGACTTATTTACGTGGCACTATCAGATGTCAATTAAAATAACGTCATACTATATTCATTATATTGTATGCAGTGAAATGACGTCACATTAAATTAATTTGTACTATCTCTTATCTTGTTTCTCATTTTCTTCCTTCCATCTCATTCTGTCTGAATATATAATTAAATAAATGAAATATTTTAATTTAGTATAGTATAACGTCATTCCGTTGCCTGTGATGTGAAGTTATTTTGGTTAATGTTTGATACTATCATGTAAGTAAGTCATCAAACAATGCTAATGCCAAAATTTTGATTGGTTGCAAAATCAGAACATGTCAATAGAGTGATTATAAAATAAGAACAAATCAATATGTTGTCACAAAAACCTAATGGCGATTGCGAACGAAAAGTACTGGACTTAGCGATGGACACTACCGTCACTAATTAGCAACAACATATATTGTTATCAATTAGGAACAGCATTGTCCGTCTCTAATTCTGTGTTTTCTATTAATAGTTTTTATGATAGCCACTAATTTGTCATCTTGGTCAATTTTTTTATTTAATTTCAATTTACAAATAAACCTCAAATCAATTATTGATAAGCATTAAATTTACAAAATAGAAATTCTGGTGATAAGGCTAAAAGTTAGCAGTTAAACAAACAAAGAATGTATGAAGTTCTAAAAAAAAATATAGTACTATCAAGTTTGTACTAGTTTGTGATACGTAGGTCAATCATATCTGTGCAGTGCAGAATCATCAAGAGTGTGGCTTGACTTGTGGGACAACATGAGCTACTTCACCATCTCTTGCATGCCGCAATATCATTTTCCATATTTGTTCTATGATAACGCGCGACATTAAATTCCCGATGCAATTCTAGCTACAATTCCTATCGCATTTCTGCTCATAGCCTTGCATAGAAGGATCTAAGCCGACTGAAGCATAAGTAGTCGTCTGTAGTCCGTGCCGAGCTGCTATCCACGAGGCTCTTTGCATGTTCCCAATTTCAAATATCCTTTTTTAACGAGCTTATCTCCAAAAACATTATTCATAAAATTAATCCGGCTCAAATTATATTACAATTGTCAATACATAAAACTGCATTTTTTTAAGTAAAGAAGTCTCAAATCATTGTAGCGGTAAAATATAAAGCTACATATTAATGAACTTATCAGTTAAATAGTAATTATATCATATAATCACAAAATTAGAGATATACTCATTGTTCACAATTAATCGCCATTGGATAAGGCAGTCAAGAAGTTGATTACGTACATTGTGATTGTGAACAATTAGTATCTCTCTAATTTCCACGGTAACGAGAGGCAAACAATATTTGAGATTCTTGCTTGCTCTATTGTAAAAGTCGATGCCACCCGTGTCAAAATTATTTTACTGTTATATCACATTCCACAAGAATATGTACTTTTGCTTGGACATTGATTTTAATGTGCAATCGGTGAAACAAAAGAGAAGTAGTAGGCAAAAATAATTAAAGTATTGCTAGTGGAGAATGAGCCTCACTTCATTAGAGAAAAAAAAGAGTTTACAAATTTAGAAAGTGCATGTTCTTATAGGACGAAGGAAGTGGTATATTTCTCCGGTAAAAAGCTCCCATTAGTAATAATAATAATAATGCATAGAATCAATAATAATAATAATAATAATAATAATAATAATAATAATAATAATAATAATAATAATAATAATAATAATAATAATAATGCATAGAATCAATAATTTGAGGGGGTGGGGGTGGGGGTGGGGATATTTCATTATTCCAACAACTAGTCGGCAGTCGGCATACACTACTAACATTTACATACGGCACTAGATCGAGTATATATTTTTCTTTTTGATCGTAGTAAATTTCTATTGATATTTTTAATGTTTACAATAGTGCTTCTTTTTTATGATGATAAAAAAATCAATGAAACACATTAATTCCTAATTAACTCTGGAAATTTATTTTATTGAGGACAATATTCAATGATACATACTCCGTAGTACAAAAGTAAAAAATGAAACAACTCATATGCATGTGGAAAATATATTTAAAAAAAAAGCTGCATATATGTAGAATCGTAGATAGTGGAAACTGGAAAGTGTACTATAAAAACAAAATAAAAAGGCTAAGTAGGAAAGGGTTGGATATGTATGCGAAAATGCGAGTCAGCCAGTGTATATTTTTTTATTTAAAAATTTAAAAATATGGAGTATATAAAAATGAATAAGTATATTTTAGTGCACTTTGTAAGAGTTAGTATTTTGACTATAATTTGTTTGTTTAACATTGTCACTACACCGTTAATTATATGGGTTATTTTATTTAAAAAGATTGAAGAAAATGAAATATTTATTGATTTAAATTGATGAGTATTTCAATTTTCGTTCTTCAAAATTTTTAAAGGACAAAAAATCTTCGAAGTCTGGTATATGGTAACATGTTTACTATTTAATTCCTTTTATTATTTAAATAAAACGGGCGACGCACGTCGCAGGAAACTATAATATTGGAAATAAGGAATATTCAGCGTCATACTTCATACTGGCTTCTTATTTATAAACGAGCTAGCAAAAAAATACACAAAATAAAAAATAAAAAAAAAAGCAAAAAACAAAACACACTAAAGCAATTGAAGCAACAAAACCATTTTGGGGTGTGGATTGTAGGACATAGTATAATAATTTAATTAAAGGGTAAATAATTTATTTTTCCTCGTCATTTTTAGTGTTTTAACTAAAGTATTCCAACTTCAAAATAACTACAGAGAGATACATAATTTTCAATTTTCTTTAAAAAAATGTATTGTAAAAATTTTCTAAAGCTACGTGCATGGTTTTCATGGCTAAATGAAATTTTATACTCCCTCTGTCTCATAAAAATAAGAACATTTTTCTTTTTCGTCCGTCCCACAAAAATATCACATTTCTATTTTTGGAAAGCTCTCTAAACTCATTATTCATTTACATCAACTTATTTATAACTTATACTACTATTGCCCACCATTACAACTCATTAAACACTAAGGTCATGTTTGGTTGTCAGGATTCTGTCAGGGAAAGTAATCTGATTCCTTACATTTTAAATTTATGTGTTTGTTTCGGTTTTTAATCATATTGGGAAAGTAATCAGAATCCCGAAACAAGAAAAGTTAGTATAATTTTCTAGAATTTAGAATCCTAGCTTTTCTTAGGTATTTACTTTCCTAGTTTTAGGATTCTTACATATTAATGCAATATATTACTATTATTATTGTTATTATTATTATTATTATTATTATTATTATTATTATTAAATACAATATTTTAAAAATAATTTAAAATTATAAATTATAGTATTTAATTTAAGTATAATAAATAACTATAATTAAATTTATCGTAATTATAATTGTATTATTATAATATTTATCATAATAGTAATTAATAATTTATTAAATAATCAAAATATAATTATAATATAAATGATATAATAATAATAATAATAATAATAATAATAATAATAATAATAATAAATAATTATTACTATTATTTTATAAATTAATAATTAATCAATAAAATCGTAGAAAAATTTAAATTATAAAATATATTTAAATATAATATCCGCAAATATTATAATTATAATAATAATCATATTTATAAATGATCATAATACTCCATGTAACTATAATGACAATTATATTATGATGGATGATCCATATTTAAACTATCCATTGTAATAATATATATAATAATATAATTATTATCATTTCTAATTAATTATTTATTAAAAAATTTATATTATTACTATTTCTTTTTATAAATAAAAAATAATATAAAAATAATAATAAGTACCATAATTTTAGTTTGGTGTTTAAATCAATTATAAAATGTAAAATCTTGATATTTTCCAAACACTGGAAAGTAAAGTTATTAGGAATCATATTCTCGGGATTCATTTTCCTTTCCAACTTTACTTTCCCGTCAACCAAACATGGCCTAATAATAATGTGAGTCTCACTATCCACTAGCACTATTTTAACTCTGTTCTTATCATCTATTTTATTTTACCTTCGAATATCTCTTACTTTACCAATTATGCATTAATTTCTGTAGCATCTTAAGTGTCCTTATTTTTTTGGACGAAAGGAGTATTAATTAAGAACTTGTTGATGTGTAATTATATTGCTAAAATCACATCTACCATAGGTCCTCGTACACCACCACATTGGTCAAAAACTTTTCGCAGAATATTTTTAAGTGAAAAATGAAACAATATGTACCTATCCTGGAGTTGAAATGTTTTCAGTAAACACTAAAACAATTAAAAAGTTATCCTTAATTAAATACCCTTATTTATTTGGTTAATCAACTAGAATAAAGAAATAGTTAAAAATTGGGGCAAGGTGTATTAAAGAAATGTTGTAAAATTGATAAGCAAATCTTGTTTTAATTATATGTGCACAAGTTGATTAGGAGAAAATCTTAGAAGAGGGAGATTTTGTGGGATCCGTCACCTCTTTTCTAGATTTGGGGTGATCTTATTATGTCTTGTATGAGATCATTTTCGTACTAATCAATTTCAATCATTCACCTTAATTTCACCAGCTCCTAAGACCTAATTAGTTAGACTACTGAAGACAAACATTATCACGCAACAAAAACATCTTACCATGAGATATGTCAACATATGAATCAAAAGACATGTACAATTATGTGTGACATATTAATAATTTTATGGGTATTTTATACCTAATGACATTGTACTGTTGTCTCACACAAAACTCACCTTGGTATATGCTTCATAATTTATTTATTAGGAGTTCAAAATTTGAAGATTGTAAACCTATTATTATAAACTCTTTTTTTCGTGACGACATGGGTGTCATTTAATGATGTCAATCACCAAAATAAATTTTACGATCTCATTTTAAAAATAATTCTCAAAAATCATAACCTTCTATATGTATAATTGGATGTATATAAAATTGTTCATGCTTAACATAAAAATTTAATTATATTGAGATCCCATCCAATATTTATTGACTTGTTTTTAATTTTTATGGTGTTTGATTACATCCTCAGCACATAAGTATTTTTTACGAATCTTAATCTCTAGTATGATAGTAATAAGAATCGAATGTGATAAAACTCGTTTCGTAGATGTTTCCCTACGGTTGATTACTTTACTAGAAAATAGGAAGTTTCTGTTCGAAAGATAAAATTCAAATTATTCAATAGCCAATCTTAAATCTACCAAAATATTAAAGATGAAGCATAAGTAAAATAACAAAAAAGGAGGAGTATTAAATGAAGAGACACACAATAGCAATATTCACGCTGTTTTGATAGGGAGACAAACAGACAATATATGTTGTCACATCGACAAACCCTAATCACCTGCCCACATACATAATTAATTAATTAATAGTACTATAATGTATAAATAATTTATTGCAAGTACTAACTTTAGTTTACTTATGATGCTTTAATCACCAAATCAGGAACAACCCAAATATAGGAAAATTACATAGGTTAGGAATCCAAGAGTTGGAATATAATATAAATATATATATTCTTGAGGAATACAATACACACACGTATCAATACATAAAACAAGTGGTAAAGCAATCAATACATAAGAAAAATATACTAGTACGTACTATTATTGGCTATCTGGTTGCTTTGTTTTCATGTTTCATCGGCAATATGAATCGATAACAAATACTCTCTCCGTCCCCGACAAACATATACTTTGGATTCGACATAAATTTTAATAGTATAAAATTGATAAAGTAGGAGAGAGGTAGAAAAATAATAATAATTAAAGTATTGTTAGTAGAAATGAGTCTCACCTCATTAGAAAGAAAAGACTTTTTAAAATTAAAAAATATATATTCTAGCTTGTGGGACGGATAAAAAAGAAAAGAGTACATATTTTTATGAAAGGACGGAGTAATTTACTAATTGACAGTGTATTTTGAACAAAACACCTTTTAGATTTCAGCATAAGTTTCGCCTTTGGTCTTCTGTGTTTATTTTCTCTTCTCTTTGGGAGTTTTAACGTAAAGATAATTGCTATATTTAAATTCCGAACTTTTAAATTTTAACCCGAATTAGATAAGTATAAATTATAATCTTCAAAGCGTCTCAATAATGTTCTAGCTTTTCAAGTTGAAATTGAGATTAGACATTCGTCAGCTGAAAATTAAATAGTGTAGTAAAATTTTTAAGTTTATATTTTAGCTAGGTTGTTCTCTCATAGTGTCTATCTAATCATCCTAATTGCGAACTATTAAGAAACTCTCAGTTGTGCTTTGTACCAATTCTAATCGGGTTTCTACGCATCAATTAATGATAAAATTGACAATGTGGGATTACAATCTAATAATTGGTGAGCTTTATAATCCTTTAATCAAATTTGATTTTAATAAACTTAATAAGGACGAATTTCACTGTATATCAAAAGGTTGAGATAAAATGTTTTCAAGTTGGGAAAGTCCATGGATGATTGCAATTTAAATCATCCCACTTGACTATATAATACTCCCTCCGTCCCATATTTATAATCACATTTAGTTATAACACAGGTTTTAAGGAATTGGTGGAGTGTGTAATAAATGAAATGAGATGATGGAGTGAGATGATAGAGTGTGTAATAAATGAAGTGAGATGATGAAGTGTGTAATAAATGAACACTACAAAAATCTTGTGATTTAGCAACGGACATTTCCGCTACTAAATAAGTTAATTCCGTTGCTAAATCACGTTAGCAACGGATTAGTAGCAGATAGTGTCCGCCGCTAAAAACCTTGCTGCCAAATGGCTTGCAGCATACACCATCCGCTGCTAAGTTTTAGCAACGGATTTCCGACAAAGAGTATCCGCTACTAAATGGTGATCAAATCAAAAACGAAAATGAATCAGGTTTAGCAACAGATATATCCGTTGCTAGTACTAGCGGATCAGTAGCGGAGTTAGATTAGCAACGGATATAGTCCGCTCCTGGATTATTTTTATTTTTATTTTTATATTTCTATTCTGTTGCTATTCCGTTGCTAATTTTAAAATTATATTACAGAAAAATTATTTTATTTCTTATCCAGTTACGGCAACCTGTTTACTACAACCCAACATTTCAACAAATAAATCACAATAATTCTTTGTAGCAAAAGATAATAATAGATATACTAATAAGTATTTTGAAAATTACATGAAGTTCGATGCTGTCATAACTCTAAAATATAGATGATAGTGAATCTCAAAAGAGTCAAACTCATAATTCTTCAGAATCATGACTACGAGATTGAAGCACAGAATAACTCGAGTTGTGGGACTGATGGGACATGAACTGGTCCATCTTCTCATATAGAATCTTCATATCCTCTTCTAATTTCATTCTCTTCTCGCGCTCTTCATTGAATTTTTCTTCCATCTCTTCAAGTTTGCGGTCCACTTGATGACTTGTCCCTCCAACATTGTGGGTAGAGGAATTATCTACAAGGCATGGTCCGAGGTCTCCGGTTCCAACCATCCTCCTCTTTTTGTCGAGACGGCCTCCCATAACTTGATTTACAAAAATATCATTCAAGTTGGCATTCTCGCCTTGAGCAGCAGCAAGCTCTTTGACCTTCGCCTAGTTAATATAAATGAAAATAAATGTTATATGAATTATCAATTGAATATATCTACATAATGCTAACGTAATACTCTAATACTATTTATATAAATTCTTAATTTAAAACGATTAGTTATTAAAATAAAGTCGCTACAACAACATATGCATTAATTCTTTTGTAATAGTCACATGAAGAAGTTCTTATTCTGCCTAAATCTTGGAGAAAGTTCAAAAGGTTAATTAAGTGTAGGTAAAAGATTAACTAAATCATAACATAATCACTTTTTCTGTGGGTTCAGAGCTAGACATAGCAACCTTGAAGCTTGCACCATTCTATAATGTAAAATGTTAAGTACGATTTGCACCATTGTATATATATATCTAAATACATATATACATATTTATAACTTACAGCTATATCGGCAGTCCTCTTATATGTGAATTCCCCATTCTTGCAATGTAGTGTCAAGAATGATTCATACGAAACTTCAGCAACGGGAACACCTTTTTCTTTTGCCTATTTATTAAAAATATAATAAAACAAACATTATTGCCAAATGAATTTCATATATATATATATATATATATATATATATATATATATATATATATATATAACACTTACCAACTTTTGAGCTTTTGATGCAACTGAAGTTGAGCCTCCGTAATTCTTACTGTATCCGGTTCCGGGACCATCGGGCTCGGAAAGTCTGGCCTTTTTTGCAAGTATCGATTTATGCATCACGTCGGGATCCTTCCAATGCTCTAGTAATCCTTTCCACATCACTTCTGATACGTAACCCGGTCTTGCTTTATTAGGAGCGTTAAACTTTTTTAAGCTGGTAATAAAGGACGAGAATCTGATTGCAGCTTTCTTTTTCCAAAGGACCCACACCTCCTGCTCCCATGAATCGGGCCAGAAATATGATTTCTGTAGAAAAATAAAAAATAAAAATATATTTGTAGGCAATATCCAAAAGTCAATAAAGCAATTCAAAATCAGAACACAAGTGAGAAAATACATAGATGTGTAAAATGCTATGCAAATGAAATTTAAAAACAAGAATGTAATCAAACTGTACAAATCAGATAGTATTACATTTGCTATATTTGGAAGTAAACCATGTCAGTAACATAAACAAATCAATTAAAATACTCCAACCATCCAAAAATAGTACGTAAAAGTCAAATCTAAGGTCTAAACAAACTGCACATATATGCACATTCTATGATTGCAAATGCTGTAAAAATTGTACTCCATATTCTCACACACCACACATTATATCAATTGCAAATAATCACCAATTTCAAATCTGGATTCTTGATTTATGAATCTGCTAAATTAATCAAACTAATACTTACTCGAAACTCCTCAAAGTAACCATTCTTAACGTCATCTGGGGTTTTAGCCCAGGTAAAACCCGTTGGATTTCGGATTTGGTGAAATGATGAGGTAATTTTACTTGCCATTTGCCAATGGGTCAATAATTTCCTACAATATTTTAATATTAGTTAATATATAATAACAAGAATCTTAATTAATAGTCAACATAACAAACCCAGAGTGCGGATCCCTTTCAATTTTTATCCTCCTATCAGGCACTACATGGTCATCATCTTCCATGTCATCGACATTCTCGTGGATGTTTCGTTCGGTTGATCTCATTTGAGAGGACTCGCCGGTGATAGTGTGATGGCCACGACGATGATACATATCTACATCACTGCAAAAACATAAGTGAACATTAGTAAATATTCATGTGTTTCTGGTCAAGCCACTCCCCACAAGAAAAGAAAGGAATAGAAATAAACTAAATAGAAAAGAATTGCAGCGGCAGATTGCAACACTGCAGCAGTTCATAATTCAACTCTCTCATAATGTACTAAAGTTCTAATCCCTAGTGTACTCTTCGGATGGCTTTTTAAACACAAAACATCATTCTAGTTAACCAAAAACTAAAATCAGTAAGAAACAATAATCATAATTAAGCAAAAGTGCCAACTAAACATAAATTCCCCAATAGAATTGATCGAACAAAAACTATAACCCTTTTGCCATACATTCTAAAATTGGTGCTTCTCTTTGGGAACACTCATTCACAAGCAATGCAAAATTTAGATGAGCACTGCGGGAAAGATAGAGATAGGGAGAGGGGGAGAAAAAACCGTGAGAGGAGAAGCAGGGATGCGGAAGATGACGACGAGGAGGCCTCGTCGGCGGCGTCGAGGAGGCGGCGGCGGCGTCGAGGACCCAGCAGTTGCGTTGAGAGAGGCAGTGGAGTTGATGCGACTTAGGAGGAAGGCAGAGTCGTGCGTTGCGTTGTGGTGTGAGTTGGGTTAATTATATTAGTATCTAATTAATACTCTAATTATGTTCCACAATTTCCAATTGATTTATACAATCTTCTATCGTGTTGACAAAATCAATAAAAGAAATAAAATATAATTTTATTTGCAGCTTAAACAAAAACATCAGCTAATTAAATGACATAAAACTAATTAAAAAATTATTTAAAAATTGTATATTTGTTTTGGATTTGATCGTGTGAATATTTGTTACAAATTTCTTTACGTCACTTATTTTTATTGCTATTCAATTAACAAATCTAATATCATAAATAACTCAATTAAATTTAAAATTTAAAGATATTATACACATATATAGATTATGGAAAATATTAAATTTGAACTTAAATGTCTACAAATTTAAGAAAAATATATTATTTTATTTAAAAATTGTACTCCCTCCGTTACATGATAGTTGAGTTATTTTTCTATTTTAGTAGTATCGTTTCCCTTTTTAGCAAAAAGCAACATCTTTTCCCTCTACTACTCAATTCATTCTCTTACTTTATTAATATTCTCTTTACTTTTCCCTCTTACCTATTTTATTATCTCTTCATTTAATATACTTTAATATCTCTTCCTTAATATCCATAACAAAAAAAAATGACTTTACTACCACGGGAAAATATTTATTTTAGATAAAACTCAAAATCATGTGAAAATTTGTTATGAATTTCCTATGTCACTTCTTTTGTATTACTACTATTAAGTAATAACTAAATTAATTCATATATAATTCAATTAAATTTAAAATTTAGGGGTATTTTGTACGTGTACAGTTTATGTACGTTTATCTTTATTTGGATAACAATAAACTTACATAAACTTACATAAATACGAATTAACTTAAAATAAACTATGCTAATCATTCCGTAATAATTTAAGAAAATATTAAATTTTAAATTAAATATCTTCAAATTAAAAAAAAAATTATTCTAACAAAAAATTGTATATTTATTTTGCAAATGCTGTAAAAATTTGTATATCAAATGCAAATAATCACCAAATTCAAATCTGGATTCTTGATATATGAATCTGCTAAATTAATTTTGAATCACATTTGTTTCATGGGTTTAAACTATAGTATAACAATCTGAGCTATATGAATATGAATAAAAGAATCGGAGAATTTGGGAAGGTGAACCGCACTATTTTTGTACTAACTTTTTTTCCTAACGTATGCAATTGATGAACTTATGAAATAAACTAGGTAATCTATCAGATCAAAATATTTCTTTAAATGGAAAATAAATTTTAAAATACTATATAAGCAAAACAATCTCTGCAATTACATAAACAATAATCTCAAATCAATAAATTTTTATGACAAAAAGTAAACGAAAAAAAAAGTGAAAAGCAAATTTTATGCTTATAAGACAATTTCCTGCGGTATCCGCACATTTCGGTTATTGAGAAGCAGAGTTGTGCGCACAACCCATACACCAACTCATTAAAGAGCCGATTTAACATTCCAAACAGATCAGACCACACCAATTCCTATTTACTTTCCTCCTTTTGTCCTTCCAATACAAACTCAACATACAAATTTTTCAGAGCTATTACAACTGTAGTGATCAGTGGCCCCATTATTGCTCCCTGCTAAAGTGAAGCAAACAGCAAACATCATTTAACAGATCATCTGTCGAAGATCATCTTACATAGGATGTTCCATAATCATTGTCTAAACGATGCATGATCTGATGTAGTTTAACAGAGCTAATGAAACCATGGAAAGTGATGTTGAATTGTCTATCAAAGTATAAGTAACAAACAACAGCAGACAAAGACAGAAGTAAACTACCTCCAATGCAGAGTCAAACAATGTCATCCCACCGATGATGCTGAGACCCGTAAGATAAGCACTATGACCAGGAATATCCTCCTGTATCTCTATAGTTCCATACTCCACAAGCGCAAGATGAATGATGGACAACGTGATTGCCAATAAATATCTTCCCTCGAACACCAACTGCAGCGTTGCTGGTATTGTCGAGATCCAATGGGGAAACAGAGGCAGCAAACAGCTCACAAACGCCATCACAGTTGACATATACAAAAAGTGTATTGAGAATAATCTGAAGATAAGCCAAGTCATGCATCCTTGATAGAAGGCAATCTCAACGGTTGCTAACAGCTAGAACTCCCGAGATGGCCTTATCCAGCACTTCAACACACCGGTCTCTTGCAGAAGGTGTGATGGGGAACATATATATCACTTGCTCGGTAACTCCACCAGACTCCGATGTGATCAGATAATACAACACCCAAAAAAACACCATGGATTGTGAAACAAAGTTGAGCAGCCCTGCAGCACCGGAGAGAATGGAGCTCCAAACCAAGAACACTAGCTTAGCGCTTCCACCTAGAACAGACGTGCTACTGACGGCGTGATCACAAACTGCTTGATCCCAACGACAAATTCAGTCATGTTATACTGCATTGCCAAGGAATCAATCTGATCCGACACAGTCTCGTAGAGCTTGGTCGAATACATATGCACCGGAAAAAATAGGAAATAGATATATCAAGAACAAGATCAAAGGGATATATATTTGACATATACTACTGTTATCAAAATTTATGCTGATAAAAAAAAATCAAGTACAAGATCAATGGATTATGTGGAAGTTTAAACTATAAATTTCATTCATTTAGCAAAATCCACAATGAATGCTAGTAAAATAAAAAAGAGAGAAAAAAATTATCCATATAGTGAAAAAAATAAAAACTGACAGCAACAGCTCCTGCTCTAGAATCATCATCTATATCTCATACATTATGATATTACTCATCATCTATATCAATATTTTCATCATCAGAAAATACTATATCTTCATCCGAAGGGTATTCATCAACATCATTGATATCTATCATCCCACCATTTGGATGAAGTATTGGAGTATCATCACCAATTGCTAGATTCATATCTAACAAAGGCACAAGCATTTCATCCTCTTGGAACGGTGGCTCTATTGTTGATGTTGTCGGGTTCGGAAGTTCAACCTTAGACCTTGCTTTCACCTTACACACTTCCCACCAATCCTTTTTTACCTGATTCGTGCTAGGATACGAGCAATAATACACTTGGGTGGCTTGATTTGCTAAGACAAATGGCTCATACTTATTATACTTACGCGTGTGGTTTATAGAAACCAATTTGAAATCCTTATGAACCACTGTCCCAGAAGTTGATGGATCAAACCATTCACATTTAAATAATGTGGTCCTTTTGATTGGCATACTAGGATAATCTAACACACAAACCTCAATCAATCGGCCATAAAAATCCATCTCATCAGTGCCAAATATTTCACCCTTTATACAAACTCCACTATTCATAGTAGCTCGACGTGACTGATATGATAGTGTATGAAATCTATACCCATTAATAACATATCCATGATATGTTTTAACCTCTAACAAAGGTCCTTTGGAAAGATCCTGGATATATTTGCTCACATCATTCGGTGGCTGACATCTTACAAATCTTTTGAACCAATCAGCAAATTGTGTGTCAACAAGATTTCCTAACTCAGAATGTGATAGCCTTGGATTTGATCTTATCATTTCATCTTCAAACAATCTTTCAAAAAAAGTAAAAGAATACGAGTTAGATATTTACTACTGTGCATTTGAAGATAAAATTAGGAAGATACGATATTACTCACTTCAGATATGTAGTTGTGACCTCAGGACAATTGAGTAGAATGTATGTATGCGCAGCATTGTATTCTCTAGTATCCATGTATCTAACTGACATTTTCCCAAGTGGGCGTCCCGCATGTTTGAAAACCGAAATAACATCGGGCCCCTCAAGAACACTATTACTTTCTCCGCCATAATTACGAGGCTCGTTCCTTATCTTTGTTTTCACATGATCCTCGAAATAATATGAACAAAATGTAGAAACTTCTTCTACCAAATAAGCATTGCATATGGATCCTTCAACTCGTGCTTTGTTCTTGACATTGTTTTTTAACCTCCTAAGGTACCTATAGGACAAATTATATAAAAATATTTTAAGATATTATATTTGTATGTTTATATAAATATCAATTTATACCTCTCAAATGGATACATCCATCGAAACTGAACTGGCCCAGCAAGACGAGCTTCATCGGCTAAATGAACTGGCAGATGCTCCATTGAGTCAAAGAAACTAGGTGGGAAAATACGTTCAAGATTGCACAAAATTATTGGAATGTTATCACTTAGCCTACCCATATCTTCAATTCTTATTGCTCTAGACGTCAAGTCCTTGAAAAATAGACATAACTCTGTGATAGCCTTCCAAACATTTTGAGGAAGAAGTTCACGAAACGCAACAGGTAGTATGCGTTGCATGAACACATGACAATCATGACTTTTCATTCCAAACATCTTTAGCTTCCTCAAATCAACACATCTACCCATATTAGACACATATCCGTCTGGAAATCGAAGACCTCTGACCCATTCACACAAGACTTTCTTTTCACGGTTGTCAAGGGTGTATGAAGCTTTTGGAAACTTCCCAGTCTCCTCGTTACGCTTTAATTCAGGTCTGGCACAATATTTATCGAGCTCTTCTCTCGACTTTGATGTGTCCTTAGTCTTCCCTTGGACGTTAAGCACGGTATTAAATACATTATCAAAGACATTTTTTTCAACGTGCATTACATCCAAATTATGTCGAATCAATAGTTCCTTCCAGTAAGGGAGATCCCAGAAGATGCTTCTTTTCTTCCATCCAGATCTAGCACGACTTGAGACAATCTTGTTCATGTCATTGAAGTCATCCATCACTCTTACCAAACCTAATGTATCTATCTCGTTCAAGATTTCTTCTCCTGACTTTGGTTCTGGTGGGCCATCTAGGATCATCGTGTTTTTACGGAATGCTTTTTTATTCTTTCGAAATGGATGATTAGTAGGTAAGAATTTTCGATGATTGTCAAACCATGATTGTTTACCACTTCTCTCTAAAGTAAACGCATCAGTGTTTTCCATGCAATGAGGACAAGCTAATCTTCCAGCTGTACTCCATCCAGACAACATAGAATATGCTGGAAAATCGCTTATGGTCCACATCAAAATTGCTCGCATTTGAAAATTTTGCTTCAATGAAATATCATAGGTAGGCACACCCACTTCCCACAATTGTTTCAGTTCATCTATTAATGGTTGTAGAAAAACATCCAACTTATCTTTAGGATTACGCGGCCCGGGAACTAACACTGTGAGGAACATGAAATGTTCCTTCATACATAGCCAAGGAGGAAGATTGTAAGGTGTTAAGATAACTGGCCACGAGGAGTACTGTTTCCCTGATTGGCCAAATGGTTGAAACCCATCCGTTGAAAGTCCTAATCGCACATTACGGCAATCTGAAGCAAATTCGGGGAATGTATTGTTAATGTGCTTCCACGCAGGAGAGTCTGCTGGATGTCGCATAACTCCATCATCAGTAGATGAAGAATGCCAACGCATTTCTTCAGCTGTGGCTTTGGATGCATATAGTCTTTGCAATCGAGGAGTCAGAGGAAAATAATACATCTTTGCTTTAGCCACCTGTTTGTTTTTATCCGCTATAGAACCAACATTTTGGTCTTGAAAGCGTGATTCGCCACAATGTCTGCATGTGTGTAACAAACTGTCGTCTCGCCAAAAAATCATACAATTATTTGGACAACAGTCAATTTTTTCAACCGGTAATCCTATGCCACGCAATAATTTTTTTGTGCTATAAAAGCTATTTGGCAATAAGTCATCATCACTTGGAAACCCTTCTTTGATCAGTTCTGTGACTCGATCATAACATTTCTCAGGCCAATGAAACTCTGCTTTCAAACTCATTAGTCGAACCACATATGACAACTGTGAATGTTTCTTGCAACCAGGCCACAACTCATTATCAGCAGCATTTAGCATATCATAAAGTTTCTGCGCATCAGGATGCGGTGGCTCATCCATGTTCTCATTGTTAAACTGAGGACCGGCAGCATCTAAAACCATCGTATGATATGTGCTTGGTGCTTCATCATTTATTTCCATACAAGAATTTCTAGTTGATTGGCTTGATGTTTCACCTTGGAACCTCCATATGTGGTAATTCTTTACAAAACCAAACTTAGAAATGTGAAATCGAACATCATCTGTCGATCTATATAGCTTATTATCGCACTTTCTACACGGGCACTTAATTTTGTCATTATCCATATAAGCTGGTTTACTCCTTGCAAATGTAATGAAACTTTCAAGCCCTTCTAAAAAATCAGGATTAAAACCAAAGTCGGGATGGTACCGCCTATACATCCACTCTCGATTTGAAGTCATTATTATATTTCCTGATCAGTAATTCAGAGCATCATATTAATTCCTAGTCAATAAGGTAGGCATGTTGTACAAACTCTTAACTAATTAGCATTCAAACACATAATTTATCAAGCTTAAAATAGAAACGATCAACAGTCAAACACATTAAATCAGAATGTAACATCAAGGCCACGAAATCACCTCACTTCAAAGCCACAAAATCACCTCACTTCACAACAAATTGGGTCGGTGAAGCCGACAAGGCTTCACCCCAAGCCTAACCACCATCTACACCCTAAAGCATGTTTCTATAAACAATTTACTCAGTACCATTACCACTATTTTCATCATGGTACAAAAAAACATAAACACAAAAGATAAAGATGCTAACCTTTGTGATAAACTCTTCTCTCAATCTGGTGCAGTTCTAAAATGTCCCAAAACAACTTAGAAGATTGAAGAGGCAGATTGCAACACTGCACAGTTTAGAATTCAACTATCTCATAATGTACTCAAGTTTTAATCCATAATGTACTCTTCGGATGACTTTCTAAATATTACCAAAAACATCTTTCTAGTAACCAAAAACCGAAATCAGTAACAAACAATAATCCTAATTAAGCAAAAGTGCGAATTAAACATAAATTCCATAATAGTATTGATCGAACATAACTTATAACCCTTTTGCCATACATTCTAAAATTGGTGCTTCTCTTTGGCCTTATTCAAAACATGAGGGAACACCACAATCACAAGCAAGTAATTGAATATGCAAAATTTAGATGAGCACTGTGGGTAGATAGAGATAGAGATAGAGAGTGGGGGAGAAAAAAACCGTGAGAGGAGAAGCAGGGATGGGCGGAATACGACGAGGAGGAGGAGGCGGCGGCGGCGGCGGCTTTGAGGACGCTGCAGTTGCGTCGTGAGAAGCAGTGGAGTCGACGGCGTAGGAGGAAGGGTTACAGTCTGTTCTATGTGGTGTACGTGTGATGAGTGAATTATATTAGAATAATTAATACTCTTTCCATTAAAATAATTGATTTATATCAATCTTATATATCACGTTGGAGATATAATTTTATTTGTAGCTTAAGCAAAACACGTCAGACAATTAAATGACATAAAACTAATTAAAATATTATTTTAATTAAGAATTGTATATTTGTTTTGGATTTGATCGTGGGAAAATTTGTTATAAATTTCCTTATATCACTTCTTTCTATTGCTATTCTATTAACAAAACTAATATTATAAATAATTCAATTAAATTGATAATTTAAGGGTATTATTCGCATACAAAGTTTATGGAAAATATTAGTAAATTTTATCTTAAATATCTACAAATTTAAGATTATTTTATTTAAAAATTGTACTCCCTCCGCTCCATGCTCCATAATAGTTGAGTCATCTTTCTATTTTAATAGCTAATATGTTCCACCATAGTAAAATCGTTTCCCTTTTTAATAAAAATCAACATCTTTTCCTCTTTCTCTTACTTTATTAATGTTCTCTTTATTTTTCTCTCTTTACTACTCCACTTTATTATCTCTTCATTTAATATATTTTGATATCTCTTTCTTAATATCGGTGACAAAATGAAATGACTTTACTACCGCAGAACGAAGGGAAAATATTTATTTAAGATCAAACTCAAAATTATATGAAAATTTGTTATGAATTTCCTATGTCACTTCTTTTGTATTACTAATATTAACTAATAACAAAAATAATTCATATATAATTCAATAAATTTAAAACTTAGGGGTATTATGTACGTGTACATTTTATGTACATTTATCTTTATTTGGATAACAATCAACTTACACAAATTGTACATACATAATCAAATTTTTTCAACATTCTCCATTGAAAATAGATTTATAAATACGAATTAACTTTAAATAAATTATGCTAATCATTCCGTAATAATTTAAGAAAGTATTAAATTTTAAATTGAATATCTTCAAATTCAAGAAAAAATAATTATTCTGACTAAAAATTGTATACTTATTTTGGATCAAACTCGAAATCGTGAAATTTTGTTAATTATAAATTTCCGAAGTAACTACTTTTGGATTGCTTTTAATTAATAATCCCTCCATCCGTGAAATGTTGTCCAGTTTTGCTATTTCGGTCCGTCCGTGAAAAGTTGTCCATTTTGCTTTGTTTTTTTTTTTCATTTTTGTACATGGACTCCACTTTCCACTAACTCTTTGCACCACATTCTATTATAAAACTAATATATATGTACGAGACCCACATTCTGCTAACCCATTTCAACTCACTTTTCTACATATTTCTTAAAATTTGTGCTGATTCAAACTTTGACAATATTTCATGGACGGAGCGAGTAACAAAACTAATTCATAAATAATTCAATTAAATTTTAAATTAAGTGGTATTATTCTAGCAGCAGAATAGTAGCGGATATTTTCCCTGCTGTAACATACTAACGGATAGGAATCCGTTGCTAAATTTATTTAATTTCAAAATTTTGATTTTTTCAATACAAAATAATAATAGCAGCGGATATGTCTGCTACTCTTTTCTAGCGGATGCAAATCCGTTGCTATATTCATTAAATCTTTTAATTAATAAATAAATAATTATTAGTAACGGATTTATCTGCTACTAATTACTAGCAGGCACTGATCCGCCACCGTATCCGTTACTAAATGTGGCGCGCTGTTATGCCGCCAAATATTAATGAAAATCCGCTACTAAATCCGCTACTAACGATGGCGACGGACGTTCCGCTACAAAGTCCGCTACTAGTAGTGTCAGATCAGAGTCCGCTGCTAAATTCCGTTGCTAAATCGCGAAATTTTTGTAGTGGAAGTGAGTTGGTTAAAGATGGGTCCCTTTTTGACTTTTTGGTTTTTTATTTTTGTTTTGATTTATTTTTATGTAGATAATGACATTTGAGTGTAATTTTAGTGAACAATGGCGTAAAATTTTACGTCCAAATATGGAAAGTTCTAAATGTGACTATAAATGTGGGACGGACTTTTATGGTAAAATGTGACTATAAATCTGGGACGGAGGGAGTATCATAAAATTTTCAATTGTCCCATAATAATTAGTCAAAATTAAAATTAATATGACAAAATAAAATATGATACAATAAAAACTAAGTTATTTTAGATATATATCGACATCATTTAACAATACAAAAAATATAACATCGTTTTGTCAAAAATAACGCCATTATGTTGTCATACTGTATTTAATTTTGTCGTATTAAATTCAATTTAATCAAATGTGGGACAATTGAAAAAAGTTAAAAATTTATAATTTCATTATTATTAGGCCATGTTTGGTTGGCGGGAAAGTAAAGTTGGCAAGGAAAATGAATCCCGCGAATATGATTCCTAGTAACATTACTTTCCTGTGTTTGGAAAATATCAAGATTTTAAATTTATATTTAATTTAAACAACAAACTGAAAATATACTTATTATTTTTTATTTATAAAAAAGAATAATATTGTTAAATTTTTAATAAATTATTAATTATAAATAATAATAATTATATTATTATATTTATTATTACGATGGATAGTTTAAATATGGATTATCTAGCATAATATATAATAATATAATTATAATTATAGTTAAATGGAGTATTATACTCATTTATTATAATAATAAATAATAATTATATTATAATTATAATATTTACGGGTATTATAATTGAATAAATTTTATAAATTCAAATTTCACTGTGACTTTATTGATTAATTATTAATTTATAAAATATAGTAATAATTATTTATTATACATATTATATAATTATATTTAAATTATTAATAAACTATTAAATACTATTATGAATTATTATAAAATATAGTTATAATTATGATAATTTTAATTATAGTTATTTATTATAGTGAATTTAAGTATGATTAATTTTAAATTATTTTTAAAATATTGTACTTAATAATAATAATAATTATTATTATTATAATAATAATAATAATAAAACTATACTATATTGCTTAAATATGTAAGAATCCTAAAACTGAGAAAGAGAATACCTAAGAAAAGCTAGGATTCTAAATCCTGGAAAGTTGTACTAACTTTCCTTGTTCTGGGATTCTGATTATTTTTCCAGTTTGAATAAAAACTGAAACAAACACAGAACTTTAAATTTAAGAAATCAGATTACTTTCCCAGACAGAATCCTGACAACCAAACATAGCTTATTAGAGTTACAAAATTATTACATTGACCATTATGATTTAAATGGAAACAAGCCAAAAATTAAAATAGTGAATGACTAACAATTCAATTATGAGTATAAGTTCAAAATAGTCACCCAACGGTACAACTTGATTGAGAGCATGGGCAAATGGAAAGAAAATAGATGGGTGTGGAAGTTTGCTTGGAGAAGAAGACTATTTGTATGGGAGGGGGATTTGGTGAAAGATCTTTACCTAGCCGTGGACTCCATGAGTGAGAGTGCGAGGGATGTGATACTATGGGCTTTTGACAAGTCTGGCTCTTTCTATGTTTCTAATTTTTTACCTCCAGGTCTGTCGCATTGTGGGACAGGGAAGCAATCGCCTTTGTCATGGGAAGCTCGCATGGAAGAATGTGGCTCCGCCGCGTGCACAACTCCTCGTTTGGTTTGTCCTACATGGCAGACTAAATACAAAGGAGAGACTTTTCAGATTCCGATTCCCCGGAGTTGAGGATGAGCTTTGTGTATTCAGTGGGGAGGAACCTGAAACAGTGCATCATATTATTTTTGGTTGCAGGTTTTCTAGTAGCTTGCGGTATTTCAGATGCAACTGCTGGAACCTTGCTTTTTGTCTCCCCAAAGATCTGATGGCTTGCTTCCTTACATGGATGGATGCACCTTTCACGAAATTTGACTTTAAAATTTAGAGTTCATTATTCTATGTGATCTCATGGTCTATTTGGTGGCTTAGAAATAAGGTTATATTTAAAAAAAAAAAAAAAAAAAAACCGAACTGGGAACTGAGAAGAGACTCATTATTTGGAGGCTTGGAGCATGGACTAAAGGGTGGTGCCCAGAATTTCCTTTCTCACCGGGCCAAATGTGTGAGGATTTACATAAAGCTAGAAGATGGACGGAACATTATCACAGAAGCAACTCTGATAAACATAAAGGTGCAATGTAGCTCGCCCTGCTTCCTAGTCAGTTTTTGCTTGGTGGCATTGGTTGGTGTTTGTTTAGTTTTTTGTTTTTATTGTTCTGTTTGGAGGGTGCTTTTCCTTTGCTTGGCTTGCTCTTTTTTAGTTTGAGGTATTTTTTGCTTGTTTTTTTTCCTTTTTTGTTTTAACTTTTTTAACCCAATTCTATTTTCCCTTTGTTCCATTATCATTATTAAACTAATTTTTGAGCAAATATTTCCAGTAAATTGATAAATTGATTAGTTTTTTATAAAAAGCAAATGTCCAAGTCACAAAACAACGAGCTACCAAGAGGCAAGCCAAAAGGCGAGACCACCAACAAATTCAGAATTCCCTACCTTCTAGAATAAGGGATCCAAAATAAGCAAAAAAAAAAAGCTTAACCAAGCAGCCCCAACAAAGCAACAAACCAACCACCTCTCACCAAGCCAAAACACCCACATCAGTGTTACAAGAGAATGTAAAGGCAACAAGAGCTCAGAGCTCAATAAAAGTCAGCACAACGTACTTATACTCTAATTTCAATATGTTTTCATGTGGAAAATTTAAAATTATACTCCATGATTTGTATTTTTTTAATTTTACAACATAAAACATTTTATTTAAAAATATAATTCCACTTAAAGGCTTAAAATGAATATCTAAAGTGATTATTTAGTTAGGGAATTAGCTATTTTCTTAATTATTCACTTTATAATTTTAATTTTCTCACATAAGATGTTCCTATAATATTTCCCTTTAGAAGTAAATAAAAACATAATAAAAATATTTGGATTATAAAGAGAATATTAAAAATTAAATAGTATTAAAAGAATCTCCTACAACAATTGTGCAGGGAAAGCTAATTTAAATTATAAATGTTATTCAAATCAAATTATCATAACCTTGTAGAGTAGATGACAAACAAATTTAGAATAAATTATGTGGAAATATATATCACTAAAGGAATTTAAAAGAAAAATAAAATTTTTAACTTATAAGGAAAATAAAATTTTATTGAACTAAGGGAAAATGGAATTGGACGGTGTGGATGCACCACACCCTTTGTTGTGCCCAGGGGATCTTTGTACTTTAAGTCGTGCTCACCACACTAGTAAGTCATATATTCATCGACCACTGGTTGCAGACTATTTTTTGTGATCCCCAATATTTTTCTACCTTAATCGGGTTCTCACCCATTTTTCCATCTCATCGATAAAGTCATGTTGTTGTGTATCTTTTTTTATGATAAGCAAACGCTCAAGCCACAAAATGGCGAGCTATAAAAGGTAAGCCAAAAGGCAAAGTCACAAATGTTGTTGTGTGTATAAATCATAAAGAGTCTAGGGAAGAAAGTCTTGATAATTTCATTTCTGGTCTAATTGTCGAGCCAGCGAGTAAGCTCATTTTCCACTTTCAATTGATAATCTTTTGTCATTTATATTTTCTTTTTGACTGTGAACTTTGAGTACATTGTACACATTACATTAAAAAATCGAAGCTCGATAGAGTGTGTCCAATTTTTTATGTGTTCAAATACTATTTACCTTTTAAGTATATATCCCAATATACATTTTCAGCATGATAATTACGACATTGGAAAAAAAATAGTGAGTGGATGTGCACCTCACATTGTGATTGCGGATGTTCCAAGTCATAAAAAAAGACAGACAAGGTTTAGCCACATAAAGAAAGCATAAAATCTGATTCAATTATTGGAAGGCATAAAATCTTGAGCATCATTCTTTCTAGGAGAAAGAAACGCAAATTGAAGAAATTGGCCACATCAAATTAGTGAAACATAATCCCTAGATTCATTTATTAAGCTCGTGAAACCTATATATAGACCATAAGTTATAAATGGGAAAATTGGGCTCAATTCATAGAGTTTCACATACGTGTATTTTGGAAATGCCATAGTATTAGATGTACACCAAACTTAAAATAAATTTATGGATAGACTGAAAGTTGAAAAGGGCATGTGACCAAATTAAAGGAGAAAATGATTCATTGAGTTAGAAAATGAGATGTCGAATTAATGTCAGGCTGTTGGGGGCAGAAGATGGTCACAACGGTTTGTTGTTGCTAAACCAACTATGATGTTATGTATATTTCGTTGGATAAGTTTACCTAATTATTTAGGTATAATTGTCATTTTAATCGAACTTCTGGTCAGTCAAATAACTTTTGAAGTAGTGTTAATTACTACTATATGACAATATACATAAAACGACATGATTTTGACAATCTTTGTTTCTATTTTGACCATCACATAAGAATTACAAAAAAAATGAAAATTTGTGATTTTATATTCTAGTTTAAAAAATTACTATGATTGCCATAAGTCAACCAAAAGTTTTTGGCTTAAAATTACAATTATTGTGTTTTTACCAAAATATATTTGAAGATGCTTATGAAATAGTATATTTGAAGAAGCAGTGTTAATTAATAGTACTATATGACCATCACAGAAGAATTACAAAAAATTGAAAATTTGCGATTTTATATTCTAGTTTAAAAAAATTATACTTGATTGACCATAAGTCAATCAAAAGTTTTTGGCTTAAATTACAATTCAAAAGTTTTTGGCTTAAATTACAATTATTATTTTTTTACCAAAATATATTTGAAGATGCTTATGAAATTTTGATTATCGTGATCATGTAGAAGATACAATTATAGGACCAATTTGGTTTGAAAGACGTGTATATGAAATTGCTACTATCACCAAGATCATATAGGAGTATAAAAGTAATGCAAAAAACACAAAGATGATAATTTGGGCCAGCTTTGTTTGTTGTTAATTGGGCTTTTGTCAAAATAATCGTTACAATTCATGGATGATTATCCATTAATAAAGGCCACAAATTAAATCGTATATGTGAATGTAGATTTTCCATTAAATAATGTTCTAGACAATATTATTTTTTTCAGAATATATTTGCATATTTTAAGAATTTATATTTGTGCTATCTTACTTATAGAATATACTACCATATTTTTCGTAAGCAAGTCTCGGCCCATATATGAATAATAAGCATGCCTGCATTAGTTCACATGCACACACACACACACCTTATGCATCTTTATTGATGATAAATTATCATTAGTAACGAACTATGTCTGACTAAACCAAGTAGAAATCCTAGTTTCTAGAAAATGTAAATAAACTTAATACTAGTAAAAAATTGTATTCAAAACAAAGACACCCACTATTTATAAACGGTTGAGACAAAAAAAAAATAAAATGAAAACTAAGATATTAATAATAAGTCCGAAAAATCCGTAAATTGTAATTTACTACCTCTAAACAATGTTAAATGGCCGAAAGCCATAGTACATCAAGGAATAGATATGATTTTGATTCATCAGCGTGCATCATGCAAATTTTTAGTTATTTTGACTAAAAAATATTTTAGGTGGCGTTGGTGTCAACTACTAGAACTGCATAGGCCTTTTATTATAGAAATATCTACATACACTACAATATTTTTTCCCCTAGTCATATTAAGCATTAACCTACATAAATTCAACGCAATTATTATTTTAATCCTAATTTGTAGGAATAAAATAAACAAAAATAGAATAAAATAGGGAATTAGATGTGTAGAGAGTCTAGAGACTGTCTCATTAACTGGCATAAAGGAAAAGTAAAAACTACACGATGAAGCAAAGAAGAAGATTTTGCTTCAAGAAAGTCTTGATTCTTCATGTACCTTATGCATTAAATAGGGTACCCTCACCATCTCACTCCACTACAACTCCCCTCTCTCTCTCTCTCTCTCTCTCTCACTTAGTTGGTGAAGACATGGGAACATTTACACTTAGGGCTTTCTTCAGCATTTTAATTATGCAATGTTTTCAAGGTATGTCTCATTCATTCACTTTTAGCTTGTTTGATTGTAAAAACTATACTTCAATTCTAAATACCTATGATACTATTACAACATCATGATTACTAATCCATACATTCCATCTAAAAAGGCTTAATCTTGGCAAGAACAATTATAGTACAAGAGAAGGTCGATGCATCAATTCCAATAACAAGTCTAGCGCCTCCGGAGGGAAACACCACATTCCTGGCCGGCACCAACTGGTGCGTGGCCAGACCAGGTGTCCCCCAGGCCGATCTAAAGATCGCTCTGGATTGGGCTTGTGGGCTTGGCAAAGCAGATTGTCGTGCCATACAAGCGGGGGGGCCATGTTTCGAGCCCGACACACTACTATCCCATGCATCGTATGCTTTCAACATTTACTATCAACAAAATGGAAACAATGCCATTGCTTGCCACTTTGGAGGGACAGCCTTTCTCACTCGGCACAATCCAAGTCAGCACTATATATTTATCTTATAATCCAACTATTTTCTCATATACAAACTTCATTATGTATAAGATTAGCAAATAATTTTCAATTGGCAATGTTATTCTTATCAATGATGTATGTATATTAGGTTATGGAAGGTGTTCTTTCAGCTCATCCGAGTAAGTATACACTCAAATTGGATTGCATTATTTTATTTAATCAATTCTTATCATATAAACAAAATTTTACTTTTATGATAATTAGATAGATAATATCTTTTGATTCCCTATATTTATATATGTAGGTCGTTGAGAGCTTCATCAGCATCATCATTCAAGTACAAGTCGCAAAGCATTTGGTGGGAGATTGATGTAGTTTTAATGTTACTTCTATATTTATCAACAAAATAATGAAATGTTATCAAATTGCTACAGATGTAGGAAAAGATTTTGATTCACCAGCAAATTAAAAGGTTTTGTGCTAGGGCATAATGATTAGAATAATGGTAACTTTTATTATTATTGAGTTTATTTTTGGGCTTACTTATATGCTTTACTTAGTTGATAGTTCAAGAATCATTGGCACAATGTTCATGTTTCCTTTCCTTTCTCTAACTTATATACATGGATTCTCTTGATCTTCAATTCCAACATGCTCTTACTTAATTGTTATTCATGATTTACTCAATACATATATAATATGCTCTTCAATCCTATTTATTTTCGGATAGGGATATTAAGAAATGAAAACAGGATAAAGTAAAAAGATAATAAAATAAATGAGTAAAAAGAGAATAAAATATTAAATGAAAATTAGAAAATAAGTAAAATAAAAAAATAAAAAATAAGAGAAATAAAATAGTACTACATTAATTATTGATAAAAATAGAAATAACTCTATTATGATGAAACATCTTGAATAGTAATAGAGGGACTATGTTTTAATAGGGTCATCTTCCATTACTTATAGCATCATAATCCAAAATCAAGATCAAATCTACTACACCCTTAGATTTTAAAATGAGTGGATGAAATTGAACCTTACAAATTTCAATAAATAGTAGACAAAATATCAACAAAAGGATAATATCGTCATTATGTTATCATATGATAATTTTCGTAAGGGTTTTTTTTATATCAACATAGTGTATTACAAATATCAATAATATGACATAAGAATATCAACACTAGTACAAGAAAATATCAACACATATTTATTGAGATTTTTACATGATTTTATTGAAATTTTATATGCATTATATTGAAATTCTTTGATTTATTTGTTGATAAAAATCTGATTATCAATATTTACAAAAACTAAAATAAAAAATATCAAATTTCATCATCCGGACGTCGTCAGAACGTATGCAATTGAGATCTCGTTGGGATCCTTATAAAATTATCTTTAATTTGATATATTTTAAAAAAAAACTAATTTAAATCGAGAGAGTTACGTAAATTTAAAGTTTTAAGGTGATTTTAATGAAAGTGAATTAACATTAATATCCTTTAATTTTATTTAATAATTTTTTAATTAAAAATATAATCCGTATGACATTATTTTAACCAATAAATCTCTTAATCTAATGGTTAAGATTTGATCTTAATTTAAGATTAGTAATTAGTTAGCTATTGATAATATATACTCCCTCCGTCTCAGATTAAGAGTCACTTTTTGCCATAAAAGTCCGTCTCAGTTTAAGAGTCACTTTTAGAATTTTCCATATTTGGTTATACAATTTTACTCCATTCTTCATCAAAATTACATAAAAATGTCATTATCTACATTAAAATAAATCAAAACAAAAATCAAAAGTCAAAAGGGACCCACCTTCAACCAACTCCACCATCTCACTTCATTTATTACACACTCTACCATCTCACTTCATTTATTACACACTTCAACTCTTTCTTAATATCCGAGCCATAACAATAAGTGACTCCAAATGTGGGACGGAGGGAGTATAATTTATATAACAACAATTGTAAGTTGCCGTAATCTGTAACTTTCATTTACATTTATTTCCCATACACCATTGTATATAAATGATACTAATAAATACTCCTACAAAGCAGTAATTATTCTTGATTACAAATATAAAAAACAATGCAAAATTTTCTTAACGACCTTGTGTCAATTTCGTTCTAGAGATGATAATCATGTATTTCCACGTGTCATATGACAATAAAGAATTTTATACTAGGTTTAAACAATGAAATCTAGATTATTTTTAAAGACATATTTGGCATGTAGAATTGAAATTTTATAAAATTGAATTGGAAACAAAATTCTATAGAATTGATTTCAAATTAATTAAATTAGTAGAATTTAATTTCAAATATTTTATTTGATAAAATGAAGTAAGTGATATTGAGTCTGAAAAATATATTCACACAACGATACACATTGCGCGCGCGCACACTACATATACACACTAAACTGCATGCTACACAATCACTGAATACACGCACGTATACAATACACCTTAGACACTGCATCACAAACAGACATTTCTAGAAGATGATTACAAGGTTCAAAGAAAAAAGGCCAGATTCTCCTATGAAGGAACTATACTAGATTTATATTGGCCATTATATTAGTATTACTAGTATTATTCTTAATTCACCTAAATTCTCGGTTTACCATTTTTTATTCTTTCACTCCTTACAAGTACAAATTAAATTCTATATTCCACTTATAAATGTAGTTAAGTATAAATCTTTGACCCAAAATGAAGATCAGCCGAATTGTCTCCTTATCCACAATTTCATGATTAATTAATAAATATTCAATGCAATTTCTCAATTGCTCAGTTACTGAGTAAACCCAATTCCCAAACAAGGAAGAAAAACGTTGAAGAAAATAATTTAAAACAAATTTGAGCAAAAAATTAAAAATGGAATCTTGATTATGATATTCAGATATCACACTCTTACTATTCAGTGAGCGCTTAAATTATACAAATAATAGGAGTATTCAATATTCATATAGTATAAATCATTTTTGGAATCTCTATGTGATGTACTTTCAGGCATTGTTTTCTTAAACCTGTTTTCGAGTTTCGAATTGCCTCTTTTTTTTAACTTAATCTGCACTCCAACTGTTTGTTTAATAGTACTACTAGTTATGAGCAATTCGGTGTCTCATTCAAGCGGAAAGGGCCGAGCTTTAGAATCTTCTTTTTGTTAAAGAAATACTTGCGTCTTTCTCGAAGATTTGATGGCATTTTGCAGACTGAGTTTTATTTGTGGGACGGAAAAATGAGAGAGAATTGAGCACTTTTTTCTTGGGGCTTGGATTGTGAAACACTTCTGCTGCATTTATTGTGGTCTTCATTGTAAAGGTGGAGTCTTTATGAGTTGGGATCTTCAGCTTTGAGGCATTCTTGATTGTTGTGAACTGGGTTTTTACAGATTTGTTGATTTTTTTTTTCACTCATTTTTGCGCTGATGTTGTGAATTTGGTGGGTTTTTGGAGACAGTTGGATTCAGATTTTGGGATTACATCTTGAATTTGGTTGCATTGTGCAGAAATGGCTTGTGTGAAGCTGGGATCCAAAACTAATGCTTTTCAGAGGCAAGGACAAGCTTGGTGCGTTTCCTGAAACATGAATTTTTGTTTTGCTTTTTAATTTTGTAGGTATAATGAAGATGGGATCTGTAATTTGGTACCTTTGTTTATGAAATGAGTGTAGTTTTGCAAGTAGAAGCACCTCTTCTAGTGTTGTTTGATTTTCTGTTTAATCTAAAGTTATGTTCTTGAAAATGTGGTGTCGAATTCCTCTATGGAACCTGCCTATGCTTAGTCGAGTCTTATCTCCATCATCCATCAATGGCATTGACCTTTGTTTGATTGATTTGGTGTTAGATTTATGTGGCTCATTCATATGTGGTAATTTTCTAATTTTAGCATGATATTGTAAGGGAATGAATGCACATAATGACGAATTGACAATGGCATTGAGCTCTCTTCAAATGATTGGATTTGTATGCGAGCGATTATGGTTGAGTTTTTGTGCTGTTGGTTGAAGATGCTTCTCTACAATGGCGAATGAAAAACACGATTTTTTTTTGAAATACTGTGATTAGGGATAGCATTTTTACTCTGTCAAGTTCTCTGGATCTAAGTAATTTAGTAGGAAGGTTGTTTTTCTTACCATGTTAAAGTGAAAAGATCGGTCTTCGAGCAATGATGTTCGTTTCAAACTTTATTTGAGTTAACGAAGACGGATTTCTTAAATGGCCACATGGAACACATTCTTTTGATTCTCGTTAACAATGATTTGATCATTAAAATGTCTTAGTTTTGAAGTTAAAATTTTTCTTATACATTGTAGGTTTTGCACAAGTGGTCTTCCAAGTGATGTGGTTGTCGAAATTGGGGAAATGTCGTTCCATCTTCACAAGGTATTATTTTTTCTTAAATTCTCTTTTATGATACATTGATGCCAAGAGTTGTAATTTCTCACAATTGGCTTATCTATGAGAAAATTTGTGTTTCTTGTTATTACACCTCAAGTTTAGTATATTTAGCTTCAAATGAACCCTCATAGTTTCTGAATCATGTTAGTTTTGTTGTAGTTTCCATTGCTTTCACGAAGTGGAGTTATGGAATGCCTCATTGAAGAGGCGTCCCAAGGAGAGGACGGCTGTGTCATCAAGCTACCCGACATCCCTGGTGGAGCAAACACATTCGAGACAGTAGCCAAGTTTTGCTACGGGGTCAAGCTTGAACTCACTGCTGCAAATGTCGTGTACCTCCGCTGTGCAGCCGAGCATCTTGAGATGACCGAAGAGTATGGCGAGGGGAATCTCATCACTCAAACGGAGAGCTTCCTCGACCAGGTGGTTCTCGACAACTGGAGCGATTCATTGTGGGCCCTCCAGACCTGTGACAATATCCTCTCCCACGCTGAGAAACTCGATATTCCAAGACGATGCATTGACTCTTTGGCTGCCAAGGTGTGTACGGAGCAGAATTTGTTGGGATGGCCCGTGATGGAGCGTGGAGGCCTGTTGCAGAGCCCCGGGGGGAGCATGTTGTGGAACGGGATAAGCACGGGTGCTCGACCAAAGAGCTCGATTTCGGAAGATTGGTGGTACGATGATGCATCTGTTTTAAGTTTTCCACTCTACAAAAGGTTGATTCTCGCTATGGAGTCTCAAGGTGTGAAGCCAGAACTCGTCGCTGGCTCCCTAAATTCATACTCGAAAAAGTACCTACCAGGACTACACCGGCATCGTGGCCCCACCGTGCCGAAAAATCAACTGGTGGGGTCGCTGTCGGAGGAGGATCAGAAGCTTCTCGTTGAAGAGATCAATTACTTGCTGCCGTTGGAGAAGGGCATCGTACCGTCAAAGTTCCTCTTTGGTTTGCTCAAAACAGCTAGGATTCTTCGAGCTAGCTCCTCGTGTGTGTCGAATCTTGAGAAACAGATAGGTTTGCAGCTCGATCAGGCAGCGCTCGAGGATCTCTTGTTGCCGACTTTCTCCTACTCAATGGAGACATTGTACGATGTCGACTGTGTGTCGCGTGTTCTTGATCATTTCTTGGCTATGGATCAGGTGGCCGCCTCCCCGGGCTCCTTCGACGAAGGCCAACTAATTGGCTCGCCATCACTAACACCTATTACGATGGTTGCCAAGCTCATCGATGGCTACCTTGCCGAGGTTGCTCCGGATGTCAATCTGAAGCTCCCAAAGTTTCAGTCTCTTGCTGCCGCCATCCCAGAGTATGCCCGGCCATTGGATGACGGGCTTTATCGAGCGATCGACATTTATCTAAAGGTACAAACACCATGCTTACCTTCCTTTCTTAGTTCACATTGCACATAGCACATTGAGCTTGGTTGATTGTGGTGAGGCATTTGATGATTCGTTGCTCGCTTTTTTTTGTATCCGTAGTCGCATCCGTGGCTAGCGGATTCCGATAGGGACCACCTCTGCCGGCTGATCGACTGCCAGAAACTCTCGTTAGAAGCGTGCACCCATGCAGCTCAGAACGAGAGGCTCCCATTGAGAACAGTCATCCAAGTCCTGTTCTTCGAGCAGCTGCAGCTGAGGACTTCCGTGGCTGGCTGCCTGCTCGTCTCCGACAGCCTTGATGTCTCAAGACAAGCGCCAAACGAAGGAGGCTGGACGGCCACAGGCATGAGGGAGAACCACGCGCTGAAGGCAGGCATGGATAGCATGAGAAGTAGGTTATCCGAGCTTGAGAAGGAGTGCTCGAACATGAGGCAGGAGATCGGGAGCTTGGGGCGTGCGAAGAAATGGAGCATTTGGGGAAACGCGTCAAAGAAGCTTGGGTTGAAGTCTCAGATGTGCAGCGCGCAAGAGGGATCTGTTAGCAAGCAGAACGATCGTGTCGAGGGTAATGAGAAATCTCGAGACAAGCAAAGGAAGAAGGAGAAGAAGAAGAAGAACAGACCGACTTCGGATGTTTAAGTTCGTGTATTTATTTATAATAGCGTCTCCGAATCCGAATCTGCTTCGAGATTCAGAGTCGGAGACGACGACTCATTGACTTTGCGACATATGAACGTGCATTGTATCAAATGTTTCCGTGCCTAGAAGAGGGCTTAGTCTAGCCCATTCTACAATTCTTTGATATCTAACATAGGTTAATATAATAACAAATTGTTGTCTACATCGTAATAACATCTTGAATGCAATTCTCATTGTAATTTAGAAAAATAAACATTCTTCTTGAGAAAAAACTGCCTATCAAAATAACTTTATAATCTAATATACACAGCTTTGATCATATCTCATATTTATGCTGATAACTATAATAACCATATAAAAATGATACTTGTAACGAATAAAATGATTTGTTTTCAACATGTATAAAACAATGTTTGTCTTGATAAAATGATATTCTCTCCTCATGTATAAAATGACGTTTACGATCAATAAAATGATTATGTTTCTATAAAAATATACTCTTCATCAATAAAATGATATACATGTACAAAATGATACCCGTACTTAATATGATATAAATTCAGTATACAATAATAGTTTTAGCATAAATGATAGGAGTACATTTTGTCAATAAAATGATAGTTTCAAGATGACATAAATTTAGCATATATACAATGATATTTTAGCAAAAATGATATGTTTTGTCCATAAAATGATTGTTTTAGAAGAGCTATATATATTGTAGTTATCATCTTAATTATAATTTTTATTCTAATGCACCTCAAATATACATGCGTATCATATTAATATAATACTAACAAATTATTGTCTACGTCGTAATAACATCTTAAATACAATTTTCATTCTAATTTAGAAAAATGTACATTCTTCTTGAGAAAAACTGTCCATCAACTTAATATAACAACGAATTATCGTCTAAGCGCGCTCTAATAACACCATCTTAATTAAATAAATCCATTCTAATTATCCTATTAAAAGAGAAAAGTCAAGCCTACCAAAATTTACTTGGCCCAACAACGAATAAATCAGTTAATTATGCCTAGTAGTAGTGGTGTTATTTCTAGAATTCAATTAAATTCAATTTTCTCTAATTTGCGTCAACAATTTTCATAATTTTAATCCAACTCATGAAAATTTCAATTCAATTTTCTCTAATTAGCGTCACAAATTTCATAATTTTAATCCAACTCGCCTTATTATACCATTTACATCAAGTATCAATTGCTACTACCTTTATACCTAAAATTTGTCCTAATATTTAACACTAGGACACACTTCTAACTTTTGTCCCAATCCATTTATTAATTGAACAATCGTATCAAAAATCACAATGATAATAACTTTGGTAACTTAATTAACAAAATTCATGTCGATATTTTGGCAGTCGACTCTCAAGTAGTACTCCCTCGTTTCCATAGGAATAAAGTCATTTTGTCATTTTGGTACATTCCATAGTAAGAGCATCCGCAATAGTCGGTAGGCCAGCCATAGGCCAGCCATTCTCTCCCCTGCCACTTCAGCAACACTAAAAAAACCACCTGCCACATCAGATTTAGGCCAGCCATAGGCTAGCCATAGGCCAGCCGCAATAAAAATAATTCAAAATATACTACATTTGCGGAATTAAATTTACGACACATATACTGAAAAAATTCGTTAATTTTATTTAAACAAAAAAAGTACATTAACCAAAAATAAAAAAAATTACATAATAAAATAAAATTCGGGCTTCCATACACGAGCCACCGCCCCACTCTACTCCTCACTAATTTATTAAAAAATACATTAACAAATGTTAATATGCTTTGAATCCATTATAGTTTGCCGCTAGCCGAACGGGGGTCTCGCGGTCAGCGAGTCAGGGGGTCAAGGGGGGCGACGCCCCCTTGCCATGGGGGTTCGGGGGCGCGGAGAGGCCCCCGGCCCGACGGTATGACATGTTTCTGTTTTAGGTCTTAAATTTGTATTGGGTCTAGCCCGTCGTCTGTGTGCCTATTTAAAAATTACATAATTAAAAAAAAATTCATAAAAAAACATTTAAAAAATACATTATATATTTTTTCAAAAAAAAAAATTAAAAAAATTAAAAAATAGCGCTGGCCGATCGCTGGCCGATCGGCACGCCACAATGGCGGCCAGCGCAACGTGATCGGCTAGCCCACGCCGAAATTTTGGCCGATTTCCCGCTAGCCTACTCCAATGGTTCGGCTAGCCGATCGGCTAGCCACGTCAATCGGCTAGCCGATGGCTAGCCTACCATTGCGGATGCTCTAATAGAGTCATTCCTTTTTTTAAGTAAAAGTCAATACATTTTTTCACACTTACTTTTTTTTCTCTTAATTTTTTCTCTCTACCCTTTTTATTTTTCACTTTATTCTTTTTTTACTTAAGCCACCTAACACAATTTTTCTTAGTCTCCCTGACAAAAAAACCGCCTCAGAGGAAATAATAATTACTCCACTATATATCAATATAAATAGTGTACTTCATTTCAGATTGAAAATTAACACATGTCAAGTAAAATAATCACATAAATTAACTGTACAGAACCGCAGGGAACTGGCCGACTCAGTACAGTGGCAGTCACGCGCCACTATCAGTTAGAGATCCTAACATTCAATCTCTTTTTGTGCGAACTGTCAAATTGGTTTCCTTCCTCGTAGATCTGAATCCCTTTCTTTTCCCCCCATTCTAAACCCTTACAATTTCGAGGGATTTGGATCCACCTCAATTGAATCAATGCAATGGCGGATGACAACAATGACGTCGAGATAGAGGCGGCGGACGAAAATGAGTTTGCGGCGGGAAGGGGTTTGGGAGGCCGCCAGTACCGCCCAGTGTTCGCGCACGACAACGATCGAGCCGTCCTCGAAATGTCGTCGATCGATCCTATCGCCCGCGCTTCGTCCTCCGCTTCGCTTACCGATTCCAGTAATCTGAAGTAACTCTCGTTTGACTTGATTTGAGTGTTTGGATTGGGATCGCGCTTCTGTTCGCTGTATTTTTTGTGCAAGCGTGTTGTGTTTTAGAAGAATAAAAGCTGTGGACTTGCTGAAGCTGTGAATTTGCTTGTTTTCTGTTCGTTCTGAGCTTAATTGAGCTGGTTTTGTTAGGTCTGATGGTGATCATGGATACAGTTTTTTACCAAACTTGGATAGGCTTTGTATTCTGCGATTTAGTATTGGAGAGGGGTTTTATGAGAATATAGTAGTGAAGAATTAGATGGTATTGAAGCAAAAAACCTCTTGTTCTGACTTTGACAGTTGGTTCTCATCACCGATTTCTGATTATGCTTCAGTATTTTGGTTTAATGTGCTTGTCATTGTATTTTGACTTCTTTGCTTAGATTGGTAGGTTCCTGCAATACAACAGTTATGTGAATATGCTACAATTCTTTATTTTAGGAGGTTTTTGGTTTTACCATCAATACTCGCCTGCTGCTATCCTGGAGCTTATAAATGTTAAAGATAGTTATGTATAAGGAATGATTTCCTCATATTGTTTTGTTCATAATATTTTAATGGGTGAGTGCGAGATGCATGTTTTTGTGGTTGTTCCCATTTTTATATAGGTCTTGTGAATTGGTTGTATCGATTGCTTTGTGCTTGGGGCATGGTTTCATGGCATGGTGCTTATGGATATCTTGTTTAGTAATTATTTTCTAGTCATATTCCTTTATCAGTAAGTTCAATGTTTGCCTGACCCTCGTTCATTTGTAGAGTAAAAGTGGCTTCTGATGGAAAAGATGGGTTACAACTTAATGATAGAGACATCAATGGCTCACATCCTGAATCGAAGCTGGAATTATTTGGTTTTGACTCACTTGTCAATATTTTGGGCCTTAAAAGGTATGGCGTGAAAGATAAATTTTTCGTTCATATTTTCATGAAAGATTTGAGGAATCATTTGTGACTCTTTCTAATAATAACGTGGTATGAGGATTGTCTATCTTCTTTCTGATTTGTGTTCTTTTGTTTGTTTTAGTCATAGACTTAGTCTGAATTCTTTTGTTGATTGTGTTCATTTCTTAGCATGGCAAGTGACCAGCAGCAGGCGCCCTCTAGTCCTAGAGATGGAGAAGATGCACCTATTCATGTTGAGCGTCCTAAGGTACCAGTGCATATTGGTACTAGTTGTGTTCCTTCTGAATATTTGGTTCTCTCTTAATACTTTTGGTGATAAGGCCCAGGTTTATTAAGGTTGTGCTCATGCTTTTCATTATAGCATCTCATACTGTACTTTGCCACTGTTTATTGCAAGATGATGCAACAGCTCCAAACTATATTAAGTGTTATAGGAAGCTGGACTATTGATGAAAAAGTTCCCAAAAACGTAAATTATACTTATAGCTTGAGAGAAGAATTTATAATTTTAGATTAGTGTCCTCTGTAGGTTGATTGCCTCTCCTTATCTAAAATCAGATTTTTGGGTTAGGTGGATGCCAAACGGAAATGTTCATTTGTCCCGGTTTACTTAGTTTTATGAATGTGTCATATCCTTTTGAACTAGAATAAAGTTTTGGTTTTCCTAATGACTCAGAATTCCAAATTGTCCCTTTGTGTTCTCCCCTTATAGCTAGGCAATCAGAGTGAACTGAAAGTTTATGCTGTTACCAAGAATTCAAAGTTTAATACACATTTTGGTAATGAAAATAGAATGCACGTCTTGTAGAAACTAGTACTCTACTACTTTTTTTTTTTATCAATGTCCTCTGAAGCATATAAGTTGTTAACAGGGAAACAATGTCAAAATGGGGACTATGATGGGTGTGTTTGTGCCCTGTCTTCAAAATATTTTGGGAATTATCTACTACATCAGATTTTCATGGTAAGACAATTTCTCAATTTCTGTGCTGAATAGTCTGAGTCTGAATACTCTTTTGAGTACGTGTATGTATAATCATATGAAATTTGCTATGATAAATCTTTTCTTATTTGTAGTTTGTTCGTTTTATTCTAAGGAGATACTTACAGGGTTTGGCATGGAGTTGAATTTATGTTGAACGACTCCAGTTCACAAAATACCATAAGAATTTTTAATTGTATACTCCCTCCACCCACTTTAGGAGTCCTGGTTGACCATTTTAGTCCGTCCCACATTAGGAGTCCCGGTTAGAATATTCCATAAATGGTAATAGGCCCCACATTCCACTAACCTTATTTCACTCACATTTTATTATAAAACTAATATATAAAAATGGAACCCATATTCCACTATCCTTTTTCACCAACTTTCATTTACATTTCTTAAAATCCGTGCCTAACTCAAATGGGACTCCTAAAGTGGGACGGAGGGAGTATAACATTACTATATAGACCTGTCAGGATTAGGGCTGTGTGGACAATCCAATCTCTATATTGGTTTGTTCTTAACCAGTAATACAAGCCCGCACACCATTTATTGTAGTTCTGTTCTTTATATTATTATCTACGAACTATATTCTGATTTACCTGTGTAACTTTAGGATTGTGGGTATGGCTGGGATTGGTCAGTCATTATTGCTGGTTGCCTTCTGTGGTTCATGTACTTTTCTCACGACTATATCTTTGAGCGCAATCGCTACTAATGGTGCAATGAAGGTATTGCATTTACATATGAAGTTTATTGGTAAAATTGCTTTCTCGTAGATAGATGCATTTAGTGATTACCCAATACATGAACTTTGATACAGTTCACTTTGGTAAGTCGATCGACTCTTACAGCATTGTTGAACTATATATTGTTATTCAGGGAGGGGGGCCTTATTATCTTATTGGCCGTGCCTTGGGTCCAGAGGTTGGAGTGAGCATTGGTTTATGCTTTTTCCTTGGAAATGCAGTAGCAGGTGCACTGTGAGTATACTGAAGCTATACTTGTGGGTTTGCCTGCTCTTTTCATATTTCATAGTTGACACAATTAACAACTGTGCCTCTTGACTTTTTATGCTTAAATATGTTCTTTTGACACAGTTATGTCTTAGGAGCTGTGGAGACCTTCCTTAATGCTATACCTGCAGCAGGGATATTTAGAGGTAAATCCCCTCCAGTAATCTTGTAAAATGTTTATAGGTTCCTTTATTTTTTGTTTAACCTTCTAAATATGTGGTTCCCTTTTGTTGCAACTTGCTCCAAAGTTATTGTTATCAATTCAAATCCTGATTATGCTACCTACTGGCTATCAGGAAAAGGGAGAGTATAATTATAATTGCAGTATTACTAGTCTCCTTCATGTGCAATTAGAAATGTTGTTAAGTGGTTTCTTACTTTCCAACAGATGAATCTATTATGTCTAGCGTATTTTTGATGGCCTGCAGTAATGTTGCATTTTTATTTCTCATTCTTCCATTTCTTAGCTATAAGCCTGTTTATCTGTTTTAAACACTGAAATGAAGCATGGGATTGATAATTCAATCTATTCTCTCAAGATCCCTTATACTCATTGAGGTTCATCTAGATTATGATTTATGAAGGGTGCTGGCAAGTTAATTTTAAATGAATGGAAACATCTTACTGATAAAACCATGTGTTTGATAGAAATGTTTCCTTGAGCTAGTGTCAACCTTATGATTTTATGCTGAAACTCTGTTTATGGTTTTTGTAGATACACCTACTCTTATGGTGGTAAATGGCACAGATGTCACGCAAACTGTTGCTGTTACAAGCCCAAATTTACACGATTTGCAAGTCTATGGGGTGGTTGTGACAATCATCCTATGTTTCATAGTATTTGGTGGAGTCAAAATAATCAACCGAGTCGCACCAGCCTTTCTTGTACCAGTTGTTTTCTCATTGTTCTGCATATTTATTGGGATATTTTTGGCGAGAAAAGATGATCCGACTGGTGAGTTTCTATGCTCATGTTATTTGTATGTTTCATTAATTATTATTTTTCTCTTGGGGAGGGAGGCACAATTACGGGTTTCGGTATTGTCCTGGCTGTATTTTTTCCTCTTTGATGACTTAATGTGTCCCCGTGCGTTAAACAGAGGGAATCACTGGCTTGAGTTTGAAATCTTTCAGAGATAATTGGGGTTCAGCCTATCAGACAACTAACCATGCTGGAGTCCCAGATCCTAATGGGAAAATATACTGGGATTTCAAGTGAGGATTCTAAAAGAACTCTTTTTTTATTTCTCCAGTCTCCACTTGCACTTCTTTTGTCTTGTTCAGGGACTGAATGGTCAGTCTTTCCAAATAAGTATGGTGCTTCTTTCTAGCCTATTTCTGTTGTGTCATGAGCAACATTCTTAATTAACAGATAGTTTTATCCAAAATGCTAACTTTGATAACAATTTCTCCTTTTGCCATGTAGATCTAGTTTTCATATAGTATTTGATTTCTAGAAAATACTCTTGCTATAAGTAATTCAGAGGTCATCAATTTGGCAAGATAGTGGTTCACTGTCCTTTTAAGTGTGCTTCCACATTGCATTACGTGTGAGGCTTGCTAAATGTGACTAGATGCTTTCTCTGCACAATCAGATGAGATTATGAGAACACCTGAGCACTTTGAGTTCTAAAATATATGCTTGGACATACATATGTTTTGCATCATGGGAAATTTCTGTAATGCCTTTCTGAAGCTGGTTGTTGATATCCTACTCCTACTACAGAAATGGGGGTGACCTATATATTGGACTTCATAACTGTCTGTAATGATATTATAGTTGAATATGAGTGTGTGCTAGTGATGCTTGGATTGTTGAAGATGGACGTAGGGAACCATCCGATTTGTATTCTAACTGCTACCTTTTCTATTATTTGTCAGCGCACTGGTAGGCCTCTTTTTCCCTGCTGTAACGGGGATTATGGCAGGTTCAAATCGGTCTGCCTCACTTAAGGACACTCAGCGCTCAATTCCTGTTGGGACCTTAGCTGCAACTGTTTCGACTTCAGTTCTATATCTGATTACTGTTCTATTTTTTGGAGCTCTGGCAACCAGGGATAAGCTTCTGACAGACAGGTACTAGTATGTAAATTCTGGTTAGTTATTGCTAGATGCTTTGCTGCTTGTCATTTCTTGCCTAGATTTTGTAGCTATTATATGTTCTACCTGTTTTTGACTATGTTTATGTGATTCCTTATTCTTAGGTCATTCTGGGGATCAACATCCCTATACCTTTCATTGTATTATCACTGTGGGATAGCTATATCCTCTTGTTCAGCATATTAAATGATGTATCTTGTGTTTCACATTTTACTCTTTGTGGGGTTTTGAATTCTGGTAAAGTATTGTTGCTTGCAAATGAACTATCATGTTTAATGAATGATCAAGGATTCCAGTGAGTGAGTGATAATCATATACATATTCATGATAATGAGGGTAAATGTCTTCTGCTTGAGCTTTACTGAGCCTGTTTTCAGGTTACTTACAGCGACTGTTGCTTGGCCTATCCCTGGAATCACATATCTTGGCATTATTCTATCAACCTTAGGTGCTGCTCTACAGAGCTTGACCGGTGCTCCCCGGCTTCTTGCAGCAATAGCTAATGATGATATTCTACCTGTCCTTAATTACTTCAAAGTGGCAGATGGAAATGAACCTCACGCCGCTACCCTGTTTACAGCCTTGATCTGTATCGGATGTGTAATCATTGGCAATCTGGACCTTATTACCCCAACTATCACAATGTTCTACCTCCTGTGCTACGGGGGCGTAAATTTGTCCTGCTTTCTTTTGGATCTTTTAGATGCTCCCAGCTGGCGTCCCCGATGGAAGTTTCACCACTGGAGTCTCTCTCTTTTCGGGGCTGTCATATGTATAGGTTAGTTTCCATGCCATACTACATAGAATTTGGTCTTTTGTGCAATTATATTACTGAAATACTCCATAAGTTATGTTTCAGCTCTTTGCACAACATAAATATTCATGTATTCTAACTTAAATTTTGTACTGCAGTTATCATGTTTTTGATTTCTTGGACATTCACAGTGATCTCTTTAGCCTTAGCAACACTCATATATTACTATGTAAGCATCAAAGGAAAAGCAGGCGACTGGGGTGATGGTTTTAAGAGTGCATACTTTCAGCTCGCTCTCCGTAGCCTACGATCTTTAGGAGGTTTGTTTGCGTTTTCCCTTATAATCACTCATTTCATATCTTTGATAACACTATATAAAATCCTTTGCTCATTCATCAGACTTTCAAATGCAGCAAATCAGGTGCATCCCAAGAACTGGTACCCTATCCCCCTCATATTCTGCCGGCCATGGGGAAAGTTGCCGGAGAATGTGCCGTGCCATCCGAAACTTGCAGATTTTGCCAATTGTATGAAGAAGAAAGGCAGGGGAATGTCCATGTTCGTCTCTATCCTTGACGGTGACTATCAAGAATGTGCCGAGGATGCAAAGGTTGCCTGCAGGGCCCTTAGTACCTACATAGAATACAAAAGATGTGAAGGAGTTGCAGAGATAGTCGTTGCGCCTAGCATGTCCGAAGGGTTTCGCGGAATTGTCCAGACTATGGGTCTCGGCAATCTAAAGCCCAACATCATAGTGATGCGGTACCCTGAGATTTGGCGCCGGGAAAATCTGACTGAAATACCGGCCACTTTCGTGGGGATTATAAACGATTGCATTGTGGCGAACAAGGCTGTTGTCATTGTCAAGGGTCTCGACGAGTGGCCTAATGAGTACCAAAGACAGTACGGGACCATCGATCTGTACTGGATTGTACGAGACGGTGGTCTGATGCTGCTTCTCTCCCAGCTCCTCCTCACGAAGGAAAGCTTTGAGAGCTGCAAGATTCAGGTTTTCTGCATCGCGGAGGAGGATTCAGATGCAGAGGAACTCAAGGCCGACGTCAAGAAGTTCCTCTACGACCTTCGCATGCAAGCGGAGGTGATTGTCATCTCGATGAAGTCGTGGGATCCCCAAGCGGAGCAGCAGCAGGACGAATCAGTTGAGGCATTCGCCTCCTCTCAGGAGAGAATCGGTGCTTATCTCAGCGAAATGAAGGAGAGAGCTCGGAAAGAAGGTGCTCCGCTGATGGCTGACGGGAAGCAGGTCGTCGTCAACGAGCAGCAAGTGGAGAAGTTCCTGTACACCACTCTGAAGCTGAACTCGACAATACTCCGGTACTCGAGGATGGCTGCGGTGGTGCTCGTCAGTCTCCCTCCGCCGCCACTGAACCACCCTGCATATTTTTACATGGAGTATATGGATCTGTTGGTTGAGAATGTGCCCAGGCTTTTGATAGTGCGAGGATATCGTAGAGATGTTGTGACTTTGTTTACATAGTTTTCCATTTTTCTTTTTTCACTTTACATTTAAACTCATTTTTATCCCTTAATGAAAAGGAAAAAAATAGAAAGATATATTCTGCGATATGTTATTTTGATTCACTATCATCTCTTTGTATTCGAACTAGAGCTGTGGCTAAAGCGAAATTTTGTTGATATATTATTGTACTAATATTTATACTTAACAATTTTATGGCCAGAGTTTTTTAATTCCAGTAAGCTAAACACGTAGGTTGAGAGATGCGATCAATTGCTAATTAGCAATTCAAAATTAATAAGAACTAGATTAGGAGATATAAGTGGTTGATGGATTAAATTTTAAATTTAAATAATTATTAAATAAAATTAAAGGGTATTAATGTCAATTCTCTCTTATCAAAATTATTCCAAAACTTTAAATTTATGTAGCTCTCGATTTAAATTATTTTTTTTTTGCAAAAAATATAATTTTATAAGGATTCTAAAGATATCTCAATTACATATGTTCCGACCACGTTCGGATGATAAAATTTGATCCGTCCCATAGTAGATGTCACACTTAGGAGATGGCACGAGATTTTAGAAGATGTTATTTTGTGTGTTAAGTGGTGAGAAAAATTATAATTTTATAATTGATGTGAGAGGAAACTTTTTTCAAAAGAGGAAATGTGACATCTTTTGTGGGACAAACTAAAGTGTGACATCTATTATGGGACGGAGGGAGTACTAATTTTGTTTCAGTGTTTGTATATGTTGATAAACATATTTTTTTTATCAACGAATACATTAAAAAGTTTCAATATATGCATGTAAAATCTCATTAAAGCGATGCTGATATTTTCGTGTGCTTGTGTTGATATTTGTAATGCACTATGTTGATATAACAAAAAAATATGAAAATTATGATATGATAATAGAATGATCTTTTGTTGATATATTGTGACTATTAATTGAAATTCGTAGAGTTTGATCTCATCCACTTATTTTAAAATTTAATGATATAGATTTGATCTTAATTTTGGATTACGACGTGTATAAAAGGAACCGGTCGGTTGATATACAATAATTTTGTTTCATTGTTTAAATGTGAATATATTGAAAATTGTTTTTCTTTTTCGATTTCATAGCATTTAATTTTTTTTTTTAGTATTTAGAGCATCCACATCCGTGCTCTTAGCTAAGAGCATGGAAGTGGGCCCAGACCCACTTTTACTCCTTGTCCTTAGCTATGAGCACAACACCCACATCCATGCTCTTAGCTAAGGACAAGCTCAAGAGTCCCACCATTCTATTATTCAATTTAAATAAAAACATTTCCACAATATTAAAATGCATTAAAAATACCCAAAATACTATTACAAATTACAAAAAAATTAAAAATTACACAATTAAAATCCTAAAAATTAAAAATTACACAATTAAAATCAATAAAATTAAAAAGACGCACTACTCGTTGCCGAATTTCGCCCAAATGTGATTGATTAGATCTTTTTGTAGCTCAGTGTGGGCTCTTGTATCGCGCATTATGTGTCTTCTTTCGATCCTCTCGTTCACCGTCGTATGCACACCTCGGCGTGGGGGAGACCTCGCGGTTGAGCTTCCGGCTTCATCCTCGTCGTAAAAGTTAGCCGCCATCGGTCCTTCGTCAGCTATAATCATGTTGTGCAAGATAATACACGTGTACATGATGTCGGCGATATTCTTATCATACCAAAGCCGAGAAGGGGACTTCACAATGTTGAATCGGCCTTGAAGGACACCAAAAGCTCTTTCGGCGTCTTTCCGAGCAGACTCTTGACGCTACACAAAAAGAATCCGTCTTTGCTCTTGTGGATTGCTGAACGACTTCACGAAAGTCGACCACCTTGGGTAGATACCATCGGCGAGATAGTAACTCATGTGGTATGCATTTCCGTTGACGATAAAGTCGATCGCTGGTGCTACACCATTCAAAACATCATCGAAGAGTGGTGAAGAATATAGCACGTTCAAGTCGTTGTTGGATCCGACAACACCGGAATATGCATGCCAAATCCATAGGCGGTAGTCGGCGACCGCTTCAAGAATAAGCGTTGGGCCGCCACCTTTGTGGCAGCTTAAGTGTTGCCCCTTCCAAGCAGTCGGACAATTCTTCCACTTTCAATGCATACAGTCAATGCTGCCTAGCATACCGGAAAAACCGTGGATTGTTTCGTGAAGACGAAGCAACCGTTGACAATCGTCGGTGGTGGGTGCCCGAAGGAATTCCTCGCCGAAAGCAGAACGAACGCCGTCGCAAAGATTCTTGAGGCATAGGATTCCAGTTGACTCACCGACATGCAAATACTCGTCGAAGAGGTCAGCCGTTTGCACAGTAGCAAGTTGTCGGATGGCACAAGTACACTTTTGCAACGCCGTGAGACTTTGCCGACCGGTTGCGTCTGCACCTTCTTGAAAGTATTCAACGCGGGTGGACAATGTGTTGACAATACGCATAAACAACCGTTTTGACATGCGAAAACGGCGCCGAAAGTAATCTTCTGGATACCGCGGCTGGTCGGAAAAATAGTCGGCAACGAGCCTTTCATGGGCTCCCTCTCGATCACGAGGGATGTAGCGACATTTTGATCTAGTTGGTTGAGGAGGAGGGGCGGGGGTATTGGCGGCGACATAGGCTTCATAGGCGGCACGATATTGTTCATAATATTTCTTGTTCTTCGCGCTCCGCTTCCGCAATGAGATTGGTGAAATCCATTTTTGAATTTTTTAGAGAGAGTTTGGGTGATAGAGGAAGATGTAGATGATTTAGTATGAAAAAGTATGAATGAGAGATAATTTGATGTGAAAAGCGGATGATGAATTTGTGTATTTATAGATGATTTTGGGATTAAAAAAAATCACAAAAATCACAAAAATCCAAAAAAAAGTCCATAAACGGCTCTATTTTTTGGGAATCCAAAAATATTTTTTTTAATTTTTTAGTATTATTTTGAATTATTTATGAAATTTTTTTTTTTTTAAAGAAAATTCGAATTTGCCAACTGCTATGCCGTTGGCCAATAAGAAGACTCCACGTAGGGCTACTCAGCGGCACGAACGTGCTCTTAACTAAGAGCAGCGCCGTGCCGCTGGCACGGACGGACAGCTCGCAGCGGCGAACAGACGTCACCGCTGCGGATGCTCAAGAGGGAAGCTTTAACCGACTCCATAATCCTCTCACAGCCACCCGAAATAGACGTTTCGCATTAATCTCAGCCCTTGATTTCAAACAAACAGATCTGAGACTGTTGGTTGCTTTCAAAAACAAGTTTAGTGGAGAGAGAAATTAATTATTCGAGATTTACTTGTTTGGATACGTTAAATCGATTAATCGTTTCTTTAAACTTCGATTTTCAGTTCTTCGCGGATGTGATTCCTCTTTTCTAGGGTTTCCGATTCTTAATTCTTTTCTTCTTTGTTTTCTTTGGGGGATTACTCGACTTCTGCCGGAGATTTAATATTTCGATCGAGATTCTAGTTTCTGATTTCTTTTTTTTGTCTTTAGCTCTTCTTCATTTCACTAGTAATTTTGTGAGAAAAAGCGGAGCCGATCTCGTCTGAAATGAACGAGAAAGGAACAATGATGAACCAGCAGCAGCTGATGAACATGAATCAAACTATGTTGAATGCAAGTCAAATGAATCCTCAGGTAACCAAATTTATCCACAATAAGCCCTTGGCAAATTTTCCAGTAATTTATAAACAAGCTGATTCGACTAATTTTCGTCCTCAGATGGCTCCGATGAATCGGAGCTACGGAATGTGGGGGCCACAGCAGCAATTTCAAAACCCTAATTTGAGCTCCGACGCCATAAAACCTCCGCGTGCTGCCTTCAATAAGTCGTTAGGTCCTAGGAGCAATTGGAAGGGCAAAAGGGTAAATAAACCGAGGATGGAGCAGCAGCGGCAGCAGCAATCTTTGATTAGCTCAGGTGGAATCGGTGGTAGTGGTGGCGGGAATTTAAATTTTAGGAACTATAACCCTCCGACATTGAATGAGCTGCAGCATCAGAATCGGGTGAGGGCGAGGATAACTTTCCCGAAAAAGAAGTTCAACAATCATATGAGTATGAATGTGGGTGGTGATGGTGGTGGTGGGAGGTCTGCCCCATTTGCTCCTAGGAATACCACTTCCTTTCTGATTAGAGCGAAGAAAAGTGGTGGGATAGCACCGGTGGTTTCTCCATTTCCGGTGACCCCATCTGTGTTGCCGACCCCAATCCTATCCCCTTCCACCGAGGTTTTGGGGAACATGGCAAAGGAAGAGTGGGGGGTGGATGGTTATGGCTCGATGAAGGGGTTGATCAGGCTGAGATCTCTCGGGCATGAAGACGAGGAGGAAGATGAGAGCGACTCGAGTGAGAGCGACGTGGAGGAGCATGTTGAGGTGGAGAGGAGGTTGGATCAAGATTTGAGTAGGTTTGAGATGATCTATGATCCAAATAGCGGCAGTGCTGGTGGGATAGAGTATCGCAATGTTTTGGAGAATCGGGTTGATGATCAGGACACTCACATTGCACAGCTTGAAGAAGAGAACTTGAATCTCAAGGAGAGGCTGTTCTTGATGGAGGGGGAGTTGGGTGATCTGAGGAGGAGGTTGATGTTGCTAGAGAGGCGAGGGGGGCGAGTAGACGAGGAGGTTGTTGAGAATGAGTCTGGAAATGAGGGAGCGAGCAATGCGCATTCAACAGGGGAGAATGATGAACAGGATGGGTGTGAGGTTGGGGAAGGCGTTGAAGGTCGCGTTGGTGGTGGATTTGAAGCAGTAGTAGAAACTAGAGAGGTAAGTTGTGTGGAAGGGAGTTTGCAAAGTGGTGATGATGGTAATGTTAATGATTCTATTGTAGTAGATGATAAAGCTGGTGCTGAAGGTGAGACAGCAGAAAGTGTTGATGATCAATCTTCTTCTAAACTTGTGGTTGAAGCAGATATTTGTATGTTGGAGAAAAAAGGAGAAACTTGATTGTTAGGAGAGAGAGATGGTGGTTTGTTGGCATGAATGAATGTAATTTGGTTTTGTTAGAGAGTTTGAGTGTGTAAGGTTTATAATGAAAGTTTCCCAAATAATTTCAGTCAAATTATTAACAGAGAACAACACAGCGGCGGCACTTTCAAATTGAAGAGATGACAGCAGATCCCTTGATGCACAAAATTTCTCAAACGATAAAAAAGTAGTACTACTTGTGAATGTAGTTACATATGTCTCTGTACCCAATTTCCATTCATTGTTTTTTTTTCTTTTTCTTTCATTTTTTTCTTTTTAAATCTAATTTTGTTTGTGACTATATTGGTACTAGTTGATTTATTCAAAGTTAAATTACTAGAATATAATTTTAGGGTTTAACTAGGCCTGAAAATTTAATCCGCGGGTTTCGGGTATTCCCGACCCAGTCCCAATACCCGACGGGTTTTGGGTACCCGAAACCCGAAATTATGGGTTCGGGTACGGGTTTGGTTAGTTAATGTTATTATTTTTCGGGTTTAGGGTACCCGAAATCCGTATTAGGGTATCCAAATAATACCCGATTAAACCCGATTAATTATGCATTTGTGATAAATATTTTTATTTAGTATAGGGCCTATGGCCCATAGGTAAATCTAGGGCAACTTTATTTAATCACATGTAGATTTATAAATTTTTCGTGTGCTTCACTTTTTCAAGTTTCCTTCACGCCATTGATGCTGCTCTCTTTTGGCCGTTTGCTCTCTTCTTTACATTCGTGTACGGTCCATGTTGCATTATCTATGTTCTTACTTGTTATCTTTTGAAAATATATAATTAATTAGTTATGCTTTCTCCATTTTATTTACATGTTCATTTAATGTCTTAAAAAATTATTTTAATTTCTTTTATGTTTCAATTTATACCAAAAAAAAATTAATTTTAAAATTAAGTAGTGTCTATTTGTCTAATGTCCATTTATATAATATAGAATTATAGTCAATAAATAGTATAAATATTGTGTGATTTTAATAATTTATATTCTCACCACAATTTAATTTATTATAAAAGAATAAATTTTAAGTATAATAATTCCGGGTTTATGGCTACCCGAATAGTTGCGTTCGGTACCCGCATCGGGTATTAGAGTACCCGAATTCACATACGGGTCGGGTATTGGGTATGATATTTTTGAGATTTCGGGTTCGGGTACCCGATTTACACCTCTAGGTTTAACACATGTGATTTTTGAAAGAAAAAATACTTATGTGATTTTTATTTTAATCATTTATTTTAAATTTAGAATTATCATGTTTCAAATAAATATATTAAAAAATAATAAAAGAAATATAATATATTAAAAAATAATAAAAGAAATATAGTACTCGAGACTTTTTCCTTTTTAATATGTAGTACTCCCCCGTCCACCATTAGGAGTCTCATTCATGGTCGACACTTGTATATATTAGTTTTAAATGAAATGTGAATGAAATGAGTTATTGGAATGTGGAACCCTATTATCATTTATGGTAAAAGTGAACCGGGACTCCTATTCGCGAACAGATTAAAATGAAAAAAAGGAATTCCTATTTGCGGACGGAGGGAGTACTTTCTAATTTTTGATTCATTCTCCATTAACAATACGTCTACTCATTTTCCAATAACAATACTTACTTTTTCTTTCAATCTTTTTTCTATTTTATCAATTTTGCATTAAAATGAGTGTCCAATCAGAAAGTGTATATTCTCGTGGAAGGTACGAATAAAACTATGGATCATCAATAATATAGGAATGACTGGATTTTAGGGGTTGGATTGTTCATATTTGTAGCCAGATTTAGGATCCACTACAAAATTCCATTCAACTTTTTGTCAAAAACAAACTCTTTTTCCAATTGGTCATGGCGGCCTATGCAGCCTTGGTGTCTCTTATGAATCTCATAGATGATATCGAGAATCATCCATGGCCTCCAATTTGTATCGACAAAAATCAAGTTGAATCTCTCACTCAATTCTTTACCTTCTTGCAGGAATTTCTTCAACACTATGCATCCCCTCTGGACGATGAAGATGAAGCAGATCCACTAGAAATGCGAATAATGGAAGCAGCTTATGCAGCTGAAGATATTATCGAATCCTATATTGTTCACCTCGTTCAACTCTGTACACCCGCAGTAGAAAATGATCAAGCCACCTATGATTCTAGTGAAGAAGTGAGTTGTGTCAACTTGTATCAAGATCTACATCAAACGATTGAAGAAATGGATTTGATCAAGAAAGCAGCGATGGAGATCAATACGCGGAATCCTATCTCTGCATCCTCTGTTTCTTCAACGTCATCTTCTTCAAGTGGCAGTAGCATCATGGTGTGCTCGGAAGATCTCTTAAATGGGATCATGGAAAAGCTCGTTGGCGGCCGGCCCACTCGCCATGGTAAGACCACTCTTGCCAAAGCTGTCTATTCAAAACCACTTATTAAAGAATATTTTGATATTCGTGTTTGGGCTACAATTTCTCCACGTTACAACATAACAAAAATTCTTAGGGAACTTCTTTCGCGGAAGGGGGAAGAAAGTGGAATGAGTGAAGATGAACTAGGATTAGAGCTGTATCAATATTTATACGGTAGAAGGTTTCTAATTGTGTTGGATGATATGTGGAGTAGTGATGCGTGGGATATGATTCAACGTTTCTTTCCTGACAATGAGAATGGTAGTCGGATATTTGTGACCAATTGAGTTCTCAACTCAACAAGGATTATAACCTTCAAATGGAGTTTCTAGATGAGTTTCAAGGCTGGGAGCTCTTCTCCAAGACTGTGTTTGGAGAGGAAAGTTGTCCACTCGAACTGGTGGAAATTGGAAAGGAAATTGTTGCAAATTGCAGAGGACTTCCTTTGTCAATTGTTCTTGTGGGAGGTCTTTTGAGAAAAATGGAGCCGACTCAGGGAAGTTGGGGATCAATAAGGAAGAACTTAGCTTTGGTAGTGAATTTGGAGAATGATAAACATTGCTTGAGATTGTTGAAATTGAGCTATAACCATTTGCCTGTCTATTTAAAGCCATGTTTTTTATACATGGGAGTGTTTGAAGAAGACAATGTAATTCGTGTCTCTAAACTTATCAGGTTATGGGTTTCGGAAGGATTTATAAAACCAGTCACTGGCAAGAGCTTGGAAACAGTTGCAAAAGGATTCTTGAAGGATTTGGTTGATAGAAATCTCATTCAAATTGATAAGTTGGGGTCTACGGGAAATATAAAGTGGTGCAGAATCCATGATTTGATGAGAGACTTGTGCTTAAGAGAAAGTTCGAAATATGGGTTTTATGACGTGATAGGACAAGAAGGTGTAAATAGGCAACGCCGTGTTGTTATACTCAGGAACAGTTCAAAGCAGATGGCCATTGATTCACTGCAATCTATGTCATATAATGCTCGTTCGATTATCTGTGAACAAGGTGAAGTCTTGTGGTGCCGGAATTTTAGATTGCTGAAGAGATTAAATGTGTTAACTCGAAGCAGCGTGGATGCCCTTGTGTTTGAATGTGTTAACTTGCGGCACCTTGATATTCATGCAGTTCGTAGCTTCCCCTCTTTACACTCTTCCGTTAATCGCTTCTGGAATCTGCATACGTTCATTGTTTATTGTTGGGATGAGTGGAATGCGCCTGTTGCAATTTGGAAAATGCCTCAGTTAAGGCATGTTAAGTTGCTCTATGGAGATGGTTTCTGGCTCGCGGATCCTCCAAGCGACGAGCAAGTTCATGTCATGGAAAATCTGCACACGCTCAAGGGAGTAAAGAATTTCAAGTGTGATGAAGAGGTGGTTAAGAGAATCCCGAACATGAGGAAACTTCGAATAAAGTATTATGGCAGAGAACAAATCGATTATGGTCTTAGCAATATGGAATGTCTGTGTATACTGGAATCCCTTAACATCTACTGTGATTATGAATTTCGAGGGGTTGCTTCTCTCTGTAAGCTTACCTTACCACAGTCCCTCAAGAGTTTTGAGTCTTTGGATGGAAAGTGAGTTCGAATGGGAGTACTTGTTGGAAAACATCGGTTCCTTACCCCGTCTTGAGAAGCTCAAATTGTACCAAGGATGCTTCAGAGAAGGCAAGTGGGAAATAGCTGAAGGCCAGTTCTTGTCACTCAAGTACTTAGAACTGAGTTGTGGTGCTTTGGAGCATTGGACGACGCAAGAGAGCTCCATTTTTCCGCGGCTTGAGCAACTTCTTCTTAATAGCTCGGAAAAGTTGGAGGAGATCCCTTTTCAAATTGGAAACATACCCACACTGCAAAAAATTAAGTTATACTACTGCAACCAATCTGTGGTGCTGTCAGCAAAAAACATAGTTGATGAACAAGTTGAGTTCCAAGGTGAACAACTTTCCTTTCGTGTGGAGGTTTTGGTCACGAGGGCCGACGAAGAACTGCAGAGCTTGGCAGGTCCGAACTTTAAAGTTTATAGTCAAAAAGATCTCGATTTGGAATCGGGATATAAATAGAAATTCAAGTTTTTGTATGTGAAGAACATTCTTTTTTGTAGATATAAAGTTTAGAGTTTAAAATGCAGATATACTATTTTTGTAGTGAATAAAAAGATCGGAATTCAATCGATTTAGAACCTAGATAATGTAGAATTTTCAATTGCAACGAAATTGCCAAGTTACTGAACAAAAATGACCAATTTCCATAAACAGAACATTCAAAAGAGACAAAAAGTAGGACTAAGAATCAACAATTAACTGCTACATCCTCTCTACTCCATTTCCAGATTTGGACATATTCACTGCCACATTCCATGCTGCTCACACTCTCTTCCCCTCTCCTAAATATCGCGATCTGGGACGCAAACCCGGGCTCCACATCAGCAGCTCCCCCAACGCCACTGAACTCAACAGAGTAGTTGTGCTTCGCGGCCAGCTCAGACGCCCAGTGCTGAAACTGGGCTCTGGTCCATTCGAATTTGTGATCATGATTTCGGAATTTGGTGGCCTGCGCCTGGTTCTTTTCATCCAGATCATCTTCTTGGCCGTGCGGCGTGCATCCCTGGAGGATCACATTGTACTCGTAGTTTGGGGTGGAGACGATGAGGATCTTGGGGGTGAACAAGCTCAGCACTACATTGCCAAATAAGCATGCTTCTTCTTCCTCCATATGTTCAATCACCTGTATACAATGCATCACACTTTACAACGTTAACCAAACCAAAAAGACGTGAATCGCATAGTTCAGAAGAGAGAAACAAGTTACCTCCAAGCAAGTTGCAATGTCGAATCCATGTAGCTGAGGGTCAAATTCTGTGATGTTTCCGTAATACAGAGCTGCAGATTTCATCTCGCTAGTCGGCTCATTGGGATCTAATAAACTGTTTAACTTTGAGTGAACCAACTGCAATGATGGAATGTCATTCGTCAAAAGAAGAAGAGAGAGACGCATGTAAAACCTAAAGTAAGTGTGAAATGTCACCTTTGCTGCTTTTGCAAGACCTCGATGTGAAAGATCAACACCAGCAATTTTCTCCAGTGATGTGGGATAAGACAGCAAGGAATCCAATAAACTTCCAGAACCACAACCAAAATCAACCTGCAATTGTAGCGGATATTAAGTGTCAAGCCCCTAAACATCACCTACATGGAAACATTTTGCTGAAGTGCAGTTTATACCAAAGAAACTGCAGAAGATTGTCTAATTTGGCATACAGCAAATTCAACACGCTGCTTGGACAGAGGGGGGCTAAACAGGGCTTGCTCCATTCGATCTTCTAATGGTTCAGTCACCTGCAATAAAGTAACACAGTACTCCAATTTGCAGCTTCCTGCCACAATTTCATTAATCTCAGATGCAAAACATGAACACAGACGTGAAATGTCTTAATGCCTTGAACTACAACGTACTTGGAGACAATAATGATAGAGTTTTCGCAGAATCCCCAGATGCAGCCAAAATCAACTCACTGAGAGGCAACGCCACTGTAAAATATGCTGACTGGCCAACAGCCATCTTTTCCACAGCTGCTTCCAAATGAGGCAAGACAGCTTGATTACCGACTTCAAACTCAAACTCTTCGCAGCTTTCAATATATTCTTTAGTGCCATCTCCTTCTCCTAACAATGAGACTGTGTAGCTTATGCATGCTAAACAGCCATTACCTGGAGTTACGCCCGAATTTTGACCCTCTACATTATTAAGAGTTGTATCGGAAGCTTGAGTTATGGTGGTTCCAGATCTGTGCACAGAGTGGCATAGCGAGAATCCCTTAAAGAAGTTTTGAGTAAACTGAATATCAAACTTTTTTGCTAATAAGCCCAACTCCTCCGCAGACAAGTCTGGTTTTTCAAAATATAAGTCCAGCCAGCGTAGGACTTTCAAAGCTACACTTTGCACAGCATCCGTCTGCTTCCGGTAAGATTCTTGTGGTGAGCACTCTAAAAGAAGTTCTTGATTTTTGGAATATATCTTTATATTACAACTAATAGCTCCAGTTGGTGCAGCAGCAATGCCCAATTCACTTTTTTCCTTCTCGCTCAACTCTGTTGCTTTCAACTTTTTGCGGGATCCAGGTAAATTTACTGATGAATCCAGCATGCTACTTTGAGTAGAGAAGACAGGTTCCGAAAGATGGTGAGAGCGGCAAAATGCACAAAGTATGTCTCTGGGAAATGAACCTCTCCAATTGCTTTTCGTTGTGAATGCTAAAGGCAACTGAGCAGCAAGTATTGCATCTCTAGATACCTTGTATGGTCCACTCGGTATCTTACTGACAAAATTTCTAGGCAAAAAGGAAAAAGAAAACTAAATTAAACACAAAAAAATTCCAAGGTGCAATAAAAGGAATTGTACAGCATGAAAATAAAACAAATAATATTGAGAAAAAAATGAAGAATAGTGATGTGTATCACTACTTCTTTACCTATAATATGAGCACAGTGAAATGGCTTCATGTGAAAGATCGGTGGACTTCCATGTGTAACCTATAGAAGCCAGAATTGCATCACCGTGTATCTCTTGGCCAGCAAAATAAGTTGCCCTTATGTTTAGAGATCCTTCAACATGGCTAGCTTGTTTGGTTTGAGGCTCTGACAAGTTTTCAAAGAGACGTTTTGGAGTGGAGGAATATATTCTCATTTCAGATGAAGCTTTACCGATCGTTCTGCAAAGCAATACAATAGATGATATTTGCTGAGAATAAAGCAAGAATTTCTCAATTTTGTTGATCATAAATTTTGCACTTTCATATGTCAGGCGTATTTCACAAGAGATAATGAATTCTACTTCCGGTCCAGATTCCTTCTAATTCATTATTGTTATTTTATGAAGACTAAGATCTGACATCAAAAAGGCATTAGTAATATCTTACCTGGATATTATAATATCCGAAGCCCCTGGCAAACTTAGTGCACGGGCAATAACATCAAGGTAATAACCAGTTGCAGAAATGTTAAGTTTCAAAGGTTCAACAGCTTTCTCACATGAAACTGGAATAAGTATCACATCAAGTGGAATGCTTTCCAACAGGCTCACTTCATGGTTTATTGAAGATATAATCTCTGGTGAATATAAATTTATCCTCTGTACCGAAAGCTGATCATCAGATACGATGACTAAATCAGACAGTTTAGCTGCTGCCCGTGAAACTAGAGACATCACCAGCAGCGAATTCATCTCAGCAGCAGGATTTATGAATTTGCATATGCTAGTAGTCTTTGCATCATAGACTGCGATTACTGAAACTGGAACGAAACCATTGAAATGACCATCTCTTCTCAAAGCTGCTCTGAAGTGATTACTGAGTGGATTGGGAAATGAAAGAAACTTCATAGTTCCCAAAGACATGAGAAATAAAGTGGCAAAAGATGAAAATGAAAGAAAATAATTTAGTAAAATTATTCGTGAAGTAAAATACATAGCTCTAAATAACAATGAGAAAAAGTATTCTGCACAGTTCCCAGCACATTTCACTGAAAGCTTGATATAGCTACTGGCCCCAAAAACAATTTTACAGGGAAATTATTACTTTCAAACTGCATTACCACAACGTACCTCATTTGCAAAGAGGAAAGCAACACGACCAGCTAAATCATCCCAAGCTTCCTGCTTGGTGGGATTATATTCCTTCTGACGGAGGCCTAGCTGCAGGACAAAATTTATATTGACAAGAGTAATGAGAGCTTTTACTGTGGATTGCAGGGTAAGATGATTTAATACAAGTACAACAAAAATGGAAATTGCAAGACTGAATAATAATAATAAATCTATAAAGAGATCATCAAGAATATTACTCGGTCTATTGCTAAAGAGTCAGAATAAGAATCTTTTTCTATTTGTTAAGATGAGTTCGTCTCAGTAAAACCAAACTGCTCAATTGCATTATGATTTACCATAAAAAGATAAAGAAGTAAATACTAGTTCCACTATGCAAGTGATCAAAGTAAGATTCTAGATTAGTTTATCCAGAGCCAACTCCTTGTTGACTAAATAAGCATGAGGTTATAAATTACTACTTATATTCACCACGTATTCAAGAAACAATTATATAAATAGACAGTTTACGAAAAGAAGACAAGATACCTTTTCTATGGCCTTCTCAGCAGCTGATTGTTCAGCTTCCTTTTTCCTTTTAAATGTATCAGAGACAACAGTAGTTTCCGGAAGATGCAGAGTGCAACGGTAAAGACATGGTGGCGCCTTCTGTGTGATGACGAGCCCGGGACATCCATTTTCTGGTGTAACTTGAACTTCTTCAACCTGGTAGGAGGCCTTGTCACCATACTTTTGGTGTATGATCGCCTTAGGTGACAATGATGACATCTTCGAAGGATTAGCTTGGGGTTTTCCTGCTTCTATCATTTTCCCAACAGCAGATAAAAATTGATACAACCTATATAACAACAGGTGGAGTAGTGTGAGAAGAAAAAAAAGATCACTCAAAGAAACAAAAATGTCATTGCTTATACACTCAACACTTAACTTTGGCAGAAACTCAGAGACAAGTTCCATGTAAGAAAAGCATCGCATGCCTTTAGCAAAAAACACGAGTAAAATTATCTTATTTTATTGTCTCGACCTCCCATATCTTCAGGCAGAATGCCAGCTTATGAAGAAGAGCCGATGTTCCATTAAAGAACCAAAACAAAACTTAATTCCGCAGAGAACTAAGACGTGAAATTACATTGAAAAACCATCCCCACACGTTCCACGCCAAATTACATTCTTCTACCAATACTATCCCTATCAGAAACTAACACAATAACATTAATTTAACACTATTAATCAGACATTCAATCATCCTTCAAAATCAACATCAACACATCAAAATTCCATAATGCAAATCAAACAAAATATCCCCACAACTTGCTAGTATACGATCAAAATCAGGGCTAACCAAAAATGAAAATACTTAATCAGCGGTAAAAAGCACTGCACCTAATCTACTTTTCTCTTCCTCTTTTTCTGCCGAGATTAACAATAGAACCGATTAAATTTCAAATAAAACACGCCATTTCCACTCAATCCAGAAAATCACAGCAACTAACGACGATTAGCATCGAATATCAGTACATTAGGTTGAAATTCCTAGTTCAGAACACGAAGATTCCCCCCAAAAGAGCTATTTTTGCCCTATTTTCACCTCCAAAAAAAGCTCACGATCAAACCATAAAACAGTGTGTCAATCAATAAAACATCAACAATGCTCACTCATTCAAGCTTCTATGTTTACCTGCGTCGTTTCGCTTGCTTCACCAGCTGTGCTAAAGTAAATAAGAGACTCAGGTATGTTTTTGTGTGTGTGAGAGAGAGAGAGAGAGAGAGAATAAAGGTGAAAATTCTGTGATTTGCCGGAAATGTGTGGGTTTTGGGTTTATGACTGATTTTCTCACAACCAGTTTCCGTTTCTTCAATCCTTGACTCACTGTTGACTTTACTTTTTATATCATTTTCTATTCTTTTTTGTATTTATCGTAAACTTAATTTAATTTTTAAAATAAATTACTAAAATAGTCTAGAGACGGTTGGATTCTTGCATTTATGGTACCTAAATAATTAAATTATGGAAATATTCTATAGACAATTCTTATATTTATGGTACCTAATTTATTTTATTAGTAAGAATATTTCATCGATATAGCACGTAATCACATTTGAATTTATTTATGCATTATTTTTATTTTTTTTTGTCTTAGGGATTTGGCTAGCACACACCAACATCAATTTTATCTTTTTTACTCTTTAACAAGTACTCCCTTCATCCGGTTGAAATGAAACGTTTTTCTTTTTCTTCTTTCAATTATTTTCATTCTATCTTCTCGTGCATTTATTTTCTACCAATTATTTTGTTTATTATGAATAAATTTAGGAAAGATTGAGATCTCTCTTAAAGCAATAAATATATCAGTTTCTACTGAAATTATTATAGTAAGTGTTGAATCGGCTGACAGCAGTTGCTAGTGCAAATTGGAGAAGAGCACAGACGTGGATAGTCTTATATCAATGGAGTTGACATTGTCCTATATGATCTTTCGTATTTATACAATTCTGAAATTTTATTTTATAAAATGCATCACTTTGTTTATGAATTTATATGTAGCATTTCTTGAGCGGAGTGTTATATTGTTAACTCATAACTTAATTACTAACTACAACTAAATAATAGCCAAATGATAATCAAATTAAGGGCTTAGATCATTAATCCCTAAATGTCAATACGATCAACGAAAAACGTCAATAAGGCTACATGATTAATTCCAAAAAATATCAATAGGGGTATTAATGTCAATTAACTACATGTTTAGTTATAACTAACTTTTAAAATAAATCCCAAAACTTTAAATTCATATAACATATATCAAATTAAAGATAATTTCATAAGGATTCCAACGATATCCTACATGCATATGTTCCGACGTTAAAATTTGAAAAAAAATTCAAAATTTTTTAATTTTTCGTACAAGCAAAAATGTCGACATACTATATAAAATATGTCAATATAATACATGTTGAATGTCAATATAAGCAATGGGTTAACATTCTTAAAGCATTGTATTGACATTCTCAAAGCATTGTGTTGATATTTTTGAAACACTATATTGACATTTTCATCCAAAACCCTAATTTTGAGTTTTTTTTTATTAATAAAAACGAAAATTACACGTGGCAAATTGTAGACCACACGTTTTCTAAAATCCGATGGCCTTAAATTAGTTATTGTTAACAATTAAATGATGAGTTAGCAATTGATCATTCCCCCATTTTTTGATATCATAATTTGGTATGTAATATTTCTCTGTGTTATCATTTATCAATAGTATAAAATATGGCTAGATGTGTCTATCTTGAAGGAATATCCTTTCTTTTATGGGTGCATGGGGCATTATTCTTTTATGCTAAAGTCATTATGATCAGTAGAAGTTTTACAGATATGATGTTGAGGTTTGCACTATATTTTGAAACTCTAATTTTACCAAATTAGAAGAAGAAGAAGAAAGATAGTACTCCAGATTGTCAGTGTCTCACTTTCTTAATTTGCTTGTATATTTGACATGCTGCATTTCTCACAAAGATTTCCTATCACATTTCCCCAAAAAATTATTGTCAACAAATATCACAACTAAGGAAGTAAGTTGATCCAAGCATGAAGAATTACAAAGAATTAAAAACCAGAACTAGATTGATGAAAGATCCTCATACACAGTCTTGATGCCTGGCCTCTCAGAAACAGACTTTATACACCTCAATGCTATACTAACAACCTCCTTCACCCCTTTCTCCACTGCAGGGTTGCCACTCGTCTCCGGTCCCAACGCAGCCTCGATGCACTCTGCTCCCCGGCCTTGGCCCACCCTCAGCCGAACCCAGTCCGTCAAGTCGACCCCTCCATCCTCGCCCGAGACCACATCGCCCGCACTTTTACCAGTGAGCAGCTCCAGCAAGATCACCCCAAAGGCATACACATCCGACTTGAACGTGGGGACGGGCTTCTTTGATGCTGCCAGCTCCGGTGCTCTGTACCCTAGCACACCGGCATCAAGAATCTGCTCCAGGGTGCCTGACTGAGTCATCAGACGGTGCAGGCAGTAGTCAGCAACGCGCGCATTTAGATCAGGCCCGTCTAGGAGGATGTTGCTGGCCTTGAGGTTCCCATGTGGGATGGCGCGGTCAAAATGGAGGTAGTTGAGGCCGCGTGCAACATCAACAGCTATTTTCAGCCTCTGAGTCCAGCTCAACGGGGCGCCTTTTCTCCCCGGCCGATCTGCCAATCAGAAAACTAGTTAGGAAGACAAATGTATGCCACTTTTTCATTCAAAGACAGAAAATGTAGCATTTCTAGCAACCAAAAACAGGTCATTCCTAACAACTCAAAACAGTGCAAGAGCAAGTATTAACACAAAGCAATCTTGATTTGTTTCACAATGAGACATGAACACTTGATTGAATGTTACATGGTATGCTTATTTGAGGTACTTCAGCAATGAGTATTGATCAGCACAACAATTTGTAAAAACGGTAAGCAATTAGGGGTTTATCGATTGGCAGTACCGTATAGGAAGCTTGCAAGATTGCCAGGAGATATGTAGTCGGAGAGGATGAGCTTCTCGTGCTGCGTTGGACCCCAGTAGTAGCCTCTCAAACCAACCACATTTGGATGTCTGATATTGGCAAATTTCTTAGTTTCTCTAGCAAATTCTTTTCTCTGCTTTGCAACTCCTTCTCTCAGCCATTTCACAGTCAGCAAAAGCCCGTTATCAAGACTCGCCTTGTAGGAAGTCCCGTGGCTGCTCCTCCCCAGGACTTCAGCCGGGGCCCTTGACAGCTCCTCGGACGTGAATGAAACTGTGTCGTCTAGAAAGGTCAGCTCACCACCCAATCTCTCAGGAGACTTTACATCCAATCTTGGAATGTTTTCTGCAGAGAATGAATCACCAGATTCGGGTGACCAAGATAAGTTGCTGTTCTTCGAGGGGGAGAAGCTGGTAGCTGCTGCTGTTTTCTCGTCTGGGCTAACTTTGTCGGAAACTGATCCCTTTTGCGGTGTTATGACATCCTCTGCTGAGACAACCAAGCCACTAGTACGGTCCGTTCCACCAAAGCCAGAAAAGCTCGGAGAGTACAAACCACTAGAGTCTTTGTTCCTCACATGTGGCGAACGCCTTCTTGATGTGCGTTTGTGAAGAATGAAAACAGCGAGAAGGATCAGGATGATCAGAGAAACAACACAAGCAGATATGATTGTAATCTTGATAGCCATACTCAAATGGTTCCTGCTTCCATTTCCTGAAGTAGTAGCATTACTGGAACCAGGTGGATTAGGGAACAGCAGTTGAGAATTCCCCGGGTAAAACGAAGATTGAGGGAACCTCCTCAGATTTTCTGGGACGACGCCAGAGAGATCATTGTACGAGACGTTGAGGCTTTGGAGATTACTAGATAGATTACTAGGAAGTGGACCAGTTAAATGATTTTCAGAAAGATCCAATGAGTTTAGGCCAGTGAGGTTACAAATTGAAGCAGGCAGTGAGCCACTGAGATTGTTTCGTCCGAGATTGAGCACTTTGAGTCCAGAAAACAATCCAAAACCCTCGGGGAAGTGACCATCGAGGTGGTTACTCGAGAGGTCAAGAACTTGAAGACTCGATCCGCCAGAGGAAGGCAAAAGATCAATACCACCAGAAAGCTTATTACTATGCAGGTGAAGTTCTGCAAGAGTTGGTGATGTTAAAAGAGTGGTTAAAAGAGGTCCATCCAACTGATTGAAGCTGAGATCAAGTATCACGAGTTTATGAAACGACGTGATAGCTTCTGGAAGAGAGCCGTTTAAAGAATTGTGTGACAGATTCAGGTGATGCAGACGCAAGAATTGAGCAGTCACCTCCGGTATGGTCCCTCCCAGTCGGTTTTGGCTTAGATCAACGACTTCCACGTTTCCCCATTTCAGCATCCTATTCAAGTCTCCCTCCAAAAGGTTATTCGAGAGATCAACAACAGCACAGCTTCCAGTCGAGAGTGGAAGTTCCCCAGAAAGCACATTCGAGGAAACATTAAGGATTTGCAACGTAGTTGATGTAATAACACTAAGTGATCCTGTGAATTAAAATGCACATACATCAACATCATCACAAGAAACACTCATTTAAGTAGGCTTCATTGATGAAGATCTGAATAAATGAAATGAAAGATAGGTTTTGATGTGAATACCTGAGAGGTTGTTGCAGCTCAGGTCCAACTCTGTCAGCACCAACGAGTCGCCTTTTAAAAGCCCGTTAGGGAACGAACCAGTAAACATATTACTACCAAGTTTAAGCACTTGAAGATCATACACGAAGCTGAAGCCCGGCAGCTCCCCGGAGAGCTGATTGTAGCTCAAATCCAAGACCTTCAAGCTTCCAAAAGCCTCAGGGACGCCACCACCAACGTTTGATCCAGTGAACCGGTTGTGGCTGAGGTTCAGGTGCTTCATGGATGGAGAGACGCCTCGTAGAAACTTCTCCTGATCTTTAGCTGAACTCACAAGCAAATTGCCACTAAAATCAACATAACTAGCCGTGGTGAGTAGCAAAAGCTCTGGAGAAAGTTCACCATCAAGCATATTTGCATGGAAATCGATCACATCAAGTTCACTCATCATCTCAAACCCTTTTGGTATGCCTTTCACGAAGGCGTTCAATGAAAGATTGAGATAAACTAAGCCCTCCAGCCTTGCTAGAGACAACGGTAGTGGCCCGGATAGGGAGTTGTTGCTCAAGTCCAACGATCGGAGAGAGGTGAGTCCAGCAATCGTATCAGGAATCGAGCCAGAGAAATTGTTTCCAGCGAGCGAGAGGTTCTGTAGCCGGGGTAGTTTTCCTATCTCTAATGGCAATGAGGAGTAAAACAGATTGCTAGAAACATCTAAATGCAAGAGTTTCTTGAAACTGCTGATATTCTCAGGCAACTTCCCAGAGATTGAATTGTTTGAAATTGAAAGCTTTTCAAGCTTTGTGAGATTTGCTAACACACTCAACTCCACATCTCCAGACAAGCCAAGATTGTCAAGAACAATGCTTGTGACATCACCACTACTACCACAGATTACCCCATTCCAAGATGGACACCCCTTCACATTCTTATTGGACTCATTGGTCCAAGAACCAAGCACGTAACCTGTCGGATCACGACTGATTCCTTTCTTGAATTCGAGCAACGCTAGAGAGTCCCGAGACGGGAGCTGCCCTAATACCGCAGTGAAACTAAAGCAAACTAAAGCCAGCCTAACTATACTCATCCTAAATCAATAATGTCACCACATAGCAACAAGTACAGCAAAATTCAATGAAAAATGCAACTTCTTAAACAGAATTCAAGAGCAATAAAAGTGCAGCAATGTCAAGAAAACACACCCAACACTATATATATTCAGAGATTTAGCAAAGATTTGAACTTTCTACTTCATAAAAGCTTCAAAAAGGATACTAGTGCAAGTGGAGTAGTAAGTAGAGCAAATTTCCTACTTTTGCCACAAAATGGCCTTCAAACCTACACTGCAAATTAAAGACAATGAAAGCAATGGACCCATAAAAGCCCTTGGATCAAAAGCATGATTATGAGGGGAAAGAAAGATTCTAATAGCACCACAAAAACCTCACAACCCTTTCTCTCTCTCAACTTGAAAGAAAATGAAATCCTTAATTATGGCGTTGGTACCATTGTTTAGAATTACTGATTGTTGAGTGATTAGCTTTATTACCAAACATGGAAAGGGAGCATTTAAACATGTTAAGGTGATACAGAAACACAAGAAAAGATCATGCAGGCTGCAGCTAGGCAAGTACATTGACAGAGGGGAATCTTGTCATGAATCTTTGTTTTTTATGTCTGAAATTTTGTGGAGGGAAAAAAGGAATGTATATTTACCCGCCAAAAAAGAAGTGAAAATCATGTCATGGAATTATAAATCACTTAAAAATCGAAACTTTAATTTTGATGAAGACAGCAGTAATCACCCTAGCTAGTCTGCTGATTCCCCCATCTATGGGGAATCGTGAGACCCCCACACCACATTTAGTATTCGAGCTGTATCATCTTATCGGATTTTATACTCCCTTCCTTTTTAATTTTGATTTCTTATGAATTTTTAGTTTATAGCTTCATAAGCATTCCATAATTATAATACTTTTTAAGCATACATAAATATTAAGGTGCATTGAGATAAATAATGTTTTTTCCTCACAATTTAGTTTTTAAAATAGGGATGATTGGCATATAAATTAAATATATATCATTCTGGGTTGTTCATAACCATGGAAACTGGAATATATGATTCATAACTTTAGAAACTGGAATATAAAATCATAATTTTGCAATTTTCGGCAATTGTCCCAGAATCAAAATTGACGTAGCTGAAAACCACATTGTTAGGAATAAATTAATATCTTTTTAATTTACATTTAAATAGGGTGATGTCATTTTATCTAAAAATAAATGATGCTATGTTGTCACATCATATTTTCTTTGACAGGTATGGGACAATTGCGAAAATTAAAGAGTCAATATTTCAATTTGAAAAGTTATGGAACAGATTAGAAATTAATAAAAACAAATATTTGGGATTTAATTGGCAATTATGATGACATTTGGTTTCTCATATTTCTTTGGTGCGAAGTGTTCATAGTTAGTTCGTGTAGAGCGACAATAGCATAGCAACATCAGTATTTAATTATACATCGTGCCATCATATTGAGCTCATAAATAAATGAACATTTGTTTTTTTTATTTTAGATCGACATTAAAACATGTCGATTTGAGCTAATTATAATAGTACTACTAATTATAATAATTTATTTATACAGAACTCGGTTTTGCAACAATGAACTCACCATGCAGGTAATAACAAAATGAAAAATATCTTAAGCTATAATCATGTTACTCAATCTTTGCAAGTTCATTTATTCTTGATTTGCCTTGAATGTCCTTCATTCCATCTTTGAAAACACAAAAATTAATGTGGGACACATTAATTAATTTAATAAAGACTAAGAAAACACACACACAAAGCAGTACTAAACATACAACCATACAAGAGGTGAAGTTGGTGAGAGTTTTAATGAGAAGATATGAAGATGTGGGCTCAATCATCACAATGAACGGCCAATGGTCCCACAATATAAGCTTAGGGTACAACCATAATCAATGTACAAAGATATAACAATTTAATCACCATGTGCACATGAGATGGCGTGGTCCAATTTTATTCCTAGGGATGCAAATTTGGCATCATTCCATTTTCACAGCCCAATTATTCCAACATATACCAAAACTTTCACTTTTACTGCAAGGGGAAAATGTCACACTAAGCATACCCAAAACATACAGAGCGATTTAAGAAAATATAGAGATGATTATATCAATTTGGGATCAAGAAGCAAAACTAGTACAACACAGTATTTCTAATCAAGATCAAGAAATTTGTACTATACTCATGAGCCAGATATAAGTTACAATAACAGTATCCGATTTCTCAACCTGGTAATGAAAAATGGGACGGTGATGCAATAGAAAAATCTCACTTCTTCCCACCGCCAGAGACGTTGAACTTGAAGAAAATAATGTCCCCGTCCTGGACAATGTATGTCTTCCCTTCCTGCCGGTACTTCCCAGAGGCCTGTGCAGGAGATATCATCAAGTGTCCGATAATAGGGAAATGGTAATAAAAGGAGTGGCCATTGACATCGGCCACTGAATTAAATACTCTACCTTCACTGCTGATTCACTTCCAAGTTCCTTTAGATCTTCAAATTTCATAACCTAAGATACAAGACAGGAAGGATGAGCAAAGAGGTTCCTAAGTCGAGAAAATGATTTATTTCACAAAAGCTCCTTAAATATTTAACAACTAATTGATGATTGCAAACAATCGAGTCAAACAAAAAATTAAAGCCAATTGAGAAGATGTAGTGAAGAATATGACACGTGTTTAGAAAAATCAGAAGTAGTGCCCTTAGATAATCAGTTCCAGAATCCATCAAGAGTTTGCCCATTGAAGACGGTACAAAGAGCATTTTTTATAATAGGAAAATAAATTATTTAAAAAACGCCAGAAAATAATAAGAAAGTCAACAAAACTGTGTATCAACCTAAACATAGAACATAATCATCACTGAAATAAAAGAAACAAACAACAGCTCCTCATGATTGGGGAAAAGTACCTCAGCGCATATGAAGCCTCTTTCAAAATCAGTATGAATTGCTCCTGCAGCTTGCGGCGCTTTAGTTTGTCGACGAATTTGCCAACACTTCACCTGTAAGAGAGCAAGTTGGACGCATAGCCAATAAATATTGTCAGAAGCTGAAGAATGATGAATGAAATGCAATATCTGAAGAGCTGCCTAAGTGCATTACAGAGGCAAATACGGCTAAACTGCACAAACTTCAACTTCTATTGGAGTATATAATTTGAAATATGGATAAGATAAATAGAGTTTTTTTTACATCACCCCAAAATCTGAGAGAAGCCTAGGCTTTGATTATTCACTCCAAAGTCACGACATAAACTAAATAAAGCTAATAAACAACAGGGTATACAAGAACAATGTTATTTTCTAGTTGCTATAAATCATTCAGAAAAATGTACAGTTACAATTATGGGAGTGAAAAAAAAAGTGGGTTGTAAAGTACCTCGTCTGGTCCTGCAGTGAAAAAGTATATAAGATTAATGGCTGCGAATCCAGTCTTAATGATCTTTGGAAGAGCACTGTAACATACGAAATTCAATACGAACCAATTAAATTACTAAAACAACACTACAGTATCTAGTCTAGAAGTTAATTACGGATTATTCAAACTTAAGCATAACTTCTTAAATAAAGAATGTATTAAATATTCTAGCAGTTAAGGAAATGCCCATCACAGAAGGAATTCTTTTATTACATAAGAAACTACATTTGGTTACAGGGATCTGAATATCAATGGAGTTGAATTTTCAAAAATATTTACAGCATATATTTGAGATAAATCATTATTGCACCTACCTTTGGACCTTGTTTTCCTCACAATATTTAGCAGCTTCATCTGGGGATATATCAGCAAGATTCCTCTCAAGAGCACAGCTGAAAGGGATCATGATTTCACCACCATGCTCTTGCACCCTACATGATCAAATGAAACTCATCAAAGGCACGATGTAAAAAGCAGGGCGTAACTGGAGATGATCATGTGTGGGTGAGCAGGAAAAAAAAGGTATACATATACCAATGAGTTTATGTGAAGTTTCGAGGACATCAAAGAATTAGGGAATTGTAAACGGATGAAACGTACCAAGCATGGATCTTTGGGAGAAACTTGTTCTTTTTTCTTTGATAGTCTTTCTCACTCATGTTCACCTGTACGAAGTAACAATTGTAAGAATGAACAATGCTGGAGCTTACTCTAACGGAAAAGAGACATCTCCACAGACCTCTGTTCCAGTTCATCTTGTTCTTATATTTCATTAGGTATTAAACAGATTTCATTAACTTAAATAGATGTTACTTCTCATGAAGACAATTTAAAACTAATAAATCAAAGAAGCATCTTTCTTCAGTCTTCATTCACTAAAATGCAATAAGGTTTCCACTGAAAAGCAGAAGCTTAGCTACCAAAGTAAGTCTGAGGCTCAATAAACTGAAATTAATAATGTAGTCAAGCTGAGAGATTATTATATAAAGTCAAAGCAATAAACACCTTCATATTGGATTCATTTACTCACCAAGTAAACAACAGGCTTTGCAGTGAGCAACTGAAAAGTATTCAGTATCTCAACTTCAACAGCTTTCCATTCCACCAGGCGGACATCTTTTCCCTCATCCAAAGTTGCCTTGATCTAGTGAACCCAAAAATTCAAGATTTAGTACTACACCCTTACTGATGGTGATACTAAATTTCAACTATAGTCATAGTGTCATACAATAATAATTATCATTGCTCAATCACTATAATGGTTAGCTTTGCATGAGGAATAATCACATCAGTTCAGTATTTATTTGCTCTTAAATGCTGACAGTCTTAGTTGGGCATCAAGAATAGTTTTATTTCATTTTTAGTGGGCAAATCATCATTATTGTATTACTATTCGCTTTTATTTGTCAAATTAGTACAAACCCGCAGGCACAACTCGTGCTCAATTTTTAGTTGCTTGTCATTGCTCCTCTTCATGCTCTTCTCAAGATCTTCAATTCGCCTCTCCATGAACTCAATATCCTACCATAACATAAAAACATTATTGTTCAAACCAGTAAAACCCGTTAAACATTGAATGAAAAGTTCTTGCATAGTCTTAAGTCTCTTAACATCTACAAGCTTAAGCTTCAACATATTTCACTAACTGGTAAGAGAGTGGATAACAGTTTAGGTATCTAGAACCAAAATAAATAAACCGTGATAGTAGTAGTGGAACCAAACCTACCTTCAGACGTAGTTCTGCAGATATTGTCTCAAGATCCCTCACAGGATCCACCAAGTCATCAACATGGATAATATCAGGATCCTCGAATGCCCCTAAAAGGTGAAACTCCATTAAGAAATTACATTCAAATAAAATGACAAAAAAAACTTCATGCAAAAACAGCGTCCTTTTTCACGATATAAGTAAGATGCTATAAATGCCATGTACCATGCAGAGGCTTAAAACTAGCTAAATGCCATGATCAAGCTCCACATATAGGAAATCATGAAATAAATAAAAATTAAAAATATACTCCTAATATTCAAAATCACCCCCATGCATGTAAAGGGAAAATCTATAAGTAATAAGGTATCATATGGCATGTAAAATTCACAGATAAAGAAACAGCGCATGCTTCTCAAACTGTGGAAAATCAATACTATCAGTCTTGCATCACATTCAAAAGCTATTTGACAAATGAAAGATCCAAAGATATCAGCTTACGTAATACATGAAAAATTCCATCAACGGCACGGATATGCGATAAGAAATTGTTCCCAAGCCCTTGTCCTTCATGAGCACCACGAACAAGTCCAGCGATATCATGAATTTCTAGGAAAGCTGATACCTACATCACAAAGATTAAAACTACCATTAATGAAACAAGAAGATACAGAATCCTACCCAACACTGCTAGAGAACCATTATGTATAAAGAACCTCGCTCTTCGGCTTGAAGAGTTGACATAGCCAGTCAAATCTCTCATCAGGAATATTCACTCGAGCCTCATTGGGCTCAATGGTACAGAAAGGAAAGTTTTCAGCCGGTATAGACAGCTTAGTCAGGGTATTGAATAGGGTCGATTTCCCTACATTTGGCAACCCAACCTGAAAATATGTTCCAGTTAATAAATTACAAAATGCATTAAACTCTCCAAACGTTGCTACACTAGAAATGAATAGAGTTGAACGATTTAATTCTTCATTACTGAATATCAGGATTATCTCAAAAACTAAGATGTTTTAGAACTATGCAGCACCGATTCACCAATCATACAATTTAAGCTTTTTCCCATTAATTCGAACCTCACCATACCGAATTAAGTGAGCACAAAATTCATCCTTAAAAAACATTTCCGTAACCAAACTATTCAATTAGAATCAACTGCATGAATATTCCTAGATTATCCGCTATCACTCTAATTTGATAAGATGAGCAGCTTCATCATTTAAAAATCAACCAATAGTTCAAACCGGTTTAAAAAGAGGGACGCTTACAATTCCAATCTTCAAGTGAGAAGAAAAACGTCCAAGAATAGGCCTCTCAGCTGGGGCTTCCTTCGATTTAGCTGCTTTCGGAGGCATTTCCGGCAATTTCTAAACCTTAACTCCTGTTCGAGAAATTGCTGGATCAAAATGAGATGAATGACAGTAGAGATTTCAGTGGAGAAGTGCTCTAGGGTTTTTCAATTCAGAAATTGCCAAAAAAAAAAATACGTATTTTGGATCAGTGCAACCCAATTCAGCCCATAAAAAGGCCCAATTATTTTATCAAAAAAAAACCAAACAAATTTTGTTGTTATAAACCCATAGTCGATTACCCTAAAATAATTCTGACAGTAAAAATCTTAAACAAATGTTGTTGTAGTTAAATAAACAAAAGCTTAAATGTAAAAGATTTAAACACTGAAATATCAAATATGAGAATTGAGGTGTGTATTCTTTGATATTTAATCATATTTACGTATTATATAAATAAAGGATTCTAGAGAATCAACGGATTTGGTTTATTATAATATGGAGTGTATTGTTTGGAAATGAGAAAGATTAAAAAGCAAAAAGTAATGATGCAATAACTTGACAAAAGCTATAAATTGGATCGGTCTCAATTAAGCATTGACAGTTGAACTTGCGTTTACAATAATTGGGTGAAATAAGGTAAATATGCACGAGCACCAAATTCATGGAAAAGGAATGAATGAACGAATAAGTGAGTCTTGCTTAAATTAATTGAACTAAACGAACATATGATTTACATTTAACATATCATTTACATTAAGTTGTTGAGAAATGACTAAGACTAGAGGCAAGCTAGAAAATTGTTTGGCCTCATGCGCTGCCAAAAAAGGCTCTTGCCTTATCTACCTAGTAAACTTCTGGTTCAACTACCCGGTTGCTGTACACTGTAGGAGCTCGGATCATCTGTCTCTACAGGAAGAGATCTGCACTCGTTCGGAAAAAATAACTCACGTTAAAATCAGCATCCAATAGTATAAACTAAAAATTTGGAATATGCAGCCTTCTTTAATCAAGTTGTCAAATTGAAAGTGGGATCAAACAAACAGAACCATATACTTGATTCTGGTAATGTGAATGCTATTAACAGTGCAATGAGCATGTTTTTTTGTTTAAATCACTATAGAAATTGCCTTTAGGTTAAATGCCCTTCTTACCTTGCCATGGAGCATATCATGACATTCTAGTAGATTCTCCACTTAATTCTCTCTTGACCAGCTCGAGAATCTCAATGACCTGCACTAAGCCATAACGAATTATACTGGAAGTAGATTTGAGATAGGAAGCAGTAGTCATTTATATGACACAAGGCAACTAGGTGAGGAATCCTTCATAGCCAGTAATTTTTTCCAATGATCTTTTCGAGAAGTTATACAAGATGCACATGAACAAATGAGAGAGAGTTATATATGGCAAAAGCAAAATGATTTTTTTAACCTACCCCAGGGTAATGTTTTAAAACTGGAGAATAATGATCAAGCGCAATATAGATTTTTTCAAGCAATCTCAACAAAGTATCCACCTCATCTCCCAAGAGATCAACCTGAAACAGAGAAGTGTATTTAATAAGTCAGATAATCAGAAGCCTAAAGGGATTTCCCAAATTCAATAAGCACGGGACAGATTCCAATAATGGTACAGCAGAATGCTGGACATCTTAGCATAAAGCAAAAATTAGCATAACCATAATATGTGATTTTGGCATCCCAAAGTAAAACATTATTGTACGTAGTTACCTCAGACTCAGCCATTTTGAGATCAGTATTTCCCCTTTCTAGTTTCTGTTTGTACAGCAGCTCAGATCTTCTAAGTTCATTAGCCATCTCAGTAATAGCTTTCAAGTGAGAATTGGCATCTTCCAGCCTGGCATTTGCATATTAGAGCGCAAATCATTATGCAATAAAAGGAATAAAACAGTGACCTTGCTTCACACGAGAAATTCATATCCAAAATACTGAATAAAATCAAAAAACTTATGACATGCCAAAAACAGCATATTGATATCTAGTAAATAATGAAAAATTATACAAGCAATATACCACAAAACCATCTCCCTGAGATCTAAAGGGAAATTAGAACAAGAAAAAGATGTACAAAAAGAGCATACTCTCAAGTACACTGAAACTCAAGAGAGATTGAAATCATACTGAAACATAAGGTTGCATGAAGTACCTTGAATTAGTGCTTTTTATTGCCCCTGATACTCTCCATTCAAATTCAGAAGAGAGTTTTGAGAATCTGTTGGCAGCCCATTCCATTTCCTTTTTTATTGTAAGCTCCCTAGCTTCACTTAATGATAACTTATCATGCAATTCTTGGATATGTGTAAATGTTGCGGTTCTCTCTATTTCAGCTTTGGTTAACACTGCTTCTGTTTGAGAAAGCTTTTGATCAAGCTTACTTATTTCTGATTTACATACTTCAATCTGATCTAACGCTTCTAGATGTTTGAGCCGTAATGATTCCAAGTTTCTATTGCTCTCAGTAACCAACATCTGTTGCCGACTAGCATCTTCTCTAACAGTAATAAGGTCTGTTAAAGCAAGCTCAAACTGCTCCCTCTCTTTTGACAATGCCAATGACAAATCCATTGCTAACTTCTCTTTATCTTCCTTTGCAAGTCTCAAATCTTGTATCTCCTGCTTTAATTTCTCCTTCTCCTCAACCTCCAGCAATAACTCATTTTCCTTTTCAAGAGATTTTCTCTCCAAACAAGCTACTTTTTCTTCATTGATAAGAACTTTCTGATTCAAGTTGTCCAGTTGTTGCCTTAAATCCCTGATAATCTCTGTGAATAGCAATGCATTAAACCCTTGCATTAACAATGTTTCAATATCTGAATCTTCAATTCCATGTTTGCTTGCAGTTTCAACAGGAATAGCAGCTTCCCTGAGAATGATATCACGAGTTATCAACAACTCCATGTCCAAATATTCAGACCTGCACCTGGTCTGTGCAATCTGCTCCCTGAGAACAGATTTATATATTTCTTCACTGAGTGAAGCTTTTATACATGATTCTTTCAAAGCAGACCGGAGGCTTTCCACAAGCCTTAGAAGGTTTTGCTCAGCCAAAGAATGCTGCAAGATTTCTGAAGCCACACTAGAAACCTGCTCTTTTAGACTCTTCACCTCATTTCCCTTGTCAATGAGACAACCTCTCAAGTGACGATTTTCAGATAGAAGACTCTCTAGTCTATGCTTCATATTTTCCCTACTCTGAAGACTTTTGGTCAATGCAGGAAATTGTTCATTTTCTGAGAGGAAGCTCTCCAATTTTGAACTAACTTGAGCAATCTTTTTCCTTAGTGCATCAAATTCTTCATATTTCATGTTTGCCACGAAAGACCCCTTCATTTTGAGGTATTCCCGTTTCAAACTGAAATAACTATCAGTCATCTGGTGTAGATCTGACTCATGATCTCTCTTAATTTTAGTAATACTGTTAGTAAAATAAGTCACCAATTCTTCTTTAGACATGTGTTTAAACAGCTGAAAATCATAGCTCTCTGCAACATGGACATTTGGTTCATCCACTGTCCCATTTTCTCCATAAAGTGAGGTTGGCCGAGTCACGTGGTTGCCGAAAGCTTTAGGGTGCAAATTGTCCAAATCATTAGATCCATGAGAAACTAACTCTGCTTCAGGCACGGAGAGTGACTTCTGAATTGCTTCCAACTTAGTCCCTAAAGAAGCTAAATCATTGAACTTTTCAAGCCAATCCATGTTTTTTATTTCACAAAGTTGAAATTCTTGTTTCAACATGTTCTCCTCAAACTCCTTTGAAGAACTCGTAAACATTGTTTGTGTAGCTACATTCTGAACTTTTGCTAATAACTTATCACCCTGCTGAGATTCACAAAATGAGATATCGGAGCAGAACAATAGATCATCCACCTTTTTGCATACAGTATCAAACGTTGTATTTAGGCATTGCAGCGTCTTATTGACATCAACCCAGCTACCCGAATGCTTCTCATCCAATATTCCACCCAAGCCAACCAACTCAGTACCCGAACTGGTCTTCTTGGCCAAATTAGATCTTGTAGCACACTCAATATCTTTTTCAGCCTTCTTGAACTGCTCTCTCGCCAAATTCCTTAAACTATTCAATTCCTCCCTCACACTTTCACGGTTCAGGCAGACACAAGCTGAACAAGAGGATTTCCCAATATCATATTCTTTATGACCCATTGGCAACCTTACATCCTCATATTTACCAAGATCCACCTCATAAGACTGCAATCGCTCCTTCAAACTAGTCATTTCCAGTTCATTGGTCGCAATTCGTTCAGCACAATCTTGCTCCACAGCAGTCACCATTCCCTTGATAACAGAATCACTTACCAACCTCGAAATCATTAACCGATCACTAATGTCTTCCCAATAATTCTCCCAATCCTCCAACACCACATCAGCTAAATTCCCATTCCCGTCTTCCAAAACACTGGTTCCTCTCGACCCATTTTCACTATACACTCGCTCCAACCCATTCTCACTGCATAATTTCCCCAACCCATTTCCACATGGAACGCCACATCCATACCCATTTGAAGTCCCACCATTCACCATCACCTCTCCACCCTCCATAACACAAATAAGCACCTGAACATTCACCCTAAAATCAAACACAAATCTCATAATCATAACATATTCAGCATTTCAGCTCAAACAAAAATCCAAAAATCCAATCACAAACCCAACAAAGCTAAAATTCCTCCACGGTACGCATAAAATCAGTTCAAAATACCGGAAAACAGAAGTAGAGGAAAAGTATACAGACTTACAAGTAAAAGTGTGGATGAACACGTTTCTCTCTCTGCTTCGACAATTCCGCCCCCAAAGTATCCTACAATAGTAGTAGTACCAGCTTTACAGCTTCAAATACTAGTGTGTTTTCATATTTCTCGCCGGAAATGCGAAATTGCAGTTACTAGGGTTTTGGTGAGTGGCAGATGAAGAGTTGAAATTTTGGGGGAAAATATGAGCAGCAAAGAGCGGGAGTGATTGCCAGTAACAAGATCCCTAATTAATACGTAATTTACGGAAGTTGCCATCATTTAATTTTGTATATGGGTTTTCATGCTGGGGGTAAATTCGGTAGGTAAAGTTTCCGCGTATATAATTTTGTTGATATTAGAAATTTTGAATATGGAAGCACTAGAGATCTTCAAAATTATAGTACTACTACTATATTCAATATTCAACCCATATGAAAAGTCTTATTTTAGATTGTGGCACCTAAGTTGGTATCTATAGCTATTATAATAAATTATGTACTAGCTCTTTCGCGTTTATATAGTTCATAAAGAGGGAATTGACAATTAAGTTCTAATGAATACACAAATTATGAAAATAAATTTCATATGGTCCACAGTCACATATAATGGCATGCATATAGCAACTTAATCATGCATTTGTAATAATCTTAAAATTGTGGCATGCCTCTAAAAAATAGGAATTGGAATTAAGAAAGTATTGAATATATAAGCAAAGAAAATAATTTTACTTTTGTGATATTTGGCATTAACCATTAAGCAACCGTCTAGGTAAAAGCAGTGTGGATACTGCAAAACAACAAAATTTGTGGTAAGAAAATAAGGACTCTTGTGAAATATTATTCTCATAACCTTCTTTTATTACTAATAAACTATGATTATAATTTAATTATAAGTACTGCCATATATAATGGCAAATACAAATAAAATATCGTACAGAATGAGGTCACATAGTATTCAAAATTATCTAGTTACTATATCAAAAGGAGTCTTTTTGAAAAATGAATATTATAACGAGTTTAAAATTAAAAATTTGACCTATACTATATGTAATGGAATTTGAATTTAGGAAGTTTAGCTAAATAGTGTGTGCTTACAAAACGCCACAAATTAATTAAACTCTACAAAAGCAATTACCAGCTGTGTTACATATATATAGTCGGACAAAGAAGATAAAAAAACTTAATCGAAAGCAACAGATAAGCTCTAAATATTTTAGTCCAGACAAACCATCAACATCTTATTTTGTTGTGTTTCACAACTTAATCCAAGTAATATTGTTTTCACCTAATTTTTATATATAGTTTTTTTGGAATTGAGGATAGTTGAGGCAATTTACAGCTATTTGGTATGAAAAACAAAATTTGAGTTTACTGTCAAATAACTTTCATTATATTTTAATGATGTTTAGGCGTTAATTAGAGGTTTTGTTATTTAATTTAGTAGAATGATTATTTGTTTACCTAATTATTCCCTGCTTAAGTGGAGTGGCGCTTTACAGGTTGGATTCATAGTCTCTTTAATTCTTTTTTATTTTATTTTTTTGAGATATCTTAGTTTCTATAATTGCCAATCCAACGTCCAAAGCACATCCAATGCCAAATATTTTATATATTTATATAAAAAATTAGATTCATTGTGAACTCTGATTAAGTAGTATCTGTGATAAGTATATATATAGAATATAAATGAGTTTATAACAAAAACTTGTAGGAAACTTTATTACAAAACTTATGGGACTTCTAATACAATCGTAATTTGGGGCATTACATTCCGAGTGAGTGGAAATTTAAATTTTGTGACTATTCTGTCTGATTGAATAATACGATGTGTATCTAATTATTATTCATTTTATTTAAGTATTGACTCTTGTATATTAAAAATACTTATGTGAAACACGTATATTAAAAAAACTGCCTTTTTCTTGGCATTTCTCCTTTCCTAACTCTAATTTATTTCGTTTCTATCTCGTTATGCACTAAATTTTACTGGACAAAATCTGGGCATGAGACATAAGTTGTGCTCTGACTTGATCCCTCCTTAATTTCCCAGTTGTCGTCAAAGGAAAATTCTTCTCCCACAACACAAATCTTCTTGGTATCTTAAACCTGCTCAACTCAAAAGATTTAAACAACAAAATAACTCAAATAAGTTATATATATAAAAGTGAGACATGCATACCCCGTCAAATATTTATCCTTGCAGAATTGTCTAAGAATTTTGGCTGACAAGCACCGGTTTTGGCTGCGATCAACGTCGGAATCAGTCCACTGCCACCCTTCCTTCACCCTAACACATCCGATCACCATCTCTGTCAGCCTCGAATCGGGAACACCAATGACAACGACACTATAGATGCCCGGATGTTGCAATAGGACACCCTCCACCTAGTAACCAAACAAACCTCGTTAGGTCATTTTAGGCCAGATAATAACACACATTTTAGGTCAGATAACTGCAATATAGAAGAGTTATCTATCCTAGCAAATGGGTAAATATTCAATAGTCAAAAATAGTTAAAGATCGACACCATCCTTACCTCCTCAGGGTAAATGTTCTCTCCACCGCTCTTAATCTTATCCTTTGCACGCCCGACAAGCCAAAGATTACCTTGCTCGTCTATACGGCCGATATCTCCTGTATCCAACCAGCCTTCATTGGCCGGGTTCGAACCCAACGAAGGAGGTAGGCCCCAGTAATAAAGCATTGTATGAGGACCCCTCATCAATATTCTCCCACCATCACAAGACTCTTCAACACATAGTTTTAGTTCAACATGTGGGGCAGGTTTACCCACACAAACACCTCCTCTACTACCTAAGTTGGACGTCTCAATGTCGTCCGATGGCAAACGGCCGCCCTCTTTTGTCGGATCGTAAAGAGTCATGAATGTTAGAGACGAACACGCCTCTGTCATTCCTACATAGAAATCAAAGCATTGAAATTCTAGTACCATCACGAGAACAGAGAATAAAGCAGAGAAGATGATGCAAACGCACCGTAAGCAGACAAAATCTTTGCTCTTGGAAAGACCTTAGCCGCTTGCTCAACAAGCTTGGCCGATAAACCACCACCTCCGTTCAAGATCTTCGACACCGACTCAATGCTTCCGTATCTTCGATTCATCCTACACGAGATTTTCATACATGTCAACAAAATCTCGTTAACCACAAAATGAGCTATGACAAAAAACCACATACAAATGGAAAGAGATGAAATCAGCCATCATAGTTGGAACAGTGATCAGAGAAGTGACATTGTGGTCTCTAATAGCTTCAAAAGCCGATTCAGTCTCGAATTTCGGCGCTATGACGTGGCAGCCACCGGCCATCAACACAGCCAGGGCCGACGAGATCCCGCCTATGTGGCACAAAGGCGCAGTGTGCAAATACACCTGATTGATAAGATTTGTGGATATAAGATTTTATGAGTAGAGAGTGCATAAATGGAGTATAGGAAAAATGCATACATCATCCTCATCATAGCCAACAATAGCAATTTTTGCAAGGGATTGAATTACTAAAGCAGAATGGCTCAAAGTGGCTCCCTTTGGCCTTCCAGTAGTGCCTACAAAATTATGGAGTTTAGTTAAAAAAGATGGAGAAATCTTTGTATATATACTCCTAAAGAAGGGAACATATATACCTGAGGTAAAGCATATGATTGCAACATTTTCAGGAGCCCAAAGATAGTCGAGCTCCAGATTAACTCGAGCAGGCTCTGCTAGCAACTCGTTGCTGAAAACTGACGAAACAAACAATATGTTCAGTTTGTTAGATAAGCTAATAGTGAAATACAATATGGAATTCGGCACAATAAGATTTGTCTGGGATTAAGTTAATCACAAGGCGAAAGATTCGTGATTATATTTAACGTTAGGGTCCTCTGGCGCAATTTTTTTTTTTTTTTTTTTTGTTTTAGGGGTCTGTGGTGTCACAACCTAAAAAGTTAGGGACGCTTGAGGTAGTTCACTCTAACTTATAATAGAGGCAATCCAAGATATGAGCTTTTAAGGAAAAATGCAATTGAACAAAAGATATTATGATTAGTCATGACTTTTAATCACAAGTAAGCATGACAACAGAAGAGTATACCGTTGAGAGGGGCATCCATTTGGACATGCCAGCGGAGAGATGGAACGGAGTCGATATTGAACTTGGAATGCCAGAAGCCGGAGCTGGAATCCGTCACTAACATGACCGGCTGTGCCACCTCCATGGCGGATTTTGCCTCCTCCATGCTCTGTTAATTCCAACACCTCCAATAAGGTCCGACGCCCAACTATACTACTAAGTAGGCAACTAGGCCAATGGCCAAGTTGAATGTGAATTTTAATTAAAAGGATAACGACTGAATTAATATCCTAGTAACATTTTTCATTTAATTGAACAATTGATCACAAAAATACCCATCGATAGTTAAGCGGAGCAGCGATTCCTCCGACGTATGTAATAGCAAGCAACCATTCCAAGTATAAATCACTGCCAGTGCCAACCAAAGTTGATTTAATCTAAAAAATGAGTCTAGTTTGCATTAATGTAAAAGTTCATTTAACAGCGTTTATTTAAATGAAAAACCTGTTGAGAGCAGAGAGGGAGATGACGTGGCCGGGCTTGATGCCGAGGTGGAGAAGGCCGCGGGCCAGGGCCGTGACTCCTTGGACGAACTGCATTCCGGTTTTGCGGCGGGCGTCATAGATGGTGAGGGCGGAGTCGCGGCGGATGGTGGCGAGGCGAGTCAAGCAGTGGCAGATGTGGGCCTCGGAGTGCATATTCGATAGAAAAGGATATGGAGGGAGAGGCAGAGAGGTGATGCTATTTATCCTTTTACGATTACATTTTTTCTTGTTTTTTCAATTAAAACTATAAAGGATTATACATGCCCTCTTCAACCCTTTAGATAATGCGACTATTTAATCAAACTGGAAAGGGACACCAGTTGAATTAATGAACAACCACAAAAATATCAATTCAGTAATTAATGTATCCCTTTTCACTTACTTCGTAATGAAACATAATCGCAATAAAATTTTAAAATTATTTTTCATTTGAATAATTTGTGCATAAAAACTCTTACCTCAAGTTTATTAGGTTATGAATTTTAGATGGAAGAAAGTTTTTAATTGTATTGAAATAAATTATACTTCGAAATTGCGATCTTTTATTTGAGCAAATATAAAATGAATAAAATAGAATCGAATTCATGTACTTAGAAAAGCTCCATTGTTGCGACTTTCATAACAAATGAATGCACAATATATGTTGTTAAGCAGTACTTTTATAAAGCATGGATTTATTTTAGATCAATTATTTCAATGTAAGTTATAAGATCCGAAATTGAAAATTTTCAGTTATCAGTTATACTATTGACAACGGATTTTAGTTGGTGATTAATGATTAATTGATTATCATGACATATCAAAACTTTATAAACCCACCCTTTTTATTATCGATTTTTTTTTATTCTTCATTTAATTAATTTGAGATGGTAGAATAAAACTAATTTTCGAAAACATTGTTATTGAGTAAATGTCGATTGTTCCAAATAATGGGTGGATGCTCAGGGACGGCTAGTGTGATAGTTGATAAATTGGTAGAATATAGGGAAAGTATTTGTAGTCTATACATAATCTAATGGTCTATCCATTAATTGTCATATAATACAACATCTCATAGAGTGATATTTTAGTAGAAACTAGTATTATCACCCGTGCTATGCACGGAATATAAGATTTTCAAATAATGAAAATAAGGTCTAAGATAAGTAGATTAAAAAAAAGAATAAAGAAAATATAATACTCCACTCCATTAGAGTGAAGCTTGAAAGCTTGAATTTTTTTTTAACTCCAAGTCGATTCCTGCAAAAATTAGTGTAAGAAACTAAATTTACTTTGCCTATTATCTTCTCCACAACAGATTGGGTTTAAATTTATTCTAATTCTAGGAGGATAATTGTAAGCAACGAAAGTTTTGGTCGAGAACTCTGTCATTCTCGCAAAACTCAACTTGCTTTTATACTCCTACTACTGTATTTCAAACTTCTTTTGAAAGCTTCAATTAAATATTTGTACTTACTAAAAAGTTTTTAGACCATAGCTGTAGAGACCTACTAATTTACACTCTGCTCAAGATGTTAACTCAGTATAATCTGCAAAAGCAATATAAAAATATTTACACTCTTCCCGCCCAAAATGTGCCACGTGTCACTCCAAAAAAGTGGAACTTTATATATGTATAGATTAGACGTCGGATGAGTGCCTAATGCCTATTCCATGTTATGTACGTAATTCAAAAGCAAAATAATACTACTCCTAATTGTTAAACAATTTGAATATAATTATTTTATTTTCAGAGGCAACAATTTGAGCTTTTGACTTAGAATTATCACGCATCGTCACTGGTTTTCAGGCCGTCTATATCATGCCACAACGTTTTATTTTAATTGTTGATTAATTTTCTTTTTTACATCCATAATAATGTACTATTTAATTGAGCATGCATGATATCAACACATTCTGCATGTAAATAGAGTATACTAATAAACCATGTATTTGAAAATATGATTCATAGGAATTAGTATGATTTATAGAAACATAATTAGGGGAGTGTTATATTGCTAACTCAATGCTTAATTGCTAATTACAACTCAATAATAGCCATTAGATATTCAAATTAAAGGCCTAGATCATTAACCACAAAATGTCAATACGATCAACAAAAAACGTCAATAAGGCTATAGGATTAATTCCAATAAAAATCAATAGGGGTATTAATGTCAAGTTAGTTATAACTAACTTCTAAAAGAAATCCCAAAACTTTAAATTCATATAACATATATCGAATTAAAGATAATTTTATAAGGATTCCAACGATATACTACATGCATATGTTCCGACGTCAAAATTTGAAAAAAAAATCTAGAATTTTCGTATTTTTCGTATACAGGCTAATGTCAATACAGCTAAGATAATATGTCAATATAAAGCATATACAATGTCAATCCTAAATTTGTGTTGATATTCTCAAAGCATTGTGTTGATATTTTCGAAACACTATATTGATATTTTCATCCAAAACCCTAATTTGACGTTTTTTTTTAAATTTTTTTCGATTTAATTAATAAAAACGAAAATTGCACGTGGCAAATTGTAGACCACACGTTTTTTAAAATCATATGGCCTTAAATTAGTTGTAGTTAGCAATTAAATGATGAGTTAGCAATTGATCACTCCCCAACATAATTATTAATATATTATTACTAATATGTTTCGAAATAAGAAGAAAAATCTCAAGTTTATGAGTTTATATTCATTAATTGAATTTAATTAAATAATAGACATAATAATTAAAGTAAGATTTTTAATTAAATTATCAACTAAATAATAATAATATTAATAACAACAACAATAATGTAATCACTTAAATATTCAACAAAAAAGCGTTTGATTGATCTTGTAAAAGTAAAAAGGTAAAATAACCTCAAAGTTGTAAAAAAGATATGATAACGCCGTTGCCGGGGATCGAACCCGGGTCACCCGCGTGACAGGCGGGAATACTTACCACTATACTACAACGACTTGGTGATAGTGTGATCATATTATTTAATGAAATATTTGAAATTGATGTATTTTTCCATTTATTTGAGCAACAATTGCTCATGCTCATTTATTTGAACAGAATTGCCAAAGGTTGCGATGATGATTACAGTATTGAGTACTACTCCCTCCGTCCCCGATTAGGAGTCACACTTTTCCATTTCAGTCCGTCCCCAGTTAAGAGTCACACTTCATTTTTATCATAAATAGTAAGTAGGTCTCACATCCCACTAACTCAATCCACTCACATTTTATTATAAAACCAATATAAAAAATGGATCCCACATTCCACTAACTTTTTCAACCAAATTTTCTTTACATTTCTTAAAACCCGTGCCCGGTCAAAATGTGACTCTTAATCGGGGACGGAGGGAGTACTAGTTAGTCGTGATATTCCAGGTTGGTCTCATTGATATCCGTTGCAGCTAAGGGTGTTGTGTTGATGGCTTTTGTCAGCATCAGTCATTCAAAGAAGAATGTGTTAGTTTAGGGTTAGGGTTATGGTTGGGATTATAATGGGAGACGAATTAAGGTTTTGAAACCCATATTAAACTCTTTTTTATTCTGGTCCACCTGTTTCCTAAATCCAACGCATAGGATTCGGTCTTAGTTAGCATTTTAAGGGTTTGCACTATAACGCGACCTCAATGACATATCCATGATTTTATGTTCGATCCGGAGTGCAACAAACAATTTTACTAACAAATTGGAGCCTCGAAGTCCAAGCAGATGTTGGCAACGACTAATTAGTCTATTTGAGCCAAATTTTCATGGTGATTGGTAAAGAGAGTTCAATTCCTCACCAATTATTTTACAAATTTATAAAATAAAAATATAAATACCAAATGAATCTGAAACAAATGTTAATACATTTTTATACTTTTACTAACACAAATGTATTGTGTCATTCTAATGGTGCTATTAAAATAGTAATTCGTAGTTAAGATATTAATTCAAATATAAATACAAAAATAAATCATAAATACAATGAACTATTACATGAAACCAATCCTCTTAAAACAGAAGAAAACGAATTGCCCCCAAATTTATAACACGAAAATGGAAAAAGTAAATATCCCCACACTGCCACACATATATGCGCCAACTACACTGCCACACATATATGCCACGCTGAGATTTTATGTGATAGTATTATTTTATGAGTTAAGTGGGAAAAAATAAAATAAGAAAGAGAGAAAGTAAAGATAATATTGTTTTCAGTTTTATAAATGTATAATTTTCAGTGGGACAATCCAAAAGGAAAAACACTGGAAGAATATATTACTCCATAACTTAGTTGTTATTATGGCATGTGTAAGTCTTTGGTATTTTTGGCTGATACTTTTGTAGGTACGTAAATTAACTTAAATGGTGGATGCTATATACTCCCTCCGTCCCCATTAAGAGTCACACTTTTCCATTTCGGCTCGTCCCAATTAAGAGTCACACTTCATTTTTACCATAAATAGTAAGTAGTCTCACATCCCACTAACTCAATTCACTCACATTTTATTATAAAACCAATATAAAAAAATGGGTCTCACATTCCATTAACTTTTTCAATCAACTTTTCTTTATATTTCTTAAAATCCGTGTACGGTCAAAGAGTGACTCCTAATAGGGGACGGAGGGAGTATATAGTAACGTCCATTTTTGTAATAAAATACATTTTAGGATTTTAAAATTGTTAAGACGACCTAATTTTTGAGTAAGCGTTTCTTATCGTATATATTCAAATCGTGACATCATTTATATAAACTTTGATATAGTTATAGTATTGCATGCCTATGAACTTGAAAATTAAAATGATGAGTAATACGCAAACTTTTAACTCCTTTTGCACATCAAACAATTTCAGCAAAATCGGCAAAATCGAAGTTGACCTAGAGATTATGTGTCTAAATATTTTTGGCACAATTAGGTAATCAATTAACAAATAATTCACGAAGAGTAAATGCTCAAATAAAGAGTGAGAGTTGAAAAGGATAAAGCCTTTATTGTTGTTATAAATGTAATGAAAAAGAGAGGAAGTAGTAATAATAATATATAGGAAATGAAACATGAATCAGTTTTGACATTTTATCAATGTTGACATTTCAGTCGTCCAACCCAACTCCGGTTTTGCTTGGATTACATTTTGCGAAAGAGTTAGAAAAAAATGAAAAATTATGTATTATCATTCAAATTTCCAAATCCATGTATAGTAGAATTATCTCCAACCATTCCACTAAACTCAAATCTATTTTAGTGTAAATCTCACACTAAATGTTGATTTTGCTCCAACCATTTACACTAAACTCAAACCCAAAAGAATATTCCTCACCCACTAACTTTTTATACTTTTCAATCATACCTATATGTTTTTATCTAATTACACACTAACCTTATGACACTTATCAATAACTTAAATTAAATTAAATAATATGATAAGATTTATTAATTAATATAACTATATATGAAATCTATTATTTATTAAATCAAAAAAATACTAGTACTACAAAAGTTATCAAAAGGTATAAATAGGTTAACTAAAATTCAAAATTAAACTTTATTTAAAGATACCACGAGTATATACATTAGGTATCATTTTAATTATTAATGTTTAACAGTTGTTTGTTATAGTACTTGATAACATATATAGTTTGATATTATGCATTAGGCATAATATTAGTTTAAAATTAAATATTTTTTTGTCAATTTTTTAAACTAAAATAAATCAATTCTTAATATTAAAATTTAAAAGCTATCAAATTATGTAGAAATTTAATAAAGCATAACTAATCAATATTAATAGGCATAATATTTCTATTTGTTAATTTAGAAAAAAAAACGTGTGTAGCTTTTTAACTAATCAATAACATGTGTATATACTAATATGGACCAGCCCACTAATTAATTACCAACCAAATAATAATAGAATAAAATTAGGTTTTTTTCTATATTCTTCTTCTAGCCGCTGGAACAGTGCCGATAAGTTTTTGTTTCTGTGTATTTTTACTTCTCTTCCTTCCCCTCTTTCTTCCCTTTTCTTTCTTATGTTAGATAAATATAAAATGATTTGGACTTGAATGTAATAAAACAAAATCGGAAAAGTTTTATGGTATACTTTTAGTGCAAACCTAAAGATAGGTATTTTTTCTTCAAAAACCTATAATGGGATTGGTTTTGCAGTACTGTTGGAGGTATTATTCTACTGCATTTTAAGTTTTACAGTACTGTTGGAGATGGTCTTAGAACAAAGTTATTTGTGTGGTATTTAACAATAATAATCTCTATATTATACTCCCTCCGTCCCAAGGAAGATGACCCATTTCTTGGGCGGCACGCGGCACGAGATTTTATGCAACTTTATTTTGTATATTAAGTGGAGAGAGTAAAGTAAGAGGGAGGGAATAAAGTAAAGATAAATGGATTTTCATTTTAAGTAATGGGTCATCTTGATTGGAACAAACTAAAAAAGAAAGTGGGTCATCTTAAATGAGACGGAGGGAGTATGTTTATTTATTATTCCAAACTTCCAATGTAGTAGTACTATTTATTATGGCAAGTAAAAGGCCTACCACAGCACCATGTTGGGTAAGATAAGGTACTTTTAGTCTGAAGATTGATAATAATTCTTGAAAATGACATTTTTTTAGCATAAGAAAGCAAATCTTAGAACTTATGTTATTGTTAATACACTAACTTGAATATATGCTAGAAGTTAAAAAGCCAAAAAAAAAAAAAAAAACAGAGAAAAAATCTGTACTACATGATTAAATGTATTCTCAAAAACAACAACAGTGGGAGATTGTGGGAAAATTGGTGTGCGTGTGTGAGTGTACACAAAAAGAAAAAGGTAATGGGTTCAAAGAGGAACCCACTCTAGTTCAAGTTCTAGTTCACCAGATTCTACATTCTGGAGCCTTAGCCACAGCTCCTGCCTCACCTTCCCCGCCACGATATTGACCGGGCTATCCTCTATGAGGGCGTTGTCGTACGACTTCAGCCACTTCCCTATCTGCATGTCCGCGAACTTCTTGGCGTCTCCGTATGCCAGTGCTGCAGTGATCATAGGCTGGATGTCTATGTCCGCCTCTCCCATTATGTCATCGGCTGTGAACGTGTCGTTGTCATAAACTTGCTGTGTAGCCACATTGTGCATCAAGTTAGCATCAAACGCGGAAGATGAGGTCGTTCCTAGATGTTCGGATTACCTACCAGTTTGATCTGGCTGTAATCGTGCGGAACAGAAAGCGTAAGCACCTCGTTCCACACCGGATTCAAATTGCTATTCACCACGCTCGTTTGCACTTTCTACGAGCATCGTACAAAACCAACATCATCCTCAACTACTAAACAAAATATTAACCTCATTTCAAACAGAGAGAAACTAACCTGCTGGCCTAGACTCAGCAAGACATATGGATCGCTTGATAGCATATCTCGAACAGCTAAGTTCGAGCCTTTAACTACTTTAACCTTCATTTTTCCAAGAAATTCCTGCTCGATTCACCATATTCAACGTATCATCTACATGCACACGCGCAATTTACCAAACCAATGAGTGTGTGTTTCACATACTAAGTTTTCTGATGTACTCGAACTTTGTTGGCTGTTGACAATATTTCGCGATGAAATCGGTTGTGAGGAATTCTTTGCAGCAGCTCCGGCTTGAATGCGCAGACTAGGCTTCAAGAATGCTTGTTGCTCATATTTAGACCTACATCAAATAAAGTTTGGAAATCATTCATGATTCAGCTGCTCAGAAGCCTATGAAAAAGGCGAATAATCGAGCTACACGTCTCTATTGAGCGTACTTGATAAATTGTGTGCGTTCTTCATGGCCAGCATCATGTGCTGGCTTCGACACCCCTTCTGGGAGGTAAGATTCATAGATCGAATTCGCTGATGCATTCCCTCCAACCTCAATCACGGCTTCAATATCTTCCTCGTTCCATTCATCTAATGTCACAGACAAAACCTATGGCAGGATTGAAGATCGCATGGTGAGAAAAGCAACGGGCACAGTGAATAAAGCAATCAACGTCGTGAAGCAAAAGCAATCACCTTTGAAATATTTGCACCAAGGCTTCTGTGAACACCACAGCATTTTAAGCATAGAAACACTCCAATATTTGATGATCTGAACAAGACATTTAGATCGTTAAACACACTAAAGGGTTCACAATCTTCACATTTTAATCACAAGGCCTAAACATCGTTCTTGATTGCTAGCTCGTTTTGCAAGACTCGTTCCATGCCATTTTAAATGCGTTTAAGGGTAATCCACATAGTGTAAACCAGAAAATCTGGCTTAGTTTACTTATACTTAGCTCTGTTTTCTTTGACATCATTGCCTAATATACCCCTCCAACTCCATTACAGTCGAACAAACGAAAGGAAATATAATTCCTACACGTACACAAAGGAGTTTTGGCTTAGCTGCCAACGCCTTATATCTAAACTGCCTAATTTGGTGAGAGAATAAGAGTAACTATCCCTTCGTAGAATACATGAAGGAAGGAGGAGAGAAGGGAACTTACGCCCATTTTGGGTCAGGGGCCGAGCAATCTGCACATACACGATTATCACTTTGACTTAAGAGATCTTTCAATCTTCTTTTGCCTGCACGGATCTCAGCATTGAGATAAAAGGCCAACATGGTCACGATAGAACATGGACCAAACTTATTCAGCGTTTGAAGTTGGAAAGCAACGAGTTTGATAAGTCGTGCAGTAAACGAGCAATGCATAATGGTAGGACTATCAAAGAGGGCATAGTTTTCTTCACCACTACACTAACTTAAGACTTAAGAGCTATGTGAATACAGTCAGGTATAATAGTTAGATAAACAAGATTTTAAGGCCAAAAGAGGATAGGAAGTTCTTAAAATGGTGACTCCAATTGCATAACTGCTTTTTGCATTATAGGCTATATCTTAAAAACTTGACAAAAAGGAAAAAATTTCATACCTGAAGATGGTTTCCCCAGTGCAGATGTACTCATTGAGCCTTTCACACGATGCTACCATGAAGCAAACATAACCTAAATTCATGAAAAAAAATTAATATTTGATTAAATTTCAATTTCTTGAATAAACCATGCAAACATTGCCAATGACTTAGAAATCGAACAATAGCAAAATGAAACATTTGGGAGTCCATAAAATTGTAACTTTGTCTTGAAAACATTCTTGGAATGGCAAAGCATTACAAAAAAAATGATTATCAAAATAAGATGGCTGAAAATGACAAAGAAATTTTAGAATTGCAATATTTCAGAAACAGAAATTCGACTCATGAAGGAAACCAAATTAGAAATGAAAAAAAAAGAAAGAAAAGGAGAAAAGAAGAAGAAAATCTTGAAATATTCATGGATGTTGCTTGTGATCTTTTTCGAGCTGAAAAAAAATTATAGCTCATTTTACAACAAATGATTGTATGGAAATTCAGAGGAATATTACCTTTTTCTGGGGAATTTCTGAAGCAGAATAGAGGAGATTATTATGGAGACCAATTAGGCCGTTATATTCATGTTTTTTCTTCTTTTGTTTCACTCTCCCAATAAATTTTTTATATGTATGTAGAATTATTTTCTTCTTCGTGACTATTTATTCTGTCGAATATCGTATATAGTCATGTACTTATTTATTGGGGTTTTTTTTTCTTGTATTTCTTGGAAAGTTATTTATGTTTATATATTTATAATAAACATAAAATATTCATGTCTTGTTTGTCGACAATTCTTCTTCTATTTATCAACTTAAGAATTCACCAAACAAACCATGGCTGCCCTTCAAACAAATAATAATGCATTCTCCATCACCAAAATGCTACAAACAAATATCTTAAATTCAACATATGTTTCACCATCAAGAAATATCTAGATGAGGAAAAAACCTTTCTCAATACTCAATAGACTTCAACATGCCATTGCTTGTTCTTCTTGAGCTGTGAGAGCTTCTCCTCCCAACTCTCGCCCCGCTGCTCCGCCACCTTCTTCAACGTCTCCTGTATTCCCGGCATCATCCCTTTCAGCCCGCAGAAGTAGATGTGTGCCCCATTGTCCAACAGTTTGAACACCTCATCGCTGTACTCCTCGATTTTGTCCTGGACATACATCTTCCCCCCATTTCTGTTTTTCTGTTCTCTGCTGAGAGCTCGGTCAAACCTAAAGTTGTCGGGATAGTCCTTGAGATATTTGGAGAACTCATCGTCATAGAGAAGGCTGTCGGTGTTGGCCACTCCTAGGAAGAGCCAGGCTAGCCCTCCGAACTTGAACGTTGGGACTTCCTCCATGAACATACGTCGGAGGTAGCCCCTGTAAGGCGCCACGCCAGTACCGGTGGCGATCATGATGTGGGTGGCGTTTGGGTCATCTTCGGGGAGGAGCATTATCTTACCAGAAGGACCTGCAAAACAATGTGTGCAAGTTTATAAGAAAGGCTCTCGTGAAAACAATTGTTGATGAAATCCCAAATTTTGGTCATTGTTGCAACAATTGAAAGATTGCTCGAATTTGAATTTGATATATAATGCAAGTGCTGCCGATTAACAAATGTTAGTTCACTCGATCAATTATTTGAAGCAAATAAAACTTCTACAAAAATTAAGATGAAACACACTTCCAAGTAGAAAAGATAACAAAGTACTATGTGTTTATGTGGTTTAAACACTACTGCTTGAAATTTGATGCTCAAGAGTCACGGATCATATTACTTGATCCCAATGTGATCTTACCCGTGATCTGAACCTTGTCACCAGGCTTTGAATCGCACAAGAAGTTGCTGCACACTCCATTCTTTGTGGGGTCTTCCTTCCCAGTCTCGGGATCAAAATAGACTGCACGCCGAACACACAAACTAGCAGTCTTGCCATCGAAGGAGTCACCATATCTGGTAGATGCTATTGAATACAATCGCACATTGTGTGGATTACCGGGCTTTTTAGGATTCTCACCCTGCACAAGAAGAAATACGCAGAGAACAAAATCAAAGGTTTTGATAGTTCCCAAGAGTTAAATAACACGAGCTGCTCTGGATAAAAAACATACAGGAGGGATAATTCCGTAACTCTGTCCTTCCCAGTAGGGAACTTTGCCACCATGGTCGATAACAATGTGACACGTCTCTCCAGGAGCATTGTGGCCAACAAGCCTTTCAACAGAGACAATGGTTCCAGTGTAAGGTTCTTTGTTCTTGAACAAGTGCATCGGTGGCTCCTTTGCATCTTCCAAGCTATGGGGCGAAACAGCCACCTTAGGCTTGCTGGCTTGTTGCACCGACATGCAAACCACGGGTCGCGCCCTAGACGGAGAGCTTGCGACTCTGAAGTCCAGAGATGGACTAGAGCTCCAGGATTTTTCATGAAACGAGACACGATTGGTCTGCAACACAACGAGATTCAATCACCCAGCGGTGAACTAGTACTCAAGAACTTATATTACAACCATACGAACATCCAATCAAACTCAATGGATAAAGATGAGTTGGTTAGAAATCGAGTGATGATAAACAAAAATCTCCATAATTATTGACTGTCAACTCTTAGGTCTCAAGACTAATTAGGTTTAAGTCAAAAAATCCTAGTACAGCCTAAACACAACTAGATCCATGCTACATTCGTGTAAAACAACATCGTTGTAGAGGCGATCAAACGACTTCAAGCTGACATACCGGATGGCACAACACGATACGAGCTTAATGCAAACTTCAAAAATGAAGAGGAAAATGTTGAAATTAAACATGAACCATAAACTTATCCCAAAATTCTTCATTGATATACAACATAATCAATTCAGTTTATCGAAATGCACATGACCAAAGACCTAAAATTAGCAATTAACAACAAAATGCAGCATCAAATCAAACATAATTCCACAAGAAATCACAGCTGAATTCAATTTCACAAAGGTAGTAAAAGAAAGTAAAATTAACCTTGAAGGCGGTTTTACGGAGGGAAACATCGTTATTAACGGAGATCGCGGCTGGCACCTGGAAAGAGAGATTTTTGCAGGAATTAAACGAGTCAACATAAAAACAGAAATCCTAAATCAAAACACACCTGTAAAAGAGCAGAGTGAGCCATGATCGGATCAAATTAGAGCTTTGAAAGTCAGAAAAAAGGAGGGTTACAAATTTACTAATACAAGTATAGGAGCAGTGATGGGGTATAGAGAGTAATCCAGGAAAATCAATGGAAAATGAAGGGGGCGAAGAGGTGAAATATAAAAGGCATTTAATTATTAATTAATTAATTAATCAAGATTGGCTGCTGTTGAAGGTGACAGCTTTTGCCTTTGGGGTAAGTTGAAGGACAAGATTCTTATACACTCTATGTTGTGGGAATCTAGTAGCCAATTTTATGATATTTATTTTCCAGTTTTTTTTAAAATTCTTATGTCATTTTATTATGACTACTACAGATTCTTGTCTGATTTATTTCATTTTTGTTTCGGCTTCAAGTTAACTAGGTGGATAGTCTTAGCACCGGACGACATAAATTTTAAAATAAAATTGGTAAAAAGTTAAGGATAAAAATAATTAAAATATTGTTAGTTAGATTGTGGATTAATAGAAGCGAGAAAATGGTTAATCACATTACCAAAAATAAAAAAAGTACTAGTACTACTAATTGCTTTATAGATTGACCAAAATAGATAAAATAAAAAAGAAACTAATTAAAGCAAACAAACCCATTCAAAACAAAAATTGACTGAAACTGCTAGTAGAAAGATCAATTTTACTTCCGCTTGTGCATAAAAGGTGGCTAAAATTTATTCAAAATGCATTAATACAAAACGACAGCAGAAAAATTAGGTGCAGAGGGGAACACAAAATGCCAGATACAAACTCTCAAGATTCTGAGTAATTGCAAGTGCATTTCTGGAATCAAGATTTTCCTGCATAACTTCAGCATCAACATAAAGTGAAACATCAGCAGAGAAAATGAGGCTGCACATGTGTAGGATAGTCATCTTTAAAATCAAAACCACGTTCAGAGAAGAATCGCCAGGCCCTCCTTCTTGGGAGCCGCAGCCGCCTTGTTCCCAGGGAAGGCGTTGTGAGAAATGTCCACCAGAGCTTTAAAGCTATATGGCTCGTGCATAGATATTTCAGAGAGAACTTTCCTGTTCAGCTGAATGTTCTCCTTCATTAGCCCGTGCATGAAGTTTCCGTAGTTCACCTGTCATAAATCGTACGTAAACTCAAATTAGGCAGGCCAAACTTCCAATTAAAACAATTCAAATGAAAAAAAACCCAACAACCTTTTTTATTTTGAATCTTGCATTTTCCTGATTCTCAACCATAACTCTTGTAAAACCAGCAAGTTTTACTATGAATTAAGCTTCCCCAAAAAAATGTTTTAGATTATTCAAAACTCACACATATTTATCCAGAATATTTTCATTACAGAAGACTACTCCAATTCCAATATTTGTTGAGAAAGACTCGTAATAAATGCAAAGAAGAAACATCTTTTACCCAATGGTGAAGAGTTTGAATCAAGATTTCCGCATAGACAGAATAAATAGTACATCTACTACAAAATTTAAATGCGAAAAATTGTCCTCTGAAAATGGAAATATTGAATGAATTGATTGATAAGAATCACACGTGTGTGAAAGCTAAAGATGGCAACAAAGATCAAGAAGTTTGTAACAGGACTGTATACTCCGGTTGCAGGAGAAAAGCTTGAGAAAGCATGCTACCATGAAAAACAAGAAAACAGTACCATAATATATAATCAACCTCCAACATCACCCATTACCCGTTCTTTCCCATTGTGACCAAGCACACAAAAATCATGATTGCGGAGGCAACCCTCAATGGTCGAATGAAATTATACGAGGAATGATCTGAAACGCACATGGAGCAAAGTTTCAATCCTAACTATCTTATCCTTTTTCTCAAACTCTATTGGCCTTCTCCATTTCTTGAATCACTCTTCTACAGTCATAACATACCTATTTTTAAGTTCTGTTTATGTGAATGCCTATCCAAATGCATAGCAATATCCATTTTCTCATAGTATTTATAAGCATCACCTGCAAAAAATGGAAGAAACTCCAGTATTTTGGCATTTCGGTCTTTTGAATCACATCTCTACACTCATAAGATCCTCGTTTTTCAGTTGATGTGTATACAAAATTACGAATATCAAACAAATACACGGAAATATCCATTTTCTCCTACAATTCTAAGAAATTGACATATCGAATCCATCTCGAGTCGCCTCTTTCCACACGAATGCAGTCACAGCATGATTAACTAGTAAACTCTAAGCTCATAATCATCTGCATTATTTTTTCTTCTAATCTATTCATCATAAACCTTAATATCCCTGAAATTCCTCAAACTCATCTAAAGTAATACAGAAATGACAGCAATGAGCTATGGAATATCGAAAATCCAACCTTCAACCAACGAAGCTAACAATTATTCACCACAAAACCTATATAAAAAACATATCGGAAGAAAGTAGCGGGGGCTACAAGATTAGTGAGAGAAACTGACCCCGTGCTGTCTGGTACCGGCGTTAATGCGCTGGATCCAGAGAGAGCGCATGTCCCGCTTCTTGTTGCGGCGATCTCTGTAAGAGTACTGCAGCGCCTTCTCCACTCTCTCCCGCGCAATTCGTATGCAATTCTTCGCCCTTCCCCTAAACCCCTTCGCCAACTTGAATACCTCCTTCTTGTTCATCTTGATCGCTGTTTCTCTCTCTCTCTCGCCTCTTTCGAATTGCAGCAATCGTTTTCCTAGGGTTTTTCTTTTGATTGAGAATTGGGGGAGGGTTTTAGTGTGTGTTAGTCTTGTAGGTTAATCGCACATTGGCATCTGAGGTTTCGAGATATTCACTTTTTTAGCCCCTGATACTTTTTCACCTTAATTTCTTTATTTTTATTTCTTTCTTTTAGTGGGAATGCAAATTTGATTAATACTATCAGTCAATGGTCATCTTTTTCCATTAGTAGTCGTCCATCAAATCAGTCTCTATTTATTGGTAATTTTTTTCTCTAGGAGCATCTCCTATGGGGGCGGATGTCCCATAACTTTTCCGACGGAGTTCCCAAAAACACCTCTTGCCACGTCATAAGGACCTCCCACAGCACTGCCATGTCATAAGGACTTCCCACTGCACAGTGACGAACATCTCTCGCCCTTCCCACGCGGACTTCCCGCAATAAAAAAAATTCACAAATTCACCAAATAAAATAATTTACGGAATTAAAATTTAGACACGAATACGGATAAAATGCAACGATTTTTTTTTTTTTTTAAAAGCATACATATGCGTTGAATCTATATAGTTTGCCGCTAGCCGAACGGCGGTCAGCGAGTCAGGGGGTCAAGGGGGGCGACGCCCCCTTGCCGGGGGTCCGGGGGCACTCTGTGCCCCCGCCCCGATGGTATGATATGTTTTTGTTTTAGGCCTTCATTTTCAACGATAATACATGCGTTAGAGTTTTTAAAAAAATCGTACATATAGAGTTTGCAACGAGCCGTATATATAGAGTTTGTAAAAAAAAAAATTAAAATTTGGGTCGGGATGTCCGCCGCGGACGTCCATCGGCAAGCCACAATGGCGGACGTCCGCCCGCCGTCGCGACGGACGTCCAGCGAATGTCGCGGATATCCCTTGTCCGCATCGGACGTCCGTGTCCGGCCCCCTCCTACGTAATGGCGGACGTCGCCAACGGAGGTCCGGCGCCGGGACGTCCGCCGTTGGCGATGCTCTAAGGAGTTGTTCAGTTTCACATAATTGGAGTTCTCCTAATTTGAAACCGGTCCACAATTGGGGATAGGGTGGCCATGGTGTTCAGTTATTTTGAATTGGATGAGTTTTGGTGTAGTCCAGAAGTGGTGTTTTAAGTGTGTAGACAAAAATACCCCTCATCACTAAAATAAATTCTACTTGATACCCTTCTCGAAAATCGTGGCGCCTAAAATGAAAAAAACACGCGGTTTCATTCCCGCTGAAATATTTTAGGGATTCAAACACTTTTCGTCTCCTTTAAATTAGGATCGGCCAAAGCCATACACTATGTACAAAGGGTGAGCTCTCCATTTAATCTGCATACAATCGTCCAACACGGAATCGGAATCAGTAAAGCGGTGAGTAACGTGAGTTCGACAGTGCCCTAAGCATTTTGTACTCGCTTTTCTGATCCCAGCAAGATTGGTATGATGTTGTTTTTTGGTCTATGACGCTTTAATGCCTGTGATTAGCTTGATTTATTAGGATTGTGTTTATGTGTTATGTAATTAATGGGTTTTTCTGTGTTTTCCCTTGTAAATGGCGCTGCCTGATTTTTATACTGCCGAAAATGTTTGTTGCCTAATCCAAATCGTGATATATTTTTGTGATGTGGTTGTAGTTGTGCTGCCGTCGAAACCTACTACAGCCGATACCAATGGGGGTTCAACTGAGGGTAAGTCACCGTCATCCCCATATGCTTTTGTTGTAATTGGTTGGTTAAAATCCAAAATAATGAGGTCTACTGACTTTTTCTCCTTGTGTATGTCACAACTTGTGGGTGGAAATGGCCTTGTTCGAAACAAGTTCCGCAAAGGAGACCGTACCCGGTGCATGTGGGTAGTGAGAGAGGAAGAAATATTGGTTTCATCCTTGCTAGAGTTGGTGGCGCGTGGCTGGAAATCAGATAACTGCTTCCATGCCGACTATTTTCAAAAGATCGAGGATGACCTTCGTAAAGAATTTCCGAATACCGACCTTAAAGCAACCCCTCACATTGTTTCCAAAATTAGCGCATGGAAAAAGAACTACAACACCTTCGAGGCATACTCAGCTGCAGTGGCATGGGTTTCAATCTCAACAACGACTATAAGATAGATATTGATGACGATCAATGGGCTCAAGTAGTGGCGGTTAGTGTTTTACCCTCACGAAACCCATCAAACTTTATTATGTGTTTTGGAATCAATATAAGAAACTGATTTTGTTTACTATTGCAGGCCGACAAAGATGCAAAATTTATGCAAAACAAATCGTGGCCATTTTGGGAGGATTGAAAAATCATTTTCGGCAGAGACCAGGCTTGCGGAGGGGGTACGGAGAACATTGACCTGACAGCTAAATCACAGAAGCACAAATGACAACCGGCAGCCAAACTAACGAGAATTCTTACCACCCCACCTTTGAGGATTTCCTTGGTAATGAGTTGTCTTCAAATCTGTCTCCTTTGGCTGAAAAACAGAACAGCAGTGAAGCCCAGTCCGGGCAACAACAACATTTCTTAGAACAAAAACAAGCGGACAGAAAAGAAAGCTCTCAACTTCTCATGACGCGCTCATGGAGTTCTTAGGAAATTTGCATGCTCAGACCAACGCGTGCTTGGACAAAATCTCTTCTAGGATCGATTATGTCGCTCAGGCTCGTGAAGAGGTCTTCGTAAAGTTGGGATGCGTTGACAGTCTCACTCTTTATCAACGTTATGATTTGTGTGACATTCTCAGTGACAAACCCCAACGGATGGAGGTTTTCAAGGGAGTGCATGCGAATGCTAAGTTGGAATATGTGTTGCACCTCCTTGCTAAAAATTGTGCTTCTGTCTAAGTTGGTGTTTGCTAAGTCAGGGTTCTATATCTTTTGGTTGTACATAATCTAGAACCATATAACTACTACTATTTTGTTGTTTTCCTACTAGTTTCTAGGTATATGTGGCTGTTAGGCTCTGTTGTTGGTGCTAACGGTGCACTGTAGTACTCCCTCCATTTCTTCATAGTTGAGTCGTTTTACTATTTTGGGAAGTTCCTTCAGGGCACTCCCAATGGTCCGGCTAAAAACTCCCTTATTTCTCCCTAACTCCTGCCACATCAGCGCCACATCAGCACCATAATTTATCCCCAGTTTTTAGCCAACTTTTAGCCAACTGCTCCAATGGTTTCTCCCTTATTTCTCCCTAACTCAACATTTCATTTTTACAGTAATTTAATTGTTTTATTTTTGTATATAATAAAGCTAGGTAATTTAATTTATAAGACTAAACAAATAATAGTAATAAAGTTCGTTGTATTAAACACGAGTAAACATTACAACGACGAAAATTAATAAAAAAAAAATAGTATAAGAATGGAAAAAAAAAATTCAAAGTAAAAAAATTCAAAGTAAAAAAATTCAAGAGAGAAAAGGGATGAGGATGGGGAGAGAATGAAGAGAAGGTGTGTATTTATAAGGGGGAAATTAAAAAAAAAACAAAAAATATTTTTATCGCCGAATTATCGCCCACAGTGGTCGGCGATAATTCGTCGATAATCCGGCGATGAATCGGGAGTTGGCGATGAATCGGTAGATTTAACGCCGAATTATCGCCGAATTCACCCCAACGCCCGGCGATAATCCGGCGATATTCGGCGATTTTTCGCCGACCCTAACGCCTAACCATTGGGAGTGCTCTCATAGTTGAGTCGTTTTCAAATAAGGAAATAATCCCTCCGTCCCGCCTTAGGAGTCCCGGTTGAGTCGGGCACATGTTTTAAGAAAGTGTTTGAGTGTGTAATAAACAAATGTTGTAGAGGATATTGAGACCCACTTTAATTGAGTGTATAATAAATAAATGTTGTAGTGGATATTGAGACCAACTTTTAACACTTTTTTATTTACTTTGTAGGCATTTTTTATTAGTTTATCCAACCGGGACTCCTAAAGCGGGACGCCCAAAAATTGATCAACCGGGACTCCTAAAGCGGGACGGAGGGAGTAATTAGCATATTTAATGGTGATTTAGCCATATTTATTAACAACCCTTATTACACTTAATTAAGTTAATTAAAGAATTAAAAAATCACTCCAACCGTAGCATTGGTTACTCCTGTCATTAGGCGCATTCTTCTTCTCTCTCTACACAAAATCCTCTCACTTCTCTCTTCTTCATCTGGCAACCCTAGATGTGAAATATGTTGCCCTCCTCTTCCCATTCACAAAATTGACTGTAATCTTCTCTCTGAACTCACCTATCATCGTTTCTTCTCTCATTTTGCCGACCCCAAACAATGGACGCTCGCACATCGCCAACGCCGACGACCAAAGACAGCCATGCACCCCCCTTGCCGATGGCGATGGCTGGATTAACCCTCACCGCATTCGTGTTCCAATAGCCTCGCGCGGTAGAGGGCGCATTTCGGCTGCTTCCCGGGGAAGAGGTCGTATTTTGGCAAGTTTCCGGAGGAGATGTCGTATTTTGAGCAATTCCCGCCGTAGATCTCGAGAATCAACCCGAGATGATGAAGGGTAAATCCACCATCTATGGTTGTACATCTGCCGGTCCCACATAGGCGCACCCACCGGAAGCATATGCGTCTCTCCTCTGATCGGAGGCGTAACTGGCAGTGAAGGCTGCGCCTCCCCGGCCGGAGGCGTAACTGGCAGTGAAAGCGGTGCCTCCCCGACCGGAGGTGTAACTGGCAGTGAAGGCAGCTCCTCCCCGACCGGATGCATAACTGCGGTAGTGAAGGCGAGTCCTCCCTGACCGGAGGTGTAACTGGATGTGAAGATGGCACCTCCCCGATCGGAGGTCTTGCTGGAGGTGAAGGCGACGCCACCTTTGAGGGGTCCGACAGGCCAGTAATGTCGGATGAAGAGTTTTTAAGGAGATATGTCATCACCGATTCTGACAAGCTGTCGTGGGAGAGAAACAAGACTGAGGCAGAAAGGGAGGTGAAGGCACTCTTTGGTGAACACTACTTGGATCCGTGATATAGATGAGATCTTTCTATATGTTTACTTTCTCAGAACGGATTGTCATTGGTGTATAGATCTGTGATCGTTGGTTATATATGTGTGATCTGTAATGTCGTTGGTTGTATATCTGTGATGGTGTTGGTGATGTTTTGAATAGAATGTCGTTGGTCGTATATCGGTGATGGTGTTGGTGATGTTTTGAATTTGGTTGGTGATGTTGTGAATTTGGTGATTTGATCTTTTTGTTTCAGAGTTGCCATTGCATCATTCACAAATTGCATTTGCGGTCACATGCCGCCAATGTGGTGGTCGCTATATTCCCTTTCCTTGTTCTGTATCGGGGTTTATCATCACTACTTACCAACACATCGATGTGTGTCTCGTTTAGTGCCCCTAGGCATCACTACTCAACATCAAAGAAAATAATGGTTGGCATTGTGCAACAATTTTATAAAATCTTTTCATATATAGGTACACAAAAGTAGAAAAAATTATCGGAAATCACTTCCAGCGGTGGTCCACACAATCTGCAGCGACATGTGTTGGTTTGGAGAGAATCACGGAGTGGAGGCCGAGGACTGCGCCAAGGACTCTATTGACGTGGTACGACACAGTGGCACTAGACCTTTTGTAATGGAACCTGGCCAACCGATTCTTTTCATGGTGTGTTAGGACTCTAACAAAGATTTTCACTTGTTCTTCGACCCCAAGAACCTTACCAAGATGCAACCCTTCTCGTTCAACTAGAATTTGGCACAACCTGCCGAATGTGTCGCCATCCATACGTAGATTTGACATATAGTTAGCATCGTTCAAGTTCAGTAGTCGCTCCAGGTATTCTAATTGATATGGAATTTTATTTGGGAAGCTATATCATCTTGCATTCTCTACAATTGTGCACTTTGCTATTCTAGTTCGTGAGCTTCTATATCTTTGGACGAGGATGGTGGTCTCAACACTATAGACAAGCATTATAACCTCTAGAAACATGTGAGCCAGGCGTTGTTACTCAATGGAGATCTCATCCCGCTTCCTGATGTATTATGTAGCTGAACAACTTGGCAAAAACAAGAGTACAACTCAGAACGTCACATCAAGTTACCATACCAATTTTATGCCCTTGGAGAGGTATAAGTTGGTGTGTCATTCGATCCAGTTTTGCAATTGAAAGTCAAACCAACAATATTTTCCAAAATTAACAGATTGAAACAAACTATCATAATATAAAATATAAACATCTCAAGCAAGATCTTTTCAATAAAAAAATGACGGTGATGGACAACGAATAAATTACATGGTAATGGGGCTTAAATACTTCACAATAGCCAAGCTTTAGTCAGATTTTGCATTTACCTCAACAAGATTGGAGAACTTATATGAATGTAATGATTGATTGATGGTTCCTCCGACGACCGTTCTAGCCTACTCAATCCTCCTCCGACAACTCTATCTAAGTGTTGAGACAAAGGACTTGACCCAAATATTGATCGAAAAAAAAGTTCAAGTGAAGATCTCAATTCCAGATTTCAAACAAATTACCACAGAATTGGCAAGACACATACGAACACTACCCGCTGTTGTCCGCAGGCATATCTTATTAATGAGGCTCGTTTCATGCATGTGTTCCATAGTAAAATTGCACCCAAATCCATGAACTAACAACCATTTTTGATCCAGGTGGGTGCGAAATTCGCCAAAGTCAGGAGATCGCACAAATCAGAAGGGCGAAAGTAAGGATCAAGAAAAGAAGGAGAAAACTACGGCATTGAGCTGATCAAGTCAAATTCTAACGGAGCCAGCTAGAGTTCTGCATTGGGTGAGAAAGCCAAAGACCCCACCTACAAGTGTGCCGGACAGTAATGACATTTCAGGGAGGTGGTACCCTAGGGATGAGAGCCCTACGCCTCCCTATATAAGGAAGTCCAACACACGAAGAAAAAAGAGAGTTCCCCCATTTTTAGTTTTCGCTCAGTAGTTAGGGGGGTTCTCAACAACTTTCTTAGAGTAGTTTAGGGTCTCAGGTCTCTTATAGGACTGAAACTGGAGCTCATTTTCCTTTCTTGTTCTTGAATTCTCGCACACACACACGCTTGGTCTTGTTCTTAGTTAACTGGTAGTTTGGTTTCGGTGTTAGTTTCTGCACGATTTCAGCTTTCGGTTCTGTATTCCACCCCGAGAAGGGGTGATGAAACACTTTACTACTTTCTTTGTTTGTTTCCTGTTTCCTTTTCATGTAATCAACTTTTTAATGTATTGTTTTAGTTAAATCTGAATTTATGTTTTCATTTTCTAGCTTTGTGTTCTGTTTCATGCATGATGTTTTAGATCAGCTTTCATTTCCGCTTTTATGTTTTGTGTCTTAGCTTAGAAGTGTCTTGTTCTATTTTGATTTGTTTAGATCTGCCGTTTTATGTTCGAGACGTCTTAATATGTTAGATCTAGTAGTTTCTGTTTCGTTTCATGCATGAGTATGGGTTCGTTCTTGTTTTTACATAGTCATAGCTTAGATCTAGGAGTAGATTAAAGTTTTATGTGTTTTCTGATGTTTCGTCTTCTTTAGGTTTCCAGATCTGTTATCTACTCTGTTTTCCATGTTGATTTGTTGAAGAAGATGAAGTTGTTAGAAAGTTTTTACTTTACAGTGCTTTTTGCAGGGGAGTGACAGTCCCTGTTTGTCCATTTATGGAAATGTCAGTCAAGTTGATCAAGTAGTTTAGTTAAGCTGCTCAATTTAGTTTATTTTTCAAAGTCTAGTAGTTAAACTTAACCCACCCCCTAGAAAGCATGGCAGCAGCCAAGCAACTCAAGCCGTGTCATGCAAACAAATTTTCCAACGCTTCATCTCTGTGGGATCAATCCTTACTTCCCTATACTAGTTAAATAGTATCAGTGGGTTAAGGTTTTTGATAACACACTCCTTTTACCTTTTCGCTTCATCTCATTCGAGTCGGAGTAAACCGAGATGATCAACCTGAGCTTTTACCGGATCCACTCACCCGCACTTTTGCAGGTAGCAGGCACAAATAGGCTGGCTTGATCAGGTCGATGATCCAACTTGAGCAGTCCACAACGATTTAACAAAAGAGAATGAAGAGAGTGAAACTAGAGGAGAGAGCACAATCACTTACCTCGCTAATTTGTTGTTATTAGGTGTTCGATTTTGCGCCGAGAATGTGGTTGAGTCGGTGGTGTTGTTTCTCCCGATTAGGCCACGACTGAGATGAGAGAGAGAATGTGAGCCGAAATTTAAATTTGGGGGTGAATCTAAAATTCGAGCGTAAAAATATCTTTTTGGTGTCCAAGTCTCTCAATTCTAAGCTCCCAAGAATTGAAAACAACGTCTTTGGCGAGATTTATTTTAGGAGCATTTTAGATGAACAATTGAGGGCTAAGCCCAATATCTTGGGCTTGCCAGAATTGTATCACAAACTTAACAACAGAATTTGATCAAATATGGACCTAAAACTGGACATATCTGATAAACTGAACATCTCCTAATGAAGTGTGTCCTCTTTTGCACTAAAATTTCTTCAACCTTTTTTTTTATCTACCTCTTACGTTACTAATTTCGCGTTAAAACACATGTTACCTACAAAAGTATTAGTACTTTTTGTAAAATGATGTAGTAAAACTAGTCGACCTTAGCTTAGATTCTTAGTTTTGGTGGATGAAATGAGTTTTAATGTAAAATCAGTACATTATTCGAAATAAAAAATAAAATAGGTAATGTATGAAAGAGAAAGAAGAAAGATAGATAAAGTAAGGGAGAAAAATATAAAAATGGATAATAAATTTGAAGAAATTTTCTATTTTAGTAGTATGCAATTAATTTTAATGGACGAACCAAAATATAAATATGAAAGTAATGTAATGAACGAACCAAAATGAAAATTTGAAAGTAATGAGGAGTATTTTTTTAATGGATGAGAAAGTAGGGGTGCGTAAGGGTGACATCGGTCTTAAAGGACAATTTGACAACCACGTAGCATGAAATCTGCTATACCTAGACAAACAACTCGGCATATGGTTCGAAGCAATCTGCGATACGAAATCAGAGCACTATGGTGACACCCTATTTAAAATGACAATCTAGGCAAACAATTTGTTATACATAGGCAAACAATCTATGATACATAAGCAAGCAATTCATCATATGGTTCCAAGCAATCTGCGATACAAAATTAGAGATAATCAAACAATCTATTATGCAAATAAGCAAGCAAGCCTGCCATGTGACAGACTAAGATTGAATCTGCTCCTAAATCTAAGGGTTCTCATTGGTGGTATGGTTGTCATTTTTACAATCCCGAGAAAGTATACGATAAACTAACGTAGGGTTTTAAAGAAAAAATAAAATGGAAATGGTCATTTTAAGTGCTTATAATGTTAATTTTTCCCTTTGAACTTCACATCAAATAAAACCTGCAAAATAATCTATCGTAATACATACTTTTAAAATGAATAAAAAAGAACACGGAGATTCAATGTCACATAAAGTTATCCTCTATACAAGAAAATCACACAGCAACAGGGTAAAAACATACAGATTGTTAGCAGTATTGTACAATCACCATATCTTAATCACGAGCTGTTTTTAGCAGGAGGAGGCCATCACAATCTTCGGTTAGAGGTTGCATCGACATAATTCAAATCGCTGGCCTCTCTGCTTGCGTCATCCCCTTCCTGTCGTTCGCTGCCCGGCCTTCTCAGGCTTCCAACGGCCAAGTCATCAAAACTTGATTCATTTCTCCACGGTGGAGGCGTCACACAGTCTGATTCTCCCATCACTCTCTGAGAGGAATGACCGACTCTCAGGGTCTGCAGTTTCGCAAAGGACTCCCTCATTGCAGTCATCGCTTCAAAGAATCGGGTGCAAGATGCCAAAGCAACAGGAATTGGACGGAGCATCTCCTAAAACAACACAATTTGTAATTTCCATGAAGTTTAGAATCTGGCATAGGCATATAATGCTTTGTACGAAGAATTTATAAAAAAAATTACATCTGTATCTCATACTCCATTCCATAATAGTGGATGCATTTCTTTCCGGCACGGAGATTAAAAAAAATTGTGTTAAATGAGTTAAGTAAAAGGAAGAATAAAGTAGGAAAGGAAAAATGTAGAGAGATAAGAGAGAATAAAGTAAAAGAGAGTAATGTAAGTGAGAAGAAATATGTTACTTTTACTAAAAAGGGAAATGACTCCACTATTATGGAACGTACCAAAATGGCAAAATGACTCCACTACTATGAAATGGAGGAAGTACAGTTTAAGCCATCAGCTTCAAAAATTTACTCCAGCATTAAGTGCTAGGCAAAATAATAGTTACAGTAAAAAGGATTCTTGTATATGATCCAAGAGTATTCGTTTCGATACTCCATTTTCTTCAATGAGCTGCAACATTAACACAATGCTATCACAGTAGCTAATCTAAGAAACTTTAGTTTCGTCCATCTCAATTCAGGACTTTTATTGGGGCCAGAACATTAATTCTAGCTTGTGTTGTCATGCTATTACTTATTATGTGAACCTTCTCACGAACAATGTCCTCATTTTCATAGTACTTGACTATTAAGGTTAGTATTTTCCTACTGCTATCATCATAAATCTGTATGAAGAAATATCTAGGAATCTGCAAATTCAATATTTACTAAAACAAGTAGAGACAGAAAAGTAAGCAAGTGCAGTGTGTGGTATTTGTAGTTTGAAACTGAGGTAACAAACTGAGATGCACAGTTTTAACTTACCCCCCATACTGTAGGTGGTTCTTTAAAATTTTGGCTCCACTGAAAATCAGCAACGGAAGCTGTTAAAGCCCCATAATCACTCGCTGCCTTCATTAGCAATTCTGAAAATTGTTTCTATGCAAACCAGAAACACCAAAACAAGTATTAGAGATCTCTCAGAAGTCATCTTGGAGGTCCACAAAGTAAATTTTGATAAGCAGCAAACTAGACGATTTAGATAGTACTTGCAGGGGAAATACACACAGTAACTTCAGGCAGGATATTTCAGAAAGCATTGACCTTATATGAATGGTAAATAGACAACACAGGAGTTCACAAATTAATCTTATAGGTCGTGAAGCCGCTTTCTTATAGGTGAATGTTGTGATATTAGATTACCAGAACCTTAACCACCTTACAGTATGCACTTCTTTAAAAAATGAGCATTGATGAGATTGTAACTTCTGATCTTGTTCGACTTCAATACACAAGTATCATATGAAGGCAATAATATATGAGTAAATTGGATAACATTTGGTATACCTGAAACTCAGCTTCCACGGGTATGCAATCCAATGAGTAAGGCTGCTGAAGGCGGGCTATAATCCGGTCCTAGAAAACAAGCTAGCAAGTTAATGAGCCTAGTACTATATATTTTACATAGAAACAGTGATTAAGCATATCGTGCATGAACAATCAGAAAAAAAAAAGGATAGAGAAACATTTTCTCAGAGATATCTTAGAACATTATCAACAAATTCATTCTTTTAATTCCATCCCAAAGCATAGGAATTTGGCAGCACCTCGTTTGCTATTTACCTTGTTTTGAATAACATCTTTCAAAATAGACGTGATTCGAGCTAAAGTCTCAATTTTCTTCTCCATTTCACTCACATGCGTCAAATGAGCCACATTCTTGTCTTCCTAAAAGTTCAACAAAGAATTATATGAGCTATACAAACAGAATTGTTCCACAAAGTAAATCAAATGCTACATTTCAAAACTACCAAATATAGCAAATGATACGGCAACAACACAAAATTATCAAAACCAACCCTCGGAACCCAATATTCAAGTAAAAAATTGTCGAAATCCAAAATGTATTACCTTTCTGCCTTGAAGTTCAACTTGCAGATCCGCGATTTTTCTCTGTACAGCGGTCAATTCTCTCAATATCCTTATCAAATCATCTCCTTTTGCACCAGATAAATTCTGAATTTCCTCCTGATCGAAAAACAAATCCAAGTCAAACACAAACTCAGCATCGCCAACATTACCGCAACACGAGATCGAGCATGGAAATTTTATCAGTGCTAGGGCAGATGAACTACGCGCAATCGCGATAATTTGCATTACCAACTACCTAAACACACACATATTGGAGCAATTCTAGAACAGATCCAGCTTCAGCGTAGATCTTGCAGACCTGAGAAGGCGGCGGCGCGACGGTGAAACCGAGATCGGCGGCGATGGACAAGGCGTCGGACATTCCCCCCACTCTCCTCAGAGGCTTCTTCCCCACCCAAGTTGTGTCGCCGCCCATTGACATCACACGTTTTTTGTATGTTGTTGTGTGTACGAGCGGGGGCGCCGGCCGGCAAAATTGCCGGCGATTTAGACGGCGGAGGATCGGAGTGAGTTACAAGTCACGAAATTTGATTTTTAGAAGTGCAATTTCAAATATTGAACTGGATAAAGAGGAGAAATGATGTATTGTGATTTGTGAATTTATGACTGACCATAATACCAGAAATTTGATTATTTATTTCGAACTAAATTGAATTTAAAATTTTGATTTGGATATTTTTCGAATTTGAAATCATGACCCAACTTTCATTTGTTACCACTTGCCACCAACAGGATACATTACTAAAACATCTTTGTTTCTATTTTATTCCTTCTATTTAAAACACAAAATAAACTTGAATAAAATCTTGTATCGGCTAAGAAGTGAGTCATCTGGATAGAGAGAGTAGTAATCCCTATTTGTTAATCCGTCTGTCTCATAAGAATATGCACTCTTTCATTTTAGTCCATACCATAATAATATGCACTTTCTTAATTTGGAAACTCTTTTGTCTCTAATAAAGTGAGACTCAGTCTCCAATAATAATACTTTAATTATTTTTTCTTTTTACTTTTTTCTTACTTTACCAATTGTGCACTAAAACGTGTGTTCAACTAAAAGTGTATGAATTATAACACATTCAGATAAGCCTATTAATCACAACACATGAAGTTAATGTAGAACATCTAGTCCATGAATCATAACACATTAAGTTAATATAGAGCAATACAATCCTTAAAACAACATTTTCTTTATCACTCATAAATGTCCAAGAGCTAAATTCTCAATATCAAGTCGATGGACAAATTCCTCGCAAACTAAGTCCATGATTCTTGTTTCTACATCCACAACTCTATATGCAATGGGAAATATACAATCACTTGGATCAATTTCTACAAGTACATGGAGTTGAGTATTGTAAACAACTAATATCCCAGAGGCCTACAACTAGCTAAGAAGTCTTCTTACATGCATAAATACATGTTTTGAAAAATAAGATCCTATAAAGACCCTGGGGATAGATCTTTACCATTCCTTTGCATAATCCTAGAGTTCACCATACTATTCGACCTCAAATGTCATAACTTTTTCTAAAACATGCTTTCTTGCTCTCCAAATCTTTGACCTACATGTCTTTACTTTAAAGTTTACCTCATGTTGATGGACCAATGACTTAGAAGAAAATTCTGGGAATGCTCGTAGATGTTCTTGGTAAGTTTCGCTCAACCATAAGTATATCTCTCGATAATCTCTCAAACACATTTGTGATTGTCCTTGAACTTCTTTTATCTGGATTGTTTCTTAGTAATAGACGATGCGTTCATCCAACCTTCATAGTTTAAACAATTAAACATTAACCGATCATTTCCATCCCTTACACCCTTTATATTATAAAAATGACATATTGTCTAATGGCCTACTGCCTACTTCAACACCTCTTCATTTATAAGTACAGTAACATTTAATTATTGAACTTTTGATATTTCATATCCCTTTTAGCATTGCATATCCCTCTTACTGTCTTACATGCCATCTTGATCTTTGTTTCCTCATTACTAGAATGAATACTTGTCATTCCATTAGACTCATTTCCTTCACCTTCACCTTTTGTCCAAATCTCCATATTTTAATCACACTCATATTCATTAGTCACCTCATCTCTGCCTTCATCACCATTTCTTTCATCCTCGAACACAAACATAAATATCATCCACACGATCATTCAGTTCATCAATATTATCATATAGTACTAAGTTGATGTTAACTTCGATTGTTAACATACCATATAACTTATCAAGATTATAATTTAACATAAAAAATGTAATAGTTCAAGTAAAAATAAAACAAATAATTTATAGAGAAAGATTGACATAAAAATGAATAGAGAGAAAAATATTTTACATAGAGAAGTTGGAGGTATAGCTTGTCGCGACTCACACACCTTTGTATCTAATTGATGAGTCAACCAATTGGTGAGTTAAAAATTGTGCCTACGATTTGTATTAAAACGTCAACATAATTTTTTGTAAACTTCATCTTTTTGTACGAATTTGAAACAAATGCGAAACATTTTATATGAATAGTAGATTTACCCAGAAATTCTAGATTTAATTAGGGCTGGGGAATTATACCGAAATACCGGAATATCGGACTTACCGTACTGAAAAAATACCGAAAATACCGTTTTTTCGGTATACCGTAGTTTTCGGTACGGTATAATACCTTACCGATAGAGATCGATACGGTAACGGTATAAGATTTCCCATACCGCGGTATACCGAAGATTCGGTATATACCGATGCTTCGGTATACCGTGGTATACAGGTATACCAATTGATATATATATAATATAAATATATATTTACATATGTTATATTTAAACTAAATTTTAAAAAATAAGAATTTTTATTATAGAAAAAAATAAAAGAATCAAAATTGGGAACCCTATTTTTTGAAGTAGTTGAAAACTAGATTTTTTTTTTAATATTTTGGATATAATAGATTTTTTCACGGTATAATGGTATAACGGTATGCCGTACCACAAAACACGGTATAACGGTATATCGGAATGCCATATCGCAGTTCGGTATACCGCAAAAGTAAGGTATACTGAAATGCGGTACAGTATACTGATAACTCGGTATGGTAACGGTATGAAAAACTGCCATACCGAATTTCCGGTATACCGAACTCCGGTATACCGAAACTTACGGTACGGTATCGGTAAGGTTTTTGTCATACCGTAACTTTCGGTACGGTATACGGTATGACACTCCCGGTAAGGTATACCGTACCGAACCACCCCTAGATTTAATACCCAAACCAAAATTAGAATATCTAATCTAAACTTGATTAAATTTGAATTTAATTTTTTCAAATTTTGAATCGGATCATAGTTTAGGAAAATTTTAAAATTCTGGATCAGTTTTGAACGTGTATATTAAAAATCGAAAAAATCCAAAAGTCTAAGCATACCCAAAAACCCGAAAATCTGAAATTTGGTTATGCATTAGGCTTGCAAAAACAACTAATGAATTCCTCCAATTTATTATCTGTAATTTCTGTATTGGCCAACTTTTATTTTTAAAAGAAATCAAGAAAAAAAAGGGATATAAGTCTACATGTAGCAAACTGTTGATGCTTAGAAGAATCACAAAAGTGAATAAAATTAGCAGCAGCAAATAATCGCAATATATAACAAAATAAAACTGAACTCGACAAGATAAGTCGAAGATGGAAATACAAAACACTGCTTCTGAGTCAAAGGCACTCTGGAAATTCAACTACAATATACGCAAATGCGATATCTGCAGTCAGAAACAAGTTCACATCTCCTCTAGATGAATAATTGAAGCTATACCTTTCAAACCGAGTGCGTCCGAGCTTACAATTATTGAAGCTAAATGGATGGATGTTCAGCAAGAAAGCAGGCCACGCAGACCACTCAAGGAAGATGAGCACGAGCCTCTTGCACGATTTCAACAGCTGTTAGGATCTTGTTTTCTCCAATACTATCAAAAGAATCCAGGAATTTCCCCGGGCTGGGGAGCTAGCTCGTTGTTACTGAACCTTTCCTCATCATAGAAACCAGCTCGAACAACCCTTCCCCCAAAGAAGCGACCATCAAGTTCTATGAGGGCCTTAGTTGCTTGCTCTGATCTCTCAAATTGGATAAAGATTCTCACAGCTTCCTCATGTGGGAAGTTTGGCTCTGTGATCTCAAAAATCAAGACGCGGGTCACTGTGCCAAATTTAGTACACTCCTCCGCCACCTCACCTTCTAAATCATCATCAACCTCACCAGGACCAACCTTAGAAAAAAGCAAAACACGGAATTGCATATTAGTTAGCACGCATATAAACTGCACAAATGAAATCGTTAAAAACTAATAGAGGCCATAAGCCCAGGTGAAGAACAAGGACCAAACATTGTGGATTATTTTCAGGCACCAAATGGATAGAATACACATACAGTGCCTACGAATTTGTAACGACTCAAATCAAGTTTCAATTTGTTTACACAAAGGGAACAAATAATAACCAGGATACAGTACATAGAATACACATGCATATGACTAGCTGACCTATAAAACTGTAAAAGAGAACAGTTGCAAAGATAAAAATAAAAAAATACTCCTACAAAATCCAAACAACAAAGAAACCATGCAATACATTGATCACCTCAACCCATTAGAACATTCTTTAGCGTGCAAAAGATCACATAACAGCCCCACGAATTAGAATTACATGTTTGAACCATAGGCTCCAATTTGATTCGAAAGAGAGATACTACTTAGGATAGATAATAGATATTGGCTCAATCTTAGTTCACTCCTAATGTTTCAAATCATACCTAGCAATTAGTATTGTCTAAACCTCCATGACCCTAAAATTGAACCGCAAAAGCATAAGCAATTTCTGAATTCTACCTCTAGTATATACAGAAGGCGAGAACCGTGACTACGATTTAACTAATTATCAGCAAACACATTATATAAGCGAACCTCCATCTACCAAAACTGAAATCCAAGTAAAAGCAGTTTCCAGACTCTAAGCTCCGGTCTTTACGACAAGTGACCATGATAGGGAGCATATACGTCATTCATTCAACTAAACTATCCACAGACAAATTATAAGTGAAATCAAGATAACCAAATTGTCATCTCTCCTAACCATCAGCCGTATAAGCTAAAGATCAACAAAATTCCCAAAGCTCAAAACATCTCTATCACAAACACCACCCAATTAACCAATCATGATGACCAAATGCATATAAAAATGAAGCCATTACCATATTCCTGAGAAGCACAACTCTCGTTGGCGTTCCGCTGAAACTAACACTCTTAACCTTCTTACTCGACTCACTGGCATTGACGATCACGCCGCCTCTCTTATCGGTCTTCTTTGCCATCAACGGTGTGGTAATTCCCTGCTCCTGCTTCCCCAGCCCCTGCCCTTCCTTCCACCCCATCTTCGCCATCATTCTCTGCGCCGCAGTCATCTTCCCTTCAGCTCCAAGCCCTAAACCCCCAGTCTCAGATTTCCCAATCCGAAACCCTTCTTCTCTATCTCCCCCACTGGAATTAGGCGGAGGGGAAGGCGATCTCGGCACTCCACCACTCAAAGCCGCCCTCCTCCGCCACGCCTCCTCTCCGGATATGCTCAATTCCTTCTCCCGATCCCTTTCCCTCTCCCTCCGCTCCCTGTCCTCCCTCTCCCTCTCTCTCCTTTCCCTCTCCTCCAATTCCTTCCTCAGCTCCGCCTCCGCCTGCTTCCGCTTCCGCTCGTGGCGGTACTCCTCGTAGTCGTTAGGGCGCGCGGGATCGTACTCCTCCACGACGGAGCTGGTGACGCCGACTAGGGCGGGCTGGAAAGCCGCTGCGGTCGGATTAGGGTTTCTGTTCTCGTCGGCGGGTTTATTGGAGAGGGGCGGCGGAATCGGCTTGGGGTGCGGCGGTTTAGGTCGGAGGATTGTTTGGGGAGGGGCGAAGGGCTTTCGGAGCGTGGGCGGCGCCATCTTGGCGCTGCTCGACCAGACATTTGTGGTGGTGGAATTGTCGTCCGCCTTGGACGACGGCGGTGGAAGGTCGCCGTACAAGCCGCCCAGCATAATGCAAAGAAGCGTATGCAGAGATGCAATTTCTGGAAATCAGTAGTTGAAAAGTTTAGAGATTTGGGAGAGATGAATGAAATATCAAAACTCAAACATTGACCCCCTTTTTAATTGGATTTTCCACTTTCTCCCCCAACTATTTTATTCTAGTCGGGATTAGTGCAACCGCAATGCTGCGGATGTCCGATTGGACTTCCCATCGGAATTTTCAAAAACACCTCCTGCCACGTTATAAGGACTTTCCACTGCACTGTCACATCATAAGGACTTTTCAATGCACAATGACAGACATCCCCAAGGACTTCGGCGCGCACTTCCCGCAATAAAAAAATTCACATATTTACGGAATTAGATTTTCGACACGAATACGGACGGAGAAAATGGAACAACTTCATTAAAAAAAAACATACATAATTATATATAAAAAAAATTACATAGTCATAAAAAAAAATACAACCCCAAGCTTCAACAAATGCGACCCCCGGCTCACTCCTCGTCCTCCGCGTCGTTGCCGTCGCTAGTGCCGTTGCCGTCGTCCCGACGCCACTATCGGGCAAGGGTGTCATCCCCAAATCGCGTCTCAATGTGTCGATAACATCCTTCAACATCATCTTGTATAACGGATCAGTCGTGTTATGCCACATTTCCATAGTCTGTACCAGGCTATGCATTTGCTGGGCGCGAGCGAGATTGCTGATCTCGGGAGTGGCCTCCGATTGGACCTCATCGGACCCGCTGGCGCTTCCCCTTGCCATCCGCTGCGCAGTCTTTCCCCTAACCGGGCGACGACGGCGGCGGGAAGACGCTTGAGGGGTCGGGATCTCTGCCTCGGCTTCGGGGAGCTCGTGCGAACCGGCACGCTGCTGTACTCGCCGGAAGTGCTGATCTTCGTCCGCTTTGGCCAGCCAGCTTCAACACCCGCACAAAACTTGGGCAGAATTCTTCACCACGAGATAGACCTTCCAATGCTCGAATTCACGGAACTTCAACGCCCTGTCGGGGTACCGCTGCATGGAAAGGTTCTTCACATCCTACTCGGACATGCCACTAGTTGCTTGGCGGAGGTTGTTTTGGTAGATGCCGGCAAATCGGCTGAGCTTAGGCCTCAACCGCTCCCACTGTTTCCGGCATTGCTCGGAACCGTGAGGCTTTCCACCATCCGGTTTGAATCGGAGGTAACCTTGACTAATGCGCACCCACATTCTGGCGATATGCTGGTTAGCCCTGATGTAGGGATCCTCGACTACATCGACCCAGGCCCTCGCCAGCGCGACGTTTTCCGCCATGCTCCAGACGGTACTCTTTCCCGTCTCCTCCACATCCTCCTCCTCCTCGGCCCCCGCACGCGAGGACGAGGTAGGGCCTTTGCCCTTGTCCCTTGCCCATGCCTCAATGGGAGTCTCCCTGACCGGAGATAGCCCCAACTACTCAAAAGAGAAAGTCTCGATGCCGGTGAACTGAGTCTCCTGAGGAGTACTTTGGGGAGAATCACTAGACAATAAATCCATATAGGGACGATAGACATTGTCCCCAGGTGATTGGGGCCCCTGCTAACCTCCCTCCTCCCCTCCCCCAACAGCGGCAGGCATGCCCTGCATCATTCCCCCCATCATCCCCGGTGTCATGCCCCCCATCCCCACTGCCATCCGGGGCATCATCCCCCCCATCCCGCTGCCCTGGGCATCATTCCCGACATCATCCCTGTCATCCCTCCACTCACCCCGGGCATCTGGGGCACCATCCCACCCATCCCAGGGTACATATTGTAGTACGGCCCCATCATCCCCGCCATTTGGGGCGTTATCCCCGCCATTGCGCTCGCGTTTCCCTCACCTTCGGCGGGAAACGTCGGTGTTTGTGACTCGCTCGTGGCGGGAGTTCCTATCGTTCTCCATTTATTATCTTCAACAGAAATGAAATTTAGACAGAGAAAAACTTGTTAACACAAGTGGTGCGAATGAAATGAAGTTCAACGAACTGTATACATATAGTTTTTTTTAAAAAGAAAAAAAATAAGAAGTCCAATTAATATATGGTCATCGGCGTGTAGATTCATACAAAAAAAAAAAAAAAGGAAATGGATATCAGTTCCCGTCTATCTCACTTTCACTTATACATCTAATTCTATCCTTATGACATCTCACCTATTTACCATGCATTTTCTATGCCTAAGAGATAGCGGAATAAATCAATTCAATAATAAGATAAGACAGTAGAATATAGTGGCAGTGGTAATGGTTAAGCTCCAGCCAAGCCACCGGGTGGCTTGGCACAAGGTATCATAAAAGTTGAAATGTGACAAATTTTGTGGGACAGACGAAAATAAAAAAAATGTGACAAATTTTTTGGGACGGTGGAGTAAAAATATTTAAATAATTTAATTATTTTTATGAAATCTAAAAAGGCGCATGAAGAGAGAATAAAATAAGAAAAATGATTTTTTGCTAAAAAGTGAAATGACTCACTTATACAACTCAGTTATTTTGGGGCATAGGACAATGGACCCCACATTCCACTAATTTATTCCACTTATATTTTAGTATTACTATAAAATTAATAATATATAAAAGTATGATCCATATTTCTTAACTTTTTTCACCTACTTTCTTAGTATGAAACTTAGTTGTAAATGCTTAGCTCATAATGATCGAATTTGTCATGATTATCGGTGGTCACACTCTTAAAAAATTTCAATAACATTTGGAACGAGAGATGGATGTATATCAAATGTACAGTTGTCCGTAAAGTATTTGGTGATCACGGGATATTCTGGTTCGTCATGGTAACATAAATTAACTTTCTACATAGTGTCTTATTATCAAAAGACATTAGCTCGTGCACACCATAATTTGTGCATCGCAACGTTTGAGTTTGATTTAAGCTTGACTCAAGCTTTTATGTTACTACTACTATTCGATCTTGACTTTCCACTAAATTCTCAAGCTCAAATCATCGTCCAATTTATTTAATACTTATATAAATACTTAAAAGTTTGTGAAAGTTAATAATATTTAAAGTGTGATTTAAAACAACTTGTTACTTAGCTTCGATTGAAAAATCATATATTGGGTCGATTAAAGGTTCATACGCATGCTGAATTAATAAGTTGGTAAACAAATAAATTTGAATATATTCACTCGAGTTTAGCGAGATAAAATTACCAAACTTGAAATTGAACTCAGAGCTGGATTAATATCAGATTCCATCCATACGATTGCTAATATAACGATTTAGTGATTTTTCTTTGTGATAGATGAATTTTGTGGTAAATACTCAACAAATCTAATTTATCAACGTAGTACTACTAATATTCTTGATTAAATTTATTTGAGACAAAACTATATTGGGCCTGTATTCAAGAAATGGGCCTAATTTGGGATTTCATTTTCCATTGCAACCCAAAAACCCTACAATCCCTTAAACCTCTTGCTCTCTCCGTTGCAGACACTCAGAAAATTATGAAGGGCGGCAAAAGGAGGCCGTCTAATCCGGCCAAGGCCAGAACTAACGGTAAGAAGCGGTTCTCCTCCATCGCCGATGATTCGTTTTTTGAAGCTACGGATCAGAAGCGGCGCCGTAAATTCGAGAACGATGAAGAGATTAAGAGCAGTGACGAAGATGGAGGTGATTCCGATTCCGAGAAGGAGGAGGAGATAGACGAGACGCCCGCGGAGAAGCGGAAACGGTTGGCCGACGCCTTTCTCGAGAAGCTCAGGGCGAAGGAGAGGGAAAGAGAGGAAAATGAGGAATCGGAGGAGGAAGGTGAAGGGCGGAGGGAGAGGGAAGGCGAGAGGGATACGCTCATTGCGAAGATTTTGCAGCAGGATCAACTCGAAGAGAGCGGCCGCGTTCGACGAGCTCTTGCTTCCAGGTTTGTGTCATTTTCAGCTCAATTTGGTATGTTGAAGTAAATACGCATAACTGAGCTCAATTTGGGGTTTAGGGATTGTATTTATCGAATGTGAGAAATTTAGCATGTGATCGTTATTGATGTTTTGCTGTATAGGTGTTTGAATTAGGATTGGTTTGTGTATTGATTTTAGGGTTCAGAAGCCAGAAACTAGCCAAGGATTTCAATTTTTAGTAAAGCACAGGCAACCTGTGACTTGTGTGGCTCTATCTGAGGACGACTCTAGAGGATTTTCGGCTTCCAAGGATGGTGCCATTGTTCACTGGGATGTTGAGACTGGGAAAACTGAAAAGTACCTCTGGCCTTCTGATGAAGTTTTGAAGGCTCATGGTTTGAAGGACCCGCAAGGTCGAGCTAAGAAGCAAAGTAAACAGGTTCTAGCATTGGCTGTTAGCTCTGATGGTCGGTATCTAGCTACTGGAGGCCTTGATCGGCATGTTCATCTGTGGGACGTTCGCACACGCCAGCATCTTCAGGTGTGATTCAATTACATTGCAAAATATTTTCGAAGAGGGAATTGGATTTTTTGCTGCTAGATTGCAACATGCTCTCTTGCTATAATCATACTGACTTTGTTTAATAAAATTTGAATCTTTGTTGAGTCTAGATGTTTATTGGGAACTTCTTTATTCATTTGATGGTGCATATACTTGATATGAAGCATCCAAAGATTCAAGCTGCTTTTAATATATTTGCTTAACACACAATTTGCATATAATGTTAAATGCAGGCTTTTCCGGGACATAAAGGACCTGTTTCTTGCTTAACATTTAGGCAAGGTACTGCAGAGCTCTTCTCTGGCTCATTTGATCGTTCTATCAAGATTTGGAATGCAGAAGATAGGACTTACATAAGCACACTATTTGGTCACCAGAGTGAAGTTTTAACAATTGACAGCTTGAGAAAAGAACGTGTATTGACTGTTGGACGTGACCGTACCATGCATTTGTGGAAGGTAATTTAAACCTTTTGAGTGGTTGCAGCAGCAGCTACCGAGTATATATATATCCTAGTGCAGCTAGCCTTACTTCCCCACTTGCATTGTTTCTCTCATGTGTGATATCTGGCTAACTGAGATGCATCAGTACATTGGGAACTGTGAATAGTGAATCAATATTCTTATCATCTTTCTGCAAAATCTCGCTTAAATTAACTTGTCACAAATAAAATGCATTAGCCCACGTATGAATTAAGCTGCTTTCAAGCTTTAATATTGTGGGGGTTCATTTGGGAATTTTTGTACCATGGATATATTATTCACTCCTCAACTTGGTTAGATTGTGCAGTTGATAGTTTTATTCTCATGCCATTATTTAACTATTGTATTTGTTACATATGCAAGAATAGGTACCGGAAGAATCACAATTAGTATTTCGAGCTCCGGCATCTTCACTTGAGTGCTGTTGCTTTATTAATAATGATGATTTCTTGTCGGGTTCTGATGATGGAAATGTTGAGCTCTGGAATGTGCTACGCAAGAAGCCTGTCCATATTGTAAAGAATGCACACGTCTCATGTAGTGAAAACAAGTCTGATCAGAATAATTTGGAAGGGCTTTCAAATGGCCATAAAGGTTACTAAATGCATCACTATCTGAGTCAATAACAATAGCCTATCTGCTATCTTTAAGTCATGGAGCTCTGTTCATGCAATTTATAATTCTTAGTTCATCTTTTACAGAAAACGAGGTCCATAATTCATCAAGAAATGGTTCAGCTGTGCTTTCCTGGGTCAGCTCAGTGGCTGTCTGCAGAAGCAGCGATCTTGCTGCTTCAGGAGCTGGAAATGGATTAGTGCGCCTTTGGGCTATTGAAAATGAATCTAAAGGCCTTCGTCCCTTATTTGAACTCAACTTGGTAAGTGTTTGCTTTCTATTTCTTCCAGATTGTTGAACAAGCTTTCTTGTATTAGTTTGATGACATAATCGGTGCAAATTTCCCGGGCCTTCACTTACAAAGAGTACATTCAGACTCATAAAAGATACATTGACCCCAAACAAATTACTATCTCACCTGTGTGGATATCATATAGAACTACCTCAATGCTCATTTTAATTTTATTGATTTGTGATTATAATTCTGTACTTTATGTCTTACATTGTTATTCTGATGGTCTAAACGCAGGATGGATTTGTAAATTCCTTGGCATTTGCGAAATCTGGAAAGTTTCTAATTGCTGGGGTTGCACAGGTGAAGCTTCTTTCATCTTCACTTATATGTTTAGATCTCCTCGCCATCTGCAGTTTGTGTTATAGCGTGAGAATTGGTGAAACTTCTCTTATTTGTTGTTACTCTTATTTGGCATTGTGTTTCTTCTTATGTTCCTCTACGTGATAGTCTTTTTCAAATGGCATCTTCATGCAAGTATCTTTTGTAATTAAGTCATCTTTTGCTAAAGTGAGTGTCTATATTGAGGTGCTAACTTGGATAACAATGTGTTTTAACTTTGAATAAACAAGAGAAGCCACCTCAATTGCACATTAGAATAAATCCGTAGCATGTGAAATTTGAAAACATCTTGCCTAATAAAGCTAGAAGAAATCGGTAGCATTTGATTTATAAAAATTAATATAACCAGCTCCTAGTCCTTGATGATAAGCACGTGGATTATTATTTATCATCACCTGAATCGAGAAGGGTTAAGCACAAATGTTGGATCATATAGGATTGTTTAACTCTTCGTCTACTGTGGTGTAAATGTTCTTCAAAGATATGCACTGATTGTATAGTTCATAAAAGATGTTAACGGAGCTTAGCTTAGATGCAATGTGGAGTTTGAGCACATCTATTAGTAGCAATCTAACATTCTATCTCTTGGCAGGAGCCTCGATTGGGAAGGTGGGGACGTGCTGCTTCTGCCAAAAACGGAGTTGCATTACATCCTTTGAAACTGTCATGACCCTATATTCCACATTCAGTCTTCTCAACGATGAGATTATAAAGCAAAATTTAAGAGCCTGCTTTCTGCTTCTCTGACTCTGACTGATATCTCAATCTTGAACTCTGAAAGAAAAAATGATCACCCCTGTATCGAATCAATGGTTGTCATCGTTTAGGGCCTCTCAAAATTGTTCGTGGCTCGAGATATGAAGAAGCTAATCTGTGTTATGTACCAACCGGGAAACTAAGGTAACTTTCTTAGATATTGGTGAGTGTGAAGTGTATCGAGAACCTTGTTTCCCGGAGGTCGACCTGCTTAAAGCTTAAAGAAATCCTTTCCTTGCGTTCCTTTTGTCTTGAGTCTTGACTGTAGAAGGCCTCACAGTTTGCCGATAAATTTTGTATTTGATGTAACCTTTCTTCAACTTGGTCAGTTAGTGTATCATTAAATTTTGTGGGGAAAACATCATTGGATATATTTGTTACCCTTTTATTTATGTGAGGAAAATGTGCTGGAATTATTCTATAAATGAGTCCTTTTCACTACTTTATAGATCCCCTTCTAACATGTTATACTTTTTGCTCATATATATATGTAATTGGAAATAAAAGATTTTATAAACAACCACTAAATACCTCTTTCGTCGCCAAATAAATACCATCCTCTTAAACTTTTGTGATTTCTAAAGGATTATTGGGTACTCCAATTTTGTAAAAGACAAAAATATAGGAGCACTCACATTGGGCGGCCGAGCACCTGAGCCCATCCCATTGTGGACGAGGGGCCGATGATCGGCTCCCTCTCTCCTCAAATGGCCGATGTCACAGGGCCTTTGATCACCTCCCTCCCCCAGTGTGGGGTCATCGGCCCTATTGATGAATTTTTTTAAAATTATTTTTAAACCTCTATATATACCTCAATACCCCATTCATTTACATCCACCCATTCATTCTCAACCTATACTTATTTTCATCTCTAGAAAATTAATTTCAACAATTCTCCACAATTGTGTTGAATTTATTTTTGTTGACTATTTTATTTGATACCATCAATTAAAAATGAAGTATACCAATATTGATGATGTGGAAATAATATGGCAAGTGGGATAAGCCTTGAAATAGGTCCTTTTCATTACATGGAGATAGACTTTGTGGATAAAATGCTGATGTGAAAATAGGAAAGAAGATAGACCCATGAGATGAGCCTATCCACCTTGAGTGCTCTAAAGTCTAAAATACACTTGAGATGAGCCTATCCACTACGAGTGATCTAAAGTCTAACAGTGTCCACAATAGAGTGAAACAGCCACGATTCCGCCAAGGCACAACCACAAAAACTATTCCGCCACATCATCACAAAAATTAAGAAAAAAAAATGGCGTGGAGGACCGCCGCGGCTCCCTTCCGGCATGCAATAGGCGCGGCGGCTCCGCCACCACCGCCCCTTCCACGCCGCCAATGCGTCTCTCTCCCGCAGCGGCTCACCCTTGTCCAGCAATAGACCATTGCGGCGGTGCTATTATGGACACTCTAAATGCACATGATCTCACTTCTTTTATCTTGACATTAATCTTATCTACCAAACACCAACATAAATTTTGAGTGGGCGGACTAGAATAAAAATATTTAGTACTAAGTGAGGGAAAAAATAAATTAATTTTACTATTATTAAATTATACTATAAAAATATAAATCTAATGAATAACTGATATTCAAAAGAAAAAAAAATGCACATCTAACCAAGAAAATACTCCCTCCATCCCACATAATTTTACACAGTTTGACTTGACACGGATTTTAAGAAATGTAATAGAAAGTGAGTTGAAAAAGTTGGTGGGATATGAGTCCTCCTTTAAAGTATTGATTTTATAATAAAATGTGAGTAGGAATGAGTTAGTGGAATATGAAGTCCACTACCAAAAATAGTAAAAGTGAAATGGGTAAAATTATGTGGGATGGACTAAAATGGAATACTGGGTAAAATTATGTGGGACGGAGGGAGTATAATATAATAAATAATAATGTGAGGTCAGATTCATCGATGTTGCACGACTATAATTTACTCGTCATGATATTGTTAAAAAACATACTCCAATGAACAACTATTAATCTTGTAATTTAGGTTAAAGATATTAAAAGTGATTATTGTTATAAATAAAAATGACTGTTCTTAAAATGAAAGTAAGTATTTTATAAAATTAAGATACAGTGTATGTCAAATGAAAAAGTAAAACTTTTCATGATTAAAAATAATTGCTGCATAATCATATTGTTCATAATAAGGTAAATATCCTAATGTACTACAAGAATTATTATTCAAAAAATGGATTTAACACAAAAAGTATCGGATCCGGTCTGACCGCTTCCAAAATTAATTCTTTGACATTCCAACATTATTATACAGAAATCATATGCACAATTATCATCTAAAAGAAAGCTACTAATTTACAAATTAAATATCGAATTACCAATTGTTCCAATTAGATTAATGAATAATTATTTTTTGTTAAATGTGCCATTTGACTGATTAAAGCGAAGATTGCAGTTGGGAAATCTGAGATCATCTGAAGCTAAAGCTAAGTTGAATTAGTAAGGCAACATATTATTGCATTTTTCAAAATTGGCTTCAATCTATTCTTGATTCTTTCGCATACCCACAAAATGCCCAAATCAGGCTTTGGTTCGATCGCACATACAAATCAAAATCATCTCTTTCTGGCTCCAATTCATTTCTTTCCTCTCAGCCTACAAGAATAGAGAGAGACAGACAGAGAGAGAGGTAGTCGAAGTCCCTCTCAACCCCATAAAGTAATAGATAGGAAAAATTCGTTAAAAAATTCTTTTGATGGTAAGTTTTGTGGGGATATATATTACTGCATTATATCACATTTTTGTTTTCCCTTGCAAGTCATAGCCGCCGTTCCTGATTGAAGCAGATGGGGAATTGACATCTGTTTTTTCTTGGTGAGTAGTTAGATTCGTTATCGCATTTGGGGATTTTTATGAGTCTATTGAGATTGTTACAAAGATTGATCCTTTACCCTTTTTTGGGAGCTAGTGTTGGATCTGAGCTGGACATTACTGTTGAATAATCAAGATTCTGAATTTTCACCATGTTTTGGCATATGACCGGTCTCTCAACTGCATCGCCAGTAAGTGCCATGAATCCAATCTTAAAAAAAAAGTAATCTTGTGAATGCTATTTGTCATTTCTTGGATTCATATTGCTTGTTGGTTTCTTGTTATTGGATATGATGATTGACATTTCTTTGAGTGTGAGATTTTGATGAGTGATTGAGAAATTGGGCATAGTGTTATTGATAGCTAGAAGAGTGGACCTTTACCATGCTTGTTTGCCAATGCTTTTTTTATTCTAGTGTGTAAGGCTTTTTATTGGAAGCGAATTTGATACTTGTCTACATTTTGCTGGTAGCACTGAAACAGTATGCCCACGACCACGACACGTGGTAGGTGGTGTGTGGGTCGGTGATTAATATGGCGAGGCCTTTGTGTCATCGCCAGTTGTTGGACTCCTCAAAGCACTTCCAGTTTTAATTTTTAGTTTGAACATTTGTTATTTATAACAGGACAAATCAATGTTTCCGTATATAAACTAAATGTTGTTCTGATTTTTTGAAAAATAGAGTGAACTTGGACGAGGAGGAATAATAGGCCTTGACAAACTGGTTAGGGATGCGATCTAAATTTTTTTTTCCGTATATAAACTAACGTTGGTATATCAGTATTTTTCTATTTTATCAAATGGACATATTGCTATGATGAGAAGTGGTCAACTATTCCTCTCTTAGAGTAGGGCTTTTGGCCCCAAAAAGCTTATACTGTTTCACATTCACTTCTTTTTCAGAATCCTTTTGTTGGTGTATAGTTAGTGTTCTCAAGTGGAATATTTTTCATACCCTCTATTCTTGTTTTTGGAGATTTTATAATATCCTCTTCAACTGTGCCTACATGACATTATGACGTGCTATAATGTGTGTATATGAGTGATTAATTTTAGTTCTTCTGTTGTTTATTGTTAGGTGGAGACCATTTTAGACAAGGATAACTTTACTTTGGAAGAGCTCTTGGACGAGGATGAAATAATTCAAGAGTGCAAGGCTCTCAATGGACGACTTATCAGCTAGTAATCTCCTATTCACTTAAAGAAAAAAAATCTTTTGTGAATATTTTACTTATAATCCTTCGTATTGCACTTTCCATGTTACTAAGTCCTTTGTTGCTTTCACTATTATGTCTTGCTGAAAGTGGTTCAAAGCTGGTTCTTCCGTATTTGAACCAAATATTTTTCCATTCTGAGATGTTCTCCGGGTTTTAAATTGCTTACTTTTGGCTGTGAATTATGTGCAATTAATTTGGCACTAAATATGAATACTTTACATTTAAAGGCTTCGTTGACTGAATCAAACTTGGATATTTGCTAAAATATCACTAATACCTATTCTTTTTCAACTACCAAGATAGTCTTTACAAGTGTATGAATATCCTCATGCTGCCATGGGAAAAAATATCGGTGTACATTATACTTTCCTTCTTTGTTCAAGAACTTATTTGATTCCATATTAATAGGAAACAGTTGTTGTTTGTTCAAGTTTATTTTTTGTTCCAATTTTCAGTATGATTGGCCTTCCACACACTAAGTTCATACCAAATGTTCTTTCACAGCTTGCGGGAGATATCTCAAGTTAAACAACTTCTTCAGTACATAGTGCAAGAAGCTCCCGAGGGTGCTAGTAAAGAACGTATATTGAAGTACGCTTGAGCAGTAAAGAGTTCTTTAGACTGGGTGTCTGCTAATGTTGCCAGACATTACATGCCAAGTCCGTTTTACTATAGTTGATAATGCATTTCTGACACAGCCCTGTGACATATCTTCCTTCTTTTTCTGTGTAGGTTTCCATTTATCGCTTGTGAAATTTTTACGTGTGAGGTTGATATAATACTGAAGGCTTTGGTAGATGATGAAGAGGTCTTGAAACTGCACAACTTTGCTCTTGTTCTTTGTCTTTTAATCCAGAGTTTATTAATTCCCTCCCTACTTTTGGTTTGCAGTTGATGGACTTACTTTTCTCTTTTCTGGATCCTGAGCACTCTCATAGTTCTCAGTTGGCTGGTTATTTTAGCAAGGTATGATATGCTCGATTTGGTGGTTCATAGGAACGGTTCATACGCTGTTATGCTCTTATTAGCATATTAGACCAAAAAGGTTTATTAAATTGGTTGATCATAGTTGATTTTACCTAATAATTTGATATGGCTGTATAATCCAAAGTTATAAGATGGTGTAGGGCAAAGTATCTATCCCCTTTCAAATGGTATTACATTGGAAATATAGAACATTAGTTTCAGTTTTTTAAAAGTAAATTTGAGAGGGAGAGATTTTGGGAGCTTGGCAATGAAAATATGCTCAAGGCATTTCTCAGTGCCTCACTGGCTGTAATTATGAATCATAAGTTGCAGCAAGTTTAACCTAGAACATTAATATTACACTAAGATATGCCCTATGATCTTCTGTTCTTTCACTGCCTATAAGTTCTTGTCATATTTTGATTTATAATTTCACTCCCTGAATCCTTATCTTTATGTGACAGGTTGTTGTATGCCTCTTGCTTCGGAAGACATCCCCTCTAATGAATTATATCCAAGTGAGTTCAGTATATCTTCATAATCAAACTTCTCATTTGATTCAGGATTTTGTGTTCCTATTGAGCCTCATTGAATTTTCATCTAACATTTGTCCAGGGCCATCAGGATATCGTTAAAAAGCTAGTTGACCTAATTGGAATTACGTCTATAATGGAGGTTTGTTGTTCAGACCCTCCCCGTCTCTCTTTTACTTGTAGTTGAATTCTAATAGTTTCTTGCATTAACAGGTGTTAATCCGTTTCATTGGTGCTGATGTACATATTTATGGGAATAGTGGTGGCGACACCATGCAATGGTTGGAAGAGATGGATATCCTCGATATGATTGTGGATAAATTCAGTTCATCTGTAAGTTACACTAGTAGGGACGGGGAATTTTTACATAGATGCTAGTCTCTTCTCCTCAAGCTGGCGGTGGCTCTTGAGCCCTTTCGTCTTTCATGTGATTCTATCTCGTGCTTTTTAGTTTTTTGGTAGTGATATTTTACAGAATTATATGCTTGTTAAGGGAATACTGAAAAAGTGTTTCGCCATTAAATTTGAGTAGCTAAAATATATATTTGCAGGACTCCCCTGGAGTGCATGCTAATGCTGCAGAAACTCTTTGCACCATTACTCGATGGGCTCCCCCGACATTAGCTGCAAAAATCTCCAGCCCAAGGTTGCACCTTTTCTCAATACTACCTTTTTGTTTCTCTATATCCCCTTTTTCTTATACTCGCTGGAAACTGGCTGCTGTCAGTTTTATAGGAAGGTTATTTCGTCACGCTCTGGAGGAGTCGAGACCAAAGACTGTTCTGGTCAACCTGTTACTAGTTTGTATATCGTTGTTAGACCCCAAGAGGCTGACATCTGGTATATATTACATGTATAATCGTCAAACTTCTAATGGACCTGGAGCCACAGCTAATCCCGAGACCGTTAAAAGCATGCTGGGTAGCCTAGGTAACATTGGATCCTTTTTTCATGATTACTTCGGCTCAAGCAATAAATTCCGAGTATAAATATATGTGCTTTTCGGTATTTATGTCCGAAATGTTCACTTTTCATAAATTGTATCATAATCTTGAAATGATGAGACAAGACTAAACTGGTTTATCGGGCAGGTGATCTGCTCAAGCTTTTGAATGTTTCGTCTGAGGAACACACCCTGCTAACTGCGTATGGGAAATTGCAACCTCCTCTTGGAAAACGTCGGCTGAAGGTATCTTCTGCATTTTACATAAGGAGCCTTTGGATTTCTCTATTGCTTAAAATTATACAGTTTTATGTTGACTGCTGCATTGTTAAGTGAAATCGCTTCTTTCCAAAAAACTTTGATTATATATTGTTCATTTGTTTATTTTACAAAAATATTGCTTCTCGTTAAACGAATTTCAAATTGTATCAAACATTTTGCTCACTTTCTTTTTTATTCTTTTTTCTGCAATTAATACTGTTGGCCTCTCCTTTCTCGCAGATTATAGAGTTCATTTCAGTCTTAGTTGCTGTTAGTAATGAAGCTGCCGAAAAGGAACTGATTCGCCTGGGCGCTTTGGAACGTATTCTTGAATTGTTTTTCCAGTAAGTGCACACCGCTTCTTGTTACTTTCGAGTACTTGCAATTTCGTGGTAATTTTGTTTTTTAATATTACAATTGGTAACTGATCAGTTTACCTCTCTTATGACCGTAGGTATCCTTACAATAATTTATTACACAATCACGTGGAACACATCGTAATATCTTGCCTGGAGAGCAAAAATCATCAGTTTGTTGACCACCTTCTCCATAAGTGTAATCTCGTCGGGAAGATTCTTGATTCTGAGAAGAATTTCACTTTGTCCTCCGATGAGAGCAAGGTATATTTTTGTTTTGTTTTTTTCGTTTCCAGTTCTGCTCCCTTATTCTCTCGGTAGCTTTTCTGGTGGTTGCTGAAGATCTTTGATTGCTAAGAACTACCATTTTCTGGGAGTGCTCGCAGCCAACGGTCGGTGCTGCAGGAAAGTTGCCACCCAGGATCGGAAATATCGGTTATTTAACCCGTATAGCTAACAAACTTATTCACTTGGGGAATAGCGATAGCGAGGTTCAGAAATTCTTGCAGGTTTGCTCAATGCTCACTCAGTCATTCTATTTTAATCTTCCCGACTTTTTTCGTCACCCTGTTGACTAGTTTTTTTTTTTTTTTTTTTTTTTTTGAAAATTTTAACCCTTATATATATATACTCGAAGGCTCAATTATTACGATGTTTTAAATGACTGCTGAGTCTTCCCATTGGCAGGAAAACAGGGACTGGGTCGATTGGCAGACGAATGTTCTGCTTAAGCGCAATGCTTTGGAAAATGTCTCCCAATGGGCATGCGGGTAAGTGATTTTAAGTTGGAATAAGGAAAATCAATTACCAAATAGTGACAATAAACGATTCCGTTGTAGTTGAGGCAAGAAGTAAGATTAGTTTACTTTCAATTTTATGTGTAAAGTTCATATATTTTGGTTAAAGGTCATACTCGGCTTCTATGTTCGTCTGAGGTCATTGGATCGTAGGCTTATTTTGTTTTGAATCTATTTGATATTCCGTGTATATATCTTTGTTATGGATTTTTGTACCTTTTTTCCCCTAATTTGCTCGGTAGGAGACCCACCACGCTACAAGATCGAACAAGAGATAGTGACGATGATGACTACCAAGACAGGGATTATGATGTTGCAGCTTTGGCGAATAACTTGAGCCAGGCCTTTAAATATGGGATCTACAGTAATGATGCTATCGCCGAGGTTTGTTTTTCGGCCTATTTGGTCGACCTGTTTCTTTATACAGTATGGTTGGAAAAAAAATATTCGTAAGGGTGTTTCTCGTGATGATTTTGCATAATGAGTAACAGTATTTAATTTGTTCGTTGATGTGCTTTTGGGCAGGGAGATTCCTCACTCGAACGAGATGATGAGGTATGTATTCGAAAAATTATATAGTTGCAACAACAGATTGCACTTGAGTATCGGTTTGGATTCGGATATTTGACTCGTTGCCCTGGTTTTCGTCGTCTCCATCTCTTTCTATTTATTTATCGATTCGCTTTTCATTCTATAAACCGTTACGTCACTTTTCCACGAACTTTAACTAGTGTTTCTCTGTTACCGTAACGGGCTTACCGTCCGTAACTTCCACAGGATGTCTACTTCGACGATGAATCTGCTGAAGTTGTTATTTCTTCCCTCCGTTTGGGCGATAATCAGGACAGGTAAGCAGACACATTTCATCTTTCGAGAAGTCTTCCTGATCGTGTATGGGAGCCAACCGTATTCTCTGTTTCCGTCTCATGTTTTTCCAGCGGAGGAGGATCGCTCTTCACGAACTCCAACTGGTTCGAGTTTGAAGACGAGAGTATCGACAACGAGCACTCTGCCGGTTCCAATGCCGAGGAGCACATGGACGTCGACAGAAGAGCGGACAATGATGTTGAGAAAGACGAGGCAGATGGTGCCGTATCCAACACTCCCTCAGATAAAACACCAGAGTGGGTCGAGTGGAGGGAAAGCTCCGACTCACTTGATCCTCCTCCCATCTTTGCTGACGCATTCGAAACGGCTCCATCTTCGCCTATACATAACAGTGAGTTCTTTGAATACGAAGCCAAGTCAGACGACTTCGAACCCCTGCAATCTGCAGACGTCGATGAGGGAAGCCGATGAACTAGAGAGGGCGAAGAAGACTTCTCGAAGGGGTAAATGTCTATTCTTGTCGAAAAGAGGAGTCATGGTGAACCTGGCACACGAGGTGTCTCGATGGAGTCAGAGTCAGAGTCAGAGGGCCGGTCCGGCGGCTCGTGAATTTTTTTTCTTAGCAAGACATTTTCCTTACCTTAGTTGGAGCTGAAAAGCTATTGAACTTGTATATCAGTTATTTTTTATTTCCTGCATTTTTTGGAAGTATATAAATACTGTTAGGTAAAACAGAATTTGGGAGGATTCTGCTATTCATATTGTAGTTATATTCAATCTTGCTTTTCATGAATACAAAGTGGTTTAAATGTACAATTTTAATGTGTTGTGAAAGGTCAAATGTTCAATCCTTGGAGCTTGTTTACCAATGAAATGCAATGAATTCTAGAAATACATGAGCAATTTTAGATTAGAGTTAGGGCTCGTCTGGTACGCCTGAAACAACGCGAAACACCCTTCACTTTGTTTCCGGTGTTTGGTAGAAAGCAAACTTTTCGAGTGACCCCGATATACATCAAGCAGGTTTCCCACCTACATCTACTACTATCAACGATGGTATGTCAACTCCATCAGGGTGTGGAGCAAGTATAAGTGACGGGCTATTCAGGATTTGGCTGAAAACGTAGCAATTGTTCGAATTTGCCCTCCGAAATCTTCAAATTGTTACCGTTAGAGGTCCAATTTTCCGTAGAGCGGCTGACCAAATTTCGGGTAAACTCCAATTCAAATGTCCGATTTTTTTTACATTGTCAATTTCAGACGGTTTTATGGTTAAATTTGGGGCGTTTTATGGATTCTTGTTCGATTCTTGTTTGCTACTTTGGTTTACAAACTCCGATTTCGTGCTGTGCTTGATTTGTGCGAATTGGGGGGAAAGATTTTGTGAAAATTTTGCATTTTTGACATGGTTGCCTGGCTTACTTGATTGCGAATTTTTTGCGAAATTCGAATTGGTGGTAATGTGGTGAATGTGCTGAATTATTTGTTTGACAATTTCTACCCGATTGGTGCATCTGCTTTATATGTGCAGAGATTCGTTTTTGAACTCCGTTTATCTGAACATTGATATTTGTGGTCTTTGATTTTCAATTGTGAATGGAGTAATGCTGTCCATAATGTTCAGTTTATATTTTGTATACACACTCCCTTCCCTATTCTGCATCAAGAAACTACCTTCTTGCTTCAGCTCTCATTGCTCGATGTAGTTTGAATTTAGCTTACTTTGCCGCTCGATGCAAGCTGTTGTCTGCTGTCTAATGCCGCTCGACATTCGCCGATCCCCGACTCCTTTGTGATTGGTTTCTGTTGTTTTACCTTCGGCCGGGTATGTTTTGAATTGAATGCTCGATTATTTCAAACAAATTGACAATTTGTAGTGTTTTGTGGTTCGATCTGTTAGTTTATGAATTGAAGGTGGATTTGGTGTGGTTGTTTAGGTGAATTCGGTCAGATTTTAGCCATTTCTGTTGTGCATCTCAAGCTTTGTTCGTTTCGCTTATTGTTTGCAGTGTTTATTTCAGTTTTTATTGAGTTCCATTTGTTGGTTTATGTATTGAAGATGGATGTTGCGTGGTTGTTTCGATTGAATCAGGTATGATTTGTGCCAATTTTGTTGCTTTGGCTTGGATGAGTTAGTCGGGCAGAAGAGTTGCATCTGCTATAATTTACGATGTGCTTCTACTTTGCGATTTCTTACTGCTCTGTTCAATCCATCAACAAAATTGGGATGAGCGACCCTAAAACCTCCATCAGCAAAATTTGTTTCCTTGATTGCCTTGTTCAACCAAACGCATGATATAGGCCCAATCTCCCTTCATGGCCTCAACCAAACACCATACTATTCTATCCACCAATTCAAGATAGCCCATTAACCATGAACACATGACAGGCCTACCAGAGGAGCCCATCCAAAAATAGAAAATTGTATACATTATACTTGTACTTATTTGATGGTCTCCAGACAGCCCAATAATTAAATATTTAAATCTATAGCTCTATTGCTCTAACGATTATGAATATATTTTAATTACTAAACAGTTATTATGTTGAAATTTGATTATAAACAAAAAATAGAAAATTGTATGCATTATACTTGTACTCTCTCCGTTCCATAGTAGTGGAGGCATTTCTTTTCGGCACGGAGATTAAGAAAAGTTGTGTTAGGTGAGTTAAGTAAATAAAGAATAAAGTAGGAAATGAAAAAGGTAGAGAGACGTAGAGAGAATAAAGTAAGAGAGAGTAAAGTAGGTGAGAAGAAATGTGTTGACTTTTACCAAAAAAGGAAATGACTCTACTACTATGGAACGTACTATAATGGCAAAATGACTCTACTACTATAAAACGGAGGGAGTACTTGTTTGTATTATCTAAAGGTCCATTTGCTAATAACTCCCTCCGTCCCATAATAATATGTACTCTTTTTTTTAGTTCGTAACATAAAAATATGTACCTATCAATCTTAAAAACTCTTTTCCCTCTATTGAGGCGTGAGCCATTCTCCACTAACAATACTATGATTACTTTTTCTCTCTACCTCTCTTTTACTTTACTAATTTTACATTAAAACTCGTGCCAAACTTAACGTGCATATTATTTGGGGACGAAGGAGTATCATTTACTCCCTCCGTCCCGCTTTAGCAGTCCCAGTTACTTTTATGCACTCTTCTCTATATTATTCTCTTTCTTACTTTACCATTTTACCACTATTTATTACTCTCTCCATCCATGAATAGGAGTCCCGTTTTTCCATTTTAGTCCGTCTGCGAATAGGAGTCCCAATTCACTTTTTCCATAAATGGTATTAGGGTCCACCTTCCACTAACTCATTCCACTCACATTTTATTTAAAACTAAAATATATAAGTGGAACTCCTATTCCACTAACTTTTTTCCACTCACTTTTCTTAACATTTATTAAAACCCTTGCCGCCAAGAATTGAGACTCCTAATGGCGGACGGAGGGAGTTATCATGTTTACAAAATGAGTACAGAAAAGTAACTGGACTGCTAAAGCGGGACGGAGGGGGTATTTAAAATAATTTAGATTTGATAAAATTTTAATAAATTAAAAAATGTCAAAGGTTAAATAATCAAGAAAGATCTGATGACACGGTAACATATATTGCATGCATGATCTTATTTAAGTGAACATGCTGAAATAGACTGATCATACCCGAAATTAGATTGGGCTTTGCATGGCGATTCAATATCCCCACACAATATCATAGTAACAAGGAGTACAACTTTAAATTAAGATGTGTTTGGAATTTTACTGTGACCAAGTTGTCTTCGATAGGAAATTCTTGAACCAGAGTGCAGAAATCTTAGGATATCTTCTTAACAATTCATCTCTGTAGTCCACGTAATATAGTCCAAATCGAACTGAAAATCCTCCAGCCCACTCAAAATTATCCACCAATGACCATACAAAATATCCCTTCACATTTGCATCATCTTTTCTGAAATATTAAAAATTCAGACTTAATTAAATAACAATTGCAAAAATAGAGCGATTATTGAAGTTAATTTCAAGAAAATAAGTGTTTGCAGGGGAAAGAGACTAACTCAATTGCTTCATTCAGACAGCACAGATGATGATGAATGTAGTCTTTTCTCATGTTGTCTTGTAAGGCCTGGGATGGTTCTAAAGTGTCATTTCTTGCCTCATCAAGCCCTAAAATCAAGTTGACTTATTTAGGAATGTTGAAAATAGAAACACAAACAATGTTAAAGACATAATTGTACCATTTTCAGTGATGTAAATTAGTGGATTGTTGTATTTTTGTTTTATTAATTTGAGCATTTGCCGAAGTCCCTTTGGATAAATGTAGAGTTTGCTCGAATCTCTTCCTTGCTCGCCAATTGGCTTTCCATTTTTGATCCCTACCAAGAATACAAGATATAACAATTATTAGGACCGCAGGCTGGACATTAGTTTGATATTGTCCACTTTAGATCAATCCCGTACAAATTTGTTTTTGGGTCACTCCCAAAAGACCCTTAAATAACAATTATATACAGTTTTCAACTTCCCTCCATCATTCGATGTTGGAGGGGTTTATACTTTATACCCAACAAATAAAACATGTTATATATGGCTAAAATGAATATTCAATTTGTGACACAATGAATTCACCTGTGATCACCATCTCAGAGTCAGTCGTGTAGCTATAGCTCGTCGAGTTTGGTTTGTCGAGGGCATATATTGCACCATAGTAGTTGAACCCTATGAAGTCAAAAGACCCCTTCACCATCTCAACCTCATTTTCATCAAATTTAGGTAATCTTTCCTTCACTCGAATCTTCATACTTTCTGGATAACTTCCATGTGTCAATGGTTCCATATACCTAAAAGGTCACAACAATTTGTAATTACAAAAAAAAAAAAAATTATTTTAAACTATTGACTTGAAAATTGAGGGGTATATAAACTGTGGAACGATGTCACGACCTTCGGTAGGAATATAATCAGTTGATAACTATCTTCAATTGATAACTAACTACTATATCAACAACCTACGTTATGGATGTTAACACAGAGACATTTATATGTCGACTAAATATAGCTGTCATACGTATGTCTTTTGTTGACATGTTGACATATAAATGTCTTCGTGTTGACATCCATAACGTAGGTTGTTGGCATAATTGTCAATTACCAATTTAAGATTTTTTGATAAAGTTGTCAACCTAACAACTCCCACCCTCATTATATACATTAATTTAAGAATCTTACCAACCAAGCATGAAGTCCATGGCTCGATCCTTAGCCTTCTTATTCTCATTCGTCTCATCGAACGGCTCAAACCAATACGCTGCAAAAACTATCCCAATTTTCCCCTTTTGGGAATCTTGATACTTTGCTCTATACAAATTTACAACAGCAGAATGTCCTAGAAGAAGGTTGTGTCCCACGATATAGGGCTCCGTGGCAGAGTCTCCACCCGTGCAGTTGAGACCCTGCCACTCCGAGCATCGTGCGGGTGCAAAAACACCGTAGGCATAACCATACACGCTAAACGTCCACGGTTCATTTATAGTGACCCAGTACTTGACACGATCACCGAATTGCTCGAATAAGAGGTTTGCAAAGTCGAGAAAATCACCTCTATATATATATGTACAGGTTTTAGGAGAAGCTCAAGAAATGAATACTAGTATTAATTGGAGAACTTTAAAAGCTTACACAATTTGAGAAGACAGGAATCCACCATATGCATCTTGTAGGGCTTGTGGTACGTCAAGATGGTGCAGTGTCACAAAAGGTTCTATACCTATATACATTGCCATTCATTTAATGAAAATTATAATTTTAAACTGATTGTATATTTGCGGCAATTTTAATTTCTTCAAGCTAATTAAATAGTAGTACTATATTTTAATTACAATTAAACTCTAATCATCCAAAAATTAAAGTGTTACTAACCATTAGCAAGGAGTTCGTTAATGAGATTGTTGTAATAATCAATCCCATCCTGATTAACACCTGCCTCAATCTTTCCACCTGTATCACATCCAAATCGAACCTTATGAAAACACACTCACTCGCAAATACTACATATTTTCCTTTATATAAAAGAAAATGGATCAATTGTTCATATCATCATTGTATTAAAAATCGAGCACCTAGCGAATTTATGTTGAAGATATATGTCTCATGCCGTAAAAAATTGAGCAGATTCCCTAGTAACGATTTTATGAAAATTGAAAAACTAAAATTGAAGACTAAGGTAAAAAGAGAACGTAACAATGTTTTCCTGCAAAATTAATTCTGACATAAATGACTCCATCTATGTGATTTTGAAAATAAGGCAAGATTTCAAGCGCTACAACCCAATCAGGAGAGAGAAGAAAAGTTGCTATTCAGACGTTTTGGATCATGGATTAGAAATGATTGATAAATTAAGTGGCATAAAATGATGGCAGGGAGTGGATTGAATGCAAAGAGGACATGGACTTTAAGATCAGGGTCACAAGTATGTTTCTTGGTTCTTTTTTGTTTGGTTGGAGTGGCCGAACAATTATCTTGTTTTTTATTTATTTATTTATTATAGCTTGGGTTTTGTTTTTGTTTTTTTGGATTTGGTTTGATGTCTACGTATTTGTTGTCTAACGGGGTTCACTATATTTTGTTTTATCCTTTTATTACGTTGAAGGTTTTATTGATATACTTCATTAGTCCTAAGTAGGTACTATATTTGAGTCGTATTCCTTTTTTTTGGAATGTCTCAACTAAGTCGAGTCATTTCCTTTTTTAACAAAAACAAAACTTTCAATTACTTTATTTCATCACTTAGTTTAATTTTTCTTTGTCTTTTCTATTTTATTTCACTTTGTGTTGTTTCTTAATCTCAGTGCGCAAAGGATTGAATCAACTTAGTTGGGACGACGAACGAGAGAGTATATAACTTCAGCTCACCTCTATTAAATTTTAGCATTTGGTACTCATAAAAAAAACTTAGCACATTTGTTTGAAACTATCAATATTGTATGAATTCCACCACAAATTAACATCACCTGGCAAGACCCTTGGCCATGATATCGAAATCCGATAGGCGTCAAGACCCAAATCTCTTGCAATATTTACATCTTCCTATAAAGAATGAACGATTTTCACAAATCCAATTTAATTTCAACAAATTACCATAAGGCATATATATGTATTTACCTTGTACATATGATAGGAATCGATGGCCACGTCTCCATTACTATGATCCTTAATCTTTTCTAAAAATAGTAACAATACTAGTATTACAAGTAATCAAGAATTAGTAACAAAAATCCCATTTCCCACGTTGCATCGGACAAAACCTGGATAAGAATGCGTGAAATTGTCCCACAAACTCTGCCCTTTTCCGTTTTCCTTTACAGCGCCCTCGTACTACACGAACGAGAATTAACTACTTTACCACTAGACCAATATACACACAGAAAAGTTCAAAGCTTTAGTCACCTGATATGCTGAGGATGCTGCCCCGAACACGAAGCCTTCTGGAAAGTTCCCGTGTACGACCGGGGATGTGGCATCGCAATGACACGTAGTCGTCGATGTTGTTGTGGGATTTGCAGAGCTTAAGGAATTAGCTATGAACGAGAGAAGATAGAGGAGCGAGTAATGAGTTAGACTTGCCATTTTACTCATTTCTAACTTCTTTTCATTGCCACCTTATATTAATTTATCCACTTGTTTGATATTAATAAAATATCCTTACTTTCATATCTCTAGTGTCTATTAATGGTTAATTAGTCGAGATACTATATGATATGATGCTAAAGCAACGGTAGTGGTGAGTCTTTGATTTGACGAGTTTGCAATAATTAATCCTTGACACTAGTTAATACCAGCAATCTATTCTTTAACAAAATCATGTTTTCATGGATTTTTTAATTAAAGACCGATATCATTAGATTCGTTTATATTGATTGAAGGTTTTTTAGTGGGGCCAAAAAAGTGTAATGATATATATATCACACGCCCTTCAACCACTGCAACGAAAAATAGATAAGGTTGGATAATGATATTTTTTATTGTTATTAAAGACGTTAATTTGTGTGTCTAATTATATCATTAATGTTTCTTAAAGTGTTCTTATTATTGGTGTCCCAATTAAAATTAAAGAACACAAATAGAAGTGTCTTAAAAAAGCAAAAGATTAAGATAATTTGTCCTCAATTTAGGGACGCTTTTTTTTTCATCCTAAATTATGGTTATTTTTAAAAATTTCCGAACGTAAGTAATCGCATCTCAAATTTTGTGCCAATAAAATTTTTGAAGTGAACATTTATTGATTCTTTGTTCACTACATTCCTTTCGGTTCTGTAATTTCAATATATAGGAGGACCAACTAAAAATTCTACTTGCCATTCACGAAATTTTTTATGAGTTCAGAATATCAGACCTAAAAAATCAGATGTTGTGGCCATTAAAATGAGAGAACCAAATCAAAAGTTAAACAAAATGATTGCGTTATTTCTAGTTACACACTTTTGCAGCAAAGAAAAAAAAGGAAATAAATGTTAGCGATGATATTGAAAAGTGGTCACCAAAATAATGCTGGAGAGCATATTGATTTTCATATAATATAGTATAAATATATATTATGCACTAGAATCATAAAAACAAAATTATCAGATGTCTACTAGCTCAACTTTAATTATATAACCTTATCTTTTGATCTATAAAGTTCTTTTCATATATGTATAATAATGCAGGAGAAAAAAGTGAAGGCCAAAGTAGACAATACTATTCCTGCAATTTGACATTAAAATAGTTTAGACGATTCACTCTCAGAACACTATGCTAATATTTTCTTGTGCTCCTATTCTAATGGGGTTCTAATATAATAATGTTTGGGCCACCATTTGATTAGGCCTTCATTTTTATTCATTATACTTATATGTTAACTACCACCTCAGGTTGTTCTAAACACTATTTAAGGCAATCTCAAGAAGTGACTAAATTAGCATATGTGGACGAATAAATAGCTTAGAACAATTCAAGGAAGCTAAAGCCATGGCAAGAAATGGGATTCACATGAAAGTGGGCAATGGGGCCAAACGAGATTTTGGAAACTACTACTATATATAGACTGTGGAGTATAATTCACTATAAAAAAAATTATCTTCTATTGATAAAGAATAGAACAATTATATAATCGAGACAAGCAGAAATGTAAAGAGATCCAGATTTACGTGGTTCACCAATATTGTATTGGCTACGTCCACTGAAACAAAAAAAAAAATTGTATTTAGATTGTTTTCTGATTACAGAGTTATCTAATATTCTTCTATATAAAACAATTAAAGCCAACATTTAACTAGCGGCAAACTATACTTAACTTCTATATAAAATAATTAAAACCCCCGTTTAACTAGCGGCAAACTATACAGTTTCAAAGCACAATAACTATCTTTTTGTAAAAACACAAAAATAGAGTCGGATTTGGAAACTACTATTTAAATAACTACTCCACAATTTAGAACGTGAAATTAGTTGCGACACATATTCATATTAAAGTCAGAAATTGATAGTCAGAGCGAGTTACTAGACTACCTTGACTAGAAAAGACAAAACATTAGTCTATTTTAGAGTATATGTAAAATATTGTCAATCTTGAAACAAGACAACGACGCATGAAATGTCATCTTTGGAGCCCCTTGAAAGTGCCTGATTGATCAAGTCTTTTGCAGCCTCACCACCATCCTTCATTCCTCTTATGCAATCCACAGCTTCTTCATTCGACATTACATGCCACACTCCATCGCTCGCTAATACAATGAACTCTGTGTGTTCATCAATCGTCTCTATAGCAATATCCGGTCTCGATGTAATGTGAGCCTTGAGCCGCCCGTCTCCAAACGCCCTCGTCATTGCAAGTTGCCCGTCCACCCTCGGCACATTCCCTGCAATTGCTAATTTATTCAATCCAATTTCACGTTTTAATCCCTTGGTCCTATGAAAATAGACCACTTTTGCAATTTGGTCATTATTCCACCAAAGGAACAACTTTTAATTTAGAAACCACTGTAATATTCCAACCACATATTTCACTAATCGCACGTTAAAATCTGTGTCGCTTCAAAACTGTGTACTATTAAAATTGATACCCGGTTTATGGGACACGAACCCGCCCTTGCTCTCAACCATTTTCTTCTCCTTCAAGGCCTCATGGTCCACCGACACCTGCTTCGCCTCCCCATTTCTACACACCACGGCGCGTGAATCGCCAATGTTCGCCACAACCACCTTCTCTCCGTCGATCACTATCGCCGTCACCGCAGTTGAACCGCCTCGGGAACCCACCACATTCTCGAGGATATCTTTGTCCGTCTCCTCATAAGCCCTCCTAACTGCTTCTTTTGGGCTTCTCCAAAAATCAGGCTGCTCATCACAAATATTTTCTTGATACATAGTAATAGTGAATTACTTAGAAATAGTTGTAATCTCTAACTTTAATAGCTTCACAAGAATTTCACTACTATTTTCATATTTGTACTCCCCTTATGCATGAATAATTTTATTAACTTTTGTCTAAAAAATATACTCCACTAATTAAGTAATGACCTGATTCAATATATTATGAAATAGGTGAGTTTGTAGATATTGGGCGACATCGCGGCCGGAATGGCCGTCGAAAATGGCGTATAAACCGAGGTCGTGGCCGTCGATTTTCTTGCACGTCGCGACCAAACAGTCCTCCATTCCATGCTTCATTTTCCCTTCCACTAAATGGCAGCCATGAGAGACATGCCGTTTCTCCCTCTTCCTGTTTTCCTCCTAAAACCAATGAATATTTGGTGATAGAGCTATGTTTAAAAACATTATAAGAACTGTGCGACAAACCCATATTTTCTTTTTGGTCCGTCTCACAGAAATAGGCCATATTCATTTACGATTATCTTTTTTTCTCATTCTCTTTTACTTTATCATTTAAAGTCTATCTAATTTCAACCACTTTCTCATTTTATTTTACTTTATCAATTAAACATTAAAATTCATGACCTATTTCTATGAGACCGGGGGAGTACAAAAAATTCCAGCATATATTTGCGAAACCAAAAAATGTGCAACCTCAATGGAGAATGAAGTCGACAAACACTAAGAAAATCATGTTGAAAAGGTTTAGGTGGTATAAAAAAAATAATGTCCAACCTTGAGAATGGCTGACATGATATCATCGGGTGTTTGGCTCCTCTGCAAATTAGGATAATCATTAACATCACAAATCCAATATATAGTAGATGCAGTGATACATACATACGTACCTTAATCTTAATGACGTCAGCCTCACTATTCGAAACCGATCTTTCCCTCTGAAATCCAAATATCCAATTTAATTAGACTCAACAATATCTAACTCTGTTACATTTTGACTAGACAAAAGAAAAGAAGAAAGCAGCATCATATCAAATATGTTGGGAGTGGAATTTTGTCGGAAATTCAATGAAACCAGACCTTAACCGTGACGATATCTGGGCCGTCCATTTTCGACGATTTTGATTTGATTTGTTGGTCGGACTATAGGATGCTGCGTTATTTATTGCGGTGGATTAACTGACACGTGGCGGAGCGTGAGAAGGCGGCGGAGTGGGTGTCTTCCGCCGTTTGATCTCCATTTTACAGCTTGCTGAAATCTGAGCCTAACTGCATCTCTGCTGCCATGGCCGAATTGTTTTTTCAGAATGAAAATAAGTGGAGAATACCACAAGCCCAACCCATTCTACACTTTCTGTGTTCTATTCAAATATCAAAACACTACTCCCTCCATCTCATAGAGTAGGCCATTTGATATTCACATGAATTTTTATGCATCATTCATAAAGTAAAAAAAATGAGCTAAAAGGTTGAAATTGTGTAATAGAACCCATAAATAATAAAATAAAATAAAAAGAAAAAAATTTATTATAAATTTGTATGAAAAAAAAAGAAATATGACTTATTTCTATAGCAGGTATATTTGTAACGATGGATTGAGAAATTTAGCGTGTGGTTATTTAAAGTGATCTAGGCGCAGCTATGAGTTTATAAATACTTCACGCCTAATAGTACATGGTTTCCTGTTACCATTTTTTATCTATCTCACAAAATTAATTAATTTTTTATTAATGAATATATTTTCATCATATATTACATTATTAATTGAATAAGTCTTATTATCGACTAAAATTTTTAGTATATTTTCTTTGTTTTTTAATACTTTATCAATTTTTAATTAAAATTTGTATCATTGTCAAAGTCTCTCTATTTTTGAGAAACAGAGAGAATACTCCGTTCCATTCAAAATATCCATATTCTTGAATGACACAAGGTTTTAGAAGAGTCGTTAGGTGGAATTAGTAGAGAAAAAATTATAGTTAATTATTTTAATGAAGAGAAAAGAGAGAGAGATTTATTTTCAAATATAGAAAGTGGACATCTTGAATGAGGCAAACTAAAAATGAAAGGTGGAAAACTTGAATAGGATGGAGGGAGTATTATTTTACTTCATCCATTCCATATAAATAAAAATTCTTTCTATTTTTGTCCATCCCATAAAAATAGTACACTAATTTGCTTTTGGTAAAATGAGGGTGGAATGGAGGTTGGAATGAAATGAAGATAGGAATGAAATGTCAATTTTCTTGGATTTCCTTTGCATTTTCATCCATTCACTCATTCATTCTATCACACCAAGCAAATGAATAGAATGAAAGTAGGAATCACATTCCATTCCACCATTCCATTCCATCATACCAAGAAGCCCCTTTGATAAGGATCCATGTATTTTATGATCCATTTCCCAGGGATTTACCCATTGATGATGCTTGATCTAGGTATTTTTGTGAGATTGATTTTCTATTTAACAAAAAACAACAAAGATATAAAGAAATCCAACCACAAAAATTGAATCTAAACAAGAATGGATGAAAGATTAGGAATGGAAAACATGTGTATAATGATGAGATAAAATAGTTATGACCATAGGACCTTGACCAAAAGGATGGAAACAACCCTAGACAACTTTCAATAGCTATCACCCCTTGGCTCCACTACTCAATGGATACATCCCATTGATGCATACCTCTACTTGAATCAATCAATGATGGAAACAAGCAACCTTCAAGGAAGGAATTGGATACAATCCTCAGAGGAAAACTCTTTAGGGTAGAAACTTTAATTTAGCCAAAATCTAGGAAAAGAAATGACATCAAAAGGTATTTATACTAAGGGTCCAAAAATAGCAAATTTGGCCCACAAAATCTAAGTATCGGAAAATCCACCCGGTTGGGTGAATTGCGGGGTGCAAAACACCCGGTCGGGTGTTCGTTCTGGACTCTCCCTTCGCCATTCGCCATTTCACCCGGTCGGGTGATTTTCAGAGTGAAAACACCCGCCCGAGTGTTCCTTCTGGAGCTCACCGCCTTTCTCTGCGCGGCTTCAGTAAATCGTCCATAACTCTCTCCACCGGACTCTGATCGAGGCGTGCAAGGTACCCACGTGAAGCTCTTTCGAGGAGGAAGACATTGGTGGCACTTTCAGAGCATTTGGATGCCATCTCGATAGGCGGAATACTTATTGAATCCAGCTGCATGTGCAAATTTTGACGTACGGCTTCCTCCTTCCCCGGTTGGCCTTCATTTTTTAGCACGATCTTCACCGGCGGCTCCTCCATTTTCATAGGCTCCTCCCGCGTGGCTTTTTGAATGAACGTAGCAAGTCCTTCTAGAAGCCGCCTCGTCACAGCCCTCGTTGTGGGTCCGCCACATGAGTTCGTATCACCCTTAGTCTTTAATGTGGTGGATTTCATTCTCTATTAAGAATGCTTCAATTACATTTCTGTTATATCTGTATTACTTAATAGTATATTAAAATTCGTGTCATCCCAAAAGTTTGTTTTTTTTTTATTTGGACGGGCGTTATACTCTAGACTTCAATAACCATTTGTTTGCATTGTTTGAGAGCTTAATTAGAATTTAGATCGTGTATTGTATTTTTGAATATATATAGTACTCCATAGATATACCCTGAACTTATATCGGAGTAAATTGTAGAAATTTGAATAGTCTGGTCAAGTGAGACAAAGTTAAAGACAGATAGATTAGATATTCCATGCATATACCTCAATTATATATAGAATTCCTCTTGAGTAATTTGCTATTGTATTACTCCAGCTCCAAGTAAGATGACCTCTTCCTTGGGTAGCACGAGATTTTATGTAACTTTATTTAGTGTGTTAAGTGAAGAAAATAAAGTAAGAAAGATGAAATAAAATAAAGATAATATGTTTCCATTTTTAGTAATAAGTCATCTTGGTTAGGACAAACTAAAAAGAAAGTGGGTTATCTTTAGTAGGAAGAAGGGAATATATGTGTCACGACCGCCCTTCTAAGGTTACATAAATGCGGGCGATCGCAACTTAAAAAGACTTAAATGCAAACGAAGAAAGGACTAGGGTTTCATCAAAGGATTTGAACAATGTATTTAATGAATGGTTAACAACAAGAAAAAAAAATCAGAATAACGCTTTGACAGTTAAATTTAATGGATAACAACAATCATCATAAATGATCAAAACGGCAAGGGTTCAATGTAATCCAAAACATATCATGTCTCTAGGTTCTAAATGAAAATTAATATAGTTTCAAGATCAACCAACGATAAGTACAACATGTTTCAGCGGAAGCATCCAAGAGAAGAGTGAAGTCATGTGTGAAGACACAACGACACTCGGAGTTTCAAGGCAACCATAGTATTTTAATTAAATTGCTCAACACCACCAACCGCTTGTCGCCAGCTCAACCTGCACATAAGGAAAACACATGCAGGGCTGAGTATTTTGAAATATCCAGTGGACTCATGCCAAAAACATTTTTATAGTTATGCCATCCATATCATAGTGAACTCGAGTTTTTTGCATTAAGAAAAGAATATCATCGAGTATCACAAAATAATTTCATAGACTGGCCAGTCAAATCAATCTCCCCCATTTTCTCATCAATCCATCGATCACAATATTTCCATGGTGCGACGAAAGTGTGGCCACACTATTCGCCCACGAGACCAGCCGACTAGCAAGGAAGGCTCCCAGTCTCAACCGTGTACACTAGCCTGATAGGATTTGCGGCCCTAATCAGACCCGAATTCGTTTATATAGTCCTATAGCCTGATGGAGTGAACTCACAAACTAGGCATTAGACAACATAGCCCTATAGCCTAATGGAGCGAACTCACAAACTAGGCATCAGACACACAACATCATCAAAACAATCATAGGCATGACATAACATTTTAAACCACCCTTATAACACTGTAATCATAATTTCAAAATATAAAAGAGTTAAGGAAATAAAGCCCACCTCGACTGCTCAAATTTCAAGTACTTTCTTCCCTTTGCTATCATGCTTCGTGCGCGAGTTATCACCTTTAGATAATATGTATCACAAATCAGCCCCAATCAACGAACTCGAAATCATGCATGCCCCCAAATGTTTCCCTTTTTCCACCGATTGGTTTTATATTAACATTCACAACCAAGGCATGTTCATCATATCAATTTATTCATACTTCAATGTCAGATTTACCATCACAAATGATCACGCATGAGTGTTCTTCGCACAACACGCGTCATACACACACATCGACACACACACGTACACACCGACACACACACACACATGCTGCCCTTTCATCAATTGTTTTCCCCCATTTCACTCGATCTATATGCATGAAGGTTAAAGAACACCGATTAATCGGTTAGATGAGAATAGATAGATCAAAAGTACCTTTTCTTGATGGCAACAAATACTAGAACAAGGATTTACTTTAGTTCTTCAACGAATCTTGAGGCTTCAACGAAAATTCTTTTCAAAGGATGAAGAATTCTTGGTGAAAAGTAGAAGAAAAATTGAGAGAGAGTGGGAGAGAGGGAGGTGTGAGAGAGGGAGTGAGAGATGCGTGTAGTTTGGCTAGGATTAGGGTTTTTTCTCTCTTATTTATAGAGTTCAAGAATATAATCCCACAATTAAACAAATAAAGATTTGAGAAGATATGAGAAGGAGAGTGCGTGAATTATGGGGAGAAATAAGGGGATTTCAAATTCTATGCTAATTAATTAGCATATGAATTAATTCTCGCGGAGTGAAATAAAATATCACGGAGCAGAATAAAAATAATAAATCCCACTATTAAAACAAGGAGTAGGCGATTTCTGCCTATTTAATATATGTGGGATTTATTTAAATTTTCACGGAGAGCAAGATATCACGGAGCAAAATAAAAATAATAATTCCCACAATAAAAATATGGGAATATGCGTGAATTTGAGGCCCTCCCACAAGAAATCAATTTCAAATCCTAATTTAAATAGGATATGACAAGATTTGCTATGATATTTGAATTTATTCATGGAAGGGAATAAATAAGAGATCAAATAATATAATAAATAATTCTTTCTCCCCATAAATATGGGAATTTCGAAATCTCCCTAGGAACAAGCATGAGGTCGATTTTCTCATGAAGAAAATAAGGATAATTGGTTATTGGATTTAATTTGGATAAATATCCCAAACAAATAATTAAATCCAAGAAAATAGAATTCCTTTCCAATAAATCATAGTGGCCGAAAATTCCAAATAAAATGTGTATGATATTTATGGATAATCCTATTCAATCTCACTCGCCCTTAGGAAATAATTCACCACGATTTGTTTCCCCCGCATCAATTATTCACAGCCACGTCACATATTCAACGATATTGACTATTCAACAACCACGTCATTCCTTCAACAATATTGATTATTCAACAACCAAATCTCAACTCCAAGTCACAATTAGGTCTCAAAGAAATCATGCAATTAATTCACTCATCATTTAATCTACACACTTCACGGCATTAAAAGCATTTAATGCAAAAATTTTATGATTCGAAAATTAAAGTTTAAAAAGTGGAGCATTACAATATGTGTGCTTTTACATGAAATATAAACAAGAAGTGGATTGGAAGGAACACAAAAAGTTTTTTACTTGAATTCTTTATTCTTCGAGAAACTATTAATACACCAACAATCCCAAATAAAATGTGGAAACGAACTCAAATAAAGATTATAATTATATGTAACAAAATTCAAGACAATAATAGCCTAGAATTTGGACATGATCGAATCAACCGTCTTAGTATCAACTTGGAAAGCCTTGGCAAGAAGATCATTAGGAATCTTAGGGTTGGATCCAAATATCGAATTCGCAACCGTAATAACACCGGGGCTCTGGCTACTCAGCCCTGCAATGGCGACAGCGTTACCGGTCCCCTTGTTGCGTTGGAAATGGACAAGTCCCTCCGGAAACACAAAAACATCACCTTCGTTTAGTACTTTGGTCATTAGATGATTTTCAGGATTGGAGGTCACAAACCCGACCTCAAATGTTCCTTGAATAACCGTGAAAATTTCCGTTGCACGAGGATGGGTGTGGGGCGGGTTGACCCCACCTGGCAAAAAGTCCAGACGGGCTATTGAGATTCCAAGGGTGTTTAGCCCCGGAATCTGTAAGACCGTCACGGGGGTGACTTTTGATCCCAAGGGATTCGAGGCGTTTCCCGAGAGATGGAGCCCACTAAAGGAGAAGTCTTTTGCTTGAACCGAATTAGGGTTTTTGCATGGGAAACCATTCATCAACACCGGCCTTGATAGATTGGAGAAGAGTGGTGCGGCGCTGCCATGGACTAGCACTACATATACATAGTTCAATTGTGAATAATAATTGTAGTCAAATTAATCAATCAACTCAATCTTGTTTTAGAACATATACACAACTCAAACTAATTCATGATTGAGATGATACTCCCCCAGTCTACCATTTAAAGAGCCTTTTTGACTCGGGACAGGTTCAAGAAATTGTTTGACTTTGTGAAGAAAAAGTAAATGGAAAAAGCGAATGGAATGTGAGACCTATTTTTAGTGGTATTAGTTTTATAATAGATTGAGTGGAAGGTGGGGTCTGCATATTAAAATAGAATAAAGTAAATGATTTTATAGATGGTGGACAATCCAAAATAGTAAAATGACTCTTTAAATGATGGATGGAAGAAGTAAAAATTACCACGGCTAGTATCAGCAACACATAAATCTTGGAGAGGACTTGGATCAGAAGCCAAGGCAACGAAATTACAACTTGCAATAAGCAGCCCCAGCAACACAAAATGGGATGACATTTGTATTGACTTTGTAAATTAAATTGAATAACTCGTATCAATTACGGGATATATAAGAGAATTAATGGACATGATTTTATAGGGATGCAGCATGCAACAATATTATTTAAAAGTTAATACTAATATTGTGCCGTCCTTACAAGAACAAGGAGCAGTATTTGTCATATTTATTTGGTGGTGTTATACAATTTGTGATGTAATCATCGATCGATCTTGTATGTTTAGTTGTTTTTTTATACTTCTTGTTTTTACTGAGGGCTGCACATGTTATCCATCGATTTACGTCCAACAATATTTGATATGTAAATGTATTTTTTCTACTTTGTGAGGGAATAGCATATTTTGGCTATGGTAGTTTGAGAAAATTGTCAAGATTATGATATAATCCACTATTTAATAAAGCTGTGGATCGAAAAAAAAATGACCATACCCAATGGTTTTTTTGGTAATATATCTACCCACTCGGTTTACAAAAATAGTTTCATTTGTAGACGACTGGTAAAGTAAGCTACTAGGAGTAAAAGTAGAGGTCACCACGGTTCAAGAACCGCCGGTTCCCGGTTCGGAACCGGCAGTTCAGGTTCAAAAAAATGTCGAACCTGAACCGGCCCGCCTAGGTTCCGGTGGTTCCGGTTCTTGAACCGGTTCAAACACGGTTCAAAACCGGTTCAAGACCGGCGATTTCTAGATGATTACGGGCTGGTTCCGGTTTGGACCGCCGGTTCAAGTTCGTTTTTTTTTTAAATTTATTCATTTATAGTACTAATTACAAATTACACCTTGTAGTTGTAGTCTTTTACTATCGAATAAATAAATAAAACGAGAATGACAATTGACAAATAGAGTAGAAGTCGACATTGGAGTTGAACAATTGGATTTTTATTGATACAATTATACAAATTTGAACGATATGTCGATATTACAAATACAAATGTTGAAAATTGAAATTACAAAAGAGTCAAAAGACTTAATACATAACATAATACATGCTTGTTAGCTTGTATAACAATTTAAATAATAAAACTTGAAGTAAAAAACAATAAATTATAAATGTAAATAGATACTCCCTCCGTCCCACATTTAGAGTCACTTATTGTTATGGCTCGGATTTTAAGAAAGAGTTGAAGTGTGTAATAAATGAAGTGAGATGGTGAAGTGTGTAATAAATGAAGTGAGATGGTAGAGTTGGTTGAAGGTGAGTCCCTTTTGATTTTTGTTTTGGTTTATTTTAATGTAGATAATGGTATTTTGATGTAATTTTGATGAAGAATGGAGTAAATTATATGAACAAATATGGAAAATTCTAAAAGTGACTCTTGAACTGGGACGGACTTTTATGGCAAAAAGTGACTCTTAATCTGGGACGGAGGGAGTAGTATATATATATACTTTTAGTCGACGAAGGAGATGTTTCTAGATAACTAAATTGAGGATACCTTTAGCAATTCAACCTTAATTGTTGAGTTTAATTTAACCATCAACAATCATGGTAGAATTGTCAAATGTCTCCCGGATTTAGTCTTATAGAGAAGTCTTCTTCACCGATTAGAGTATATACAAATACAATTATATAATTGTATTTTATATTTTAAAGTTGAAACAATTGAAAAAAAAAATATATGAATCAAAGTCCACATAGTTCTCTTACCTTACTTACCTATTCGGCAACCGTGAACCGGAACCGCGGTGACGGTTCGGAACCGGCAAACCGCCGGTTTCCGGCGAACCGCCAGTTACGGTTCTTCATTTCTTGAGAACTAAACCGGCCCGTCGGAACCGCCGAACCTTATCCGGTTCCGAACCGTCACCGCGGTTTCGGTTCACGGTTCCGAACTGCTGGTGACGGTTTCAGGCCGGTTCAGCCGGGCCGGTTCGGTTTGGTGACCTCTAAGTAAAAGTAGTTAAAGTGTGAGAGAAGAGAGAATAAGTAGGTAAAGTAGAAGAGAGAAACTTTCATTTTTAAAAATAGAACTATTTATTGTAGATATCCTAAAATGACAAAATAAGACTATATTTTTTGGACGAAAGAAGTATAATTTTTTGTATGGAAGCAATTATTTTGACTATGTCATGGGATGTCTTATCATAAAAAGTGTTGAAGCTTTGCATCACTATTATTCATTGACTTCGTTTCTTCCTTTCTGATTTAATTTGTACTCTCTTCATCTCATTCAAGATATCCATTTTCTATATTTGGAAATAAATAGTCCACTCATTAAACTAGTCAACTATTTTTTTCTCTACTTACTCCGTCTAACAACTCCTCATAAAAATCTCGTGTCACTCAAGAATGTGGACATTATGAGTGGGACGGAGGAAGTATATACTAATCTCATTGTCCAACAATACTCTCTTATAAAGTCTTGTTTCCATCCTCATTTTCCCACCTAAAATAGACAATTATTTGAACAACTTCGTCAGAGAAAAGGCCTCCAATTTCCATGGTGCACATATAGAGGGTATGCTCACCCTTGAGCAACTGAAATTTAGGATATAGAGTGGTAGATGGAACTTAATTAATTATAAGTGGGGTTCATAGCCTCCAAACATGATAACCATTTATTAGATACAAACATCCACATTAACTCAAATCACACAATAGAAACATTAACAACCATTAACATTTAACACACACCATGAGATCGATTCACACAAAAATCTTCAGGCACCGTCATCATCGTCCTCGTCCTCGTCCTCATACCCGTCCTCAGCGGCCGCGTCCTGGTACTGCTGGTACTCAGCGACGAGGTCATTCATGTTGCTCTCGGCCTCTGTGAACTCCATCTCATCCATCCCCTCCCCCGTGTACCAATGCAAGAAGGCCTTGCGCCGGAACATGGCCGTGAACTGCTCGCTCACGCGCCTGAACATCTCCTGGATCGACGTCGAATTCCCTATGAAGGTCGACGCCATGTTCAAGCCCTTGGGCGGGATGTCGCACACGCTCGACTTCACGTTGTTCGGGATCCACTCCACGAAGTAGGACGAGTTCTTGTTCTGGACGTTGATCATCTGCTCGTCCACCTCTTTCGTGCTCATCTTGCCCCGGAACATGGCCGAGGCCGTTAGGTAGCGGCCGTGGCGCGGGTCCGCCGCGCACATCATGTTCTTGGCGTCCCACATCTGCTGAGTCAGCTCTGGGACGGAGAGGGCCCGGTACTGCTGGGACCCCCTCGAGGTCAAGGGTGCAAACCCCACCATGAAGAAATGGAGGCGCGGGAATGGGATCAGGTTCACCGCCAGTTTCCTGAGGTCGGAGTTGAGCTGCCCCGGGAAACGGAGACAGCACGTGATGCCACTCATTGTCGCGGAGATCAAGTGGTTCAGATCACCAACTGAATTAAGCAGTGTTACATAAGACTTATATAATGATTTCAGTTCTTTTATTGTAATAGGGTATTATTATATTTATTTTTGTTTTATTTGCCAACATTTATGGCCTAATTTTGGAGATGGGGGTACTTACATGTAGGGGTGGAGAACTTGAGGGTGCGGAAGCATATGTCGTAGAGAGCCTCGTTGTCGAGAACCATACACTCGTCGGCGTTCTCAACGAGCTGGTGCACAGAGAGAGTGGCGTTGTAGGGCTCCACGACGGTGTCAGAGACCTTAGGAGAAGGGAAGACGGAAAATGTGAGCATCATACGGTCGGGATACTCCTCCCGGATCTTCGAAATGAGAAGGGTGCCCATGCCGGACCCGGTTCCTCCTCCCAAAGAGTGACACACTTGAAATCCTATATCATTCAAGACAAAAAAAAACACATAATCCACTAGTAACTGAGGTCTAGATATTTTCCCACTTCAATAAATGTCCGAGCTCAGCTCAGTCTCACTTCATTTCAAGGATGGGATGGGCCTGGCCTGAGGTGTGCTGGTATAGGTCACCCAGCCCAGTTGACAACTCTATAAAAAAATTCCAAAACAAGTCAAAGCAAAGAAAAATATGAATCGAAACCTAACCTTGCAAACAATCACAATTCTCAGCTTCCTTACGAACCACATCAAGCACGGAATCGATCAACTCCGCCCCCTCCGTGTAATGCCCCTTGGCCCAGTTATTCCCGGCCCCGGACTGGCCAAACACGAAGTTATCCGGCCGGAAAAGTTGGCCAAACGGGCCAGACCTGACCGAGTCCATAGTGCCCGGTTCAAGGTCCATGAGCACAGAGCGTGGGACGTACCTCCCGCCGCTGGCCTCATTGAAATAAACGTTGATCCTCTCAAGCTGGAGATCGGAGTCGCCGCTGTATTTCCCGATGCCGTCGATGGCATGCTCGCCGCATATCACCTCCCAGAATTTGGAGCCGATTTGGTTGCCACATTGGCCCCCTTGAATGTGCAAAATTTCTCTCATTTTTTTTTTTAAAATTCTGCTTTAGTATGTGATAATAGATTGTGTTTAAATAGCTGCTTTATCTAACCACCTAAAACCAATGTTGTTTAATTTGATATGTGACGATTTTAAGCTAACATGCAAGTTTCACGGAATAGTTCAAGAATGGGTTGATTTATTAATTTGGTGCCGTAATAATGTTTAATTAGAGTTTATGTTGTATAATTAACATATTTATTGCTGTGTTAAACACAATTTAAATCCATAACATAAATATTTCAACGATCGAACCACCTGAGTTAATTAGTTGGTACGTAGTTGTTAGCAAAATTCAGTGTTCACCAATTTTTAATTAATGGCGATTAACGATGGGAAGGATTGATGAGTTAGAAGGTTACATTTCAATTTTTCATATTAATAAGGAATTAATTAATGTGTCCATATTTATTTTAAGGGGATATTTTGGGGGGTAAATAGCAATTACTTAACTTATGCTAGACAACCTACCGGAATTAAGGTGGATACGACTACCAACAACGAAACAACAAGAACCAAAAGTAACACAACACGACTAAGATTTACCATGAAAAACTCTAATTAACTGGAGAATAAAACTAACTAATAAGTAAAACTATACAATTGTACTCCCTCCGTCCCAAGATAAGTGACTTGTATTCCTTTTTGGGGTGTCCCACTATAAGTGACATATTTCCATTTTTAGCAAAAAGTCATCTCTCTTACTTTATTCTCCACCTACTTTATTCTCTCTTCTCTCCTCTACTTTTCCCTCTCTCATACTTTACTCTCTCCACTTTAACTTATTTAAATACCATTCCTTAAATCCCGTGCCCAAAAAAAGTGGGTCACTTATTTTGGGACGGAGGGAGTAATACGTAAATTAATCAAGTGTATCATATCTAGAAAAAGTTGTTGAAATGTAGATGAAAAATGAGACTAATATCATTAAAGATTTCTTTTACTATAAATAGGAAAATAATAATTTTGGTGGGCGATGCAAAATAAAAAGAAATAAGATTATTTTTCATGGATGAAGGTAACAGAACAATTACTGAATTATATACCATAAATTATATTTCGTTGGACTAGTACATATAACTCAACTTTTGTATGTTTACGGTTTACCTCTCGTACGGTCGTACCCATTATTTGAAGCAGTGTTTTAAAAACCGGTTTGAACCGGTCCGGCCGTGAACCGGTGCTCATGCCGGTTCGACCGGAAACCAGGAATCGATTGAACCGGTTTTTTGACATTTTCAGCTTTTTTTCAAAAATCTGTGTCCAATGGGATTTGAACCATAGACCTCATGTATATAAGTCCAACTCCATTACTACTCCACCACTTCAATTGTTGTGGTATAATAGTAACTTTAATTATTCTTATAATCCATGAATAAATTTTCATTCATTCTATGATTAACTATTATTTTTATAAATTCATTAATTCATTATAATTAATTATAAATAAAATATGTTTATTAAATTTGTTATTTAATAAACTTTAATAGTAACTTATTACACTAAATTTCAATATTTTCATATATATTTAATTAAATTTAAGTTTTAATTATACTTATCTTCAATTAAGTTTAATAATATTTTATTTTTCACTAAATTATATAAAAATATATATGAAGATCAAAACTACATTTTATTATATAATAAATTTGATATATTTAATTATATATGCTACAGTAAAACGGTCTGACCAGTGATTGGACCGATCCGACCAGTTGAACCGTGAACCAATAACTTCATCAGTTCACTTGCCGGTCCGATTTTTAAATTGTGTAACATTAGCAACATGTTTATAGTTTGTTTGAAATTTTAGAGTAAAATATTGTTGTCTAATGGATCGAACATCGTAGAATGATTAACTAATTCGTGTTTAGCCCAATGTCAGATTCACAAATGAGCCCTCATCACATAAACCCATAATTACATATAGTAATATAGGAATAATATAAACCTATTAAACTAAAACAAAGAGAAATTGAGAACACAAGTTATACAACCATTTTCTTGTCTAAATCCTTTCCTATAATAACAACATAGGAATACTTTGTTGATGCCTAAAAAAATTGTGAGGATCAGCCATAGTTTTAACCCTCACCAATCTCTCAAAATTCCCCTTAAAATATTTCCTCCCCCACACAATCCCTCGCGAGTAGCTCGACTCTGCCCCCTCGCCAAACCCTAAATCGAGATCTCTGTAGTTCAAGTAAGCCCCGCGAGGCGACGAAGACACGTATCCCTCCATAAAGCCATACACCTCATCAATCCAGCCCACGTGTCTCGTCGTCTCGCCACCATCCCACTTCACCAAATACTGTACGTTCAACAAATTCCCCTTCCTATGTGGAAACGGCGACTCGCTTTCCCCAATTTCGTCCATTTTCCCGCCAAAAGGATCCATGATCGCGAACGCTATATCCTCCCGCGCAAGCCTCTCGATAATGCCGGACAAGGCGGATTCCGGCAAAGGCCTTTGCACGAAATCTGATTTCGCCTTGAAAGAGCTCTTGTACCTCACAATCCTATCCAGCAAAACCTCCGGCGAGCTGCTGGATTCGAATCCGGCGAAGTAGATCGCCGATTCGATCCAGCTCATCTCAATGCAGTCTAATTCCTTCACCCCTAATTCTGGAAACCTCATCTTCATCAACGGCAGCAATTCCTCTGCATTTCCCAAAAACAGAGCATTGAAGATTGCTTCGCCGGTCCCGGCGATGTGTTGAAGAACAACTCGTATGAAGAGATTTTCCGGTAGTCGACTCGCGACGTGCTGCCATTTTCCGACCAATTCAACCGCTTCCCCGTCTAGTTTCCGCTTCACGGTGAAAACAGTGACTGTTTCTGGGACTCGGACGAGCTTGATCCTCCACGCGAGGATGATCCCGAAGCTCGCCCCTCCCCCGCCTCTGATTGCCCAGAATAGATCCTCGCCCATAGATTTTCTATCGAGAATCTCGCCGTCAGCATTCATTAAATACGCGTCAATCACGTTGTCGGCCGCGAGGCCGTTTTTCCGGACCAGCGTGCCTAATCCGCCGCCGCTGATGTGGCCGCCCACGCCAACGCTGGGGCACAGCCCAGCGGGGAAGGCGTGGACTTTGCTCTTTTGAGCTATATTATAATATAGTTCGCCAAGTGTAGCACCGGTCTGCACCCAAGCCGTCTCGTCCTCGAGATGGATGCTGATTGAGCGGAGGTTGACTAGGTCAACGAGCACGTACGGAGTTTTACATGTGTAGGATAGGCCCTCGTAGTCGTGGCCCCCGCTCTTTATCCTGAGTTGGAATCCGTGCTTCTTGGAACACGTTATGGCGGTTCGAATCTCACCAGCGTTGTACGGGGTGATGATGAGCTCCGGTTCTGAGGTTGTCGAGTTGATCCATCTCGGATTCTGCTCTGCAGACTGCAGGAGACTGCGATACGATAGAGAATTTCGAGAATGGATGAAATCGAATTTTTTGATGTATCCTAAAGAAGGATTACTAGACATACATTGGATAAAACTTTCTTGATTTGCATAGCAAAACCTTACGAAAATTTGTGAGAAAACTAGGACACGAACTAGTATGTGAGATTCCATTTGCTGCCTCTTTCAAACAAGTCATGAAAATATTATGGACTATATATAAAGGTGGTGTATTGTTGCTATGACTCATTATTATATAATTATTCATCTAGGATTACATTATAACATTAATTTAGTTGAAAGGGAGGTGGCTATGACTAGTTATGATCATATGATTATCCTCTAAGATTAACTTAATTGAAGGGAGATGGCTATGACTAGTTATGATCATATGATTATCCTCTAAGATTAAGTCGTAAAATACAATCTCATGAATCAAACAGTACATATATTCAATTATGAAATATAATCTTGAATGGTTCCAAAGTGCTCCGTATATCTTTGTTTAAAAAATTTAAATATTTAATGATAGAAATCGGTGATTTCAATGGTTGTAGTAGTAATTAACTTTTATATTGAATGTCCATATATAACAATTATTCGGCAGCAAGGAATATAGTTATAATATGAACTGTTGTGTGGATTTAATAGGCAATAATATTCGTTTCTAGATTCTGCTAAGTGCTTATCTAGTTATTTGTACTTTCAATCAAATTAAAATACTATAGTAACAACTAACAAGAAATTAATAAAATTAAAAATTGATTATCATTCCATATGGATTCTAGTCAAAGCCGTCTGGGCATTATGAGCAGACACTATATAGTAGTATGATATATTAATACAATAAACTGTGTTTTGCCATGTTGTTATTTTCCAACCTATTAATATTTCTTTTTGTAGCACTATTTTAAATCATGAATTATTCAAATTTTTGTGCATTGTTTTCCCTATTCAATTTATATGAAGCTAATGAAAAAACATGAAATTTAAAAACAACCAAAATAATCACTTAATCAACACACAACTGATTTTCAGCCTCCAACACTGAGATCACAACCAAAACACAAAGCATTAAAAAGTAAAATCCCAACAAATTTACAACACAAATACATGATACATGAAAACACCAACATCAATGAATCATAGTCTCCCCTGTTCCATCTGCATCCATCAATGGCAGAGTAGGAATGCTCTGTTCATGCCTGAAGAAATTATCCGGATCAACCTTCGTCTTCACCCGCACCAGCCTCCCGAAGTTCCCCTTGAAATACCTCATGCCCCACGAGCTCGCCTCAATGAAGCTCGACCCGTTCCTGTTCTCTCCCAAGTCGAGATCCCTGTAGTTCACGTAGGCTTCTCGAGGAAGCATTGAGGCATATGCGGCCATGTAGTCGTAGAGCTCCCTTATCCATGCCACGTGCTTCGCCTCGCTTTCTGGCTTATCGTCGTTCCAAAGGGTTAGGTATTGGATCTTGTAGATCACCCCTTTCCTGTGTGGAAACGGGATCTCAGACTCCGGAATCTTCCCCATCATTCCACCGTAGGGATTTAGTATCATCAGTGGCGAATCCTCGGCCTTCAGGCGGTTCCAGAGTCCGACTAGGCCAGACTCTGGAATTGGCTTCCTGACAAAGTCCGACTTCGCCTTGAAGTAATTCTTGAAAAGGGACTTCCCCTGAAGCAGGACTTCAGGGGGAGTTTTGGCAGGATAACCTGCAATGTAGAGCACAGATTCAATCCAACTCATTTCTATGCAATCTTTCCGCGTCAATCCAAGTTCAGGAAAGCTCGCTTCGACAAGATTGATCAGTCTGTCGGCCCTGCCAAGAAACAACGCATTGTACAAGGTTTGCACCATCCTTTGGCCCTTCTGGGGGCCGTCTGCCGCCTGTATGATCACCCTGATGAAGAGATCCTCATCGAGTTTGTCAGCAATCTGCTGCCACTTGACGAGGATTTTTGTCGCGTCGTGTTCCAGGGTTTTTGGTACAGTGAATACTGTGACAATCCCTGGAACTGGGACTAGCCTCACTTTCCAGGACAAGATAATCCCAAAACTACCCCCGCCACCACCCCTGATTGCCCAGAACAAGTCCTCCCCCATCGATTCCCTATCAAGAATCCTACCACTGGCATCGACAATCCTAGCATCGATCACATTGTCTGCGCCAAGGCCATACTTCCGCATCATCGGACCGTAGGCCCCGCCTGTTATATGCCCACCGATTCCCAAACTGGGACAGAGTCCTGCAGGGAATCCGTGGGTTTTGCTTTTCTGGGATATCCTGTAGGATAGTTCCCCGACAGTAGCGCCTGCCTGGGCCCAGGCGCTATTGTCGAAGATATCCACAGTGATGGACCGGAGTTTGGACAAGTCGAGTATGATGAACGGTTGGTCGGCTTGTGAGATGTAAGAAAGGCCCTCGTAGTCATGGCCGCCACTCCTGACTCTGAGCTGAGTCCCAAGCTCCTTAGCGCAGATCACGGCAGCCTGGACGTGCGATTCGACCAACGGTGTGAAGATGAGTTTAGGCTTTGGCATGGATGAGACTAGGCATCTTAGGTTTTGTGCAGAAGACTGGAGGATTGAGTTGAAAGAGGCGTTGGCCGGAGTCGAAAATGCGGTCGAGAAAGGGATGGAAAGCTCGGAGTTGAGGTTGATGCATTGATAGAAGGATTCATGAATTGGTTGGGAGGCACAAGAAGAGATTACTATTATTGCTACAAGTGTGTGTAGTGTGAGAAAAGAAGAGGTGGGATATCCCATGATGAATTTGGCATAGAAAGATTAGATTGAGAGGAGATGTATTTATGGGTGGTGTTGATGATAATGCAAAAGCTTTTAGCTAAAGATGGTAGTACATTATTTGAGTTAGGGCCTTGGAATGATTAAGGTTAGAAAATGGGTTAATTTGCTTTTAGGAAGTTGAAAGATTGGGGTTGCACTTTTGACTGAGACTTTGGATTGCAACATTTTCTATCTCTTTATCAATATCATGAATAAGTAATGTTTTTGTGAATTGAGTTTAACCCTTCGTAAATACTCATTAATAAACTTGTAATAGGCGATTGATAGTGTTACTTCAAAGGCTCTTCTCAATCTTAAGTAGCGAAAATAGCACGTTTGTTCATAAGCTCAAGTGCACTCAACTATCTATAAAGTTCTGAAGATAGAGAGAGTTCACCTTAAACAAAATTGAAATACTTCTATTAGCAAAAACTTTGTAAAGAACATGAAAAAAAAAAAGAAAACAACAAAGCCCAACATTAACAAATTTTCAGTTATTTACTGTGCTATATTGCTATCAATTCCACCAATTATGGTGGTTCAACACCTCGTCCCTTAAGCATGAGGTCAGAGGTTCGATCTCTGCTCGTATGTGAATGGAGCGAACTATTTGGTCGCTTAGTATGATGACTGTTGACAATGTTAAGAAAAAACAATATATAAACCACAAGAAACAGATCATTGAATTTGTAATGTTTGCATTGGGATTAATTAGTGACATTAGACAGTTTATGATAGAATTGAAAAGGTGATTATAAAAGTAAAAAGTTATGTGTCCTCTAAGTAAAAAGTTAAGAATTTTGTAACGACTTTGCGGTAATTGGGGCGCTTACTATGTAAAACTCATCTTTATGGTCAAATTTAAAGATTTTCAGTTTTGACTTACACTACTTGTAGTTTTTGAGATACAAATTGCACTCAATTACGAATTATTGTCACTAAATTATTTTAAATATCAATAATTACGAATTGTTGTAATTAACTTATTTTAAGATACACTAGTAATCGATCATATCAATTGCTAGCATAAAAAATATTTTAAATTTAAAATCAACACACGCACAATCACATCATCTCCATCATTATATGCTAAGAAAAAGGTTGGACTAAAGTCCCTTTTTGATCCTTAACATATGACGATTTTTTGATTTTGGTCCGTAACATTATCTTTTGAATTATTTGATCCTTAACAAATAAAAATCGATCACATTTGGTCCGAAATGGATGGAATTGTTAAAAATTAACAGTCAACTAAGTTTAAATCAATTTTGACTGGATTAAGACTTTTAATTATATTTAATTAATGTATAATATCTAATTAACCAAAACCAGAAAAATAACAAAATTTTAAGTAAATAATAATTATCACTATTACAATATAAAATTAAACAAAAATTGATACAAGAAAAGAAAGAAAAGAAAGAGGAAATACGAAATCCCCTCATTCTCTGAATCGCGATATCGCCTCCCGCTCACAATCTATCTCACTTTGCAAACCAGCGAAGAAAGCCTAGTTTTCGCCGGCGAATCGGAGTGAGGTTCTCGCCGGCGATTCCACAGTAGTTCGCGGTGGCGATTTACATACAAATTCGTACCGGAATCGGAGGTCACGTCCACCGCCATTCCCACCGGTCTCTCTGCTATAGTTCGAACGGTCCATAGTTGGTGAGTTGAGCTTAATTGATGGAAGATGAAGAAGATGGAAGATGAAGAAGATGGAAGATTATACGAAACGAAGAAGGAGATGGAAGATGAAGAAGGATTCTAGGGTTTTTAAATGATTGAAGCAAAGTCTTTTAATAAATAAAACTAATTTTAAAAAAAATAGAATTGATTTGAAAAAGAAAAAGAAATCTAAATTTTTAAAGTCTAAATCCGGTCAAAATTATATTAAGTTTCGTTGACCGTTAAGTTTTAACGGCTCCGTCCATTTCGGACCAAATGTGATCGATTTTCATTTGTTAAGGACCAAATAATTCAAAAGATAATGTTACGGACCAAAATAAAAGAAATGGTCAAATGTTAAGGAATAAAAAGGACCTTTACTCAAAAGGTTGTTAGTGGCAACTTTGTGAAATTACTGCATGCATCGATAAAATTAGACATTAATTAGTTGGGACCAACGTCCCAATAAAAAGAATTTGCAGGTGAAGCAGCAAATTATTATATTATCCAAAAGAGTTGGTAAAAAAGTATTACACTCGATTGATATGCGTCAGATGCGCATATATATACTTTCATCAACAAATTTACGTCTTTTATTAATATAAATCAAAATCATTGATGCTAGCGCCCCAGTTTTCTACTACCACGTAGGTTCAAATTAATTATGATTCATGATAATTAATAAAAAGATAATAAAAGGTTGATTATGCATGTTTTTTATGTAGAATAGTATAATAAGTTAATAATTAATAAAATCTCATTATGTTCAGTTGTAGTATTATGGTATCTAATAATTGAGTAGGATCAACTTGAATTTGTTAAATTTCTTCTTTGTAACGATGATGATTATGTTTTGAGCTTATGTGACATTAAGAAATATTCATTGATGATGTTTTGAGCTTATGTGACAGTGACATTAAGAAAAATTCATTCGCGCATGTATTTTAATCATAGACGGAGAAAGTAATACTAAAAAAATGCAGAACTTAAATATTAAAAGGCAATAGATATAAGTTACAGTCAAACCTATATTTAAAGTAAATAATACACAATTACATAAAACATGAAAACATACCACGTTTAAATCCATTAGTCCATTATTTGTATAATTCTAATTATTATTTTTTAAAAATTTAATAAAATATTATACCCACATGTCTATCAAATTAAAGATAACGATACAAATTTTCAACTTGCTTCTAGCCTTCCTTTTTCCAAACTAACGATGTCGATTTGCATAGGAAAAAAAAAGCCTCTTCAATACCCTTGTTATAAGCTAAACTCATTTAATAAAACTGTTGGTTCAGTTAATCAAATTAATCAAACTCAGCATATGGGCTTGTAAACTCATTTACATAAGCCAAATTAATTGATTGATTGGGCCAATAGTTTAAGGGGAGTCCACCAACCCAAATCCAAATTCAAACCCATTAATTTAAGTATAACATAATCATGCGGCACTATTTATTCTTCTTCCAATATTTTTCTTCGTCACAGAATTTCAACTTCAACATCTGGTGCAATTCGTTGTCCTATTAAGATTATATAGTTCGGCTTCGAGTCTTTTTAAAATCCCAATTAAACACCAAGTCCTTTAATGCAATTTCACATTTTTTGCTTTCATGAACAGTGCAAACGCAAATAGAGTTGTCAAATGGGCCGGATCACCCAGCCCGGCCCAGGCACGTTGAGGCCCGTCTATATTTAGGCCTAGCCCGCGTCTACCACCACATTTTATTATGGTATCTAGACGGGCCTGTCTATGGTATCAAATTAGTTAAGTTTTTTTTTAATGTAATTAGGTAATTAACCACTAATAATTGCATCGATAGAGAAATATACAATTGTTAATGGTTGATTATATAATTACATTAAAAAAACCTAATTATATAACGTTGGCCTCTGATGGGCTTGGGCCTGGGCTAGTCTCAGGCTTTGGCTGGACTTCGGATGGTCCCGGGCCTGGGTTTACAAAATAGCCCAATTGGAGCTCATTTTAACCAATGAGCCCAGCCTAGGCCCGCTTCGTTTCACTAATGGGCTGGGCTAGCCAAGTCCGGTCGACAACTCTAAACACAAATTATAAGTACACTGTTGAAAAATGCCAAACTATATTTTGTGGTTGTTATGATAACTGGATGATTTGAGCCTGTTTACCTCAAAATAGGATTTGGTGATTTGCTGGAGACTAATATTTAGCTTACAGATGAAGTGTTCTCTCACTTACCATGGCAGGATGTAGCATCATACAAAGACCATTTTTCAATAGATAATTTAATAAGTCCATATATGCTCGTCCCTCAAAATACACTAAACGGATGATTTCTATCAAATCATATTGTTCTTTCACTTCAAGTAACAAAATTTAATGTATACTAGCTAATTTATATCGTATATCTATTGCATCTTGAGTGAACAACATGTGGCACACCATTGAATTCAAGATTCCAAAATGTTTTTATTTCTTGCATAATTATAAATGAACTCGTATTATATCGCTATATGTCAATCATCATATAAAATGTTACAGTACTAGAAGCCAATATATATAGACGATCTTAATTAAGTAACATTATTGATTGAACATAAGAAATTTTAACCTAAAACTCCTTTCTTGTTTGGATTCTCTTATTTGGCAGAGGTGGAATGCTCTGCTCATGGCTAAAGAAATTAGAGGGATCAACCACACTCTTAATTCTCACCAATCTATCAAAATTATCCCCAAAATATTTCTTCCCATAAATCTTAGCCTCATTATAAGCATCCACGCCATCTCCCTCGGATTTGCTACCAATCTCAATATCTCTATAGTTCAAAAAAGCCCTCCTCGGGTTCTTGGACACAAACGGCTCCATGTAATCATACAAATCCCTCACTATCTCTAAATGTTTATCCACCACCCCCGGGCCTACTTCATTCCACATATAGAAGTATTGAATCTTGAAAATGTTCCCCTCCCTATGAGGAAATGCCGCCGCCGTCGCCGGAATCTCATTCATTCGGCCGCCGTACGGATTGAATTGCAAAGTAAAACCATCTCCGATCCGCCTGAGCAATCCATCGAGTCCGGTTATTGAAATTGGGCTTGTCACATAGTCCGATTTGACTTTGAACGTGGACGCGCCCTGGTTTTGGGCTAGCAAGTCCATTACTGGGGCGTCGTCGGGGAATTTTGCCCATCGCATGGCGGCTTTGATCCAACTCATTTCCTTGCAATGATGTTTCTCTAACCCTAGCTCGGGAAACTGCGTCGTGGAAATTCGGACGAAGTCATCTGAATTTCCGAGGTACATTGCTACAAAAGTAACGGTAGCTGCCGCGTTCCCACTTGGCAAGATTTCAGCCCTAACGAATAAATCGTTGTCGAATTTGTCGGCTATAAATTGCCAGCGGTGGAGAATTTCCGTCGCGTTTTCGTCTTGGGTTTTCGTGACCTCAAAAACCGTCACTGGATTAGGTATAGTGACTAATTTGACTTTGAACGCCAGGACCACCGCGAAACTGGCGGCGCCGCCGCCTCTGATGGCCCAGAAAAGGTCTTCGCCCATCGCCTCCCGGTCGAGGATTCTCCCGCTAGCATCGACTACTCTTGCATCGACCACGTTGTCGATGGAGAGGCCGTATTTTCGAAGGAGATTGCCGTAGCCGCCGCCGCTGATGTGGCCGCCGATTCCTAAGGTGGGGCAGACACCGGCCGGGAAAGCTAGGGTTTCGCTTGTTTCCCAGATTTTGTAGTATAGCTCACCAAGTGTAGCGCCAGACTGCACCCAAGCAGTGGGTGTGGGTGCAGTCTGGTTTGTCAGGTCTATCTGGATAGACCTCAGGTTTAACATGTCCAGGATGGCGAATGGGGATTTGGATGTGTAGGAGAGGCCTTCATAGTCGTGGCCACCGCTCCGGATTCTAAGATGCAGAGTGGCCGCCTTCGCGCATATCACGACCTTTCCAACTTGGGATTCGTCGGTTGGGGTTAAGATTAGGGTTGGTTTTAGGGTTTGGGAAGTTTTGAAACGGTCATTTCTGATGTATTCTTGGAGAACTGAGGTGTAGTTTTTGCTATGTGTTGTGTAAATTATGGATTGTGGGACATTTCTTGTTGTTAGGCATGGAATGAATGAGTCCGTAGAAGCGTAAGAAGAAGAATTCAAATAACAAAACAAGAGGAAAAGACTATAAAGCGGAAAGTGACTCATTGTATGTGGTATTGTTATGTTATTGTAATGTTTGCTCGTTGCGGATTATATATATAGTTGTTGATGTAGATTGATATGGTGGTATCAAGTATTAGAATTGATTGTCTTGATTTTCCTTTTCTATATTTTGTAACATTGTTATATTCAAATATCCCATTATTCATGCCAAATTTTCTATTTTTGTTTTGTGACAAAAGGTGCCACATAAATTTTTTGGAAAAAAAGTAAACTATCATTAACACATCCAATTAATCACTTTATATGGAGTAAATCTTTTTTTTCTCTTTATTCACACATTCAACTATTTTTAAGATAGAGGAAATACAATATTTATTATAAAAAAAATATTTTTTAATACACTATAGAAAAAGAAAACTAATCTGGTTATCTACTATAAAGTGTATTTGACTAGTCAAGTTTATAAAATCTTGAATGCAGGAGTACATGTTTGAATCGCGGTAATATTTTACAATGATTACTACATATGCTAGGTTATAATTCATTTATATAAGTTTATAGTTATATTCTAGACTTTCTAGGAGGTCAATAAGAATATTATTATTTCTTGTTGTTCATTAATTATGAAATGTGAACCACAGCAATTCATTCCACCGTCATTTTATAGAAAATAAATAGTGTAACATCCTATTTTATGCTTTCTCTCGTTTGATTTCCCATGCACTAATGAAAAACAAAAAAGCGTAAACATATCCCTTTTTGAAAACTAAATATTTCATATTTAATGATGGAGGGACTATATATCAATAAATATGTTGTATAAGCACATGTGTTGCTAATAAAGACTAATCATATTTCTAATTAAGAAGTTGATCCTGCACATTAGCTCATTCAATTCCCATCGTCTTCTTCACTTCACACAACACAAACAAGACGTAGGTTCTACATTTCTGAAAGTTGCATCTTAGCTTATCCCTCAGCTTGAACAACTATTAGTGCTATCAGAAACAATAGCAAAAATTCAAAAGTTAAGCTAATAAGTGTAGAAACCATATGAAATCTTCTATTTGTCGAGGAACCGAATAGAAAGTAAGGTCTCAACTGTCAGAAGAACGATTAGCTATTTTATGTACTCTATCTACAGTACACTGTGACGTATGTCTCTAATCGTCTAAAAGATACATAGCTGTAAAAAAATTCCACAGTTTAATTCAATATGGATTAAGGTGTGCTTCCGTTCTATAGTTTATGTTCCTTGATAGGTCGTATTCTAGACCTTGGTTACTAGTCAATATGATGAGCTTAATGTGCAGTATTTGCAAGAAAAGTTGCTTAAGTGTGCAAGAAAGGGTACAAGTCAGCAGGGAAATGGTCGGGAAACTCAAGTGAAAAGGACGCTAGAAGGGTGCAATACTGACCAGGATGCATGCCAAAAGGCTCGAGATAGAGAAGGAAGGAATGCTAGGAAACGACCAACTACTTAACGAGGGCAAAAGCGACAATGCACAAGGAAGATACAACCCTAATTTTAGGGCAAGCCACCCTATAAATAGACATGAAGAAAAACACATGAAGTCACACCAGCTCACACTTAGAAACCGCACTCATTGCAAGACTAGCTCACATACTTCCCGTTCCTCGCCGTCAGTTATGATCACTTGAAGGCCTTGGCACACCGCCAAGGAGAGCTTGCCATCACCTCATCCAGTTGTTGAAATTCGCAAGAACATCGTTGCATCGCTCGTGGGGCAAAACAATATTAACTTGCTTTCATAGTTTAACTTCGTATTTTGTTATTTTCGTTGAACCTATCATTTAATTTGCATCTTTACTATGTTTCCGAAGAATTGTGTTTTGATATTCAGACTCTATGGAATGAAGTTTATTTTTGTTTATCTGTTGGGTTGCAATCGTGTTCCGTTCTGCCTAGAATAGCTAGATCCAGCAGTTAGCGTAAATTTCCAAGTATTTGAAACATGGATGTTCTAGAATAGGTTAGATCTTACGTATTTTTCTGGTTGATCGATCATTTAATTTGTAGTTTATAACATGAGATCTATTTCTACGTAGTCATCGTCACCTTGCATGTTAGTCAGTTTGTGTAGATTTAGATTATCGGTCTTAATCTGCTCACTTAGTCTTTAATTCTGAATATTATTGTTATGAAAAATATTTTTGAGTTGTTAATGGAGTCTGGTTATTTCTGTTGAATTGCATACTTGTTGGAGAAGATAACTAACGGATCTGAAATCGTAAACCACTTTATGCTTTTTCAGCTAATTTACTTTTTGTCCTTTGCTTTTGTTAGTCCTTTCTGCAGATCTGACAGTACATCAAGTCAGTTCGTTAGGATATTCGCTCCAGCTTTTATTTAACCATTTTTAGTAAACTTCTACTTTTCACATGCACTCCAGTAGAGTAATTCTTCTCTCTCACTTACACCTTCTTACCTAGATATGAGATAGTCTTACCGGTCAGACGAGTACAAGTTACTGGTCAGATGAGTACAAGTCCATAATCACAATTTGCATTCATCGATCTCTGTAACGACCCGCCATTTTAGGGTACAATAATAATGGCGATCGCTATCTTAGGAAGACTTAAATGCATCAAAGATCATAGGCTAGGGTTCCATTTAAAAAGGGATTTAACCAAAGCATTTAATGAACAATTAAATAGGAAAAGAATAATGCCTTAGCAAAGGAATCCAACCAAAAAGCTATCGCAAAAAAATGCTTATCAAAGTTCCCAAAATAATTCTCAACCATTCCATATCCAAAATATTCCCACGAAATAAAAGTATTCAACCCAACCAAAAGATCACAATTTTTCATAATATAGCGGAAGCGACCAAGAAAGAAGTGAGGCTATGTATGGAGACACAACGACACTTTTAGTTCCAACAGATCATGATATTATTTCCTACTCAACACCGCCGCCCGCTCGTCATCGCTCAACCTGCACATAGGGAAAACACATGCAGGGCTGAGTACTATAATCATACTCAGTGGACTCATTGCCGAAAACAGTTTTATCAACAGTAGTAATTATCATGCCATTTTCAAGTGTCCATCGGGGTTTTATCTTTAGAACGACCCGAGGCACCAAAATATATTCTTTATCAAATATCACGGTCGCGCAACCATTTTTCACATCGACGTTTACCATATCCTCATTCTACATGACAAGGAATGCGGCCGCAATCCAGGTCACTAGACCGGCCAACCCGTACGCTGACACTCGGTCTAACATTGGTGTACACTAACCCAAGTAGAGTTTGCGGCTCTACAAGGATCCGAATTCGATTAAATCAATAGTGGAATAGCCACGAGGGATAGGCACGACAAAACAAATCAAGGCATGATAACACATATCTCATTCTCATCAATATCAGTTTAGGACAATGTCCTTATTTTAAAAGAAAGCCCACCTCGTCAGCTTAGCTCGATAGTATTCTCTTCTCCTCGTTTATCACGCTGAGAGCGCGAAGTATCACCTTTAAATTAGGCGTATCATAAATCAGTTTCAATCATTGATCCCAAATCATGCTTGTTCCCATGTTTCCCTTTTAGCCATCGATAAATCTTTAATATCATCATTCAAAAATCGAAGTACGATTAGCATATCATTTTTATTCGAATAACAACTCCAAATTCACTATTAAATCGTGTCACGCATGAGTGTTCTACACACACAACACACGCACACGAACACAACACATGTGCACACCGACCGAGGCGTGCACACACACACACAGTCACGCACACACACACTCACACATGTATCCCAAAAATTCACCGATTAATTTCCCCTTCACTCGATCTATATGCATGTGGACTCAAGAACACCGATTAATCGGTAGAAGAGAAGATAAAAATTAAAGTACCTTTTCCAAAAGAACGAATGGTAGAAACAATTTATAGCCTTGATTCTTCAATAAACTCTTGAATTTCAACTTGAATTCTTCTCAATTGATGAAGAAATCTTGGAGAAAAGATGAAGAAAATTTGGAGAGAGTGGGGGAGAGAATTTCGAAAATATGGGGGAGTGGGAGGCGTGATTTAGTGATGCTAGGGTTTAGGATCTCCCATGTATTTATAGAGTGCCAAAATAATATCTTTAATTAAGTAAATTAAAGATTTGAGAAGATATGGAGAGATTTGAATATAGTAGTTGGCGTGTAAAACCGTTGAGAACTAGGAGGATTTCGAAAATTATAGGCTATTTAATTAGTCTATAATTAAATTCAAATATTTCACGGAGTAGAATAATATATCACGGAGCAGAATAATTAATTAAATCCTCTCCAAATAATAGGAAAAGTGGCGTGATTTGCCTTCTTCAAAGGGATTCAAAATCAAATCCTAATTTAATTAGGATATGGCAATATCTTCTTAGATATGACAACATATGGTAAGATATTCTAGCATATTTATATTTATTCATGGAAGAGAATAAATAAGAGATCAAATAATATAATAAATAATTCCCTCTTCTCCAATATATGAGATTTTCGAAAATCTCATGGAAAATCAAAGTGGAGTTTTCGAAAATTCCAAGGTGGAATTAAAGTATAATCGGACTTTGGATTTAATTTGGATAATCATCCCAAACAAATAATTAAATCCAAGAAAAATAGGATTTCTTCTCCAAATAATTATAGGAGGGATCGAATAATTCCACATGATTAAATAATGCTCCTATTTAATTCTCACTCATCCTTTAGGAAAAATAATCCACCACAATTATATTACTCCGCATCAAATATTCACATATTTGAATTTCACTTCCACTTCACCTTTTTCCACGACTTTGACCATTCCACGACCATGTCATATTTTCCACATCTTTGACTATTCAATAACCACGTCATAATTTCATCAAGTTGACTATTCAACACAATCTAAATTCTCATACGCAATTAGGTCACAAAGACACCATGCAATTAATTACTCATCAAATAATCCACATATCATAACATTTAAGGCATTTAATGCAAAAATTTTATAACCCGAAAATTAGGGTTTGAAAAAAAAGTGGGGCGTTACAATCTCTGTGGGATTCAACCCTTACATCCGCTATACTAGCCAGTAGAAGTGTGTTGAGGAAATTATTGATACCAGGGTTTTAGGTCATCGTGCCAACGACACGACTAGGTTAGGAGTCTCCTCCTGACCAGTTGACTACATGAACTGTTAACACAGCAAGATCTAAACACTTTGATTATCTCACACACTCACAGTATGAATAATCTCACACACACAGAAAACACACATTAATCTTGAAGAAGAAAATGAGAGAGGGTGTCTTGGAGAAAGGGATTCTCTTTATTGATTAATTTCTGACTCTACAAGATACAAGAAATTGAGCTATTAATAGCTGACACTAAAGTGGTAACTGCCACTAACTAACAAAATCAAGAAACAAGAAACAAGAGCCTCAACGGCTACTTTCTAACAAACTAACTAACTCCAACGGCTAGTTTCTACTTGTTTCTTTCTCTACTCTTTAGCACTCTATCTTTTAGTTTCTAGACTGAATGTGAACTCTAATCTTACAATTCTCCACCTGAGTGCACACTTCAGTCCTTGCAGCAAACTTTGATCAATGCCTTGCAATGATCAAACTTGTCTCTCCCTAGAGACTTTGTTAGCATACCAGCTGGATTGTGTAAAGTGTCAATCTTGACCACCTTCACTCTTCCCTTCTCTGTTTCATCCCTGATAAAATGCAGCCTGACATCTATGTGTTTGCTCCTCTCATGAAAATATTGATGTTTAGCCAAACATATAGCTGAGCTGCTGTCACAATGAACAACCACGGTTTTCTTATCAAAACCAAAATTTGAGACCACACCCTGAATCCAAAAGCTCTCCTGCACTGCTGCTGTGAGAGCCATATACTCAGCTTCTGTTGTTGACAAAACAACAACACTTTGTAGTCCTGACTTCCAGCTGACCACAGTACCAAACATAGTAAAGAGATAACCAGTTTGGGACTTCCTATTGTCTAGATTAATAGCACAGTCAGCATCACAGTAGCCCACCACTACCTCTTCACTCACCTTATCACAACCATTGAAAACAATTCCCCAGTCACTAGTGTACTTCATATACCTCAGAATCCACTTAAGAGCATTCCAATGCTCCTTCCAGGATCAGCCATGTACCTGCTAGTAACTGATATAGCATGAGCCAGGTCTGGCCTAGTGCAGATCATAGTGTACATTATGCTTCCAACCACACTAGCATAAGGAATAGACTCTATCTCCTACTTGCTTAGATTTAGGAGCCTGCTCCTTTGATAGCTTGAAACTTTGTGAAAGAGGAGTTGGGGCAGCTTTGGCATTGTCCATCTTGAACCTCTTCAGAACCTTCTCAATGTAATATGTCTGTAGTAGCCATAATTTCTTAGAGCTTCTGTCTCTCTGGATGTTAATCCCCAGGATCTTTCTTGTTTCACCCAGATCCTTCATTTCAGAACTAGACATCAGATTTGCCTTTACTTTATTTATCTCAGTCACAGATGGCCCTGCAATGAGCATATCATCTACATAAAGTAATAGATAGGCAACTGGAGTACTGCCCTTTTTCTTTATGTAAATGCAGTCACCAAACTTTGACATTATGAAGCCAATTCTCATCATCTGTTCATCAAACTTCTTATTCCACTGCCTAGGACTTTGTTTAAGTCCATAGAGGCTTTCCTTTAGCAAGCAGACCTTATTTTCTTCTCCAACCTTCACATAACCCTCAGGCTGATCCATGAAAATATCTCCTCAAGGTCTCCATTGAGAAAAGCAGTCTTCACATCAAACTGCTGTAAGTCCCAATCAAGTTGATTCACCACAACAAGCAATATCCTAATAGAAGTGTGCTTAACAACAGGGGCAAACACCTCATTAAAATCAACATCTTGAACCGCGTTCAGTTCCTTCCGCTGTGCATTGAAGCAAGTGAAATCCTTTATTTCTCTAAAGACTCTGATAACTAGCCAGTATATTGTATGGTCCCCGACTCGAGTCATTGTGATTGAGCCATTCTATTCATGTATTCAACGTTTATACTCTACAGACAGAAAGTTCAACCATTAAAATCCTTCTTTTCGTATTCAACCCACATTCTTAATATCCACCATAGTCACGGTATATCGAACTTTGCTATAATTAGCAAAGTTGGGTCGTGACAATCAAACAAATCTGGTTAAAAATTAACCCTAATTATTGTATTTCTTACATACTTTTCAAACTTATCATCAAGAATCATAGTCCAATGCCATAGTGATATCGAATTCCGAACTTTGTTTCTCTATTTAAAAAGTCAAGAACTGCGAATTAAAATAAACTTGAAATAAAAATCCTAGTTTCAATCAAATTAAACAGTCAACACATAATGAAGGGACCAAACCACTGTCTTACTTTGGATTGGTGTTCATCCCCATTGTGGACCACCAAAAGACACAGCTTCCTAACACAACGAATGGAGACCACCAACCATTCAGAATGGTGCAAATAATCTGGGATCACGTGGGAACCCGCCTACCACCAACAACTGCGGGACCACCACCAACGTTGTGCACTCGATCAAGATTCAAGTAACAAATAGGAAATTTGTCAAATGTTTGTAGGATTTTTTAAATTTAAGAGGTTTTAGTATCTCAAATGTAAAATATTCATTTCCCGATTAGTTCTAGCGTGGAGTGTTTGGCCAATTGACACTGTAATAATCCACATAGAAATTTCACACATAATGGGCAACATATGATCCACGTATATTAAATTGACACGTAAGAATGACTGTTTGCCAAGACAACTCATCGTAAAAAAAAATATAAACAACACTTAAAATTTGTGATATAATTAAATATTATAAAGTTTAGAAAAAAGTCAACTAATTGACAAATAAAGCTCTTTTAATTTTGTGTAAATTGGGAAAAAAACCATACTGCAATCTGTGATTTCATGCAATTTATCTGCTCTAATCGACAATGAATTATCAGTTGCTAATCAGTAATCACCGTTCCCGATCGTTACTCAGAAAAAAAGGAGCAATCGCAATTGATCGACGCCGCTGGCGTAATTTATTAGTTATACCGCCGTAATTTTGTGTTAATAGGGATGATTTGTGATAAATGTTCGACTGTAAGGATTTTGAGCTAGAGTTGTTATTTTGAGCAAATTAATATGTCTGGTAAATGCATTTTAAATCATTTTTTCTTCAGTTTCTTTTATTTCATTCAATTTGAATATATTTGTGTTCGCTCCGTGGTGAATTCTTTGCCTAATATATTACTCCATCTAAGTTGAACACGAAGAAGACCTCCGGGTACTTATCAGAGTAAGTGCTCGTGTGCTTAAAATTACACATTAAAATTCGTGTCAATTGACAAACCCAAAAGGCCTATTTTTAGAGTATGGTTTTTAATTTTTATAAAGAATTAATTATGAATAATGCCAAAATAATGACACGAGCACAATCTTTAATTGAAATTAATTGATTTAATTTTGATTTATCTTTGTTTGTTTTGTAGTTGATCGAGATGAAAGGCTATTCTCTAACTATTATTGATGAAAACTATGAAAAATTTGAAGATTTTATATAATTCTATCACTAAGAACAAAAAATATCTAAAACTTAAAATCATTTTATTAAGAAAATTTTTATTACAAGAGATTATTTTCAAAAGTTTTTAGGCCCGAACCAATGGGTTAACCTGGAACCCGGCGGGTTAGTGTTAAGGTTGAAAATTTATGACCCAGAAAATTCATAACCTGAATAGCCCACACCCAAATAGCCCGGCAACCCGAGTGGCTTGGCCCGAACCCGAACGGGTTAGCCCGATTGACATCCCTAGTAACATGTCAAGTTTGGGTAGCATAACTAAAGGAGTGATCTTTAACTAGGCGTGCTAGAGCAATTAATGCGGGGCTCGTAGAAATGGTTCAAGGCAAACCAAACGATAGAAATGGATTGTTTTGATGCATTTAATTCTCCGAAAAGGCAAACCAAACACCTTACACTCCATTTATTAATGTTAATAATATGGGAACAACCACTTCTATATCGACAAAATGATGATCCCAACTCCTCTATAAAGGAGTGAATAACTCTCCTTCCTTACAACGAGTAGCTCATTTAGATGGTATCAGAGCGGATCCAGAGCGGACCCAGATCGCAGATGAGTTTCTTTATTGCAAGTATGCAAGTCCGACGATCATTCTAGCTCACACATTACAGGCATGTATTGAAACCCTTCTTTGTCCATATCAATTAAATGATGATCTAGTTAGATACTTCCTCCGTCCCACTTTAGTTGTCCCGGTTGAGTTCAGCAAGAGTTTTAAGAAATATAAAGGAAAGTTGGTGAAAAAAGATAGTGGAATGTGGGTCATACTTTTATATATTAGTTTTATAATAAAATGTGAGTGGAAAAATGTGAGTGGAATGTGTGGCCTATTACCAATTATGAAATATTCCAACCGAGACTACTAAAGTGGGACACCCAAAAATAGTAAACCGGGACTCCTAAAGTGGGGCAGAGGGAGTATTATTTAAAACCGTATGAATACTAAAAATATCCAAAAAGAAAAATAATTCATTCAGTATTAGTGGAACAACTTAGAAAATGGGAAGAGAGGAGTATTTTTTTGTTACTAACAAGACAATTTATTATACCACTGATCTACTGATCAAAGCTTTAAGTATGGGTAGAAGAGGTATATAACATTATTCCGGCGTAATACAATCCAAAGAAGATAAGAGCATACACTGAAATAAATTAAATTGAAAATACAAATCGAAACTTTAAATCGTAATGGAAAATAAGTCGAGTCGAGGTGTCCTCTTTGCGCACGAGATACGCCCTGATAGTGCTCTCGGATTGGCGTGTCATCCTAAAGACAAAAGGCTTCGTCTCTGAAGTAGGAGCGTCTCTAGCAGCAGAGCTCTGACGGACTGAATAATGGCAAGGAAATAACTTTGACAGAAAGACAATGCTGTGGGGACTGGGGAGAGAGTTTGCTATGAAAAGAAAATGTGTTAGTTGTGTGTTAGAATGCATAGATGACTACCCAATTATAAGTGGATGTAGTCAACACAAACATTAAGTCGGGCTTGACTGTAACCGAGGGTTACAAACCGTTACTTCTTTCCATCATTAATTCAGAATTAACATAACTCAGTATTAGTTTTTCCCTTTGGTGTATCCGGTATCGTGAATCGATATTAATTCTTCCCTTTGGTTTCTAGATTATGAGATAGAACAAAAATGTCAGAATACATACAGCTAATAAAAAGCATACTATGCTAATACTTGTGATTTGTTGGAATTCAATGATAAATATGAAACCCCTACGTTTTTAAGTACATGAATTTAATATAGGAGTATTTATTAGATACTCCGAATTAAGATGAATGATCTGTTAATTCCTACAGTACAAATACCCTCATTTCCTTGTTATTTGTTCATTTTTATTTGGCATTGATTTAATCAATATAATGGAAATCGAAATAATTAATTAATGATAAATCTTAATTTTATATACTACTATAAATTTATAAATATAACAAATGAAATAAATTAATAAAATATGAAATCCATCACAAAAACAAAATTAAAACATTTAATAAGAAACGGGTTAAAATGAAATAGTGATATTCACGATTATTCACAAACAATTAATTATCGTATGTATATGTATTGAATCATCATTATTCACTATTAATTGCTAAAAATATCAAAGGAAAAGATTCTGACGGAGCATCAATTCATCACTTTCATTAAAGCTACAGCCAAAACCAGGCCACAAATCCCTAACTCAACATTCCTCCATTTCCCCAAACCGATTCACAAAACAAAATTGACAAAAAATAAAAATAAAAACAAAGCAAATGGCGAACTCGATCGCAGCAGCGCACAACGCCCGCGTGCTGGGCAGCGGCGACACCGTGGTGGTCCTAGGGCACGGGTTCGGGACCGATCAGTCGGTGTGGAAGCACCTCATCCCGCACCTGATGGACTACTACAAGGTGATCGTGTACGACCACATGGGCGCCGGCACCACCAACCCCGATTACTACGACTTCGACCGTTATTCCACCCTTGAAGGCTACGCCTACGATCTCCTCGCCATCTTAGAGGAGTTCGGAGTCCAAAAATGCATCTACGTCGGCCACTCGCTCTCCTCCATGGCCGGCGCCGTCGCTTCCATTTTCCGCCCCGATCTGTTTCACAAGCTCATCATGCTGTCCGCCTCCCCAAGGTGATTTCATTTTAATTACAATTAATTGTTTTTATTTTAAAATTTTATAAAAGGGGACCAAGGAAGTAGGTTTGGATTCTCTCACTCATTAATCCTCCTAACTTTTTGTTAAATTACTAAATGGGTGACTATGACTTACTATTAAGTTATTATCATATGAATATTTATGTAAGATTAATTTGTGAAATTCAATTTAATGAATCAAATGTGATAGGAACAAATCCTACATATACACGATTTGGAATAATTATAATAGACAAAATCAAATGTTATAATTCTTTCAATTTTTTTAATGGTTGGAATATTAGAATTTGATAAGACTTGATGAATTATGAAGTAACTGATAGCTTTTATTTGAAAATAGATTAAATTTAATTAGAAATTGATGAGACCATGAAATAATGGAATGGAATGGAAAATTATACGAAGATTTCTATGATGATTAATGAGAATGTAAGATTTCTATGATTGCTTTACACATGCTATGATCTTTTAAAGTAACAATACTAAAATATGGAATCGTTCTTCTGGCGCATCTAGGGCATTATAACCCTAGCTTATATTTGTAGTGAATATTAGATCCTTTATTTTTTATTTAGTCTCTCAATAAATAGAAACTCTCTTATGGTATCTATACTTATTTCTAAAACAAATTTGATACAATTTAGCTCAAGCTTTAATTTTGATAGGTTATTGAACACGGGGGGAAATAAATTCGATACAGTTTATCTCAAGCTTTAATTTTGATCGGTTCTTGAACAAGGGGGGAAATAAATTCAATACATTTTAACTCAAGCTTTAATTTTGATAGGTTCTTGAACAAGGGGAGGGGGGGAGTGGGAATAAATTTGATATAGTTTTGCTCAAGCTTTAATATTCATAGGTTCTTGAACACGTGGGAAATAAATTCGATACAGTTTAGCTCAAGCTTTAATTTTGATAGATTCTTGGGGGGGGGGGGGGGGGGAAATAAATTCGATACAGTTCACCTCAAGCTTTAATTTTGATAGGTTCTTGTTTAGCTCAAGCTTTAATTTTGATAGGTTCTTGAACACGGGGGAAATAAATTCGATGCAGTTTAACTCAAGCTTTAATTTTGATAGGTTCTTGAACATGGTGGAAATAAATTCGATACAGTTTAGCTCATGCTTTAATTTGATAGGTTCATGGAAAAGGGGGGGGGGGGGGGAGGATAAATTTGATACAGTTTAACTCAAGCTTTTTTTTAATAGGTTTGTGAACACGGGGGAATTAAATTCGACACAGTTTCGCTCAAGCTTTAATTTTGATACGCTCTTGAACGGGGGGGGGGGGGGGGGAGGGGATTCGATACAGTTTAGCTCAACCTTTAATTTTGATAGGTTCTTGAACACGGGGGGAAATACATTCGATACAGTTTAGCTCAATCTTTAATTTTGTTAGGTTCTTGAACATGGGGGGTGGGAGAGGGATTAAATTTGATATAGTTTTGCTCAAGCTTTAATATTGATAGGTTCTTGAACACGTAGGAAATAAATTCGATACCGTTTAGCTCAAGCTCAAATTTTGATAGGTTCTTGTTTAGCTCAAGCTTTAATATTGATAGATTCTTGAACACGGGGAAAATAAATTCGATACAGTTTAACTCAAGCTTTAATTTTGATAGGTTCTTGAACATGGTGGAAATAAATTCGATACAGTTTAGCTCATGCTTTAATTTGATAGGTTCATGAAGAGGGGGGGATGATAAATTTGATACAGTTTAACTCAAGCTTTTTTTTATAGGTTTGTGAACACGGGGGAATTAAATTCGACACAGTTTCGCTAATTTTGATACGCTCTTGAACGGGGGGGAGGGGGGAGGGAGGATTCGATACAGTTTAGCCTTTAATTTTGATAGGTTCTTGAACACGGGGGGAAATACATTCGATACAGTTTAGCTCAATCTTTAATTTTGTTAGGTTCTTGAACACGGGGGGTGGGAGGGGGATTAAATTTGATATAGTTTTGCTCAAGCTTTAATATTGATAGGTTCTTGAACACGTAGGAAATAAATTCGATACCGTTTAGCTCAAGCTCAAATTTTGATAGGTTCTTGTTTAGCTCAAGCTTTAATTTTGATAGGTTCTTGAACACGGGGGAAATAAATTCGATGCAGTTTAACTCAAGCTTTAATTTTAATAGGTTCTTGAACATGGTGGAAATAAATTCGATACAGTTTAGCTCATGCTTTAATTTGATAGGTTCATGAAAAGGGGGGGGGGGGGGGGGGGATAAATTTGATACAGTTTAACTCAAGCTTTTTTTTAATAGGTTTGTGAACACGGGAGAATTAATTTCGACACAGTTTCGCTCAAGCTTTAATTTTGATACGCTCTTGAACTGGGGGGGGGGGAGGGGATTCGATACAGTTTAGCTCAACCTTTAATTTTGATAGGTTCTTGAACACGGGGGGAAATACATTCGATACAGTTTAACTCAATCTTTAATTTTGTTAGGTTCTTGAACACGGGGGGTGGGAGGGGGGTTAAATTTGATATAGTTTTGCTCAAGCTTTAATATTGATAGGTTCTTGAACACGTAGGAAATAAATTCGATACCGTTTAGCTCAAGCTCAAATTTTGATAGGTTCTTGTTTAGCTCAAGCTTTAATTTTGATAGGTTCTTGAACACGAGGGAAATAAATTCGATACAGTTTAACTCAAGCTTTAATTTTGATAGGTTCTTGAACATGGTGGAAATAAATTCGATACAGTTTAGCTCATGCTTTAATTTGATAGGTTCATGAAGGGGGGGGGGGGGGGGAGGATAAATTTGATACAGTTTAACTCAAGCTTTTTTTTTATAGGTTTGTGAACACGGGGGAATTAAATTCGACACAGTTTCGCTCAGGCTTTAATTTTGATACGCTCTTGAACGGGGGGGGGGGGGGGGAGGGAGGATTCGATACAGTTTAGCCTTTAATTTTGATAGGTTCTTGAACACGGGGGGAAATACATTCGATACAGTTTAGCTCAATCTTTAATTTTGTTAGGTTCTTGAACACGGGGGGTGGGAGGGGGATTAAATTTGATATAGTTTTGCTCAAGCTTTAATATTGATAGGTTCTTGAACACGTAGGAAATAAATTCGATACCGTTTAGCTCAAGCTCAAATTTTGATAGATTCTTGAAAAAGGGAGGGGGGGGGGGGGGATAAATTTGATACAGTTTAGCTCAAGCTTTAATTTGGATAGGTTCTTGAACACGGGGAAATAAATTCGATACAGTTTAGCTCAAGCTTTAATTTTGATAGATTCTTGAACATGGGTGGAAATAAATTCGATACAGTTCAGCTCAAGCTTTAATTTTGATAGATTCATGTTTAGCTCAAGCTTTAATTTTGATAGGTTCTCTAACACGGGGGAAATAAATTCGATACAGTTTAACTCTAGCTTTAATTTTGATAGGTTCTTGAACATGGTGGAAATAAATTCGATACAGTTTAGCTCATGCTTTAATTTGATAGGTTCATGAACCGGAGGGGGGGGGGAGATAAATTTGATACAGTTTAACTCAAGCTTTTAATTTTTTTGATAGGTTCTTGAACACGGGGGAATTAAATTCGACACAGTTTAGCTCAAACTTTAATTTTGATAGGTTCTAGAACAAGGGGTTGGAGGGAATAAATTTGATACAGTTTATTTCATTGTTTAATTTTGATAAGTACTTGAACACGGGGAAATAAATTCGATACAGTTTAGCTCAAGCTTAAATTTGATAGGTTCATGAACCGGGGGGGGGGGGAGGATTTAATTTGATACAGTCTAACTGAAGCTTTAATTTTGATAGGTTCTTGAACACGGGGGAATTAAATTCGATACTGTTTAGCTCAAGCTTTAATTTTGATAGGTTCTTGAACATGGGTGACTATGACTTACTATTAAGTTATTATCATATGAATATTTATGTAACATTAATTTGTGAAATTCAATTTAATGAATCAAATGCGATAGGAACAAATCCTACATATACACGATTTGGAATAATTATAGTAGACAAAATCAAATGTTATAATTCTTTCAATTTTTTTAATGGTTAGGATATTAGAATTTGATAAGATTTGATGAATTATGAAGTAATTGATAGCTTTTATTTGAAAATAGATTAAATTTAATTAGAAATTGATGAGACCATGAAATAATGGAATGGAATGAAAAATTATACAAAGATTTCCATGATGATTAATGAGAATGTAAGATTTCTATGATTGCTTTACACATGCTATGATCTTCTAACGTAACAATACTGAAACATGGAATCGTTCTTCTGGCGCATCTAGGGCGTTATAACCCTAGCTTATATTTGTAGTGAATATTAGATCCTTTATTTTTTATTTGGTCTCTCAATAAATAGAAACTCTCTTATGGTATCTTTACTTATTTCTAAAACAAATTATACAATTTAGCTCAAGCTTTAATTTTGATAGGTTATTGAACACGGGGGGAAATAAATTCGATACAGTTTAGCTCAAGCTTTAATTTTGATAGGTTCTTGAACACGAGGGTAATAAATTCGATATAGTTTAGTTCAAGCTTTAATTATGATAGGTTCTTGAATATGGGGGGAAATAAATTCGATAAAGTTTAGCTCAAGCTTTAATTTTGATAGATTATTGAACAGGGGGGTGGGGATAAATTTGATACAGTTTAGCTCAAGCTTTAATTTTGATAGGTTCTAGAACACGGGGGCTGGGGGGAATAAATTTGATACAGTTTATTTCAAGCTTTAATTTTGATAAGTTCTTGAACACGGGGAAATAAATTCGATACAGTTTAGCTCAAGCTTTAATTTTGATAGATTCTTGAACATGGGTGGAAATAAATTCGATACAGTTTAGCTCAAGCTTTAATTTGATAGGTCCATGAAGGAGGGGGGGGGGGAGGGAATAAATTTGATACAGTTTAACTGAAGCTTTAATTTTGATAGGTTCTTGAACACGGGGGAATTAAATTCGATACAGGTTAGCTCAAGCTTTAATTTTGATAGGTTCTTGAACATGGGGGGAAATGAATACGATACGGTTTAGCTCAAGCTTTAATTTTGATAGATTATTGAGGGGGGGGGGGGTTGAGGATAAATTTGATACAGTTTTGCTCAAAACTTTAATTTTGATTGGTTCTTGAACATGGGGGAAATATATTAGATACAGTTTAGCTCAAGCTTTAATTTTGATAGGTTCTTGAACACGGGGGATTACTTCGGAGGGTTCGAGCAGGAGGACATCAATGAGCTATGCGGCGCGATGGAGAAGAACTACAAGTCGTGGGCGTCGGGGTTCGCACCCCTGGTGGTGGGGGGCGACATGAATTCGATGGCGGTGCAAGAGTTCAGCCGGACGCTGTTTAGCATGCGGCCGGATATTGCGTTGAACATGTTCAGGATGATATTCACGTTCGACCTGAGGCACTTCCTCGAGCGCGTGACTGTACCATGCCACATCATCCAGAGCTCCACTGTGCCGCTCGCGGTGACCGAGTATATCCACCAGAACCTCGGCGGGAAGTCCATCGTTGAGGTGGTCCCCACGGAGGGTCATCTGCCGCAGCTCAGCTCACCAGAGCTCACCATCCCGGTGCTGGTACGCCACATACGACATGATATTGCAGATGGTGATCATTGATGAGCAGTCGATCGAGAAATAAATGTTCGTGACATTTCATGTTTTGTTTTGGTTTATTTTTTCCATTTTAGCCTAATGGTGGGATACTGGATTATTTTGGCAACTTTCGTATGAGGAATATCAAGGGAACATTTCTTAAATTAGTAATGTTTTGTTTAGTACTAGTAAGAGGCTTCTTGGTATGATGGAATGGAATTGGGAGGGATTGGAATGGAGATGGGAATGGAATGAAGATGAGAATGAAATGGAATCCCCATTCCATTCTTTTGCTTGGTGAATGTGAGGAATACAAATAGAATGGAATTGTGTAGTGTGGGTGTGTGTGGTGTGTGCATAGTGCATAGTGTGTGCATAGTGTGTGTGGTGTGTGCAATGTGTGTGATGCACTATTTATTAGCACTAAAAATACCTGCAAGTTCACATGGTAGATCTAGTATAGCTAAAGGTCAGTATCAGATATCGAACACAGGGAATAAGATTGCAACTGACTATCATATACTAAGTGTCATATATTATCTAGAGACACAAAGTATTTTTTGTTTTGATTTTATAAACTAGACATAAATATAAACAAATAGCAGAAAGCATATAAACATATAATACAAAACAAGCGATAGAGTGTAGCATTTTAGGATAAAAAAACACAAGACACAGTCACGAGCTATTATCCAATCGACTTCCTTAAATTACGGTCTCTAGAGTTATTAAGTCAGTCAGAATACTAGAAATATCGAACATAGGGGATAAGATCTAGTATAGCTAAAAATACCTGCAAGTTCACATGGTAGATCTAGTATAGCTAAAGGTCAGTACCAGATATCGAACACAGGGAATAAGATTGCAACTGACTATTGAGTCATATATTATCTAGAGACACAAAGTATTGTTTGTTTTGATTTTATAAACTAGACATAAATATAAACAAATAGCAGAAAGCATATAAACATATAATACAAAACAAGCGATAGAGTGTAGCATTTTAGGATAAAAAAACACAAGACACAATCACGAGCTATTATTCAATTAATTATCCTATGTATATGTATTGAATCATTATTATTCACTATTAATTGCTAAAAATATCAAAGGAAAAGATTCTGACGGAGCATCAATTCATCACTTTCATTAAAGCTACAGCCAAAACCAGGCCACAAATCCCTAACTCAACATTCCTCCATTTCCCCAAACCTATTCCCAAAAAAAAATTGACAAAAAAATAAAAATAAAAACAAAGCAAATGGCGAACTCGATCGCAGCAGCGCACAATGTCCGCGTTCTGGGCAGCGGCGACACCGTGGTGGTCCTAGGGCACGGGTTCGGGACCGATCAGTCGGTGTGGAAGCACCTGATCCCACACCTGGTGGACTACTACAAGGTGATTGTGTAAGAAATACAAATGGAATGGAATTGTGTAGTGTGGGTGTGTGTTGTGAGTGCATAGTGCATGCTATGTGCATAGTGTGTGAAGTGTGTGCAATGTGTGTGCGATGCACTATTTATTAGCACTAAAAATACATGTAAGTTTACAGGGTAGATATAGTATAGCTAAAGGTCAGTACCGGGATATCGAACACAGGGAATAAGATTGCAACTGACTATCATATACTAAGCATCATATACTATCTAGAGACACAGAGTATTTTTGGTTTTGGTTTTATAAACTAGACATAAATATAAACAAATAGCAGAAAACATATAAACATATAATACAAAACAAGAGATAGAGTGTAGAATTTTAGGATCCAAAAACACAATCACGAGCTATTATCCAATCGACTTCCTTGAATTATATATGGTCTCTTGCCCCCCCACCCCCAAGGTGAAAATTCCACAAATGATGTTCTACTCATAGACAGGTAAGAACTGCAATTAAAGTACGAGACATGAAAGAAATTGATAAAACTCAAGGTTGAATCTTCAATATTCAATCTTCTCTTGCTTGGATCTGCAGAGCTCCGCTCCAGTGGGAGATGGAGGAATATTGTGTGAAATATGGGATGGAAGAAGGTGTACAGAGGGGGAAGGATTGAAGGCTCTGAGATCGAGAATGGTGAATTAGGTTAAGAGGTATTTATAGGTGGGAAAAAGGTTTATTTTTGATAATTTTCGTGCTCTACTACAAATGGGAGAGATTTGGGCAACAATTTATTCCTTGAATTTCCACCAGCTTTGACTGCACTGCGCAATGTTCGTAAAATGGTTATAACTTTCTCTACAGATGTCCGATTGAGACATTCAATGTATCCACGCGAAGCTCTTTCGAAGACAAAGATAATGGAATATAGTAAGCACTGATTGGACTTCAAACTTGCTGGCAGAATGGGCTCGAACAGAGGCTGCTGCACCTTGGCCTTTTTACACCTTTTTTCTATCATTTATCAACAAACACATCAAAAATATGCAATTTAAGAACATAATTTGTATGATTGACATTTAAATCGAGTCAAATCTTGCTCTTAAAAATATGCAAAATCCGTGTTTGTCGGTATTAAATCCATTCGGTAACATCTAATAAAATAGGAACAATACAGAGAATATTAGCATGATGGCCATGTATAAAATTACGTGTATAAATCGGGAAATATACTGCTCCTATTATTAATGATTAATTATATTAAAAATATTAATTATATAAGGTGGGCCTTTGAGGGGCTTGTCCTGGGCCAAGCCTCGGGCCTGGGCCTAGTCTCGGGTGTCCTAGGCCTGGGTTTACAAAATGGCCCAATAGAGCCCACTTCAACCATTGAGCCCAACCCAGGCCCGCTTCGTTTCACTAATGGGCTGGCCCAGTCCGACCCAGTTGACAACTCTAGTCCCCTAATTTTAGTATCACTTACCATGGCACGGATGTAGTATCATACACCGACTAGGATCACAAAATTGAGACACAATTACAAGCGTTTGGAAATATTTATAAATAATCATAATTTAGGATGCAAAATAAAGAGTCATTTATTTTTGTCCCCTAATTTTAGTTGGAACACTTACAATAAGGATACTTTATGAAGCGTTGATAGTATAAATAGACACAATTGGTGCTAGGGTTTGGTGCCCTTGCATAGCGGAATTCATGCATTCACAAATAAATCATACATATGGATCTATTTGAAAGATTATGGGATCAATTTATCACATGTTAAACAATCAATTGCATGCTAGAACACAAATAATGGCTAAATTCTATAAATAGGCCATTCTGGAAAAATGCTTCCATCAATAGGTGGGGTTTTTTTTTATTTCTGTAAATGGGTGTTGCGCATTCTAAGAATGCGTGTTTAAATACGCATTCTTAATCTAAGAATGTGTGTTTAAATACGCATTCTAAGAATGCGTATTTAAACACGCATTCTTAGAATGCGCAACTTTGGTGATTTCGGCGGTCAAACAACAAATCAGAAAATTCAAACTAAAAACGCATTCTTAGAATGCGTATTTCAAATACGCATTCTTAGAATGCGTATCTCTCTTGAATAAAATCGCCCCAGAACAGAACAGATCGCACTCCGCCGCTTCACTGTCCTCGCGAAACCCTTCCAAGAATGCTACCTTGTCGTCCGATTCTTGCATAAATCACCCAAATTCGTCTAATTGTTTCTCTCTCAAGGTAAGTTACATGCTTTTTTCTTCTTCATTTAGCATATATTCATAGTTTAAGGTGAAAATTGTAATTTTAGGTTTTGTAGTTAAAAATTAAAATTTTATGCTATTGGTATAAATTGTATGTTTAATGTGTGTTATTAGCTACTAGGATTTGGTATGTAGTGTCTTTTAAATTGTTAATTTCTAAAGATTTGGTATATAGTTTATTTTGAATTATTTAAATTTTGAGATAAAGTTGTGTATGTATTGCAGGATTATGGACACAGAATCTATTTGTGTCCTTTTATATTGGGATGGAAGAATAGTACAAATTGGAGGAATCAGTTTGTCTTATGAGCCACCCGTGGCAAATGCATACCTTGTGTTAGATAAGTTTGTTGCATACAATGAGTTGGTTAATAGAATATGTGATTGCATTGGAATCAATGTTAATGAGTATATGATTAGTTTGACATGGAAGCGTGCAATTCAAGTGGGTCATGGATATAACTTTGTTGGCGTTCGACTTTGCGATGCATATATGAGGGGTATGTTTGCAACAACTATTCAATCAGGTCAAATTGAGTTATTTGTTGACTATCAAGCTAAGTTAGCACAACAACATACTCCACATACGGTCGTTGTCTATCAATCTAGAAGGGGACAACGACAAGGTCAAGATAGAGTACAATATGATGATGGGCCATCTGAACATAATGAAGTTAGTCACGAGCCGGATAATTTTGGGGATGATGGGCCTGGTTTTGGGGATAGTGGACTATCTCCCCATAATGAAGTTAGTGACGATTCTGAATCTGAAGACTCTGTGTTAGAAAAATCAACAACCTCACCTGAATTGAGTGAAGAATCAGAAGCAACCCAAGATGCATATGATGATGAGACATTGAATGTGCCTCGTAGGTATGTCCCAGTAGTCCCGCAAAGTGAGCAGGAGTATGAGCATCCAGGATTACCTTATTTTCGTACTCTACCAACGACAGAAGGTAATTACTATGAAAGTAACCATGATGATTTTGAATCTAGAAGTTGGTTTTGGGATGAGAAGAATCCTACACGGATTGGGTTAGGAACCAAATTTGATACCAAGCTACAATTGAAGACTGTTGTTACTTAGTGGCATTTGGAGTCATCCACAAAAGAATACTACGTGGTGGAAAGTAAACCAACAAAGTTGAATGTGGAATGCAAAACTCTGAAGCCACCCAAAGAGGCGGGGAGCACGACCACAAATAGGAGACGACAGAATCAAAACGGTTGTATTTGGAAACTTCGAGCAACATTGAGGAAGCACGACCGCAAATGGAAAATCAGAAAATGGACTGATAGACATACTTGTGTAGGTAATCCCAACTCCAGGGACCACGCCAATGTTTAATCAGAATGGTGGCTTTGTGTGTTAAGCATCATATTCTAAAGGACCCTGAGTATACGCCTAACTCCATTATTGAGGATGTGAGGCAAAAGTATCATGTTGAAATATCCTACAAGAAAGCATGGTATGCTCGGAGGAAGACTATAAAGCTTGCTTTTGGTGGATGGGAGTCATCATTTGAAGATTTGCCTAGTTATATGATTGAGTTGCAGAAGCGCACCCGTGGTACAATTGTTGAGTGGCATCATGATGAAAGACATAGTAATGAGACACGAAAGTTGTTCAAGTATGTATTTTGGGCATTCGGGCCGTGTGTGGAGGCTTTTCAACTTTGCAAGCCAGTGCTAGCTGTTGAAGGCACTCATTTGCGTGGAAGGCTCAAAGGTAAACTTCTTTGTGCTGTTGGATTTTATGCAAACAAGAAGTGTTTACCCGTTGCTTACGCAATTGTTGATAATGAAACAAGTGATAGTTGGAATTGATTTATGAAGTTAATCAAACTTCATGTTATGAAAGGCGATAGATATGTTTGCATCATATCTGATAGACACCCAGGAATGCTGAATGCAATGGAGTCTGATATATGGGAACAACCGCCACGAGACATTCGCCGATTTTTCTTAGTACATGTATGAAAAAATGTGTTACACATCACAAGGGTGTGAGGGTGAAGAGTCTAGTGTGGAAAATGGGGATAGCCACAAAGGAGAGAAAATATTTTAGGAAAAGACGCCACCTAGGGTATGTTAGTCCAGAGGCAGTTGAGTACATTCGGCGTATTGATGTGGAGCAATGGACAATGGCATATGACAAAGGTCGTAGATGGGGTGAAGCAACGACGAACATGGTGGAGGCATATAACAACGTCTTGAAAGGTGCCAGAGATCTACCTATTAGGGCTTGTATCGATTTGACATTCTGGAGAACAATTAAATGGTTCCAGACAAGATCAACAGAAGCGACACAATGCCAAACTGATTTGACCCCATGGGCGCATGACAAATTGAATGATGTTATGACAAATAGGGCAATTGTGAATCGAGAAACAAAAGAACGTAAATAGACACAGAATTTACGTGGTTCACCAACGTTGTGTTGGCTACGTCCACGGGCAAAAACGAAGAACAAATTGTATTATGACTGCGATTTTCAGATACAGATTATGTGCTCTACTCCCATATATATAGGCACACATAAGACAGACTAGGCCTAGGAAACATAATCCTATCCCAATTAGGAAACCTAATCCTATACAAATTCAAGGCATACTAACAAATCTCCACCTTGACTTGAATTCTCCCTTGCAGACGCATCATCATAACACCAGACGAACAAACTTCTCCATTCTTGCCTCAGATTTGTCCTCCACGGGCAACTAACAGCTCATGACATTAAGCAAGTCCAAACAATGTTGGAACTTGCTCTGCGGGACTGACTTGGTGAACATATCAGCAGGATTATCAGCAGTACCTACTTTCTTCACCTCAATTCTCTTCTCATCTCTTAGAAAATGATACCTCACATCAATATGCTTCGTCCTTTCATGATGGACTTGATCCTTGGCTAAACAAATAGCGCTCTGACTGTCACAGAACACAACAGCTTGATCTTGATATAAACCAAGATCACCAACTAGCCCTTGCAACCATATTCCCTATTTAGCAGCTTCTGTCAATGCCATATACTCTGCTTCAATAGTAGACAAAGTAACTACAGCCTGCAAAGTTGCTTTCCAACTAACAACAGAACCACTAAGAGTGAAAACATAACCGGCCATAGATCTTCTACTATCGACATCTCCACCGTAGTCAGAATCAGAATAACCAGTCACTAAACAGTGAGTATCACCTCCATAAATGAGACCAACATCAGACGTACCTCTCAAGTAACGGAAAATCCTCTTCACAGCCTGCCAGTGCTCCTTTCCAGGATTTTCCATGAACCTGCTAACAACGCTGACAACATGCGCTATATCTGGCCTAGTACAGACCATGGCGTACATCAAACTCCCTACTGCATTAGAGTATGGGACTCCTCAACTTTGGATTTCGGTGCAATTTCAGATGACAAATGAATGTTTGTGGCACTTGGAGTATCAATAGCCTTAGATGCACACATGCCAAATCTTGACAAAATCTTCTCAATGTAGCTCTTCTGTGACATAGAAAGCTTTTTCTTTTCTCTATCTCTAGAAATCTCCATGCCCAGAATTTTCTTCGCAATACCCAAATCCTTCATATCAAACTCAACACTAAGCTGAGCTTTCAACTTCTGTACTTCAGACTTCGACTTCGCAGCTATGATCATATCATCCACATATAGAACAAGATAGACCATAGAACCATCGTCAGCTTTGTTGTGATAGACACAACAATCATACGGACTCCTGCTGATTCCCAACTTGCACACATAATCCTCCTTGCCCGGAACCACAAATCCCTCTGGCTGAGTCATGTAGATATCCTCCTCAAGCAATCCGTGTAGGAAAGCAGTCTTCACATCTAGTTGCTCAAGCTCCAAATCATAATGTGCAACTATCACAAGTAACACTCTGATGGAAGTGTGTCTGACCACTGGTGAGAATATCTCATTATAGTCAATCCCCTCCTTTTGCGTGAACCCTCTTGCAACTAGACGAGCCTTGTATCTAATGCCCTCATCTGGTGTAGTGCCTTCCTTCTTCTTGAAAATCCATTTGCAAGTGACAATCTTTCTCCCCTTAGGCCGTGGAACCAATTCCCAAGTCAGGTTCTTCAAAAGTGATTCTATCTCTTCTTGCATTGCAGTGAGCCACTTGGCACGCTCACTACCTGAAATAGCTTCCTTGTAGGTAGGTGGTTCACCTGCCGAAGGCTCATCTTCGACCTCACTGGTAACCTGCAATGCATATGCCATCATATCCTCAAAACCATACCTCAACGGAGGCTTCACATTTGTCCTCCTAGCTCTGTCAATAGCAATGCTTCTCTGACGAGCTTGTGGATGAACATCCGAACTAGAAGTATCGGCGCCTTCAGCAGTAGTGTGTTGATCTTCTCCATCTTGGAGTTGTGATTCACTCACATCGTGAGTGACTTGCAGCTCCACCTGTTCATCAACACCATCCAAATCCTCTGTAGCAATAGACTTCACAGTAGAGTTAAGCATAGAATTTTCATCAAATACCACATTCCGACTGAGAATAATTATACCCTCTGAAGATAACCAAATTCTGTACCCCTTAACTCCATCTCCATAACCAACAAATACTCCCTTCTTAGCTCTTGGCTCCAATTTACCTTCACTCACATGATAGTAAACAGTACTCCCAAAAACTCTCAACATAGAGTAATCTGCAGGTGAATCAAACCATACCTCGTACGGTGTCTTGCAGTCAATGCCAGTGTGAGGTCCACGGTTGATCAGATAACAAGCCGTGTTTACTGCCTCTGCCCAAAACTTCCTAGTCAAACCGGCTTGGAAGAGCATGCATCTTGCTCTCTCCAACAACGTCTGATTCATGCATTCTGCCACACCATTCTGCTGTGGTGTATGTCTAACAGTGTGATGGCGAATGATCCCTTCACTCCTACAAAACTCATTGAACTCAGACGAACAAAATTCCAGACCGTTATCTGTTCTCAATCGCTTGATCTTCTTCCCAGTCTGGTTTTCAATTAGAGTCTTCCACTCTTTGAACTTCTTAAATGCCTCACCTTTATGCTTCATCATAAACACCCAAGTCATTCTCGAGTAGTCATCAATCATCGACACAAAATACTTGTGTCCTCCAATAGACTCAACACGTGAGGGACCCCAACAATCCATATGAATGTAGTCAAGTGTCCCCTTCATTCGATGAACACCTTTCTTTGAAAACTTGCTGCGATGAAGCTTCCCCAACACACAGTGTTCGCAGAAATCAAGTTTCTGCACCTTATGGCCGAAAAGAAAATCACAATTCGACATGATTCTCATGCCACGTTCTCCTATATGACCGAGCCTCATATTCCACAGCTTGGTCATATCCTTGGTTGTAACCTCGGATGATGCAATATCAGCAGAATTTGCTACGATGGAACCTCTCAGAACATACAAGGTACCCCGTTTCAAAGCTGTCAGAACCACCTTCGAACCTTTCAAAATACGCATTACTCCACCTTCACCTTTGAAACTGAACCCCTTACTATCAAATGTACTCAGGGATATCAGATTCTTCGTCATCTGTGGAACATGCCTAACATCGTTCAAGGTGCAGAAGACCCCATCATGAGTCCTAATCCTGATTGAGCCGATGCCAACCACCTTGCTGACAACACTGTTAGCCATGGTAACATTGCCTCCATCTATCTGCTCATAAGTGTTGAAATACTCCCTGTGAGGACAGAGATGATATGACGCTCCAGAATCCAAAATCCACACATCATTACAGTGTGGTTGTTCATCCGCAACCAAGGCCAATTCTTCTTCCGAATTTGTGTCATCAGCTTCTGCCACAGTCGCAGAACCGTTAGCATCTTCCTTCTTGCCCAATTTCTTCTTTATCCTTGGACAATCAACCTTCCAATGCCCTGATTCTTTACAATATCTGCAGATGTCATCTGGCTTAGGGCCTTTAGGACCTTTTGAACCTTTTGAGTTCTGCTTCTTTTGTCCAAATTTCTTCTTTCCTTTACCCGTAACAGATAATCCCGATGGCAGATCTTCTGTGGCTGAACTCGTTGCCTTTGACGATCCTCTCTGATGTGGAGAGCAGATCGAACATCCTCCAACGAAAGAGTTTCCTTGCCAGTCATAAAAGACTCAACAAAATTTTCGTAAGATTCAGGCAGAGACACAAGCAAAATTAAAGCAGCATCCTCGTCTTCTACTTTAACTTCAACATTACGCAAATCTAGCAAAATTTTATTCAAATTTTCCAGATGATCCCGAAGGGGCGTACCTTCCTGCATGCGTAACCGAAACAAACATTGCTTCAAGAGCAACTTGTTGGTTAGAGACTTCGTCATGTATAGACTCTCCAACTTCGCCCAAAGAGCAGCACCCGTCTCCTGATCCGCAACTTCGATGATAACATCGTCAGACATGCTCAATATGATGGTCGAGTGGGCCTTTTCGTCTAGGGTTGTCCACTCCTTATCATCCTCTGTAGCCTTCTTTGTTTTGAGCGGCTCCCACAAACCCTGCTGCTTCAGCAGAGATCGCATCTTGATCTGCCATAAACCAAAACTATTTCTCCCGGTGAATTTGTCAACCTTCATTTTCAGAGCAGACATCTCGATTTACCGGACAAAACCCTCGCAGCGGAATTCAAAACCCTAGTTCGAAAACCAAGGCTCTGATACCAGTTTGTTATGACAAATAGGGCAATTGTGAATCGAGAAACAAAAGAACGTAAATAGACACAGAATTTACGTGGTTCACCAACGTGTTGGCTACATCCACGGGCAAAAATGGAGAACAAATTGTATTATGACTGCGATTTTCAGATACAGATTATGTGCTCTACTCCCATATATATAGGCACACATAAGACAGACTGGGCCTAGGAAACATAATCCTATCCCAATTAGGAAACCTAATCCTATACAAATTCAAGGCATACTAACAAATGATAATGATGCAAGAGGCCGAAAACATGTGGTAAGACGAGTCAACATCCATGAGGGCAGATATGATGTCTTACCCGAGGCACGATCCAAAGGGAAGGGTGGAAACTGTTATGAGGTCAAGTATTGGAGAAAAGGGTGTAGTTGTGGGAAATGGCAGATGTGGAGGTTGTCTTGTTCTCATGCTGCGCCAGTTGTCAGAGATCGAGGAGATAACATTCTACGCCTTGTGGGTAAGAACTATTTGAAGTAAAATTGGGTGAAACAATATTCTTTTGGTTTTCGTTCACTTAGGCACCAGGACTATTGGGAGATACCACCATGGACATTGGAGTGTTCAGTAGGGCAAGTATACGGAACCAGATGGAAGAAAATGAACCTGATCAACCCAGGTGACAGAGGAGTTGCAAGATCTGTAGACAAGTAGGGCATGACAGGCGTAACTGCACGGCGGGTCAAACTGTGTGATTGTTTGTGGTTTGTAGTTGGACATTATTTACTACTATTTGATAAGGTTGGTTTGTAGTTGGACATTATTTACTACTATTTGATAAGGTTGGTTTGTAGTTGCACATTATTTTTTGTTTCAATTGTAGTAATATTACTAATTGACTGTTTCATTTAAAAACACAAATGAGTTTTTTTATTAACTTATAAAAAAGAATTTCGTGTGGCAAATTGTGGAAGATTAAACCATTATTAGAGTGAACAGAAAATAGTAGTACTAATATTCGCTTAAAGTTTATGATTTTTAAGATTAATAACTCTTTCATTTTTGTTTGGGATTTAAAAAATGGAATTTATTTTATTCTAAGCATGTGTGCTATGAAAATGTATGCAGTGTGTAACAATATGCTTTTTTTTAATTTATCTTTGAACGTGTACACCACACAACTAAAAACTAGCTAATACTTAGTATGTATATAACGATGGATAAAATTAAAATATGATATTATATTAAATGTAGAAAAATGTAGAGATGAAATAAAATGTAGAAAAATGTAGAAAAATGAATTAAAAATTAAACAAAATGTAGTTAAGTTAAATATCACAAATGTCTACGTCTAACAAACAACCACAAACTACTTGTAAGTACTTGGTGTAAACTTGTTTGCAGCTACCCCTTTGGATGTACGCGAGGATGTTCTCCTAATAAAGAATCTTGTTATATTTCGCGCCAATCCTCTAGTGGAGAGTGAAGAACTAGAAGCTGCCCCAGAAGCCACCCCAGACTCATGACGAGTCTTTGTGCGTGACTCGCGCCAAGCTGTCTCATGTGCCTCATTGTCCTCAGCATCATCATTCACTCCAGCCTCATCCTCCTCAGCATCGTCATCCACCTCAGCCTCAACCTCCTCCTGTGTTTGTAATCTTACTCCAAAATAATCATCAAGGTTAACATCAGAATAACATTCGTCACCCATCATCTGTGAACTTGATCCAGCATGCCAAGAAGCACGCGGTGGGTCATTGCATCCTCCGCCCATCTGCGATAAACCTGCATCCCGTCTATACCCTGGACCGCCAATACGGACACCTGGCCGTCCTTCGCGCCTAGCTTTGTGAATGATTGGTCTTGTAGTGTCAATCGTTGATCGTTGGGAAGGCACAAAATCGAGACGTCCAGTCTCCCCACATATTATCATACAAGTCGACACCATGTTCAGAGCACGTTGGGTGTCCTGATGATATGTCGTCTCAGATCCGCTAAGGCAGTGATACACATTGACCAACGTCTCCAACTGCACAAAACAAAGACATTATTCTACTGATAATGCATTATAAAAACGACAATAAAACAAATTATTACCATCATCATATGTGTAGAGGCAGTCTCATGGATGCCTGGCTGGCCATGGATGTTGGGTCTAGTAATTTAAGTGACAGTGATTTTCCGAAACCAATTCATGTAGTCAGTATTTGAGGCATCTGGATACACATGTTGTTCTATTTCTTCCCGGTTCCTCCACTACTGAATGTAGTAAGCATGATGAGTTAGCCAATATATGGATGACTTACCTCGCCTTGTACTTTCCCATCCCTCATAATTGTGGAATTGAGTCTCATTAGAAAAAATATGTTGGGGGTTTCCAAACTGTCGTGCAACTCGATGACCCAAATGCGGCTTCACAATACGATAGCAAACGAGGTAGTTAGTGCACCCCCAAACATCCATCCCACACGTGCACTCCTCTGGTAGAGGACGACGATCCAAATACGGCTCTCAAATAAACTGAAAAAAAAAGGTTAATGTAAGAAAAATATTCAACAAAGAAGATTACGAAATATTTTAAAAGTGGCACCTGATTGTCATGCAAATGAGCCAATTGTTCCCTATAATAACTTTGGGCATGTTGCGGGGCTCTACCCACATTCAATCGCCCCCTCCAACTAATAATTCCAAAACAATACAAAAATATTATAAACACGTGATATAGATAACTTAATGACAAAGAATAAAGATGTAACTTACATTATTCCACACGGTGTCGTACCATCATACTCAACCCTATCAACAATCTCAGGTCGAATATTGGGTATCCTCTCCCAAGCCCACATCTGTAGAAGGGCCAATGGGCCATCGATATTTTTCTGCTTTTGACACGAAGCATCACAAAGGTAGTGATATAAAGTGGCAAGCGCTGCTGCACCCCAACTAAGTTGTGAACACTGATTCTCATCATCTAGTAATAGAATGTGGTGGAAGGGAATTTTTCTCCCCGAAGTGTCTGGGAGGATCAAACAACCTAGTAGGAGTAGCACAAATATACATGCATGCTGCATGTAATAATGCTCGAGTAGATCGTCGTCAAGACGGTGTCTAACAACCTCCTTCAGTGTAGTGGCATTAAATCCCCCCAACTTCAATTCAGTCTGACTAGGTTCTATACCCAAAAGCTACAAACACGTATCCACCCAGTACTCTCTCGTGTGGTTCACTTGTGAAAGGATAACTGGTTCACCATCGACCCTTAAACCCCAAAGCATCTCGATATCTTGAAGGGTCACTGTAGCTTCACCAACTGGAAGGTGAAACGTGTGTGTCTCGGGACGCCACCTATCAATCAATGCCCCAATAAGTGAAGCGTCCAACATTTTCGGCTTTCCACAACGGTACACGCCACCAAAACCCATCTGCTCTATATGCCCCAACACTCGCTCATGCATTGGAGCTTGAAAAATGTTATTATCCAATTTGCGTGGTTGGAAGGTGTCGGTATCATTCCCAGAGATTATGCTTTCAGTTATGTGATGAGGTTGCAAGTAAAGTACGCTCGGATCTTCGGGACCACAATAAAAAGTTAATCCCCAGTTGATGATGATCGATTGCTATATATAAAAGCTTTCTAATGAGTAAATGACAAATACAGTTAGAAAGTGACCCTATCAGTAATTGCAGATGAAAGAGATAACTTACTCTAAAAGGGTGATATATACAGATGATCATATTAGTACACAAAAAATGTATATACCACAATTATATATTTATTCTAATAGAAAATACACAAAATAGCATTTTCATTAGCTGACAGATGCAGTTTCGAAGAATGATAATCCCACTGAAAACACTACCCATCAATGGAAAAAATTCTCCAAGAACTCTTCCCTCTTCGTAGTACATTAATTTCATGTATGAAGTGAACTAACTTGTTCTATTTGCTATTCAAATCTCAATTAAAGAATCAATACAAATATACTGAAAACGAAGCTTCATCATCAACTAACAATGCACAATAAAGACAATTACAAACTTAATCTCACAATGCACACTTTCTTGTTTCAATTCTTACAAAAAAAAAACCAATTACAAAAGAGTGCACAAACACTAGGCAAAGGGGAAACAGGGATAGAGAGAGAGGTATAAATACCGTGGGGGAGGGGGAACGTCGGCGGCGGCAGGTCTACGGGAGCGGCGGCGGCGGCGAAGAAGCAACGGAGTCCAGAATGTGGAGTGAAGCGGCGGAGTGTGATCTGTTCTGTTCTGGGCGATTTTATTCAAGTGAGATACGCATTCTAAGAATGCGTATTTGAAATACGCATTCTGAGAATGCGTTTTTAGTTTGAATTTCTGATTTGTTGTTTGACCGCCGAAATCACCAAAGTTGCGCATTCTAAGAATGCGCAACACCCATTTACAGAAATTTTAAAAAAAAAACCACCTATTGATGGAAGCATTTTTCCAGAATGGACTATTTATAGAATTTAGCCCACAAATAATTCATGTGAAAGGAATTAAAACCTAAAGCACGAATTTTCTACAGCTTAGAATTACCGATCTGATTCTCCGAAGAATCGACGATTGCTTACGCCTTCTCCACATGATGTTCTTTTGCATATGTTCTCTATTTTGGTATTTTGACGTGTTTTGTGAGATTTGTGCATATTTGAGCCTAAAAAGATAGGAAAAGGTCGAAGTTGGAAATCTGGAGCGATCATGACGTCCAGCGGTCCGCTGCAACATGTGTAGCGACCGCTACTCCTATAGCGGTCCGCTCTGGAGAAAGTTGTACTGAAAATCAGAAGACGCCTAGCGACCACAGGGGAGCGTGCAGCGACCGCTCGAGGAGCTCCCGAAGCTACTAGAATATTTGCAGCGACCGCTATCCAAAAGGACAGATGCTATAGACAACGCACAGCGACCGCTGGCCAAGGTGCAGTGGCCCGCTGCGAAAATGCGGCGCATAAATTTGACCTACTTTCTCCCCAAGATTTACCAAACTTAGCCATCTTTTACCATATCTGATAGGATTCAAAATTTCCACTATAAATGCCCCCTCAAACTTCTTCATTTAGATATTCTTTTTGCCTCATAATTCTAGAGCATAAAATTGAGAGAGTTCTTCATTGTGCAAGAGGTTGAAGACGGAATCAAGAGAAGATCAAGAGGCCCGCTGCGAAAATGCGGCGCACAAATTTGACCTACTTTCTCCCCAAGATTTACCAAACTTAGCCATCTTTTACCATATCTGATAGGATTCAAAATTTCCACTATAAATGCCCCCTCAAACTTCTTCATTTAGATATTCTTTTTGCCTCATAATTTTAGAGCATAAAATTGAGAGAGTTCTTCATTGTGCAAGAGGTTGAAGATCAAGGCTACAAGGATTCAACCATTGGGTTTTATTACTTTAGTTTTTATGTTCACTTTGTTTTCCCTTCATGCAATTATGTGTAACAAAACTCATAGGATTCTAGGGATGTGTTAGTAACGACTTTGGTTATTGAAGGGTCGGGTTTTTGCACGTGTGTCGTGTGCACGTGTCCCTCCTTTCAACAAGATTTATAATTTTCCCACTAATGCAACAAATATTACTAAGTATAAGCGGCAAGAGCGGGGTCGAACCATAGGGACCATGGTTCTACTCGAGATCGTTTCTATGACACAAGCGGAAAAGGGGTCGGCTGCTGCCATGCATTCATTGAGTGGGTTAAAACTCTAATCTACTTGACCTGGCGGAATTAAACTGGACTCTATTTACTTGACCTAGGAGACGGGAGAAGTACGGAAGGAAAATAAAACACGAAAATATTTTTCATCATTTTAATAAATCATGAAAGCAACTAAAGAAAACAATTGAAACTTACTAACCAAGCTAAAGGCTTTCCTAAAATAGGCAGACAAAGTGTAAAAGTAAAGTGGGGACCATTTTTCTCAAACTAGTTGGGCTGACAGAAAAGCTGGAAAACCAAAAAGCAAAAGCAAAAAGCAGACCTGATTCTCTAACTAACTCCTACTTCATCTTCTCCAAACAACCAAGTAAAAACAGAGCATAGAACAAAGCTTCAACACCATTGATGAAATAAAACAGAGCATGCTTCAAAACGAGACGTAAACACGAAATTCAAGCTAGAACTACCAGATCTACGCTACTGGGTCAAGCAGAAAACGAAATGAACACAGATTACCTTGCATGCATCACCTAAACTATCGGATCTCAGAAATCGAGCACGTGAACAACTAAATCTCAACCTCTAAACTACTGGAAATCATGTAAACAACATGGATCTAAACATCTAAGCTACCAATCGAAAAGCATCCAAGAAACATAAGTAAAAACATCATCAACATGAAAATAAACACCAAAGCTTCATAAAACTGGAAATGAGTCGAGATCCAACGGTGAAGTCGTCAATTTCTCCGATGAAACCATTGAACTAAGCTAAGAAAACAGCAAACTATCTAACTAAACTAAAAGAGCGGTGGCGTTAAGCGCCTATGAGAGCTTCCTACCTAAACTACGATAGCGTTAAGTGCTGCCTCTTCATTGTGGAAAGCTTCTATTTATAGAGTGGCTTTAACTTCAACCCTAAGGCAACTTCTTGTCGGTATTTGACCATTTTACCCTTGCAATAATTGAGGATCTTCATGTCAGCACGCCATTCTGTCTCCTTGACCAGGTAGATGACTTTTTCTGCGCTTCACCTCCATTACGCCATTATGTCTCCTTGACCAGGTAGATGACTTTTTCTGCGCTTCAGCTCCATTCTGCCATTCTGTCTCCTTGACCAGGTAGATGACTTTTTCTGCGCTTTTGCTCCATTTCTACTCCTGTCGTCAACTTCCTGATTCTCCTAGGTCCGAGCGACGACTTCTGGTATTTTATTTCAAAATCAGCTATTTTGCATCTGCCAGGTCAATTTACACAAAATCCTGGATCCAGCAGATTTCTGCACACTTAAGCTCAAAATTTGTGCATTATCTCCCCCAAAAGAATATAATTTTAACCCAAAACCAATGCATGAAACGAGCCTTATCAGTTATACAATTCCTTTTTCTATTTAATTATCCGTTTTGTTTTTACTTCGTTTCTTCCTTAAGTTGTTCCGTAATACTTAATGCTTGAGTGACACATTCGATGAAGATTTAATATAACTTGCTACATTATCGTGAGAGGAGGTTGGCGAGTTAGATCCACTTAACAGACACTATAATTAGCTTCCCTTAAAACGACACTGTTAATTGATAGTGAGGACTTTTCAAGGGTCTTAGGAGCTTTTAGGAGTTACAAATCTAGGATTGACAAATCTAGTGTTAGTAATCTACGCTTGTACCGCATGGGCATAACTTGTGTGACTCGTTCTATCGAAATATAAACTGTGTTAGGGTATTGTAGTTGGAAATTGTATAACCATAACTGTTAACGCACATCCCTGCAATTCTCTTAGCTCTCACATTTTACCACTTTAATTTGTTGCAGTTAGTTGTTATTTGCTTTAAGTGTTCTTGTTTTCAAAAAGTTTTCCAAAATCTCTGTTTTTCCAATTACTGAAAGAATCTTAGTAGAAGGAAGACAAATTGTGATTCTATTCCCCGTATTCGATATCAGGCACCCACCTTTAGCTATACTATATATACTCTGTATACTTGCAGGTTTATTTAGTCCTAATAAAAAGTGTATCCCGAACTCAGAATCTGACCTTTGGGTGGGCAAATCTCGTTAGAATCGAAAGGACTAAATTAGAGAAGAAGACAAAAATTTAGTTTTGGAGAGAACTGAAAAACAAGTTCAATTTGTGAGAGGAGAGAACGAAATTTTGAATAAAATTAGTTAATTTGTCTTCTCTCTTATCTATTTTATATAGAGTTATGATGGGACAGATTAGGGATCTATAGAGGTTGGACTTGGGCCAAACCTGTTGGACTTTTACTAATTTTATTCAGCCCCAATTTAATCCAAGTCCAAACAGAATATTATTATCAGCCACTACGGTAAAATAATATTGATTGCCCGTCTGAAGAGACTAGAGTAGACGTGCAGTTTTGCGCTGTGTGATATATGTCACTCGATCTAACAGGTCCAGAGGATTCGACTAGACTTCAGAGGCTAGAAGATCATGAAACTATCAGAAAGGGGTCGCTGGGTGCACTCTATTTCTTCAAAAACCTCAACCCACTATATTACAACTTAGCATAGGGAAGTAACGGATCGATCCCACGAGGACGAAGGTGTTACGAAGTTGCATTTGAGGATGTTTTGGGGAAAAGGGGGTTGGCTGCTGCCACACAATTTTTTGGGTCGAGAACTTAAAACTACTGGGTCTGAGAGATAAGAAAAACTTTACTCTACCTACTGGGTCTAAGAACTGAGAACGTACGGAACATGCATGACTTAGAGAAATGAGATATTTTAAAATTCTAAAATAACTGGAGTAAACTTAACTAGACGGACTTTCCTAATTTGGACAGACAAGCATAAAGCGAAAAGTAAAGACAACTTTCCTTAAACTACCAGGGTCTGGAAAAGCATGCAGAAAAGTAAAAAAGACAAAGCAGATCGTACTGACAGGGTCTAGGGGACATGCAGAAAAAGCAAAGTACATGTGCAGAAAGTACTGACAAAAGCAGATCTGGTTCTAACTACCAACAACTTCATCTTCTTCGGGAATCAAACGAGAATAGCAGATAAAACAGAGTATTAAACACCATGAAAACAGAACAAACTTCAGATCTAAACTTAAAACAAGAAGTTAAAACCTAAACTAACAGATCTACGCTACTGGACCTAAAGGATGCAGAGACAGAAAGTAAACAGCCATAATCATGCACAACATAAACAGCAAACACCAAATACGCGAAACTCCAACTCAGATACACCACGATTCAACAAATCCAGACATCTCCATACGCAAATCCCCAACCTCCAACAACAAACCAACACATCTCAGCTCCAAACATCCAACAATAAACAAGAACGAAAGCTAAAAGCAAGAAATAAACATTAACTCAGCGAGATCCAACAAAAGCCAACATAAACTTCCATAATAAAGAGAAATAGGTTCAAATCCGGCAGATCAAAACAAGAACTAGAGTTATGAAACTTAAAAACCAACAAGTACTAAACGAAAGCAAGTAAATATTTTTTCTTCGCCTTCACGAGGCGGTGTTACACAGCAGCGAAATAACGATGAGAACCACGGTGGCCAGAATCCTCCATCTCTAAGTACGTAGTAAAATGAAATGAGAAATTTGAAGTGTGGAACTAAAGCATGGAACGAAAGCTTGAGCTAAGAATGTGTAGAAGTGGCTCTCCTGTTCTTCAAGGTTGAGCTCTTTATATATGTGAGGCTTTGATCCCTATGGTATCCCTCTGGTAATTGGACGTTTTTTCCCTTGAATAAGACTCTCTAAAATAATCTGCTATTGCTCCATTCTGATCCTGTCGCCAACTTTTGATTCTCCCAGGTCTGGACGACGATTTCTGATTTTTACTTCAATTCCATCTCTTTTGCATCTGCCAGGTCAGGTAACAGCAACTCCTATGTCCGGCAGATTTACTACGCACCTGAACTCATAAACGCACATCAGCGCCCCAAATGCACAGAATTTTAACCCTAAACCAATGTATGAAACGAGCCTTATCACCGTCCAATCCCAAATTACGAGTAATCCAGGCGTTACCTCTTTAATTTATTATTTCTCGTGTTTAAGATGTAAATATCCATTGATTAATTTAAGTATGCTATTCAACTTTAATTAATTAATATCTTTTTCCAAGAGTTGTTTAATTTCAAAATCTTTATTTATTATTCTGGAATAAATTCCAATCGGCCGGGTTTCAAACACCTCTTGAGGATATTATCAAACTGGACTCACCCAGCACACGATTCAATGCAATAACAATAATAGCACCTCTACACATTGATCACCACTACCCAAGATATCATTGATCACCATTTAATAAATCAAAGTAGTGCAGAATCAATATTGTATGTTCAATGATATATCAACAATGATTAAGAAATAACAATCACCGAGACCTCGTCTTTTAGTTAATAGCAAGAAAGACTTATCTCAACTGTTAGATCCTCCAATGCTATACCACACCAGTGTCGTTTATTTCCTAAGGTAAGGAAACATGCAGACTGACACTGCAACCTTTCACGACGGGTAGCCAAAGCTAGGTTGTGAAATTCTAATTCTCTTCTTAAAAGAACCGACTGCGTCACCTTCTGTGAACGTCGTTCACGACCAGTCTACTATGCAGAAGAATTAGACTTATTTGCTTCTTATACATTTAAATGTTTGAGAAACATCTTATAAATGCACAAGCAAACACCAATGCGATAAAATTACTTCTTCTCGCCTTGGGTTAAAAGTGGATTGTAGAGTTTATTGTATACATGCAATTCTATCCGTTCAACATGCTCGAAATATGTTTTTCAGTATTCTAATCCTAACAGTTGGTACTCCCTTCGTTCCATGTTAATAAAGTCATTTTTCTATTTTGGGAAGTTCCAAGTTAATTTAGTCATTTCTATTTTTAGCAAAAATTAATTCTTCCTTTTACTTTATTCTCTTTCCATCTCTCTTACTCCCTCCGTCCACAAAAAATAGGGCAATTGGTGAATGACACGGGTTTTAATGTAGAATTGATAAAATAAGAGAGAAGGAAAAAAAAGTAAGAGAGAAGGAGTGTTAGTGTAAGCGGGAAGTTTTCATTCTAATGGCATAAGTGGTAAATAAAATGATGTGTAGGGTTATTACTTTGTTAAAAACTTTCCATAAATGAATATGCTCTATTTTTTGTGGACGGCCAGAAATGGTAAATCTGCCATATTTTCAGTGGACAGTGTGAGTACTTTTTTCACCGTCCATTTAACACATTATTCTTAAACTAGCTCTATTAACAAGGAAAGAAGTGAATCTATACCTACTTAAAAGTGGCAGTTTGTTGAAATTACTTTAATATCCTTTTTGGAGGAAAAATGAGAAGCTTATGTATAATATCTTTATATACCTTTTTTTTATATGTTATTGTATTTTTAAAAAAATTGGTTTAATGGTGGTACTACAATCTTCAAGAAATAAAAAGCTCCAGCCTACAGCTCTGCAGTCTAAGAGTATAGACATAACGTACAAGGCAATCTTGAAGCAAAATATCCATACATACCAATACAAAACAAATCACAATACTTCAATTCAATAAGCTCCATTTTGACAGATCTGTGCCGGGGGGGGGGGGGGGGGAATAAAATCGGTGGAGCGACGTGCAAGGCTGTAGGCGTGGCGGCGCAGCAGGCTGGTGGGTGTGGCGGCGGGTTCAGCCGATTGAGAGGGAGAGGAGGCGCCGGTTGGAGAGAGGGAGAGGAGGCGCCTACTGGAATAGAGGGAGGAGGTGAAGCAGGTTAGAAGGAAACCGGCAAAGCAGGTCGGTGGAGCGTGGCGGCGTTGTGACAAGGAGAGAGAGGAGCGCCGACTGGGAGAGAGAGATGAAGGGAGAGGAAGAGAGGAGGCGTGAGAGAGAGAGAAGGAGGCGCCTTTTTCATGCAGGGTTTCTAGGGTCTATCATGTGTTATTTGAAATTTATATTTTACTATTTTATTAATTTATGAATTCAATAGGGAGGAGAGAGGAATTGGCGTTTTTTTCATGTAGTGTTTATAGTGTAATTTATGTGTTATTTGGGATTTGAATTTTACTTTTATTAATTTATTATTAGTTAATTGTTAGAGTACTAATTTACTATACTAAATTATTTTGATCCAAAAAAATTTAAAATATGATACTGAATTCGTATTGTACAATTTTATTTAACAAAAAATATAAATTGTATAGATAGATAAAAAAAATTAAAAGATTTCAAATTGAACACAGCGTGTAAACTAATAGTAATAATTTGGAGAGAAGAAAATACATAGTACAAAAATATATAATTAATTTTTTTATTATTTGAATAGAGTTCAAAAGTTACGGCTATATTATTATGTTTTAAAAGCAAGGTTTAATATGGACTACTAATTTGTTGTACTTTGTATAATATATATTCTCCAAATTATTATTTTTAATTAAGTAATTAAATTTATGGAGTATATTAATTAATTTGTCTTCAATTTGATTTATTCTACTACTAAATAAGATAAATTTTTTTATGACTTTGAGTTCTATTTCTTTATAATTTTTTCAAAATATTATTGGTGTACTGTTGAATTTAAATTTGAAGAAAATGCATTTATTAGTTGTGATTTTATTTTATTCGTTTTACCATGTCTACTTAATTCTAAAAAAGTATGTTTTTAGTTATAAACAATTATGTTGCAATTTCAAAACTTATAAACTACTGATTTGTTATTGATTTTCTTACTTTTTGTTTGCATTTATGAATACTTATGTTTTGTTAATCGAAACTAGTGAAATATTATTCGTTTAAATAGTTTTTTTTTTTCTTTTGTAAATAGTAGTATTACATTTTTCTTTATTTGTATGTCTTATTCTATTTCATCCACACATCTCCTCTTTTGTTATTTCTTTTATTTTATACTACTATACTGATATCAAATGTTAAAATAGTACTCTCTCCGTTCCATAGTAGTGGAGTCATTTTGCCATTTTGATACGTTCCTTTGTAATGGAGTCATTTCCTTTTTTTAGTAAAGTCAACATATTATTCTCACTTGCTTTACTCTCTCTTATTTTATTCTCTCTTCATTTCTCTATTTTTTTTCATTTCCTTCATTTACTTAACCTACTTAACACAATTTTTATAGACTGCGTGCCAAAAAGAAACGCTTCCATTACTATGGAAGGGAGGGAGTATACAATCATTTGCTAAAATATAAAATGTTTCATTGAGAGTGGGTTGAGAAAAGTACAAATATCTTAATGTCGTTGTTTATAATATTTTTAATTATTTATAATATTATAAATACTTATTTTAATTAGTTCTTCTCTAAATATATTTTTATACTCACATACTCTATATTCTTTATTTTAAATTAATGTAACTTCATTATTTAAAAATCTTTTTTATTTTGTGCATGGCGCAGGTGCTAACACTATTAGTATAAAGAGGACACACAAATTAGCAATAAATATTGTTTTGTTTTTTTTTTCAGTGAAAATTCCAAATTGTTGATATACGTGTCAATCATCATATAAAATATTAAAGTACTAGAAGCCAATAGACGATCTTAATTAACATTGTTTATTGATTGAACATGAGAAACCAGAACAAAACAGAAATTTTATCCTAGAACTCCTTTCTTGTTTAGATTCTCTTTTTTGGCAGAGGTGGAATGCTCTGCTCATAGCTAAAGAAATTAGTGGGATCAACCACACTCTTAATTCTCACCAATCTATCAAAATTATCACCAAAATATTTCTCCCCATAAATCTTAGCCTCATTATAAGCATCCACGCCATCTCCCTCGGATTTGCTACCAATCTCAATATCTCTATAGTTCAAAAAAGCCCTCCTCGGATTCTTGGACACAAACGGCGTCATATAATCATACAAATCCCTCACTATCTGTAAATGTTTTTCCACCACACCCGGGCCCACTTCATTCCAAAAATGATAGTATTGAATCTTGAAAATGTTCCCCTTCCTATGCGGAAAAACCGTCGCCGTCGCCGGAATCTCATTCACTCGGCCGCCGTACGGGTTGAATTGCACATTAAAACTACCTTCAGCGGCTGTGATCCGCCGGAGCAATTCGTCAAGCCCGGTCAGCGAAATCGGGCTTGTCACGTAGTCCGATTTGATTTTGAACGTGGAGGGGCCCGGGTTTCGGTCTAGTAAGGCCGTTTCCGGGGCGTCGTCGGGAAATTGCGCCCACAGCATGGCGGCTTTGATCCAACTCATTTCCTTGCAATGTTGTTTCTCCAACCCTAGCTCGGGAAACTGCGCGGTGGAAATTCGAACGAGGTCATCCGAATTTCCGAGGTACATTGCTATAAAAGTAACGGTAGCTGTCGCGTTCCCAATTGACTTTAATTCGGCCCTAACGAATAACTCGTTGTCGAATTTGTCGGCTACAAATTGCCATCGGTGGAGAATATTCGTCGCGTTTTTGTCTTGGGTTTTCGTGACCTTGAAAATCGTGACTGGATTAGGTATACTGACTAATTTGACTTTGAACGACAGCACCACCGCGAAACTGGCGCCGCCGCCGCCGTTGATTGCCCAGAAAAGGTCTTCGCCCATCGCCTCCCGGTCGAGGATTCTCCCGCTAGCATCGACTACTCTTGCATCGACCACGCTGTCGATGGAGACGCCGTATTTCCGGAGGAGATTTCCGTAGCCGCCCCCGCTGATGTGGCCACCGATTCCCAAGGTGGGGCAGACACCGGCGGGGAAAGCTAGGGTTTTGCTTGTTTCCCAGATTTTGTAGTATAGCTCACCAAGTGTAGCGCCAGACTGCACCCAAGCAGTGGGTGCAGTCTGGTTTGTCAGATCTATCTGGATAGACCTGAGGTTGAACATGTCAAGGATGGCGAATGGGGTTTTGGATATGTAGGAGAGGCCTTCATAGTCGTGGCCACCGCTCCGAATTCTAAGATGAAGAGCGGCCGCCTTCGCGCATAGCACGACCTTTCCAACTTGGGATTCGTCGGTCGGGGTTAAGATTAGGGTTGGTTTTAGGGTTTGGGAAGTTTTGAAACGGTCATTTCGGATGTATTCTTGGAGAACTGAGGTGTAGTTTTTGCTATGTGTTGTGTAAATTATGGATTGTGGGACATTTTTTGTTGTTAGACATGAAATGAATGAGTCTGTAGAAGCGTAAGAAGAAGAATTCAAATAACAAAACAAGAGGAAAAGACTATAAAGCGGAAAGTGACTCATTGAATGTGGTGTTGTTTTGTTATTGTAATGTTTGCTCAATTCAGATTATATATATAGTTGTTGATGAAGTTTGATATGGTGGTATCAAGTATTAGAATTGATTATCTTGATTTTCCTTTTCTATATATTGCAACATTGTTATAATATGATATCTCTTTATTAATGTCAAAATTTCTTTTTTGTTTTGTGACAAAAGATACAACATTTCATTTTTTTTTAAAAAGTAAACTATCATTAACACGTCCAATTAACCACTTTATATGGAGTATATCTTTTTTTCTCTTCATTTACACAATCAACTATTTTTAAGATAGAGGAAATACAATATTTATTATAAAAAACAATATATTCAAAAATACACTATAAAAACAGAAAACTTCAATTAATTTTCATAATCTGGTTATCTACTATAAAGTGTATTTGACTGGCTAAGTTTATAAAATCTTGAATGTAGGAGTATATTTATGAATTTGTGAAATTTCTTATTAATTGTTCAACTTCACTTTGACTATTTTGTTAGGAATTTGGACTTTCAAATGACTAATTTAATGCATATGACTATTTTTTTAGTTGTCCAATTAAAATGATCCGATAAAAATTAATGTTTGGTTAAAGTATGTTTAATTTGTTTTGGAAAGAATTGTATAAACCACATGAGATTTTCAATTTATTGAGAAACCGAATAAAAAATAAAGGGTCTTATATTTTATATAAATATAAGCTAGGGTTACGTTCTCATACATCAGAAGTACGATTCACTATTTTATGTACTCTCTCTGCAGTATACTATGAAGTATGTCTCTGATCGTTTGGAAGATTCATAGTTGTAAAACAGTTTCATAGTTTAATTCAGTTTAAATCAAGACACGCTTCAACTCTATAATTTATATTATTTCCAGATTTCATTAATTCAATTTACTCATATCTTATTATTCCATCCGTTTGGCACATTTTCTCTTCTAGGATGTCCTTACATTAATGACATATTTATTTAAAAAGAAAATCATTCTTCCAACTTTATTTTCTCTTCTATTTTATTTTATTTTTTTTACTTCACTCACAATATATATAAAATCTGGTGTAAAGTAAGAAGTAGTAGTCTACTGATAAAAATGGAATGGAGGGCATACAAAACTAATTAATATATAAAAGTAAAATCCATATTTCATAAAAAAAAAATTCATTTACTTTGTGCTATATTTTTAACACGATCCTGAGTCAAGTAAAACACATATTGAGAAACGAAGAGAGTATTAAATAATGCAATACGGAAACTTTCTAGTTGTTTCAAAAAGTAGTAATTAATTAAACTTCATGTAGTTCTAATTTTTAACCACGTCGTGAATAGAAGAAAGCTGATAATGATCTCGGAGATTTCTCTCTCTAACGAGTAGAAATTATTTACTTTGTAAGAAGGTAAATGATTTTTAAACATAAAATAATACTCTCTCCGTCCCAAAAAAAATGTCACATTTGTGGGACGGCACGAGATTTTAGGAGGTTTTATTGTTTGTTAAATAGAGAGAGAAAATATAATTTTTATATTCATGTCAAAGAGAACTTTTTCCAAAAAGGGAAATGTGACATCTTTTGTGAGACAAACTAAAAAAGAAAGTGTGATATCTTTTGTGGGATGGATGTAGTAGTACAAAATGCATTAAAAAGACATAAAGTGTGTACCTTCTCAAATACATTCTTCCTTGGAGAAGGGTTTTTCATGAAAAGAAGACAAATATGGTAGTCATAGGATTTTACCTCTCCATTGGTGGGGAGGTAAAGATACCTTTTCAAAATGGAAAAATGTATAATACCTTCTCAAATACCTCTTCCCTTCGAGAATAATTTTTGAAAAAAAATAAAAAGGTAAATATAGTAGTTATATTAGTTTACCTCTCATTTACCTCTGGAGATGCTCTAGCTGCACATATTTTACTATCCTACATTGAATTCTTGATCACGTGCTAAATTTGAAGGTTTTCATGAAATGAACCAAAATTCATAGCTTCAATCCCTTTTCTAGTAAAAAAGTGCAATACTACAGTTTAGTTTTCACTACTAACTTTTCACTTTCAACTTAAAGAATATCATAAACATAAATTTAAAACACCTACACTTTATTTCGAATCGTCTAAAAAGTGTAAAACTTATGCCTCGCAACAACTCATCATACCATCATAGGAGGAATGCTCTGCTCATTCCTAAAAAAGTTACTCGGATCCACCACACTCTTAACTCTCACCAATCTCTCAAAGTTTTCCCCAAAATACTTAACCCCATAAACTCTAGCCTCTTCATAACCATTCGTCCCATTCCCAACCCTACCAATATCAATATCTCCATAATTCAAATAAGCCCTTCTTGGATTTTTCGTAACAAACGCCTCCATATAATCATACATTTCCCTTATTTTCCCAAGGTGGTATGCTTCGGCGGCCCGACCCGTTTCATTCCACACTATTACATATTGAATCTTGTAAATAATCCCCTCCCTATGTGGGAAAGCCGCCTCCGTCGCCAGAATCTCGCTCATCCGACCACCGTACGGATTGAATTTCACGTAATATTTTCCTCGCTCGGCCCGAACCCGTTGGAGCAGCCCGTCAAGCCCGGTGAGTGGAATTGGGCTTGTGACATAGTCTGATTTCATCTTGAATGCGCTCGGGCCCGTGTTCCGGGCCAGCAAAGCCGTCTCGGGCGCCTCCTTCGGAAACCCGGCCCACATCAAAACAGCTCTAATCCAACTCATTTCCTTACAATCATTTTTTTGTAACCCAAGCTCCGGAAATTGAGAGGTCATAGTTTCAACAAGTTTATCGCAATTTCCGAGGTACATTGCAAGAAAACTAGCCCTAGCTGTCTCTTTCAAGGATGCTAGACTAACCCTGATGAAAAGCTCCTTGTCCATTTTGTAAGCTACCTTCTGCCATTGGTGAAGTATACCGCTTGCGTTTTCTTCTACTGTTTTGATAATGTCGAAAACCGTCACAGTTTTCGGGATTGTCACGAGATTTATTTTGTACGACAGGACGACGCCAAAGCTGGCAGCGCCGCCTCCTCGAATCGCCCAGAAAAGGTCTTCCCCCATCGACTTTCTATCTCGGATTCTCCCGTCAGTGTCGACTATTCTGGCATCGACCAAGTTGTCGACAGTGAGGCCGTGCTTCCTCATCATGTTGCCGTAGCCACCGCCAGTGATGTGGCCGCCGACACCGACGGTGGGGCAGACACCGGCGGGGAAAGCTAGGGTTTCGCTTTTTTTCGAGATTTGGTAGTATAGCTCACCAAGTGTAGCACCAGACTGCACCCACGCAGTGGGTGCAGTCTGGTTTGTCAGGTCTATTTGGATAGACCTGAGGCTGGACAGGTCGAGGATGGCGAATGGGACTCCGGAGGTGTAGGAGAGGCCCTCCAAGTCATGGCCGCCGCTCCGGATCCTGAGATGCAGAGAGGCCACCTTGGCGCATCGCACCATCACTCCCACCTGGGATTCGTCGGTGGGAGTCAAGATTAGGGTTGGTTTTGGGGTTTCGGAGGTGTTGAAACGGCTGTTTCGAATGTAATCTTGCAAGATGGAGGTGTAGTTTTGGCTTTTTGCAGTGTGTATTTTCGAGTCCATCAACTCATTGTTTAATATGCATGAGTGGAAGGAAGGTAGTGAAGCATGAGAAAGTGAATTGAGACAACAAAATAGGAGGGAGAGAAATTGGATACTAGTTGAGAATGAAGAGAGATTCCATGTATTCCCCATATATTGTAAGTTGTTGTTGTCGTTCTAAACGTTGTTATTCACATTGATATATATATAAAGAATAGATTTGGTATTTAAGGTATTATTGATTTTGTATGATTGGATTTTAATGCGTAGCTATATTAAGAGAGAGAGGAAATCAAGTTCCATGTGTTGTAATTTGTAAATGAATGTTATTATAGAAGATATCAATTATGGATATCTGCTTATAATAAAAGTTCTTATTAAACTGTCAATGGACGTTAAGTACTTTCGTCACATTTATCTTTTACTCCCTCCGTTCCACAAACAATTGATCACTTTTGCCATTTTGGGACGTCCACAAAAAGTAGATCACTTTCTTAAAATGGAAAGTTTATCACTCATACTTTTCCCACTTTTTCTTCCCTCTCTCATACTTTACTCACTTTTTCTCCCTATCTCTCTTACTTTACCTACTTTTTCTCCATCTCTCTTACTTTACCAATTCTACATTAAAACTCGTATCATACACAAAGTGATCTATTTTTTGTGGACGGAAGGAGTATTATATTTTCCGATTAATTTCCAACAACTTTTTATTGCTAAAAATTTCCCTATATGACCCGACCAAAACCGTTTTTATTGATGTATTAACAAATGTTGTAGGATATGTAGAAGGTGATCCGCTCCAATCCGGTATATCCATGTCGATTAATTAATTAGTCAATCCATGTTAATGTACCAAAATGATATTGTTTTAATTACTTTTTCTTTCTATCTCTCTTACGTTACCAATTTGTGTATTAAAATCTGTGTCCAAATAAAAGTGCATACAGTGGCAAACGCAAACAATTGCAACTTGACCAGTACATAGCTGAAGTAGAAATTGATAAGGAGAGATAAAATTCAAGAATAATACTTACAAGTTAAAGATACGTATAGTGATAGCCTATGTATCAAAATATGTAGAGATTATATATTTTTTAAAATGAAAATATAATTTTAAAATTAAATTTACTGTTATTATCTTATATATATAGCATATTTATGAGGCTAAAAATACCTTTATGATCTAACAATAACAATATTTATCTAAATAGGAAAATAAACATGAAAATCAGAAAAAAAACAAACAAACAAAAAAAAAACAAAAAATGATTTGTTTAATAAATAAATTAATTAATCTAGGCCTCTAGCTAGTGGTGAAAAAACATAAATGAAATAAAATAAAATAAAAAACTACTACTACAAATTAATAAATGGCTATAACAGAGAAAGAAGTCGCGGTAAGTGGGAATCGGACCCAGTATCTACTTGTTGCATGTCACGTTGACAACAACCTAAGCTAAGTGGGGGTTCCAAGGAACCCCATGCCCCAACGTGGGTCCGCCACTGAGTGCGTCGTATATCTATTGCGTCTTGAGTGAACAACATGTGGCATACCATTGAATTCAAGATTCCAAAATACTCCATCCGTCCACGATTAATAGTCCCATTTCTAAATGGCGCGGGTTTTAAGAAATGTTAAGAAAAGTGGGTGGAAGAAAGTTAGTGGAATAGGGGTCCCACTTGTATATATTAGTTTTAAATGATATGTGAGAGGAATGAGTTAGTGGAATGTGGGGTCTCTTTACCATTTATGGTAATTATAAACCGGGACTCTTATTCGTGGACAGACCAAAATGGAAAAACGGGACTCTTATTCGTTGACGGAGGGAGTATTAGTGAATAGTGTATAGTATTTCTTGCATAAATTATGAACTCTTATCATATTGCTATATGCCAATCATCATATAAAATGGTATAGTACTAGAAGCCAATCGACGATCTAAATTGATTGAACATGAGAAATTTTATTCAAAAATGTTTCAGTACTTATTCCTGCAGAAGTGGAATGCTCTGCTCATAGCTAAAGAAATTAGTGGGATCAACCACACTCTTAATCCTCACCAATCTATCAAAATTATCCCCAAAATATTTAACCCCATAAACCTTAGCCTCAATATAAGCTTCCACGCCATTTCCCTCCGATTTGCTACCAATCTCAACATCTCGATAGTTCAAATAAGCCTTCCTCGGATCGTTAGACACAAACGCCGCCATATAATCATACAAATCCCTCACTATCTGCAAACGCTTTTCTTCCACACCCGGGCCCACTTCTTTCCAGAAATAGAAGTATTGAATCTTGTAAATGTTCCCCTCCCTATGCGGAAAAGCTGTCGCCGCAGCCGGAATCTCACTCATCCGCCCTCCGTACGGATTGAATTTCACAAATAAACCATTTCCGACGGCTGCGATCCGCTGCAGCAATCCGTCGAGCCCGCTAATTGAAATCGGGCTTGTCACATAGTCCGATTTGATTTTGAACGTGCTGGGGCCCGGGTTTCGGGCTAGCAAGGCCGTTTCCGGGGCGTTGTCCGGAAATTCAGCCCACAGCATGGCGGCTTTGATCCAACTCAGTTCCTTGCAGTGTTGTTTCTCTAACCCTAGCTCGGGAAACTGCGCCATGGAAATTCGGACGAGGTCGTCCGAATTTCCGAGGTACATTGCTATAAAAGTAACGGAAGCTGTTGCATTCCCACTTGAGAAGATATTAACTCTAACGAATAACTCGTTGTCGAATTTGTCGGCTACAAATTGCCAGCGGTGGAGGATTTCCGTCGCGTTTTCGTCTTGGGTTTTCGTGACCTTGAAAATCGTGACGGGATTAGGTATAGTGACTAGATTGATTTTGTACGACAGCACCACCGCGAAACTGGCGCCGCCGCCGCCGTTGATTGCCCAGAAAAGGTCTTCGCCCATGGCCGCCCGGTCGAGGATTCTCCCGCTAGCATCGACTACCTTTGCATCGGCCACGTTGTCGATGGAGAGGCCGTATTTCCGGAGGAGGTTGCCGTAGCCGGCGCCGCTGATGTGGCCGCCGATGCCCAAGGTGGGGCAGACACCGGCCGGGAAAGCTAGGGTTTCGCTTGTTTCCCAGATTTTGTAGTATAGCTCACCCAATGTAGCACCAGACTGCACCCAGGCAGTGGGTGCAGTTTGGTTTGTCAGATCTATCTGGATAGACCTGAGGTTGAACATGTCGAGGATGGCGAATGGGGTTTTGGATGTGTAGGAGAGGCCTTCATAGTCATGGCCACCGCTCCGGATTCTGAGACCCAGAGCGGCCTCCTTCGCGCATATCACGACCTCTCCGACTTGGGATTCGTCGGTCGGGGTTAAGATTAGGGTTGGTTTTGGGGTTTGGGAAGTGTTGAAACGGCCATTTCGGATGTATTCTTGGAGAACTGAAGTGTAGTTTTGGTTAAGTGTTGCGTAGATTATGGTTTCTGGAACATTCCTTGTTGATAAACATGAAATGAATGAGTCTGTAGAAGCGTGAGAAGAAGAATTCAAACAACAAAACAAGAGGAAAAGAGTAAAAAGTGGAAAGTGACTCATTGTATGTGGTGTTGTTTTGTTGTAATGAAGTTTGATATGACAACTTTGTGATAATATGAAGGATTGGAAGCTAGTTTATATACTTTAATTTAGATTAGTATGGTGGAATCAAGTATTGGAATTGATTATCTTGATTTTCCTTTTATATGTATTATAATATTGTTATAATTAGGTATTATGGCCCTTCATCAATGTAACATTATCCTTTTTTACCAAAAAAGATATCACGTTTTATTTATTTTTTAAAAAGTAAAATATCATTAACACATCTAACCACTTTTTATTTTCAATAATGTTTTGCTTTAGTTTCGGCACAAGTTTAAAAAAAATATAAACAAAGTGAAATGAAAAAATTAGTGGAGTAAGGGTCCCACTTTTATATACTCCCTCTAGTTTTCACTTTTTCATCCGTCCGTAATAAATGCCTCATTTCACTTTTTCACCAATTTTATGCACGGAATACTTATTAATTAAAGAATATATATTAAAATTTGGAAAATTCATAGTAAATTGTGGATCATATGGAAATATATGGAAAATTATCATTAATTAGTTTTCATGCATGAAAATATGGAAAATTCATGCAGGGAAATATAGAAATATATGGAATATTCATTAGTTAAATTTCGTGCAGGGAAATATGGAAATATATAGAAAATTCCCATCAATTAATTTTCATGCATTGAAAATATGGAAATATATGAAAATATATGAAATTTTCCATTAATCAATATTATTCCTGGAAATATGGAGATATATGGAAAATTCGTGCAGGGAAATATGAAAAATATGGAAATATATGGAAAATTCCCTTTAATCAATTTTCATGCATGAAAATATATGAAAAAAATGCCATTAATCAATTTTCATGCATGGAAATATGGAATTGCCGTTAAAGAATTCCACCAATTTTTTACTCCCTCCATCCCACAAAGATTGTCTCATTTTTCCATTTCGGTCCGTCCCATAAAATTTGTCTCATTTCACTTTTTACCATTTTTGGTAGTGGACCCCATATTCCACTAACTCATCCCTACTCACATTTTACTATAAAACTAATATATAAAAGTAGGACCCACATTCCATTAACTTTTTCTACTCACTTTTCATTACATTTCTTAAAACTCGTGCTCGGTCAAAGTGAGACAATCTTTGTGGGACGGAGGGAGTATATAAAAAGAAAAATTTCTCCTCACCCCCTTCCCATCTCGCGAATAGGAGTCCCGTTTTGCCATTTTAGTCCGTCCGCGAATAGGAGTCCCGGTTCACTTTTACCATAAATGGTAATAAGGTCTCACCTTCCACTAATTCATTCCACTCACATTTGATTTAAAACTAATATATATAAGTTGGACCTCTATTCCACTAACTTTTTTCCACCCACTTTTATTAACATTTCTTAAAATCAGTGCCGCCAAGAAATGGGACTCCTAATGGCGTACGGAGGAAGTAATAAATAGTTGGAGTAGATATAAAGTAAAATAAGTAAGATGATAATGAATACTCTCTTTTATATTATTCTCTTTCTTACTTTATTTTTCTTCTACTTTAACTAGTTATTATTATCTTCACGAAACAACGGCCAAAAAGAAACGCATTACTCGTACATGGATAGAGGGATTATTACTTAAATAAAATTGTTTGACTACGTGAAAGAGTTAAATGGGTATGTAATTTAGGCATACAATAAGTTTGTTGAAAGCATATCAGTAAGTTAATATTTTATTTCCAATACTCCAAGTTGAGTATGACAAATTTAAAATTGGAAAATTTTTATAATACTATTATACTCAGTCCATAAAAAAATACTATACGATGAAAGAGAGATATACATAAACAATTATTTAGAGCATCCACACTGGGGTGTCCTAAGGTCCGCTCTATAAGGCGTTCTATGTTCAGCCACATCAGCATTTTATCCTCCTACCCATTCACCTGCAATGGGACGTCCTAAAGTCCTCCCTATAGTCCGCCCTAAGAATTTTATTTATTTGAATATTTAAAACACTACAAAAATTGGAAAAAAAAACTTCATTTCATTGAAAGTGAGAACATTACAGTACGAAATAAAAAACTGCTCAAATTCTCAATGGTCGTTATGCTTCCAAACTTCTTCAATAATGTCGTTCATGAGTTGAGCATGGTCTTGTTGGTTGCGCATTGAAGCCCATCGGTAATCCTCGAACGTGGGGCGGGGTCGTCGTGCTGGAGCTAGATCCAGCTTCATCATCGCCCCAATCGGTGACTCTTCTACCTTCGTGTTCGACTATCATGTTATGCAAGATGATGCACACATACATGACATCGGCAATGACGTCTTTGCACCATAAACGCACCGGACCATTCATTATTGCCCATTGATGCACTATTTTTTAGCACTATTAATACCTACAAGTATACCGAATAGAAATTGTATAGCCAAAGGTCAGTACCGGATACCGAACACGGGGAAGACAAACACAAAGTGTTTATCTCCGACTAGAACTCAATTACTATCTGGAGAACCGAAAGATTTTGAAAACTTTTGAAAACAGAAAATATTTGAAAGCAAATAACAACTGAATCCAAATAAAACACAGAGATAAACGATAGAGATAAGGGGAATTTCAGGGATGTGCGTTCACAGTTATGGTTATACAAATTCCAAACTACAATACCCTAGCATAGTTATTACTTTGATAGGACGAGCCACTTAACTTATGCTCATGCGATGCAAACGTTGATTACAAGATTAGGGTTGTCAATCCTAATACGTAACTCTAAAAAGCTCCTAAGACCCTTGAAAAGTCTTCACTAGCAATTAACAGTGCCGTTTTAAGGGAAGCTAACTGTAGTGTCTACTAAGTGGACCTAACTCGCTAGAACTCTCTCACAGTTATGAAGCAAGTTATATTAAATCATACACGATTGTGTCACTCAATCATGAAGCATCAAGATTAACTTAGGGAAGAAACAAAGTAAAAACAAAACGGATATTAAATAGAAAAAGGAATTGTATAACCAAAGTCGTTACTAACACATCCCTAGAATCCTATGAGTTTAGTTAAACATAATGGAATAAGCTAAACACATAGATTGAAGTGAAGATAATTTGAACATAAAACTAAAGCAAATAGAACCCGTAGGTTGAATCCTTGTCGTTCTTGATGTTCTTGAAATCCTTCTTCAACTCCTTGCACAACGACGTACTCAAGCTTTTGATCTCTGAGAATTATTTTGCAAAAAGAAGCTCTAATTTGATGAAGCTTGAGGTCCTATTTATAGGGGAAAGTCAATCCTCATGAAAATATCTTCAAAATATGGTAAATCTTGGAGCAGGTCTAGGTAAAGTCGGATTCGCCTCCTTTCTCCGGCGGGCCGCCGCACCTTGGCCAGCGGTCGCCGCGTTGCAGTCCAGAGTCTCTGTTCCTTCGGCGGTGGACCGCCACATGACCTCCGGTAGTCGCCGGGTGAGACTCGTTTCTAAGCGTAAATTTCCGAGGCGGGCCGCTACATAGCACTGACTGCCGGTCGCCATCTAAACTCCAGAATTCCAGACTTTGCATTTTGACTTCCTTTTTCGACTCAAACATGCAAATTTCTCACAAAACACGAAAAATTACCAAAATGTATAAAATATGCAATTATTGGACATGTAGAGTGACTTCAACATAAAAAACGGATCAAATAATGGCCTCAAAACCGTGCAAAATCCGAGCGTATCACCCACCGCGATTGGAGCACTCCAAATGCCCGCTCCACACCCTTCCACGCAGCATCTGCTTTCGCGCGAATAAAACTCTCCTGTCACCCATTGGGCAGCTGATCCTCTTCACAAAAATAGGCCACCTTGGATATATGTCATCGGCCAAGTAATACCCCTTATGATATTGGCGTCCGTTGGCAGTGAACTCGATGGTCAGGCGGTTTCCATTGCATTGCTCGGTGAAGAGGTTGGATGAGTTGAAGACGTTGATTTCGTTGTTCGACCTCGCTACACCGAAGTAAGCATATCAGATCCAGAGCTGATGGTCAGCGACGGCTTCGAGGATCATCATCGGGTGGCTGCCTTTGTATCCACCAGTAAATTGGCCTCTCAACGCCGTCGGACAATTCTTATACTCCTAGTACATACAATCGATGCTCCCTAGCATTCCAGGAAAGTCATGCGCCGTCTCGTGCATCTTCATCAGGGCCTGGCAATCCACAACAGTCGCCTTCCGCAAATATGTGTTGCTAAAAGCCTCCACAACTCCGCTATAAAAATTCTTCAAGCAATCGCGGGGCAATTGTCTCTTCTACGTGAAGGTACTCGTCGAACATATCCGTCTTGGTGCCGTAGGCCAACTGCCGGAGTGCAACCGTGCACTTCTTCAATGGCGTAAGTCCGGATCTACCAATGTCATCTTCCCGATACTGCAAGTATTCATCACGAGCCTCCAATGTTTGGACAATGCTTAGAAAAAGTTCTCGCCGCATTCTTAAACGGCGGTGAAAAACGGTCGGGCCCCACCATGGTTTCTTGGCAAAATAGTCTGCGAACAGACGTTGGTGAGCTACGTCGTGCTCACGGCGGACAAACGTCCGACGTCGATTCGGCCTCGGGATCTACTCCCCCTAGACCTGCTCCGCCGCTTCGCGCTCGCGCTCCATTTTGGCTAAGCATTTCGCCGCAGCCTCATGAACGCAATCGAATAAGGCCCGAGTCAAGGCCCGAGTAATTCCCTCCGATGTACTCCAGTCTTCGTCGGGTCTCATTTTCCTAATGAGATAGTTAGGGAGAGAAATATTGGAAAGTGAGATATGGGAGAGAATAATTGGTCTGGGAAATGGAAGAGAAATGGGGGTTTATATAGAGAAAAAAATTGAAAAAAAAGGAAAACGCGTTGCATAACGCCTATAGTCCGCCCCACTCTATATGCTCTAAAGTAATACTAGAAGAAAATGAAATCTATATTATTAGAGAAAGAAATTAATCTAAATAAATGGAAACCAAATTTGATGGACGAACTAAATGAATAATATAACCCTTTCCATTATAAATTTAATTAAAGTTAATTAAAATATGAGGCTAGTTAATTAATGTTCTTTTTTCCTCACTCACTTAGGCCATGTTTGGTTGGCGGGAAAGTAAAGTCGACAAGGAAAATGATTCCTGGGAAAATAAATCCCAGGAATATGATTCCCAGTAACTTTATTTTCCTGTGTTTGGAAAATATCAAGATTTTAAATGTATATTTAATTTAAACACCAAACTAAAAATATACTTATTATTTTTTTATTTATAAAAAAAAATAATATTATAAAATTTTAAATAAACTATTAATTACAAATAATAATAATTATATAATTATATTTATTATTAGAATGGATAGTTTAAATATGGATTATCCATCGTAATATATAATAATATAATTATAATTATAGTTAGATGGACTATTATAATACTCATTTATTATAATAATAAATATAATAATTATTATATTATAATTATAATATTTATGAATATTATGATTGAATAAATTTTATAAATTAAAGTTGCACTAAGACTTTATTGATTTATTATTAATTTAATATTTATTAAAAGATTTATATTATATAATTATATTTTAATTTTTTAATACTATTATGAATTATTATAAAATATAAATATAATTATGATAATTTTAATTATAGTATTTATTATAGTGAAATTAAGTATGATTTAAAATTTTAAATTATTTTTTAAACATTGTAATTGTTATTATTATTATTATTATTTATCATTATTATATTGTTATATTATTATATTATTATTATTATTATTATTAAAACTATACTATATTGCTTAAATATGTAAAAATCCTAAAATTGAGAAAAAGAATATCTAAGAAAAGTTAGGTTTCAGAATCCTGGAAAGTTGTACTAACTTTTCTTGTTCCCGGATTTTGATTACTTTCCCAGTTTGATTAAAAACTGAAATAAACGCAGGAATTTAAAATTTAAAGAATCAGATTACTTTCCCAGACAGAATCCTGACAACCAAACATGGCCTTAGAGCTTGACCGGTAGGGGTTATAAAGTAAGAAAAGGGTAAAAAAAATCATTGTTCTTCATCATTCTTCCACGTTCGGTAGATCTGAAAATTATCGGCAGACCCGGTAGAAAATCACCAGATTTTATGCAAAGTGAGATAACTCTCTGAATTTCTATTTGGGGAATTTGGTGGTATAAGGTCGTCTCCTTTTGTGAGAAATCTTGTCACGAATTTTCCCTCCCATTTCTCCAACTGCAATCACAGTACAGCATCTCATCGAGCCAAAAACAGTGGTGGACACAGTAACAACGGATGAGGGGCCCTCCCAACCTTTTTTTAAAAAAATATTTCTATTTTAAAAAAGTTTCAAAATTTTTAAGATGTGTCTTTAGTTATCCCCAAGTTAATGCATTTGAAATCTAAATTGTTTAGAGATTAAAGAGAAGGAGGGGCTGAAATTTCAAATTAGTGAGAAAAACTTAAAACAATGGCAGAGAAAGAGTATCTAGGACGAAGACGAAGACGAAATGAAACAAGAAGAAAAGAATAACAAAACTTTGGAAGTCACGTGTCCTACTAGTGACTAGTAAAAAAAAATTATAGTCTTTACACGTATTACGATATTTTTTTACTTTTAAAGTGGTAGACGTGTTTCATTAAAATTTTTGGTAATTAATGTTGTTTTATTGAAGGTTATTGTTTATTTTATTAATTTTTTTTTTATGAATTTTATGTATTACTAATCTTTATTGTATATATTTTTATGGGTACATGGTAAGTTCATGGGCCTAATTCCGGGATATCATTGCCATTCCCATTGTAATCCACGTGAGGGAAGTTGTTAAAATCCATGCCCAAATTTGCCGGTTAAATGATTTCTTAATTCGGCTAAATTCTACCAAACACCATATACTCATGGAAAAAATATCCAAAATATATGAAAAGCTTCGTATATGTAAACCCATGAAAACATTACTGGACATATGTAAATTTCATTAATTTTCAAATTAACTCTTTGCTTGTTTACTAGTATCATATAAACCATATCAAACTAATTTTAAATAGGAACTTTAGACGTGTTGGAATATACAAGATATGTTAGAGGAATAATTTAGTTTGAAAGAAATATTTGAGAGAAAAATGAGTGGAATATTGGAAAATATTTTAGGAGATGTTGGTGATGTGAAAAACTAAGGAACACTTTATTCTCAAACTTTTTCAACTTATACAAAATGGTACGAGAAAAAATTCGGTGGTCCTAGTATACCACAGTGGAATTCCTATGTGGTGTGTCTCACCAATTATATTTTGACAAATAAGTAAATAAATGGGCCTCACCTCTAGCAAGAAACACACATAGGCACACACAGAGATGGAAATTTTGCATATGCACAACACTGCTGCTATTGTGGAGAATAAATTATATACGCCAGAATCATCACTTGTTTACAGGGATTGCTATATTATACTTATTTTTTTATTGCTAGTACTTCACATAATATTTAATAAATTGTTTTTGCATTTTTGCTAGCACTGAACACAATATATGAATGATTATATAGTAATATGAATCTTAATTTATTTTTCAATAATACATTAATTTGATAGTATTTATATTCTATTTAAAAATATAAAGTTAGTTAATATTTATAACATGATAAAAAAATGATTTCATTATCTTAAATCTTTGTCAATATATCATGAAAAAACTCTAGTAACAAAATAGAGTAGATAATTGTCACAATAAATATGAATTAAAATAAAAATAAAAAAATAAATTATTTTACAATACTCAAACTGACCACTGACAATAAAGTTTAATCATACAAAAAATACTACTCAATAATTAGTACATAAAATGTTTTATTTAAAAGATACAAATAATAGTTTAAACTTAAAAGCGTTTCGAAACTCTATTTTAAAATCGTGGTTATATAAATTATACATATGAGACGCAAAATTCTCATATCAAATCCAATTTGAGCAGACATAATAGAATAGTAATTAATGCACATAAATGTGTGTATGGCTGTATATATGCATTATATATGGACATGCAAAATTTTCATCACTACAATGTGCTTATGTGTACTTCTTGCTGGAGGTGGGGCCCATTTATTTACCTATTTGTCAAAATATAATTAGTGAGACATACCACATAGGAATTCCACTATGGTATGCTAGGACCACTGAATTTTTTCTTAAATGGTACATCTCTCATATTTATAGGCATTCACTCCCTTGAATAGAATTATCTACTTCATTCTTTTATATTCTAAATTCTAGATTTTTTAAGACAATATCTATATCTAGAGAATTCTATCTCTAGTTAATTCTACTCAAATATCTAGATAATTTCACTTGCCTAATTTTAGATAATTTTACATAATTATCTAAATATTTTCATTACAAAATCAAGTTTATTTTAATAATATTCCAACAAGACGTGTAAAGCTATTGGGAAATTAGGCTATTATACTACCTCCGTTTTTTAAAAATAAAAAGTATTTTCATTTTGAAATATCTCTTAAACATAATCTATTTTCATTTTGGCCTTTTGGGTTGTCTCTTAAAAATAGAAAAGTGGGCCCTATAATTCACTAACTCTATTTCTACTATTTTTTTTCTTCCCCTCTCTTATTTTACTCATTTTTCTTCTCATCTCTCTTACTTTATTAATTCTTTTCTCTTACTTTTATCAATTATGCATTAAGAAACGTGTTGTTTTAAAATATTCTATTTTTCAAAGACGAGATAGGATTAATTTTTTCTGATGTTGAATTTTTGAAGATATTAACAAGGCCAGATTGCCTCGTAAATTTTTTGCTATTAAATCAATCATTAAAAAATCAAAGTTTCCCATGCAAGCCCAAACCTCTTAAAACACCTTCTAAATATTGTACAGAGATTATCAAAGGAACCATTTCAAGATCTCCCGGCCGAGTCCTCCACCACCTCCGCCTCCGTCGCCGTGGGGCTGATTGCCCAATCATACAAGTCAAACGGATCCAAATCACTATGACTATTGCCATCATCACGTGATGTAAACCCTTGTCCGAATAAACTCAATGGATCATCTCCAATTTCCCCCAAATCGGCAAAAAAACTATCTTGATCCGGCTTGTATGTTTCGTCGAATTCAGCTTCAACCCGATTATCCACCTCTTCTTTGACGGCTCCATGGTTGTCAATGGAGGTTTCCTTGTGGTCGTGATTTTTGGGGTTTGTATCCTTTTCTGAGTCCTTGGTGGTCTTGGGTGGTTGAGATCGGGTGGAGCCGGCGAGAGCGTTGCGCTGTGTCGGCCACGGATGGTTGTGCTCCGAGGTGTAGGTGATCATGAGCATATTCGGGTCGGTTCGGCTCCGCTCCACTTGTTTCCTCGCCGAACACCCCTTTGAGCTACTACATCTGTAATAGCCCCTGCAGATGTAGTAGTTTTGTTACAACTTAATTAGAATCTTGGATTTAGACACAATATTAACACATTATCTGAACTTATTTGAAATATCAATATATGGAGGTTATAATGAAATCTTTATATGATTTCATTCTATAAACACAATGCAAAAGAATTAGACTGCGAATAAGGTAAACTACACACATTCTCCCACATGACTAGATAAAAAAAATTAATTTAGAGATTTTGCAAGTCTTTGGATAGTTATCCTTCATTATCTTCTATTTTGATAGGAGTATAACTTATACTCCCTCTAGATGATCCCTTTCTCGAGCAACACAAACTTTTAGATATTGTTATTTTGTGTTAAGTGGAGAGATAACAATGCATAGATCAAAAAGACATGTCTTTTTTATTATGAATGAATCATCTTTATTATGACTGATCAAAGAGACATTCCCTTCATTTTTTAAAATAGAAAGTTTGGACGAGTTTTAATGCAAAATTGGTAAAGTAAAAAGAAGTTAGGAAAAATGGATAAAGTAAGACAAAGGAAGAGAGGAGTTAGTGTTAGTTGATTGTAAAGTCCACTTCTTAAAATGGCAATTTTCAATTTCTGGAAAAAACCAAAAAGGAAAGAATTTCTATTTATAGTAAACGGAGGGAGTATGATGATACCTAGGATAAGGCGAACCCTTGATTGGCTTCTGTCCGTACTTGCGCCATGCCCAAAGATCCGATGGAACAACTTCTCCGGTAGCTCTGCTGTTTGCTGGTGCTGCTGCTGGAATACAAACTACTTTCTTCGCCTGACTTTTCCTACATTTAAATCTTGCGTCAAAATCAGTTTTTCATAAACTCAACTCAATTCATTTCAATTGCAGTTTCTGCACTGCCTTTTGTAATGAGAGAAGAAATAAAAATAGACCAAAATCGCGGAGAATATGATTTTAAGAAATTGTCATATCTGAAAATAATAGTAGCATGAAAGCAAAGTCTGATTAATTTTGAAGGATTTTGATAAATTAATAATCTCAATTAGTAGTAAAAAAAATGAACACTATAGTCAACCAAAACCAAAACCCTATTTCGGGGTCATTGCCTCATTAATTAGGGCATGTGATATCCCTTCAACTTCCACAGTTAATTAATGCAAGATGCAATATTTAAAATCCTACTACTAACAATAATTCAAAAAAATAAAAAAAAGGAACTCCCACCTTCTTTTGATGGGCGCATTTCGCGGAGACGAGATCTGCAAAATAGGGGGATTCTTCACCTCCCTTTGCGGCGGCGGCGGCGCTTGAGATTCACGTGGCTTCGTATTCGGAGAGATTTCGAGCATCCGGGAGAAAATGTTTGAGGGTTTCTTCATGTGATCGGGATTGGAATTGTAGAAGAGGTGAGAAGTAGTTGGAGGGGTTTGGATGAGAGGAATATCGGAGATGTAAGTGAATGGATCGCCAAAATATTCCGGAGGGTAGTTGATTGAAGTTCTTGAAAATCGCCAGTCCGCAGCAGGCTGTTGTGATGGTGTTGCGGTGGCGGTTGTGGTGGCGCCGACTACATCGGCTAAGTCGCCTTGATTGTTCTCCATCATCTTAGCTAAACAAGTGGCAACGAAATTTGGTAGATTTTCATTTGAATTAGTGACGGTGCATGCACTCCTCGATCTTAAGGTTTCTCGAGTTTGATTGACGATAACTGAGATTGTTTCTTTGAGAGAGAGAGAGAGGTGGGGATGTTGGGGAAGAAGAATGAGACGCTGACTTCGGATATGAAAGAGCTCTTTCTCATTTTATTTGTCTTTTTTACCATTTTATTAAATTAATAAGTACACTATCACAGTCCATGAAAAATAGAATTAGTAAACCACATGAGTTTTAATACTTCTGTTGTCTCAAGATGGTTGAGTCGTACTCAATGTAGTTGGATTATTTGTTTTTGAAAAAAAAGTGAAAACTTTATCATTTTACATATTTTACTCTATTTTAGTTAACTTTTAACACATGATCAATTTCTTAAATTTCATGACCAAAAAAAATATATAAATTATCTTGAGACAGAGGAAGTATAAAATTAAAAAATCATATGGATATAAAGAAAATATGACGGAAATATTATACTAGTAAGTGAAAAACTACACCGTTATAGGCAATATCATGTCTGAATGTATTAACGGACAAAGTAAAAAATTGCTTTGTTGATTTGATCACACATTTTCGTGCATGGTTTTGCCAGGGGGATCAAACCCAAGCTAGCAATCAAAGTTTTTTATTTTTCATTTCTATAAATATATATCACTCCATATTTTATGCAATTTGTTGGACAAAAACTTTAATTTACCAAATCAAATAACAAAAAGGTTGGCTAAGTGAAATTTCAAATTCAAAATTCAGAAAATCTACTTTAATTTCCACTTTGAAAATTTTACGCTGTTAATTATGTCTATGGTGTGGGTGTAAATGTAATTAGGCTAATGTAAGTATCTATTGTCCAATCCTACACTGTATATTCAAGCGAGAGTTGATATTCAAGCGAGAAAATTATCATTTTTTATAGAGAATGTTGTGTGAGTCAGAATTAATTCAAATATCACTATAATTATGTACGTACAATACGTAGTTGTGTTGAGAACATAATTGTTGATTGAACCTTATAAATCTTTTGTCTTTCGACAATTTCGCTTGTATTCTCTAATTTTAGTTACAACACCTAGACTGAAGATATTTTTAAATTTTAGATAGTTTCTATAAAAATATAAATTATCATTCTTAATTAATTAGAAAAAAATCCTTAAACATTCTTCTTTTTGTATGGACACCTATGATTTAGTAATTCATTCATCTTAGTAAGTAGGTTAGCTACTTACTCCCTATAAAGGTAGAACCTAGACACTTGAGATCCACATTAATTGAAGTATAATTTTAATATTACTTCCTTGCCGCACTTTTCTATAAATCTAAGAATAAAGGCCAAATGTGGTCCCTAATATATGGTCGTTTTATCAATTTGCTTTTTGATTATTTAGTCCCTCACAAATAAACTCGGACCCGAGTCGGTCCTCAGTTAACAATACCGTAAAAATAATAGACGGTGATTGCAATTTGACTATATTAAATTACTAATGGTAATTAATTATACCTAATTATAATTCTTTTCCTATTAGCAAAATTGGAAAAAAGATTAGTATCAGTTGCAAAATGAAATGAATAATTTGTAATTTAATAGGAATTAAGAATTATAATTTGGTATAATTAATTACCATTAGTAATTTAATATAGTCAAATTGCAATCACCGTCTATTTTTTGACGGTTCTGTTAAGTGATGACCGATTCGGATCCGAATTCATTTGCGAGGGACCAAATAATCAAAATGATAATGTTAAGGACCAAATTGATAAAACGGTCGTATGTTAGGGATCACATTTGACCTTTACTCTAAATCTAAAGTCTACTTCTGCAAGTTAAAATATAAAGTACTAGGGCGGATATTTTAACAATTAGCGGCTAGATATTTAGAGCTGTACTCATGGAATATTCTTATTTTATTAATATTGTAAATTTCCTAATAAATACTCGTAAAAGGTTATTAATCAATTCATTGATGGATAAACAGTCTTTATTGATTTACAGATACGATTTTCACTTTCTCTGTCCCATAAAAATATCCATTTTTTTTCATTTTAATCCATCTCATATAAATATATACTTTCTAATTTTGAAACTCTTTTTTTATTCTCTGTCCCATAAAAATATCCATTTTTTTTCATTTTAATCCATCTCATATAAATATATACTTTCTAATTTTGAAACTCTTTTCTTTCGAATGAGATGTGATTCATTTTCTACTAATAATATTTATTTACTTTTTCTCTTTATATCTCTTTTACTTTACCAATTTTGTATTAAAATTCGTGTTAAACTCAAAGTGTATACTCTGTAGTGACGGAAAGAGTATGGGATATTCCACCTTCTATGTCGTAACATAAGACAAAAGAATCCACAAGAAAATAAACTGACACTGATCAGATTATGTTTCAAGTAAAAACTATCCCATAATTAGACACATATCGATCAACAAAAGAGTCATATCAGAAGCATATCATTCTATGTGATCTAGAAAATTAATAAATAAGTCCCAATTTGAATACTTTAATCAACCCCAAATAATTTAATAAGCCACATAACGACAATCACGCATCGATGATTAAGACAGATAATAGTAATGTATTAATTAATCAGTTAATTAAATAATTAATTAGGATAAGAGTCATGTTCATATATCCGCACGCGTGAGATACGGCTACCACCGCCTGATGTCAGCCGTCGAGCTATATACCGGCCACCTCACCCACTACGTGTGATCTCGACCGTTGATGCAGCCTACATGGACGGCCGTGATTGAAAGCTGCCAGCCCTTTTTATGTTTATTTTATTTTTATTTTTATTTTTATTCTTTTTGCTGTCTAGGATACTTTTCAATTGTAATTAATAAATGTGTCACACTGATAAACAAGTCAAAAGTGGGGGTCCATGATCTATGTGTGATTAAGCGTTTGCCAAATTGATTAAAAAATATTAGGTTTGGAATTCAACAATTAAGGGTTGGGAAAGATTTTTTGCCTTTCCTCTTTATTAAGATGGAGGGAGATACTGGATGCATCGTCTTCCACGTTAGGAGTCTCGGTTGAATTCTGCAAGAATATTTAAGAAATATAAAATAAAATTGATAGATTAAAATAGTAAAATATGAATCTCATTTTTATATATTATTAATTTTATAATAAATTAGTAAGGCTATTATTGGCGAATAACAATAAAAATGATATGAGACTATTATCGGCGAATAACTAGTTAAAATGAACTGAGACTATTATTGGCGAATAACCGTGAGTAGGACTCTAATCGCAACTGATGGGGTATATTTTATAAGTTCACATTTAAATTTATCTTATACTCATTTAAGAAAGGTTTTTGTCAAACTGTCTAATGAGTCATGCTTTTTGACAATTTTATATTACGTCAAAGTTTATATTTTTATTATGGTTAGTAAAATTTTTGTTAATGTTTAGTTATATAGGGTTTCAATATCTACGTCTCTCACGCAATCCACCACCAAGTCAAACGGCCGGAAATTGACAACTATTGTTGTGTTGGACTATTCCGTTGCAATTTATATGATTTGTTATTACACTTGATCTACTTAAGAGTCAAGAAAAAAACCAGGACGGTTAGAATATATTGTACAAGTCATCAAAACAAAAATATAGTCTAAAATAAAATTTCAATGTATTAATTCTTCATAGAATTCAGTGTTTAATCTATTGAGATCGTGTAACTTAAATATTAATATAGTAGTAGCATAAATTTGAGACCAGAAACTAGCAACATACTTATATAATTAAATATGAAAAAATAAAATTAATTTAATTTGAATGGTATACTTAAATAATTCGGCCATCTCAGTCCAAATGACTATCATCTCTTTTCTGCGAGATCTATTTTATTATCCTAAGGAAGAACATCGGATATTATCTTAATTTTATTTGTTAAAATTGTTACTAAATTGGCAATAATCGTCGAAACTACCAGATGAGAATCGTAGCTAAGTCTTAAACAAATTCCATTAAATGCAACATTCAATAAAGGATAAACATATCAGCGTAGAATAATCCTAGAATTCTGTGGTAGATTGTTTGGTCCAATTTCATGTGAGAAATGAAGACTTTACTTCCAATTGCAAAAGTTAAAATCCTATTTTTTTATCATAATTTTAGCAGCATCGATTCGAGATCTCGTGCTCACTTTGAGTGCAATTTGATTTAAAATTTTCTTTTCCACAAAACCAAAGTCATAAAAAATCTGTGTTTATATCTACTTAATTAAGGTGTTTCCCTTTCGGATTAATTCAAGGTTGTCACGTTGGGGAGCATCATTAAACGTTGTGAAATTGTAAAGACAGCCGGCATAAGTCCTTGATTTCAGTCTACCAACTTGTTTTTATTTTATTTAATTCTTATCATTGTCTTACTATAACATGGTAAGATGTCACATTATATACTGATGACAGTGGGGCATCTAGAAAATATTATTTGTATCACGTCGATGGGGTTACCACTTACCCCTAAACCATTTGTTGATCATTGGGAGTGTATCAATTCATTATTAACTAATTCCAAGTATCATGAAAGCAGAAAAATTGTCCAGTTTTCATCTGGTACTTCACAACAAATGTTACCCTCCATATTAGTCATAGCCACGATATACACAGGGTCACTCTATATGCTTGTTTATTTAAGCCAACGTCGCTTCCGATGCACCTTATGTTGTGACGCCAACGACGACATTGGTCACCTGTGGAAGAACAGAATTGATCATTTTACATGAAATAGTACCACAACAAGGAATGCGAAACGAAGGGTTGAAAGAAGAACTGACCAAGTTGCCACTTTCATCGAGGGTCATGGGGTTCTGCACCACTACCGTTTGATTATGAGAACCGGCTGTTGTTACCTGCAGCAAGAAAATGAATTCAGTTTCCAATCAATTTGTGCAAAAGAAGGTTTCGCTCTCATGCCAGTTTGTTGAACTTACTGTAGAGGTAGAGTGTGTTGGTGCAGAATTGGAATTCCCTGCAGGTATATTTACAGGAACGGGAACACTCGTGTCGCCCATCTGCAAAAAATGTGCAGTAGAGTGGAGTTGAAGCATAATAATATCCAATGAAATATGAAATGTTTCCCAGTGTTGAACCAATTTCATGTTTTCATATGATAAGCATATCTCTCCTACCGCTTAACAAACATATCGAAGACCAAATTTGTATCCATTTAACGAAATGAAGATCTCTATTAAATAAAGAGAGTAAAAGAGAGAATAAGCCTTATACTAACGTTAACAGCTGTGATGAAGTGACAAATAGCACATTTTACTGATGGTGCTCCAGCAGCATACATCAGCATTGTATGGCAATTTCCACAGTTGACATGAGCAACATTACTAGGAGGCGAGACAGCTGCACACCGTCAGTGAAAAATAATTAGGCAATGATCGAAGATCTATTAAAAGAACACCATAACTTGCACAACTGCCATAAAAAAGACAATACTAAGATCTAGCATTAGTATGTAAATATCATTGTCAAATCTATACCTGGCACAAGATTTACAGTGTGACAGCAGGAACACCTGACACTGGTTGCTCCACGAGCATGCATAAGCAAGGTGCGGCAACCTCCACATACCAATTGAGCCATCTCCACCCCTGCATAGAATACCGAAAAACACAGAAACGTGAAATTCGATCGATCACACACTTTCTTGTTATCACTGCCAAATATATTGATAATTCACTAACAACACCTTCTCTGTGTGGTTGATTTGCCAGTGCAAACAAGCCATCATTTATTTTCAAATACATCAAAAGACAAGATGCTAGAGAATATGCAGTAAGATCCAGCCACCAAGAAATAAACACAGCTAGAGGAGTACTAATAAAGTATAAATGCAAAACACAAATTGCTCTAATGCATGAAAGGAATCACTCAAAATACACGTGATGAGAAGGGAAGGAGAGAGAGAGGCTGCTACCGAAGTGGTAATGACGAACTGTGGGCATGATAAACTAAACTAACACAGCATGCACCAAAAACACAAACATGTGTACTATTCTTTCCTATCGACTTCAGTAGATTAATAATATCTTGGCAGGGGTATTCTTTATAATTACCAGGTGGTGGCACAATATTGACCGTGTTGCAAATTGCACAGCAAACATTTGTAGCTCCGCTCGGGTAAAGAAGGAAGGTTCTACACCCACTACAAACCACTTGGCTCTGCATATCTGCCCATCCAAAATCCAGAATCAAGAGCAAAAATTGAAAGCAACACAACCGAAAACTCATTAGCTTTTCGATATTATACTGAAATTTGAGAAACTACACAAAACTTCCGAGTTTAAAACCAACTATGCCAGTTTAAGTATCCATGCATTGAAAGCAACGAAACAGAGTCCTAACAAAAAAAACTCCTTTATTTTTCCGGATTTTACAGAAATTTGAAAATTACATGAATTTGAAAACTCCTTTAAAGCTCAATTGTCAAAGATAAAAGTGCATTCGTCTAATAATTCATTAATTATACATTAAAAGCAAAAAACAAAGTCCTAACCAAAAATGCCGCACATTAAACCTATCCAAATTCCCAAATTATCGCTGATTCACACAATTGAACAGAAATCAACAAAACTCAAAATTTGCAGTGCAAAACTGTAAACTCAAAGGGCTACTAAACGAATTGAACAGAGAAAAACAAGCAGTGATGGAGATTTTGTCAGACCTGCAGAACTGGCGGATTGCAGTGCGAGACACTCTGTAATTCCTAAAACACGAGCAGTTACTGCGATAAACAACCAATGCGAAAAAATATTGAAATTGAAAAGGGACAAGGTAGTTAGATCTGGCGCGATTGCAGTTGGATTAGATTGAATTTTGTTGTTTTCTTCTCCGTTGAAGATTATCAAGGTCAACAGAGAAGACTAAATATACACAAAATTAAACATATCATTTCAATTCAAATTCTTGGCCTTTATATAATTTGAATTATTTATGCATGTGTGGTTACGTTCTCTCTGTCTTAATACTCACAGAAGCTTATATAAAATTAATTTACTTAAATCGTAAAAATGAAGCTTTTTTTAGTTTGTGGTATTTTTCATTTTTTTACACTTTCTTTTTTATTTTACTTCTTTTACCATCAAATGTCTATTTATCTTTTTGACGTCAATGTTGCCGGGAGTAGTTGCGACATAACAGCAGTATAATTACCTGGGTGATGAGAGAGAAACAACTACCCACTCCATCCTCCATCCTCCATCCGCCATTAGAAATCTTACTTTTAAATAAGTGGGTTGAAAAAAGTTAATGGGATATAGATCTCACTTATATACATTAGTTTTAAATTAAATGTGAGTGGAATGAGTTAGTGGAATATGGGAGAGAGCCTATTACTATTTATGGTAAAAGTGAACCGAGACTTCTATTTGCAGACGGACTAAAATGGAAATACAAGACTCCTATTCGCGGATGAAGAGAGAATATGATAAGATAGTCAAAGAAATGTAGCAATTTTACTTTGCAGAGGTGAGCGACATATTTCAAAATGTTTAGAGTAAAGGACAAAAGTGATCCTAAACATATGACGATTTACGATTTTGGTCTAGAACATTATCTTTTGAATTATTCGTCCCTCGCAATTGAAAATGGGCTAGATTTAGTCCTTTTTGGACGGCGCCGTTTAAAAATAACGGTCAACGGGAGTTTAGGCTATTTTTTACTGGATTAGGTTTCTAATTACGTTTTATTAACACCTAAAATATAACCAAATTTTATATGGAAAAAAATTGTAAATCAAAATGGAGATACTTCTAACAAAAAGAGCACAAAATATACAACTAATTTTTTTTCTCTCACTTCTCTCATTCTGAATGGTCACTATCTCCCATATACTGAATCGCCACTCTCTCTCACCCCTGCACATCGAACAAAATCCAATCGAACCCTAGTTCTCCCCAGCGAACGAACGAACACAATTCTCCTCGACAAACCCTAGTACTCGTCGGCGAAACCCATCCGACCCTAATTCTCCCCGACAATCCTAAACCCTAGAAAAAACTAAGGATGTCAGTGTAGCCCGCAACCCGTGGGCTGGCCCGAATAGCCCACTGAATTTATAAGGTAAGGGCTGGAAATTTCTAGTCCGATAAAATTAAAACCCGATTAGCCCACACCCGATTAACCCGCAACCCGATAAAATTTCTATTATTCTATTTTTTTCCTCCTAATTTGACACTTCATTGATTATATTTATAACATAGATAACTAAAAAAATAACTTTCAATTTTATATTAAACTTTTATATGTGTATAGATATACAAATTATATTTTACATTTTTATTAATATAATAATTACTCCTTCCGTCCACGATTAAGAGTCTCAATTCTAAATGGCGCGGGTTTTAAGAAATGGTAAGAAAAGTGGGTGGAAGAAAGTTAGTGGAATAGGGGTCCCACATGTATATATTAGTTTTAAATGATATGTGAGTGGAATAATTTAGTGGAATATGAGGTCTCTTTACCATTTATGGAAATTATGAACCGGGACTCTTATTCGTGGACGAACAAAAATGGAAAAACAGGACTCTTATTCGTGGACGGAGGGAGTAATAAATAAATTTAAAACTTCAGATCACTAAAAAAATATTTAAATTTCTAAAACATGCATTTAAATTTCACGAAATATCTCAAATATTAGTATTTGATCATGCTTATGATTGAGTTTAAGCATATATCTCAAATTTGTCACAATTAAATATTTTATGAATATAACTAATTTCCATTATTATTTATTGGATTGATCGCATGTTAATCTTATCGATAGCAACTCAATTAACCCGTTGGGCTAGTCCGAAACGCGAACTTTTAGGATTAGGGTTGAACATTTACAACCCGCATGAAATCACAACCCGATTAGCCCGTACCCGATTGACCTACAACCCGAGTAGGGTTGGCCCGAAACTCGATGGAACGAGCCGATTGACATCCCTAGATGAAACCCAGCTCACAAACTGGTGAACAAACGAACTTTAATTCACCATGAGTTGGTTCGTGTATGACAATTATTACTGTTGCCTCGACACAACACTCCAGCTCTCCCAACTGAATATCGCTAAGGTAAACTTTCTTATGTCATTTTCATCTCTTTGTCAAACGCTTCATAGTTGACAAAGTTGGGTTTCTGCCGAGACTTATAGTTCTTGCAAGAACTAGGGTTCTTCAGAATGAATGAACCGGGGAAGAAGATGAATATAAAACGCGGTTATAAAATGAGGAAGAAAACAATGTAAAACGCGTTATAAAAAACAAGAAGTTCTTTTTATTTAATTTTTTTTCTCGAATAAAATCAGAATATTTTTCGAAAAAAATAAATATTCTAATCTAAACCCCTAAACTCCTAAACTGCCATTGACAGTCATTGTTAAACGACATCGTCCATAAAGGATTAAATCCGACTTGTTTACAATTGTGGGGTGTGAATAATTCATAATATAACGTTCTGGACTAAAATCGTAAAGTTGTCATATGTTTAAGACCACTTTTGGCATTTACTCAAAAATTTATTCATTTTGTTGATGAGTATACACCTCTGCAAGATAGACCTAGAATTACAAAAGATACGGATAATTATTTGTCATTAACAAATAAAGAATTGCAAAGGGCACTATAGTTATCTCTTTCTCCTCATCTTGTGCAGGAAACTTAACATCTTCTTAATAAGGTTTTCTAATAATTCTAAATCTTGGCTAACACCTCCCCTCAATTTGAGAGAGGGCAAGTGAACAAACTCCAAGTTTGTGACGAGCCTATTTAAGAATTGGAATCTTAGTGGTTTGGTTAATATATCGGTCACTTGATCAATTAAGGCACATGTTTAATATCAATCTATTTGGCAAACCCTTTATTTCGAACAAAATGGATATTCAATTCAATGTGTTTAGCTTGAGAATGTAGAACTGAATTAGAAGTCAAAATAATGGTACTAAGATTGTCAACCCAAATGATAGGAGGTGCTTCTAGCTTTATGTTTAATTCATGTAACAGAGACTGAATCCAAGCAATTTCAGAATTGACATGAGCCAAACTTCTATATTCTGTCTCAGTGCTTGATCTTGAAACTACCTTCAGCTTTATACCACACCATGAAAATAAGTTATCTTCAAACTTAACACAATAACATGATGTTAAATTTCTATCATCAACATAAGATGCCCAATCTAAACTAAGAAACCAGCCAATCTAAATTTAGAAGATTTAATGAGTAGAGTATAATCAACATAATCATTGAGATATCTTAAAATATTTTTAACAACTCTCCAATAAGTATGAAGAGAAAATGACATGTATTGACTTACTTTATTCACAAAGAAGCTTAGTTCGTCTTGTAGTTGTCACATATTATAGAGCTCCAACAACACTCTTATATAGCTATCATCTACAGAAGGTTATTCCTTTGTCTTACTAACTCCAAATTAGAAATCATATGAGTAGGGAAGGATTTGGCCTCTGTCATTTTCACTTTCTTGAGAAGTTTAGTTATATATCATGCTTGAGATAAGTGAAACCCTTAAACAGTATTTGACACTTCAATGCCAAGAAAATATTTTTACTTCCCCTAAATCCTTTAGAGAGAATTAACTCTTTAAATCCTAGATTGTGAACTGCTAATGAAAAGTCAATCATCAACCTAGAGTAAGATATATATAGTTTCACTTGGATTTGAGGAAACCAAGATCAAAGAGAGTGGAATTCATAATGAGGAACCAAGACCTAAGTGTGTACTTAAGGTCTTAAAGCTTTGTTAAGTTTACAAACCATGCGTGGAGCACCCTGCTCAAATACCAGGTGGTTGTTTCATATAAATCTCTTCTTCTGGATCACCATGAAGAAATTATTAACTAAAAGATGCTTGACAGACCATCCATGAGTGAAAGCAATAATGAGCATCGGTTTGATAGTATTTGGCTAGACAACCGGGTTGAAAGTTTCAAGGAAGTCAAATCCAACTTTTTGGGAAAAGTCTTGGGCAACCAAACAAGCTTTGTGCATTGCTATAGAGCCATCAACATTCTTCTTAATCCTAAAATTCCAAGTTGAACCAATAAGATTCTTTCAAGAAATGAGAAGGTTGAGAGTCCAAGTCCTATTTCGAAGGAGAGCAAGAAATTTTGCATCAACGCACATTTCCAAATAGAGATTTCAAGAGAAATCTTGGCAGATTAATGGATAATGAAATAACGTTCATCTTCTTTTTATGAAGAAGCATCATCAATGACAACCTCGAGCTTGATAATGCCATGTTTAGCTGTAGTGACCATAGGAGAATGATTGAGATGGTCAGCGACAAATGGAGTATGAGAAATGGGGATGGGGCATGCTGATGGAGAAGGAGTATGAGGAAGGGGAGGTATGGTGATTGAGAGAGTGTTCGAAATAGAATCAACATTTGTGATGGGAGTAAAGGGTGTTAGAAATAGCATCAAAATTTGTGATGGCAGCAGAGGGAGAGAAGTTGATAGGAAATGAACTATGATCATAAAGAGTGGAAAAAATTATCAGAGGGAAAATTAGTAAAGTGTAGAGTGGTATATAATGGTGGAGCAGAAAAATATGAGAGATGGATGGAATAGGAGAAGCAAGGTAGAGAGTGGAGAGATGGGTAATAAATTTGTATGAAAAATTGATTCATGGAAAAATATGAAAACCCTTGTAATGATGAGTTTTCTACTCTTAAGGGGAGGTTTATAACCCTAAGAGAAATCGTACGTCCAAAAGACTGTTAAATCATATCTGATGTCTAATTTGAATTTAGTGAATAACTTAATGTAGGGATATCAAATGCATTCAAAAAGCTTAAGAGCTAAATAATCTAGTTTGGTTTTGCAGAGCATTTCATATGGTGAGACACTATTAATGAGAAAAGTGGCGGTTACAAAAGAATCATCTCAGAAGCATGAAGGTAAACCAGATTGGGCTATGAGAATAAGATCTGACCCCACTATATGTCTATATTTCATCTCTAAAAGACCATTTTACTGTGGAATGTAGGGACAAGACTATCGATAACGTATCCACTCATTTTGAAAAAATATTTAAACTTATGTATTCACCTCCCCAGTAATTTTGAAGGGTTTTATGTTTGCAACCAAGTTGTTTTTCAGCCACAGACTTGAAGTGTTTGAAAACAGAGAGAGGTTCATTTTTTATTTTAAGGAGATAGGTCCAAGTAAGTCCAATTTAATGATCAATAAAATTTACATAGTTTCTAAAACTATTCATAGAAGTAATAGGAGTTGGTCCCAAAGACCAGCGTGCACAAGCTCCAAAGGAGCAGAATGAATTGTGACCTTTTGAAATAGAGCAGGAATGACAAATGAGATCAAACTTCATTGAATGATAAGTAATTTTACAATCTACTAGAATCTTTTTTACAATAGGGAGAGCATAATGCGCTAACATTTGGTACAAAGTTCTAGACTATCTGATTCAGTACAAGAGGAGTGAAAAACACTAGGAACGGTGTGAGAATGAGCATCATGGAGTTGAATCTTGATTGAAGAAAACGAGTAGTGTGAGTGACTGGAATAGTTGAAGTAGCTTTAGGCTTATGGAAGAGGAATTTGTAGAGATCATTTTCAAGGACGTCCCATAGAAGAATTTTCCTAATAATCTGATCTCTCATAAGGCAGTAAGAAAAATGAAATTCAAAATAAATTTGATTATCCTTTGCAAAATGGGAAACGCTTAGCAGATTCTTAGAAATATTAGAGACATGTAGAAGATTGCTAAGGGGAAAACATCTGGAATTAGGAGTTTAAGAAGTAGTAACCACAGTAGAACTATCAACATGAGCAATATCAATACCAAAATTATGACTGAGATGTAAGGAATACTTCAATGATATTTTGCCGCACTTTTCAAGTTAGAAAGATAATACATGATGCCTGAAGGGTCGTTCAAAACAATACCAACAACAAGTTTAGGTATGACCTAGGTTTTGACATAATTGACAAGTGAGTCTCCCTCGAGATCTAACTTTTTCACTAGATCTTCCACCTCTGCATCCTCTAAAATCATATCCATAGTTGGATCCTCTTCCCCATTCATCATTTTGCTTGAAGCGATTGTTGCCTTATGTGTATTGGCCAACAACTTGTGCAATGTTTAAAGAAGACGCAAAGCCAGCCATATTGATTTTGGGTGATTTTGCAGCTTCTATTCTAGTATCAATACTTAATTATAAAGAAGTTACCTCCTACATGATCCAAGCATCAGTTCTAAAAAATATGACAACCATGACTAGATCATATTTTGATCCAAGACCTCCAATCATATAAAGAATTTGATCATCCTCTGATATCCTACAACCAGCAGCAGCAGGCGCATCACAACAACACTTGACCTTTCCTAAATATTTTCTTTTAGATTGAGTCTCCTTCTTAGCCGATTGAAGCTAAAGTCATGCAGTATACTGCATGATTTTGGCCTGCAAAATTAGCTTCTAGAGCTGATCAGATCTCATGAATAGTTGTTAAACCAACCATGTGAGCAAGAACACTTTAAGTGAGTGAGGATTGAGCTATGAGGCTAGAAATTTGGTCATGTTTCCTCCATAGCAAAGAAGTCAGATTTACTTTCTTTTGTGTTGTTCCCTCAATAGAAATGAGCTTAGGAGGAGCAGTTTCTTTTCCAGAGATCTAGGACTCGAATGGTGGACATAAGATGTTGTTTCCATAGAAATAAGGACACTTTCCTTTATCGTTCATACCATAAAGTTATTCTATTTGCATTTATGGAGAGTTCCCTAAACTCATATACATCAATTTATTTACAACTTATACTACTAGGGCCCACATTAAACACTAATAATAATATGGGTCTCACTATCCACTAGCACTATTTTAACTACCCTTCTCTCATCCCTCTTACTTTACCAATTATGCATTAATTTCCATCCCGTCCCAAATATTCTTTTTTTTGGGACGGAGGGAGTAATTGATTTCTGTGAGATGTATAGCTATAGAATGTGTTCGAGTTAAAACCCAAGGTATGTGTATATAGTGTGTGTTGTGTGTAGTGTGTACGTGTATTGTTTATACAAAGTGTGTTAGTGTGTGTGCTCGCATTGCGTATGCTCTTATTGCATAGGCACCAATTTAAAATCGAATTAATATTCATCCAATGCAAATCCATAAAATTTTAATCGGTTTCCATTTTCTATACTAAAAAATGGGCCCATGCCCCAGCCTAACCCTCTGTATTGTGTAATGCTTGCTTACTAAGACTATTTTCAATGGTAGTGCAAATTTAAAATCCAGTAGAAAAATAGTTTCAAATAACTATTTCAGATTATGATTTATTGCATTCAAGTATAAATTAGTCTATATTTATCAAAATAGAAAAAGGAAAGAGAGAGAAATAAAATGCAAGAAGAAAAAACTTACCGAGAAAGAACGCAGACGGCGACAGAAGGATAAAGAAAGAACGCTGGCGGCGATAGAATGGCGAAGAAGGGAATAAATAATATAACCTAATTCATCTATATATATTAGGTTAGTTATTGATTAGTGGGCTGGCCCATATTATACGTTTTTTATTTAAAATAGAGACATTTCATTTTCTGCACTCGTTTTAGAAAAATAATAATAAATAGTTAAAGTGGAGAAAAAAATTTCTATATTATTCTTTCTCTTACTTTATTTTTTCTCCACTTTAACTATCTACTACTCCCTCCGTCCCAAGGAAGATGACCCCTTTCTTGGGCGCACAGGATTTTATGCAAATTTATTTTGTGTGTTGAGAGGAGAGAGTAAAGTAAGAGATAGGGAATAAAGTAGAGATAAAGGTGTTTCCATTTTAAGTAATAAGTCATCTTAGCTGGGACAAACTAAAAAGGAAAGTGGGTCATCTTCAATGGGAAGGAGGGAGTATTATTTTTCTAAAACGAGTGCCAAAAATGAAATATCTCTATTAACATGGAACGGAGGGGTAACTTACACAATTTTCTATTTAACATGTCACATTAACTAAATTATGGAGTATATAATTAGGGGGAGTGTTATATTGTTAACTCATAACTTAATTGCTAACTACAATTAAATAATAGCCATTAGATATTCAAATTAAGGGCTTAGATCATCAATCCCTAAATGCCAATACGATAAACGAAAAACGTCAATAAAGCCATAGGATTAATTCCAAAAAATATCAATAGGGGTATTAATGTCAATTAACTACATGTTTAGTTATAACTAACTTTTAAAAGAAATCCCAAAACTTTAAATTCATATAACATATATCAAATTAAAGATAATTTCATAAGGATTCCAACAATATCCTACATGCATATGTTCCTACGTCAAAATTTGGAAAAAAATTCAAAATTTTTAAATTTTTTCGTATAAGCAGAAATGTCAACATACTATATAAAATATGTCAATATAATACATGTAGAATGTCAATATAAGCAATGAGTTAACATTCTTAAAGCATTGTGTTGACATTCTCAAAGCATTGTGTTGATATTTTCGAAACACTATATTGACATTTTCATCTAAAACCCTAATTTGGAGTTTTTTTTTATTTTATTAATTAAACCAAAAATTACACGTGACAAATTGTAGACCACACGTTTTCTAAATTAATTGTATATTAATCCTAACTACAAGATTAAGAAAATGGATGGCCCTAATTAATGTCGAACCCTTCTTAAAGACCGAACTAGAGACCAAATTTGGACAACTCATTTTTCTTAATCTTATGGTTATGATTAATTTATAATTAATTTAATATTTTATTTAATAAAAATTTTTTTTTTTTAAATAATGTTTTTTTTAAATTTGAAAAAAAATTATTTTTTTTTATTTTTTTTATTTTTTAAAATTTTTTTTTATTCGATAAAAACTTGTTGGAGTAAATAATGAACTATATTCACTACATAATGAACTAATTGAATGCATGTTATGAAGTGATTTTTCGCATTCATTATATAATGAATTTACTTCAACTGTAAGATAATTATGTCATAACACATTATGAAGTAATAGCATGACTGAATGAAGTAATAAACTAACGGAATGAAATACTAAACTAATAGAATGAAGTAATATCATGACTGAATAAGTAATAAACTAACGGAATGAAGTAATAACATAACTAAATGAAGTAATAGACTAACAGAATGAAGTAATAACCCTAAACCCAACTGAAAGATAATTATGTCATAACACATTATGAAGTAATAAACTAATGGAATGAAGTGATAGCATGACTGAATGAAGTAATAAACTAACGAAATGAAGTAATAGCATGAATAAATGAAGTAATAAACTAACGGAATGAAGTAATAGCACGACTGAATGAAGTAATAAGTTCATAACATACATCATTTAGTTCATTATTTAGTGAATATAGTTCATTATTTACTTTGGCAAGTTTTTATTGCATAAAAAAAATTTTAAAAATTTAAAAAATTTAAAATAATAAAAATAAATAAAAAAATTAAAAAAATTAAAATAAAAAAGTTTTTATTAAATAAAATATTAAATTAATTGTATATTAATCCTAACCACAAGATTAAGAAAATGGATGGCCCTAATTTGGCCTCTAGTTCGGTCTTTAAGAGTGTATTTGTGGTTAATAGGACTGTAAAGAAGAAATAGCTAAACTATCAATAACAACTAAAATAGTACTACAAAATATTGAAATTCTAAAATATAGTATATGATTGAAAAGTGTTGAGTTGTCAACTCATCAATGCAGTGCATTAAAAAGTGTAAATACAATGACATTGAAATGTCAACATAAAATTAGCTGATATTTTAATACACTGTGTTGACATTGATTTTTAAAATGTCAACACAAAATTAGCTGATATTTTAATACACTGTGTTGACATTGATTTTTAAAATGTCAAGACAATATATTAAAATGTCAACACAAATTTGTGTTGATATTTTAATGTGATCGTATTGATAAGTTAATATATTGTATTGGTGAGTTAGCAAATTAGCAATTTAAGACAAGTTAGCAATTTAAGAAAAGTTAGTGTTGTAACGCACCATGTATTGACAAAGTACTTATTAAACTAACACTAATATTATATAATTTCATTTAATTTAAACTATTGATAAAGTGTTGTGGAGTTAGTGTGTAATTGATAAGTAAAAGTGAGTGTGGAATATAATTTTGTACTGAAATTTAGCGTAAATGTTGAAAGTGAAATTACTATTTTATTTATGTGATATTTACACCAACATGGATATGAGTTCATTGTAATTATTAAAAATGTTGAAAGACCATCTTAAATATTACTCCAATATCTAAAATAGAGTGAAAAAATAGTTCTAATTAGTACTCCCTTCGTCCGCGAATAAGAGTCTCGTTTTTCTATTTTAGGTCATCCGCGAATAAGAGTCTCGTTTTTTCATTTTAGGTCGTCCGCGAATAGGAGTCCCGGTTCATTAATACTATAAATGGTAAAGAGACCCCATATTCCACTAACTCATTTACTCACATATAATTTAAATACTAATTTATACAAGTGGGTCACATATATCACTAACTTTCTTTCATTCACTTTTCTGAACATTTCTTAAAACTCGTGCCGAAATGAAATGAGACTCCTATTCGCGAACATAGGGAGTACCTTAAAACTCATCCCATATTTGTTTGCTTTACTAGATTACTAAAATCACTCTTTGAGATAAAAAGTGGTCCGATAGAGTTTAAAGTTTTAATTTGATATAAATGCTTGGAGCAAAATCACTATTTAATTTTATACTTATACTAAAATAAATTTGAAATTTAGTATAAATAACGTGAGGTGCTTCTGTAGGACTGACGTGTAGCATAGCCTAAAAGTGACATTTAAAACTATAAAGAAATTAGATAACACCAACACAACTTTATCTTCGCAACTCCGTGTGTGCGTGAAAATTAGAAATAGGCAAGTATTTTCATCTCTAAATTTAAAAGAAAATGGGGCAAATTAAACATGATCTCAACTCTCCTCAATTCTCAAAAAGCACTAGTACAAGGAAAGGCACCTAAGTATAAAGAGTAAAAATTCTTTAATCCAGCTCAAGTTTTTGATATAATAGTGATTTATTTATACATATATTTTTTGGTAGAACTATATAACCTATGAATGATTATACATCACTCATATTCGTCGAAGAGATGCCAGCCTTTTCTCAAGGTCCTCGACATCAGTAGACTCAGAAGCACTGCGAGTTCAAAGAAGACAAGATCATCAACATAATATCTAGAAAGAGCAAAATGGTGGTCCAGAAAAGCAGTCTAGATATAATGCATATCTCAAAAAAAATAGTGGGACGTACCTAGGGGCAGCGTTCTCGACTTTCTTTGATGCAATCCGCCCCTTTGGAGCTGAAGATAGCTGTTTAGAAAGAATTAAATCAGTCAGAGACATTACTTTTGTCATGTATAGCAAATATAAGAAGATGGGGTTAGATTAGATTCGCCTAAAGAATCAAAGAAGCCAACCTGTGAAGCAATGTCAACACCGATCTCATCAAGGACCTATATGAAGGAAAATAGGTTCGGGCGTGATGTAAGAAAGTTGGGCCATTCAGAAAAAAAATGGAGGATTAGGTGGTTGAAAAGCAGTGATAACGCTACCTGGTTAGTAAGTTCTTCGGTTTCTTCTTCAGCCTCGTCTTTGTCTAGTGTCTCGTCAATTGCATCAGACATCATTTCAATCTGAATATGGAAGAATATTAGCCTTCATGTGGTTTATTACTCAGTAATCATTCTAGCTAAAAAGTTGAAGAGAAAACATACCGTCATGTCCAGCTGCGCTGCCTGTTGCTGGAATTCTCTGATCATTTTAGTTTGTTTTACAGGTTGCATTTGCTGAAATTAAAAGCAAACAAATTCAATGACCGATTGCATACAGGAAAAACTCGTCTTTAGTTTGCTAGACAAACTAAATACTATGCATTAAGCTGTAGTCACTCGTGATAAGGAATTGGATTAACCAAAAATGACATATATTGACAAGTACAGGAAAAACAAAATTAAACCTCAACAAAAATGAACAAATATACCCAACTAAAATACTCACGAGTACCAACATGAAGCATAGGAATTGAAATGAACTTCAAGACAGAAAATCGGGTTCCCTATCAACCACGTCATTTCAAACACCTACCTTGTTCATAGCAGACATAGCTTTGGTTGCTCCTTTCATGCCAGTAGAAATTGAAGTAGTAGCATACAAGGCCTATAAGTAAAAAACAAAGTCAGATAACTTACCAAGTATGTTAAGAACGGATGAGTTCCAGGTGTATTATGTTATTCTATTCCTAATCAATCACCTGTGTATGAGTTGCCACACCTCTAATCTGAGCACGGCTCCCCTGCAAGTTTGTGATTTGCTGCCGAAGGCGGACTAATTGACGAGCTAAGATTTTAGTTGCAGCCTAGTTAGACATGACAGTCACATGCAAAAAACTTGTGGTAAGTTTCAAGTAAATTTATAAATCGATGACAAGTGAAACAGAAAGATCGATAAAGCAGCTAACTCAAAAGACATAAAAACGAAAACATCATCACTAACGAAAACATCATAGATAAAGCAACAAGAAAAATCATCATATCCAGAATGATGCTCCAATATAAACTCCGACTGCATGATGGTATTAATATCATTGCGTATTTTAGTTTTAAGTCGAGATCTTTCTAATTTTTTGCACATCTGTTGATGTAAAGAACACTACTACTATCATAGTATCATGAACAAAAGATATCGAGAGTAATGTCTAGAGCTATATCAGGGTGGTATAGTAGTTTAAAAGCCTTCACAGAAGTCACGATTGTTGCACCAAAAACTGAAAGAAACCCAAAACAGGAAACATCAAAACTTGCCTCATTTCCTGTTTTAGCAGTTTTCTTGATCTCTGCCACTAATCTCCTCTCCTAAAAATTGCAGATAGCAATCAGATTTTCATTAGACCACAATAACAAAGTAATGTTGATAGAAAGTCTTTACAATACCTCCATTTGTAAAGAAGCAATTTCACGTTCAATGCCTGTGTCAGGAGAAAATCAAAGAGGGAAGAAGATAACGTAGGTAATTACAGCAGGCGCACATTGTAAAAGTAAATTAACAGAAATCAATCGATGGAAGAAGATAATGTAGGTATAATACGGTAGGCGTACATTGTACAAGTCAATTTTCAAACACATGCCCGAACTTCTAAACCAAAGACTCATAGGTCTATAGACACAAGCATGACGATGAAGGATTTCATATCATTTGGCACACTTTTATTTCAAAAGCTATAGTTTTGAACACGGCAACACACAATCTTATGCCGATACTTCTAGTGTTTCGTTTGATAAGAGAAGTTCCCTATGATAAGCTAGTTCCACTGTCAAGACAGCCACGAAAATTTTGGCTTGGAACAGAAAACCACCATATAAGACATTAAGGTCCTTCTTGGTACGATGGAATGGATTGTGATTCCTACTTCCGTCCTATTCATTTGCTTGGCAATGGAATGAAAATGCGAAAAAAAAAAAAAAATCATTTCATTTCATTCCACATCCATTCCATTCCATCATATCAAGAACGGCCCAAGGATTCCAAATAATAGCCGTTCCAGCGTTTCACGAGACATCTCTTTATAATGCTTGATAAAACTAGTACATGATGTGACCATAATTTTAATCAGGACAGCAGCATTTTATGAATTATAATCCAATAACTATAAACATTGACAATCAAAACAGTAAGAATACATTACCTCTTGTGGCAACCGCCATTTCTCTCTTACTTGTTCGAAGCGCATCTGCACACCAAAATGCAATCGATTAAATTCACAAACCCAACAGCTTCAATTACAGCAAATGAGCTAAAAATAGGGCTAGATCAAACAGAATACATATAAAGGCAAAAACTTTAAGCAGGTAAGAAAGAAAGCGAGCAATATTCAGCGTTGCGTTGATTAAAGAGTAATGAGAGGAAAAGGTTACCTTTAGGCGAAGTTTTCTTCTTGAAGATGTTGAGATTCATATTTTGGGCGACAAAAGCGGCAGAGATCTTCTTTACTGTAGCCAAGCAAATAAAACCCTAGGATTTGGGACGAGCTGAGAATGGGGAAGATCTAAAAGCAGCAAACAGTGTTTGAGAAATTTAGATTTTGCTTCAATTCTCACTCTCAGTGAGGAAAAAGTGTTGCCTCGACGAGCGTGTATGTGTATTGCGTATCCAACGGCTACGATGAGCTTAGTAGCCGTTGTAATTTATTGACGAAAGTACCCTTGTGATGCAATTAAGCCATATCATAAATGCCCTTTATAATCACACCTTTCCTTTTCTTTGTTCTTATTTTAATAATCATATTTTTTACTCTCTCCGTCATTTTGGTATGTTCCATAGTAATAGAGTCATTTTCCTTTTTAGTAAAAGTCAACATATTTTTCCACATATATTACTCTCTCTTACCTTTTTTTCTTTTTATCTCTCTACCTTTTTCATTTTCCATTTTATTCTTCATTTACTTAACTCACCTAACACAATTTTTTTTAATCTTCGTGTCGAAAATAAATGTCTCCATTACTATGGAACGGAGGAAGTATCTATTTTCTATAGCATTAGTGAATCCAAACTTTGGCACCAACAATCATTCGGCTCGAATATGAATCAAACATGGGAATTCAATTTATTCATATCAGAGTATCAAGTCATAACACTTCGATAATTGAAAGAAACACTATTCAACGATATCCAAAAGATAAAAGAAACAACATTCAGCGGAAGTATTCGAGAGAAGAATAGTACTCCTCCCTCCAACAAGAATATGCACTCTTTCCTTTTTAGTCCATTCTACAAGAATATGCACTTTCTAATTTGGAAAGTGTTTTATTTCTAATAAGGTGAGACTCATTCTTCACTAACAATACTTTAATTAATTTTTCTCTCTACCTCTCTCTCACTTTACCAATTTTATATTAAAACTTGTGCTGAATCCAAAGTGCATATTCTTTGGAGACAAATGGAGTATTATGTATAAAGACATAATATATTCAAAATATTTTATTTTCTATCTTCTTCACTTTTATGCTCAACATCCACCGCGTTCATCACAGCTCAACCTACACATAGGGAAAACACATGCATGGCTGAGTACATCATACTTGATGTACTCAGTGAACTCATGGTAGAAATATTTTTATCAATAAAGTTTTGCAAGACACCGTTGAGTGAATATCAGGTTTTACTTTTAAAATAAAATGACAAGATCACTAAAAATCATTTCCATCGTAAAACATGGTTGCGCAGCACATCATCATCATCATCATCCATCGTATATCATATCTTAATCATCGTGTGAAACGAGAATGTAGCCATAAACTAGATCACTGGACCGGCCGACACAAAAGATGGCTCACAATCCCCATAGTCTAGCCTAAGTAGGGGTTCAAACCCTAGTTAGACCTAAATTCGTTAACCGTCAAAGTCTAGTAGGATGTTATCCTAGTAAACGATCAGATAGGCAATTCAAAACATAAAAATACGGCCTGACATAACATTTAAACAACCCTTATAGCACTGTACTCTTATGTTTGGAAAAATTAAAGAGTTTAAGTAATAGAGCCCACCTCGAATACTTAGAGTTTCCATCTTTAAAGAATGTCTCGCCCGACCTTAACTCGCGTGCGGAAGACAATAAAAAGATAGAAAAAGTCGGGTGTTACACTTTTACACATAGATGCCAATAGGAAGTCATCCAATAGGTCAAAAAGCTGTCAAAAGAAAGGCCAAGGGGAAAGGGGACAGATGTCTATGTGAGGGGTGCGACCGAGCCAGCCCAAGCGGAGGACACGGATCCTAACGTGAAGGAGATAATCATTGTGTCGATGCGAAGACGTTGAAGTGCACACTGAAGACAGACCAAAGACGAAGAGGACCGTCAAATTGGGACTTTTGACATGTTATTTCTAGTTTTGGGTTTTATTTGATCTATGTACTTTTCAGTTTTGCATTTTTAATTTTTTGCATAGTTTTTATTAGTGTTTTTTTCATCTATGTTATTTTGCAATTTTATTTATTTTCTAACTCAAAAGTTACAAGAAAAATATGAAATTTTTTTTTGAAAAAATGGTAAAAAAAAGTTGTGGCTAGAAATGAGACTGAAAATGAGATTACTAGGTGTTCTGGCTAACCTAAAAAATGCTAATGTGACAAATGAAAACTGGATTGTAGCTTAAAATGTGACTAAAAATCAGGGCATTATTGTGGATGACCTTAGGCCACAATTCAAAATTTATACCAGTTGATATAAATAATACACCATTTTGAGGCACTACTCTATATTATGCCAATTGTTGACTCCCACACTTCGACTACCCGAGGTCCATACTACACCCGCACCCAATCTTCATACAACATCCTCACCAAAATATTTGACAACGTCTAACTTTCTGATTAGAGCAGAGCACCGTTCACAATTGGAAGTGCGAGCATGGTACAATTTTGGTCAAATGATCAAATTTTTGTAGTTTATGTCAATACGAGTGGATATTTAATCATCGTCAATCATAAAAAAAGGCGCAAGCTATTTAGGTGAGAATTTCTTAAATGTACAACTCGATACGCTCGGAAGGTGCACCATCGAACACACATAAGATAATATAATCTCACTTTGATGGAGTGAACCTCAAAAGTTAGAACTTTTGCGTCATCTATAGCATGGAGAAATAATTTGAGGTGCGACTCAAGATAAACAAATATTCTTCGAGAAACGATGATCATCTATCAAGAAGATAACAAACCTTTCAAGTGTGTCAAGATTTGAAAAAATGTCACCGCTTTGAAAAGTGGGTGGGTAGCAAAGAAGAGGCGAAACTGAAGTGCAAGAATCACTCATTTTATGGCATATAACTCACAACCAGTCGGAAGGCGGGCTTCAGATCTACTCCAATCGTTCTAAGCTACAACGTGGGTGGCTTCATCCACTCAGAGGTGAGAAAGATAAAAGGATGGTAGAATTTATATCTATAAAGCATGTTTTGAGTTGTTTGTATGTACATTTATACATTTATGAGAAGAAATATTTTTGTCACATTGTGTATTGCTTATTCATTTATTTTGTGTTTTACAAACATTTATGTCTATAAGCAAGCGAGTATTGTATAATATTTACTAAGAGCATCTCCAAGGGGGAAAGGTATATTGAGAAGGTATATTTCTCATTTACCTCCTCAAAAAGGTTATTATACTTTCTTAAAAAGTAATGGACTCCAAGGAAAGAAGGTAAATTCAAAAAGCAAATAAAATAACTAACTTTATACCTTTTCTATCAAGAAGAGGTAAAGATACCTCTTCAAAATAAAAAAAGGTATAATACCTCCTCAAATACCCTTTTCCTTGGAGCATGAAATTTTATGAAAAAGAGGTAAAAATGGTAGTTATTTCTCTTTACCTCTCCATTTACCTTCTCCCTTGGAGTTGCTCTAAATGAATCTAGGGGGAATAGTATGTTTTGTAGAAATATTTGGGAGAAAAAGTAAATTAAAATAAAAAAGATGCCTTGCAAATTCGTGAGATATATGATTGGGTTGCTTAATGAAATGGCGGGTCCGGGTTTCGACCAAACCGGTCCACCCGATTCTCTCCCTCTCTCAGATCAGATCCACTTCTTTAACACACCACTGAGAATTTTCACCATTCTTCCGATCTCCACTCTCCAGAATCAACATCACAACCGCTTCTTCTCTCAGGATTCATCTCGGATTTTGCCCAATTTTGCATGCCGCAATCCCTAGGATTCAAATTCGCACGCAGATCTTAGAATTTTTAGTAATGGATTCATCGCCTTCCCAATCGCCGGGAAGGTCGACGGAATCGCCTCATGGAAGCTCTAGAAGAGCATCGGGGTACGCCACGACCTCGTCATTGGCTAAATCAGTCTCCGATGCCGGCAGCCAGAGCTTCTCCTCCATCCTCAACAACCCTAACCCTTCCTCCTCCCTCATCGGCTGGTGGTCCTCCTCCACCGCCGTCCCCGTTCCGGAATTCGTTCCATTGCCGCCCGCGCCGAAGCTCGGATCTGAGCTTACGCGATCGGATTTCCTGCCTTACATCAACGCCGTGTCGGAATCGCACTCTCACTTTGTGGAGATTCTCCGGCAGCACGATAGGGATCACGAGGGGCAGGGTGGTCTTTTTGGCGGGGGCTCGGCGGGGGAGGCGCTGGTGGCGTGTTTGAGGGAGGTTCCAGCGTTGTATTTCAAGGAGGATTTCCAATTGGAGGATGGAGCCACGTTTAGGGCTGCGTGCCCCTTCCGGACGATGTCGGAGAATGTGGCGTTGCAGGAGAGGTTGTCGCAGTATTTGGATGTGGTGGAGCTGCATTTGGTGAAGGAGATTTCGATGCGGTCAAGCTCGTTCTTTGAGGCTCAGGTGCAGTTGGAGGATTTGAATTCGAAGATTCTGCAAGGGTGCGAGAGGGTCAGGGAGTTGAAAGAAACGATTAGGCTTTTGGATTCTGACTTGGTTGGCTCCGCTAGGAAGGTGCAGGAGCTGAGCGGTAAGCGAGGGGATATGATCGCGTTGCAGAGTAAGCTGAGACTCATGCTTTCAGTCAATCAGGCAGTCTCCACTCTCCAGTTGGTAAGTTTTCGAATGATGCTGGAAATTGAAGTTTTAGGCATGTTTACTAGTTGCTTTTAAAAGGATTGGTCAAAGTTATTGTTCTCTCAGTATCACATGGAATCAAAGTGAGCGGAATTTCTAGATTCCTCCTGCAGTTTAAGATGCAAGTTACAACTTCTAACAAATATGAGCAAGAGGGTTTTGTAGCATTTCTTAACTCTCTTCTTTATAACTTGGGTGCTCTAGGTCTTAATTTTAACAACCAACAAGAATTGTTCTATGAATTTTTTACCAAGTCTTATCAAGTTGTGATTATTCTACGTTCTAACTCATGCTGTACTATTTACATGGGGTTGTAAAATGTACTTAATCACCCTAAGATACTACGTTCGAAATCATGTATGACAACAAATTCTGGAAGTGTCATTATTGGCCTTGACAAACAAAATTAATTTCCCTGCAGTAAATCTAATAGTGGAGGTTAATTTTCTTACGTGCTGCTTGTAGCTACTTACGTAAACAAGCCCTTGTTGATTTACCATATTTATCACCTATTATTTGCAGCTTGTTGCATCTGCAGATTGTCTTGGAGCTTTAGATATTATTGATGACCTGCAACATATATTGGTATGTTCACTACAGATGAGATATTTCTGTATTTATTTCTTCAACATCTTGTCGTGCTTCCTATTTTCTTCACATGTATTTTGGATATATATTCCCATCTGATGACCGGTCTGCGCTTTAATAGGAAGGAGACGAGTTGATTGGCCTACATTGCTTTCGACATCTTCGTGAACATGTAACAGCTTCAGTGGAGTCAGTTAACAGGTTTGTTTATTCTTGTTTCGAGATCAAATGCTAACATGAGATTCCTTATTCACAATGATGTTGATGCCTAGGACATCAATATATTTATATACCTGGACGAATCATACAATCCCATATTTCAAGCCAAGTCTTCATAAGCACATTAATTCTGAGATACCTCTGTCTTTGTTCCTGCATCTTTGCAAGTTTTGACTTCTGATGTCCTTTGCTATTCTTACATGACAAAATAAATGTGCTAAGGTGGTCTTGTAGGACCTGGCTGACTGGTTGATTCAATCTTAAAGATGCGTCTTTTAACTGATCTTAGCATGTCTTACCTTTTTCATACATGTTACTAGAGAGTAGAAATAATGGAAGTAACATTCAACTGCCCAATTGATTCGAGTTAGTTGGTCATAGCTCAAGAGTTATACTCTATATATATTGCTGGCTAAGATATACTACCTCTGTCCACAAAAAATAGACAAAGTTGTAAATGGCACGGGTTTTAATGCGCAATTGGTAAAGTAAGAGAGAGGGAGGGAAAATGTGGTGGAAGTAGTGTTAGTGGATTATGAGGTCCACATTTAGAATGGTGTGTAGGGTTAGTATTGGTTCCATTTTTAGATTAGTCTAATTTTGGTGGACGGCCCAAAATGGTAAAACATATCTATTTTTTGTGGACGGAGGTAGTATAATATTTTAATTTGGACTGTGGGCCACATTGGTTTATGTTATACTGCTTAGCCATTGTAAATGAAAACACTAAGCATATTAGGATTACTTAAAAAGATTGCTCCCAAGAAATAGCCAAAAAAGCAACGAGTCAAGATGATATTATTAGCTGTCATGAAGCCATGTGTACTTAAATCTATTATTTTATTTTTATTATTACTCCTGTGGAGATGTCTCTTTCAACATAGGGTTGGCTAAGCCCAAAACTAATGAGAAAATCTCGGCTAATTATATGATTGCAATATCTAGCTAACTTCGAAAACCCCCTTAAGTTCTGTTTGATGTTAAACCACAATGCCAACTCGGGTTTTTGGAAACTTGATGCTATGCAGAACAATGAACTTTTGGTTTCTATCAAATGGATTTTCTGAAAGGTGCAGACTTTAATGTTTATTTTATCTGGCTTCCATGAAGTCTGTTCATGATTTTGGTGTCCAACTTGTTTGATTATAAGTTCAATATGAAGTAGCTTGATATTTTGACTTATCATATTCATTCTTGTAGCATTCTTTCAGCAGAATTTATCCGTGCATCTATGCGTGGTGCTGATAGTATGGATGTATCAGTAGTGACTACCATAACCTCCACTGGAAAATATGAAGAAGTAAGCTTAATGTTGTATATCTTTTTTATATTTGAAGAACTAATTATTTAAGGAATCAATTTTTACTTATGTTCTTTATTCAAGAATTTTTTTTCCTGTTTTTACACGTCAGTATTTTATGCAAACAGTCATTCGTAATCTGCTTCTACACCATCTGATGTCTAGTACATCAGTTAACAAGGATTTGCATAAGATGGTTTGAGAATTTTGCCAGCTAGGCTTACGGTTAAATCACAGTTGTTATTTGAGTTGTGCATGCTGCTAAACTGACGTCTTATAGGACGAGGCTTCAGATTTATGGGAGATATCTCAGTTGAGTTAGAGTATAATAATATCTAAATTTAATCTCTGCAAATAAGATTAACAGTTAGTAACCAGTGAAAAATCGACCTTTTCCTCATACACAGGACATTATTTTTGTTTAGAACTACAAGCTAACTATTAAGCTTGTCCTCTAGTCTTGACGGATTATTCAGTACTCCCCCCCCCCTCTCTCTCTCACACACACTACTCATATAATGCTCATAAGAAATGTTTGATACTTCATAGTTTTGATTATTTTCTTTGTTTGCTGTGGTTGTTATTGACTCATTTTACAGTTTCTCATAGCGGATCTGACTACTTTTCTATGTAAAAATGCAGGTTAAATTGGAGGAAGAAAGATCTTCACATTTTCAAGATCAGCTTCTCCCTCTTGTCATTGGATTACTTAGAACAGTGAGTCGGTGTTTCCTTATGTAGAGTTTCCAGTATCTCTTTGTTTGTAGAAGAAAAAACATTCAATCATAGTACTATTTTTTTTGGTGGTTGGATGCTCTCTTACTACCCTACTCTGATAACTGCTAATTGTTGAAGACGCAGAGTTATGGAAAAATGATGGTGTATGAATAGTTCAACCTAAAGTTCAGTATCAAGATTGCAGATAATGGAGAGTAACTTTAAATGAATATAGCTGATGATGTATGAATATGACTAGCTTGTAATTAGGTTCTTAATCTGGATTGATTATCACTTATGCATGACCTAGGTTTTATCAAATTGGTGCACATTGCATGAGGACTTGTTTATTTGCTTTTCCGTGTTGAAAACACCTATCTTGGTGCATTTGATTTAAGTTATTTTGTTTACCTGTTTCTGTCACAAAAAATGAGTTGATACTTAATCTAAAGGAAGGTGTTTTGTATGTTTTTCTTCTGTTATTTTGTTTGCTACTTCTCTTGTTTGTGGTTTCAATTTAGTCTCATGGCTGATTCTTCTTTTTTCCAGGGAAAATTACCGGCCGTCTTGCGAATATACAGAGATACACTAGCTTCTGATATAAAGACTTCTGTCAAAGTGACAGTTTTGAATATGCATCTAGAGTCAGATTCCATCTCTGGAGAGGGGATTGGGGATACTGATGGTGGGTTCAATGCATCATTTCAAAATTATAGGTTCAGTGGACTTCATAATATTTGCTTTCTGCTGAAAGACTTCTTTCCTTTTAGTTGACTATCTGCACACATGATTTGATTTTCACTCTTGCGTTCTGTTAATAATGAAAATTTTTAATGGTCATTTCTTTCTGTCAAAATCTTTCTGGCTGTGGAGAAACTTTTTGGGCTGACAAAATCTTCTAATTCTGTAATGTTGACTCAGGTGGGGGTTCATCACTAGGAAGTAAATTGAAAAGTCTGTCACCTGATAGCTTTGTGAAGCTTTTACAGGAAATTTTCAAGATAGTGCAGGTAATGTATTCTTGACAATTGGTACTTGCCTGGAATCTGGAGTCTGCATATATACATGCGATCTGGTTTTTTGGCATGGCGTAACTTGATTGTTTTCTTTTAGTGAATGCAGACACACTTATTACGGGCTTCTGAAGTCAAAAGAGCAATTGAATGGATCATGGGAAATCTCAATGGTCACTATGCTGCCGACTCTGTTGCTGCTGCTATTGCACATGGTGCATCATCTCCAGAAACAGCTCAAGAAACTGATGGTCAGGCTATTTCCCTTTCACAACAATCTTCACAAAATACCAGCAGAACCACGTCCGCTCATGGGAGAGGTTATGAAGCAGGAAATCCTAATCTATCAAGAAGTTTCCGGTGAGATGCTCTTTCTTTTTCTTGTATCCTTAGGGCATTTTTTGAGGGGTGTGGATGGTGGGGTCCTTGTGTACTTCTGAAATTGAATTAGACAGAAAATTAGTACTACTATTTTATATATTTCCCTTAAAAGGTTTTGTTCCAAAGCTGAGCAAGAATATGTTTCAATTATTTATGGAGATCCACATTTTGAACCATATGAACCACCATATACACCAGTTTTTGAAATTTTTCCTTCATTTTGACAGAGCTGATATCTTGAGAGAGAATGCGGAGGCTCTATTTGCTGCTTGCGATGCTGCTCATGGAAGATGGGCCAAAATTGTTGGAATCCGTTCTCAAATTCATCCCAAACTTAAATTGCAAGAATTTCTTGGTGTTTATAATATCAGTCAGGAATTTATAAGTTCAACAGAGAAGGTATGTGCTGCATCTTATAGTTATGTACATTCTATAACAGGGAGTTGTTTAATCATGATTATGATATTATATCATGCTTACATAAACAGATTGGTGGAAGGCTGGGGTATAGCATTCGTGGAACACTTCAATCACAAGCTAAATCCTTCATTGAGTTCCAGCATGAATCTCGAGTTAGTTTTCATTCTTCCTAGCTACTCTAATTTTTTTGGGAGGGGAGGATAGGGGGGATCCCTCAATCCTTGCTATGAGTTAGACTAACTCGTTTGCTGGTATTACTATTATAGATGTCTAAGATGAGGGCTCTCCTTGACCAAGAAAATTGGTCTGAGATAGATGTACCAGATGAGTTTCAGGTCATTGTCAATTCACTATGTTCTTCAGAATCTGTGATTTCTGGAGAGAGTGGTGGTGCTTCTGATGATACTGCAGTTACTTCTAGTGAAGTGGTATCAAGCAGTGATGGTCCTTCCGAGTCAGATGCTGGTCCATTGAACACATCCCAGAGCGTCGAGCGTCCAGATTCTAATGGAACATACACTGATCCATTAAGGTCAAGTGTGCCAACTGAGAACAGCAATGCTGATGTCAGTACTTCATCTAATGGAAACAATGCCAGCACAAAAGAACGTGGTAAATCTGCCCTGCGGATGCTTTATTTTAAAGGTGTTGCATATCACATGGTGAATTGGTAAGTAGCCATGACTACTAATACTTTTCAGTTTTATGCAATACTTTCTTCCTTTGTGGAATTATGTAGTAAATTCAAATAGTTTTTGTGATGGTAGATTTATCGGTTCTTGAGTTTGATTATATGTTAGTGATAAGATTTGTTTATCATTTTCATTGTTGCTTCAGTGGCCTATATTTGGTGAAGATGATGTCAGAGTATGTAGATATGAATAGTTTTTTGCCCACATTATCTGCGGAAGTAGTTCATCGTGTTGCTGAGCTCTTGAAATTATTCAATTCAAGGACTGCTCATCTCGTTCTTGGAGCGAATGCCTTACAGGTATTATTTTTGTTAGTGCACTTCTGAAGTTGAATTTCTATTTGACTATTGAAGTTATGACTGTTTGAGACATATGTTGATGTTTTGATCACTAAACAGTTAAACCTTTTCATACCTTTTTTTGTTTACAGTGTATTTTGTATTAGAACAAAAGGAAAAGGTCCAATTTGACCTTATGTATGCTGGAGTCCTAACTGTTTCTTTTACGTTGTCCTTGGTGACATAATTTGACTACAGGTGTCTGGTTTGAGATCAATTACAGCTAGGCATCTGGCTATGGCAAGCCAAGTGATAAGTTTCACGTATGCCATCATACCTGGTAGGTGGTTGCAGAGTGCTGTTAAATATTCATTATTAGCATTTGTATTACTGGTGGTGTAAATTATATTAGTACTGCTAGATGCATTTTGGGTGTCAATCTCAAATTTGAATTTGCATTTTCTTTTCAGATATTCTGTGTAATTGAATATTATAGAGGTTCTTATTGATTATTTTATGGTTTTCATGAATTCATCAAGAAATTAGGAGAATTCTCTTACTCAAAGTGCCAGAGACGTATAAAGTGTTATTGCAGTCAGAGATCGACCGAGTAGCAGCTGTAAGTGATTCATTTGCAATATACTGTTCACAGAAACTATTTTTAAATGCTTTCTCAGTCTTAAAACTTATATTACTGGGGTTGGTTAAATTCCCTGCATAAATATTATGTGAGCCTTAAACTTGTGTTTGCTTTCATGATAGGATTACAAAAATCACCGTGATGAAATTTATTCAAAGCTGGTTCAGATAATGAGAGAGAGATTGTTGTTTCATCTACGTAGCTTGCCACAAATTGTTGAGGGTTGGAATAGATCCGAGGGCACTGAGTTACAGCCTAGCCAATTTGCTCAGTCTCTTACCAAGGTAAAGAACTAGTAGCTTTTAACTTGATGCATGATAGTGTTGAAAATAAAATTCTGTCCTGCTGTCACTGGTACAACAGAGTGATGTACAGTGCAAGCAAAACTAGAGAGTCAAAAGAAATAGACCACCTAAAAGAATACGTGATAGATAGGAACTGTGCCTCTCTCTCTCAAGCCTGAGTTTGATCCTTCTTTGAGTAATTAATGTTTTGATCATTTCTCTGGTTTGAAATAAATGAGCACTCAGATTGTTTCTTTCAGTTTGTGATTTCCGGTCACTCATCCTAGTCCTTCTCTTTAATATAGTCTATATATTTATTATATTTAATCCCTATCGATCCACTTATTTTCACAGGAAGTTGCATATCTTCTACGTACATTAACTAAACACCTGCACGAAGAGGATGTCCAAGCTATTTTTGGGTAATGTTATATACCAGAATCGACTTTCTTTCATTGTTTGTATGTACAACGTAATAAGGGTAGCAAAGGAATAAACTTTTTTGATAAGGGGGGCTTGTGCTACTTCTGTGTTTTTTCATGTTGGGACTTGAGACAGACTGACAATATTCACTTTTTAAGAAGAGTTTATATTCTGCAATCTGATTTTCCTATTTTTCTTGCTATTGCAGACAAGTGGTCACTATTCTGCACTCCCAAATTGCTGATGCATTTTCGAAGTTAGAGATAAGCACACCACAAGCAAAACGAAGGTACCGATTTTTTTATTTTGGACAATTAGTAATTACTAAGAGTGAGAAGCATTTTTGTTACCTTTGCTTTCATAAATCTCCTCGACCGTGTTCTTCACATGCTAGTCTTACCATTATGTTCATTCATACCAGGTCCCATACTGATATATAACTACTCTGGCCAACTCTTTATGTATTTTTTATTCTAATATTAGTGTTAATAAAAACACTACTTGGAAACCGATACTTAGCGAGCGTTTTAGATTCTAGATTCAATAAACTCATGCTTTACAGGATACCGAAGCTACAAGAATGCCATAATTAGATCTAATTAGTCGTTTTATTCTTCTTGTGATGTCAGTCTTCGCTGCGAAATCGAGCATCTCCTTGGATGCATCAGGTCATTACCTTCTGATAATTTGAGCAAATCTACTCCGCCAAATTGGGGGCCACTTGATGAATTCCTGGCGCAACAAATTGGCTCGGAAGCTGGTGAATAGAGAGTTAGTTGTTGTATTAAGTGGGCGCAAACTGACTACACTCATTGTGTTTCACTATAGAAGCTCGTGGATCAAGTGGTGTCCCTCGATAGAGGTAAGAGATGAAACTATCAATATCAGCATCCTTCATGTCACTCAGTAATCAAGAAACTAGAAAATCAGACGATCGAGGAATGGAATTCTATAAGTACTAACTACTAGGACATAGTAAATAGAGAGATTATGACATATGCTTGAACAGAAACTCATAGTGATGAAATCATACACACCTTTAGATTGGTTGATTTTTTTTTAATCTTGAAATCAATCTTGAATATGATTTTCACGTAGTGTAGCCTGTGATTATGCAGGGATCAAGCTTGACAGAACAATTTTTGAGGATATTATTACGAGTAGTATGCAGTGTTTAAATGGCTCGTGGCAAATGCTTGTTTCTTATATACCAAAATAGCTTCGAATTACTACAATATTTTTTGTACAAGGGTTGTGTTTCATTTTTTTCTTTATGAAAGAATAAAAAGCAACTGATTGTTATGTTTTTCCAACTTGTATGATTATTCGTTGCACATATTCGCCATTGCATATTCAATTGGCACTATGTAAAACCTTTTTTTGCTCTCTGTCTCTCGTTATTGATTGAATATCGATGGATTTGTATTGAAGTACTCCTTTCGTCCCATGCACTTTCCATTTTCGTTTTAATTATGAAAATTTATCCCTATTTAATATCCTCATACATCAAGTTATTTACAATTTATATCACCACTAAAATTCTAAAAATAATAGTCTCACTATCAACTAATACTACTATTTTAACTATCTTGCTCATCCTCTCTCTTATTTTTATGTGACGAAGGGAGTATATGTTTAAATTAGATGTGTTTACATAAGTAATAGTACGTCTTGTTAATACGGTCTTAACAGTTTTTGACAACGAGATTAAGAAATGAAGTTTTATTCATATTTTATACTAATACTCTATTTATTATTATTGTTATTTTAATTTTAAAAATCTTAGTAATACTACAGGTGAACAGATAAAATCCGATTTTTTTAAAAAAATGAATCAAGAAACTTTCTGTATTTTATTTATTAAAATGGACTCTATTTATAAGACAACTTTTACCCATTCTTCTTAGTTGACACGTTTAAAATTCCACAACCTAAAAGTGAATTCGGTATATTATCAGTTAGATTGAGGGAGTTGAACTAAATTTAAATGTGTGCTTTGTTACTATTCAACATAGTCTGTGAAATTGCACTATGGCCGCCGGCATAACTGTCGAACTAATCTTAAAACACAATTAATTAAAGATTACAAATCCAAACCGTGAGTAGAATAATTAGTTGAGTATACTAAATCCTAACCCCTAACTCCAAAATCTAGACATGATACCTATTTGGTCATTTTATAATTTAGGTCGTACTCCTATTTAACAGCTTAATTACAATACTATCACGAGATTCTTGAAATTTGACAAGATCTTACGAGGATCAAGGACCATATAAATAAGTGATACGATATCTATTTGCATAAATATGATTCCATTGCATGTGTATAGACTTGGCCGGCTATTAAATTAACACAAATCAAATAAATTAATTCACATTTTTTAATTTTTGGTTCGTGTAGGACAGTTCATAGATTCCAAAACAAACTAAGTAATCTATTAGTTTTCACTTCATGTATTATTATAATGCAAAAGCAATTTCCTTATTATATTCTTCTTCAATTATTGAGGCACACCACTACGACCCACGAGATAATATTTTATTTTTAAAAATAATATTACTAATAATACGTGACTACTACACATTTTATGACTTGTCTTAAAAATTAAATATTTAAGACAATATCTGGTAGGGATTTGCAATATCTATAGTCGATTGTTATTTGGTAAAATTAAATAAATAATCTATTTTTTTAGGATATGAAATCATGTATGTAATCCGTGTGAAAGAAGTCGTGACTGGAATTTAAGGTGTTTGGACTAGTTGAATTCAATACCTTAAGGTTGTTAGGACTTTGAAAAAAAAAAAGAATTTAAGATCAACCTTTCCACAAATGAACAGAAAAATATTGGAATTTTGTCAAATTAATTTGTCTGTTTTATACGACTACATGAGAAACTTCGAAAGAGTAGAAGTCTGAAATTATAAAGTACTTGATAGCGTGAATTTTACAATTTTTATGTGAAAATAATGACCAAAATGGTGAATTAAGAAATTATTTATTTATAGTTTCTGGCATTCCATTGCTGACTTAAATAATTATTGGTAGTTGAGCAAACTCAGTAGCGCAGAGGTAGTGGGAAAATTGTAGACACCTTTTTCTGACTTAGAAATCAGGTTGCATCTGTTTCATCGAAGAAAAGTTATATAGATCTATTTTGATCATGTCATTTTATGTAATCCATTTATATTGGTCGTAACTCATAAATGCATATTTATGATATTCAGAGTTTGCATACGTAGTAGTGTGTGTATGTCTTATTTTGATTTTGATGTTTTTGGGTAAAGGATAATATCATGGTACAAAGACAATTGAATTTCATTAGTTGTAGAGTGAAAATGACTTGTTATATACATACCCATGTATTATTCGTCAAAATAATAAGTTAAGTACTAACATATATTTATATATTCGAATATTAACCCAAAGATGAGTTTATTGATTTAAGCGCTCTCTTAATATTACTATATTAGTAACCTGTAATTATATATCATGAACAGATCACTTCAAATTTACGATAAAATATTAAAATCGAATGAAGGAACATGTTTTACACATGCAATTTGAGATCAGAATATAAAAATTAGGTTAAAGCAATTTGTTTTTTTAAAGTGGTGTTTGATTGTTAGTAGTAGTGTTAGGCATGCAATTTCATTAAAAAATAATTTGAAAACGGTGGGCGCACTCAAACATTTGGACAGTATTGTATACATAAATATAGTAAGTACTATAATTAGTTCTTGGGCATTGACTAAATAAAACTTTTTTCAAACTGTTTTTTTTTTTAAATTGAGGCAATTACTTAATCTCTACTTGTGCATTTCATGGGGCGTGCATAATGGGATATGCTCGATAATATTGATTTTACAATATTAGGGCCAATTATATTATTCAATAGTATATATTTCATTATTGTTATATATTGGTATAAAATTTTTAAAGTTTACATAAATAATACCGTACCAGTGGCGTATCTAGGATTTTCGATTTGAGGGTACGACAAATAATACTATAAGTTTGAAAATTCGAACAATCCTTTTCTTTCGCTTAAATGCGAATACCTTGTATAGACGCGAATATAATGACTAAACAAGAAATCATATAGTTTAAAAAAAATATTTTGAATGTAATTAAATATTGGAATAAAGTTTCAAATATTTAGATAAGGAGTAGTTTTTAGATGTGAAACATTTGAACAGAAATAATTTAAGCAAATTGACAATTATTATTTAAAAAAATAATTGTTTTTAATGAATATCTCATGTATATATGAATATAATTACTACAAAATAGATAAAATAGTTTGAAAATAATTATGTTTAGTTATTGGAGAATTGAGAATTTGCTCAATGAAGAATTTAAACTTATTCTTTCAATTGTTTTAGCAAACAGAAAAGATAATACATTTATTTTTCAATTGCTTTGTTAAAACTAAATAAAAACAGTAAGAGCACTCCCAATGGAGTTCCCTAAAAACTCCCTTATTTCTCCCTAACTCCTGCCACATCAGCGCCACATCAGCACCAAAATTTATCCCCAGTTTTTAGCCAAGTGCTACATTGGTTTCTCCCTTATTTCTCCCTTATTTCTCCCTAACTCAACATTTCATTTTTACATCATTATTTTTTATATTATTTAATTTTCCCTACAAATGTATTTAATAAATAGACTAATAATGAACAATTCATCGTTGTATTAATCATTGGAAAATATAATACAACGAGAAAAAAAAAACTACAAATAAAAAACGCAAATAAACAAAGATTTAAAAAAAAAAAATCTAAGACGGAGGGGCCGGAGGGGCGTCGGGATCGAGCCCCAGCGTACTCTGCAGGTGTTGGATGCATTTCCAGAGGGCCGCCTTTTCTTCAGGGGTCCCGCCGCCGGTGAAGTACAGCGTGTACATCTGGGTCAGATTGGCGACATTGCTCGAATAAGTGGCTTTTTCTAAGTCGATGACGGATTCCGACGCGACTTCCGACGTTGCGCCCTTCCCCTTCCGCCTCCCCTTCGCCTTCTTCACTCCCTCCGGGCGCTCGTGCGGACCATCCCCACTCAAGTCGATGTGGGCCGCGCTCCCCTCGCTCTCCGAAACGCTAAGTCGCGAGCGCACCGATTTCCCGTGCAGCGCGTCGTGCATTCCCGTCCGGAATTTGGGGAGATCCTTCAGCTTATCGTAGATGTTCCAATACTTGAAGCCCTTCGTCGACAAGTACTGGCTACTATACATCCGGATGGCCTCATCTCGGACCATGTGCTCGTTCTGGCCACTCGTCATGTGAGTCATCAAGTTAGAATAAATACCGTTGAAGTGCCCGCAGTCCCTCATGAGGCGCTCCCAATGCCGACGGATCGCCTCGCTGCCATGGTCCTTCATTGAGGCAGTCTTGTGGCTCCTGTACTTCGCGGCAATCCGCTCCCAGAATATGATCTCAGTCTGGTAGTTGCTGCGCTCCGCGTCCTGTGACGTGTCCGCCCAGCAGTCGGCTATCAGCTCGGACTCTTGCAGAGTGTAAGTAGTCCTTACCCGCTTCGGCCTCTCATCGGAACCCGTATCAGTCGCAGCCGACGACGCCGGCGCCTTCCCCCTCCCGCTCCTAGAAGGCGGCTCGGTGGGCGTTTCTTCCACCTCGAAGTCCTCCGCGCTCAGTGTCGCGGCCTGAGATTCTTGGTCGCCTGGGGTTGATCCGGGGGTGTCGAACTGGGGCCGATACACATCGTCGGCTGGAAAGGGCATTCTGCCGGCAGAGTTGAAGTACGGAGAAAGTCTCCGCGCCGGAGGAGTCTGCAAAGGAGACGGACCCCCGTATGGAAGTTGGCCGGGAGGAGAACCCATCGCCAACAACGACTGCATCCACTGCTCGTTTGCTTCATCCGTGTTGGGAATTTGTGAACTCGACTCTTTCCCCTTACCCTTATCCTTACCCGATCGGGAACTTTTCTTCCAAAAGCTCATAATTTTGATGAAAATTGAAGATTGGGAGAAGAGATTGAAAATGGAGAGAATGAAGATTGTGGGTGATGAATGGAGGAAGTGGAGGAAATATTTATAGGGGTGGAATGTAAAATAGCCGTTGGGTTCAAAAAAAAAAAAAAAAAATTTTAATTATCGCCGATTATCGCCGAGCGTCGCCACAGTGGCCGGCGATCGCTCGGCGATAATCCGGCGTTAGAACGCCACTCGGCGAAGCAACGGCAACATTATCGCCGAATTATCGCCGACTTCGCCACAATGGCCGGCGATAATTCGGCGATAACCGGCGATTTATCGCCGAGAATTCGCCACCTCCATTGGGAATGCTCTAAATCTATGGTTTTAATAAAACAAGATAAAAAAAAAGTAGTAAACGGCTATGTATATGGAAATTTTAATTGTTTTAATAAAAGAAAACATGAAAAGAAAAGTAATAAATTGTTTTAACAAAACAAAAGAGAAAAAGAATTAAAATAAGTAATAGTACTATAATATTTAGGGAGTAGAATAGAATAAAACACGAAAAAAGGATAAAGAAATCAGAACAGAAAAAAATTGGAAACAACACGCATTAGAGAAATTGATCTCTGAACCTCTGTGTTGAAATTTGAGAGTGGAACCACCAGACTACCATACCTTTCTTGGAAACATATCTTAATACATAGTATTAGTATTCTAATTTGGGGGTACAGTTGTACCCAAGCTGAATACGCCTCTATACTGTACTACAAAACATTTCATTAATATTTCATTTTAATACATTTCGTTAATGGTATTTGAACAATATTATCTACATGAAATACAAAATGTTTCAATATCGTTTTATGGCGGTAAAAATCATTATGTTTGTGCAAAATGTTTTATTGTTATTTCATATTTTGTACATCACGTGAGTAAGAAGTTAAATAGTGTTTAGACATATACAATTGCATTTATTAAAATGAAGTGCGAATGAAAGGTTTTGTAGTATTGCTTATGCAAACTTTTATATATATCATTATTTATGAATGATGAAATGTTTTGTACTAATGGCATAATTACACCTCAAGAGTACAATCAATTTAACTCAGGTATTAATCAAAAACATAATTCATTTACACCCGCAAAACCTTATTATGCTTTTAGTTTTATATAGTATGTTATAGGGACGTAACCCATGTTTATGGTGATAATCTAATACCTTATCATTTTTATGGACGAAATATAGAATGATGTTTATATTCAATAAAATGATATTCTTTCTACACGTATAAAATGATACTTGTAATCAATAAAATTGTTTATGTTTGTATAAAATGACTATGTTCAATAAAATGATATTATGCCTGTATATAAATTATATCAATATAAATGATATTATGCTTGTAATATAAAATAATATTTTAGCAAAAATAATATACTTCGTCATGAAAAATTATTAGATTACTATCCCAAATATGAGTTATCATTATAACTCACCGTATATAAACTTGGAAAAAGTAATACTATATTCCATTAAAACTAATTATTATTACTAACATTTAGGAAATCCGTTATTGGTCGTTGAGTTGTTTTGCACCGCAAATATAGATTGGTAAATTTTAATTGTAGTAAGAAATTTTCTCAAAATAATGATTAGACCGCAATCCACAATATATGACTAGACCATCCATATTTTTTTTGAACTTTTAAGAGTATTTTTGCGGTAATTAATTTGACTTGTCACCACACCACTTTATTCTCATTCTATAACAGGCACAACTCTAGTCCTTCTCATACCATTCCTTATTGTTCATTATCTCACCTATTGTACTTTTATTTTTTTCTTATTTCGTAGTTACGTATACTACTATTTTTAATTAATTTCAAATATGAAATATAAAATTATAAGTGCAAACTAAATAATTCAAATTACAAATAATAGACTATAATTAAACTAAACTTCAAAATAAATTCTAAAGGATAGAAGAAACTGAGAATAATGGATGAACTGTAAGGAAAAATGAGAAATTTTTTGAAGAAGAATACAGTGTGGATGAAGTGAGGAGAAGTTGTCAATATATAGGAAGATATATGTTAAACAAAAAAAATTAATTAAGAACATATAAGTGTTCATGTTAGTGGTTAGTTAATTATTATTTGGTTTCACAGTAATATACTCTTACCCCTCTGTTTCAAGGAAGATGATCCCTTCCTTGATGCTATGAGATTTTATGCAGTTTTATTTTGTAAGTTGAGTGGAGAGAGTAAAGCAAGAGAGATTGAATAAAGTAGAGAAAAAAGGTGTTTCCACTTTTAGTAATGAGTCATCTTGGTTGAGACAAACTAAAAAGAAAAGTGGATCATCTTCAATGAAACAGAGGGAGTATTTATTTTAATTCTAAACATATTAGGCTCCCCAAACCGTATTTTATTTTAAATAAAGTGTAAATTAAAGTTGAAATCTTATAAGTTATAATCATAGTAAGTTTAGTTAGCACTTCGTACTGTCTCCATCCACGATTTGGAGTCTTGTTGAGTTCGACACTAATTTAAGAAATAAAAAGAAAGTATTTGAAAAAAAATAATGGAACTTGAGTCTAATATTTTATATACTAGTTTTATAATGATAGTAATAAAATATTTGTGAATAGAATAACTATTGTGAGATTTACTTATTATTTATAATAAAAATGAATTGGCAATGGATGAACCGAAATGCAATTAGGAATTCTAATCACAGACAAAAAGGGAGTATTAATATATAGAAAACTAGTTAAACTATGTCTAATTTTTACTTGTACAACTACAAGATATTAGTCATTCACGTTTTCTTTTTCTTTTTATATGATTAAATAAATTTGAATTTAAAGACCAAGCCACTTGAACCTAAAACCTTTAGACATTAACCTGTTAATTGATTACACCCACAATTCTAATTTCTTTATCCTAAGTAGTAGGGTGGAGAGTACCATTTGTTCACATTTATTAGGAGTAATAAATAAGAGAACGCCAAGTAATAAAAAATAGTAGTCCCATAATTAAGAAACTAAAGAAAACAAATAGTAGGAAATAAAACAGCTTCTTCCCCATGTTCCGCAGTGCACGCCGATCAAGTCACCAAAAGGAAACGCTGACGCTATTTCTATCGGCTCACCAAATTTGACCGCCATTCCTAATTAATCAATTAATCATTAATCTCCACTCTTAAACTCATATATAAACACCCTTCTCCCCTTCCCACACATCCAAACCATTTCCCCTTCTCTCTTCACTTCCCAAAAATTTAACTCTCAATCAATGGAGCTCTTAACCCTAGCCGCTTCAATTCTCCTCATCGCCCTCACAATTTTCCTCCTCCGCCGCAGCAGCTCCGGCGACGCCACACTTCCACCTGGCAGCTTCGGCTGGCCGATCCTCGGCGAGAGCGTCGAATTCCTCTTCGGCAAGCCGGAGAAATTCGTCGGCGATCGGATGCGAAAATACTCCCCGGATATCTTCAAAACCAAAATCCTCGGCGAGAAAACCGCCGTCATCTGCGGCCCCGCCGGCCACAAATTCCTCTTCTCCAACGAGCAGAAACTATTCACCGCATTCCGCCCCCATCCAATGCAGCACCTCTTCCGCTCCTACAAGCCTAAATCCGCCGCCGCCGCCGCGCCGCCGCCGGCCGCGCTGATGCCTTCCAAAGACAACGACGAGACGAAGGCGATTCGCCAGCCTGGATTCCTGAAGCCGGAAGCCCTGATGCGATATCTGGCGGGAATGGATTTGATCACGCAAAAGCAGCTGCACATTCACTGCGACGGTAAAAAAATCGTGGAGTTTTACCCGCTGTCAAAAACAATTACCCTTACCATCGCGTGCCAGTTTTTTTTGGGGATAAATAACCCGGAGCGGATCGCGCGGTTGGTTAAGAACTTTGATGATGTCACGGTGGGGATGCATTGCATCATGCTGAATTTGCCCGGGACGATTTTCTACCGCGGTAACAAGGCGGCGGTGGCGCTACGGAAGGAGCTGATCGCGGTGATCAAGGAGAAGAAGGAGGCGATGGCCAAGGGCGGGCCGCTGCACGACATCTTGTCGCATATGATTGTGGCATCTGACCCGAGCGGGAAGTCGATGCCCGAGGCCGAGATTGCGGATAAGATGATGGGGCTTTTGACCGCCGGGTATAGCACCGTCGCGACAACTATGACTTTCTTAATGAAGTATTTGGGACTGAACCCCGATATCTATGAACGAGTTCGTGCAGGTACCGAGTCTTATCATTTTCCACTAATAATATTTCAATCACTTTATTTGTTTTAATATTAAAATTTGTGTCATCAATAGCAAAGACAATTTTTTTTATGGACGGTATAAAATTTGAAATTTTGTTATATATAATTTGAATGATTTTATATTTCAGAGCAATTGGCGATTGCGGCGGCTAAGAAGGAAGGAGTGCCACTGGATTGGGAAGATATGTCGAAGATGAAATATTCATGGAATGTGATATGCGAGACAATGAGAATGGTTCCTCCATTGCAAGGGACATTTAGGGAAGTGATTGAAGAATTTACTTATGCTGGCTACACCATCCCCAAGGGTTGGAAGGTAATTAATTATTTTAACTTGTTTAGTTTTTATGACATGATACGAAGAGTTAAAGAGATTGTGTACATTTTATAATTATGTTTTGAGCGAGATAAATATCTGATGAAATATCTGATTTGTAGGTATATTGGACTGTGAGCACGACTAGCATGAACCCACAATATTTCAAGGACCCAGAGAGGTTCAACCCGTCGAGGTACGACGAGGGAGAAGCGCCTCCCCCGTACACCTACGTGCCATTCGGAGGAGGGCTGAGAATGTGCCCAGGAAAAGAGTATGCTAGGATATCGATATTGGCTTTCGTTCACAACGTCGTGAAAAAGTACCGATGGGAAGTGGTTGACCCGAACGAGAAGGTCGAGGGAGATATGATGCCGGAGCCCCAAAAAGGGCTGCCGGTGCGTCTTTACCAACATTGATGCAAAGGGACAGGCCGAAAATTGTTTGTTGTACAATCAAAGTCAAATTAAGGAATTGAATCCTCCTTTTAATTTCTTTTATGGATACATGTTATTGAATGTCTAGTTTTAGTATTGGTTTTAATGATGTTCTAAAAATATGAATGTTTTTGTTGGAAGCATACCAAACATTTTTAAGTAGTTAGGTTTATGCCCTCTCCTAAAATGCCACTCCATTGTTCGGTTTTAGTTGACTTTAATTTTCACTTTTGTATCGGCCCATACACATTTTTTTCGATAATTATAGGTGGTTTTAAATTTATTGACTGCATCGTTGAATAAGGTGAAACATAAAAATCTTTTGAAGATAAAACAAATGATGAATTGTAGTATATCAATTCATTGTAGTGCTAATTTTTAGGTGCCAACGTGATAATATTGGTGGTAGTATTTTTTTTTTATTATTATTATAACAATGTAAAATTTTGTATCGATCAGAGCTCAGTGTTACATAGACCGGAACTTTATTTTTATGTTGAGAGAATTAACAATTTAATGGTCATTAATGGAACATTATTTTTAAAGTATATTATTGTTTGAATATGATTACAGTTACACCAAATAAATTAAGAAAAGGGATCTTATCGTATCCTTCAAGTAAACGATGTAATCTTTAAAATAATTAAATATCTAGTATAAAATATTAGCATGTGACGTGACTAACAATTGGCTATACAATGTTGACTGGCGAGCTGAGTGGTAATTATGTCGTTTAGCCGTAATTTATAGTAGTATTATTTTAAATTTTGCAGATAATAATATTTTCACTGTCAAACTACTAAACTATTGGATAAATTATTTTAAGTTTCATGTTAAATCAGTTAAATTTATTATGGATACTGATAATATACAGTGTCCCATTCCGATACCGGGGTGGATCCCCTGCTGCGGTGGGAACACAGCAGGGATTGCTGTGGAGCCATTCGCTGTCGTTTTTAGCCTCAACTTTAATAAGCTTTGCTCTTTCCAAATAATTCAAAATACACAGCACTAACTAATCCACGTTCGAAGTAGTCAATTAAAGTTGAACAATTAATGATACATAACGATAAATAAATAGTATTACTCATTTTACATTATGGTGTACTATTATTTAGAATTTCAGAATTTTGTATTCAATTAATCAATTGCATGCTCATTTAAATTTTATTTAACTATTAATATTATGATAAATTAATGCTATAATATCAATAAATAACTGTGTAAAATCGTAGTAGTAACAATAATTAGAGCTTATCGGCTGCCTTTGGAGTTGCCAGGAGTATAATTTATTTTAACTAAAAGTTTACCAAATATTGAAAGTCATTTTATTTTTAAATATAGTAATCACAATTATAATAACTAATATACACTAAAAATTAATTTCAAAAGGTAACTGAAACTCCCTTTGTATTATTCTTTAAATTATATTTAGTGTAATATTAGTATATTATAATTGAGAGTTAATGTTGTAAATGTAATGATTTAAACTAATATTTTAAATTTTTTTGCTGATCTTATAATTTTTAAAATGGAAATAAATTCATATCATATCTTATTGTATTATATTAATTTCAATTTTGACCATCATGAAACAATTGAAAAAAATAAAATTTTATTCATGTTTTTAAGTTATGAAATTGGCCAAAATTCAACGAAAATATGTGATTCAATAGAAATTATCACTAAATTTACAAATTGGATTTTCAAATTCGATAAATTTTTAGTCCAAAAATATTTGGAATAATTCCCCTATTGCCATCTACAAACTCTAGTTAATTGTGGTTTAAAATAATCCACTGATATTACTTTATTTTATAATACTAGTACTATACTAGTTAAAATAATTTTAAACGATTAAACTTAAATTGCTACTGTATAAAATTATGTTCAAGAAATTATTACTATACTACTAGGAATTACTACTCAACAAATTATTAAATATTCTGTTTTCATTAGTAGCTGTGTGGAGGTGCGTATAATACATTAGTGCAAATATTAGTTAAATGACTAAATCATTGATCAAATACTACCGCATGCCATCAGGTAGACTTATTGCAATTTGGAAAGAAAAAGCTGAACTAATTGAATGAATACGACGGCATATGACTCCACGGCAGCCCCTGCTGTGTTCCCACGATAGCAGGGGATCCACCTTCATCCGATATCGCGATAAAAATTTAGAAAAATATTTTGGAGACACAATGACAATGCCATAATGAGGGTGAAATAGTAATATTACATTATATTCTATTTTTAATAAAATTTGTATTTTATAAAGGTACTTTTTTGTCCCTATATGTAGAAAATGAAAAATTTGAATAAGGGGGTATTAATTACGTATGATATAAATAAGATGGCTTCATTATGGGAAATATGTATGGAAGATATGGATTAATATTCAACTACATTCCTATATAAGTTCGAAGATTATTTGTTTAAGGGAGTAATTTTTATACGTAGTTGATTTATTTTATTTTAATTTGCGGGAAAAATAAATTAATGAATGTATAAGTAAAATTTTATCAAATTTTAGCTATTTTCCATTAATATGAAAAAATAATAAAACAAATAATTTTAAATTATCAAAAAATCAAATGCTTTAATAATTTTATAAAAAAATATAAATTTAATATTTGCTCTTTCGGACATATTAATTTTGGTCCGTCCACTGCAATTAGTACACTTTTTTATTTGCGAAAATTTGTTCACACTTTTGATTTATTGGAGTAAATTAAGTTTGTGATTTTGATTTTAGGAATTTCATAGATTTTATTGTAATTCTTTACAATCCCAAATTTAATTTCATTTAATTCTTCATTTTTGAAACGTACAGTCATATATTAATAAAAAAATATAATCATATGCTATTAACTCATTTATTATTTACCATTTTTAAAATTTTAAAAAATTGAGTTATTATCACCATAATGTTCAATTTCAAAGTCATACATATAATAAAATTAAAATAGTTACTTATTTTAAAGCACAATTAAGAAAACAAGTCATATTATGTAAAATTCATAATATTATAATCACAAAATAAACAATAAAATACAAAATACGGAGTATATCTTATATAAAAATTAAAATACAAACTAACTAATGGTATATAAAAAGTATAAAAAATAGAAAGAAAATCAAACTTATACAAAGTATATTACGAATATAATTAAGATATAAAAATAATATAGTAATAAAATATACTAGCTTCCTAATACTACTACTTAAAAAAGTATAAAAATCTGCCTAATATTTGTAAAAATAAAGTCTAATCTAATACATTAATGAAACAGAATATTGCAATTTAGTTAAAATCAATACGGATATACATCTAATTTGATTTGGCATGTATAATCCAATTAGGGTATATTAGTCCATATTTGAATTAATCTTATGTCATAGAGACATAGGGGTATTATGGCATGGAGACATTATGTCTCTAAATCACTACTCAAAAATTTATAGGTTATTGTAAAAACATATCAAGGAGAGAAGATTGGAGAATAATCAGAGAATAATTGATTGTAGTATTATTCAGAAATAGATTGATTACAATTGATTGTATTTTCCATAGATAGCCAATATTCACACCAATATAATGAGGTGTTGAATTACATTGTAAAATACACAAGAAATACAAAAATCATCTTCTATTCCCAAATCTTTCTCAATATGAATTGCCTATGAATCTCGCCTCTCTCGATTACCATCTTTAAGATGGTATCAGAGCAGGTTTATTCGGGCTTGAGACTCAAAAAAATATCATCACAGTCTCGAGTACCTTCCCCAACCCTTTGAAACCTGCAAAACACAACCAACGACAATGTCAGATTCCAAATCTGATAACCCTCCAAAGAACAACCAACCAATAACCCTTTCAGCCGAACAATTCGCTGAATTCATGAGACTGTGTATGTCTCAGAAAAACCCAAACCAAAAGCCTTCATCGGTTGAATCACTAGGCGAGGTGTGCCTGGCAAAAAAACTCAATAGGGATAACTATTCCTTGTGGGCGAAACTGATGAGAAGGGGAATCCGTGGGAAAGGTCTGACATCTCACATAACCAGAGTTACAGATCCTCTCCCACTGACTGACCCAAACGACAATCGATGGCAGCAGCGGAACGATTGCTGTTTCAACTGGATCATAAGCAACATCGACGCCAGCCTCGTCAATGAGGTCTCCCAATACGAAACTGTTAGAGTTTGTATACTAGAAATCACGTTTCGAGTGATTGAATACTGTAAAACTCTTATTTTATTTTCCAATAAATAAAACATATTATTTTTTGTCATAATGTTGTTATATTTTACATTTAATGGATGTTAATGCATGTTTAAATGTATAAGTTAACTTAACAAAGTCTAAGTCTTTGCTTTAGTAGACCGGTTGTGGGCGTCGTCGACTTTAAGGTAATACGGTCAGTTCTAAACAAAGAAAAAGATGAATTTCACAACCTAGTTGGAATTTGACTATCCAACGAGAAAGGTTGCAATGTCAGTCCGCATATTTCTAAGCCTTACTGAAATAAGATGACATTGGTGTGGTATAGCACTGAACGGATCTAACAGCAAGACTTCATTAGGCTATCTACTGAAAGGCGAGGTCTTGATAAATATTTATTTCTTAATCAATGTAGGTTAGCATTGAGCATACGGTATTGATTATGCACTGCTTTGACTTATCAAATGGTGCGGGTTTTTCGTAACCCAATTATCCTGATATATTGGGTAGTGGTGATCAATATCTAGCGGTGCTAGGATTGCTATTATATTGAATCGTGCGCGAGCTGAGTCTCGTTTGATAATATCCTCAAGAGGAGCACGAAACAAGGTTTTATTATTCGGAACCTAGCTAGTTGGAGTGTGATTACTTTATGAATAATAAATAAGCGTTTCATGCTAAGTCCACTCTTGGAATTAATAAGAAGTTAATTAATTAAGTCAATAGCAGACATTAATTAATTAATGGACATTTTAATCTTAAGCGCAGGAAATAAAAGTTAAACGGAAACCCGGATTACTTGTAATTTCAGATTTGGATGGGGAGAGTTCAATATTACTTCTGTAGTGGCTGCTCGTAATATTCCAATTATAACTTATATTAAATTGTGGGTTCAATTTAATTAGTAAAAAGTAAATTGGATGAGCCCATATCCAAAACCTTCCATAGATCCCTGTCTGGGCCCAAAAAGAACTTAATATAAATAGGAGAATAAAGGAGACAGATATTAACACAATTTTATCTTTAAAATTTTCGAAAATTTTCAGCCCCTAAGCTGAAGGAATTTTCGAATTCCTCTCCTGTTTCAAAAAGGATTTCTTCTGTCTTCTTTATTTAAGTCCTAGTATTCTAGTAAGATCAACCCACACTGATATTGGGATACAGTTCGGGAACCAGAGAGAAGATTTGTAGTCTAGTACTCAAAGCATCACGTGGAGAAGAAGCTAGCCATCTTCAATTCTTTGGAGAATTATTTAGGTATTTTTCTGCTCCGTAGAAAAGCATGTTTTAGGTTTCAATATTCTTAAAGCATGATTAATTCAAGTTATGAGCATGATACATGTGAAAATTACGCGAATAGGTTTTGTCTAAATAATCTGCTAAATAGATCTGATTATTATGTGATTGTTATTTATGCGCCCGCTTCCGCTGCCAGTTCCATCAATTGGTATCAGAGCCAGTCTTTGGCTCTGATTGTTTGGATTTAAATTTCGCGAAATTCATGTATGCATGTCTTATTTGATTACGAAGCATGTTCTTGTGTTATTGTTATTTTTGTTTATGCATGTTGAACTCAAGAACATTCGAATCATAGAACTTGAATTATTCGAACGCACGAGATGTGCGATTCGTCGGCGCTTGTGCCGGGACGAATCGCACTACATGCGATTGGAGAAGGGTTGTCGATTTGAGTGGGAGCCGAGGATGACGGGGCTGGGGCGACGCGCCGGCGAGAATGGACTCGCGCGCGCCACCGGCCAAACCCGCCAAATCCTAGCTGGCCCCGAATCAAATTCGAGCATCGTCAACGAACAAGTGGGAGCTTGGCAGGCGGTCGACCGGCGATGCGCTGACGAGAATGGTCTCGTGCACAACGCCGGAGAACCATCGTCGGTGCCGGTGCAACCTGGAAAGCGCGCCGATCGAGGATGAATCCATGCGGTCATACGGCGACGTGAACACGAGCATGGGCTCGTCCACGCCGCCGTCGAGACCGCGGTGCAGGTCATCCTCAAAGCTCGCAGCGCAAAGGCTGTCGACGATGCGACAAGGTGGCGAAGCCACCGGAAAAAGTCGCAAGAACCCTAACCCTAACCCTAGATACCGCCTGAACCCTAATTCGCGCGAGGCGCAACCGGAGCAGCGCCGCCATCAGCGGCGGCTGCTGGTTCACGCCGGATCGACGTGAAGCAGAGGAGTTCGCCGGAGCTGCGCGGCTCTTGCCGCGGGGAATGCTCGACGGCGACGGGGATTCGCGGCGTATAATCGCCGCGAAGAAGGGAGGAAGCGGCGCGCTTAGCGCGCGCGCCTACCAGCGGCGGTCGGGCGGCGAATTCGCCACCCCGGTGAGCGTCTCCGGAGGATATCTTCAAATCTTCGCCGTGTAGATTCGTGCCAACCTCGAATCGCAAGATATTGACGAAAGATTATTTTAATGATTTTTTAATTGATTAATTAGTAGAAATCATGAAAAACAATATTATTTAATGAAATAAAATATTTTGGGAAGATTTCCCTAGATTTTAGGAATATTTGGATTATTTTCTCTATCTACGAATATTTTATATCCTAGATGATATAGATAAGATTAATTTAATAGTTTCCTAAATATAATATATCTAGAATCTATAATAAGATAGATATATATAAGATTACATTAAATAATATAATATAATTTTCTTCCTAATCTTGAACTTGGAAATTATATGAATTTAATTTTTCATGTCTAATTAAGATTATAAATAATGTACTTTATTTTAGATATATCTTATAGTATGACATGAATAAGAATTAAATCCTAGATTAATAATTCCCAATCTAAGATATTAAAGATAATAAAAGATTTAATTATCCAGTCAATTAAATACCAACAGAATTTAATTAGTCTTAATCTGCCTTAAGGCTAAAGAATAATTAATGAAAAACCATAACTCAAATGTTTAAGCGATAATTATGAACTATAAGTTTATATATGGTCTCCATCGGTTGGACTACCAAATTTTGTGAAGCTGATTTTCTAATATTATCGCCACCTACAAAGTAGGGACAATAATCCTACGAAAAACAGTAAGTTCATAAGGGCGGACTTCTCACATAATAAATAGAATGAATTAGAAAGTAGTTCCCAATATTATTGTCACCTGCAAAGTGGGGACAATAATCCTAAGAAACTGCAATTTCCAGGGTTCAATCAGAATTTATGAGATAGCTTGATTTTTGTTATCAGCACATGGACATTGTTATGGGAGTGTATTGTAGAAATAAAATTCTGTAATGCTAAATCTGATGGTCGTGCTTAGGCAGCATTAGGAGGAAGATATTGATGCGTCGGTGTTGTGACCAGTAAAATTGCCAAAGTTTTGATGCGTATTAACCTCCAAAGGAGGATACAATTTATTAATTTTGCTGTTGTAAGATTTTGAAAAGTTCTATGGTTAATCTACTCAATTTCCTTACATAAGGTTATGACAAATAGTAAAATCTTCTGTTTGCAGTGCAATAAAATCCGTCAAGATGTCTTTTAATCTTCTTTCTGCCATTCTCAAAGAAAACAAACTCGAGGGCCAAAATTACATCGAATGGAAACAAAACTTGGATATCGTTCTCACAGCCGAAGAGTACAAGTTTGTGCTCACTACTCCACACCCAGCTATACCGGCAGCTAATGCTGCGCAAGTACTGCGAGATGCGCATAGACGGTGGCATAAGGCGAATGAGATGGCTAAGTGCTATATGTTGGCTTCTATGTCATTAGTGCTCAAGCATCAGCATTCTGCCATGGAAACTGCCGCCGAGATCATGATGAATCTCGCAAATCTTTTTGGTACTCAGAATCGAACGACTAAGTCTCAAGCCTTTCGGAGTATCATGACGAAGTCTATGAAGGAAGGCTCGTCTGTGAGGTAACACGTCCTCGAGCCGCCGCATAGTATGAACCCTATTTTCAATTTTTCAGAATGGGGTTAAAATTGAGTGATTATAGGGCCATCTTTTGTGTAATTATTTATGCTTCTAAAATTAATATTGTAATTAGTCTACCGAGTCTGTTTTGCTCTCTCCATCCCCCCTCTTTCTCTTTTAATTTATTTACTGTTAAGTTTGATTTTATTTCAGCATTTTCTTTTTTATTTCCCAATATACCAATTTTATTTTAATAATTTATTTGTTTATTCATCTTAAATTGCATATAATTATATTGTTTCTCATTTTAGTTACCACGAAAAAAATAAAATAAGTCGTGCAACGCACGTGGGTGATACTAATTGAAAATAAAAGTGTCAGTTTTTCTTAACTAACTCACCAGTATAAAAAATGACATTTTTAGTGATTCTAATTAAGAATAATTGAAGAAATGAAAAGAAGAGAAAAAATAATCCTAAATTCAATAAAACAAAGTCATTTTCAACATTATAAAAATACATCATTTTGCATACAGATGAGGCAAATGAGAAAATAAAGTAATAAAATTTTGTAATTTAAAGTAGCCTACCTAGAGTTCCACTCGAAGAAGGAAAAAGGACTCCATCAATATTTACCCTTTATAAAATTGCTATTCCTAATATATTTACTTCTATAGTAAAAAGTCTATAAAGTCCAAAACTACATTAGAAACTTCAAACAAATTCACACATAGACGAGTGCGTAATTGAAGACCTTCAGCTTCGAATATTAACCACCATCATCAAAACAAACCACAGACACGCCTTCCCTTTCACTACTTAATTTAATCATATAATATAATTAGGTTTGTTTGGTATGTGTTGGATTGGAATATGAGTATTTCATGTCTTACATCAACCTCCTCAAACTTAATTAATAGGAGTAATGTTGAATTAATGGACCAAATCATGTTGGGCCGATTTAAGTATGAGCCCATTGTGAATAAAAGTGGCTTAAGTCATTGTGCGGCTCACTTACCCGTTTCACTCCCTTGTCTCACCTATGGCTATTTGATAGGATGAATTGTGTCACATATTTTAATTAATTTTTATGCTATAATGATGTTATTTATATGATTAGATGCAAGGATTTGGTGTAAAACGGGAAGAATAGGTGAAGACACCAAGTAGAGAGAACAATCTGAAGTCGAGGAGAAGATTGAATAAGTACAATCTTAAGATATTTAATTAATATCCCAAACTACTTTTACACTATTCGTATTTTAAGATAAATCTTTGAAGATAAAACAAAAACTTTTATTTAGAAAAGCTATTATAGTGCTAATTTTGAATACAGATCCCAATATTAGCAATCGATCACCAATGATGAATTACATATTAACTCATTGTAGTGCTAATTTGTAGGACACACCGAGGTTAACAACCGGAACTATATTTTAATATATATTAATGTTGGGAATAATCAAATATAATTACACCGAATAAAATAAGAAATGGATCTTATCAAGTCCTTTAAGTAAACGCAACTAATCTTTAAAATAGTATATAGTACTCCCTCCATTTATTTTGTTTATAGTTGAGACAGAATTTTTCGGCACGGAGTTTTAGAAATGAATGTTGGATGTGTTAAATAAATAGATAAAAAAGTAAGAGAGATGAAAAGGTGGAGAAAATAAAGTATAAAGTGAATAAAGTAGAGAGAATAAAGTAAGAGAGAGTAAAGTAAGAAAGAGAAAAAGTTACTCCCTCCGTCCCAAGGTATTAGACCAACTTTCCTTTTTGGGATGTCCCAACATATTAGACTCATTTCATTTTTTTAGCAAAAAGTATCTATCTTAATTTATTCTCCATCTACTTTTTCCCTCTCTCATACTTTACTCTCTCCACTTTAACTATTTAAATATCAATTCCTTAAATCATGTGCTCAAAAGAAGTGAGTCTAATACTCGGGGACGGAGGGAGTACCATATATGGAAATGAGTCAACTATGAAGAAACTTCCCAAAATAAAAAAAATGACTCAACTATAAAGAAACAGAGGGAGTAGTACGACACGTGACAACAATTAGCTATACATTGTTGAATGGTGTGCTGAGCAGAAATTATGACTTTAATTTATAATATAGTACTCCCCCGTCTCAAGGAAGATGACCCCTTTCTTGGGCAACATGAGATTTTATGCAACTTTATTTTGTGTGTTGAGTGAAGAGAGTAAAATAAGAAAAAGAGAATAAAGTAGAGATAAAAGTGATTTCATTTTAAGTAAGAGGTCATCTTAGTTGGGACAAACTAAAAACGAAAGTGAGTCATCTTCATTGGGACGAAGGAAGTAGTATCTGTACATATATAAAAAACGAGTTTTAGATAGATTTTAACAATCATTCTGTGCCAGAGATACAAATGCAATTTTGAATAATTATTGAATTACATTTCATTTTGATTCAATTCATTATTGTAACCGTTACATCTAATCACTAATGATAAAAAAATCACTTAAATTATCAAGTTTTAAATTATCAAGTTTTGTGGAGTGGGCTAATAATTTGATTGTTTACACCATTTAGTTTAAGGGCATCCGCAATGGGGCGGACGATGCGACGGACGATGCATCGTCCGTCGCATCGTCCGCCACTGCAGCATCGCGGACGATGGGTAACCCATCGTCTGCGGACGATGCGCGGAGGATACCCATCGTCCGTCGCATTGTCCGCCACTGTGGACGAGGCGGACGATGGGTCACGGACGATGCGACGTGGTTTAGTTTTTTTTTTTTAATTTTATTAAATTTTCAAAACCTATATATATCAAATTCACTTCATTTTTCACACTTCATTTTTCTCACTTCACTCTCATCAAATTCACTACATTTTCAAGCAAAATGGATTCCGGAGATTATCCGAATAGTCCGATGTTTGGTGGTGCACGATGGCCGGGTACAGAACCCGACGAATACCGGCCATTTGACACCAACGGCGAGTACGATCCCGACACTTCCACCGACTCATACGGGCTGTCCGTTATGGAGCCGTCTCCACACGCCCCGCCCCCGCTTCCGGGTCCGCCACCAAGAAGAAGCGGAGAAAGGCACGAGCCCAGAAGTTGCCTACAACGGAGGTGTGTGAAGAGTTTGCCCCGGGCAGGACGAACTACTCCGACCCTGAATCCATCGTCTTGACGAGATGTTGGATTGATGTTTCGGAGGATCCGGTGTACGCCAACAACCAGAGAGTGACTGCGTATTGGGAGCGCATCGCCAAGAAATACAACGCGGCCAAGCCGGCGAACGCGTACAAGCGCCACAGGGAGCAGCTCCGCAAGCACTGAGATCAAATAAAGAAGCAGGTAAATTTGTTCGCGACGGAGTACGAGAAGTGTGAGAGGAAGCAGGCCAGTGGCGAGAGTCTCGCGGATGTGCGGGACAAAGCGATGCAGTCGTATATTTCAAGCACTACCAGTCCGGGGCGCTCTTGAGGGACAAGCAAAAGTTCGTTGGTGGTGTGATTCCCCAATCGACGGCGGCGAGGAGGAGGGCGTCGAAGCGCACCTTCAATGATTATACAAGTAGCGATAGCGGCGCGTCTCCTATGGACCTCAACAGTCCGATGTTCGAGGATGAGAGTTCTGGCACACCGATGTCCTCCCGGCGTCCCCCTGGCGTCAAGGCTGCCAAGGGCAAGGGCAAGGCCACATCTTCCTCCGGCGCGCCGCCTAAGCAAGCCCCGTCGCCGACCCCGAGTTCGACGCCGTCCGCGACTTCGACCGCGGCCCATGCGTACGCGGATTTGGCAGCCTCCTCCAACTACCAGACGTTGTTGGACGCGCACACCGCCCTCATGCAGGCGACCAACCCGGCTCAAATTGAGGGCATCTAGCGGATGATCGATGGCCTCAGCCGCAAGTTGGGACTTCTTTAGACTAGCCTCCCTTTTTTGTATTTTCAGCTTTTTTTTATTTCTTATTTTGTAACTTTTTTTTAATTAAGTAAAATTAGAATTTCCCTTTAATTGTGTTGTTTTTAATTGTTTAATATTTTTATTTACATTTGCAAACATAATAAAAATATAAGTACATACAAAATAGTGAAATGCTTAGGGCGTCGCTTAGGGCGGGCTATAATCCGCCCCACTGCAGGTGGAATAGGAGGAGGATAAAATACTAACGTGGCGATGCATAGGGGCGTCGCTTAGAGCGTCCCATTGTGGATGCCCCAATAAGCATGAATAATTCAACCTTGAAATCAATCAATCAATGGTTACAAATGTTTAATCATGAATTTTGAACATTCAGGCTGCAATGGTTTATTAAGAGCAATGCCATGATTAAAAACGTGTGGTGAAAAAAATTAGGATTATAAACCCAGTAAACATAAATGAAAATTAGGATTATAAAGCCTTTTAAATTGGCCAAAGGTAGAACCGGCGGTTACAATGCCATAATTTTTTTTAAAATTTTTTTGTATAAAACGCCATCTATAATATTTATAACTAACATAAGATAAAAAAGAAAAAAAGAAAAAATACGTATTTTTATAAAATAATATTATTTTAAACATTACAAAAAGAAGTCACATTATATATAGATAAGATAGTTGTATTGATAATGGAAAAACCCTTATCAAGTGAAAAAGATAAAGAAAGTCGCAGAGAAACATTGCTCTGTCGACGATCGAAAATTCTAAACGGAAAACTAAATAAAGATAAAAGATAAATATTATGATTTCATTGATTGAATAATGAGAATAACAATAGCTCCTATTTATAATACTCCTACGAATAACCTAACTTGGTGAACAATATAATAAAAATATGAAAAAGATATGATAATATAATAATAGAGATATGAGAATTATTCCGAAGATATAATCGTATCTAACTCCCCACGGTTGAAATCCACCTTGTCCCCAAGGTGGAAAACACGACACAATGAAGAGAGTCGATAACAGCATCTTTGGCGAGATATCTCCCCCTGGATCAAATATACAAGACTGCTCAGTCCAATTGTATACTCCATTTGGCACCGTAGAAAGCCTCCGTGACAGCGGCAACATTGTCTCAAAATGAGAATCATTAGCTTGAAACGCAAGAGAGTTTTCATCATCTACCATTTTCATGACCTCAAGCATTGTATAGATAAGTTCATCAATTATTTCAACATCAACAAATGCATCGGTCCTTTTTTTCCTCTTCTCCCAAAACCAATGACTCTTTCTCATAAACTCGGTCTCGATCCCCAATAACTCTAATCCTATACTTCCTCTTGCCAAGATGCCCATACTCCATTGCATCAACCAATTCAATTGGGACCGAAGTGTGATCACTATAATCCTGAAAATAAATTCCAAATGGTGAGGCAAAACTTCATCTTCATCAACACACACTTGATTTGGGCCGCACGGCAGAGGTATCCCGGCTGGGAGGGGCGGTTCCTCTTCAAACAATTCCTCCTCCTCTTCATTGACATCGGGGCTGCACGGCAGAGAGATCGCGGCTACTGGCGTTGTCTCGGAGTGGGGGCTCGGTGGATGCCAATAGGAGTGAAAGTGTTGTGGTGGTGGCTGCTGGTCGAGCACAGATTCCTGGCATTGATGATGTAGCTGGGTATATTCGTTGAGGTGGGTCTGCTGCTGGTGGGTGTATGGAGGCGGCGGCTGGTAGCACGTGATCCGGAATTGCGGCTGTGCGGCGGCGTACAGTAGAGGTCCGTCTGGTGGGTCAGGTTCCGGGCGCAATGGAGGGCGCGTGGAAGCTGCCCTACACTCATGCTCAAGCAATCGGGACTCAATTCTGGCCAACCTAGCGAGAATATTCTCCCACGCTGCTGCTGTTGAAGTCAATTGCAAGCCTTCAGATGCTTGCGATATCTTCGACCATGAAGGAAGATTGACTTCAGTCATGAGTTCGAAAATGGAAGCACTAGTTGATAAGGGAAAAACCCTTATCAAGTGAAAAAGATAGAGAAAGTCGCAGAGAAACCTTGCTCTGTCGACAATCGAAAATTCTAAACGGAAAACTAAATAAAGATAAATATTATAATTTCATTGATTGGATAATGAGAATAACAATAGGTCCTATTTCTAATACTCCTACGACTAACCTAACTTGGTGAACAAGATAATAAAAATATGGAAAAGATATGATTATATTATAATAGAGATATATGAGATATTCCGAAGATATAATCGTATTATGTATACAATTGAAATATACTGAAATCTGGACAACATCTGAAAGAAGATTAGGCTACTGAAGCTACCTAATCTTCGAACAGTTTTTAGAAGAAGAAAAATAGTACTCCCTCCGTCCCAATTTAATTATCACTCTTGAAGTAGGCTCGAGTATTAAGAAATGTAAAGAAAAAGTTGGTTGGAAAAGTTAGTGGAACGTGATATCTATCATTTTATATTAGTTTTATAATAAAATGTGAATAGAGTGAGTTAGTGAAATGTGAAACCTACTTACCATTTATGATAAAAATGAAATGTGACAATTAAATTGGGATGGACCGAAATATAATTGAGTGACAATTAAGTTGGGATGAGGGAGTAATAAACATATATGCAATATACTCCACCCTTTAAACCTTTTTAAAGAAATTCTTATTCCTAACATATATACTTCTTCATAAAAAATAGATTAAAAGTCAAAATTGGTCCTAATCATATGACCATTTTACAATTTTGGTCTCAGACATTATATTTTGAATTATTGCATCTCATACATTTCAACTCGGGCCACAACCAGTCCAAAATAAAGGGTTCCGTCAAATATTAACAGTCAACGAGTGTTTATCCGATTTTGACACCATTAATCATTTTTAATTATTTTAAAAATGATAATTATTACTCCCTCCATCTATCTTGACACGGGTTTTAATGTAGAATTGGTAAAGTAGGAGCGAACGAAAAAAAGTAAGAGAGAAGGAGAAAAAGTAAGAGAGAAGTAGTGTTAGTTGAATGATGTGTAGAGTTATTATTTGTTGAAAACTTTCCATAAGTGAATGTGCTCTATTTTTTGTGGACGGCCAAAAATAGTAATTATGATCTATTTTTTGTGGACGGAGGGAGTATAATATAAAAGTTATTTAATTTATGATAATAATTAGTATTAATTTTGAAATTATTAAAAGTGATTAATTGGTCAAAATCGGGTAAACACCCGTTGACTGTTAATATTTGACAGATCCGCCCATTTTGGACTGATTGTAGCCCGAGTTAAAATGTAAAGCAATAATCAAAACGTAATGTCTGAAACCAAAATCGTAATATGGTCATATGTTAAGGATTACTTTTGGCTTTTACTCTAAAAAATATTACTCCCTCCGTCCCATAAAAGATGTCTTACTTTCCTTTTTAGTTTGTCCTACTAAAGATGTCACATTTCCATTTATGGAAAAAGTTCTCCCCCACATTAATATAAATATTGTATCTTTTCTTTCCACTTAACACATAAAACAAAACTTCTAAAATCTCGTGCCATCCTACAAGTGTGACATCTTTTGTGGGACGGATTGAGTACTATTTGAATCCAAATCCCAAGTGCTCTATGATCGGTAGAATCAACAAAAGTACTACTCCACCCAATCCTGAAAAGTATGAATGTTTGATTTGACACGAGTTTTAATTATGAAGTAAGTTTTTAAAGTATTATTAGTGGAGAATGAGTCTTACCTCATTAGAGATAAAAAGAATTTCTAAAATTAGAATATTCATATTTTTCAGGGACAAACTGAAAAGGAAATAGTTCATACTTTTCAGAGACGGAAGAAGTACAGGACAATTTAAAAACTTCAAACAAATCTACACACATATATAGACGAGTTCGTAACGGTGGAATAACTCAAGAACATCTGATTCGAATATTAAGCATCACAAAACCAACCACAGACAGTCAGACACATTGTTAGCCTTCCCTTTCACTACTTAGTTTAATCATATGAAGAAATGTAATTTGGTCTGTTAGGTGATGTGTTGGATTGGAATATGTGTATTTAATGTCCTACAGGATACAACAAGATCCTTAAACTTGATTAGTAATTTAAAAATAAAGTACATATAACAAATTTTATCAATCAATTGTAACTCATAAGTCAAAGGTTATTTAGCAATTTATTCTAGTGCTTATTAATTTGTTGGACATAATATAGCTCTAATAAATTATCATACTATTGTTAAGAAATTTGAGTATGGGGCAAGTATATATTCGGCTTTTCTTAGATTTTAGTAGCACATTATTAGATTGGGCCTTTGATAAATTAAATGATAATATGAAATATTCATCCAGACCCAAAGAAAAATCATAAATATATCGGAATTTGGGCGTAGATATCACGAGAATTACGTAATGATCGAATATAAAACTAGTTCAATTTTTATTTTTTTTGGTTCGATCACAGGTGTACCGAATTCGCCTTCAGCGAACCCGACTAATCCTGCTCGATCGAGATTACAGATTAAGGCCGAAAGTTTCTCAACGGGTGGTGGAACCATGACCTCAAGGTAACCACAGCTCCGCGCTGCCAACTGCATTACGAGCCGTTGGTAAACTAGTACAATTTATGAAGCAAAAACTTGGGAATTATGCTAAACATAAAGATAAACTTTATGTACTAATTGAATTAACTTGACAAAAATTATGTATATACATATGGCAATAATATATGAATGATAAATGTCGTTATAAACTTTAGATTTATAGGATGATCCCAATATACTAATTGATGTCGAAGGGTGTGTATTGGATTGCCATTGTAGTAATTGTACTGCCGGATTCGAAGTATTCTATGAAGAGTGGATACTCTTTCTGGCTTTCATTGCTATAGCTTATGTTCATACTACATTGTAGTAATTGTACTGCCGGATCCCAAACTTTCATACCTTATTATTATATTACTATTATTATTATTAGCGGAAAGATAAATAATAAGTGGTTATGGTAGAATGCAAAACCCGCCCTTTACGTTTAGGGCTCGTTTGGTTGCGTATCCGAGGTTTTATTAAGATCCCATATAGTGGCTTTTACCATGATTTTAAATAGCTAATCATACTTATGATGGTGTTTGGTAGAAATGTTTTATGACTTAATACATCATTTGGTAGGCATTAGTCATTATACTAGAAAATTATACTAAGGCCTGTGATGACAAATATGCCCTTCCTTATTCAAATGAAATGACTCCCTTACCCTCCGTCCTCCTTGCAAATGTGCAGCTTGGCGCGGAATTCTTCACCGATTGGCGCCATTAATGGAAGATGATAAAAATATGTGTACACATTGTATAGCAATGTCAACGTTAACGGAAGATGTGTACACATTGGATATCTTCACAGATTGGCGCCATTAATGGAAGATGATAAAAAAATCTATAGCAATGTCAACGTTAATGGAAGATGCCTGGTCACGAGCACCACGACGCACCTGACGGCCCCGCACACATTGGCTGGCGTAGGTGGACTCAAATTTGCAGAATGTTTACTTCAAATTTGAGTGTGTTTTTAAGGTAGCCGGTGATGAAATCATAGTTGGCGTGCATCTGGATTCCATTCAAGCTCGAATATGAGATCATTATAGTCGCGACACCCTTCCTGATCGAGTCGAGATAAGCAGGCATATGGATGTCTTGCCGCTCATTCCACTCTATCACTGTGTCATTCTCATTGATTCCATAGGCAGTGCCACCATCTCCAACGAAATGCTTTGCACATCCCGCGACTTTCCCTTCCACCACAACAAGCACGAATCAGACAAATCAAAAGCGAACAAACAACAACGTTGTTACAATAAATCAGATCCCTACCTAGGAAGGACAAATGGGAAGTTGTTTGGGTAGTTTGGAGAAACTTCCCCTTGCAGACCAGGGAAGATCTCGGTCATCATCTGCACAATCTCGTGATCTTCGCTGTAGTTTTCATAACAACGCCCCATTCAATTTAGTAGCCGATTAAAAAAAGACAGGAAATTTCACTCACACTCCCTCCTCCACTCACAATACTCGCTATTTTGCACAAACCAAACTTCTCACTTCAGCAAAAATGCTTTCAATTTCATTACAAACCCAATCCCGAAACCTTTTAAAGTGAGGCCTTTTGCTTAACATCTTTTTCATCAATCATCCCATGAATTGAGCAATTCCCATCAAAATTTCAAATTTCTGAGATTAGGGTTCATCAAGAATTGGGCCTTTTCCATCAATAAAGAATCAAACATGAGATCCCACAAAATAAAATTTGATCTTTTTGCACCTACCAATTAAATATTTGTGGATAACATCTGCAGATGAAACCCGACGTTCAATCTGAGTCATCTGTCCAATCTTTTCAGCAAGAGTCATTCTATCATCAAATCTCTCACTCTCTCCTCCACGGGCTGCTTGGGGTCTTGTACTTCATGTACTCTGCCGCCACCGCCGCCGTCCGCAGCGCCACCGCACGGCGGTTCGCCTGAAAAAATACCTAAAAAATCACTTCCCAAACCTATGTGATAGTGAGCGACTCATGGTATTATGCTGGGTAGAGCTCGAAAACGAGGGCAATTTGGGCATAAAATGGAAGAAGACGAAGTCGGTAAAGCTGGGAAAACTTTATACCACAACTTTTCTGAGATAGTGTTATGCCAGATTCGCCGATTTTATTGTGGAAATCACCGAGATCCGGAACTTTTGTGCCGGGTTCTCCGACAACACCAACCGCTACCAAATGGTGGAGAAGATGGGAAAAGGACCAGTTTTATGGGCTTTTATGTGGTAATATGGGTTTCTATGAGCTACCAAACTAGCCCTTAGAATAATCGATTTTGGAATTATAAATAATAGTTCCTTCGTTCTCAAACAAACATTTCAAGTACATCTAAAAGAGTAACACCAAATAAAAGTTTATAATGTCCGACACATCTCCGAAGTCTGCTAGAGCACTATTATACAAATTTATCAAATTTCCAGTCTATTACAATTAGAGTAAGACGTGCACATCTCGGGCAGCCCGTTCAACGTCCGTGCTCACAGTCCAAGGAAGTACAATACATCATGGGAATCGCCGATGCTCTCCTAATAGGTCCCATGTTCTTCAAATGAGTTCTCCTACATAAAAAGATAATTAGAGGAAGTAAGATACAATTAGCTATTAATTAAAACATTAAGTCACTAATAAAAATATAGTAAGATGCATTTGCAGTAAAGAAGAAGATTCATATCTTTCTAAACAAGTGGGCATTCAATACTAATGTAGAGAAATCAACGGCTCATAAGCCCCATCCATTCTTAAAATACATTTTGGCCATAGGATCCAAAATATCTTGACATACTTCCCCTCCAAGTTACACCTCCCCCAGATGGATAGCAACATACAAATATAATAATGAAGATTAACTTTACCCAAGTTAAACCTCCCCAAGTTCAACTTTCCCCCACTTGCTTAGATGGGCAAGTATATAAACCCCAACTCTTTGCATTTTCAAGCAGCCATCACTGTCAAACATTCTCTTCACACCCATATAGAATAAAGGAGTTAGAGGAGGGAGAGTTGCAGATAATTGTAGGATCAAGTCCCCAATCCAACAACACTTTGTCCCACATCAAAGAGGTAAACTCCATTGCCTTCTTTCAAACTTTAATACACAACAATCATGCATACATCTTTAATATACAATCTGCCTAAGTGACACCAATAATACTAAGTAAAGAAGTAGAAATGATCAATAACAGAAACTTCATCATAACAAGACAATACCCAAGTTCACCAAATTTAAATATATAAAAGAAAGCTAGGATCCTACCACCAAAATAACCAGAGAGAAATGGGAATACTTAGCTTAGGATGTGAATCTGCCCGGGACATCCTGTAGCCGAAATTCGGCACCCCGTCGCCGACAACGACAGCCCCACGCCCCAATCCGCCACTGCTACATAGCAATTAGTAATCTACAAGTTTGATACAGCAAAAACTTTTAAATCAAAGCTTTAAAATTTTTTTAGAAAATAAAAACAAAGCAGGGAAGAATTTTAAATAAATCCTTACCTTTTGGGAGTTGGAAGTTCGGCGAGGAGGCGGTAACTGTGGTGGCTTCGGGGAGCTGCTCCGGCAGCGCGAGGTATGGAGGAGGCCGAAGCCGCTGCCTGTGCATGCACAGTGGCGGCGGCGGTAGATCGGAGAGAGAAGAGAGGGAGACAGAGAAGAGAGAGACCGCCGGAGGCGGCGGCGGGACGGTGGCGGCAGCAAGTGGAGTGGGAAAGGAGTCTCTCTCTCATCGTAGTTTGGGTTAGGGATTGAATGGTGAGGGAGATGAAGGGGGAGTATATGGGTTATTTTAATTAATTGTTGTTGGACTGCATTTTATTATTTGGGCTAAGCATTGGAGTAAATAAATTGAATCCAACTCTTTCATAATTGGGGCTGCAGTAAATAAATGAATGGAGGCCCGATTCCAAAATTTACTTATCTTTGGACTGAAAATATTAGGGTGTCTTGGTCCAGTTTCGGAATTTGAATTTATTTGGAAGAAATTGAATATTAAACTTCGGTAATCTAACGTGAGCCAAGTTAATCATGGGATTCGAGACTAATAGAAGAAGAAGGATCAAATACCATACGAGTTTTAGAAGTTTTAAAAAATAAGCGAAAAATGAAATGGATTAATCAGGAGGCACGCATTTCTATTAAAGTTTAAGAATTTCTTGAAAGTTTGATTAGTATTTTATATTGTAATGTTTCCAAAAAGGTTATCTCCGCAAGTTAAGGTCGGAGCGAGAAATTCAAGTTAAGGAAATTAAACGAACGAGGTGAACTTTTCTATCCTACGTATTAATGTGGATGAAAATATAAACTTATGTTTGTTATTTGTGCAAATGATGTTGTCTTGCCATAAATGATTTGTTTTATGCCTATCTGTTTGGTTGGAACGTAAGAATCGAATTCGGGTCCGAGTGAGGGTGGTGTTCCTACTCGGATTAGTGTACACAGGTGACCGTGGAAGGTGGCCACCTTCCACGGCACAAAGATGATATAGTGGAGGCCGTTGGGAGGTGGCCACCTCCCCGGCTGGAGAAAGATGTAGGTGACCGTGGGAGAGCACCATCTCCACGGCACTTGGTGTTCAGATATGGCAAAGTATGAAAGAACTTAGACTGCGCAGTCGAACAAAGATTTTAGTAAGCTCGGGCCTTTTAAGAGAAAACTCTCGAGTGTTACTGTGATGGCATGATAACATTTTCATTTTATGTATGTATATTTCGGCAATGTGTTCATTGAGTATTTTTATACTCAGCCCTGCATACATTTCTAAATGTGCAGGTTGAGCAGTGACGGTGGGGAATGCTGAGCAGAGTTTATGATTTTCTTTATATTTTAAGCAGAGGCTCTCAGAGGTGCATGTCTCCATACATGTGACCGTGTTCATTCCGTTGCGTATTGTTCTTCTATACTCTGACAAATATTTATTATTGAAGAGTAAGATCTCCATTCGAGTTCTTCTGATTAAAAGTTAATTTGAAGTTGTTTCCCTTTATTTCCAAGTGGATATTCAGATATTGTTTCCCCCTTCCCCTCTTCTTATCTCCCACCCCTAGTCACGGGTTTCCGGCTTTGCTATCCCTAGCAAAGTGCGGTCGTGACAGGTTGGCTGCTGCCACACAATTTGTGGGTCGAGTACTAAAACTACTGGGTTTGAGAGACTTAAACTATTTTACTCTACCTACTGGGTCTAAGAAACGAGAACGTACGGAACATGCATGACTTTGAGAAACGAAATATTTGAAAGTTTTAAAACAACTGGAGTTAACGTACTAGACAGACTTTCCTAATAAACGACCAGGGTCTGGAAAAACTGCAGAAAAGTAAAATGACATGCCGAAAGTACTGACAAAAGCAGATCTGATTCTAACTACCAACAAACTTCATCTTCTTCATGAATCAAACGAGAATATCAGAAAGAACAGAGCATTTAACACCATAAAAACAGAGCAAACTTCAGATCTAAGCTTAAAACGAGAATTTAAAGCCGAAACTTAACAGATCTACGCTACTGGACCTAGCAGATGAAGAAACAGAAAGTAAATAGTCATAATCATGCAGAATGTAAACAGCAAACACCAGATCTACGAAATTCCAACTCAAATCCACCATGATTCAACAGATCCAAACATCTCCATACGTAAAACCACAACCTCCAACAACAAACCAACAGATCTCAGCTCCAAACATGCAACAATCAATAATAATGAAAGCGAAAAGCAAGAAATAAACATCAACTCAGCGAGATCCAACAAAAATCAACATAAACTTCCATAATAATGAGAAATAGGTTCGAATCCAGTAGATCAAAGTCAGAAACTAAAGTTACGAAACTAAAAACCAACAAGTACTAAACAAAAAACAAACTAAACAAAGCAAGGTAAATATTGTTTCTTCGCCTTCACAAGGCGGTGTTACACGACAGCTAAACGTTGAGAACCACCACGACGGCCAGAAATCACCCCATCTCCAAATGCGCAGCAAGTGAAATGAATATTTGAAGTGTGAAAAAACAGGAATGGAACAAGGAACTTCAGGAGTGAGCTAAGAGAGTGTCTAGGGATGTAATGTGTAGATGATGGATGATATGTAGCTGTTGCCTTCTTCCTTAAGTTTGAGCTCTTTATATAGGTGAGACTCTGATCCCTAGGGCATCCTTCTGGTGATTTGACGCTTGTGCCCTTGAATAAGATGCTCTAAAATCTGCTCTTGCTCCTTCCTGCTCCTGTCGCCAACTTCTGATCCTCCCAGGTCTGGACGACGACATCTGATTTTCACTTCAATTTCATCTATTTTGCATCTGCCAGGTCAGGTAACAACAACTTCTAGGTCTGGCAGATTTGTTACGCACATGAACTCGGAAACATAGATTAGCGCCCCAAAAGTACAAAATTTTAACCCAAAACCAATGCATGAAACGAGCCTTATCATAGTAGTATCTCTCTAATGCCATATTCTCTAGATGAAACCATTTTTTTCTTGCGGTTCCGGTTCCAAATCGTAATCCGCTGTTCTAATTTCACCGGCTCAAGGAACCTTGGGCATCTCTTCCTAATTATGCTATCTATCATGCTACAAAATGTGTGTAGGAATTACAGATTTGCACAATGTTTTAAAAACCGGACCAATAAGCGAACCGGCGAAGCTATTGGTTCACGGTTCAACCGATCAGACCGATCCAACCACTGGTAGAACTGGTTTTCTGAAGCATATTAATTAAATATATATTATATAATTATATCAAATTTTTTATATAATAAAATGTGGTTTTGATCAAATTCATATATATTTTTTATAGAGGATAAGTATTATTAAAATATAAAATATTAGTGAACTTAATGAGGATAAGTATGATTAAATTTTAGAGAAATATAAATATCATTATAATTATTTTTTAGTGAGCTTAATGCTACCCTATAATTATATAAGTATAGTATATGTATAATAGGAGTGCGTTAAAATGACAACATCTCTAAAAATAACACCATACCACCATTCCTAGTCAATCATTTGTACACATGGACGAATAATAAACTGTCGTGTGGCAATAAAAAAATGCTCAAGTGTAAAAATCTCGGCCAGCAATATACAACACTGTATATAGCAATTTTTTCTCGGCCAACAATATCCAACACGCTATACAGCAATCTATAGATTGATGTGTAGCGTTTATAATATTGCTGCGTAGCTTTTATAATATTGCTGGATATATGGTGTCACAGTGTCACTTAAAGAGGTGTTGTCATTTTAACACAAACTTGTATAACATATTAAAACATATACTATTAATTAAATATACACTACAAAAATCTCGCGATTTAGCAACGGAATTTAGCAGCGGACACTGATCCGACACTATTAGTGGCGGAATTAGAAGCGGAATGTCCATTGCAATCATTAGTAGGGGATTTAGTAGCGAATTTTCAATAAAATTTGGCGGTATAACAACGCGTGATATTTAGTAACGGATTTAGTAGCGGATCGGTGCGTGCTAGTAACTAGTAGCAGACACATCCACTACTAATAATTATTTATTTATTAATAAAAATCTAAATTACGAAATTTAATGTCTATAGCAACGGATTCGCATCCGCTAGAAAATAGTAGCAGACATATCTGCTGCTATTATTATTTTTGTTAAAAAAATTCAAAATTTTGAAAATAAATAATTTAGCAACGGATTCCTTTCCGTCAGTAGGCAATAGCAGGGAAAATATTCGTTACTATTCCGCTGCTAGATTAATACCCCTAAATTTTAAATTTAATTGAATTATTTATGAATTAGTTTTGTACCTCGTTTCGTTCATGAATTATTGTCAAAGTTTGAATTGGCACGAGTTTAAAGAAATATGAAGAAAAGTGAGTTGAGACGGTTAGCGGAATGAGGATCTCGTATTTATATATTAGTTTTATAATAGAATGTGAATGCAAAGAGTTAGTGGAAAGCGGGGTCCATGTACAAAAATGGAAAAAAAGTAAAGTGGACAACTTTTCACCGACCGAGCGAAATGGCAAAACTGGACAACATTTCACGGACGGAGGGAGTATTAGTTTAAAGCAATACAAAAGAAGTGATATCGGAAATTTATAACAAAATTTCACGATTTCGAGTTTGATCCAAAATAAATATACAATTTTTGTTTAGAATAATATTTTTTTTTTTAATTTGAAGATATATAATTTAAAATTTAATATTTTCTTAAATTATTGCGGAATGACTAGCATAATTTATTTTAAGTTAATTCGTATTTATGTAAGTACAATTTATGTAAGTTTATTGTTATCCAAATAAAGATAAATGTACATAAACTGTACACGTATAAAATACCCCTAAATTTTAAATTTAGTTGAATCATATATGAATTATTTTTGTTATTAGTTAATAGTAGTAATACAAAAGAAGTGATATAGGAAAATTAATACCAAATTTTCAGATGATTTTGAGTTTGATCTAAAATAAATATTTTCCCTTCGTTCCGCGGTAGTAAAGTCATTTTTTTTATGGATATTAAGAAAGATATATTAAAGTATACTAAATGAAGAGATAATAAAGTAGTAAAGAGGAAAAAGTAGAAAGAATATTAATAAAGTAAGAGAATGAATTGAGTAGGAGAGGGAAAAGATTTGCTTTTTGCTAAAATGGTAAACAACTTTACTATGGTGGAATATACTACTAAAATAGAAAGATGACTCAACTCTCATAGAACAGAGGGAGTACATTTTTTAAATAAAATAATATATTTTTCTTAATTTTGTAGATATTTAAGTTAAAATTTAATATTTTCCATAACCTGTATACATATATAATACCTTTAAATTTTAAATTTAATTGAATTATTTATGATATTAATTTTGTTAATAGAATAGCAATAAAAATAAGTGACATAAGGAAATTTATAACAAATATTCACATGATCAAATCCAAAACAAATATACAATTTTTAATTAAAATAATGTTTTAATTAGTTTTATGTCATTTAATTAGCTGATGTTTTTGTTTAAGCCACAAATAAAATTATATTTTATGTCTTTTATTGATTTTGTCAATATGATAGAAGATTCATATAAACCAATTGGAAATTGTGTAACATAATTAGAGTATTAATTAATACTTATATAATTAACTCAACTCACACACCACAACGCACGACTCTAACCATTCCTCCTACGTCGCTTCAACTCCACTGACTCTCTAAACGCAACTGCTGCGTCCTCGACGCCGCCGCCGCCGCCTCCTCGTCGTCGTCCTCCGCATCTCTGCTTCTCCTCTCACGGGTTTTTCTCCCCCTCTCTCTATCTCTATCTATCCCGCAATGATCATCTAAATTTTGCATATTCAATTACTTGCTTGTGAATGTGGTGTTCCCTCATATTTTGAATAAGGCCAAAGAGGTACCAATTTTAGAATGTATGGCAAAAGCGTTATAGTTTATGTTCGATCAATTCTATTGGGAAATTTATGTTTAGTTGGCACTTTTGCTTAATTAGGATTATTGTTTGTTACTGATTTCAGTTTTTGGTTAACTAGAATGATATTTTTGGTAATTTAGAAAGTCATCCGAAGAGTACATTAGGGATTAGAACTTGAGTACATTATGAGAGAGTTGAATTATAAACTGCTGCAGTGTTGCAATCTGCCGCTGCAATTCTTCTTTCTTTAGTTTATTTCTATTCCTTTCTTTTCTTGGGTGGAGTGGCTTGACCAGAAACACATGAATATTTACTAATGTTCACTTATGTTTTTTTGCAGTGATTTAGATATGTATCATCACCGTGGCCATCACACTATCACCGGCGAGTCCTCTCAAATGAGATCAACCGAACGAAACATCCACGAGAATGTCAATTTCATGGAAGATGATGACCATGTAGTGCCTGATAGGATGATAAAAATTGAAAGGGATTCCCACTCTGGGTTTGTTATATTGGTTATTGATTATTAATTAAGATTCTTGTTATTATATATTAACTAATATTAAAATATTGTAGGAAATTATTGGCCCATTGGCAGATGGCAAGTAAAATTACCTCATCATTTCACCAAATCCGAAATCCAACGGGTTTTACATGTGCTAAAACCCCAGATGACGTTAAGAAGGGTTACTTTGAGGAGTTTCGAGTAAGTATTAGTTTGATTGCTTGTGATTCTCACATTCTCCGATTCTTTTATACATATTCATATAGCTCAGATTGTTATACTATAGTTTAAACCCATTAAACAAATGTGAATCAAAATTAATCAAGCAGATTCATAAATCAAGAATCCATGATTTGAATTTGGTGATTATTTGGATTTGATATAATGAGTGGTGTGTGAGAATATGGAGTACAATTTTTACAGCATTTGCATTCATAGAATGTGCATATATGTGCGGTTTGTTTAGGCCTTAGATTTGACTTTCATATACTATTTTTGGATGGTTGGAGTATTTTAATTGATTTGTTTATGTTACTAACATGGTTTACTTCCAAATATAGCAAATGTAATAGTATTTGCAGTATGATGAACCTTGACATTGTAAAAGGTTAAATCATCACTATGTAAACCTTTGTTAAGGTACATAGATTTGTACAGTTTGATTAAATATTCCTTCTGTCCCATTAAAAATGAAACGTTTTCCTTTTGTAACTGTCCCATTAAAAATGAAACGTTTCCTAAAATGGAAACAACTCTATCTCTACTTTTTCATCTCTCTTACTTTCCTCTCTCTTCTTTAACTCACAAAACAACACTACATAAAATCCCGTGCCGATTCCCAAATGTTGCATTTTAAGTGGGACGGAGGGAGTACTTGTTTTTAAATTTCATCTGCAGAACATTTTACACATCTCTGTATTTTCTCTCTTGTGTTCTAATTTTGAATTGCTTTATTGACTTTTGGATATTGCCTAGGAATATATATTAATATTTCATCTTTCTACAAAAATCATATTTCTGGCTTGATTCATGGGAGCAGGAGGTGTGGGTCCTTTGGAAAACGAAAAGCTGCAATCAGATTTTCGTCCTTTATTACCCGCTTAAAAAAGTTTAACGCTCCTAATAAAGCAAGACCGAGTTACGTGTCAGAAGTGACGTGGAAAGGATTGCTAGAGCATTGGAAGGATCCCGATGTGATAGAAAAGTCGATACTTACAAAAAAGGCCAGACTTTCTGAGCCAGATGGTCCCGGAACCGGATACAGTAAGAATTACTCTTACTTACAGAGGCTCAACTTCAGTTGCAGCAAAAGCTCAAAAGTTGGTAAGTGTTATATATATACACCTATATATTGGGTTGTGATCAATTGAGATTTTTTAGGCTAATTGAGAAATGAGATGTAATATCAGCCACTCATTTTTATTAAATGAGTGGTCCAGAATTTGCTACATAGAAAATATTTTCAGATTAATTAATTATGGAATGGCAGAATGGTAATTTCATGTTTAAATTATGTACTTCCGCTGTTCTCTTTTTCCCAAATCCCTGCAGTTGTTTTCCATCCCAACCCATCTGCTTCTCCGCCGCCCCAAAAATCTCCGCCACAATCTCTGCCGGCGGCAAGCTCCTCAACGCCACCCTATCCTACCTCGACGCCTCCGATGAGCTCCAGACCGTCTCAATCGCCGACCTCAGCAGCAGTAGCAGCAGCCGGAGCGAGAGCGGGAGAAGCACCTCCTCCGGCAGCGGTGACGGTAGCAGTTCGTGGCCGTGGAAGTTGAAGAGCTCCGCCGCATTGCGGTAGAAGAAGAGGTTCAATCTGCACCTCTAGTTTATAGATGCCGTCCTTTTCAAATTCATCTCCGCCTTCGAAGCCGTGTGTTTAGTCTCCGCGCTCTGCTTCTTCTTCCTCTGCTGCGGATGCCATATCAATGGAGCTCTCAGTCTCCGATCTCGCGGTAATTTTGCGATTAATCAGTTTTCAATTCATCAGCATTTTTGATTTACACCTTCCTCGCGTTGAATTGCAGGATGATGATGGAGGTTTGATCTTCAATTCCGCAAGGATCGAGAGTAAGGAGATGTTGATCCTCGGAGCTCTGAAATGGCGGATGCGCTCCGTTAATCCTTTCTCGTTCCTCATTTATTTCTTCTCGCTCTTCGTTTCCGGCGACGACAAGCGTTCGATTCAGGCTTTGAAGAATAGAGGAGATCGGATTATCTTCAAATCTCAGCACGGTTTGCATCAATCGATCAATCAGTATACACATCTTTTATTTTATTTTTTAATTATTTGATTAACGGAGAAATCAAATGACTGCAGCAACAAGAGGTGGCTGGGCAATTGCGGCCAGCATCGGCGCGGTGGAGGCTTCTACAGTAATATTGATTAATATATCTCAATTTCATCTCTCAATTTCAGATCTGTCTCACTGATTTTGATTTTTGAAGGTATCCTATGTTTTCAATTGAATACTTCTACAGTAAAGAGAGGTTTTGTTTCTGCATAAATTTCCTAGATCTGATGCTTGTTTACCAGTTGTTGTCTTTGATCTTTCTGCAAATTCCTTCTTTGTTTATTAATTTTTGTTTAGTTGAATTGAGTCTTTTATGTAGTTGTTCGGATTTCGAGAAATCTCGTTGCGTTTGCCTATGATTGAAGGTTCAATTCGTAGGAGAAATCATTAATTTATTGTTTCTCTCTCTAGAAATTATGTTTCATGCGCCGTATTAATCGTCAACATCTGCTGATTCAGCCTAATTTCATTCTATTTGTTGACCGAGAAATCGTTGATTGCACGAATGGAAGTCGTCGTCGTCGGTGAAAGTTGTTGACATTTTGCTATAGGTTGTTGACAGTTGATATTTGACTATTGATATGTGAATTATAAGTGTTATTTTTTAGTTGTTGACATTTTAATACAAGTTGTTGACACTTGATATTCGTGCCATTAATATGTGCATTATAGTGTTATTTTTTAGTTGTTGACATTTTAAAACGAGTCGTTGACATTTGATATTCTGGTTATTGATATGTGAATTATAAGTGTTATTTTTTAGTTGTTGACATTTTAATACGAGTTGTTGACATTTTATATTCTGGCTATTGATATGTGAATTATAAGCGTTATTTTATAGTTGTTGATATTTTAATACGAGTTGTTGACATTCGATATTCTGGCTATTGATATGTGAATTATATGTGTTATTTTTTTGTTGTTGACATTTTAATATGACTTGTTGACATTCGATATTCACGCTATTGTTATGTGAATTATAAGTGTTATTTTTTAGTTGTTGACATTTTAATACGAGTTGTTGACATTCGATAATCTCGGTATTGATATGTGAATTATAAGTGTTATTTTTTAGTTGTTGACATTTTAATACAAGTTGTTGACAATCGATAATCTCGCTATTGATATGTGAATTATAAGTTTTATTTTTTAGTTGTTGACATTTTAGTTGTTCACATTCGATAATCTCGGTAGTTGACATAAACTACATGCTATTGACATTTCGAAAATGTTGTGGATTATGTCAACTATACACATATAATGTCAACTATAAGGTGTTGACATTGATGCAGACTATTGACATTTGATGTGCAGGCTATTGACGATAATACCCCCTAGTTGACATAAACTGCATGTTGACATTTCATAAATATTCTGGATGAGTGGCTGAGATTTCATCTCAATTCTCAATTAGGCCCAAAAATCTTAACCTGACAGGACCCCATATAATGTTTGTTTTATTATGTTTTTAATAAATAGGCAAAAGGAAAGGGTGTTCCCATTGCTGAAGTTTCATATGAATCATTCATGACACTACACTGCAAGAATGGGGAATTCATATATAAGAGGACTGCGGATATTGCTGTAAGTTATAAATATGTATGTATTTAGATATAATCAATTGATTATTCATATAACATTTATTTTCATTCATATTAACTAGGCGAATGTCACTGAACTTGCTGTTGCTCAAGGCGAAAATGCCAACTTGAATGATATTTTTGTAAATCAAGTTATGGGAGGTCGTCTCGACAAAAAGAGGAGGATGGTTGGACCCGGAGATCTCGGGCCATGCCTTGTAGATAATTCCTCTACACACACTGTTGGAGGGACGAGTCATCAAGTGAAAAATTCAATGAAGAGCGCTAGAAGAGAATGAAATTAGAAGAAGATATGAAGATTCTAAATGAGAAGATGGACCAGTTCATGTCCCATCAGTCCCATAACTCGAGCTTTTAGAGTCATGACAACATCGAACTTCATGTAATCTCCAAAATACTTATTAGTATATCTATTATTATCTTTTGCTACAAAGAATTATTATGATTTATTTGTTGAAATGTAGGTGGGTAGTAAACAGGTTACCGTAACTAGATAAGCAATAAAATAAGTTTTCTGGAATATAATATTAAAATTAGCAACGGAATAGCAACGGAATAGAAATATAAAAATAAAATTAAAAAATTCCAGTAGCGGACTATATCGGTTGCTAAAAAATGATTAATTTTCGTTTCTGATTTGATCAACATTTAGTAGCGGATTCTGTGTGTCGGAAATCCGTTGCTAAATCTTAGCAGCGGATGGTGTACGCGGCAAGCCATTTGGCAGCAAGGTTTTTAGCGGCGGACCTTATCCGCTACTAATCCGTTGCTAATGTGATTTAGTAAAGGAATTAAGTTAGGGTTAAGTTATTTAGCAGCAGAAATATTCGTTGCTAAATCGCGAGATATTTGTAGTTATACATAACAATATTCCAATTTAGTGTGATAAATTAATATTAAAGTTTATTAAATAAAAAATATAATTAACCTACAATATCTACAATTAATCAATTTATAAAAATAATAACTAATCACATAATGAATGAAAATTTATTCATTGATTATAAGAATAAATAAAGTTATTGTAATGTCACAAAAAGTGAAATAGTGTAGTGGTAATGGAGGTGGACTTACATACATGAACTTTGGAGTTCGAATCCCAATTGGCTCTAATTTTTGAAAAAATTATTGAGATTTCAAATAATCGGTTTAACCGGTTGGCGGTTCTCGGTCGAACCGGCCGGTTCAAAACGGCCTAACCTCCTGGCGGCTGTATCACAAGAATATGTATTTTTTTAATTTTGAAAACTCTTTTTTGTCTAATGAGGTGAGACTCATTCTCCATTCACAATATTTTAGTTGCTTTTTTTTCTCTACCTTTTTCTCTTACTTTACCAATTTTGTATAAAAATTCGTGCCAAACCTAAAGTGTATATCTTTTTGGGATGGAGAGAGTATATTAAAGTATGACTTACATTACATTAATTTTTTTAACCCACTTTCTATTACATTTCTGAAACTTTGTGTCAAATCACAGCGAGTCAATTAACGGCTGACAATGGGAGTGTATAACAACTTATATTTAATATCTAGATTTATTATATTTAAAAGTATATGGGCCTTAAATTGTTGTGAGACTAATGCACGTCTTTATTATTTATGCCAAACATAGTTTTCAATTAGTTAGCAGATTAGGCGAGGGATCTAATAAAAGTTGAGTTGTCAACATCTAGAAATTATGTTAATTAAGAAGCACCAAAATTAAAATTGTTAATATTTGGATTGATTATATTTAAAAGCACATGGGAGTATATCATGTGTAAGGTATGATATAGTTTTAAAAAGGAAGTTGACAAACAGCCTAACTACTCCAGTATTTTTTTAGTGGCATGTAAGTGCAAACTCAAATCAATTTGTAAAATTATGACCTTATTAAGTAGTAGTATTAAATTGTATAAATAGAATATGAAGATATCTGAATCGTACAAGTTGAGCTTCTGAAATCAATAGCAGGATTTGTAATGGCATCTCCGATGAATGGCGGTAGCGGCACATATAGTTACGCTAGAAACTCAACTTGGCAGGTTCAGTCAAATTCCATTTTTGTTTTTCATGTTTGATTATTAATTAGTATAATTTGCTTCTGAAACCACATACAGAGAAATGTGGCAGCTGCTTTGGAGAACACATTGAAAGAGGCAGTGATGGAGAATCTTGATCTACAAAAGCTGTTGTGTGATTCCGACACATTCGTAGTCGCCGACCTCGGGTGTTCGGTGGGGCCCAACACATTCCACGCCATGGAAGCCATCATCGATGCCCTGCAACGCAAGTGCGACAAAACCACCCTCGAATTCCAAGTTGCCTTCAACGATCAAACAGGCAACGATTTCAACACTCTATTAGCCTCTCTTCCTGTCGGGAGGAACTACTTTGCCGCGGCCGTGGCAGGCTCCTTCTACGGCAGACTATTCCCTTCCTCTTCCATCCACATCGCCCATTCCTCGGCCACACTCAACTGGCTGTCCAGGGTGCCGGAGGGGTTGGCCAACGCCGCTAAAATCCACTACACTGGCGCCCCTGATGCGGTGGCGAGAGCGTACCAAGACCAGTTCGAGGAAGACATGGGGATATTTTTTAGATGTAGAGCTCGGGAGATCGCAGCAGGAGGGCTGATACTCATTACCATGGGCGCCGTGCTTAGTAGAGATGCTCAGCATCGTGTGGCTGCCGCGTTTACTTTTATCGAGTCCATCCTCATCGACATGGTCAAAGAGGTATCGCATCACGTACTATTTGCGAAAATTGATTTAATATATCACTTTATCATTATATGAATCTGTGTGCAGGGAGTATTAGCGCAAGAGCGAGTGGATTCGTTCAACATTCCTATTATATTTCCTTACATAGAGGAAATAAGGAGATTGATTGAAAAAAATAAATGCTTTGAAATTGTGAAAATGGAGAAGTTGGAATCTGCGGGGAATAGTGAGAATGCAATAATGCACATTAGAGCAGGATTTGAAGGGACTTTGACCACTCACTTTGGAAGTGAGATTGTGGAACAAGTTTTTGTGAGGGCCATCCAACACCAACACAAGCTCCATTCAACTCTAACTAGTACAAGCTCCACGGGCATCTTTGTTGTGCTAAGGCGCAATTAAATATTGTATGACGTACTGTTGTAAAAGAAGACTTTTTTATTTTATTGTATTTTAAAAAGATATGCATGAACTGTACTGCATCGATATGGATATACACATGAGTGTTTAAATTATAAACTAGTGTTATCACCCGTACTATACACGGGACAAGTAATTTTTAAATAATTAAAAAAAATTATAAGATAAATAGATTAAAGAAAAGGATAATAAGAAAATAATATAATGTATATGATTAAAAGTATATGTTAATTACAATACATGTCCATAACAAAAAAGAAAAATGTACTCCTCCCAACTCACTCTAAATGAAACATTTCATATTTGGCAACAATGTCTACAACTTATATTTATGAACTAAGTGGAATAAAATAAATAAACGAACCATATATTAGCAGTGTGATAAGTCGCGTTTTGAGCCTTTTAAATGGATATTATGTGCAAGAGAGTTGCCAAGTTGTGCAGCTTGACGAACAAGTGAAGAGGAGAGAGGCCAGGGAAGCTTCAGGTGAAAAGAACGCTAGAGGAGAGCTATACTGATTAGGATTGCATGCCCTAGAGTATAAGCACGAGATGAAGTGAGAGCTAAAATGATCATCTTTCGAGAAGGGGCAGAATAGTCATTGCAAGAGAAGGAGCAACCCTAGGGATTAGGTAGGGATGTCAATGTAGCCCGCAACCCGTGGGTTGACCCGAATAACCCACCAAATTTATAGGGTTATCTAGCCTGATAAAATTACAGCCCAACTAACCCGAAAACCGTTGGGGTCAGACCCGAAAATCCGATAGGCTGGCCCGGAAACCCGATAAAATTTCTATCGTTCTATTTGTTTGACTCTAATTCGACACTTCATTGGTTTATTATAATATATATTACTAAAAAAATAACTTTCAATTTTATATATTAAATATATAAATTGTATATTAAATTTTTATTAACATAACAATAGATAAATAAATTAGAAACTTCAAATTCACTAAAAAATATATTTAAATTTCTAAAACATGCTTTAAAATTTCTTGATGTTTATGTTTTAATTTGCATAAATCTCAAATATTAGTATTTGATCATGTTTATGTTATAGTTTAAGCATATATCTCAAATTTATCATAATTAAATATTTTACATTTTATAAATATAACTAATTATCACCATTATTTATTGGATTGATTGCATGTTAATTTTATCGGTAGTAACCCGATTAACCCGTTGGGCTAGCCCGAAACCCGATCTTTTAGGGTTAGGGCTGAACTTTTATAACCCGAAAAAATCACAATCCGATTAGCCCGCACCCGATTGACCCGTAACCCGAATAGGGTTGGCCCGAAACCCTATGGGTTGGCCCGATTGACATCCCTAGGATTAGGGCAAGCAGCCCTATAAATAGAAGATCAACACTGAAGAAATGAGTCTTCCACCATTTAGTCCACATAAACATTCTTGAGATAGCTACGCTTCACTGTCGTAGCTCGTTGGGATCTCGTTCAACACTTCCGGCCACCGTCGGAAGAGGGGGTTGTATTGCGTACCAGTCAGTTTTTCGTCGCAGAGTTAGAAGTTTCACCAATTTCCATCGCTCCGAGGAGCCAACACTAGAGATGCCCACGGTTCGTGAACCGGCGGTTCCGGTTCGGAACCGCCGGTTCCGGTTTCGCGAAATGTGGAACCGAAACCGAACCGTGAGGCTTTTTGACGGTTCCGGTTCCGGTTCCAAAACCGGCGGTTCCGGTTCCGGTTCCGAACCGCCGGTTTTCGTACGGTTCTCACGGTTCCGGTTCGGTTTTGGCGGTTCCAACGGTTTTTTTTTTTTTTTTTGCTTATATAATTTGGAATTTTGGATTTATACAATAAATTGGAACAAGACAATGGATAATTTAAATTGAAATAAGACGAATAAGGTGAAAATCATATCAATTTTATTGAATTTGAGTTGTAACTTGTAACGGACAACAATACATTACAATAATACAATTGTCAATACATTACAATAATACAACAATGTATATAATTTACAAGTGTCGTCGGAACATAAATAAAAAAAACCATGAAATGGGGGGAAAAAGGAAAAAATTGAAAAGGGCTTGAACTCAACTTAAACTTTCAAAGTTAAACTTTTCAAATTTAAGTTGAGTTGCCTACGTATCCACAATTTTATTGAGGAATCAAAGCCCACGTAGTTCTCTTACCTTGCTTACCTTTTTGGCCGGCCGTGCTCGCCGTTCACCGCCCCCCCGTCATTGATATTGTTGAGCGCCTTCGCTTCCGACCTCGTCATCGGTGGAAAACTCTTCACCATCACTCTCTACACGAAAGTCGAAATCCGGCTCTTGTGCTCTCATGTCCGCCTTTGCCCAATCATCAAGTAACATAGTGGCTTCCATGTTTTTGGCGGAGAGATTGCTCCTTTTGTCGTCTAGGACACAACCGCCGACACTAAAAGCTTGCTCCACGGCGACGGTGGAAGCGGGGAACGGCGAAAATCTCCTTAGCCATTATCGAAAGTATCGGAAACTCTTTGTCATGTGTTCCCCACCAATCAAGGACGTCAATTTGTTGAGTAGGGGGACCTGGATTTTGAAAAATAGAGCGCGATTCCAAATATATATCTAACTCACTAGTAGCTCTAGTCCTATTGGTTGTAGCACCGTATAGATCTTGCAATTGTGATACTACGTCGGGATCAATCATGACATTGCTATAATTCCCGCCACCAAAATCAAATGTCGAAGGACTAGGAGGAGCACGTACCTGGTGAATGGTGTTATATCGCATTTCATATTCCCCGAAGAGAGCACGAAGCGCACTATCTAACCTTAGTTTGATTTCTTCAACATTCGGAAGATTTAGTTCGAAGCTTTCTCCTCTTGTCAAGCCCATTTCGCGAAGTTGAGAAAAATCCAAATCGTGCAAACAACCATAGTACATGTCTAAAATTTTATGCACACCATGCAACTTCCACTTTGGATCCAAGCATTTTGCAATCAAGAACACATTTGGAATACGCGCAAAATATTTCAACCATTTTTCAACCATATAAAACAAAATAGCCTTCAACTCAATGAATTGAGTATTTTTCACACATGTCTTAAAACCAATTGCCACATACATGCAATGCTACAAAACGCGCACAGAAGTAGGATAATAAACACCGGATAACTCAACAGTGGCATTTTTGAAAGCTTGGAATAATCGAAACAAATCCATGCTGTGGTCCCAACAAGAGGGTATCAAAAGCAAATCAGAAGGAACATGCGGGCAAGTTCTAAAAAAATCACATAAATACTCAATGTGGTTCAAAGTCGACTCCAACATATCGTACGTCGAGTTCCAACGAGTTGAAACATCCAAACGAAAATTGGTGTACCTGCACTGCTTGCTATGACAATATTTCTTCCAAGCTCTACCAATAGGAGCTTTGTTATGAATCAATTTAACAGCAGTTCTAATAGGATCAACATACTTTTGCCACAAATCGATCGCATCTTGAACACACAAATTCAAAATATGAGCAATACATCGCACATGAAAATATTTGCCATCAATAACAGGAGAACATGCACTGATGAGATCATCTATACTAGCAGTGTTAGCACTTGCATTATCAAAACCAACAGAAAAAATTTTATTGATCAATTGAAATTCATTCAAACTTGAATGATCAATTGAGCAATTGCTTGTGCAGTGTGTGGTGCGGGAAATTCCCGAAATGCAATCAAACGTTTGTTCAATGTCCAACTATGATCAACGAAATGCACAGTAATGCCCATATATGAATTTTTGCAAAAACAATCAGTCCACACATCAGAGCAAATCGAAACTTTATGACCCAAGTTAACAATAAACGTACCTAATTGCACCTTCTTTTCCATGCATTGTCTAACAACAGCTCGAGTCATAGAAGTTCGACTCAATTTTCTTGCAGCGGCATTATAAACTTGTCGCATACTCGACTCAAAAGCATCGTTATCAAAAGCATTGAATGGAAAATGTTTCATCACAGCAAATCTAGACATCACATTAAGAGCATTTTTATGATCATATTTTAAAAGAGTATTGCTACACATACCTGATGTTTGGGATGAACCCGTCCCACTCCCGGTCCCGCCTCCATGTTGAAAGTTGAGTTGAGTTTGGGTTGGAGCGATACCAAACTCGACCGGATGCGCTTTCTCCATGTGACGGGTAAATGTACCATATCCTCCACTCTTTCGTAATGTGTATACGTTTTCACAATAGTTGCAATACACATTAAAAGTGTTCGGATCGGTACTATCTCGTACCTTCTTGAAATGTTTGACCATGATATCTGAGGTTAAAGTCCTTTCAACTGGTTTAGGAGGTTGAGGAGGATGTCCACGACCACGACCACGACGACTCCTTGGTGGTGGGGGTGGGGGTGGCATTTCTTGTTGTTGTTCCTCTTCCGTCTTCTCCTCCTCTTCCTCCTCGTCATCATCGTCGTCATCAAGATTCACCGGGGTTGGAATTTGTTGAGAATAGGCACCGGGACCGGGAGCACCACTACCACTACCAACATAAGCATCGCCTCCATATCCACGTCCGCCTTGGGATTGAGAGCGGGAGAGAGCAATAGCATTGGCCATATCTTGCTCTTCTCGATTCTACAAAATAATATTTGTAGCGAAAGTATCAAATAACATTATGAACAATAATGTAATGTAATTCATAATTAATAATATTAGTAGATAATAAATATTAACCTGCCACATATCCATGTTCCTTTGAGAAATCTCATAAATAACGGATTTTCGACTTGGCCTCTTGGACTTTCCTTTTCCTTTATCAATACGATCTTCTCGGGATGAAGACATCTTGATAGTTTATGGAATTATAGTAGAAATATGGACTTATAATTTTTTTTTTGTTTTAGCAATTGAGAAAGACAACTTAAAGAACTATAGATCAAGTATAACAATGCGTAATATAAGAGTAGCACTTGAATAATTCAAATGAAAGCACAAATAGCACAATGAGAAATGGGAGACAAAGAGAGAGAATTGGGAGATTGAAGAGAGAAACTCTTATTAACACAAGAGTGGGGTAAATGTAAGTGAGGATAGAGGGGGGTATTTATAGATAAAAATTTGGGGGGGAAATCTGAAATTGAATTCAAAATTCGAATTTAAAAAAAAAAAAAAAAAAAAATTTAAAACGGTCAAAAACCGCCGGAACCGCCGGAACCGCCGGTTAACCGCCGGAAACCGCCGGTTTTACACCCGAAACCGCCGGTTTGGTCAACAAACCGTCTGACCACCTGCACTCAACCATCCCATCAAAGCTGCAACGTGTCAGCCTTGTGTTCCGCGCCAAAACCGAAAACCGCCGGTTTGACGGTTAACCGCCGGTTTTCACGGTTAACCGGCGGTTTTGGTCATAAACCGCCTGCAAAACCGCCTGAAAAAGCCGACCCATCCTACCGAAAGCTGGCCGCCTCGAAAATCTCGCCGGAACCGTGAAACCGCCGGTTAACCGGCGGTTTGGTGACGGTTTCGGTTCATTAAATTTGGAACCGGAACCGGCCCGCGGTTCAAATTATCACGGTTCCGGTTCAAGATTTTTGTCACGGTTCCGGTTCGGTCCGGTTCAAGATTTTTGTCACGGTTCCGGTTCCGAACCGGAACCGGCAGTTCCGGTTTCGCGGTTAACCGCCGGAACCGAAAACCTTGGGCATCTCTAGCCAACACTCTTTACTTGTTTTTTTCACCATTTTCTAGTTTTAGTACCTTGCTATCTTTTGGTATTTGGAGTTATTGGTAGCTACTGCCTTGTTTTTAAACACAATCCGTTTTGATTCCATGGAAATGAAGTTTCTGTTGGTTTGCTTTGTATTTCACGTGCTAATGGACTCCATGCCGCTTAGTTAAATAGACCTAGAGATGTAGAGTTGGTTTTGTTTGTTCGCATGTTAGATCTGTCTAGTTAGATAGATCGAGTGATTTCTCAAGTTTTTGCAAAAATTAATCGGTGTAGTTTTCATTAATGCATGAGATCTAAGTTTTCCGCCACCTTCATGTTGGGTAGTCTGTTTGCCGATTTCCTGCATAATTTAGCCCTCATGGTTCAATTGCTAATTAGATCCAAGATTGTTGAGTTTTATTTCAAGCATTCATCAATGGAATCCCGAGTTTCTGATTGTCATTCATTGCTTGGAGAATAAAAGAATGTCACAATTCAAGTTGGGACAACTTTGTTGCTTTTACCTTTTGTTGTTTCTTTTCAGCTTTTCCTGCAATGGCCAAGTAGTTAGTTAGCCAGCATAGTCTGTTATTCCCTTCTACCTTTTGTCGACCCATTTTTAGTAAGTTTCACGATTCACATGCACACTAGTAGTCCAGTACTTACACTCACGTGCACAGCCACAACGTGAAGTATCTAGTTACATACTGGTTAGGATAGGTGTAGGTCCCATTTCCATTTCTCCGTCTAGTTAAACTCAACCCCCAAAAGCGTTGTAGCAAACTCAACCTTCCAGAACAAGTTTATTATACTACATCCATCTGTGTGGGATTGATCATTTACTCCATTACACTAGCCAGTAGAGTGGGTTAAGGTTTTTGATAGAGAAGAGAGATACAAACCTAACGACACAGCTAAGTTTAGGTATCCTCCTAACCAGTTGACACACACGAGTCTTTCTCATCTTCTAGTACACATAAATTTACGTCTATCATAGTGCTATGCATGGTACATAAAATTCTAAATAATAAAGATAAATTCTAAGGTAAATAGATTAAAAAAAAAGAGGATAAAAAGAATATAATGATATTTATAGTTAAAAATGTGTATTAATTACAATAAATATTCATAATATTATAAACAATAATAAAAAGAGAAATCTACTTCTCTCAAAAACCCAGACAAGGATTTTAAAAAAAAGATAAAGAAAATATAATGATGTTTATGGTCAAGAATATGTGTTAGTTAAAATAGTATTCATAACATTATAAATAATTAAAAATATTAAAAATAACAAAAATAGGGGTGGGAATACGGATATCGGGTATTGGGTTTACCCGTACCCGACCTGATACCCACCGGGTATTGGGTATCCAATATCCACTTTTATAGGATTGGGTATGGGATTGGATATTGAAATTTAAGATAATTCGGGTATTGGGTAACCCGAATGGGTATCGGGAATTACCCGAATACCCAATTTATTATTTTAAGTATTTTTATAAATTAGGTTTAGTCATTCCGGGCTTCAAGAGCTGGGCTAATTTATTTACTAATTATAACTTTCTCTAAACTTATAGTATAAATAAGTCAATCTCTCTTACTCTAGGTCACTGCTTCTACATTTTAATTAAATGTGTAACTTTTATTGTTTTGCTTACATAACCAATCCTCATAAATATAATCGTGTACTTTAAAATAAATGCAACATTAAAGATGTTAGTAGTTTATTTAATTTATTTCTATAGTTATATTAATATAATTATAATTTGAATTTTTTTATTAGTTATTAACACATATAAATAGTCGGGTATTTGGGTACCCGATTCGTCGGGTTTGGATACCCGAGGCGGATATTGGATTATCCGAAAATATATCGGGTCGGGTGTTGGGTGGACATTTTAGATGATTTTTGGGTTTGGATACCCGGTTTTTTCGAATCGGGTATCCACGGATACCCCTATTCCCACCCCTAAACAAAAAGATAAATGTATTTCTCTCAACCTGCTCTAAATAAAACATTTCATGTTCAGCAAAAGATTTTAAACAGTTTTAATTTCTGACATGAGTGTAATAAAATAAAATAAAATAAATGAAAAAGAGGAATTGTGCGACAAATGATCAAAGAGTTTGTGTTAATTATAATAAGATATATACATAAATGATGCGACTAAGGATCAAAGAGAAAAAAAAAAACATAGTATAATTTAAAAAAATAAATTATTTTACATAACGTATTTCATTGAATCATAATATACTATGAAAAATATTTATAATAACGCAATTAAATAATATGACATTTCATCTAACATATTTCTTATGCATATATGATATTTATTTTTAATTATTATCCTACACGACATCATAGTATCATTTGTTTATCTTAATATATTTATTTTCTAAAACATAATTTAATAGTATTAAACTTTTATTGTCATAACTGAAAAGTCAAGCCTTGAACAACAATATATTTTTAGTAGAATAAATCCAAGTCTAACTCAATTCTAAATATATACTCCCTCCGTCCCGACTAAGATGACATATTGCTTAACCGACATGGGATTTTAAGAATTATTGGTTAAAGTATTTAATTGGAAAGAGAAAAGGTGGGTGTAAGTATTAAAGTAGAGAGATAAAGAAAGATGAATATTTTAATAAGAGTGAGAAAAAGTGGTTGAGTGTATTAATTGGAGAGAGAAAATTTCCAAAAAGAAAATGTATCATCTTAGTTGGGACAAACTAAAAAGGAAAACGTGTCATCTTAAACGGGACGGGGGGTATATCTTAAGTAATTGAAATATGTATATAGGAGCATGTTAGGATGCCACCACCCCTTAAAATAACATCATACCACCAGTCCTAGCCAATCATTTGTACACGTGGGCGAATAATAAGCTGCCACGTGGCAAAAAAAAAGTTGAAAAACTCGGCCAACAATTTGTTGCTCTTTATACAGCAATTTTTCTTGTCCAGCAATATCCAACACGCGATACAGCAATCTATAGATTGTTGTGTAGTGTTTGTAATATTGTTGTGTAACGTTTATAATATTGTTGTATATATGGTGTCACGATGTTACTTTAAGAAGTGTTGTACTCCCTCCGTCCCGGATAATTCGGGCCACTTTGACCGGGCACAGGTTTTAAGAATTGTAATGAAAAGTGAGTTGAAAAAGTTAGTGGATGTGAGTCCTACCTTTATATATTAGTTTTATAATAAAATGTGAGTAGGAATGAGTTAGTGGAATATGAGGTCCACTACCAAAAATGGTAAAAGTGAAATGAGACAAATTATGTGGGACGACCTGAAATGGAAAACTTGGACGAATTATCTAGGACGGAGGGAGTAAATATTAAATATAGGACACGACTATGCTACCCTCTCAGCACTAGGGTTTTTGTGAAAGAAAGGAGAGAAGAAGTAGAGATAGGGTAGAATATATCCTGATCTATTTTCTCATTATCGTAACAATGAGATAACAAGAGTTGAAGTTGAGACTATAAATCCTTAAGCGAAAACCTGGATGTATAATGCGATCGACTCGATTACATTATTAAAATTTAAACTAAATATTAAAATATATGCAAATCAACAGTAGTCTTGGAAACATGTGCAATGTGCTAATTGATTTTTATGCTAAATTAGGTGATACGATCATATGAGCCGAGCTCGTGAAGCAAGTGAATTTTAGGCCGTTGAATATGCTTGGAAAGGCCTACAACGCAATAGACACCAAAGAAGACATGTTTCCTCAATTCCCTCATATTTGAGTCATTTTTCTTTTTCGGAAAGTTCTCTCATAATTGAGTCATTCCATATATAGCAATTTTTTTCTCTTTCTTACTCTACCCTCTCTTACTTTATTATTTCTACTTTATTCAATTTCTACTTTATTCTCTCTATCTTTTTTATCTCTCTTACTTTTTTTTATCTATTTATTTAACACACTCAACACCCTTCTAAAACTCCGTGGCGAAAAGTTTCGCTTCAACTATGAGGAAACAAAGGGATTAAGATTTTAGAGATCTAATGGTCTATAGATTGACATGTGTAATTTCATTTTTTATTTTTTAATATTAAAAAGATAATAAGTAATAACTGTCACTTTAGCGTTTAAGAACACATTATTAATATAGTGTGTTAATATTGACATTGTACAAGCATTGTATTGACATATTAGGTAAGGTGTATTGATATAAAGCTGCTTTACGAAATTTATGAATATTCACGAAAATTTTATCAAATTTTGACATCGAAATATATGTACGTAGGATCTCGTTGGAATCCTTATAAAATTATCTTTAATTTGATATATGTTGTGTGAAAAAATAATTTAAACGAGAAAGCGATATACATTTAATGTTTTGAGATATTTTTAAAAAAATTAGTTATAACTAACTTGTTGTTAATTGACATTAATATTCTAATTGACATTTTTGTGCATGATATTGGTATTTGAAATTGAATGATCTTAACCCTTAATTTAAATATTTAATATCTATCATTTAATTATAATTAATAATTTAAAAAAGTTAACAATATAACACACGTTACTGTTTCTAATTTTATATTCGATCAAATTACTTGTGCAAAGTACAAGATACCAACCGTCCATGATTTATCTCTAATTTTATTAGCTGGGAATGGAGATAGTGACAAGGAATAAACAAATGCTACCAATAAAAAAATATCAGCCACGCTATAATAAACAAATACTCCTACTATCACGATTTATCTCTAATTTTACTAGGTGCACATTATTAATTAACTAGTATCATAATCGTACGGTCCATTCTATTTTTATGAACTTAGTTTACACAGTAAAATAATTTTATAAAATAATACTTCCTTCATTTTCTCATAGTTGAGTCATTTTTCTATTTCGAGAATTACCCTCATAGTTGAGTCATTTCCATATATAGTACTCCCTCCGTCCCAAGATATTAGACTCGTATACCATTTTAGGATATCCCAACATATTTGAGCCATTTCTATTAAACATTTACTTTACTACCAACTTCACTTACACAACTAAAGAACACCTCATAAATTCCTGTGCCCAAAAGAAGTGAGTCTAATATCTTGGGACAGAGGGAGTAGTAACTTTTTTCTCTTTCTTACTTTACTCTCTCTTACTTTACGTCTCTCTATTTTATTCACTTTTTTACTTTATTCTCTCTACTTTATTTTCTCTCTTATTTTTTTATCTATTTATTTAACACAATCAACATCTCTATCTTAAACTATGTACTAAAAAGTTTCGCCTCAACTATGAGGAAACGAAGGGCGTAAACAATATTATTGTACGAATTCTAAAAACATAAAAATATATAATAAATATTCGTTATATAAATATGTAAAACCAAATAAAAATATATTGCTTAGTAAATTCAGTAAAAAAATTTCAATAAAAAAAAAAACTAAATTCATATCGATATTTGCATTAAAGTTGCTATCTCATAAAAATTTAATTCATATCCAAAATTTATAAATATTCCAAAATGATCCAAAACTCATCTTTCCTGTATGTACAGATAGATTTATTCACCCTTATTAGTAATAAATATCCCACGCTATAATATACAAATACTATGACTAATAAAAATTAAAGAAAGTAAACGAAGCGGTTCAAAAATAAGTTAAACAAATACTACACGCTAGGTTGGTGTACTGCACATATTAATTAATTAAATTTACGATTAATCATTGATTGAACATTAACAACCTAGTCTCTAAACTTTAAAATATCATAAATATTCACGAAATTGAAGTATAATCACATCCACGATACCTTTTTCACTATCCCATTAAGAGCATTTTTGGTGATTCACAAAAGTTGACTTGCATTATTAAATACTCCATTAGTCCCAGATTAATTATCACTCTTTTATATTTCGGTCCGTCCCTCAATAATTATCACACTTTATTTTTACCATAAATGGTAAGTAAGTCTCACATTCCACTAACTCACTTCATTCACATTTTACTATAAAACAAAAACAAAAAAGTGGGTCTAACATTACACTAACTTTTTCAACCAACTTTTCTTTACATTTTATAAAACCTATGCCCGGTACAATTAATCAAGGACGGAGGGAGCAATTAACCCACAATTAATCATTAAACTACTAACCTCCACTCTAATCAATATAAACATCTCTCCCCCTTCACACAAACCCAAACAATTTCAGTATGGAGCTTTTTACATTAGTGGTTTCCATACTCCTCATCGCCATCACATTTTTCCTCCTCCGCCGCAGAAGCTCCGGCAACGCCAGATTGCCACCCGGAAGCTTCGGCTGGCCAATCATCGGCGAGAGCGTGGAGTTCCTCTTCGGCAATTCGGAGAAATTCGTCGGCGATCGGATGCTAAAGTACTCCCCGGAGATGTTCAAAACCAAAATCCTCGGCGAGAAAACCGCCGTGATCTGCGGCCCCGCCGGCAACAAATTCCTCTTCTCCAACGAGGAGAAGCTATTCAGCATGTTCCGCCCCCACTCAATGCAGCACCTCTTCCGCTCCAACAAGCCCAAACCCGCCCTCAACATGCCGGAGGTGGTTCGCCAGCCCGGTTTCCTCAAGCCGGAAGCCCTGATGCGTTATTTGGCGGGAATGGATTTGATCACGCAAAAGCAGCTGCACATTCACTGCGACGGTAAAAAAATCGTGGAGTTTTACCCGCTGTCAAAAACAATTACCTTAACTATCGCATGCCAGTTTTTCCTGGGGATAAACAACCCTGACCGGATCGCGCGGTTGGTGGAAACTTTCGATGATGTCACGCGGGGGATGGCATCTATCATGCTCAATTTGCCCGGGACCACGTTTTACCGCGCCAACAAGGCTGCGGCAGCGCTCCGGAAGGAGCTCATCGCGGTGGTCGAGGAGAAGAAGGAGGCGATGGCCGAGGGAGCTGGGCCGATGCACGACATCTTGTCGCACATGATCGCGGCGTCTGACCCGAGCGGGAGCTGCTTGCCCGAATCCGAGATTGCGGATAAGATGATGGGGCTCTTGATCTCCGGGTATGGCAACGTGTCAACCACCATAACATTCGTGATGAAGCATCTAGGGCTGAACCCTGATATCTACGAACGAGTTCGTGCAGGTAACGAATAATATCCATCCATAAAAAATATTCTCTAATTTGTTTTTCACTAACAATATAAAATTTGAATTGATATAGTAATGATTTTATATTTCAGAACAACTAGCGATTGCGGTGGCTAAGAAGGAAGGAGTGCCATTGCATTGGGAAGATATGGCGAAGATGAAATATTCATGGAATGTGATATGTGAGACAATGAGAATGGTTCCATTTCAAGGAACTTTTAGGGAAGTGATTGAGGAATTTACTTATGCTGGCTACACTATTCCTAAGGGTTGGAAGGTAATGGATTATTACTCCTTGAAAAGTATGAATTATTTTCTTATTAGTCCGTCCCTAAAAATTTGAATTTTATAAATTTGGAAAAGTAAAATACCACATTACCTTACACATCATTTTATTTACAACTTATACCATTACACTACACTATTAATGATGTGGAGCCCACTATCAACTAACACAATTTGCCTACTTTATATCTCTCTATCTCTTACTTTACCAATTATACATTATAACTCGTGTCGAACCAAATGTTCATAGTTTTCAGAGACGGGGGAGTATGATACGGCAAGTTCAGAGATTGTATGCATTTTATAATTATGTTTGAGCGAGATAAATATTTGACAAAATGTATGATTTGTAGGTATATTGGACCGTGAGCACGACCTGCATGAGCCCTCAATATTTCAAGGATCCGAAGAGGTTCAACCCATCGAGATACGACGAGGGAGAAGCGCCTCCTCCTTACACCTACATGCCGTTCGGAAAAGGGCTGAGAATGTGCCCGGGAAACGAGTATGCTAGGATAGTGATGCTGACTTTCGTTCACAATGTTGTGAAAAATTACCGATGGGAAATGGTCGACCCGAACGAGAAGGTCAGCGGATCCATGATTCCGGAGCCCCAAAAAGGCCTACCGGTCCGTCTTTACCATCATTGATGCAAAGCTGGAACATGCCGAAAACTGTTTGTTGTACAATCAATGTCAAATAATGGAATTGAATCCTCCGTTTAATTTCTTTTATGGATACATGTTTATTGTTGAATCTATAGTTTTAGTATTGGTTTTAATGATGTTTAAAAATATGAAAGTTTTTGCTGGAATGATACCAAACAATTTTAAGTAGTTAGGTCTATGCCCTCTCTTAAAATGCCACTCCATTATTCGGTATTAATTGACTTTAATTTTTACCTTTTGTATTGGCCCATGTAGTACATTTTTTTCAGATAATCGAAGGTGGTTTAAAATTTTCTGAGTGCACCATTGAGTAAAGTGAAACATATAAATCTTTTGAAGATAAAACAAAAGTTTTATTTAGAAAGTACTATTGAATACAGATCTCAAAATTAGCAATAGATCACAAATGATGAATTGCATATTAATTCATGAGTAGTGATTTAGAGACATAATGTCTCTATGCCATAATACCCTTATGTCTCTATACCATAATTATATTTTATATATGGACAAATATAACCAAATGCTATTTTTGGATAAAATCAATTAGCATGATCAGTAGTGGGTGATCTAATTTCTATAATAAAGACTAATAAAGCTAACGGTGAAATTCAATAGAGTATATTATATATTTTACATAGGAATAACATAAAAATAAATACTCAAAAATCAACTAATATTATAAAATACATAAAATTAAAATAATAAATTCAATTAGTATTATATTTATTTTGACTAAGATTCGACAATACTTTTCCAAAAATTAAAAAATTGAATAAATTAAATTTTCAAAATTGAATAATTTAGAATAGTAAGTATGATATAAAACAACCTACACCCAATTAGTATTAATATATTATACATATTTTCTTAATTTTATCATGATATAGTGAATTGAGCTAATAACTCAATTATTTATAAAGCAAAAGAGAAAATGCCTTGTAATTATTTATTTGATCGAAGTTCGATTGCAATGTTCTAAGAATAAAAAATTTAAATAAATTAAAATTTTGGAAAGGAAAGAAGTAGTATAATAAAAATTACAAAATTCTTAAAATAAAAACTATAAAGTCAATTATTATTATTATTATTATTATTATTATTATTATTATTATTATTATTATTATTATTATTATTATTATAATTAATAATTTATTTAATGATATACTGAATGGAGCTTAAAACTCTAATATTTTATATAAGAAAAAAGAAGAAAATAATATAGGATTAGTATTTTTATAAAATGGATTCATAATTTATTCATTAAGTTCAAATCTCATAATTTATTCCCTTAGTTTTGGAACATTACGTTGAATAAAACTTTTATGAATAAATCTCCCATTTCTCTAATGTTCTACTTCTTTAGGTATATATTTTAATTTTAAATCATATCTTCCACATTTATATATATTCCATAATTAAGTTACCACGTCCTTATTTAAGATGTAAGGGCAAAAAGGTAGATGTAAAAAAGTATAGATTTAATTAAAAATATAATATAGTATAAGATTACAATTTTAACCTCATTATGGTATTATAGCTTGGAGACATTATGTCTCTAAATCATTTTTCTTAATTCATATTAATCAATCTATTTTTCATATTTTGATGTTGGGAAAATAATCTAATATATTTACACCGAAAGAAAGGGATCTTATCAAATCCTTTAAGTAAACGCAACTAATCTTTAAAATGTAGTAGTACTATAAAATACTCCTTAGCTTGTGACTCGTGACAACAATTAGCTACACAATGCTGAGCGGAAATTATGTCTTTATATCCGTAATTTGTAGTAGTATTATTATAATTTTGCAGCTAAAATTATTTTCACTGCATTCAAAACTTTTTGAAAGTCATTTTTAAGTTCCAGTCTAGATTTATTACTCCATTAGATTAGTTAAATTTAATCTAGAATTGATAAACCATGCTATTATAATAATAGAAATTTATAGTATTTCATGGTAATAGAAAGAGTGAGTGATGGTATTTATATAATGATTTCTTACATTCAGTCACCGCTCTATTATTATAATATAAATTTATAAAATTCCATGGGAATAATTAGAGAGATTTACGGTACTTATATGAAATTTCTTTAGAACTAACAAATATTATTACAATATGAAATTTCTTTAGAACTAACAAATATTATTACAATTATTTTTTATTTCATTTGCCAATAAGGCGTTTGATACGCTCGGATTTTGCACTGTTTTAAGGCTATTATTTGGTCTGTTTTTAAGTGTGAAAGTTCCACTACTTGTCCATAAACTGCATATTTTATCTATTTTGGTATTTTGACGTATTTTGTGAGAAATGTGCAAAATAGAGCCTAAAAAGCTAGCTAAAAGTCGAAATTGAAAATCTGGAGCTTTCGAAGGATCCAGCGGTCCGCCGCAACACAGCCAGCGACCGCTGGCCGGCAACTAGGACTGGCAATTTTTGGCACGACATGATAACACGACACAAACCCGCACGAAATTAATGGGTTTAGGTCAAAGCTTATTGGGTTCGTGTCCTTATCAGGTCGACACATTAAGAACACGCAAATTTCGTGTTGGGTTCGTGTTACCCGTTAAGAAATTATATTATAATATTATTGATTTTTTTAATATTATTTTATCTAAATTTCGTGTCGTGTTCGTGTTGAATTTTGTTGGATTTTATTGTTATGAAGTATGAATCTATTGATCTTATAATTTATCATTCTAGATTGTGTAATCAGATTTTAAGTTCCTAATCAGATTCAAGGTTTTATAATTTTTAAATCATGAGTAGTTGTTATCTTGTTGTTATTATATTCTTACCGCGTTTTCAGGTCGTGTAGTTATAGTGTTGTATTGTGTCATGTTGACCCAAGATGGTTCTTGTCGTGTTCGGGTTTAAGGGTAGCAGATTGTGTTCGTGTTCATGTTCGTATTTGAGATTTTCTTAACGGGTCGCGTTCGTGTTTATACTTATTAGGTTGTGTCATTATCGTGTTGACATGATAACGTAATACGCTCGGATTTTGCACAGTTTTAAGGCCATTATTTGGTCCGTTTTGAATGTCAAAATTGCATTACATATCCATTATTTGCATATTTGATATATTTTGGGATTTTGACATGTTTTGTGAGAAATGTGCATATTTGAGCCTAAAAAAGGAGTCATAACGCGAAGTTGGAAATCTGGAGATTCTGGGTGCGTCCAGCGGCCGCTGCAACACCGCCGGCGACCGCCGACTCCCAACGACTGCCAAGTCTATAGCGGCCTGCTCCGGGAAAGCTGTGCATGGAATGAAGGCACACCCAGCAACCGCTGGGCAACGTGCGCGACCGCTACAAAGGGTCCAGAAAGTTACGGGATGATAGCCGGAGACCGCTGAAATAGGTGCAGCGACCGCCGCCCAAGAGTCAGAAGCCTCAGACCAACTGTCACACCTCAATCCTTATGACGTATGCACTTACTATAAATAAATTAAAAATATAAAATAAATAACCACATTTCGAGTACATAATGCGCACATATTATATAGTTTCAAAACCACTATTTATTAATTACATATTTCAAACATTCTAAACTGTAGTGGGACCCTCTCACCACTCTATATATTATACATTTATCTACATGCAAAAATGATGAGCAGGAGAAGGTTGCCAAGAAGGTTGCCAAAATGTGTCAGCCGCTGACCCTTATAATAACTGTAACTCATGTCATCTCACGCATCATTGATATCTTATTCCTGAAAATATTAGTGGTTTATATGAGCCACAACTCAGTGTATATAAACCTTACCTTTAATTCCACACCCCAACAATCAAGCCCAACAATCAAACATATCCTTTAATTAATATATATAATAATAACCAACAATTATTAGAAACAAATTTATATACATATGCATATGTCACTCTGTTTAATTTATTATTCTGTGACTGGTCAAACCTGGTATCTGCCCGGAATTTCCATTGTATACGACCCGAAGGTCCCTTTTTATTATTTGACCTTTGCACGAAGGTCCCTCTTTGATTTGACCTTTCCACGAAGGCCCCTCTTTGATTTGACCTTTCCACGAAGGTCCCTCTTGGCATATTTTCTTTGACTCGTAGGTCCATTATCATTGTATATGACCCGTAGGTCTATTGGCATTGATATCAGACCCAGGGCAAGACTGTCACATATCCTCTTTAATTCCATGATTCAAATAATTCCAATACCATGCATCAATCATATCCATTGCACCAATTACATACCCATATATTTCATCAATAATTCCAATACATATTTATTGCACAAATCATATATACACATCACTTACAACATCAATATCAAATAACACATAACCATTTCAGGCTCACATCATATAATTCAAATATTCACTCCAATTTAACACATAGCAATCAATTACATAAAATATATAAAATTAAAAATGTGATTTATGCACGCCTGGGACAAAAAGTACTCAAACATCCAAATTCCCTTCTTTATCTACAACTTTATATAGCCGAAGGGGGTGGAAACTATTTTTCGTTTTATCTCTTCCTAACTCATCTATCTCTTCCTTTGTCTCACTGGCTGTATGTAAAATATATATCTATGAATATTTGAGGCGGCTCCCTATCCATATTAAATATAAAGCTATAGCTTACTATACATCATAAAATTATTTAAATATATGGCATATATGCATGCTTATTAGTTTTCCTAATTGACATTTGTCACATATTATTGGTGGCACTATGAAATAGTGACCACGTAATGCTAACACGTACATATATAACTTTTTTAAACTATGCTACTACTATTATTTATATCTCATTTAGGATCATTATCAAAATATATATTTTCCATGCACTAGACACTCTCATGCACACGCATACCTAATTATATATATATATATATATGGGTGCGTTAGGCTCCTTTGCACCCTAAGTGTCTCATTTCCTTTTTAATCTCAGTCCTTGGATCCTTGAATTGGATGGTTGTGATCAATGCATTATTAGTCTATAATGTTGCATTATTAGCCGATTTGCATTATTAGAATGAAAATGTGCATTATTAGTCTATAATGTTGCATTATTAGCCGCTGTGCATTATTAGAATGAAAATGTGCATTATTAAATGACACGTGGCATTAATCTAACCGTCAGATGACAAAATCGTGGGGCTAGGATTAAGAAGGACAAAAGGACAAAAGATATGAAAAGGATTTGAATACATCCCTATATATATATATATATATATATATATATATATAGAGAGAGAGTTGCATTATCTACAAATCCACTCTTAAAGACCGAACCACCGAACCATACCAAATTAGGGTTTTTAGATCTAATTTTTTATGGATGAGATACACAAATTTATAAATTATTTTCGCCTTCATCACGAGCCTATTTTAATTCATCCGAAGGTAAATAAGGCATACTAACATGTTACGAAGATTTAACTTCATTCCAGAATATATTACTTCATTCCAGAAGGTTTTTACTTCATTCCAATAGGATTATTACTTCATTCCAGTACGTAAATGCGGTTTCGCCGTCGCGTGCCATTCTTCTCTCTACAATATCTATCACCACCTCCACGGCTTGATATGATTTAATAAACACATGAAATAATGTAATAAATTATTGGAATAAAGTATGTGTAGAGCATTTGAAATACTACTGGAATGAAGTAAAAATCTTATCCAATGAAGTAATAATGTTTCTGAATGAAGTAATAAACCCACTTGAATAAATTGCATTTTAAAATGTTAATCAAGTAAAAACACAAGTCAATGAATTTGAATGAAGCATATGGTGAATCATTTCAAAACCTACTGGAAGCAAGTAAAAACATGTTGTAGTTTCAAGGTATTACGTACGGAATGAAGTAATATACCTATACAATGAAGTAAAATGGGCTTGTAATGAAGCCGAAAAAATTTACACAGCAGCACATCTCATCAAAAACACTAGATCTAATGGCCCAGATTTGGTCTCTAGTTCGGTCTTTAAAATTGGTTCGACATTGATCACAATTCTATATATTACTTCATTGTATATTTTTTTGATGAGACCAAATCTGGGCCATTAGATCTAGTGTTTTTGATGAGATGTGCTGCTGTGTAAATTTTTTCGGCTTCATTACAAGCCCATTTTACTTCATTGTATAGGTATATTACTTCATTCCGTACTTCAAATGCTTCTACACATACTTCATTCCAACAATTTATTACATTATTCCATGTGTTTATTAAACCCTATTAGCGCCATGGCGTTGGTGATAGATATTGTAGAGAGAAAGAACGACACGCGACGGCGAAACCACATTTACGTACTGCAATGAAGTAAAAACCTACTGGAATGAAGTAAAAACCTACTAGAATGAAGTAAAAACGTACTAGAATGAAGTAATATATTCTGGAACGAAGTTAAATCTTCGTAACATGTTAGTATGACTTATTTACCTTCAGATGAATTAAAATAGGCTCGTGATGAAGGCGAAAAAAATTTATAAATTTTTGTATCTTATCCATAAAAAACTAGATCTAAAAGCCCTAATTTGGTAGGGTTCGATGGTTCGGTCTTTAAGAGTGGATTTGTGGATAATAAGACTCTATATATATATATATATATAACATATAATTATGTAAATAATATTATAAATATGTAATAATAAATGAATATATATCAATATGCAAATTGATGCATGTTTTGGGTTAGGGATACCACAACTCTTCCCTCCTTTAAGAATTTTGTCCGCAAAATTCATTCCTCTTTATGTTATCGTACTCAAAGAAATTGCTAACCAGTAAATAGACGTGTATAGTTTTTTTTTTCTCATCTTTTCCTCTGTTTCCCATGTCGCCTCTTCGACTCCGTGATTTTTCCAAATAACTTTTACCATTGGAATATATTTTCTTCACAAGTGCTTTATCTGGCGTTTCACTATAATGACAGGTTCTTCAATATAACTCAAATTTTCAGAAATTTGCATATCAGAATCTTTCAGAACATGTGAAGGATCAGATCGATAAAGCCGAATCCTACTGACGTAGAAAATATTATGAATTTGTGCCAACTCTGGAGGTAATGTTAACCTATACACCAATGGTCCAACTCTTTCAACAATATCTCACGGTTCAATATAATGAGGACTCAACTTACCTTTTTGCTCGAATGACATGACTCCTTTTCTGAGGTGAAACTCACAAAAAGACTCAAGACTTGAGATAGTAAATCGCAGATCTCTGTCAATATATAAGATACTAGAATACCATATAAGCGTTCCTGCAGATAATGATGTCAAATCTTCAAATCAAAATAATGTCACTAATAACAGATTTTAACAGAATAAGAAGCTTCATGTACTTGCAATTGTTATGACGCATAAGCAATAAACTTTCCATTAAGTCAAAAGATAACCAAATCCACGTTTCAGCTCATCACTATAAATAACATAATATCTTGTACCTGTGGAGATAACTAAAATAGGTGACATATTCAACCGATGCTTCCACTCATTAAAACTCTTTTGATATGCTTCACTCCATATAAAAGAAGAATTTTGTCGTACTAACTTCATTATCAATTGAATAATAATCGAGAAAAATTTCCAGTTGTAAACCAGTTCAATCTTTTGTAGATCCACTTCTATTCCAAAATCTGACACCACGTGTCCCAACAATACCATATGATCTAGCTAGACTCACGCTTACTCAACCTTGCAATAATCTGTTTATCTCGCAAAACTTGTAATACTGACTGCAAGTGATTAACATGCCCATCTTGAAACTGATCAAACAAGTCTTCGATTCTCGGTAATGAATATTTATTCTTCACTGTCACTTGATTCGACATTCAATAGTGTATATAAAGTCGCAATGTGCAGTCTTTCTTCTTCAAATATGATATTGGTGCACTCCAAGATGAAACACTGGGTCATATAAATCTCCTACCAGACAACTCTTGTAACAGATTCTTAAATTCTTGAAACTCGAATGAAGACGGTTAATAAGTAGAATAAAAATAAATGCAGTGCTAAATAGAGAAATATTTCTCCTGATAAGGTGAAAATCCAGATAAATCTGCACTTCCAATAAATCAAAAAGCCGATCTAGATAATATAAGAAAACCTGGAACAATATATTGATTACCGTAAAATATAACTCGATCCCGTCTCGATGATTACATTACCATTTCTTTTACTTGACAAGCTACTTGGTTCGATGAGGTGAAAATCAATCTATATCCGTAATAATATCAAAACTTGTGTATGAACAAGAGAATCAATATCCGCTGCCAGCTTAATTGAGGCGGCTCCCTATCCATATTAAATATAAAGCTATTGCTTACTATACATCATAAAATTATTTAAATATATGGCATATATGCATGCTTATTAGTTTTCCTAATTGACATCTGTCACATATTATTGGTGGCACTATGAAATAGCGACCACGTAATGCTAACACGTACACATATAACTTTTTTAAACTATGCTACAACTATTATTTATATCTCATTTAGGATCACTATCAAAATATATATTTTCCATGCACTAGACACTCCCATGCACACACATACCTAATTATGTAAATATATATATAACATATAATTATGTAAATAATATTATAAATATGTAATAATAAATGAATATATATCAATATGCAAATTGATGCATGTTTTGCGTTAGGAATGTCACACCAACCCACAGCGACCGCTGGCCAAGGTGCAGCGGCCTGCTGCGAGCTGAATTTGCCCTACTTTCTCTCCAATATTTACCATATTTTGCAACCTTTTTCCTTATTTGAAAGGGGCGATTTCTTCCCTATAAATAGCCCCTCAAACTTCATCATTAGGATCCTCTTTTTGCAATATATTTTCCAGAGATTAAACGTTAGAGTACTTCATTATGCAAGGAGTTGAAGAAGGATTCAAGATCATTAATGCTACAAGGATTCGACCTTTGGGTTTTATTTGCTTTAGATTGATGTTTTCATTGTTTCCCTTCAATCTATGTTTTTAGATTATTGTATCATGTGTAACTAAATTCATAGGATTCTAGGGATGCGTTAGTAACGACTTTGGTTATACAATTCATTTTGTATTTAATATTCGTTGGTTCTTACTTTGTTTCTTCCTTAAGTTGTTGGATAATGTCTCACGTTTGAGTGACACATTTGTGATTAATTAATATAAATTGTGTTAGGTTTGGTATACTGAAAAGCATGTTTCGAGCAAGTTTTGCACGAATAGAATCTTGCTTGTATACGTAAAACTCTACAATCCACTTTTAACCCGATTCAGTATTATTCGAGCAGTCTCGCACGAATAGAATCACTATTATTATTACATTGTGTTTGCTTGTGCATTTATAAGATGTTTTATAAACATTTAAATGTATAAGAAGAAAAACTGATAAAGCTCGTTTCATGCATTGGTTTAGGGTTAAAATTCTGTGCATTTGGGGCGCTAATGTGCGTTAATGAGTTCAGGTGCGTAGTAAATGTCGGACCTAGGAGTTGCTGTTACCGGACCTGGCAGATGTAAAAGAGATGGAATTGAAGTAAAAATCAGAAGTCGTCGTTCGGACCTGGGAGAATCAAAAGTTGGCGACAGGAGCAGAATGGAGCGAGAACAGATTATTTTAAAGAGTCTTACTCAAGGGCAAGAGCGTCAAATCACCAGAGGGATACCCTAGGGATCAGACCCTCACATATATAAGGAGCTCAACCTTGAAGAACAAGACAGCCACTTCTACACTTTCTTAGCTCAAGCTTCCGTTCCATGCTTTAGTTCTACACTTCAAATTTCTCATTTCGTCTGCTGCGCACTTGGAGATGGAGGATTCTGGCCACCGTGGTTCTCATCTTTGTTATTTTGCTGCTGTGTAACACCGCCTTGTGAAGGCGAAGAAACAATCTTTACTTGCTTTCGTTTAGTACTTGTTAGTTTTAAATTTCGCAACTCTAGTTTCTGACTTTGATCCACTGGATTCGAACCTATTTCTCTTTATTATGGAAGTTTATGTTGGTTTCTGTTGCATATCGCTGAGTTGATGTTTATTTCTTGCCTTTTCGCTTTCGTTCTTGTTTATTGTTGGATGTTTGGAGCTGAAATCTGTTGGTTTGTTGATGGAGGTTGGGGATTTGCGTATGGAGATGTCTGGATTTGTTGAAACGTGGTGTATTTGATGGGGTTTGGTGCCCCTTGCACAGCGGAAGACTTGTACAAATAAACAAATCAGATACGGATCTATTTGACCGATTATGCGATTAATCAATTCACATGTTAAACAGATAATTGCATGCTAGAACGCAAATAATTCATGCTCATAGAAAGTAAATCCTAAAACATGAATTCTACGGTTTAGAGTTACCGATTTGATTCTCCAAAGAATCGTCGATTGCTCGCGCCTTCTCCACGTGATGATCTTCAATACTAGACCACGGATCTTCTGACTGGTTCCCGAACTGTATCTCGATATCAGGGTGGGCTGATCTTATCAAAATACTTGGACTCGAATAAAGAAGACAGAAGAAATCCTTTTGGGAAAAAGAGTAGAATTCGAAAATTCCTACAGCTGGGAAGCTGAAATTTTCGAAAATTACAAATAATGAAATTGTGATAATTCTGTCTCCTTTATTCTCCTATTTATATTAAGTTCCTTTTAGGCCCAGACAGGGATCTATGGAAGGTTTTGGATATGGGCTCGCCCAATTAGCTTTTTACTAATTAAATTGAACCCACATTTTAATACAAGCTTATATTGGAATATTACGAGCAGCCACTACAGAAGTAATATTGAACTCTCCCCATCCAAATCCGAAATTACAAGTAATCCGGGTTTCCACTTTGTTTATTTATTTCCCGCGCTTAAGATATAAATGTCCATTAATTAATTAATGTCTGCTATGGACTTAATTAATTAATATCTTATTAATTCCAAGAATGGACTTAGCAAGAAACACTTATTTATTATTCATAGAGTAATAAAACTCCAACTGGCCAGTTTTCCGAATAATAAAACCTTGTTCGAGCTCCTCTTGAGGACATTATCAAACGAGACTCACCTCGCGCACGTTTCAACATAATAGCAATCCTAGCACCGCTAGATATTAATCACCACTACCCAATATATCAGGATTATTGGATTGCGAAAAACCCGCACCATTTGATAAGTCAAAGTAGTGCATAATCAATACCGTATGCTCAATACTAACATATGTAGATTAAGAAATAATATTTTATCAAGACCTAGTCTTTCGGTAGATAGCATAAAGACACGTCTTGCTGTTAGATCCGTTCAGTGCTATACCACACCAATGTCATCTTATTTCAATAAGGCTTAGAAATATGCGCACTGACATTGCAACCTTTCACGATAGGTAGTCAAAGCCTATCTAGGTTGTGAAATTCTTCTTTTTCTTTTGCAAAGCATTGCATAGATCTGACCGTGTTACCTTAAAGTGGACGACGCCCACAACCGGTCTACTAAGCAAAAGACTTAGACTTTGTTTACTTCTTATGCATTTAAATGTTTGTACAACATCTTATAAATGCACAAGTAAACACAATGTAATAATAATAGTGATTCTATTCGTGCGAGACTGCCCGAATAATACTGAATCGAGTTAAAAGTGGATTATAGAGTTTTACGTATACAAGCAAGATTCTATTCGAGCGAAACTTGCTCGAAACATGCTTTTCAGTATACCAAACCTAACAATCTCCCACTTATACTCAAAACATGCTTTCGAGTATACCCACTGCCAAAAACTCTCCCACTTATACACAAAGCAGGTATTGATACTAGATATATCGAACTACCATTCATTTCACTAAGTGAAAGAAAAATCTGCTTGGTAGTTCTCTGATTATATCTTTGTCACCATAATGTCTTTGCTGCGTACTTGATCTTTAATTAATATCATCCCCATATGTGATTGCTTAGCTTAATAAACTCGTGTGTCCTTTGAGTTAGCCTTCACTAGAGTAATTAAATATAATACTCATAGGCATACTCAAACTTACGATTAAAGCTATTAGGAAGATATTCCTAAGGTAAACACATAATCAAAGGATAACTTACTCGATCACTGATTAGTAATAAAACTAAGACAGTGTAACCTCAAGGACATTACATGAATGACTGGTAAACTAGAATATAGTTACTAGTCTTTCTCAAGCACTAGGGTATATTCATTACCTCAATCAAAATCCTTTGCCATGGTTATTATGATATATACTTGCTATGCAAAAGCACAACTAATATCAAACTTAGTACACACTATAGCATACATGAGACAACTATCTCCGAAACTAGTCTCATAATTCTTGATCTCACTAAGCGTCAAATGACACTTGACTAGAGACAAGACAATTCCACCTTGAAAGGTATAAACCTTTTCATGGAATTTCTAATGCTTAAATGTTCCAAGCAATGTGTAGATATAGGATTCCTAAGAGAATCTCAACATTCTTTCTAGCAATCTTAAAAGGACTTAGATGCTAAGAATGTAATTAGTTTCTCTTAAATCATTTATCTTTAACTGGGTAGACAACCAGTTTCCTACGCTAGATGCCAATCTTAGTTGTTTGCAACTTTTGTAGATTCATCATTGTAGAGTACCAATAATTCCATATGTAATGCACTTTCAACTTCCTTGTGCTTACAGCACTGTTAAGGACACAAGTCAAATTCCAAATATTTGACAATTTTGATAAAATGCATATACTATGATTTAGATGCTTGCCTAAGACCACGAAGGTCTATATGAGCTTCCAATCATGCGTTTCTTGCCCTTAATTACATATCTATTAGAATGTTCTAGTAGATGATTTCCTCAAGACTTCTATTTATAGAAGGCTGTCTTGACAATCATAATACATATATTCTAATTTATGTAAGTTCTAATAGACAATAGGATCGAATAAATCCTGGCACAACGATAGCGAGAAGATAATTCTCTTTGGGCATAACCCATTGTCATTGTCTAGCCTTTTGAGATCCAAATTTACACTTGCAAATATACTAGCTCCCACAGACTGACACAGCCTGTAGGTAGTTTTGTAAGTCTTGTAAAACATGTTGTCTATCTTAGATTGTAATATGGAATCCATCACCTGCTCAAAGATGATTATCCAAATTAACCAATACTACATTGTAGTTAAAGGGATTATGTTCAAGTTAATCTAAGACCGAGTCTTACGACACTCTTAGACCCATGAACTTGTTGTGAGCCAATGAACGCTCCCACTACAATATGGTTCTTACAATCTTAGGTACTGAAGTTGATTTTATTAGTGCAAAAGTTTCTAACGGTATGACTTCTTGGTAATGTGGAAAATCCGATATCTCTCTCTTTATTTTGAGAGTTATCACGCTGTTAGGCTTTTAGTTCATCTCAAGATCTTCATACAAGAATTATATCTTTGAAGATTACAGAACTTATAACCTTACATCATTTGGGACAAACCTTAAAACATGCCTCAGTACTCAACTCCAATTTCTTGGACACTTTTCCAACACGTGTTGGAACAACATTCCACCTTGAGATGTGCTAGACTAGAGACGCTCTAGTCCACAACTCGTGTTTTGTAGAAGGTACTGATGTTGGTAGTTTCTTTAATGTTTATCCCATCAATGATAAGATTTTAATGAGTACAACTCATCACTTAATCAAACTTGTCTTAGAAAGACTTTGATTCCTTCTTACATAACTATCCCATTCATTAGATGAATGCTTGGATTCGTTAATGGAGATTAGACTCCCACTACTGATCATAACCCTTTGCTCGTCTCCTTATGGTGTAAACCATTAAGACTTGCTAGTCTTTCTATGTTGCACTTCTATAAGTATTCTGAATCTCTTGAAAAATCAAATGATTCTAACTCAAAGTGCATTAAACAGACTTTCTCAACTGTCAAGCTATTTAACGAAATGTTAAAATCTTGATAGTCTAGATCAGTTCGAACAATTTCTAAGTATTTTCTTGGCCTTAAGACTAAGAGCAATAAATACTTTATCATTCAATGATTAAGAAGTTGATGTGTTGTTGAATACTCAACCTTGTCGCAATTATATTATTTTAATACTATGATGCCTTAAGCATCAACCATAAAACAATAGTTGAGCATTAATAGCTCCCACTGCAACAAAAACCTAACTGGATCAAGATCTCTTATTTAGAAGTTGCATTGTCATGTAAGTCATTGTCCTTCTATAAAATAGGTCAATCCAACTCACAAAGCATCTTTTCTCGCTTTAAACAAACTTTGATGACAATCCAGGCTCTCCCATTTCCATATCTAGTCTTTTGTTCAAATGAACTAGGACTTAAGAAAAATGCAGCCTTTATGAATTCGTCATCTATCATGTTACTTTCCTCTAATAGTAACACAACGACTATTATTCTGAAGATTTTCTACTTTTCAGTTAAACCTTCTTATAGTCATTTCTTGTTACTTTAGGCGATGACTTGTGTCAGAAACTATTTAAGTGATCAAAAGATCCTCAAAACATTCTGTCACTTTAGGATATTCCAATCGAATCATCTTGACAGATTCTATTGATATCCATCTTTCATTGTCATTAACCAAGACTTGTCGAGCTACTTAAAGGAAAATAGCTTGACCTTATTCCTCAAAGAGTTTGTCAAGTACATGCATAATGCATTCTTGAACATTCTTCGTGGAATTATGTCGAGGAAATGGAGGACATGAATCATTTGAGTATAAACTTCAAGCTTTCAGCTATGAGAATCTTATCCACTTTCGTTTTCGGTCTACATAATTTAGGCATTCGAGTTTACTTTCTATAAGGATCGCAGACAAATATTAAAAGACATAATGAAGATTTGGCAAATAAACTTATTATCACATACTCATGCTCAATACATAATCACAAATAACCACAAAACAATTATGTATCTTACAACTGCAAAATTAATAAATTGTATCCTCCTCTGGAGGTTAATACGCATTAAAATTTTGACAATTTTACTGGTCACAACACCAACGCATCAATAGCTTCCTCCTCTGGAGGTTGACACGCCTAATGCTGCCTAAGCGCGACCATCAGATTTAGCATTACAGAATTTTATTTCTACAACACACTCCCATAACAATGTTCATGTGTTGATAACAAAATCAAGCTATCTCATAAATTCTGATTGAACCCTGAAACTCGTAGTTCCTTAGGATTATTGTCCCCACTCTGCAGGTGGCAATAATATTGGGAACCACTTTCTAGTTCATTCTATTTATTATGTGAGAAGTCTGCCCTTATGAACTTACTGTTTTCGTAGGATTATTGTCCCTACTCTGTAGGTGGCGATAATATTAGAAAATCAGCTTCACAAAATTTTACAGTCCAACCGATGGAGACCATATACAACGCACTTGTTGTAATCATCACTTAGATATTTTTATATGGTTTTTGCATAATTATCACATAAGCAGATAAAGCAGATAATCCACTTAAAATAGATAAACACCAAATAAACAGATAAATCCATCTAATGCATGGCATTTAAACACAGGATAATTATCGACAATTATTTAATCTAGTCAAGGGAGAATTAATTAAATAATTAAGTTTTATATTGGATCATAATTATCCAATTACTGATAGGATTTATCAAGATAGAGTTAACTATCTAAATCCATTTAGGATTATTCAAGATTTTATTTCGATAAAATCAAATCCTACAATTCAAGATAACGTTGATCTAAGATTATCATTATTTAAATCGTACTAGGGTATTACTAGATAGAATCAGTTCCATCATTATCCATAAGATAAAAATAAATTCCTATCAACCAAGATTTGTACAAATCTTAATTCTATTTAGAATAGACATCCAGAATATATCAAACATTACTTAGGATTTCTTAGATAAATAAATTTATCTAAATCCAATTAATTAAGGATCTCTTATATATCATCTTTATCCTAATCTATCTAGGATATACATCCAAAAGATAAGGATAACTTGGATTAATTCTTATTTTAATCCATCTAAGATTTGTCTTAATAGAATTAAATCTATTCAAATCTATAGGATAAAATAAATTAATATAAATGTTTATCCTAATTCATCTAGGATTTATCTTGAAATAAATCCATACAAATCCATAGAATAAGATAATATTATATTATAATCATTCAAATCTATCCATGATTTATCTAGGAACAAATCCATATAAATCTATAAGATAAGAATAAAATATTATATTATCACTATTCAAATCCATCTAGAATTTATCTATGAATAAATTCAAATAAACTCATAGGATAAGAATAAAATAATATTATTTTTATCTAAATCCAACTAGGATTTGTCTAGGGATAAATCCACATTAATCCATTGGATATAAATAAAAAATTAGATTGTCATTATCCAAATTTAACTAGGATTCATCTAGGAATTAAATCCCTACAAATCCATAAAATAAGGATAAAATCTATAATTAATCCATGATTTAATACAAAATTAAATCTTATATAATATATAAAATCCACAAAAGATATATCCAAATCTTATTTCTAAATTATTCTTGAATTATTTCCAAATTTGAATCCAAGGATTTGGAAATCCTAATCTAAATTTGGAAAGCGAAGTCGTGAGACGAGACAAAACGACATCACGCATATGGAAACTCTAATCTTGCGTCGTCGTACTCCCACTGAACCGCAGCCGCTGCTGGGCTCCCACTCGTCTCGCGAGCTCTCCGAGCCTGACGTCTCCGACGCTGCTGCATCGACGTCGCTCCTCCGGAGCTGCTGTTGCTGCTGCTCGATTCTCTCCGGCGCTGCTGCTGCTGCGTCGACGTCGCTGCTGCGACGTCGCCTTCGCAGCAGCTGCTACTCGGTGAATCCAGAGCTCTCACTGCGCGAAGACCGCCGACGTTTACCACCGGCGCTGCTCGCTGCTGCTGGGACATCGCTGTCACTCCAGCTGCCAGCGCCGCCGCTTCGTTTCATGGCTGCTGCTGCGACGCTGCCTGCGCTGCGGCTGCTGTCTTGGTGGTTTTCCGAGCCCGGGAAACTGCCCACAAGGAGCTCCCATTCGAAACCCAAATTCTGCTGGCCCGCGATCGTCAAAATTTCAGCAATTTCGGTGTCCGCCGATCAACAATGATCAACCACCGCAGCCGCAATTACAAATTGAGAATTAAGCAATTCTCGTGCAGCAGCAAACAATTAGAGGTGGGAGTCATGTAATCATGGCAATTAATCATTACATAGTAATTCAAAACAGGTCAATTACATAATAATTAATTTTTGATTACATCTAATTTGAAAAACTTTCCAGCACATCACGGCTATTCTCGACGGCGTGGCTTGCCAATTTGGCAACGCAATCGTACACGATTCTTCATTATTGTGACAAGAAAAACAAACACACAAACCAACGAAGAAACTCATGCATTCAAGCAATTCACATAACATGAAATTAATCCACATAATCAGAGCCAAAAATTGGCTCTGATACCAATTGTTGGGATTTGGTGCCCCTTGCACAGCGGAAGACTTGTACAAATAAACAAATCAGATACGGATCTATTTGACCGATTATGCGATTAATCAATTCACATGTTAAACAGATAATTGCATGCTAGAACGCAAATAATTCATGCTCATAGAAAGTAAATCCTAAAACATGAATTCTACGGTTTAGAGTTACCGATTTGATTCTCCAAAGAATCGTCGATTGCTCGCGCCTTCTCCACGTGATGATCTTCAATACTAGACCACGGATCTTCTGACTGGTTCCCGAACTGTATCTCGATATCAGGGTGGGCTGATCTTATCAAAATACTTGGACTCGAATAAAGAAGACAGAAGAAATCCTTTTGGGAAAAAGAGTAGAATTCGAAAATTCCTACAGCTGGGAAGCTGAAATTTTCGAAAATTACAAATAATGAAATTGTGATAATTCTGTCTCCTTTATTCTCCTATTTATATTAAGTTCCTTTTAGGCCCAGACAGGGATCTATGGAAGGTTTTGGATATGGGCTCGCCCAATTAGCTTTTTACTAATTAAATTGAACCCACATTTTAATACAAGCTTATATTGGAATATTACGAGCAGCCACTACAGAAGTAATATTGAACTCTCCCCATCCAAATCCGAAATTACAAGTAATCCGGGTTTCCACTTTGTTTATTTATTTCCCGCGCTTAAGATATAAATGTCCATTAATTAATTAATGTCTGCTATGGACTTAATTAATTAATATCTTATTAATTCCAAGAATGGACTTAGCAAGAAACACTTATTTATTATTCATAGAGTAATAAAACTCCAACTGGCCAGTTTTCCGAATAATAAAACCTTGTTCGAGCTCCTCTTGAGGACATTATCAAACGAGACTCACCTCGCGCACGTTTCAACATAATAGCAATCCTAGCACCGCTAGATATTAATCACCACTACCCAATATATCAGGATTATTGGATTGCGAAAAACCCGCACCATTTGATAAGTCAAAGTAGTGCATAATCAATACCGTATGCTCAATACTAACATATGTAGATTAAGAAATAATATTTTATCAAGACCTAGTCTTTCGGTAGATAGCATAAAGACACGTCTTGCTGTTAGATCCGTTCAGTGCTATACCACACCAATGTCATCTTATTTCAATAAGGCTTAGAAATATGCGCACTGACATTGCAACCTTTCACGATAGGTAGTCAAAGCCTATCTAGGTTGTGAAATTCTTCTTTTTCTTTTGCAAAGCATTGCATAGATCTGACCGTGTTACCTTAAAGTGGACGACGCCCACAACCGGTCTACTAAGCAAAAGACTTAGACTTTGTTTACTTCTTATGCATTTAAATGTTTGTACAACATCTTATAAATGCACAAGTAAACACAATGTAATAATAATAGTGATTCTATTCGTGCGAGACTGCCCGAATAATACTGAATCGAGTTAAAAGTGGATTATAGAGTTTTACGTATACAAGCAAGATTCTATTCGAGCGAAACTTGCTCGAAACATGCTTTTCAGTATACCAAACCTAACAGTATTTGAGTTGGAGTTTCGCGTATTTGGTGTTTGTTGTTTACGTTGTGCATGATTATGGCTGTTTACTTTCTGTTTCTGCATCCTTTAGGTCCAGTAGCGTAGATCTGTTAGTTTAGGTTTTAATTTCTTATTTTAAGTTTAGATCTGAAGCTTGCTCTGTTTTCATGGTGTTTAATACTCTGTTTTATCTGTTATTCTCATTTGATTCCCGAAGAAGATGAAGTTGTTGGTAGTTAGAACCAGATCTGCTTTATGTCAGCACTTTTCAGCATGTACTTTACTTTTCTGCATTGTCCCCTAGACCCTGTCAGTACGATCTGCTTTGCCTTTTTACTTTCCTGCATGCTTTTCCAAACCCTGGTAGTTTAAGGAAATTTGTCTTTACTTTTCGCTTTATGCTTGCCTGTCCAAATTAGGAAAGTCTGTCTAGTTAAGCCTGCTCCAGTTGTTTTAGAACTTTAAATATCTCATTTCTCTAAGTCATGCATGTTCCGTACGCTCTCGTTTCTTAGACCCAGTAGGTAGAGTAGAGTAAAGTTTTTTCTATCTCTCAGACCCAGTAGTTTTAAGTTCTCGACCCACAAAATTGCGTGGCAGCAGCCAACCCCTTTACCCAAATCATCCTCAAATGCAGTTTCGTAACACCTTCGTCCTCGTGGGATCGATCCTTTACATCCCTGTGCTAAGTTGTAGTATAGTGGGTTGAGGTTTTTGAAGAAATAGAGTGCATCCAACGACCCCTTTCTGATAGTTTCATGATCTTATAGCCTCTGAAGTCTAGTCGAATCCTCTGGACCTGTTAGATCGAGTGACATATATCACACACACCGCATCACTCTATTAGTCACTCTTTGGCTACCTATCGTGAAAGGTTGCAATGTCTGTCCGATTATTTCTAATCCTTACTGAAATAAGATGACACTAGTGTGGTATAGCACTGAACGAATCTAACAGCAAGACGTGTCTTTATGCTATCTACTGAAAGACTAGGTCTTGATAAATTACTATTTATTAATCTACATATGTTAGTATTGAGCATACGGTATTGATTATGCACTACTTTGACTTATCAAATGGTGCGGGTTTTCGGCAACCCAATAATCCTGATATATTGGGTAGTGGTGATTAATATCTAGCGGTGCTAGGATTGCTATTATGTTGAAACGTGCGCGAGGTGAGTCTCGTTTGATAATGTCCTCAAGAGGAGCTCGAACAAGGTTTTATTATTCAGAAAATTGGTCAGTTGGAGTTTTATGGATCTATGAATAATAATTAAGTGTTTCTTGCTAAGTCCACTCTTGGAATTAATAAGATGTTAATTAATTAAGTCCATAGCAGACATTATTTAATTAATGGGCATTTATATCTTAAGCGCAGAAAATAAATAATAAACAAAGTGGAAACCTGGATTACTTGTAATTTCGGATTTGGATGGGGAGAGTTCAATATTACTTCTGTGGTGACTGCTCGTAATATTCCAATATAAGCTTGTTTTAAATTGTGGGTTCAATTTAATTAGTGAAAAGCTAATTGGGGGAGCACATATCCAAAACCGTCCATAGATCCATGTATAGACCCAAAATGAACTTAATATAAATAGGAAAATAAATGAGACAGATTATTTGCGTTCTAGCATGTAATTATCTATTTAACACGTGAATTGATTAATCGCATAATCGGTCAAATAGATCCGTATCTGATTTATTTGTTTTGTACAAGTCTTCCGTTGTGCAAGGGGTACCAAACCCCAGCAAATTGCTACATAATCGTGAGAGGAGGTTGGCGAGTTAGGTCCACTTAATAGACACTACAATTAGCTTCCTTTACAACGACATTGTTAATTGAGAGTGAGGACTTTTCAAGGGTCTTAGGAGCTTTTAGGAGTTGTGTATTTAGGATTGACAATCCTAATGTTTGTAACCAACTTTGCATCGCATGAGCATAAACTAGATGACTCGTTCTATCAAAGTAAGAACTGTACTAGGATATTGTAGTTGGAATTTGTATAACCATAACTGTGAACCCACATCCGTGGAATTCTCCTTATCTCTATACTTTTATCTCTGTGATCTATTTGTAATTAGTTGTTTACTTGCTTTCAATTGTACTTTGTTTTCAAAAATCTCCAAAACTTTCGGTTTTTCCAAATAGTAATTGAGTTTTAGTATAGGGTAGTCAGTCTGTGATTGTTTTCTCAGTGATCGATATCCGGTACTAACCTTTAGCTATACTATTCCTACTTTGTATAATTGCAGGTATTTATAGTGCTAATAAAAAGTGCATCAAGTTTTTGGCGCTGTTGCCGGGGAATACATTCTACTTTGTGATTGATATCTTCAAATGGACAATTTTAGTACTTTGGAATTTAATTGCTTTCTGTTTTTAATTTTAGTTTAATTTGTTTTTGTTTTTGTTCTTTTAGGTTGTGTATGCGAACGCGATCTCGAACTTGAACGAACCTGAAGGAAAATAAGAAGTGAGAAAGGATTAATGACAGACAAAACAGAGCTAGAGAGGCTTGAAGTCATGGTCAAGATGTTGATGGATGAGAGAGAAGCGGAAAAGGCTGCCCGCGAGGCACAGGAAAAGAAGGATACGCAGATAGTACCCGTGATGCACATGTTCAACAACGAGAATATGATTACTTTTTCGGAAGGCCCTCGCGTTGATGCTAACAATTTTGAGCTACGAATGACCCTTAAACAAAGGGTTGAGCAGTCTCCTTTTGCAGCCAGACAGAAGATGTCAACCGCTACCTCTTGAAGTTCGTGGAAATCGCCAACAATCTGAAATTATATAATGTCCAAGACGACGCCATAAGGGTAAGACTCTTTCCCTTTTCTTTGATTGATTCTGCTAAAGAGTTGTTTGAGTGTATGCCCACAAAACGAGTCTCCACGTGGAAGGATATGGTGGCTGCCTTCCTCGACAAGTACTATCCGTCAGGCACGATTTTAAAGCTCAAGAGTGAGATCTTCCGGTTTATGCAAGGCCATGACGAGCCCCTCCACGAGGCGTTTGCTCGTTTCAAAGCCCTCCTCCGCAAGTGTCCCAACCACGGTTTCACCGTGGACCATCAGGTAGGAATCCTTTATAATGGTTTTAATGAAAAAAATTTGTGCTATGTTGGATTCAGGCGCGAATGGAGGATTTTTGCGGAAGACAGGACTGGATGCCATGCCGGTCATTGAAGAGTTTGCCACCAACAGCATGGGGTGGTCGAAAGAGAGGCACAACTCGAGAAGGGTAGCAGCAATAGAAAAGGCCGAAGAGAGCTCCTTTGCGAAAGAATGGCCGAGCTCAAAGTGCGGGTTAAGCAAATGAATACATCGAGAAAAGAGGATCTGGTTCCACTGACCTCCCTCATCGCAGCCACCAAACCCGACACTCCTACCCTTCCTATGGAAGATGCCAACTACGTGCAACAAGGGCAGCCCCAACAGACCCTTATAACAACAATTATCGCCCTAACCAGGGGGATGGTAATTTCAATAATTATATTGGGAACCGTCCTCATCCTAACCTTTCGTACTCTAATAATAATTTCTTGCAACCCCCCGCAGGATTTAATGTGAGCAATGGTGGAGTAGTTGAGCTTATCAAAAAGGAGGAGAAGTATGACCAAGGAATTATGAAGATTTTGGAAATGCTAGTGCAAGATAGAAAGACCCATGGCACCAAGATTAGAGTCGTTGAAGCAAGCTTGAACAACCTCGAGCAAGGAATAAGCACAATTGCCACCGCCGTCTCGAATATTCAAACTCAAATGGATCAAGTCCACAAGAAGATTGAGGAAGACAAGGCAAAGGTAACAGTATGAGTGGTGGACATAAATAAGAAGTGGGTCGCCAAGCAGAAGAAGGACGAAGGCAGCACCTCCGGAGTGAAATCTGGGGAATGCCCGACCGCCACACACCCCACAGCAGCCCGCCATTAGACCACATAATGGAGTCTGTCCGACGCCTAGCGGACCTCCGCACACCTTGCAGCGGTCTGCCACTGAAGAGGCAGAGGCGCCCGCCAAACAGGAACTCGTGCGGCACAACGGGATTGTACTCCCCTTCCAGCCGAGTAAACAGTTCAAGCTTGAAGAGCAATTCAAGCATTTTCTAAATATGTTTTGTAAGGTCCATACTAACATCCCACTCGTTGAATCGTTGCAAGAAATACCTAGGTATGTGAAGCTACTAAGGGAGGCTGTGATGAGAAAGAAGAAGCCTACAAAAGCCGACCTTAAGTTGTCTCACCATTGTAGCGAGATCATTCAAAGGGGAGAGGACAGTGAAACAAAGATATCCCGGTCAATTCTTAATTAGGTGTTCAATTGGAGAAGGAAAAGTAAACAAGGCCCTTTGTGATTTAGGTGCTAGCATCAACCTCATGCCGCTGAAATACTACGAAAAGCTCAACATCGGGCCTCTCAAGACGTCGGATGTGATCATAAGGTTTGCTAACAACACGACAATTAAAACATAAGGTTGGCTAACAACACGACAATTAAAGTAGACAAAAATGTACCTCTAATCTTAGCAGATATTTTCTAGCCACATGCAAAGCACTTATTGATGTAGGTAGAGGTGAGATCACGATTAGACACAATTACAACCGCTCTACCTACAAGATAGAGAGTGAAATGTTTAAGTATGAAGAGGCGCAACAAGCCAAAATGGAGCGTGAATGCAGGGTGGTCATGATGACCGATACGTCTATGCCTTTTAGGCCATTAGAAGGGGAGGATTCTTCTAACCCTTCTATATTTGTTGTCCATACTCTCCCTCAAGTTCCTATAAAGAGCAAACTTAAGCATGCTAAAACCTCCCTTGCAGGAGAAGCCTAAGAAGAAGAAGAAGGACAAGAAGAAGCCACCAACTCTAGCCGGTCCCGAAGTCTATGTGATCAAGAACTAGAACGAAAAATACAAATGGTGGAGAAATATTTGCAACAAAATGGTCACGTTTGCAGTTTTCAGCACTAGAGTCGTTGATCCACCCACTTAATTGGGCCACTTCAAATCGAGCCAACGACTTTAAATATAGGCGCACGTTAAAAAAAATTTTAAAAAAAAATAACTAGTAGCGACCGCTGCACAATCCACGGCGGTCGCTACCGATTGTACACGTGTGCAGGAGCAGGTCGGGTCCTAGGGCGGGCTGGAGGAACCGTTGTGCGGGCCGCAGCGGCCCACTGGAGGTGTGCCGTTTTTGCAACACGCGCAGCGGTCGCTGCACGACTCGCAACGGTCACCACGGAAAGGTCAGTGATGCATTTTTCATCTATATAAGGTGAGTTTTCTCTCATTCTTTCCACCATCTTCTCCAATTCTCTCTTGCACACGACCACAACTACTAATTATAACCAAATTCACACACTCACACTCTCATTCTTCCATTCCATTCCGAATTTCAAGCTTTCGTCGTTCAAGTTCTCTCCAATTCAAGGTATGAATCCTACTCTTAATTTCTGAGTTTTGGTTGAATTCTACCATGGATTTTTCTCTTTCTTGATGAATTGTTCGGTTGAAAAGCATGTTTTAGCATGAGGGATGAATTTGATGATGTTTTTATTTGTTTTTCATGGTTAGATTTTGCATAGGGTCGTGATTTGTTAATTTTTGTTGGTGAAATTCCTCTTGGCAAGGAGTCCCTCGACTTGACTTTGTAACTCTTGAGTCTCCATGGGATTAGCCTTGTAAGCCGCCCAGTTGGGAAGAGAGGAGGCCGACACAAAGTCAATTTGGTGCTCAACCCCTCAATGGCGGAAGCTCATCGGGTAGCCCATCCGGGAAGACATCTTTGAAACCTTGCAAAACACTTTCAATCACAAAAGGACAAGACTTAATGTTAGCATTTAAACACAAGTCATTCTGGACCATAAGAAGTATGGTTGAACGACTATTTTTAGAGCCCACCCGATGTCGGAGGTCCTAGCTAACAAGCAACTTTTTCCCCCTTTGCTTGTGGTTTTTCTCATTTTGGTGTTTTATTTTTGCTCTCACCACCCCCACTCTCACTTGGCTTTTTTAGCTCACCCTCACTCACTAGCCTTTTCTCTCTATCCCTTCCTCTTTTCCTTTGGAGATGTTGGTGTACTTCAAATACATCCCTAGGCGAAAGAGGCTTCAATCTAATCTTCAAGCCATTGAGCATGTAAAAATACTCATTAGTGAACCCATTTTGTAGACCTTCTGATCAAATTCTCAAGGCTTACCCAACAAGACGTGGCAAGCCGTCATGGGTATCACATCACAACACTTCATCTTCAAGCACCCCATTTTTCAAGGGCACTAGGCTTTGAGTAGTCACCTTCAACTCCCCGGCTTCCTCCAACCATTGAAGTTTATAAGGCCTAGGATGTTTGATGGCTTCCAACCCTATCTTGGCCACCAATTGCTCACTCACAACATTGGCACAACTCCCACCATCAATGATCACTAAACAAGTTTTCTCCTTCACCTTACAATTCATGTGGAAGATATTGCACCTTTGCTCCTTATGCTCCTCAAGCTCTTGTTGTGCATGGAGCATTCTAAGCACCACTAATGTTTTCACCTCCTCATTCTCCTCCTCCCCACTAGAATAAGACATGCAGGGGTCCACACTCCTCTCCACCCCCTCCTCAACACCTTCCTTTCCATCCTCACTATACACGCTACCATCTTACCCAATAACCATCACACGTTGGTTTGGGCACTCACGCGCATAATGACCATAACCTTACATTTAAAGAACTGTACCTTTTTTATCACTCGAGGTAGTGAGAACTTTGGAGACTTGAGGACTAGGAGAAGGTTTGCTTGGTGGCTTTCCTTGAGAGTTAGGAGAGTTCTCTATTCATTTAGTAGGTGTGCTCCACTTGCTACCATTCCTCCTCCGGGTTGGCTAGAAGCCATCCTTGTCTTGCTAAGAGCCACCTCCTCACTTTGCTTCTCGAAGGTCTCATCAAAACTAAGTACTTCCCCTAAAGTTATTCCCCTCAATGCCTCAATTTGTACCTTATGCTTCAAAGTGGTGTTGATACCATGGATGAAACGGTCTTGAGTAGCTTCCTCGGGTTCATCCACCCCGATCTTGTTCATCAAGGAGAGAAGCTCATAATAATAATCCATCACACTCATTAATCCTTGCCTTAGCTCTAAGCCTAAGATAATAGGACTTAGGCACAAAAGACTCCTTCATAATCCTACACAACTCTTCCCATGAACGGATTTCTCCCAATCTTGCTAATCTCCTCTTCCTCGTCATATCATTCCACCAAGTATTAACAAGGCCCCTAAACTCCGCCAATGCAATCTTCACCTTGTCGCCCTCAGAATAATTGTGGAGAGAGAAAACCTTATCTACTTGAGTTCCCACTCCAAGTAGGCTTCGAGATTGAACTTGCCATGAATTCCGGGTAGGTTGTGCTTCAAGGTCTTGGAAGGTTCATCAAATCGAGGCCGGGTGGAAACCAACCCTTCTAAATCGATCTCCATATGGCTCCACCCTCCGATGTTTATTCCCTACCCCAAACTGACCATACGCCCCATTTCCTCCCCCAAATCGACCATTCTCCATGTGATTGACCCTATTGCTATCATTCCCCCCTTGCCATCCCTCATACACCTCTTCTTCCACCATCTCCTCCGGGGCAACATAGATGTGCGTAGAGGTGGCCAAACCAAACCGGACCGCCGGTTAACTGCCGGTTTTCAACCGGTGGTTCAGAACCAGAACCGGAACCGGACGACGGCTCCGGTTCGAAATCCGGTTACTCAGTTTTTACGGTTCGGTTACGGTTCAAAAAATATGCAACCGGAACTGACGGTTAACCGCCGGTTCGAAACCGCCGGTTAACCGGAAATATGTAGCCATTCGCCGGTAGGTTCGTAGGGTTGCAGGTGTAGGTCCGAAAAAGGTAGGTTAACCGCCGGTTTGTGTCAGAAAACCGGCGGTTTCTGACACAAAACCGCCGGTTCTCGACGGTTCAGGGCTAGGGTTCAGGGCTAGGGTTCAGGCGTAGGGTTTAGGGTTGCAGCGTAGGGTCTGAAAATTTGTCGGAAACCGCCGGTTTTCGGTCAGAAACCGGCGGTTTTCTGACACAAACCGGCACCGAGGATAAAGGTGGAGAATGAAGGCCAACCGTCATCAACCGCCAACCAACAAGGTAAGCAAGGTAAGAAAACTACGTGGACTTTGATTCCTCAATGCTATTGAGCATTAAGGATACGTAGGCACCTCAACTTAAATTTTAAATTTAAGTTGAGCTCAAGTCCTTTTCCTTTTATTTCTTTTTTTTTTCTAATTGTTTCAACTTTACTTTTAATATGTTTTTTGTAAATTGTAATTTTGTATTTAAATTTTAAATTCAAGTGTATAGTTGTATTGTTGTATTTTGTAACTTGTAATTGTAATATTGTATTGTAGAAATTTACATTCAAAGTTTCAAATCAATAAAATTGCAATTCTTTATCGTTATCAATTCTCTTTGGATTTTACTATAGAATTGCAATAAAAGTTATAACTCTAAGAATTAAATAACTCTAAGATTTTTTTTTTTAAAAAATAAATAAATAAACCGGAACCGAACCGGAACCGGCCCGGAACCGCCGGAACCGGTGAAAAACCGGCGGTTAGTAACTGGAACAGGAACCGGCGGTTAAACCGGAACCGGATAACCGGTATCCGGGCCGGTTACGGTTCAAGATATCGACGAACCGGAACCGGCGGTTTTCGAACCGTGGCCACCTCTAGATGTGCGGCCTTCCTTCAAGGTGTTGAAATCTTTAACTAGAGTGTGTTGGGCGGCAAGCATATGATCCTCGGACTCCTTCATCCGTGCCTCCATCCGGGTATCTCTATCTCTAATATCATGTTTGAAATCCGCCATCATTTGAGCCATCATGCTCACAAGGTCCCCCTTGGGTGTAGGATGGATCATGCTTGTTTCCTCCCCCTCCGCACTTGTCCCACCATTTTGTTAGACTGTGCGCGAGGAGGCATAGAGTAAAAACCTACAAATAAGACAAAAACTAGGAACTAGTCCTAGAGGTTAGTAATAAAATAAAAGAGAATTTAAGAAGATGAACTCAACCTCAATGTCACAAACCACCCACAAAACACTCCCCAATATCCCTCGATAAAGGCTTAGAATATCGTGAGAGGTAGGTTCACTCACACTCGCAAGCTCCAACTCCTACCTATAGATACGTATGTATGAGCAATCAAGGTATACCTCTCAACCTTGTGAAGCAAGTAGTGTAGTCATTCAAAAACAAACATACTTAGCAAGTTGAAGATAAAGTTCAAGACTTAGAGTAACACACACAAGCCATATATAAGAGCTAAAAATGCAATAATCATGGACTGATTTTGGGAATATTTTTATATATAGCTACCCAACCCAAAAATGGATAAAACTTTGTAGAGAGATTCAATATCAAGTTTATTTCAAGGGTAAAGTAAGCCCCAACATTCAGATTTGGTATTAGTGTATAATTTTGTCTTGTTCCCCCAGCTATGCAAAAACAGGGTATGCGTATTTAATTGATCAGACCTATATGCAAACGGGGGTGTTTTTGGGTGAAATTTTGTGGGTGATTGATACGCTCGGATTTTGCACTATTTTAAAGAAATTTTGTGGTCCGTTTTGAGTGTCAAAGTTGCATTACATGTCCATTATTTGCATATTTTATCCATTTTGATATTTTTGACGTGTTTTGTGAGAAATGTGCAAAATAGCATGAAAAAGAGCATAAAAAGGTAAAAAATCGGAAGCATGAGCTGAAGGACAACCCAGCGATCGCTGCAAACCATTCCAGAGTGTCAGAAGCTCTCCAGCGGCCCACTTGGCCATCCCAGCGGCCGCTGGACCTGTTCGCGCACAGCAGCCTCACTTCAAATCTATTTTTCCGGAGATTCCGAAGTCGGATCAGGGCTTACTAGATACTATTCTCTTCGTCTTTGAATGGTCTTTCCAACGATACCTAGATCATCTCAATCGGAGTTCTGTAGAAAACGTTATGGTCATTCTACAAAAGTCGCGCAAAGCTGTCAAATGCTGGCGAGAATTTTGGCGGAAATTCAAGGAAGGAAATAAGATATTACCTTGTGAAGACAAATTTGTTCCTTAAACATAAATTCCTCAATCTCCAATCCTTTGTCATGCCTATAAATAGCCCATAACCTAATTCATATCATTCACCAATCTTAGAGCCATAATTCCATCCCCTACCTTACAAATAAATTCCTCCATCTTCTACAAGGAGCATAGAATTCAAGAGAGATCAAGTAAGAGCACGATTAATTCTTCCGGGTTTTATTTAGTTTTTGTTAGATTGAACATGTCTTATTTTGCTTATATTTATTTAGATTATCTGTCTATGGATAGCTAAATTTATAGGGGATGAAAGTAATTGACTCTATATAGTTCTTTTGTTTGTTTAATATTCAGAACTCGTTTTACTTTAATTATTCCTTGGTTTATATTTAACTGCTTGGTTGTTACTTTGATTTTCGTTAATCTCTTATCGGTGATGACTTTGAGTGGTTTATATTTTATGTGTCAATGCAATATTTGTGACATGAGTGTTGATAACACGATAGGAATAACTCCTAGTAGACCATGTTTACTCTGTATACTTGCAGGTATTTATAGTGCTAATAAAAAGTGCATCAAGTTTTTGGTGCCGTTGTCGGGGAATACTTTTACGCATAGATTGATATCACAGAAAGGGAGATAATACTACTTTAGATTTTACTGCTTTATTTTTATTTATTTATTTTATTTTATTTTTTATTTTATTTTTTTTATTATTATTATTTTTTTAAAAGTTTATTTTGTTTGGTGATTAGGAATGGGAAAAGAGCTAAAGAATTGGCAGCCATGAGAATGAGGATTGAGAAGATCGAGTTGTCAAGACGAGAGAAAAGTGAAGCTACTACTGTGGAGGATATGCACTATGGCCATCAATCATATCAGAATGGATACTTCAATGAATATTATGACCCAAGTCAGGGGAACATAATTATAATAATGTTCTGATTATTTTTATCCTCCGAATTTTTCAAAAAACAATGGTTATTTTCGCAAATCAAATGTAGGTGCAGAAGAGGAAATTAGCACAAGGGAGCAGCTAACAACCGAATTCATGTTGGGTAAGATGAAGGATGAACGAAGGATCAATCAGGCAGAAATCCAAATTGAGAAGTTTGAAGCCATGATTGAGAAGCTTGAAGCTATAATGATCTCCTTACAAACAACACTCTTCAACATGGCTACACGCTTAGGAATTGAACTTCAGCCACGCCAATTTCCACATTACCAGAATGGGGTCCCCATTGATTGTCGTCCTAAACGGGGGGGATAATAGTTCTTTTGATTTTGGTAATCATCCTCATTTTTCATGTAACAATTCTAGCAATGCTTTGCAACCATGTTTAGGATTTCCAGTCGAGCACCGGATGATTGATGAGCCCAAAAAGCAGATAACTGATGATCTATTGACATCTTCTATGGAGAACACCAAACAGATTATCAGGTTGGAGACTACAGTTGCTACCATGAGCTCCACCATTTTGTCCATGAACACCCAAATTGAGAAATTTGCCACCATGGCAAGCATACAGTTCCAGCAAAAGGGAGAACCCATAGCCCAAATTGTTGAACCAAATGAAGAAGAGTGCCCGAAAGCTACCCTAATCTTGACTTCTATTCAACCACAAATTCCATTATCTTCACATAAAAAGTTGAAGCTGAATAAGTGGATTAAAAAATCATTTGATATGTTTTGCAGGGCACAAAGTAATTCCCAATTAGCAGCAGCTCTACAACATGTTCCCAGTTACACCAACATGCTAAAGGAGAAGGTTGATAAGAATAGAAACTTGAATGATCTTGAAGAAATCCAGTTGCCAGCTAATAGTGGGGATATCATTTTACACCATCGGGCTGTCAAGCAAAAGTATAAAGAACAGTTTATCATATGGTGTACACTTAGGGAAGCATCAACAGGTAAGGCTTTGTGTGATTTACGTGAGAACGTTAATTTAATGCCTTTGTCCGTTTTTGTGCAGTTTAACATAGGGAATCTAAAACCATCAACAATCAAGCTGAAAATGGAGGATGAAACAATTGCACATGATGTTGGTATAGTTGAAGATGTCTTGATAAAAGTTGACAATTTTATTTTTCCTATAGATTTTTTGGTGGTTAACATGCAGGCAGACAAGAGTGTTCCACTTATCCTTGGAAAACCCTTCTTAGACATGTGCAAAGAAGTAATTGATAGAGTGCAAGAAGAGATTCCAATAAGTGAGAAAGAGGATAAGCACATTTGCCGAATTCAAAAGGTTATGATAGAACATGAAAAGATACAAGAAGAAGAAAGGATCTGGAAAGAGGATCAGAGACTAGGGCAGTCAAGGATTACAAATCCCATAAACTCTGACCCTCACTAGTAGTTTCAGATGTTAACCACGTTGTGCATGACTTGAATGTTTCTAATAATTGTGCTTCAATGCAGGAACCACCGAAGAAAAAGAAGAAAAAGAGAAGGGCTAGGAAAAAGAGCAAAGAAAAGATGCTAACAACTCTGGTGGGACAACATTTAGACAAGGCAAAATGATGGATGAAAAAGATTGAAAGAATAATGGGAGTGGTAATTGGAAAAATTCAAGACACATGCACTTCCACAAGACCACCTTGAGCAAGAAGGAGATGTCAAGCTAAAGACATAAAACAAGCGCTTGTTGGGAATCACATCTAGTAGAGGAGGGATTAGACTTTAAGCAAGCCTATTGTAAACTTTGCATGATGCATAATTTGAGTGCTTATACACATTACCTTTATACACTTTGAAAGTGAGAAATAAATCACTTCCCATCTTTGGAAGTGCATGATTTCAAGGTGCTTCACGAGTTAGTAATGGTAGTGCACTAATAAGCCTTGCTTGATCTGATTGCGTTAATATATGCTTGATCTTTATACTTCATACTTTGAGGCAATTATGACGTCTAGTCTTTATGCAATCCGTGCTTTTATTTTATGTTTCTTTCTTGTTTTGTTTGAGGACAAACAAATATTCAAGTTTGGAGATATTATACGCCCCGATTTTGCACTATTTTAAAGCCATTTTTTGGTCTGCTTTGAGTGTCAAAATTGCATTACATGTCCATTATTTGCATATTTAATCCATTTTGGTATTTTGACATGTTTTTTGTGAAAAATGTGCAAAATAGCACTGAAAAAGAGCATAAAAAGGTAAAAATTCGGAAGCAGGAGCTGAAGGACAACCCAGCGGGCCGCTGTCGCACGCCAGCGGTTGCTGCAAACCATTCCAGAGTATCAAAAGCTCTCCAGCGGCCCGCTTGGCCACCCCAGCGGCCACTGGACCTGTTCGCGCACAGCAGCCTCACTTCAAACCTATTTTTCCGGCGATTCCGAAGTCGGATCAGGGCGTACTACATACTATTCTCTTCGTCTTTGAATTATCTTTCCAACGATACCTAGATCATCTCAATCGAAGTTCTATGGAAAACTTTATGGCCATTCTACAAAAGTCGCGCAGCTATCAAATGCTGGCGGGAATTTTGGCGGAAATTCAAGGAAGGAAATAAAATATTACCTTGTGAAGACAAATCTTTTCCTTACACTATAGGTCACGAAATTTTCCTTCTCCAAACCTTTTTCATGCCTATAAATACCCCATAACCTAATTCATAATATTCACCAATCTTAGAGCCTTAATTCCATCTCCTACCTCACATATAAATTCCATCTTCTACAAAGAGCATAGTATTCAAGGGAGGTCAAGCAAGAGTTAGATTAATTCTTCCGGGTTTTATCTAGTTTTTGTTAGATTGAATATGTCTTATTTTTCTTATATTTATTTAGATTATCTGTCTATGGATAGCTAAATTTATAGAATCCTAGGGGATGAAAGTAATTGACTCTATGTAGTTCTTTTGTTTGTTTAATGTTCAGAACTCGTTTTACTTTAATTATTCCTTAGTTCATATTTAATTGCTTGGTTGTTACTTTGATTTTGTTAATCTTTTATCGATGATGACTTTGAGTGGTTTATATTTTATGTGTCAATGCAATATTTGTGACATGGGCGTTGATAACACAATAGGAATAACTCCTAGTAAAGCTTGAGTCAGATGAACATAGTACTAAATAATTAGAATTACTAATTGTTGATGAAATCACTACCCTAGGATTCTTGTTTCATCTGCTTTCTCAAACCAAGTTAACTACAAACTGCGAAACTGTTTCACTGTTTTCATTTAATTGCTCTCTTTACTTGCTTTTATTTTCTGTTTTTCTTAGCTTAGTCAAATCTCGACTGTGGGTCCAAATAGTATATGAGACTGATGTGCAGGCTGGGAGCACAGTACATTTCAGGGTATTCAGAACCTTCAGGTCAACAGAATTCACTATATCACCGGGTCTAGGAGATCTAAAACCAGCGAAGATTATGGTCTTCGGACTCACTCTCAGTCATCTATCAATAAAAAAACCTCAACCCACTTCACTATTAATTAGTATAGAGAAGTAAAGGGTCGATCCCACAAAGAGGAATAAAGCGAAAGTAAGAACTACAGGACTTGGGAATGGGGTTGGCTGGTGCCACACAAACTTGGGTTGAGAATTTTAACTGTTAGACTCGGGAATCGTAAAATTATTTAATAGCTAGACCTAGGAAACAGAAAATACGGTGCGAGCATTCATGATGAAACAAGAGTAAACAGAGAGTAAACTGAACAGCTGGAATTTACTAGACCTAGTGAGCAGACTTCCTAAAAATAGCTAGACAGAGGAAATGCATGCGGTGGGGAGCATTTTCTCAAAACATAAATAGTACGGATAAAAAGCTGCAATAACGAAAATCTGACTCTAACTAACAACGATCTTCATCTCCTTCAACACATATAAGCATAAACATGTAGAAACAGAGCAACAAGCCATATCAACACAGAGCATGCTAGATCGGACGTTAAAACTACGATTAACTGGAAAATAAAGCAGATCTACAATTACTAGACTAGGTAAATGAAGAAACGGAATATAAACTTCATCTCCATGCAGAAATTCCACAGATCCAAACGCCAGATGCTTAATCCACTCCGGATCCAAGCCATCTGAAACCAACAACAACGAAATCCATCTCCAACTACTCCGATTCAACCCAACAGATCAAGTACGAAAAGCATCCAGGGTAAATATGCAACAACAATCAACATGAATCGGAAACGAAAATAGAAAATAAACTTCCATAGCCAAATTATCCAGAATTCAACAACAATTCAACGATCGTCGAGCTTCGAACAACGAAGACTCGACACAAAAGCAACAAAAGCAGAAATTAAAAGTAATTGTTTATTTGCCCTACGTAAGGATGGTGGTACACAAACTCAGACTAGTTGTCAAGACGAGAACCTTCCCAGAATTTACCCCATGGTGCAGTGTGTGTAGAGAAATTATAAGAAGTGAGCTTAAGAACTACGAGCTGGAGCATGAAAGAGTGTTATCCAATTGATGTGCGCTTCCAGTGTTTACAGACGGTTAGCTTCTAGATCCTTCCTTGAATTCTCCATTTTGCCCTTCCTCTTTGAAGCTTCCTCCGTCTAGTAAATTTGTGCTCTTTTGCTCATTTCCACTTCTTTTCTCCCGCCTGGCAAATGTTTTCTTCCTTTTCCTCTGCTTGGCGATTTCTCTACACAACCTGGCTCAAAACATGTGTTAGACCCAGGAAATCATTGAATTTACCCCCATAACCGATGCATGAAATTGTCCTTATCAGAGACTGAGTATGTGGTAGACAGTCTGTAAATTTATTCCCCCTGTTCGATATCCCGGTACTGACCTTTAGCTATACTAGATCTACTATGTATACTTGCATGTATTTATAGTGCTAATAAAAACTGCATCGGTGATTAGATAACACATCAAAGGTTTTTCATGCCAATATTCAGCCCAATCCAACAACAATAGATACCTCTACTCATCATTTACATATAGGCCAACAACAAAGAAACACACAAAGGCTAAAGAAAAGAACAAAAACTCAAAGACACAATTGATCAAACACCTAGTGGGTACTAGCTTCTAGATACCAAATGATAAGGATCCATATTGATTTTGATCCATTAACCCAAGATTTATACCCTTTGATGATGTTTGATCTTCAATTGCAACACAAAAACAATAAAGGATATGGTGGAACTAGCCTTCAAAAACTAAACCCAAAAGGATTTGATGGGAGACAAGAGATGACGAAAAGTGAATTTGACATTAGCAAAATTCATTGTTATAGAAAACACTCTAATCAATCTTCAACATGCTAGATTCAACTAATGGCACCACTACTCAAAGGAATTCACAAGACCTTTGATGCATATCTATGCTTGATCATACTTGATTGAATCAATTGATGATCAAGCAACCTAAAATTAGGAATTAGATAGAAAAACCCTCTTCAAGAGGAACAAATCTCTCAAGCATCTATTTTCATCAAAGTCTAACCATGAAAAAAGGGAAAAAAGACTTGGTAGTTAGAATTAGATCTGTTTTTGTCGGTACTTTCTGCATGTACTTTTGCTTTTCTGCATGTTCTCCCAGACCTTGTCAGTACTTTCTGCATGTCTTTTTACTTTTCTGCACTGCATGCTTTTCCAGACCCTGGTCGTTTAAGGAAATTTGTCCCCACTGTTTGCTTTGTCTTTGTTTGTCCAAATTAGGAAACTTCGTCTAGTCCGTTAACTCTAGTTGTCTTAAAACTTTCAAATATTTCGTTTCTCAAAGTCATGCATGTTCCGTACGTTATCATTTCCTAGACCCAGTAGGTAGAGTAAAGTAATTTTAAATCTCTCAGACCCAGTAGTTTTAGTACTCGACCCACAAATTGCGTGGCAGCAGCCAATCCCCTTTCCCAAAACATCCCAAATGCAGTTTCATAACACGTCCATCCTCGTGGGATTGATCCTTTACTTCCATGTGCTAGTTATAGTATAGTGGGTTGAGGTTTTTGAAAAAATAGAGTGCATCCAACGACCCATGTCTGATAATTTCATGATCTTCTAGACCTTTGTGACCTAGTCGAATCCTCTGGACCTGTTAGATTGAGAGATTTACTAAAAACTGCACTGCACTTCTATCAAATAGCATCTTCAATTTTCTAGATCGTTAACAATCTTGTTGAGTTAATCTAGTTGATTCCCAATCAGCTTATCATCATTGAATCTAATAGAATACAAGCGTTGTTTGAGATATAACCTATTAGCTAGTGACTTGGTCATGTAAAGTTCTCCCAATTTCTTCCAGATCGTAGCTGCAGATTCTTCTCTCGCGACATCTCTCAATACATTGTTGTCGAGGTTCAAGATGATAACACTCCTAGCCTTCTTCAAGATCTCGAGTTGCTTTGGGCTCAATTTCTCGTCTTTATCAACTGGCTCCAGAGCTTCATCCAATCTTGGGTGAGTGATACGCTCGGATTTTGCACTGTTTTAAGGCCATTATTTGGTCCGTTTTTAATGTCAAAGTCACTCTATATGTCCATTATTTGCATATATTGTCTATTTTGGTATTTTGACGTGTTCTGTGATAAATGTGCATAATTGAGCCGAAAAAGGGAGCCGAAATGCCAAGTTTGGAAATCCGGAGTCAGACAGCGATCGGCGACCGCTGCGAATGTGTGCGGTGACCGCCGGCACCCGGCGGGCAGATCAATGCAACGGTCCGCCTCGGAAAAATGTGCTTGGAAGAGAAGTTTCGCCCGGTGACCGCCGGAAGACGTGTGGCGGTCCGTCGACGAGGGAACAGACTCCCTGGACTCCAACGCGGCGACCGCCGGCAAGGTACGGCGGCCCGCCGGAGAAAGGCGGCGAATTCGAGAAGCCCTAGATTTGCGCCCAGATTTACCATATTTTGGAGATTTTTTCCTTCTACAACAAGGAATGGCTTTCCCCTATAAATAAGACCTCAAGCTTCATTGAAGCTACTGGGTTTAGACTGTGTGCACAGTAAGGAATATCAAGCTTCCTAGGTCCAGCTAATCCACTAGATCACAGGGTCTAGGAACTCACGGATCGTCGAAAGATATCGGTCGTCGGACACACATAATACCTCTTCAAAACCCTCAACCACGCATACTAAAATTAGCACAGGGAAGTAGGGATCGATCCCACAGAGATGAATGCGCAATAAACAGGTTCAAGGACTCGGGAACTATTTTTGGGTTGGCTGCTGCCACGCAATTTTTTTGGGTTGAGAAAATTAAGCTAGACTTGGTAATTGAAGTATGTTACTCTAACAGCTAGATCTAGGCAGAAACAAAAATCATGCATATTACTGGAAAAAGCGAGGCAATTACTAGATCTAAGAAAACTATTCCCTAAATTACCCAGACCTAAGAAAACAACTGACGGTGGGGACCATTTTCTGAAAAGGTAGAGTACGATCGAAAAGCTGCAAAATAACTAACTAAAGGACCAACTAACAGCGACATCATCTTCTTCAACATTTAGCATAAAACATCCAGTAAAAAAAATAGAGATAGAACGTAAATCGACTGAAGCAACAGAAATTAAAGCAACAAAATCGAAAAACAATTCAAACTAAGGCAGATCTACAGCTACTAGACGAAGTAAAACAAGAATGCAAAACTTAAACAACGAAATGAAGCATTCAAACAAACAGATCCAGTCACGGAACGCTTAATCCACTCTGGATCCAAGCCATCCACAACAACCAAACATCATCTCCACCTCAAAATTACATTGATCTACGTAGAATTCACCGAGCAACACAGATTTCTCACAAACCAGCTTCAAACTCAGATCAATCAACAGATATCAACAACTCAGAACCCAAAACGACACAACAAGATAAACGAAACATGAACAGAAATATCCATTGCAAAATACTAAATATCCAACAATAGAAACCACACAAAAGCCGAGCTTCGAACAGCGAAGACTCGGCGAGTACCCAAAAGCAGACAGAAAATAAAGGTAATTGTTTCTTCGCCTCCGTAGAGACGGTGTTGCACCCAAACTATCTATTAAACGTGAACCCCCATAAAATTTCCCCCAGATGAGTGTGTAGAAAAGTAGAAAACTAAGCTAAGAGCTGAAAATGTGTCCTCATCATGTTGGTTGCGTGCTCCTTTTATAGAGGGTAGAGCTTCTAGGCTGTTCTTGTGATTCCCATTTTGCCCTTCAATCGATGCTCCTCGGTCTAGTGGCTCTTCATCCTTCTTGCTTAATTTTTCTTGCCAGCTTCCTTCACCAGGTGATCTCTATCTTCTTCCTGGGGCTGGCAGTTTCTCTACACACCTGGCTCAAAAAGGTTCGTTAGACCCAGGAAATTACAGATTTAATCCCTATAACCAATGCATGAAATTAGCCTTATCATTCATCAAAAAAGAGAGAACTTCTATTTGCAAAATACTTCATAGAGATCAAGACCTAGAGTACTTCATTGGTGCAAGGAGTTGGAGAAGGATTTCAAGAACATCAAGAACGACAAGGATTCAACCTACGGGTTTTATTTGCTTTAGTTTTATGTTCAAATTGTCTTCCCTTCAATCTATGTTTTTAGCTTATTCAATTATGTGTAACTAAACTCATAGGATTCTAGGGATGTGTTAGTAACGACTTTGGTTATAAAAAATTCCTTTTTCTATTTAATATCCGTTTTGTTTTTACTTTGTTTCTTCCCTAAGTAGTTTTGATGCTGCATGATTGAGTGACACAATTGTGTATGATTTAATATAACTTGCTTCATAACTGTGACAGAGTTCTAGCGAGTTAGATCCACTTAAAACGGCACTGTTAATTGAGAGTGAGGACTTTTCAAGGGTCTTAGGAGCTTTTTGGAGTTACGTGTTAGGATTGACAACCCTAATCTTGTAATCAACGTTTGTATCGCATGAGCATAAGCTAGGTGACTCGTTCTATCAAAGTAATAACTGTGCTAGGGTATTGTAGTTGGAATTTTGTATAACCATAACTATGAACACACATCCATGGGATTCCCTTATCTCTATCGTCTTACTCCGTGTTTTATTCGCTTTTAGTTGGTCTATGCTTTCTATTGTTTTTAGTTTTCCAAAAGTTTTCAAATCCCACTTGTTTTTCCAGATAGTATTTGAGTCTTAGTAGAGGATAGACACTTTGTGTTCGTCTTTATATTTGCAGGTTTATTTAGTGCTAATAAAAAGTGCATCAGTGAGTGAGCAATGCCTACATCTTGATTCACCACAAACTGAAGTCGTTTATGCCGTTGAACTTCTCGGCTTCAAATCGCGCCATCTTCATCGCCTTCCTTCTTTCCCATAGACAGCGCCACTTGTTGGCCTTGACGATCTAAAAAAGAAGAACAAGAACAAGTAGTAAAACGAAATAGAGGGTTTTTACGTGATTCGATTTAATCAAACCTACGTCCACGGAAAACAATATGAGGATCTTTTATTCACAAGCGCAAGGTGAAGATTACAATGGGAAACAAAAATAGAATGAAGAATAACTCTCACACTCTCAATCTAATCTTAAGATTTGATCACAAGTGTATCTCTCTTTCTTCCGCTCTTAGGTTCTCCCTCTGTCCAATGGAACTCAATTATTGAGCAAAACGCATCTCACACACTTATATACACTGCAAAACCCGAAGTTAGTTACAACTAACTTCTTATGCAGCATATATTTGATGTGGTTGTTGCATCCGCACCAATGCTCCGAGCCAACTGATCCGAACCAGGTTTGTGCCAAATCACATGTCCAAAAACCTAACAACGGCACCGAGAAAAAAAAAATTTATTCAAGGAATAACAAGGTAGCAATCCTATTACGTAGTTGTTAAAAATTTGGGCTTCCACATGACAAATTTAATATGTATGGCTATCTTTCAGTTTTCCAATTAAATTGATCCAATAAAGACTAAGTTTGGGCTAAAAATGTATTTATTCGTTATGGAAATAAATGTAGATACCCTATGAGATTTTTTATTTGATGAGGGAACAAATAGAAAATAAAGGGTTTTATATTTTATATAAATATAAGCTAGAGTTATGGTCCCCAGACGTGAGAAGAACGATTTGGTATCTCTATATACTCTTGGTATACTATTTTGAAGAACGTCTCTAATCGTATGGATAATCCATAACCGATGCAATGCAATTCCGCATTTCAATTCGATATGGATCAGGTACACTTCCACTTTATAGTTTATGCTATTTATAGTTCTCTGTTGTTCTTGGTTAGTCATAGAGAGCTTTATTCAATTGTTCACTCAATTATACCAACAATAATAAATCACATAAATAAATTTTTGACATACGAAAATATATATTGCCCCAATTCCAACTACATAAATAAATTATGTAAACACTCTTAGTATAACCTCACACTATTACTTATAGGAAAAGTTTTTGCATACTCCATATATAAACGCTACTGGGGTGCATTAAGGTCCTTATATCCCCTTAGTCTTAAACATAACACTAATATCAGCCCTTGGATCTATTAATCTAATGGTTATGATTAAAAGCATCGCCGTACATTATTATATCATTTTCGTACATTAAAGGGCAATTTGGGTATATTAATGTTACATCATTTGCATGGATTATTACATTAACTTAATGTATACATTAATTTATCATTAATGTAACATTAATGTGTTTTAATGTATATGTCCCTTCTATGTAATATAGATTATAATTTATTGAATGAATGACGAAAGTTATATCCAATCCCTAAGGGTTTAGAAATCCATGAGGTTGGGGTTATACCGACTCAGTAACACAACATTCACTAGGGTAATCGTGTGGATACTATACCCTAGCCATATGGATAAGTTAACCCTAGAGGTCTGGATATAACTTCCACTGGTTAGTGAACGTTATGTTAATACGATAGTACTACACCCTAGCCCCATGGACTACTAAACCCTTGGTGAATGATGTTAACTTTCGGCCCAAGGGAATTAATACGGTGCTACATTAATGGATAAATGATGTACGATATACCCATGTTAATGTACACATTATCATAGGTATATCGTACATTACTGTCCGACTCATGCTTTTTGTGAATTTGTAGATGCTATATAGTATAGCTTCCATTCACAAAAGCATGAGCCAGACTGTACATCATCATGAGTATACCGTATACTGTCCGGCTCATGCTTTTGTGAATTTGTAGATGTTATATAGTATAGCTTCCATTCTCAAAAGCATGAGTCGGACAGTAATGTACGATATACCCATGACAATGTACACTATCATACATTATCATGGGTATATCGTTCATTACTTTCCAATTCGTGCTTTTTGTGAATTTGTAGATGCTATATAGTATAGCTTCCATCTACAAAAGCATGAGTCGGACAGTAATGTACGATATAACCATGATAATGTGTACATTATTCAGTCACCTACGCACATTAATGTGTGAGACTCGTACATTAAAATACTACTTTCATATATTAACATCATGTACTAACAGAACATGATGTACAAATATAACTACATCATGTAGCGAAGTCATGTACAATTGTGCTTTACCATTTTTACCCTTTAATGTACGAAAACAATACAATAATCTACGTCATTAGTTTTAATCATAGCTATCAGATTAATAGATCCAAGTGTGGAGATTTGTTTTCTGTTTCACAAATATTTAGTGTAATGCTATGAATACATCCCTAGGATTATGCTAAGATGACAACGTTTTTTAAAGTGACAATGTACCATCAATCTCGTGTTGCCACGTGGCACGTTATCCAGTAATATTAGAGGCATATCCAGCAATATTCATTTAGTATGTGTTTACAGAATGGGGTCATAATAGGAGGATTGCTGTGTAAATTGTTGAATATTGCTGTATAGGCACAGAATGTTTCAGTTGCATTAATATATATATAGACAGATTGCTTTTTTATACTGTTCTTTTGTTGTATAGCTAATACAGCAATACTCAGCACTCCACACAGCAATCCATGTAGTACTATCATGCAATCGGTAGAAATCCATCTAAAACGCTTACTATGATATTTCTGGATATGCCCCTAGTATTGCTGGAAGCGTGCCACATGATAGCACGAGGATAGTGGTACGTTGTCATTCTGACTATGGCGGCACCCTAATACTCCCCTGCATCCCTATATCCACATAATATAAGTATTCCATTAACGGTTCATATATGCAATGATAAAATTGATTCATACTATAATACAATTAATGTCCTATAATAAAATAAACCAAGATAATATTTTGAAGCTTTCCTTTAGTTAATTTAATTTATAGTATCCATATAGTAGTTCTTGATTTATTTTATCGTTACACTGATACATTAGTTATATGAATATAATATGTTATGTTAAATTATAAAAATAACTAATAATAATAATAAAACAATAAATAAGATAATCTAAAATCAACTAGTAGTATTTTATTACATTAATCCTTTTAATCTTGGTCAAATGTATCATGTAAAAACTTTATAAAAAAAAAACGACGTATGATTATTGTATAAAATAGCAATTAAATTTGAAACTATTAAAAAATAAATTACTATTCCTATAAAATAAGTGATCGTGATCCCCAATCAAAAATTTTAAATAAAATAAGACAGGCAAAAATTCTAATTCAAAGGTAAGTGGAAAAACTCCCTTCCGAACAATAATAAAATATATATTATGTGTATAAACTCTCCTTCAAACAAACACAAAATATCCGTCCTATAATAGATGTCACACTTTCTTTTTTAGTTTGTCCCACAAAAGATGTCACATTTTTATTTTTGGAAAAAGTTTCCTCTCACATAAATATAAAAATTATATTTTCTCTCTCCACTTATCACACAAAATAAAATCTCTTAAAATCTCGTGTCGTCCCACAAATGTGACATCTTTTTTGGAACGAAGGGAGTACGTAATACTACCTCTAATTAGTTGTAATAGTATTATATGAACATTAAAAATTAGTATAATTTTTTTTCACTATTTGGACAAATTTTCGGCCCCAAATGCCCGGACATTAATGACATTTTTGGTCATTCACATTATTAAATAATTAACGTGCTGCACATGACTAATTAATTAAAACCACAATAAATCATTGATATCTAGACTTTAAAAAATACTCCCTCCATTCCATATTAATAGAGGCATTTCATTTTGCGTATTTATTTTAGAAAAAATAATTATAAATAGTTAAAATGGAAAAAAAGTAAAACAAAAAAAAATATTATAGATAAGATTCTTCTCTATATTATTCTCTCTTATTTTACTCTCTCTCCACTTTAACTATTTAATATTATTTTTTCAAAATGAATGCAGAAAATGAAATGACTCTAATACTATGGAACGAAGGAGTAGTACGATAGAATGATAGAATATCCATGAAACTGGGATATTTAGACAAACTTTCAGCCCAGAATTCACATGAAGGGCATCTTTGGTCATTCACACAATTTGACCCGCATTATTAAATAATTAACCCACAATTAATCATTAAACACACACTAATCTCCTCTCTTATATAAACATCTCTCCCCCTTCACCCAAACCCAAACCATTTCATATTTTTCCCCGAATTGAAGTCTCAAGCTATGGAGCTTTTAACAGTAGTGGTTTCAATACTCCTCATCGCCATCACATTTTTCCTCCTCCGCCGGCAACGCCAGATTACCACCCGGCAGCTTCGGCTGGCCAATCCTCGGCGAGAGCGTCGAGTTCCTCTCCGGCGATTCGGTGAAATTCGTCGGCGATTGGATGCGAAAATGCTCCCCCGACATCTTCAAAACCAAAATCCTCAGCGAGAAAACCGCCGTGATCTGCGGCCCCGCTGGCAACAAATTCCTCTTCTCCAACGAGGAGAAGCTATTCAGCATGTTCCGCCCCCACTCAATGCAGCACCTCTTCCGCTCCTACAAGCCTAAATCCGCCCCCCGACGTGACGAAGGCGGTTCGCCAGCCCGGATTCTTCAAGCCGGAAGCCCTAATGCAATATTTGGCGGGAATGGATTCGATCACGCAAAACCAGCTTCACATTCACTGCCACGGTAAAAAAGTCGTGGAGATTTACCCGCTGTCATAAATAATTACCTTAACCATCGCGTGCCGGTTTTTCCTGGGGATAAACAACGAGGAGAAGCTATTCAGCATGTTCGTGCAGGTACCGAATATTCTCTAGTAGTACTATATCTATCCATGAAAAGTATTCTCTATTTATTTATAGTAAGTTTATTGTGGATCTTATTTTCACGAACAACTCTTCATCATGTTACCTATCTTTCGTACTTTACTATATTTTTATAAATTAGGAATGGTACGAGGATTAATGCATAATTGATAAAGTAAGAGAGGTGAGGAGAAGGGCAGTTAAAATAGTATTAATGGATGGTGAGACTAAGTTTAATGGTGGGTCCTATGAGTATAAATTGTAAATAAATTGCTTATATTGGTAATAAGTTTGGGAGAACTTTTCCTAAACGCAAATGAGATATATTTTATGGGACATGCGAAAAAAGAAAATGTCATTATTTTTATGAGACTAGAAAGAGTATAAAATTTGAATTGATATAGTAATGATTTTATATTTCAGAACACTTGGCGATTGCGGCGGCTAAGAAGGAAGGAGCACCATTGGAATGGGAAGATATGGGGAAGATGAAATATACATGGAAAGTGATATGTGAGACAGTGAGAATGGTTCCTCCATTTCAAGGGACTTTTAGGGATGTGAATGAGGAATTTACTTATGCTGGCTACACTATCCCCAAGGGTTGGAAGGTAATTGATTATTACGTCTTATTTAGTTTAATGTTTTGAGCAAGATAAATATTAAATTTAATGAAATGTATGATTTGTAGGTATACTGGACCGTGAGCACGACCTGCGTGAACCCACAATATTTCAAGGACCCGAAGAGGTTCAACCCGTCAGAGATACGACGAGGGAGAAGCGCCTCCTCCTTACACCTTGTGCCGTTCGGACAAGGACTTAGAATGTGCCCGGGAAAAGAGTATGCTAGGATAGCAGTACTGACTTTTGTTCACAATGTTGTGAAAAACTACCGATGGGAAGTGGTCGACCCGAACGAGAAGGTCAAGGGAGACATGATTCCGGAGCCCCAAAAAGGCCTACCAGTCCGTCTTTACCAACATTGATGCAAAGCAAGGACATGCCGATAACTGCTTGTTGTACAATCAATGTCAAATAATGGAATTGAATCCTCCGTTTAATTTCTTTTATGGATACATGTTTATTGTTGAATCTATAGTTTTAGTATTGGTTTTAATGATGTTGAAAAATATGAAAGTTTTTGTTGGAATGATACCAAACATTTTTAAGTAGTTAGGTCTCCGCCCTATCTTAAAATGCCACTCCAATTATATGGTATTAGTTGACTTTAATTTTCACTTTTTGTATTACCCATGTAGTACTCCTTTCGTCCCAGAGAAGTTGGCATACTTTGAAAATGGCATGGGATTTTAGGAGGTTTGTTTTATGTGTTAAATGGAGAGAGAAAATATAATTTTTATATTCATGTGAGAGAGAACTTTTTCCAAAAAGGGAAATGCAACATCTTTTGTGGGACAAACTAAAAAGGAAAGTGTGCCAACTTATCTGGGACGGAGGGAGTACTACTTTTTTTTACGAAGGTGGTTCAAAATTTTCTGATTGCACCGTTGAATAAGGTGAAACACACTATAAATCTTTTGAAGATAAAACAAAAGTTTTATTTAGAAAGAGCCATAAATTAACAATCGATCACGATCGAATGATGAATTATTAGTACATATCAATTCATTGTACTGCTAATTTGTAGGGCACACTGTGAATAAGATGTTAAAGCTATTTTAACTAGTATTATACCCGCGCCATGCATGGATAGATTTAAATTCATCATGATAAATTTATATTTTGAATTAATTACTTAAAATCAGATATAACTATACTACCTTATTAACGTATAATAAAATTTAAATATACAATCCAAAAATTAATATTAAATAACTTTAGAAATCAACTAAGCACTTAACATATGGCATATAATTGTATTGAATGTGCATTATTCATAAAGTGATTCAAAACTTTCAATGACCACTTTCTTATTTCTGCCACAAAACAACAATCATAATTTTATTCTCCATTATATTAATGGACATTATAAACACTGACATATCATTCACATCAAAATATTAACAAGCAATATTAATAATCATTGTTACTAAAGAGTCATTGAAATATTGATAGAGTAGCTAAGCATGCATGACATAAAAAAGTTTATAAGATGATAATGATAATAGTTCATAAGTTTTGGAAAAGTTGTTTGAGAAATCACAAGTATCATTAACCTAACCTAGTATATAGAAAACACAATTTTCAAAACAATTAATCTCTTTGGAAAAAGATGATATAATGCTTGCAATAATTGTAAGACATAAGTATGCTTGGAAAAGTTCTTTGTAAAAAATATTATCAGTGAAATCACAAGTATTTATCAACCTAAGTATATACAAAACAAAATTTTCAAAACAATTATTCTCTTAGGAAAAAATGATATATTGCTTGCAATAATTGAACATGAAAATTATTTCCAAGACTAAGCCCGACACTTAAAACTCTAAACCCAAGCCTAAACAAAGATACAAATTAAATAATAAAAGAAATCTTAACCAAAAATAAATACAATGTCACTTCTTCTTCTTAACTCATCTGTTCATTTCTTCTGCAATGTACTTCCACCACAACCTACATCTTAAACTTGTTTCCTCTTTTATAATTGAAATGAAGTACATTGATGTGAATCAAATTGTAGTCCTTATTGTATTGTTTTAACACACAGTTTTAGGTGAAAAATGGACTCATTTTGATATATTGTAGGACAAAAGACCAATCCGTAAGAGAGAGGAGGAAGAAAACAAAGGTCCAAATCTGATCAGTAATCAGCCCTGCAATATTAACTTAAAATGCTTCTACAAGTCCACCATTCCATTCACCTTCGAAAGAGCTTCGCGTGGATACCTCGCACGCCTCAATCGGAGTCTGGATGAAGAAGATACGGCTGTTTTACGAAGACTACGCAATGCAGTGCAAAACGCGCGACCGGGCGTCAAAACGCGCGACCTGATCGAGAGTATGACAAAACGCCCGATCGGGCGTTTTATCAAGATGCAAATCGCCCGACCAGGCAAATGCTACTGGGCCTGTTTTTCGGGCCCTAACTATTTAAATAGCTAGGGCACGACTTCCAATGCATCTTTGGCGGCTGGGGGACGAATTTTGAAGAGCATTTAGAGCTTGGGAGCCATTTTAGAAGGGGAGAGAAGATCAAACCCCCTTCCACCTAAAATCAAGCCTCATATGGTAGCATTTACTCATCTTCTTGTGTTGTTGCCCACTATGAGTGGCTAGATTTTAGGGATTACTTCTAGTTTGTTAGGGGAGCTTGTAAATATGAATCCATGACTTTGTTTTGATAGATTTCCATGTTTTGGTTCTTGTCTATGTGTTTATTTCAATCCGTGTTGGGTTTTGCTAGCAAACTTAATCCGGTAAAGGCCTTAACTTCAATGTCTCTTTAACTTGAGTAGGGAGCTAACATAGATAAGGAACCCTAGGCTAAAACTGATCAGGGGATAGTCCGGGGTGGATCTTATGTGTTGAACGTTTGTAGAAGCCAATCTCGAGCTTACTATGCGACTGTAGGAGTGAGGGGTTGGTGAGTAGAGCCTAGGAGACGTGAACAGCTTATCCTAGGTGTAAAATTCCACGATCAGTGATCAGCTGCGTGAGAGCGTAAAATCAACACGATCCCGATAAATATTGGAAAGTAATTAGACTTTAGGATTCATGTGAACAAGCAACCCGAAACAAGCTAGGAGTAGTCTTCCCTCTTTATCGTGATTCCCTCGTTCTTTTTCCTTCTCGTTTCGTTCTTCACTCGCCTCTAGATCAAAAAAAATTCAAAATCAAACTAATTTACTGCTTTTTAATTAGGTTTAGTAGTTTTAACAATTAATCTCCTCCTTGTGGGTTCGACACCTTTTATACTGCATTGCACGTCTGTATACTTGCAGAGGTAGTATTTTTAGGGATTTATTACTTGTTTTGTTTACTTAAATTGTACCCTAAAAATCACAACATACATATAGGTATGTTAATATCAATTCACGATATAAATTACAAATCTCATACTTACATGAAATGGTTTTAAGTTTATGCATAAACAATTGCCTCCAACGCTACAACTCATGTAGTGTATAGAATTCCTGCAATTCCACAAACAATGATAGTTACTCAAATCTATCAAATAACACGAAGCTCATAAAACAAAGTTTCATTGGAAGATGAAACCAAAGAATAAAGTTTATCAAAATTTAGTGACAAATCTCAAAAATAGAAAATAACGTAATGACGAGCGGATTTATAGATACCACATGTCATATATTTATAGTCTACTAAAAAATGAAGACCTTATTTCACTTGTCCCATTTATTTATAATAAAATTAAAAATAATGGTTAAGATGGTAAAATAAATTTTAAAAAATTTACTAAACGTTATTATGTACGCTAAATACAAATAAGATAGTTGACTGTTCCAATTTAAATATTTCCGGTAAAGAACGTATGTCATTATTACATAGAGAATGGTTTAATTTTATTTTATAATAATGCTCCTCAAGAGACTTTTATTTCTTTTAAGTTTTTAGCTTTAAAAAATTTAATCGACACATTCATCATTTATGCTCTTAATTGATTAATTATATAATAATTATAAATATTTAAATTTACCCTTATAAATCTCATGAAAATTTAAAATAGGGTTAAAATTCGTCTTTTATATATAGATATATATTAATGTTGGAAATAATCAAATATATTTGCACCGATTAAAATAAGAAAGGAATCTTATCAAATCCTTTTTAAGTAAACGCAGCTAATCTTTAAAATATTAGCTTGTGACACATGACAACAATTAGCTATATACAAGTTTGAATGGCGTGCAGAGTGGAAATTATGTCTTTATCCGTAATTTATAATATTATTAAAATTTTGCAGTTAAAATTATTTTCACTGGCATACTAAACTCCTTGCAAATTATTTTTAAGTTTCAGTCTAGATTTATTATTGGATTAGTTAAATATTGTTTACAATTATAGATCATTCTAATATATCATAATAGAAAATTTTAAGATTCTATGGTCGTAGAAAGAATGAGTTATGGTACTTATACAATGATTTTTTTCATGCTATTTGCATTTTTTTTTTCTGCCTATTCTGAACTACTTGCATTAATTTATTTTAAATATTTTTCTAATTATTTTTAAAATAATGATTTCTTTACATTGAGTCACCACTCTATTATCATAGTATTAGAAATTTATAAAATTTCATGGTTATAAAAAGAGTGACCTATGATACTTGTATAATAATTTTTTTACACCTATTATTATAATTATTTTTATTTCATTTGCCAACCATACAAGCGTTGCAAATTTTACACAAACAATTGTTTAGCTGTTTGTTAATAATGTTGTAATATGAAAGTCGAGTTTCCATCATAGTTATCGAAAATTGTTCATCGTGATTTTATTAATAATTAATAAGCACTTCCAATCCATCAAAAAAATTGTAAAAGGAATTCGTCACCACCGTAAGCAAATACCGAAGCACTTTTGGATTCAAAACGGGTTTTAGAATTGACTTATATAGTTTATATACTTTAAAGCATAATCGTTTAAAATCATAAATTTAATTAAACTATAGTATTCTTATGAAATTTGAAAATAGAATATTAAATCATAAACTATCAATTTTACTTGTTGTGCCATTAGTGTATAAAATGTGTCTTTAGTGATGCATAAAACAATGGTTATAATTAGAACAAGAGAAGATGGAAAAGAAGGAAAAAATACAGTACTTATTCTAATAAAATAAATTATTTTGAACATTACAAATCTTATCAATCAATCATATGTCAAAGGTTATTTCACAATTTAATCCAGTGCTTATTTGTTGGATATAATTAAGCTTTAATAATTATAGCCATGGTTAAGAAATTTGAGCATGGAGCAATTATTTATTGGGCTTTGCTTAAATTGTTTAGCACATTATTGGATTGGGCCCTTGATCTTTTCGTCGTGCCTGATTGTCACAATGATTCAGTTTAGTTACCAGTACAGGATGATACAAATATACTATTCCCTCCGTCCCGGCTAAGATGACACATTAGTTGGCACTAGATTTTAGGAGTTGGCAGTTAATGTAGTTAATTAAAGAATAAATAGAGTTGAATACTACTATAATAGGAAAAAGAAAAAAGTGGTTGAGTATATTAACTGGAGAGAGAAAATTACCAAAAATAGAATTGTACTATCATCTTGATTGAAACAAACTAAAAAGGAAAGTATGTCATCTTAGTTGAGACAGAGGAATTAATTGATGCCGAAGGGTGTGTGTTCGATTTCCAGTTTAGTAATTTTACTTTATTTTTGTATGTTTTGGTTTGCCATTTTTAATGTCGGATTTAAAGTGTTCTATGAGCAGTGAAGGTTGTTCATAGTACAACCAATGTTAATAGTGCATTGGTTGTGGTGCATTAGATTGCTCATTTAGTCTATATAACTCACACTAGTTGTTCTCACAACCGATGTGGGACATTGAGTTCGTAACACATTTGCATGGAGCATTAAAGTAATTTTAGGTTCAGGTTTATGTAATTCTTTTCAGAATTAGTAGAAAGCTGCTCCTAGTTTGAACTTTTACTTTTGGAGGCAAAAACTACATTCTAACTGAAATTGGTTGAAGAAAGGTTTTGGATATGAATCTAATATTATCACCTAGTTTCAGTTGCCCCATTATTCTCTACTATTTTCAGCTATAGCTTGCTGTAATGGATGGTTTTGGTGAATTGCTTCTGCCTTTTTGTTTTATACCACAATTTTCTTTCATTTTAATGTGTAAATGTCAGTTGCACTCAAATACTTTGATAGAGAAATCTTGTTTGCTAATGGTATATTACAGAGACTATGAGAAACATCAACAGGGAATAGGAAAATTGAAAATGACCATTAATAAAGTGAAGAATTGTGATTGATTGATTGTACACATGGAAATGATATCTTTGCTGCATTCTAAAACCTGTAACAATACCCAAAAAAAACCAAAACTTCTACAGAGTTGAATGTGAAAATCTTGGAGGATCTTGAATTGCAAAGATTTAATGGAGCAAACGCAAATGGCTAAGAAATTACAATTGCAATCTGCTGCAAGCTCCACCAACAACACCATTTTCAACAACAGTGGCTACAAGCTTCCGCGCCATATATATTTCTATCTTTACAAATGACATTATTCGTAAAACACTTGGCCCCCTCGTCCTCGTCCTCGTCCTCGTCCTCGTCCTCGTCCTCGTCCTCGTCCTCCTTAGCAGCAGCAAGCACCGCGTTTCATTGGATCGTTCTGGTCAGTTTGCACTTGGAGATGAACATCGTGTCTGAAAAGTTGAGACTACAGAGCTTCAGAAGCTCGGCAGCGCGCTGCTTGAGGGCTGGACTGCAGCCACTCTGTATGACGAGGAGGAGCTTCGCTGCAAGGCCTGCGTCCACAGCTCTCAGTGAGCATTCTTGAGGCGAGAGGTTGCAGACGGAGCACAATATTGACAGGGCGTAATCCGTGCAGCATTCTGTTATCCTCATGAGTAGCTTAACCATGGTTGGGATTGTGTTCGAACAATCCATCAACGCTTGCTGCCCTTGTGGCAAGGAGGAGAGGATGTCCAATACGAAGAGGGCTAGCTCGACACACTCTGGATTCAATACCGGTATCAGCTCTAACAACTGAGGTATAGCTCCGATGCTCACAATCAAACTCCGGACCTCTTTGAGCGTGGAAATCAACTTTAGAAGGGTAAGGCCGGGCAAATGGCCGTTCGGGTGCCTCTTATTCCTCACTAGCCTCATCAACGCGACCAACAAGCTATGGCTCGATACAAGCTCCGTTCTGAAATCCTTCTCCTCCATCAGCATCTCAATCAACCTTACACAATTGATCTTGGTTTCAATCGAGCCCTCATTCAAAACATCCACAACGGATGAGACCTTCGCAGGCTGCATCAAGCTCATCTTCGCCTCGGAAGTGAGGCTCAGGTTGACAAGAATTGCAACGACCTCACACCCTACAGCGTAGGAGGTGAAAGGACCGAGTAAGGATGAGACGAGGGCCACACCACCCTCATCCACCACGGTCTTCCTAGCAGTGGAGTGATTCGCCACGACTCTCTGCAGCTCCTTGAGGGTCTGGATTCGCGCCTGGCCCTTAACCCTCTTGAGATTAGCTAGGAGCTCGGACGCCCTGCCCTCAGCATCCTCGGACCTCTTCTTCATCTGCACATACTTCTGCGAGAACCACGTGTATGTCAAGTGATGCAACGTCGTGTTTGGGGTGACCGTGTCGTCCCATAGCTCCTGCATTGTGGTGGGGCAAGTGTAGTGCCCCATACTAAACCATTTCAAGATGTTGGACCTCTCATAGGTTTGGCCAGTGCAGAGTGTCACAGGATCTTGCATTGGTTCAAGGGAAATGGGGCAAATGAAAACTGAGGGAACCTCACACAAATTGAGCTCTTCAATCATCTTTTTCAGATCCAACTTCTCACCGCCACCACCGCCACCACCGTACACCGCCACACCTCCCAAAACCCCATCCTTGACCGCGGATTCCACATCAAGAATACGGCCATCACCGCCACCATCAAGGCCAAGAACACCACCATCTTTCCTAGAAGGCTGAAACATAGGCATTTTGGCAAAACCCTGTCCCAATTTCTAGCAAAATCAAATCTTTCCCTCACTAAATAAATGAAATAGCAAAGAATCTCCACAATTAGGCCTTTCAAGAAAGCACATTACACCAAGTGAAAAAAGAAGCTACTTCTACACATCAAGTGTGTGTGTGAAAAGGGATAAACAAGAAATTGGGGGAAAATTTTCCTCAAAGTATCTCACTTTCATTGACATTCACAAGCAATAATGCACCTTTCAAGGGGCGCATCTTTTGTATTTCCTCCTTCTCTCTCTACTCCCACTCTCTCTCTCTTTCTTTTTCACTTTTTGTGATTTTCTCTTTCACCGGTCAAAAGACTCATCACCATCATCACTCAACACATCATACACCATTCATATCCAAGACTCTCTCCCCAGAAAAAATTAAAATCAATTACCTCTTTCTTCCCATTCAAGCCTCAGAAAAACAAAAAGATGAGAGAGATAATGAAGTGTGTGAGCAACAACGTCCACAGAAGCAGACAGAGATCCAGAAAACACAAAAAGATCCAATTTTTACCGCAAAACAGCAGGAAATGAGGAAAATAATTCAGACCCAGATCATCAAAACCTGAAGAAATGAGGATTGAAAGGCCACCAGGATGAGATGGCAATTAGAGTGAGAAAATTTGAGGAGAGAGAAAGGGCATCTCCACCAAAGGGCTCCTCACTTCCTTTTTCTTTTTCCCCCTTTGTTTTTTTGGGGCAGTCCCACTTGTTTTTGCTCACAGTCTTGACTGAATCCCATAAATATTCAATTTAATCTAAAAAGAAAATAATTAAAATATAAAAATATCGCCTTGAAAAAGCCAAAATGCGAACTTCAACAGTGTATTTTAATACAGATATGAAATTCCAAAACAATAGAAATAAAAAACTAGTAGTACTAGTATAATTAATTTTTTGGTTTTTGAATAATAGTGTAATAAATAGAAAAGTGAATGATGCAAAGGACACTTGACCGCCGTGACAGTGTTGCCTTGACTGTACTCCCGTGTGGTTTTGACTGCTTTTCGTCACAGCCCAATCAAATTGCGCCACGTTATGATATCAATTAATTAGCTTCATAAAAAGCATTTTCCCCTTCATAAAGTTGCAATTATTATAAGTATTGTTGTTTAAATTACATTACTATAGGCTTTCAAGACTCGAGTCCTTTTTCATTCTATGCATTAAATATATGTTGATGTAACTAAAATAATTCAAATCCACAAATTTGAAAGACTTTACAAACTTTATTTAGGCCATCCGCAACGCTGTCTCTTATCCGTCTTTTAACCGTCTCATCTCTTAACTATTTATGGGTCTCACTGTACTTTTCAGCTCATCTCTTAACTAAGAGACAACACTTGCATCCCTCCATCTCTTAACCATCTCTTATCCATCTCTTAACTATTCATTCAATTTCATTTTTTAATTTTTATTTCCAACAAATTCAATTAATAAAAACACACTTAATTAAATAAAATAAAATCACAATTTAAAGGCCTAAAAAATTATAAAATACATAATTATAAAATACATAATTAAAAAATAATATAATTAAATAAAATAAAAATTACAATTTAAAGGCCTAAAAAATTTAAAAATGCATGATTAAAAATATATAATTAAATATTAAAATTTACAAAAAAAAATCGAATTTTCAATTTAAAAAAAAAAATTATGACGTCATAATTCCGACGCCCACTCGCGGGCCGGCGAGTGGGCGTCACGCCATCGCTTAGCGCGCGCCACGTGGCCGCGCGCGTCATCTCGCCAGCTCGAGGCCGGCCTCTTCCGAACGCGTCGGGCGTCGAGACATCTCGTCTCGTCGAGACGAGACGGGAGCCGCAACGCTGTCTCGATGCCGTCTCGTCTCGTCGAGACGAGACCGAGACCGCAACGAGGCAGCGTTGCGGATGCTCTTAATTCCGAGGCATTTTTGAAAAACCTACCCCCCAGTTTATATTTATTAGGCTATGTAACTACAGGTAAGTTATAAATTCATATTTAATTGATTATATGCAATTTAATTAAAGAGGAAAAGATGTCGTATAAGTTACAAATTCATATTAATTGAATATTTGTGAAGAAATGAATTGTTTTCTAATAGAAATGGATAAATAACAAAAGAAAAAGTGTGTAGGCGTATAGCTGTAATGGGATGAGAATTAAATGCCTCACCAATAAATAAAATAGAATGGGTGAAATTTCTAAATTCAATAATGCATTGAATTATTTTTTCCTATAAAAAATATAGTAATAATAATTTATTTATGATGTTAGAAAATTTATCTGGTGGCAGGGATCCACGAGTGGACCAGCGCGCCACGCACGTGCGAGGTATGTAAATTTAGTGCAGTAATGTTTTAGCTAATGACATAGATGCCCCTAAGCTTCATGTAAATGACCATGTTTTAACTGCAATCTTTATTGGTTTCACACATTATGCATGTAGTATATGAACACATATGCTATTGTTATGATAAGAATAAGAAATCAGGTTGTGTAAATTAGGAGTATTATGTAAATAGAATTGGAGTGCTATGTACATTTATGTATAATAATTTATTCAAAAGAAGGAATATATTTATATAATTTATAAAATAGAGTAAATCTGTAACATTATAATTTCGGGTTTGCATGTACCCGATTAGCCAGATTTGGGTACCCGTATCAATTATTAGGATACCTAAATTCACATGCGGATCGGGTATCAGGTAGAATATTTTTGAGATTTTGAATTCCGATACTTGTATTTGTATGCCTAATTTAATCTTTAGAAATCATAAAAGTGTATCTTACATAATACCCCTTTTATTTCAATGTAAATTTGTCATTTTTCTTTTTAATTTATCTCGCAACAAATGTCACATTTTTTTATGAGACATTTATATACACAAATATTTTTTTTTCCTTATTTAACACACAACCTAAAAATTATATTATCACCAAAGTGTGATATTTATCTTTGGACTGAGGGAGTATATATATAACTCATCAAAAATTCGTCATCAACTTCTTATGCCAAGGGGCTAAACTAGTCTTTCAACAATGACGGGTAAAAGTTCTATAGTTTTCCTTGTAATAAGAAATAAATAGAAAGATTTTCATTTCTAAAAAACAAGACTAAATAATGGTGGAACCCATTAAACATAAAGAACAAGCATAATACTTTAATTCAACTATATATTTTTATATAAGAAAAAGTATATTAAAGTGACAGCGAAGCGTTTGACTGTGACAGTATTTGGGTTTGAATGAATCGACCTTATCAGGATTCCTATTGCATTTGCTTTGACTGGATTGCATTCCCAATATGCTTTGCTGCCAACTCATCATCTATTAAAGTTTAATTAAGAATTTAAATAATGTAATACTACCATTATTTATAGTATTGTTTTCTTGTGTTTGATTAGTGTTAACTTTGAGGACGCACGTGCTACAGATTCACAAATAAATGCAATCTCATTTTATTTGAATTTTAAAATTTAAAACTACTATACTAAGTACATTAAAGATGGGTAATTGGACTAGTAGATTGGCCCTAGTTCATTGGACGAGAAAAATGTTAATATAAGTGGTATAGTTTACGAGGTTAATGATAATCCTGTATACCTTATGTGAAAATGATTTAGCATTTTTTTATTTAATTGATTTAGTTTAATTACAATATATTAAAAAAATATTACTGATATTTTCCTATCTAAAATTTTTGTAAAAATCAAAGATCGATATGTCATTTTATTTATTTATTTGAAGTTATAAAGAAAACAAAACAATTCGAGCTATGATTTTTATGAAATTTGTAAAATTTAAAATATCAATTTCTGATTTATTAGAATAAAACTAAATATATAAAATAAAACAATCGGTGCTAAACGTGTATTGTACGATTATAGTGTTCATGGATGGTGCTCACTAAGATATGCGACTATATAGTGTAAGTGGGGAAGATAATTTTGATTCCACTAGATAGAAAACTCTACGTATTTTTCTCAAAGTTGATTTTTGTGTGAGCATTTTACTGGTTAAAATTTAAATTTAAAACTCATATTTAATACCACCAATTAAAATTACAAACGATGTTGAAATATAAACTTGAATCTAGCTAGAACTTAGGGCGTCTCACATATTGTACATAATTTATGGTTGATATTTCAAATTTTAAATATGTAAGGTCATATAATTGTGGCATGGATTGAGATATTTCATTCCATGATAAATATTGATGGGATATTACACCAAAAAAGGTTACTTATAACTCTTGCATAGTTGAATTGGTAATTGCTAAGTCACCCATTGGTGATGAGAAACAATGCAACATTGTTACACAAATTTTCTCGAAATAAGGCTCTTTTTCTTCAAAGATTATTATTGATGTGTGTCATTGATAGATAAGTGATCATTAATTTATAATAAAAATTAGTTTGGACGTATTAGTCTAAAGTTCACAATAGTTGATTTAGTAGTCAAGTTGAATATATCCATGTATCTTATAAGTAGTGATTTATGAATGAGACAGTGGATATTCCATTTAAATGTATGGCATCAACTTGTAGCATTATAAAAACCAATAACTTAATTGGTGCAAAATCCATTATCATCCTACGTAATGAAAGAAAAAAAAAGATGCAATTTTCTGTTCTAGAAATTGAAAAGGAGATGATAAAGAAAATAAAGAATCAATCAGGTTATTTTTCAATTGAGGGTAATTTTTACCGAAATGTCACTGCATCTAAACAAACAACAATAGCTTTCAAACAGGAAAATTGAAGCTTTAAAGTAAGTGAAAGCACAAATTTGAATCTTTATAGGATCTTGTGTGTTAATTAAATCTATGGTGGTCAAGCATTTTATCATGGTACAGGTTGGTTTTGTGCCTCAAGCCTAGTAGTAGCCAAAACAATGAAATACTATAGATCTAGTAAGTGATTAATTTTTAAAAATATATTCTTGTTTAATTTGAAATCTCAACATGTGATTATTTATCTTATAACTAATTACGCCCAAGGATTTGAGTTACCTCACGTTCGCATCTGTAATAAACCATAACTAAGGAATGTGATCTGTACAAAACTTAATCTTAATACAAAAATACAGAATTATACGGAGATCACTTTTGTGATCATTATTAGTTTTAGGTCATTTGAATAAGGATGACATAAAAAGATCAGAAAATAATCTCAAACTCAAATTTTATAAATGACATAAAATTGATTAATAATAATCTTCTGTAATTTTTGATTAATTATTAACTATTAAAAAATCTCATGGTCAGAATTTGACATGCGTTTTGTATTGAGATCAATTATTGCACTAATCACTTTCCTATATAACAATATTACTCCAGATGAATTATGTGAGCATCATTCTCATTTAACGCATATTTAACGTTGTTCGTTTCGGTTTATATATTTATTAGAATGCTAAATATATAAATTGAAATGGACAACGCTAAATATTTTTTAAACGAGAGTGGTGCTCACATAAAATATGTAGCATATCATTCCTATATTACTCCATATAAGAGTAATTTATTGTTATAAAGAAATTATTATGACATTTTTCCCATTTCAATGTGTACATATGCTTAATCTATCAATTTCAATCCTAGCCATTCATTTTTTTCATCTAGAAGTCGAGATTTGGAGAAAAATTAACATGAGAGAAGAAATGAGATAAGTATAAGAATTAATGTTGATTAGAAAATGAAAAAATGGATCTGAGTCAAAGCTGAAAGATCCGAAATTGCGAAAGGCAACAAAGACTTATTGTTTACTCTCCTTTTAAAGTAAGGCAATGTCTCGTGGCTCAATCAACTTTCCTATACACTTTGTCCCCTCACACACACTCACTTCTTCGTGGGGCTCTCCATTTCCACTAATTATTTATTACTCCCAATAAATTTTTTTAATACATTCAATCCAAGCAATATGCTTCATACATTTTAACTATTCATCTATGGTTACATTATCGAGGTTAATGTATTTTTATTTGTACAAAGAAACCGGACTATAATTTTGGGGCCGACGTGAAAGGCACACGAGCTATAATTTTGGGACAACGTGATATAGTATATAATTTTATGTTTTCAATATTCTAGTGTATTAAGTGGTTTGTTATATTATATATAATATTTATTGTTATCAACTCATATTTGTAGAATATTCATATATCAAACATTGAATGTACCATGAAAAGAGAAACTGAAATGATTTGAAATGATATATAATGCTCGCCCACTCACATTGTCACACATAAGTTAGGGGTTCGTGGTGGACTCGATTACTACCAATTAATTACTCTTTTTAAAGGATAATCCTCGAGTCATAAACATTGTTATTTTAAGGAAAAAAAAAATTAATTATAATTTTGGTTATTTCTAATCAACCCATATAATATGTATTGAAAAATGGTACCATTTGCTAGATATCACAAATTAATACATAGAGAAAGAAAATGATACTTACTACATTTTTATGACTAGCAATACTATGATACCATTTGCTAGATATCAAATTAATACCGATAATAAAACTTAAATTGGAGTAGAATTACATGAAATGAAACCTAACAACACCTAAATGAAATAAAAACTAGCTTAAAAGTGGGTATAACATACTCACATGCACGTAAATAAATGGTCAATGTTCAAATCAGTATATTTTAGGCAATATCAATCTATATATACTCTATTCATTGTCTTTATATAAAGAAGAGAATATATATATGCTTATATTGGAACATACATTTAATACATAACACAATAGAGTGATGAGACATTGGATTTATTTTAATCAATTTGTGGAAATTGATGACTTGCCTAACTCCAAAAGACATCATAATAAATATAAGTAGAGTCCCACCAAAAATATTCACCTCCTAATATGATGATCATTGAATTTTAAAGGAGGTTTTGGTGACCAAACTTCAATATGAATGTTTGACCAAATAATATCATGTATGATTTCTTCAATTTTATTCCTTTGGACCGCTAAAGTTAGTTGTGCAATAATTGACTAGCTAGCTCATTCCATTGCTTAACTTTAACTTATTAGGTTTTACCCAACTCTTGTCAATTATTTTCCATTGTACAATATTATTTTATTTCTGTTCAACAATTTCAAAAATCTCAAGGCGAAGCCAGCGTTCTCACAGTTCACACTGATTCATAGTGATGTTTTAAGAAAAAAAGGCAAATTCTTGAAAAAAATTTAAACTGAAGAATGTGAATAATTCGATAAGTAGATGGGAATTTTTTTGGAGAAATACTATATATCAAATATTATACATAAAATATATTAAAAATATGATTAAGAAAGGAGCATTGTTGTATATATAATAAAAACATCAGGTTTGCTCCAGTCCAATTTGGCAAGTGATCATTTTCCGAGAAATTATTTTTTACTACAAACTTATAAAGTTAAACTTAATCTTGATTGAAAACAAGAATTCGAATAAAAACCAAAATTTAGCTTTATATCGATTGGGCTGGAAAAAATTCTTAATGCTATTGGGTTTGCATCCATTGTCCAATTTTTGAGTCAGTTGGGCTGAGGTATGTAAATCTGGCAAGAAATGCTATGTCAAATTTTATTAATTAAAATTTAGTACTAGTATTGAATTATGATAATGATTTGATAATATATCCAGACATGAAACTCATTATAATATTTAATTCTTATATATTTCCCTATATATTTATAATATGCAACGCAATAATAATATGAGTCCCATAGTAGGATAAGGGGTATTGGTAGAGACTAGAGAGCAAACAAAGATAAAAAACATTGTGTGATTTTTTATAAATATAATTGTAGCTTGCATATAATTTTCAATTGAGTTTTCTAATACACTGATAGGGCCACCTCGATTTTGATGTCGCAACCATTAAAAATGCGCTACAAGATCACTAATCGCAATAGTATTAATTAATTTAAATGTTCACAAATTGAAAATACTAATTGAAAATTTGTAAAACGAAATAGCAGAAACCAATATATAAACAAACGAAAGAAACTAGTAAGTACTCGTTAAAATTTGTATGGCAAAACATATCATTAAGTCCTTGTACTTTAATTGTTTATTTCATTAGCTTCTTGTACAATTTTTTTGTTTTAGTAAGTCCCTGTAATGTTATATTTGATATATATTCTAATTCTTATTTAGCAGAATCGTTAACTTTTTCGTTTTAAAATATCACATCATATGTTATTTATTTAAATATATTCCACATAATATCTTAGTTAAAAATTAAGAACATGGCATAAATAAAGAAATAAAGGATAAAAAAAAAAAACTAAAGAAAGCAATTTGTAGTGGCTCCACATTGTCCTCGAATGTGTTCTCAGCTGGTTGGCGTTCAGCGTCTCGGCGAAGATTTTGCAGCCGTGCTTCGACATGAGAGCAGTGATGTTGATCTGGCCGGGGCCGGGGGAGGGGAGAATCGACAGAATCTGGATGACGGAGATGTTGTAGGGAATTGCGTACATTGATTTGACGATGTCCTGGGGGAGAAGCCGACTTTGCCGCCCTTGAGGTCGGTGATGTTGACGAAGCTGGCAGATCCGGTGGCCTGGAACACGGTCATGGTCTCGCGGTGACGGTGAGCTAGTGGTTGAAGGCAGGTGATGTTGTATGCGGCGGTGGGGGAGGGGGAGGGAGAGGACCGCAGCGGCGGCGGAGATTGCGAAGCAGAGAAAGAGGAAAGGTGAGTGAGTGAGTGTGTGGTGTTAGTTTCAGTTTTTAATTTTTTTTTTTTTTCTTTTTTATTTGTTTATGTTATGTTCATGATTTCCAACTTGGATATAATGAGGTGGAATATATTTAAATAATTAATATATGATGTGTTATTTTATTACGAAAAAGTTAACGATTCTGTTAAATAAGGATTAGAATATATCAAAAAAAAAAAGTACAAGAACTTACTAAAACGAAAAAATTGTATAAGGAGCTAGTGAAATAAACAATCAAAGTACAAGGACTTAGAGATGTGTTTTGCCAATTATTAATTCAAAAACACCACATGCATATATGCATACTTCATCTGTCCCATTAGAAATGAAATGTTTTCCCCTTTGGAAACGTTTTCTAAAATAGAAACAACACTATCTTTATTTTTTCTTCTTTCTTACTTTACTCTCTCTTCATTAACCCACAAAACAACACTGCATAAAATCTCGTGTCGAAAACCAAATGTTGCATATTATTGGGACGGAGAGAGTATATAATACTCCCCCCGTCCCCAAAGAATATGCACTTTGGGTTTGACACGAGGTTTAATGTAAAAATTGATAAAGTAAGAGAGAGAAAATGAGTTCCACCTCTTTAGAGAGAAAAGATTTTCTAAGATTAGAAAGTGCATATTCTTATGGGACGGACTAAAAAGTAAGAGCATCTCCAATGCAGGCTAGCCAACCGGCTAGCCGATTTGCGTCGCTAGCCGGTCAGCTAGCCGATCCATTGGAGGCGGCCAGCGGGCGACCGGCGAAATTTTCAGGGTGAGCTAGCCGAACGCGCGTCGCTAGCCGAAGCGCTGGCCGCCATTGTGGCGGCCCAATCGGCCAGCGACGATATATATATATATATATATATATTTAAACCTATATAAACGCGATTTTAGTTTCATTTTCATTTGCACCACTTGTTTAATGAGTTTTCTCTCTCTCTAACTTTCTGTACAAGAGCATCATCGAGCGATGGATCACAACAACGAGTCCAGTCCAGCGACGAGTGGATCTCAGACTCCCACGGTACCCGTGGGGTATGCCGAGCGGCGGGCAGGGGTGGGGAGGTATGCACCAGATGCAGCAGCAGATGATGCAGCAGCGGATGATGCAGCAGATGATGGGTATGCATCCCGGGATGTAGGGGTCACCGGGGGGGGGGGGGGGGACACGGTCTATTGTCCCTCACTGGATTTTTTGACGGCTTCGTCTCACACGTCGACCCCAGTGGAGACGCAGTTCACTGGCGATGACCTTTTGTCATTGCATGACATGGGGATCGATCTCGGCGATCCGGACACTCCCGTTCCAGCGGGGCGGGCCGCAACGAAGAAGAAGAAGACGAGGGGGAAGGCCAAGGCGGTCGGCGAGTCGTCGCAGCCCGTTGGTGACGATACCCCCGGCCGGAGGAAGTGGACGGAGGATGAGTACGCCGGGGTGGCCAGGGGGTGGTTGGAGGTGTGCGACGATCCACTGGTTGCGAACAACCAGCCGGTCGTCAACATGTGGGCGAAGATTAGAGCTGCCCACAGGAGGCACTGCCCGCTCGGGAAGGACTTCAGTGGGGAGGAGGTCCGGAAGGGGTGGGAGCGCATCAGGGCCGCGGTCGGCCGTTTTTCGGCGTTGTACGCCAACGCCCTCCGTCAGCTCAGTAGTGGGCAGAATGAGGAGGACGCCCGGAGGATAGCCGAGAGTCAGTTCCCCTTGGCGGGGAAGTACAAGGATTTCCACTTCTGGGAATGCTTTGAGTTGCTGAAGGAGTCCGAGAAGTTCCGTGCGGAGTGCGACGCTGGGTTGCCGAAGAAGCAGAGGCTGAACTATACCGGCGACTACAGCGGCAGCAGCGGCGGATCCCACGACCTCCCCCCGGATGCTGAGGAGTTTCCATCCCCTCCTTCATTTGCTGGTCGCCCTCGCCTGGTTAGACAGAAGTGGGCGCAACGGACTGCGAGGGGAGGATCCCCCCTATCGCCCCATGAGGTCCAGTCCGCCGCCCTCCCACCCGCCCCACTCGAGTACACTCTCTATTCGCGTAACAAAACGCGGGAGCAGATGTACAAGGTCTTCCAAGATTGGAAGAACGCCACCGACCCCACGGAGAAGATGTTTCTTCACTCGATGCTCGAGAGCATGCGGGTTGATTTGGATACCGCGAGGGCACAGATGGGGGGTTCCGACGTGCGGTCAGATACCCCGGGTGGCGGCAGCGGCGGTGGCGACGGCGACGAGGAGTAGAGAGTGGCGGGGCTCGTGTGTGGAAGCCCTTTTTTTAAAAAAAAATCATGTATTTTTTTAAAAAATCTTTGTACTTTTTAAAAATGAAATGAAATAATTTTCCCGTATCTGTGTCGTAAATTTAATCCGTAATTTAATCGTAATTTTAATTCCGTAAATATAGTATATTTTGAAATATTTTTATTGCGGCTGGCATATCGCCTAAATCTGATGTGGCAGGTGGATTTTTAGTGCTGCTGACGTGGCAGGGAGAGAGAGTGGCTGGCCTATGGCTGGCCTATTTGCATTGGAGATGCTCTAAAGAGTACATATTCTTGTGGGACGAACTAAAAAGGAAAGAGTACATATTCTTATAAGACGGAGGGAGTATGAATGATACGTGGAAAAACCGGCCCTAAGGATATAAAATGAAATTAACCACTTTATATTCATATAATATGACTCTTTTTTTTAATAAATTTTCCATCTTACGAAATAGCCTAAATTTATATTATCTACAGTATATGCATAATAAAAATCATAAATAATAAAGATTATATTTAACCATACATTATTAGAAACTATAAATATAAATAGACAATGTCAAAAAACCCGCTTAGGAGGAATTGATCCCAGGTCAATACTGTGGAATTGACCTGTGGAAGGATACACTTTTACCACTAGGCTACTTCTTATTCTAGGGGTACAATAGTACTTCTTGTTCTTAATTGAATCTGCCAGTGTCCCCAAGCCTCTATATATGTCTGTCACTGAATACTGTATTAGTTAAATTTTAAGGATTGATAAACACAAAATTTCATATTTTATGTACTTAGATTGTTTTGGATACAAATTATGTGAATTACGTGTGTTTTATTCTATATTCCTGTAATTTGGTATGTTGACGTATTTGTTGAATTTTCATAGTAAAAAAAGGTAAAAGGTAAAGATATAAAGATCACGGCCAACACCGAAAGACAGACGCAATAAACTACCCGCCGAGTTGGACATGGTTGAACTCTGTCGTCCGTCGGAGGTAGTCAGTGACCAGAGCGCGTTCAATGGTCCGCCGAGTTGGAAAAAGTTGAAGTCAGTGGTCCGCTGAGATTGATACACATATCTAATTGTGATAAAATGCAAACTTATATATTGCACAAACACATTTTCAACACAGTTTCAATACAATATCAACACAGTGTAAAATTTCAAGATTTTAATATCAACACAGTATCAACACAATATCAACACAACATCAATCATTGACTACTGTTGAAATTCTGTGATCTGTTGACATTTTTCAATGGTCCAGATCATAGTTTTAAGTTTATACAATATTTAGAGTTTTCATTTGATCACATCCCTATCTAATTATGTCCATAATTTAAAGCTATCTTATCCTTTGAAGTCCTAGTCTATCATAATTCAAAGAGGACAAATTAATGCCCTATATAACCCTATTTCAGACCATAAGAATCTCTAAATCAGTTCTACATTATAAAACTAAAGAAGCTCAAGCCAATGAGAATAAGAACGAATACACTTCTGGTCATGGCCTATTTTGACTTTTCAATATGTGTTGGTCTTTCATAATCCAATACTAGCCAACTTGAAAACTATTGATCAACATACAAGAAAAGTTTGTATTATTATGGAATCGTATTTCAGCTTTGTCAGAGTTGATATTGTCCCCGAGAGATATTATAATTAAATTTATTTTACACATACAATGTATGGGGAGTGTTATATTGCTAACTCAATGCTTAATTGCTAACTACAATTCAATAATAGCCATTAGATATTCAAATTAAAGGCCTAGATCATTAACCACAAAATGTCAATACGATCAACAAAAAACGTCAATAAGGCTATAGGATTAATTCCAATAAAAATCAATAGGGGTATTAATGTCAAGTTAGTTATAACTAACTTTTAAAAGAAATCCCAAAACTTTAAATTCATATAACATATATCAAATTAAAGATAATTTTATAAGGATTCCAACGATACACATGCATATGTTCCGACGTCAAAATTTGAAAAAAAAAAATCTAGAATTTTCGTATTTTTCGTACACAGGCTAATGTCAATGCAACTAAGATATATGTCAATATAAAGCATATACAATGTAAATCCTAAATTTGTGTTGACATTCTCAAAGCATTGTGTTGATATTTTCGAAACACTATATTGACATTTTCATCCAAAACTCTAATTTGGCGTTTTTTTTAAATTTTTTTCGATTTAATTAATAAAAACGAAAATTACACGTGACAAATTGTAGACCACGTGTTTTTTGAAATCATGTGGCCTTAAATTAATTGTAGTTAGCAATTAAATGATGAGTTAGCAATGGATCACTCCCCTAAGATGCATAAGGTCTATCTCCCCTAGGATGCATAAGGTCATTAAAGAATTCTTAGGTTTTGATCAAATTGCGTGTGGGAGATGGGGTTTATAATTATGTTTTAAAATCCTTTTCCACAAACTCCTATTTCTATAAACCCCAACTATAATTCTCTTTTTTTTTTTTTTTATTATTCCTAATCAATTTCAATAAAAACACGCAGAATTCTGCTGCTGATTTATGTGTGATTGTTGATATTCATGGCTTCCAGCGGAAACAAGAGCATCAACGCCAAACTAGTTTGTTCTTCTCCGTCCTATTATTTTCCCAATTTCTTAATTTTACTCATATAATTCGCATCGTTTTCGTTATTTGTGATTTAATTCACCGGTTTTGGTGGTTGTGATTGTTTGATATTGATTTCTACGGTACAGATCGCTCTTTGTTGACATTAGACGAGCGAAAATTGTTCCAATTTTGTGCTATTTGTTGTTGATATTAGTTCATCGAAATATTGATTGCAGATTCATATATGGAGTATAATTTTAGAAATTTAGATGTATTGATCACCGACGTAGGTTTTTTAAATTTCTGATTTGTTTGCGGTTTTAGTTTTGCTCTGATGCTGTTGTAATGTTGTGGTAATGTATTTATTCTCTACATCACCATATTTTCTAATGCAATTCAACTACTTGTAAATCAGTACAGGATAATTGGATAAATTCAGTCCAATTTTTATGCTCAAATTTCAAAATCGACTGATTACTATTAATTGGATTGTACAAAAAAAAAAAAAAAATTCTGTTTGTGTCTCAGCTACACTTATTCCTCATGTTGATGGTGTTTTTGTACACTTATATTTTTGTGTTTTTTTGGCTTCAGGTGCTTCTGGGAGATGTAGGGGCTGGAAAATCGAGTTTAGTTCTTCGTTTCGTGAAAGGGCAATTCGTCGAGTTTCAGGTAGGCATACGATGATGTTGTGTAGTTTATTATGCACATTAAGTCAGAACTTCTTCTTGAGCTAATTATCGACTTGATCTGTTTTGTGCTGCAGGAGTCGACTATAGGTGCCGCGTTTTTTTCGCAAACAGTTGCCGTGAGCGATGCAACTGTTAAGTTTGAAATATGGGACACTGCAGGCCAAGAAAGATATCACAGCTTAGCTCCAATGTATTACAGAGGAGCTGCGGCTGCTATTATTGTTTATGACGTAACTAACCAAGTAAGTTAAGAATCAAGTTTAATGAGTGCTGTGTTATGTGGAGTGCATACTCCAAGTTTTGAGGGATCTGAATAAAGTGGAACTTAATTTACTCAAATTTACTTCATGAATAGTATATAGTATAATATGAAATATTGATCTCAAATCAGCTATTTGAATCCTTCAATCTAAATACGATGAACTAGTTGCATGTACTGTGTAGTAGCTCGAAAGCAAGTTAGTCTCATAGGCACAGATCCAGCAGCTCTTTGAGTGGGTATGATGGTACATGTCAGTTAGTCTTTTCCATTGTCGTTCATTATTGATAAGTAAGGTGACGTTGATGAATCTGGAAGTCGGAGATTTTTTGGGATGCCTAATCTACTTAAACATTTTTCCATTCTGTAGGCATCCTTTGATCGGGCCAAAAAATGGGCTGAGGAGCTTAAGGCACAAGGTAAATATCAGTTTTAAGGCAAATTCGGCTTTTGCTATTTCCTTTCATTGTCTGGTAGCCCATTTAAATGTTGTGTTTGAAAGTGAAACTGGACTGTGCATGATGCTAAGAAGTCGCGACTCATTTGTATTGTCAGTTGAAGAAAGTGATAGGAGTTGTTGGGGTTATGTTGCTTTAGAATGTTAATAGTTTTTTTTTTAGACAAAAGTGCTACTTAAGAAGATTGGATATTGTATGGGAAATTAAAACTCATTTCGATTCGTGACAAGAGTCATTGCTCAGAGGATAGCCAAGCAGCTGACCTCCCCAATGTATAAAGGGAGATCTCGTGCGCAGTGCCTACTAGCCACTGCTCTCCCCTCCCCCGACTCGGAAACTAAAAACTAAAATAAATGACAAGAGTCTTAGATGTCCATCTTATTGAGATTTAGGCACGCAGGAGTGGAAATGTATCCAGTACGCAAGAGTGTTTTTGCAACAAACTTTGAACAAAGAATAAACATTCATCTGTTTGTTTTTTTTCCGAGGATTTTTTACCTTTTGCGCCATTCCTGTTTTCACTCCCTTTTTCTTTGTGGCATTAGGCAACCCAAATATGGTCATGGCTCTTGCTGGGAATAAATCAGATCTGTTGGATGCCAAAAAAGTGGAATCCGAGGCAAGCATCTCTCCTTTTCTTTACATACATTCATTGAGTTCTTTTTGGATTTCTTCATGTGCTTTTAGCTTAATCGCATGCCTTTGACCACTTCTCCAAGTCTATTGCAACAATTTCTATCCACATTTGTCTTTATTCTTCAGAGATATTCCTACTTGTTTAGTTGATATGTTTTGGTGTTAATGTATTTGTAATATAGCTCCTAACACTGATAGTCACCATTGATTGTCATAATCTACATCATTGTGGGTTAATTGATTGTGATATTGTTGCAGGAAGCACAAACTTATGCGCAGGCGAATGGTCTTTTCTTCATGGAGACATCTGCAAAAACAGCAACTAATGTTAATGACATATTTTATGAGATAGGTAAAGATTATTCACTCAAATTAAAAAGCTATTTAAGATCTTATCATCCGGTAATGGTCAGATATCTAGATTCAAGCCCGGAATATTTGTAGTTTTGCTACAGTTTTTAGTGTCCGGATCCAGTCACGATTCGTCTGACCATCTTATATACCATATGAGCTGATTGTTTAGCTCTTTCTTTGCAATTAAACATGATTATATTCTTTTATAATTTGAGTTTTGTTTGGCTAAGACTCCATTTGATGTATATATGTTGAAATTGTTTTCATGCATCTGCAGCAAAGAGATTGCCTCGTCTGCAGCCAGCGCCGAACCCATCAGGCATGGTCCTTGTGGATCGAACAGCGGAGAGGCCAGCGAGCGCCTTGTGTTGTTCTTGAGAGTCTGAGACCGACCACTCACATTTGTTGTGTACAAACAGTGAAACAGTGGTGTGTTATTGTGTTGTGTCATAAAATTCTTCATGGATATAGCATTGTATCATTCCGTCCATTCATTCAGATTGTGTAGATGACTTCAATTGCTCAGACATCTGTTGTTTTTTTTTTTTTTTTTTTTTGAAAATCCACAGATGTTTACTAGTCTGGATAACTCGACTGAATGAGATCATATTTGGTAAATGTGTTCAAATCATGAATCCCTTTATTATTCTTAATGGAATCAAGAATAGAGTTTCAACTGGCCCGAAAATATCAATACAATGACATGATTATTTTAACGCAAGTATACGAAAAATATCAATATAGTTTCATTTATATTTTCATGCATTATATTGAAATTTTTGATGCATTTGTTGATATATGAAAACTGAAATAAAAATTATCAAATTTCATCATCGGAACATATGCAATTGGGATCTAGTTTTGAAGAAAATCAGAAAAAAATACAATTATTAATAATATAATAAATTTGAAAAAGTGAAGAGATTTTTTATCTCGTAAAATGGATTTCTTTTATTTCCCATTTCTATTCTAAATAGTTTAATAATAAATGAATAAATTGTTGACAATATTCATTAATTGTTAACGATATTTATATCATAGCAAATTCTTTATAATTGCATAATTTATTATTACTTATAATCATTAGGTTTAGAATTTTATTACTATTAATTTACATGTGTAATGGATATTATAGTGGAAAAATCTAATGGTAAAGATTTAAATGAATTCAAAATTGATCATTTTGATGATCTCAATATTATATTGCAGTGAAATGGATAATTAAATTAAATAATGTACTAACTCATATTTTCTATCTTCGATTAATAAATAATTGTTATATTGATAAACTCATTTTATATGTATATGTGAATGTTGTCTTCCACTAATAATATATTTTCTATCTTCGATTAATAAATAACTGTTATATTGATAAACTCATTTTATATGTATATGTGAATGTTGTCTTCCACTAATAATATTATCATTATAATTCTAATCTTTCTATACGATAATAGATAATTTAAAAATTTACATTTAGTCGCACATGGAGATAATTTGGTTCTCTCGTGTTTAAGAATGTGTACATAGACGGTGCACCCAAAGATTTTGGGTTGAAGGTTTAGGTGTTGGGGAATTTTGGACAGTGTAGATAAAATATCAAGAGGGGTTTTTTGGTTAAGAATTTTAGTGGGGAGTCGGTTCATGAGGTAGACAGATGTGGCTATGGCTTCTGGCCAAAAATGTTTAGGGACTTTGGACTCGATCATTAAGGCCCGGGTGATTTCTAGGATGGTTCTATTTTTCCTCTCGGCTACCCCATTTTGTTCAGGTGTATAAGCACAAGATGTCTGGTGGATCATTCCCTTTTCTTGACAAAATTAGGCCATAGAGCTATTGACAAATGCCCTCCCATTATCGGATCGAAGAGTTTTAATGGTGGTATTAAATTGGGTTTGGACCATTCTAAAGAACAAGACAAATTTCTCCAAAACTTCAGATTTATGCCTCATAAAATAAATCCAAGTCATTCTAGTGCAATCATCAACAAAAATCACAAAGTATCGAAAACCTCCCCCACCAATAGTTGGTGCGGGACCCCACACATCAGCATGTACTAAGGAAAAAATATAACCCATACGAGTTTTTGATAGTTTAAACGAATGTCGGTGGCTCTTGGCCAAAACACAAATCTCACATGAAAAATCACTAGGAATAGAAAGGTTCGGAAAAAAGAAGTTTAAAGTAACCAGGAGAAGGGTGTCTTAGTCTTCGGTGCCACAGCCAAATTTCTTGTTTCGTGGATCTGTGAGCCAACATCGCACTACCATGTTGAGCTATCTCGTCCACGTAGTAGAGTCCCTGTTTCTCAGTGCCACACCCAAGAATCCTCCTCGTCTGAAAATCCTGTAAAATACAAAAATTGGGGTGCATTAGGAGAGTGCAATTCAGCTCCTTTGTGACATGACTTATAGACATCAATCTCTGAGACAAAGTCGGGACATATAAACAATTTCTGAGTTTTAGAGTAGGAGATATCTCAATAGTGTCTGAACCCACAACATTAATTAATTCCCCGTTCGCAGTCTTAATGTAACTTGTAGTAATCTCATCTAGGCTACTAAAATCATTTCTATCGGGGGTCATAGTATCGGTTGCCCCACAGTAAAAAATCCAACCCTTTGGTGTTCCAATTCCATTTTGAGCATGAAAAGCAGCGGAAATTTTTTCTAGTGGTGCAAAAGGATTTTCAGAAAAGTAATCACATAAAATTGGGGTTATTTCGCAATTATCCTGACTGATGTGGCCTATATGAGATTCTAGAATGCAGCTGGGGTCATTTTTAAATTTATGAGGATCTGGGGGGTGGTCTTTAAACATGTGGGGTGCTTTATGTAATAAATAGGAATTATGTGGTAAAATATGGGATTTAGCAAAAATATTAGGGTTTGGTTTATAACCAAACCCGTTACCTCCATCCGCGCCGCCACCCCTTCCTACTAATCCTCCCGCCGTTTCTGCGCGTCCGGCGAAATTGCCAGCCCCCCGCACGTTGCCGCCGCCGGGATGAGCCTCCGAGTTCGCCGTCGACCCCTGTCCATCATTGCCCCCATGATTTCCGGTCCCGATTTGTCTCGGCATTCCTTCCTCGTTCACTCCGACGGCCAATTTCGCCTGAGATTGGGGCATTCTCGCCTTCTGCCTTTCTTCCCACCACTCCGGGTACCCCAATCTCTTGAAGCACGTCTCGTATGTGTGCTTCTGCTTGCCACAATGAGAGCACCACAGTTTTGACATGTCTTGCCGGTTCCCCGGTCGGCCGGTAGCGGCGGGGCGCGGCGGTCCGTTTCGTTGTGATGGGCGTTGACTCTGGGCAGCAAATCCCCTCTCAATTCCCCCAGATGATGTATCTCCGGTGTAACTGCCGACGGCTTCGGTAGGAGGAGGCACGCCGGTGGCATGATATTACGTCGAGCCACCTCCGTCTTCACCCAACCGTAAGCCGATTCAACTGATGGGTAGGGGTCTTCTTTGAGGATCTCCCGTTTGATTGAGTCATACTCCCGATTCAGGCCGGTCAGAAACTTGATCAGCCTCTTCTCGTTGGAATGTGTTCTGTATTGGCCGACTCCCTTATCGCAGCAAGTAATAGGCTGTTTTTGACATCGATCGATGTTAATCCAGAGCTCATTGATTCTTCGGTAATACGTCTCTAAGTCCAGATCCCCTTGTCTGATGGTAATTGCTTTCTCTTCCAGGTCGTAGATGAGATACTTGTCCTCCTTGTTCTCGAATGTCACAGCAAGGCTATCCCATAGTGCCTTTGATGTCAGATGGTGGGCGAAGTCGGCGATAATTTCATTCTCGATGTTATCGACGATCCACGAAAACACCACCAAATCGTCTTCTTCCCAATCGTCATAACCCCTGCTCCCGGGTTCTGGCGGTTCGTTTTTGATATGTGACACCTATGCCTCCAATCTTGACTTTCATAAGTCTAGACCATAATGGGTAGTTCTTCCCATTAAGCTTGAATGCCACAGTGACATTCTTGCTGTTCTTCAGTTTCCCCAGTTGTTATTCTGGATTGTTTTTGACATCTTCTGTGTCTGACATGTTTCTGTTATTGTAGGGTTCGGTATTTCTGGTTCGATTTCAGGCTGAAAAGGTCGAGATTGGTATGATTTCAGGAGCTCGTCCGTCCGCCGATGCGAGCTGTCCGTCCGTGCCAGCGGCACGGCGCTGCTCTTAGCTAAGAGCACGTCCGTGCCGCCGAACAGCCTTACGTGGCGGCACACGATTGGCCAACGACAATTTCGTTTCTTTTTGTAATTTTTTTTAAAAAATTTGAATTTAATTTTAAAAATCATTTTTTAATTATAAAAAAAATATTTTCCCACTTCTCAATAAATTATATCCGTTTTCTACACACTTTTTTAATTTATTTTTCAATTTTTTCTCCCAAAATTCACTTTTTAATTATGTATTTTTATTTTTTAGAATTTTAATTATGTATTTTTTATTTTTTAGGATTTAATTATGTAATTTTTATATTTTAATATATTTTTATATTGTAGAAATGTTTTTAGTAATTGAAGTATTTAAATGAAATAATAGACTAGTGAGACCCTTGAGCTTGTCCTTGCAGAAGAGCACGGATGTGGGTGTTGTGCTCTTGCCTAAGGACAAGGAGTAAAAGTGGATCCGGGCCCACCTCCGTGCTCTTATTTAAGAGCACGGATGGGGATGATCTTATGTTCGTCCCAGAAACCAAACTAAGCGAATAGTGAACACGATTCGAAATGTTAATGTTTGCGTAATCCCATTGGAATTTGTGATGATTTACCTAGTTAGTACTGGAGTATCATTTTATTTTAGTTCATTTGTTTAGTCGATTATAGTAGGAGTATTAAGTTTTAGTTAGTTGTTCATTTTGCGTGAATTTGAAGTTGCAATTAGGGGTGAGCAAAATAACCGAAAACCGAATATCCGAACCGAATCAAACCGAAATTTTGAAATTCGGTTCGGTTTTTTCGGTTTTTCGGTTCGGTTCGGTTTTAAAAATACAAAAATTTTGGTTTTTCGGTTTGGTTCAGTTTGGGCTAAAAAAAAACCGAAAAACCAAAAAACCGAATTATATTTTAAATATATTATTATATATTTTTATCCTATTAATTTAGTATATTATATCATATATATAATATATATTCTTCTAATATATTTTTATATAATAAATATTATATATATTATATTAATTTTATATTATATATATTTATATTCTATTAGTATATATAAAATAAAATAAATTAGATATATTAAAATATACTATTTTTTTTTGGTTTTTCGGTTTTGTTTTGAAATTTCGATTTTTTTGGTTTTTTAAGTTTGGTTTTCGGTTTTTCGATTTTTGATTTTTCAATTTTTCGATTCGGTTCGATTTTAATTTTAGCCTAAATTCGGTTTTTCGGATTCGGGTCGGTTTGGGCGAAAAACTGAACCGAAACCCGAATGCGTAGTTGCAATCATCTAAATTTCATAATGGTCACAACTATAAAATGTCAGAACACACCATCACTCAAATGCTTAATTATTACTGCATGTTAAGCTGTTTGTTGATGATGGATGCATCATGCAACATGGCCCCTCATCCTCATGGGGTGCAATGGAATATACGTATAATTATTTTATAACAAATACTCTTTCCGTCTATGAAAAAATGAAATAGGTAAAGTAATAGAGATATGAAAGATAAAGTAGGTAAAGTAAGGAAAATAAGAAAAAAAAAAGTAGGTAAAGTATGGTAGAGAAATTTTTTAATTTAGAAATAAAGACTCAAAATGAGTCTATTTTTATAGACAGACTTATATTTGTCCATACTCTCCTTTCTTCATTTCCTTTTCCTTTTCCTTTTTCTCTTCGTTTTTAATGCTTTACCCGGCATTGTGAATTTATTCTAACTCCATGTTGCATTCAATAAATTATCCAAATTGAATCTTAAAGTGGTCCCTTCTAAACCAACACAAAGGGAAAACAAAGTTCTACAAAATAACGAGGCTAAGTATCATTCTCACATTGTTCAACCAATTTTGCAATATGTCATGATGTTTGAAATTTGATAAATTTATTCACATCATCTCAATAAAATACACAAATATACTACTACATTTTTTTTCTATCTTCGAACGACAACAAATATGATGTGGACCATCATTAATAGATATCATTTGCCCAACCCAGTGCACTTGCATGTAAAATACTTCATCTATAAAAAAAAATAAGATCAGTTTTATCATTTTGGATCGTTCATTAAAATTTTACTAATTCTAAAATAAAAAGTTTTAAACCAATACTAATCCTCACATTATTCTAATTATGGACCCCACAATCCACTATCACTACTTTAACCACATTCTCTCTCTTTCTTACTAGATCAATTGTGTATTGAAACTCATATTGTTTACAATTTTATCTATTTTTTATGGATGGAGGTAGTTTTTGAAAACAAGATACAAATTTATGACATGAAACGATGAAATGTTATGAAAATAGGGTCTATCAATTCCATTGCCTTTAACTACTATATATGTTGTGTAGGCCACCACTCACCCAACTCATGATCTCCCCATGATCCCAACACATCACTACTTACTTCTTTATTCTTTCATTTTTTTCCTTTTAAAGAAGTTTTGATGTTATTATTGAGCAACAAACTCATCTCTTGGTCTCATTTACTCTTATTAAAACCGATCATTGTAGATACTATTAATGAGACACAACACTTTTAAACACAATTCTTTAGAGAAACAACAATCATAATCCAACATTTTCCCTTAATTATTCATGTGTTAGACTCTTTAACTTTTTGTCCATTTCTTACTTTCATTATAAAATTCAATTAAATTAGTATTTTAATTAAATGCAATATTTTTAAAAATAAAATAGCAACAGCTGTATGTAAGCCCTGCCCCAGTATTATTTTGGTGTTGAAATAATTAAATAGCACAATCGACAATATTCCTTTTGTCAACTAATCTTTACTCTGTCACCTCCTCAAATCCATATCTGACATTAATTTTTCAATTCCTTTTTTGTCATTTTCTATGTACACCCTCTTTCACTATCTCTGCATGATCAAGCGCGGTGGGGTTTCCTCAGAATTTTATCACGGAATATGCAACCAATTTTTGAATTTTAGCTGAATCACTCTTAAAACAACAAAAAAGGTCAGATTTTTAAATTGAATTCTTCGAAATTTGCGCGGCCCATTTGCTCTTTTCATTTAATTTTCATTCTTCGACGATGAAATCGAGGTGCTTCGTAGATTTTCTGGGATTGAGCTGAAAAAAAACATTCTTTTGATAAAAGCTCGAACTTTCTAGCAAATCTTGATTTGGGTTTACGTAAACTCATCGATTAAAGCTTGTTGGAATCTACTTTTTTTAGTGAAGTCAGTTTTGCTTTTCTATTCATTTATTTATGTTAAATATTCGGTGTTGCTTTTCTGGGTTTTATCGAAATATCCAAATCAATTTGTAATTTTGTGTGTTTTCTTCTTGTGCCCTGTTTCAGAAATCCATTGATTGGAGTGGAGGAATTTGAATGAATGCAGATTGATGGATTGAGTTTGATTGCAATTTGCATAGAGACATATAGATAGGATTGGAATTTGGAATGGAATTACTCTGTTTTAAGTCTTTGAAATTGCTTGGATTGCATATGAATTCTCTGCCTTACAAATGTGCTGCATTTCTTGTTGTTGCTTTGATGATTAAAACAATATGGCTTCCTTCATCCTCGAACTTTCGTGGAATGCGATTGAATCCGAATTTCGACAATGAGAAATCGAAGTTTTTGGAGGTTCCTCAGATAGTGTGGGGTTTGAACAATCAGAAAATTGCATTTGCGAGAGCTTGTTTGACTGCAAGAATGCTGAATAGAACCCTCCTTATGCCTAGTTTGAGTGCTTCCTTGTTCTACAAAGAGGTTGATCAGCTGAGGCCTATTTCCTTTGATAAAGTCTTCCAATTCGAAGAATTCAATGCTCGTTGTCAAGGGTTTGTCCGGTTAGGGCGATACTCAGAGGTTTTGGACACGAGGGATGTGTTTGAGCTTCAAAAGGGGAGTGGGAGGAGATGGACGGTCGAGAAGGATTTAGAGCAGTTGAGGGAGTTCGGGAAGGCTCCCTACGATGAGTATCAAGTGATCCGAGTAGTTGGCAAGAATCCCTTCTTGTGGCACGATCATTGGCCGGCTAAAGACTATGCAAAGATTTTTGAATGCTTGGATTTGGTGGAGGAAATATCTCGAGAGGCTGATAAGGTTGTGTCGAAGATTAGAGAAATTGGTAAGGAGGAACGGAGTAGAGATTCTCGTTTGCAAGTTAATGTAAATGCAACGTTGCAGAGCACGCCTTATGTAGCTGTGCACATGAGGATCGAGAAGGATTGGATGATACATTGCAAGAAACTCGAGCAGAGATTGAACGTTAGCGAGATTTGCAGCAGCAAGGAGCAAATCATGAGAAGAGTAGGAAGCATTGTTGGATTAGAAACCCCTATTGTTGTATACCTTGCTGTTGCAGACAATCTTCTCGAAGATAACTCTATACTCGAGGGGTGGGGCGAGGGCTTGCTTCCTTACGAGAAGAAGAAGTTGGGGGTCCTTGATGTATACAAGAAGCACCCTTATCTGATCCAATCAGCTATAGACTATGAAGTTTGTTTGAGATCTGATGTGTTTGTCGGGAACACCTTCTCGACTTTCTCTAGCCTTGTCGTTCTTGAGAGAACTCAGTGGATGATGAGCGCCGGTGTTGCACAACGGTGTGGGTTAGATGTTAGGTGGCCTTCTTATGCCTATAATTTGGAGGATGAATCAAATGGTCCGCGACCGTGGGCAGCTAATATGTCGGACGTGAGCCTCCAAGCCATTAGTTATGGCTCGAACCGTGTTTCGTGTTGGTGATTCTTGAGGTACATGATTGTGGCCTTGTATATCTCAAATTTTAGGCAATCTTTTACTATATGATTGTGGCCTTGTATGTCTCAAGTGTTAGGCAATCTTTAAATTCGTTATTCTTATAGTCATTTGGAATGTGTTAGGTCTTCTAAATGATTAAATGCATAGATCTTTATTTCACTTGTTATCACTAAGTTTGAATAGCAATTTGATCTTATATGTTGATTTTATGCTTGTTGTAGTAATAAATATTGATTTTTTTATCTGAACTATGCCTATAGGCTATAGTTGCTTTAACATGTTCCATTTGTTAGTGGCCCACTCCAATTTCAGTTTCTTAAAATTGGCATTGCTTTGGAAACATCTCTTTTGGAAAACACCAACATTATTTTTTTGGCCTGTCGTTTTGTCTTTAACTCTTACCTACGATAACACCATATGAAATCACATGATATGATTTGGAAATAGACATGATTATACACTTCGATTACCTTCTTTTATCATATACATATGTCTCTACCTCTTTTAATAAGTAGGCCAACACTACTATTTTTGACGGATTGATACATTGATAATGCATTTTCGTCGTCTTTAATAGACAAATGAATATAAATTAAAGAAAACTATATTTTTAGTCCTTGAATTTTTGCAGTAATACCATCCTCGGATTTTATTCTTTAAAAATATCATTAGAACATTGATGGAGTATAATATTGCTAGAATGACTTTTGCACTGTTTCATGACTTTTTTTTTTTTTTTTTTTTTTTTTGATATTTGTAATATAGTGGGCATTTTAAAACTTTTATCATTGGAGAAAACTATAGTTTTAGTACTGTCCACATGCTATATAATATCATTTGCGGTCTTTATATTTTAAAAATACTGCCACACATAACCATTGAACTTTGATGTACTAATATTGGAATGGCTTTTGCAAATTTTTACGATTTTTTTATAAAATTTCTTTATTTATTATCTCACCTAGCCATGTTTTCTTTAATTTTTGAACCAAAAATGTCCTTTAAATAACACTACCTTCGGCTAGTGAACACAAATGTACTAGGAGCGTGCCTTAGATAAAATATTTCACAATTTTGTTAAGCAAGTTATCCAATTATTATGACATTACATGCATACATAACACAGATAATGATTTTGGAAATATGTCTTGGGAAAGTAGTGCTAATTTTATTGTGAACAACCCTATAAGAAATTCTCTTAATACGTCTAGCACAATTAACCTACAGGGCTATAACAAAAGCAAGCACAACTACTTGTTCTTGATTCACTACGCTCACTTATCCTCCATATTTGGAGAAAAAAATTAGTGCTCCAGGCATACCACGATGAACAGTTCATATGGTATGCCCTACCTATAAAATTTTGACAACTAGATATACATGGATAACACCTCTACCTATAAACACACATAGCTGCATATATATAGAAATTTTAATGTCCCAAATATCTATACACGCATTAATTACCATTATTCAATGCATTTATACCATTCACACCAAATAAGACTAGGAGTAAAATTTACACAAGTATATATACATCACCAATTTAAATGTGGGAAGTATTTTTTTTACCGCTAACATAAAATATTTTCATAAATAAAATAAATAAATAAATAAATAATAGTTCAAATTTAGAGTCATCACAAAACTCTTGAAAATATTTTATTTATGAAAATCTTTTATGTACAAACTATGGAATAATGTTGATATGATTAAACTTTATGGTTGGTGATTTGAGTATACTAATTTTATTTATTTTTTATTTTAAATTTAATTCCTATTTATTATGAAAATCGTTCACTATATTTTGTTTTGTAGTGATATTTTGTGGTATACTAACGAAAATTTAATATAATAAAAATAGTTTTTGGTCATTTTAATTTTATTAACTATCTTTATATTTTAGCATAGAATATAAATTACCAAATTAATGTGCCACGGAAAAATAAAATAAGAATTGTACGGTATATAATAAACATATAGATAATTTATTGTGCACAATGCTAGCAATAAAAGAAAACAATGCCATTAAATATTACTCCTATATGCAATGCTAGCAATAAAAAGTACGCTTCCCACAATGTAAATTGGTAATGTATTACGTATGTAAATTTTTCTTCATAATCTATATTTAATGTGAAAGATTTAAGTGCATTAAATACAATGTAACTAATGTGTGTATATAGAAGAGGTATACGTGTTATGTAAGGGACATGTAAAATTTCTACATTCTATGTAGTCCATGTATATATTTAGTTGTCAAAATTTTATAAGTAGGCCATATCACATCAGCTGTCCAGTATGGTGTGTATGCCTAAAACACTGAATTTTTTCTCCATTGGAGGACAAAACATTGCAAGATGATGACACTAATAAAATGGGTGATAATATCATTTTTTCACAGCTCCATATCCTATTTCATAGTAGTTCGTTTCTTTGGTTTTAGAAAGCGGAACGAAAATTCGCTTTCATTTTTATCCCTAAAACCGACTATAATTTGAATTTTCTATTTTTTTTTGTCCACTTAAGTAATTATATTGTTTTTTAGAAGATTATTCTTATGCACTCTATACCTCTCATATTCAACTTCAATTCTACAAATTTAAATCTAGAAGTTAAACCAAATATTATTCATAACTTGTATTTATCTTATTGATTTCTTAAGTGTTTGGGTTGTTAATAATATTTACCTATCAATAGAAGATCAAATAAGTAAAATGTTCACACGGAATTTAAAATCTAGGTTAGTAATTGCAAAAACAATCTATCTATCTATAATACTCTCTTCGTCCCAACTAAGTTGAGTCGTACTTCTCTTTGGGATATCCCAACTAAGTTGAATTATTTCTTTTTTTAACAAAAAACAAAACATCCAATCACTCTTATTTTATTCCACCATCTACTTTACTATTTTTCTATCCTTCCTACTTTATTCTTTTCTCCTACTTTTCAACACAATTTCTTAATCTCCATGCCCAAAAATTTTATCTCAACTTAGTTGGGACGGAGGGAGTATAAAATAAAAGTGCTTGTGGAACACGTGTCCACTTAGTGTTAAGCGGTCCGATAGTTTAGTAGTATTTTTACTTGTATAATAATTTTGTAGTTTTACTTAGGGCAATTGGCCAGAAAAATCGTGAACTTTCATAGTAATATTTTGGTATTTTCCACAACCTTTAAAAAATTATCTTAAAAATCATCAACTTTTCAAATTGTGCGAATTTCCCACACTAAAGTTTTCAACGGAAATTTTTTGTCCACGTTGAATGCCAAAAAAACTAGGGATAATAGTCGGAGCTACATTCCATCGTGTAGGGAAGATGAAACTGAAGATGATATGGATGCTCTAGAATTAGTATCGGCATTCCACGTAGGCAAAATTTACGCTGGAAACTTTAGTGTGGAAAATCTGCACGATTTGAAAAGTTGGTGATTTATAAGACCACTTTTAAAATTTGTGGGAAATACCAAATTTTTGTGAAAGTTCATGATTCATCTGACCAAATTTTCTTTTAGTTACAATTAATTTTTAGTTTTACTTACACGTGTCCACTAGCACTAGGAAGCACTAGGACCATCATTGTCAAATGCCTTCCGCTGGCAGATGGGGCACCGATTCTTTCGTAGCAACCATTGCTTCATGCAGTTCGTGTGGAACTCGTGGTTACAATCAAGTACCCCAATATCGTCTCCGTCAACGTAGTTCTCTTATCAAACAAGAAGATAATCATTTTAGAACTTTGTATTTGTTAGTACTTATTAGGTAACAATATGATATACCTGACAGATGCAACATAAATTGACCCCGTGCTTTCTCTCTCTTAAACATCATTGATATGTTTCTCATGCAGTCCCTCACCCATCGAACTATGTCTTATCATCAATGGCATTGGATTTGGGATAGTATCCTCAAAAATCCCCCGATCACACCTCATAGATGTATTTCGGAGAATTGACAGGTCAAATCTCTGTATGAGAGAATACATAAGAAGGTACGCCTGAAACAGAAACATGATACAAATGCCTCACAAATGACAGATGTTGATATGGATGCTCTAGACTTAGTATCGACATTCCATGTAGGCAAAATTTACACCGGAAACTTTGGTGTGGGAAATCCGCATGATTTGAAAAGGTGGTGATTTTCATGAACATAACATGGAGAACTTAGAAACACGCATGTATAGGGACACATTAGACCAAGTTTCCAATGATAGAACGCTCTTTTCATCTTTGTTCGCCTTGAATCATGTTTATACCTTGTGAGATTTAAACCTTAAATTCTTTTTTGTGTGATTTATCCGCATGCATGTACATGTTTCTAGAACTTGTTCCTAGTCTGCCTAAGTTTACATAGTGTTTAAGTTGATAAGGGAAGATGTTAGATAATCTTTTCATAGCCTACTTTTATGTCCTAAGTTTATAACCCTTTTTAAAAATCTCTTACCCTCTGGAGCCAATTTTGAGCCTTTAAGTCTATTTTTTGGAAGTCAAAATAATGGGGACAATTCCTTGGGATAGTATAGTATTTTATTTTATTTTGTAAATAAATTGGAGAGATGAGTGGGAAATAATGAAAAGTAGAAAAAGTAGTATGTTTGAGTACAAAAGTACGTGTTGTGGAATAGAAGAAATTCAAAGTGTACTTGATCTAGAAAGGATGCCCTTATATACTTATATAAAAAAAAAGAAAAAGAAAAAGATAGGAAAGTTATGTAGAAAAAGAAAGAAAACCAAAAGATTGGGAAAGTGAGTTGAAGTGAAATAAATGTCAAAAGTGTCTTGAGTTTGAAAGAAAAAGTGGAGTCTATTTTACTCGGGATTTTTACTTTTAGTCACTTTTTAGCCAAATATTCCCCACCTACCAAACGACCTACATTATAACCTAAATAAAGGTCTTTCGGACTTTTGGTGCTTAATCACACCTAGTGGATGGAGGATTACACTTTGAGTAAGCCTACGGTAAATTTTGCATGATTTATGATTTGAGTGTTTATACACATTGTCATATACACTTTGAGAGTGAGAGATAAACACACTTTCCATCTTTGGGAGTTTGCCTGCTTGTGAGTGTATGAATCCAAGGTGATATACGAGTTAATAATGAAAGTCCACTAATGAGTCTTGCTTGATTTGATTGCGTTAATTCATTCTTAATCCATCTTTTTTATATTTTGAGGAAATTACGACGTCTAGTCCTTATGCAATCTGTGCGTCTATTTTATGACTCTTTTATGTTTTGTTTGAGGATAAACAAAGAGTTAAGTTTGTGGGAGTTGATACGCTCGGATTTTGCACTGTTTTAATGTCATTATTTGGTCCGTTTTGAGTGTCAAAGTTGCATTACATGTCAATTATTTGCATATTTTATCTATTTTAGTATTTTGATGTGTTTAGTAAGAAATGTGCAAAATAGAGCCTAAAAAGATAGCAAAAGGTCGAAGTTGGAAGTCTAGAGCTTTCGAGCTAGCCAGCGACCGCTACCCATGCAGCAGTCCGCTTCGGAAAATTGAGCTAAAAAAGAGAACACGCGCAGCGACTGCTGGAGTGTGCGCAGCGACCGCTAATTTGAATCCAGAAGCTACGGAATGCTGGCCAGCAACCGCTGAACAATGTGCAGCGGCCCACTGGAAAAATGCGGCGCATAGAAATTGCTTATTTTTTCTCCAAGACTTGCCATACTATATTGTAGATTTACCATATCATTGTACACAACTTGGAGGCTATATATATCTCCTAAAGCATCATCAAAGGAACGTTTTGCTGTATTCTATATCAGAGCATAATATTTGAAAGTTCCTTCCACTGTTCATTATCGTTCAAGGAGTTTGAAGCGTGGGAGAAGATCAAGACTACAAGATTCAATATTTGAGTTTTATTATCTTAGTACTTATGATTTCAATGTTTTTCCTACAAACTACTCCCCCTGTCCCATTAAAAATGCAACGTTTTCCTTTTTCGATTGTCCCATTAAAAATGAAACGTTTCCTTAAATAGAAACAACTCTATCTCTACTTTTTCATCTCTCTTACTTTACTCTCTCTTCATTAACTCACAAAACAACACTACATAAAATCCTGTGCCAATTCTCAAATGTTGCATTTTAAGTGGGACGGAGGGAGTATATGTTTAGTATATTTCATTATGAGTAGCTAAATTCATAGAATTTTAGGGATGTGTTGTTAACGACCTTGGTTTATACAATTTATATTTATTTAATATATGTTTTGTTCATTACTTGCTTCAGTTATAAGTGTCGTATAATGCTTTATGTTTGAGTGACACCTTCTGCGATGATTTATTGACTTGTAAAGTAATCGAGAGAGGATTTGCATGTTAGATGAGCTTAGTTGATGCTACAATTATTTTCCTTTAAAACGTTACTTTTAAATGAGAGTGAGAACAATATGAGTCTTTGGTGTTTTTTGGAGTTACAAATCTAGGATTGACGACCCTAGTGTATGTGATTTACTTTGTGCCGCATGTGAATATTTATGTAACTCGTTCTAGTGAAGTTGAACTGTGCTAGGTTGTTGTAGTTGGAACATGTATAAAACATAACTATTCTGGATTTACACATCTCATATGTTATTTCTCTGTGTTTTATCCGCGATTGTTTATTTGCTTTGTTTAATTTACAATTTTTTTAGTTTTCAAAACTAAAATCAAATGTGTTTCCAAATAGTGAATGAATCCTAATAGAAGATAGTCAGTCTGTAATCGTTTTCCATGTGTTCGATATCCGGTACCAACCATTAGATATATTAAATCCATTATGTATGCTTGCAAGTTTATTTAGTACTAATAAAAGGTGCATCAGTAAGTTTTTACTCTCTTATAAGGTGGGCCATTATTCCATTAACAATACACCAATTAATTTTATATATATATCTATCGTATTTTACTAATTTTTTAATGAAACGCGTATCATTCCAAAAGTTCACATAATTTTATTGGACGGAGTAAGTACATATCATTTATCAAGATAAACCAATTAAATGCAATTATAGTTCAGTTAAATAAGTTATTTAAGATTTAAACATGGCGTAGTTCAACTCTTTCTTTATTTAGCTTCGGTTTCGTAACAATTCAGCCTAAATTACCAAATTAATATAATTAGGCGCAATTCAATTGATTAAGATAGCCCATCTTATAGTTACTCCTATTTTCAACCCTACTTTAATTTAGGCCCAAAAGTTCAATCATTTTTACACACATAAGTGACAGAACAGTGAACACATATTGTGTATTTGTATTAGCCTAGTCATAGATTATTATTTGTTGCGTAGCATGAATTTGAAAAATTTTATGTTTATTTGTTTATCTATTAAAAACAAAATAACAAACACACATAAGAAATTCTATCGCGCTCTCTCTCTCTCCCCTCTCTTGCTCCGATTCTGGAGACTCTGATTTTCAAAAGACATTAACATTGTGGAGTTATCTAACTTTCATGGCTACAATAAGTCGGTCGAGCCTACCTAGATCAGCCATTGCTGTCTACCGAAGATTTTATTTAACATATCTAAACAGATCATTATACCTTATGAACATGGGTGGATGCAGAAAATAACATTAGCAAGGGCTATTTTTTCTAAATTTTATTTGAAAGTATATTTTTGAATAATTTAAATTATCAATAAAGGTTTTTGTATAAAATTTATACTCCTAGATCCAACACTAGTGTCACGTGGTTCCGCCATTGCTTATGAATAATTATCTTTACAGAACTTCTGTTCATTATTTTACTTCCCCTAAATTAATAAAATAAAATTCATTTCCCTCTCTTCTCTCTTCTCTCTTCCTCACGCCCATACACACAATCTGAATAGATATTTTCGAAGGGTTAAATGATTATTTGCAGAAAATAGCATATTCCCAGTATATTTTGACATCTACGTGGAAATTTAACATAAATAAGAATATTGGCACTTGGCAGTGCCAAAAGTCAAATTGAAAATTCATATTTTTTCAAGTTCCGACAACATGAATACTGCCATTACCTTATTTTAATTTTCTTATAGATTGAATGTTTCCAAATTAATTTGAAATATTTAGTAAAGTCAAGGCTGAGTATATAAAAAAAAGTATAAAATCATATGTAGATATACATAACTGTAGTCGGTTCTTTCTTAAATACCAGTAGTTATTATTCACATTTAATTACATACACAGGGGTATTTCAACTTTATAAATAGATAAAGACACAATCCTGAAAAAAACAGATAGATATGCATGAGCTTTAAACTGAAACTAGTAACCTCTGATCATAGAATATGACAATCAAAAGAATTCATTCTCGAACTTTATTTGCAACTTTTATCACAATCATTTTCTCATCTTCAATCTCAATAAGTTTATACATTTAATGCTGCACAGACCTCAATTTATATAATAGTACCAAATTTATTCCATACTCACCTACAATATTCTTGTAACAGTAATTCAACCACGAAAAACAAACTAAATAAAATTAATAGTATAATTGTTCGTTCACCATGTAACTTTCGCTATTTTCTTTTTAATATAAGTTCATTTAACGTAGACTCGATTTCTATTTAATTATCATCTTACAACTATTACAAATTTAAGTTTTACCAAACCATTATTTTTTGAGTATTAATTATCGGTATTTAATCTAGGAAGAAGGAAAAAAAAATATGAACCACCATTGAAGTGTGAAAAGTCAAATTAAGTTGGCATTCTGCAATAATGTCGACATTTAACATACCTACTGGTTTGGATACTAATGTATTACCATCCAAGAGCATAATATTGGCATTTGACTAAGTTTTTTTATTCATTGCTTCACGAATATCAGGATTTCTTATTTTATATTTTTGTGCTGTCGCTAGTTTCACGGATATAGAAAGGAATCAGACTGTATTATTAAAGCAGGAAACTATCTCTTTTGTTATTTTAAATTGATCTACAACTATAACTCGGTGGAGCTCAATATATATCGTGCAACTGGGAGTATACATTTAATTGTGTGACGTTTTATATTCTTTTGCTTTTTTATAAGTATAAAATGTTCAAACTAAAAAATGACCAAAAGTTCAATAAAAGAAAATTAAGATATACTGTACTCCGTATTAGTAAGACTCTGATATTAAGAGTCTCAACATAAAAAAAAAGAATACAGAACATAGTGAATCCCAACATAACCGAGCTCCGTTAAACCGCAAAATCAGAAACATCAAATTAAAACAGTCGTACAAAAGTTGCAACCAAATAAATAGAATAAAAAATATGCTGAAGAAACAAAAAACATACCATCGGTTAGCAATTAAAACTTTAAAATATTAGTAGTATATAAATCTCATGGATCATTCTTCTTATTTCAGATGGAATTCATGGACTTCTATCTTGGGATCAGATCAGGTCATTAATTGATTGTGGGCTAAATTTAACTAATTTAACAATATATCCGAGCTGAAATAGAAAAAACTGACTGACCCAGTAGTATATTTTCGCATAAAATATAGACCAACAGTCTAACCGATCAGGAAAAAAGTCCAACCCCTTCATGGTTTACCTTGAAAGATTTGAGGGAGGGTGTTGGCAATTGAAACTAAAAATTACTTCCTCCGTTCAACTGAAGATGACCCACTTTCCTTTTTGGTTTGTCTCAACCAAGATGACCTATTAACTTAAAATGGAAACACATTTATCTCTACTTTATTCTCTCTCTTACTTTACTCTCTCCACTCATCACACTACATAAAAGTTGCATAAAATCTCATGTCGTCCAAGGAAGAGGTCATCTTCCTTGGGACGGAGGGAGTAACATATAACTATTTTCACATCGATATTAAGAGAAAATTAAAACTAGTATCCTCCTTTTATCAATTGATTTTAGGATGTAATCCATTAATTTTGATACTAATTATTGTTTATAAACTAATATCACTTTAGTAATTTGTTCATGAATGTATTAGATATATATAAATTGTAGAGAGAACAAAACTTTAGTCTATTACATTTTCATAATTTGAGATTCCCGTATTTTAAAAATATAGACATGAACATTGATATAATATTGATGTAATAATATTTTACTGTTTTAAGACATTTTTGCTATTTTTATTTTTTATTTTTTTAGTTAAGTATTTTTGTACTTTCATAGTTACTATTCCCTCCCCTCGCGACCCTGACTCGTAAGGATTTTAAACGTTTTTTTGGGATTAGACCTAATTTGATTGATCGTTAGATTTTTTTTTTGTATGCTTTTGCTTATAATGCTATGAATTAATTGTTTAGTCATTATTCTAATAGAATTTTTATAGAGAAAAAGATTACAAAAATTGAATCAAAACCGCCAACGACTGAACACGCTTGTCATAATTTTGGAGTCTGTTAGTATTTATTTATTTATTTTTAATCGCATGTGTACCTAACTTGCTTTTAGCGGAATCCGACTAATCCTGCTCGATCGGATTTATGAACTAAGACCGAAAGTCATTCAATGAGTGTGGAGTTTGAACCCGTGACCTTAAGGTCACCACAGTTTCGCGTTGGTATAATGAGGGTGGGGCTAAAGCCCCTGACAAAATGGTATTTTAACCTTTATCTAAATTTTTAAAATTTATAAAATTTTTCTTTTATAAATTTTTAAAATTTATCTAAATTTAAGGCAACTTAGTTATATAAAAGCCTTTATAAATAAGCTAAAACACTAAAAAGTATACTTTAAAATAAAATCTAGAAATTATAGCCCTTATCATTTTTTTATTTTTGTGTTCGCCCCTGGCTGCCAATTGCGTTGCGACCCATTATTTAGAGTCTATTATCTTAGTTTCATGGTTTGTAAATTAATAGAATAGTTAGTGGGTTAGTTTTATCAGACTTCACATATTTTCGTAGTTAATTGAGTTTATATATTGATTGTAATTTTCTTACATGGGATTATGAGAACTATTATCGAAGTGTTTTACTTCCATACTTTCGTTACAGCTTCTTGAAGTTAGAATTTACTCAAAATACGTCCATCTTGGTAAGTATTCCCTCCGTCTCATAAAGTTTGTCCTATTTTTCCATTTTCATCCGTCCCACAAAATTTATTTCATTTCACTTTTTACCATTTTTTTAGTGGATCTTATATTCTACTAACTCATTCCTACTCACACTTTATTATAAAACTAATATATAAAAGTAGGACTCACGTTCCACTAACTTTTTCAACTTACTTTTTATTATATTTCTTAAAACTCGTGGCGGTCAAAATGAGACTATCTTTATGGGACGAAGAGAGTAACATATATTTCCTTGATCTATTAAATATAAAATATTTGTATTTTCGACATGAGATTTTATATGAATAATAAGTATGTTGTAATTTAATGAAGATAGAATAAACTAAGACAGAGAAAAATGCATAGATGATATTATTTTCATTTTCAAAATACTAATGAAACAACCAAAAATGAAAAAACATTACTATATTTCTAACAGGACACAAATAAAACCCGACCGTAAAAAAGGGTTAACTTATATTCCCTCCGTCTCATTTTAGAAGTTCCGGTTGAGTTCGGCAAGGATTTTAAGAAATGTAAAGAAAAAGTTGTTGAAAAAAGATAGTGGAATGTGAGAACTACTTCTTTATATTAGTTTTATAATAAAATGTGAGTGGAAAAAAGTTAGTGGAATGTGAAGCCTAAAATCATTTATGGAATATTTCAATTGGGACTCCTAAAATGAGACTCAAAAATGGTAAATCGGGACTTCTAAAGTGGAACGGAGGAAGTATAACATTTTATTAAGTTCCGGTACTTTTAAAAATATAATAATATTAATATAACTGTTAATATTATTATTATTATTATTATTATTATATGAAGAAGAGGGCGCCAGCCGATGGTGCATATTGGTACGGCCACGTACATACATAAATACTGCCACGTAATCCGATCTCCACGCGGTGGCCCCACGCCCACCGCATGCCAAAATCCAAATAATCCTAATTCCATTTTAATCACATAAAATTCTTCAATCCAAATTCCAAACACATTTCATGCCATCTCGATACTGTACTACTTCCTACTATTATCCTTCAATCAAATTCTACAATCATAAATAAATATAAAATGACCTCACTCACATCCACTCTCCATTCTATAAAACCCCGCCGTTTTCCCATCAATTCCATGCAAAAAACTTGAATTAATTCATCCAAACTTAAAAAAAAAAAGATGACTTCCAAATTCATTCTAATTTCATTCACCATTTCCCTCCTAATCCTCGCCACCCTCCCCGCCCCGGCCGAGTCCGTGGTAGCGGCCTGCGGCGGCGACGCGGCCGCCGACGGCTGCACCGACAAGAAGAAGGCGCTGCCTCTGAAAATCATCGCGATCGTGTCGATCCTAGTGACGAGCATGATCGGCGTGTGCCTGCCGCTGTTCACGAAGTCGGTGCCGGCGCTGAGCCCCGAGCGGAGCCTGTTCGTGATCGTGAAGGCGTTCGCGGCCGGGATCATCCTCGCCACGGGGTTCATGCACGTGCTCCCGGATTCCTTCGACATGCTCTCGTCGGATTGCTTGAAGGAGAACCCGTGGCATAAGTTTCCGTTCACGGGATTCGTCGCTATGCTCTCCGCCATCGTTACGCTCATGATTGATTCCATGGCCACTAGTTTTTACTCCAAGAAGCATAAGGGCGGCGTCGTGCAGCCGGAGGGCGGTGCCGCGGCCGTGGAGGAGGGCGTTGGAGGTCTGGTCCACGGCCACGGACACGGCCACAGCCACGGGAAGATGGTGGCGGAGGGTTCGCAGCTTCTGCGTTACCGAGTTATTGCTATGGTGAGTGTGAAATTTGATTAAATTGGTTAATTATTATACCTCAGTCTATAAAATATAATTTTATTTTTGCCGTTCATCAAAATTAATCTTTATCGTTTTAATAGGAGTAAGATAAATTTCATTTTTCACTAACAAATACTTCAATTATGGAGTATTTCCTTTTCTTTTTTTTTCTAATATTTATCAATTTTATATGAAAAGTCGTACTCTCTTTGTCCCGGCCTAATTGAAATGTTTTTATTTTGGCACATGAATTGAAATAGGGGCGTTTAGTTGATCGAATAGTAAAGTAAAGAGAGTTATGAGTGAGTTAATTGTTGCCAAAAGAGGAAACGGCTTACTTAGAGTGAGAGGTACCAAAAAGGAAAACGTATCACTTAGAACGGAACGGACGGGGTAATATGTACTGCTAATGAGAGTATTTTTTTTGACATTTTTCTTTCCATTTCTCTTTTATTTTGTTTTATACTATTAAAATTCATGTATGTTATTAATGTGGTATTAGTGTGTGATTAGTTAATTAGTATTGTTTGGTACTTTGATCTGGATCTAGTCAACTAGTTGGCAACTTTGATAAATTATTATTTAATTACCTTTTGTTTAAGTTATCTTGAGTTGATTAATTGTCATTAATGATATAAGGTACTACGACAATCTGTATCTTCTATTATTTCAAAAACTAGAGTTGACTTGGAATGATTTATATGCATGGCTAATTAAAAATTTGAGTTTAAAGAAGCTATTACTAGCTAGTACAATTATTGTTTATGTAAAACTTATCCCATATTTTTATTTTTATATTTACGCAATCATCGACGAAAAAAGGAATGACTTTTTGGGAACATTTTTACTTTTGCTATCTTTCTAGATTTTGCTTTTTATTTACTTTTTCAATCGTAATCTTTTTAAGTCGACGATAAGTAATTTACGTTTGTAAGCATAAAGATATGAATATGGTTAGCAGGTTTTGGTTTGATTGCGTGATTACGGATCATGGATCAAATTAATAAAAATAATTAATTGCAATTTTGATAGGTGTTGGAGTTGGGCATCATTGTTCACTCGATAGTAATCGGGCTATCGTTGGGGGCATCGAACAACACTTGCTCGATCAGAGGACTGATCGCGGCACTTTGCTTCCATCAAATGTTCGAAGGAATGGGACTCGGGGGTTGCATTCTCCAGGCCGAGTATAATTTTGTGAAGAAGGCCGCGATGGCGTTCTTCTTCTCAGTGACGACTCCTTTTGGGATCGCACTGGGAATGGCCCTATCCAGCATGTACAAAGAGAACAGCCCTAGATCCTTGATCACGGTCGGGTTGCTCAATGCCTCCTCGGCGGGGCTCTTGATCTACATGGCGTTGGTCGATCTCTTGGCCTCCGATTTTATGGGGCCAAAGCTGCAGGGAAGCATCAAGCTTCAACTCAAGTCGTATGCGGCCGTGCTCTTGGGGGCCGGAGGAATGTCTCTTATGGCTAAATGGGCTTAGAATAATTAATCATACATAAATTTGTTGGGAAGAAAAAAATGTGTATGCTTGTTTATTTGTGTGTGCGCGCGCGCGCTTTCCCTTTTGTGGAGGGAAATTATTTGTGTTTCAAATTTTTGTTATGTTAGAAATTTCGGTATTTTCAAGCCTTCTACAAGTTTCAGCTAAGATGTAAGATTATTGTAAAAATTGTGAAATAAGACGTTTGTTAACTGTTCTCATTCAGGATAGTGGAAAATTATTTTTTTTAAAAATTTATTATGCATGCGAAGGAAATTCATTATTACTAGTGAATCAATAATAATACATATCTAATCAATAGTTTTATTCGATTTTATTGTGGTCAACTAGCTGGTATATATAACCGGCCTCGTTAATTTAATTTTATAGAAAGTAAACTATGTTTAATTATAAAGAGATTAGTGATAAGGTACATAGAGTAGTGAGTTGATATGATAAGTTGACAATGGTATGGTATAATTGAGTTGCAATGCATCACATAACCATTTAATCAAGACTCAATCATTTTCAAATACATACATCAGATTTACTAAATGTCTATATATTCAATGGGGCGTATATTATTTCTTTATATACTATACATTTATGACTGTATATAACGAAACCGTAAGGGTATAACTAATGAATACTCCTATATCATTCTAATTCCAAACGACATAGTAGAATATTTTTATCATTCATCATATGGAGTATATATTTGGTTTGGATGCGTGCAATAAATGTGTGAACCAAAGAGATGACCCTATAGAGCGAGTGTGCTTCCGATTCCGAAAATTGCCATGTATGCAGATTAATAGTAATTTGAAACTCCCATTAATAAAATTGTTTAGGGTTGGCCATATGTTTATGGTGAGTACTGGTTTTTAGATGGTGGGTACCTATTTTTTTATGGTGAATACTTGTTTGCCATAGGGGTTTTTGACATCAATCGGCATTGGTCATGCTTAGAATTGTAAATGTTCAGAACGTATTTGATATTGATAATGAATATGCTGGACTAGTTTGATGTATTTCATTCTATTTTTCCGCATCATCTTTGACGAAATAGCAGTCCATAATGCTTTATAGGTATTTCAAATCCAGTTTCAGAACCTTAATATGCATTTCAACATTGTCGGAATTCAGGGACATAGATTCAGTGACTTACATTCAAGATTCAAAATTTGGACCAAGTTTTAGAGAAAGAAAATTAGGTTCTTGGTGGTGTGGGGAAGAAGAAGTGAAAGAGATGGAGAATTTAAAAAAGAAAAGATTTTGATTCATGTTTTTCATGTTTTTATTTTTAAGGGTTTTCTATTTTACAAATATTTCAGAAATTTTAATAAAAAAAAATAAAATTAGCTAAAGTAATAAGAAATGGCTAATCCGGTCAACAAAATAGTATTAATTAACGGTTGACCTCGGAAATTGACGGCTCCGTTAAAAAAAGACCGGATCGACACGAATCTCATTTGTTATGGACTCGTTTTTCAAAAAGTGAATGTTTTGGAACAAATTCGTATTTCGGTCATATATTTAGGACCAAAATTGAACTTTACTCTAAAATTGTGCATCTGCCAGCTAATTATGGGTTTTGTGTGTGTGTGAGAGAGAGAGTTGGGCTACAATGAGAATAAAATGGAGGTTTTATAATATGGGCTTTTTGCTGGGCCTTTATTTAAGCTTCATTATTGGATTAAGAGTACGTTATGGGCAAAAGTTATTGAGACAAAGCAGTCCATTTCCAAGAAAATTATTCAAAATACGCAAAAATATGATAGGAAATGTAAATAAATATGGACTAATATTTGAATGGAAATCCGGAGAAAATTCCTATACTATCATTTGATTAATACTCCCTCTGTCCTTCATAATTTGTCACTATTTGACCCGACACAGGTTTTAATAAATGTAATAGAATGTGAGTTGAAAAAGTTGGTGGCACGTGGGTCCTACTTTTATATATTAGCTTTATAATAAAATCTGAGTGTGATGAGTTAGTGGAATGTGGGGTCCACTATCAAAAATAGAAAAAATGAAAGGTAACAAATTTTTAGGGACGAACAAAAAATAGAACTAAGTTACAAATTTTCAGGAACAGATGTAGTATTATTTTTATTACTCCCTTCATACCATAAATATATATTGATTATTTTCTATGGTACGAAAAAAAAAAGAAATTCATCATTCTATGTGACTGGAGAGAGTATTAGTTATGATTTGCAATTATCATGCTATGCAGAACCTTTGTATACGATGCGATGACCACAATATTATCGGTATGTACTTATGTGACGTACAAGGAGTAATGAACATTTATTTTTGGCAAATAAACATAAAAATTATAAAATTCAAAATTTTAAAATAAAGACGAATGTCTAAAATGCGCCCCCACACGGAATTGTAATACCCAGAAATCACAATCAGTCACACGTTATTGTGGGCTCATTAGTACTACTACCAACCATCCTTATTTTCTCCAACATTTCTTCCATCTTCCACAGCCACGCCACATGATTATAACTTACATCAACCAATTTCATTTTAAATGTAAATTTTTATCGTGCTTTAATCGTGCGTCCAATGTTTATATTTGCCTTAGCGAATAACCCGTGTTATTTTTATTGCCCGAAGAAGCCACCTTGAAGCATATGTTAAGATAATTTTATTGTACATAAAATTTAACATGACATATACCTTTTTACTAAATCTAAATTAAACATAGTTTATTAAACTATTAAACACGTCACTATGAAATATAACTAGCCATTATCCTAACTAATCGTAACATTGATAGTCTACCCAATGAGGTCTTAAATATCATCAATTTTTTATGGGCAATTTTGAATGTCATTACCATGGACTCTGAGTAACTTTTAGTACTTAATAGAGCATAATCCCCTTTTGGTCCTTTAAATATGATCGATTTATAATTTTGGTTCAGAACATTCACTTTTCAAAAAGTAAGTCCAAAACAAATGAAAAATGGTATCGTTTGCATCCATTTTTTACGGCACCGTCAATTCTCGACGGTCAACCGTCAATTAGTAAAAATTTGACCCGATTAGCTTATTTTAATTATTGTAGCTAATTTAACATTTTTTTTATTTTTGACTTTTACATTTTAAAATCCTAAATTAAAATCCTAACACTCATTTCAAATTTCTCTCCCCCTTTTCTCCCGCTCATTCTTCTTCTTCCTCCCTAAGAACCCTAATTCTTTTTCTCCATCTCTGCAACTAGGCCTGTCAAATTGGGTACCCGCGGATACCCGATCCAAAATTTTCAGGTACCCGATCCCGAAATTCCCAAAATCCAATACCCGATACCCGACCCGAATTTGATTCGGGTATGCGGTCTCAATTGTAATTTTGATTTTTTTTAAAATTAACTACAAACTTTTAGAATTTATTTAATATTATTTAATTCAAATCTATCCTAATCTAAAGTGACAGTTTGATGAAAAGACATTTTTATCCTTTTTGGAGGGAAAATATAAAGCTATTTTGTTTACCCTTCTTAGTCATTATAAGAAATGACAACCATTGGATAAAAAAGAGACCGCTACTATTGAATAAAAGTGGCTTCTCAATGAAGCTTTAAAATCAAATGGATTACTGCAAGACTTCTCAAAGAAGCTCTAAAATACTTATAAATAAGTGTATAATTAATTGAGACAGTGTTTATGATTTCATTTGAACTAAATGTACACTAATTTTATGATTGCAGTGCTTATCTCATGGAGGCGAATCTGCCCGAAATCCGGCGACCACTCCAGAAACTTTCCAGCGACGCCGGCGTGGCAGCTGGATGGCAACAACGGGTGAGGAAGGGAATCGGGTAAGCGGGTGAGACGGCGGCTGGACGGCAACAACGAGAGAGATGCCGGAGACGAAGAGGAAGCGGCAGCACGGCGGGTGAGGAAGGCAAGACAGGCGGGACGAGCGGCGAGACTATGTGGAAGGAGCGTCGACGAGGGAGAAGGAACGATGCTCTGGCCGGGGAGATTAATAGTGTGTTTATTTCTTTCTTAGCACCATTAAACACTATATTCATTTTTAATCAAAATTGTTAACTGTATTTTACTTAATTATTTTATTTTATTTTATTTATCCATTTTACATTTTTACTTAATCGTTTTATTTTTTTTATCCAGCTTTTACAACGGTATATAACATGCATTGAATTAAGTATATTCTATACTACTCTTTATCATGTGATTTAGTGATTTATTTTTTTAATTCAACTAAAAGTAGATAATAGTATTATATATGTTTGTAATTAAGTGCATATACATATAAATAGGTGTATAGATAATTGTATAAAATATATTTATATATACCAAATAATCGTGTATTTATATGTTTTTGACTGAATGAAACATTATTCATTATTAAATGTGATGTACTAACACGTACTACCTGGATAAATATAAATATTTAAAATGACATGTAGAGGAATATCAATAAAGCAAGAGACAGAATGAAAATAGAAAATTTTTAAGAAAGAGAATGAAAAATTGGATTGTGAGAGCTATGTCTAAAAATAGAAAGATTTTTAAATTTTTATTTTTATGAGACAGTCCAAAATTGAAATAGTTTCTATTTTTAAAATACGAAGTAATAGGAACTAGAGCACTCAAGTATATATGGAGTATATAGTACTGTATGTATTACTAATATTGAATATTTTTATTGAATTAAAATATTAACTAAAAATATCTTTTGTATATACTCCTGTTAATCAGACTATTTATGTTTTGATAAAAGAATCAAATGAAATATATGGATGCACAATATACCCTACATTGTTTTAAAAACAGTAGAGGATCTGCCACCATATAGAGTAATAGAATAGAACGCCCTTCGCGCCAGCTAAGATGACATATTTCTTAGCTGGACGAGATTTTAAAAATTGTTAGTTAATGTGGTTAATTGGAAAGAGAAAATGTGGTTGTAAGTATTAAATAGAGAAAGAAAGAGAGTTAAATATTTAATTGGAGAGAGAGAAAAATGATTGAATATATTAATTGGAGAGAAAATGTTACCGGGGCAAAATAAAAGTCAAAATGTGTCATCTTCGCTGGGACAGAGGAAATAGTACTTTGTTTTTTGTTTTTTTTTTTATATTGATGTTTATCTCCTACTACAATACCAGTGATGTTATTGTTAATTCAACGAAAATAAAAATTATTCAGTCGTTCAGATTATTTGTTTTTTTTTTCCTTTTGGATTTAGTAGTATATTTAACTTTATTTGTATATTTTATTTTTTTTCATCCTCACATTTTCTATTTTATTATTTCTTTTCTTTAATATTACTATACTCATATGTGTATTAGATATTTAAATTGTATAGAATCTTATTCTAAATATGAAATGGTTCGTTTAGATCATCTTGAGAGAAGTACAAACTTTTTTAGTGTTATTTATAATATTATGAATACTCTTTATAATTAATTTATATTGTTATCAGTAAATATAATTTTATATTATTTAATCTATATTCTTTATTTTATATATTTAGTTGCTAATATACTATCTTTTTTACTTGAAAATCTTTTGTCTCGTGCATAGCTCGGGTGTTAACACTAGTTTAATGCAAAGTTGAAGTACTAATATTCAAATAAAAATAACTACAAACTTTTAAAAATACAAAATTCTTATAGTAGCTCAAATATAAGAGAAAATAACTACAAACCTTTAGGAATACAAAATTCTTGTACTTGTTCGAATTTAAAAGAAAATAACTACACACTTTGAAAAATACAAAATTCACAAGTTATACATATTAACATCTTTCATCCATCCACAATAAGTCAATAACCATCAAAATTCATAAGTTCAAACATTCATCCTTTATAAATATCACAATTCAATGCTCCCTCCGTCCGTCATTAGGAGTCCCGGTCACTTTTGCACACTCGTTTTGTAAAAATGATAATATATAGTTAAAGTGGATATTTGGTAAAGTAAGAGAGAAAATCATGTTAAGAAGAATCTTCACAACATTATTTTTTCTATTATTTTACCATTTCTCCACTTTAACTATATATTATCATTTTTACAAAACGAGTGCGCAAAAGTGACAGGGACGGACAGAGGGAGTAATTCTTAAGAATCAAGATCTAACAATAATATCATAAAAAAATTCAAAATTATAAATATCACAAGTCAATGAAATTAAAATGTAATTAAAAAATTAAATTACATATCTTATATGCTAACTATTAAGTATTAATTAAATTGTAGTTAAGAAATTAAATAACATTTAATTATAATAAAAATATAATTTATTAATTTTAGAAAATAAATCGGATAATTCGGATATACCCGATCGGATATCGGGTAATCCGATACCCGATAATCCAAAATTCTCACTACCCAATCCCGATCCGATACCCGAAAAATCGGGTTTCGGGTATCCAATTATCCGACTTTTTCGGGTTTTGGATATCGGGTATCCAATACCCGATATCCATTTTGACAGCCCTATCTGCAACAACCAAACACCTTCGAACATGGGCCGTTTGACGTGTAGCCGGAACTTCGTCTCCATCGATCGCGACCGCTCTGTCGACCGCGACCGCGACCGTGTCTGTGACTTCGGAGACTTCCGATTAAGCTACGCTTTCTGCTATTGTAAGAAGAGGCGGCGCTCCGTATTGTCATCGGACAAGGCAAACCGTCGAGGGGGAAGCTTTACTTCACATGTGAGATGAAGGAATGCGGTTTCTTCAAGTGGTGTGAGCCAGATCGTGATGTCGAAATTACGAGCCAAATCGGGCCAAATCAGGCCTCTTCTTCGTCATCCTCGGCCGGTGGTGTCGATTTTGAGGAGCTGGCTTTGAATTTGACCGAAATTACGAAAAAAATCCAGAAATTAATCAATGTTTTGAGCTTTGTTGTTATTTGTTTTGTTGTTGTTGCAACACTTATGTGTATATTCAAGTAATTTGATGTAGTATTTGTGAATCCTTTTTGAATGTTGAAGTAGATTTAAATTTGTTGTTGTGTTGCTTGTATTTGAATTCTGCAGTGATGTTCTAAATCGCCAGAAAGCCCTAATTGGAGAATCCTAAAGTATAAGTCAAAGTAGTCCTTCCTATAAATTTTTTACTTCCATTTGGTCCTGAACATTTAAGCACATCAATTGCAGAGTTACATGTACAAAATTTTGTGAGTGATGTTGGTTTCATACGTTATTGGATTGCTTCCTCTATGTGATTGTGATTGTTTCTTCATCGACTATGTCAATAAATCGACATCAAATTGAACCAATAAATGAATAACAAAATACAATACAAAGTGGTCCTTCATATTCATTTTTTACTTCGTAATGGTCCTGAACATTTAACCGATCAAAAAGACATAGGCATAAGGTACTGCATCAAGATCACAAAATAAGCCGTTTGCACCTGATAATGTCATAAGGTAATGTCATAAGCCATTTACACGATACATGCTCAAAAACAACCACAGTTACTTGTTACATCCACAAAAAAATATTGTCATAAGGCAATGTATCAACCTTAACACCATCAACACCCAAAAAGCATCAAAATCCACAAAAGACTGAAGAAGTAGGGTTCATTTCCGGAGAAGAATGGACATCCGCGTCAGAGCTAGGGTTAGAACCCACAAATCCAGACTCAGCCGATGGTCCTTGTTCGGTGTCAGGAGGACGTGAATCGCTCGTTTCATCCTTCTTCCTCTTCCTCGCATATAATTTTTTCATGTCGACGAAACCTTCGGTGTAACGGTGGTTTGGGTACGGCGACTTCCAACTCATGGCAACCAACAATAATCGGTTGGAATCGGTCGGAATCGGGCGGCTTTGGTCGGAATCGGGCTTCTTGGTCGGAATCAGAACTAGGGTTCTTCTTAGAGAGTGAAGTGACGAGAGAGAAGAAAGAAAAGAGAGAGTGCCGTTTGAAATTCCAATTCCATACTTAGTGAAAAATGTTGTTTGATTATTCATATTAAAAAATATTAAAAAAATTGAATTATTAGCAAAATAATTAATATAATATTAACCAACTAATAATCTCAGATTAAGTCTAATCGGGTCAAATTTTCACTAATTGACGGTTGACCGTCGAGAATTGACGGTGCCGTAAAAAATGGATGCAAACGATACCATTTTTCATTTGTTTTGGACTTACTTTTTAAAAAGTGAATATTTTGGACCAAAATAAAAAATCGGCCACATGTAAAGGACCAAAATAGTACTATACTCTACTTAATATCAACCACTCGTAAAGGACCAAAATAGTACTATACTCTACTTAATATCAACCATTTTATCACTAGACCAACTAACACAAACTAAATATCGTTATGTACAAAATGGGAAATAATAACAGAGAATAATAATGATTATTGATCAATTTCTCATTAAAATTGTTTGGTTCACCACTGCAATCATAATTGGATTCTTACGTATTCATGAGAATCATGACTATTGGATTTAACAAATGAGATAGGAGTAACGGTCGTGATACATGGAGATATTTGATTTTAATTAGTTTTGGAATAAAACATCATTAGAATGTAATTGATTTGCTCTCAATAACGTGACAACTCATGGTGCCTCTAATTTATTTTTAAATAATTACTCCCTCCGTCCCACAAAAGATGTCACACTTGTGGGACAATACGGGATTTTAGGAGATTTTGTTTTGTGTGTTAAATGAAGAGAGAAAATATAATTATTATATTCATGTGATAGAGAACTTTTTTCAAAAAGGAAAATATGACATCTTTTGTGGGACAAACTAAAAAGGAAAGTGTGACATCTTTTGTGGGACGGAGGAAGTAGTATTTTATTTCATAATTCTATGCAAAATTAATACTATCAGATTATGAAATTTATCCCTAATTCCCTATTGATATTCACAAACACTATATGCGTTTTAGATTATTTTGTCTTCGTATTTCTCAGAATAATAATGAGTAAGAAAAGTATAATGTTAGTTTTTCATATTGGGATTATTTATTTTGTGACGGAAGGTCTAATATTTGAAAGCGAATTACCAAAACTGACGTGAAATCGAACACTAGTTTAGTTACGTGTTGCGTCGTGACTCGCACATCGAAAAGCCTAATTAATTATGAGGATTAAACATATATGTATATTATTTTATGATGGTTGTGTTCAATGGCGAAAAAGGTTAAATAGATGATGATTCTAGTTTTTGGGAAAAGACTCCACGAGTCCACTTCGCAATAAACAACATGTCATGTCCTTTCATTATCTTTAATAATTACATTTATAGGAAATTTATTTGAATAAAATATAACCTTAATTTTTAGATGGAAAGTTGGATGAAATTATAGAAAGAAGGCGATTTTTTTTGTCATTTTCCTTGCCGTCACTATTTGATAAGTCGTATTCTAAGCTTTGGTTACTGGTCAATATGTCGTGATTTACATGTATTATTCGTAAAGAAGTTGCTTAAGTATGCGGAAAAATAGTCTCAATCAGTAGGAGAAGGTTCGGACAACTCAGGTGAAAAGAGCGCTAGAAGAGTGCAATACTGACCAGAATTCATGCCAGAAAGAAGGCTCGAGATGGAGAAGAAGGATTGTTTGGATGATCAACCACAAACAAGGGCAAATGAGTCATTTCGCGAAGGAAGTCTACCCTAAAAGTATGGGCAAACGTCCCTATAAAAGGAGCCACTTGGAGAGAGAGAAGGAGTTCGGTCACTACACCTAGTTAGAAGTCTCTCTCGGAAAAGATAATTTCCTTTAGCATTGTCCACATCTTCTCATTCCTCGCCACAGCCATGGTCACCTGAAGTTCCAGACGTCCACCAGAGAATCACCATCCATCGTTCCAGCCAGTTCATCTCGTAGTAGTAGCAGTTTCATCGTCCGGAGTGGCAAAACAATCTTTAATCGCTTTCTTAGTTTAAATCTTTACTTGCTTTCTTTCATTGGATCTGTTGCATAACTTATCTCTTTGTTATCTTTTGAAGTATTTTGTTGAGATCCAAACGCTTTTAGTAATGAAGTTTGTTTTATGCCTAGGTAGCTTAGATCTCTTTTGGTTCGAATCTGTTTCATTCTGCCTGGGTAGCTTAGATCTAGTTATCGCGTTTATTTTCTAAGTGTTTAAGCACGTTTTCGTTTGAGTAGGCTAGATCTGGGTTTGTTAACTGGAATTTTGAGTTTCTTTGTTTCGGTTTAAGGTTTTGTGCATGAGTTTTTTATTTTACGTTATCGTCGCCACCTTGCATGTTAGTCAGTAGCAGTAATCAGGAATTATTGGTTGTTAATCTTTGAGTTTAAGCTTTTAATTTATGGATATTATGTTTGAAGCTGTAAATCTGAGTTCATCCATGGAGTTTGTGTTCATTTAAATTTTATGCATACTTTTTGAAGAAGAAAACATCACAATCCACTTTTTCTAGGACCACTTTTACTTTTTAGTTACTTTTTGTTTTTGTCCTTTACTTTTGAGTTTGTACCCCCCAGACCTGTCAGAGTAGCCACCCAACCACCATATATTCTCTGTTATTACATATTGCCTTTTATAGTAACCGTTTTACTTTCCACATGTCTCCAAAACACCTTGTCCTTCATTCTCACGTACACAACCACATGTCTATCAGTTTCACGCCCACCAGTCAGTAGAGTACCACGTTTAATTACTGTATAGGTAGAGTCTCATCCCAAAGCGTGGTAGCTAACCAAAACCTTCCAGATTATCACCACGATTATCCTAACGTGTCCATCTCTGTGAGATTCGACCCTTACCTCCACTATACTAGCCAGTAGAAGTGGGTTGAGGAATTTTATTGATACCAGGTTCCGATCGTCGTACCAACGACTCAGCTAGGTTAGGATTTTCATCCTGATCAATTGGATACACCCTTGCATTAACTCAACACCGAAAACCTGCTCTTTCACTATTACCGGTGGGGAGGTGCAAACATACAAACCCGAGACATTTTAAAATTTTAATAATGCAGTGAGAAAGAATTAAAGAAAATGAAGATATGAAAATTAATGAATTTCTTCCCACCGGCAAATCTCATCTTGATTCCAGCTGCATGCATATATATATATATATATATATATATATATAGGGAGATAATCAAAATAAGAATGCATTTAAATCCAGAAGTGTATAGGGTTTTGATCTATGAAGACCAGATTTAAATACAGAAATGCAGAACACGGTCATACGTAAGACATTTTTAGGTCATAGTTAGTTTATTTTTAGGTCATGCTAACAAAGCATGACCTAAAATGATCTTAACATGACATAAACTCAAATCTTATAATATGACCTAAAACTACTTAATTATGACCTTCCGTGTTTTGGGTTAATTATTGACCATTAGATCATCTAATCCTAGGGCCAAGATTTGGGCTTGCATTTCTGGATTTACCACCACGCAGCACTGCCTCTCCCCGCAAATCCGGCACATCCTCCTCTCCGTCGTCTCATCGCAGCAGCTGCCGCACGACTCCACATCCTCCTCCACCGCCGCCGTTGCTGCGCCTCCAAATTGAGCTAGCGCGTGTCGGAGGGAATTCGCGGCCGCCTCGTTGGCCCGCGCCATCTCCTGCCACAGCTGGCTCTCAAGGTAGAGGCCTTTCGCCTTTTCCTCCAGCATCTGATTCAATCTCGCCATTTTCTCGATCTCATCGTCTTTCTCCCGCAGCGTCTTCGCCATCGACTCTCCCATCCTCGCCGCCGCCATCTTCGCCTGCTGCTTCAATTCCAATCGGATTTTCATCGTCTGCAGCAGAAAAATCATCATCAATTCAATTGCAATTTTTTTAAAATTTTTTTTAATAGAATTGAAGAATCGTGATTGGAAGACTCACATGTTGATGAATTAAGGAGTCGATCTCCAGCTGGAATTGTGGCAAGATGTTTTCACCGAATAATTCATCTCTATATCGCTTTCTGGTAGCCGGAAAATGGGTCTTAGATTCGGAAACAAAGTGCTGATTCACCGCCTCAAACTTGTGGCTGTACGCATGCCCTTCGTGGGGAGGATTCATAAAATTTTCTCTGCAAAAAACACTACACCTATATTATATTTAGCAAATAAAAGTCACAGCAAAAACTGAAGAAGAAGAAGAAGAAGAGGTTACACTTACCTGTGTTGAAGAAATTGCGGAGGAAACAAATTGGGATGCGTTGCTTCAACCGCCATTAAAACTGATAATTTAAAATTGAGAGAGTTAGATATAGCGAGAGGTTTGATATCTGCATTGAATTTAGCAGTATTATAAAACGATCCATTAACCACTAGTAAAATGTGCCACGTTGCAGATCCAGGCTGACTGGCAGACTCAAGTAATGGTAGGCCCGCCAAAATGGATAATGGATATTGAATACCTGATATTCAAATCCAAAAAAGTCGGGTAATTGGATACCCGCAATCCGAAAAATCGGATTTCGGATCGGGATCGGGTACTGAAAATTTTGAATTTTCGGGTATATCCGAATTATCCAATTTTTTTATGTATTTATTCTTATTTTTTATAATACGTAATTAAATATTGAGTACTTGTAGCTATGCATAGGTACTAGTGGCTGAGGAGTCAGGATATTCTTGCTTTTTACAAACCCAACTCTCCGTTTTTCATTTTACTTGTAATTTCTAATTGCTCATAGTCATAGAGTATTAAAAACTAAAATAATGTATTAATATATTAATTCCAATTTTTAAAAATTTAAGTAATGGAATATTAAATATTATGTTTATTGTTACTAGTTACTGTGCATACAGACACGCCAATTAAATTTGAACTACATTTTGTATTTCTAAAAGTGTTTGGTTGATATTTAAAAAAAAAAAAAAAGCAAAATCGAAATTGAAATTGGGACTGGATACCCGATTATTCGGGACTGGATACCCGAGTCGAGTATCCGGGTACCCGAAATAAAATTCGGATCGGGTACGAGATTTTGGGAAATTCGGGATCGGATATCCGAAATTTTCGGATCGGGTATCCGCGGATACCCGATTTGACAGGCCTAGGTACGATGATCGACTCATTTGTGGCCCATGTTTTTCTCTGATTTCAAATTAACATCATTATGGTTCATTTGTTTTCACCGTCAATTACTACCATTATTCTTACAAATTACTCCCTTCGCATATGAATAGGAGTCTCATTTCTTTCCGGCACGAGTTTTAAGAAATGTTAAGAAAAATGGGTGGAAGGAAGTTAGTGAAATAGGACTACTTGTAAATATTAGTTTTAAATGATATGGAAGTTGAATGTGTTAATGGAATGTGGAGTCTTTTTACCATTTATGATAATTATGAATCGAGACTCTTATTCGTGGAAGAACTAAAATGTAAAAACGAAACCCCTGGATGGAGGGAGTAATAGAGTTGATATTGTATAGTTAATTAGTTATCTTCCTTGGACATTCTCGACGTGTAGTATATGTTGCTATTTTCTTTTTTCTTATTTTATTTTCCATCTTATACATTTATTGAGTATTTTTATTCTCTTCTTTACATTTATATGTGAAAACTAATCGTACAAATGTAATATCTTATCCATGAGTTCAACCACGTTTTAATTATTTATTACTCCCTTGGTCTGTGAATAGGAGTCTCAATTTTTTTTTAATCTGTCCACAAATTGAAGTCTTGGTTCACTTTTACCATAAATGAGGACCTACCGTCTACTAACTCTTTTCACTCATATTTCATTTAAAATTAATATATACAACTAAGACTTCTTATGAACTAACTTTTTTCCACCAATTTTTCTTAATAATTCTTAAAACTCGTACCTCAAAAAATAAGACTTCTAAGTCCATTTCCAACCATTTACGTCAAACTCAAACTCATTTTTGAGTATATGTCACACCAAAAATAGTTTTACTCCAACCATTTACACCATCTTTAAGTTTACACCATTTTTTAGTATTTCTTTAACAAAATTTTGGAGTAAACACCATATTTGGTGTTATTTAATTGAAAAACTCAAAAATGGGTTTGAGTTTGGTGTATGATTGGAGAAATTATCTACACCAAAAATGAGTTTTGATGTATGATTGGAGATGGTCTAACTTCTAATGGAGGGGAGAGAGTACTGTACATTGCCATAAAATTTAATTCATTTCATGAACGTATCTAGGTTTACGGTTGTCCACTATAAAGCCCCACTACGCACATTTGAAAGTAACTAGAGGAAAACCCATCGGTGTTTCATCAACTTTAATTTATTTTATATATATGTTATTTTTAATCTTTAATTGGTGGTTAAATGAGACTATTGTTTAATTAAGTGCGAAATATCGATATGATAGTATTATTTTATTTTCCAATGGTTTGTCATTCCTATATTCTTTCACGTGAATGCTTTACCTATAAATCATTAGGATTCACACCTATCATAAATAATCAATAAATATTAGTATTAAATTAATGCCAACGCCTGCATTTTTATGCTACAGAATTCTAATCCATATACTAGTATATAAAGAATAGTTGGTCCACCTTTTTCTTGTACTCCCTCCGTCCCATACATAAAGAATAGTTGGTCCATTTTTTTTTTTTACTCTCTCTGTCCCATTGAAAATGATCCATTTTTTTTTATCTGTCCCAATCAAAATGATTCATTACTTAAAATGGAAATCCATTTATCTCTACTTTATTTCCTCTCTCTTACTTTACTCTCTCCACTTAACACACAAAATAAAGTTGAATAAAATCTTGTGCTGCCCAAGGAAGGGATCATCTTCCTTGGGATTGAGGGAGTACTACTATTGATAATATATTCAATTGTGACGGCAGCATATCACTAGCTTATCAGAAAAACGAAACCGACCATTCACCATTTATGGTTGAAACTAAATCCAGGTTGGGATAACATTTAGTCCTATTTTATATTCATAAATTGTTTATTCGTTACCTTTTTTTAAACCCTTTTTTCTCCTATATCCTTTTTACAACAATTTGGATTCTTTTATATTCATGGAGAAAAGATAAAAGATCGATAATTTGTAATTGTAAACATCCTTTTGTTAAACGGTTCCAAATTTATGGAAAAGAAAATCAATGCAATTACCTTAACTTTCAACTTTAGTGAACGGATTTTCTAGCATCTTGTTTTGTTTGATGATATTAAGTTATGCCTACTTTCAACGTACTTATTAGTGTAATGACATTATTATGCATGAATCTAACTAATTAATTGTACCACTAAAAAAAAACCATTAAAAATATTTTTAATACAGTTAATGATGCTAATTTGTGTTTTAAATATACCACCAACGCCTCAAAAAGCGTTCTTATTATTTGTGTCACAACTAAAATTAGATGACGCAAATGGAAGCGTCCTAAAAAATAAAAAGATTAAGTTAATTTATCCTTAATTTAATGACATTTTCTTTTGCTTCCTAAAATATTTTTATTATTTAAAACTTTCTAACACAAGTGATTGCGTCTCAATTGCCTATACGAATTTATACTACCACATCAATGAAAGTTTTGCTCTAGAAGTTGTGCCGGCTAATTTCAATTCAAAAGATCTACTACTATATATATTGTAAAATTGATGTATCAAAGAAACGTGTAAACATTGGCTAGCAATATATAATTACAATTTTCCACACAAAAAACAAACAAACATGAACATGTAAAATACTAATTAATCGAGTAATCACTTATTCACTTGATATAACTGCTATACAAATCCCAATCTTTGGATCTTATCGCTAATTATACCAAAATATTTCGATAATAATATTCTAACCTATTTATTTAATTTGATTTTGAGTAAATTCACCTATTTTAAATTTTTGTGTACAATCTTGGAGATGCACGATTTTTCCAATGTAGACATCTATTTGATATCGAAATTTAAAATTGATTAATTGAAGGTTTTGGAACCATTGGATAGTGTCTAAACGAAATGGAGTAATTGATTTTAACTTAGGTACAAAACATGAATTATTTTTGGACCACCTTTCCTTTTCAAAATTGACTAAAACTTCCCATCGTTGTATAACTAATTAAGGTAAAATTTCTCAAGTGGATTGTTAAAAGCAAGAAAACACTAGTGTGAAACGTGGATTGAAGGAACGCCAAAGTTTTGAATAAACTTGATGAGAGATAATCTAGATAAAGAAACCAAACTTGATTATGAAACAGACTAATTTAATTAATGTAGTTTATCTATATGGGATGCTAACTTTAAGTGGATGCTAATGGTTGTACTCTTCTATTGACCAAATAATAGAGGTGCCACAGTGTAATTACTGTTTTGGTTAGACAATGTTAGGTATGTTGATGTTGATATTTGCCTTAATCATTTTTTTATTTCTTTCTTGCTAAAATTATTTGAGATTGCGACATTGAAAAACATGCACGTAGGTTCTGGGGGAAAGCATATATATTTGTGACATATGTGTACTAGCACTTTCTTTTATGTAATTTGATTGAGATGTGTAGAATTTTTCCATGAAATTATTTCGATTTGTTTGCATATTCATTGGTCGCAGTTACTAGCAAGTCTCTTGCAAGTTGCCAATGTCTGATTCTTAAATCTATGTATTAATGAACATGAGCACCTAATGTTTGGTGTCTCCTAGATAAAAATAAATAAAATGTTTTAAGTGTTAGATCTAGTTTGGTTTACGAGTCTTAGGACTAGTTTTCATTGCTTTTATCTAAATATTCATTAATTGAGAGTTTTGACAACATTCTGATCATGTTTTGAAGATAAAATGGGCTAAATATTAAGAATGGAAAATGGAATAAATTGGACCAAAAAGTGCATGAATAATTAAGAGATGACTGACTGAGTGGGTAGCCATTCGTGATCGAGTTATTCAAGCTAGATGACCTGAGAGTTTCATTGACTGTGTGAGTTATAACCATCATGTCGTCACTCAATTGTGATCGTAAACTAAAAGATGTCGACCAATATAATTCGAACTAGTGGGAAAGTAGACCAAACTCATCTACATGAGCTGAGTTTGACCATTCCAGAAGGTCTCACTTGGCCGATATATATAAATATTGTTGATATATATTTTGTTGCTATTATTTTGTCATCTATTGATAATTTCTAATGTCTAAATCATAGTTTGTAGTTTGTAAAATATTTAGAGTTTGCATTTTATCATGATCCAATTTTAGTATAATGAAAGTACCATCTATGTGAAATATTCAAGAGTGCATTTTAGTGCTCAAACATAATAAATGATGATGGAGAATGGATCACGGAGCAAGAGCAGCTTCGCGAAATGGCAGTGTCCTTTTATGAGAAACTTTATAGTGAGGATAACATGCATAGGTCGTCGTATGCTATTAAGGGTGCCTTCCACGTAGTTAATGAAAGTTTGGCTACATATATCAGTACTCAGTTTACTACTACTAATAAAGAGTTTAGAGATGCACTCTTTTCCATGAAACCTTGAAAGGCGTCGGGAGTTGATGGAATGCAAGCAGGTGTAGAAAAACTTGAAACAGGATTCATACGATCCAACTACAAATATTGAGGAGGAGAAAAACTCTCTATATCTCTCTCTTACTTTATCAATAATGCATTAAAATCCGTGCTCGGCATTGTATAAAAAATATTTATATTACTTTTATATAATTCCAAGCACATTTAAGGTACTCGGCAATTGCCAAGCACTTGGATGGTGCTCGGCTTGTTTAAAATATTGATATTTTATGTTCAAAATAGATTTTAATATTTATGGTGAATGATCCATAAATTTTCACACATGCAAATTTTTCTAGATATTTCTGTATACATGTAAAAAATATAGGCATGTTTGAAAATTTTATTATGTTAAATAATTATTATTTATACTATATTTTATATAATTGCCAAGCACTTGTAAGGCACTCGGCAATTGCCAAGCACATGGTAGGTGCTCGGCTTGTTTAAAACATTCCAGTAATTATATATGCAGCGTAAATGTTTAATTTTTATAGATGTAGCGAGCACTATGTTCGTGCTTGGAATATTCCGACCACGAGACCTATGCTCGGCATTCCTAAAAAAATATTTTCATAAATACTTCAACAATTTTGTAGCATAAAATATACCATAAAATATATATGCAATGTTTTTCGATTTATTTTCGAATTCCCAAAAAAATATATATATTCATGAAACATTCCAACAATTTTAAGATATTCTTAAATCTATTACATCAATATATTTCATTTTATTTTTACTGATACAGGCGAGCACTATTTATGTGCTTGGCATATTCCGAGCACCACTTCTGTGCTCGGGAATTCCCATAATATAAATCCACCCATTATTCAGCAATAATAACAGCAATAATAATGCCGTACTAATCTGAACGGTTTTTAACGAGCACCTTTGGAAGGTGCTCGGAAAATTACGAGCACATCGTACAAGTGCTCGGAATTATTCAGATCTTTTTACACCAACCATTCCATTATTCTTATCATTCTATCCACCTACGAATTTTTCATCTTCTTCGAATTTTTCCTCTTCTTCACTCACATTTCATTAATTTTTCAACAATTTCTTTAAATCGGAGTGTTCCCCTGGCTTGTGGTCACCCCATCTTCTAAATTATATAAAGGTATCATTATAATCATTAGTTATTCTCTCTTAATTAGTTAGATATATTAAAGGAAATGTTATGCTTGCGCTCATTTTAATTTATATTATCTTTTTGTGGTAGAAATGTTCATTTTTCTCGTGGTTGCCATATTTCGCCATCTTCTAAATTATCTAAAGGTATAATTGTAATTGTTAGTTATTTTTTCTAAATTATTAATTGAAAATGTGATGCTTGTGTTCTTTTTAATTTATATTATTTGGTGTGTTAGGGTAGTGAAATGGATATAATTCCAGGAAGAGAGTGGATGTATAAGAGAAAATTTGCTACTGGAGAGTACAATCTTGATTTCATTAATGGAGTAGATAACTTTATAGCTTTTTGCTATGCAATATCCCTCTAGAATGGATGGTTCAAAAATTAGATGTTCATGTGCACGTTGTGATAATATGGAATATCTTTCTACGGATAAGGTGAAGGAGCATCTTGTAAAAAAAGGGTTTACTAAACATTATTATGATTGGAGATTACATTGTGATGTGGAAGCATCGTCCAGTTCAATACCTGATGCATCCATGGATTTCGCTCCATCATCAAATCCATACCAACATATGTTGCATGCTGCGTGGGGACAGACAACCGGTCATGAGTCTTATCATTTCCAAACGCAACACTCTGCACAATATCTTCCGCCTGCATACATGCCAGAACCTCCCACTAACGAGTCGTATCATTTATGGCTGGTTTCTCTTGTGTGTTACACTCATATCTTTCGTGATAGTTCTCGACACTTCTGGTGCTGCTGCAGGAACGCTTCACAGCACCAGAAGTGTTGAGAACTATCACGAAAGATAGGAGTGTAACACACAAGAGAAACCAGCCATAAAAATACGACTTATGTTCCTTGACAGCAGCAGCCTCCACGCGATAATCGGTTATGATCTCAGTAATCGCTTTGGCGACGGCCTTTAACTCTCTAGAAAGAGGGGCGTATTCCGGAAGAGGGGAATTCATGGTGCTCTCGAGTTTTGCCAGCAGGCTCGCTAGGTAAAACGCAACAGATGCACAGATTCCGCTGTTCAAGCAGCGTTCGTTGATGATCTCCGTCACCTGCCGTGAACTTCAGCCACCCTTTCCTTCACCTCATCTTGGGTAACAGTCCCATGAACCACATGCAGAATCACCAATTGTGAAGTCGAGTTAGCTGCAAGACAAAGCAAGAAAAAGATTAGCTAGAAATGACAAATAAAAAATTGCCAAAACAAAAAAATATTTAAGATTTTTACAGAAGCCAGCCATGGTCTAATGCAGGAGAGAGTATGAGAGAGTGTGAGTATAGATCGATAATATATAAGCAGGAAGGAGGGAGGGAGGAGGTAAATTTCTTCCGCCATTTTCACCTGTCTTCAGAAACGTTGCACAAAATTGAGGATAAAATGAATATGATGATTTTCACCCTTCTTCAGAAACGTTGCACAAATTGAGTATAACTAAGAGGAAAATGAATATGACGATTTTCACCCTTCTTCAGAGAATCCTGCAGAGATATAGAGGAGAATATGGTATGATATAGAGAAACAAATCACATTGGGAATCCACGCGTATAAATAACATTGGGAAGGAAAAATAACATTGGGAAGCCAAGCAAGCATTGGGAAGCCACGTAATTTCGTAATGATGTGTGATTCTAGGTGTGCACACGGTTAAAAAACCGTCGTTCCGGTTCGGAACTGACGGTTAACGGTTCAAAAAATTTGTTGAACCTGAACCGGCCCGCCAAGGGTTTAGGCGGTTCCGGTTCCGGTTCAAAAAACCGTCGGTTCTGGTGACGGTTCAAAACCGCCGATTTCTGGCCAAAACCACCAGTTCCAGGCCGGTTCACCGGTTCACTTTTAATTATTTATTTGTTCTTATAAATTCTATGAAACCATTCTTGATTTTCTCATTTATAGATACATCATTCGAAGTTTTGTGTTAAACTTTCAATCTGGGACAATGTGTGTTGAAGTATTTTTTTTTATAACTACATGTTTAGATCATTCATTCATCTTTTTCCAATGTGGGATACAAAACTTTTATTTGTCTTCTACTTTTCTTCATTTTTTGTATAATATATATAAATAAAATTATTATTTGAATATATTCTTTATAGAAAAAAATAAATATAAATAATTATTGAGAAATATGATTTGTATATAGAAAAATATTTATTTGTACAAGAGTTATCGTTAGGTTTATACAATTTGTATAATAATTATTCTTTTAATGTGCATAATAGTATTTATTAGTTAACATATACATAAATTTATAAACATAAGCAATCGATAATGATAAACATCTAATGAATAATAGTTCATGTAATAATATTTGTTGTTAAATTATAAATAATAGAAGATAGAGTAGTAGGAGTAATATGAAATGAATAATTATAATATTTATTAGTTATCATATAGTTATTCGTTAGTTCTTTATCAATATCAATTTGCTTATATTTAAATTTATGTATATGTTAACTAATAAATACTATTATACACATAAAAAGAATAATTATAATACAAATTGTATAAATCTAATGATAACTATTATACAAATAATTATTTTTCTATATACAAATAATATTTCTCAATGATTATTTTTTTTATCAATCAAGAATATATTTAAATAATAAATTTTTAAATATATATTATACAAAAATGAAGAAAAGTAGAAGATAAAAGAAACTTTTGTATCCCACATTGGAAAAAGATGAATGAATGCTCTAAACATGCAGTTATAAAAGAAAATACTTCAACACATTTTGTCTTACATCAAAAGTTTAACATAAAACATTCAATGATGTCTCTATAAAAGAGAAATAACCAAGAATGATTTCATAGAATTCACAAGCCCATCAAATATATGGGCTATTATGAATTTCTTATATTCATTTATTTGTAAAATTAATTTTTATATATAAAAATAAATTTTTATAAAATAAAAAAAAATAATTGAACCGCCGGTTTAACCGTTGAACTGGCAGTTCCGATTTCACATTTCGTTGAACCTGAACCGGCCTGCTAGAACCGCCGAACCGCCGCCGCCGGTTCCGGTTCCAGTTTGTGAACCGGTGGTTCCAAACCGCTGGTTAACCAGCGGTTCGGTTCGGTTTGTGCATGCCTATGTGATTCTAGAGTAATTTATTTAATTTGTGTAATTATGTGGGAGGGATTCTAGTAGTGATTAACTATGGTAAAGTCATTTTTTGGACTAATAATAGTGATTATGTTAAAAGTCCTCTAGTATCTTTAATAAAATTAAAACATTTTAATGATAACATTTTTTATTTCTTTTAATTATTACTGGAGTACTGCATTTGAAGATGACAGAAGTTATTTTTGCAACTATAATAAATAAAAAAATTGAAACCAAAGTCAAAGTTAATTTTCATAGTTGATGTTCAAATTAGATATCAAATTTTACAAGAATTTCGACTTAATTACATCATAAAAGATACTGTTATGAGTATATAAATTTAGCTCAATGGAAGGAAGGCCACTGGTTATAAAAATATATGGTCACTATCATCAATCGGGTATTATGCTTTATTTCCACTTGTTCAGACTCGCGAACCATTCTCCTAAGATAAAAATATATCTTGGTATATATAACTCGAGTATTAATAGTTAATTCACCTGTATTTTTTATTAATCAATAATTTGCCTAGATATCTTGATGACACAGATGTGCTGCGTAATGAATAATGATGGCACGAGGAATATAAAGCGACATCACAACATGTATCAAATTATATGTTGGGAATGTACAATATCGTCGTTGGCTCGTAGCATTAAATAATGTTCAATTCGGAGTGTTGGCGACCGAAACATCATGCCGTTGCCTCCAATTCCAATGTCACGCGCGTTTCATTAAGAATGCATGTTTAAATTGTACTCCATGTTAAATTTTAGCCTATTCATTTTATTAATGTTTTATCAGTACTTAATTAAAAATCAATATTCTTAATATATGTTTTACCATTGATTAATATACTGTACAACTGAAAAGAGAGTCTGAATTAGGGGGTTGTTATAAAAAATCTATCGTTATTATTGTGTTTTTATTTCCAACTAGTAGCAATCCCATGAGTTGGACTTTAATTTTCTTTACACAAAATTAAAATGCCAATTAAGTAAACAAAATGATAAAAGATAAAATTATATAGAGTTTATAGATCACAATGCTGACCAAAAATTAAGAGTAAAGATAAATTGACAAATATTGTGTACACAAAATGTTCTCATATTTTAAACCGGTTTCTATTTGAACCGGTTGTTTGATTAATTATTATGTATTTACTTAATTACCCTTTTGTTACATTTGTAAAGTTAAATCGTTAAATCACTTTAGTACTATTAAATTACATGGAGTCAATTGAGGTAATTAAGAAATCCTATAAATTGAGGCAATTAAATTTTGTTTGCTGATTGTTTGATATACATGTCTTAAAAAATCAATGTAATGTTCAGAATTTCAAACTTATTTTAGCGTGAAATTCAAAAATATAAAATTACTTTAGAACTTTTAAACTTATCCTCTAAAATTTAAGCAATATCCATGGCTGACATCAATAATATTTTGTACTTAACATATTTGGATCTAATGATAAAGATGAATATTTGTATAAAGATCATGATACACATAACTCACAAGAAAGAGATGATATGAGAAGGTTCACTAGATGAGATTATACGAAAAGGTTCATAGAACGAGATCATACTAGAAGGTATTTGTTTTTTCTTAAAATTCATTTTCTAATTGGTACAGTTTTGAAACTATGGAAACTTATATGAGTAAAGACTAGAAAAGAATGAGGATGACTAGGGGCGGACAGAGGGAGGGTGGGACTTAAGCTCTTATCCAAATGTCTATTTTACTCTCTCCGTTCCTCATTAGGAGTAGCACTTTGACCGAGCACGGGTTTTAAGAAATGTAAAGAAAAGTTGGTTGAAAAAGTTAGTGGAATGTGGGACCCACTTTTTTATATTGGTTTTATAATAAAATATGAGTGAAGTGAGTTAGTGGAATGTGAGACCCACTTTTTTATATTGGTTTTATAATAAAATGTGAGTGAAGTGGGTTAGTGGAATGTGGGACCTACTTACCATTTATGATAAAAATGTAGTGCTACTCTTAATTGGGGACGGACAAAAATAAAAATTAGTAACTCTTATTCGGGGACGGAGGGAGTAATATTTTTTCTATATATAAAATTTTTGAAATTTTGGAAAATTGAGTTCAGCCCTTACAAAGTTAGTGTTATGGAAGATTAAATGGATAGAAATTGGAGGATAAAAAGGGTTGAGTTAAAATTTCTCAAGTTGCAGAGAAAACAACCATAGTTGATTTCCGATGTTTAGAGAAGACGAAGATACTTGTCAATCACAATGAAATAATAATTAAGTAAAGGTCAATTTTGGTCCTAAACATATGGTCAAAATACGAATTTGGTCCAAAATAATCACTTTTTGAAAAATGGGTCCATAACAAATGAAATCCGTGTCGATTAGGTCCATTTTTAATGGTTCAGTCAATTTTTGACGGTCAACCGTGATTAGCGAAATGTTGACCCGATTAGGCAATTTTAATTACTGTAGCATATATATATATATATATATATATATATATATATATATATTTTAAAATTCAAAATAGAAAATGTAAAATTAAAAATGCAGAACTAAAAACATGTTTCTGATATTAAAATGCAAAATATACACGATTCATTCTAAAATTTTCATTTCTCTTTCTCTATCTTATCTTTCTTCGCCAAGAACCCTACTTTTATCTTTCTCTGCAATACAACCATACACCATCCGATCAACCAATCTAATATGGCCGACTCGAAATGCAACAGGGGTTCCGGCGATGGCGGCGGCGCACGAGACCTTCGATTTAGCTACATTTTCTGCAATTGCAAGAAGGTGGCGTTGATTCAGATTGTCACTAACCAAGCAAAATCGGCAATGGAGAAGCTTTACTTTGTATGTGAGAGCAAGGAATATTGTTTGTTCAAGTGCAAGCCAATTCATGAAGTCGAAGCCAGTTCTTCGTCAACCTTAGTGGGTGGTTCTGATTTTGAGGGTTTCGCATTGAATTTATCTGAATTAAAGGATAAAATTGAGAAATTGGTGAATGTTGTGCCGCATTGTCTATCGTGTGTTATTGTTGTAACAATTGTTTGTGTATTCAAGTAATTTGATGGATTTGAATGCAAATCCCTAATTTTGAATGATGAAATTTTGAATTTTGGTTGAATTTTGAGTCTGAATTTGATTTTGAATATGGATGGATAGATTTTGAATCTGCTGTGGAGATTTTGAATAATGGGATGGATTCTTGAATTTCGATTAGCAATTCTGGTTGGAGATTTTTTTATTGTGAATCTGAATCAGAAAACATACAACTTAACGAATGTCAAAGTAGTCCATGATATTCAAAATCAAGCTCAAATCGGTCCTAAACATTTTACAATTAGATGACTAATAATCCGAGATTAGGTCTAATCGGGTCAACATTTCGCTAATCGACGGTTGACCGTCAAAAATTGACGGAACCGTAAAAAATGGACCTAATCGACACAGATTTCAAATTATAATTCTTTATTTTCTTTTTTATCGACATTGGAACCTCTTTTTTGACCGCTGATTTTATCCTTGATTTTAATTTCTAATGCCTCTTTTCTTCTCATTTTAAATTCAATTATGCATAAAATTCTCTTCATCAAAATTTGAGAATAAAGAAATGAAAATGTAAATATGAATTGTTTTATTCTTTTGATTTTTATTTGCTGGTTAAATTTTTTTCAAAAAAATTACTTATTCATTTTTATAATTTTTTTATTGTCATTTTTTATGTACTATTATATGTCTCTCTTTAACTTAGAGTATAAATATTATAGAAAATGTAAAGAAAGTTGATTTTAAAAATTGGAATAAGAATCATACTTTATATATTAATTTTATAATAAAATTTTAATAAAATAAATTAATATGATTCATGTCCACTAAAAAGGTAGTAAAATGAAATCAACATTTATGAAACATTTAAAATATAAAAGTGGAATGCATAGGAAAAAATATTTTTCTAAAAACATACTCCACTGTATAAAATATACTCTCTCTGTCCTTCAATATAATTTTATTTTTAATCGTCTTGGATTTTAAAAAATTATTTGACTTTTGTAAAAAAATGTGGTTGAAAAAGTTAATAGGACGAGGATCCTACTTTTATATATTATTTTTATAATAAATTGTGAGCAAAGTGAATTAATGGAATATGGAGTCCATGTAACACCCCGCTTTTTCGAGCCCTAATTTTGATGACGTGGGAGACGTGAATTAAACGATGAATGAATTTATTGCATGAGTTTCTTTGACCAAGACGAGTCTAGGGTTTGTGTTGGAAGTTTGAAAAGTCAAACTTGTTGATTATATGATGTGGTATGTGATTAATTAAATTATGAGGTGAATTATTTGTTTAAGGGTGAGTGAGAATATTAGGGGAAAATTTTCATAAATACTAGCCACCTAATTTTTGAGATTTTCGAACCCCTTGACTCTTTGGATAGGGAATTCTATTTTTCCGGATTTAATTTAATTCTTGGGATATTTATCCAAATTAAATCCAAAACCCAATTATTCTCTATTTCCTAATAAGAAAAATCGAACCCTATTGTTTTAAGGTGATTTTCGAAAATCACCTATATTTGGGAAGGAAGAATTATTTTATTTTTAATTGATCCCTTATTGATTTCCTTCCATACCTAGAATTTAAATATTCTACCAAAATCTTTCCATACCTCAAGGAGATCTTGTCATATCTTATTTTAGTTAATATTAAAGATCCATTCCTTATTTAAAGGAGCAAATACACGCCTATTTCTTTTCCCAATGGGGAGGATTTTTATTTTTATTTTGCTCCGTGATATTTTATTCTACTCCGTAAAATATACAAAACAAAATCTTGGCTAAATAAAAGCCATATATTTCAAAAATCCCCATGCTTGAACCCTAGATCTTTTTCTTCCTCCCTACTCCATAATATTTGTTTTTAATTAATTATGGAGAATCAAATCTTACCAAATATTCTATATTATTTACCTAAAGATCTTATTGAGCACTATAAATAAGAGAAACCCCTAACACTAGCCATCACAATTTTCGCCCCCTCCCTCTCTCCACTCTCTCTCATTTTTCTTCTACTTTACTCCAATAATCCTTCATCCTTTGAGAAGAATTAGAGTTTGAGCCTCAAGATTTTTGAAGAACCAAGTCTTTACTTCATTTCTACCGTTCGTTATTCTCAAAAAGGTATTCTCATATTAATCTTCTTCTTTCTACTCGATTCCTCTTCTTTCTAACCGATTAATCGGTATTCTTGAACCCTCATGCATCTTGTTGAGTGAAAGTGGGATATAGGGGATATGGAAATATGTATGCATGTGTGTGGCGTGTGTGCGTGTGGGTGTGGCGAGTGTGTGTGCGTGTGTGTGTTGTGTGTATGTTGCCAAAATACTCTTTTGTGACATATGTTGATGTTAGATCTAGAGTTGAGATGCGAATGGAACTTATGTGATGAACATGGCCTTGATTGATGACGTTAAGATAAATCTATGGGAAAAAGGAAAAGCGTTGAGACATGCATGAGTTAGGAGTTTGTGTTGAATCTGATTTGTGATATATGCCTATGTGATTAAAAGGTGAAACCTCGGTTGCGAAGCAGGATAACAAAGGAAAGAACATAATTGAAATCTAAGCAGACGAGGTGGGCTTTATTCCTAAACTCTTTTATGTTGCAAATTTATGCAGGTGGAGAAATAAGGGTGGTTTAACTGGTATGTCATGCCTATGTTTGTTTTGTGATGATATTGTGTGCCTGATGCCTAGTTTGTGAGTACGCTCCATTAGGCTACAGCGGCTATGGATATGTTTAAACGAATTCGGGTCTGAGTACGGGCCGCAAACCCTACCAGGCTGTGTACACGGTGAGATCGGGAGCCGTCCTTGCTAGTCGGCCGGTCTCGTGGGCGAAAAGTGTGGCCACACTTTCGTCGCACTATGGAAATGATGAGATTGTGGAAAGTGATGAGGAAATTGGGGAGTTGTTTGATTGGCCAAGCTATGTAAATATTTTTGTGATACTCGTTGAATATTTATCTTGAAAAGTGTAAAACCTCGAGTTCACTATGGTAAGGGTGTCATAACTTATAAAATCTTTTGGCAACGAGTTCACTGAGTATTTCAAAATACTCAGCCCTGCATGTGTTTTCCTTATGTGCAGGTTGAACGACGATGAGCGGTGGCGGGTGTTGAGCATATTAACTAATTAAGATGGGTGTTTTGAACTTCAAGCGTAGTTGTGTCTCCATACATAGCTGCACTTTCTCTTGGTCGTTTCCGCTGAATTTTCTTTGAAACACTTTAGTATTATTTGGATATTTTGCACTTGTTCCTTTCGTTTTAGAATCTTGAGACATCTTGTGATATCATTGGGATTTATTGAACCCTTCAGTTTTGATCATACTTTATAGTACTGACTTGAATACATCCCTATATATATATATAGGGATGTATTCAGGTCAGAACGCTAAGTATAAGTAAAACTCAAAACACTTACAGTCCATTGGATCTTATGATCTAACGGTTAGATTAATGCCACGTGTCATCTAATGATGTAGAATTTTAGACTAATAATGTAGCTCGGATAATAATGTAGCATTTTAGTTTAATAATGTACAGTTTTAGTCTTACAATGTACATTTCCATTCTAATAATGTACCTCGGCGAATAATGTACATTTTTAGTATGATAATGTAGCTTATCACAGCCATCCAATCTAAGGATCTAAGGGCTGTGATTAGTGCTGTGTTTTACACTAAGATGCTGTAAGGACCCTAACACACCCCTATATATATATATATATAGGGGAGCACTAGGGCGCATCCTTAATTAGAGTGCTAACATACATCCAACCACGTGCTGCCATGTGGCACGAAAAATGCAATATTGTATATATAAAACTGCAATACACATTTGTGAAGTTGTTCATGCATTTCCGCAGATTGCATTTTAGTTATAGGAAAATTGCATTTTTAATTGTTAAGTTTTGCATTTTCACAAAATTGCATTTTATATTGTTAAGTTTTGCATTTTCACATATATAAATGCAATCCGTATAGATATAAAATGCAAATTAAACAGTCAATATCGAAAATGCAAAACTCAACAATAAAAAATGCAATCTTCATATAACAAAAATGCAATCTGTCGAAATTCATATTGCATTTTTCTGTATATAATATTGCATTTTTCGTGCCACATGGCAGCACGTGATTGGATGTACGTTAGCACTTTAAAATTAGTTAGCATATTAGTACATCCCTCTATATATATATATATATATATATATATATATATATATATAAATCGATTGTGTTGGAGTCAAAGTATATCACAAAAGATTTGATTTGTTGGAGAGATTTTAGGGAGCGGAGATATGGGAAAAACCGTTTGGTGAAAGGGTTGGGAGCAATATATTTGACTAAGTAGTTGAATGCAAATTTGAATAAAGAATTGGTATCTTCTCAATTACTTTAATTGATGAATAATTGCGTTTGGAAGAATAATTATTTGGCGCAAAATGTAGAATCCTTTTCTCGACAACTGATACAAAGGCGAAAAATTTTCAGATGCGCAACTGATGTCTTTCGATGACAAATAAAAAGGTAGAAAAAGTCAGTGTACTAGTATAGAACGGAGGGAATATAATTTTTTGAATACTTATCTCTATTATTTTCTACAAACCATTTTTATGTTTAATTAGTTGTCACATAACATTAATCACAATTGTCTAATTTTTAAATTCCAAGACTGGTATTTGATCTTAGCTCTATATTAATGAATTCATTGAATTTTAATATAATATTCGTATATATAAAGGGCCATAACAAAGCTAGAAAAAGTGACAATGGGAAAAACAAGGTAATGTTGAAATTTCTAAATAATACAATCATAATTTGCAATTCTCTATACATAATAAACCATGATTGGTGCATGAATTGAAAATAAAATCACATTATTAGCAATATTTCTGATCGCTTTAAAAAATTGAATTTCAAGTTAACTAAATTATTAATTAGTTTGAAAATTCCGATATTAAATAATAAATTAATTAAGAAATTTGCCAATTGACTTATTTTTATCATTTTGGTTCGTTCATTATTTTTTTATATTATTTCACGCATTCACTTATTTTACCTACATTTATTATAAATTAAATAAAAGTGAAATTCATGTCACTTATAACTTTTTCCATCCGCATTTATTAAAACTCGAGCTTCTTAAAAGATGACGTTTGTTGACGAAAGGGCGCAAATATATCAACTCAACTTACAAAACATTAAAATCTTGTATGTTACCAATATCATTAATTATTTAATGCTAATCAATTTAACTGATAAAAGTTCATACGAATTTTGTACTCTTCCGCTTCGAGAATCTTATTTAATTGAAAAATACATAATTTGTACAGATGCGTTTGTTATATTCATGCCCGTGACGTTTCATAATAATACACGCTAATAAATATATTTGTTGCCTAATAATCTAAAGACCTTCTGCTTCAACTCATTTTATTCATATCTTTTTTTTATAACTAATGATATATATAAAAATGAAAAACTCACATTTTCTGTATTATTTTCTAATTCACATTTTTTAAAACTCATATAAAAAAATGAGACTATAATGAAGAATAAATAATATATTTATGAAACAATTATGATTTACAATTAAACAACCAAAATTACTTACAATATTTGCAATCCAATCACCACGATTCATTGTGTTGGACATTATTTATCATCATATATTCAAGATTACATAATTGGATATAAATAAAGCAAAACCTTCGAACATCATGTATTTCAAGTAAAACCATAAACATAATAGGATCGAAATATACCTTGGCGATCCATAGCGGAAGCGATTGGGGAAGACGGAGAGAACTTCCTCAGACTTTCTTTGGCGTAGTAGCGCAGCTCCAACTCCTAGGATTTGTTTCTCTCTCTTTCCCTCGTTTATGTGTTCTCTGTAATGTGTGTGATTTGATGGGATCATCATACTTATATATATAGACAGAGAAAAGACAAACCCTAAGTATAAAAGATAAAGAGCCATTTCCATCCAAGTGACTATATAATAATATATAATAATAATACGAACGTTTCTTTTTATAAAACTCGATTCCCAAGTTTAATGACAATCACAATCCTTACCATATATATAATTCATTATTTTGGTTAGTAATTGCTAGGGGTGTTAATTGGGCTAACCCGTTCGGGTTCGGGCCAACCCACTTGGGTTGCCGGGCTATTTGGGTGTGGGCTATTCGGGTTATGGATTTTTCGGGTTATAAATTTTCAACCCTAACGCTAAACCGTCGGATTTTGGGCTAACCCATCGGGCTATTCGGGCCTAAAAGCTTTCGAAAATAATTTTTTTATCGAAATTTTCTTCTATAAATGATTTTAAATTTTAGATACTTTTTTTCTTTTTAGTTAGAATCGTATTAAATCTTCATGTTTTCATAGTATTCTACAATAGTACTTGGAAAAAATCATTTCATCAACTACAACATAAATTAAAGCTTGTGTTCGTGTCATTATTTTGGTATTATTCGTAATTAATTCTTTGTGAAAATTAAAAATCATATCTTACATGAATCAATATTAAAATGATCAATATATTAAGATTTTGATGAGTTATTTCTTAATTTTGTCTTGATTGGCTTTGGAGGTGGTAAGACACTAGTGGCAGATGATGAGACGGTAGAATAATGAGTTGGGTGGAACTTGAAAGCTGATATTGTGGGATCGAGTGGAAAAGTACAGAATGAAGATTGAATAAGACTAATGATTATGTAGAAAGATTGAGGATTCAAAAATATAAAAAAAAACCCTAAAACTTAATAATTTTTAATAAAAAGTTACAACCCATCGGGCTGACCCGCAACCCGTTCGGTCCAACCCGTTTAACCCGTCAACCCATCCGGGCCAACCCGTTTAGCCCGTTTTGTATTCGGGTAATAAAATTACAACCCTAACCCGCTCATTTTACCGGTTTGTTCGGGCCGGCCCACAAGTTTCGGGTTGAATTGACATCCCTAGTAATTGCTAATCAAAATATGTATATAATAATATATTCAATTCTTTAATTGTAATAGGAATGAATTAAAAGATTACAATATAAGTAGAATAAGAATCATACGCGATTTGTCACATAATTAAGAAACATTCCAATAATAATGAATTAGGGAAAAATATGTCTTATACCAAGTTAATGTATTACATTCAAAATCTAATTCTATTTGGTATTCTATCACATGTCACATATATGAGACATAAAACTCACGCATTGTTCTAATCTAACAATTATTTTCCAATTAATCACCATATTCCCAAAAAAAATCTTATTCATTTCACATTTACAGGATCTGATTTTTGTTTATATAGATTTTCACTGTCCAAATCCCTTTGAATCTAATTTATTGAAATAATCCCACTGGTAATAACAATATATACTCCATTATCTTGCAAAAACGAAAAAATATTTTTATAAAATTTCCACAATTTAACTTTTGTCCTCTTCTGTCCAAAAAGAATTCTCAGTTTATTCAACACCCCTCTCTCTACAGAACACACTTTCTCTCACAATTCCCTTTCCCTTCTCTCCTCTTAGAAATGGCAGAGCATCCATAATGGATGCCCTAGTGGAAGCCCTAGTAGTTGCCACATCAGCATGCCATATCTTTCTGCAATGGTTTGGCCCTAGTTGGTGCTCTATCTATTATCCATTTTTTATTTCAATTTTAATTTTATTTTTTTATGTTTACCAATTATAAATAGCAAAATTAGACTCCAAATTAAAGAACTAGCAAAAAACATACATTACTTAATTTTAAAAAAAAATTACAACGAAAATACTTAAAAAAGGTACAATTTCAACGACCACTACGTGTCCAAACTTCTTCAATCATGTCGTTCATGAGTTGAATATGAGCTTGTTGATTGCGCATGCTCTCCTGAGCTTGTAATCTCTCGCTGACTCCATAGGGTAAACCTCGAACGACTGGCGGTGTTGCATGACCTGCGCTCGGACCGGCTTCATCGTCGGACCAATCGCAAGCTGTTCGACCTTCATTGTGAATAATCATGTTGTGCAAGATAATGCACGCGTACATGACATTGGCTATATGATGTCTGTACCAGGAACGAGCCGGGCCTTTCACTATTGCTCAACGCGCTTGAAGCATACCAAATCCTCGCTTCACGTCCTTCCGTGCAGCTTCTTGCCGCGATGCAAAAAGCACTCTCCTCGCATCCGTTGGGCAGGAGATCGTCTTCAAGAAAACTGGTTATCTCGGGTAAATGCCGTCAGCCTTATGATGCTGTCGTCCGTTGGCAGTGAACTTGATGACCGGACCGTTGCCATTGCATTGCTCGGTGAAGAGACTCGACGAGTTCAGCACATTGATGTCGTTGTTTGATCCCGCCACGCCAAAGTGAGCATGCCAAATCCAAAGACAGGTGATTCCTACTCCGAGTATCTTGTCCTACTCGGTCTCTTTGAGAACTCAATCTCCTTGAGATCCTTAGGAGTCATTAAAAGTCATAGACTTAGCCTCACCACAAGACAAGCTTTCAACACTCTATTGCTCTATAGGGAATAGATGTAGATGAGTGTTTCACATGAACTCTCATAGCTTAGTTTTCCCATTGAACCAAGTTCTTAGGATCTCCAGTCATCATGATTGGGTTACCACTATGACAATTCTTTAGTTTGTGGATTTCAAACCCATTCCCTCTAGCAACTTATTCATTTGATCACGGTTTAACCCTTTGGTTTGCGGATCCGCTAGATTATCTATTGACTTCACATAGTCAATTGTAATCACGCCTGTTGTGATCAAATGTCTCACGGTATTATGTCGTCAACGAATATGTCGAGACTTACCGTTATAGAAGCCATTGTTCGCCCTCCCGATAGCGGCTTGGCTATCACATTGAATCAACACTGGTGGCACTGGCTTAGACCAACCTGGAATATCCTTAAGGAAGTTCTTAAGCCACTCGACTTCTTCCCCAGGTTTATCTAAAGCTATTAATTCTGATTCCATGGTTGAACGGGCTATACATGTCTGTTTCGTGGATTTCCACGAGACAGCACCACCCCCAATAGTAAAGACATATCCACTTGTTGAAAGTGAGTCTTTATTGTCGGATATCCAATTCGCATCACAGTACCCTTCAAGTACCGGGGGTATCTCGAAAAATGTAGCCCATGATTTTGAGTATGTTTTAGATATCTCAAAACCCTTACAAGAGCTTTCCAATGCTCTTTACTTGGATTACTCGTGTAACGACTCAACTTGTTCACAACACAAACAATCTCCGGCCGAGTGCAATTAGTCAAGTACATAATGCACCGAATGACCCGTGCATATTCTTCTTGTGCAACGGGTTCGCCCTTGTTTTTGCTCAAGTGAACATCGAGTTCAATTGGAGTCTTAACCGGCGCGCCATCGTAGGCATTGAATTTCTTCAATATCTTCTCAACATAATGAGATTGGGTTAAGATGATTCTATCGGATGTTCTTAGAATTTTCATTCCAAGAATTACATTCGCTAGACCCATGTCTTTCATGTCAAAGTTTCTCTTTAACATGGCCTTTGTCTCGTTAATCACTTGAGTGTTACTACCCATGATTAACATGTCATCAACGTAAAGACACACTATAACGTACCCGTTAACAGTGCTTTTAAGATAGACACATTTGTCACACTCGTTGATTTTAAACCCATTTGATAACATTACATTATCAAACTTCAAGTGCCATTGCAACGGCGCTTGTTTCAATCCATATAGTGACTTTACGAGTTTGCATACATTTTTCTCTTGTCCAGGTACTACAAACCCTCCGGGTTGTTCCATATAGATTTCATCCTCTAATTCACCATTTAGAAACGCAGTCTTAACATCCATTTGATGAATCTCTAGATTGTGCAATGCAACAATCGCGAGAAGCACTTGGATAGATGTAATCCTCGTTACAGGTGAATAGGTGTCGAAGAAGTCACGTCCTTCCTTTTGTTTAAAACCATTTACAACAGTCGGGTTTTATACTTATCTACTGTTCCATCGATCTTAAATTTTCTTTTAAACACCCATTTGCACCCTAAAGGTTTCGCACCTTCAGGCAAGTCAACCAACACCCAAGTGTGGTTTAGCAAAATTGAGTCAATTTCGCTTTGAACAGCTTCTCTCCAATGTAACCCGTCTGGGCCATCGAAGGCTACTTTTATTGACGTTGGCTCTTCATCCAACATAAAAGCAATGTAGTCAGGACCAAACGTTTTTGGTGTTCTGACTCTGCTACCACGTCTTAGTACTGCATCACTTGGATCAGGCCTCACTCGCTTGCGCGATTTAGGCTCTTCATCCGCGGATTTAGAACTAGTGGCTTCATCCACTGTTTTAGAACTAGTAGCCTCATCTTCAAGTCTTGTCTCAGAATTGATTGGGACTTCTTCTTTGTCCTTGCAAGGATCGTATTTTCGAGAAATACGGCATTCCTTGACTCGATTGTTGTTCCTACTGTAATAGTCGATATTTCAGACTTGTGAACTACATATCTATACGCACTACTGTTAAGTGCATATCCAATGAAGATACAATCAACCGTTTTAGGTCCAATTGTGACTTCCTTGGGCGGGGGAACCATCACCTTCGCCAAACACCCCCACACTTTGAGGTATTTGTAGGATGGTTTCCTTCCTTTCCACAACTCATAAGGAGTGATGTCTTTTCCTTTGAGTGGGATTTTGTTTAGGATATAGTTGGCTGTCAAAATAGCCTCCCCCCACATGTTCTGGGGTAATCCTGAACTCAGTAACAACGCATTCATCATCTCTTTTAGAGTTCGATTTTTGTGTTCAGCTACACCGTTAGATTGTGGTGAATATGGAGATGTTGTTTGATGAATTATACCACTTGTGTTGCATAACTCCTCAAACGGGGCTACATACTCGCCTTCTCTATCACTTCGAATCGCTTTGATTTTACAACCAAGTTGATTCTCAACCTCGTTCTTATAATTTTTGAACGCTTCAATTGCTTCATCTTTACTTTTTAAAAGATAAATGTAGCAATATCTAATGCAATCATCTATAAAAGTGATAAAGTGCTTTTTACCACCTCTAGTTTGCATCATCCTTAAATCACATACATCCGTGTGAATTAGTTCAAGGGGTTTCATTTTCCGTTCAACTGAGTGAAACGGTAGCTTAGTCATTTTAGCCTCAAGACATATTTCACATTTGTCTTGGGTATCCACTTCAATTGCCTTTAGTAAATCTAAGTTTACTAATCTATTCACGACTTTTGAATTTACATGTCCCAATCTACAATGCCACAAATTTGAAGACTCGGTAAAATAAGAGGAAGTAGATGCTTTATTATTATTATTAGCCAAAGGCTTTGGAACAAGGCGCGTAGCCACACTAAACTTGAAAAGCCCTTCGGTTACATAACATTTTCCGAGGGACTTCCCAAATTTGTACAAAGCAAACCTATCAGACTCTAATATAAGTTTAAACCCCTTATTAACTAGTATTGATCCTGACATTATGTTCTTGCGGATGTCCGGGACATGCAGCACATCCTTCAAAGTGATCGTGACGCCAGACGTCATCATGAGTATCACATCGCCAATGCCGAGGACCTCGGACGATGCTTGATTCCCCATGTTGATCTTCATCCCTTCAACAACAGTGTAGGAGGGAAACTTGCTCCTATCTGAGCAGACATGAGCCGTAGCGCCGGTGTCGATGTACCAGCCGTCCTTGTTGTCAACAATGTTGACTTCTTCAGTGAACACGGCAACGAGGTCATCTTCATTCAAGTCCTTAGAACTCTTTCTCAACGACGTGGGTTGCCGACTTCTTCTTCTTGCTGCGGCAGTCTTTGGCTAAGTGGCCAATTTTGCCACACTTGTAGCACTCGCCTTCAAATTTCTTTGCAGGCTTCTTTCCCTTCCCCTTGTCCTTCTGATTTGGGCGAGGGCGTTTGTTGGAGGGACCGCCCCGCTCCAACAAGTTGGCTTTGGTATCAAGTGGGCTAAAGCCCTTAGCCTTTTGATCGATCTTGCACACATCCGCTTCAATGCGCAGCTTCACGATCAAGTCTTCAAGACTCATCTTCTTTCGCTTGTGCTTGAGATAGTGCTCGGGCAAAATCATCCCTTCAGCCACGAGTCCGTGGATGATCATTTGGAACTCTTGAACTTTTTCCATGACTAGTCTAGAGTCAACCATTTTGTGGTCCGTAAAATTGGATACTACAACGTATTCAGTACCTACAGCATTATCGATACTGTACTTTTTCTCTAGGCTTTCCCACATCTCTTTGGATGTGGTTACAAGGGAGTATACATTGTACAAACTATCATCTAATGCACTTAAAATAAAATTTTTACAAAGAAAATCTCCTTTGCGCCATGCTTCATAGTCCGCCAAGATATCGAGCCTCGTCTCTTTATCACTTGGCGCGGGCGGCTCGTTCTCCGTGAGGAAGTTGGCGGCGCCCAATGTTGTCAAATAGAACAACATCTTTTGGTACCACCTCTTGAAATTAGATCCTCCAAATTTAGGTGGCTTCTCGGCGGGTGGCATCATTCTAGGTGCCAAAGTTGCCGCACTTGGTCCTTGGAAGGAACCATTCACGTTGCCCTCGAAGGAGCCAACAACATGCTTGGGCATAGGACCCCACCATTCATGTTGGGCATAGAGCCCGTCATGGTCGAACTGGTCCCGAAGGAGCCAATACCCATGCTGAACCCGAAGGTTCCAACACTCGCATGAGACCCGAAGGCCCCAGCAGTCGCGTGAGACTCGAAGGTCCCAGCATTCGTGTGAGACCCGAAGGCCCCAACACTCGATCCATTAAAGGACCCGAAGGAACCACTAAAAGTGGAACCAACCGATCCACTCGAGGTAGATCCACCAGTGATCCCATGGGTGTTAGTATACCCAAGGGGTTGTTGATGAAGATGGATAGAGCCCGGGAGTTGGCATCATCGTGGTGGATGCCATAGTGGAGGAAATGACGGCGGCTGTGGTGGCCGGAGTGGTGGCAGCAGCAGTGTTGGATTCAGTCGACATCTCCAAGCAAAGGTGTTTAAAGTTTCGAAAGTTTTAGTTTCAGTTTATAAGTCCAAATCCCTTCAAAGGCAAGTCGTATCTCGTCTTGCGATTTTTGGTTTCTGGATTACAAGAGATAAACACTAGCCGGACATAATATAACCCAAAGAAGGAATGTAAATGGAAAACTGAAATGATATTACAATATTGAAATCGAAATAAATAAACCGTGAACAGTTATTAGCCGAGTCGAGGAGTCCTCTTTCCGCAAGACGAGATACGCCCTGGTAGTGCTCTTCGGATTGGCGTTTCGTCCCCAAAGATAAAACGGTTACGTCTCTGATGAAGCAGCACCGCTATCAGTAGAGCTCCGGCGAATTGGATGGAGGATAGGGTAGAGATTCGACAGAAGAACAATGCAAGAGAGGGAGAGAGCTTATGCCTTCTAGTTCTAAAATGCTTGTGAATGGTGTAGAGAATGCAAGAGTATGCATGCCTATTTATAGGCCAAACCCACTCATTTGAATTGATGGAGTCAACACTCATAATGAGTGTCATGATGGCTAGATTGTAACCGTCGGGGGTTACTAGCCGTTACAGACGTTACAAACGTCAACCATGGAGGATGAACCTGGACGGGTGTATCTAGACACCTCTCACGTAGTTGTTCATTCCAGAAATGTATCTGGACAACCCGATCAATATGCATGCATTCTACGAAGCTTTCTCCGTATGCTCAATTGCCACATTGTTTTATCTACGTGTCCAAAATTAATTAATTATTTAATTAATTAATTATATATCTCCATATATCGTGATATTCTTTGATATATTATTTCTCACTCACCGGGAATCGGTTTAGAGAAAATGAATATACCACAATCATCTACTCGGAGCGTAGATCAATTATAAATTATTTAATTTTATCAAAATTAAATATTTCGTCACTTGAACGATCCGTCAAATTGCATTGACCGGACCACGATTCCAACATGTGAACCATAAGATGACCCTATAGAGCCTAGTATGCTTCAGAAAATTGTCATGCAGATTAGCAGTAATTTGGAACCCCAATAATAAAATTCTGCGTCCGCCACTAATCAGCTAATTATGAGTTTTGTGCTAAGGATGAAGTAAGTGTGTGTATGTGTGTGAAAGAGTTGGGCCACAATGAGAATAAAATGGAGGTTTTATAATATGGGCTTTTTGTTGGGCCTTTATTTAGCCTTCTTTATTGGATTAAATTTACGTTATGGGTAAAAGTAATTGGGACAAAGCAGTCCACTTCGAAGAAAATTATTCAAAATATGCAAAAAAAGTACTACTAATATATATAGTAAATGTAAATAAATATGGACTAATATTTGAATGGAAATCCGGAGAAAATTCCTATACTATCATCTAATTAATATTATTTTTATTACTCCCATCGTACTATAAATAAATATTGACTATTTCTATGGAACGGATAAATTTTTTTTTTTAGCTTATTTCTATATGACGGGGTGTATTTCTATCATGCACTTACCAGTGGCGAACGCAGAAATGAACGTAAGTAGGGGCTGAATTTTAAAAAATTAGCTTAAAATTAAATTTGTACTAATAGTAGCTTTTATATAATGATGTGGATAAAATATGAATAAATTTTAGAATTTCATAATAGAAAAAGTTTTCATTAGGGGCTAAAGCCCCCCAATACACATAGTTCCCAGTGGCGATGACCACAATATTATCGGTATGCTGACTTATGTGACGTACAAGGAGTAACGAACATTTACTTTCGGCAAATAAACATAAAAATTATAAAATTCAAAATTTTAAAATAAAGACGAATGTCTAAAATGCGCCCCCACACGGAATTGTAATAGTATCCAGAAATCAAAATCAGTCACACGTTATTGTGGGCTCATTAGTACTACTACCAACCATCCTTATTTTCTCCAACATTTCTTCCATCTTCCACGGCCACGCCACGCCACTTGATGTTAACGTGCATCAACCAATATAAACCCATATTTCATTTTAAATACTCCTATTACTTAGGGTAAGTTCTAACTTTTTATCTAGCTTTAATCGTGCGTCCGATGTTTATATTTGCTTAGTGAATAACCCGTGTTATTTTATGGCTCAGAGAAGCCACCACATTGAAGCATATATATTATGATTATTTTATTGTACATAAAATTTAACATGACATTTACCTTTACACTAAACATAAATTAAACATATATAGTTTATTAAACTATTGAACACATCGCTGAAATATAACTCGCCATTATCCTAACTAATCGTAATATGGATAGTCTACCCAATCAGCTCTTAAATATCATCAATTTTTTATGAGCAATTTTAAATGTTATTACAATGAACCTGACTAACTTTTAGCACTAGATATCAACCATTCTATCACTAGACCAACTCACATAAACCAAATACCATTCTGTACAAAATGGGAAATAATAACAAAGAATAATAATGATTATTAATCAATTTCTCATTTAATATGTTTGGTTCATCACTGCAATCATAATTGGTCTTACGCATTCATGAGAATCATGACTATGACTTAACAAATGGATAGGAGTAACGGTCGTGATACATGGAGATATTTGATTTTAATTAATTTGGAATAAATCATCATTAGAATGCAATTGATTTGCTTTCAATAACGTGACGACTCATGGTGCCTCTACTTTATTTTTAAATAAGTATTTTCTTTCATAATTCTATGTAAAATTAATACTATCAGATTATGAAATTTATCCCTATTGAGTATTGATATTAACAAACACTGTATGCATTTTAGATTATTTTGTCTTCGTATTTCTCGAAATAATAGTAATGACTATTGACTAATGAGTAAGAAAAGTGTATAATGTTAGTTTTTTCGTATTTGGATTGTTTATCTTGTGACGGAAGGTCTAATATTTGAAAGCGAATTACCAAAACTGACGTGAAATTGAACACTAGTTTAGTTGCGTGTTGGGTCGTGAGTCACACATCGAAAAGCTTAATTAATTATAAGGATTAAACATACATGTATATTATTTTATGATTGTTGTGTTGAATGGGGAAAAAGGTTAAATAGATGATTCTAGTTTTTGGGAAATAGACTCCACGAGTCCACCTCGCAATAAACAACATTTCCTGTCTTTTCCCTGTCTTTAATAATTACTAGTATTATACATTTATAGGAAATTTATTTAAATAAAATACCACCTTAGTTTTTAGATGGAAAGTTGGATGAAATTATAGAAAGAAGGCGATTTTTTTGCCATTTTCCTTTTCCGTCACTATTACTAGTGGGGAGGTGCAAACAGACAAACCCATGACATTTTAAATATTAATAATGTGAGAAATAATTCAAACAAAATGAAGATATGAAAATCAATGAATTTCTTCCCACCGGCAAATCTTGTCTTCATTCCAGCTGCGTATATATGATGACCCATCAACCAAATTTCCGACAAGAATCACTATCAAAATTGATGTGGATTTCGATTATATATGGTACATGTTGTCCACTCAAATTGTTGCCACTTCTTGAAAAATCTTTGCTTTGCTTTTACCACCTTAATTTGTCAAACTAAGATAATGTGTTGATCACATCTTTTTGGTTGAAGTAGACCTCAATAAGAGCGACCATTTTATTGCACATAAATATTACTACTATTATAATTTCACTAGTGACGCCAAAATTCATTGGACGGTCAAAAAATGTCAATTTAGAAGTAATCTGGATTATGGGCAATCATTTAAATTCATTGTTACATATCTATTATCCATTGGTGAATCAAACCTAGTATTGATTTAATTAAATTAATTTACTTTTCCAAGAATTTTCTAGTCCAAGACATCTACTTTATGAATATCATAACTAAAATAAAATATATAAAATTGAATAGTAACAAAAATCTATTAAATAAAACAAATTAATCATGAGTGTTGTAATTAAAAAAGTGCTGAGCGAGTGATAATGACTGAAAATCAGATTGCCAATATAAATGGCTTAATAATCATGAAAATAAATGATTTGAAGCCAATAATAATATATAGCTCCAATAATTTGTATATTGATTCTTGCATAAATTAAAGTGTGGGCTAAATGCCCCTCTAAGGGTAGATGGCATGAATTTCAACAAGGTACAATTTAATTGCCGGCAAAGTTTGGATGTAAATGCCAAAACATGGGTATAAACTACGTGGGTCGATGACACAATTATGTAACTAAAACATTCATATAGTCTGTCACTCTATCTATCCCACATATTTAGTGATATAAAGATATGGATTTGCAACTGCCAAACCGAAAGTAACTAGGTGTTCGTGAAATTGAATCAAGTATTATTCGTTTCGAAAACAAATTCATGAAAATCATTCTAGAGAACAGTATACACATTGTTCCATAACTTAATTTTGCTTCATGATTGCTTTAATGTATATTAATTCAGTTAGCTTGCTATAATATACAACATCAAATTTAAGAAAAACTCAACCAACAATATTATAGTAAGAATAGATAGAAAATCTTGTGTATTGACAATTGAATATTGAATTTGATGTAAAAACACCACCTAAAAGAAAATCAACAAAAAAAATGCATATATTTTCACTTCTTGTAACCCTATTATTGCTTAATTTAAGTCTATCATTTTTCCGTGTACATTGTGTGCGTGTGTTGGCCTAATGATAATTTCAGGACATGTTTACGTGCAGCGTGGCGGTCATGCTAGCATTACAAACGGGGCAGGCTTGGTGGAGCCCGCTTCCGCAACCGCTGCAGAAGCAGAGGTGGCGGCACGGCAGCACCACCACGCAGCACTGCCTCTCCCCGCAAATCCGGCACATCCTCCTCTCCGTCGTCTCATCGCAGCAGCTGCCGCACGACTCCACATCCTCCTCCACCGCCGCCGTTGCTGCGCCTCCAAATTGAGCTAGCGCGTGTCGGAGGGAATTCGCGGCCGCCTCGTTGGCCCGCGCCATCTCCTGCCACAGCTGGCTCTCAAGGTAGAGGCCTTTCGCCTTTTCCTCCAGCATCTGATTCAATCTCGCCATTTTCTCGATCTCATCGTCTTTCTCCCGCAGCGTCTTCGCCATCGACTCTCCCATCCTCGCCGCCGCCATCTTCGCCTGCTGCTTCAATTCCAATCGGATTTTCATCGTCTGCAGCAGAAAAATCATCATCAACTCAATTACAATTTGAACTTTCTAGAATTAATAAAATTGAAGATTTGTGATTGGAAGACTCACATGTTGATGAATTAAGGAGTCGATCTCACGCCGGAATTGTGGCAACATGTTTTCACCGAATAATTCATCTCTATATCGCTTTCTGGTGGCCGGAATATGGCTATTAGATTCGGAAACAAAGTGCTGATTCACCGCCTGAAACTTGTGGCTGTACGCATACCCTTCGTGGGGAGGATTCATAAAACTCTCTCTGCAAAAAACACACCTATATTTAGAAAATAAAATACACAGCAAAGCCAAAAACTGAAGAAGAAGAGGAGGAGGTTACCTGCGTTGAAGAAATTGCGGAGGAAAGAAATTGGGATGCGTTGCTTCAACCGCCATTAATTTAAAATTGAAAAATGCAATGAAGAGAGTTATTTATTGCAGCATAAAACGACGCAGAGAGAGTTAACTCTCTTGCTGCACAGAGAGTTATTTATTGAAGAGAGAAATGGAGGAGTGTGGAGCGAGAGGTTTGGTAGCTGCGTAGAATATATATAAAACGACGCAGTAAATAGTGGTCTCGTCCCGTACTAAAATGCAATGGTATATGACGAGTGGTGAGTGACTGACACGGTGGGTCTGTGACACGTTGCAGATGCACTCTCACCGTAGGCATAGCCAAGTCGTGGAGATGTTAATAAGGAAGGTGGGCCAGCACGTGCGAGGTGTGCTAATCAGGTAATTTTGTTTCGGCTGGTTCACGAGGAGTATCTGATGGGGGTACGATGATCGAGTAATTTGTGGACCTTACCTCTGATTTCAGATTAACATCATTATTGTTCATGTGTTTTCCCCATCAAGTACCACCATTATTCATACAAATTATACCGATTAATACGGGGATATACTTCCTCCATCCCTCTATAATAGAGATATTTTTTTTTCTTCTTTTTGCAAAAAATAAAAATGACCCAACTATAGTGGAACAACTCAAAAAAGAATACCACTCAGCTATAGAGTCGTCCACGAATAGGAGTCCCGTTTGTTCATTTTAGTCTGTCCGCGAATAAGAGTCACGGTTCATAATTAATATAAATGGTAAAGAGACCTCACATTCCACTAATTCAATCTACTCACATTTTATTTAAAACAAATATATACAAGTGAAACTCATGTCCCACTTTTCTTAACATTTTTAAAAACCCATGCCGAAAAGAAATGGGACTACTATTCGCAGACGGTGGGAGAATGTGAAAGGGTATAGTGATAAAATACAAACTCCATTCTATTATCTGGACCGTTAAAAAATGTCAACATATGGTAAAATAAACAGCAACAAAAAATGTCAACAACATCAACTTTGACACTGTGTTGACATTTTTTGTTGCTATTATTTTGTCATCTGTTGACATTTTCTAAACTTTCCACTCTTAGAAATGTAATTAATTTTTGTATACATACCAAAATGGCAAAATGAAATTATTTTTCGTGGATGAAAGAGAAAGTATTTATTACTTATTTGATACTCTCCTCGTCCCATGTCACTTGAGTCACTTCCCTTTTACACTCGTTTTAGAAAAATTATAGTATTAAATAGTTAAGGTCAAGAGAGAGTAAAGTAAGAGTGAGAATACGAACAAGAAGACTCTCTTCTTTATATTGCTCTCTATTTTACTTTAATCTCTCTTCAATTTAATTATTTATTATATTTTTTTGAAAAAAATGACTCCAATAATATTAGAGAGAATATATTACCATAAAGTTACTTTAATTAGTTTGGCGAACGTAGCTAGATTTATGGTTGTCCACTATAAAGCCCCACTACACATTTGAAAGTAAATAGAGGAAAACTCATTGATGCTTCGTCAACTTTATTTATATAATACTATAATCTTTAATTGTTGTTCAAAAGAAACTATGGTTTGAGACTTTAACTTAAGTGCCAAATATCGACATGATATTATTTTATTTTCCAATGGTTTGTCATTTCTATCTTCCTTCACGAGAATGCTTTACCTACTACTATAAATCATTAGGATTCACACATCATATCATAATAATCAATAAACATTATATTAATTAATGCCAACGCCTGCAGTTTTATGCTAGAGAATTCTATATATATAAACAATAGTTGGCCCACCTTTTTCTTGTACTATTAATAATCAATTCATTAATTGTTGTGATCGCAGCGTATCATAGCTTATCAGAAAAACAGCACCGACCATTCACCATAAGTGTGACATTTACTATAAAATTTTAGAAAGTACTGTTTTGTATGTTAAGTGGAAAGAGAAATGTGAGAAAAAACTTTTGACATAAAATTTTAGAAAGTATTGTTTTGTGTGTTGAGTGGATAAAGAAATGTGAGAGAAAGCTTTTTCCAAAAATGTAAATGTAACATCTTTTATAAGACAAACTAAAAAGGAAAGCATGACATCTATTATGGAACGGAGGGAGTATTATTTCAATAACAAAAAAAAACATTTACTAGTATGTATTATTTTATACTCCATCCGTCCCACATTTATAGTCACATTTAGTTAGGGCACGAGTTTTAAGGAATTGGTGGAGTGTGTAATTAATGAAGTGGGATAGTGAAGTGTGTAATAAATGAAGTGAGATGGAAGAGTGAGATGGTGGAGTGTATAATAAATGAAGTGAGATGAAGGAATGTGTAATAAATTAAGTGAGTTGGTTGACGGTGGGTCCCTTGTTGACTTTTTGGTTTTTTATTTTTATTTTGGTTTATTTTTATGTTGATAATGGCATTTAGATGTAATTTTAGTGAATAATGGGGTAAAATTTTATGTCCAAATATGGAAAATTCTAAATGTGACTATAAATGTGGGACGAACTTTTATGGCAAAATGTGACTATAAAACTGGGACGGAGGGAGTATTTTCAAGTATTTCCCTAATGGCGAGAGCGTAACAACATTAAAAAATCAATGTCTCTAAAATGATATAGTACTAAATCTCGCCATTAACAACATTAAAAAATCAATGTCTCTAAAATGATATAGTACTAAATTTTTATCTAATTTTGGTTATTTTTATAAATTTTAAAATTAATCTAAAATTCAAAAACTTTCATTACATGTATTACTTTCCATGGCAGGTCATGGCGGGTCAATCTCATATGAGTCATATCTAAATAATGTTGTCGATCTTTTATTCTATTTGAAAAAGCTAAATCAATGTAGTCTTGTATCCTATTTGTCATGAATATAAAAAAAATAAGTCTAAAATAGCATAAATTGTCACACTAGATCACATAGAATAATGTTTTCACCAAATATTTTATTTGGGCACGTAGGATTGGAAAATAAAACAAATAATGTAATATGTAGTAATATTTTAAATTAATTTTTAAATTTGTAAAAAATACTAAAATTAAGCTAAAGTTTGTAGTTTTAAAAGTATCCACGATAGTAATAGGCTAGCCATAGGCCAACCACAAACTCCTCCTGCCACATCATCAGGACAAACAACTTAACAAGCAATAGGCTAGCCACAACAAACAAAATAAAAAAAACAACTAAATTTACCGAATTAAACACAAAATACGGAATTAAATTTACAACACATATGTGGGAAAATTCATTAATTTTGTTTAAATAAAAAAAGTACATTAATTAAAAAAAACTACATAATAAAAAAAACCGGGCTTCCACACACGAGCCCCCGACACACTCTACTCCTCGTCGTCGTCGCCGTCGACCTTGCCGCCGTCCAGGACCCCCAAATATGCGGCATCTGAGCCCGCGTCTGTGCCCCCCAACTGTGTCGCGGCGGCATCCAAATTGACCCGCATAATCTCGAGCATTGAGTGAAGAAACCTCTTCTCCACGGGTCAGTTGCCTCCCTCCATTCAGCTAAGATCTTGTGCATCTGAGCCCACGTTTGTTGACGTGCGAAGAAGCCGAGCTCGGCTGGCGACTTGCCAGCAGGGGGGATGCCGACTAGACCTCCTAGGACCCTTGGGCGACTCCCCTCGCTGCCCGTTGCGCCCGCCTTTGACCAACAGGGCGAGTGCGGCGAGTAAACGATGGAGGGGACGGGAACTCCTGAACATCCTCAGGGAGGTCGTGGGAACCGCCGCTGCTACCGCTGTAATCACCGGCATAGTTCAATCGCTGCTTCTTCGGCCACCCAGCATCGACACCTGCCCGAAACTTCTCAGAATCCATCAGCACCACATAGCAGTTCTAGTAGGTGAACTCCTTATAAGTCCCTGCCACGGGGAAGGCTTTCTCCGCTATCCTCCTGCAATCCTCGTCAGTTTGGCCACTGGTTTTCATGCGGAGGGCGTTGGTGTACAAGCCCGCAAATTGGGAGACCGCAGCCCTGATTCGGTCTCAACCCTTCTGGCACTCCTCCTCGGTGTATGGCTTCCCATGCGTGCAATTCCTCTGGTAGGCTGCTGCAATTTTAGCCCACATGTTGACGATCCTCTGATTGTTCGCAACGAGGGGATCATCGCGAACAGACACCCAAGCCTTGGCCAGCGCGACGTTCTCATCATCCGTCCACTTCCTTCGTGCCAGGCTGCGACGACTCGCCGACCACCCCCTTGCCCTTCCTCTTCTTCTTCGGTGCGCCCCGGCCCCGCCCTACTCCCTCCGTTTGAACGGGAGTGTCCGCCTCCTCGAGATCTATCCTCAGCTCCTCTAAGGAGAAATTCTCTACCCCAGTGAACTGCGTCTCCGTTGGGGTCGGTGTGTGCGAAGAAGCAGTCAAAAAATCAAGACTAGGGCGATAGACATGCCCCTCCCCCCCTCCCCCCCCCCCACCCCCCCGCGTCCCCTGCATCACGGGCTGCACCCTCGCCTGCCACCCCGGCATCATCTGCATCCCGGCCCGGGTTGCATCCCCGGTACCCCCTGCCCGCCGCCCTGCGGCATCATCTGCATCCCCCCGGCTGCCATCCCTGGCATCATCTGCTGCCAAAGGTATATGTTGTAGTACCCGCCGCCCATCAGCCCCCATCCAGCTCCCACGCGGGTACCGTGGGATTTTGAGTCCTGCTCGTCGCTGGAGTAGACTCGTTGTTGTTATTAATTTCGCGTTGTTGCTCTTGTACATAAATTAAGAGAGAGAGAAAACTCGTTAAAACAAGTGGTGAGAATGAAAATGACGTGAAAATCGTGTATATATAGTGTTTCGAAAATTTAAATAAAAAAAAAAAGTGTTGGCCTATCGCTCGCCGATCACCCGCTTGCAATGACGGCCAGCTGATCGGCGAGCGCTCAGAAATCGGCCTGCGCTCGCCGAAAATCTCATCGATTCGTCGCTAGTCGGTCGCAATGGTTCGGCGAGCGGACCGGCCAGCGCCGAGAATCGGCTAACCGGCCCGCTCACCGCCATTGTGGATGCTCTTAGAGACCAATATTCCTTCCAATAATTGAATTTACTGCTAGTAATATTCACGTCGAAAACATGGTATCGATCACTTTCGAATCAAGTAGCCTTCATTTGCAAATCCTCATTTTTCTGACTTTTCTCTTTCTAGATATCCAATACTGTATATATTTATTTAATTAATTAATTATACAACCTACAAGCATGTATTAATACAAAATATCTTACTCCATTTAATTTTTTAAGTTTTACGTTACATTACATGAAATCAAACTGCCCAGAGTATTTCTTTTCCCTTATAACTTCAAAGCGAGTAATAAAATTTACAAATTAGAAGTTACTGTTTATGATATACTAGTACTATTAGTTTAATGATCCTCATAATAAATTGTGAATGCTATAAGGAAAGAATAAAATAAAACCGGAAAAAAAACCCAATAACTTACGGTGCTCAGGGTGTGCACTCATATTACTCTTGTTACTTTAATAAATTAGATTTTTTGGCCACAGATTGAATATATATGGAGAACAAAATGAAATCCTAAAATTCAAACTATACAATCAAATCCCAGAATGAAATTGATCATCAAGTAAAGATGCAAAGATTAGACAAAAGTTGAGTGAAAAGGTAACACTTTAGCTTAATAATAATATAGTTTAATTTTACACCCTCTGGGTGCGGTTTTACGCGTTCTTCCCTATTCTTTTTCGATCCATTTTAGTTATATTCATAAATTATTTATTCATTATCTTTTTTTAAAACCCTTTTTTCTCCTATATCCTTTTTGCAACAATTTGGATTCTTTTATATTCATAAAGAAAAGATAAAAGATCGAGTTTCAAATTTGTGGAAAAGAAAATCAATGCAATTACCTTTAACTTTCAACTTTAGTGAACGGATTTTCTAGCATCTTGTTTTGTTTGGTGATATTATATAATGCCTACTTTCAACGTACTTACTAATGTAATGACATTATTATGTATAAATCTAATTAATTAATTGTACGAATTTACTACCACATCAATGAATATGAATGTTTTGCTCTAGAAGTTATGACGGCTAATTTCAATGCAAAAGATATACGAGTACGTACTATATATAAATTGTAAAATTGATGTATCAAAGAAACGTGCAAACATTAGCTAGCAATATAGAATTACAATTTTCCACACAAAAAAACATGAACATGTAAAATACTAATTAATCGATGTAATCACTTGATAGTTACTGCTATACAAATCCCAATCTTTGAATCTTATCGCAAATTATACCAAATTTTCAAAATATTTCGATAATATTCTAACCTATTTGATTTTTAGTAAATTCACCCATTTTATATTTTTGTGTACAATCTTGGAGATGCACGATTTTTCCAATGTGGACATCTATTTGATATCGAAATTTAAAATTGATTAATTGAAGGTTTTGGAACCATTGGATAGTGTCTAAACGAAATAATTGATTTTAACTTAGGTACAAAACATGAATTATTTTTTGAACAACCTTTCCTTTTCAAATTTGACTATAACTTCCCATCGTTGTATAATTAAGGTAAAATTTCTCTAGTGGATTGTGAAAAGCAAGAAAACACAAGTGTGAAACGTGGATTGAAGCCAAAGTTTTGAATAAAATTGATAAGAGATAATGTAGACAAAGAAACCAAACGTGATTATGATGATATGACTAATTTAATTAATTACTAATGTAGTTTATCTATATGGGGCTGCTAACTTAAAAGTGGAGGCTAATGGTTGTACTCTTCTATTGACCAAATAATAGTAGTGCCACAGTGTAATTACTGTTTTGGTTAAACAATACTCCCTCCGTCCCGCTTAAAATGACACGTTTTCCTTTTTATTTTGTCCCAATTAAGATGACACATTTCATTTTTTGGTAACTTTCTCTCTCCAATTAATACACTCAACTACTTTTTCTCACTCCTATTAAAATATTCATCTTTCTTTATCTCTCTACTTTAATACTTACATCCATCTTCTCTCTCTCCAATAAACACTTTAACCAATAACTCCTAAAATCTCGTGCCGTGCAATGTGTCATCTTAGCCGTGACGGAGGGAATATTAGGTATGTTGATGTTGATATTTGCCTTAATCATTTTTTTATTTCTTTCTTGCTAAAATTATTTGAGATTGCGACATTAATTTAAAAACATGCACGTAGGTTCCGGGGGAAAGCATATACTCCCTCTGTTCCATTAAAAATAAAACATTTTCCTTTTTAGTTTGTGCCATTAAATATAAAACATTTTCTAAAATGGAGACATCTTTATCTCTACTTTTTCATCTTCTTTACTCTTTCTTCATTAACTCAAAAAACAACTCTACATAAAAACCCGTACCGATTCTCAAATGTTGCATATTTAATGGGACGGATGGAGTATATTTGTGACATATGTGTACTTACTAGCACTTTCTTTTATGTAATTTGATTGAGATGTGTAGCATTTTTCCATGAAATTATTTAGACTTGTTGTATATTCTTTGGTGGCAGGTTACTAGCAAGTTTCTTGCAAGATGCCGATGGGGTTTGTGAAGACAATGTTTGATTCTCAAATCTATGTAATAAAGGACATGAGCTCCTACTGTTTGGCGTCCTCCTAGATAAAAAATCAACTCATAATTTAGCATGTTTTAAGTGTTAGATTTAGCTTGGTTTACGAGTCTTAGGATAGTTTTCATTGCTTTTATCTAACGGACCCAGGTGGGGTCGGGCGGGGTCGGCCGACCCCACCGTTGGTCCGTGAGTACTGCTTGGGAAGCTCTATAATCCGCCCTCCGACCTACAGCAACTCTGCCTTGCGACCTCAGGTACAACAACTTCGCCTCTACGGAAAACTAGAGAATAAATGAGAAGATAGTAGAGAAATATTGAGAAACCATTGTTATGGATTATAATAGGAAAGAACTTTAGAGAAGAATAATGAATATAAAGATACTGCAAAAATTTAGTGAAGAGGAAGCTTCATTGATGAATTTTGAATTTGAAGAAAACTGTAAACTAGTTGCTTTGAAGAAGAGAAGGGGCAACGAATTAGTAAATCTAGAAATATCTTTTTATTTATGATTATTTTTTAGTTTTATGCTGTAAACTAGTAATTAATATATTTAATACTACGTGCTTGTTTATTTTTTTTAACTAATTTGTAGATCCTATAAATATGTTAAAAATTTTAAATATTTAACCAGCATAGTTAATTGATTTAATTCAAATTTTGTATTCAGTTATAACAAAAACATAATAAGGACAACAAAAATGGTAAAAATAATTATTTAATATATATTATATAATTATTATTTAAATATTATATATGGAGTATTAAATTTTTGGTCCGACCACACGAGTTATATTTTCTGGGTCCGCTCTAAATATTCATTACTTTTGACAAATTTGCCGAGTTTTCACTTTAAAAAAAAACTTATTTTTTTGGGATGCAAAAATTGAAACGCAATTACCTGCATTGAAAATTTTTTAAAAATAAAAACAATTTAGGAAACAAATGAAAGCATTCCTAAATGAAGCAGAAATTAACTTAATCTTTAGATTTTTTTTAGTACGCTTCCATTTGCGTCCTCTAAATTTAGTTGGGACACTAACAATAAGGACGATTTTTGAAATGTTGGTGATATATTTTGAAACATAAATTAGTATTCTTAATTGCATTAAAAATGTCCTTAATGGTTTTTTTTTTTTTTTTTGTATTGTTTGTATATAAGTAGCGGTGGGTTGGTGCGGTAAACCGTACCGAGAATGTCATACCGCATAGCGTACCGAAAACTGCGGTATGAAAATATATGGTTAATTTTTGATAGCGTTACCTTACCGTTATTGTGGTATACCGCACTTTTTACGGTATACCGAAAGGACGGTACGGTATACCGTAATACCGTTATGAAAAAAAATCTATATTATACACAACATATTTAAAAGTAGAATTTTCAGAGATTTTTTCTTTTTAATTCTATTGTGTATATAAATATATTATATAATAATATAATATTATTTAATAGTTCAACATATACTGCTTTTTCGGTATGCACCAAGGCTTCGGTATACCGCGGTATACCAAATCTATGGTATACACCGTATATTCGGTATACATGGTATACCGCGGTATAGGAAAATTGATACCGTTACCGTACTGAATGATTTCAGTACGGTGCGGTAATACCAAAAAACCGGTATTTTCGGTATTTTTTTGGTACGATAAGTGCGATATTTCGGTATTTTTTCCAACCCTAATATTAAGAATGGAAAATGGAATAAATTGGACCAAAAAATGCATGAATAAGAGACTCGACCGAGTGGGTAGTCATTCATAGTCGAGTTATTTCAAGCCAACTCTACCGAGTGGAAGTGGACCATGTAACTTATAGGCCAGTCTGAAGATGACAGGATGACCTGAGAGTCTCACTCGAATAAGTGAGTTACAAGTTACAACCATCACGTCGCTCAATCGAGATCGTAAACTAAAAGTCGTCGACCAAGGACCAATATAATTCGATCAAGAGGTAAAGTAGACCAAACTCATCCGCATGAGTTGAGTTTGACCGTTCTAGAAGGTCTCACTCGCCGATAAATATAAATATTTTCATAATATGTTTAAAATATGTGCATTCCATTTCTGAAAAGTTATACTATCAATTTAATAATATAGGTCTCACTTCCACTAACACTATTTTAACTACAATTTTCCTCCTCTCTCTTATTTTACTATATTATTCTATTCATCTCTCTTATTTAACCAATTTTGTCTTAATTCCCGTGCCATCTTCATTGCTCATATCGTCAAATTTGGTTTAGAAATTGGAACCATCATTTTCTTTGTTGGGCCGGTTACAAATCCACCTCCTCGAACCGGAGCTGTCTATAACATTTTTTTTATTGTAAAGTTGCAAATTGATGATTCTAAGTTATATTCACTAGTTTTCACCCAAGCCATCGACCATTCCTAATCATGTCAAAGTTACAATTTCTATCTTGTGTTATAGTATGGTCTCTTATACAATACCTTATAATTACTTCTACAATTTTGAGTTTAGTTAAATCATAACTATTCACAAACGGACCGTAGAGTTTTTCTAAGCCTAACCAATAGTGTATCCATAACTTTTGAGTATGTCAAATAATTCCAACAACCTGAAACTTTAAATTCCAATCAAATAAAAAATAAAGAATGTAAATTATTTGGAAAAAAAAAAAGACCATTTTTAAAAAAGAAAAAGAAATAATTCCAAAAAAATCACCGTAAAAACAAAATGACAGTATATACGGGAATCTGACCAAAAAAATAAATTACACTTCGACCATTCATTTTTTTCTACGAAAAATGGGTATCTGAGCAAATAAATTTATTCCATTTTACAAATATGACATAATATCGACTCAATATATTCCAACTCAAAATAGCTTTATGTACAAAACTCAAGTCACATTAGTACATTATTGTTGGCTTTGTCCTAGTTTCTTCAAAGAAAAGCGTAAATATCACCTCCTAACTTAAAGCACTCGCATTTTACCATTTCCACGAAGCGATGTTTCAATCTCCACAGTCGAACCCCTCACAGACAGAGAACACGATGATGAGGATCAACGCAATCACAATAGCTAAAACAACTAGCTTCATCTTCGACTTCTGTAGCCACATTCTCCTGTGTAATCTTGTTCCTGCGGAATTGAAATCCCTGGCCTGTTGAGACAGATGATTTTTGCAGATCGGTTAGCATCAAAACATGTCGACACACACACCTAACAGAGAGTCACGGCCAGACCTGCTGATGCATTATCTCAGTCTTTTCCACCAATAGTTCTATCTTTTCTCCACGATCAAGAACCTACACTCGGTATTACATAGATGAGCAAACTCAGATGCACGATATGGAGCAACTGTCAATCCTTTGACATTAATGCATCATTCAACATTGAAGATTCAATCTATCCGAGGTTCATGTCCGTAGAGTTGATTGAGTCAAGAGGAGGAGGATCATACCTTCTCTATGTTTTCCAGCATAACACCTTTCACTTCAGAAACCTGAGCCTTAACCTTGGCTAGGTTGCTTATTTCCTCAGGGTGCTCAATGCAGTATTGCATATGTTCCTTCAACTTTCGTCTGCATACAACCATTTCTCGGTTTTAGTTTTTCATATCCAGCAGAAAAATAAATCTCACACGCAACGACATTCTGGGACTAATTTTTATATACCCATATTCTTTATCAAGGCTATTTGGTGGAACTGTTGCAGCTTCCTCTCCACCATATGTTTTCGAAAAATCATCCTTGATATGCTCTAGAACAGCCATAGGGATCTGTCTACCTGCCGTTTCTTCTGCTACCACGCAATATACTGCACCAAAAGTCGCCACATTATGATAACTCAGTAACTCCAAGTAAACATTTTGATAGATTGAGATAGAAGCGAATAGTCTGTTACTTTGAGTCAGATTTTCCCATAGAACAACCAAACCATATCAACCATTTTTTTTCGGAATTCTGCTGATCTAGAAAGATAAATTTAAGCAAAAGATCACAAGCATTTCATATGGTACAAAGAGGGACTTACTAAAGCCATTGTGAATGAGGTAATTGAAGGTGTGATTATCGCAGTTGTATGTAAACTTATTGTTGGATGAAGGAAGTTTTTGGAGGCACTGGTACGCAATGGAGTTGAAGTTCCCACTGAACGCAGTGTACTCCGCCAGTACTACTGGCGGCGTTCCACCAGCCACCATCGCGTAGATCAGTGTCGCACGGTTGTTCTGCCCCATTTCTGAACACAATCAGCAGAGGAGCTCCGTTGCACCCTTGGTTTTTTCTATATATGAAGAGTAGAGTTACGGAGAAGAAAGGAAACTTCGGTTCTTCCCCCGGCTATGCTTCAAAAGGAGAAATTATTTTCTTGATATCAAATTGTAGAAATCATTTAATTCTATATAAGGTAATAAAGTGTTAGAGACTCACTCCATTGATGGTGATATCATGAATGTTTGTTCAAACATCAGTATCCTCATCTTCACCGGCAAGTCATGTAGTTCTACCTTTCCGACGTTGAAAGCTCAACACCTTAGTTACCTTGTCAATTATCAGGTACACAGCACAAACAGGAACTCTCTTGAAAATTTAACTCAGATTTGCTTCGCATTTCACTAGATAAATACTCGTACATTTTATGTATAGTAGCATCAGTCAATACAAATCAGAAAAAAATCCATATTCACTCTAGCAGACTTCTCCTGGAAAAGTACTATCAAGAGTAGCTATCTGACAATCCGCCGACTATTTGACTATCCTGCGGAAAATTTTCCAACTTTTTTGTCTTCTGATGATAACGCGAACACAGAAAGTCATCAAGTAGTAGAAAACCACATCCAGAATTCCGTGTGTATACTATGGAGATGAGGATGGTCGCGGGATAGAGGAAATTTATTGATGCTTCACACTGACCAGCTTGATATCAAATACTGAGTGTCCCCAAGTTCGGGCCTTCATCATTGGATAAGCGAGTTGGATTGAATATTATGGTAAATAATCTATCAAAAACTGCTGACCAAGAACCATGTTCTTCTTCAAAGAAGTAGATTACATTTGTACTTTAACAATTCCTTCATTACGTTTCTCTCATCCAATCTTTTCTAATTGAAACTAATTTGATGAGAATTATTAGCTGCTCGACTAGAAAAGATGAGCTTCAGATACCACAACGAACATATGAATACAAACTGATCAAAGAGATGACTTACATTTAGGTGGGATGGGTTCTTGAGACGTGGTGATGGAGGGAAAATGACGCGACGAATGCCACCTACTTTCATTGATCTCACAGCTGATTCAATACTAGACATGACCTACATAAGTTCAGATGGTCAAAGTGAAAAATCTGTGAATACTTCACAGTTCACACAAAGTTGACATAACAATCACTACAAGAGTAGAAAAGTAACTAATGTATCTTCAACTTACAAATTTGCCTATAAATCTTAATGTAATCGTTTAATCACGACAGAGAGGTTTCATCCTCTTATTTCGCAATATATGAACTTACACCATCAATCATCCCAAATTGAAGATTGAAAACTATTTGCAATTGCAGTAGATCATACGTATTCCTTCTCTTATTCAAGTAGGGGGTTTGCATCATCTTCTAATTTAATCCTAAAACAAAATATATCTCGACAACAGTATATGAAATGCTAACCATTCCAGAAGCAAGAACAAATTGAAAACGAAATGATCTCCATTTTCATCAAATCACCATCCTGGCTTCGCTGCCAATCTTCCATAGTAATGAATCACCACCTTTTCCCCAAATCAGAACGGACACCGTCACCGATTCAATCGATCCAATGCCAAACGAAATTACGGAAACTGATAAATAAAAAAAATAATGAATACCGTATCGCCGGAGGAAAGCCTACTGGATTGAACGCCATGGAAATGGAAAGTGTGAAGCAACTCTGTGACTGAATAACAGTGGAAACCAAAATGAAAAAAAAAAAAAAAAAGCCGCCGTCTGTGGGAATCGAACCCACGACCACGTGGTTAAAAGCCACGCGCTCTACCAGCTGAGCTAAGACGGCTTATACGTTAATTATCAACCAAATAATTTAAGTATACTTTCAAATGAATATCAGTACGTTTTTTAATCTATGTTAAAAATATTACTATGTGCATTTTAAAGTTAGTTTAGCACTCATTATTTTAGATGGTTCATCGTAAAAAAAATGATGTAATCATGTATCACGTATGGACATTTGAAAAGGATGTAAAGTTTATTAAATCAGTCGTGAAGAAGTTATAAGGATGTGGAACTGGAATGATGTAAGTGTGCAGTGTGTAGGATGAAAAAAGATTAGTTTTTTTTATATATAAATATTTCATGAGATATTGTTTGGCCATGGTCTTATAAAAGCCACACGTGAAATCATGTTGTAACTTTTGAAAAATAATTACTCCTTCCAATCCCATATAATTTGGGACACTTTGAACCGGCACGAATTTTAAGAAATCTAATGGAATGTGAGTTAAAAAAATTGATGGGACGTGGTCTTACTTTTAAAATATTAATTTTATAATAAAATGTGAATAGGAATGAGTAGTGAAGTGTATCAAATTATATAGGGCGGTTCAAATTGGAATATTGGGTCAAATTATGTGGGACCGAGGGAGCATGTTATTTATTATGTGCCTTTAATTACTAGTGGAGAATTGAGTGGTTTTGGCTTGGCTGTTATGACGCAACAATGTCTTGTTGCAATGTAGATATGTGAAATGATTACTTGAATGTAAATTTAAGGTTATGCAAAAGTAGTTTATTTATTTAGTTTTGCTCCTATTATGCAGGATTATCACAAAATTATAAAAATTGGAATAATATACTTAAAAAAAAAAAAAAACGGAAATGAAAGCAGAATACAGTATAAATGCAGATATTCGTTAAAATGGAATCCCACATTTTACATTAGAGGCCCTTTTGTGGATTGAAATGTGATGCTATAGAAGGAATATAATTTTGTATAGATCATTTATTATATATTTAAAAATATTAAGAAAATAATTAGTTAAACTTAATTAATTATTAAAAAACATAATATTTATTTGATTCTTTATCTCACAAATAAATTAATAAATTTAAAATATTCACTCTTCTTAGAAATTACTCCCTCCGTGTCATTGTAGTAGAGGCGTTTCGTTTTGAGCACTCGTTTTGAAAAAATGATAGCAATAAATAATTATAGTGGAGAGATGTTACATTAAGAGAGATAATGATCTATTTATTACTATCATTTTTCTAAAACGAGTACTTAAAATGAAACGTCTCTATTACAATGAGACAAGGAGGGAGTAGTGTCCCGAAGAGTGAATAACGGAAAGTTGTAATATTTTTTATTTTAAATATATTAATTATTTTTCAGGACATTATCCTGCTAAAAAAAGTCTCTTGAAGTGAACTAATAATTGGAAGGAGAAAAAGAAAAAAGAAAAAGATAAGATCCTCGGTCCACTTTATAAGTGTTTGTTCACAATATGTAAATCAAATAAATGGGTAAAAATGAAAAGAATTTATATAGACATAGCTTGATATACAAGCTGTAAATCAAATATATTTGTGGGTGTAAATCAAATATATTCCATTCTTGGAAAATAATTCATGAAATATCATTTTCAATTTTTTTTTCTCCTTTATCTTGATTTAAATCGTGTCATTCACATCTCATACACCCGAATCTATTAAAGGCTTAGCTTCCTTGCTTTTGTTTAATTTGTTTTATTTCTTTATTCGTAACATGTGTTTCGCATGATTCGCTTTAGACACTTTTTCAAACTTTTCTTCAACTATATTTGGAAGCAATTTCAGTGTCCAAATTGAGACAACAATTCCATGGATAATCAACCAGTTGGGAATGTCCACTCCGATCCTCACTTGATAGGAGTAAGTTCATAGATCAAATCCCTCAAAAAAAATTATCATTTTTAATTTGATCATAAATAAATTAAATTTTTATATGTAAGTTATGATCATTTGTTGCAGGATCCATCCAAGGTTAAAGGTCCGGATAGCGATGGATCATTCGGTATCCCCGTTCGAGCCTTGAACATCACTTGGGGCAATGATCCTCGATATTGGGAACTGGTTAAATTTTGCGAGACCGAGTCTAAGTAAGACATGTTTTTTTACAAAATTTCCTTATTGTTTTTTTATTTTATTTTCTTAATCAAATCTTTTACTAGACTAGCGGGATTTGAAGAGGGTGTGGCGCTGCAACAAGTGAATTGGCTCCAAGTGACGGGGAAATTCGAACTCGTGACCTTTAACATCGTGCCAAAATTATACAAAGTGTACTACATGATGAAGTTCAACGAGGATGCGTTTGGATGGAACCACGCCCCGATCAAATTCAAGGTGAAATTGGAAGGGGGCAGTGAGAGTGAAGTGAAAGTGAATCTTCATAAGTATCGAGAGAAGCCGATGATGTGGCACAAGGTTTACGTCGGAGAGTTTAATGTTGTCGGAGATGGGAGTTCAATGACGGTGGAGGTTGGGATGTTTGAAGTGGAGACGGATTGGTGGAAAGGCGGAGCGATCCTCGGCGGCGTTCGGATTGAACCCGAGTTATAGATAACTTAATTAAATGATGTTATTAATTGGTATATGGTTTTGTATTGCATTAATTATATACATATAAGTTCTGTTGTTTGATGTTCAGTTTATAATATAGTAGTAATATATACTAGGGGTGACAAATCTTGCGTGTTGGATCGTTATCGGGTCAACTTGTTAACGACATGACTCAATAAGGATAAACACAAACACGACCTGTTAATAAAATCTCAAACTCGAACACGAACTCGACCTGCTACCCTTAAATCCTAACCCGATACGAACCCATTAACAACACGAACCACCTTGGGTCAACACGACACTATACAACACGACCTAATAACACGGTTAGAACTTGATAACAACTGCTTTTTATTAACAAAAGTTGCAAAATCTTAAATCTGATCATTAAGAGTCTAATTAAAAACCTAAAATCTGATTACACATTATGATCTGATGAACAATAACATCAATAGATTCATATCAACAAAATCCAACGAAATCCAACAAAAAAATACCATTTTTGAAATACTAAAAAATAATAATATTATTTCTTAACGGGTAACACGAACCCGACATGAAATTTTCGTGTTCATAACGGGACAACCCAATAAGGACACGAGCTCAATAAACTTTGACCCAAACCCATTAATTTCGTGCGGATTCATGTCGGGTTATTGTGTCGTGCCAAAAATTGCCGGCTCTAGTCTATACCAAAGATGGATCTAACATGCTAACCATTACGTTGATAGAAATTCAATTTTAGGATGTGCTACCAATACCATGTTGTATTTAAATCATGTCGCTTATTAATCACACACTTAAAAGAGCTAATATTAGTATAAGAACGTACAAAATCAGTCCACAAAATAATTCACCAACGCACCATAAGTGTAATTTAATTAAATACCGACAAATTTATTTTATTGAGCAACCCGTAATTGATGAACAACATGCAAGTCGGTAAACAATAAAAACGAACACATAATTAATTCAGAATAAATTAGGATCATTGATGTAATTTACATGGTCTAATGATGAGTAGCGACGTGCATAAATTATCAAATCTGGTGGTGTTCAGGTAGTTATTAAGACAAATTAATAGTATGATAGTATGATATGCCATAAGATTTGATAGGATTAAATTAGTCACGTTAGTGAAGGTGAGATGACTAATCATGAAATACAATCTAATTTTTGGCATTATAAAAGCATACCAAAATATATTACTATTAAGGATTAACCATTTGAGAAAAATACAATCAAACAAAAGATAAGATTAATTATTAATTATGACATTTAATTATAAATAATCACGACAAGCAATTATCCTTTAATTACAAATATTTTTTACTTTGAGTCTCTTTAGAACCAAGTGATAAACTTTCTCTAAGCACAAGATGAGGTCAAAAGTTAAAAAAAAAACGTAATGTTGAAATTGAATATATAAACTTGTTAGTTGGATCATATAATTAAGCTTTGTTATTTGTTAGTGGAATTAATGATGATAATTAATCTTGATAGCCTTCTGCCCCATCACAACTTGTTTTTCTTGTGTAATTATGGTTAGTTAGGTTTTCTATCATTATAGTCCGTGAACATATATAGCAACATAACTGTCAATTCCATATACTCCTTTGCTAGCTATTATATCTTACTCTATAATATTACCATAATACTCTTCGTCTCATTACAGTTGAGTCGTATTATGAATCATCTCATTACAATTGAATCTTTCATTTTATGACAAAATTTATCATATATATTATTTTACTTTATTTTCTTCTCAATTTTATTCACTCTTCAATTTATTATTTATCTATCTATTTCTTCTAGATTTAATCCCATATCTAAAAGAAACATCTAAACTATAATAATAGGACAAAGAGAGTAATATTTTATTTTTTCGACTTACGCTACTTTATTTTCGTCTTTTAACAACATATGGCACCGCTATAATAAACATTAATCATCCAATTTACTAATAATAAGGGGACTGAGTAGGTTTCATTCAGTAAATCATACCTAATGTCGGAAGGGAAACTAATCAATCCCAAAAATTAAATTGTTCATAAGGTGTAATTTACTAAGTAATTAATTGGATCTCTTTTAATTTCATAGTAGTATTTTTTTATGTGAGATAATACTCAATGTGAATATCTCAATGAATACTAGTCTTAGCTAAGAATTAGTAGTATAACTTTTTGTGGAAAAAAGGCCATCACTCTAGAAAGTCATCAAAGAAGGAGACAAACTCATGCTGTATTTTGTCATATATGATGATAAAAATGGAAGCAAACCTAACTTAATCAACCGAAAGAGAAAGAGATTGATGATTACAATATCCATAATAAATTATAAATATACTTTAATAAACAAATTTAACCTATCAAACAGTTTGAACTCTCAATTTGGCCTGAGTTTTAAACTTTTTTGAAACAATAATAAAAACTAATTTCGAAACAATGCCATTGTGATTCATGAATGTTAATTTGCTTGAACTAAATTTCAGGTGAATAGAAAACAACAAAAAGTGCAGGAATATACAGATTTAAAGCAGTTAAGAAACCAAACATTAACACTGATTATCAGAGCTATACAGATCCAAAACAATTAAGCATATACATGAAAATAGACTAATTAAACAATGTTAATCAATAATTAAACCAAATAAAACACTTACCCCTGTGGATTAGTTGAGGTGGATATGATGATAATTAAGTAATTAAGAGATCCATTTCTCCTCTTAATTGTATTGTTGGTGAGTGATTGAAGCTGCCAGATGACCTGATCAATAGCACCAACTCTTGAAAATAATCAAATCACTTTTCTTTTTCAAAAAAATAAAGAAAAAGAAGAAGAAATGGGGATGAAAATGGAGAGATTTATGAAATGTTAATAATCACAAAAATGGAGGTGTGGTTGTAATCAGATCAAGCTGGCAGCTTAACCTCTCAAAACCAGCATACATGAAAACGACAGCAGCAGCAGTTGCAATTAGGGTTTTTTGGTGAAACTCTGCAAAATTATTACAGCTATTTAAACTGAATCATGGCCTGTCTGAAAACCCTTCTTCTTCATTTGAAAAATACTAATAATAATAATTTTAAAGAAGAAAAACAATGGAGCTTTTGGAGAGGACCACAGATTAAATATTTTATACTATACACCTACTAATTAATATTCTGATTGGTCCATCTACATTTACGCGTGATAACAACTTTACTTAATTCAACGTCTCAACTACACTTTGCCTTAACTACTATCACCTAATATGTTTAACTTCTCACCCCTAAAATTCTAAGAATTCAAACTCGTTATATTGAAAATTTTCACTTGTGTAATTTTATTCTATTCATTTATTTTCTTATCAAAGAAAACAAAAAATGTGAGCATATTCTTGAAATCTAACAAGCATTTTAATTAATTAATTATCAATATACAAAAAATGTAAGCCCTTTTAATGATACTCCATAAAAGTATATTTGTATATAGTTTAATTAACTAGGTGATTGCATGTATGACAATGAAAGCATAAGTGAACACAAATATATACGTATAATAATACTAATTAATTTGTGAATTGAAATAGACAACAACTCGAGCAATAATATTGTCTTATTCTTGAGCGACATTTGGCACGATTGATTTTAACTTTACAGTTGACGACATTGAATCCATGAATATAAATAAATAATAGAGCTATAGCCATGGCTACTACATAGCATCTAATCAAAAGAAATTAATTATTAGATATAATAGAGTGCACGAATTTTCATTAAAAGGATAGGTTAGTTGGTTGGAGAGAATATAAACGGCGCATGCTTTATCACTCACATGGCTTATGTTGTTAATTATATGTGGCTTCCTCATACATTTCAAGAGCTAATGTATATGATTATAAATCCTTCAATTCATTTATATCAATCTTATCAAATTTAATACTCCTTTATTAATTAGAAGTTATATTTGTTAGATATATAATTTTTTATTCTTGATTTTGTCTCTTTGCTCTTGGATCTCTCCATTTTTTCAGTCTTGTATTCATCTTTGTTAACTAACACAAATAAGAAAGGGACAAAGGTGGCAGTGGCATGCATAATTATGGACCACAGCGTGGGTTTAGTTTGTAATTTAGTTTAAAAGTTGAAGCGTTCATGTGATTAAGGTTGTTGTTTTGTGAATAAAGCTGATGACTATTTATGTGGATAACCTTTTTTAACATATGTAATGAATTAAGGTTCTTGTTTTTGCCTTTTTTTTTTGTTGGTCCCTTTTTTGTCTCTACCTGTATTTTTTCTGATATCAGTTTGCTTTTATTTCTCTCTTTTTTCTCTTCTTTTATTTTATTAGGCTTTCTTGGTAGCATTAATAGTGCACGATTTTGGATATGAAATAAGCTTTAATACAGTGAATTATTTATGTGATAATGCGTCGAGGAAATTTGGACCTATTCTGTATAGGCCCAATAGCAGCTCACAAGCCCACTGAAGTTTGGGCCAACAATCCAAACACCGCTTCTGTCTATTACAAATGCAAAAGTTAAATTTAAATGAATCATTAGAATTTGAATTTGAATGATTATTACTAATTTCAACAAAAAAAACATTATTGCTTAAAACGTTATCTTTTATCTGTATTAAAATTTATCATTTGTGTACTAGTATACTTTCAGAGGAAACTGCCGAAAAAATCACAAAGTTTAGCCAATTTCTATTCAATCTAGCCTATATAAGTTTAATATTTTTCTTAATTATCTTCTTAATTTGATTGAATTTAGGAATTTTATGTACTACATGATTTAGAAGTTAAAATACATTAATCTAATCATACTAGTACTTAATATTTTTCATATTAAAACTCATACTTTTGTAAGTGATATAGTACAAAGAGTTGATCGATGAGAGAGCTGCACAGAAGGCTGCCTGCGAGGAAAAAAAAAAAAAGAAAACAAGGAGATTTTACCCGTAATGCATATGTTCAATCATGGAAAGATGATTACTTTTCCTGAAGGCCCTCGTATTGATGCTAATAATTCTGAACTACGAATGCCCCTTATACAAAGGGTTGAGCAGTATCCTTTTGCAGGCAAGACCACTGAAGATGCCAACCGTCACCTCTCAAAGTTCGTGGAGATTGCGAACACTCTGAAATTAAATGGTGTCAATGACAACGCCATTAGGGTAAGACTCTTCCCTTTTTTTCATTTATTGATTCTGCTAAAGAGTGGTTTGAGTGTTTACCCACAGAGCAAGTTTCCACGTGGAAAGATATAGTGGCGGCCTTCCTCGATAAGTACTATTCAGGCACGGTCTTAAAGCTCAAGAGCGAGATTTTTCAATTCTTGCAAGGCCATGACGAGCCCCTTTACGAGGTTGTTGCTCGCTTCAAAGACCTCCTCTTGATACGCTCGGATTTTGCACTATTTTAAGACCATTATTTGGTCTGTTTTGAGTGTCAAAGTTGCATTACATGTCCATTATTTGCATATTTTATCCATTTTGGTATTTTTACGTGTTTTGTGAGAACTGTGAAAAATAGAGCTGAAAAAGGGCATAAAAACGTCAAATCTGGAAGCTGGAACTGAAGCGCAACACAGTTGATCCATTATTTGCATATTTTATCCATTAGTCACTTGATCTGTATTGCTCCAGTTGTTCCATCCGTTCGGATTCCTATTCGGCCAAGTGCATGCTGATACTCTGGGTGTTTTCCTATATGTGCCCCCTTGACTTCCGGGATTCCAGTTCCTGTTTGAACTCCACAGCCCAGTTGTATACGAGTGATGATCTACTAGATCAGTTGTTGTACTCGCCTCGACTGGGGAAGCTCGCGGTTTACTCTCTTAAATTACTGATAGAACTGCTTTCTCGAGCTTGTTAAGCCGACTTTCCCATCGATCATCATTTCTCACTATTGCATATTCCGCCACACCTTCCCTGATTGGGAGAGGTTGTGGATCATCATATCCCCTCTTCGCATGGAGAAGTCTTTCCATCAGTCCCTTGGCTTTACTAACTCGCAGCTTAAAGAAACTTCCTTCACTTGATGAGTTCACCAGGTCTTTGCTCTCATCATTCATCCCCTCATAGAAATTTGAGTAAATCTCTACTTCCAACATACAGTGGTGTGGGCACGAATCCAATAAACCCATGTACCGGGACCAGTATTGAATCAGGGTCTCATCATACCCTTGTGTAACTCCTTGGATTTCCTTACTAAGTGCTTTTGTCCTTGCCACTGGAAAGAATTGTTCCAAAAACAACCTTCTGAAATCAGTCCACACTTTGATAGAATTCGGCGATAGTCTCGTGAACCAAGCGTTTGCCTCCCCCTTGAGAGAGAAAGGGATGACCTTCAGCCTATAGTCGTCTTCACTTGATCCAGCATGTCTTTTTTTACTCTTACAGATTCTATAAAATTCGTGTAAAAAGTCATATGGGTTGTCGTAACTTCTCCCCCAAAACTCAGGCAAGACGACTAAGATGTGAGGCTTCACATAGACAACTTCTTGTCCTGGGGTTGCGATTATGGCTTGCGGTGGGTCGCCCTCCAGGTGAGTATACAGTCAGCATAACTCAGGATCACCTTCCTGGTCATCAACCTTGTTGGTCTTCTCTCCCTTAGATGAGAATATTGATCTCGATTGATTCTCGATGGTTGTTCCCAGATTCTTCTCACTACTCACATCCAATTCATCGGGCAAGGTAGGGATTGATTTTGCATAAGTGGTAACTGGGTTCACCCCTCCTTCCTCTGGCCAGTCGGACTTGGCATCCTTAAACTGAAGAATGCAAAAAATAAAGAAAAGTTTAGCAACAATATTTACACTAAAATTCTTAACAATAACACGCGACCCGTCAACCATCCATGTTGCGTTTCTATCTTCGTCGTTGTTCAGCCCTAGACCAATAGGCAGGCAAATTGACGGTTCGAAATGAGTGGTGGCGGGTTCAGGCACCTCTCTCCTTGACAAATTTAGCATAGCTCATCGTGTAAAGTTTTCTCGTAAACTGTAATAAACAGAAGAAAAGGAAAACTATCAACAATATATACACCAAAATATCACGCAACAAATGTATGCAAAAACGCCATCATCCCCGGCAACAGCGCCATTTGAAAGTCGCTACTACTCTGAATTCGTTGTTTAAATCGTCTCTCGAGTTGCAAGCGAGAACAACGCAGACTGATCAATAGAGAATTGACGGACTGACCCAGATGATACACCTTGACTTACACCCTGCAATTTTCTCACAGATAAATCAAGCGGTAAAAGTAAGCTGATCAAGTCTGATTTCTAAGACCCATCCACATGCTTTCGGGCATGCAATCAGGAACTCAGAGCTGCCTTCAAAGCCTTAACCCACAATACTATTAGCTAGTAAAGAGAAGTAAAGGTCGAATCCCACAGAGAAGCGTTTTAATATTTGTTGTTGACATTTGAGAGATGACTGCTGCCACGCTTTAAAAGTGTGTTAAGTTTCTATCCTACTTGATTGACCAAGAACTAAACGAACAGATCAACTTAACTAGACTAAACTAGGAGCGAAACTATCTACGCTAACTCCTAACTGATCGATCTAGAGACCAACTGAATTAAACTGAGAGATTCATACTAAGACTTTCCCGAAATAGCTAAACAAAGGTAAAAGCAAAGTGGGGACGGAATCCCTTAACTAACAAACTTAGAAAAGTTGCCAGAGAGTAAAGTTGGTATAAAGCTGCAATTCTAAACCTGAACAGATAACGACTTCATCTTCATCGAGTAATCGACGAGAAACAGAGTATAAACCAGATCTCAGACATCATAAATTTGGCGAAAAATTTTGCAAATACATAGACACGAAGAATGAACTCAAGGTTGTAGATCTAATCTAACGGATCAACTGGAATTAGGTAGAAAGCAAAATCAAACCATAATCATGCAGAATAAACATAGGACTCTAGATCTACGTATTCTAACATGAATCCATAAAAATCGAACACGATCAAACTCATATCTATGAAATGGAACGCAACAGCCTAGAATTCATCCTCCTAAACTACCAATTGCGAAAAGCATCCAAATAGACTTCGACAAACTTTTCGGAAACAAAATCTAACAAACACAGCGAAAACATTCATGACTCAAACTCCAATATCTCCATACAGATTCAAAAGACAAACACCAAACTTCAATTATGGTTTCCATAAAACAAACTACATATTATCCAGAATGTTAGCAGGTGCTTCAATGCGAATTTAAACTAAGCCGGAAAGTAAAAATTATTTATTCGCCCTTATAGGACGGTTAGACACAAACACAATGATCAGAATAACACCACCACTCTACCATAATCATAACCCCCTTCCAAGTGTGTAAAAACTCAAGAAAAAATGCGAGCTCCGATAACTTGAGCTCTCCCCATAAAAAACTCTCTTCTTTCTTCCTTCCCTTTCGTTTATATAGGGAGGCATGAGGCTCTGATCCCTAGGGCAACCTGTTTTGGAAATGTCGGTTGTATCCCTTGCAACATGATCGTAAGAGTATGCTCATTGTCTACAACTGCTCCGTTCGTAATTCACCTTGTTCAGTTCAATAGCATATTGTGTTTTGCTCCATTTCTCCTTGATTCTGCCGTCTATCCGGTTGATCCATGCAACCTTCTAGTCCTGACAAATTTTTACACACCTGACTTTAAATTACACGCTAGTCTCCGAAAAAATATAGAATTTTACCCCAAAACAAATGTATGAAACGAGCCTTATCAACATTGTATTAAAATATTAACTAAGTTTATGTTGACATTTCAATGTCATCATGATATTTTTAATGCACTGCATTGATAAATTAGCAGAGTTGGCAACTTAAGAAAGTTAGCAACTGATCACACCTCTTACATACTCCCTCCGTCCAAGATAAGCGAAGCATTTCTTTTGAGCACAGGATTTAAGGAATTGATATTTAAAGAGTTAAAGTAGAGAGAGTAAAGTATGAGAGAGGGAAAAGTAAAAAATAAAGTAGGTGAAGAATAAAGTAAGAAAAAGGATTTCTTGCTAAAAAAAATGACTCACTTATAGTGGAACATCCCAAAAAAAAAATATGACTCGCTTATCTTAGGATGGAGTTATTCAAAAATCAATTTCAATCATATGTTTTTTATTATAGAAAATCTAGAACAGAAGAAAATAATTCTTTAGTTTAATAAATATATATTCTCATATTTTATTTCCATATTGAGATATCTATTTTTGTTCATTGTATTTTATTATTTATCCTTGGATTTTCTTTTTTATTCTTTACCGCGCAGGATTAATAGAGTCGAATCAAGCATAGTTGGGATCCTATAAATACTAGGATCCCTTAGGGGTCAAATATAGAGAACTAAAAAACAAAACATCTTTTTTCTCAAAACACTATCTCTCTAAAACCCTAGTTTCCTTCTAGGGTGTTTGCAATTTATCCAATTATTCACACGCTTTCTGAATTGATAGGTGATCTAAAGCTTATTAGTGTGCATGTATACATTGTAAGTATATGTCCAATAGAGGTAATCAAATACAAACTCTATATATTTTATAAATTCCAAATTATGATTTGAACTGTTAGAAAATGTCAACAGATGATAAAAATAACATCAACAGAAAATATCAACACAATGTCAACGGTTAATACCGTGTTGACTTTGTATTGACATTGTGTTGACATCAAAATCTTGAAATTTTACACTGTGTTAGTATTATGTTGGCACTGTGTTGAAAAGTTTAAAGTTTGTACAATATATAGACTTTGCATTTTATCGCTACCCATATGTAATGTGTATATATGGAGTGTAGAGTGAGTCTTAAGACCTGTTGAATAGTTTGTTACTAAGCACTACTCCCTTCGTCCCACAATAAAAGTCATATTTTACCAATTCGGTTTATCCCGCAGTAAAAGTCACATTTCACTTTTACTATTAATGGTAAATTGGTCTCACAATCCACTAACTCACTTCACTCACATTTTATTATAAAACCATTATAAAAACGTGGACCTCATATTCAACTAACTTTTCCAACCCACCATTCCTTACATTTCTTAAAATTCGTGCTCAAACCAAATGTGACTCCTACTGTGGGACGGGAGAGTATAGCCATTCAAAAAAATAGACTAGTATTACCATTTTTAGTTGTCCACTAAAATTAGACCAATTTCTAAAAATTACACTCTTCGTCCATGAAGTATTGTTAATGTTTGACTTGGCACGTGTTTTAAGAAATGTAAAGAAAAGTAAGTTGAAAGTGTCAGTGGAATGAGAGTCTCATATTTATATATTAGCTTTATAATAAAATGTGTAAAGAGTTAGTGGAAAATGGGGACCATTTACCAAAATAGAAAAAAACCAAAGTGAACAACTTTTCACGGACAGAGGATGTAAAAGTTTTAAACATATAAATACTAGTACTAATAATATGGACTCCACCACTAATCCTACTTCTTTCTTTTTCTTTTCCTTTCTCTAATACTTTAGCAATTGTATATTAAAACTTGTGTCATACAAAACTATTAAATACGTCCCGAGACTCGCAACAAGACTAATAGATAAAGTGAAAATAGAATTGTAACTAACCCCTGTTATATCTAAGATATTTGGTCATTTTCAATCACACATATTTTACCAAAACCAAAATTTCGATCATAAAACATTAATACCTTGTACTAAAATAATTATGGATACATTTTAATTGACAATCAACAACATATTTTACTAGTTCAGTCACATAAACCAAATTATTAAAATAAAGTTGTTAAACAGTTAAACCCATTAAGTAAACATTTAAGTTTGAAAATTATATCACTTACAACACAAATTCAATAAATCAAAAAAGAATTTATCAAAGTATTATTTTCCTCCTCCCCAACGTGAAATTCACTCTTCTTCCATTATTAACTCTTATATGAAATACATACCAAATGTTCAAAACATTCAGATGAGATTGGGGACATGAATAGATATTGCTGGTAACATATAAAACCATAAAATTTTCATAGAAAATGTGTTGGGATGTAAATCTCAGTATGGATCAAAGCTGGAAATTGGCAAATATCAAATAAGGAAAAGTAAATGCCTAAACTAATACTATCTGGAAAAAAAGTTCACCAACAACTTGTCAGCATGACTCATTGATTAAGTGAACCTGTAGGCAAAACCTGCGCAATTTCCGAACCCAGTTAAACCTACAGTTGAATCTTCAATAGACAAAGCTTAGACCACCCGATGGAAAAAAGATAATCAAAGAAAAACCATGAGAATGGACAGAACTTTACGATACAAGTTGCAGTTCTGAATGGTCACCCGCGAGGAGCAGCCATTTGTTGCTTCTTGATCCTTTCGTCATTTTTAACCATACTGAATCATATGCAGAAAACAATAGATTTCAGTATTCACTAAACAGAGTAATGTTGAAATGGCAGTAGTCCTCTCAAAAGTCAAAACGGTGCTATGGTCATTGAGAACTACTGAACTGCTCATTTTTCATGATTGATATAGGAATAAACGTACACTTGGATAACACAAAACCCAATTGTATGCATGAAGATGTTCAATAGAAGCCAGTAGGACTTGAGCAGTAACTAAAGGCCCAGAAGTGCATATGAAAATGGATTAGTTTATGCTGTTACCTAATGTCATGGGGGGTTATAAATATCCACTGGGAACCTTGGGCCAAAGCAAAATCCACTATAGCATCCAGACTGATTTTTCTGCTTACTGCATCCTGCAATTTGACCAACAGTAAAAAATTAGGGATCTTAAATTTAGTTTCGGCTATCGTAAAGATACACATTGGCTCTATGAACCTCACTGCAGTTGAAGTAGTATATATGAAATAAAGTTCTGATTCAAGGTGTAATATTTGAATTTCACATAAAAGGTCAACTAGGAAATAATAACTCCTAAATACTTAGAGAGCCTTTCACCAGCGCACGTTTTATTTTACTCTTGAAGAGTCTCACAAACTTAATCCACTATGCAGTTACCACAGTCTATTACTCCAGTCACCCAACTAAATTATGATGCAGGTATCTAGAATTGATAAATCATGGAGGGTGCTTAAACATTAAATGAGGTGAACAATACATGCATCGTGATTTGTGATCAGCTAATGTTCATGTCCCATAGTTATTCATAGCACCATCAAAGCCAATATGTTGTACTCCGTATGAGGTAAGCATCAAACCAATATTCACTTGAAATTAACATGATTTTGAGTTAAGCATACTGAATAAACCAACCGAAAGACAACGACAAAGAATAAACTTGTATATGGTACATATGTCATATGCTTCTCCTTATTCTTTTTTCTAGGCATATAAAAGATCCTACATAACAGTGTTTGAGTAAAGTCAATGTTGTCAACGGCGTATGGCGGGCAATCAAAAAATCGTCACAAGGGTAATGGTGGCCGGTATGGCAGGATATGGGCGCCATGGACCAAATGACGTGTCACATCTTGCCATGGCGCCATAGACTGCCACATAAAACTTCCATGTCATAGCGTGGCAGTGGCGTTTGGTCGAAAAACTGCCATCATCATGGCAGATGTAATGCCATGGCAGATATCTGACCAATGATATTTAGCTGGTTTATTTGGGATGAACTTGCTTTTTTGTAACCCTCAAGGAAACTTACAGATGCCACTTCATTCATGCTAGTGAGGTAATGCATTCTGCTGGTATTTGCTATTGGCATTGTCTTATCTCAATAAATATCCAAGCTATCATATAGTTCCTTCCACATTTAAAGTCTACAATATCTCAAGAAATTTGCAAGCTTTCATACAGTTCCTTCCACATTTAAAGTCTATAGGGTAATATATATTGAAGGATTCACAAAATTTCTGTACCACCTTAATTTCAGATTATATTAAGACCTAAAACATGTCAACCCTCAACTCCAAGTGATTTTCATAATTACATCAATTAGATAAAAAAAATTAATGACAAACACATATATCTTCATCTTGGAAGCAATTTAATGATAGGAAGCTAAAAGTAGCTGTGGAAGGACATACCATAAATACATCAAATTCATCCATTGCCCGAAAAGGTGCTTCTGTCATCTCATGAAGTGCAAGGGCAAAACACAATGTGGAGAAGGATCTTTCACCACCTGTTAGAACATCAAACAAGAGATAATTACAACAGTATCCTAGCCGATTCTGTTTTGTTTCAGTTAGCTTTTTAACATTTTCATATCTAACATTTTCGGTTAGCTTTTTAACATTTTGTACCAAGCTGGACATGATTGATATAGATGTTCCAGTTTGAGGGGGAGTGTTATAGAATATGAGTATCCTACATCGGTTGTGTGACGTAGTCTAACTTAGTCTCTTGTACTGTATATATATGGCCTTTGTTGACATATGCTGTTAACTGCATTTTCGGCCAACTTTTTCAATTGTTTTTTATCCATTCAGAAAAAGTCAGAAGAATCAAAGCGAACACAGTCAATACCCTCATTCACTAATTGCAATAACTTATACTCCCTCCGTCCCGCTTTAGGAGTCCCGGTTGATCAATTTCGGTTGTCCCGCTTTAGGAGTCCCGGTTAGGATAAACTAATAAAAATGCCTACAAAGTAAGTAAAAAAGTGTTAAAAGTGGGTCCCAACATCCACTACTAACATTTATTTATTACACATTCAACAATTTTCTTAAAACATGTGCCCGACTCAACCGGGACTCCTAAAGCGGGACGAGGGGAGTAATTAACTGTTAGAATTATTGACAAGTTTTATTTAAACTAGAGATGAGAATATTATTGTACTCGTAAATTTTATGTGTGAAACTAACTACATATACTATGACATTACTACAAAACATGTTAGAGAATTGATACGTATTTATTGCGATATACTCCCATTGTTCCATAAAAATATTTGCCCTATCTATTTTAGTCCGTCCCATAAAAATATGGGCATTTCCATTTATAGAAAGTTATCACAATTTATTAGCCTTATACATCAAGTTATTTACAACTTATATCACCATTAAAACACTAATAATAATGGGGGTTCCACTATCCACTAACACTACTTTAATTACCCTTTGTCTCATCTCTCTTACTTTACCAATATCGTCTTAATTCCCGTGCCATATCATATGCCCATATTTTCATGGACGAGGGAGTACAAATTAATTCATAACAATTATTATAAATTAGCACAAATGAGACAAAAAATGATTTTTCGTCAGTCAGTATACCATAGTTAGAACGCCACATACTGTACCGAGAACTGATACCATACAAATTTATGGTACGCTGGAAATTTGGTATGGTTAATTTTTTATACCGTTACCTTACCATTATTGCGGTATAACACACTTTTACATTATACTGAAATACGGTACGGTATACCGTTATAGCATTATAACGAAGAAAACTTATATTCTATTTTAATTCTATTTTGTATATAAATATATTAAATATAATATAATATGGAATACTCTCTCCGTCCCACAATAAGAGTGACATTTTGCCATTTTGGTCTGTCCCACAATAAGAGTCACATTTCAATTTTACCATAAATTATAAGTATCGCATTCTCCACTAGCTCACTTTACTCGCATTCTATTATAAAAACAATATGAAAAAGTGGACCTCATCATATTCCATTAACTTTTCCAATCCATTATTTTTTACATTTCTTAAAACTCGTGTCCACGCCAAATGTGACTCCTATTATGGGACAGAGGGAGTATAATATTTCAATATTTATCGGTTTTCAGTATGTATCAAGGATTCTATATACCGCCTGCGCCAAAATCTTTCGGTACGGTATCAAACTATACCAAAAATTGCGGTATACTGAAAAACCAGAATTTCCGGTACGGTATTTCGGTATTTCAGTATTTTTCCTACCCCTATTCCATATTGCCCACAACCAGTCAAAACATAGAAACATATAATGAGAAAATCAGCACACCCTTCTATAGAAGCTGATTAAACAAGAAGGATCAAACCTGAAAGTCCACTAGTGTCATGAACAGAGCTGCTTGATGCATCATGTGGCATCTTTACCTGGTAAGATAGGGACCAATTGAAATGAGGGAAATCTATCCTGCCAACCATCAATTATTTTTAGATCGCAGGCAGTGGACCTTAGATAATAACCATTCTTGATGAGAGTATAGTTTTATTTCATTCAGGCACTTTACCTCTACTGAGAGAGTCTGATCTTCAAAACTAACGTTGATTTGACCACTGATCCCTTTCTTTTTCAAGTGACCATTGAATCTATCAGACATAATTATTAGATCAGCTATACTTAATTTAAATCATAGTCCTACAGTAAGAGACAAAAAGACACTTGAAATGAAGAGACCAAAAATAAAAAAAGAGAAGAGGTCCTACTGCCATGTCAGCTGACGTTTCAGATGAGCTGCGTTCCTATTGAATTTGCTCCTTCTCAAGTTTAGTGCCTTTTCACATGCCTAAAGTAGATAGTACAAATTAACATGCTTCAAGATATCAAGCAACCATAGACCACATTTATAGTGGAGAAGAAACATGATAAATTAAGGATGCTTTAACCCACTTCCATTTTTTCCTGGGAGGCTTTGTAAGTATGCAGTTTTCTTGATATTTTCCGCTCTTTTTTCTCATATAACATTCTGAGATCATCAATAGATTCCGGAAATCTGCATAAGAAATTATCACTTCAAACAACAGAAGGATAAAACAACTTAACGTCTGATAGGAGTAAGTGCTTCAAATTTTACTTAACTTTGGGTCTCACGCTTAAGTCTTTCGGTCAACCTAGTGAGTTGGGCACTGAGATTCTCAGGATTGCTTTCCTTAAAGCATCCTAATGCCTCAATCTCATCCTCGGGAATTATAATTGATGCTTTGCGACGATTCTCCTGCAATTTCAATATGAACCAAGTCAGGTTTTATTTAAGAACAAACTTAGAACCAAAAACCCACATTTTTAGGGAACAAGAGAATTACAGTTGAAGTACAGGGACCAAGCAATGTGATTTAAAAAGAGTAACGGGACAATGAGAAAAAGGAAAATTGCAGGGGAGTAAATCAGAAATTATTGCATTATGTGGCATGGCAAAGATATTAGAAAAAGTAAAATATATCAGGACCAAAAGAAACTTCTGCTAAAGACATCACCATTTTAACCACAAATGTAAAATGTAAGCCATATCTTTCTATAGCACCTGACAGCTATTCTCAAGCTCCCTATACTCAGTCTCAGCATTTTTTAGGTCAGCAAGGACTTTAGTTTGCATAATTCCTTCATAGTGCTTTTTAACCTGAACAAGAATCATATAAGTAAACTGCAAAGAAATTATAGCAAAGGAAGAGAAATGGTGGCAGAATAAATAACACAGTAAATGAAATGGACCCTTTCGACTTCTTGTAAATCTCTCTCAATCATCATCAGTTCGTTCTCTGCTTCTGCTAATGCATCAATTTCTGCCTTGGCCGAATCTACATTATAAATACTAAAATAAGGCATAAAGGAACCACTAAGACTGAACATAACAATCGAATACAGAAAGAGGATACCACAAAGACTCTCCAATGACATTTTAAGATCTTTAGCTTTAGTTCCTGCTTCATTCACTCGACTCTGAACCTTCTCTAGCAAATACATTTTTTCTTGTATTTCATCTTGCAGTTTCTACACACAATTCCAAGACAGGGAACACATGAATTATTATATAAGATGCCCACTACACAGACCAGATCTCCAAATACACACTATTAAATCAGCTCAAGAAAGTAAGACAACGATTGAGGTGGAATTCATTAAATAGACCCACAGATATCTCTTGACGAGTCTCATCCAGATTAGAGTCATCTGCTGCATTAGCTTCGGATGAAAGTAATTTCTTTACATCTCTCAGCTCAAATTCTTTCGACATACATTGCCGCTCCAGATTGATACGCCTTCTCTGCAAGAAGTTAAAGCAAATATGAATCAGCATAATCAAGCAACATTCCAAGAAAAAATGTAGCCAGAATTTTTGCATCATATATTAGGAATACATGCAGCGCATATCCTCAGATATTATAGGACTAAAAGCACAATCAAGGCAAATAATGATCCAGGGATACTTGAAAAATATGAAGGAATATGACTATGAGATACTGCAATCATTGATATACCAATGTTAAGTCCCATAATCTTACAATTGCTTTGGTTTTATGTGTCACCGTGAATAGGCAATCGTGATTAAATGATAAGCCAATAATTGTTCAGAGGCTTTCAACGATACAGTTCTATCAGAATTACTGAGATCACAATTAATGCAATATACTCCCTCAGTCTGACTATAAGCGATCAATTTTCCATTTTTGGATGTCCCACCATAAGTGATTGATTTCCTTTTTTGGTAAAAAGCAACAATTTATCTCTCTTAATTTATTCTCTCTTTATGTCTCTTACTTTATTCTCTCTTTATCTCTCTTACTTTTTCCTCTCTCTTTATCTCTCTTACATAAATATCATTTTCTTAAATCCCGTGCTCAAAAGAAACTACTCACTTATAGTGGGACGGAGGGAGTGTTATAGACTGTAACTGACTAAAAAGTTGAAGGGTGTGAAGGGTTACCTTTACATTGCTTAAGGTGTTTTGAAGATCAATCACCTCTTCCTCCATGGCCCGTTTCTGTCCACGGCCTTGTTGGGCTTTCAGTTTTGTTTCTGATGCTTCTCTCTCTAGATATTTAATCTGATCATCAAATGAACCAGAGAGACGGCCAGCCCTCATGTTTCTTTTTGGTGGAAAAATAGTTTGGGCTGACTCGCGGTAAAACCTGCGAATTCCATCATTGAATTTACCTAAAAATTAAACTTGAAAGTTGAAAGCACTTAAAAACTGGCACGCAAATGAAAAGGGAAAGAAACTCAATTGTTAATCAACAAATTAAATAGAATACACAAATTTTCAAAGAAGATAATGCAATTAGATAGGAACTTTACTTATCTATACAGAGAAAATTGATATAGATAAGCATTTAGATCAGTTTACTGTGATATGAATGCACTTACTATTCTTAGGAAGTTAAGAACCCATAAAATAATGAGTGCAACTGTACCCTCCTCTTTTGTCTAGTAGGTTACAGTATAAATTTAACAAGTGGTACATCAAAATTACACTAAATCTGCCAATCAGTCATAAAATTTATTATCACCTTCACCCTGCTATTAGTGGCCTACACAAATTGGGAACGTAGAATAAGAAAGTTGTGTGTTGTGTATAAGTGGTAGGGTCCACGAAAGTCAGTTAACATTTTGAGGGTAAGAAGTTCCCTTTTTGGACTAGGGCACTTATAGTGGGACAGCCCAATAAGGTAGGTACACAGGCTACTATAGCGGGACAGAGGGGTCATGTTGTTTCAATACTACACATCCCATTGATTTTCTATAGAAACAAGATTATGATCATTTTTCAGCATAAGATGAATCAGTGTGATGCATTCCTAAAAAGAAAAAGCATAAATACAAAGAGATGGCTCGTGTTGTTTGTATGTACACAGGTCCATATCAACGTACATTTTGTACCCATCCATTGTGTAAACCTCCTTGAGGTTTGGTATCCTTTGATCAAAGGCAACTGTTTTACCAACTGCATAATCTTTGACAAGCACTTGCCTCTCAGCATTACCCTGCAAGTTATGCACATATTAACAAAAAACGAAATATCGCCAATACGCAGCTGAAGAAAGAGAACATAAACAGGGGGACTCGTGATTAAATATCAAGTGGGAATCAAAGTTAACACTTCATCACCCAACAGCAAAAGTCTTTTCTCCATAAAATATGTCTGCAGTAATTTTCTGAATGTAAATTTTTTTAGCATGAAAATACATACTCTATTTCAGATATGGCAAAATAAATGAAGAATCAATTACAATAAGAACAAGAGCCATTTCCCCCTAAAAATTAAAAAAGAACAAGAACCATTTCCAAACACCACTTGATGTACGCAATCTTCCTTTTTTTCACTTTAGTATTTTATTAACACCAAAAGAAAATCAATACAAGGAATGAGCCATCATGTATAGTGTTAAACATTAAGAAATTAGGTTTATTTTAAGTAAAAACAAGGGTTGTTGCAAGAAAATGCTGAAAGCTTACCGTATCAATCAAAACATTAAGTACTGTAGAATTGTCTGAATGCAGAACTGACAATGCAGTGGGATGATTAGTATGCGGAAGCATGCGCCTCGGAATGTTGATCCTACCAATAGAAACAGCTAAACTGTGAGAGCCAATCAACACATTGTCAGAAATTGATGCTACTGCATAGACATGCTAACAACCTCTGTCTTCTAAAATCATGTACGATAATCTGTAAGTGGTTATAGTTTGCTTCCCTTGCACATGCTCTTAAGATACGAGAATCTTTATGATCTGTGACTATGAAAGCATTGAGCAACCCACCAACTGCAGTTTCGATAGCTATAGCCCACAGATCTCCATGTTCCAATTCCTGCAATAAAAAATTCAGAAGCATAAGGAGTTACACTACCTTAAAAAATTGCAGAAGCCTCTCATGCCTGAAAAACAACCAAGAGTCCTTTTATTCACAAAGTTATCCTGTTACTCCAGGATTTGGATGTAGGTGTCAACAATAATATCCTTACTAGAATAAAATGTCCTCTACAATTAGTAAATTACTAAGTTTCATAATGCTCTTGGTAAAAAATTTTACATGGATATTAAAAAATGACATGCACGGAGGAGAAGCATTTGAAATTGTCATCAACTCACTTGGAACAAGAATCCTTTTAATATGACATATTTTATCATCAGTCAAAGTCCACAAGTTTCTAGAATCTAATCATAAACTAAGATGGGATTAATGAAGCAACTTACTTAATCAATCATAGAAACAGTACAAATACTTCACAAAAAATAGAAAAAAGCAGATAAAGGGCATGTTGCTATTACTTTGATAAGAAACCAGTGCAACACGATGATACTTCAAAGTTTCACAACAAAGAACAAAAAAATAGATCCCAATATGTATCTTCCAAGTAGATACACATTTAAGTTAATTCAGCGAGAACAAATCTGGTACATTAGATTTTATGGCTTGTTTTTAATGGCTCTCAAACTCAAACTTTGGCTTAAGTGATCCACTTTTCCTTTTCAGCATAATTATTAGACAAATGCTTTTCATTCTCAAACAGCACTAGATGGTTTTATTTCACTAAGGGATATGTGGAGAAACAGAAGAAGAAAATTATGTAGCAAAAACTAATAGTAGTAAACAATGAAGATCCATCAACAAGCATAAATAGGTAGTATGCAATATGAAGCATGCCAGTGAACTTCAATAATATACCACATGGGCGCCTATAGGACCAATGGGTGGAATACTAAATTTATGCTGATTCCGCTCGATCGCCTGTAAGAGATTAGTTACCCGAACACCTCCAAATGCAGTAACCTTCAAGGACAAAAAACTGAGATCATAGAAGAAATTAGATGTAACATAATATACGTATATCAACAAAATGATCATCAGGACCTTATTTCTTCGATGCATTTGGATTTCACGTATCCGCGAGGCAATATCACGATTGCTTTTCTCGACATCTTCAATCTGGAGAAGGACAAACTTACCAACTAAACTATCCATAAATTAAGATTTCATGGAAAGAAACAGGCACAGGAAACATCTAGAAACATGACATATTGCAAAGGTTCAAATTGTCAAATTCCTTGGTGAGAGAAAAAAAGGCATTGAAAAGACTTAAATTCCGTTGATATTTCCTCACATCAATGATATACAACCAGTTCTTGGTATGCAATTCCATTTCATGCCTTTAGCTTATTACACTATCCTGACGTATAGTTTAAAAGATGCACAAGTTGAAGCATCATACATCCATTACCTGATAGTAAATCTGCTGTATTTCATTTTCTACCAATGCTATCCTTTGCCTCATGTTTTCCTCCTCTTCCTTCGATCTGAATGACAATTTCATTTTAATGAAAAGGCCATTCAATTCTGAAAGCATGAAAGCAAGCACATAGCAGAGATGACAGAATTTTGTAATGGAATGCTACCTCTGAATGTTGACATTGGCTTCCTCAACTTCAACTTGAAGCTCCATAAGCCTTTCCACCATCTCACTTTCTTCAGCCTATTTAACCATATAATACTTGCAAGTTATAGCTAATTCAGTTGTATTTTAGTGACAGATGTATGCATATGAACAGATTTAATATGATCTCATATTAATGTCACATTCAAAACCACCAAAACACTCTACGAACAGGTCTGAATTCAATGATCTAGTTAGCATTCTATGATATTACCCAAAGAAGTTCGATAGGTTTGCTAACCAAAGGTAAAAGCCACCAATTCATTATCCAAATATGAAATACTCTACTCTCATGCATAAATTCAATTTGACAATTAAAACTGAAGTAAGGCATTATTTTTGCATGTTATAGCCTTAAGAAAAAGACAGTAATGCTGTGTTGAAGTTCACTGTAGCACTAGAGATCAGAACCCTTAAGTTTTTAAATACATTGGAATTTGGGAAAAATTGCACGTATATCAGATTCCTAGGATAAATATCGTCTAGACACATCTCAAATTAACACCAATGACCCCAGATTAGTTTGTTTCACCTATGTGAGTTTTAAAAGGTCGCTTGGCATTTGTATATTATATTTTCAGCAAGTGTGTTACCTGTGTATTTTTGTCATACTGCTCATTCATTTCCTGAATGTGCCTCTCGAGTGATCTGACCTGTTTAACCATATTTGCAATTTGCCTATTTACGCGCTCTTGTTCCCCAGTTAGCTCGAGCTGCTCCTTCACAGCCTAAAAATAAATTTTTACATGTAAGGATCTTAACCACAAAAACAACACTGTTGTGAAACTCTGAAAGAGTGAGAACACTAATTATGCTGCTGAATGTAAAAGGAAACAAGTTCAAGCAGTTGCTAAAGTAGATGAGGCAAAGAAGTTTTTTTAACGAAACAAGAAAAGGAGAAGATATACACTTGAAGATTTTGTGGAGGTTAACTCCAAAGAACATTTATTTGGCACAAGCAGTATAACATGATAGAAAATGAATGCCGAAACTAGAACCTAAGGGAAGTGGGAGATCTAGACAAGACTGCATTTTTCAGCCTTTGATCGTACATAGAATATAGTGGAATACAATTATCATACCATAGAAAGACTTTGCTGCAGATCCACCTTCATTCTTCTAACTTCAGATGTTCTTTCCATCATATTTGATATTTCATTTTTCTTTGTTGCCAATCGATCATTCAGTTCTTCCATCTTGTGCTGTGACAAGCAATGTGGAGTTTTTCTGTTAGCTAAGTCTTTGAATCAAATCTCAGACAAGAGCTCATGTATCTGGCAAAAGTAATTTGGCCAAAATGGAGCCAGCAGGATGGGTGCACTAATAGGGTTTAGTGAGTACTCTGAAGAATAAGGTTTTAGATTCCACCAAATTTTCACAACCAAGGCAATGAATGACATCACCCCCAGCCAATTTTCACTACTCAGTGGTAGGAAATTAATCATTAACACAGAAGATCTGCAATGTGTCCAGGCACTTTGGAAACAAATAAACAGAAAATGAATGGATAATGTTATTTCCAGGGGGAAAAAATCTACATACATGATTCTGGTCAATCTTCGCTTGACAGCTAGGTATCCTTCCTTTTAGCTTGTCAATCAACTTATGTTGCGCATCAAGTTTTCTATCAGCGTCGTATACCCACGACCAAGCTACTTTTTTCCTTAATAACTGCACATGTTGTGTTATCTCCTCCATAACTTCCATGTTTTTTATCTTTTCCTGCAATTCATCAAGTTCCTTCTTTGCCGGCCTCAAGGAATCTTCCAAATGACTAACTAGGCCACTTGCATCATTTAATTGCTTTCCAATACCTTTTAGTAGGTTATCCACTTGTTGAAGAAGTGTTGCCTTGTAAAAGAACTGTAAAACTAGTGGTTACACTTATCCAAAATAACGAGATTCAGTTGGCTATGCGGAAGTAACAAATTAGTTAATTACAAGTTTATTGTTACCTTGAATTTGTCTTTTTCATTCCCTGAATGTAGAAATTCTCTGCTCTTGTCTTGACCCATGATTGTGCATGGATTCTCTACATCAATCTATATAGCAGAATCACAAGACAGGTCAACCACATGAAAATAAAGGTCACAGTATCATCCACAAAACTAAAGGCAAAGAGAAGGGAGGAGATATAAATAATTAAATTAGAGGATATGAAATTATCTAATAAAAGAGTATTATGTCCCTTTTTGTTCCCATAACACACTCATATTTGAGGCATAAGAAGCGGGGCATTTTTCAATATATATTTTAACAGTATAATGATGAAATATGAAAATGAGATGCAGTAATGATATCTCAACAGAATACTATGATAAGTTACACCAAAAGATTGGCTACAAGCCAGCCCAAAATAAAGACACTTCCTAAATTGATAGTCCACGTTAATATGAACATAGGTTCTAAATCTAAGTACTAAAATAAGGAAAGTCCAGAGCCTTTGTCCTAGCAGCAAGGAGCTTAGACATTATTGTATGAGGTGCCGAGTTCGAGTCCTCTTGACATCAGTTGTAATTTCCGTCTTTCTATAGGAGTTTATTAAAAAAAAGTACTAAAATAAGGAAACCCAAGCTCATTAATAGAATTGGTTGATAATTTCCATGAAAAATAGTAGTAAGTGATTTAGTACATTGACACCTCAAACCAGCCGACCCATTTGTTTGAATTTGAAGTATACCAAATTACACATGGAACTTTCGTATTAACTAGCACAGTCAAGAGCATACAACTCTGATAGTAGTCGTCATATCTATTGAAGATATAACAAAGAGATCTTACAAATTGAATGTATTTATATATAGTAAAGGATTGCCTATCTCCAGTATCAAACCTTTCTCCTTTTGTTTTCTTTTACTCTTTAACGAGGGAAATTTACATTTGATGGGGCTGTAAATACATAATAAATTGCTAAGCTATATGTAGAACTCTGTCACATGCATATCATATGACAGGCATGGTTATACTATCTGAAAACTGTGGAAATATCAAAAGGTAAGTTTTCACCAGTGTCAGTTCACTGGTGGATTGCCAAGCAGAGTTACACTATGATCCTTAAGAACACTTAACCATGGAAAATCTAGTAAAAATGGTACTCCATCCGTCCCAAGGAAGATGACCCCTTCCTTGGGCGGCACGGGAATTTATGCAACTTTATTTTGTGTGTGAAGTGGAGAGAGTAAAGAAAGAGGGTGGGAATAAAGTAGAGAGAAGGGTGTTTCCATTTATATTAATGGATCATCTTGGTTGGGACAAACCAAAAAGGAAAGTGGGTCATCTTTAATGGGTCGGAGGGAGTACTTATTGTTATCCCCGCATGTAAGAGTACACTATAAGCAGCTCACAGAAGAATTTATGATTGTTGAAGATTAATGTACACAAGAAAATTGAGGGGGGCATGGGGAATGGAAATATTTAGTGACTGTAATTTTACATTGTTCACTATTACAATACTTGAACTCTCAAAATGAGTAACATATGATTGGCAATATTTTGAATTAGCTTTCCAATGCCTCTCATTCAGTTCAGGGTTATTAAATCTCCATTTTTCTCAGTTTATTGTGGCTGACACACCAGTTTCAGACCGGATCGACATCCCTAAGAGTAAACACAAGATCCATAATTGTTATTCCCTCTGTCCCCCAAAGTTTGTCCCAATTTGACCCGGCGCGGGTTTTAAGAAATTGTTTGATTTTGTATTAAATGAAGATATGTAGTGGAATAAGGGTCCCAGATTGAGGAGATTGAGGGTGTATTTAATGTCTATTTTTGGTAAGAGTCCAAGTGGGACGGACGAAAATGGTAAAATGGGACAAACTTTGGGGGACGGAGGGAGTATGTCAGTATTCAGTAATCAGCGAAAAAACTTCACTCACTAACAGCACTTTTACTCACCAGACATACAAAAGAGTTGGAGAAAAAGGATATTTGTCACATGCTCCTTTCTTAGTAGTACTCCCACTGAGATGTTTTTTCCCAACTTCCTATTCCGGCTTCAACAATATACCAAGTCAGAAGAGGCACGCAACAATTCTTTCCCACCAGGCTACAACCGATCACTTCTAACTAGCAAGCATTCTCCTCTCCTGAATAGATACCATGACAACCATGCTAGTACAAAATCAACATACAAAGGTGGTCCAATCATTGGTATAGTTGAGGACAGATTTGTAGGTAGCAGAACTTTGATATCTTTCTCTCTACTCTAGCTAGAAGAGAGAATGATTTCCCTATATTATATCTAATATAGCAAATCAGTAATTATCAACTGGGAGAGATAGCTGAGCAACTAAAGCTTCGAACATTCCATGAAACACTGCATTATATAAAGTTTGACCAACTAAAAGATATTAGCAAAATTTGCATTACTAAACTATTTCTAGGACCTCAAGGACTATAGCCCACAACGAATACCATACTTTACGGTCAGGTCAGGACATAGAGTGTCAAGATAATGTTATCTCACGCTAGCATCATGGAAGGGTGGAACAAAAACAACATTGGAAGATATGTCTATACTCAAACATATATTCTTTAAGTTGAGGTACAGTAAGTACTAATGAAGTTCTCCATTATAGTCCCCTGGTCACCCTTTCACTCCAAATGTCTATGTCAATTTGCTAAATTAACCAATATAGTTTGATCAATAAACATCATGTGAGAGCATCCTGAATCAACAAGGCCAGAGTCGAGAACTCAGATAAGGGACAAATAACCAAGTCAATAACTTGTTCATATCAAACCAAAAGGATAGCTTCCCTAAGTTATTAAAAAAAAATTGCAGCAGAATCAATTCATCTTACATGAATCAAAAAATGCATTGAAAAATTTTGTAGTACTGACATTAAAGTATTCTACAAGCTCACGAAGATCCTCTTTCTTGGTGCCAATTTTCCTACCTGGATGAGTGAGCAATCAGGATAGCATTCAAATATCTAGTGTTGTCATTAACTAAAGATAGTAAAATATAGACAGTATACTCCCTCCGTCCCACTCTAAGTTAAGCATTTCTATGCACAGTATTGTTATGTTTTATAGTAAAGGAGAGAGAATAAAGTAAGAGAGAGTGATGTTTCTATATTTAGAAATGTGTCATTTAGAGTGGGACATCCCAAAAAGGAAAATGTGTCGCTTAGAGTGGGGCGGAGGGAGTAATATAAAGAGAAACATGCATGAGAATAATAATAAAATTGAAGACTACCAAGATGCCAGAGATTCAAAACATCAAATGCAAGGAAGCACATCTTACAAAAAGTATTGTTACCTGAGCATTGTGAAAAGAAAAAAAAAACCAAGACAACAATTTTTCCCATGGGAGAAAACTAATGTTACACTTTAATTTCCTTCCTATGTCAAAAGGAAATTTCAGTAGTGTAACAAAGAGCATGTCATAGGTATAGGTTAATCAATTATAGCTATATATATGTATAGATACAGGGACAATCTTTACTAATAAATATTTTAGAAAATATGCATGTAGAACAATAACAAGGTAATGGCACTAATTCTTTTTTGTAAGCTGCACTAAAATGTAAGAAGCTAATTTATTTATGAGAAACGATTTCCCAAGGCAAAGCATCAACAAATCTGACAGTTTAAAGAAAGCATTACAAAAGGAGTTTGAAAATTCACAATTACTTTTACTCTTATATATACTTCTTAAGATATCAATTTAATGGCATAGAGTTTGTAACTTTGGCGTTTGGAGATATTCAACTTTTTTCTGGACATATACAAAAAACAGATATAACATATTCAACTTTTTCTGCTCATACTACCCTTATCAAATGTGAGCTTAGAACCAAGTAATGAAACCTTGATTGTTTCTTAATGTGATGCCTCCACTATCAGAGTCTGTAACTTTACGCTCCACAATGATGACGTCTCCATACAATTCATGCTTAAAAGCATCTTCACCTTGATTTTTCATCTCAACTTGAACAAGTGCATAGCTGTATATGAACAAAAAAAGGTTTGTAGCAAGATCAGTATAACAAGAAACTGAAACAATTAGTCAATTACGTAGTAATAACTTGCTAGCTCCAAAATGGACAGATGATGTCTACAGAATGCATGTGTATAGTAATATAACAGGCGCACTTGAAAAAAATAATAGAAATGAGATGCGCAATATAAAAGAATTGAGGAGACATGATATTTGATTTCGAACTTGGAAGGATAAAATTTCAAATCAAACAATCATCTTCCCTAAATTGACAAAATGTAAAAACATCAGAAAAAACTGATTGCAATTTCTAACTCAAACCTAAACCTTTCCAGGAAGTGAAAAAATAAAACAAACCTGCAGCCAGTTTTGATAAAATCCTTAAGAGTGTTCGCTCTGTGCGTACCACGAGCTCGGCAGCCGAATGCTACACAAAGTGCCATTAAAATTGCGCTCTTTCCACCTAAATAAACAGGGAAAATTAAAAATAGGAACCAAATCACACAGATATGTGTATTTATAGAGAGAGAGTTAGGGGGCGTACTCCCATTTTGACCGGTGATGAAATTAACAAAATCTCCCAAGTCGATGTCGAGAATGCTGTGACACATGAAGTTCTCGAGATGGATTCTAGAGATTGTACCGGCTTGCAGGCGTTTGGAGCCGCGAGAGAGAGAGGAGGGCTCCATCAGAGTGGGATGCAAAAGTATTTTGCGCGGGCACGCTTCTCTCTCATACTACTCCTACTACTATTTCAGATTTTAAACCCCATGCCCATATCTTTTATTTTTACTTTTTATTTACTCATATCTTCTTCATTATTTGGTCAATCAATGTTAACTGCCATTTAAATTATCAACGCTTTGATTATTTATGTGATATAATCTAGTATTTTATTTTTATGCATTCATCTTGTACGCTCAAAAGTAGTCAATTTCTAATCAATCTAGCCGACATAAGTTTAATATTTTTCTTAATTATCTTCTTAATTTGATTGAATTTAGGAATATTATGTACTCCATGACTTAGGAGTTAAAATACTGTAATCTATTCATATACTAGTACTTAATATTTTTCATATTAAAACTCGTACTTTCCCAAGTGATTTACAAATTTCATACAAGCTATGATCTTCGGCTTCCACATCGTAAGCATTTTTCTCCAAATCCAAATAAATGAGTAAAATTATAAAGAGTAAAATTATCAAATTTATGATAGACTAAAGTCCAATTTTGATCTCCTACAATTGCCTTAAAAAAATTTAAAATTATATACATTAAGTTGTGACATTTTGGTCTCAAATATATTATTTGTGTCCAAAATAACCATTTTTTTTTTGTTAAAGTTAACCGTCATCGTCGGTTTCCTCCTTTTCCGTTCAAAACAAAGATCTCTCCTTTCTCTCTACAATTCTCTTTAAATTGGATTCTCATTCGACGCCCCTCTCTCTACAAGAAGTATCTCTCACTTCTCCCTACAATTCGAACCCCGTCTATGGATGTTTGATAGGCCAAGTTGGAAAATCCAAGAGAATAAATAAATTCAGAAAATAAACCAAATTATGTAGTAAAGCTTCTCTCGATTAAAAACTTTTTAAAAATCAGCACATGTTTGATACACCACTAGAAGAATGAAATATCCCTTGTGTAGACATATTTGCCCTTAATCTTTTCCATTTTTATCAAATATACCACAATGTGCCCTAGTACTAGAAATATGCTGTATAAGTTATCGCCATTTCGAGAATGATCCTTTTGTATCAAATTATGATCATTGTAAACATAAACCAGTCGATTTCATGTGTGCTTGATGTTTGCTGTCAAGAACAAGAAAATCAGAAGAATTGAAGCTAGGGCTGAGAACTTGAAGAATGCCCAAATTGAATTGAGAGAGAAAAATGAACACTAGGAATTTCAGAGAAAGGAAATCGCATTACTCTTGAAATGGGATACAGAGATGAGTATATATTCTCAAGAATCATAACACTGAATTGAGAGCTAACTGCTATTCAACAACAATCTAACAAACTCACAATAAAGAGAAGAGATGATGGAGTGGTGCTGCAAATCTGACCCAAAATCAAAGTGAAAAACGGCAGAGGTGAAGGTTTGGTGCTATAAATCTGACGGAAATTCAAGAATGGAGAAAGAGAAGAGAAGATAGAAGAGAAGATGGAAGAGAAGAGCTGTAAATCTGACGGAGAGAAAGAGAGAAGAAAAGATGGAAGATTGAGGCTAATTTTGGAAGCAATTTTATTTCTTGATGCAATGGAAAATAAACCTGCAGCTATAAGTTTCCACCGATAAATCAGTTTACACTCTTGGGCCTATGCGGGCTGAAGTGTTTTTGCGGGCTTCTTAAAAAAATGGGAAAGTGCATCAAACAATAGAAAAGCCAAGGAAATGGGTCATTAACTAGGATTTATTGGGTTATCAAACATACCCTAAAGGCGCCAATAGTGGATAAACCCAAGCCACCTCCTTGCCAACGCTGACGGGTGGTTAAACCCATGCCACTCCCTTTCCGACGCCGACGGGTGGTGATTTCAATTTATTGGAAATATGGTTTGCTTTTGGATGTTGTAGTGATTTTCTAGATTTCTTGAGAAATAAAGACATACTACCTTTTTGTTAATTTCTTGTTCAGAAATTAGGATCATGGATTATATTTGAATACACTTGAGTTCGTTAGCTAATTGTGTTCCGATGACATACCCCAAATCTAAGAAGTGTATATGAACTTTAAGTTTGAAATTTTAAATATTTGATGGTGATAATATGTGTTTAGAGTTTTTATAATTTGCATTGTTCTCACTCTTTCTCAAATTAAGTTTTCAGTGGAGAGTGATGAAAAATTCTGTTTTAGGATTAATTAATTATGAAAGAGTAGAATAAAAAATCAAAGAATTTTTCATGTATATAAAAATTCAATTTTTATACAAATGAAATTTAAATTTAAAAACATCAAATTTACTCCACTTTATTATCTATCCATTTAGCATTGCAAATATTTTTTTTCTTAGACTCCGTGTCGAAAAGTTTTGTCTTAGCTATGGGGAACAAGGGAGTATGAAATTAATTAGATTATAATTAAATTATTAAATTGTTCAAACACTTTGACTATTTATTTTTTTTTAAATAGTTATTTTAGACCAAAAAGTATCCAAACAAAATATTTGGGACTAAAAAATCACAGACTTTATTGGACTAAAAATAATTTCAGCACAAATGTAGGAAACCAAAATTATACTTTAGTCTTTATGATATACTACTAATTGATTATTGTTAAAATTACAGGGTTCAGTAAAAATAAAACCAAAATTCGCGTTTTTTTTCGACAATTTACCCATTATTTTACTTACTAATACTATACTTATCACTGATAAAAAAAAAGAGAAATATAGACCTAATTTAATCTGGATGATCAATACTTAAGTAAAGATACATGATGTGGGAGACCACAATTGGTAAAATAATTCAAGTGTGCGTACGCAAACGTATGATTGAATAATTGAATTGATTCATCACACAGTCACAATCTTATCCTCGCTTCCAATTCTTCTCCGCCACCGTTGACCACCACCACCACCACCACCTACCTACCCGATCTTCTCCGATTCTCTACAATCCATGTATAATATCAATCAAACCTAAAATTGAACCGATTACCTACACTAATCGTCACTTAGTGACTCGAGATTAGCTCCTTAATTGCTATTTTTGCGGCGAGGGTTTAAACTAGGCTGTCGATTCGATTGGACTCGGTCCGTGGATGGCGGTGTTGTTGGAGGACATAGTGAAGTCGGTGGAGCATCTGCTGAAGCTCATCAGCAAGACCAGCCAGGAACAGACCTATGTGGACCCCACGCTCGATCCGGTCCTGCTCGTGCCCGGGATTGCCGGTTCCATTCTCAACGCCGTTGACAGCAATACGGGTCGGACCGAGCGGGTCTGGGTCCGGATTCTCGGAGCTGATCACGAGTTCCGGGATAAGCTCTGGTCCCGCTTCGATCCTGCTACAGGTCAGTTCTAATTCTCTGTGTTTGTGTTTCTAATTTAGGGCTTTTATAGAATTTTGTGGTGTGAGGTGTTTTTGTTGCCTGAAGTGGAGCAAGGTTATGGTTTTACGCTAATTTGCTTGTAAGTTGATTGGGTTTCTGGGTGTTGTTGCTTGTGTCTTTTATCTTCTTTGGGTTGTTGCAATATTGGCATTCCATCCTGCTTAGTTTTGGATGAGTACACGTTTAGGATTATGGATCATATGAACTTGGTATAATTACAGTTCTGTACCTAAATTCTGTAGAATTTGAAAGCATTTTGCTTTGATAAGATAAGGAGTTTGTGGCTTAAATATATATGACGGCTATATGCTTTGGTTTCATGAAGAAGATGGAGGTGCTAAATTTTGAAAAATAGTTTCTCGTAAGCTTAATAAGGAATAGATACATAGACCGTCCTTTGAGTTTGCCATTTGGACTTAGGTGTTCTAGTTTCAAGATTGAAAGGGAGAGAGACTAAGTGATTTGGAACATAAAATGCCAATTTCTCTTACATAAGCTTGCACTGGAAGTATTTTTCCCAATGAGGATTGAGGACATCTCAAGGTGTTCTGACAGAATGATTGAAACAGGTAAGACAGAGTGCTTAGATCCTGATACGCATATTGAGATTCCCCAAGATAGATATGGCCTTTATGCAATTGACATGCTGGACCCTGACATGGTAAGCTTTGCTCCTTAATTCTGGTCATTTGGCAGATTGCATTTTAGGGTTCAGTGCGAGGAGCCTGCAGTTCTTCGCTTTTACTGCATGCTGCAATGAACAATTGTTGTGGATTGTTTTGCAGATTATTGGCAGTGAGTGTGTCTATTATTTTCATGACATGATAGTTGAGTTTATCAAATGGGGTTACAAAGAGGGTACAACACTCTTTGGGTTTGGATATGATTTCCGCCAAAGCAATAGGTAACTGTTATGTCCTTTGAGAAAATGAGGTGGCCTATTGCGGCCCATATACTTAGTGTATTCTTATGCGATCAATTTGCGCTTCTCTTCTTTCTAGACTTCAGGAAACTCTGGATCGCCTTGCAGCAAAGCTGGAGTCAGTTTACACAGCTTCTGGAGGGAGAAAAATAAACATAATAAGTCATTCTATGGGTGGTCTTCTGACAAAATGTTTTATGAGTCTGCATCCTGATGTAATGCTCTCACTCTATCCGAATCACTTATTCCACTTTGTTTCCACCTTATCCTGTTTTCTGTTCTTTCTGATAGTGTTTCAACTTCTAGTTCCTCTATGTTGTAGAATATGAATCTAATGTTATTTGCATTGTTTTTCAGATATTTGAGAAGTATGTCAAAAGCTGGATTGCGATAGCAGCACCATTTCAAGGTATATTAGTGTCCGGGCTAAAATTTTCTGTGGCCTGCGACCCATTGAATTTTCATCATTTTTGTCAATGAGCTAGCTCCAAACAAAAGCAAAATCTTGAGGAATACCTAGTCAGCCTCAAAGTTCACAATGTAAAATAACCTTGGTACTTTCTGGATATTTACAGGTGCACCTGGATATATAACATCCACGTTTTTAAACGGAGCATCTTTTGTTGAAGGATGGGAACAGAATTTTTTTATTTCTAAATGGAGCATGCAGCAATTGGTATGAACTTATTACTATGTACATCACCTTCACTGTTTGAGCATGCAACTATATTTGTAACAGCTTTTTTTTCTTACTCTTTTTATTGGCAAATAAACAGAAATTTTAAAAGTTATAAAAGTTGATACCTGACGTTAGAAATTATCATGTGAACTATTGATCCCACTGCTTGATAGCTGTGTTGTTGGCATGCTTGAGCTATGGAAAGTAACTTATGCCATTTTCTTATTCATTGATGTGAACCATGACCTTTACTCTGATATTATTTCACAATTCTCTTGTATTATATGATATTAACTTTTTTGCTCTCTCTGTTTCAGCTGCTTGAGTGTCCGTCAATATACGAATTGATGGCCTGTTTAGATTATAAATGGGAGCATGTTCCTCTTCTTGAAATTTGGAAAAAGAGATGTGATAGTGACGGGAATTCCGCCACTGTGCTAGAAACTTACCCGCCTGTTGAAGCTATACCAATTTTTATGGAAGCTCTTTCAACGAACCAGGTAAGCCACAAATTTGATGCTGCTTCAATTTTTTTTTTCCAGAGATTTTTTTTTTTTTTTTGAGTTTTACAAACACCAAATGTACCTGATATAGACTATATGTAATATGTGCTTTTTGCTTATATATGAAGTTAATCAATGCAAATGTCACTTCAGATTTTGCATTTAATTTTGTAAGTATATAGTATGCTTATTCTTTATGATCTTTAGATACTTTACAGAAAAAGAAGAGAATGAAGGTAGCATTTCTATTATTTTCTTCTGTTTTTAAGAATGACTTTTGTATTCGACGATGGCTTCTCCGCAGATCAGCTACAGTGGTGTTGATATGGATATGCCATTCAATCTTGAAATTTTGAAGTGGGCTAATGAGACACGCAAGTTGTTAAGCTCAGCGAAGCTTCCTGAACAAATTAAATTCTACAATATTTATGGCTCAAATTATGACACACCGCATTGTGTTTGGTAATCAAAATCATATTCATAACTATGCATGTCTCATATACAACGCATGTTACTTTTGACCATATCCTGACCAGGCAATATGTTGCAGTTATGGAAGTGACGAGGCCCCAGTCACTGATTTGCGAGAGTTGCCTACACTCCAGGTAGAATCGTAGATGAACAATGATGTTCATAATTTCATATTCATAGAAAGTGTTTGGTGCATCTCTTCCCAAAAATAAATAAAATTCATACACAAATTCGGTTATCTCTATATATATTATGATAATGATTTTAAGAGTTTCTTAACATTAATTTTTTCGATTCTTACAGGCCAGGTACATATATGTTGATGGTGATGGAACTGTTCCGCTGGAATCTGCTAAAGTAAGTTGTCTCAATTCTTCGCTTGTAAGGTTTGGTTATGAAATTCTCCATTGATTGTGCTTTTCTATGCAATTTGTCATTGGATATATACTCTTGGGGTTGGAGAGTTGCCTGCGGGTATATAAAATCTTATTTGTATTGTTATTCTGTCTGTATAGGCTGATGGACTTCATGCAGTAGCACGGGTTGGGGTCCCAGGCGATCACCGGGGCATCCTCTGCGAACGTCAAGTGTTCAGAATCCTGAAGCACTGGTTGCGGGCTGACCACGATCCTTTCTACAACCCGGTAAATGACTATGTAATCCTACCTACTGCTTTTGAAATGGAAACCACCAAAACAAAGGGCATGGAAGTGGCCTCTCTCAAAGAGGAGTGGGAAATTGTCGGGGACGAAGATGAAGACTGCACAATGGAGAAAGAGCCTCTGGTGGGTTCGATCACCGTTGCTCGAACGAGTGGCGAAAGGTCTGTCCAGGAGGAAGCTCATGCTACTGTTACAATTCAGTCACAAAAGGATGGTAAGAAGCATGTGGAGCTCAGTGCTGTATCTATCTCTGCAAGTGCATAGATGAGTATCTCCCTCTGTGTAAATAAAGCTTGTCATGCAACATTGAAACATTGTTTTATTATTAACATTTTATGTAAATATTGTGTATATACGTTACTACTGGACATGTATTGTATGATAATGCTACAAGACCTTTGATCTTTGTATCTTATAATAAAGGCAAAACACATCGTAAGTCCTTGTACTTTGATTGTTTATTTCAATAGGTTCTTACACTACAATTTTTTAGTTTTAGTAAATCCTTATACTTTTATATTCGATATATTTCAATCCTTATTTGACGGAACTGTTAACTTTTCTGTTATAAAATAGCACATCATATATTAATTATTTGAATATATGGCACCTAATATCCTAATTGGAAAATATGAACATAAAATAAATATTAAAAAAAAGATAAAAAAAAAAAAAAGTAATTCCAAATCGTTATAAGAAATTTGTTGTTTAATTATTTAAAGTTCAAATATTAATTTATATTTGGAACCAAATACTAGTATAAATTAATATTTGGAACCTAAATTTTCTAATTTATTATTGCCGCCATGGAATTGAATTTTTCGTATTGTATTTTTTTCAATTTTTCAGGTTCTATTTCAAAGGTTTATCTAGTTATAAGAATAATCTTGTAGTTAACTATAAATTAAGATTTGTAGGTCAATTTGATGATGTTTCACTTTGACATCATGCCAATAGCAGGTGATGCCCTAAGCCTGTGACTTATCATGAATTCATGATTCATGATTTAGGAATTTAGCAAATAATTGTAAAATTACATAGAAATGAGTCAGTTAGAATGATTACTATAGAATCATAAACCACGTTACATTGATAGAATTTCTAACAAGTTAAGGCTGGATTTTGACGCCAAGGACTCTTTTGACAATAACTATTGTTATCATAGCTCATAGAAACTACATCATCTTTAACCTTCCAATATATATTGCCATGAAATTTCAACGCCATTTTGTTTAAACATGCTTTTGGTTTGTTGGCTTTTATAAAATACAGTAATAATTAAACTATGTAACTCTATCAACCTCATATCGGTTTCAACTTAATTTATAGTGTATCTTCAAAGCAATTAATTAATAAGAAAGATATTAGAGATTATAATATTTGCATTTAACAGAATAATAAATTATCATTCAATGGCGACGTATTAATTAGAAAAAGCAATCCACCAATCGAGATATATTTCGAGCCCAGTTAAGAATTAAAAGATGGTCAAATCCAAATCTATTTGGACTAAAGCCCAACCAAACACCCGTAAAGAAGAAAATCATTCGCACTCGACTTTTTCTGTTAAGGGTATCCAAAATCATTATTACTGATTCACAAGGATTCATGTATTTTATGATCTATTTCTCAAGGATTACTCATTGATAATGTTTGATCTAACTATTTTTATGAGATTGATTTTCAATTTATCAATAAAACAAAGGATAATAGATTATCCAACTAACAAAAATTGAATCTAAACAAGAAATGATGGTAGATTAGGAATGAAAAGCATGTGTATAAAGATGAGATAAGAGAGCTACAACCATAGGACCTTAACCAAAAAGATGGAGACAACCATAGGCAACTTTCATTAGCTCTATCACCCCTTGGCTCCACTACTCAATGGATACACTTCATTGATGCATACCTCTACTTGAAGATGGAAACAAGCAACCTTTAAGGAATGAATTGGATACAATCCTCAAAGAGGAAACTCTCTAGGGTAGAAAATTTAATTCAGCAAAAACCTAGGAAAAGAAATGACATCAAAAGGTATTTATACTAAGGGTCCAAAAATAACAAATTTGGCCCACAAAATCTTAAGTATCGGACAATTCACCCGGTCGGGTGAATTTCGGGCTGCAAAAACCCGCCCGGGTGTTCTTTCTGGATCCCTCCTCGCCATTCGCCATTTCACCCGGTCGGGTGATTTTCAGGGTGCAAAAAACCCACCCGGGTGTTCCTTCTGGAGCTCCCCGCCTTTCTCTGCGCGGCTTTAGTAAATCGTCCATAACTCTCTCCACCGGACTCCGATCGAGGCGTGCAAGGTACCCACGCGAAGCTCTTTCGAGGGGGAAGACATTGGTGCCACTTTCAGAGAATTTGGACGCTATCTCGATAGGTAGAATACTTAATGAATCCAGATGCATGTACAAATTTTGACTTACAGCTTCCTCCTTCCCCGGTTGGCCTTCATTTTTCAGCACGATCTTCACCGGCGGCTCCTCCGTCTTCATAGGCCCTTCCCGTGTGGATTTTTGAATGAACGTGGCAAGTCCTTCTCGAAGCCGCCTCGTCATGGCCCTCGTTGTGGGTCCGCCACGTGAGTTCGTATCACTAATACCCGTTACTGGACCCGAAGTACAATGCGGGTGTGCCGATACCCACATAGAGTATCCTGCACCTGATGGTTCGGATACCCGAACCCGTGCTGGACTATTATAAAATAACAAATTGTTTTTAAAAATAAAAACAACATCATCTCTATTTTTTCATCTCTCTTACTTTACTCTCTCTTCATTTGCTCACAAAATAATACTCCCTCCGTCCCATAGTAGATGTCACACTTTCCATTTTAGTTTGTTTCACAAAAGATGTCACATTTCCTCTTTTGGAAAAGTTTCCTCTCACATCAATTATAAAATTATATTTTCTCTCACCACTTAATGCACAAAACAACACCTCCTATAATCATGTGCCATCTTCCAAGTATGTCATCTTCTTTGGGACGGAGGGAGTACTATATAAAATTCTGTGCCGAAAAACAAATGTTCATATTTATTGAAATAGAGCGTGTATGATTTTTTTGACTTCTTTGGTCTTTGGGCGATGTGGGATTCCCTACCGACCAACTGCATCTAGAAACGATAGGGAAAACATCATACAGATTAATTACATATTGTGGAAGCATTTCTAATACAACTATATCACTATTTTTTAAAAATTTTATCACCATTTAAAATATACTCCTTCCGTCCCCAAAGAATATGTATTTTGGGTTCGGTACGAGTTTTAATGCAAAATTGGGAAAGTAAGAAAGAGGTAGAGATAAAAAGTAATTAACGTGTTGTTAGTAGAGAATGGGCCCTACCTTATTAAAATGATAAAAGTTTTCAAAATTAGAAAGTGCATATTCTTGTGAAACAGACTAAAAAGGAAATAGTGCATATTCTTATGGGATAGAGGGTGATAGTACATTTAAAAGATTTCTTTTAGGAGTATTGAGGTGTGTATATGTTTTTGCAAAGTAACCCCATTAAACACACTAATTTTTCTTATGTTTTATAAAGTTGAGGATTTACTTTTACTGCACACTATCTTTTCTTATGTTTTGCAAAGTTGAGGTTTTACTTTTACTGCAATAATACATAGTGCAGATATAATGCAAACTATTGATTTGGTGAGTGTGATATAATGCAAACTATTACAGCTTTCCCCTTTTGATCATTGTTGTTATCTCACATTGAACATGGAGTGAATAATAGTTGGGGGAGTGTTAGATAAATTGGGTAATTATATATTAACCCTAAGTGTTAGATAAATTGCTAGGCTATCCTAAATGCAATCCCTGAATCCTAAACCCTAACCTTTCGCGACCTCCGTCGTGAATTGACCTCATGATCTCTTCTTGATGCTGCAAAATTTGAACTCTTTAGAAATACCAGATCTATCGACTTGGCCATTGTCAATCTCTTTCGGTTGCCTCGTCGCCGCCGTAAAACATCAGAACTGTTCACTTCGCCACCGTAAAACACCAGATCTACTGACTTCGCCACTGTGAATCACTAGATCTACAAAGAGAAGAGGTTTCATAGATGAGATTTCAGTTAACTTTTCTCTCTCTTGGCCATGGAAAAATGTCGTGTGACGTTCACGTGGACAACACCGAAACTATTCCATGGAGGGAAAGGTTGTGTTGAAGATGAGGGAGAGGCATGTAGTGGAAACAAACATTGAGGGAATGAGATCCGGATTCGGGGGTGGGAGAGGGAAATGTGGAGGAAACATAGGGGTATAAAAGGAAATTGCCAAATTATCGGATGTTTTCCAGATTAGGATAACTTATCGCACCAAAATGTCGCGATCCAGTATCTGCTTAAAAGAACGATATTCACCGGGCCAATGACTTAACATGGGCGAACAAGTTAAATGAACACAGCTACCAAACATTAGTTAAGCTCAGATAACTCCACTATTTGGGCCTCAACAGGCCTTAGCGTGGTCTGTTTTTATTATGTGATGCTAGTTCTAGTCACAAGAAACAAAACAAGCATTAGTTAGAGTACTCAATAACATATAACAAATTTTGAGGGGTGTAAATCTTGAACATTATAGAGAGCTATGAAATAACCTCTCATACTATGATGCGAAGTTGTTTGGGAATATATCCGGTGCAATATAGGCTCCACTTTAAACTACTTTAGAACAGTCTGACAATGAGTGCGAGTTAACGAGCTAGTAAAACCATGAGACACGTGGAGTATATATCATCATAACTCTACATTAAAAACCCCAACCAGTTTGAATAATGACAAGCAAAGGTTGTTCTATTCACTATCCTATTGTATATTAAAACAAAATTTATATAATCACATCTGCAGAAGTCATGATTTAGTGTTGGATCGTTGGCACTAGAATTTCTCTTTGTTTTTTATTGAGATAATGGTTGTAGTTTCTACTTTTGAAGTTGTTACAAATGCTAGTATGCCTTGAATCTTTATAGTTTGCCGCTAGTAAGGCGCTGAAAACAATCTGAATACAATATGTTCTCCGTTTTCTGCTCGTGGACGTAGCCAACACAACGTTGGTGAACCATGTAAATTATGTGTCTCTTTACGTTTTTGTTTGTCTCGATTACACAATTTCTCTATTTTATTACAACAACAAAGATAAGTTTTGTAGGGAGAAAATATCAAATTTTTTAATAGATTGGAAGATGGTTCAATGTACAAAAGACTCTTCACCTCTACTATTTAAAGATGGAATACAAGACAACTCTTCTAGGAAATGAAACACATGGTAGAGAATTCTCCAAATCATAATTAAACTTTTACTGCACATTAACTACGGTTAGGAAGTCATAAGGGTCTCCAAATCTTGGAAAAAATGACGTAAATCTTGACTGAAAAAAGAATGTAGTATCATACTATTTCCCGTGTCTATCCCCATGTAACAACATTTGATTCGTACCAATCTCAATATCATATGCCGTTACCGTTACATTAATTCCTAGTTGGGAAGTCGTAGTCTCACAAAGCATGTGAGCATCAGAAACCATAAATTATTTTTGCTTGTCTTTTATCAATCAGGTATGGGGCTTAAACCGCAAGAAAACAAAGCGCATAGAGGGTATCGACTCGGATGATGATGACATGTCCATATAGTGATAAAAACAGTTAGAGAGAGAGAGAGACATGCAGATAGACAGTACCGAGGAAGCAAGATGCATTGTACATCTGCAGAAGTCTACATCTTTTCAACATGATATCAATAATGGAGAGTTGAAAAATAATGCTCTACAAGGCTACAAATAAGAACATGTAAAATTACCATCTTGGCTTCTTGTTGTAACAATATATGCACTAGTAATCTTTCAAAGATGTCTTCCTGAGAAAATAAAGTAAACTTATGATTTAGGTAGGCACAAAGATCCCAAAGAGTAATCCAAAGCATCATTATTTCTAACTAAATTTGAGTAATAACATAGTCTCTTTATCTCATGGTAAAGAAGCACTGCATCTAAATGGATCATCTGATGCAGCGATTGCTGCCCAATGCTTGTTGATGTGTGTTGAAGCTCGAAATATGACCAACGGACGACCATAGCATTCACGACGTAGATCCACACCATCAAAGCATGGTAGTTGATTGTGTCACACTCTCCTACATCTTTGAAGTCCAAGAAAACACACTTGAATAAAGAGATAATGAGTAACCCGTAGTACTCGTCATATCATGCAAACATTCAGTCTAATCGCTATCACAATAGCCTTGCAAATTAACTTGGGCACCTTCGACATACTTGTCCCAAAATTTGTTGTGCCTTTGATGTATCTAAGAACTCTCTTTGTTGCACCAAGATGGATTTGACTCGGACTATTCATGAATATTGACAACATACTAGAAGCAAACATAATGTCCGGTCTTGTCGCACAAAGATACAACAAACTTCCAACCATACTTGATAGATAGAAGCATCAATATTCTTTTCACCATCTTTTTTCTTCATTTTCTCATTAACCACCAATGGAATCAATATTGGGTTGCAATCACTCATTACAAACTTTTTCAGAATATTTTTTGCATACTTCCTATGACAAATAAACACCCCATCATTTTCTTGGTATATCTACATACCCAAGAAATGATGTAGCAGCCCCATATCACTCATTTCATATCTCTTCATCATCTCAATTTTAGAATCATGTATCATCTTCTCATCATCACCACAAAACAACAAATCATCAACATATATAGCAACAATGATTGGACCCGAGCAAGCTAGAAGAGCAGGAAATTGTAACATGATTTTTTAATTCTAGTTTGCAAATAATTCCATTTCTCCCTTATCAAGGAAGACCTGTGAAACCTGTCCTGAACCCTCCCCATCACTCACGTACATGCAAAGTAAAATTGATCTTATGTTTTTTTGTTTGTAGTTTTGTAACCCAAAAGAATTTTGTTGCAAGTTTAGTTTGAATCACATTCATTGTATTTCATTCATATTGAAGGCCCTTGGAAGAAGAAGAATCTCTGTGAACTTGGTGTGGTGACTTAGTGCATTGCGCCAGGACGCGGACCAATACTTAACAAATGCCAAGGAAAGAATTGTTTCACTTCTCTATATCTATTTTTGAGACCACTTTGTTGACAAGCTCACTCTTGCATTGTCCTTGAACTTGGTGGCCTGAATTCAATGTTAACTACTAAAAACCCTCATCCAAGGCCACTACCCCTGGTTTATAGCAATCCCACCATTATTATATGAATGAGTGTTTCCATTGGTTCACCTGGACGAGTTGTCCCTTCTTTTGCAACGGTATTTTTCCTTTAGAATCTCAAATCGTCATTTTTTTTAAAAAAAAAAAAACAAGATATTTGATGTTTATTTCCTTTGATTATTAGGTTGTGAGTTCAATGATATTTCCTTTGATCTCCATATACCGAGCAACAGTGCGTACTCGAGCGCCAAGATATGAGATAATAGAGAGTCCCGAAGATGCAGGCATTTTCAGGGAGCTACTAAACGACTTCTACGAAAGTTGTGGCTGTAAACCTCAACAGATTATTATTTCCAGGTAATGGAGTATCAACTACTGAAATATCTATATAAGTATCATGTTGTTTTTTGTGTTTATCATTCATTTGAATGCATTCATTTATGGCAGGGAAGGAATGAATGTGTCCCAGTTCAACCAAGTCCTAAACATTGAGCTACAACATATTATTCACGTCTGTCTTTTACTACTACCTTATAAACAAAACATTTGAATCATTTAAGTCGTTGAAACATGGATAGTCTTGTTGATTTTTATATAGCCTTGCAAGTGTAGAGATGAGAAATGAGATCCCAAGTTGATGCTGGATGTGGCACAAAAAAAGCACCATACTAAGATTTTCCAACCCAACTCTCCTTACAATGTCCCTCCAGGTTGTCTATCTCAACAACTCATACATACAATGAAACATATATAGCTTTTTTTATTTACTTATTAGTATCTCTATTCCATTCTCATAGGACCTGTTATTGACAACGGAATTTGTCGTCCCAGAAACAATGACTTCTACATGTGTGCTCAGGCCAGCATGATTGTGAGTTTTGTTTTACTAGAACCGGCTACCTAGCGCGTTATCTGAGTATTGTATGTATATGGAACAACACGGCCTACCCACTACCATGATTTCTACGAGATGAGCTCGGTTACTCTCCTAATGATTTTCAGCAGTTTGTCCTCTACCTGCCCTATGTGGAAGAACATATATATCCCAAGTCTTGCATGCAGCCACCTATGTTTATATTTTAGATTTCTAATCATACACTAGTAACATTAGTAACATGAAAGATCATTATATTTCTTGCAGCTACCACAGAAGTAGTACTGCCATCTCTCTATAGGTAATTGTAGTTCAATTATCCGTTTATTTAAAGAGTCATTTAGTTGATTTTGCAATGGAATTAGTTATAATTAATTGTCTAGCAACTCATATTTATCATTATGTACTCGTAGAGATCTAACCCATTCAATTTAAATATGAAAACTAAGATTCAAAACAGCTTCTAAGATTTTTTGCACAATGTGAATTTCTAGTAGGCAGTAGCAAATGATCCTACAACCACTTGATGTGCTCTGCAATGTTTAAACTATAAAATTTCCCTCATTGTCCATTTGGTGTAGTTGATCCTATATGCTATGCGTAGCATGTTGTGGCTCAGATGACTCAGTTCGTCAAGTTTGAAGACTTGTCGGACAAGCCATCGAGCCACTGTGGTGGGTTTGTGCCTGAGCTTCCAGTCATGTGTTAGAAAGTCCACAACTCTATGTTCTTCTGTTGAGTCATTAAGCATTAATCGTCTCCAGCGACACGTACACCGATTGCAGCCCCTCGGGTTACAGCACAACGATCCCCTGTTTGGAGCAGATGGAGGCGCACATTCTGATCATATCCGTCCAATCATCAATTTGATGCACCGATAATATAAATTTTTAAATCAAATATACTTTAATAATTTTATTATATTGATGCATTATTGATGCCAAAAGTGTCACGTTCAGATGGGCGGGGGCTAGATTTGATATGAGTGCAAAAATTAAGACAAAATAAATCATGCGATTAAATCTTTTATATAAAAAAACCGATGCCGGCTAGAGTCCAATCGATCGCCTTCTTGTGTCGCTCAAGCATTGCCACAAGCTTTCTCTCTTGTTCACCGTCGAGCTCACTGCTAATGATCACAGACAATGTTTCTCCTTCTCTAAGTAAGCGTATTTGAGGTTTGTGGGTAATGTTTTAAGCTCAAACACAGGAGCATTCACATCTGATGGTATGATGCACTTTTTATTAGCACTAAAAATACATGCAAGTATACATGGTAGATCTAGTATAGCTAAAGGTCAGTACCGGGTTGTCGAACACGGGGAATAAGATCACCAATTGGCTATCTTCTACTAAGCTTCTTTCAATATTTGGAGAACCAGAGAATTTTATGAAAACGATTAAATTGAAAACAGAAAGCGGATGAATGCAGCACAAACTAGAGATCAAATAAATGAGATAAGAGAATTCCAGGGATGTGCGTTCACAACTATGGTTATACAAATTCCTTCTACAATACCCAAGCACAGTCTATACTTTGATAGGACGAGTCACATAAGTTCTGCCCATGCGGTACAAGCGTAGATTACTAACACTAGGGGTGTCAACCCCAGATTCGTAACTCCTAGAAGCTCCTAAGACCCTTGAAAAGTCCTCACTCTCAATTAACAATGTCGTTTTAAGGGAAGCTAATTGTAGTATCTATTAAGTGGATCTAACTCGTCAACCTCCTCTCACGATTATGTAGCAAGTTATAGCAGATCAACATCGAATGTGTCACTCAAACATGCAGTATTATGGAATAACTTAAGGAAGAAACGAAGTATAAACAAAATGGATATTTAACAGAAAACGGAATTGTATAAACCAAAAGAATGTTACTAACATATCCCTAGAATCCTATGAATTTAGTTACACATGATAGAATAATCTAAAAACATAGTTTGAAGGGAAAACAATGTAAATATAAGAACTAAAGTGATAAAACCCAAAGGTAGAATCATGTAGCTTTGATCTTCACTTGACTTCGTCTTCAACCTCTTGCACAGTGATGAACTCTCAAATATTTTCGCTCTAGAATTGTGAAGCAAAGAGTGTAAAAAGTTGTCTCTTAATGAAGAGGTTTAAGGGGGTATATATAGGGAGTAAGTTGAATCCTATGGAGGAAAGGAAAAGATTGGCTAATCTTGGTAAAATCTGGAGAAAATCTGATTAAATTCGTGCACCGCCTTCTCGCAGCGGACCGCTGCACCTCGGCCAGCGGTCGCTGTGCATTGTCCGAAGCTTCTGTGGATTTGGGTAGCGGTCGTTGCATGTCCTACAGCGGTCGCTGCAATTTAGTCCAGTGGCTACGGGATCTTCTCGAGCTGTCGCTGCACACGTCCCAGCGGTCGCTAGGCGTCTTCAGACTTTTCAGCACAACTTTCCGGAGCGGACCGCTTCAAGTGCAGCGGTCGCTGCAACACACGCAGCGGGCCGCTGGGCGTCTTTGAACGCGCCAGAATTCCATCTTCGACTTTTCCTATCTTTTTGGCTCAAATATGCACAATTCTCGCAAGACATGTCAAAATATCAAAATTGATAAAAATATACGAAATATAGACATGAATCATGGTTTAGACACTAAAAACAGACCAAATTATGGTCCTAAAATAGTGCAAAATCCGAGCGTATCAGGGTAGCAGTTTGCCCTCCAATTTCAGTTTGGGAAAATCCGGAATAGGTGGGCAAGGTGTCAAGTGTGTGTTGGAAATTATTTATCATCATATATTCAAGAATACATAATAATTGAATATAAATAAAGCAATATCTTCGAACAACATGTATTTCACGCAATCAACCACAACTATAATAGGATCAAAACATTCCTTGACGATCTATTGCAGAAGCGATTTGGGAAGGAGAAGAAGATTTCCTTAAGCTTTCTTTAGTGTGGTGGCGCAATTCAAACTCCAAGGATTTGTTTCTCTCTCTTTCCCTCATTTATATGTTATTTGTAATGTGTGTGATTTGATAGGATCACTATATTTATATTTATAGGTAGAGACAGAACAAACCCTAATAAAATAATTGATGTCCTTTTCATCAAAGTGGCTATTTAAAATAATTAATGGGAGTCATTTCTTTTTTACCAATATAGCGGAATTAATAGAATTGATTCTTTGAAATCACTATCCTATATTGGCCAGAATAGTTTGACCAACATTATAGGTACTGAATATTTCCTCAAGTGGTTATATGATTTTATTCTTCCAAACTCAATCACCAATTGTCATTATACCATATATACTTGAGTGGCTAATTAATGGTAAACATATAACATTATATATGAATTATGGTGGGATCCTAATGCTCCCCCATCTCATTTTCCTTAATAGTAATAAACTAATAAGAAACATATATTATTAGTCAATAATAAATGATTTATTAGGTAACGTCCTATTTAAATCAATATATTCAATTGATAAATAATAGCTAATTAATTAGGGAAAAATGTGTCTTATACCAAGTTAATGTATTACATTAAAAATCCAATTCTATCTAGGATTCTATCACATGTCACATATGTGAGACATAAAACTTAAAGTATGCACATCCTTGGCACTTCCTCCAGGCCTTCGACTTTATTTTTTTTAGGCCTTCGACTTTATTTTTTATATACCACCCTTTGATTGCATCCTCAATGTGAATGCTTTGACCTATCCTTTGTGCATGAAGTGCTGCATTTGCTTCCATGTCAAATGCTGGGCACCTATCCTGCATATATTCGGTGTCAAGGTATTCTTTAACCATGGGGTCAATCATTTTAACACACTCTAAATCCTCGTACACCGTGTGTAAGAGACGTAATGATATCTAGTTCCGTTGATTTTGTGGTTGCAGGTTGCATGTAACACCCCCTATCTGAAAGAGATGTTACGTGTATGGCACATGGAATAAGCTTACAAATGCTTTATTCATTGTTTTTTGGGTTTTTAGCCTATGAAACCATAAAATTTTCCTGAATTCCGGTTTTTTCCACCAACTTTAAAATTGGTTTTTAAATTAACATACTTAGATTCGTTTGCTTCTTCCCACGACGGGTCAAAGCTGAAACTCAGCTAGTCTATGTGTCATTTTTAATCCTATTTGACAGTAAATCATAAGTGAGATCCTATTTGGCAATGGCACATGTCTTAGTACTATTTTGCCATATTCCCATTTCTCACCCTTCATCTTTCATGTATTCCCATTTCTCAACATTCTTGAGGCCTCTCCAAACTCCAATGCCGTCAAATCCACCAGCCGCCGCCACTCCCCCCTCTTCCTCCCCCCTCAACTACTCTGATCTCAATCGCCTCAGCCACATTGGAAACAACACTGTATATCAAAGCAGCAACGAGATGCACCGTAAAATTCAGAAATCCAAAGAGAAACATAGAGATTGAGCATACCGGGAGAGAAGCTGAGACCTCTCTTAGCTTAGCTGACCTCGACGGTGACTGACAGACGAGCTCCACAGAGAGAGACAGAGAGAGAGGTAGACAGAGGAAAGACGGCGCCGATGAAGGGCACTGAGTTGTCGTAAGAAGGAAGAAGAGACATCGCATTCTAAGAAATAAAAGAGTTTTCCAAGAAGGAGAAGACCGATGGAGAGGGGAGTCAACTCCGTCTCGCACGCCGGGGACGGGGTAGCACTGGTGTAGGCGGCACAAGGGTAGCAGCAGTGACAGCAACAGAGGATCGTCGCGAGAAGACAGAGACTTAACTGAACAGGAGCTAGATGAGGACGGAGGTTGGACGTGAGCATACCCGATGGCTGAATCTAATCGTGAGAGGGCCAGGAAAGAGAAATGAAAGAGAGATGGGAACAGAGCTGTAAGCAGCGGCGTGAGGCAACGGAGTCAGAGACGCCGGCGACGGTGCTGGAGCTGCCATGAATTCAATGGAGACGTCAGCGCTGCGCGGCTGAGCAAAGAGTAATTGGGCAGATGTGAAGATTATTTCTTTAATTCCAAGTTTTAATTAAAAAATAGTGGTATTTCACAGTCAACAAATCGGTTTCCGAATCATATTTACGGCCGTCCACGTTGGACATACTGCCTATGGTATCGAAAACCGTGGTATGACAAAAAATCATACTGATAGCATACTGAATTTTGGTATATCGCAATCTGGTATATAGGAAATTCGTTATGAATAATTTTTTATACCTTTACCTTATCATTATTGTGGTATACCGAAGTACGGTACGGTATACCGTAATACAGTTATGCAAAAAAAAATTAATTTATACACAAAATATTTAAAAGTAAGATTTTTGAATATCTTTTCTTTTTAATTCTATTTTATATATGAATATATTAAATATAATATAATGCATGTATAATATTTCAACATATGTCGAGCATTCGGTATATACTGAAGACCGAATATACGATATATACTGAATATTCGGTATACCTAAGGTATAGAAAAATTGATACTGTTACCGTACCGAAAATTACGGTATACAGAGAAACCGATATTTTCAGTAGTTTTATTTGTACGGTAAGTTTAGTATTTTCGGTAAGTTTCCTCATCCCTAAACATGTGTGCGCAAATTGGGTAATGGGTAATGGAGCGACCATGTTTGGTTGACGGGAAAGTAAAGTTGGCAAGGAAAATGAATCCTGAGAAAATGAATCCCGAAAATATGATTCCTAATAACTTTACTTTTTTGTGTTTGGAAAATATCATGATTTTAAATTTCATATTTGATTTAAATACCAAAATAAAAATATACTCCTGCTTATCATTACTTTTTATTTATAAAAAATAATAATATAAAATTTTTAATTAATTATTAATCACAAATGATAATAATTATAATATTATATTATTTATTAGTTTAAATATGGATTATTCATCATAATATATAGTAATATATAGTAATATAATTGTAAGTACAGTTACATGAAATATTATAATCATTTAATATGATTAATTATAACAATACTATTTACGTATATTATAATTGAATAAATTTTATAATCAGAATTTCACTACGTTATTGATTAATTATTAATTTATAAAATAATAATTATTATTTATTATTATATGATTTATATTATATAATTATATTTTAATTATTTAATAAATTATTGATTATTATTTTTATAATAACAAATATATATAAATATTATAATAATATAGTTATAATTATGATAATTTTAATAACAATAACAACAACAACAACAACAACAACAACAACAATAATAATAATAATAATAATAATAATAATAATAAACTATATTATGTTTCATTAAATATATAAGAATCCTAAAACTAGGAAAAAAATACCTAAGAAAAGTTAGGATTTAGAATTCTGATTTAATTAAAAACTGAAACAAACACAGGAATTTAAAATTTAAGGAATCAGATTACGTTCCCAGACAGAATCCTGGCAACCAAACATGGCCATAGTGGTGTCAATGTCATATTGGTTTTAGGATAATGCCATTACAATGGAATTAAATCTATCCACATAATGTCTCAACTACATTGAAGAAGATATAGTACTCCATCCTTCCCAAGATATTAGACCTCTATTTCACTTTGGGGTGTCCCAATTCACTTGAATCATTTTTATTTATGATAAAAATTTATTTTACTATCAACTCCACTTACACCACTAAACAACTATTTCCTAATTCATGTGCCCAAAAGAAAGGGGTCTAATATCTTGGGACGGAGGGAGTATTATATATATGCGCGAAAATGACATAGCAAAAATAAATTATTGGGTCAAAAATTTTCTTTTTACTGTACATTCTGATAATCTGATGAAATTCTAAAAGTTTTTGGTTGATTTTTCTTTTCAGAGTTAACTGACCTAATTATCAAAATATCTTAATCTATGGGTGAAATTATGTACTACTACTATTTTATTTCTATGATAATATGGATTAAAATAATTTATTATAAAAGGAGTCATGAAGTGTCATCGTTCTTTAATACTTTAGTTACTTTTGCACAACTCTTAATTAAAAATAAATCTTAATTGATGCATTCACAAGTTTAATGAATATAGTTGTGTGCATTTATTTTTATATGTGAAAAATTAGATAAAGAAATGGACATGTCAAATAGATTGGATATTATTTGCATTTTACCGTATCAGAGGATCCATTTCATGAGAAAACATGCTTCTAGTTTGAGTTAGGCGAATCAGACAGCTTTCTTTTCTTACATTCTGGTTCACCTAACTGCAATGAAACACATATTTCTTGTGCATTCTCCCTCTCCCTCTCCTCTTGGTTCACCAGAGATTCGCCCGAGAACCTCGTGATGAACTGATGCTCGACCACCGGAGCTGCCTCAAGGCGACTCTCGATGTGAAACTCGTCGTTCCTAAACAATGGCGTCGAATCATCATCACTGGAAGCCTGAGGAATGCTTAGAGCATGGACATCATAGTTGTCTTCCGACTTGTCCTTGGTCGTGCCCCACTCTATCGGCCAAGAAGTTGAGTCCCGTGCACCCGATGCACTCCTCTGCTCCTGCAACGCAGCTTCAAGGCCGCGTGCACAAGTGATGAGATCAAGTTCGAGGAGATCAAGGAGGCGGCCTAGATCAACTCCGCTGGTCCAATTCTCCCGAGGCTGGCCTACTTTCAACTTCAGACGACCCCGGTTGGCTGTCCCGCCCCATATGATCCCAACGGGGTGTGGCTTGTCGCCATTGGTGCCGGTTAGCAGTATAAGGCTGCCACTGTCACCTTCGAGATCAAAGGTTTGCTGATCCTCTCCAACAACGAGAAAATCGGTGAAGAAACACATGCCCTTTTCGTCGTTGTATTCGAGAGAATAGGCCATTATAGTCCCACTTGTCAAACCCGAACTCCTCCCAACTTTCACGACTTGCCTCCCAACGAGGCTCTCCACGCGAGACTGCAAGTCGATTTTGTTGACTTCGCCAATCTCGCCTATGCCTTTCACGAGCGTTGTGACGTTCCTCATGTTGAAGTCCTCCGCGAAAGGGATGAAAGCGCCATCAGCACGTACAAATGTCTCTACACGACACGAGTATCATTAGAGTCGATATCAGAGATGAGAATCTACAAATGGGAGGGAAAGAAAAGGAGTGTTTTTGTTTATTGTACCTGGATTTGTTCCTGCAAAAGTGCCATACCAACGATCATCGCTGATGAAGGAAGTGGCTCTCTCGACTGCGCCTAGATAAACACCCGGTCCGAGGCTTGGTGGCAATGGATGGAACATTTTTTGACTTGGGAATTCAAGATCCACAGCTACGTGCCTATTTGTGAGGAAACCAACCTGCCTATTTCCTGTTCTGCTTCTAACAATTGCACCTAATGTTCCATAAGTTTCTTGGCTAGCAACCTTTCAATGCAACGGAGGGCTCGATTATTGAACCGTACAACACAACAACATACACAATTCTGTTTAGATGTTGCAAGAATACCTGAGAACCAGATCCAATGCATGGATCACTCCCACCAAATCCATCTACTAGCTCGGTGTAGAACTGCTCTTTCGGGGTAGCTGCAGGCGCTCCGTAGTATGAGAATTCAACCACATCAACTTCACACCAAACACCTCCAGGTCCCTACAAAACCAATCATGAAGAAGATATCCAAGAAAGTTGAGATCTTGATCAAGTTTGAAGAAGCAAAGTACCTCAAGAGCTGTAGGTAGGCATTGAGCAGGGTTGAGCCATTCCCTATGAAGTTTTCTACCAACAAAGACAAGTATAGCTGGTATATCAGTCAAAGAGCCCCTCCGGATACGAAGTCCAATGGCTGTACCGAGGCTAAACCGCCTCAGAAGCTTGCTGTGAAACGCCCTAATAGTCATCAGCTCGAGCAAGGTAGTGGCCTGCAACCCCGTTGGGCGCCCACCGTGGATCTCAGGCAAAACACCCTTTTGAAGATTACCAAAGTAATGTGCTCTATCCTCTGCTGCATCACTTATCCTGCAAGCCGGCCACGAGAAGTAAGCAGCATTGCTCTCGGAGCCTGCTGCAGCGAAGCTCTGCAATGGCGGTGGACTTGAACCGGGGAGATTGAGATTGATGTCATACTCCCTCTCCAAATCCAAATCCAATTCTGAGGAACCAGAGTTGTGTGCACTTGAATCCATTCAACCTCTATCAACTGAAACAAAGACCATCAAGAAGCAATCAAACACACTAAAATGCTAATGCTAAATGCTAGGGATGGTTTGACCAAGCAACATATATCCTGATTTTGACAACATAAGCAATTAAGAGACAACAGTTTGTGATTTTGAATGGATTTTGAAGAGCAATAGTATCACAAACAGAACCTACAGGATAAAGCCCATTTATCTTATCTTAGTATACTCATCACTTCATCATAGGAAAACAAACCAACTGCCAAGATTGAATTTTTATGAGAGAAATGATGAAATGAGAAACTCTTTCATAGAATAATACTAAGTCACTGCTGCAATGGAACTAAGGATACCAGAGATTCGATACAGTATATGTTTTTACAGTTGAATCATCTAAAACCCTACCTCATGAATCGAGCAATAATCAACCAAAAATACAGAAAATAATGCAAACTCACTCAAAGATGAGTTGTGTACGGCAAGAAAATATTGAATACCCTAACACAGAGGCTTGCTCTTCTCCCACAACCATATTTTTGGAATTAAGAATGGATCAGAATCACAACACAAGTGGGAGTTAATGAAGGGAAGCTCAGTGCATCTGAGACTATTCACTGCAAAATTCTAAGTCCCACTGTGTGTTTGTGTGTGAGAGAGAGAGGGGGGGGGGGGGGGGGAGAGGGGACAAATGGGAAAACTTTATTTGGGAAAATGGAAGGGTGATACAATAATAAAGCTGTATATATTCAATGAATCTTGGGGTAGTACATATGTTATCACTATAGTTTTATTTGAAGAAGAGGAGGGAGTGTGTATTTACAATAATGAGGTTCTTGGCCGGCGTTGCTGGTGTCACAATCAATCTTGCACAGTCTTGCTTTTAAGGCCACTCATGATATGAGTGATCAAATGATGGCACACGTTGGTCAATTACTATTGATGAATAATGTTGGATTAGAGAGGGGGGTTCAAGATTTGATTTTTATCATTTTTTTTCAATTACTAGAGATGAACAATGTTGGATTACAAGGAGAGGAGTTCAAGATTTGTTTTTATCATTTTTTTACAATTACTATTGATGAACAATGTTGATTGAAAAGAGAGGGTTTCAAGATTTGATTTTTATCAAATTCTTTTCTTGGATTCCATTCATAATAGTAGTATGTCTTCTTCTGGAGAAAGAACCCATACACAATTGCTCCCTTAAAGCTGCTCTTGTCTCTTGACAAGGTAAATCAATTTTCCCCTTTCATGGACTCTTGGAGAAGATGGTTAGTGATCAAAACATTCATCAACCTTGAAAAGATTCTATTTTTATTCTTTTTGGAACAATTCTTGATATCTAAAATACTCACTATTTCTTCAAGTTTCAACTATCTCCACCGTGTGTGTGTGTTGTGTGTGTGAGAGAGAGATGGAGGGAGACAGAGGAGGGTGAAGCCAGTTGGATCATTTTTGTCAATTATAAAATCATTATGAAAGTGGGGTCCTCCTCTAATTTCAAGAAACATATAATGAGAAGTTGATTAGGGATTTATGGGCATTGATACATTGGAGATTAGAAAGGTGGGCCAATGAGCAGCTAACAACACCATGTACTAACCATATCTCTTTAATTATTATTTTTTCATTCAACAAAAATCCAATTCATAGACGAATAATTGAAAGATATTCTTTACGACTATGCGAATATGCAATGTAAATTCTCAAGATTTTTTTCTCAAATACGAAAACTTTTAATGGATGCAATTCTTACATTGGTAAAATATGGTGGTAGTAAAATTTGCCATAGTTTCCATAGCCAATGAAAGTAATGTCAAAATGTGGCACGTGTTTAAAAAAATAAAAATTCGAATAAAATGAAAGACATGGATTATTTCAAAGTAGCACTAGTATCAATAATATCACTATCGATTCTGCTTTGACATCAACAACCTATCGAAAGAGAATATAATTCTTAGAGCCACTAAAATGGGGCGGACGATGCGACGGACGACATTGTCCGTCGCATCCTTTACTACCGTGGCTTCGTGGACGATGGCTTAACCATGGACGATCGTCCGCCACTGTGGCATCATGGACGATGCGACAGACGATGCTCACGCATTTTCTTTTTCTTTTTTTTGATTTTTTTCCAAATTTTTTTCTTATTTAAACACCACAATTCTCTACCATTTCACACACCACTATTTCACATCTCTTCAATTATTCTCTCTCATCTTCTCAAAAATGAATCCCGACGACTACGATTTGAGTACATCGGATGGCTGTAGACGGGCCTTGACTCGAGCCTTGTTCAATGCCGTTAATGAAGTCGCGGCGGAGTTCTTAGCATAAATGTAGCGGGAGGCGGAGGCGGCGGTGGCGCGGGTCCCTCGGCCGATACGACGTCAGACGTATGTCCCGCGCGAGCAAGACGTAGCTCACGAACGTCTGTTCGTAGATTATTTTGCCGAGCAACCACGGTGGGGCCCGAATGTTTTCCACCGCCGTTCTAGAATGAGCCGAGATCTTTTTCTCCGCATTGTGCACACGTTGGAGGGACGTGGTGAGTACTTCCAGTATCGGGAAGACGACATCGGCAGACCCGGACTTACGCCGTTGCAGAAGTGCACGGTTGTGATCCGGCAGTTGGCCTACGGCACCACAGCGGATATGTTCGACGAGTGCCTTCACGTCGGGGAGACAACTGGTCGTGAATGTCTCAAGAATTTTTGTAAGATAGTTGTGGAGTCTTTTGGCGATACATATTTGCGACGCCCGACTGCGGATGATTGCCAGAGCCTGATGAGGATGCACGAGATGGTGCACTGCTTCCATGGGATGCTAGGGAGCATAGACTGTATGCACTGGCAGTAGAAGAACTGCCCGACGGCGTGGAGAGGCCAATTTACTAGCGGCTACAAGGGCAGCCACTCGATGATGATTCTGGAAGCCGTCGCTGACCACCGCATCTGGATCTGGCATGCCTACTTCGGTGTAGCCGAGTCGAACAACAACATCAACGTCCTCAACTCATCCACCCTCTTCGCCGATCAGTGCAGGGGTCGCGGCCCGGCCATCGAGTTCACTGCCAACGCCCGCAGACATCATATGGGGTACTACTTGGCCGATGGCATATACCCAAGGTGGCATGTTTTTTTGAAGATGATCAACTGCCCAATTGGTGATAGGAGAGTCTTGTTTGCGGCAAAGCAGGAGTCTGCGCGGAAGGATGTGGAGCGGGCTTCTGGGGTGTTCCAATCGCGGTGGGCAATCGTGAAAGGTCCGGCGCGTTTCTGGTTCAAGGAAGTCATCGCCGACGTCATGTATGCGTGCATCATCATGCATAACATGATCGTCGAACAAGAAGTTGGACATGTCACCGATTGGGTGGATGATGAAGCCTGATCTAGCTCCAGCACGGCGACCCCGCATGTCGCTCGAGGATTACCGATGGGTTTCGGTGAGGTTCTACAGCGACAGACCTCAATGCACAGCTAACAAGACTATACTCAGCTCATGACCGACATGATTGAAGAAGTTTGGAACCGCAACCGCCGTTGAGAATTTGTAGTTTTTTCACATTCGTAGTGTAATGTTTTAATTTTAATGAAATTTAGTTTTTATTTCCAAATTTTGAAGTATTTAAATATTCAAATAATAGATAAAATGCTTAAGGCATGGTTTAGGGCGGGCTATAGTCCGCCCCATTGCAAGTGGAAGGGGTGGAGGATAAAATGTTGATGTGGCAGCGCATAGGGCGGGGATTAGGGCATCGCATCCTCCGCCCCAATGTGGATGCCCTTAGGGCATCCACAGTGGTGCGGACGATGGGTTAACCATCGTCCGCGCCCGATGGGTTAACCATCGTCCGCGCCCGATACATCGTCCGCGGATGATGCACGGAGGATACCCCATCGTCCGTCGCATCATCCGCCACTGTGGACGACGCGGACAATGGGTCGGACGATGCGACGTGTTTCCGTTTTTTTTTTATTCAATTTTCAAAACATATATATACCTCTCATTTTCACTTCATTTTTCACTCTCTTCACTCTCAAATTCACACTACATTTTCTACATGTCAAGTAAAATGGATTCCGGAGATTACCCAAATACGAATAGTCCGATGTTCGGTGGTTCACGATGGCCGGGTTCAGAACCCGACGAATACCGACCATTCGACACCACACCGAGTACGATCTCGACTTCAGCACCGATTTGTACGGGCTGTCCGACATGGAGCCTTCTCCCCACCGCCCCTCCGCCGCCGCGTCGGGCTCCGCCACCAAGAAGAAGCGGACCAAGGCACGAGCCTAGAAGTTGCCTTCAACGGAGGTGTGTGAAGAGTTCGCCCCGGGAAGGACGAACTACTCCGACCCCGAATCCATCGTCTTGACGAGATGTTGGATTTGATGATTCGGAGGATCCGGTGTTCGCCAACGACCAGAAGGTGACTGCGTATTGGGAACGGATCGCCGAGAAATATAACGCGGCCAAACCGACGTACGCCTACAAGCGCCACAGGGAGCAGCTCCGCAAGCACTGGGATCAAATAAAGAAGCAGGTAAATTTGTTCGCGGGGGAGTACGAGAAGTGCAAGAGGGAGCAGAGCAGTGGAGAGAGTCTCGCGGATGTGCGGGACAAAGCGGTGTAGTCGTACATGTCATTGTACGGCAATTTCAAGCACTACCAGTCCTGGGCGCTCTTGAGGGATAAGCAGAAATTCGTTGGTGGTGTGATTCCCCCATCGACGGCGGTGAGGAAGAGGGCGTCGAAGCGCACCTTCGCTGATTATACAAGCAGCGAGAGCGGCGCGTCTCCAATGGACCTCAACAATCCAGTGTTCGAAGATGAGAGTTCCGGCACACCGATGTCCTCCCGGCGTCCCCCTGGCATCAAGGCTGCCAAGGCCAAGGGCAAGGCGACCACATCCGCCGCGGCGCCGTCTGACCAGCCCCCGAGCCCGACCCCGAGCGCGATCCCGAGCAAGACTTCGGCTGCGTCACATGCCTATACGGATTTGGTGGCCTCCTCCGACTACAGGACGTTGTTGGACGCGCACAGCGCTCTGATGCAGGCGACCAACCCGCCTCAAAGAGAAGGCATCCAGCAGATGATCGATGGCCTTAGCCGGAGGTTGGGACTACTCTAGACGAGCCGATGGGGCGTTTTTTTTTTTAATTTCTTAGTTTGTAACTTTTTTTTTTATTTCTTAGTTTGTAACTTTTTTTAATAATTTCTTATTTTGTAACTTTTTTTTAATTAAGTAAATGTAGGATTTGCCTTAATTGTGTTGTTTTTATTTTTTTATTTTGCTTGATAAATTTGCATAAATTATATAAATACAAAATAGAAGTAATATGCTTAGGGCGTTGCTTAGGACGGGCTATAGTCCGTCCCACTGCAGGTGGAATAGGAAAAGGATAAAAATGCTGACGTGGCGGTGCATAGGGCATCGCTTAAAGCGTCCCACTGTGGATGCTGTTACATCTTTACCTGCTTTGCATGATTCACAAATCACAACCATTATGCTTCCATTCTCCCAATGTAATCAACCATCAAATGCTCAATCATTAAATGGTTTAACTCTATAGTTACACTCTAATATCATTCATATTGTATCGTTATACTCCTTTTGTCGAGAAAATATTCCATAGTCTAGGCATATTATGGTGGCAATATGACGTGATATGTCCCACCAATACTTCTTTGACACGTAGAACTTAAAATTAGACTCACATTTTGCATATGGAAACTTCCTAAATTAGATTTAAACTAATATTTAATAATATTAACATGTTCCATCTAGTTGTGTTTAAGTCTTTTTCTAATAAATTATAAAAATAGTACTAATCGTACAACAATTTTAGAATTACGTTAATAAATCAAATTAGAAGATTTTTAATGTTTTATGAATTTAATATGCAATATTTATTAAAATCAAAATCATATCTCTCATTTGATATTAATATCACATTTTTCTTTTATTTTTTTTCTCTCTCAACTTTTCTTGCCATATTAATTAGTATTATTTTATTAAAATTTAGTTGAATCATATCTCAATTTAATTGGATATTAATTTTATGGAGAGGGGTCAAACTCATTTATAGATTTTTTTTAATTGAAAGATGGAATTGGGATATATTCATTTAAATTTTAATGAAATATTAATTTTTATTAAAAATAATACTATTAAATATCAAGACAAGAAAAAGTGAGGATAAAAAAAGGACAAATATTATACTAATATCAAGACATAGTTAAGGTTTTAATGATATAATGTATATTAAATTTGTAAACCATTACAAATCATCTAATTTGATTTATGGACGTTATTATAGAATTAATAGAATTATTGTAAGTTTGAATACCATTTTTGTAATTTACTAAATATTAAAACATTAGTATTAGAAACATACTCAATGACAAGATAGAACAAATTAATATTAGAATATTAATAATTGATAAAATAAGAGAGATAGAGAAATGATATAGTGAAAGTAGTATTAGTGGACTCCACTAGTGAAAGTAGTATTAGTGGAGAGTGGAGTCCACGTTATTAGGAGCATAGTGAGATTTTCAAAATTAAAAAGTTTATATTTTTCAGGAACGAATCGAAAAGAAAATAGTTTATACATTTTATGGTCGGAGGAAGTAGTACTTTCATTATCCAGATTCCAGAGGTACTTAACAACACTATAACCCAATTCGATTTAACACAAATCCAATATGGGCCGACCAGTTTGGCAAGTGGTTTGGGCTGGGTTGGGCTATCTTGATTGATAGCCCTAGTTCAAGCTGGATCAACTATTGTTATGCGGTAAACATTGCATTTTACTCATACTCCATGATTGGCTTTCAAGAATTATACCTATTCAATCATTTGACTTTTGGATTACGCTTCATTAATTTTATAAATTTGATCATCTTATTCCTAATTTATAAAGTACATACCAGAAGAAATATAATTAGATAATCTCTTTTGTGAGCTTATTAAGCCTATTCTTATTACTTCTTGCCGTCCCAAAAGTAATTGAATCTTTTTCTAAAAAAAAGTTAATCGTTTAATCATTTATTCTATTTAATGTATTCTCATATAATTTTATTAATTAAAATGTTAAAGAAGACTAGAAAAAGTTTGTACAAATGTTAAAGAAGAGTAGAAAAAGAAAAGGGAAAAAATGGGATAAATCATACACCATTTGTGACATTTTAATAGCGGAGATTGATCTTTAGTGAATGTAAAAACATGGGTTCGAAATTGTGGGCGACAAGGCTCGCTTCGTACCTTAAAATCTCCGCTCAAAATAGAGGCTTTGCGACTGGTATGTCAATATTTGCAGTTGATGCATTGTTTCCCTAATTTTTGTGTTTATCTGTGATAATATGTTTGTGGGTGATTGTTGTTTATCCATCACAAGTGTGTTGAATGATTGATATTTGTAATTGGGATTGTTTATAAGGGGTTTATGGAGTTGTAAATTCCTTCTAAATTCTTGATTACACTTAGCTTAGCTGATATGGAATGATCAATGATGGAATCTTTGGACTGTAGAATTTAGAGTAATTGAATTATAGCCAATCAACAAATTAACTAGGAAACCAGCTTAGATATTCCCAATTAGTGAATCAAGAAATGTAATGGTTTTGGGTGTTTAAGATTTATAATGATCATCAATGTGGTTTGTGTGGCAGTGAAGGATGATCTAAAGTATGGCTCATCTCATGAATGGGTGAAAGTTGAAGGTAATTGTGTTACTCTAGGCATTAGTGATCATGCCCTACACCACTTGGGCAATGTCATATTTGTCCAACTACCTGATGAGGGAGCTCAACTAAAACAGGGAACAAGTTTTGCTACTGTTGAAAGCATGAAATCGACGAGCGATGTCAACTCCCCCATCTCGGGTAGAGTGGTTGAGGTCAACACACAGCTCACCGGCTCTCCTGGATTGGTGAGTTTTACTCGTCAAACTCATTGCTGACAGTCATGTCATGTCTGATGATCTTCCCCGTCTTTGGATCAGATGAACGCGAGCCCTTATGAGAAGGGATGGATCGTCAAGGTGGAGATGGCCAACGATGAAGAAGTGAAAAGCTTGATGGACCCTGAACACTACTCCAAGTTCTGTGAAGAAGAAGAAGATGCTAACCATTGATAGAATTTGGGGTCAAAGGAAGATCTTCTACAGCCATTGATGGCTGCAAATTAGGGTAAAAAATCACGCTGATATGAAAGTGAAGAATGCGTTGCCTTAGCTATCTATTTTCTCATTTGATTGAAAAGAAAAATCAACCACAAAAGCTACCTACAAACACCAATGTTTAGGGTTTAGGTATTTTATTTTCTAATCATTGCTAAGATAAGTTAAACATATTCAATCATTTTGGTAGCTATGGTTTTCTGTGTAATAATGTACAAACTGATCGATTCTAGTTACATCACAAGATGAAGGACAGCAACCAAGTCCTTATCAAGAATAAATGAATACCGAATCTCTATCACTAGTAACTCCTCCCACGTGAAATGGCATTCGACACCAAGTTCGCTTCTAGTCTGCAAAATGAACCCCGAGGAACATCATAGAGTTGTGCGTACGCCGGTCAGGTTTGAGCAGATACACGAACAGTCTGGCTCTGTCAGGTCACGCAGCACAATCCGTTGGTCTCGGTTGCTCATAAGTTTTATAAGAGGCAGCTTCTGAGAAACCTGCCGCCAGATTTCTTTCACAGTCCCATTTGGATCTTCATACTCAAAGTACCTCTTTACCTGAATACGATGAAAAAGCTTATAGCAAGACTCAATGACCGAGCAAGTGCAGCCTCGTAAGTAGAAGCACTACTTCGATAACGAAGAAAGTGGAGTGTAAAAAGCTTGTTTATAAGGATAATAATCGAACTACCACAATGAATTTCCATAACTGAGAAAAGTAATATGCAGCCTTAAGCTCAACCTAAAAGTAAACTCATTCAATCGACATTGGAATCACATGCAAAGCTCTTGTATCTCATACTGAAAGTACAGCTCAGAATATAATCACAAGGTATGGACTATTTACACACGCAGCATGCATTTTCATGAACTCAATCCATGCTCACTAACGGCTACAGCAAGTAAATTAAGTGTTAAGCACCAGTTTTTAATATTCCAATTGGTCCTGCAAATAATCTTAATTTGATCTCCAGTTTCAAGGACTTATTCAGCATGCAAGGTGAAGCTAATCTATTGAAATATACCTTTAGCAACTCCTTTTGGAACTTCAAAATCCTCTCCGGCCCGACTTTTCTCAGCAACTTGGCCAAGTGTCCAGGTTTAGTTGCAGTGGTGGAATCAACGAAAATGGCAATCTTTCTGTAGTCTATCACATCTTCAAAAGGCAGCTCAATGTAATCGCTGACAATAACAGGAACACATAAACTAACAATGGCATCAAATAGTCGGCAAGCTGATGGAGTATCACCAGCTGGATGCAAACAAAACTTAGATGTATGCATTCCTTGCGTTGCTGCACGGCGACTCTCCCTTGACTGTGCTCCATGTTTAATTATAACTCCCTCTTCATTCTCAAGCAGTTGGAAAAGCAAATCTCGAATCTTCCCACCCTTCAATCCATAACAAAACCAATTTAAGTGCAAATGCACACACAAGGTTTTTTTTTTTCATCAGAAATGCACACACAAGTTATCTCATGAGTTAATGTATACATGGGAGTCATAAACAGCTCTATGAGAAGCATGTGTATAGTAGAAACATGTTGACAATGACGATGCTCTATATCTATACTTAAAAGGAGCAAGCCAACAAAATAACCATTGAAAATTCACTCATACTAATGGTAAATATTCAATACTTTAAGCATCATGATTTGGAGAACAAGTGCATGACAATATAGATTGCATCTTATTACCTCTTTTCGATAGCGGTTCCCCATAAAGAATAGCAAAGAATTGCGGTTCTCCAGTCCAGCATCCCCTTTGAATGTATTAATCCTATGTGAATAGGGAAGAATCACATCCTTGACCAGAGATGCCTGATTGCGAGCCAACCTCCCGAAATCTGAAACTAATAACACCCCATTTTTCACTCTTTCGATGACCTTATATAGAGCATTGGGATCCTGACATATGAACACATGATCCCATCCATTATTTCTTTTCCAGTATATTTGTTCCTCCAACCAATCCATCAAAGCTTCCTGCATCAGTCAAGTATATCATCTCAACCTCCTAATTAGCTTCTTAAACATGTATCATATGAAATCATGAATAGTAATCAAATCAAGATAAATTAGGGCACAAAGCATTGAATACGAATTAAAACGGAACAAGTTAAGCCTGAATAAGATAAATTCGACATGAATTCGCACCTGAGTTTGCTCATCACTATAGACAGACTTATCAGGAGCGGCGGTGGCATTCGCAGCGGCTGATCGGACGGGATTAGCGACGAGACTCAACGAAGAAAAGAAGGGGACATAGAAGAGGTCAGCTTCCTCGGGGTCCATCACGCGAGACACAGCCGAGTCAACCCGCTCTCCACTCGGACGGTTCAGATCGGAGAAAAGGTACCACTCGGCGGAGTGCTGATTCCCAGGGTATTTCAGCAGCGCGTCATCGGCGACAGGCTCCCCGCCGCGCGCAGCTGCGTAGCTCTCGATCACGCCGTACGTAAACCTCCTAGGCAAATCGTACATATAAATCCTCACCTTTGTAGAGCGCTGGAGCGGGAGGGCATTGCGATCGTCGATTGAAGTGGCGGTTGTGTAGTTGGGAGGAGTGTGGAGGACGAAGGAGTAGAAGGCGAGAAGGGAGAGGAGGGAGGAGAGGACGAGCGTCGGTCGGAGGAGAGATTTGCGGGGCATTTTCGATTTAGTGGTGGTCGGCGGAAAGGCGGCGGGCGGAGAAGGCGGCGATCTGAGTTTGGGGCGGAGATTCATTGGCGGAGGGGGGCGCGACCATCACTGTTGCGTTGCGATCGGAATTGGAAGAGCGGGGGAATCGCCGATCTGGATGGTTGAATTTCCAGATGCCGGAGGTCTCAGATTCTGTTGTGTTGCAGCGGCAAGGCGGAGTGGTGCTACAAATATGGGAGTGGAATTAAGAGAATTTTGATTTTCAGGTTTACGCGTATATTGGATGACAAACTAAACTATGTACTCCCTCCAATCCTGCTTTAGCAGTTCCATTAACTTTTCTGCCTTTATTTTTATAAAAATAATAAAAAATAGATAAACAGAAAGAAATAGTAAATTAAGAGAGAAGAGTCTTATCTGCATTATTATCTCTCTTATTTTACCATTTCTCCATTTTAACTATTTTTTATCATTTTTACAAAAAGATGGCAGAAAAGTCAATGAGACTTGTCTTTTTTTTATTTTACCATTTATCCACTTTAACTATTTTTTATCATTTTTACAAAAAGATGGCAGAAAAGTTAATGAGACTGCTAAAACGGGACGGATGGAGTATCTCAGAATTTGTATGATGTTTGATTTGTGGATTAAATTTTATAAATTAATTCTGGATAGAAATAATTTAATCTTAATTGGATAATTTGTAACAATGAGTCGTGTCAATAGAATGCCACATACTTAGGGCCCGTTTGATAAGTGGCGTGAGATATGCCCAAGATAGGGCCTGATCAAGATTTAGATCCATATTATGAAACAAATTGATTTTACTTTAATACGTTTGGTAAGCTATTTAAATAATTAATTATTGGTGACTTGGGTTTGATAGGGTATATCAAGTAAATAATACTCCCTCTGTCCCACAAAGATTGTCCCATTTTTCTATTTCGGTCTGTCCCATTTCACTTTTTACCATTTTTGGTAGTGGATCTCATATTTCACTAACTCATTCATACTCACATTTTATTATAAAACTAGTATATAAAAGTAGGACACACATTCCACTAACTTTTTAAACTCATTTTCCATTATATTTCTTAAAACCCCTGTGTCCGGTCAAAATGGGACAATCTTTGTGGGACGGAGGGAGTATGTATTTACAAATTTGTCCTTCTAAATTGTATATCTCCATCCGCTGCTTAGAAATAAATTCTCCATCTTCAAAAACCTAAAATGGGACATATTGATCAAAATCAGCCATAGCTAAAACACAGCGGCTGTTAGCTTGACTAATGTGGAACAAATTAACATTGAGATCAATAAAATCACAAAAAAACTTCGCAGAAAGTCACCTGCTCGAAAACCTCATAGATGCGAGCTGTAGATCTCCCCTCCCCCCCCAAAAGAAACCCAACTCATTTGACCATACCTCTATTTCAAAATTTTCAACATATAATATAATCATATCGGCTTTCCTCTTCTTCGCCGGTGGAACGAACTTTACAAATGAGGAAATAAAGGGAGGTACACATTTCTTGATCCAAGAATGAAAATTTTGGAATAGGTGCAGTGCATAAAATAAAAAGATGTCAGTGTGCAACGGCAGTAATATTTTATTTCTGGGTACACAAAATCAGGCAGATTTGTATCTCTACAAAATTGTAAGTACATATCAATTCATTTTTAGTCCATTTCAGCGGGCCGAGATAGGCCATACCCAAAAACAAGGGCTGATGTGGTAGGCTAAATAGACTATCAAACGGATGGAAATATGAAGATACGTATCTAACAAGCCCTTGTATTATTGTTATCAATCATAAACTCTTTTTCTTTAGAGGAAATTGAGTAATTTAATTGACGGTAAGCTTCTCATAGCATTTAATTACTTTAAAAAAATTCCGCAAACTTTGATGTTAACAAATAATATCATCATAAATGTTGCGAGCATTGACAGTTTCACGCAAAATCAATGAGATGCCAAATTTGATTTGATGAGGCACGTCGGAATATTAAGGGTGTATTCCCCGACCGATTCATTAAACGACATTATATTATTTGTTTAATATTTATAAATAAAATCAATTTTTTCAAATTTTCCCTCCGGTTTGCACCTCAAATCCATTAATATCGAAATCCTTTACACATGCGACAGATGTAATGACTGATTTAACCAAAAACTTGAACACGCCATCTTACGCAGTGTCAGTGACCGTCCAGGTATCAACCGACACAGGGACCCGCCTTTCCACCCCACCCGACTTAAAGTTTGTCCGCTCGGCGGTCCACTATTTTTGTTTACTTTTAACACCCTAATTTTCATCTACAAACACACTCATTGTTGCAGAGTTTTGGCGCACGGCTCGTGTTTGACATTCGCCCCATGGCCTATAAAGCAACATAGAGGAAGGACAGGGAGACAACTGCACCGCCTAATGCACCTCTCCCCACAAGTGATCCAAGTGAGCCATTTTATTGGGGAGGCGATGATGTTTCAGACATACAAGTCAACCATTTTATTGACCCTTCGACGTTGTCCAAGACTGAGTGCCTCCGCAGTGAAAAGATGATCACATGACTGAAAAAAAGTTGGAGCTTAATCAGATTGTAGTTTAGATAATTTAAAAATTATGTTGTATGAAGTAGTTTCCATTTTTCATATGATAATTGTCAAAAATGTGTTGTGGTGGGTGGGCTAGTTGCATGTGTTGGGGCTAAAATGAAAAATGCTAATGTGACAACTAAAAGCTGGAGTTATGACTGAAATATGAGGTATGTATTGCGGATGTCCTAAATTGCTTAAAATGAAAAACTTAAGCGTTCGAATAATAAAAAAATTGGGTATCTGTATTAACCTTTGAAATCACGAACTTTGATTATATTAGTATCTTAAATGCGTACTCCTAAAAACTAGTTAGAAAAGTCATTAATTTTAACATTATATTGTGGTCATTTTCCCAAATTAGCTTTTGCTTAAATAAAATCTAATGTGCATGTGAGAGTGTCTAATGGACGAAAATAATATCATTTGGGTCTAAGGTGACGAGTTGGAATGTGTAACTCATATAAATGTATAAAATGAAATCAATTTTCCATTTTTTCACAAAATCAAAACCTTTCTTTTCACTTTTCAAGTTCTCATTGTTGTATGTCGTCTGCTCTCAAATCCACTTATCTCTTTCTTCCAGAAAACGATGTCTCCACTACCGATTCCTCCACCCACGACCTCCTCGTCCACTATGTCTATTCCAGGGGAGATCACTACCCCAATTCCTAGCTTGGAACAATACCATACACCCTCAAGACTCAAGAGTCATCCAAATCCACTTCTGCGACTTTCCCATTGGGCCAAAAAACTTCCACATGTTTTAAAAATAAAAGATGAAGATTTGAGAATAAGCTCTTTTGACTACTTATTCATGTGATGGAAGATTGCTCCGACTCTGATGACTACAGCTTGTGTATTTCATTTCATTAATGCATATTAAAGTGTTCATAGTAATATTCTTAAATTGTTGTTATGAAATGCATCTTGAATCAGTCCAAAAAAACTCTAGACAGAGGCATTCACTTTCTGAATATTACATCTGTTTAGGTCTCATGTGTCTAATCAAAGGGGAGAATTATTGATGTACCTTGTTTTAAAATTTCTGAAAATATCTTCTCAACCTTAATCCTAACCTATAATTTATAATTTTAGTTCCAAATCATGTTAGTTACCATCTTGATCGTTGTTTTGAGTTTTAATTACATTTATTTACTGTATTTGTATATGTACATTATTTTCTTATGATTTTTGATAGTAAAAATACCCCTGTGTTTTATCAACAAAATTAACCTTGAATGAAGAACACCAACTATATTTTACTACTAATTGCTTATATCAAATTCAAAATCATTAATTACACAGAAGGTGCAAAATGAGGTAATTTGACCACTTTCAATCTTACACCGCAGCAAGATTTTTTTTAAAATTGATTTTTGTTTTTTTAAAAAAGAAACGATATTCATCTATAAAATTATTTTTGAAAATTCACTATGTCAGGCGTTATTCTTCCAACAAAATGGAACCAATATTGGCAAAAATCTAAGCATGGATCAATCAATAATTGCAAAGATGGTTGTTAAATCCAGAAGCATTTCACATTTAGTAGTGACATTCAGCAGTAATAATTAGGAAAACACTTGATCGCGGCTATCCTATAACTGTGACTACAAACACGCCCATGCTTTTAAAAGGGGGAAAAAGAGGTGAAAGATTGAAGCTTGAAAATTGAAAATTGCAGATTGCAGAATGAAGAAAATGCGATTGAAGAAGGTAATGCGGAATTGGCCGAATTGGGGAAGCTCAGGAGGAGGGAGAAGAGAGAATCGGGGGGAGGAGAGAGCCACGTGTCGAGGCGGGAGTGGAGGAGGGGATGGGGGCTCGGTTCCCACAGCATTACATGATGCCAGTTTGTGTGTAACCCCCAAGTCCTATGACCCCGGCGAATCATAATTTGTATTCCTCTTTCTCTCTCTACATCTCTCTATCTCTATCTACTTTTATTTCTGCCCCTCTTTCTCTCTCTCCCCCCCCTTAATCTCGTTTCTCATATACCCTACCCCCCTTTTTCTGCTTCACTCCACCGCACCCGCAATTCCCATCACTTGTTATTCGTGAAGGGGTAGGAAAGATTTCGTTTTTATTTGTTTCTGCGAGTTTTTGATCCACGCCTCAGATTAGGTGACTGCTTCTTTCTTTCTGGTATACTGCTTTTTTCGAGTATTTCAACCGCAATCTCAGCTCAATATTGTTTCTTTGCAGCATATGATTTCTTGCAATATTGGCCTTTGCATGTCTTTGATTGATTTTTAGCTACGATCAATTTCAGTGTGTAGGTGATTCTTGATTAGACAATGAGGGATTTGGTTTCTGCATTTAGGTTATACTTCATTAGTGTGGGAAGGGGCTTTTTTAATCTGACTTAAATGAAATGCATTGTTGAATATGTGGATCCTGGTCCTAGATTACCTCATCTATTGTTATTCTCTTCAGGGTTGAACAAATTTAAAGTCTTTTTGTTTATATGTTACGATGAATTTTAGATTACATGAAAAGTTTCATGCTTTATAGTTCCCTATATAGACCTATTCAATTGTTGGAATATTTTGTAAGTGAATGAACTTTGTGCTGTTGTAAAAGTAGAAGAGCCCAGTTGTGTTTTTAGGTTTAAGCCTGCCGAGTCAATGCTTTCGATCAATGTCCGACAGCTATGTTGTTCCGCTGCAGGTCATAAATGTATTGGCAATGAAGGAAAATGGTTCAGAGAATAGTACCATGCTTAATAGAAACTGGGTGTTGAAACGCAAGCGTAGGAAGCTTCCATCCGGCACAGTTAAGTCTCATGACAGTGAGAAAGTCTTCAGACCTGTAAGATTCTCATCCACTACTAGATTAAAGAATGGCCAAGAAGAGAGCGATAATCTAGAGCAGAACTCTGGGAAGAGAAAAGGCAATGACGGGGTTAGTGGAATTTTCATTTCCTTTTTTACTTCTTTATGTGTTGTTTCCATATAGTGAACCTGATTTGAAGTTAAGGAGATAAGAATGTTCTCTATTAGATGCAAAAAAAAATTCTTGGGACAGCTGAATTTACTCTTAGACAAAGGAATTTTATTTTTTATTGAATTTAATGTACTTATAAAATAACTGTTTGGCTACGTTTTTTGCATTAATGTTTCTGAGATTTATTGCCAATTGCATTCAAATCTTTATGATATTACCCCAATCTGGATAGTACAGTTGTATGAAAACTATTGGACTAGATGTCATGCATCTTTGTTTTTATTGTACAGTATTATTACGAGTGCGTAATCTGCGAACTTGGTGGAAAGTTGCTATGTTGTGATAGCTGTCCCCGTACATATCATCTTGAATGTTTAGACCCTGCTTTGAAGGTATGTTATTGAATAGCATGTTTCCAAAGATTGTTAAACATTTATTTCTTTTTTGCTTCATTTACTATTTTGAATTTTGTAGCGCATTCCAACTGGTAAATGGGAATGCCCAACCTGCGTTCAGCAACATTCTTGTGTGGAGAGCATGAATCATCTGGATCCTGTTTCAAAACGCGCACGGACAAAAATCATTATTCGTAAATCAAAGACCGAGGCTGAACCATCTGCAACTGACAAGGTAACCGAGACATTTGATGCTCCAACTCTTCGGAAGAAACGGAATTCAGATAAAGGAAAATCTCCTGCATCACGTCGTAGCCAAACAACTGAGAAATTGGATTCTCCATCCAATGACTTATGCCATAACGAACAGTTAAATCCAGCTCAAGATGGCTTTGTGGATGCTAGTTCATCTCATGATGTTAATGAAAAAGAGCAAGTTTCTCATGCACTTGTACAAGCGGTGAACATGAAGGCTTCCGTTAAGGGATCATCGTCGAAGAAAAAGAAGTCAAAAATGAATGTAGAATCTACTGATTTAAATCCTGAGGCATCTCCTGAAAATATTTCACCCGGAAGGAAACCTGTTCTTGCACTGGAAGCTGCTAGCCCAGCAACCAGAAAGAGAAAGCGAAAATCGTATTCTTACAATACTGAAAAGAGTCTTAAAATGATTAAGGAAAAATCTGGTTCCAAACCTTCTAAAAAAGGACTGGTCAAAGTCGGTGTTCAACGTTCAGGCACTTCAAAATCAAAGGGAAAATTTAAGATAGCTGGTGAAGATACTTCCTCAACTAATCATGATATTAGGGCAGCCACGGCTGGTGTTCTTCCGAATGATGAGGTCTTTTGCTTTCTTATATCATGATTCACTCTCACTACAAATGTGGATACGGCATCCTTAATTCTTTATGATATTTCATGCTGAAACCTGTGCTTTTATAGAAGTACAAACCCATATTGAAAGCCTTCTTGTTTTGTACAGGGCTTGAAGAATAAATGAAAAACCATGGGACTTAGAGTTCTCTTCTTAATACTCTCATTCCAAGTATCTATATTAAAATTTGAAATCCACCTTAAATGTAGGGATGGTAGTGGATAATCCCATGTTGTGTTTTCTCCTTATTATATCTATTAAAATAATGTCAAATGCTTGAAAATTAATTATAATGATGATACATATCAATTAGTTGTTGAAAAGACAAAATATTCTGATTTGAGAAAACTGAGGTTATGCCTAATACGGTTGTTTTAGTTTACAATAAAAAGCAAGGTCAAAAGATAACAATTAAATTTGGGTTGGGAGTCTGATTATTAGCAGTAAGCGTCCTTAGCGACAGACTTCCATTTTGAGCTGAACCTTTCTGCTAAAAATGCATCAAAATCAAGCATGATGCGGAAACAGTATGATTTGTGCGAAATTTCCTAAGTTCGTTGCATATAAGGGTTTATTCACAATATTCGTTTCCCCTCTGCATTTTACCTAGTCGTCAACTCGGTGTTGTTCCTACAGTCAATGTGTCTCTAAATGTTATGATGCATCTTGTTGTTGTGGATGTAAATGTTTTTCTTTTTTAATTTACCCACAAGTATTAATATAGATATGCTGCGTGCTTTTCGGGTTCATCAAATGATATGATTCTTTTAATGCAGGACGTCACTGAAGAAGCAGCTCACGATTCACTTGAATCACAAGATGCTGTAAAAATCAACATTGAACTAGAAACTGCTACTGGAGTACATCAGGTTTGAAGGATGAGAGTCATGAGTCTTGTAGCAAAAGAGTTTGATATTTCTCAGATGCCTGTTTTATTCTTATCCTGGTCCAACTATAACAGTGACTGACATTTTATCTTCAATTTTCTTATTATTTTATAATACCAGGTTGATCGTGTTGTTGGCTGCCGAGTTCGTGGTGATAACACTGATTCTGGTTGTAATGTGGTGGTCAATACTACAGATTCTTTGGTTGCAGAAGATGTGAATAAATCTGAAGAACATTTCAGCTGCCAAAGGCCTTTGGACGGAGGAAACATAGCTGAGGATCTTCATGATGCTACTAATTGTTCTGATGAAGGGAGGAAGGCAGAAAATGGTTCGAATAAAGATAAGCTACAAGTATACAAAAGGTCAGCAACCAAAGAATGTAAAGGAAAAAAATTGATGGATTCCATGAGTGGAGAAATTGAAGGTTCTGATTCCTTTGTACTGGAAAACAAAAGTCAAGATGACAATAGCTCATGCACCAATGCAGCAGAAACTTCCAAGAAGGTTCCAGAAGGTGAGAAGACTGATATGGTGTTGGACACATGTCTAGGTAATGATGATCAGAATGACAGTCAAAATCCTGGGATTTCAAAGAATTGTAAGACTGATGATGCTGCTGATGATAATGGTAGCAAAAAAGAGGTTGGAAAGGACATGAGAAAGAACTATGCTCTGAAAAGGAAACTTGTAGACTCTTGTTCAGCTGTCTCATATGAGTTTCTGGTCAAGTGGGTTGGCAAATCTCATGTCCATGACACTTGGATTCCTGAATCTGAACTGAAAGTTCTAGCTAAGCGGAAGCTGGAGAATTACAAGGCAAAGTATGGAACAGCTATGATGAACCTATGTAAGGAACAATGGAAGACACCACAGCGAGTAATTGCTACAAGGGCCTCGGCAGATGGTGTAACTGAAGCATTTGTAAAGTGGACATGTCTTCCTTATGATGAATGCACTTGGGAAAGAATGGATGACCCCATTTTTGCAAAGTCAAGTCACTTGATTGACTTGTTCTTCAGGTTCGAAAGGAAAACATTGGAGAATGATGCTACACAGCTTGACTCTAAGCGAAGGAAGGGTGATCTACAAATTAATGAAGTCATTAATCTCACTGAACAGCCTAAAGAGTTGGCTGGAGGTTCTTTATTTCCACATCAGCTGGAAGCACTAAATTGGCTTCGCAAAAGCTGGCATAAATCCAGAAATGTGATACTAGCTGACGAAATGGGGCTTGGGAAGACTGTGTCGGCCTGTGCTTTCCTATCATCATTGTATTTTGAGTTTAACGCTACACTTCCTTGTTTGGTCTTGGTTCCTTTGTCTACAATGCCCAATTGGATGTCAGAATTTGCTCTATGGGCGCCTGAGCTCAATGTTGTGGAATATCATGGTAACACTAAGGCAAGAGCCATAATACGCCAATATGAATGGCATGCTCGTAATCCTGCTGGATCAAATGAGAAGTCTTCTGCATTCAAATTCAATGTTCTTTTGACTACTTATGAAATGGTTCTATGTGATTCCTCTTATCTACGTGGAGTTCCTTGGGAAGTTCTTGTGGTTGATGAGGGTCACCGGCTGAAAAATTCTAGCAGTAAGTTGTTTGGCTTGCTGAATATGTTTTCCTTCCAGCATCGAGTATTGTTGACTGGTACTCCGCTTCAGAACAACATTGGAGAGATGTACAATCTGCTAAACTTTTTGCAGCAAGATGCATTTCCTTCGCTTGCTTTATTTGAGGAGAAATTCAATGATCTAACAACTGCAGAAAAGGTGGAGGAATTGAAGAAACTTGTTGCTCCTCATATGCTGCGGAGATTGAAAAAGGATGCTATGCAGAATATTCCCCCCAAGATAGAACGAGTGGTTCCTGTTGAGTTGTCATCTATTCAGGCTGAATATTATCGCGCTATGCTTACAAAGAACTACCAGATATTACGTAACATAGGAAAAGGCGCTCCTCAGCAATCAATGCTGAATATTGTAATGCAGTTAAGGAAGGTATGCAATCATCCTTATCTCATGCCAGGCACTGAGCCTGAATCCGGATCAGTGGAATTTCTTCATGAAATGAGAATAAAAGCATCTGCTAAGCTGACTCTGCTGCATTCTATGCTTAAAATATTGCACAAAGAAGGCCACCGAGTTCTTATCTTTTCACAGATGACGAAATTACTTGATATCCTTGAAGACTATTTGTCTATCGAATTTGGGCCTAGGACATATGAGAGGGTAGATGGCTCTGTTTCTGTGACTGAACGACAAGCTGCAATTGCACGTTTTAACCAAGACAACAATCGATTCGTGTTCTTGTTATCAACACGATCTTGTGGCCTTGGCATCAACTTGGCAACTGCTGATACTGTTATTATATATGATTCTGATTTCAATCCACATGCAGATATCCAGGCTATGAATCGAGCACATAGAATAGGACAGTCGAAAAGACTTCTTGTTTACAGGCTTGTTGTGCGTGCAAGTGTTGAAGAGCGTATCTTGCAGCTTGCAAAGAAAAAGCTGATGCTTGACCAACTCTTCGTCAACAAATCGGGATCGCAGAAGGAGGTGGAAGACATCCTAAAGTGGGGTACAGAAGAACTTTTTGGTGATTCACCTTCCATGGCTGGAAAAGATGGTGAAAACAACAGCGATAAAGATGAAGCACCTGCAGAGATAGAACCAAGTAGTAAGAGGAGAACTGGTGGCCTCGGGGATGTATACAAAGACAAATGTGCTGATGGAAGTACCAAGATTGTGTGGGATGAAAATGCCATTCTGAAACTGCTGGACCGCTCAAACCTTCAGTCTGGTTCACCAGAAAATGCCGAATCAGGATTAGAGAATGACATGCTTGGTTCAGTTAAGGTGTTAACCAGCAACCTATTTCACAGTGTTCCTCCCTTTGTCACTTCTATCTGCACTAACAGTCTTTTCCCTTACACTTTCTATTTCTTTTATTCAGTCACTAGAATGGAATGACGAGCCTATAGAAGAACAAGCTGGAACGGAAGCAGTCCCTTTGGAAATCAATGACGCAAGTGAACAAAGTTTTGAAAAGAAAGTTGATAGTTTGGTCGTCGTTAATGAAGAAAACGAATGGGACAAGCTTCTGCGAGTTAGGTGAGGAATTTGTAGTATGTTTTGATTATTTAGTCATGTATGGTATCCATGCCTGCTACTTCTCTGTGTCTCATACATTTTTAGTCTCTTCATCTACGACAAAGATTTGTGAGGGAAGGAACATAAAAAGTATTCAAAAAGTTAGTGGAGCCTTATTTATGTAAATTTTCATGATATAATATCATCAAATGCATTTAAACTTGTTTTAGAATTAACAGGAAGAAGGTATGCAGCCATGACAAATAACAAAATAGAAATGCTTACATCAAGTCGTCAAAAGGATAAAGCATTCACTAATCCTGCTAATTAAACCCTCATTAATTTCTCAATACCTAAGCACTGCAGATACCCTCTAACCCCCCTTAACCCCAAACTATAAGTTTAATTAGTTTCTCCAGGATTAAATCTTTTGGCCTGTCTTGGATAATTGCTTTCTAATTTTGTAGATGGGAGAAATATCAGAATGAGGAGGAAGCAGCTCTAGGTCGTGGGAAACGCCAAAGAAAAGCTGTTTCTTACAGGGAGGCATACGTAGCTCATACTACTGAAGCACCCAATGAAGTATTACCTCTCTCTCTCTCTCTGATGCTGCTAGTTAAACTTACTTGTATTTTTAGACTTCAGTGAATGGTCATGTTTACTTTCTTTATGCTAAAGCTCTTAGCTTGAAATATATTTTGCTAGTTATGAATAGTGAGTGTAGAATTGTCTCACTAGTAACTGTTATTCTGTGGTATGATAGAATGGAGCTGATGAGGAACCAGAGCGTGAACCCGAGCCTGAGCGTGAGTACACACCGGCAGGACGGGCTCTAAAAGAAAAATTGTGAGTTTTTCATAGTTAAATAGCATACATTTGTTTCTTACTAATTTTTATCGTATTGATTGTGTTTGATGCTTTTATCACGTTTAGTTAGTTCGGCTTCTTAGTTAATGCGAATAAGTTGTTTTTGTCTTTATTTCTGATGTAAATTTATTTATGACAACGTAACAGACTGCTGTGCTTGTTTGGCTACACATAGAGTGCACAGGATTGCACAAGTTTGAATCTTGCTATTTGTAGGATTAAATGACTTATGTAAATTCAACTACAAACTTATTTTCTGTTTTGTGTAATGTCTTCATTAAAATGGTATCCTTATTTTGCTCAAGGTCAGTGGAAAATCGTATAAATCTGATATGTTCATTTTTCAACAGTACTAAACTTCGTCTGAGGCAAAAGGAAAGATTATCCAGAAGGGATGTGGCTGAATCTTCAACTCCAGTTCAGAGACCAGATGGTGTAGTCTTAGTACCTAATGCCCATGAAGACAGTCAAACGGCTACTCAATCTCGGTGTGCTGAAGAAAAACCTACAATTGTTGATGTGGACAACAACAATCGCAATCAGCTAGTCGGACGCAACAGCATGACTGATTCAGCCTTGAAGTTGGGAAGGATGTCGAAGCAGAAAACTAATTTTCCTCTGGAATTTTCTCGGAATTATGATCAGATGCAGGGCACTAGCTCAATAGATGCGATGCGCAACAACTTGCTGCCAGTTATAGGATTATGTGCACCAAATGCTCCAAACAACATGGAGAAGCTGCACCGTAAAGCCCCAAGACCTTACCGGCAATTCAAGCAAGGTATTGGGCTAGATTTTCCCTTACCCTCTTCCTGTTCTGCCTCTGGCCCGTCAAATGAAATCAGCGACAAAGTTAGCGAGATGGCTCCGTATTTGTTACCCGATCTTTTACCTGGAACTTCTCAGGCGCCGAGCAAGAGTGATCTCCCTAGATATCCACCCTTTACTCCAGTAAGTAAATATCTTTACATCTGTCATGTTTAGTTATTTATTCAAATGTAATCCGAGTTGCGTCTTTTCTGCAGCATTCTTTGAATATCCTTAAAGGTAAAGGGACTATGATGGAGAACTCGGGGAATGCAGGCAGTATGTTTTCTGATTTTCAAGAAAAGATGCTACTGCCCAAACTGCCTTTTGATGAGAAGTTGCTGCCTAGATATCCATTTCCGGGTGCAAACATGCTGAGTGCAGCTCCCGATATGTTTCCAAGCTTATCATTGGGATCGAGAGTTGCAGAGCCGTCTGAAGCTGCCCATAACAATCTTCCCATGCTGCCATTGTTTCCCAATCTCAAATTCCCACCAGATCCATCAAAATATAGCCAACAAGAACATGAGATGCCTCCGGCATTCGGTACAAGTCAGATGACACCTCCATTCTCGTCTTTTCCTGAAAACCACAGGAAGGTTCTAGAAAACATCATTATGAGAACTGGAGCTGGATCAAACAGCATGCTGAAAAAGAAATCTAAGTTAGATATCTGGTCCGAGGATGAGCTTGATTCTCTTTGGATAGGCGTACGTAGGCATGGAAGGGGCAATTGGGAGGCTATGATACAGGATCCGAGGTTGAGGTTTTCAAAGTATAAAACAGCTGAGGATTTGGCAGCAAGGTGGGAAGAAGAACAACTGAAGGTCCTAGATGTGCCAGGGCTTCCTACACTGAAGCCGCCTCCACCTCCCAAGTTTTCTAATCCTCTGTTTTCTGGAATATCTGATGTGATGATGGCACGGGCACTGCACGGAGCTTCCTCAGATGGAATGATGGCACAGGCATTGCACGGTACAAAGTTCAATGGGCCAATGAAGTTCCATCCACACGTAACAGACATGAGATTGGGCCTTGCTGGTCCATCATCCGCTGCACCGCATTTAGAACCATCTGATGCACCTCCTGTGAATTGGCCGTTTCCCCGTGATTTTTTTGCTGGAAACATTGACAGACCATTTGGTTCTTCTGGTGCACCTATGGATTCACCATTTCTGCTGAACTCACTAGGCACTAGTTGCTTGGATCCTCTTGCAATGCTGCAAAGAATGAAGCAAAGGGATGCGGCAGCTGGTCTGGGAATTATGCCTGGCCTTAATAGCGCGGGAAGCACTGACCCTGCACGTTCTATTCCAGTTCTTGATGACAACATTCAAAATCTTTCCAAGTCTAAAGGAAAGGAAGAGGCTACTGGATTTACATCACTGAAAGGGAAACTGCCTCATTGGCTTCGAGAAGCAGTGAATGCTCCTGGTAAATCACCAGAGCCTGAGTTGCCTCCTACTTTATCCGCAATAGCACAATCTGTCCGTGTGTTATATGGTGAAGGCCCATCTCAGATTCCTCCGTTTTTCGTCCCCGGACCACCTCCACCTAAACCCATGGATCCTCTGCATGGATTGAAAAAGAATAAGAAGAAGAAAAAGAAAAAGAAGAAGTCACACAGCCCTAGAGAAGACGTTGCCTCGATCTCTACAGCTCAAGTGCCCGAGCAGGCAATATCAGAGACTTCAGGTTCGGGGTTCCCCATGACTGAGGTCGATCCAAGCATGACAGGTCTCAACTTGGAAACAAGTCAGCCATCATTATCTGCACCAATTCCTCCCAAGAGACTATCACCTTCTCCTGAAGTTCTTGAATTGGTACCTACCTGTCCGGCCCCTGGCCTGCCTCCCAGAACACACACTGACTGCATGGAACCCAAGGCAGATGCTTTTGTTAGTGAACAAGAAGAAAAAGAGGAATCTGATACCCCAGTCACAGATGTGAGAGAGAAAGCACCTATCTTGGAAGAAGAGGCTGCAGGACATGGCGATTCGTTGCAATCGCAGTTGGAGCCCGACAAGGAGGAGGAGGGTGTATCTTCAGAAGGGACAATATCAGATCATCCTGATAGCTGCGATGAAACCTAGATGATGGCCCCTTATCTAGATACTAATCATTTTTGCAGTGGAGTTTCTGATTTTACTGTATTTATAGAGGAGGTATTTTGATGTAGAGTTTTATTGTAAGATAGGAAAAAAATGTAGATTGGTGGCGTTATAGTATTTTATACCAAAATTGAGATTGCTTAGGTTGTGTTCATTAATCTAGCTGGTAGGTGCACCTCATTGCAGATTCATAATGTCAAATTGCTCTTATTTCATCTGAGTTAAGTCCCTTCTGTTTGTGTTTTTTGCTACACATTTTATTTTTCCAACTGCCTCCTGCATGATTTGTGAAAACCAAAGTTATACATTATTGGTTATAATGTGTCATTTGTTGCTTGTCCTGTTCTCACAAGGAGTTGAATCTATATGCCAAAGTAGGTGGAGTTAATTTCAATCTACCTAATATTACTTCCACAAAACAAGCTACTCATCAAGAGGACCGACAAGATGAGCCAATGTGACACCAAGAGGGCCAGAAGAGACCGGAAGATTAAGGTGTGGATACTCTGGGACGACCTCGACTCTACACTGGGTGAAGATTAACCAATGAGTCGCCACACAAGTAATATTGGAATCATTATCTCTATTCCTTAAGATGTCGTTCGGGACAGCATCCAAGTTGTTCATCCGCGTCTCACGTGCCTAAAGATGACCCTCGGATTTGCCCGATGCACAAAAATGGATTCTTCTTTTTTGTTTTCTAGATTTCTATTTTTTTTGTTTTCTAGATTTCTATTTTTTTGGGTTTGGGATGCAAGTTGATCATCTTGTTTGTATTGATATTAGTATAACGCAGTTTGACCTGGTCGCACGAATGACAAACGATTTAATTTTGTGAAACTAAATAATACAGAATCCATCTACGTTTCGAGTGGATGACCATGGGATGTTCATATTTTCAAAATCAATTTCCAGTAAAGTGAGAAATAATGAATTAATATTTGTCACTATAATATAGAGCTATGAGATTGATTAATATGTGTTATTTAATCCCACATTAGAAAAATAGTGTTCAATGAAATTGAAATTAAAAGACTAAAGTTTGCTTGTAATAATTAAGAGCACAAGTGATGGGCTGTAAAGCCCACATGTGTGCACCACGTAGCTCCCACCTCGTCGAGGCCAAGGTCGTGGACCTTGGGTGTTCTTGGGCATGGGCTTTATCCAAGCTCATCTTAATCATATTAGAGCACAAAAATGGACAAACATTAAATCTGAATGATCCAAATCCTACCAATGACATATGGTAATTCTATATATGTGTCCTGCCATGTATAATAAACCAGATTCACGCGCATACTAAGATGACCTAGGAAGTGAAAAAGTTGTCTAGGTGCATCATGATCCGCACATGCCCGACACGCCTCCATGAAAGGCATCTGTGGCAACAGTCAATGGCGGATCCAGGATCCGAAAACGGAAGGGGCAGAATATATAGTCCTAGCTTAAATTAGTGCGGACATAGCTATTTTTTTCGTAGTTCGGGACGACGCCAGAGACAAACTGAGGGGACGGACATGGTAATTTTACGTCCCGATAAGGGGAAAATAGTCGCACGGAGGGGGCGACCGCCCCCTCTTGCCCCCCTAGATCCGCCACCGGCAACAGTGTAACTCCATGCCGTTACACGGTAGTACTGATGGCAGAGCTGACTCTACATTTAATTTTGCAATCTTCACATGCAATAGCTTTGACCTATAAAGGATAGTCATTGATGCACTGTAGACTCCAATTCTTTGCATACATAACATACACTCTCCCTCACTTAGCATTTCTTAGTCAAAGTTCTACCCTCACCTCCCAAGTTCGCTGGAGCTTGTTTGTCAACGGCTTGTAGGCTAGATCATTTTCTGTGTGATGCATAACATACAAAGCAATCATTGCTGGGACAGTGGCGAAGCCACTTGGGGGGCAGGGGGTGCTGGGGATTGGTGCCCCTTGCACATCAGAAGTCATGCATAAACAAATAAATCATGCATCCAGATCTATTTGACTGATTATGAGATCAATTAACCACATGTTAAACAATCAAAATTGCATACAAGAATGCACATAAATCATGCTTTAAGGAATTAAACCCTAATTCATGATATTCTACGGATTAGGGTTACCGATCTGATTCTCCAAAGAATCGATGATTGTTTGTTCCTTCTCCACATGAAGATCTTCATACTCGACCATAAATCTTCTAATCTGTATCCCGAACTCAGATAATGACCTTTGGATGGGCAAAGCTTGTCAGAATCGAAAAGGGCTTGATTAGAAAGGAGATAGAATTTCAGATCGGGAGAGAACTGAAAAAACCGTTCACTCCGGAAGAGAGAACGCAAATTATAATTTATTAAATCTTAATCTCCTTCCTAATCTCCTTTTATATTGAGTTATAATGGGCCAGATTAGGGATCCAGGGAGGATGGACTTGGGCCAAACCTACTGGACTTTTACTAATTAAATTAAGCCCCAATTTAATACAAGTATAAACAAAATATTATTATCATCCACTATAGTATAATAACATTGATTGCCCGTCCAATCCCAATTTACGAATAATCCGGGCTTTACCTCTTTAATTTATTATTTCCGGTGTTTAAGATATAAATATCCATTAATTAATTTAAGTCTGCTATTTGACTTTAATTAATTAATATTTTTTTCCAAGAGTTGTCTAGTTCAAAATCTTTATTTATTATTCTAGAATAAATTCCAACCTGCCGGGTTTCTGAATAATAAAACCTTTTTCGAACACCTCTTAAAGATATTATCAAACTGGACTCACCCAACACACGATTCATTGCAATAACAATACTAGCACCTCTAGACATTGATCACCACTACCCAAGATATCATGATTCTTGGATTGCGAAAAATCCGCACGATTTGATAAATCAAAGTAGTGCATAATCAATATCGTATGCTCAATGTTATATCAACAATGATTAAGAAATAACAATCACCGAAACCTCGTCTTTCAGTAAATAGCAAGAAAGACTTATCTCAACTGTTAGATCCTTCTGTGCTATACCACACCAGTGTCGTTTATTTCCTAAGGTAAGGATGATGGGGTTAGGAGCCCCTTGCACATCGGAAGACTTGTACAAAACAAATAAATCAGACGTATGATCTATTTGACCGATTATGCGATTAATCAATTCACATGTTAAACAGATAATTGCATGCTAGAACGCAAATAATTCATGCTCAAAGAAAGTAAATCCTAAAACATGAATTCTACGGTTTAGAGTTACCGATTTGATTCTCCAAAGAATCGTCGATTGCTCGCGCCTTCTCCACGATGATCTTCAATACTAGACCACGGATCTTCTCTCTGGTTCCCGAACTGTATCTCGATATCAGGGTGGGCTGATCTTATCAAAATATTAGGACTCGAATAAAGAAGACAGAAGAAATCCTTTTGGAAATAGGTGAAGAATTCGAAATCCTCCACAGCTGGAGAGTTTGAAATTTTCGAAAAAAATTTGAGAATAAAAATTGTAATCATTCTGTCTCCTTTATTCTCCTATTTATATTAAGTTCCTTTTGGGCCAAGACAGGGATCTATGGAAGGTTTTGGATATGGGCCCCCCCAATTAGCTTTTTACTAATTAAATTGAACTCACAATTTAATACAAGCTTATATTGGAATATTACGAGCAGCCACTACAGAAGTAATATTGAACTCTCCCCATCCAAATCCGAAATTACAAGTAATCTGGGTTTCCACTTTTATTATTTATTTCCCGCGCTTAAGATATAAATGTCCATTAATTAATAATGTCTACTATGGATTTAATTAATTAATATCTTATTAATTCCAAGAGTGGACTTAGCAAGAAACATTTATTTATTATTCATAGAGTAATAAAACTCCAACTGACCAGTTTTCCGAATAATAAAACCTTGTTCGAGCTCCTCTTGAGGACATTATCAAACGAGACTCACCTCGCGCACGTTTCAACATAATAGCAATCCTAGCACCGCTAGATATTAATCACCACTACCCAATATATCAGGATTATTGGGTTGCGAAAAACCCGCACCATTTGATAAGTCAAAGTAGTGCATAATCAATACCGTATGCTCAATGCTAACATATGTAGATTAAGAAATAGTATTTTATCAAGACCTAGTCTTTCAATAGATAGCATAAAGACACGTCTTGCTGTTAGATCCGTTCAGTGCTATACCACACTAATGTCATCTTATTTCAGTAAGGCTTAGAAATATGCGGACTGACATTGCAACCTTTCACGATAGGTAGCCAAAGCCTATCTAGGTTGTGAAATTCTTCTTTTTCTTTTGCAAAGCATTGCATAGATCTGACCGTGTTACCTTAAAGTGGACGACGCCCACAACCGGTCTACTAAGCAAAAGACTTAAACTTTGTTTACTTCTTATGCATTTAAATGTTTGTAAAACATCTTATAAATGCACAAGCAAACACAATGTAATAATACTAGTGATTCTATTCGTGCGGAACTGCTCGAATAATACTGAATCGGGTTAAAAGTGGATTATAGAGTTTTACGTATATAAGCAAGATTCTATTCGCGCGAAACTGATCGAAACATGCTTTTCAGTATACCAAACCTAACAAAGGAAAAATGCGGACTGACACTGCAACCTTTCACGATAGGTTGCCAAAGCCTATCTAGGTTGTGAAATTCTATTTCTCTTCTACAAAGGACCGACTGCGTCACCTTCTGTGAACATCGTTCACGACCAATTTACTATGCAGAAGAATCAGTCTTATTTGCTTCTTATACATTTAAATGTTTGAGAAACATCTTATAAATGTACAAGCAAACATCAATGCGATAAAATTACTTATTCTCGCCTTGGGTTAAAAGTGGATTGTAGAATATATTGAATACAAGCAATTTTATCCGTGCAATATGCTCGAAATATGCTTTTCAGTATACCAATTCTAACAGGGGGGGCCCTGGTCCCCCCACCAACTTTTTTCTTGCCTATATACTCCCTCTGTTTCTTTATAGTTGAGGCGGAACTTTTCTGCACGGAGTTTTAGAAATGAATGTTGGGTGTGTTAAATAAATAGATAAAAAAGTAACAGAGAGGAAAAGGTAGAGAAAATAGAGTATAAACTGAATAAAGTAGAGAGAATAAAGTAAGAAAGAGTAAAGTAAGAGAGAGAAAAAAGTTACCATATGTGGAAATTACTCAACTATGAAGAAACTTTTCGAAATGGCAAAATGACTCAATTATCAAGAAATGGAGGGAGTATTAAATACGTAGATAAACGTTCATGTGTGAATTCAGTGGCCTGGTTGGTTGGAAATTGCGTCTCTTGTCTAAATTGCCTAGGGATCGATTCCCATTTCCGGCAGTTTCTTCCTATTTTCCCTTTACTTTCTATTTATACAACTTTTTTTTTCTCTCTTCTTTCTATTTATGCAATTTTTGTTATTCTTTTTCAATTTATGCATCATAATGTGTATATTTTATTTTTCTTTGCTTTCTATTTTTTGGAATGTAATTTTTATTTGTTTTTTTACACCACCTAATTATGCTAATTATAATTCCTTTTCATTTCCTAATTGTTTTCTTCGATCATTATAATCATAATAAAAAATAATTTTTGTATTCTATTTATTACTATAATTTATATTTTGTCGATATTTTCTATTGTGACATTTAAACATCATAAAAATTTCGTTTCCATCCATTATACTTACGTAAGAATTGAAAATATCAAATAATTGAGCTTCCAACGTCATGAACATCAAATCCTACAACTATTAATAGCAATTTGGAATCCCCATCGTAAAACTTCTGGCTTCGTCACTGGCTGGGGACATATCTGTATGTCCCCTAGAAATGCAATGGCAAATACAAGTATGCCCAATAGTTCACTCTCTAATATCCGTTTATGTTTTTTCAATGTTATTCGACACTCTTGTAAATATTTTAACTTGATCTAATAATGTATATATGCAGGTCTTCTGCTATGCAAGGGGCACCAAAACTCCATCAGAAATACTGAAATAGTGTTTGAAATGCATAATGAACAGAATGAAGCTGATTTTATTTTATGTAAAGACACTTTAATAAAGACATGCCAATAAAAATGGCCGTGTTCAATTTTATATTGAAACACACCAATAATGTTGGTGTTGTCACTCACCCTTTTTCTGTTTGAAAACTATATAAGAAAAAATGGCTCCCTTCCATATTTTCTATATTGAACCTAAAATCGAATTTTTTCTTGACTTATATTGGAAGAAAAAAGTGGCAACGGAGGTTGGAAATGGTGATAGTAATACTATAAACTTTGTATTTTTGTCTACTGTTGAAATTATTAAGCCATCTTTCCCTAATTTCATTATTTAGTCATCTCATCTTTACATTTTATCTATTTTTTAACATTTATTCTTGGGTGAAATAGATAAACTTAGGTGGATGTGCATTTCCCCAGCAGAAATGCTTCTAGGTTTAAATAGTTGGAACGGTTACAAAAATATCTCTCCTTTCAACAAGTGGAAACCAAGTCATATTTCCAATGAAAAAAAATAGTTTTCTCCATTTTATTATTTTGTGTTGATATAAGATGTTTATTCTGCTATTTGCGTGGACTAGGATGACTTTAATGTTAGGACTTAGGACTAATAACGAGAGAGAAACTTATGATGGTTAGGTACTCAACTACTTTCAAAACCAATTAATTCAAACTAAGACGTCAAAGGTTATTTTTCTATAGATACTCAAATTTTCTTACACGCTTTCCAACTTTTATTAATTTAAATACATGAATTTTGAATTTCTGTTTTTCTCTTCAAATTATTTTTATTCCAAACTAAAACTGATCGTGTTCGTCGAGGATATCAGTTTAGCAAATTAAATTCGATCGATCATTGAACCAACATCATTTTTAATAAAAAAGAAGTATACACTAATGAGATATAATTTCCCAAATCGAACAAATCCTATCTATTATGTCATCGGATTAGGATATTATACACTTAACTTCAAATAGATACGTTTTCTCAAACAATTTTCGTAAAATATTAGTATAAAGTTTGCATATTGACAATACGAAAAAAATATTAGTTTATATATTTATAAACACTGGTATTGTTCTCGGAAATTTAGGAGTACTATACTCTCAACCCTAATCATAATTACAACAGATTAATCGAGCTCAGATTATAATTCAATCTCAGTTACAGTCTTCCATTAAACAATGCCGTTTTAATGACTGGTCTAAATCGCCATATTTTCGACGAACATATAAAACTTTAATTTGAACAATATAATTTTAGATAAACACAGAAAAACTTAAATTCCATATATTTAGATTTAAAAAAACAAAAACTCATAAAAGTTCATACATTTATATGGTAATTTTCATCTTCTATAATAAATGGTCAAATTTGTAATGTTTTTGAAGAAAAATTTATTTCAGTGGAAAATCTATAATAACCCAAAATTCATATATTCACATTAAAAAATAGAAAAGATTAAGAATTCATGAATAAATACAAAATTACAAATAACCTAATTTAAATTCATACATGATTATATATGAATAATATTATGAGCGTTTGGTTTACAAGATTGTATTTCTGAATTAAATAGGTAAGATGTTTGGTTTATGAAATTAAATCACACAACCCAATCTTAAATGAATAATTATAAATAAAATAATTAGTCATAACTTAATCATCCACCTAAACTAATCTCACAACTCAATCCTATATTATACTATTTTATCTAGAAAACCGACGGGCCAAATCCATGTGATTAAGATATACCATACACTCACTCAAACTCTTATCTTACTTCAAACAAGTAAGAATACCAATTTTCGTAAAATATTACAAAGATTGCATATTAACAATATGGGGAAATATATATTTTACAACTTACACGCTACAAACCACGACAAAGACGATAGAGACAAATATAGGGACATTTGATATAAATATTTAAAGTTGGCATGATAATATTGTTTTGCAAGAAAGCACCAATAATCTCTCGTTGGAAAACAAAAAACTGAAAAAGATTATGACTTGGTAAACTGAATCTAAAATCCCATTCTAAAATGAAAAGGGCTTTAGATAACGATCGAAATCTTCAATCTTTATTAATGGAAAATGGATTTTAAGTGCAAGACTTTGAAAATTGGGGGTAGGGAACGTAAAGATTGGATCTTTAATTCAATGTGTAATTGTGTATGACATTATGAATATTGGAATTACCTAATTAGATAGTTTTCTTTATGCCAGATTATTAACTGTGTGTAGTTATTTTCGAAGAGCTTACCAAATCAACACAGTAGTCTTCGTTAATTTCAGTTTCCTCCACCTTTCTCATGCTTTCTTTAATAAATTGGGAAGTAAATCGACATCTGTAGCTGCTACTCTTTCTCGAACGTCGCCGGGGACGATGGACCTTCAGCTGACCAGCGTCGCCGGCGAGGAGGATAGGCTGTTGGGCGCCTACGACGATGGGGATTCTGACAACTTGCGCAGGATTCAGGTGGGCGTGAGTGGGATGACCTGTGCAGCCTGCTCGAATTCTGTGGAATCGGCGCTGAGGAGCCTCGACGGCGTCGTCACGGCCTCTGTCGCCTTGCTGCAGAACAAGGCTGACATTTCATTCAATTCCTCCCTGCTTAAGGTCTCTTTGACTCTTTCAACTTTTCTTGGAATTTTATTCAATTTGTATGTGGCTGTCTCTGCAATAAGTTTTGAGCTCAAGTTTGTATGTGCTGTTGTTTGTTGGATAGCAATTGGGCTTCCTCAGATATAGTTGTTCTGGATCATGGGTTTTGCTTAATTATTGCTGTGAATTAGTTGAATTGTGGTTGTTTTCATGAGCAGATTCCTGTTACCTTTTGGGGGCTTAAGCAGTTGATTAGAATCTAGGTGTACCGGTATTGATGCTAATGGAAATGGTGTAGACTTATAATGTGAGAATTGAATTTGAACTTATAGTTGTGCATTAGCTTCTCTTGGTAGGTGTATTTAATGAGTGGTTTACTACAGTTGAGATTGGTCATTGGTGTACAATAATTAGTCACAACTTACAACTAACTACTTATCAAAACATAAGCTGTTTGAACTCTAATTGGCTGATTCAAACTGATTTTTTTCAAGATTGTGGTTATCTCTTCTTGACTCCATGTTACTCTCGTCTGAAATGCTGAATGAATCAATGAGTATTAATTACTTGTGATTCTTCAGATAGTACATTCTTGTTCAAGTGCTTTTCCAGTATTCAGTAATGTTTTTGCGTTCAGTTCTTATTATGAGGTTCCACTCCAATTCTTTGCGGTTTATTGTGGTCCTCTTTCCATCTTAGCAATTGTTATGTTGGCCTTCCGATTGCAAGCATCTTTACAGCTCTATTGGGCCCTTTCTATCCCATATCTTGTCTCAGGATGAAGACATTATAAATGCAATAGAAGATGCTGGTTTTGAGGCTGAAATTCTACCAGATCAAATTGCTATGCAATCGAATCCGCGACGGACCTTAATAGGCCAGTTTACTATAGGAGGAATGACATGTGCGGCTTGCGTAAACTCTGTGGAAGGGATTCTAAGGAATCTACCAGGTGTTAAAAAGGCTGTAGTTGCCTTGGCTACTTCTCTAGGTGAGGTTGAATATGACCCAAGTTTTATTAGCAAAGAAGATATAGTCACTGCAATAGAAGATGCTGGTTTTGAAGCTTCATTTGTACAGAGTAATGAGCAGGACAAACTTTTGCTTGGGATTTCTGGAATTGCAAGTGAAACTGATGTACAGTTGTTAAATGATATACTTTGCAACTTAAAGGGTGTGAGGCAATTTTCTATTGACCAAACTACACAAGATTTGGAGATTCATTTTGATCCAGAGCTTCTTGGTGCCAGAATATTAGTTGATGCGATTGAAAGTGACAGCTCTGGAAAATTAAAACTGTTTGTCAAGAACCCTTATGCTAGAATGGCTTCTAAGGATCTAGAGGAGTCTGCAAGCGTGTTTCGCCTATTTACTATTAGCTTTATTCTCAGCGTGAGTACTCTATAGAACTTCTGTTATGCCTGAGCCTCAGTGTACCGTATTACTGTTAATGTTATTGTTTTATCTGTCTGAGATCTTAATTCAAGAATTACTTGGATGAAAATTATCTAGTATTACTTATGCAGAAAGACATTGCTGGCTAACTAATTAGAGGGTGTTTAGCTGAGCTTAAACCTGTTTAGCAGCTTATATTTATAAACTCCAAACAAATATGTTCCTTGACCCCATCTTATTTTTTAATGATCTTATGAACAGGCCTACTATGGTTTTTATTTCCAGCATATACCTTCCTTTGCATTTCTTTTGAATCTTCTCTCTCTAGCTTATAAGCTCAATTATCCAAGCACTTAGCTCTTAACACATTACTTCTTATAAGCTCTTTAAACATCTTATAGTCTGTCCAAGATTAGCTTAGCCAAACACCCTCGTAATGTAAGCTTGCTGCAGTTACATTGTTACTCAGAACTTAAATAGTGGTTATAAAAATTAATTTATTGTTTAATTGAAACTAGTTTCTTGGTTACAGTCCTAACAACTTAATGACCTTCAGTATCTGCACATTTTTTACTTAAAAAGTTTTTCTTTTAACTCCTGTTCAACCCGCTTCAGGTTCCCCTTCTTTTCATGAGAGTCGTCTGTCCGCGCATACCTTTATTGTATTCTTTACTACTTTGGCGTTGTGGCCCCTTCCAAATGGGTGATTGGCTGAAGTTGGTTTTGGTATCTGTTGTTCAATTTGTCATTGGCAAGCGCTTCTATGTTGCAGCTGGCAGAGCACTTAGAAATGGTTCAACAAACATGGATGTCCTGGTTGCATTGGGAACTTCTGCTTCATACTTCTATTCCATATATGCATTGCTCTATGGTGCAATAACTGGGTTTTGGTCTCCAAGGTACTTTGAAACAAGTGCTATGCTGATAACTTTTGTACTTCTTGGAAAGTACTTAGAAAGTCTGGCCAAGGGGAAAACATCAGATGCTATTAGGAAGCTTGTGGAGCTCACTCCTGCAACTGCTACGTTGCTTATGAAAGACACAGGTAGGTGTTTTTTGTTTTATGCAAAGTTTCTATTGAATTATACTTGTTTTTCATTCACTAAAAGAATTGGGCAGCATATATGATATTTCTGATATTGGAATGCACCATCATATATCTGAATGGGCTAAACGGGGACTTGTAACATTGCAGGTGGAAAAGTTGTTGGAGAAAGGGAAATTGATGCTTTATTGATTGAGCCTGGGGACCTATTGAAGGTGCTTCCAGGGACAAAGTTGCCCGCTGATGGTTCTGTAGTATGGGGTTCAAGTTATGTGAATGAGAGTATGGTCACTGGTGAATCTGCTCCGGTTCTGAAAGAGATCAATTCGCCAGTTATCGGGGGTACTATCAATTTGCATGGTTCGCTTCACATAGAGGCCAACAAAGTGGGATCTAATACAGTTTTAAGCCAAATTATATCTCTGGTTGAGGCAGCACAGATGTCTAAAGCTCCCATTCAAAAGTTCGCTGATTTTGTAAGTTATCTTTGTTGATTCATCATATAATTTATATATGCACTTTTCAGTTTGTCTGGTTCTGGACAGACAAAAGAGTCTCCTATAATTTATATGTAAGGGCTGGATATGAAGGCAGTAAATATAACTTGTAGTTGGATTATCACATTGAGAGTCAAACGTAAACTATAGTAGCAGCTTCTTTTATCGATATATGATCCCTCCAAAGGAGGTGCCATGTGTATCTCCTGTGCTTGTTACAAATTTAACTGATAATTTTTACCACTTATCCTGACTTATAAATCATTTTCCTCACATTGGGCATTGGTGACTGATACAGATTGCGAGTATCTTTGTGCCGTCAGTAATAACTTTGGCACTATTGACATTACTAGGATGGTAAGCTTAATATGGGCAAACTTGTTCTCTCATATAGTTGGCAATTAGTAATTTTGAAGTAGATTTTTTATTTTTTTATGGACATCCATGTGCAGGTATGTGGCTGGGGTTCTTGGAGCCTACCCTAAGGAGTGGCTGCCAGAGAATGGCAATTATTTTGTATTTTCCCTTATGTTTGCAATATCAGTTGTTGTGATTGCTTGCCCATGTGCACTTGGGTTGGCTACCCCAACTGCAATCATGGTTGCAACGGGAGTAGGAGCTAAAAATGGTGTGCTGATTAAAGGAGGAGACGCGCTGGAGAGGGCGCAAAAGATCAAGTATGTCATATTTGATAAGACGGGAACATTAACCCAAGGGAAAGCCACAGTGACAACTGCAAAAGTTTTTTCAGGAATGGATCGTGGTGATTTCCTCACTTTAGTAGCTTCAGCTGAGGTAAAAAAACCCCAAACTTTACGTTAGAGAATTTGAGTCGCGCACTGACAAGTTGAGTTAAATAAGTGTCCTTAATTATCTTCTAATTGGTACAGTCTAGCAGCGAACACCCATTGGGGAAGGCTATACTTGAATATGCACGCCATTTCCATTTCTTCGATGACCTTTCTGATACAAAGAATGGTCACAGCAACAACAAGTCCTTTGATTGGCTTCTTGAAATAACTGATTTCTCTGCTTTGCCTGGACATGGCGTGCAATGCTTTATCGATGGGAAAAAGATTTTGGTGAGTTTCTTTATCCAGACTCTGCACGTCTTAGTAGAAATTCGTCTGAGGGTTGTATATATTCGTTTAAAAGGTTGGCAACCGGAAGCTGATGGCTGAAAATGGCATCACTGTCGAGGAGCACGTGGAGAAGTTTGTTGTGGACTTGGAGGAAAGTGCCGAGACGGGGATACTTGTGGCGTATGATGATGATCTGATCGGTGTTATGGGGATAGCAGATCCACTGAAGAGGGAAGCTGCTGTCGTGATAGAGGGCCTCAAGAAAATGGGGGTCGTTCCTGTCATGGTCACCGGTGATAACTGGAGAACTGCTCAAGCTGTCGCGAAAGAGGTTTGTTATCTTCGTTCGTGGCATTTTTTTCTCTACAGAAAAAACTGATTGACACGGTTTGGGTTTTAGGTGGGGATTACAGACGTGAAGGCAGAGGTGATGCCGGCTGGAAAAGCTGATGTTGTGCGGTCACTTCAAAAAGGGGGGAGTTTGGTAGCGATGGTGGGTGACGGGATCAACGACTCTCCTGCTCTGGCAGCAGCAGATGTAGGAATGGCAATAGGAGCGGGGACAGATATTGCAATAGAGGCAGCGGATTACGTGCTGATGAGAAGCAGCTTGGAAGATGTGATCACGGCTATAGATCTGTCGAGGAAGACGCTGCAACGGATTCGTGTGAATTACGTGTTTGCAATGGCGTACAATGTAGTCGCGATCCCAGTAGCAGCCGGGCTGCTGTTTCCGTCTCTGAAAATCAAGCTGCCGCCGTGGGTCGCTGGCGCTTGCATGGCACTGTCATCTGTTAGTGTTGTCTGTTCATCTCTGCTGCTCAGGAGATATAGAAAGCCAAGGCTTACAACTTTACTGGAGATCACTGTGGAGGACTAATAATAGAGAAGCAGAGTTGCCAGTTTTATTGGGATGTATTCTTGTCTTGTAGAATATAAATGAGATGTATTCATCCGAAAATTATAAAATTTTCTGATGTCATTATATATGTACATATCAACAGTTTTATAGAGTTCAAGAGTGTTTTCACCTAAAATTAGAACAATACAAAATTTAATTTTGATTCATTTACGATAAACTTATTAAAAGTATAGGACTATAGGAGTATAAGATTATCCTAAAATTATACTCCCTCTTACCCATTAAAAGTACTCCATATGAAATGCTCTAATGACGCATTTCATGTTACGAAGGGGGAGGGGGTTGAGTTGAGTGATGTTCCGTCACGTGCCTGGCCCCGCCCAATTGGATCGTAATGTTAAGCCACTTGCGGGCATGTGAGTGAGCTTCGCTTTTTCTAAAATTTAATTAATTACTTTTCAAATTGAGAAATATTTTAAATTCAAAATGATAGTGTGATCAATTACTCAACGGATTTCTATCCATTTTTTTTTTTAATTTTTCACAATTCTCTCTAAATAAATTTCTGCACTATCATCATTGGTAGAGGAAACCAATGTGCCAACATGTCGGGTGTCACCACATTTCTACTGATAGAGGCACCCCTAGATCTACGACGCCCCATCCGAAGAGCATCAATAATGCTGTTGGGCTGGGCCACAACTCGCGAGTCCCGGCCCGAATTTAGCGTTGGAGGGGAATGAGTCACGGCCCGGGACGGTCCCGAGGACGCAGTCCTGGGCCGCTCTTGAGTCACGTCCCGGCCGGCGTTATGCGTGCCCGTGCCGCATCCCATGCGGCCCGTCCCGGCGTTAATTGCGTTCGGACCGGGCCGCAAGTCCCCACGAATTTTTATTTTTGCATTTTTTTTTGTTTTTCTATTTATACATTATATGTTCTCTATTTTTAATACTCTTCCACACAAACTCTCACTCTCAATCCTCTAGCATTTCAACACTTTTTCAATTCTATGGATTGGTTTAATAGCGACCAACGCCAGATGGACAATTTCGTGAACTCCCAGAACTGGCAAGTGCCGCCGACACCCAATCCAGATGCACCGCCTAGTCCCGGGCTGCCTACCAATATGGACATGGAATCGCCAGTTAACACTGATGAGTACGATATCAGTGATATGGAGCCCGCTCAACGGAGGGGCAAGGGCAAGGGCAAGGTTGCCGAAGAGGATGGGCTGAAGAAGTATAGTCCGCAGGAGACAATGTGGCTGGCCAAGAACTATGTCAACGTCTCCGAGGACGCTGTGGTCGGCAACCAGCAAAGCAACAAAGTGTTCTGGGTGCGGATTGCTGATAAGTACAACGCTGGTCGACCCGAAGGCTCGTTCGAGCGTTTCTACGTGAAGCTACGCAAGCATTGGGGTCGGGTGCAGAAGGAGATTAACAAGTGGAATGACAAGTGGACTAATGTAGTCCGGATGTGGCCGAGCGGGCACAGCGAGATGGACCTTGTGGACAAGGCCAAGGCAGATTACTTCGCTGACGGGAAGAAGCACTTCAAGTACTTCGACGTTTGGAAGCTTGTCGAGAAGAGCCCGAAGTACACTGGTGGGGCTGAAGCGGCGGCGAAGAGAACCAAAGTCGCCGCCGGACACTACACTTCGAGCGAAGGAGGTCCGCCAATCGACCTCAACGTGACAGACGATGACTTCTTCCTCTCATCTCCTGGTACTGAAAGCCGTCCGATGGGCACAAAGGCGGCAAAGAGGAAAGCAAAGGGGAAGGCAACTGCGAGCTACTCCGCTATGCCGCCGCCGCCACCCAATCCTTCCTTGGACAAGATATCAGACTCTGTCGGATATGAGTATTACGTTGCGGATGAGCCAGCTGACGGAGTTGACATCGAGGGATACCTCGAGAATGTCGGAGTACGAGCTCGAATTGCACCGTGAGATGATCGAATACCTTCGCGCACAAATGAAGAAAAAGTAGTTCTTTTTTCTAGGATTTGTAATTTTCTTTTTTCTAGGTTTGGTAATTTTCTTTTTCTAGTATTGGTAATTTTTTTTTCTAGGATTTGTAATTTTCTTTTCCTATTTTCTGACTGAACAAGAATTTTCTCGGTTTTAATTGATCAACGTATTCTATTTTACGATTAAAATATGTTGTGAAATGAATAATTGTGGTCTGAGTTGTGGTTTGCGGTGTTAATGGAGTTGTGGCCTGGAATCCCTAATTTGAGGGAATGATGACGTGGAGGGGACTTGCGGCCTAAATTCGGGACAGGGTTAAAGGATGCTCTAAGTAGTCCAATTCACCGATGACTGATTTGCCGCTCGTGTTCCATATGTTCAGGAGAAAACTGTACGTCCACACTTGAGATGATCCGATTGTTGAAAACAAGCAGAAGGCGAAACCCTCATCAACCAATCTCGATCCAATGGGTCTGCCACATGGACTTACACTGTGCTTTTGGTTATTTCAAACAAGTGAGCCTTAAATTTAAAATTTCTTCATATTTTCATTATTAATATAGGCAGACATGTCACATACTATTAAAATCTGTATTATCGAAGGGGCATGAAATAGACAATGGGCCTTGTATTTGGATTTTGTCACACCGGACTGCAATTTCGAAATCAATTTTAAACAAAATTTGATTATTCGATTTTGATCAAATAAGAATCGTGACGGAACCACTCGTGCTGTGTTCCCGTTGAGGTTGAAAACTGCTTGAAATGGCTAACACCGCTTCTTTTCTTGCTTCTTCTACTCCTTTCACCAATAAATCCCTAAATTCGAGGATTTATTGTCAGAATTACCCTCTCGCCAGCAAAATTATCGTCAAAAGTAAGTTCATTTCACTTCCCTCGCTGTTTGATTTCATCATTTTCAACCTATTTTATCTCAATTCTTCTCTTCTCTTGCTCACAACATCAATTTCGACTCTGTTCTACACTGTGTTTCAAAAGAAGCAATTTTGATTTTTGAACCTCGTAAACACAGAATTAGAAGCTCAAGTCTTTCTTCAGTTTATTGTTATATGCATTATTATTATTATTATTATTATTATTATTATTATTATTATTATTATTATTATTATTATTATTATTATTATTATTATTATTATATGAAATGCTGTATGTATCAAACTGTAAGCAGTAAGCTCTGTGCTTGAGTTCAATTAGACTTATAGGGAGGCAATGTCAACTTGGTAACTTGGCATGCTCCCATGGCTGTCTTGTGAATAAAATTCAGGAGGTCTAATATAACAATTCTATTAATCTAGCTTCTATATCTTGGCTAGCGGGCTGCAAGCATTAGAATGAGTTAATTTGGAGATTGTCTTACAAAATGTAGACACTATTTTCTCAATGATCTAATAGATGATGCTTCTTTTCAAACTCTGTTACAGCTTACAAGTTTTGAATACATTATTAAGATCTTTGGGATTACAATGATAGAGGCCTACACATTCCTTCTCATGCTTGAGAGCTTTCTCTTTATATAGCTTTTGTAAAGCGGTGTTCAATTTGAGGCTTCTTTTCAACTAATTGGCATTTTACCAAGTACTTGCATACCTGAGGGGTGACTGTGATGTGATGCCCTTATATCCTTTGAGTTTCAAAAAGAGTAGACAGAACAAGCAACAAATACCTGTAACTTCTGGCCTTTTGCCGTCTAGTTAAAACTCGGTGCTCCTTTTTCTTATTTTATCCATTCCCAGTGGTTTTCATTACTTTCTTTTCAAAAGAACTAGCTTTTGGCCTTCATTCTTGTTACTAATTTACTAAAACTGTTTTGGTTATTATTTGTACTTGAATGCAGATCTACCCTTTTCGGCAAGTGAAAGTCGCCTTCTGAAGGAATTCTCAAAGTATGGACAGATAGCCGAAGGTAGATTTGGTGGAATCTGTTCTTCTACTAAGTTGAATATAATTTGTGTATGATGATTTATCTACGTCACTGGCAGTAAGACTTATCAAGGACGAAGTCAGACAGAAGTCAAAAGGATTCGCATTCATCCAGTACACCTCACAAGAAGCAGCATTACTCGCTCTAGAAAGCATGGATTATCAGGTTCCATACTATACAATTGATTTAACTCAATCACTAAAAATAATATGAAGAGCCTCTTTGTTTATTCTTTCTATTTTTTCAGTTGTTTGACGAGAGACGAGTGTTCGTTGAACTTGCAAAACCTCGTAAAAGTGATTTCGGTGGATACCCAAGAACCTCAGGCCCCCCTCAAGAACAAAGCTTGGCTATTCTAGATGATGTTGAGTAGTGACATAGGTTGCTGTTGAACTAAATTACACACTGATTCGGCCTCATTCATTCTGCTTCAGAAATACTATACGAACCGTTTGTGTTTAGTATAGGACTGGAAATATATTCGCTTGGTTGTTAAAAATCTCTGAATACTGGTATCATTAATCAATAATTATTTGGCCTCTTAGTGCAAAAGATGTTTAAAAGCTTCATGATTATGGGATATAATCAAAATTGGTGTAGGTTTTAAAATATTATACATGTTGTTTGGCTTTGTTGTTTCCTTTTGAATGCTTGTGATTGTTGGAAAAAGTAATTCAGAGGCTCAAAAGATTATAGAATCAATCATAATCATAAATAAAGCATTCCATCACAATGAGTTGATTGTCTGTTGCAAAAACATAAGCATAATCTAACTTGAGGCGTTGTGACACTAGATTATAACAAAAACTTAAACCATGAAACTCTACAGCATAGCTTTACTCGATAAAACCACCATAGTATGCATTTCCTCTCTTTTTTTTCTTTATTTTTGCTTTTCACTTGCTTATCCTTCCTCTTGCTCTAGCTTCTCCCCCACTGTGTCTTGTAACTCTTGTTATCATGGAAAAAGCAGCCTCGGGTGAGGGAATCGGGCTTTCCCTGAGGATGTCTCGCCTGATTCCCTCATATCTGTCTTCTAATCCGGCCAGGAACTTGTACAATCGGCTATTCTCTATTAGTTTGGCGCAGCAGTTTTTTTCACAGCATCTGGGAGGAGTTGGTTGTCTCCGATCAATATCCATCCATATACCTTGCAGCTCGTTCCAGTAATCTTTCAAGGTATGTTGTCCTTGCTTTATTCTGTCTGCCCTAACTTCCAAGCAATAAAGTTCGTAAGGGTCATCTTTAATTACGTCTCCATACATGACGGCGAGGCTATCCCATAAAGCCTTGGAGGTCGGTTTATACGCGCAAAAGGTGACCAATTTCATCTCCATGTTCTGAAGCAGCAAAAGAAAGAGGTTACAGTCATCTTGCTCCCATTGAGAGTAGACCGGATCGTCTGCTGTTGGTGGTGGAGGTACTCCAGTGATGTGGCTGGACATGCCCCTGCTTCCGATTGCCACCCTCATGAGTCTCGACCACAGCGGATAGTTGTTTCCGTCCAGTTTGAACCCGAACACAGTGTCTGAATCTGGCACCATGCTTGCAATCTGCCAAGTTAATTCACTTTGCTTTGGTTTGTGGATGGTTATTTATCTACTCTGTCACCATTATACAAGGATAGTGTATATGTCTGAAACATTACAAGAATTTGAATGAATCTTTTTCTCGGAAAGATTTGTCTTGATTTCTACATTGATTTCTTTGATTTTCTTTCCTTCATTGTAACTTAGAAGCCACCTATACAGATCCATCGTATCATGATATCATCCAACTTGAATTATGCATTCAAAAAGATATGATTTCTTACTTTTTATTTATCTAAAATGATGGTTTTACTATAGAGTATAAGCCAACCGAGTACTATATAGGGGAAGAATCAGATTATTTCCTTTCTCTTGTAGCAAGTATAAATCATAGCAATATGAAATTAATGATACAAGAGAGAAAAATAACGCCACTTTTCACTATTTAGGCCTCACACCACTATTATATATACTTTATAATCTTAATCTCCTAGGGAATCTCTCTTTTTATAGACAATATTGCTTAAATGGTTGGCATTTTTGAAAAACCCACAAGCTACAACAATGCAAATTCAGCAATATGATTGTCCCTAATTCATTTTGCTTGTCTTATACTATCTTAAACATCCAATCTTGCTTTTTAGCACCCACCGCATATATTATTATTACTCAAATATCAAATATTCAGAGGGACCACGTCCAGATTTGATGCGAGCAAAATATTTTTGTGAGATGTATATTACACCGTTTGTTTCATATCATTCAGTTGGTATTTCATAATCTTGTATTATATGCAGTTGGACAGCGAAATCAAATAATTTTCCTTTGTTGTTTTGGGAGGTTACTGTAATTAATAGTATCATATAACATGGATTATAATATCCACATTTTATGTCTCGCCTTGCATTTTAAATTAGAGATACTCACTATTTAATTCGAAGATTTTTTAAATTGAAACCCTAACGTTATAAACATGATTAACAGCCAACTCATAAGAAAAAAAGTTTAGCACACGCTGATTACAAATCACAGGTCATCACCAAAAGATATATATATAAATATTACTCCTTTATTAACATAAAATACAACTGTTTTAGTAAAAAGACATACTAAAAAAACGATTCCTCGTTATAAGAGCATCTCCAATAGCGGCTAGCCCACCGGCTAGCCGATTCGCGTCGCTAGCCGGTCAGCTAGCCGAACTATTGGAAACGGCCAGCCGCGAATCGGCGAAGAAATCGGCTAGCCCACGCCGATTTGAGGGCGTTGGCCGATGCGCTGGCCGCCATTGTGGCGTGCCGATCGGCCAGCGCCCAATTTTCGTTTTTTTTTAAAATTTTTTTTGAAAACCTATATATACGTGATTTTAGTTTCATTTTCATTTGCACCACTTATTTTAACAAGTTTTCTCTCTCTCTAAATTTCTGTACAAGAGCAATATCGAGCGATGGACAACAGTTGATGGGGATGATGGCGGGAGCGCAGGGGGGGATGCCGGGCGGGGGGCAGGCCAGCGGCGGGCAGGCAACGTCGGGGTGGGGAGGTATGCCCCAGATGCAGCAGCAGATGATGCAGCAGATGATGGGGATGATGCCGGTATGGCAGGGAGGGATGCAGCCCGGTATGCATCCCGGGATGCAGGGGTCACAGGGGGGGGGGACACGGTCTATCGTCCCTCTCTTGATTTTTTGACGGCTTCGTCTCACACGTCGATTCAAGTGGAGATGCAGTTCACTGGCAATGACCTTTTGTCATTGCATGAGATGAGGATCGATCTCGGGGAGCCGGACACTCCCATTCCAGCGGGTCGGGGCGCGCCGAAGAAGAAGAAGACCAAGGGGAAGGGCAAGGTGGTCGGCGAGTCGTCGCAGCCCGCTGTTCACGACACCCCCACGCGGAGGAAGTGGACGGAGGATGAGTACGTCGGCGTGGCCAAGGCGTGGTTGTCGGTTTGCGACGATCCATTGGTTGCGAATTGTCAACATGTGGGCTAAGATTAGAGCAGCCTACAAGAGGAACTGCCCGCACGGAAAGGACTATAGCGGGGAGGAGTGCCGAAAGGGGTGGGAACGCATCAGGGCCGCGGTCGGCCGATTTTCGGGGTTGTACACCAACGCCCTCCGCATGCTGACTAGTGGGCAGACTGAGGAGGACGCCCGAAGGATAGCGGAGAGTCAGTTCCCCAAGCCGAGGGTTTATAAGGAGTTCGCCTTCTGGGAATGCTATTTGCTGCTGAAGGACTCCGAGAAGTTCCGGGCGGGGTGCGACGCTGGGTGGCCGAAGAAGCAAAGGCTGAACTACTCCGGCGGAGTTTCCGTCCCCTCCATCCTTTGCTCGTCGCCCTTGCCCGGTTGGCCAAAAGCGGGCGCAACGGGCAGCGAGGGAGGATCCCCCCTATCACCCCAAGAGGTCATCTCGGCACCCCCCCTCCACGCGCGTACACCTTATTATCGCGTCAAAAAACGGACGAACGGATGTACAAGGTCTTCCAAGAGTGGAGGGCCGCAACTGACCCCACAGAGAAGAGGTTTCTTCAATCGATGCTCGAGAACATGCAGGTGGATTTGGATTCCACGAGGGCACTGGTGGGGGGCTCAGACGCGGGCTCAGATACCCCGGGTGGCGGCGGTGACGATGAGGAGTAGAGAGCGGCGGGGCTCGTGTGTGGAAGCCCGTTTTTTTTTTTAAAAACCATGTATTTTTTTTATCTATGTACCTTTTTTTTAATGAAATGAATGAATTTTCCCTTATATGTCTCGTAAATTTAATTCCGTAATTTATCGTAAATTTAATTCCGTAAATGTAGTTGTTTTTGAATTATTTTTATTGCGGCTAGCCTGTGGCTGGCCTTAGGCTAGCCTATTTGATTAAAATGCTGATGTGGCATGTGAAATTTTAGTGCTAATGACGTGGCAGGGAGAGAGAGTGGCTAGCCTGTTGGCTGTGGCTGGCCTATGGCTAGCCTATTGCCACTGGAAATGCTCTAAATTACACGCATTAGATTATCTTTCATCTGTCCCATAGGAATAGGGACTTTTGGGACAACTGAGTTTAAATGCAAAACTAAAATATATCAGTAATAACGAGAATATAATTGAAATAGTTTTTTTTTATAACGAGAGACACTTTATTAGAGCATCTTCAAGGAAAAAAGGGTAAATGAAGAGGTAAAGAGAAATAATTACCACATTTATATTTTCTTTTTAAAATTTTATGCTCCAAGAGAAATGGTATTTGAGGAGGTATTATACCTTTCTTTCATTTTGAAAATGTATATTTACCTCTTCTTGATTAGAAAAGGTAAAAAGTTAGTTATTTTGTTTATCTTTTTAATTTACCTTTTTTTCTTGGAGTCCACCTTTTTTAGAAGGTAAATGAGAAATATATCTTCTTAATATATAAAACGTTTTCTTTTTTGGATTGTCTCATTTAAAATGAACCGTTTCCTAAAATAGAAATAACATATTTCTACTTTTTATTTCTCTTACTTTATTATTTCTTCATTAACTCACAAAATAATAATATATAAAATGTCGTACTGAAAAATAAATGTTCCATTTATATGGGACGGAGGGAGTATGTTTTGGGACATATGGAGTTCAAAAGTAGGATGTGGAAAATAGTGGGGGTTAAAATTGTAGAACCTCTATTAAAATTAGAAGTAGTAAAAACAAGAGATGGCTTTATTAGCGTACAAGTTTTGGGGTTGTTAAGTTGGGAGGTTGACGCAGAAATCCCACCTACATAGTAGAACTTCAAACAAACTGTTTTAATGAATTTTGGTTGATGCTTAAGACACATATATTATTATTTTTATTGAGCAGTAACATTTGGAGTGGGGGTGGGTGAAAATTACCTTGCCATCTCCAGCTCATCTATTCTTTTATTCATCAACAAACACCATATAATTCTGCCACCATCTCCTCCCTCCTCTATATTTATGCTGCTGCTACTGCTGCATCAACACACTCAATAACTTCGCTGCCTCCGCCGCATTTCTGCTGCTGCATTTTACTGCCTTTCCCCCCAGGTTTGTTACTCTCAATCTCCCTCTCCCTCTCTCTCGATTTAGCTCTGCTACCTTGTTGATTCAACTCTAAATATCTGGATCTAGAATTTGAACCTAATCTAACGAAATCTGCTTGTTAATTAATTCTAAGCTCATAGATCTGGTTGTAGAGCCGCATTTTCCTTCTCACATCACAAATTCATCCATAGATCTGTTGCTTTGGTACCAATTAACCACCAGCTGCTTAGATTAGATTTAAGCAAATCCTTCCATCAGATCTAGCTACATTGCTAAAGCAAGTGAGTTATGTGTGCAGAGAGCGAGTGAGGAGAAGGAGGTGCTCCAAGTAGATCCAGAAGATGTTGAAATCGATAAGAATGAATGTTGTGGTTTGCAGCGCTCTGCTGTTGCTCTGTTTCGCAGCATCAGCCAACGGACAGAAAAAGAGCCCCGCGCCGGCGGCTCCGACTCCGGTGCCGGCGCCGGCGCCGGCACCGGCTACCGATTACGTTAACCTAGCTGATCTGCTATCGGTGGCGGGGCCGTTCCACATTTTCCTGAAATACCTGGAGTCGACGAAGCTGATCGACACATTCCAAGACCAAGCCAACAAAACCGAGGAAGGAATCACTCTCTTCGTCCCCAAAGATGAGGCGTTTTCATCCATCAGAAAGCCAGCTTCTCTCTCCAATCTCACGCAGGACCAGCTCAAATCCGTCATCTCCTTCCACGCCATCCCGCATTACTACTCCCTCTCCGATTTCCGGAACCTCAGCCTCAACAACCCCATCCCCACCTTCGCCGGCGGCCCCAATTTCGGCCTCAATTTCACCGACAACGCCGGCACCATCCGCATCGACTCCGGATGGACCAGCACCAAGGTCATCAGCGCCGTCCACGCCGCGGATCCCGTCGCAATCTACGAGACCGATAAAGTCCTCCTCCCCACAGCGATATTCGGCACCGACATTCCACCGCTGCCCCCGGCTCCGGCTCCAGCTCCTGCAGCTGAAGCCCCGGCCGCAGACACGCCCTCCGCTGCCTCGGATAAAGGCTCTTCATCTTCATCCTCCTCATCGCACTCCAATTCTGCGGCGACGAGTGTTGTTCACGGCCATCTCGTGGCGGTTATTGTTGGTGTGGTGCTGATGTTGTTGTGCCGCTGATGATGATGATCTGGATTGATTGTGTCAATTGGTTAATTTCTGTGTTTGCATTTTGATTATTGAGTTAATTTAATTGCTATGGATCACTGCATACCAATTTTTCCGATTAGCTATTCATTATCATACATGTTATTGTTATGTATATGATTCCCCTCATGTACGTATGTATACTTTGTTGCCAGAGATCGATTCTATCAATTGCATTTTATTAGTTCTGTTGCCGGAGATGCAGTGTGTTTTATTTCTTAGAATTTCATATTCATAAACAGCGTTCAATATTTTTATTTTTATGTTTTTTTTAGTATCACAAGTGTTATTTTTATTAGGGTGTCGCTCTAATTGAAAATTAAAGAAACAACTACTACCAAACAAAGATGTTAAAAACTTGGACTAAGTTATTTATCTATTTTTATAGAGTACTATTTGCTACTATCTTTTATCTATTTTTAAAGGAAATTGCCATAAAATCACTAAGTATGGTTAATTTTTGATTAATTCTGCAACTTTAAAACATAACCAATTATACATCAACTTTGATATTTTTCTCAGTTGTACCATTAATCTCTAAATTGAGAAAGTATATATGACGTGGCAAATGTAAAATACTACTCCATATGTCGACAAAATGTCCAGTTAAAGACATCGTCGCTTCTTTAGTTCTACACATGCACACGTCGTGTCGATAAGTTCAGACACGTAGCATGTCGGAAATTTTCGCCACGAGGCAATTAAGAAAAATGTCAAAAATTTGAATGATTTTGTTTTATAATTTGCTCTTTTTTTTAATAGTAATTTAAAGGTATAGGAAAAGGAACTTAAAATAGCATTATAGGCAGTTGTTTGTGTTCCTGAGTATTCGCATGTCCATAAAAAGAAACGGCATTTTCTCCTATCAAATCCTCCATTCTACATTTCCATTTCCTTTTTCATTTCCATATTTCATTCTAGAATTTGATCCCAAAATGCATAAGATATGACATGGGTTGATCCTCATCTGACGTGAACAATATATATCACTACTGATTCCACAAATCATCGAAAGGTAATCATCGATATATATCTCTTGAGCACATCAATTGTTTGTTGATATGACTCATAACGTATGCTCAATGTATTTGTTTGTTGATATGACTCAAAACGTATGCTCAATGTATATTCATATTGTATAAGGAATTACAGATAGTTATTTAATTTCACATGCAATATATTTATGAAATTTTGATCAAATGACATTCTTCATAGCCTCAATTTGCGTTTTGGCATGATCAAGTTACAGTGATTTGTTTGTAGAATATGGATGGATATAGATCAATCTCCCATGTTTGTAGGATCATTTCCAATGCCACCTAATCTATCTTGTTTCTTTTTATAGATCACCAGTTTCCTTATTCTGTTATCCGCAGTTTCATTGAAAGCGCTATAAGAGAATATGTCCAGTTTTGTGGGTGTAGTCGTCTCCGATCCTTGGCTTCAGAGCCAATTCACTCAAGTCGAGCTGCGAGGCCTTAAATCTAAGGTACTGTGATATCTCCTCAACCCTTTTGACCAATTGGACCTTGTTTTCTCAAAAATGAATATGGCTATGGTTGCAGTTTGTCTCGGCACGTAACCAAGCTGGGAAGGTTATATTGGCAGATTTGCCTCCTGTATTGGCGAAACTGAAGGCGGTTACTGAATTGTTAACAGAGGATGAGATCAAGAACATCTTAAAGGAGTCATCTCCTGATTTGGATGAAGAAGTTGATTTTGAATCATTCCTTAGGGTATGTATGTTATTCTTAGTTTCATTTGATATTACTCTGTGCATCTCCTTTTCCGTGATTGGATATATTGATAAAGACACCTAAGGATCACCTATATTTCAAACATGTGTAGCATTATTTGAACCTGCAAGCTCAGGCCTCAGATAAAGTGGGTGGTCATAAACCTCAGTCGTCCTTTCTCAAAGCGACTACAACTACTACACTGCACCATATAATTAGTGAATCCGAGAAGGCTTCCTATGTCAACCACATCAACACCTATCTTGGAGAAGATCCATTCTTGAAGGATTATCTCCCCTTAGATCCATCTAGTGATGATATCTTTGAATTGGCAAAGGATGGCGTTCTTCTATGGTACTGGTCCTGTAAATATGAAAACAAGAATGATTTCTTGTGTTTTTTCTCACCCGTGTAATTATTTGATGCAGTAAACTCATAAATGTAGCTGTACCTAATACTATAGATGAGCGAGCCATCAATACTAAGAAGGTTCTAAATCCATGGGAGAGGAACGAGAACCATACCCTTTGCCTCAATTCTGCAAAGGCAATTGGGTGCACTGTGGTCAACATTGGCACTCAAGACCTGATTGAAGCTAGAGTAAGCTAGCTATTTGTCGTTTTGTCTTTCATTTTCAGTGTAGTGTAGATATCATCAGCATGGATACGAATCATTGTAACTTCCTTTTTTTTCTGCAGCCTCATCTAGTTGTTGGGTTGATGTGCCAAATAATAAAGGTAAATCAAATTCTGTAGGTCTGTAGCATAACATAAGTTAAAAATAGCTAACTTCTGCTTTACCTTGTTTGTGAAACAACAGATACAATTGTTATCTGATCTTGATATAAAGAAGACTCCTCAACTTGTTGAGCTGATGGAGGATTCCACGGTAACGAACTCTCAAAGTTGTTTTCATATGATAGCTTTTTCTCATGATCACTCACAATTGATCCAACACAGGATGTAGAGGAGCTTATGGGATTAGCCCCAGAGAAAGTTCTTCTGAAATGGATGAACTTTCATCTGAAGAGAGCAGGATTCGAGAAAGAGGTTACGAATTTTTCCTCAGATTTGAAGGTAAGAAAAGAACTAGGGGGCAGAAGCCTCTAAGAGCCTTATTTAGAAGTCACAGAAACTTTGCAATTATTTAGTCTGTGCAGCTCAACATACCCATTCTAACTGCAGGACGGAGAAGCTTATGCTCATCTGCTCAATGCACTTGCCCCAGAACTTGGCACAAACTCAACATTGGAAACAACAGATCCGACTGAAAGAGCAAAACTGATCATTGAGCAAGCTGAAAAACTAGATTGTAAAAGATATGTTACTCCAAAAGACATCGTTGAGGGATCGGCAAATCTAAATCTTGCATTTGTTGCTCAAATATTTCAACACAGGTAGACTGCGATACTCACCTTCCAGCTATGGAGACAAAACTTCAGTAGTTCAGTACAGTTCAATATAATACTATTGCTTTACATGTTAGAAGAAGATAGCTAAGTTTCAAAATATAATACAGTATATGTGGTGAAATGCTGGTCATCTCGCTGTCCTTTATTCGTTTTCATACCATGGTTATTTCAACTAGACAATGACATGAGGGAGGCTACTACCAATACAGGATTAAAGATAATTCATCCATTCTGGGTATAACCTGCTTATTTCTGAATTCATTTTATGGAGTAAGAAAGATCATAAAGCATAGTGTTCCCAGTATGCTCTATTTATACAATGTCCAATAGTTTAGTCATAGGAATGTGTTGAATATCAAAATTACTGTTTCAGAAATGGACTATCAGAATCAGTGGACCAGTCGAAGGTACCAATGGCTGAAATGGAGGAAGATGATGCTCAAACTTCACGAGAGGAGAGATGCTTCCGGTTGTGGATTAACAGCCTTGGGATTGAAACCCACGTCAATAATGTATTTGACAATGTCAGGGGAGGGTGAGGTTTCCTTTTATTTGTTTTGACATTTAGCTTTATGAGTTAATTCACTTCTACTTGTCATGCATGCAGATGTGTTCTACTGGAAGTACTTGAAAAAGCTTCTCCTGGATCTGTAAACTGGAAGCAAGTTCCAAAACCTCCTCTTAATTCGTTCAAGAAACTTGAGAATTGCAACCAAGCTGTGAGTGTTGGGAAGGATTTGAACTTCTCCCTAGTGAATATAGCTGGAAATGATATTTTGCAAGGAAACAAGAAGCTCATAATATGTAAGACTGCTCAACTTCGTACATTAAATATGATCTCTGTTTTCATTCAAAATGTTAAAACTCTGTTGCATCCATTGGTTATAGGTAGTCTAAAATGCAGTCTTTAAATGATTATGGGTAGATATCATCAACACTGCTTTACTTTTCATGCTGCATCTGTCCATAAGTAGAGTTGCATGCTTTCTAACATCATAATGTTTTCACACTACATTCTTTTGACACCTGCATGATGTTTATTCATCAATAATACTTAAGATCCTATAGTAGTACATTTAAACATCAACATAACTTTACATGTTTGTCATTTGCAGCTTTTCTGTGGCAGTTAATGAGATTTACCATGATCCAACTGTTAAAAAACTTGAGACAGCATTCTCAAGGAAAGGAAATTGGAGATGCTGACATACTGAATTGGGCAAACGAAAAAGTCAAGAAATCTGGTAGAAGTTCCCAAATGGAAAGCTTCAAGGTAATGCTGGAGGTCTTGATCATGCAGTTATTTTGTATATGATGTATCTGTCTTTGTCTTCCATTAACAGGATAAAAACCTCGCAACTGGGAGATTCTTTCTTGAGCTTTTAAGTTCCGTGGAGCCAAGGGTGGTCAACTGGGCCCTAGTTACAAAGGGAACAACTGGTATGGGAGTCCTCATTTAGGATCTTCTGTTGCAGCTAATGAGATTAATAAATCAAATATATGCTTAGGACTGGTTGAAAATTTTATTGATGAAATTAGAAAGGGGTTTTATTTTAGGAGCCAAATGGAGTAATGGCCTAACTCCTAAATATATATGCATGAATTCCATTTTGGGAAGTACTACTTTATCCATGCCTTAACCATGTAATTAACTTGCATGTCTACTTTTGTCTGTTGTGTCTGATTTGCCTCGCAACCTGTTATAATATTTTCTTGGAACTGAAAGTGGATTTAATTGTAAATGCAGATGAAGATAAAAAATCAAATGCAACATATATAATCAGTGTCGCACGAAAGCTTGGATGCTCCATATTCTTATTACCTGAGGATATAATTGAGGTACATCACCGATGTGCATATAATTTAGCTCCTTTTTGCTTGGCTTGTACTCATATTGGTAAACAAGTTATCTACTAGCTAGTTTACTATCTCAAAAGTAACACTTGAAGAAGATGCTATATTCAGATTGGTTCTGTCTTTATGTATAAGCACACCACATATTCGACATGTATTATGCAAAATACTCATATCCTCTTCTTTTGCAACTGATGGTATCAGGTGAACCAGAAGATGATGCTGACCCTTACAGCAAGCATCATGTATTGGAGCCTGCAGAAGAAGGTGGGAGATACTGAGCCGCCATCTCCTAGCCAGCGATCTGAGCCACCATCTCCTAGCCCGCAATCTGAGCCTCCATCTCCTAGTCTACACAATAACCAGCCACCACCATCTCCAAGAGGTGATGATGTCTAGTTGGCGAACTTATGTTTCTGCTCCATTAAGTACTCTGATGTTCACCAAGAAGTTACCGGTTAATAGACATTTCACACAAACACTGAGTATTCAACTGGATATAGCAGAGTTGAATTTTTTATGGAGGGCAGAGTAGAGATATTGGTTCTTGCAGGTAAATTCCTGGTAGAGTAAGCAAGAAGGTATACAGATCCTTCAAGTTTAATTTGCATTAGTCACAGGTGCATTGTATGGATTGAAGTGTGGAAATAGTTTTGTATAGCATATTCATGATGTTAATATTGCTAAGTTATGGCTGCCTTGAGCACCTTTTTTCATATATAAAAGTATATCTTTGTGTTATGTGTGTTGATCTAGTGGTGGAGTGGTCGGGTTCAAGTGGTCTAGTACTCAACACTACTCTTTCTCTCTTACTCTTCCCCTTATTTATTAAAACTCATGCCAAACTCATTGTTCATACTTTTTGGGGACGAATAGAGTAATAAAAAACACGTGACAGAAATCAACCTATCACTTAACTTGACAAGTATTTCTGCACAAAAATTTGAACTCACATCTGTAGTCAAGATATATGTCAGTTGGTTTTCTGACCTCACAAATAAAGCTCAATTAATCCACTTTCAATATTTTCTTTGATGAAATATCTATCAACTTATACATGCTTGGTTTTGTTATATTGGACTGGATTATATGAGGTACTAATATCACATAAAAGTTTACACGCTTGTTGTGATTGAAAACCTAATTCACCCATCAGTTTTCTTACACTCGAATGAGAAACAATGTTTTGTTTCTTGTTTTTCCAAGTAACCAAATTCCAACCAACAAAGGTAAACCTGAGGTAGATCTCACAAGTGATTTTGAACAACACGCCGCAACTAAGGTCATCCACAACAATATCTCTTATTCATCTCTGGACCATATCTTCTCCACACTAGTCATGAGCTCCACACCATTTTTACCTCATCTCTTATTCAAGAAACGACACCTGCAACCATTCATCTCTTCTTATTCACGGATTTCACTAATTCATTTATATTCATTCTCTATTTTAATTTGTTTATATGAAAGTTAATTAAACTATTTTTTTAATTTAATTAAAATATGTGATTCACTAAAAATAAAAAATGGAGTATTTAACATGCAAATTAATTTTAATATAATATTCAAATTATATCATAAATATAAACATTATTCAAATTTTATTCACGTAATAGCAACAGTTTTAACCCACAATCTACAAAATTCTTTAATGCACATTAACCACTAGTCTAAACATTAATTTGTATTGTAATCAAACAAATATATATACTGAGTACAAAACAATAGGAACTCTCTTTCAAGTGTAAACTAATTGCCACACATCAAAATCAAAGGAAGGTTAAAGTTGAAAATCTATCTATAAAATGTCTACTCAAGCAATGAAAAACTTACTTCTCTAAAATGAGTACTCCACTCGTAAGTATTAGACTCACTTCTTTTGGGTACATGATTTAAGGAATTGATATTTAAATAGTTAAAGTGGAGAGAGTAAAGTATGATAGAGGGAAAAAGTAGGGGAGAGAAGAGAGAAAAAAGTAGGTGGAGAATAAAATAAGATAGATGCTTTTTGCTAAAAAAGAAAATGAGTCTAATATGTTGGGACATCCCAAAAAGGAAAGTTGGTCTAATACCTTGGGACCGAGGGAGTATAATATAAAGTATAATCTTTCACTAATTCGCGAATCCAACTTTTAAGTATGGATCTTTGTGAAATTATAGTTTTATTTTATTTTAAAAATAGATTTCTATAATTAAAACTGATTTTTTTTAATCGGGCAAAAGAGGCGAGTGGGCTTCATTTCCCAATAGGAGCGTGCCATATATGTGGGGGAGACGCGTGGCGCGCCAGCTCGTTTCGGCTTGACGAGACCAAGACCGAGACCGAGACGGCGAAGAGCACTGTTGCGGATGCTATAAACGTGATCTTTCTTCAATTTTCTAAAAAGTCATAGCCTTAAGATAATTTTATCAGGCAATATTAAGTAGATAGATAAATCAATTTGCCGACCTGTCGTTGATTATGTAATTTAAGATCTTGAGGTGTCCATACCTTACAGCAGCAATTGGTCCACACACCAATAGTAATAATACCACATTACATGTTTTTCTTACTAATCAAATCACTACTATTTCATATAGCTTCGGCAACAGGCTACACTCGTAGATGAGTAATTAATTGAATCAACATATAAGATTCAACTACACTTAAAATTCAAAATTTTCACTCACACAATTTCATTTATATGTTTTTTTTTGAAATTATTTTACAGATTTTGGGAGACTGTAAAAAAATGATTTGTGTTCTTGCATCGATGAGATATTATTGAAAACTGGAGATCCGCAAATCTGCAGGAATCACATATTAAACACACCATTATATAATATGAGATTCTTCTCATTTAACTCGTGGGACATATTCCAAGACTTGGCACTACAATAACAAGTGAAGAAAAGTCAGTGAATAAGATGTAATACTCGTATTTGGGATTGGATTAGCTTTCATCGTATACACACATATGAAACCACAGCCACCAGTTTCTCATCACTTATTCCACTGACACGACACGACACATATTGAAAGCAACCAACTACTCAATTTCATTAATTCCTAAAAGCTGAGGAAAATCAAATGTATGTGGGTTGAAATCTATGTTGCAACTATATTTCAGTTTTTCTTGGTTTACTCTTTCCAGATTTCTTGAATTTACAAATAATAGGACTACGTACGATTCACGTTGCAGTTACTTATTATATCGTGAATTTCATTTTTGATATCTTTTTCATTTGCACCAAATCAAAGTATATAATTTTAATGAAATTGACAGACCAGTTGGACGATCACCTACTCTGAATACGTATTTCAACTCAATTTGATGAATTAATCATGTACCAATATTAATTAACCGGAGAAAATTAACAGGTCAATATATGAGAATTGCAGCAAAATATCTCTGATAACAACTCCACTTACTTAATCACGTGCAATTATATAAACAAGAATACTTACCACAAAAGTGAATAAAATAAATTCACATGTTTTGAATGAAATGCATTAGGGTCATCAAAATACTTATGCATGATCGTCCATTATATAGTTGATGTATTTCTTTTGATTGTGCTTCTATAGATATGACATTTTTTAAAATGTTAGTAATTAACAACACCGTCTCAATTTTTCTCTCCTACTTTATTCTCTTCACGCTTAATTCACAAAACGATACATAAAATCCATGCAAAAAAATAAATGTTTCAGACTCTATTTAGTGGGACGAAGTGAATACTACTCTATAATTAGTGAATTAAGTGGAGAAATTAAGAATATTGTATCTAATGATTAAGTGGAGAAATTAAGAAAATTATATCCAATGAATTAAATAGATAAATGAAATGAGAATAAAAAAAGAAGTTACATATTGTTTTTCCTAAAAAAATGATTCAATTATGATTGTAGTTGGACAATCGAAAAGGCAATACGACTAAGTTAGAGTAAGACAGAAGGAGGATTATTTCACAATAATCTTATAAGTACTGTTTTAACCTAATCTCATATATACAATTAAAATATTGGTACACGCGTGGTATGTCAAATCAATCATAATTATAAAAATAAGAAAAATACGAAGATAGAGAATATCTGTACAATATTTAGTTGAATATACTCCTTCCACGTAACAATACTTCTGGACTACTATACTACTACTACTTTTTATCCATACATACAACCGTTCAAATAAAAACGTTTAATAAATTGCATATTAATAGAGCCAATTTAAACATGCATAAATATGGTTTGGGGAATTGAAAAAACAATTTCAGAGTGCAGGCATACCTGTATAGCAACACTAATGTATTAACTAATATGCATAGCTAGTGCGTAGGTAGTGGTTAAATATTTTAGAGCTCGAAGTAGGACCCATATCACTGCACATCACACATGTTTATTTGCATATCCACATGTATTGACCAATCTCAAGAATATGGATACCATATTATAGTATAAATAAGGCCCTAGGGCAAATCAAATTCATCACTCAAATATCTAAAGATGAAGATAGTTGTGTGCACAATCATAATCTTATTCGTAGTTATTCGGAAATTGATGAGGATGAAGAAGAGGAAGAAGAACGCTGTAGCAGCAGGACCTGCAGGGGTCCCGCTGCTAGGCAACTTGCTCCAATTCGACAACGCGAAACCCCTCGTCTACCTTCAAGACCTCTCCCACAAGTACGGCGGCGTAGCCTACTTGAGACACGGGTCGACCCCAATCCTCGTGGTCTCATCAGGAAAAGTTGCAAAACAAATCCTGAAGAGCCAGGACAGCCGGCCGCCTGTCCTGGCTCAGCAAAAGCTGTCTTACAACGGGGTGGACATGGCGTTCTCCCCGTACAACCCTCACTGGAGGGAGACGCGGAGAATGTGCACCCTCCATCTGTTCTCCCCCAAACAGATCCTCAGCTTCCGCCCTGTCCGCGAGGCTCAGGTGTCTCGCGTCATCTCCAAACTGCACGCTCGACTCAATCATCCGGCCAATCTGAGCGACATGGCGATGTCCCTGGCCAGCAACACCATCTGCGGCGTTGCTTTTGGGAAAACCTACGACGATGACGAGTACGAGAAGAAGAAACTCGACAAGCTCGTGCTCGAGGCTCAGGCGTTGATGGTCTCGTTCTACGTCTCCGATCACTTCAAGGTGTTCGGCTTTCTCGACAAGCTCTCCGGCTTGTCGAGCCGGGTCGAAACCAATTTCCAGGAGCTGGATTCATTCTACCAGCAGCTCATCGATGATCATCTCAACCCCATTCCATCGTCTTCTTCTTCAGGTGATCCGGATATTATTGATCTCATGCTAAAATTAAAAGGAGAGAAGCCGGATTCGATCACGTGGGACCAGATCAAGGCGCTGCTGATGAACCTGTTTGTGGCTGGGACGGACACGGTGGCGGCCGCGATTGTGTGGACGATGACAGCTCTGATGCTGAGGCCCGACATCATGAGGAAGACGCAGGAGCATATAAGGGAGGCCGTGGGGAGAAAAGATGATGGAATAATGATTACAGAAGACGAGCTGATGAAGCTGCCGTATCTGAAGGCGGTGGTGATGGAGGGGCTGAGGCTGTACCCGCCGGCGCCGCTGCTGTACCGGACGGTGGAGGAGTCTCATCTTGTGGAAGGGTTGCAAGTTGAAGTTGGGACTAAATTCATTATTAATGGCTGGGCTATTGCTAGGGACCCCGCGATCTGGGAGGATCCCGAGGAGTTCGTGCCTGAGAGGTTCTTGAATGTGTCTGACTCCGACTGGGAGTTCAAGATGCTCCCGTTTGGAGGCGGGAAGAGGAGGTGCCCCGGGATGAATATGGGGATGATGTCGATACACCTCGCCTTGGCCAATCTTCTCTACTCGTTTGATTGGGCGGGGCCGCCCTCGGCCCCACCTATCGACACTGATGCCTTGCCCGGGCTCACTATGCATAAGAAGAATCCGCTTATTTTGGTCCCAACACTACCATTATCCTAGCTTGGCCTCTTTTATTTTATCCAAATTATTGAGTTTGTCATTCTGTTGCTAGAGTTTTAGGCCATCCATAACGCTATCTCTTATTCATCTCTTAACTCTCTCATCTCTTCACTATTCATGAGCTCCACTGTACGTTTCACTCCATCTCTTAACTAAGAGACAACACCTACATCCCTTCATCTCTTAACCATCGCATCTCTTAATTATTCATTCAATTTATTGTTGCTCCTAACACAGTTTGAACGAACTAATGGTATGGATCCATGTTTAATTCAATGCTAAGTATTTTCTTAATTTGCTATGGTCTTCGTTTAGCAATGAATTACATCCATGTAATATTGTCTAGTTTGTTCAAGGATTGTTAGGAGGAGCAACACTTTTCATCTTTTAGTTAAAACTAGTATCCACACCATTGCTCAATGAATTTTCCAAAAACTAATTTAACATCACGTTGTACATGAATTTAAAATACTATAACAAATACTCCCTCCATCCTAAGATAAACGAGTCATATATTCCTTTTAGGGATGTCCCAATATAAGTGAGACATTTGCTTTTAGTAAAAAATCATTTCTCTTACTGTATTATCCACCTACTTTATTCTCTATCTACTTTTCTACTTTTCTCTCTCTCATACTTTACTCTATCTACTTTAACTCTTTAAATATCAATTCCTTAAATCATGTGTTCGAGTGTTTCGCTTATTTAAGGATGCAGGGACTATACTATGAATACACGGTGTTATCTATCGTGTTATTTGTTTTATCTAATAAACTGTTCCTCTTTCGATTCTATAGCATATATACCACTTGATTAACCAATAGTTTGTCAGAAAATCAGACGAATTATCACATAATAATAGATAAAATAAAACCAAACCTTAATATCATAATTAAGTAATCAAAAGAATATATGAGTACAATTACTATAAATCAAATCCTAGAATTTTATGATTTAACACTAAACAAAAATCATAATTAAAAACAATACTCTTCCATCCCTAATAGTTTATCACCATTTGACCCGATACAAATTTTAAATAATAAAAAATTAGTTGAAAAAGTTGGTAGCATATGTGTCCTACTTTTATAGTACTAGTATATTAGTTTTATGATAAAATGTGAGTAGAAATGAATTAGTGTAATGTGACATTCACTACTAATTAAAAATGGTAAAAGTGAAAGGTGAGAAAATTTTTAGAGACGGACAAAAATAGAAATAAGTGACAAATTCTCAGGAACGGAGGGAGCAACATAATGAAATACTAGATAAAAATCTGTCAATATAATCTCGTGTTCTTCAATCCTTTTCTCATTGCCTTAGAAATTATTTGACCTTTTGAGTCTTCTATCGATTTGTTATAAATCATTGATTAGAGATGATTAATTATGGATTGGAATATGGTATTTATAGGGAGGGCTCCAAGGATATGATCCGTTGTTAACTTTTTTAAGTTGCTAAGTCTGCTAACTCAGTGTATTAAAAATGTTAACATAAACTCAGTTGATATTTTAATACACGGTCTTGACATTGATATTTACTCCCTCCGTCCTCGAATAGGAGTCCCATTTTTTCATTTTAGTCCGTCCGCGAATAGGAGTCCCGATTCACTTTTACCACAAATGGTAATAGAGTCCCACCTTCCACTAACTCATTACACTCACATTTCATTTAAAACTAATATATACAAGTGAGACCTTTATTCCACTAACTTTTTTCCACCCACTTTTCTTAACCTTTCTTAAACCCGTGTCATCCAAAAATGAGACTCCTAATGGCGGACGGAGGGAGTATAATGTCAACACAAATTTATGTTGATATTTTAATGTGATCTTGCTGACATTTTTAATATATATTGTATTGATGAGTTAGTAAGTTAGCAATTTCAGAAAAGTTAGCATTATATAACAAACCCCGATGGCTCTAAATTTCCATCTTCGAGTAGCATCACTGTTGGAGCTCTTAAAGATGGTAATCGAGAGAGACGAGATGGCTATACATATTCAGAGAGTTTGGGAGTAGAAGAAGATTGAAGATTTGTATTTTATGTTTTCAACGTTTTACACCCCTCATTATATAGGGAAGATAGTGTCCCTAATTATTGAAAACATATCAACCTATTCTAGGATACAATATTTTCACATATTCCTAGTCAATCAATTATTCTCCAAATCTTCTCCTTCTATCGTTGATTCTTCCTTTAATTCCATTGATTTTGTTTGACACTCCCCCTCAAGTTGAGCAACGGTATCTCCGATACTCAACTTGTCCAAAATTTTCTTGAAGACTTTGGGATGAACAGCTTTAGTCAAGATATCTGCAAGTTGTTCTTCGGACCGAACAAAGGGAAATTCTATGATCCCTCCTTCGAGCTTCTCCTTGATGAAGTGACGATCAACTTCAACATGTTTGGTACGGTCATGTTGCACTGGATTCTCTGCAATACTGATTGCGGCCTTGTTATCACAAAACAGTTGACTTTTCCGTGTAGGTGGAAAGCCAAGTTCTGTCAATAATCTCCTTAGCCAGATGATTTCCATTAGTCCACTTTTGATTCCTCGGAACTCTGCCTCTGCACTTGATAGAGCTACCACCTTTTGCTTCTTACTTCTCCAAGTGACCAAGTTCCCTCCAATGAAGGTGAAGTAACCCCCAGTGGACCTTCTGTCAATAGGATTACTTGCCCAACCTGCATCTGTGTATCCGTCGATCTCCAATTCATCCTTCTTGGCTAAAAACACTCCATAGCCAATGGTTCCCTTCAGATATCTGACAATCCTTAACGCAGCATCCATATGGTCGACTTGAGGTCGGTGCATGAATTGACTAACTATGCCGACTGCATATGTGATATCCGGTCGGGTATGTGATAGGTATATGAGCTTCCCTACCAGTCGCTGGTATCGTTCTCGATCTGTAAGAGCAGCCCCTTCTTCTATTTTCAATCCATGATTAGGATTCATTGGAGTTTCAGCAGGTTTGCAATCCAACAACCCTATCTCTGCAAGTAAATCTAAGACATATTTTTTCTGTCTCAGAAATATCCCGTGCTTTGATCTCAACACCTCTATCCCAAGAAAATATTTTAATGCCCCTAAGTCCTTCATTTCAAACTCTTTGAATAAGTTCTCCCTTAGGTTGTGGATTTTCCTCTACGTCGTCACCAGTGATAATCATGTCATCAACATAAATAATTAGACATGTTATCTTTCCATTCCTTCTTTTTGTGAAGAGTGTATGATCTGAGAGGCTTTGTTTAAACCCGTGTTTGAACATTGCCTGGCAAAACCTTCCAAACCATATTCTAGGAGACTGCTTCAGCCCATACAGAGTTTTTCTAAGGCGACATACTTGCCCGAGTCCGAAATCTTCAGAGAATCCAGGTGGGACTTCCATGTATACTTCTTTGTTTTCCCCCAATTCACCATGTAGAAACGCATTTGTGACATCGAATTGATGTAGAGGCCAATCCTTGCATGCTGCTACGGAAAGAAGTGCTCGAACAGTGTCTAACTTGGCAACTGGGGAGAATGTCTCTTCATAATCTACTCCATATACTTGTGTGTATCCTTTGGCCACAAGTCTCGCCTTATATCTCTCGATTGACCCATCTGCACGCCTTTTTATGATGAATATCCATCGACATCCAACTGGCTTCTTCCCTTCTGGCAATGTACACTTTTCCCATGTCCCATTTTTAATGAGAGCGTCAATTTCCTTTTTCATGGCCTCTCTCCAATGTTTATGTCTTGAGGCCTCCTCAAATGTTTGTGGAATCTCCTCTTCTTCATATATGGCAGCTTCAAATGCACTAGCCATTTCAGTGAGTTGGGTTTGTGCAATATTCGCCACCGCATATCTGGCCTTCTTTCCTTTCCAGTCCGGAGAGTATCTCCGGGCAGAGATTCCCCTCGTGCTTCTATGAGGAAAATCATATGGTGATTCCCTTGGATGAGCATCTCTACCACTTGTTAGACAGTTATCTCCACCATTCCTGTCAGGATTAGTATTCTCCACAATTACATTATCCATATCTGAACTGTTTACCTCCGACATCGAAGATGGGGTTGATGGTTGAGCAGTGTCACCTAACTCCACGTTCTGTTCAGTGGGAGAAGACGGCTCGGCGATACCACTACTTTCCTCTGTTGGACCGACTTCTGTGACAGGGCTTGACTCAAGCGTCGACTCTCCCCCTGACTGGTTTCTCCCTTGACTAGGTAGCCAGTTTAGTAGGTCACTAGTAGGATTATGGTCCGACGATATCTCCCCCTGACTACTACATTGGCTGTAAAAGTATTCCCCTTCCACAAAATCACAATTCATGGTAGTGTGCATGTTGCCTGTAGTCGGATCATAGCATCGATACCCCTTCTGACTTTTTCCATACCCCAAAAAAACACATTTACGAGCACATGGTGAAAATTTAGTACGTTCATGTTTAGGAATATGAACAAATACTGAACAACCAAAGACCTTGGGCTCTAAGGAAAGAGAGGAAGGTAGTTCGAAGTGTGTGGAAAAAATATCCAAGGGTGACTTGAAGTCTAGAATCCCAGTGGGTAGGCGGTTCATGAGGTAGACTGAAGTGGCTATGGCTTCGGGCCAAAAAGTTCTCGGTATTTTTGACTCGATCAAGAGAGCTCTAGTAATCTCAAGGATGTACCTATTTTTCCTTTCTGCTACCCCGTTTTGCTCTGGAGTGTAGGGACACGAGGTTTGGTGGACTAGACCATTTTGTCGAAAAAAGTCTTGCATTTTTGTATTCACAAATTCTCCCCCATTATCTGACCTAAGGATTTGGATTTTGTGGTTATACTGGGTTTGGATGAGAGAGTAGAAAGTAGTGAATTTTTCAAACACATCAGATTTATTTTTTAAGAAATATACCCAAGTCATACGAGAATAATCATCCACAAATAACAGAAAATAACGAAATCCTTGTCCCCCAGTAATTGGTGCCGGGCCCCAAACATCAGAGTGAATCAAAGAAAAAGGAGTTTTCATTCTAGAATTGTTCAACTTAAATGAATGTCTGTGGCTTTTGGCCAATAAACAAGTTTCACAATGAAAGAAATGCATAGAAGCAACTAAATTAGGATAAAGTAGACGAAGATATCCTATAGATGGGTGTCCTAACCGACGATGCCAAAGCCAAGCCTGTCTTTCAGTTGGTCCGTGAGTCAGCATTGCAGTACTCTGTTGAGCTATCTCGTCCACATAGTACAACCCGTTTCGCTCAGTGCCACGCCCAACTATCGTCCCCGTCTTGATATCCTGTAACATACAAAATCGCGGTTGCATTAGTAACTTGCAGTTCAATTCCTTAGTCACATGACTAACGGATAGCAACTTATGTGACAATGATGGAACATAAAGGCAGTTAGATAGGCATAAAGTGGGGGAAACATTAATGGTTCCCGCCCCTTGGACTGGCGCTAGGTCCCCACTGGCTGTTTGCACATAGGTTTTGCTAGATTTCGAGATGGTTAAGAAGTCTGATGCATCAAATGATATTGTGTCGGTAGCCCCACAATCGAATATCCATTGGGTGTCTTTAGCGTCTGATTGTGAGGTAGAGGAACAGGCCAGTGCTTCGAAGGAATTTTTGCACGGAATTGAGGGCTTAAATTTTTGGGACTGTGGTGCAATTTGTAGAGTTTTGGCAGTTTGGGGGTAATTTTGTGACTGGGCATTTTTCTGGGGGTCAATGTGAAATTTTTGGAAGTTCTGGGGCTGATTTCGAGGTAATTTGGGATGAGGGGGTTGGTTTTGGAATTTCTGAAATGTCTGGGGTGGTTTTGAGAGTAAGTGGGGTATAATGTTTAAATTTTGGAATGTAGAGGGGTCAGATTGAGATTCTGAGAAATTTGGGGTGTTTGAGGGAAATAATTCCCTTTTCTTTGTAACACTAGCCGTCGACCCCCAAATTTGAGGGAAAAACCTAGCGCCGCCCTGTTCATCGTCGAGACTCGCCGTCTCCTCACCGCCGGTGGCGAGAATCGCCGATGTATTACCTTCGGACCATGTCCTTGCCACAGAGACTGATGTGATTGCCGATTTCTCCTCGTTTTGGTTTTCGCCTCCACCTGCTCCCGATGGGCCGACGCCGCCCGCCGATTTCTCGACGTAGGTGGCTCGGTCCACGGCGACTGCTGCTGATGCCCTGCTTCCTCCATTGTTCCGATTTGGATTTCGAGCTTGCCGGGCCTTCTTCATTTCTTCCCACCACTCCGGGAACCCATGGATGTGGAAGCATGATTCTTTGGTATGTTTCTTGCCTCCACAATGACTACACACTAATTTGTACTTGTCCTCTTCTTTCCGGTAGCCATGGTTGCGCGGTGGTGGTTGGTGATTCTGGGTGGTTCGGCTCCTGTCGAAAACGGCGAGGCCGACTCCTATTCCGGATTCTTTGGGTGGTTCCGGGTTCATCAGTTTGGCATTTACCACTTCTCGTCTGACCATTCCGTATGCCTTCCTTGCTGTTGGTATTGGATCCATGTTCAATATCTCCCTTTTAATCTTGTCGTACTGATCGTCTAACGCCCAGACGAATTGGTACAACCGATGCCTCTGAGTGTTCTGGTTGTATTTTTCAATGCTTGAAGGAGTATCCATCGGGTTTGGATCCCGGGTGTCGATTGAAATCCATAGATCCTGAAGCTTCTGCCATAAATTTTCTAATGACAGATTTCCTTGTTTCAAACTGTATGCTTGTCTGTGCAGGTCTTAAATTTGGAACTGATCGGCACCGCTTCCGTACGTAGTGGCCAGACTTTCCCATAAGTCCTGTGCCGTTGCGTATTGGGATACCTCGTTCACGAGGCTGGCGTCGATGTTGCTTATAATCCAGTTGAAGCAACAATCATCTCGTTGCTGCCATCGATCGAAGTGTGGGTCAGTCGGTGGAGGGGGGTCTGTAACTCCGGATATGTGAGACGCCAGACCTTTTCCACCGATGGCTCGTCTCATCAGTTTTACCCATAGGTGGTAATTATCCCCATTGAGTTTGTCCGTCAGGCGCACCTCGCCTAACGATTCCAGGGACGAAGGTTGATGGTTGGAGGTTTTCTGAGACACATTTAGTCTCATAAATTCAGCGAATTGCTTGGCTGAGAGAGTTATTGATTGGTTGTTGTGAGGGGTTTCAGATTCAGAATCTGACATCTTGTTGCTTGGTTTTTTTTTTCAGGTTTCAAAAGGTCGAGGAAGGTACTCGAGACTGTGATGATATTTTTCTGAGTCTCAAGCCCGAATAAACCTGCTCTGATACCATCTTAAAGATGGTAATCGAGAGAGGCGAGATGGCTATACATATTCAGAGAGATTTGGCTACAAAAGGTAAATTTTGAAAATCCCGAATTTATAACAAAACCTCTTCACTTCCAGAGTAGACTGCTCATGTTTCGTAAATGCAGTTTTAACTTTATCTATTGAATTCTGATTAAAACGTATGAATTACCCACTTGAAGCTCGTTCAAATATGAGACATTGGCATCATTTAGAAATATAGGAATTCATAAAGAGTTATAGTCATATTTCCATCAAAACTCATCAAATATATCAAAACACGAAATGTAGAAATATAGACTAAAAAGGCAAAATATATGCAATATTCATTAATTTTAAGCTATGTCTAACCCTAAAATAGTGTAAAATATGTTTTTATCGATTTGTTACAGACGTACTAGTTGAGAAGTTATAGATCATAATAAATCACCACTCTTCACAATACATGTTTTTCTTGCTGAATCACTATTTTCATATAACACATGCTCAATCAACTTATAAGTTTCAATTACACTACGTGTAACATTCTGAATTTCCGAACCCTAATTTTAGAGCCCTAAAATTTATTATTGATGACGTGGAAGATGTGAATTATTTGATAAGTGAATTTATTGCATGAGCTTCTTTGACCGAGAAGTTTGAAAAGTCAAATTTGTTGACTATGTGATGTGGCACGTGATTTATTAAATTATGAGGTGAATTAATTGTTTGAGGGTGAGTGAGAATATTAGAGAAAATTTCCATAAATACTAGCCATTTTCGACCCCCTTGATTTTTGAAGAAGAAATTCTATTTTTCCGGATTTAATTTAATTCTTGGGATATTTATCCAAATTAAATCCAAGACCCAATTATTCCTTATTCTAAAGAGGGAAAAATCGAAACCCCCTTGTTATTTGGTGATTTTCGAAAATCACTATGTTGGGAAGGAAGAAATTATTTTATTGTTTAATTGATCCCTTATTTGATCTCCTTCCATACCTAGAATTAAAATATTCTACCAAATCTTTCCATACCTCAAGAGACCTTGCCATATCTATTTTAGTTGATATTTAAAAATCCCTTCCTTATTTACAAGACTAAATACACGCATAATTCATTCTTCCAAGGAGAGATTTTTAATATTTTATTTTGCTCCGTGATATTTTATTCTACTCCGTAAAATATACCAAAAACAAAATCTTGGCTAATTGGGAGCCATATATTTCAAAAATTACATGCCTTGATACCCTAGTCTATTTTTGTTAATTCTTCTTTCCTACTTCACAATATTTATTTATTTAATTGTGGAGAATGAAATCTTATCAAATATTCTATTTTAGTTACCTAAAGATCTTGTTGAGCACTATAAATAAGAGAACCCCTAACCCTAGCCCCCATAAATTTCGCCCCTCTCCTCTCTCCCACTCTCTCTAATTTTTTCTTCCATTCTCCAATATTTTTGTCATCTTTTGAAGAAGAATTGAAGTTTGATCCAAGAATCTTGAAGAACCGAGTCTAATACTTTGTTTCTACCGTTCGTTTTTCTCAAAAAGGTATTCTTATATTAATCTTCTTCTTGCTACTCGATCCCTCTTCTTTCTAACCGATTAATCGGTCTTCTTGAGCCCTCATGCATCTTGGTTGAGTGAAAGTGGGATAAAGGGGATATGGGAATATGTTACATGTGTGTGGCGTGTGTGTGCGGCGTGTGTGTGTGTGTGTGCGTGTCGTGTGTGTGTGTTGTGTTGTGTTGGTGTAGTGTGTGTTTGATGGCTAAATATTCTTGTGTGACATATGTCGATGTTAGATCTAGATTGGAGATGCGAATGGAACTTGTGTGATAAACATGATCTTGATTGATTAGTAATGATAAGATAAATCGATGGGAAAAGGGAAAAGTATTGAGACATGCATGAGTAAGAGTAGTGTTGAACCTAATTTGTGATATGTGCCTATGTGATTAAAAGGTGAAACTTTGGTTGCGAAGCCGGATAACGGAAAAGCGAAACTACTTGAAATCTAAGCAGTCGAGGTGGGCTTTACTCTTAAAAATCTCTTTTATTTTGTCAAAAATATTGATTGGTGTTATAAGGGTGGTTTAACTGTTATGTCATACCCATGTTTGCATTATTGTGATATTGTGTGTCTGATGCCTAGTTTGTGAGTTCGCTCCATTGGGCTATAGGGCTATGAATGTGATTATACGAATTCGGGTCTGAGTATGGGCCGCAAACCCTACCAGGCTGTGTACACGAGGGGATCGGGAGCCATCCTTGCTAGTCGGCCGGTCTCGTGGGCGAAAAGTGTGTCCACACTTTCGTCGCACCATGGAAAGATTGTGATTGTGGAAATTGATGAGAAAATGGGGAGTTATTTTGACTGGCCAGTTTATGAAAATATATTTTTTGATACTCGTGATATTCTCTTATAACTGCTTAAAACTCGAGTTCACTTGGTAAGGGTGACATAACTTATAAAATGTTTTGGCAATGAGCTCACTGAGTATTTCAAAATACTCAGCCCTGCATGTGTTTTCCTTATGTGCAGGTTGAATGATGACGAGCGGTGGCGGGTGTTGAGCATGATAACTAATTAAGATGGATATTTTGAACTTCAAGCGTAGTTGTGTCCTCATACATAGCTACTCTTTCTCTTGGTCGTCTTCCGCTGAATTTTGATACACTTTAGGATTTGTTTTTGGGATATTTGCATCTTGCCTTCGATTTGAGGCCTTAGCCCTTTTCTTGTGATTTTTATCTTGGATATTATGTCGTACTCTTGAGATTTTGATCGTTATTTAAGATACTCTTTTCTCTTTCTTATTCAAGCTTCTAGGTTAAGTTGTTGCTTTACTGCTCTGATGTTTCCTTTAAATGCTATGGTCAACACTCTTTAAATAAAACCCCAGCCTGTGTTTACTTCTTTAGAGTCCGTTTGGTAGCAGCTGCCGCATTTATTGTACCCTAGAAGGGCGGGCTGTTACACTATGTTTTAACAAAATTCACTAAAACGATTTCATTTATATAGTATTTTTTATTTTTACAGATTTTGTTCTTTATGGTTGTAAAAATTGAGAGAATTTAATAATATTTAGCTGTAAAAATAAATTGTGAAAATTTATTCTGCTGTAAAAATAAATATTTTATTGATAATGAGACGTCGACATATTAAATCTGCATGAATCATATTAGAAACACGATACTGATTTACACATACTGATATATACACCAAATTCTTCTCATTGAACTCATGAACATATTCTCAGTCTCCAGACTTGGGTTGGGCCAATTAGAAACAAACCTCAGCCACCAATTTCTCTTTTGTTTATGCAACTGACACGACAAACGTTATAGTCGTCCTATGAATATTGAAAGCAACAACCTATTCAATTGATTTCATTAACTAATTCATTACATATATACGTTTTAAAAGCAACTAACTATTCAATTTCATTAATTAATTCATTACATATATAGGTTTTAAAAGCAACCAACTATGCAATTTCATTAATTCATTACATATTGATTGACAATATCCTCGTTAAATTATCGTTTTATTCTCGTAATTATTAACCAAGTGGGAGTAGTAGTATGTGATAATATCATGAATTTCGTTCTTGATATCTTTTTCATTTACACCAAACCAAATATAATTAATCAATTGATAGAGAAGATCATCACCTACTCTGAATATGTATTTCAACTCTGTTACTGTATATTCCATGTGATTGAATTAATTAATCCAATGTAATTATTATGATATATATAGTGCTCAACTCCACACAAATGAATCAAATAAATTCACTATCTTCCACATTAAATGCATTTTAACTGTCGAGATATTATGCATAGTACTCCATCAGTTTGATTTGTTTTAATTAGCACAAGATTTAAGAAAGATAATGTTGAATGAATTACATGAAAAAAGAACCTGGGAGTATATAAATAGAATGAAACTGATAAATGAAGTGAGAATAAAATACTCCGTGTAATATAAGAGAAATTAAATATTACTTTTTAAAAAAATGACTCGACAATTAGAGTTCAACAATGAAAAAGAAACACGCATCAACTAAACTATGATATGAAAGAAGTATTACATACTGAGTCACATGAATACTATGTGAACCTACTCCTATATATACAGTCATTCAAATAAAAACGTTTAATTAGTTGTAAATTAGCATATATAGTCAATATAAAAATGCACATTTATATTTATTTAGTTTTGTGGCTAGAAAAAACAATTTTGGAGTGTAGGAATACCGAATACCTGAGTCACACACTAATAATGTTAACTACTTCATCCGTCCCTCAAATATTGTCTCACTTTGATCCGTCACGAGTTTTTATGAAATGTAATGAAATGTGAATTGTAAAAGTTAGTGGAATATGAGTCCTACTTTTTATATACAAAGTACGTATTAGTTTTATAATAAAATGTGAATAGAAGTGAGTTAGTGGAATATGAAGTCCACTTCCAAAAATGATAAAAAGTAAAATGAGATAAATTTTATGGGACGGATAGAAATAGAAAAATGAGATAAACTTTTTGGGACGGAGGGAGTACATGATACACTCCACATAGTTAGTGCGTAGGTAGATATTTTAGACCTCGGAGTAGGACCCATATATATCACTGCACATCACACATGTTTATTTGCATATCCACATGGATTGGCCAATCTCATGGATACCATATTATAGTATAAATAAGGCCCTAGGGCAAATCAAATTCATCACTCAAATATCTAAAGATGAAGATAAGATGAAGATAGTTGTGTGCACAATCATAATCTTATTCGTAGTTATTCGGAAATTGATGAGGATGAAGAAGAGGAAGAAGAACGCTGTAGCAGCAGGACCTGCAGGGGTCCCGCTGCTAGGCAACTTGCTCCAATTCGACAACGCGAAACCCCTCGTCTACCTTCAAGACCTCTCCCACAAGTACGGCGGCGTAGCCTACTTGAGACACGGGTCGACCCCAATCCTCGTGGTCTCATCAGGAAAAGTTGCAAAACAGATCCTGAAGAGCCAGGACAGCCGGCCGCCTGTCCTGGCTCAGCAAAAGCTGTCTTACAACGGGGTGGACATGGCGTTCTCCCCGTACAACCCTCACTGGAGGGAGACGCGGAGAATGTGCACCCTCCATCGTTCTCCCCCAAACAGATCCTCAGCTTCCGCCCTGTCCGCGAGGCTCAGGTGTCTCGCGTCATCTCCAAACTGCACGCTCGACTCAATCATCCGGCCAATCTGAGCGACATGGCGATGTCCCTGGCCAGCAACACCATCTGCGGCGTTGCTTTTGGGAAAACCTACGACGATGACGAGTACGAGAAGAAGAAACTCGACAAGCTCGTGCTCGAGGCTCAGGCGTTGATGGTCTCGTTCTACGTCTCCGATCACTTCAAGGTGTTCGGCTTTCTCGACAAGCTCTCCGGCTTGTCGAGCCGGGTCGAAACCAATTTCCAGGAGCTGGATTCATTCTACCAGCAGCTCATCGATGATCATCTCAACCCCATTCCATCGTCTTCTTCTTCAGGTGATCCGGATATTATTGATCTCATGCTAAAATTAAAAGGAGAGAAGCCGGATTCGATCACGTGGGACCAGATCAAGGCGCTGCTGATGAACCTGTTTGTGGCTGGGACGGACACGGTGGCGGCCGCGATTGTGTGGACGATGACAGCTCTGATGCTGAGGCCCGACATCATGAGGAAGACGCAGGAGCATATAAGGGAGGCCGTGGGGAGAAAAGATGATGGAATAATGATTACAGAAGACGAGCTGATGAAGCTGCCGTATCTGAAGGCGGTGGTGATGGAGGGGCTGAGGCTGTACCCGCCGGCGCCGCTGCTGTACCGGACGGTGGAGGAGTCTCATCTTGTGGAAGGGTTGCAAGTTGAAGTTGGGACTAAATTCATTATTAATGGCTGGGCTATTGCTAGGGACCCCGCGATCTGGGAGGATCCCGAGGAGTTCGTGCCTGAGAGGTTCTTGAATGTGTCTGACTCCGACTGGGAGTTCAAGATGCTCCCGTTTGGAGGCGGGAAGAGGAGGTGCCCCGGGATGAATATGGGGATGATGTCAATACACCTCGCCCTGGCTAATCTTCTCTACTCGTTTGATTGGGCGAGGCCGCCCTCGGCCCCACCTATCGACACGGACGCCTTGCCGGAGCACACTATGCATAAGAAGAATCCGCTTATTTTGCTCCCTACACTACCATTATCCTAGTTAATTAGGTCTCTTTTATTTTATCCAAATTATTGAGTTTGCCATTCTGTGGCTAGAGTTTTGTTGTTGCTCCTAACGCAGTTTGAACGAACGAATGGGATGGATCCATGTTTAATTCAATGCTATTTTCTTAATTTGATATGGTCTTCGTTTAGGAAGGAATTACATCAATGTAATATTTTCTAATATACTACTACTCTTCCGTCCTCCAAATTTTGACACACTTTGATCCGACACGGATTTTAAAAAATGTAATGGAAAGTGAGTTAGAAAAAGTTGGGGGATGTGAGTCCTACTTTTAAAGTATTAGTTTTATAATAAAATGTGAATAGGAATGAGTTAGTGGAATATGAGGTTCACTACCAAAAATGGTAAAATGTGAAGTGTGTCAAATTTTCAGGGACGGACCGAAATAGTAAACTGTGTCAAAATTTGGGGGACGGAGGTAGTATTTTTTTCTTTCGATTCTATAGCATACCACTTGGTTAATCAATAATTTGTTAGATAATCAGACGTATTATCACATAACAATAGATAAAAATAAAAACGAACCTTAATATCATACTACCTCCGTCCACCAAAATTTGTCTCATTTTTCCATTTCCGTCCGTCCCCCAAAATTTGTCTCATTTCACTTTTACCATTTTTGGTAATGGATCTCATATTCCACTAACTCATTTCTATTCACATTTTATTATAAAACTAATATATAAAAATAGGACCCACAATCCACTAACTTTTTCAATTCACTTTCCATTACATTTTTTAAAAATCGTGTCGAGTCAAAGTGAGACAAATTTTGGTGTACCTCAATTAAGTAATCAAAAGGATATATGAGTACGATTACTATATATCAAATCCTAGAATTTTATGATTTAATTACACTGAACAAAAATCATAGTAATTAAAAACAATACTCCCTCCGTTCCTAATAAGTCACCGTTTGACCCGACGCGAGTTTTAGGAAATATAACATAAAAAGTTATTAGGGTTCTACTTTTATATACTCTCCCCCCCCCCCCCCCCCCTCCCATAGAAATAGACAATATTTCCTTTTCATCCGTCCATACAAATAGTCCATGTCAATTTATGGCAACATTTTTCTCATACTCTATTACTTTATTATTTATAGGTCTCATCATCCACTACACATTTTCAACTACTTCCTCCGTCCCACAAAAGATGTCACACTTTTCTTTTTAGTTTGTCCCACAAAAGATGTCACATTTTCATTTTTGGAAAAGGTTCTCTCTCACATGAATATAAAAATAATATTTTCTCTTTCCATTTAACACACAAAATAAAACTTCTTAAAATCTCGTACCGTCCCACAAGTGTGACATCTTTTGTGGGACGGATGGAGTATTTTTTATCATTCTCTCTTACTTTAAAACTCGTGCCAACCCTAAGTGGCTTATTTCTATGGGACGGAGGGAGTATTAATTTTATGATAAAATGTAAGTGAAAATGAGTTAGTTAATGTGGGGTCCACTACTAATTAAAAATGATAAAAGTGAAAGATGATAAATTTTTGAAACGGACGAAAATGGAAATAAGTCTCATATTCTCATGGACGGAGGGAGTAACGTAAAGAAAAACTAGATAAAAATCTGTCAGTATAATCTTGTATTCTTCTATCCTTTTTTATTGCCTTAGAAATTCTTTGATCTTTTGAGTCTTCTATCAATTTATTATAAATCATTGATTAGAGATGATTAATTATGGATTGGAATATGGTATTTATAGGGAGGGCTCTAAATTTCCATCTTAGAGTAGCATCATTGCTGGAGCTTCAACTAATAAGTTTTCGAGTCTCTGATAAGGTATAACTCTAGTATGAAAGTCCTTTTGTAGCCAAATGACAAGCGTATATCTTAAAAATCCTGAATTTATGACAAAACCTCGTCACTTCTGGACTAGACTACTCAACGCTCACATTTCGTAAATGCAGAATTAACTTTATCTATTGAATTTTGATTAAAGCGTGTGAAATACCTCCGTGAAGCTCGTTCAAAACAGGAGACATTGGCATCATTTAGAAAATGATAGGATTCATAAGTTATAGTCATATTTCCATCAAAACTCATCAAATATATCAAAACACGAAAATGTAAATATAACCTAAAAAGGCTAAATTTATACTATATTCATTTAATTTATGCTAAGTCTAACCCTAATATAGGGTAAAATGTGTTCTTATCAATTAGTTACAAATGTACTCCATTTGAGAAGTTAGTTAACTATCGTGTTAACAGATGATGCACTATTTATTAACATTAAAAATACATATAAGTATATAAGGTAGATCTAGTATAGTAAAAGATCAGTACTGGGATATCGAACACAAGGAATAAGATTGCAACTCGCTATTATATACTCCCTCCGTCCCACAAAAGATGTCACACTTTCCTTTTTAGTTTGTCCCACAAAAAATGTCACATTTCCCTTTTTGGAAAAAGTTATCTCTCACATGAATATAAAAATTATATTTTCTCTCTCCATTTAACACACAAAACAAAACCTCCTAAAATCTTGTGCCGTCCCACAAGTGTGACATCTTTTGTGGGACGGAGGGAGTACTAAACGTCAAATATTATCTGGAGACACGGAGTTTTTGGTTTTAGATTTATAAACTAGACATAAATATATAAACAAATACTCCCTCCGTCTAGGGATGTCAATCGGGTCGGCCCACCGGGTTTTGGGTCAACCCTATTTGGGTTGTCGTCAACACAAAAGATATCGAACACAAGGAATAAGATTGCAACTCGCTATTATATACTCCCTCCGTCCCACAAAAGATGTCACACTTTCCTTTTTAGTTTGTCCCACAAAAAATGTCACATTTCCCTTTTTGGAAAAAGTTATCTCTCACATGAATATAAAAATTATATTTTCTCTCCCATTTAACACACAAAACAAAACCTCCTAAAATCTCGTGCCGTCCCACAAGTGTGACATCTTTTGTGGGACGGAGGGAGTACTAAACGTCAAATATTATCTGGAGACACGGAGTTTTTGGTTTTAGATTTATAAACTAGACATAAATATATAAACAAATACTCCCTCCGTCTAGGGATGTCAATCGGGTCGGCCCACCGGGTTTTGGGCCAACCCTATTTGGGTTGTCGTCAACTGGGTGCGGGCTAGTCGAGTTGTGATTTCTTTCGGGTTATTAAAGTTCAACCCTAACCCTAAAAGCTACGGTTTCGGGCTAGCCCAACGGGTTTATCGGGTTACTACCGATAATATTAACATGCGATCAATCTAATAAGTAAGGATGAAAATTAGTTATAGTCATAAAATGTAAAACCAGCCAACGACCGCTGAGCCAGGAGCGATCCGCTTGGGGAAAGTTGTAATGAAAAGCGGTACACGCCCAGCGACCGTTGGGGTGTGTGCAACCTTTTTCCTTAATTAAGGAGGACGATTGCCAGCGATCGCTGAAACAAGTGCAACGATCGTTGTTCAAGAGGCAGAGGCTACAAATCAACTCACAGTGACCGCTGACCAAGGTGCAGCGGCGCGCTGGCAAAACGCGATGCACAGATTTGAGCTACTTTCCTCCCAAGTAAAATACTTTGCTACCTTTTTTCCTTAATTAAGGAGGACGATTTTTGCAGCTATATATACCCCCTCAAACCTGTTCAACAAAGATCTTTTTGCTGCATAATTCTAGAGCATAATATTTGAGAGTTCATCTTTGTTCATTAAAGTGCAAGGGTTTTGAAGAAGGATTTAAGAGAAGATCAAGGCTACAAGGATTCAGCCTTTGGGTTTTCTTTGTTTTAGTTCTTTTTTTTTTCGCTACAAACTATGTTTTTAGATTATTCTACCATGTGTAACTAAATTCATAGAATTCTAGAGATATGTTAGTAACAACTTTGGTTATACAATTCCTTTTTATTTAATATCCGTTTTGTTCTCACTTCGTTTCTATTCTAAGTTCTGGATAATAGCTTCACGTTTGAGTGACACATTCTGTGATGATCTAATTGACTTGCTACATAATCGTGAGAGGAGGTTGGCGAGTTAGATCGACTTAGTTGACACTACAATTAGCTTTCCTTAAAACGACACTGTTAATTGAGAGTGATGACTTTTCAAGGGTCCATAGTTAGGGAGTTACAAATCTAGGATTGACGCCCCTAGTGAAGTAATATACGTTTGTATCGCATGAGCAAAACTTAGGCGACTCGTCCTACTGAAGTAAGAACTGTGCTAGGGTGTTGTAGTTGGAATTTGTATAACAATAACTGTAAAACCACATCCCTGGAATTCTCTTATCTCATCTGGTTTATCAGTGTGTTTTACTCTATCTACTTAAGTTGTTTAATTCTGTTTTTAAAAGTTTTTTATTTTCAAAATCCAAAAATCTTTCGGTTTTCCAAAATAGTAGAAGAAGTTTAGTAGAAGGTAGAGAGTCTGTGATTGTTTTCCTGTGTTCGATATCCGGTACTGACCATTAGCTATATTATTTATACTCTGTATATTTGCAGGTATTTTTAGTGCTAATAAAAAGTGCATCAATTATATAGGTTGTACTGATATTACATGCTTCTTGAAAGCAAAAATTCATAAATTTTTTAAAATTTTGACATCGAAACATATGAATGTAGGATCTCGTTGGAATCCTTATAAAATTATCTTTTATTTTTTATATATATTTTGCAAAAAAATAATTTAAATTGAGATAGTTATATGCATTTAAAGTTTTGAGATATTTTTCAAAATTTAGTTGTAACTAATTTGTTGTTAATTGACATCAATACCCTTATTGACATTCTTTGTATCTTGTATTAATACTCGGGGTTGAATGATCTTGGCCCTTGATTTGAAGATCTAACGTCTATCATTGAATTGTAGTTAATAACTTAAAGGTGAGTTAGCAATATAACACGCCCTTAGACTCATACTATCAAAGTCTTCTTCCAATATATTAGATTCTAACTTCTTAAGTTCCTAAACTCAAGCCCCTCACAAAAGGTCTCGAATGGGAATAAACCTATGTGTTGTAACTAGGAAAAGGTTCAATTTAATAAATCAAAACATATTCATAATAGTCTTCACAAAAAAACTACAAGGATGTTTAACTACCCATTGACAAGTAGAAAAAACAATAATAAAAGTACTAGACATGAAAGAAATTGATAAAACCCAAGGTTGAATCTTCAAATTTCTCTTGCCTAGATCCACAGAGTTTTGCTCTAATGGAAGATGGATGAATTAAGTGTGAAATATGGATTGAAGAATGTGTAGAGAAGAAGAACGATTGGAAGCTCTGAGATAAAGATTATGAATTAGGTTAAGAGGTATTTATAGTGCTGGAAAAAGGTGTAGTTTTAATAATTTCGGGTCCTACAAGAAATGTGAGATATGGGCAACAATTTATTTTCTTCCTTAAATTTCTGTCAGCTTTGATTGCACTAAGCAATGTTCGTAGAATGATCATAACTTTCTCCACATAACCCCAATTGAAACGTTCAAGGTATTTACTCAAAGCTCATTCAAAGAGGAAGAAAATGATATGCATTAATCAGTGATTGGAATCCAAAACTGTCGGGAAACTCGGCTTGAACTGAGGATGCTGCACCTTAGCCTTTTTGCTTCTTTTTTTATTCTTTTTTTTCTATCATTTCTCAACAAACAAGTCAAAATATCAAAATGAATAACATATACAATTTAAGAACATAATTTGCATGATTCACAATTAAAACAAACCAACTTTAGGTCTTAAAAACATGCAAAATCCATGTTTGTTAATAGATAATAATAAATCATGCACTATTTCACAATAAATTTTTTCTTGCTGAATCACTATATATATTCATATACGTTCTATGTTAACACATGCATAACTCAATCAAGTTATAAGTTTCAACAACACTTTTTTTTTACAAAATTCACTCAAACAATTTCATTTATATAGTACTATACGCTTTTTATTTTTACAGAATTTGTTCATTTGTGGTTGTGGATATTGGGAGAATATATATAGCTGTTAAAATAAATTGGGAAAATTTATTCTGCTGTAAAAATTAAATACTACTCCAGTTTATTGATAATGAGAAGTCGACATATTAAATCTGCATGAATCATATTAGAAACACCATACACATATTGATATATACACCAAATTCTCCTCATTGAACTCATGCATAAAAGTCACTTAAGATGTGAGTGTGGTTTGCATTCTTAAACAAACCTCAGCCACCAATTTCTCTTTTGTTTATACCACTGACACGACAAACGATATAGTCGTCCTATGAATATTGAAAGCAACCAACTATTCAATTTCATTAATTCATTACATATTGATTGACAATATCCTGGTTAAATTATTATTTTATTCTCGTAATTAGTAACCAAGTGGGAGTAGTAGTATATATAACTACGTACAATTCACGTTGCAGTGATAATATCATGAATTTCGTTCTTGATATCTTTTTCATTTACACCAAACCAAACATAATTAATCAAATTGATAGAGAAGATCATCACCTACTCTGAATATGTATTTCAACTCTGTTACTGTATATTCCATGTGATGAATTAATTAACCAAGTACACCATGCACAAAATTAACAGACCAACATACTAAAATTGCAGGAAATTATTCTGATAACAATCAGTAGATAAGAAAACAAATCCACTTAATTAATTAATCACATGCATGTATTTATTATAATTATATATATAGTGCTCAACTCCACAAAAATGAATCAAATAATTCACATCTTCCACATGAATTGCATTTTAACTGTCGAGATATTATGCATAATACTCCATCAGTTTGATGTATTTTTTTTAGCACAAGATTTAGAAATATAATGTTGAATGAATTACATGAAAAAAGAACCTGGGAGTATATAAATAGAATAAAACGGATAAATGAAGTGAGAATAAAATACTCCATATGAAATAAGAGAAATTAAATATTATGTTATTTTAAAAAGAAATGACTTGACAATTATACTCCCTCCGTCCGCCATTAGGAGTCTCATTTCTTAGCGGCACGGGTTTTAAGAAATGTTAAGAAAAGTGGATGTAAAAAAGTTTGTGGAATAAGAGTCTCACTTGTATATATTAGTTTTAAATGAAATGTGAGTGGAATGAGTTAGGTGAAGGTGGGACTCTATTATCATTTATGGTAAAAGTTAACCGGGACTCTTATTCACGGATGGACTAAAATGGAAAAACAGGACTCCTATTCGCGGACGGAGGGAGTAGTTCAACAAAGAAAAAGAAACACGCATCAACTAAACTATGATATGAAAGAGGTATTACACACTATGAGTCACATGAGTACTATGTGAACCTACTCCTATATATACAGCCATTCAAATAAAAACGTTAATTTAGTTGTAAATTAACATATATAGTCAATATAAACATGCACATTTATATTTATTTGGTTTTGGGACTAGAAAAAACAATTTTGGAGTGCAGGAATACATGAGTAGCACACACTAATAATGTAAACTACTTCCTCCTCCGTCTCCCAAATAATGTCTCACTTTAATCTTACACGAGTTTTAAGAAATATAATAAAATGTGAGTTGAAAAAGTTGTGGAATATGAGTCCTACTTTTTATATACAAAGTACGTATTAGTTTTATAATAAAATGTGAATAGAAGTGAGTTAGTGGAATATGAAGTCCACTTCCAAAAATGATAAAAAGTAAAATGAGATAAATTTTATGGGACGGATGGAAATAGAAAAATGAGATAAACTTTTTGGGACGGAGGGAGTACATGATACACTCCACATAGTTAGTGCGTAGGTAGATATTTTAGACCTCGGAGTAGGACCCATATATATCACTGCACATCACACATGTTTATTTGCATATCCACATGGATTGGCCAATCTCATGGATACCATATTATAGTATAAATAAGGCCCTAGGGCAAATCAAATTCATCACTCAAATATCTAAAGATGAAGATAAGATGAAGATAGTTGTGTGCACAATCATAATCTTATTCGTAGTTATTCGGAAATTGATGAGGATGAAGAAGAGGAAGAAGAACGCTGTAGCAGCAGGACCTGCAGGGGTCCCGCTGCTAGGCAACTTGCTCCAATTCGACAACGCGAAACCCCTCGTCTACCTTCAAGACCTCTCCCACAAGTACGGCGGCGTAGCCTACTTGAGACACGGGTCGACCCCAATCCTCGTGGTCTCATCAGGAAAAGTTGCAAAACAGATCCTGAAGAGCCAGGACAGCCGGCCGCCTGTCCTGGCTCAGCAAAAGCTGTCTTACAACGGGGTGGACATGGCGTTCTCCCCGTACAACCCTCACTGGAGGGAGACGCGGAGAATGTGCACCCTCCATCGTTCTCCCCCAAACAGATCCTCAGCTTCCGCCCTGTCCGCGAGGCTCAGGTGTCTCGCGTCATCTCCAAACTGCACGCTCGACTCAATCATCCGGCCAATCTGAGCGACATGGCGATGTCCCTGGCCAGCAACACCATCTGCGGCGTTGCTTTTGGGAAAACCTACGACGATGACGAGTACGAGAAGAAGAAACTCGACAAGCTCGTGCTCGAGGCTCAGGCGTTGATGGTCTCGTTCTACGTCTCCGATCACTTCAAGGTGTTCGGCTTTCTCGACAAGCTCTCCGGCTTGTCGAGCCGGGTCGAAACCAATTTCCAGGAGCTGGATTCATTCTACCAGCAGCTCATCGATGATCATCTCAACCCCATTCCATCGTCTTCTTCTTCAGGTGATCCGGATATTATTGATCTCATGCTAAAATTAAAAGGAGAGAAGCCGGATTCGATCACGTGGGACCAGATCAAGGCGCTGCTGATGAACCTGTTTGTGGCTGGGACGGACACGGTGGCGGCCGCGATTGTGTGGACGATGACAGCTCTGATGCTGAGGCCCGACATCATGAGGAAGACGCAGGAGCATATAAGGGAGGCCGTGGGGAGAAAAGATGATGGAATAATGATTACAGAAGACGAGCTGATGAAGCTGCCGTATCTGAAGGCGGTGGTGATGGAGGGGCTGAGGCTGTACCCGCCGGCGCCGCTGCTGTACCGGACGGTGGAGGAGTCTCATCTTGTGGAAGGGTTGCAAGTTGAAGTTGGGACTAAATTCATTATTAATGGCTGGGCTATTGCTAGGGACCCCGCGATCTGGGAGGATCCCGAGGAGTTCGTGCCTGAGAGGTTCTTGAATGTGTCTGACTCCGACTGGGAGTTCAAGATGCTCCCGTTTGGAGGCGGGAAGAGGAGGTGCCCCGGGATGAATATGGGGATGATGTCGATACACCTCGCCTTGGCCAATCTTCTCTACTCGTTTGATTGGGCGGGGCCGCCCTTGGCCCCGCCTATCGACACTGATGCCTTGCCCGGGCTCACTATGCATAAGAAGAATCCGCTTATTTTGGTCCCAACACTACCATTATCCTAGCTTGGCCTCTTTTATTTTATCCAAATTATTGATTTTGTATTGTATTTTGTACATTTTGTATCTTGTATCAACAATAAGGTTTTCTGTAACGTTACATTCTATTATCTGTAATCTGTATTATGTTGCCTTGAGTTTTGTTTATTTAACTAAGTTACTTAGTTTATATGAAATATTTCATGTTTGGTGTTGCCTAGGGTTTTCAATGGGAAGATTATCAGGAGTACTATTAAATTGGGCATTTGGCTATGATTTTACATAGTTTTGAATGGAAAGCTAAGATGTATTAGGTCGGGGAATGTTATATTGTTAACTCAATACTTAATTGGTAACTACAACTAAATAATAGCCATTAGATATTCAAATTAAGGGCCTAGATCATCAACTCTTAAATGTCAATACGATAAAAAAACATTAATAAGGGTATTAAAGCCAATTTACAACAAATTGTTGTAACTAACTTTTGAAAAATATCCCATAACTTTAAAACACATATAACTTTCTCGATTTAAATTGTTTTTTCGCACAACATATATCAAATTAAAGATAATTTCATAAGGATTCTAACACGATCTCACTTGCATATGTTCCGACGTCAAAATTTGAAAAAAAAATCATAATTTTTAAATTTTTTTCGTACAGCACAAATGTTCCTATAGAATATGTCAAAATAATACATGTAGAATGTCAATATAAGCAATGTGTTAACATTCTCAAAGCATTGTGTTGACATTCTCAAAGCATTGTGATGACATTCTCAAAGTATAGTGTTGATATTTTCAAAACACTATATTGATATTTTCATCCAAAACCTAAATTTGGTAGTTTTTTTATCCTTTTTGATTTAATTAATAAAAATAAAAATTATACGTGACAAATTATAGACCATAAATTTTCTAAAATTCTATAATCTTAAATTAGTTATAAATAGTAATTAAATGGTGAATTAACAATTAATAACTCCCCGTATAGACTATATGTACACTTGAACAATTAATATTGAAGAAAGTGTTGGATCTTGAAATTGTATGAAGCTAGGAATAACAAAGTATCCAGGCTATGGGTATTCAATGCTCCCAAATAAGTTTACTTTTTCTCAATCTCCCCCTATATGGGTCAAAAGCCCATATATTGTAAGTTGTAACCCAGCCCAATAGCCCATTCCAAGTATTCACGAGGCCCAAGGAATAAAACTCCTCTCTTTCTCTCTGTATCTCTGCTCCAGAACCTTCCATTTCCACACTCCTAAAACCCCTCCTCTGCTTCTTAAACCCTACAACCACCTCTCCAAATCTGCTGCAATCCTCTCTCAATCTCCCAGAATGCACAGCTTATCCAGGCGTTCCGTCACCGCCGTCCTCCGCAGCGGCGCTGCCCGCCATCGCCCCATTTATTCGCTCCAACATCATCTCGTATACTCTCCTCTTTCTCCTTTTATATGTCTGCATTTACTTATTTCACATTTTTTATTGCGCCTCAATACTACTGTGTTGTATGTATCTAATTCGGAACATATTCCATAAATTGCATCCCTTTTTCTTAAAAATTGAGTGTACGCCCTATACCGGCGTTGTTTGTTGTTCATAATAACTCATAATCTTCCATGTTGATTAGTCCGGAGAGAGTGATCCAACAAAGAGATGGTGCTCTGTGCTGACAACTGGTGGAAACATTGCTATTGGTGCCACCACATCATTTAATCTGAGAAAAGGTCCTCTTATGGGGTGTCGGTATGAGACAACTGCTGCTGCCTCAAGTCCACCTCCACCAGCTGAGAAATATGAGTACCAAGCAGAGGTGAATTTATGTCAAAAGTTATACCTTTCTAATTGTAGTATTTGAGTGCAGTTCATCATGTTCTCTTTTGTATGCTATCTGTGGCAGGTTAGCCGCCTCATGGACCTTATTGTGAATAGCTTATATAGCAACAAGGATGTATTTCTTCGCGAGCTTATCAGGCACGTCTTTCAGTCTATCTACCCATCATTATTTTTCATATTGAAGTGGATTCTATTGGCTAGTTGGAAATTGTATTGTTGATGTTCTCTGTCACATTAATTCGGTGATACTGCATTAGATTTAGGTTTGAGTGCTGTTTTAAGTAGATTATAGTCTCTCACATGCTTGTGGCTTGAGAATTCCTGATATCTAGACAAGTTGGATCAGGATTGCATGTCCTCGAACAGTACCTGTGTTTTATATTCGTGCCTGAGGTTTTCTGATTTTCTTCATCCTCTGAAATCCTTGGTTTTCTGCTCCTGCAGCAATGCAAGTGATGCATTGGACAAGCTGCGTTTCCTTGCTGTCACTCAGCCTGATCTTTTGAAGGATTCTGTTGATCTTGACATACGTATCCAGACGGACAAAGATAATGGAATAATTACACTTACGTAAGTTTTATTAATTAGAAGCATCTTGATTTGATCCATACTGTCTTTCTTCCAAATTAACCGATTTTTCGTACAGAGATTCTGGGATTGGCATGACTAGGCAGGAACTTGTTGATTGTCTTGGTACTATTGCACAAAGTGGAACTGCTAAGTTTTTGAAGGCTTTGAAGGTGCAACCATCTGCTGATAGTAACATTTTATTATCCGTATCTCTTGATTCAGAAAAACTCACTGCTTACATTATTTTTTTATAGGATAGCAAGGATTCTGGTGCTGATAGCAATTTAATTGGTCAGTTTGGGGTGGGATTCTATTCAGCATTCCTTGTTGCTGAGAGGGTATGCACCATCACTCTGAAGCTAATTCTTACTCTTGAACACTATTCTTAACTATAGCCTTTCTTTTTCCCTTTTCCCATCCCCTTACCCTTTCCCTTATATGCTGGTCCTAACTCCTATTGTACTTTCTTGGTAAAAGGTTGAGGTCTCAACGAAGAGCCCTAAGTCCGATAAGCAGTATGTATGGGAAAGTGAAGCAAACTCTAGTTCCTATACCATCCGAGAAGAGACTGATCCCGCTAAGCTTATTCCAAGGGGGACCCGTCTCACTCTATATCTTAAGGTGCTTAAGTCATGAGGTGCTTCTTTTTTGCATTTCATTTATGGGCTCAAGAACCGTGTATTCATTTCTTTTTTTTAAATGTTTCAGCATGATGATAAAGGCTTTGCACATCCAGAAAGAATCGAGAAGCTTGTTAAGAATTACTCACAATTTGTTTCCTTCCCAATTTACACATGGCAAGAAAAGGGATACACGAAAGAGGTAGGTTTACAAAATATAGAGGTCCTTTTTGTTTTGATTTGGTCCCTCTATTTTGCGCTTCACAGTACAACACACTTTTCAGGTTGAGGTTGATGAGGAGCCTACCGATGCTAACAAGGATGAGCAAAATGAGACAACCGAGGCACTCTCCACACACTTGATTATTTTATAACAGTTATTTGTCATTAATAATGATGCTATTTAATTTCAGAGGGTGAAAATTTTGTTATGCTTGTGATGTAACAGAAAAAGAAGAAGACCAAGACTGTAGTTGAACGATATTGGGATTGGGAGCTTACAAATGAGACACAGCCAATATGGGTTAGCCCTTTTATCAGTTTATGTTGTGTTTCATTACTAGAGCTGCTATCTTTCAGAATTTAATAGTTCATTTTGATGCAGCTGCGTAACCCTAAAGAAGTTACAAAGGAGGACTACAATGAGTTCTACAAGAAAACGTTTAACGATTATTTAGAACCCCTTGCCTCTTCACACTTTACGACTGAGGTTACACAATTTCCTTCTGACATCAGTCTTTGTTGTTTGTAACACTATCATCTGATGTCTGTTTTCCACCACTTTTGTTCAGATGATACTTCTGTTATTTCTCTGTAGTAAACATTATTTTGCGTGCGGATATAATAGAATATGTTATAAAATCACAAATACAAGATGGTGATATTTATTCGATTTAATTGTTTTCAGGGTGAGGTGGAGTTTAGGTCTATCCTGTATGTGCCATCCATGACAGCCTCAGGAAATGATGACATGATCAACCCCAAGACGAAGAATATAAGGCTGTTTGTAAAAAGAGTATTCATTTCTGATGATTTTGATGGTGAATTGGTGAGAGAAAAATAATTGGTCTTTATATCCAGATTATTTACTTAATGTATTCGTAACCCATATTTATTCCTCTCCTATGCAATAGTTCCCACGGTATTTGAGCTTCATCAAGGGTGTTGTTGATTCAAATGATCTTCCTCTAAACGTCTCACGCGAAATCCTTCAAGAAAGTCGTATTGTAAGTGTATAGGATAAAGTCGTATGGTCGCATATATAATATTATACTCTGCGTGTGAGGTATGAGTATGAATTACCTAACTCTAGTTCTTGTTGTTTTAGGTTCGCATTATGAAGAAACGTCTGGTGCGCAAGGCCTTTGACATGATCCTCGGCATATCTTTGAGTGATGATAGAGAGGTATATCTGTACCATTTTAATATCTCTTTTGGTTTGATTGTGTTTCCTTTCCATTTTATATCTGTTAAATTTAGATAAACATTGACTGTCACTTGGACTTGCTGCCGAGTAAAGAATAGACTTTTTATGATGTATCCTTTAAACATTTAACTTCTTATATACAGGATTATATGAATTTCTGGAGGAATTATGGCAAACACATGAAATTAGGTTGCATCGAGGATCGTGAGAACCACAAACGCATCGCTCCGTTGCTTCGATTTTTTTCATCTCAAAGCGAGGAGGATGTTATCAGCTTGGATGAGTATGTTGACAACATGAAAGCTGATCAGAAAGATATTTATTTCATTGCGGCGGACAGTGTAACTAGTGCAAGGAATACACCCTTCTTGGAGAAACTTGTCGAAAAGGATATTGAGGTGTTCTAAATCTTCTACACTATCTATCTTGTATTTGCATACATTCTTGATGACCACAATTTTCTTTTCTGCTGCAGGTTCTGTTCTTAGTGGACCCTATAGACGAGGTTGCTATCCAGAATCTGAAATCTTACAAGGACAAGAACTTTGTTGACATCAGCAAAGAAGATTTAGATCTGGGTTAGTATAACTGATTACCTCTGTGGGATTGATTGTCTCCATTATTCCTGCTTAAGTCTCTATAGCTCTACTGGTTATCTGTTCCTTTGTTTCTTAGGAGTTAGATGTTACCCATAGTATGTTGACATTTCATTTTGCTGTACATGTCTTGTGCTAGTATTTCCATTTTTGTATGTGAACCTGTCTATTATGAACCATGCTCTGTGGCTTGTTGGATATGTGTATAATTCTTTCACTTGGTGCACTCTCTTGATGTGCAGTTGCTAATGTGTTCTCAAAGATTGTTGATCGTATGCTTAGTTTGTTTTGGGATTCCTTACGTACTAAGACTGATATTATTGCAGGCGACAAGGATGAAGACAGAGATAAAGTGATGAAGCAAGAGTTTGGCGGCACTTGTGACTGGATTAAGAAACAATTGGGTGAGAGAGTTGCTAGTGTTCAAGTCTCAAACCGTCTCAGAACATCACCTTGTGTCCTTGCAGCTGGCAAGTTTGGCTGGTCTGCAAATATGGAAAGGTGAATTGAGCTATGCCACACAAGCATGCATGTTTATACTAATATGCATATGTAGATCTCTACTTGATTTTTCTGGTTATGTTTGTCATCGAACTCATTGCAGGCTTATGAAGGCACAAAATGTTGGTGACACATCCTCCTTCGATTTTATGAAAGGCAGGAGAGTTCTTGAAATCAATCCAGAACATCCTATCATCAAAAGTTTAAATGTATGATTCATAGCTGAGTAACAACATTTCAATACCAGAGACGTACTGTTTCCACATCTCAACTCTATGTTTGAAAATGTTGCAGGAGGCTTGCAAGAGTAGTCCAAATGATGCAGATGCCTTGAAGGCCATTGATCTGCTGTACGAGACAGCTCTATTTTCCAGTGGTTTCACTGTGAGTACTTGTTCTTCTCTCCCCAATTGGATAGAGAAGTTTGATGGGTTATCTGAAATAATGTAAAATTGAATAATTGCAGCCTGAGAGTCCTGCTGAGCTTGGAGGAAAGATTTATGAGATGATGAACATGGCACTTTTGGGAAAGTGGGGTTCATCTACTGCTGCTCACTCTCAGCAACAAGTTGACGCCACATCTGTACCTGAGACGGTCGAAGCTGAGGTTGTTGAGCCTGCAGAAGTCAATGCCGCCCAAAAATGATAATCATGCTCTAGTAGTGTGCAGATAAAAATTGAGACATTTTTTTGATGTTATGGTGGTGGTTATCGAGTTTTTTCAACTTGGCAAATCTCTCAGTCTAGTTTACTAAAATAAGAAGCAATTGTGGTTGATAATGTTATTCTGATTATGAGTTTGGTAGAAGAATGGTCTGGAGAGATATGTGGAATAACAATAACATACTGCATTGCTCCTTGTTTTGCAGCTTTGTTCGTCGTTAGAATTATGTTATAGTAATAAAAACCTAATGCAATTGGGAACCATGGCAGTTGATTAGTTTTGTCTCAAATGCAATTCGAGAAGTGACCTTTTAGTTCTCTTCTCCTTTGATTCTTCACAAATTGAAATGTTTTACTCCCTCATCCTACAGTAAGAATATGTGATTTCACTTTTACCATAAGTAGGTTACACATTCTATTTACCTATTTCACTCACATTCTATTATAAAACTAATAGTAAAAAAATAGACCTTACATTCCACTAATTTTTATAACTCACTATTCATTTTTACATTTCTTAAAATTCGTGTTCACAAGTCACATCAAATGTGACTCCTATTGTAGAATAGAGAGAGTACTTTTATTTGGAGTTATCATATCCTCTCCATACATGGCATGGAAGATTTTAATGTATGCTCTATTTGGAGAAGAAAGCGAGAGGATAAAGTTTATGCTAACTATCTTAGAATAACCCAAAAAAAAATACAACTCATAAGATAATCCAAAAAGGAATACAACTCAACTATCATAAGCTATAAGCTGGAGGGAGGAAGTAGTATTTGACTGGTAGAAACAATCAAATCATTTTCAATCATGAGGTTCTACTTAATTTGAAACCCAAAACAATGAGCAGTAGCAATCTGGGTCTATAATTTAAGAGTTACATGAGAGCGTGAGGAAGGCAAAAAGACCAATTCCTGAATACAACAGAATACTATAATATATATAAAGCTGGTTGGTTAGAGAGGCATAGGCTGTTTTTAAATCTGTACATCCACCATTAACTGAGCTCTTCTAGAACTTTTGCTATTGATTTTGTTGGAACAAATTCTCCTTCACCACATGCCATTCGTTCTAGGAATAGCTCCATTGCTGTTATGCATTCAGTTGGACTTGCTTCTGCATTTGCATTATTTCCAACAAGTTCACTCTCTCCTCGAAGAAGCACATCTGGAGTTGCAGCTGGGTCGAGATCCCAGCAACCCTCGGGCAAGTTAGAAGCGCCTTGGATGTTAAGCGAACAAGACGGAACCTGGTGTGAGAATCGCAGCATCTCTCTCCTAGGGATCCATCTAATAGCACTTGTGTTTGCATTTCTCTGATATACGGTCTTGTATGCATCCAGTTTTACGAGGGGAGTAACCCACACACCCTTCTCTTCCGAATAGTCGCCAAGAACCTCAACCATTTCATATTCATGCCTCACTTCATCTGGGGTTGTTCTGTTCCAATCCGGTGACCAGTTGCGGTAAACAGCCCATATATCTCCACATCTTGGATAGATTCTTACACACCCTCCCCTACCGGTCTTCTCCCTGCTCAGAACATGAGAGAAGATGTTCACTTGTTCAACCATTTCTGAGTGAAACACTCTAAAACTTCCACAAGATTTTGTGAATCCAGAATCCAACCAATTTACTGCCCCAAATTCAGAGTCTGATTTTGAGCTCAAGTAGCTAATATAGATCTTAAAAGGATTCAGTGAGATGACTTCCCGAATAAGACAGTACAAGCGAGGCATACCATCTTCTTCGTCATACAAGGCCCATATTTGTTTTGGCTTAAAGCATTCTTCTGACCTATCCTTGTCAAAATCATGGAAGTCTGAGTCTGGAACCGTTATTGACATAGAAGCACTTCTCTTCAGTTCTGGTTGTGATACTTTAGCTGTCTCATTCAATTTATCAACTGCAGCTTGTGCTTTTCTCTTCTCAGCTTCGGCTGCTGCAGCTTCTGAAGCCAACCTCATCTTCTCAAGGTTCTTACGGATTTCTGATCTTGCCCTTTCCATCAACAACTGTCTGGTATCAATTACAGGGGTAGCTGAACAGCGTCTACTTGAAGTCTCAGATGATACGTTCATTGTGGCCGTTTTTGCTTCTGCAGCAGCAGTAGGGTGATTTTCTTCATGTGCATGAGTATATGAGCTCCCAAAATCTATGATTCTCTTCTTTGCTGGTCTACCACGCTTAGGTTTTGATACATCCCTGAAACCACTATGCCCATCAGACAACATTTGAACTGTAGCATTTACCCTGCTAATATGATCTCCATTTGCCTTGGTTACGCCTGCCTCTCCACTGGTTTGATAAAAGACAAAGGATGATGTAGACAGCCCGTTAGGGCCTATGACCCCAACAGAATCCACGGACGAGTTACCCTGAAATGATATATTAGAAACAGGCTTATGTCCAGTATGATGACCCGTGGGCCCACTAGGCGCATGATATGTAGTTTTAGGTACAAACGAAACCCCACAACCATGACTTGCATAACCATTCTCAGGCGTATAAGAGTAGTTGCTATATGGGAAAGCTCCATTAATTGGGGATAACCCAGTCTCAACAGCTACGAAGACTCCACGGCAGTTCTTGCAAGAAAGTCTCTTGTTCACATACTTCCTAAGATACTCATACTGAACACGACAGGACGTACAAACAGTCCAAAACGTATCCCTTCTTGTATGAGAAGGTGGAAACTTGGAGCAATTGTCATAAGCGCCAGCCCCAGCACTGTACCCAGCAGCAAACAAATTCCTCCTTTGATCGTAGGAGCTTCTTTTACTGGTATCAGATAAAAGAGTCCACGCTTCAGATACAAGTCTAAATGCTCCATCAGCTCCAACCGTCCTGTTCTTATCAGGATGGAGCAGTACTGCCATCTTCTTATACTGTTTCTTTACTTTGGACTTTCCTGCAGATGGATCCAGTCCAAGAATTGAATAGAAATCAAGTTCTCCGTGAGCTTTAGCCTCAGAAGCTACATAAACTCCAAAAGTGGCCACCATTTGCGATATCCCATCCAGCTCAGGACACATCTTTTGAGCTTTTAAGGCATAACTCCTCGCACCAATGAAGTCTCTCTCCACGAATTTCTTTTCGGCATTGGCTTTAGCTCGTAAAGCTTCCTCTACGTATGATTCCATCTTAAATCCAGATTCAAACCAAACTCAGGTTCCAAAACTTATTACAAGCAGCATAAACTCAGTAACAATCCGCATCCAGTTTGAAACACAACCATTACTACTGCATATCATTGAAACAGATCGTAAATATCCTCTTTCATAACACAAAATAACATTAGTCCCCAAGAACGATAACGAGTCCATTATTTATAATTCAGCTCTAACTATAACAGATGAAGCCAATTTCAAACAACTATTTTTAAAAAAATCCCACCACCAAAAACTCACAAATTTATAACACAACATCCCAAGCAAGCACCCTAGTCAAAAACAATTCAAGCTAAATTCTTTCTAAATTTTATTTTTTAGTTGAGCGGAATTCAAGCTGAATCAGTTGAATGTAAGCACATTTTCTTCGTCAACCAAAGATCTAAGCGAGAGAATAGTACAAAAAGGAAAGTCAAATAAAAAACTAGTCTTCCGCCATTTTCAGCTGAAAATGAACACACTGAAAACGGAAAACGAAAAAATTTACAAATTCACAGAGATTTAGGAATAATCCAGCCATAGATTTTCCTGATCCGATAAAAATAGCATCAGATCCGCACCAAATCTAGGGTTTAATCTCAAACATTAATTCACCGTACAAAATGCAACTAACTAAAATAATTTCAGAAATGAAAAATTAAACATATCAAACTTACAACAAATTACTATCTCATAGCAGGAAAGCACAAATGGTCTGAGAAGAATTTTCCGGCAGCCGACGGCGGAGGGTTTCGTCAAAAAAAAAATTAATTAGAAAAAATACTGTTTGAGAGTTTTGTTTAAAGTAGGAGTAGAACTACAACTACTCTAGTTAAAAATTTGTTAAATATCTATCCATTTATATATAATAAAAATAAACATACTGCATAAAAAGATCGAATAAATAAAAGTTTATGTTATTCACAATTATTAAATATTAATACTCATATTAATATGATTGAAAGTAAAGAGAAAATAAAATATTGCTAGTACTGTAATTAATAATATGGACTAAACTAATTGTGCGCCCTGTGCGCTGTGCGCACCCCTCCAAAAGCTTAAAGTAAAAAAAGAATAAATCAAAATAGGAAAAAGTTAATTTTAAAATTTTATTAGTTAGATAGTACTAGTAGTAAAAGATTAAAAAGGAATGATAATTCATTACCTTTTTTCTGATCTTAGGTTATAGGGAGAAGGAAAGTAACATGGACAAGTGGGCTCATCTTATTATAATTAATAATGATAAAATAAAAATATTGCTATTGATTTTATACTACTACATTTTCTTATGTATATTATTCTGATTTTGAATGACACTACTTTGTGAGACTAGAGTCCATGTCAAAATCTGGTGTTAGACTGCGGGATTAAAATCATAAGACGTCGAATTCCGCTAAATGTGGATTCGGTATACATGTGGTCAAATAAAAAAAAAAGGATATAAATACAATCCACAATAACTAATACAAGAACTATAAATACATTATTTATTTTGAGTAAGAATGAAAATTTGGACTAGTTTTAGGAATTTTATACCATAAGACCATTTCAAGTAAGTTTTTGTATTTCAATAATTTATTCTGCATGTTTTGTATGAAAACCAGTATAACATTTTCCAATACTAGAAAATTTTGAGTTCGTTAATTTGGTTATAAACCACATTAACACATGTTAAATATCTAATACGGATTTTGTCTAATTTTTCTTTTGATTACATAACACACACTATTCATAATCAACTTATTAAACCTAAAAGCAATCAACATAAGTACTCTGCATAGATAAAGAAACTTGTACTACCATATATGAATACAGTGATAAGATACTTTATAAGTTGATTAATTGTTAATGCTTCTCTAATAGATGCCATACTATTTTCTTAATCTATCTCAATCTATTATTCACTATGTTAAAAAGGAATCTGCATTATTTGTTGTTGGTTACTTACATATAAAAAGGAAATCTTTATCCCATTAGTCACCTTCACAAATGAGTGCAATTTGAGAAAAGAATTCAATAAAGGATCAATTTCAAAAATATCTCACATTTGGGTGATTATCATTTAATATCCATTATTTCATTTTTGAGAAAATACAATGTTCTGCAAAATATTTATTAACGCCAGTTGAAATCTTACATCGATTACACAAAGTTATACATCGACTGCTCAATCGATATTTAAATCGCCCGAAAATTTTATTCCCAAAAAATGAAACTATAGATGATAATTGCCTAAATGATCATATAAATGCTTCAAATGATGGTCAATGCTATTACAGAAAACAATGAAAAAAATACTCAAAATATGAAATAAAGTTTTTTGGTTCTAAACAATCATCCAACATCCATCTTAGTTGCTGTTTTATATACAGCACTAGCATACCCTCTCTAAATACAACCAGTTACATAGCAAGTATTTATTGTGTAAGATAATACAACCATATAATGGCAACTTGGTGGAGAATGGATTCACTATTTTCTGTTATATGCATAGATAATAAACTACATTAGCCCATCTTTTTCCTTCCATACCAAACCACTTACAGATCTCTCAAGTAACTTATAGTTGGAGGTAGATGTAATACTTCAACAGGCAGAGAACCAAAGGACAGGTGTGTGTGATTTATACCTGAGCAATCCCCTTTTTTATAAGCATATCGTATACCTTATCAACCTTGCCAGGATCAACGTTAAACAGGACATGCGCATCGGCTTTCTTGGTTAAGTTTCCACTTAAAATCCTCATTGACATGGTCTGCAGCATGTTGAGGTAGTGTGCTGGTAAGATTCTAATCTCCACACATAGCTGTTTCTCCTGCATTTGCATGAGCGATTCAGTTAGCTTCACAAAAATCACAGAACTGATGCTTGTGTGTGTGGGGGATAGCCGGGGGAAGTAAGGATGGAACAGAAAAGGAACATTATTAGGAGTTATTCGGCAAAAAATAAATTACTGGATGCTACAAGAATAAAATCTTACAGCTTCAGAGAGTATATCAGCTCCTATAAACCCACTCACATCCCACTTATCAGAGGCATCGAAACCAGTGAATCCTCTACGATTTGATGAGGACTCCTTTCCAACAGGATCTAATACAGATGGGCTCTTGTTCCCGCCCCTGGGGCTATTAGTATCCTGATCTGCTTTCTGATGATTGATCCTCTGCAAATATTTGCCACCAGTGCCAGCCTGAGAACTTTCCTTCACTCGACGGGCATTTTCCTCAAATTCCCTCTTCATTTTCTGTTCAATGAATCTCTCGGCCTCACAAGCTGTGCGGCAACCAGCAGCTCGAGCTTCCTGCATAAGCATTAGTATTGGTTTAAGAAAGTAAAACAACAACCATGTTCGTGCGATGACTACTAGATATCATGCATACACCATGAAGTTCGCATTGCAAAAGTTAAAGAATTAGCTCTGATAAATTTGGTTCTACCATGCCCATCTGGGCAAACCTTGAATTTAAGATGGTCTCCATTATTTTCTGTCTTAAAGTTGACCTGAACACTTGGTGGGAAGCTTCTGTCTTGACAAATCTTGGGCTCCAATTTTAGGCGGGAAAATTTTGCTCAACAATTTTGTTTTTGTATAATATATAGATCTGAAACCAGTTGATTGAATAGACATGCATGTTTCTATATTTCTAATTAAAGGTATAGCTACTGAATAGTGAGCTGCTCCCAGTTCAGTTATCTACTAACGTAAAAAGGTTCAAATACCAACCTAAGGTGTATCACAAAAATAAAATACTCCCTCATTCCCATAGAAATAGACCATTTGGGGTTGGCACGGGTTTTAATGCATAATTGGTAAAGTAAGAGAGGAGGAGAAAAAGTAGTTGAAATTGTGTAATGGATGGTAGACCCATAAACGATAGTAAAAGAGGAGGAGAAAAAACGTTGCCATAAATGGATATAGACTATTAATGTAGCCTTACAGTGTGCTTTATTAACAGCATAACAGAGTAACATACCTGAAGATCTTCTATTCTCTTCAAAATTCTCTGCTCCTCGACAACACTCCTCAGCAACTCATCATGCTCCTCTTTGGAGTGAAATCGCATGAATACTCGATACCGATGGCACAGTTCCTTCTCTTCCATTGTAAGGTCCCTCTCGAAAGGATCGGGATATAGTAAATTTCTTTCCAGAATGAAGTCCTTCCTACGTTTCCTTTCATCAAGCCTACATAAGTGATAGATATATATGAGGACCAAGAAAAGAAAATGACAGCTAATACCACCAATTTAACAATCAAGCATGTCTTCAAAAAAGAAGACACAAACACTATCAAGCATGTCTCAACTGAAACTAAACAATGGATGGGAAGTATTTATAGATTCGTTTGATTTTTGGGCAGGGAGAGAAAGGATCATTTGCTAGTGAATTTTATGATCTAGAATTCAGATTGAGATAAGAGTGAATAAGAACGCAAAAATAATAAACAGAGCTAATGAAGAATAAATATTGAACTGGAATAAGACCGAAGGAAAACAACAATCACAAGAACTTCTCCTGCACACGAGCTGCGACGTGACTCGGTGATTATTAGGGTCCTAGACATGTTTCCCCATTAGCAGGCAGAAACTATTCATTTGGCCTAAGCACGAAACCCATGCAGGAGCTCACAGTCCATAAATAAATATGATGGAATTAACTACTTTGTAATAAGAAAATATGTACACCAATAATAAAATAAAAGAACTGCCCTACTCATGTGCACCCCTCTGAGTGAAGACTCGATTCTAATGAGATTGGTCTGAACTTCTGGGTCCCTGAATTTAATTAACTTGGCTATCTGTGAATGTGTACTTACACCATTTAGTTCAGAAATCAAGTCATTGGTATCTTAGTGATTCAACAAGATGCCAAGAAAATCCAACCAATACATAACTGGCATTTCATCCCAAGTTGCACCCATTTCAGGTATTACAGCATAATGAAAAGCAGTAGCTAAATTCACCGTTTTGAATATATATGCAAAATTCGTATTTTCAGTTCACGCTCAGCATCAGTATCAGTCTCCTTGAATTCCATATCGGCCAGTAACTGCTCAGCATCATTGTCATACTCAATTTCGAACTCTTGCCTCTTAGAATTGTATCCACTCAATTCTTTCATTGAAACACCCTCATTATCAGATGTCCTCGGTTTCTTCTCACCAATGCTCCGGTCCAAGTGAAGCTCTGTGGATATAACAATAACAGCCAAGCTAATTAAGATACAGTGATAGAGAAAGCCTTATACATAAGAACCTATCCTTCTACTATAAACAGAAAAGAGAAAACACAAAGATTCAGTGTATTAATGTTGTTCCCCGACTAAATAAACAACTGAATTTGGCACCAGACCACTGAAATGCAAAATGCACACATGTATTCAACATTGTGCCGACTAGTTATCATTTGTTTGCAAATAGATGATAACCAGCATATGTCAGGCACTAAAATGGAAATGTCAGGTACTAAAATGTAGATTTTGTAACTCAATCACAAGAAGTGAGCACTAAATGGTTGCTTCGGAGAAGCAACTCATGAGAATGCACACCTTCCACTTTAGGAACGTTCAGACCATCCTTGCTGAGGGCTTTCTCAGATGTCCTCTTACCGGCCCCTGTTGCCATTTTAGCACCGCTGGAACCTGCAATAGTGCCTGCCTCTGAAATGAAGAACCAATCAGACTGAACAACTTATGACACAGACAAATAACCAAAGAATAACATAATTTATCCCTGACCATCTGCACAAGAGCTTTTTGGTACAGAAACGATAAGACACCCAGTTCCAAAAGTATGAGATATTGTACCAGAAGAGATGCTTGAGGAAGAACGTGCTGTTTGACCTTCTTTCTTTTGATCTTCCATTCTGCCCACATAAAATGAAGTAGAACCATAGATTTCACAACAAAGATTAAAGACGTAAAAGTAGAAAAACACAAAAACAAAATCTGCATGTTTACTTGATTCTTGCAGCAAAAGGTGACGCTTCTTTCCCATCAACTTCTCCAGACATAGTAGCTCCTGAGGTAATTTATGTTTAATTATTGAAAGCATAAGGAAACACGTATCACCCTTAGTTCAAAACCAGAAAAATGCCAATATATGATTGACCAAGAAGCTATATATGATTTGAGTTAGAAAACCAGGTGTGGGGAGCTTGATATTCCAATTAACAAAGGACTAAACAAACTACCGAAACAGAAGACAAAAAAAGCACACATGCTACCTTTCTTAGTTTCATCGTTTTCTTTGGCCATTGCAAGGAGTTCCTCTTTATTCTTCCCCATCACATGGGACATGTCCTGTTGGAATTAGCAAGATCAGATACTCAACTTCATGCTTCCATGTCGAGGCATATAGACAAAGGACAAGTGGGGAAAGCAGTATGACATACCGGAAGAGGGAAGCATGGGGAATTCATGTACACCCTGTTGTAGTGTTCAATACATTGTGATCTACTTTTGGTTCCAACATGTTCTGCCACTTCGCTCCAGTTTGCTAGTCCATACATTTCAATGCCCTGTGGAACAAAGTTAAATACAGTAATAGGAATAGGTTGTGATAGCAAGCTGTTCAGGGAAGAATATTTTGAGGACATTTAACAATGTGTATGTCAGAAAACTGAATACATGTCTCGAAAGATAATTTGTTTGATGAACTTCCACAGTAGAGTTCAAAGACGCGTAATTCCAAGAATAAAAGAGAATACCTCCAGAAGTAACATCTCCTCATCTGCATTCCAGTCAGGACATATAAGGGGAAATGCTAAGTTATCCTGTTAAAACACAAATGATATAACACACATGGTAGAAACTAGAAAGAGATTAACCACGCGAGAAAATAAAATTCTGATTCCAGTATTAACAAACAGGCATACAGAGACAACAAAGGAACTAATAAAGGAGTTATCAACCAGATAGTTAACTCCAGCAGTTTTGCCAACATCAACTGCAAATACCAACATTACAACTTCCAAAAGCGTAATATCTGAATCATCGTTGACTATGAGAACCATCCAATAAATTATTAAGTTGACCAGTACCATATACTCCATCCGTCCCATTATTCATGGCTTAGGCCGTCCCATATAACATGGCATGTTTTTTAGGACACCTTTATTGCTCACACAACTTCCTTTATTACTCACACAACTTCATGGAGTAATATATATTCCTAACACCACTTTTCAACTCTCCTAAATACTCGTGCCCAAAAGAACTTGTCATAAATAATGGGACGGAGGGAGTACAATTTATTACCTCCATAAATTTCAGATATTCCTCGAGACAACTAAACTCAGAAAGTCCATCGATGCACATAAAGCTTAGTGTGAAGTATAATTTTTTCAAAACATGATATGAAGGAGACCAATAATTAATGTTACATGAACACTGAATAATGGAGGCATAAAAATATTCATATGGACAATGTAAGAAAATATTTTTTTCGTTTTAGTTTGTAAGTTACATAAAATTTTATCAGGAAATAGGGTTTGATGCACAAGAGGCCCTTTTGTTACAGAAATCATGCACCCTTGTGCTGGTCATATTGCACCGAAAGCCCCTTATATTCCGAAAATTCTACATGGTTTTCAATTGCAGCAACAAAAGGACGAGGTTCCCTTATTTCCAAGAAATTGGTGCCAGCAACTTGGTGTGTCAATAATCAAGTGAGTGATGGTATTTTGGTTATGTTGTTGGAACAAATAAAACTTTGCAAAAGTTTAGATTAAAGGTATCATCAAGAATGTATTAACGAAAGCAACAGAGGGAAATAAAGGATTTATCAAAATTAACTCACCATAACTCTATAAAGATGGCTGCTTTTGTGAGGAAAGACCTCAGCGCCAACAGAAAAGCATTCAACACAGAGGTCGAAGTCAGAACATACAACACACTTGATCCGAGTCTTTCCAGAAATGTCTTTGTTGCAGTAGTTACAATGGTATAAAGCCTTCTTTCCATCAGTAATTCCTGGAACTTTTTCAGGCACAAATTAAATAGTAATAAGATCAGGACAGAAATCTCTTTCAGTGACATTCATAATTGGTCAACATAACAAACGCCATACCAGGAGGTGCGCTATCTGTATTCTCCACATTTTGAGCTGTGCGTTTTCTCTTTGACCGACTGAAAATTCAATGTAGAATTTAAACTCTTGAGCAAACTGTGTTTGACTGGATTTCTTCAAAGATAATGTCTAATACTAATAAAATATTGAATGGCCATAGTAAATATATTCTTTAGTTCCTCCAATTTTTATGAAGGACTGCACTTCATTTAGCTAAAACCCATATGCTACAGATGTAAAGCTGCTTACTTTTGCTCAAATTCACAAGTCACTATATCTAGCAAGTCTGTAATGCTGTTTAAGTTTGCTAGGTAGTAAAAGTCACATAAGCTCAAATAGCAAAACCACTTAGTTCATTAACAGATTATGCACTAGAACGAGCTCAACTCAATTGCAGCCCTAACCAGCTCAAAAGCATAATTACAGCTCAAATGAACAAAAAATAAGCATCCAAACATTAGCACGTGGTAAATAAGAAATTGAAATAAATTGAGAAACCGTGAGATAAATTGAATTGATGAGCCGAACCTTTGTCCAGGGTCATCCGCGGTGGGCTGAGAGGCGGCGCGTGAACGTCCCATCCCGGCGGCAGAATCGAAATCACAGCAAATTAATGGTTTCTAGGGCTCCAATCAATGGGGAAATCCGTAGCAAATCAAAATTCCCCTGTGCGAAGCGGTTGTGTCGGATCCCACACTCACAATTAAAGCGGCAAAACCAATCCGTTAAATTTCGCTCTGCTGCGCAAACTCTGTATTTCAATTTTTTGCCCCTAAACTTTTCGTAATTTCTTTATTATCTATTTTTCTTTTTTATTTAGATTTTTTAGATATTTATGTTTAGACATTTTAACCCGTACATTAGTTAGTGAGATAATTTTTTTCATCCAAAAGGTCGAGGTTCATTTCACTCTAAAAGTAAATATGAAACTAGTTTCAATCATTTTAAAAAAAAATTTGAACCGTTTGTTCAATTTTTGAATTGTAAGAGCATTCACAATGGGCGGTTAGCCGATTCGTCGCGCTGGCCGATCGGCTAGCCGAACCATTAGAGTCGGCCAGCGCGAAATCGGCGAGCCGATCGGCGTGGGCTGGCCGATCGCTCGGCGCTGGCCGATGCGCTGGCCGCCATTGTGGCGGCCCGATCGGCCAGAGCCGAATTTTGTTTTTTTTTTTAATTCTTTATTTTAATTTTTTTTAATTCTTTTTTTTAAAAAAAATTTAATTCTTTTTTAAAATTTTTGAAAAACTATATAAACGCGATTTTCTCTATCTCTAAATTTCTGTACAAGAGCAACATCTAGCGATGGACAACAACAACTAGCCCAATACAAAATTAAGACCTATAACAGATTCAAGGTGGCTCGTGTGTGGAAGCCCGGATTTTTTTTTATTATGTTATTTTTATGATTTTTAGTTAATGTACTTTTTTTTATTTAAATAAAATTATTGAATTTTCCCGTATATGTCTCGTAAATTTAATTCCGTATTTTAATCGTAATTTTAATTTCGTAAATGTAGTATATTTTGAATTATTTTTATTGCGGCTAGCCTATGGCTGGCCTAAATCTGATGTGGCAGGTAGATTTTTTAGTGTTGCTGACGTGGCAGGGGAGAGAATGGCTGGCCTATTGCTGGCCTAAGCACCATTGCGGATGCTCTAATCAAAGAAATCAGGTAAACAGAACCGGCTTATTAAATTACGGGCCAAAACAATTTGTGCACTTGTTAAATTACCGTCAATTTTGATTTGAAAACGGAACCATCTTATTTTGGTTCAAACCGGAGCCGTGGAATAATTTACCGGGCCGACGACACGTCTTCTTGGGTTGCTCCTCTAAACAACTCAACTCAAAACATATCACATACGGACTCCATTTAATATTGTGATACTCCCTCCGTCCGCGAATAAGAGTTCCGTTTTTCCATTTTAGTCCGTCCGCGAATAAGAGTCCCAGTTCACTTTTACCATAAATGGTAATAGGGTCCCACCTTCCACTAACTCATTCCACTCACATTTCATTTAAAACTAATATATACAAGTGGGACCCCTATTCCACTAACTTTTTTCCACCCACTTTTCTTAACATTTCTTAAAACCCGTGCCGCCCATGAATGGGACTCCTAATGGTGGACGGAGGGAGTATTTGCTTGTACTAGGAAAAATAAGTGAGACCTAAACTGTTAATTGATTTTAGTGATAGAACATCACCAAAAGTTAGAAAAAGTATAGACGATTTTGAATAAAATCAGATACATTCATACATATATATATATATATATACACAAGTGAAGGTGAAGAATAATATTTGACAGCTTAATTATTGGATTGATGAATTTGATGGTGCGATCATTTAGCAGCTGCTACTGGGAATTCCAAAACGATAATGAAACACGCCCGCTCCGCGTCTCTAAGGTACTGCACGCTGCCGTTCATGATCTTCACCAGCTTCTGGCTCATGTACAGTCCCAGACCTTCCCTCGAAGACGAAGACGCTGATGATGATCCGCTCTTGTCGTGATAGAACATCTCTTGTATCAACTCTTCTGGGATTCCTGGTGCTGGATGGCTGATCCTGTTCATCCAACCACAAACCACATTCTCATTCTCATTCTTCTTAAAAGAAACTGGAATTTTGTTCATAGTCTATGTTTATTACCGGAATTCGAGATGGAGAACATGCATATCCTTCCCTATGCTCTCCTTTCTGGGAATCAGTCTCAAAACAACTGTTGATCCTTCAAGTGCAGGAGTGAACAACACTGCACTGCCTAGAAAGTCTGACAGGACTTGCTGGACTCTTAATATATCGCCGTATAGGTACATGCTTGACATCTCAGCCGGCACCTCCTTTGTGATCTGCACCTCTCGCTCCCGGCTTAGGCTCATCACTTGATTCATTACCACTTGTAACGCCTCCCCCAGATTGAACTCATCTGAGTTTATCTCTATGTAGCTGGACAGACAAAACAAAATATTTATCAAAAATCGATTTCTTTTTATTTTCAGGTAAAATCACCAACCAACCAACAAACCCATTTAAACCTAATACCTTTCTTCGATGCCCTCAATATCAGTATCACTGATGATCTTGGCCAATTGGTCGCGACACAATTTGCTAGTGTGGAGTAGTTGTGTCTGTTCTTTACTCAAATCAGAGGAGGATCCCATCATGTCCTGAACAAGCTTTATCCCACTCAACGGGTTTCTCATTTCACTGCGGATGTAGGCTAACTTCGTCTGAATATCTGAAGCAGCCTCTTCACTCGCTTTTTGCATCTCTATAGCGCGTTGAAGTTCAGGACTAGTGACGTGAAGAAAGCACAGCACTCCGCTGACCTTGCCTTGTGAATCCATCCTCCTGCTTGCAGAAATCAATGCTTCCACATATTTATGTTGATGGTCGAAGAAACCAAATACCAGCTTATCAGCTTCTTTCCCCCCGGAAATAACACCACTCAGTAATATTCTGAGCTTTGTTAGCGTGTCCTGATCTTTCACCTTGCACCCAAAAGAATGGACCGTGAACACCTCGCCAACAAGCATTTGGTCAATGGCTTGCTCCCTCTTCACACCAGATATCTTCTGCATAGCTTCGTTCCACTCCACACATCGTCCTTGCTCGTCCATCATAAAGATAGGAGGAATCAGGGGACAAGGATTCCTCACAACACCAACATAATCACCCTGTACCCTATTGCACTTATCCAATATCCTCATTTTCCCAGTAACATCTTGCCCAACAAAGCAAACACCAATTATATTTCCCTTCACATCTCGACTGCAACATGCGTTAGCCACCAAGATGATAGAACCCTTGTCTTCCTGAGAATCAAATGCTTTTAGTCTAATCTCCACATCCTTCTCTTCCTTGCCTGCAGAGAAACAAAAGGTCTTTTCAACCCCTAAATACCTAAAGAGGGTATAACAATTGTATGTATCACATAATTAACATCCATAGTTGATTGAAGGTCAGGAGAACCAATCGCACAGCTTTGGTTTCTAAAGAATATACATTTTGGAACAGAGTAATAGCCAAAATTCAGCAAGACACATTGTCTTAACTGACTCCAGATAACAAAGAAAAGACATAGTATATCCTTGCCTCTCTAAATTTATTTCCCATCTTTTCACCCACTTCAAGTTCACTTGATATTTCAATTTGTGAGTTTATATGTAGTTTTCATGGATAAGATGAAGAATGAGAGAAAGAGGGAACACATAATTTGTTTATGTAAGAAAATTGCATCCATCTATACTCACATACATACAAATTGCTAAAGGTAAGAAAATATAAAATTTCGAGCAATGGTATAAAAGAAATATGGAAGTACATCACCTTTTAACGCTAGGGATAGCATGCGTTTCATCCTCTGAGCCGCATCATCAGCTACCAGATCAATGAATGGTGTGCCAAGAGCTTTTCCCATATCTAGGCCAGTAAGTTCAGCCACTTTACTGTTCCAGCCATTGATACAACCAGATGCATCTACAGCCAAAATAGGTATGGATGCAGTTTCAATGAGGCGAACCATTTCATTTGTAACAACACGAAGCTCATCCACCCTATGAATACTTGTGTCATCTGCTGGAACATTCACAATCATTTTGGAATCATCTGCAACATGATCTTGCAAAGATCCTCTCAATATAAGCTGCAATGAATGGATTGCATCCATTTCTACATCTTCCCACGGTAGGCTCCTTCTCTTCACCACCTCAAGGAAGGCCTTAAAAGATGACCGTGGATGCATTTTTCTCCCATCATCTTTCTCTACAGGGTCATGTTTCGCACCACCCCACTTGATCTCCTTTGCTGTATGTGAACGGAACCAAAACAGAAAGTCGGTGGAAGTAATTTTCACAGCAGCGACTCCACATACAGCATCACCAAGAACCGTGGCATGTGGATAGCCTGCTTCCATGAGACTGTCTGTGCTTAATCCAGTACTGCCACCATGGGATTCTAGAAGCCATCCAGCAATATCCCTAATTTGTGCCTCTGTGGGCGTGACTCCAAGCAACCAGCATTTTTTGCGGTAGTAAAGTGCAGCTCCATCACACTTGACAAGGTCCATCACATTAGGCGACTGATTTATGATGCCCGTTGGGGCATCTCTAAGAAGCATATCGCAAAGCACAGTTTGAGTTCGCAGTATATGCCTTTCCCTCATTTGAGCAGCCAACTCAACCTCCTTGTTCATTTGAACACCGAAAACCTGAATCAAGAACTCACACGCATACCTTAACGGATAAGGAACAAATCTGGGGCTGGAATGGTGGCAAACCACCAAACCCCACAATTTCCTTCTCTTCTGCTGATTGCTATCAGTCTCATCATCATCATCCTCTTCATTTATGGTTACAGACATGGCCAATGATGCAATGGAACCCATGCTTGCCATGTATTGGGCATGACAGCCATGTGGAGACCTTAAGGCAGAACCAGCAAGACTGAGGGGCTGAGCTAATGCCTTATCTTGCACTAGTTTCACAGGCTTTGCCAAGCAATCACATATCATCCTAACCTTGTTCTTCATGAAGAGGAACCTCGATGCTTGTGGTATATCAGTGGCAGGGTAGTGCAGCCCAAGATAGGGTTCTGAGTCAGGGCCACACGACTCTGCAATGACTTCCCCGTGCTCATCCTCGTGAAACTTATAAACCATCACACGGTCATAGCCAGTCAAATCCTTCACCTCTCTAACCAACACGTCACACAAGAGCGATATATTCCCACTCGAGACAGACTGCAGCTTAGAGATGGCCTTTGCTGCAAGCTTATATGAGTTCAAAGCCCCAGCAGCAGTCACAGGCACATCAGATGGATTCACAGGCTCAAGATCTATAACCAATCCAACATCAATCCTGTGCAAAACAGCATAGAAGGGCTTACCAGTGCTTTTCGTGTGGACCAAAATCGGATTGAGCACATTCACTTCCCCAAAATTGGCAGCCGTGTGCAGTGCAGCAGCACCAGAAGGTTGAAAAAGAGTCCTCGCATCAACACCAAAGCTCAAAACCTCTTGCTGCTCCATATTCGGAACCGCGTGTGGGGCCAAATCAAGCATCTCCGAGGCGTTCTCGCTAAACGCCAGCACACTGAAACTCTTGTCATCAACAGCAATCAAGCAGCCAAAAGGCTGAATCAGGCTCCCCCTCTGCATCTTCTGCAGATAAGCAGACACCGTCGAGGAAGGAACATCGCTAGACGCATTAACAGAAACGGAGTAATCAAACTGCTGCTCGGATTTCTCGTAATCCACATGGAGCTTCGCGTCAATTGGGGTTTGAATCACTACACGAGCGCCTGGTCTCGACCTGACAGAGCTCCCCCTAGAGCAGCTGCTCTTCTTCGTCGTCGATTGCGACATGGCTTCCTTCCCAAATCTCAATTCACTCCACCAAATTATCCAAACAATCAACAAAAATGAAAAAACCCCTTTCAATCACGCATTGCCCCATCTCCTAATTCCAATTACACAAAATCGGATAAGAAAAGGAAAAACCGCCTCGAAGTAAGATATTTTATGTTGAAACAAATTAGCAGAGGTGTGCGCGAAACAGCAAGTGAGCTTTACTTTAGAAAGAGAAATGGAATCCAGAAAGCAAATATACTTAATTGATGGCGAAACGAGAAGGAATAAAGAGCGGAGTCAGTGAGTCACTGATAAAAGTCAATGCGAGATGAATATGCATTAGCAGTAGCAATGGCATCAATCGACAAAGATGGAATCATGATTGTTTGTTGTTGATTCAGTTTATTGGTTGAGCTATTTTGTTAATGGCGGTTACTCACTCTTCTCTCCTCACTACACAGTAGTAAATAGTAATTCTCTCAATGTCAGCACCTCACTTCGCATGTTTGTCACATCATTGAATACCTCACTTTTATAATTTCTTTTTATTAGTAAAACAACTTTGTTACTTTTACATGCACATATAAAATTTACTAACATACATTTAATTTTAAAACAAAAGCAAAAATACAAATAAAATGGGAAAATGTAAGAACACATATTACTACATACAGAGTATATTACTATCTCTGTCCCTGATTAAGAGGGACATTTCTTTTCGGCATGTGATTTAAGAAAATAAAGTTTTGTTAGTAAGAGCATCTCCAAAGGGGGAAAAGATAAATCGAGAAGGTATGTTTTTCATTTACCTTCTCAAAAAAGTAATTATACCTTCTTAAAAAGTACTTCATTCGTCTCACTCAAGATATCCAACTTAATTTCTTTCTTTTTATTTTGTCTCACTTACGATGTTCACCCTCCATATTTGGAAACAAATTCGTCTTTCCTCCTTCATTAAAACACTCAACTATCTTTCCTCTCTCTATTATATTCTATTAAATAATTTTCCTAAAACTCCGTGTCACTTAAGATTGTGGTCATTTTGAGTGAGACTGAGGTAGTAATGAACTATAAGAAAGGAAAGTAAATTTAAAAGGTAAACAAAAATAATTAATTTTTTATTCAACAAAATTCACAATGTTTGTCTCAAAATTATACTCCCTCCATCCCATTAAATATGAAACATTTTGTTTTCAGTACGAGATTTTATATAGTGTTGTTTTATGAGTTAATGAAAAGAAAATAAAGTACAAAAGTGGAAATAAAAATAATATTATTTCTATTTTAGGAAATATTTCATTTTTAATGGGACAACGACACGTTTTCAATAGAATAGAAAGAATACCTTCTTAGGAGCATTCAAAATGTTGGTCTCAAAATTCAACAACAAACTCATTTTTCAATTGTTATTTTAGCTTTTTTTATTCCGGCCCTAAAAGCCACAATGCAGCCCGCCCTAATTTCAGCCTCAACTAAATTTCGCAAATCATTTGAAAAAAAATGAACATTACTTCATATTAACCAAAAAATACATAAATAGAATATTTTATAGAGGGAATAATGAATAGTGATAAAACGCAAACTGCATCTTTCCTACAAATTCCAAATTATGATCTAAACAGTTAGATTTCAAGATTTGATATCAACAAGTGATAAAATAACGTCAACAGAAAATGTTAACGCAACGTCAATCGGTTGACAATGTTGACGTTGTGTTGACATTTTCTATTGACGTTATTTATCATCTGTTAACATAAAATCTTAAAATCTAAGAGCATTCGCAGCGGTCCTCCTTGCCGACGGACGCCGTCCGTGCCGCTGGCAAGGACGCCACTGCACGTTGTCCGTCCGTGCAGGGCGGTGCTCTTAAATAAGAGCACGTCCGTGCCGCTGAGCAGGCTTACGTGGCGAGCTGCGATTGGCCAATGGCATAGTCGTTGGCAATTTTATTTTTTTTTTCTTTTAAAAAAAAATCAAAATTAATTAAAAAAATCATTTTTAAATAAAAAAAAATATTTTCTCACTTCCCAATAAATTATATCTGTTTTCTACATACTTTTAATTTATTTTTCAGTTTTTTCCCCCAAAATTCACATTTTCATCTATAAATACTCCCACTTCAACACAAAAAAATTCTAACCACACTACACAATTCTCATCTATTATGTAATTTTTAATTTTAATTATGTAATTTTTAATTTGTTAGCTAATTTTTAATTTTCAAGATTTTAATTATGTGTTTTTATTTTTTTCGATTTTAGTTATGTAATTTTTATTTTTTAGAATTTAATTATGTAATTTTTATATTTTAATGTATTTTTACATTGTAGAAATGGTTTTAGTAATTGAAGTATTTAAATTGAATAATGGAATGGTGAGACCCTTGAGCTTGTTCTTGCGGAAGAGCATGGATATGAGTGTTGTGCTCTTGCTAAGGACATGGAGTAAAAGTGGGTCCGGACCCACCTCCGTGCTCTTAGATAAGATCACGAATGGGGATGCTCTTGGTCCGAATCATAGTTTAGAATTTATACAATATATAGAGTTGACATTTGATTACATCACAGGACTAACATGTATCAAAATTTATAAAGAAAAATATATAAATTGTGGTCAGCAACCGCGGCTGTTGTACAGCCGCTGAAACCGTGGAGAGAGACCTGCAATACAACCCTGTCGATTGGTCACCTCGAACAAGACTGTATTGTGAATGCTCTAAAGCGGAGAGTTAATAAAGTAAAAGGAAATGACTAACCTATCTTAGAACACTCCGATACAAATAAAATAATTTATTTTTTATTATTTTTAAAAGGATAAAATGGATTAAAAATAAAAATGAAAATGAAACTTTTGGCTAGAAAGTAAAACAATGAAAAGGAAAATAAAGTAAAAACCACAAAAGCAGATGTGGATAAAATATAAAAACTGCTGAAAAAGAAGGGGCTGATCCCCACTCTCACACAACGCGTGCAATGCACTGAAGTCTTTCTTCCCACGCGTGGTTGGCACTCGCGCGTGATGCGGGAGCTTCGCAGTAAAGCATTTGATTTTTGGTGTTGGTGCTATCAGTTGCGAGGATTTGATTTTCGTTTGATATTTGTAAAAATCGAATCCAACTAAAAATCAAAGAACAAAAAATAGAGGGACAACGGAATACGAAATCTTGAAGTCGAGAGTGACAATCAAGCCGTGGTCTTTATGATCAACTCGAATAGAGGGGATGAAAGCTGCTTCAATCTCGTTCGAAATATTTGGGGTATATGTGACAGAAACTGGTCTGTGGTATACAAACACGTATAGCATGAGGCGAATTCGGTTGCCGATTTGGCAAACTGGTCGTCAGGTCGAGATACATGTTTGTACTTCATCCGTTCCGGCATAAGCGAGACAATTCTATTTTTGGCACAGATATTTAAGTAGTGATGTTTAGTGAATTAAATTATTAATGGTAAAGTAAGAACAGAAAAATAATAAAGTATTAGATATTATAAAGTAAGAAAGAGAAAGAGAATAAAATAAAAGAGATGATAAAGTATGAAATATAAAAAAATAAAGTAGGAGAGATGAGTAAGTTAATTATTGCTAAAAAAAACAAACGTCTAACTTAGAACGAGACATATAAAAAGAAATATGTTTCTCTTATGCTAGGACGGAGAAAGTAGTATTTTATTGATAATACTTACTCTTTCCAATATTATTAGTATAACAAAATTAAAATAAGCTTGAGGGATTGGATATAAATTTTATAAGTTTACTTAGTAAAGTTATCTAATACATCTTATAAATTTATTGTTTTAATAAACAGAATTAATGATTTCATCTAATCTGTAATTCAGTTTTGGAATAGTTAAAAGTATTTACAAATACATAGTACGGTCTTTGATCTAATATTAACTAAATTACAGTAATAACTAATACTCCCTCCGTTGCATAGAAATAGAGGCATTTCATTTGCGCACTCATTTTGAAAAAATAATTATAAATAGTTAAAGTGAAGAAAAAGTAAAGTAAAAGAGAGAAAATTTTAGATATGACTCTTCTCTACATTATTCTCTCTCTTACTTTACTCTCACTACACTTAAACTATTTAATATCTTCTTTTCAAAACGAGTGCAGAAAATGAAATGCCTCTATTACTGTGGAACAGAGGGAGTACTAACTAATATCAATTTTGTATGTTAAAAATATCAACACAAAGACATAAGTTTATCAATCTTCTAGTGTTGTTAAACTTATGTCACTGTGTTGATATTTAAATTTACATGTTGTATTGATATAATTATGTTTTTATATTGATAATTTTAATACACAGAATTGAAAGTTATTAATTACTACTGTAAATTAGTTAGTACACTAATACAATCCTATATTGTACTAGTTTATTTATCTGTAAAGTAAAACTGTGGGGCCTGTTATAGAGAATTTATTTCCAAGAGGTTGGGGAATGGATTCCCTGTTGTGTTAAAAACACAGTAGAGACTGCTGTGGAGCTGAACGCAGCTAATTACACTCAAAACGCAGCCTCACTTCTCTTTTATCACTGCTTCAACTTACAGCGCAACAGCCAAATTGATGGTGCTTTGTAATTTTCATAATATAATATTGATATTTATTGTATTGAATATAATAATATTATCATTATTTATATTTTTTAATTGAAAATGTGCTGCTGTGTGGGCCACAAATGGTGTATTATTGTGTTTCTTTTATGTTACGAATTTTTTTTTTAGTAAATGGAGTAGTATAATTATTTTATCAATATTCATGCTTTTAAATAGAAGGGAGGCTGCGTTTTAAGTGTAATTAGCTGTGTTCCACAGCAGGGAATCCATTCCCAAGAGGTTGTTGGGATATTCTTTGATAAGATTAATTTTCCATTAGGACACATGTACTGCAAATACGTGTACTATACGTGTACTATAATATTCTCACCAGGGGCGGACATAAGTGGTGTCATAGGGGATCCTTGGAACCCCCAACTATTTTCATTATTTACTATGTATATATTCATAGAAGAAAATACATGCATGATGTAGTAGAGTTGGTTGGCTACTGTGACTTGGAAACTTGAGGTTAGTGTTAGACTTTAGAGCTGGACATTGTTTGTGGTTTTTTGATGCTATACAGTTACTATTTAATTAGTTTATTTTATATTTTTTTACTTTAATAAATTTTTTTACTTCTTCATTTGTATAAATATTAAGTAATGATATTTATAACTTAAAATAAAAATAATACTCCCTCCGTTTCATGGAAATAGATTAGTATTATTTTTTGGGACCTTCCAACATTGTAAAGTCATTTCTATATTTTGCTCTGTCTCATACTTTTCCACCTCTTTTACTTTATTCTTCCACTTCACATATTAAATATGTATTTCGTAATCTCTGTGTTGAAAAGATATGCATCTATTAATATGGAACGAAGGGAGTAATTCTTTAGAGTTCATATATTAATATTAGTAAATATAATTTGAAAATTAGATTTTTTATTTTAAAATAAATATATTTCTTAATTATTTCGGTGACGCCAATAATACCATATGCAACAATTGTTAACTATAATTTGGACCCCCCACTAAAAAATCCTGCGTCCGCCACTGATTCTCACAGTTCTATTAAATATATGATACGCTTTAAAAGTAAAAATCGGGCTAAAACCTTTGGTGGCAGAATGACTTGAAATTCGCATGGTGTATACGAATCGCGATTTGGAATCGTTTGGGAGGGGGGGGGTTGAAAACGATTGCGATGTAAAATCTGTGAGTCATTTTTGGCGAACTTTGTGGAGGAGAATGGGGTCAAGGCTTCAGTTTTGTAGCACGTATCACCCCTAGACAGACTGCGGTTGTCAATAGGAGTTTGGGAATTTGCTGCGCAGTTTGGTTGGTGACAGTCCTCGACAATGGGACTTGGGTTCGAACGTAGAAATCTGGCTAAAACTTTCGGTGTCAGAATGACTTGAAATTCGAACGGTGCATGCAAATCGCGATTTGGATCTGATTTAAATAGAAAAAAGAGGTGTTACGGATGTTTAATCCCAAAAATCAGTCCTAGAATGCCAAGAACAAGAAGTTACCCCTTCAATATTCACCAGGTTGTCCGTTCCGGGGAGACTCAAGTAGATGTTCCGGATGAACGATGGGTCATATCCATAAATAGGAGTGAATTCCTTTTAGCAAAAAGTAGTACAATTACACCAAAAATTAGTAAAATTCATTAGATAGCGGAGTTACATTCAAGCGAGAGAAATCGACTTACCTGGGAGGCAGCTTCGTTGGAAGGAATGTGATCGAAGCGCAAGGGAAAGAGAAAGGGTTCGAAGCGGAAGCAGAAGGGAAAGAGAAAGGGTTTGGGGCGGCGGAAGTTGAGGCTTGTAGGAAAGGAACCAAAATTCATTGTTAACAAATTTTAGTTTTTCTTTCCATACAATATATGTTAATTCAATAATTCTACGTAATGGACTAGTTTTACATATAAAATGTTTATGCATTTTCATGAGTGTGGTCTTTGTAATTGTAAGTTCTTCATATAATATTAAAATTTTTCTATGCATTTAAATATGCAATATAAATGATCATGTTGTTTCATCTTTAATTGGACAACCTAAAAATACGATTCAATTTTAATAGAACAAATGAGTATATATATAAATTTATGGAATTTTTATTTCGTAAATATAGAAATTTTGGGACCGAATTAATAAAGAGCAAAATTCACATCATTAGGTTTTTAAGATTAAACTATATTAGTTGTGGTGGATTAACCACAAAAATACTATGGTGAGCCTAAAATCATGTGATGATGACACAAATACTACTCCCTACCAACATTCCTTGTTGATAGAGATATTTTGATGCAGTTCAAACGTAGAAATCGGGCTAAAATCTTTGGTGTCAATATGACTTGAAATTCGCACGATGCATGTGAAATGCGATTTGGAATCGAACTCATTGGGACACCTCGGGCTAAAACCTTTGGTGTCAGAATGACTTGAAATTCGCACGGTGCATGCGAAATGCGATTTGGAATCGAACTCATCGCGACACCTCGGGCTAAAACCTTCGGTGTCAGAATGACTTGAAATTCACACGGTGCATGCGAAATGCGATTTGGAATCGAACTCATCGCGACACGGTGGATTTTGGCCATCTGACATTGTTTAAGGGGTGAAAACGACATTTTACTGTTTTTTCGGACTTGGTTTTAATTTTCTATTTTGCGTTTTATTTCCTTTTGAATTTCTAGTGTTTCTAGACGTTTATAAATAGCGTTGTTTTTGTTTTTTGGAGGCGGTTGAATTTTTATAATAATACTCAATTAGATAAAGGAGGTCAACAATCACCCGATGCTTTGATTAGTTCAATTTAACTAATTAGAAATTCGTGATTCTAAGTTCAAAAGGAAACCCGTGTAAAGAAAAAATTGTAAATAGTTTCTAAGATTAAATAAATAGAAAATATCATGTGGCATTTCTATTGTCGGCTTGGGGAATTATAAACGTTTGAAACGACACGAGTTTTAATGCATAATCCTCGAAGTGTCAGCTTGGCGAAGCCTAATTCAAATGAAGAATGTGTACATCCCCCACATGCCCTAAAATCCGACATAGTCTTTGTCCCAGATTCCTACGTCCATCGAAAACGTCGACCCCGATGACCATCATCCCTACTCCCTGATTGAGACGGAAAAATTGTTCGAAGTATGGGCCATTTCGGAGGATCCGGTTGTGGGAACCCAACAAACCCTAAGGAGGATGGCCTCATTGTGCCTCACGAGCTAAGAGTTGGGCATCCGGAAAATAAGTAGTCTTATTGTGGCTCGTTCTATTGGAGACTTAGATGAGTAAAAACTCTTTTTGTATGATTCCTATTTCAGTTATTTAATTGCAATAGGTAAATGTAAGTAATCTTGCTCGAGTGTAGCTAGAATTGTGGAGTCAATATAAGTAGTTGTCTTAATGTTGGGTTGTCTTTTTTCTTCTAGGAGAAGGTCCATAGGTGTCTCCTATCTCATACACTTTCTATATCTCTTTTCTTCCATCTATGTGCATTTGATCTAGATTTCTATGGTTTAGATCATATCCTTTTCTTGTTAATTTGAGTTTTATGAGAGCAAATTCGAAAGCACAATTATGGATCTAGCTATGAAGATTCATATCTGAGTTGGTGGCTTAGAAAAAGTTTACAAAGGTGTTCTAGGTGATGGGATAAATCTTGCAGAGAAGAGAGGCTAATCTGAGATCCCAACATAAATCGAGATACTCCATCTGGTCTCTTTACTAGGTTACTACGATGAGAAGAACGAGATGGTTCTTGTCTATGAACGAGTACATGGAAAGTGGTGCCCTGAAGAGTCATAAGACTCGAATTTCCTGAGTTTATCATGGAGCAGCTTGAGGTTTACAATATCATTATACTAGCTACCTAAAGTATGTGAATCGACAAACATATTTCTGGATGTGAATCTCATGGCTAAGGTAGCAAATTTCAGGCTATCCAGATCTATCTCAATTATGTTTGGCCAGTTTGAGAGATCGAGCGAGGATGATTCGCGTAGCATCTGCATTTTGCTTTTAACTTGAGTTCGTCTCTTGTTAAGTTGTGTGGTTGCTCATGTATAGGTGCATATATACACATACAAAGAAATAAGCCCAACTCATTTAAGATGCCAAAAATTTCAACATGAAATGGAAAAATATTAAATTAAAAGTGATTCGCCCAAATGTCTGTAACAAGTTTGCCCAAAATTACAAGGCAAGCCACTGGGTTAAGATCCAGTTAAAACCCTATATCTCAAAGAATTGCAATGTCTAACCAATCTCTAATCAATCTCCAGCTAAATAGGTAGGGTATTATTTCTATATCAAAGGCAGAAGAAACGGTGGTGTTTATCACCGTTTCTGCTCTGAGTTTCAGCCTTGAAACCGTCGTCCGCATATCCTCATTCCGCCTTATGCTTGGAAGATCTTCTTGCGTCTGATCTCCTGACCCCACTTGTACATCTGCCCACAAACTTCAGAACCTCGTCTATTAATATAACCGGTAGAGCCACGGCCAACACCAACAGCCACTCATTCATGCTTAGAGGCACAATGCCGAATATTTGAGCAAGGAAAGGCACATAGAGGATTAGGAAGTGCAACCCAAACGATATTGACATAGCTATGAGAAGCCAAGGGTTGACCCATGGAGGCATTGTGATGAGACTTCCATCCTCAGATAGAGCATTCAGCGAGTTGAACATCTCAATAGCAACCAGCACTGACAGGGAGAGAGTCATAGCCTTTATTTTCCCAGTCTGGAAGTAGTCGCATGGATTCTCAAATTTGAACACTTGATCCCCAGCTGTGAAAGGTGAGGCCGTAAAGTTCTGCCAGGTTTGGCACTGTCCCCAGTTAGCAAGCTGAGAGTATGTTATGAGACTGTGCCCGTCTCCACTGAGATCAATGCCAAGGAAAGATGATTGGGTGTACCAGATTATGAATACTCCCACCGTTGCTAAACCAACATAAGATCCAATGACCTGTTTCAACATGAGAGAGTAGCTATATAAATGTGCATCTTGCATGAGAGAAAGACAAAGTTCAAGGCAATGAAGGTACATACCAAGTAGCGAAACAAAATCCATGGACTGATCAATGAATCATCACTTCTTCTAGGTGGTTTCTTCATTATATCCTTGTCGGGTGGATTAAATCCCAAAGCAGTAGCTGGTGGTCCATCGGTTACCAAGTTAACCCACAAAAGCTGCACTGGTATCAGGCCCTCCGGAATGCCTATGGCAGCAGTTAGAAATATCGAAGCCACCTCACCAATATTTGAGGAGATCATATATCTGTGGTGAATGAAACAAAAAATAAGTGATGCTCTGTAGTAAGGATGACAAAGAGCATTTCATCATTACAAAGTGAAAAACAGAACAGCTCATTGCAGTTACTACACTTGATTATCAGAAAGATGAATCGAAAAACTTATTTGAACACAGCTGTCTTTCGAAACTAACTCAAGAGAATAATACATCAAATCATATAGCTTGGAATAAGCTTAAACATCAACCAGATGCAACCAGTGTGCTTTTTTTTTCATCAGTGCCGTTGTAATTAAAGTAACTATACAAACAAAACAAAGATAGATAAAAGCTAATGTTGTAGCTCATGTAAACCATACATTCTTAGAAATGAAATATTATGTTGCACTTGCACAACATATCTGAGATTTCAGATCATCCACATATGGGAAAGTACAAATCAAGTTCCCGAATAAGCAGCACTTAGACCAGTAATGAAATCTCACTTCAATGGAAGTACCTTAAAATGTTCCCAGTTGGACAATACATACTCCCTCCATCCCTTAAAAATGGACCACATGTGCCATTTTGGGATGTCCATTAAAAATAGACCAATTCTATTCAAGGAAACTTTTTTCTCTCTAATGCGGTGGGTCCCATTCTCCACTAACAATACTCCAATCACTTTTTCTTTCCATCTCTCTCTTACTTTACCAATTGTGAATTAAAACCCGTGCAGTTTCATCTGTATTTTAGGGGCAGAGGGAGTACTATTAATTACTGTAATACAATAATTAACAGCCCATACTCTCTGGGCATATTCAACAATCAATCATACCAAATTCCATTCCCCTGAGCTATAAAAAATGGTTAGCAAAGGAAACATATAAGGAGATCATTTACCACTAAAAAGAATTACAAATTGCAGTTTAATCCAATATAAATTAAAAACCAGACTTCCATATTTGAACCTTCGGCCTCATCTTTATAAAAAGCCTCTAATTATCCACAATCTGACTAACAAGAAACTGAAACATTCAGAACAAATAGTTGATATTAAAAATGGATCCTATCAAGAGAGGAAACCTAAGAGGGTCAATAATTTCTAAAGTAATTGAAGCAAATAAATTAAACAATTGAATAATTGTTACCTAATGAAGGCCTTCATGTTATTGTAAATGGATCTGCCTTCACCAACAGCAGCAACTATTGTGCTGAAATTATCGTCAGCTAAAACCATGTCAGACGCTTCCTTTGCAACCTGCAGGGAAGGAGCAGAATATGTGATTAGAAAGGATTGAATAACTTGTTTCTTGCACAGAAAAAGAATGAACTTATCTGGATCTATAAAATGGTGTAACAGGTTCAAGAGATATTTGAATATAGTAGTATTAACAGCTCATTCAAGTTGCCGAATTTTGTAAGAGTCTGTTGACTCTGATCATATCAAATAGCATGCATTATTTAGGACTTTTATAGAAAGTGATCACCTCTGTCCCAGCAATTCCCATTGCAATTCCAATATCTGCCAATTTCAGTGCAGGTGCATCATTAACTCCATCCCCAGTCATTGCTACAACTTCACCAGAATCCTTGAGCAACCTCACTATATCTTGTTTATGCCTTGGTTCAGCCCTTGAGAAAAGAAGCCCCCCACTTTGACTTAAATGTGATTGTTTGTCACGGCTTGAAAGTTCAATGAACTCTTTTCCTGTTAAGCTCCTTGAAGTGATATTTTCATGGCGACCAAAAACACCTATATCACGACAAATTGCCTCTGCTGTTTCTTTGTTATCTCCTGTAATTACCATTACCCTGATTCCAGCTGTTCTACAATCGTCAATTGCTTCAGGGACTTCTTTTCGTGGAGGATCCTTAAAAATCATAAAGAATGTCACAATGTTAAATCACAAAGATTATAATGACATGTCAAGGTAGAGCTAAAGAGAGAAAAGCTGAATCATGATAAGAAAAAAAACTCACTCTTAAACCAGCCAAACCAACAAAGACTAATCTGCTCTCAATTGAGGAATAATTGGCAGGGTTCAGTAAGAGCTGATGAGCTGGATGGTCTTCATCACCATTATATGTAGCAAATTCTGGAAGATCGTCCTTGTATGCAAAACCCAGAACTCGTAATGCACTGCTTGACATTTGATGTAGACTTTTCAATATAACTTCCTTAAACTCTTTATCCATTTGTACAACAGATCCATCAAGCAATTGCACAAATGAGCTTCTATCCAATAGTGTCTCCACTGCACCCTGCAAATATGAAGCCATACAAGAATCAACAACACATCTTAATTAAGTCTCTATCAAGCAGGATCAGATAACTTGAAAAATAGAGCATTAGTTATGGGGAGAAAAGCCTACCTTTACAAGCAGTGTCTTTTTTCTACTGCGAGAGTTCACAATAACACCCATGGATTTTCTATCTCGATCAAACTCAAGGGTAGCAATTCTCTGCTCGAGTTTATTCCATGTGTAGGAGCACCCTAGTTATTCAATTTCAAATTTCAGATGAGTCATATCTAAACAAATTGCAGATTCTTTCTAGCACAAAAAATATACTCACTTAAAACGCCATCATATTCAGAAGACGATCCAGAAGCTATTTCATTAGGGAGGCCCATTTTCTCAACCAGAACCTGATAATATAATCAACTCAAGCAATATTATTCATTAAGGTATGAACCTGAAGTTACTTTCCAGTTAGTAAGAAGAAAAAGCCAATAATGCTACCAAGGAAATTCAGAAACATTCACAAAAAAAGTTTACAAAAAGGAAATTTAACTTTCAACTGCCCAAACTGGGGAAAATACTTTGAGCAGCATGTACTAACTGTTCCAGAGAATAGATTTGGAAGCATTATTGTATGCTAATTACTAAGCTGGAAGAAAGTATTGCCAATTTAGTGCAGACATCACGAAAAACTATTCAGATAAATAAATACCTTAAGAGCAGCTTCAGTTGGCATTCCATTGGCCACATAATGTCCAGATTTTTCTTGGCCAGCTTTTTCCACATCGGCATCATTGCAGATAGCAGCAATTTTTGCTATCATTTGAAGATTGGAATCTAATTGTCCCCCTAGCCAGTTCTGTATTTTCCCATCAAATGGATCATAACTAGTTCCTTGCACATCAAAGGATCGAACATCATGGGGCTTGGAACTCATAGCATAAAGCTTAGACACTGCCATCTGATTGGTAGTCAGAGTCCCAGTCTTATCAGAGCAAATCACTGTGGTGCAGCCAAGGGTTTCAACACTAGGCAACTTGCGAACCAGGGCATTCTTAGCAGCCATCTTACGTGTACCAAGCGCCAAGCAAGTTGTAATTACTGCAGGCAAACCTTCGGGAATAGCAGCAACTGCCAATGCCACAGCAATCTCAAAGTAATAAGTGCACTTCTCAAAGGAGAATTTAAAGTTCCTTGGCCACCCATCAACAATCTCCCAGGAAAGGAAGTACTTCACATTAATCAGCCAAACCAAAGTGCAGATCACTCCAATGATGGCAGTTAAAGCTTCTCCGAATTCATTCAACTTCTTCTTCAAGGGTGTATCGTCTTCACTCTGAGACGCCTCGTGAATCTGAGAGTGTACCTTCCCTATCTCTGTATTCATCCCAATCTGAGTCACCAAACAAATACAGTTCCCATTCACCACAGTAGTCCCAGCAAACACCATACATTTCTTTCCCTGAATGTCGACGTCCTCTGATACAGCCTTGGTAGTCTTACTCACTGCCTCACTCTCACCAGTCAATGAACCCTGTTCAACCCGGAGGGTCGAGCTGATCAAGCTCAACACCCTCATATCTGCAGGAACTTTATCCCCGACTCTCAACTCAACAATGTCTCCAGGAACAAGCTCCTTGGCCGGCAAACTAGCAACCTTTTTACCTTCCCGAATAACAGTTGCATGCTCCGACTGTATTTCCTTCAACGCATCGAGTGCTTTCTCAGCATTGTTCTCCTGCCAAACCCCAACGATGGCATTGACTATCAATATTAAAAATATTACCAGAGGTTCCACAAAGGCTGTGATCTCCATCTCCCCGCCTTCGTCGCCATCATACCACGCCAACACAAAAGAAACCACCGCTGCAACCAATAAAATTCTAACTAACGTGTCATTGAACTGATCCAGAATCAACCTCATAATCGAAGGCCCGTCGTGTTTGTCCAGCTCATTAAGACCGTAGATCTGCCTCCTTTTTTCGACATCGTCACCCGATAATCCATGCTCCTTCCTCACTTGAAACTTCTCCTCACACTCTCTTACATCTTTCGACCACGCCGCCGCGCAATAATCCTCTTTATCATCACCCAGATTCTCCCTCTTCCCGTAATTTTGCCCTCCCTTCCCCATGAGGCCACAAAATGAAATCTACAATACAACCTAAAAAAGAAAAACAAAGGCATGAACAACACGATTAATTAACAAATAACAGTGAATCGAGATCCTTTACAAAATTAAACAATTAACAGAGACTCACCAGCTCGGCGGCTGCCGGCTTGGTTCGAAATCGCAGCTAGAGAGTAGTGAATACAATGGTGGAGAATTGGAGAATGGAAGAGTGATAGGTTTAGTAGCGCAGGGTTTGAATTTTGAAAGGCAGAGATGTGCTGCCTTTGATAGCTTCTTCGCACCTTCCCCCTCATCAACCTACAAAAGTCGCCTACCTAATTTTTTAGTTTCGCTAAATTAGTGTTTTTGGGTTCCACTCTCAAAACTAATTTGAAAAACTTATTTTCCATTATTCTTAAGTTTTGACAAAAAATATAATCCTATAAACAATAAATAAATCTGTTAGTAATGAAAATTAAAAAAATTTGAGTTGAATTCCCACGATTGGATACTACTACTACTACGCTATTTAAAAAGTTGACGATATGATACACATTTCCTCTAAAATTCGATACATGCACTTTGCTGCATACATCTAAATCGTCCCAATATAGAGCATCCGCAACGGTGCTTAGGCCAGCCATAGGCCAGCCATTCTCTCCCCTGCCACGTCAGCAACACTAAAAAAACCACATGCCACATCAGATTTAGGCCAGCCATAGGCCAGCCGCAGTAAAAACAATTCAAAATATACTACATTTACAGAATTAAAATTACGATTAAAATACGGAATTAAATTTACGACACATATACGGGAAAATTCATTAATTGCATTTAAAAAAGTTACATAGATAAAAAAAAATTACATGCATAATAAAGAAAAAAAACTATCGCCGTGCAATCCTCCGTGCCCACAACTCTTCAATTATATCCTTTTGGAGTTGAATATGAGCATCCACTTGGCGCATGTTGGCAAATTCCTTGAGTCGGCCGGCTTCATCGAGAGGTACCCCCTGTCGTACACTAGGGGTGGCCGTTCCATGGCTTGGACCGGCTTCATCGTCACTGACCCAACTAGTCAGTTGTACGCCTTCGTCTTCGACGATCATGTTGTGCGGGATAATGCAGGCGTACATTATCTCGGAAACGCATCCGACATCACACAAACGCGTTGGGCCCTTAATTGCCGCCCATCGAGACTGGAGCACACCAAATGCGCGCTCCACGTCCTTGCGCGCCGACTCCTGTCGTTGCGCAAAGTAGGCCTTCTTTTCATCACTTGTTTGTCGGATCGTCTTCACAAAGACCGGCCACTGAGGGTATATCCCATCCGCCAAGTAGTAGCTCATATCATGCCGGTTGCCGTTGGCCACAAAAGAGACGGCTGGACCGACGCCCTGGCACTTCTCGTTAAAGAGGGGAGACGAGTTCAGGACGTTGAGGTCGTTGTTCGACCCGGCTACCCCAAAATACGCCAGATCCACAGCCGGTAATCAGCTACGGCCTCGAGGATTATCGTGGGGTTCTTTGACTTGTAGCCGGTCGTGTAGGCCCCCTTCCAGGCAGTCGGACAGTTCTTCCACTCCCAATGCATACAGTCTATGCTGCCTAACATCCCGGGGAACCCATGCTTCTCCCCGTGCATCTGCATCAAATTCTGACAATCTTCGGGAGTAGGGCTTCGAAGGTACTGCTCACCGAAAATGCTGATCACACCCCCACAGAACTCCTTCAGACATTTCAGGGCTGACGACTCACCGATGTGGAGGTACTCATCCCACATGTCTGCCGCGCCTCCGTAGGCCAACTGCCTGATTGCCGCCATGCACTTTTGGATAGGGGTGTGGCCGGGTCTGCCAGACGCATCGTGCCTGAAGCGGAAACACAGATATTGACGCTCCAATGCCCCAACGATTCGCATAAACAACTCCCTGCGCATTCTAAAACGCCGCCAGAACATGTTGGCGGGAAACCGCGGGTACTCTGCAAAGTAGTCCTCGTACAACCGCTGATGTGCAGCTACGTGATCCCGATCAATCACTGCTCGGTGGTGGACAACTCGTGGAGGGCGAGGTATCGCCTGCTGTTCCACCATACGCATGTACCGCTCCATCCCGCGGTTCATGTAGGCCTCCATAGCCTCGTTCATCCTCCGTTCGTACTCCTCAGGATCCCCACCACTACCACTACCGCTACCACCCCCGTTACTCATCGCTCGATGATGCTCTTGTACAGAAAGTTAGAGAGAGAGAAAACTCGTTAAAACAAGTGGTGCAAATGAAAATAAAACGAAAATCGCGTTTATATATGATTTTTTTTTTTTAAATCAAAAATCGGCGCTGGCCGATCGGGCCGCCACAATGGCGGCTAGCCGATCGGCCAGCGCTTCGGCCGGCGACGAGCGATCGGCCAGCCCACGCCGATCCGCTCGCCGATTTCGTGTTTGCCGATTGCAATGGTTTGGCTAGCCGGTCGCTAGCCGACCATTGCGGATGCTCTAAAAGTGATTTAGTGTTTCGATTTCTTAAAATAATAAATTAATGATATTTAAAAATCTTTTTTCTTCTACAACCAAGCTTTTTTTCATTAATATTGAATTGGCATTACAATGATAATTTGCATGAAATAAAATACAAATATCGAGTTCGCATACACATCAGCAATTCACAGTCAAAACTTAAGTTTAAAAAAATTATTTTAAGAGCATCTCCGGTGGCGGACTTCCCACTAGGACTTCACACAAAAACTTCATGTCACGTCATCACTAGAACTTCCCATTCCACTGCCACATCACTAGGACTTCCCCTGCACTAGGACTTCTACTAGGACTTCCCACAATAAAATTAAATTCACAATTATTCATTTTATGGAATTAAAATGTCAACACGAAATACGGGAAAATTCGAATACTTCATTAAAAAAATTACATAATACTTAAAAAAAAACATAATTAAGTTAAAAATTACATAATCATAAAAAGTCGAGAAATACAACCCCCGGCTCTCACTCATCCTCGTCCTCGTCCTCGTCCCCGCCGCCCGTGCCGCTGCCGCTGCCGCCTCCGACGTCCCCGCCCCCAATCTCGACGTCATAATCATCAATGGGTGACATTCCTAAATCGCGCCGACATGCGTCGATCACAACCTTGCACATCCTTTTGTACGCAGGATCGTTCGTGCTATACCACCTATGCATGTTCTAACTCAGGGTCTTCGTTAGCTGCGCGCGGACAAGACGGTCGTACTCATCTGGGGCTTCAGGGGCCTCCGATTCGACCTCGAAGGACCCGCTGCGGCTGCCGCTTCCCCTCGCCATCCGCTGAGCAGCCTTTTGCCCCATCGGGCGACGACGACGGCGAGAGTCTGATCGTGGTAGCGGGGACACTTCCTCGGCTTCGGGGAGCTCATGCGAACCAGCACTGCTGTTGTACTCACCGGAAGGTTGATCTTCATCCGCTTCCGGCCCGAGTCGACACCCGCATAAAACTTTTGTGAACCCCTGACCACGAGAAAGGCCTCCCATTGGTCAAAATCTTTGAACTTCAATTCTTTGTCGGGGTACTGGGACAAGGCCCGGTTCTTCACATCCTCCTCAGACATGCCGCTGGTTGCCATGCGCAGGTTGTTTTGGTAGAGGGCGGCAAAACGACTGAGCTTAGACCTCAACCGATCCCACTGTTTCCGGCATTGCTCGGGACTGCGAGGCTTCGCCCCAGCCGGTTTGTGTGTGAGGTAGGCCTCACTAATAAGATGCCACAATCGGTCAATATACTGGTTCGCCCCGATATAGAGATCCTCGACTACACCGACCCAGGACTTCGCAAGCGCGGCGTTTTTCCACACGGTCCAGATCGACCTCTTCCCCTGCTCCTCCTCCTCTGCCCCCATTTGCGAGGAAGAGCTCGGGGCTTTCCCCTTGCCCTTGCCCCTACCCCCGCCCCTGGCCTTGCCCTTGCCTTTGCCCCTGCCCCTTGCAGCAGGCTCCGCCTCATCGGGAGTCTCAAAAGAGAAAGTCTCGATGTCGGCGTACTGAGTCTCCGGAACAGTACTAGGGGAATCATCGGACAACAAATCTATATATGGGCGATAGACAGATTCCCTAGGTGTCTGTAGGGGTGGGTCGATACGATATATCGTATCGAAAACGTTGTATCGTGTTTCGTATCGAAAATATCGATATGAAAGAATTTCATATCGTTATCGTATCGATTGTTTCGATATATCGAACTTTCGATATGGATAATATCAATATCGTTATTGTATCGATATTTCGATATATCGTAAGATCGATACGATATATCGAATTATCATTATCGTATCGAATACCTGTATATCGAAAAATATAATTTCAAAACTGAAAAATAACACAAAAATTAATAAAACTTCAACACAATAAAATAAATAGTGTTCTTATTAGGGTTTCATATATATTTTTTCTAAATATATGAATGAATTAAATGGATTTATATATTTATACTTTTAAACTTCAATATGTATTAAATTTCAATATGTTTCTATATATACGATATATATCGTATATTCGATATAAAATGATATATCGAAAATATCGATATGTATCGTATATTCGATATAAAACGATATATCGCGATATAAGGAAATTCATATTGTTATCGTATCGAAAACTTACGATACGATAGCGTATCGTATCGAAAATTACGATATACCGAAAATTTGATAATTTTTTGATATTTTTCAATATGATACGAGCAATATATCATTTTTTCGATATTTTTCCTCAGCCCTAGGTGTCTGAGGGCTCCTGTGCTGCATCGTCCCACCCATCCCCGCCATATTTGGCGTCTTACTCCCCATCCCCGCCGCCCCGGGCATCATCCCACCCACCCCCGCCATATTTGGCGTCATACCGTCATCCCCACTGCCCCGGGCATCATCCCACCCATCTGACTCATCCAATTGTACATATTGTAGAACATTTGGGGAGTAATCCCCGCCATCCCTGCCATTTGAGGATTTATTCCCGCCATTTGGGGATTCATCCCCGCATTAAAGTTTTCCTCCATTCCGGCGGGAAACATGGGTGTGTTTGATCCGCTCGTGGTGGGGAGTTCCTATTGTACTCCATTTATAGTAGAAATGAAACTTGTAGATTAGAGAGAGAAATTTGTCAACACAAGTGGTGTGAATGAAATGAAGTTCAACGAGTCGTATTTATAGAGTTTAAAAAAAAAAAAAAGTTAAAGTTTTAAGTCGGACGTCCGACCCTGACGTCCGCCCGCCCGTCGCGCGGATATCCGAGGATATCCGACGTCCTCACGAGACGTCCGTGTCTGGCCTTTTCCTTCACAATGGCGGACGTCCGGTCAGACTTCCGCGACATTCTACCGGGACGTCCGCCGGTGGAGATGCTCTAAATAAAGTTTTTAGTTGCAATCAATATAGTTAGTTAGTGCAAATTTAAAAAAAATCGCATGTTTGATACCTAAGGTTATTTTTATCGCTCTTTTAAATGAAATTTTCAGCTGCAATCTTAGTTACTTAGTGCAAATTTTGTCAGTAACTTTTTTTTAATCTTAAATTAATGATGTTTTTATTCTATAAGTCACTCTTAAACTATAAACTAAGAACCATTTCCAGCTTTTCGATCATGATAATTTACTATTCACAGTCCTTAAATCGAATCCTAGAAATGACAATTGTTTGTAAATTCATGATTCATAGTTTATACTAGGAGTATATGAAAAGTGATCTACAATTTAACGAGTTTGTACTATTTATTCATTTATTTGGGAAAAAAATGAGTGACGAGTTTGTACTGTTTGTTTGTACAAAATACATATTCATACTAGTATAAACATTGAATAACTAATACATTAATTAATTAAGGTACAGAGAAATCCAAATACATGCTGTACTCTTTAATTTTACTCAATTAGAGTCCGAACATTTTTCGTGATACATAAGCATCCACAGTCCCGGCTCGGATTTAGGCCCCAAGTCTCATCCACGTCATCATTCTCCTAAATTTAAGTCTCATGTCATCCATGCCATAACTATTAAATTGCACTATTCAACAACTACAACATATTTTACTCGTAAAATAGAATACGTTGAACAATTAAAACAGGAAAAATTCATTGTTCAGTCGAAAAAAGAAAATTACAAATCCTAGAAAAAAATATTACAAGTCCTAAAAAATAAAAATTACAAGTCCTAGAAAAAAAATATACAAAGTCCTAAAAATTAAACTAGAGCAGCCACAAATATTGAAATTTAGAGGATAGAAATGAATAAATTGTTGGAAGAATGTTGAAGAAATAGAGTATAAATAGGCAAAAAAATCGAAAAAAATGGGGGTTGCAGTCCGGCCCGAAACACCTCCAACGTCGGGCCAGGACTCATTGGAAGCACACATCAGTATTTACTATTTACTAACTAATTTACAAACAAAGTTTCTTTTATTATGGCTCCACTGCTAACATGCTGACTTTAGATATTAAATTTGTAGAATTGGGTAATTTCGATCTTATTATTCACAATGATGAGTACATTCTTTCATAGACTAGGAAATCTTATACAAGGTAAACTGTATCAATTAAATCCCTACAATTGCCTTGATTTTTTCCTTGATCTCGTATAATCTTCTCCTTAATTTTGCAAGATTTCCAAGTTTCCTTTCCAAGAAAGTGAAGCACATTATTGGTTGGGGTTTAAAGTTAATTTTGTTTGTGCACACCAAATGTTCAACCGAAGTCCACACACAGTTGTTGATAGTGAAGGCTGATTATTTTGTAGTAATGATTCAACATACTGCGGTATGGTTGAACGCCACAAGATCTTGTTCGAAGTATTTTGATAAGTTCCAAACAATTGAAATACTCTACAAAGAATATTCAACTCACAAAGACAAAATCTATTTTCGTATTTGATTAATGGTGTCTCAAATGATACGAGACTAAGATTCTATAACAGTAATCTTTTAATCCTACAATGCAATTTAGGTAGCCTAAAATCACGATAATTAAAAGCGAAATGGGACCACTAGTTTTAATGTGATGTTTATACGTGTTAAGTTATTCTAGGCTTTTTAACTTAAACCGGAATGGTTTGACCTAAAAATTAAATTGGAAATTCCAAAAAACCAAAAATTATAAATTCAATTTAGTTTGATTATCGACTTTTTTGCTCATCTATATAGTTTTTTTAAAAGGAAGCAATAATGATTCTCCATCTCTCTCATAACAACTCGATCCTAAATTTATTAAATGAAAAAGAAGCGTCTTAACAATTAAGTTGTATTTTATCATATTTTGCTCATTCTTAACTAACTAAATATCTATTTCTTAAAAAAAAATGTCTCAAATATGAAGAAACGGAGAGAGTATATCCGAATTCTGATAAATGCTCGTACTTTTTTCTGGGCCAACAAATTCTGTTTTGATGTGCAAAATGAAAGCTTAAACCTTTTACATCTTTGGGCCAAATGATACACAATTCCAATTTGGGCCTAAGCCGGATCAAGGAGATTGGGTCACCCTTTTTAATTTGTACAAAGGGTGAGCCACAAGATTCTAGATAAGATATGTATGCAGATTCTAAGTTCTAAATCAGACACCTGTTCCATCTCTGTCAGCATTCTTGCATCCATACATAGACAAAATCTTGCAAAAAAAAAAAACAGAAGTAAGATTCAAGAAATATGGCAATAGAAGTAGGCATTTTCTCTGCTGTCAGCTTGAAGCTCCCAATTACAAATTACAAGCCATTTTCTCCTCCTTTTCCACTTCACAATCTCAAGAAAAGAAGCCATGGTTTCAGAGTTTCAGCAAATTTTGGTGGTGGAGGAGAGTCTGGAGAGGGAGAGATCAAGAAAGGAGGGAAGAAGAAGTTCATCACCAAGGAACAAGAACCAGAACAGTAATTTTCATTACATGCCACTTAGTATTATGCAAGAACATATGTAAAGTAAAATTGTTGTGTAATAATGTTTTATCTATGTAGGTATTGGCAAACAGCAGGTGAGAGAGAAGGGGAGAATCCCATGAAAACACCACTCCCTTACATAATCATCTTTGGTATGTCAACTCCTTTTGTTATTTTAGCCATTGCTTTTGCCAATGGCTGGATTAAGGCCCCAATCAGATGATCATGTTCACTAATTTGTATAAATACTACACTATCAACATCTTCCTCATTTTTGTCTTCATCACTTTTGGAATGTACCCAAACTCTTGAGTATTTCAATCTCCTTTTTTACTATGTCATTGTTTATTGTTTACTATGTCTCATTCTTCCCTATCACCTATATGTTGGAATTATACTAATCAAGTGTAATTCGTGTGTGAAATGTCCATCCCTCGTTGTACTAAAAGATCTATATCACGTGATCGATTGTTCAGGTTTTGGTAGAAAATGAGTAAGTAGGCATGTAAAAAGATTCAATTTTTATCTATTCAATTGGGACCATTTTTTTGTGCATTGTGCAAGCTTCTCTCCATGAACCTTATTTGCATCCAATCCCCATTTTATAGATAAACTAAACAAATAAGAGGTCATAAGTATATAATTAAAAAATGCCATATGTGAGATTGAAGAATATTGACTGATATCAATCACCTAAAGACAAATTTGAATTCAATCACTCAAGTAATGTAGTATTACTCTTATTCTAATTCTTGCAATTCAAGCTCAGAATATATTCTTAAAATTGGCTAACTACCTTTGACTAATAAATTTAAGCCTCTACTTTTGCATCATATAAGTATGTAATGTTTATTAAAGCAACCCTATTGAGTAGTCATTCCACTACTTCTTTTATTATTGATTTCATTCAGGTGAAAAGTTACTGTCTTGGTTGGCTATATGAAATAGCAAAAAAAAAAAACTTTGTTGCTGCTTGTTGTAATTTTTTATATATGTTGATGAGATTTAGAGGGGGGAAATTGGCATGTGAATTAGACTGGTGAGCTCAGAGATTGGCACATGGCATCTCTCATTCCCATGGCTTGTTGATGTTTTTAAGAGAATCAGTTGCAGAGAAGGACCACTGATTAGTGTTGGGGAAACACAACAAGGTTTGTTTTTAATTACACAAACAGTGGGAAAAGCTCTTAGAAAATGGTGAGCCTTTGAACCCTGGAAAGAGCCTTGCAGTTTACCAAATTTGTATCAGTCATACATTAGTTTTATAAACATTTCTACTCTGTGGAAACAAAAAACCTATACCCTTTTTGTCATAACCAAGAAACCAGTTCATCTACACCTGTTTCTTCATATTTATTGCACTGCAAATCTAGTCCTTTTCTTTATGCCTCTCTCTCCCTCCCTCTTCTGAAGCCTCAGCAAGAATTGGCTGAGTTTTCATTCTAGTGTTGTAAAAAAGCAATCTTTTCTTTTCTTATCCACTCCCTTTTGACATCTTTCCCTCAAAAAAGATGGCTTGTTGTCTCTATTTTTTGCAATGCTCAAGAGCCTGGCTAGCACTTCTTGTCCCAATATGTGCAGTGTTATCATCATCTAGCCATGGGTCTTTCTTGATCCCAATCATCTTCATCTTTCTCTTCACATTCTCCCAGAGAAAACCCCAGTTCCATCAAGAAAAGCACCAGCCTACACTGCAAGAAGAGGAGAGGAGGGAGCAAGAGGTGGTGTTGATGGGATCACAAGATTTGTACTCAGAGAGTGAGAGCATGGAACAGTTCTCATCAAGTGAAGATCACTCATCTGATATGGAGCGGAGGCTGGACTGCTCGGATGGATCGATATCAGACGAGGAGAGCCTCATTGAGATAGAAATCCCAAGTGGCCAGTTTGTGTGGAGTGACAATAATGTCAAGTGCTGCAAAGAGTTTCATAAGGATTTCTGGGGAGAGATGAATGAGTTCAATGAAGAGGATGATAACTTGATTGAGATTGACATCAAGATGGGATTCATCAAGTGTTGAAGGATCAAGCAAGGGAAGGAACTCAGATATGTATATACCTCAACTTGTGTTTTTGATCCAATTTTATTTGGATTTGTATGAGCGTTGGTCATTAGTTGAGGTTGTTGTCTAGAGTTGAGAGAGAGAGAGAGGGATGGAGAGTGGGTAACAGCATGAGTGGTTTTGCTGTTTGTTTACCAAAGTGTGTAACTTTGATCTTTTTTTTTAATTTTTTTTATTTCAACTATGATTAAGACCCTGTTACAAAAGGTATAAGATATTCAAAGTTAAGTATATTATAAATTCCCTCTTTGTTTCTTGTGAATGCGCATTCCATTTATGATTAACCATAATTGATTCCCATTTTTGCATTGTTTATCTCATCAAATTCCTTTTGCAGCTACAATTATGGCTTCAACCATGGGTGCCTTCAGCATGTGATGCCCTCTCTCTCTCTCCATATTCCAATTTGAAAAACAAAGCTCATCAATATTCCAATTTGAAAAACAAAGCTCATCAGTATTTCCAAATAGATGTGATCACAAATCATAGCCCAAAAGAGATAAAATCCTTTAAAAAGTCAAAGAAAATTAAGCTTTATAGTAGTAGTTGTAAGAAACAAATATTAATCTATAGATTGAAGTTATATACTCCCTCCGTCCCACAAAAGATGACACACTTTCCTTTTTAGTTTGTCCCACAAAAGATGTAACATTTCCCTTTTTGGAAAAAGTTCTCTCTCAAATGAATATAAAAATTATATTTTCTCTCTTCATTTAACACACAAAACAAAACCTCCTAAAATCCTGTATCGTCCCACAAGTGTGACATCTTTTGTGGGACGGAGGGAGTACTACCTTTGTCCATAAAAAATAAACAGCTACTACGAAAGTAATCCTAACAAGGAGTATAACCATAAATTATAAAATAAGCTAAATAATAATATGGAGATTATAGCTCACTTTCGGGTAAATCAATGAAAGTATATGATTACTATATCCATTCCTTAAAAATAGAAACTATTTTTTCGTCTCTTAAAAAGAAACTTTCTATTTTTAAGAAGTGGGTCTTACAATCCACTAATACTACTTTCACTATTTTTCTTCTTCCTTTCTCTTACTTTACCTATTTTTCTAAAACCCATACTGTTTCAAAAAATTTTATTTTTCAAGTACGAAGGTAAGGTGGTATGAATTACTAATAACTTGTATGATAGAAACTCCAACACCATATCAATGTTACTACCATTACTTTTCACCACATCCAACTGCCTAACATATCTAGTAAAACTTGAAATTAAAATAAGTAAATAGTAGAAGAGATAATGGAAACTTAGCTTAAGCCGAGTGAGTCCACGCCTAAAAGGAGATGCCTGGGTCTGACGCTTTGATATATCAAAACTTTGGAGTTGGCTTTGTTTTATCTTAGAGTTGGATTTAATTATTTTTGATTGATGCCTTTGACTCCAATTAATAAAAGCGGTGACCCTGTTTCTGAATTTGATATGCTACCTTATGCTTTGGGCCCATTTAGTAAAATGGTTTAGTTTTTTATTAGTAATCTAGTAATAGATTTGAATCTTCGGATATGCTTAATTAAAAAAAATTAGTTTAAATAAATTCATGTTATTAAATCTATCGATTTATTCGACTTCAAGTAATTAAATCCAAGGTTACATATGAGATACATATAAGATCTAAGAGTAGTGATATAGGATAATCACTACTTAAATGAGAAACCAAATTTAGTTCATTATAAGAGCGATTTAGTTCAATATAAGAACGTCTTAGTTTACAACACGAATTTGAAAACACGGAGTGAATCAAAACATTATTATAGTAAACTAAATCCTTTACGGATTAAATTCTTCACTATATAGTGAATTACGGATAAACTAAATTGCTCTTATAGTGAATTAAATTCGTGCTCATTCAAGATTAGTTATATTTTGATAATCCCCTTAAGATCTAATCTAGATAGATATGTATTGTGATATCCTATATAAATTTTTGTCCTAGGAAAGTTCTAATCTTTGTTCGCCGACGGTTCTAAACCCTTGTTTTTTTAGCGTGTTTTATTCTTTTAAGGAGAGGCAAAAAAAAATTTCATCTATACGTCCTGGGAGGGAGTATGTCTCTAATATTCTTCTATTGATCATATGTTTCTTATTGATCATATGTCTTCTTATCAATATAGCATAAAAGATAGGGCAGGGCAGCAAATGCATTGTTTTTTCCCCTTTATTTTGTAGTAGTATGAAATACTTGTTGAATTCATTATTAATTTATTGTTGATATGAACAAAATTATCAAACTCATTAATCTGTCTCCTTGTCTAATGTCTTGCTACAAACGCAATTCACAGGTCACAGTTGATTCCTTTGCCACTCACTATGTGGGCTACCACCACTTCAAGTCATTGAGCTTCTCACTGAAAACAACATGTTATATGAATATTTACTTCCACATCATCTAATTTTTTTCCCATAATTTTAGAATATTTGTTTATTCTAGAATAAAGTTTAGTCATATTATTTATTTTTTATGGATTTGATAGATTTGATTTACTTCCTAGAATATTTTGTTGTGTTCCTATATATTATAAATATGCGAGGATTATTTGATTCTAATTATAACGAAGAAATAATTTTTTTTTATCATTTTCTCTCTACTTACAAAATGCATTCATTCAATTCTACAATGATCCATTTTGCCTCTCCTTTTTGTCCCTAAAAAATGCATTCTAAGTTAGAATATGCATGTATTCAAAACTTTGATAAATAAATTTTAGTCATTATAGATTTCACATACCAATTACATAAAATAGAAGAATGAAAGCCAAAATTACATACATATAAAATGTGTGCAATTTTAGTAATACCCCATTTAAAACAAATAATATTTCAGGGAATTGATTATGGAATTAGTACCCGTTTATATAAGATTTCTTTATTTGGGGCGGAGATAATATCCATTTATATAAGATGTCTTTATTTGGGGCACAGCATTGCATGTTGTGCAATAAATGACAGCGTTTTTCCATAAAATAAAGCAGTTTTTTTCTTCTTTCAAAATGTTTTTTTATATTTTCTTTTGCTTATAAATAATTTCGTCAGACAGAATCATTTTTACTATACATTTTAGTGTTTATTTCAAGAATTCCACTGAACACTACATGTTTTTCTATTATGATTTATATATTCTTCCACTCCAATTTGAATTCATTACAAACTAATATACTTAAGAAATAAGTAGAAGTTGGTCTATCAATTAATTAGTTGCTTAAAATAAATAGTTATATTTTTCATCAAACACTTATTTTAATTAGTAAGACTTTAGAGAATAATTAAATTTGAAAAAAAATAAAAGTCCATATGTAAGTTAAAATTTAGAATTCACTTTTATGAATTATTTCCAAATTAAATATACATATACATAGGGCTGAGAGAAGATTTGATGCATAACTTATTTAGGAGTTATGTGAACGCCAAAGTCACCATTTTCCTTAAATATAGTTATTCACATTAGGCATTATTAATTTTCATTTTCACCTCTCGATTTTTATGGGTCAATCTTTTAATTTATCTTCTTTTTCTCTACAATAACCTAAATATTGTGTAACAATTATAGTAGGCAATTTAACCGCCTCTGTTTGCATCAAGAACTTTTCTCTCTTACAAATAATTAAAGGTTATTTGGTCATCTTTCTGGATCCCTCTATTTTACGTCTGCATCTGTTCATTTCTTATGGTCAAAATTTTGCAATCTGTTGACAGCTAATACTTATTTCTCTCTTCACATTGCCATAGATTTGTTCTAGATAACAAAATTTGTGATTTCGATAATTAATAAGAATGTTGGTAAATGAAAATATTTATTGCTGATAACATAAACTCAATAAATATATTGATAGCGATTGCAACAACTTTTTTTCCTGAGTACACGACATTATACGTAGTCATTATTGGAGTTTCTAGTTTTTCTTTATAGTCGTTTGGTTTACTACACTACACTGATTATTGTAGTTTTTAGTAGGCCTGTCAAAATGGATATTGGGTATTGGATACCCGATATCCAAATCCGAAAAAGTCAGATAATTGGATACCCGAAACCCGATTTTTCGGGTATTGAATCGGGATCGGGTAGTGAGATTTTTGGATTATCGGGTATCGGGTAATCCGATACCCGGTCGGGTATATCCGAATTATCCGATTTTTTTAAAAAATTAATAAATTATGTATTTATTTGGATTTTTAAAAATATAAGCAATTAAATATAATTTCTTTATTGTCTTTTTATGATCAAAGTGTTGAACATTATTCAACAACACTATGTTTATTTAACAAAGTGATTAATTCATTACAGATTTTTATGATCAAAGTGCTGAAAATTAAATTGTTCATAATTTTTATTATTATAAAATGTGAATCTGTGATTTTATTTTAGTTAATGGTGGTAATGCTCGTTATATCAAAGTGGCAATGGCGCATTGCTCAGTTAATATATATAGCTACTAAGTTTAAAAATAGTGGCGTTATATAAATTCTGGTCAATTTTGAGTAAATAGATTGTTTTATTTAAATTTATTTTAATTGTATTTTTAAAAGTTTAAAGTTATTTTCTCTTAAATACTACTTCAAGTTTGTATGTTTGTATTTCTATAAGTTTGTAGATAAAATTCTTAAAAAAAATTAAAATTAAAATCAAAATTGAGACTGGATATCCGATTTTTCGGGAGTGGATACCCGAGTCGGGTAATTGGATACCCGAAATAAAATACGGATTAGGTATCGGGTATTAGTTTTAGGAAAATTCGGGATCGGATATCTGCTGATACCCGATTTGACAGGCCTAGTTTTTAGTTTTGTTGTCGTTTGGTTTAATCAGGTTGTATTACATTTGCTCTAATAGTTGAAATGAGTAATTCTGATTTCATTTTCTTGTTACCAAGATGAAATTTAAAATCTTAATTCAATAATCAAAACTTTTTAGCAATCAAAACCAAGCTAGGATATTATATTGCTAACGTGAATCACTATAATTAAGGGCAATGGTGACTTGGAAGGTAGGCGCTCTAAGAGCATCAGCAATGGTGCTTAGGCCAGCAATAGGCCAGCCATTCTCTCCTGCCACGTCAACAACACTAAAAAATCCACCTGCCACATCAGATTTAGGCCAGCCATAGGCCAGCCGCAATAAAAATAATTCAAAATATACTACATTTACGGAATTAAAATTACGATAAAATTACGGAATTAAATTTACGACACATATACGGGAAAATTCATTAATTGCATTTAAAAAAGTTGCATAGATAAAAAAAAATCCGGGCTTCCACACACGAGCCACCGCCCCACTCTACTCCTCACTAATTTATTAAAAAAATACATAAAAAATGTTAGTATGCCTTGAATTTGTGTTAGTTTGCCGCTAGCCGAACGGGGGTCTAGCCGAACGGTATGACATGTTTCTGTTTTAGGTCTTAATTTTGTATTGGGCTAGTTGTTGTTGTCCATCGCTGGATGTTGCTCTTGTACAGAAATTTAGAGATAGAGAAAATCGCGTTTATATAGTTTTTCAAAAATTAAAAAAAAGAATTAATTTTTTTTAAAAAAAAGAATTAAAATTTATTTTTTAAAAAGAATTAAAAAAAAAAAAACAAAATTCGGCGCTGGCCGATCGGGCCGCCACAATGGCGGCCAGCGCATCGGCTAGCGTCGAGCGATCGGCCAGCCCACGCCGATCGGCTTGCCGATTTCGCTCTCGCCGACTGCAATGGTTCGGCTAGCCAATCGGCCAACGCGACGAATCGGCTAGCCGGTCACTAGCCGACCATTGCGGATGCTCTAACGCCTAAATAAGTTGCGCAGCTGATCTTCTCTCTACATAGGCTATTGTTAAAAAAAATCAAATAATCAAGTACGGAGATAATTTTTAGATATATTTTAGTTCATGACACAGAAGTGATTTTTAAATCGCTTTAGTTCTTACGAGTTTATACACCTCGTATAAACTAAAACGATTTTAAAATGACCTAACTGATATCTATAAATTACCTCCTTATTTTTAATCTCATCTTTTCATTTTTAATTTAATGGGTGAAATTTGATGTCTATCTATGCATTATAATTTAGTTATTTTAATTTTTATTTTAATTTGAGATTAAGGGTTTGGTACTTCAATTTTAAATTTGAGATTAATGTTTTTTATATCTATATCTATACATATATAATGAAAACTCAAAACTTTAATCCTAATTTCTGAATGGTTCTTGCGTTCCCAATTTCTCTCACACTTCCAAAACTAAAATATTCACATTATCAAAAGGAGCTTTACATAAAATCAATATGATTTCAACAAAACATTTTAGAATCAATACAGATTTTAGAATCAACATAGAATCAATACGATTTCAATACAATATTCAACATTAGCAGAACAAAAGAATCAACGCAAAAAATCAACAAGAACAGAATAAAAGAATCAACGAAATTTAAGCACAAAAGATCAACACAGATTTCAGAATTCAACAAAAAAGCAACGCGATCGATTCAACACAAATTCAACAAAAAATCTACGAAAAATCAATATATATATTTTAGAATCAATACGATTTCAACAAAATATTCAACATCAGCAGAACAAAAGAATCAACGTAATTTCAACGCAAAAAATCACCAACAGCAGAATAAAAGAATCAACGAAATTTCAGCGCAAAAAATCAACCCAGATTTCAGAATTCAACAAAAAAGCAACACGATCGATTCAACACAAATTCAACAAAAAATCTTCACACAGATTTTAGAATCAACACGATTTCAACACAAAATTCAACATCAACAAAGAATCAACGCATAATTCAAGCAATTTTTTCGACGAAAAGGAGAGAGAACGAAGAAAAGGAGAAAAATTAAAATGAGGGGAGGAATTGATACTTTAGTAACGTGATTAGTGGAGAAGAGAGATCGACCAAATCTAGATTAAATTATTCACCATATTATAATATGTCTATTATACCCTCTGTTGATAAATTCAGATAAGTTATTGACATTTTAATCTGAAATAATATCAATCGTTGATTAGAAATAATTAGTGGCTAGGATTAAAGTTTTAAATTTTCATTATATATGGTTTTCATTTGATCACATGCCATAGTTAATAAATGTATAATAAACTTGAATGTTTTTCAATCACTACCAATATATGTGTATGACCAACCGCTTGTAAATGAATTCATGCAACTAATGCAATTAATGAATTCTTATTGTGATTAAATTTATTCCAATGATCAAATTACCATGCAACGGATAATCATAATTTTAATTTTGACCTAAATGGAAAATGTGAAAGGTTTTTATAAAGTCTCATGTCTACTTTTTTTGCCTATAAATATGACCACGTACCTCTTATAAATCTCAAGCTTGATATTTTTGTTCTTACTAGGAAGAAAGGTTGACACCATAGAACCATTCCACACCTTACTTAATGATCTGGTTTCCTCAATTTATTCTATTACCAAAAATTGTTGCAGTCATGTTTATAAAGCTACCGCTCATGGAGCCAAAAACCCATGTCATCAGTTTTAGAGTTTGTTTTTCATGATCGTGTAGTATGTTGTTTTATGTATCGTTTTATGTTTGTATGGAAATACATGAAATCATTAATTATGGACTTTTATTCCTAGGGCGTTAGATTCAAACAACTTTGCTGCGAATTTTACATGAAGGGCTCCGTGCAATATTTAAGGAGGGGAGTTTTTTCGTCTGATTTCAGGTTTATTATTTGTTGTATTTTTAATGCGATTATGTATTTTGTTTTGTTTTGTTGTGTTTGTCGTCAACTAATTGCATCAGAGAATGAGGTAGAGGAGCCTGTTGATGAAGGCCAATGATGTGGTAAGAATTTTGTGTGGCATCATTGTTGGCATACTCCTATCCAATTTGCATGTCTGAATTTAGTAGGTAATTATATTTTTATTAGTATGATGAATTGTGTATTCATTTTTCTTCCCACAATTTAATCAAATGATGTTGTTTCATATTATCCTCATTTATCTATTGTGAATCAGAGTCTCCAAATTTGTATAGTTTGTTAATATATTAATTATTTTGAGTTTTGTATGTTTTAGTTATATAACTCAATAGTTAGCATTTTTTACATGATGATAATGAATTAATGATGATATTGTTTCGAATTTTGTTTAGTTAATTACCATCTAAAAAGGGAATATTTTATAATATCTTACGTTAAATTAATATTTTAATTATTATAATTGAAATCTTATTTTCCAGGTGATGTAGGTGGGTTCGCTTTTTCTTCTCGGATTTAATCAAATGATGTTATTTCAGATGATCCACATTCATGTATATATTGAATTAGAGCGCTCCAAATTTTTATAGTTTGTAATTAATTGTTTTGAGTTTAATATGTTTTAGTTGTATATTCACAGTTAGCATATACATTTTTTATTTGCAATTTTTATATGATGATATTGTGTCTAAATTCATTCGACTAGTTTGCAATCTAAAATTAATGTTTTAAAATGTCAACATTTGATATAGTCTCTTCATCATCGTTTATTAATATTAGTTAATCAATTAACAATTTAAAATCGTATGATGAAAATATATTTCGTCGTGCATCGCACGTGGGTTAAAACTAGTATTACTAAAAATCAACTTGTGGGTTTCTATTCCTCTGTTACTATAAACAAGTTTTGTAAAATGCTCAATTAAAAACTAAATATTGTAATTATAATCATGAGATAAATTAGTTTTAAGAAACAAGTCGATACAATTAAGTTTATAGATAAATATTTAATTATAATAACAAAACATGGAACAAAAGGAAAATTATATACTAATGAGAATAGGCAAAAGGATATACTCATTCATTGGAAAAATATAGTTGTACGGCATAGATAATTTATAAGTGAAAAAAATAAAAACAAAAGCCGTTGAAAGAAAAAAAAAATTTGACAATCGAGTTCAACAAATAAAAAAAGAATTAAAGATAGACATGATATTTAAGCAAAAGGAAAACTAGAATCAGCGACTGTTAAAGAAAAAAAAATATTAGCTGCTTTATTCTACGGTAAAACGCTGTCGTATATCGGTATATGGCACAACATGCTATGTTGTGTTTTCCTCCACTGCAGAGGATCTCTTCCCCTTTTATTTGGTGCAAATTCAAACTCTAAACTAAATTAAACAAGTTTATTTGAACTATGTTCTGAAAAATATAGACACAGATGATAGAATTCCGAGCAGATATAGGAGTTAATATGCACCCATTAGAGTACATTTCAAACCTAGTTGAAAGTCTTTTTGTTTTTATGTATATTAAAAAGAAAGAATTTTATACCTTTTGCATTATATCTTCATATGTTGTTATGCTGATTCACTAGAGTAGGCTGTAGCCTCCCACTCCTGCCATTACCACGAGTCATGATGCATATCTTTTCCTAACCTTCACCCTTGAGACAATGTGGTACTTCAATTGTTTTGGGATGTTACGCATGGGCAGAGTGAACCACACTTGTCATTGGATAATAGTGGATGTTGAGCATCAACGCGAGGACGAGTAGGCAGCCAAAACTATCAGCCGTGGTACACCATCCAAAGCCATGGGCCTCATTCGTAAGGAGAAGCGCGTGCTTGAGATATTTGGATGCGGATGGGGATCGTGGTGATATGTTTCCCTATGAAAAAAATATGTGATACTACATTGTTTGCATTCCCTTTATTTTTGTAACTTTAGAAAATTGTTGAGTTCATCATGATCGATATGAAAAAAATTATTCCCTCCGTCCTATCGTAAGTGAGACATTTCTATTTTGGTATAGGAATTTAGATAGTGGTGTGTATTGAATACAATTGTAATGGAGTATTAAATTAGGAGAAAGAATAAAGTAGGTGAGAGAGAGTAAAGAAGAATTGAGTAAGAGAAAAAATGAATAAAGTAAGAGAGAGAAGTGAATTAATTTTGTCAAAAGGGTAATGAATCACTTAGTCTAAGACCGGTAAGGAACACCTACTCCACAAATCCTAATCCATTCATACTCTACTCTCACAATCTTATAAACATGAGCAATTTTAATAAGTGATAGTAATCCTTACCGGTCTAAGACTTCCCAAAAAGAAATATGTCTCACTTATGTTGGGACGAGGGAGTATCAAACTCCCTGTTCTCGTGGATCATTCTTCCCTCATTCATATGATCATATCCTAGAGCTTGAAGACGCTCAATGTCTTCTGATAGGGACTTAACTTTTTACTATATTCCCGAATTAATTTAAGCTGATAATCTCCATATTATTATTTAGCTTTTTATAGTTTTAAGGATTTATTTTACTTTCCTAGATGTCTTTTTATATCGCCACATAGTATAAATATATATATTTTATTAGAATTAAAATAATTCCCGCATATTTGTAACAAACATTCGTATATTGATGCATGGTCTCTTCTTTCACTGAAATATCTTGTTTGTTGGATGATTCGAAATTGACACAAATAAGTACTTTTCTGAGGAGAAGCAGGCGAGTTCGTGTCGATCCACAAGTTGGTTCGTGGTAAGTTGGCTTTGAAGCTCTTATTATTTCAGAAGAAGATGGAGTCGGGATATGATATATTTAACTGTTGCAGAAATGAGACCCAACACTACGAAAGTTTGGAGAATGGGGATGTCAAGTTGGGGGGTTGGTTCACTGTGATACTTAACAAACCACAGAATCTAAGAAACCTATTTAAAAACTCAAGAACTATTAATTCTTGTTATTTAGAGCCAATAAAGCCTACAAGACTGAATAATGTGTTGAGAACTTAGACCAGCATACATTTTACTTGTTGCCGCTCTGATTGAAGAGTTGCGAAACGAGACCAACTCTCCACCACGGTGTTACTGTCATCTGCTCGTTCTTGTTAGCTATAAGGGCAGGGAGACCATTTTGAGCTGATGTCTCTTTCAGACTTGTCCTGGAAAACACATGAGAGAGGTGTCAGACACGATATATCTATTTCAAGACTGCCAATGTTATTGAAGTACTGAATGTGAGATACATACTCCGGCACATGTGGACCTTCATAAGCAAAGGTTGATACACCTTGTCGCTGCTTGTGCTTGGGATTAGCTGTGCACAGGACATACACACGCCCACGTCGCTTCACAGTCCGACAAAACTCACACAACTTCTTCACTGATGAACGGACCTTCATTCTAGGATGGGCCAACGGTGATACCATCAGAACACATCATATAAACATCCGACAATGCAACAGCATGTGCGGTAAATTAATGATTTGTAAAGATACAATTCAAAGTCAAAGAATATCACAGACTCGTCCACTAATCGCACAAAAAGAAGTAAAACAAGCAGTGCTGCAGATTTGATAATCTAGCAGCTCAAACTTCGACCGGTGATGTAACATCTGATGAGAAATTAAAAGGAATTGAAAACTTGAGTGGCTGCAGATGAAGTAAAGCAATTACGAAAACATCATATACAACAAAATAAGATGCCACAGCAACCACAATCAAATTTGAGCAGAGGCACCATTTCATCCATCTTATTAAAGATGAATTTAAGATCAAACAAGATCATAGGGATAGGGGCTCATCTACTAACTGAAGGAACAAAGAAAAGCGATTTGATGAATGAATGACTACTTTGAACCTATTAAATCGGTAAAAAAGTGTGCCAGATTGGTAAATCAAACAGAAACACATAGCTCGATTGATATGCAGCAATTGGAAACTCAATGAGTCAACCGCAATAATACACCCTAACTTGAGCAGATAATTGTGCGAATATTAACTCAGAGAAACATAGAAATGAAAATTTCTCTGATACGCAGTTACGGAATTACCGATTTAAGATCTAATCGCGATATTACAATTGATACGCAAAGAGTTTCAACCGGATTCGCCACAATGAATAACTATATACATACACGCATACATGCTCATTAAGCTGAAAAAATCCAGAAAATCCTAACAATATATGAATAATATGAGGAGAAGTTTATGCCAAATCCTTATATGTTGAGAGATTCGCTCGTCTAAAAACAGACTGAAAGAAATTGTATATCTCATCACACTGTATACGAAGGAGAAAAGAGAGAGCTCAAACTTGCAAAAGGAACTTATCTCGCAAGAATTTAAACCAAATGGAGAGCGATAATGAGCTACGCTTACCTTCAGTAGCAGGCAGAGGATTGGAATTTTCGGGGCGTAGCTCGATCTTCGTTTTCCAGATTTGGGATTAGGGTTTTCAAATGGAAGAAGAATTTGAGAATATTTATTTAATTATATTTATCTTTTCATTATTGACAATAAGAATAAATTTTTTGATGTGCTTAGGTATACTTTTTAAAAAGACAAATATTAAGGGCGTTTGTTTCTTTTTTTTCTTTTCATTTGATACATTTTCAAAATTATTATATATTCTTGCGTTATATACGTTACTAACTAAATTATTTTGTCCATAATATGGAAACCAATCCCAACTCCTTTTTATTTGTATTCTTTTATTCGTTTTAGTTATTAAGCAATAAGACCTTAAGGAATGTTGGTTTGAAAGACTGTATTCTAAGATTAAATTAATTATAGAGTGTTTGGTTTATGATTATAATTAGTCATAGCTAAAATAATCTCACAACTCAATCTTATGATTATATCTTGGTATTATTTTATCTAGGAAACCGAACATTACTTAATAGTTGAAATTGTGTAGGGAATTGTTTTATCTAGGAAACCTAATACTACTACTTAATACTAGTTGAAATTGTGAAGTGAAAATTAGGACTCATAAATAAGGAGTAAATAAAAGAGACCGAGGAAAATACAAGTATTAAAAATAAACTAATTTGAAAAGGTAAAAAGTGAATCGAGATACAAGTCAAGTTATATCACCACAGTAAATACTACTTTCAATTATCCAACGATGGAATTAAGTGGAACGAGATTGAAAAAGTAATTGAAGATACAAGCAAAATGGTGATTTAGTGAACAAAAATTCAGGAAACTGTGGATGTTTTTATTATTAATAAACAAGTAGGTAACCATCAACATATAGTTAGAAAACTGTTTGTTGCAAGTGTGAAAAGAAAAAAACCACCACAAACAGAAAAACAAGTTGCTATTACAATTAACTTGGAACACATTCCATTTCTTCATTTATACAAATTCTCAAGATCATCCTTAAACTTGGCCTTCACTTGCTCCCTCTTCAATTTGAGTGCTTGAGTAACCAGGCCTGATTCTGGAGTCCATGGCTCTGGCAACAACTTTATCTTTGCCGGGACCTCGAACTTGTCCAGTTTCTCTTGTTTTGCAGCCTGTAATATCCCCACGAGCATATAAACTAAACGACTCAAAACTTTAAGAAATGGGTACAAGGGAACAAACAAACCTTGGCTAGTGATTGTTGAACCTCTTTCATAGCTTCCGGCATCTCACACAGCTCAGCGAAATCTGAATACTTGAATCCGGATTTATCAGCCCATCCCTCAAGAACATGGCGTGCAGGTATCACTAGGGCGACACAGAAGTTGTGGAACGGATCTGCGTACACCATGATATTCTCTACGAAATTGCTTGATGAGAGTGCAGCCTCAACCTGCAAGAGTATCAGTTTCCATGTAACATCAATTTGCAGAAAGGCAAACAAAGGGTTTGCCGCATCTATGTGGTTTGAATCACATTCAGAACCTTTCCGAGTGAGATGTACTCCCCGTGTTGAAGCTTCACAATGTCTTTCCTTCTGTCGATGATCTCAAGGCATCCATCGGGGTGGAACCTCCCGATATCACCCGTATAGAACCAGCGCATGCCTTTCTCATCAACCTGTATCAGCAAATGGAAAAAGACGAAACCATGAATTAGAAGAAATATAGGTAGCAGCTTTGTGTAGTTACCAAGAACAGGTTTTCACCTTGTATACTTCTGCAGTTTTCGCTTCACTGTTGAAATAACCAGCACTCACGCTTGCTCCACCGACAACAATCTCTCCTCGAGGCATAGGCTTATCTGATGTCCTGTAACCGCCTTCGTCCCAAGACACAAGCTGCAAAGAATGAAAACGAAATTTAAGGCATGCTAGCAGGTTGGATGGAGTAAGGCATGCAGCAGAGGATATTTTTTTAGTAAGAGGAAATATACCTTGATGTAACAACAAGGAAGAGGAGGGCCAACACGGCCAACAGAAATATCATCCGCCTCAGAAAAAGCGGCTCCGGCACATGTTTCTGTCAGACCATACCCTTGACCAATGGGGGCTCTACACACAGAAGCAAGAGAAACATATAAGTTAGTCAAACAGCAACCAGTAAAAAAAAGCTTATGGTTAGCAATTTTATATTCTCCTTACTATTAAACTTGCATTCAAATTACCCTATGCAAATGTTGATAAATCTTTGTGTATCTCCAGATAAAGGAGCTCCACCGCAAAGCATAAAGCGGATCTGTCCTCCAAGGATAGACCTTATCTTGTTAAAGAGAATTATATCCCACAACTTAGCTTCCAGTCCCCATGCCCCAAACCAGCTTCCTTCAATAGCCGCCAATCGGCGTCTGCAAGCAATGTCAAAAAGTTTCTTTGCAACACCTCCTTTTTCCTCAACCTAAGACATAAAAAAAGACGAAGTATCAGAAACTCTATTATTTGCTGCTCCACAAGGTAATGGTTTCAGTCGTATGAAAAACTGCACTACTAAAAGACCTTCTTCAGAACTCCATCCCTGACACGATCAAGTATAGCTGGAACTGCCGCCATCAAAGTAGGCTTTAATGCAGAAGCATCTCCCATAGTTCCTTTTTTAATTTTGTTGGATGTGTCTGTCAACGTTAGTGCTGACCCATAGCCAATTGCAACACCCGCAGTTATCATGACAGTCTGTGAAAAATACCATCTTAGAACTTGCTTGAATATTCATTTTCTGCCATTATAATGACATCAATAAACATGTTAGGATGTTACCTCAGCAGCTAATTCAAAAACATGAGCAAGGGGCAAGTATGCTAAGTAGAAATCCCTGCTTCCAATTGATGGGACCACTGTCATAACTGCTGCAGCAGTAGCGACAATATTGCCATGTGTCATCATAACACCCTACAATAAGCAAATGAGAAACCATGTTACTGTAGGATAACATTAAGTTTACAACGAAGATTACTGACACATAATAAATTAAATTCCAAAGTGATAATAATAATGTACAAAGGAGAATTCATTGGTTGACCAAAAACACTGTCGTGCATTATAAGCTTATTTTCTCTAATTCTCCTTCATTATTGGTAAGCTTCCAACTTAACATTCTCTGTACTCGACAACAGTTGCAATCTGGACATTGTTTCTTTAACATGGTAATCGGATTGTTCTCATGTGGGCAAATCCATGTAGCTAATACATGTCCATTTTCTTCATTTTATTCATCATATATTTGAGTTGGAATAGAACATGTTACACACACCTATATCTAAAAATAACAAGATCTGATGATTTAGTACTTGACCTAAATAGCTACATTCAAGCAGTAAAACCAAATGTAATTCTCAACACATGTTCAGTGACAGAGAAGCATATAAATCAAACCTTTGGGAGGCCTGTACTGCCACTTGTATACATAATGACAGCAATATCTTTCTTGATAGGTAAATTAGGATTAACACGGCTGTCTCTTCCAAGTTTTTCAACCTCAGAAAATGAGGAAACCTTATAGTTACTCATCTCATTGATGATGCTGGTATCACTGGAAGACTCTTCATCATCAAAATAAATTATGTTTCTAATGCTTGTCAAGCTCGAACGCACTGCAATCAACTTCTTCAATTGCTTAGAGTCACAAATCACAGTTGACACTTGAGTCTGTGAAATACCAGTAAACATGAGTAAGTTCTTACTAGTATAGTAGTATTAGGAGTTGCTTCAGGAGGAATTGATCTAGTACTCCAACAGAAGAATATTAAATTTAAAAAACAAAGCAAAAAAGAAGAATCTGCAAGTGATTAAAGGGAAAGAAGAGAGAGAGCACGCTAATCCTCAAAAAACAAAGAAATAAATAAATCTGGAGCAGAACAGTTTTTATGTGAGGAATGAATGACAGTCACCTCATTTAATGAGTGAATCAGGGCTTCCTCTCCTAAAGAAGCATATATGGTGACGACAGTGACGTTCTGCCTAAAGCATCCCTGTGCCCAAGAGAAAGTGGAATAGTATAATTCATAAGGACAAACTAAATAAGAATAACAAAAAGAGGTTTAAAAATTCACAAAAATAAATTCTTACATGAAATGCGATGAGCCACTCTGCTCGTGTGTCAGAAAAAATAGCAGCACGGGAGTCAACGTCGTGTCCTAATTTAATCATACCAGAAGCAAAGTTGCACACACGATCAAATACCTGCTGATACGTTTCCCACTGGTACTCACCCAAGTGAAGCTTCTCGAATTTTCTGCCATCACTTGAAGTAACAGTGTCTTTAGCAATTATTTTTCTACTCCCGAGAAGCTTCTGCTGTGAATACTTCCTGCATGCCTGCTCAAACAATGCTGCCATAGTTGTGGCCCCTTCCCAAGGAACTTCAACTAATTTGACCGATCTAACATTGCGCATTGCGTAACCAGCCTCACCACCAACTTCAACTGGAACTGCTCTCTGCTTCAACTTTCTCCTACCCCCAATAACCACAGAAAGGAGGATAGGTATAACTATGGCAACCATGGCAGCACAAGCAATTCCATATGTTCCATTATCTTTGATAAGCGACATAAGACTCCAATTTCCAAGATTCCCCATTTTGATTGTTATAAGTTACTTGCTCCCTTCCTACTTGATCCACGTAATAAACACGCAATCAGCTTTCAAATAGCAGATCCTGTGTGTAGAAAACATCAATATGATACACAGATCAAAGTAAAGAAACCGGAGACCTAACTTGGATTGTAAAGCTCAAACACATAGCATAGAAGTACCAACAGTTGTAGAATAGCAGAAGCAACAAAAACTTACATACAATCATCACTGACAAGCAACTCACACACACACACATCGGCCATAATACACAAAACCAACTCACCGACAATCTGCATACACACACAAAATAAAGACGAGGTCCACTTCTAAACAGAGTCAATCATAAAAACATCTGATGCATAGGGAATCAGCTAAACCTAGATAACTATTTCCATTGACACAAAAGTAAAAATGCTAATGCTAAACAAAATTAACCAGCTAAGAGAGCACCGCACAGAATCAAACCTAATCAATTCATAAATCAATACGAACAAAAAAACAAAACAAATAAATAGTAAAATCAAAGAAAATATTAGCAATTCGCAGGGGCCACAAAAACATGCATCAAAGCGATGATCATACGAAGTTGTTAACCTAACCTTATTGAGGATTGGAGCTCTACTCGATCGCGCAAATCTGGGAAACTTGAGATATGCTTTTCTCTTGTTCAATGTGTATTGTTTAGAATCAAACATAATCTCAACTGCAAATACACTTTATTCTATGCTTTGGATAATTACATTTTGGCCCCAAATTAAAAAAAAATGGACCCCGACAACACTGTAGATACGTATTACACGTGTCTATTAGTAAAGATGTACATGAATATTGTTCGTACTATTATATTAATGTTTATAATCTTGATGATGGTTGCATTAAATTTGGTTTATTTCAAAGTCATTAATTGCTGTGGACCGTATCAAATAGATGGAGTGATCAATCATATTAAGGCTACTTACTAGAATGGTTCTTGCCTTCGAAAAGAAAAAGTCAAAAGTTTCTTATTAACTCTTTTAAATGTACCAACACAAGGACGAATCAGGTTCCAAATTGCTTGAGTGAATAAACTTGGATCTCAAACATTCTAGTGATTTTATAAGAGACAACCATAGTCCTTTTCTGAGACAATGTAAATAAATATACTACTATATGGCAGTAGTAAAGATGGGAAGAGTAGTGATGTGATGATGGGATCCCATCCTTGAAAAAGGAAGGCACACAATTCCATACGCAACCGATTGGAATGTTGAATAGTTACCAATATCATTAATTGGTCATAAATAATAAGTCTACAAAATACCAATAAAATTCACACTTTGATACTGTGCAGTAATGCTAATTGCTGGAGCATCTCAGTGCATTATCATGCAAAGACTGCCAATGTCCAAGGAAATGAGCCTAGTCAAGAATTGCTACCAACAAATCTGGCCTTCGGAGAGTGAGGCCATCAGCTTCTCAGCAGTTTGCGAATTTATGTGAGACAAGCATACTTACTGCACACCACACACCTAAACTGATCCACGTTTAGCAGTTTCCTCAGCGCGTGTGAGTGCATTTGTGAACACATCTAAACTCCAGTCCTTAACATCTTCCTGCAAAATTGCAATCGCACCATCATCAAGAAGCATACGATAAGAGTAGCTAAGGTATTTTATTTTCTTGGAGTATGCATTCAGAACCATATCAGGAGATGCTTTATACAAGATAGACTCATGTCCCAAGCCAGATCATGTGTATCAATTACGGAAATCAAGGACTAACATCAAATTGATCTTTCATCGACACATTAAGTAAATAGAGATAACAATAGCAACTAAATGATTCAACATTTTGTGGGAATAGATTATCTAAGTGGTGCCGCAGCCTTAGCTACAAAAGGTCTTAAAATATCAATGGTGATGCCCATGTCCCACTGTTGCCAAGTTAGGTGCAGAACTAAGAGAAGCAGGTTCTTTTTCCTGGAAGTTACTTGTGTGAAGTTTAAAACCATGAGTTTTTCAGTTGACTAAGGATATACATGACAAAATGATAACGATAACAGGCTTAAATTTACCTTGCGAAGAGGTTCTCCCGTCCGTATTTTTGCATTTGGACGAGCTACTGTAGATTCAAATGGAGTCCTTGGCCGAACTTCTCGCATTTTTTCCCACTCCTCTCGAGTGAGCATCCTGACAGTTCCCTGACCCTCGGGGGCATCTTTTATCTTTTTCTCAAGTCGTTCCTGGGCATTTGCCTCATCTAGCTGGAAACAAACAATTTAATTACTCAACTTATTCAAGAGTCTATTAGGCACATATCAACAGAAAGTTAAAAAGAAAATAAAACTATGTAAAGCAGTAAATATCAGATCAAAGAAAAAACTTTAGAAACTTCGAAATTCCATTTTCCATTATTTTGGAAGCAATCGATATCGAAATGACAACTAACTGAATAAAAACAGCACACAAAGATGTAAGAGCTAGTACAATTCAACCGAATTAAAGCTTTAACACAATTATTCTCTTAATAAATAAGACCTGAACCTTTTAAAAATTGATGAGTTAAGAAAAGTCCGATTTATATTCAGAAGTACCGCAATAAACTAGCTTTCAGTGATTATTATCTATCAATTTGTGGAAAACAAACTTAAACAATACCATCATCAGGATCTTCGCAAATAGGGCCGTACCCACAGCAGTGAGTACCAGTGGCATGGTTGCAGTATCAAGCCAGGCTCTTGATTCAGGAACATCCACATATAAGTCGTCTTTATTGGGATGTCTTCTCTTTCTCTTTTTCTCTAGTTCAGCAACTTTCCTCTTCAAGGTATCACTTGGACCTCCATTAGCCAGGTTATGCAACTTCCTGGACATCTGATTTAATGTTTGACGAACTCCATGCATTTTTCCTCGGAAAATCTTACTTGCCACTTAATCACAATTCTAGGAGAGCATTTGAAAGACGTAGATCACTGAACCTCCTCTACCATATAGTTGGAGAATCGAAGCAATAAAGAAGTCGACTCTGCTGAAACTATCACATCAAAGTAAGTTCCATAAGTGCGAATGATAAATGCAGAATGATGGTGTTGAGAGAAAGACATCAGCAGCACATCAACAAGTACAAAGGAGCATAATCCAAGAACTCCAACAGTGAAAAAGAAGTGGAAGACTACTAAGTAGAAGTTCCAATCTTCACAAGCTCTGATTCTGAATATAGAATATGGATTGACATTGCCACGCCTAGTTAAGTAAAATAAAAGAGATGGAGAGGTTTTTTTAATATGTGAAATTATAATTCAGCCTCATATACCCAATGCACACACAGTCTATCCTATGGATGAAGGTAGACTCCCAGAGCGAGCAAATGACTCTTCCGAGCTAACTTAACAGTATGATTAGCATGAGAGCATCGCACAGCTCATCTTGGTGAGTAGTAACTGATTACACAGTTATAGATCCAACATTCAACTATCACTATAGCACAATTTCTTCTGCTCGACAACATTTCTGCCATGCCATCACAGATAAGCTCATTCTCAATCATTAAAGATAAAATTAAGATACAATAAGATTAAAAAAAGGACTCATCTATCAATTAATTCGAATCTAGTAAATCAGAAACAGAGAAATTGTGTTGAGCTGATGATCTTGCAGCTCAAACGTACTCTCGTGCATCAATTCAGGCCTTAAAAGCTTGCAAATAATTAATCACATCACAAACAGAACCATTCCTATAACCGGTAACAAAATTATCCATCAACAATTAAGCATATTCACGACTAATTCAAAAAAATATTCAGCTGCATTCATAATAGTCAATAACTACAGAAGTTTACCATGCATAGAGAGCAATAAATTTGCTAATTGTAAAAAAAAAAAAAAAAAACAGACCAATTGGTTTCTCATCATACAATGGCAGAGAGAGCTAGTCCGAACTGGAAATCACTCTTATACTCATCGGTCGTTCGAGTTTAAACCAAATAGAGAGCAATAACGAGAATCTCTTACCTTCGATAGGAGACAGAGGATCGAGGGCTTGTGGCGCAGCTCAATTTCAGTTTTCCAGAACTGCGATTAGCAACCAAATTGGCACAAATCTGAAACAGGAAACTTGATTCAAACATATGTTTCTCCAATCCAACCCATTTTTCCAGTTAAAAACAGCCCCAACGCATCTCAAATGCCCCATTTGTGCGTTTTTTGAACAGTAGCTACTGCATAATTTGTGAAAAATTGCAAAACACCCCTTGTTATTTATGTATTTATTGGGGACCATACCTGTGGCCTGATGGAGAGGAAATGGCGGAAACAAGAAGCGTAGATAGATTATAGATAGACGACGGGGTTCTCTTCATATGAAGAAGACGATGGAGGCTTGATAGTCGTGGCCCTCAATTAGGATTTGTTTAAATATATTTGAATTTTAGATTTATATTTAAGTATCTATTTAAGGTTGGGGGAGTGTTATATTGATAACTCAATGCTTAATGGCTAAATACAATTCAATAATAGCCATTAAATATTTAAATTAAAGGTTTAGATCATTAACCATAAAATATCAATACGATCAACAAAACTCGTCAATAAGGCTATAGGATTAATTCCAATAAAAATCAATAGGGGTATTAATGTCAAGTTAGTTATAACTAACTTTTAAAAGAAATCCCAAAACTTTAAATTCATATAACATATATCAAATTAAAGATAATTTTATAAGGATTCCAACGATATACTACATGCATATGTTCACGTCAAAATTTGAAAAAAAAATCTAGAATTTTCGTATTTTTCGTACACAGGCTAATGTCAATACAGCTAAGATAATATGTCAATATAAAGCATATATAATGTCAATCCTAAATTTGTGTTGACATTCTCAAAACATTGTGTTGATATTTTCGAAACACTATATTGACATTTTCATCCAAAACTCTAATTTGACGTTTTTTTTAAAAAAATTTCGATTTAATTAATAAAAGCGAAAATTACACATGGCAAATTGTAGACCACACGTTTTTTAAAATCATGTGACCTTAAATTAGTTGTAGTTAGCAATTAAATGATGAGTTAGCAATTGATCACTCCCCTTTAAGGTTAAGTATTTGTGGTATTTAGTTTAAGTTTAATTATTCTTTCATCTATTATTATTTTCCATTTTATTTTTTATAAATTATTAGATTAATTAGTTATTTTCTATAATTTTTCATAAATTATTTAATACTATAAGAAAATAAATTAAACAATATGATATTTAGTTTATAATAAATTATTGATAAACTATTATGGTATTAATGTGTAATTTGTAGGTAAGATTGAAAAGTAAAAAGAAGTAGGTGAATGTGAAATACTTTTTTAGATTTGGATTTGGTAATGGTTGGAATGATATCACTGTATAATATGACAGAACTAGAAATGAGTATGAATTTAGTTTAAATGGTTGAAGATGATCTTAAGGCTTACCTACAACTAATCTACGGTTTGATAGACTATTTAATAAATGTAACATCAAATAATAATTTTAATTTAATATTTACTTTAAACTTAAATCCAAAAATTTTTATTTTTTTTATTTATGTATTATTCTTTAATCCATGTAGTACTTTTTATTGTTTAAAGTTTACATTAACCCACCACACTTTATCAAAATTTATACAAAATCCATCTAATTTTTTTTTTCTTGACATAACTTGCCACTTGGTATGAGAATTATGAGCATATATGTAACAAGCACATGTGTCTCGTATGAAAAATAATTTCAATTTATATCGTATTCGAATATTGTGAGAAGACTCAGTAATTGTATTTAGTTCTTACATGCACATCACAAAACCGTTATTAACGTTAAACCTACCAAACCAAATGAATCATAGAATATTACTTCCTCCGCCGTCCTAGCTTAGATTACTCATTTTAAGACTCATTTTTTTCACATGTATTTTGGGAAAATGACAGTACTACATCTGTCTATAAAAATAGACAAGTTTTACCGTTTTGAGTTATCCATTAAAATTAGACTAATTCTAAAAATGAATCAATCTAAATGTGAATCTCACATTCCATTAACACTACTTCACCACATTTTCTCTCCTTCTCTCTTACTTTACGAACTGCAATTTAAAACTCATGCCGTTTACAACTTTTTCTATTATATTTTTGGACGGAGGTAGTAATAAATAGTTAATTAAAGTAGAGAGAAAGTAAAGTCAGCGAGAAAATAATATAGGGGTTAGTCTCTTTTATACTCCCTCCGTCCCAAGATAGACCATAAACTTTTCGGCACGGGATTTAAGGAATTAAGGTTTTGTTAGTAAAGTGGAAAGTGAATAAAGTAAGAAAGTTAAAAATAGAGAGAAAAAGTAAGAGAGAGAGTACCAAAAAAGGAAATGAGTCACTTATCTTGGAACGTCCCAAAAAGGAATATGAGTCACTTATCTTAGGACGGAGGGAGTATTATTCTGTCTCTTACTTTAATTTCTCTCCCCTTTAACTATTTATTGTCGTTTTTACAAAACAAGTGCAAAAAAGAAAGAGGTCATCTAAACTGGGACAAAGAGAGGACTCCATCCGTCCGTGAAATGTTGTCCAGTTTTATCATTTTGGTTCGTCCGTGAAAAGTTGTCTACTTTGATTTTTTATAATTTTTGGTATATGAAAGCTACTTTACACTAACTCTTTATACTCACATTCTATTATAAAACTGAGTAAGTATATAAATGTGAGACTCTTATTCCACTAATTTTTTCAACTCACTTTTCTTCAGCGACGGAACCACACAAGGCCAAACCCCCACGCCAAAGAGGGGCTTGGCCGGCACTAGACCCCGATCCTCCCTTATACGGCCATCCTCCAACCGGTATCTGCCCCTGCACTCCAATCGTCCAGTTTCAGCGAATATCGCTCAGCACCGATCGGTGTCTCTGAAATTGAATTAAAGGTGAAGACAAAGACCTGGGCTTTTTAATTTAGGGCCATTTATTTTATTTTTGGGTTGCTTTCTATTTTGGCCGTTAGGGAAGTAGTACTAAATTAACTAATGATGCTTCAACATAATAAGCCCAAATTAAAAATCACGATTCACGCACATGCTGGAGATTTGCATAATTATGGTAAGAATTCTAATGGGTATTAGGGTATGTAAATGTTGATTATTTGATAAAATTTACACTTAGTTCTATGTTAATAAAGTCATTTTATTATTTTGGAAAGTTTCAGGTTAATTGAATCATTTTCATTTTTAGCAAAAAATAATTATTTTTTAACTATATTTTCTCTTTATCTCTTTTATTTTATTCACTATCCATTTAACACACTATTCTTAAACTTCGTGCAAAAAAGGAACACCCCAATTAATAAGAAACGGACATAGTACAAAATATAACAGATCAAATAAAATAATCTAATTTGCAGCACGTGATTGTGCGTCTCATGTTTATAAATTTTGTTTGCCTCGATGCCTCTTAATTTAATTGGTACTTGGATTTGGATGACTTGATAGTTTGGTAAAATCAGAATTAGTATAAATTATCCGGATGACTTCTCACGTCTCTTTCATATCAACTTAAAACTTATAGTAAATGATACAGTTGTTGATAAAGTTGAGTTCACGTCTCTTTCATATCAACTTAAAACTTATAGTAAGTGATACAGTCGTTGATAAAGTTGAGTTCTTCAACATTGAAGGTTTAGGAAATCTAGCAAAGATTTTGATTTCTACCACAAGAGATTAAGTTTTCCTCTTGTGAGTTGACATAGATTCTCCCAGATGTAACAACTTCTATTGAGAGAGTATTTTTTTTAATGAAACTTATTAGGACATATTTACGAATTTGAATGGAAGATGAATGGATGAATGGTATCTTTGTTGTATACATTGAGAGAGAAATTTTCAAAAAAAATTAGAAACGAGACAATTCTTCTGCGATTTTAAGACATGACGACTCATCGAAAACAGTTATCATCTAGTGTGTGGTAAAAGTTGTACCTACATTATATGTAAAATTAAATACATACAATATTTTTTTAAAAAAATCGACCCAGACTTGATTAATTTCTTGGTTCCGCCACTGCTTTTATACATATTTATTAAAACTTGCGCCGAGTCAAACTTGGACAATATTTCATGGACGGAGAAAGTATTATTGTTCTCCCGAAGCAAAAGGACAACGCAATATAAAAAGCTTTTGAGATTGGAAATCGGTCGAGCCAACGACTCCTCATATTTCTCACTAATTAATGTCCTTCATAACTTACATATCTTTTGCTAAATAAGAAGTAACAAAACCTACTTGTAACAATACCTGCATTATACATCTAATCATGGTAAAAAACCAATAAATAAATTGTGCATGCAAGATATCACTAATCACTTATCACACATTGATTCTAAGATTCAACCTTCTCAACCATAGTGAGTGAAGCATCATATTGAACACATCATATCTCCTAGGTGGATCATTCACCACAAAATGGCGTTGCACCTCCCTCACCCTCCGCCGCAGCACCACATACCCGTCATCTCCGACCGCCGCCAAGATCCTTTTCAACTCCGGCAACTCGGCCACCGTCACTCGGATCGAAAACTTGTCCCAATCAAGCACATCACTAAACGGCAATACATAATTTTCGGACACCAAAACCGGCACACACTCGGCGTATATAGCCTCCACGATCCTAGGGCTCGCCACCTCGAACCCGCTAGGGCAAATGCAATACTTGCTCCTCCCCATCATCTCTTTGTAAGAGAACTTGGACTCTTTAGGTACCTCTTCCCACACTATGATGTCCTTGTCTTTGTCCTTCCAATGCTCAAAGATGGATTTCCTAATCTTTCCGTGCAATCGGCCAGCGAAGAACGCTAGAACTGTTCTGTTCGGAGATCCAGGCATCGTTAGCCCGGAGATGTCTCCCAATGGGAGATTGATCTCCGGGAACGATACGTCTTTCCTTGGATTGAAGAACTCTGAGGTATTCGCATTGCATAAGGCTCGTATCGATGTGAAATACAAGTGGTGCATGTACCACGTTGCCCGTGGGCCCTGCATTGTTTGTGAAAATGAAAATTTTCATATGCATATTTTGTCATTCTAACTATATAATATAAATACAAGGGATAATAGCCATTTGAATCAGGAAGTTTCAAATTTTCTCATTTGTCCCATCCAGACACAAATTGATGTTGATGTTTAAAAACGACAACATTTCAATAAAATAAGAGAAAAAAGAAATAAAGGAATATAAAAGAGAAAAAAAATATTTATTTTAACGATATTTAGATCGATGATTTAAAAAAAATTAAAAACTCTTGATTTAATTTTTTAAAATTCATGGAACAGACCAGAATTTAACCAAAATTTGTAATTTAAATTTTATTAACTTTAAATAAAATACATTACGTACCCAATCATGACAGGAGAGCATGAAATGATCAGCACCGAGGCTCCGATTCCAATAGGGATACTTAGAGGAAAGTGTTGCTATGTAGTCTCCTATGACTCGTCCGAGCACGGCCTTGTCGCGCTCGGCTGGGTCGAACAAGTGTTGGAGGATCATGACGACGCTAAACGGGAGGAAATAGAGGTGGGCTTGATTAGGATCATGAGTCTTGAATTGACTATTGTTGGACTCAATTAATCCAACAAATATGCCCTCTGTGGAGTATATATTCTTAGTGGGCCCATAGTGGAACAAAGGGGGTTCGCCTTCTTCGTATACATAAATCTTCATCATCTTCTCCATTAACATGTAACTCCTGCTTGCAAAATAAATAAAATTAAAGAATTACAATATGTATTAAAGTTTTGCCGTTTGGGCCGAAAACACTGAAATTGTGGACAATGGACCTATGTCTATTCTAATCATATGAATCTTCGCATAAAAATTGGGAATTATGAGAATAATATACTATCAATTGAGAGTTCATAGTAAAGGTTAATGAAAACGTCAAACAATGTCCACAAATTTCGCTACGTTAAATTAAATAATTGTTTTAAATACTTGCCCCATAATTTGGGGAACCTTATTGCTGTTACTAATATATATTCTCGATAAACAAGAAATATTAAATATTAAATATTATACTATGTTCGAAGACACTTTGTAGACCCGCCTTGCAATTGTCATCGAATTAATGCTAGACACAATTAATTAATAGTAAAAACTAGAAACAGACAATTAATGGTTGGAATTGACATTTTATATTAACAAGAAAGTTTAATAATCGGCTCGGATAGCTAGCGCATATATAGTCTAACAAAACACTAAAATATTAGATATAGTTCATATATCTACAAAATAAATTAAAAATACACCGAGTTGCATCTAATATTATACCCATATAATATAGTATCGAGCACTCATGAATAAAAGGTTATGCGAATTTTTGTACAAATATTTATGTCATCAAAATAAATTATGAAAACATATTCTTAAAAATAGTATTAATATTTACCTTTGGAAAACATAAGAGTTCCTATAGATTTGTCCACGTGGAATATAATCTGCGTCTTGTGCTAGCGGAGGCGAATCGCGACTCTTAAAAATCGCATCTTTGATTAACGCTCTGGCGGTAGCAAGATCCGCTTCGATTTTGACCATATTTTGGTCTCTCTCGATGCCTCTTCTAATCATAGTTTCTTCATCCAACTCCTTGGCCAATTTCTCAACCGCCTTCTGCATTTTCGGATTCTGTTTCACACAAATAAAAAAATAATTTGCAACAAATCAAGAATATTATGAGGTTTTGACCAAAATCATCAAACCAAGAAAAGTAATACTAGTACTACTTATACAGTGAAGATAGGGTAGAGGGCCATGTTTGGATTCTTCTTCGTCGTTGTCGTTGTCGTTGGTGGCGGAGGGGCGGAGGAGAGGGAGGAGAAGGAAGAAGGGTTCCATGCCCATGGAAGAGATGGGAGAGAGAAGAGAGAGGTGGATGTGTTAGTGAAGAGAGCCAAGAAAGCGATTGCTAGAGATGTAAATGCAAGAATTTGAATGCATTGAGATTTTGCGACTCTACACAAACCTTCAACAACAACACCACCTCTCATTGGCTGTGTGTGTGTGTGAAAGAGAGATAGTACTTTCTTCTTTGTTAGAAGAGAAACCCTAGATGGTCGGATATTAATAGGATCCTACCAATTATAGATTTGGTTTCTCTTTGGTTATGCTAGATCTTACTGATTAAATATGCATTTTCTAAATAGGAGTATATTATATGGTTTCTATGCACGTACATTTACGTGTATTAAATAATTTAAATACATATTTTTTAATGTTACACAGTACTACGATGGAGTATCCACTAAGACAGCAAATTAAACGGGAATAGATAATAAAATGGGAAATTGGTCTCTAAAACCATGAACTTTGCCAAAAATTTGGTATTTCCCATGAACTTTGAAATTGGTATATAATATTATGAACTTTACATTTTGTTTGGTATTTCCCACGGCATGTTTATTACTATATTTGACTAACTTACGAGGCTTTTTAATCATACTTGACACAATTAAATCTACATGGTTTTCAACGTGACTTTTTATCCTATTTATGAACTTAAAAAAGTGGTTTAAAATATTATAAAACATATCACGGTTGCTTACGTTAAATAAGATTTTGACTAAAATATCATATTTGGGTGAGTTTGGGAAATACCAAACAAAATGTAAAGTTCATGATATTATATACCAATTTCAAAGTTTATGGGAAATACCAAATTTTTGACAAAGTTCATGGTTTTAGAGACCAATTTCCCTAATAAAATATGGAGTACTATACATAATTATTTGTAAACTTTAAAGGGAGTCTAAAAAATCATAAACTTTTGAAAGTACCTAATTTGATCTTACATGGCTAGCCGTAAAATCTATATACTGCTTCCTCTGTTCCATGTTAATACTAGAGAATAAAGTTAGAGAGATGATAATTTATGAGAGAGTGAGTGTATTGCTTTTTGAGAAATACAGAGATGACGACTATATTATGTTGGAACATCCCAAAAAGAAATACGACTACATTACCATGGGACGAGTATTTTTTAGTCGAAATTGTACACGACACCGTCAGAGTTGAAGAATGACTCGCCATGAGAAATTGACGTTGATCTTAAAGTTAATTTGTGATTTTTAAGACTACTTTAAAAATTCGTACTAAATATTAGAATTTGGTCCAAAGTTTATAATTTTTAAAACTAATATTCATAATTTATTTATATATAATTTCAACGTTATTTTTGTTGTTATAAGTATTACTCCTGATTTTCGTATTATCTAATTTGACTAATTTTTCGTATTAATGGGCTTTACTTGTGATACAGATTGATTGGGTTTTAGTTGTGATATATAGATTGATGGAAATAATTGAACGTGTGGGGATAGACATTTTTTTTAAAATGCAATTTATAAATTATTTATGCAATTCAAATTCCTGATTTTCTTTTGTACGATTGTTTGTGGATATTTTATTGAGTTAGATGTATATTAGGAAAGAAAAGCATTCTGTCAATTAAGCATCTCGACTAATTAAAGTGGAAATTTGTACCATAGGACCAATCATCGAGCTTCGATTTCTTGAAACTTGGATTCATTGTCTGATAAAAACTAGTTAAATCGGTTCAAACAATTGTGAAAATTTTGTCGGTTTATATATAAAAGTCAAACTAAAAGAAAGAGTTTAGACATTGCATTAATGAGAGATGTTAGGCTATCAATTATCGGAAGGTCCGCTAATTAATGTCCCAAACTACTAATTAATTACGTGATGTAGCCCACCAACGCCATCGATCTTCAAAATTACTATAGATACAAAATTTAAGGTTAATAGTATTGTTTGTTCTATGCAGCATTACTAATTACACGCATTAAAATTTCAATTTATTTGTAATTTTATGGATTTTAGATTTCATTGATTAAATAAAAACATATGAATTTTATTAATTTAATAAGTTTCATATTTGAATTAAAACTAACATAATTTAGAAAAAAACTATAATAGCATTATGAAGTGCTTTTGCAATTTTTCATTGTTCTCATGGTTCAGCCATTATTCTGTTGCCCGCCCATTTTTTATAATGACGAACCTTCTCCCTAAGTATTTATGTGACATCCGTAATCCAAAATATGCATTATTTTACATATTGGCATATTTAATCTTTATTGGCATAGATATTTTAAATAGGTATCTATGGAGATAATATTAAATTACTCATCAATATAATTAAATTTATAATAATATATATCGTATCATTACGTATTAAAATTAGTATTAGTATTTTTTATTAGTTAGCAAAATCAAAATAAAAAATAATAAAATAAAATATGCTTGACTATAGTTTATAGTGATAGTGTGCACTAACAATATCTTTATTCCTAAATGCCATGAAACATTAAATTATTTAAATATGTGCAATTTTACTTTACTAAATTTAAATTTATCTATTGTGATTTTATCACTCCACGTAGAAAAATCATAGTGATAGAGCTAGGGAGAGAAACAAAAACAAGAGAGGTGAGCTGCAATAGAAATCAGAGTCTGAAACAAAATGGATGAGTTACATGGGTTGTAGAATAGGAAAAGAATCGAAGGTTCGAGTAGATTATTTGTCGTAATCAGATGTGTATAAAACTATAAACCATACTACTTTTAATTTACATGTTTTGTATGCTTTTTATTACATGTTTAAATTATATGATTTGAACCTGATATGATTATATGTTATCCGATGCCGTTCATGGAATACATCAAAGAGATTTAAATCATATAAATACATAAGTTAAGAAGGATGAGGTGTGACAATTTACATATTCGAAAAGCTTATTGTGCCTCTTTCCGATAGATAGACATCAACTCTTTTACAATATTCACCTCTCCTTTGTCACTTATTGATCGTAGCTCCAAGTTATTATAGAGGGTGCAAAAATTTTGGATTTCTAGGTTTATCCCATTGAAATTGGCATGGAGCAATTGACATATACCCCGTGGCCAATAATAATTAAGTGACAAAATGCCCGTATAAAAAATATAGTAAATTATTTTAAATAATTAAGTGACAAAATGGCCCTATCAAAAATTTATTTTCAAAATAAAATTTTCAGGTTATTTTCTTTGTTGCAAAAAAAGAAAACGGCAGTGGTTCCCGCCAAATGACGCGTCACCACCTGCTCACCTGCTTTCGCGGGAATCCCACTTCTAGCCAGTACACGTGTCGCGATCCCATCTCCCCACTGCGCCACTCAGCGGTTTTCTTTCTCGAAAGTTTACTACTTTCAAAATCTCTGCTTTAGGAAAAGTTGGGTAGTCATCTCACAGCTGGTTTTTGCTTTGATGGAAACTCAACTACCATAAAAATCAAATCTTTTTATTTCTCTTAGTTAATTTCTTGAAATTACGTTGGTTTTGGGGAGAGAGAGGTGAATTCTGTCAATGGAGGTGCCAATTGGGTTTGTGGCCAAGTGTTGGAGCTTCATCTCCTTCCTGCCCTTCTTCTTCTCTCTCTTCATTCTTGGCTTTCTCAAAGGTATGACCTCTTCCCCAATTTCATCTTCTACATAATGATGAAATTAGGGTTTCAATTGTTTAATTGCCCCAATTTATGTTTGAATTGGAGCAGGGTTGATTATATGCCCAATTGCTGTAACCATCATTGCAGTTGGAAACTCTGCAGTTGTAATAGGTCTTTGGCTTGCACATTTTCTCTGGACATACTACTGTGTTGCAAAGTAAGCTTGTTATTATTTGATACAATTTTGTTCTGCAATGGATAATGGTGGATTTAATTTCTTTCATAAACAGAAGCAAAAGAGTTGGATGGGTTTTGAAGAGTCTAGTGTTGGTCTCATTGCCTCTCCCCTTGATCCTATGGCCTATCATGGCCATTGTTGGCAGCATTATTGGTGGGGTCGGGTATGGATTTTTCGCCCCGTTGATTGCAACATTCGAGGCTGTTGGAGCCAATGTCACCGATAAAGCCTACCACTGCTTCATTGTGAGTCTCTCTGATTTCTTGAAGTTTCACATATGAAGCTTTATTTATGTTTATTCTGTAGTGTTTCCATTGTCAACAAGTATGCAAATAGTTGTTGAGAATTGTGTTTGATGGGAACCAAATTTCAGATAAGGGAACATTTACATTACGTTAATTTTATTCAGGATGGCTGTTTTTCAACAATTGAGAGTAGTTGTACAGTTGTTAGGGATTTTACAGATTTCTGCTTCCACTCTTACTTCTCCTACATGGATGAACTGAGCAAAGATGTGAACGAGGACGAGAAACCTATAGACATAGAGTGAGTTTCTCATTCAGTGTTGTCAAACCGTACGGGTTTATGCAGTAGAAATGTTGCTTATATAGATGGTTTACAGGTTATGGAGGGTTCCTGGGTGTTTGTTAGTTTCGACTATTGCCGTTCTGGTAGATGTTCCTCTTATCACTGCGGTAGCTCTTTGGAAGAGTCCATATATGTTGTTTAGGGGATGGAAGAGGCTATTAGAGGATCTCGTTGGCAGGGAAGGACCTTTTCTTGAAACTGTGTGCGTACCGTTTGCCGGTCTAGCAATCCTTCTGTGGCCGTTGGCTGTCTTAGGCGCCTTCATAGCTGCTTTGTTCTCAAGTTTTTTCCTCGGTCTTTATGCTGGAGTCGTCGTCCACCAGGTATTTTAAACTTTGACATGTGTTTATTCCCTCTATATTACTTATTGTGGCCTAATGGTATCATTTTCTATCCAGGAAGAGTCGCTTCAGATGGGTCTTGCTTACATTGTGGCAGTGATTTCGCTGTTTGATGAATACGCGAATGACTTACTTTCTTTGTCGGAGGGTTCATGCTTTCCCAGGTATATATCGTAGTGTTTTGAGGAACGACTTCCAACACGAGCTGTGATTTTGACTAGTTAGACGTTTTTGACAGCCAGGCCTCAGTACCGTCGAAGGATGAAGCCTTCAACCGGACTGGAGAAAGGGAGGTCCCTCGACAGCCAAGACGAGAGAGAAGGATCCCGCTCACGGTCTTCTAAGCTGGTTTCGGAAGGATCTAGAACGCTCAAACAAGCTATTCAACGGTACACACCAGTGCAAGTATGGGATTGGCTCTTTAAGTCGTGTGAGGTGAACGGGAAACTTCTCCTCGGAGAAGGGCTAATAAGCGTTAAAGATATTCAAGACTGTATGGTGAAAGGGGACTGTAAGAAGCTCGGCATCGAGCTGCCTTCTTGGTGCATCTTACAGTGTCTACTCACCTCAGCAAAGTCAGAATCCTCTGGTTTGATCATATGTGAGTGCTCATTTTTCGATCTGGCTTTTGATGAGATGTCATTTACAGTATTATACATAGTTGAAATTTGGTGATGTTTATGCAGCAGAGGAAATGGAATTAACGAGATTCAACTTGCCAAGAGACAAAGTGTTCGAGTGGTTTATCGGGCCGCTCTTCACCATGAAGGAGCAGATAAAGGGTTTGCAGTTGCAGGAGGACGAGGAGAGCTGCCTGAGAAAGCTCGTTTTAGCCTGCAACAACGATAGGCCGGAAGACTGGGACAACACCGGATTCCCGTCTACAGACAAAGTGAGAAGAGCACAACTGCAGGCTGTGATTAGGAGGTGAGTTGAACACATATTCAAGTGTTGGGAGTGTGATTGCACAACTTGATTAAGAGCATGGTGCATTGTAACAGGCTGCAAGGAATCGTCGGTTCCATGTCGCGACTGCCCACTTTCAGACGGCGCTTCAGGAATCTAGTGAAGGTGTTATACGTGGAGGCGATTCAGACGGGCATTCCGGCCAAGCACCCCAACGGCTCGTCAAGAATACGTTTGTTTATTCGAGGCGGGAAAAGAGACAAGAATGGAGCCCAAGATGACATGGTGTGACCAATTCTATTTCCATTTCCACTAGTATAGTTTTGTATGTAACAGATTTCAATAAATCTACTACCTGGTTAACTGCTAAGCAAAAAAACACTTGCCATTCAACTATTCGAGCATACCTGAAAAGTAGCTAAAGCTTTCTAAGCATCAAATTTACATGGTAGCATAACAGCAAGCGTCTCAGTCGAGCGAGGGTGCTTCAATTCAGCAAGCTCTCGTGCATATTGAGGATGAAGGTGTCGCCACTGCAAAATTGAAACCTCAAAGCCGCTGATGGCATTCTGAGGTTAGGGGAATCATCTTCCGAAGCATCGGAGAACGGAGGAGGTGAGTGCTGAGGAAAGAAATCTCATTCCGGCTGAACCTCCGGGGAAGTATGAAACAACATAGTACAAGAGAGCCAGCACCTACAACACAAAATACTACTCAAATCACTATCATCTTCTTCAACCATGATTCAAACATAAAATTGATGATGCAGTACCTGTAACACCGAGAAGAAAACGGAGAGGATGTAGCTGTGGAGCACCATGGATACATAAATCGTACCAACCATGCTACCAAGAAATCCTAGTGTGAAAGGCAGTCTCTGTGGAAACAACACAAGCAAATCAGTTTAATCATCTAAACAAAGGAACCACAGTGCCAAAAGCAGTTCCAAAAATACCTCTTTTGACAACATGTGACTAAGCTGATTCTTTGGGCCTCTTAGGGCGAAGAAGGAACCAACAATGAAGGCGCACCCGATGGTGAAGCAGATTGCAAATTTCTGGGGCTTCAGCACCATCACAGGAAGGAATATGGTGAAAGCAATGAAGATGAAGAAGAATCCAGCTGCGAGAAAGAACCCGAAATAGACAAGAGACTTCCCCGAAGGCACGCTGCTAGTAGCCGAGTTGAAGCTCCCAGGTAACTCCCTCACTCCTTTTGTAACCCTGTTCAAGATAGGGAAGTTTAAGGGTGCAGATAACATGCTCACAAAAATCACTTGCCTAGATATAAATATCACAGCTACGAGATAAATGAGTTGCTAATGCCCTATACCTTGCACTTAAACTCTAGGATTTAAAGCCTTATAAAGTTAAACTAAAGCAACCCTAAACCATGGAACTCTAAATCTGAAACTGCCCTAAAATGTGAATTATAGGATTCAAAACTGCAAAAGTAGAAATTTGGGATCAAAATATTAACATTGTAATCAATTTGATGAAAGGCATCAAATTCTACGAAATTATGGTTTAGCAGAACATCAATTTTCAGGTTTGGATCGAACGCGGCATCAAATTTAACCATTAGGCAAGGAGACATCGAATTCCTAAAAATGGCTGAGCACACATGATCAAAATCGAAGAGCAGGAAGATTTTGTAGGTTTGGGGATTCATACTTACACGTTGAAAGTGGAAGTGACTCTGTCTCGCACAGCGGCCTCGAGATCGAATTGGGAATCGGCGGCGGCGGGCTCGGAAGCGGAGGCATAGGCGTTCCAATCAGCGAGTAGCGACGACGACGTTTTGTCAAGATCGCTGCTTGGGCCGCCAGCAAACCACGACTGCGCTGTTTTCTGCATCTCGGTTTTACAATTTTCACGGCGAGCAATTGGGCGGAATCCGGCGCCGTGAGTGAAAATGGATCTTACCAATTTTTATCACTCTCTCCGTCCAATACCATGTTACTTGGGCCATAATTAGAGATTAAAAACAATATATACTTTTTAATGATTATTTATCCACAAAAAGTAAATTGCAAACTCAACAAATAAATTATCAGATACTCCCTCCATGTTCTAATAATTATATATATTTTTAAAATAAAATGAATTATTAGAATGTGAAACCTATTAAATTATTTATAATAAAAAATAAAAATGAGTAATTAATGAAGGACAGACAGAAATAACAAGAGTAAACAATTATAGAACAAAGAGAGTACATGTGTTTTTCATATGGAAAGAGATGGATGTTTCATTAAGCAATAATGAAATTGAGTTTTTTTTATTTATTGAATAGTAAAATTTTCAATAATTATACAACTCTTATCCTATGATACTTTTTAATCCAAATAATCAAATTTAGTAGTATCCTTTTAAATTTTTCATGGACAAGCCATTTCAATCATCAAATTCTAGTTTAGGTACACGAGTTTAATAGGAGTAGTTTGCATTTCACTTGTATTATAATCCCTACATCGAATTGTTCTTAAACGTAAAATATTGACATACTAAATCTAGGGGGATATGGTAAAAATCAAAAGAAGATTGCATTTACAAATTTTGTATTCAAAATAAATAAATTATATGTTATTGACAGAATTTATGAGTGTGCAGGTTGGGTCCCACTCTCCACCTCGGACCCATCTACATGTTCTCTCTCTGCTACACTTTATTAATTTTTTATCACTACTTACCAAAAAATGGCAACTTTTGTCAGAACGCAAAAAAATTTCAGCTGCTCACCAATCTCATCTTCAGCTCACACTCACAGAGAGAATATTCCATTTCCAAAAGCTCCATCCTTTTTTTTGTTAGTTAGGGTTTTAACTAGCTGACCACTCCAGCTCAACTGAGATCTGCCACTTTCTTCTTATTTTTCTACATATAGTAATCTGCTGCTGTCTTCCTTAATCGCCGAGTTAGGTAAGATTTCCTGCAAAATACCCTTTTTTGTTTCTATTTGGAGCAATTAGCCTAATCTCTCTGATTTCAGCTCCTACTCATCTTTTCCAGTTCCAATTTGGTTGAATTTAGGAAACTATTTTGTTGAATTGCAGTGAATAATTTTTTAAGAAAAATTTGGGGGTTTTGTTCTGAAACTTGTTTCCCAGCAGATTGGAGAGTTGCGGAGTTTTTTCCTCTCCAAGTTTTGTGGTGACGTATTGCAGGTGATACGTCTCAGTAAAAAATTGGGGCTTTTGAATTTTCGTGTCGTAGAAGAAGTTTTTCCATCTTGTTTTCGAATTGGTATTGCTTGTTTCTCATTTGTTTTCTTTTTCATATAGCAATTTGTGTTCAGATCCAAATCAACATCGACTGATTGATTCAATGTTGTTGCTGATACTTGATTTTGTTTGTTTCCGGCTGTCTTTTGTTGCAGAGAATAAAGTGTGTTTGTAAAGCCCGATTTTGCGGAGGTTGATTTTGTCTGAGTATGGGATATCTTTGTGATTTCTGTGGCGAGCAAAGATCGATTGTGTATTGTCGGTCCGATGCAGCTAGTTTATGTCTGTCCTGTGACCGCAACGTCCACTCTGCGAATGCCCTATCGAAACGACACTCGAGAACACTTGTTTGTGAAAGATGCAATTCTCAGCCAGCTTCGGTTAGATGTATGGAGGAGAGGGTATCTCTTTGCCACAACTGCGATTGGACGGGGCATTCCAGCTCGGGCACGAGTAGTGCACATAAAAAGCAGAGCGTTAATTGTTACTCTGGATGCCCCTCGTCCGCAGAGCTATCTCATATTTGGTCGTTTCTCTTAGACGATCCTTCAGCTGAGGGTTCCGCCTGCAAACAGGGGATGGATTCAATGAGCATTACTGATATCAAGCTAAGGGATTGCCAAGATAATAATAGTAGCAAAGGTGTTGTTACCTTGCCTTCGGAAGCCAGCAACCTTAGTAATGTGGACATTGATAAAGAGGCAGATTGGATGGAGTTGTCAGCGTCGATGCAGAATGCAGGCCTGTTGGCTGGATCTACTCACTCGCCCATGCGCAAGGTAGCTATTCTACTCCATCAAATTCCTTTATCAGTCTCAGACTTTTCATCAATTTTCATTGTAATTGGAAGTGATATAGGACTCTTAACAAAAGAAGATATAACTAACAAACTAAGGATAAGGACTCTTACAAAATGACTGAAGTTTATTCCTACGTTTAATCTGCAGTGTACGATAATTCCTACAGCTAATCTGCAGGAGACGACCCCTGTCATAGCCTTTTGTCTCGTTCTTTTAATTGTCTTGAAGCGATAGCTCCATATTGAGTTCATTACTTAATTACTTTTCAAGAAGATGAAAACGCATATAGAAGATAGCACTTACCTTACCTGGAGAAGAAAAAATATAGAGACAATGCAATATCTTACTAAGAATTGTTAATCACAGGCAACTCGGAGCATTCAAAATAAAACTGAAATGCAGTTGAGGTCCCCAACCGTAGAACTAGTGTGGCAAAGGATCTCTGCTCGAACTTAGTTCAACCTAGATAACACTTGAACTTATTCAGGTCGAAACTAGAATTGGAGATGACACTATTAGTCTATTACATTTCAACAATCTCCTGGTTCTATTCTTTTTCCATTTATTTTACTCCATTTCATTAACATCGACTAGTCTTGTCCTTTCTTGTGCAGGTGTATGTACCTCGTGAAGTAGGGATTGCTGAATGCAAGGATACTGAGTTCTATGATAACTTCAATGTGGATGAAATTGACTTAGGTATTGAGAACTATGATGAACTTTTTGGTGCTGCCCTGGACAATCCTGACCGACTTTTTGACAATGAAGACATCGATGGATTGTTTGGGCCACATGACATGTCCTTTTCTGATTGTCAGGCTGCATACCCCGCTGAGGTAAAACTCTTGTTTGTACATTTTTCTGGATGTCTCATTCAAAGTGACACATTTCTATAAACGGAAACACCACTCTATTTACTTCATTATGTCTCGTACTTTATTCTCTCTCCACTTAACGCACGGAACAACACTGCATAAAATCTGCAATTTCTTTGGCTTCTATATTGTTCTTCTTGTGGTATGTAATGGACTCTGCAATTTCATTGACAATTTTAGTGGAGTTTAAAGGGCATAGTTTCGATTTTGATACTTACTAGGGATCGTCTGTTGGAGGAATTAAGATGCAACCAGCATGCAGCAATGCCGCATCTGCAGATTCGGTTGTTAGCTGTAAGACAGAACCTAACATATGTTTCATGAGGCAAGCACACTCGGGTCTCTCATTCTCCCGCCTCACCGGAGACAGCAGTGGTGTTGACTATCAAGACTGTGGTGCATCGCCATTGTTAAACTTGGGAGATCCACCATGGGGCCTTCCGGGTCCTGAAAGCGCGATACCCCCCTCTTCCAGCAGGAGCGATGCTGTCATGCGTTACAAGGAGAAGAAGAAGACACGAAAGTAAGGATCAGTTCTTCCTTTTCTTCGTAACAGTCTGGTGTGATTTGGTCTTATTATCCTTTTCGTTCCTCTTTAAATTTCATATGATTTGTTAGATTCGAGAAGAAAGTAAGGTATGAAACCCGCAAGGCCAGAGCCGATGTAAGGAGGCGCGTGAAGGGGCGCTTCATCAAGGCCGGTGATGCCTATGATTACGACCCGTTGTGCAAAAGCAGAAGCTGCTGAGTATAATAAACCTCCTGCGAGATCAACTAAGTTACTGCACGAAATCATCAAAAAGAATATGCACGAATCCGCCCTTTGCAGTGACAAATGATCTTGCAAATAAAGCCTGATGGAGAGGAACCGTCGTATCAGAATTCAGAAACGAGGTTTACCAAGCCACGTTGAGAGATAACTCCGACCATCATCGGAAAAGATATTCCCATTGGCGGAGGCAGCCGCAGCTTTACTAAATTTGTTAATACTATTATGTTAGTTACATATATATACACTCTGATTTAGTCTTGTTTGATTGGTGTGGGTGATTTAGTCTTGTTTGATTGGTGTGGGGAACATGTATAGAGCATAAGTCTCCCATTCACACTGTCTTAGCAGATTTATTGCATCAAACTGTATTTAATGTGTTTGTTGATATCTTGGCCGATGAGATCTTATCTTGTGTCCCATGGTTAGATTTGATGGTCAGTCAATCAGCCCCCGTGCATTTCCCACATGCACTTCACGTGCTACTTCGAAAGCGACAAATTTAGTGGTTTTACTTTCTACAAAGACGGCTTCGTATTTTTCTCCTTGTCTAAAAAATACTCTTTTCGCCCACTACTAATGGATGATACTAGTTTTAATGCAAATTTGAAATAGAGAATGCGAAAATGGAAAAATGAAGTAGACTGATGAATATGATGATAAAAGGGACAAAAAAACATTCAATAAGTAGCAATTCATGGGTTAGTTAGGGCTACTAAATTTAGAGGTTCAACTAACATTTTAAAGACATGATATTTACACCATGGGTGGGTATTGATTGAACTTTTTTCTGATTAAAAATGTGTCGGTGCTGATGTTTGAAACAGCAAAGTAAGTAATAACAAATTCTATTCGTTGAAATAACCAATTTACTAATTATTATAGTGACCAAATATTCTTATGTTTTATTCCTTTTTTATTTTGCAATTTCTTATTTTCATTAGATTTAGTTGTATTTATTTACTACTATTATTTATTTAGAGTAAAAGTAATTTATTTTCATTGAACGTAAGAGAGAAAGAACTAATGAGTTAGTTAAAAGTGATTCAATTGATCAAAAGCAGCTAATTATTATTGCAGAGACCTCATCCACTAAAATAATACCCAAATTTTCTTGAGGTCAGCAGATAATTTGTGTATTTAAAAAGGAAAGATTCTATATAATCTCCTCCCCTTCAATCTGCCTCTAATCTATAGCAGCTTTCTCTCGAAAGAAAGGGTTCTTTTCTTTGGTGGGTTTTGATTTCTAGATCTAATTTAATTTGTTTATCATCTGTGATGCAATCTTGAGAGTCCCTTTACAAAATTTCAGTTTTTGTGCTTCTAATCAATGTTTGAAATCAGGAGAATCATCATCTCGTTGCTTCAATTTTGAGATGTTACTTTTAGGGTTCTTGAAAATGAAGTCTTTACTTGTTATATTTGTTTGGGATTTCGATATTCTGAGCAAATCTGCTTTGCATATGTTCTATTTCACTTTCTATCGCATCGGATTCCATATTGTTTGAAGAAGTTTCACTAGATAAAGATCCATTCTTTTTGTCCATTTATTCGACTGTTTGATTTACTTTGCCTTTGTTTTATTTGTTTAAATTACCACTTAATTTCATTTGTTGAACCAAGCCTCATTAATTGGATAATCTTTATGCATAACTAAGATTTGATCCATGTATGGTTTATATTAGTTGATATAATCATGAAAGAGAGGTCCAAGAATGGTGTTGTGTTCTTGCTTTAGTGCTATTTGAAGTGGAATGTTTCTGATGTATGAAATGTTTCTTTGGTTTACATTAGGTTTGATCCCACAAAATGGCTATTTCGTCGTATCCAACTCCGGCTGATGCTGGAGTCCTGTGTGTGATTCTGGCAAACACGGTGATATCCATATCGATCTTGAAGGAGCTCGTTCGCTCCTTACTGCACATTGTTGGCATTAGGATTGCTTCATGGGAGGAGCTCTCTACAGACACATCGGACTCTGGTGAATGTCGTAAAGGTCTCTCAGAATCATACATGGAGGAGTTCAGAAGCCAGATGCCTGCAATGAGGTTCGACTCACTCTCTATGCACGACAACAACCCGGGGCAGGAGTGCTCCATCTGCCTCTCTGAGTTCGAACCAAATGCAGAGGTTAACCACCTCACCTGCAGCCACGTTTTCCACAACGTGTGTTTGGAGAAGTGGCTGAACTACTGGAACACCACGTGCCCCTTGTGTCGTAATTGCATGATGCCTCAGGAAGTCGAGGAGGAAGAAGATACTTGTCCCATGTGAGGAAATCTACGGTTGTACAGCTTAGTGTAAACAGGTTATGTGTCTTTAGCTGCCACGGTTTGCGTCCTCTTGAAGTGACGGGTCAGCTTAGCTAGTATTCGTGTTGTATATAGTGTAAACGGGTGTTTGTTTGGAGTCATCTCTTCTTGTTCCAGCAGCATCATCAAGCTGCAACTTAGTTTGAGTTTTTTGTTTTCAATGGTGTTAACTATGATGAAATCTTTACACCACAAAGCCTCTCTCACTAGCTATTATTAGGGAATAATGCTTACTAATTTTACAACTTACAAAAAATGTCACCGTAAACCATAAAGAGTAATTGATCCACCTTCTTTCACTCTTTCTTTCTGCTTGTTTCATGCATCAAACTAGCATCTATTCACACCATACCTGCAGTCTTTAGTCAGATCATTGAACGTCTCAATCTGCGTCTTCCCCATCTTGAACACGCCATAGTCAACGCATTCCTTCATGTAACCATCAAACTCGAGGGCGCTGCCATTGTTCATCTTTCTCATATCATAGTACCAATCACTGTCACCATCCCACAGATCTCTATGATCATCAAGAGACTGAACCTCATACCTCTCCTTCAACACATCGAAGAACGATGCGTTCCTCTCGTCTAAAGCAACATAAACCCTCCTCCCATCTTCCACACCCCTTCCTCTCAAAGCTGCCATCACAGCTTCTGGAGAAGTATCATTATCAAGATTAGGCCACGCCTCCTTCGTCTTCGCCTTCCCCCTTCTCTCAACACGAACACCGTCATAATCCCAAGCCATTCTCGATGTAATAGCAGAAGCCACGCTCCACAGCTGCCTAGACGGCATAAGCTTATACCACGGCTGTTGGATCACACCACCCGACTCCCCTCTACACACTCGCCACCAGAAATCATCAGCCTCTCCGAACCTCCTCACAATCAGACTCTCATTCCATTCAGCCAGCTTCCCCGGTGTAGCCTTAGAACCCTCCACAACACGGACCTTCAATCCATCTCTCTCGCTCCACTCATTCCAGTCTAGCCAGAACTCAGCCTCACCAACCACCGAAGATAAAACCTTCAGCCTCTCGAAATCAAAGTAGAACCTGAAATCCTTATCCTCGTCCGTGCCAGACGAAGTGTAGATCTTCGACAAACACACGTTCATATCCACAACCAGAGTCCGGTTCAAGAACTCCGCCTCGCCTAACGCACACACGAACTTCCACGAATAGTATCCCATGTCATGGCACCTATCACCACCCCCTGCATACATCAAATACTTTCCTCGACTAAACGGCTCCTCGATCAGCCGATCACCATTCACAATCCCTCCGATTTCAACCCTCTCCACCATCCCCTTCTTCACATTGCCACCAGAATGAAAATCCCCAATCCCAACCACGCCCAATGTGCCGTCACCAAACCTCAAAACCCTAAAATTCCGACTATCCTCATCAAATCCGCCCTCCCTGCGCCTAAACCGCCACGCCATGTGGCAACAACTGCAATTTTCCCCTTCCACCGGCTTCCCAAACCGATAGAAATCCACATCCTTCAGCCTCTCAAATGCCGCACTCATCAGCAATTGGAAAACCTCGGGATCGCCGCAGTCGATCGCCTCATCCACGCCACAACCCCCAATTCCGGCTAGCGCCGTCTGATTGGATGAGGGGAAATTTGTCAATTTGGAGGTAGGAGGGAAAAGGATGTCGTCGGAATTGTAGGTGGCGGCGATTATGCTGAGAATCACCACCAGAGCTACGAAGACACTGAAACGGAGGGTTGCGGCCATGGATAATGCTTTACATTTGTGGCGTAAATTGTGAAAGCGCAAATTCGCGGTCCTAAACCAAGGACGGCGCAACATTGTGTTAATTAATGGTATGAACAAAACATGAAGCTTCCAATCCACCGATGAAGATGAAGCAAAGCTCGTCTGGTTTTATAGGGATCAGCTCTGTACAGAAAATGGCGCCAGTCCAAATCAACGGTTAACTATATTGTTGGTGCTAGAATGAGCCGGCTGCGTATTTTAACTAACTAATGAAAATTGAAATTAAAGAGCGAATAAAAAAATAGTTACAACGAATTTTATTACACAATTTATAAAAAAAAAGGTAAGTAAATTATGAGAGAAAAATGAAAAAAAATGGCGAAAAAAATATTAGTAAGACTAAATTTATTGTGGACCAAAATAAAAAAGAGATTACTTTTAATTACAGGATAGATTATTAACTACTGTTAAAATGACTTACCAGCTGATCACATAACTTTCATTCAATTTGATTTGATCAAAACTGAATAAGAAAATTTCAAATAAATTAGACGAAAATGAGATTATTTTTGCTGGATTGAGTAAATAATTTGACTTACTAACTGATTACATAACTTTCATTCAATTGCTTCCTTTATTTAATTTTGAATTTGATCGAAACTGAATAGACCAATCCAAAAATAAGTACAAGTAGTATAATCATTTGACAAAGCATTTGAATTAACAGAATATACATATTCCACTTAGCATTTCTATAATCATTGTTTTAATATTAATTTCCTAGTATTAAAATTTATCATCCCCAAAATTCTATTTATCCCAAAGATGTAGAGAGTATAATATTTTACTAGTATATGTTAAAGGTACTACTCCCTTCGTCCAAAGATAAGCGAGACACTTATTTTAGACATGAGATTTAAGGAATTGATATTTAAATAGTTAAAGTAGAGAGAGAGTAATAAAATATGAGAGAAAGAAAAGCAGAGAAGTAAAGTTATAATAAAGTAGATGGAGAACAAAGTAAGTGGGATAATTTTTTTGCTAAAAAAAGAAATGACCCACTTATAGTGGATCATCCCAAAAAATGAATGTGATTCGCTTATTTAGGGACGGAGGAATATAATATATTAAGATTTTTACGGAAGGTTTTTGCTACTAGTGTTCTATATAAGAAAGTAATTAAAATTCTAAAAAAATAAGAAAATCTTATACTGATCATCTTATCATTAATATTTTGGTAATTAAAAATTGTACACTTCAGTTATTACGTTGATAGTTAATTAAATTTAATTATAAATATAAGTGTAAAACCATATAATAAGTTAGATATTTTCAATCTGTCATAATTTGTTTTCACGTAATATATTTCTAGGACAGAAAATAATTAATGTCTTTATGGTTCTTGTGAAATTAAAAATTTTAATAAGATTTTGATACTATATAAAACGAACAATATTAAACGTACGTTCAAACGAGAGTGGTATGTAGCATATAATTTATTTCTTTTATATACATACAGATTGCATTTATATATAGTTTATTTTGCATTGTAGACAATTTATGAGAAAATGCAAAACTTAAATATAAAATGCAATTTGCCTATAAATAAAATACAATCTACGGAAATGCATGTACACTTGACAAATGTGTATTGCATTTTTCGTGTCACGTGGCAGCATGTGATTGGATGTACATTAGCATTCTAATTAAGGATGCACCCTAGTGCTACCCTAATTGAATATCCTTATTTTTTTTAAAAAAAATCAAATTATAGAAATCAAATATATATATTAACTTCCCTTTTTATTTTATTTTTTCTTTTTACTGAATTTTGTAATTTTCCATGTGTTCGAGATAATGAGAATTCAAAAACCAATTACATAGATTTTTAAAAAGTAATTATAATAAAAACAAGTGTTGATCAGATTTTCAGATAATCACAATTTATTGTGACTAGATTCTAAGATAATCCAAAGAGGAGTTTCAAAATGAAGCAAAAAAGTAAAACAGAGTCATTAATTAAATTAAAAAAGATAGTTAACTACTTTAAATCAGCTAACCGTCTCTTGATTTGCACTCGGCGCCAAACAAGACTCATTTAACTCTCTCACATTCATATATATACATACAGATTCTATGTACGTATAGGTCTCCTTCTTCTTCTCACATGTATTCACTCAAACTGAGCTCAAGAAAAAGACCTAACTGCAACGCAACAAAATGATGCCCAATCCTTGGGTTCGGAGCCCTAGAAATCTCGGCCGAAATGCGTTAGCCATGATCGCCGGCCTCCTTTTCACTCTATGGCTCACCGTTGTCATAATTCTCACCACCACCTTCGATTCCGATTTGTACTCCACCACAGAGCACACTGATTTCCTCGCGCCGGAGCTCAATTCGACCGATCAGACGCCGATTGAGGCAGGTAATTGCCGCGTGGATGATCCGATCGATTGCCGCGACGACGACGTTTTCGAATTGTTGATGAGCGCGGCCTTTGAAAACCTCAGGGACGTCGATTTCTACCAGTTCGGGAAGCCGGTGGAAGGGGATAACGGGAGCTCATGCCACATGGCGTGGCGGTTTAAGCACAAGGAGGCGAATTTGAATTTGGTTGGATTTTACAAGGATTATCGGAGTTTTAGGGTTTTGAGATCTGAGGATTGTAAACTGCGCGTGGCTGGAATTGGGGGTTTTCATTCCGGTGGCAATGCGAGGAAGGGGAAATTCGAGAAGGCGATTGAGATTGGGGAGACTGTGAATGGTGATTTGGAATTCGAGGAACCGTTTAGTGATGGCAAGTATTTGGTGTATGGAGATGATGGTGTGAAGTACAAGAGCACATTGCACTTTTCTTGGAGTTTCTTGTGTGCCCTAGGCGAGGCGGAGTTCTTGAACCGGACTCTGGTGGTGGATAACATTCGTTTCGATTGGCCTAGCGTGGCTGAAGGGGAGATGGTGAGAGATTTCAGATACTACTTTGATTTGGAGAATTTGAAGGATGCATCCTCTGTGATTGATCAAGGTGTGTTCTGGTCAGAGTGGGGCAAAAGAAACGGATTGGAGGTCCATGTTGTGGAGGGCTCTCGTGTTACACCGTTAAAGCTGGCTGAGGCGAATGAGAGCTTGATCATAAGGAAGTTTAAGGGAGGTGACTATTGGTGGAAAGTGTGTGCAGGGGAGGCAGATAGGGTGATCCAGCGGCCGTGGCATAAGTTTAGGAATTCGCGGGCTTTGTGGGATGTGGCCTCGGCTATTGCCTCGAGAATGGAGTGGGATTATGACAGTATTCATGTTGAGAGAGGGGAGAAGGTTAAGAACAAGGAAATGTGGCCTAATCTTGATAATGACACTTCTCCACTGGCTGTGTTGGCTGCTTTGAGAGGCAGAGGTGTGGAGGATGGGAGGAGGGTCTACGTTGCTTCGGATGAGGAAGAGGCAGGATTGTTTGATGCGTTGAATCAGAGGTATGAGGTTCGATTTCTTGAGGATTACAGAGATCTGTGGGATGAAGGGAGTGACTGGGACTACGAAGTGAGGAAGCTCAACGATGACATCGTTGGTGTGGAGTTTGATGGTTACATGAGAGAGCTTGTGAACTTCGATGTGTTTTCGAGGGGGAAGACGAAGGTGGAGACGTTCTATGATCTGACTAGAGATTGCAAGGATGGTTTGAACACATGCTAGGTTGAATCTGAGGAAGCTCAGCACAACTTCAATCTGGTTTTGCCATCTTTGAATTAGTCTGTTGTTAGGAGAGAAAGTTTCAGTGTTAGCTGCCATTTGCTTCTTACTAGTTCATGAGTTTGTGAATGTTTTCAATGATGAAATTCAAGTGTTGATTTTGGTGCATTTATCTGTTAACGAACAATAAATTGTCTCTCTTATAGTGATTAGTTAAAATACAGTAATTCTTAGTAATTGAGTTGTGAAAAAAAAAAACTCTCAAAGTCGTTGTTGTTGAGCATTATAATTTCTATAAGGATCTGATTTAGATATATAATGTAGACTATTTTATAGTATTATATTTTATTTTGATTGTTTACTAACATCTTGCTTGGACCATCTTATAATCTAATCAAAACAATTTTTGATTATAGAATCAGAAAATAAATTGTGATTATCTTAGAATCTAATCACAATAAATTGCAATTATCTTAGAATCTACTATCTAGTCAAAACTTGTTTAATGTTGTAATTAACTTTTTGAAATCTATATTATTGAATCTTTAATTCTCATTATCTCGAACAAATATGGAAAATCAAAAAAAAAGAAAAAAAATCAGAAGAGAGAGTCAATATATATTTGATTTTGGCAATTTAATTCTTTAAATAAGAATATTCAATCAGGCGAGTGCAAATATGCTAACTAATTTTAAAGTAAATATGCTAACTAATTTTAAAGTGCTAACGTACATCCAATTACGTGCTGCCACATGACACAAAAAATGCAATATTGTAAACAAAAAAATGCAATATGCATTTGTAGAAGTATTAGATAAATTTTGGCAGATTGCATTTTAGTTATAGGTGGATTGCATTTTTTATCGCTGAGTTTTGTATTTTAGATATTGACTGTATAATTCGCATTTTGTATGTAGACATATTGCATTTATATATAGTTTATTTTGCATTGTAGACAATTTATGATAAAATGCAAAACTTAACAATATAAAATGCAATATGCCTATAACAAAAATGCAATATGCGAAAATACATGAACAACTTTACAAATGTATATTGCATTTTTGTATATACAATATTGCATTTTTTGTGTCACATGGCAGCACGTGATTGGATGTACGTTAGCACTCTAAATAAGGGTGCACCCTAGTGCTCCCCTATTCAATTATATCTATTTTTTTATAGTGTAGTTTAACTTAATTCAAAATAGAATATCATATGCATATTTAAAACATAAAATACAATTATACTCCCTCCGTCCCACATAATTTTACCCAATATTCCATTTTAGTCCGTTCCATATAATTTTATCCATTTCATTTTTACCATTTTTGGTAGTGGACTCCATATTCCACTAACTCATTCCTACTCACATTTTATTATAAAACCAATACTTTACAAGTAGGACCCACATCCTAATAACTTTTTCAACTCACTTTCTATTACATTTCTTAAAATCTGTGCCAAGTCAAACTATGTAAAATTATGTGGGACGGAGGGAGTAATAAATAAGAATATTATGACATAAAAGACATTTTATCAAAAAATCATTTTCCAAGAATTGTACTTGCAAGCTAATCATGTAAAACAAATTAAATCCTTGACGAAGCATTCCTGCCCTTCAAATTGGTATGACACACGTCAACTTATTTAGGACAAATATCACTTTTAAATTTAAATATATTCAATACATCGAAATGATCTGAAAAAAATAGAAGTATAGTAAATTATAAAGTGTCAATTTTACATTAAAAATATGAAGCGTCTTCATATTTCCTTCTCCCATAAACTAATGTGATTTGTTACAACACCAATTTGTATTTTTAAAGGCCTTGAAGTAGACATGCATCAATGAGCCTGAGCAATGGCACACTTTGAAATACATAACACTCTGGTTATTTAATGGTTATTGTTTAATTAATTTTAATCACTAATTAATTGACAAAATGCACCAAAATGATACTGATTTTTTCCATCAAGTTAAAACTTTGTGTATCTGTGACTACAAACATTAACATAGCAATTTCATCTTTAAACAAACTAGCATGTGTTGACACCATCCCTACAATCTCTAGTCAGATCATTAAACGTCTCAATCTTCTTCTTCCCTCTCAAGAACACTTCTCCATCAACCATCTGCCTCATGTATCCATCAAACTCCACCTTGCTCCCGTTGTTCATCCTCGTCGTTTCATAGTACCAATCGCTATCCCCACCCCACAGATCTCTGTGTTCCTCAAGCAAGTGAACCTCGTACCTCTCCTTCATCGGATCAACGAACACCGCCTCTCCCTCATCCGTAGCAACGTAGACCTTCCTCCCATCCTCCACCCCTCTCCCTCTCAAAGCAGCCATCACAGCTTCTGGATGAGTGTCATGATCAAGATTAGGCCATATCTTTTTGTTCTTGACCTTCCCCCTTCTCTCAACGCGAACACTGTCATAATCCCACCCCATTCTTGATGCAATCACAGAGGCCATATCTAGCAACGGCCTCGCCTTAGAAACCTTATGCCATGGCCGTTTCATCACACCATCCGCCTCACCTTCACATACCCGGTACCAGAAGTTATCCGGCTCAACTGCCCCAAACTTCCTCATGATCAAACCCTCCTTCGCCTCAGCTAGCCTCATTGGTGTAACCCTAAAATCCTCCACTAAACGGAGCTTCAATCCGCCCCACTTCTCCCAATTCGGCCAGAACTCAGCTTGATCAACCACAGAGGATGCTTCCTTCAAATGCTCCATATCAAAGTAGAATCTGAAATCCTTCCCCTCCTCATCCACCCCAGATAACGAGTGCATCTTCGACAAGCATATGCTCGTGTCAAAAACCAGAGTCCGGTTCAAGAACTCCGCCTCGCCTAACATACAAACAAAGCTCCACATATAATGCCACATGCTCTTGCACCTCTCACCACCACCTACATAAACCAAATACTTCCCCCGCCGGAATGATTCTTCCTTCATCCCAAACCCAACTTCTGTTGATCGAACCTTTTCGATTTTCCCCTTCCCTTTCCTCTTCCTCGCATTGCCACCGGAATGATAACCCCCAATTCCAACCACGCTCAGTGTGCAGTTATCAAACCTCAAAACCCTAAAACTACGATAATCCTTATTAAACCCAATCGCTTTTCCCTCTTTCGGCCTAAACCTCCACGCCATGTGGCAGGAGCTCCCATTCTCCCCTTCCACCGGCTTCCCAAACCGGTTGAAATGCACGTCCTTGAACTTGTCAATCGCTGCTGTCATCAACAGATGAAAAACCTCGAGATCGCGGCAATTGATCGGCTCATCAACGCGGCAGCTGCCGCTATCAGAGAATTCCGTGAACCCTGCCTCTTCCACCACGGATTCCACGTCTCTGGTGTCGATCAACGCCGTCCGATCAGCCGAATTTGATTCAGATGAGAGGAAATCCGAGATCTCTGAGACAGGCCGGAGAAACGGCTCCTCGGAATTGTAGGTCGCGGCGATTGTAGTGAAAATCACGACGCCGGTAACGAAGACGCTGAAACAGAGGCTTGCTGTCATAGCTAGGAAATTTTGGCCGTGATTTTCAGGGCGCGAATTCCCGCCCCTAAACGAAGAACGCCGCAGCATTTTCCCCTTTTGTTACCAATTTCTCGATTTAGGTTTTGAAATTCGATTGAGACATATCGACCAACAAGTATGCAGAAAAAAATGAGCTCCACCATTGAAGATGAAGCAGAGCTCTTGATGCAGAATCTGTATCTATAGGGAGGAGATTGCGGATCAGCTATGTGTGTGTGTTTCTGAGAGAGAGAAAGAGAGACTGGCGCGAGTCAAAATCTGAACGTGGAAAGCACAACGGTTAAGCTAGACTCAGCCGGGTGCGCATTCTAAGTTCCGCTGCTAAAATGAGCCGGATAATGTTTTTGGATTTTACTCTACTATTTCATTTTTTTTTTATATATGGGAAGGTTTGATATTTATATTTTGACACATACACGCATTGTTACAAAATTGTTTAAAGCAATAATTTTTTTGTATTTTACCTATAGTTTAACTTCCCAGCTAGTGGAGTAATAAATTTCATTCAATTACTATGTTCATTGAATTTAATTTTCATAAATACAATCCCAATTAAGTTCCTATCAAGGTGCATCCATTTACAAAATATATAATTTCATTCAAAAAGGAAAATGAACATTTCCATTTTTATAAAAATTTTCTTCAGTTACAAAGGAAGAAAGGGAAGCATTACAGAAAAAATGCAGAATCATAAAGATTGTTTCTGTAGAATCATAGAGATTGTTACAGAAAGGAAAGCATTACAGTAAAAAAAGGCTCATTATTATGTACATTGATGGAACAACACTCAAACTCTCATGAACAATGATGCATCAACTGTGTGAACTTGCATACTTTAGAAATGGCCTTTCAGTTAGACTGTAACAACAGAACTGAGATGGGATGAAGTCATGAAGAAGATTGAGGTTCTGATGAAGCAGTATCAGATTCTTCACATTCATCGAATTCGACTGGAGGGCCACCACTGATTTGTTTCCTACAAAACAGGGAACTTTGTTAGGCATACTAAGGTTTGAATAAGTAGATTTCCAACAAATAAGCCATTCGCAATATAATACACCTCTGAGAAATAAAGCTGTCTTCGGATAATGCCTTTTCAAGCCTCTCTTCGAATGGTGTAGCATGCCAGCTAACCTTCTGATCCTGCAAAGAGAATGGAATTCACAAGTCACAATCACAATGTGGATATATATTCAAACAAGACTAAAAAGGTTAGAGAAAATTACCTCTTTGTACTTGGTAGTTGTATTGGGAATGCCATTTACACCCCACCATTTAGGAGAGTCATGAGTGGCTTCTTCATCATTCCAATGAGCTGCCACCATCCCAAGAATAGGTCGATCTCCCGGACTTCTCCAGTTATGAACATTTTCACCAGCATGTCCGTTGCTTCCATCTTGATTGGCTGGTTTCGATTTAATCCACTCAGACAAGCTCAGTTCCTCCATCTTGACACTTTTAAGCGAAGGAGCATCCTTCAAGGCGACTGACATCGGGGTTGATATCAAGGTTGCTTCATCATTAGGCTTTGGTGATTCTCTCTGGTGGTTGGGATCTGAGTTCTCTTCGTTCAACTCATTCCACTGGGATTGATACTGAATTGGATTCAAGACAGAATACACGTATTGAGATCGGATCTTAGTCGTCCCACCAGCAATATTGTCCGTGTATGAAGGGAATACAGTGCCGGGTGTTTGCATCTCATCAGTCAAGTGCAGTGGGGTTGGATATGGTGATGCCATTGATACATTAGAATCACCAGATGATCCAGATTGCTTTATGTGCTTAACAGAATTTTTAGATGATCTAGCAGAGTGGCACTCAAAGTGCACAGACTTATTTGTGCGCCGTACTGTAGAAGCAAAGGCTTCAGGTGAAACTGCAGAGCAATGAGCTTCAACAGTCACGTTGTCTGGAGTTATGGCACCGTGATTGTCACTGCTCTGAGTGGAGCTGGTAGAGTCTCTTCTGGTATTATCTCTGGCAGTCAAGACACTGACAGAGAATTCAAGACAGGGAGTTGGCTAAGAATTTTCTACCACTTTCAAAATACAAAAATACAAGATATAACATGAGATATGCATTTAGGACCCATGAAAGCGAAAACAAGCTAGCTACTTAAAGAACCTTGAAAAGAAACAGACATGCTCAAAAATCTTTCAATCAATTAAATTATATGAATCATGAAATTCATGCAATCATGTTGATATCTACTAATCTGCTGAAAACATGCCAACTCATTGTATAACTCAACATTATTGTTGAGAACTGAAGCTGATTAATATACTCAGATAAATATGCATGAGATATACCTGCTCGGAGTGCCTACCAAAAAACCTTCACCAGTTACCCATTTCCCACAAGTTTTAGCAGACGTAAAAGATTCATCAAGTGGATCCTTGAGTTTCAGTTGCTCACTGGATACACAGGTCATCAAAGGACTGGATTCTTCTTTGTGAGCGTCTGTATCCACCCATTTACGAGAGACTTTTCGAATTTCAACAGGAGTCTCAAGCAAAGTTCCACATGCTTTCAGGAACTTGGCCTGCAGAATAAATATTTAAATACACTGTTAAAATATGTAAGGCATTGTGAGATGAATTAAGTATCCACTAGTGCACATATAACTTCATTCATTCTTTTTCTTGTGATGGTAAATAACCAACATAATGCTTACACATATTTGTACGAGAAACGTTTCGCATATTTCATTACCAAACTGTAATGCCATTATCTCAGATTCTCAAACATTTTAATGTATGAAATGACGAGGTCTCAAATTAGGCACAAATCAGGAAATCTTATGTTAAACGAAAACACATAATGACACGCATATTCCGTTGCTCAAAGATATTCAAGCGGGCATAAGATGCACATACAAATGAAGGATGATAGCAACACGGTTTGGGTTCTGACTTCACATAACATTAGTAAGATAAGATCAGACAAAGAACAACTCAAAAGCACGAAATTCTGATCTGAATGAATTAAAATAAGTAACATAAAATGTAGACAGATGTCATCTATGTCAAGCTTAACTCAGCTGTACCGTTTAACAGATGATCATCTTATACATGTATTGCTATACCATACTATGAAACTATAGATTCAAAAATCAAAGAATCATCATCCACACACATCAAGAGAAAAGTCATCTCATCATCATTTTATTCATCGATCTGACATGTATTTTTATAGACTCATTATATCCATGCTTCCTCATCATGATAAATTCAATTATGAAACAAAAATGTATATCAACGTTCTCACAGATGAAAATGCCCAATCGAGAAATTACATTTTTCAATAATCTAAACACACACTAACCTCGTCCTTGAGCTCCTTCATATCAATTTCTTCGGATATTGGACCCCAACCTTCCACTTTCTTTCGATTCAAATCATCTTCTGATTCTTGTAAACCTATTTAACAATCAATAGGAAGAATCAATCAAGAAATTCTAAAAAAAAAAAAAAAAAACTAATTACTAAACGCACAGGAACAGGAAAAAAATACTACCATCAGTAAGAAATAGAGGTGATAGTGCGTTCCTATCACGATGCACCAAACGTTCCTTCTCCTGTAATCGAAAATGCAATCGAATCATTCACACAAAATTCGATCCATATTATTGAAAATACAAACAATAATTGAAAATCTAATTCATACAGGAGTGGTTTTGTGACGAGAGTGTGGTTCTTTCACTCGAAGACAACCGAAAAAACATCCCATAGTTGCAGCTACCACTAGCCTCAGGAACCCTAATACACCCACTCTTTCACCGCCTTCCCTCCTCTTGACTCCAGAAAACCACGCCATACTATTTACTGGTATAATGATGAATCTCTTCAGCTTCAATTGATTTCGAAATCGTTGTGTGGAGAAGAATCTTAATGAGAGAGATAGAGAGAGCTGTTGCGATTTGAAATTCAAATAAAGAGGGAAATGAATTCAAATGAAGAAAGTAGATCATTTATATTTACCTCCCCTCAACTTTCCCATTTTACACAATGAGCTCCTCTCTCAATTCCTGACACGATATCTAACTCATTCAATGAATATTTTCTGTGTATGATTTTCATCAATTTTCTCTTTCTTATTAATAGTATTTCAAAAAATGAAAAGTTTTCAAATTCAATTTTAGTGACAATTTTCTTTACTTGAATAAACATTTATGTAAGAAAATACTGGAGTGAGATTTATAAAATTAGAAATAAATAAATTATATAAACTAAAAATCTCACATTTCACATTTTAAACTAAAAATTAGAAAATACTAGTAGTAAATGATTATTAGAAATTATATTAAGGAGATCTATATATTATTGCCTAAAATTTTCTATGCACTAATCAGTTTCATTGTCAATTTGTCATTCTATTAACTTAAGATATTTTGGTTATTTTATGAGTTTAAGTCAAAAGATGTAACAAGTGTAATATTTTTATTCAAGAAGAAGAAAGAATGGGAAAAGAGACCTCGTATTAATCAAACAAGAATATATATCCAAAATTCTAATATTTCTTAATTATATTTGTATAAAGTCTAAGATATAATTTTTTATTTATGGAGTATAAAAGATCGTCACTAAAGTTGATTTTGAGGTCTATTTCTTTTTAAGTACTAGCAATTAGTATTACATATTGAGAATAAAGAAGACAAAAAAATAAGAACATATAAGAAAAAAGAAGAAAAAAAAATATCCTAAAATAGTAGAAAAATCGTTTCACGATATTTACATAATCATTATCCAAAGATTGATGATGCCAATAAAAATATTGGGAATAGCAAAAATGATAGTAGAAATATCACGAGGTTAAATTTGCAATTCACTCAAGTTTAAATATAATCAGCAAACACAAAATTATATACTAAGTACCTAGAGATGAGTCAACACGGTATACTTATCGAAACTATCATACTTTATACCTTATCAAAAATTCCGTATAAATAAAAATCATATCTTCACATTACCGAAATTATCGGTATATCGAAATTCGGTATGAGCAATTTCAGTACCAATACATTACTGTATTTTGGTATATCAGTATGTTACGGCATACTGAACTTCGATAAGATATATCGCAATCCGTTATACCGTTATATAATACGCCTACTATTATATTATAAATATGTTTATGTAATATATACAAATATATTCACTGTCCACGGTATATACCATTTTACGGTATACTTCCTCCATTTTTTAAAAATATTTTTTTTTTCTTTTTAGTCTGTTTCCTAAAAATAGAAACTCTCCATTTTAGGAAATGGAATCCACAATCTACTAACAATAATTGCACTACTTTCTCTATTCTTCTCTCTTACTTTACCTTTTTTTTTTTTTTCTTTTCTTCTCTCTTACTTTACCAATTTTGCATTAAAATCCGTGTTGTTTCTAAGAGCATTAGCAATGGAGGGCCGATGGAGGGACCTTCCCCATCGGCCCTCATCGCCCCACCATTGCGGTGGAAGGGCCGTCCGGCGGCTCCACCTTCTCTCTCCAAAAGGGCCGATGTATCGGCCTTGGCCGATCCAAATGGGGCGTCGATCGGCCCTCCATTGTGGTGAGAGGGCCGACGATCGGCCCTCATCTTCTTCTTCTTCTTTTTTTTTTTTTTTGTTTTTTTTTCCTGCAACAGAATGAGAGAGGGGAAGAAACATAGAGGAAGAAGAAGAAGGAGGGAGGGAGAAGAAGAAGAAAGCGGCGGTTGTGAGAGGAAAACCCTAATTTATTATTTAAACTATAAATTAGTGGGCCAATAAATTTGTTAAATAGATAGACTATAAATGAATGGGCCAATAATTTTATTAAATGAATGGACTATATTTGGGATGGGCTAATTTAGGTTTTCATTTAGTTAATTAATAAGTTGTCACATATTTGAGATAAATTAAAATTTATTTCAGGTACTATAATATTTTTACATTTTAGTTTAATTAAGTTAATAATATATTAAATATATAAGTGCTAAAAAATTAAAACAAAATAAATGATGATGTGGAAATGAAGTGGAAATGGGAAGGCCCTATGGAAGGGCCCTTCCATTGTGGGGAGATAGGCCCTCTCAAAAATTGATGATGTGGAAATAATAAAAAAAGAAGGGCCCTCCGGGAGGGCCCTTCCATTGCTAATGGCCTAAAGTTCCTATTTTTAGGAAACGGGGGGAGTAAATTGATATCATTATATACACGTGTACCCTAAATTACAGTATGTATGTACCAAAATTTGGTATATCGTGGTATATGATATAGCGTATATTACCACACGAAATGCTTTCGGTAAGATATCATACCATACCGAAAAACATAATATGCCAAAAATTTGATATTTTTGGTACTTATTCGGTACTATAGATCTGGTATCAAGTAAATTTGGTATTTTCTCCATTACCTTCTTTCACATGCGTCTATATTTTTCTTTAATATTTAGCTTGAATAAATTTTCATTTCAATTACTTTAGTATACTAGTCTTCCATTAACTAATAATTTAACATTTGTATTATGCCAATCACTTTTTTCTTGAGTACTCTATATCCTATTTGAAATAATTAATTTGCGATATGTGTGATACAAAATTACACACACTAACTAATCACGAGGAATAATGTATTTGTGAAAATCTAATATTGAATGAATATGATCTCAATTAATTTCACCAAATCACATATAATCACACATGTAAACCGTGGATATAATGTGTGAACGGTAGGAAATGCATCAAGTACACTGTACCTAACAAAATATGAAAAATCATGAACAAAAATTCTTTATCTTTGAAGATAGAACTTTCATGTATGTAGCACAATTTATATAAAAATTCGTCTATTTAAAGTAATTATATATTTGAAATTACGTGTGCTAAGGTGGCTAGCACTAGTGGACCTAAGTAGTTCAGTATTTTATATTGTAAGGAAATACATGAATTGGTGAGTTTTTAGAATTGAGTTAATTAAATTGAATTGAACAACTCATATATTTGGTAATAATGTGAAACATAAAATTCAACATTTCACTAGTAATTCAGTACTTTATATTGTAAGGAAATACATGAATTGGTGAGTTTTTAGAATTTAGTAAATTAAGTTGAATTGAACAACACATGATATATTTAGTAATAATGTGAAATATAAAATTCAACAAAAAAAATTCGAATTGCAGCTATGTACAGCTGTTACGTGCATGAGAAAGATACGTAAAGAATATAATTTTAAGGTCAATATTAGTGAGCAATATATACCAAAGGAGTGAAAAGGACCACGTCAGTTAGTGTTGCAAAACCAAAGAATTTAAACTTTTTAATTATATTATCATCCAACTTTAATTGAATTTCAAGAAAGCAATATGTAGGGTTGAATAATTTGGATAGAATGGGTCCAATATTAGGCACCGTCTTTCATTGACATGACTGCACCCAAATACAAACATACCTTTTTATTCTATTATTGTATGCTAATTAGATTCATTATTATAGCAACAAATTATCACAAACAAAATAAGTTCAGAGTGGTTGATAATTTGGATGATTGAATGAAAATATGATTCACACTATTCACATTAATTTATCTCTCTTCAAATTATCACTCTCTCAACCTTTTGAATTTTTTTAACATACCTAAGTATGAATTGCTGAATTTATATAGTAGCAATTATCAGATTAGTTTTTGATAATTAATATAATTATAAATTAGTTGATTTCATGTCATAATCTTGGTATGATCAAACCAAGTCTGGTATACATATATGAATTGAGTAGATTCATACTAAAATTATCAAACTAAATTTAATATGTTGGTATGGATTTAAGATTCATACTATGATTCGTATATATACCAAATTCTACGAACAAAGTAAGCAGCCTAGGTAAAGAATCTCGCCTCCCATTAAAAAATGTGTCAATTCAACATATTACCACTATATTTTAATATTTATATGTTAATAATATATAAAATATTATTATATAGATCTAACTAGTGTGAAGTTACATATATATAAAATGACACATGGAACGGATATTTTGAAAGTTATAGGGAGTATTTCATAAGTATTTAGTGTGTTTTTAGTTTATTGTAATAGAACTAAACCAATCCTTTTTCAGTGCCACGAAATTCTAAGTAAAAAAGTCAAATAACGTTGTCAATTTCGAAGTTTTGCATTAATTAATTCAATGATTACTTGGGCGGCTGTGTCTACTTGGATTTTCGCATGTGCATCATATGGAAATTAATAGTAATTGAGACAAAATTTTAAAAAAAAGTTGATAATTATAGATCAATTTTACGAGTAATATTTTTAGATTTAACTATTATATACTATGAACTGTGATCCACGACATAACTTGACAATAAATTTGTGTGTGTATGTTATATATCATCTTCAAGACAATGATTGTTGGAATAATTTTAACTAATCAAAATAATGAAAAAAATAGATGCCAAAATAGAAAGTCTTAGAATGAGTAAAATTCTTTGGTCTTTACCTTCTGTTAGACGTAATATTAAATTTCATATACTGCTGCTACCTAGAAAATTTTGCCACTTCAATTGTCATCAAATAGACTACTATTCGTATTAAAACTTTATACATATACATGAATCAAAATGAAAATTCGATACGTACATATATACATATATATCTAACCCTTAATTATTTACAATGGATGTATTGCTTGCTAAGTTCCAATCTCATGAAAAACAAAAATCTAGTACATTTGATTTCACAATAAACCTCATGTAACACATACTAATTGATACAAAATGATAAAAGTCATGCAAAAGAATAAGAATTTATTAGTTCCCCAAAAGTCTACAAACCTTAGCAACAAAAGTCCATAGTCTCCGACCATCTTTTCTTCCTTACCACATTAATATTTATATATATAAATATTGAATTATCCACTGCATTTAGACAAACATATATCATATTTTCAGCACAAAAAGGCCCGCAGAAACATTCTTCTTCAATTCGAGCATTAAGAAAAATGAAAAATTCAGACAGCTCTAGGGTTAGAAAGTATAGGAAATCATCAGCCCCGCGGCTAAGGTGGTCACCTGAGCTCCATGACCGCTTTGTGGAAGCTGTCGAAAATCTTGGAGGGAGATATCGTAAGTCGAAATTATTCATTTTTACATTTTTAAGAATCTATTGCAGAAGTAATAATAGTTATCAATTATTTAGGGTTTGTCTTAGAATTGATCAATAATCTATGTGGAAGAAAGTGCAACCTTTTAATTTAGGGTTTGAAGATTTTCATCAATTTCTTTTTAGATGATATTTTTGAGTTTGCAGAAGCAACTCCAAAGAGAATTATGCAGATGATGGCTGTGAAAGGGCTCAAGATTTCTCATGTTAAGAGCCATCTTCAGGTATATGTTAAAATTGTTTATTTCAATTTGAATTATTTTGTTTTTTGTTTATGGTTCAAAACCAACTACTCCATACTAGAGGATTTGAATTATATATCAACCGACCTAAAAGATATTAGTGAAATTCGAACCATGACATTTTAACTATGGGGTTGTCATTTAATTTCTCCAACTATATCTAGATTTTTAAATATATAACACATTCTTGGCTTATTGCAGTGTTATACATAAAAATACCTTAATTATAAAGAAAAATACTTATAATACAAATCATAGATCGATCTCGAATGTTTCGTTTCTGTGATCAGATAAAACACAGTATGGGAAAAACCAACAATGTACAAGAAAAGCATAATACTAAGGTAATACTACTAAAGTTGTTTTAATCCCTAAAAATTGGAGTGGTTTTGTTTGTTAGAAATCTTAAATTCATATTAAATGCCTCTAAACTTCTGCATTAGGAATATGTATGAATTATTAGTAAATATTAGTAGTATATTACAGTAATATTTCATTGCAATATAAATTTAGATGCATGTCGTATTTGTTAAATCTAACAATAATAATAAATATCGACTAAAATGCATCAATCAACCTTGATGCATGCACATATCATGCATATATAACATATATCATGAACCATACATATCATGCATGAAATTGTGATGAAAATATAATGCATTTTGAACCAATTAATTTTATTATAATAATAAAAATAGCTACAATGTACATTTAACGAATATTAACGATGTAGCTACCAAAGTTTGAATAAAATAATCTAATTTTACATTTTTTATGACTATATAGCTGTAGCTAGGTTAGGTTTAGTTCATGTAACAAAAAAGTGTGTTGTCTTATGTAGTTGCTTTAAATGATTAAAATAAAGTCTCATTGTATAAGTTCGAACAATTATTTGTCTTTAATTTGTTGCATTGGACATTTACCTAACTCACCGTTCACTATATGCTGAAAATATTACTGAGAAGCAATGCATTATACTATATACTACTAGTAGTATTTCTTAATTTAATTAACTATTTAATTAATAGTTTTCCAAATTATTTTTTTCAGATGCACAGGAGCATGAAGGAATCCATGGGTTCAAACAATTTTATAGCTATTAAAAACTACCAACTAAAAGAATCCGAATTTATAACTTTATTCTCTTCTCAAAGGTAAGTAATTCTCGCCTTATATTATTGATTTTTTTATCCTAATTGGAATAAAGTAAGAAATTCAAGAAAGTTTCAATCTTCGACTAATATGTAACGTTTGAATTAGTTATAAGTTGTAACGTAATTTAAATTGTTTTTGTTTTCTTATTTTCTCACACAAAAAATATAGTATAAATTTTTACAAGTAAAAAATAATTGTTCAAGTTCTTGCATTGATGAGCATAAATTTATACACTGGTTTTTATAGTACAATTTTTTAGTTTTGTTGCTTATGCATTGTTGATCGCGTTGTTAAATCTATTTAACTCATGCGATTTTTTTAAATATTAGGAGAAAGTATTGTTAATATTAATAAATTTACAATTTTGCAGACAATTATCCGAAGCTCCAAATTGTGGAATTCAAGGGAGAAGGAGAAAACCCCAAATCGATGAAAATTTAATTTACCATCAACACCTGCAGGTAGAGACATTTGTACATATAGAAAAAGGGGAAGAAAGAGTTAGATAATAGATGTGCATATAAATGTAAATATGTTTGTTTATTTGATGGTGCAGGGTATAAAAGATAGCATAGAAAGCAAGAATGAGAGAGAGAGTGAAGAAGAGGAAGAAGATGAAGATGTTGAGAGTGGATTTGCATGGACAAACATAAAGATGATAGAGGTAGCACAACCAAATCAACTTAGCACCTCAACTTCATCTCAATCTTGCCCTCTCAATTTAGAACTCACTATGTCAATGCCATCACACTAAATCTATTTCTTTAGCTACCCTACATTCTTTTATTTCAACTATATATTTCAGGACATGACCAATCTATTTATGTGATGCGTTTTATTTCTATTATTTTATTTATTTAGTTAAAATGCTCATGATATTACCCATTCTTGGATTCAAATAATTGTGCAGTGAAGTTGATAGTGTTTAATTATTGCCAATAATTTCAAATTTTGACAATTCTCTATACACAATTAGATTGATCTTCCATAATTCATTAATTTCTAACTTTCAATATAATGGAACTAGTCTGGAATAGCATTAAAGAGCAGAAATTAGAAGAAGAAGAAGAAAAAAACATATATTGTTGTTAGAGTGAATGCTAGTTTGCATTCAAGAATTGTGTTACAGTGAGTGAAACAAGTAGCATGCTTGCTGCTTCAACATTTTGAGGTATGAGAATTTACACAGAAGCAAATGTTTTAACCTTTTCAAGTGTACTAGCTGTTTTCTTGTTTCGATCCCCATATGCGAATCGTACGATCATCGCTCGCTGATGCAAGCATATGATGATTGGCTGGATTCCAGCTAACACAGTTCACAGCTCCAGTGTGACCACTCAAACTACAAATCGGCTTCACATAGTGTCTGTGCCATATGTAAACCTGCAAACAGAAATTTCAACACATCATTCATCACATTGTTACAAGTATTCCAATATTATCCTCACGTCGCAAAACATCACGTGTTCATTTCATATGTATAATGACCAAAATAATACAGTACGCGCCTCTCTCGAAAATCTCACTGCAAATGTGATTATTGACCCCAAAAGGGTGTTTCTTATCATGTAAATACATTTATTATCTTTTACTTTGGTGCTCTGTCTAGAAACCTCAAAGAGACGAACGATATAAAACAGTAAATAAATAAGAGCAGAAGACAAAGATCACCTGGGAGTTCTCGCTTCCGCTGGCAATAAAAGCTTGCTTTAGTCCACCTAAACAAGACCGTACAACAAACCGGGAACGTTTGCTACCTATGTATTCTCCTATACAGTGTAAACATCCGTCTATATTATATAGATGAAGATCTCCATTCCATAGGCTAAGGAGCAACAGCTTTCCATCTTCGGACAGCACAAATGAAGTTATTGTTTGATTATCTTCAATTACTGTTTCAGGATATGTTTCCCGTTGAAACAAAACTACTCCATCCTCTTTATAATATGTAACTAACTCCTTCCCATCACTGGCGATTCCCAAGTCTGTCATACGATAAGTTGGGTACCCTGGCCAACATTCTACTTCTTTTCCTTCGAGATCCCACATGCGGGTGCTTTTATCAGTAACACCAGTGTATATATGTTTCCCATCTGCAGCCCATTCACATGAGAGCAAACCAAGATTTTGTGTTCCATAGACACAGAGGCATTCACCAGAATCGATATCCCACCGCCTAACTGTTTTATCTTCTCCACATGTAAGAATTTGATCATCTTCAGGGCTCCATGAAATGTAGGATACGGGTTGTCCATGACCAGTTAATCTACGCCTCATGATTACCTGACCGTCAACATTAACCTAAAAAGAAAGAAAGAAGAAAACCATCGGTGTACAAAAATGTATAATGCAAGCACAACATACATATTATTAAGGCATGGAATATATAATATGCATTTGAGATGATGCACCAAAAATGCATCATATTGCACATGAACTTCATGTAAAGTGATTTAACAGGAGGATGGCAGATTTAGATGAGTATAACTTAAATAAGAAACATCAATCCAGATAAACATATTCTTGCATATTCTTGCGCGAGATATTAGAATACCATAGAGTGCATTCTTGCAAACGAACGGAAAGAGAGTATCCATATATGGTAGAATTTCATCAGCAGGAGAGTGCATACATTTAAATCTTGAATCACTTTTTTTTATATGTACTTGACGTTGTGAATAAATGATATGTTTGGTCAAATCCTATCTTTTAACTTTATCAATGTCAGAGATGAACTTTCAATTAAAAGATAGTAAACAGTAAAAATATTAGAAGGTGGAGGATTCTTTTGTAACTAACCTGGTGTAAAATGATACTCCCTCAGTCCCGCTTAAGATGACACGTTTTCCTTTTTAGTTTGTCCCAACAAAGATGACACATTTCCTTTTTTGGAAACTTTCTCTCTCCAATTAATACACTCAACCACTTTTTTCCACCCCTATTAAAATATTCACCTTCCTTTCTCTCTCTATTTTAATACTTCCACCCACTTTTTCTCTCTTCAATTAAACACATTAACCAATTATTCCTAAAACCCCGTGCCGCCTAAGGAATGTGTCATCTTAGCCGGGACGGAGGGAGTAGTAAAAAGTCAAGTGCAAGCCACATCTAACATAAAGACTTCAATCAGAAACTTCAGAAACAAAAAAGAATTCAGACAGAAGGAGAAGCAGTACCACCCATATGATCACATGGGAATCACGGGACGATGAGGCCAAGTATCTTCCGTTGTGAGAAAATTTCAGAAACCACACTTCATCGTTGTGTTCTTTTAATATCTGGGCTTGAAAGGAGATACAGGATATCAAATACAACAGTCATATTGGTGACAACTATTTGAGATCCTAGCAGTTACTCTAGAATCAAAGATATACTTTGTAAAGTTGATGTCCTATTACAGCAGGATAAGAGAAACACTTTGAAAAATCCACAATTGATAGTTTCAAGGAAGAAGTATTAATCCACCACTAGAACTAAATTCTCGAATGTAAGATCCTTTAACATCAGGTGCCAGTAGAAAGATGCCTAGAGTTTCGGTTATTTTCTTAAGCCCATTGTTTTCTTACTTGGCTAAACAAAAAACAAAAACCTTGAATGAGGAGCCATAGCAGATCAATACAAAGATGCATAAACATTAATTGTGCTAAAATACCACCTCATTTTAAAATCATAAACTTCAACACATCCCTCAGATAATGGGGCGTAACTCAGCTAGCACACGAACTTTTGTATTTCATTATTTTCTGATTTATTGGTGGTTGTGAGATTTGAGACTGATAGAACAGAAGCTTAAGCCATTAGAGAAGGGAGCTAGTTAAAGTTTTAATTCTTAACAGCTACAACAAGTACTTGTTTACTTCCACAAGTATATGTGCAGATTAAAATATTACCTGCACAGTTTGACAAGGAATCTGGTCTAATCCACACTGATGGTCCACGAGCAATGACATTTCCCCAACTGAGTTGTGGAGCCTGCAACCATCCCTTTGAAAGTCAAGAGCTTGTTCAACAAGACGCACCAATCTGTATTCCGGGATTACCACTGTTGGAGGAAGTAACTTGCGCAGTTCCCCCAAAAACTTTTTACGAGGACAGAGTCCTGACTCTTGAGTATGAGTTTTATCAAGCGAAATGTGGGATTGAGAAGCCATGATATAAGACAGTTCTTTAGCTCTGTCACGATTCACATTAAGTGGCATAATCTGGGTCCTAAGAGTATTCCCTGCATCCACTTCCTTTTCTCCATCCAGGAGTTCAAAAAATTTCCGCTCTAGTATCTCAAAAGATGTCGTTTTAATAATACTTTCATCTATTAGGTCAATTTGATGTAATGTTTTGACACTTTCATCCCATTGGCCATCAAGAATTTGCTGTATAAACGTAGCTACCAGATTGGAGTGTAAAGATATTCCTGACTCTTCCTCCAAATGTTTCCCAGTCTTTGAATAGCCAAGAGAATATATTGCCTCAGTTATGATGCGAACAAATCCAACTTTACTAATCACCCTATTCGAGCCAACAACCTTGTCATCTCCAGATGCTAACTGCAGAGCCATTGAACCACCTAATGAGCAACTACCTTGTTCTCCAACAGATATGCTGTCCGAAAGACCTCCTATATTTCCAGAGGGCACTTTCATACGTTTTGGGAGCGACTCGTCCTCTACACCTTTCATTATAAGCCCACTTCAAACGGATAACACGGAGGCACAAGGAAAGAGTTGAGATCTTTCTAGTCAGTTTTTTGATAAATCTCAGATAGTATTCTGTAAATGCAACAAAAGGATACTACTAAGTTTATGAGCAGAATTTAGTAGCAACAATAACTAAATATGGTAAAAGATCACTCACATCAAACTTCCAACATAAAAACCTCTCTTAATGCACAAAAAAAACATAAACCAGACAGCAAGTTGCAATTTAACTGAAGAAACTGATTTTACAGAAACTCAACAGAACAGCAGCTGTAAATCGATTCTTGACCCTCAAAGCAATCACATTGTTGGCAATCAATGAGTATGCAAATAGTATTCAAGATGAATCCGACTTAAAAACATATGCATCACAAAACCATCAATCAGTCTCAACTTCTTGCTTCAACCAGCTGACAAAAATGTCATCAATTTCTCAACAAACAAAGCAGCATTGGTTCCAAAAAACAACTAAAATGGAACCAAGATTAACCACATACAAAAAAGAATCAGAACTACCAACTTCCCCTAATCAAACAGCAAATGCAAATCCAAGTCCTCAAAGATTGGGATCAATTTCACGTACAGCTAAATCAAGAAACAGAACATCACAATGGCAATGAGTGATTGAACGCATGCTCGATTTGTAAATAGGGCGCGGAAATTGCAAGTAGGAAGTGATTAACAGAAATGGACTCACAAGAAAGCAGCATTGAAAGCGGTTGATGAAGAAAAAAGGAAATCGGTGGAGAATTTCAGTGATTGTATTGTGAATTGTTTTTGGTGAGGAAATTGAGTTTTATACTACTCCGACTATGACTTCCTTTTTCCCTGTATGATATAAAATTAGTAAAAATATTATATTTCAAATTACTAGGAGTACTAAATATATCATGAAAATTAGTTAAATTTTGGTTTTGTCCTCTTTAAAATTTGAAATAAATCACCAAATTTTATAATTTCGTAATTTTTTCCGATAAATTCCGAGATAATGTGGCAATCAGATTTTTGAACGTGGACAAAATGACAATGCCACATTTCTAATAATTAGTATAAAATTTAGTCTCTAATTACTCTCTTCGTCTCATTCAAGATGTCCACATTTCCTTTTTAGTTTGTTTCATTTAAGATGTCTCAACTTAAGTGAGATGTTTTCTTTTTGGCAATAATTAACTCATTCACCTCTCCTATTTATTCTTTCTCTCTCTTTTACACTTTATTCTCATTTTTACTTTATTTACTTTTTCTCTCTTTTCTTACTTTAAATATCTCTCTTAATTTACTATTAATAATTTAATTAACTAAAAACAACCGTCTAAATTTTTATGGGGATAGAAACGTCCCAATTAGGCTGGGACGGAGGAAGTAACTTCATAACTTTCAATTCTGCGTATTAAAATTATCAACATAAAGACATAATTTTATCAAGACAACATGTAAATTTAAATATCAACATAAAGACATATGTTTATCAAAACAAAAAGGTTGATAAAGTTATGTACTTATGTTGATATTGTTAACTTACAAAATTAAAATTAATTACTATAGTATTTGTTACTATAAATAGTTAGTATTTGATCTCAAACCCAAATATAATAGGCAATGATAAAATGCAAACTCTATATATTGTATAAACTCCAAACTATGATGTGAACCGTTAGATTTCAAGATTTGATGTTTACAGATGATAAATAACGTCAACAGAAAATGTTAACTTCATATCAACCTGTGGACAAGTTTGATGCTTTAAATTCTTCATATTGGTGTGTGAATCGACTTGGACAGGGACGGCTGAGATGAGAAAGAAGAGATAGAGGGGTAAAAAGAAAGAAATTAAATACTTTAATGAAGGAGAGAGAGTAAATAGACTAAATTTCCCCTAACGGCCTTAAGGGTATTTCTGTCCGAAAAAAATGAAAAAGTAGATCAAATAAGTCAAAATTGATAGATCTCAAAAGATATTTTCAAATATTATAGACTCAAAATGATAGCTTAACAAAGTTTGTAGACTAAAAAATTATTCCCTCTAAAATAAATGCACATGATTGTGATATTACATATATATTCAAAATATGTATGTTAATATAAATTAAATATTTATGCAAGAAAAACTGTACTCCCCCCGTCCCAATTAAGATGACCTTTTTCGTTTTCTTTACATGTTTTTTAAAAGACTGAACTACAAAAATAGTCCCTGGACTATGCGTTTATCTCGCCAATGAACCCTGGACTTTAAAAATATCCCCAGACAACCCTGGACTAAGCGTTTATCTCGAAAATGGTCCTTTTTCACTGTTTCGTGACGAAAATACCCTTTTAGGGGGTTTTTGAGGGTTTGGGCAATTTGGTCTTTTTATATTTTAAATCTGATATTATTTCAGTTATGTACTAAATCTGATATTATTTCAAAATTATCATTCTTCTTCCTTTTTGACATCCTTCACTTTGTTTCTTTATTTCAATATTAGAATTAATTTTATAAAATTATATTTTAAATTTTGATTTTTAAATATCAATAATTTTTTTTAATTATTAAAATTACTATGAAATAACAAATTAATAGTTTTAATCAATATTTGATAGTGACTAATATTTAATCAACAAGGTACGGCGACACCTTAGATTTAATCAATATTTAATAGTTTTAATCAAATAGATCATATAACACGATTTATTCCGAAATAAATATGCATTTAATGTCTATGAGAATTTGACTAAAAATATTATGAAGTGACTTATGTATGTAAATATGTATGAATAACATTCAATCTTAACTTATGTACATAAAATATAATATACACGTAATATATAAGTAGGGTCATATTCTAATTTTTATAGCACCCTAATCCAAAATCAAGACCAAATCTTTACCCTTAGATTTTAAAATGAGTGGATGAGACTAAATCTTACGAATCTCAATAAATAGTAGACAAAATATCAACAAAATGGTAATATCGTCATTATGTTATCATATGATAATTTTCGCGAATGTTTTTCTATATTAACATAGTGTATTGCAAATATCAACACTATGACATAAGAATATCAACACTAGTACAAGAAAATATCAACACATATTTATTGAGATTTTTATATGGTTTTATTGAAATTTTTACATGGTTTTATTGAGATTTTTTGATGTATTTATTGATAAAAATCTGGTTATCAACATTTACGGAAACTAAAATAAAAAATATCAAGTTTCATCATCCGAACGTCGTCGGAACATATGCAATTGAGATCTTGTTGGAATCCTTATAAAATTATCTTTAATTTGATATATTTTTTGTGAAAAAATAATTTAAATCGAGAGAGTTACGTAAATTTAAAGTTTTAAGATGATTTTAATGAGAGGGAATTGACATTAATACCCTCTAATTTTATTTATTAATTTTCTTAATTAAAAATATAATCCATGTGGCATTATTTCAACCACTAGATCTTCTAATCTAATGGCTAAGATTCAGTCTTAGTTTGGGATTGCTAATTAGTTAGCAATTGATCACTCTCCTATATAAGTATATGCATAGATAACTCTATTGAAATAACTAGTATAGTATATAAAATTAAGTGCTTGTTAGATTCTGCCGCGCCTGGACTCGGGCTCGGGCCGGGCCTGGGTTTGTAAACAGGCCCAGTTGAAGCCCGATTAAGCTACTGAGGCCAACCCAAGCCCACACCATTTCATTGGTGGGCCGGGCCTGGGCTGGGTCAGTCCGACCCATTTGACATCTCTACCCATGACAAAAATAACCCTGGGTACCAAATACTGTATGTGATTTTTTGTTATGGAGGATATATTGAAAATTTCAATTAAATAGTACCAAAAATGTGATTTTTTTTTCTTTCTTTCTTATTTATCTTTTTCTTCCTTAGTTCCTTATTCTTCCTTTTTTCTTCATTTTCTTCTTTCATTTTAGTATTTTATCTTCCTTTCTTCTTTCTTGTTTCTCCTTAGTTTATGTTTTCTCTTTTTTCTTTTTTCTTCTTTCTTTTTAGTGTTTCATACATACATCTAATTGTATTCATAATATAAATCTAGAACAAAACACCTAATTAAATTAATTATTTAAAGTAATTAAATCAATTAAATATTTTTTATTATATTATTTTATACTCATTTTAGGATTGAAACACCTCTAAAAATATTGAACTCTTTATATCATTACGATTACAATTCACAATTTTAAATTTTTATTAAGACTATATTGATTAGTTATTAATTTAATGTATATGATAATAATAATTTTGTTATTATATAATATTATATCATTCATAATTTAAATAATTATAACTATAGTTATATTTAAGTATATTTGAATGATATTAAAAAATAAATTAATTACTAGTATTAATTTATAATATTAAAATAATAATATTAATATTGATTAATAATAATAGTATAAAGAGTAAGGAGAATGAAATAAGATATTATAATATCACTTTTGGTAACTAGTTTTGTTTATGCCCAAAATATTCTTCATGACACAAATGGAAAAATACATTTGTTTAGAGGGTATTTTGGGGTGGAAATCTTATCAGGTACTAAAAACGTGATTAATAGGTAAAAAACGATATAAAATAAAGATTAGGTACCATTTATATGCAAAAGTGAAAGATTATATATTATTTATGTAGTTCACTCTTTTAAAAATCATACTACATTAAAGTGGAGGGAAAGTATATTAAAAGAGAATAATATGGAAGAGACTATCTTCTATATTATTCTCTCTTACTTTACTTTTTCTTCACTTTAACTATTTATAACTATGATTTTTCAAAAACACATATGAAAAACGAAATGGATCATTTTAAACAGGACAGATGGAGTAGAAGATATTTTTCAGCAAATTCAATTATACTATAATATTATCTATTCAAGCATACTAGCATAATTATATTTAATGTGGAGTATATAATAGTAGGGTTGTGATCAATAAGCATAATTCTCTTTTAAACTCTCTCTCTGTATGGAAAACGTAAATCATGTATAGGGTTCTCCACCTAGCACACATGGGCGACCATGAAGGCAGGGGCTGACGTAGGGAAAAATTGCAGTAAAGGCTGCGTGTGTGTATATATATATATATATATATATATATATATATATATATATATATATATATATAGGATTGTGATCAATTGAGTTTTTTATGCTAATTGAGAAATGAGATGCAATATCAGCCACTCATTTTTATTAAATGAGTGGTCCAGATTTTTCCACATGGAAAATATCTTAAGATTAATTAATTATAAAAGGGCAGAATGGTAATATCATAGTAAATTTTATTCAATAATTTTTTTTTAATTTTTAATTTTAATTTTTTATTAAATTTTTTTTAAAAAAAAATTTAAAATTTTTTTTAATTTTTTTTTTTACTTTTTGAATTTTTTTTTTTTAAAAAAAAATCGTTTTTTTATTATTTATTATTTTTTTATTTTTTAATTTTTCAACTACATATACAATTCATGTCTACTACACACATATAATGTTAACTATGTGTACAATCTATGTCAACCACACACACAATTCATGTCAACTACATACATATAATGTCAACTATATATACAATTCATGTTAACTAAACAATATAATGTCAACTACATGTACAATTCATGTCAAATAGTATTTATTGAATAAAGTTATTGACATTTGATGTGTAGTTGACATGAATTGTACATCTAGTTGAAAAAAAAAACTTAAAAAAACAATAAAAAATTTAAAAAAAAATTTAAAAATTAAAAAAAAGTAAAAATAATTTTTTAAAAAAATTAAAAAAATTAAAAAAAATTAAAAAAATTAAAAAAATAAAAATAATTAATAAAATTACAATTATGCCCCTCTGTTGACATAAACTGCATGTTGTTGACATTTCACAAGTATTCTGGATGAGTGGCCCATATTGCATCTCATTTCTCAATTTAGTTAAATAATCTCAACCTAACAAGACCCTATATATATATATATATAGGGTAGCATTAAACTCATTTTACCCCTTTAGATACTATTTCCTTCTTAATCACATCCATTAGATTAGTATGATGGATGGACTAGATGAAGCCTCACAAAATCATCCCGTGTTGCATTATTAGGTTCATTCTGTGCATTATATGGGTAAAATTGTAAAACAGCCATGAATTAAAACGGCAGGAGCGAGATTTAAGCAATCCTTCCATATGCTCACTCTCTCTCTCACTCCAAACGTCTCTTTCCATCAGCCCACGATTCTCAAATCGTCTCCCCCATTTCAAACTAGGAAAAACCCTAGCCGCTACTCAAATTGAAGAGACACCACCACTCCCGCCGATTTTTCGCCGTGAAAGCACTGTCGGTCGACGATTCATAGTTCTAATGTGATTCCTTCGCCACGCGATGATAGATTTACAGTCGACAACAAGGCGGGTTTCAAAAGTTCCGATTTTTGGTAAGAGACACTTCTAATCGTCAATTTTCGTCATTAAAACAGTGACGATTTTTTCACACATTTGGTCGACACTTTTAATGATTCAATTTTTCGTAATACCCACTGTTAATCGCCTATTTTCACCGCCGACACACAACCTAATCGTCGATTATTGATAGGGTTCATTTTTTCGTAATACTCACTGTTAATCGCCTATTTTTTCGTAATACCCACTGTAAATCGTAAAATCGTGTTCATTTTTTATAGGGTTCTGTCCATTATTGAAGTTTGTAGTGAATGACTGGTTTCCAATTGTGTATTGGGCGATTTGGTAGATGAAATCGTATCTGGGTTGATTTTTGGTTTGTCTTGCAGTTGCCTTTATATTCATTCGTGCATTATTTGATGCAATGTGTACATTATTGTAGGTAGTGGTGTGCATTACTTTTTTGTTTGAATCTACATCAGTCGGTTTGATAAAATGCCTTAAAATTGAGTGAAATTTGTATTCATATTTGCATTATTTGTTGCCATTTGTACATTATTATAGGGAGTGGTGTAAATTATTGTATGGAGTGGTGTACATTATGTTTTTTGTTTTACTTTAAATGCTTCGGTTTTATAAAAGGTCAATGGTTGATAGAATGTAATATTCATTGGTGCATTATTTGCTTACTTTTGTACATTATACAGTTAGTATTGTGCATTAATGCGATACATTATTGATTTTCGGGCAGCGACGAAGCAGCCTTGGTTAGATATTGACGAAGCGGTGGATGATGTTCTTCCACTTGCGATTGTGCAAAAGTTCAGGGAGAGGTTGGTTGAGCAGCAAAGGTCCTATTGCCTCCCATCTGATTTCCAAGAGGGAAAAGGCTATAAAGGAGGCTACTAGGCCTCTTAGACGGTGCAAGGCTTGCGATGAGATGGGACATCACGACTCTAGAAACTGTCCAATGTTTAAAGAGATGGCGAAGGAGAAAGAGCTTCATAAGGGCAAGAGGAAATCTTGATGTATCTTGTACCTAAAAACATTATTAGTTCTAGTTTTCGGTTTAGTCTTAGTTATCATTTCGTTTCGAATGTGTTATTAATCCTACCACTGCAACAATTTATGCATAATAATTATACATTTTGAGTCTGTTAATGTACATTATTAGCAACGAAGTTGTACATTATTGTTTACAAGCACTTAACTTTCTGTACTTAAATAAAGGGAGTAATGCACAAAAAATCATTATTAATGCAAGACTATTGTTCGATAATGCACGTTAACAAAGTAATGGAATAATGGTATAAATAAAGGGAGTAATGCACAGAAAATCATTATTAATGCAATGCTATTGTTCGATAATGCACGTTAACAAAGTAATGGAATAATGGTATAAAAAAAGGGAGTAATGCACAGAAAATTATTATTAATGCAAGGCTATTATTCGATAATGCACATTAACTCCCGAAAAATGCAAATTTATTATGCATAAAATGTTCACAGCGCTAAAAATAATAAAACTAACACCACCAAACAAATAATAAAACTGAATAGAAGACGAAAACTAATTTTTTAGGTATAAACACATCAAGCTTTCCTCTTGCCTTTACTAAACTCTTTCTCCTTCGCCATTTCTTTAAGCATTGGACAGTTTCTAGAGTCGTGATGTCCCAACTCATCGCACACCTTACAACGTCTAAAAGACCTACTAGCCTCCTTTACAGCCTTTTCTCTCTTTGAAATCAGTTGGCTCGCGGAGCTGCTAGCATGACCCTTGGTCTTTACAACATCCGGAGGATGGACCTCTACTACTTCATGCCTTGGCATTCCATAAAACTCTTCAATCATGCGCCTCTTTTAAAGGCCGGCGTTGGAGGAGTTCCAGCTTGAAGAGAATTAACAAGTTCTTCCAAACCACCTACGAATGCACGAAGCACGCCAATGTCCGTCTCAAACCGTCGAATAAAACCGTAGAAAAACGATATCCCTTGATTTGAAACAGTATAACGAACACTATACATAAATAAAAGCATATCAGAATTTATTTTCATTATATGATATCAACCATACATTACATATAAGAAAGAATGCATTATACACTGTTATTCATACGTTATATAAATCCAAAATTACAACACAACAGAGGCGAGAAAAAAAAATAAACACTAAACCCTAATACATGAGACTTGTCGCCTAAGCAAAATACTAAACCACATCCACCAATTACTGCTAAAGCCTACTGGACTAACTTCTTCCATTGTTGAACAACACGAATTCGATAATATGGCACGATACGGGGCTTCTCCAATACAGAAAAGACTACTATTCGTACATCATAACACAGCAGCCGAGAAAACAAAATAAACACTAAACCCTAAACCACATCCACCAATTACCGGTAAAGCCAACTGTATAGTTTCAAGTTACATAAACCTTCTTCCATTGTTAACGTCAATTATGGAACTAGTACCAATTAACAGATACAGAAAATCAAAAAGGGTTGCGTTAATATGTGTGATATGGAAATTAATGAAACGTTGATACAATAATCAAATACTTTTCGACAAATTTACCTTCTTCCATAGTTGAATCATAAGCTTCGTCCATTGTTGAAGAACCACCTTCTTCCATTGTAGTAAAGATAATCTTCCCGGAACTCTCCAAAAAATAATTCTACAAGTTTCGCACGATCGCACTATTTGTTAAGACCAGAATTTTCGAGAATGAAGAACGATGAAAGATTAATCGCTGCAAGATGAAAGAGAATGGAGAATGGAGAACGATGAAAGAGAAGAGACAATTCTATACTATGAATGAAAAAAACCGCTGCAAGATATTGTGAGGGAGAGAATCATGGACTTACCATAACCGACGTCAATGCATATCCCCTAAACGCCCTTCTATAATTTTTTAATGAATAAAAATGATTAAATCAGGAACTAATTTCAGCCTTTAGATCTTAATAATGGATGAGGGAGATTAGAAAGGAAAAAGCACAAAAGATGGGAAAAGTATATGAATACATCCCTATATATATATATATATATATATAGGGATGTATTCAAATCCTTTTAATATCTTTTGTCCTTTTTCCTTCTTAATCCTAGCCCCACGATTTTGTCATCTGACGGTTAGATTAATGGTACGTGTCATTTAATAATGCACATTTTCATTCTAATAATGCACAGCGGCTAATAATGCAACATTATAGACTAATAATGCACATTTTCATTCTAATAATGCACAACAGCTAATAATGCAACATTATAGACTAATAATGCATTGATCACAACCATCCAATTTAAGGATCCAAGGGCTGAGATTAAGAAGGAAATAGAACACTTATGGTGCAAAGGAGCCTAACGCATCCCTATATAGTATATATATATATATAGAGAGAGAGAGAGAGAGTTGTGATCAATGTCGAACCAATTTTAAAGACCGAACTAGAGACCAAATCTGGACCATTAGATCTAGTTTTTTTTAATGAGATGTGCTGCTGTGAAAAATTTTTCTACTTCATTACTAGCCCATTTTACTTCATTGTATAGGTTTATTACTTCATTCTGTACGTAATACCTTGAAACTGCAACATGTTTTTACTTGCTTCCAGTAGGTTTTGAAATGATTCAACATATGCTTCATTCAAATTCGTTGACGTGGGTTTTTGCTTGATTAACATTTAAATATGCAATTTATTCAAGTAAGTTTATTACTTCATTCAGAAACGTTATTACTTCATTGGATAAGATTTTTACTTCATTCCAGTAGGACTTCAAATGCTTCTACACATACTTCATTCCAATAATTTATTATATTATTCCATGTGTTTATTAAACCATATTAGCGCCAAGGCGGTGGTGATAGATATCGTAGAGAGAAAGAACGGTACGCGACGGCAAGTAATAATCCTATTAGAATGAAGTAAAAACCTACCGGAATGAAGTAATATATTCTAGAATGAAGTTGCTATTTTTGAAAAACAGAAGGAATACTACACTAGTTGGAAGCATCTTATACATTAGTATGATATCATATCAATTGGTTCTATTTTCTTCCATAACACTCCAACAAACATTCTATATTCTATATCCACATTTCACATATCAACATTTGAATAATACTAAGTCAAATATTGCTCTCCCATATCACAAGGAATTGGCAATGCATGCTATACCATGGATATACATAGTACAATTCTTAAATCTTGTTAATTCCAAAAAAAAAAAAAAAAAAACCTTCTATGAAGCCGATCAAACACTAATTTATAACATGATTAGAAATTTATCACAATATTAATATAAATATACAATTTTGCAGACAATTACCCGAAGCTCCTAATTGTAGAATTCAAGGGAGAAGGAGAAAACCCCAAATCGATGAAAATTTAATTTACCATCAACACCTGCAGGTAGAGACATTTGTATATATAGAAAAAGGGGGAGAAAGAGTTAGATAATAGATGTGCATATAAATGTAAATATGTTTGTTTATTTGATGGTGCAGGGTATAAAAGTAAGCATAGAAAGCATGAATGAGAAGGATAGTGAAGAAGAACAAGTTGAAGATGAATGTTATCCCTTCTTGGATTCAAATAATTTGTGCAGAGAAGTTCTTAGTATTTAATTGTTGCTATTAATTTCTAATTTTGACAATTCTCTAACACACAATTAGATTGATCTTCCATAACTCTCAATATAATGGAACTAGTCTAGGCATTTAAGAGCAGAAATTAGAAGGAAAAAAAAGCATACATTGTTGTTAGAGTGAATGCTAGTTTGCATTAATGGATTGTGTTACAGTGAGTGAAACAAGTAGCATTTACACAGAATTTACACAGAGGCAAATGTTTAAACCTTTTCTAGTGTACTAGCTGTTTACTTGTTTCGATCCCCATATACGAATCGTACGATCATCGCTCGCTGATGCAAGCATTTGAGGATTGGCTGGATTCCAGCTAACACAGTTCACAGCTCCAGTGTGACCACTCAAACTACAAATCGGCTCCAGTTCATAGTGTCTGTGCCATATGTGAACCTGCAAACAGAAATTTCTCTGCAAATGTGATTATTGAACTCAAAAGGGTGTTTCTTATCATGTAAATACATTTATTTTCTTTACCTGGGAGTTCTCGCTTCCGCTGGCAACAAAAGCTTGCTTTAGTCCACCTAAACAAGACCGTACAACAAGACTGGAATGTTTGTTACCTATGTATCCTCCAATATTGTGTAAGCATCCGTCTATAGTCCATAGATGAAGATCTCCATCCGATAGGCTAAGGAGCAGCAACTTTCCATCTTCGGAAAGCGCAAATGAAGTTATTTTTTGATTCTCTTCCATTTCTCTTTCAGAACGTGTTTCCCATCCAAACAAAAAAACTCCATTATCTTTATAATGTATAATTAACTCCTTCCCATCAGTGGTGATTCCCAAGTTTTCCATACGATAAGTTGTCTTCCCTTGCCAATAACGTACTTCATTTCCTTCGAGATCCCACATGCGGATGCGTTTATCAGTAACACCAGTGAATATATGTTTCCCATCTGCAGCCCATTCACATGAGACCAAACCAAGATTCTGTTTTCCATAGACACAGAGGCATTCACCAGAATCGATATCCCACCGCCTAACTGTTTTATCTTCTCCACATGTAAGAATTTGATCATCTTCAGGGCTCCATGAAATGTAGGATACGGGTTGTCCATGACCAGTTAATCTATGCCTCATGATTACCTGACCGTCAACATTAACCTAAAAAGAAAGAAAGAAGAAAACCATCGGTGTACAAAAATGTATAATGCAAGCACAACATACATATTATTAAGGCATGGAATATATAGTATGCATTTGAGATGATGCACCATAAATGCGTCATATTGCACATTGATAAACTTGATGTAAAGTGATTGGGTAGTGTGGCAGGTAAACATTTGAGCAGTCGATCGTAAGAATTGGACCAATTTAGTTCCACAAACAGCAAAACCAGAGTTTTCAAGTAATAGCTTGACTTGGTTTGACAAATGTTTAACAGGAGGATGGCAGATTTAGATGAGTATGACTTAAATAAGAAACATCAATCCATATAAACATATTCTTCTATAGACCCCTAACATACACGATATTAGAATACCATAGAGTGCATTCTTGCAAACGAACGGAAGGAGTACAACAAGTATCCATATATGGTAGAATTTCATCAGCAGGAGAGTGCATACATTTCCACTAAAAGTAAAAAGTCAATTGCAAGCCACATCTAACATAAAGACTTCAACCAGCAACTTCAGAAACAAAAACAAATTCAGACAGAAAGAGAAGCAGTACCACCCATATGATCACATGGGAATCACGGGACGATGAGGCCAAGTATCTTCCTTTGTGAGAAAATTTCAGAAACAAAACTTCCGCGCTGTGTTCTTTTAATATCTGGGGTTGAAAGGAGAGAGAGGATATCAAATACAACAGTCATAGTGGTGTCAACTATTTGAGATCCTAGCAGTTACTCTAGAATCAAAGATATACTTTGTAAAGTTGATGTCCTATTACAGCAGGATAAGAGAAACATTTTGAAAAATCCACAATTGATAGTTTCAAGCAAGAAGTATTGATCCACCACTAGAACTAAATTCTCGAATGTAAGATCCTTTAACATCAGGAGCCAGTAGAAAGATGCCTAGAGTTTCAGTTATTTTCTTAAGCCCATTGTTTTCTTACTTGGCTAAACAAAAAACAAAAACCTTGAATGAGGAGCCATAGCAGATCAATACAAAGATGCATAAACATTAATTGTGCTAAAATACCACCTCATTTTAAAATCATAAACTTCAACACATCCCTCAGACAATGGGGCGTAACTCTGCTAGCACATCAACTTCTGTAAGTATTTCATTATTTTCCGATTTATTGGTGGTAGTGAATTTGAGACGGATAGAACAGAAGCTTAAGACATTAGACAAGGGAGCTAGGTAAAGCTTTAATTCTTAACAGCTACAACAAGTACTTGTTTACTTCCACAAGTATATGTGCAGATTAAAATATTACCTGCACAGTTCGACAAGGAATCTGGTCCAGTCCACACTGATGGTCCACGAGCAATGACATTTCCCCAACTGAGTTGTGGAACCTACAACAATCCCTTTGAAAGTCAAGAGCTTGTTCAACAAGACGCACCGATCTGTATTCCGGGATTACCACTGTTGGAGGAAGTAACTTTTGCAGTTCCCCCAAAAACTTTTTACGAGAAGAGAGCCCTGACTCTTGACTATGAGTTTTATCAAGCGAAATCTTGGAAGGACTAACCATCAAATAAGACAGTTCATGAGCTCTGTCACGATTCACATTAAGTGGTGTAATCTGGGTCCTAAGAGTATTCAATGCATCCACTACCTTTTCTCCATCCAAAAGTTCCAAAAATTTCCTCTCTAGTATCTTAAAAGATGCCATTTTAATAATACTTTCATCTATTAGGTCAATTTGATGAAATGTTGTGACACTTTCATCCCATTGGCCATCAAGAATTTGCTGTATAAACGCAGCTACCAGATTGGAGTGTAAAGTTATTCCTGACTCTTCCTCCAAATGTTTCCCAGTCTTTGAATAGCCAAGAGAATATAATGCTTCAGTTATGATGCGAACAAATTCAACTTTACTAATCAATCCATTCGAGCCAACAACCTTGTCATCTCCAGATGCTAACAGCGGAGCCATTGAACCACTTAATGAACAACTACCTTGTTCTCCACCAGATATGCCGTCCGAAAGACCTCCAATATTTCCAGAGGAAACTTTCATACGTTTTGAGAGCGGCTCGTCCTCTACACCTTTCATTATAAGCCCACTTCACCCCATAAACGGATAACACGGAGGCACAAGGAAAGAGTTGAGATCTTTCTCGTCAGTTTTTTGATAAATCTCAGATAGTACTCTGTAAATGCAACAAAAGGATACTACTAAGTTTATGAGCAGAATTTAGTAGCAACAATAACTAAATATGGAAAAAGAACACTCACATCAAACTTCCAACATAAAAACCTCTTAACGCACGAAAAAAACATAAACCAGAAACAAAGTTCGACTGCAAGTAGCAATTTACAGAAACTCAACAGAATATTACTAGTAGATTTCCAGAAAATACTCATTTTACAGAAACTCAACAGAATAGCAGCTGTGAATTGATTCTTGACCCCCAAAGCAATCACATTGTTGGCAATCAATGAGTATGCAAAATAGTATTCAAGATGAATCCGACTTAAAAACATATGCATCACAAAACCATCAATCAGTCTCAACTTATTGCTTCAACCAGTTGACAAAAATGTCATCAATTCCACAACAAACAAAGCAGCAATGGTTCCAAAACAACTAAAATAGAATATCAGAACTATCAACTTCCCCTAATTAAACAGCAAATGCAAATCCAACTCCTCAAAGTAATCAACTCTTTATATCTTATCACAATCAACATCAAGATTGGGATCAATTTCACGTACAGTTGATTCAAGAAACAGAATTTCGCAATGAGTGACTGAAGGCATGCTCGATTTGCAAATAGGGCGCGGAAATTGCAATTAGGAAGTGGATTAACAGAAATTAACAACCAGAATTTAGGGGGCTCACAGTCACAAGAAAGCAGCATTGAAAGCGGTTGATGAAGTGAAAAGGAAATCGGTGGAGAATTTCAGTGATTGAGAAGTGAGCCGGTTCGTAACGGGAATTGTTTTCGGTGGGAAAATCTCTGCTTCGTTTGACCAACTAAGTTTATGTTAACATGATTTTATATTGACATTTCAATATCATTGTTTTAATATTTTTCATATATTATGTAAATAAATTAACAGAATTAGCACCTTAATAAAGTTAGCAACGGATCACATCTCCTACTCCCTATTCATTATATTGAAATATTGAAAGTATGATGTTAAATATAACTTCAATATTAGTGCAAGAAAAATTGTAGAAGATATTTTTCCACAAATACAAAGAACGCAAATTCATTTAAACTATAATGTATTCCCATATATATTCAAAAGACACTAACATAATTATATTAATGTAGAATTATACTCCTATATTGTACTCCCTCCGTTCTATAGTAATGGAGGCGTTTCTTTTCGGCACGGAGATTAAGAAAAAATGTGTTAGGTGAGTTAAGTAAAGGGAGAATAAAGTGGAAAATAAAAAAGGTAGAGAGGTGAAGAGAGAATAAAGTAAGAGAGAACAAAGTAAGATAGAGCAAAGTAGGTGTGGGAAAATGTGTTGACTTTTACTTAAAAAAGGAAATGACTTTATTACTATGGAACGTACCAAAATGTCAAAATGACTCTATTACTATGGAACGAAAGGAGTATATAGTATTAGGGTTGTGACCAATAAGCATAATTCTCTTTAAAACTATCTCTCTATATGAAAACGTAAATCGTGTATTAAGATACTGGGTTCTCCACCTAGCACATATGGGCGACCATGGTGGAGGTATTGAGATCGGCACCGACTAAGCTCGCATTGGAGTGGTGGCTTGGCCCATGCTGTCTCCATGACTCCATCCTACTTGTGATTAGCAATCATAACTAATCTTATTTCTTGATCGATTTTTGTTTTAAAATTTGGATCATGACAACACATCTTGGTCCTACTATATAAATGAGAATTAAAATTATATTGTGTTGAGTATTGAACTCCTTGCTTTGGGCTTCCCTTATTAATTGGTTGGGCTAGTCTTTGCCAGACCCATATAATTAATTGTTGGCCCAAATTAAGTCTGGCCCGGTTACTTACCAGAGTCGCTGGATGAGAGCCATGTGGCAACTCCACACGGATCCTGCACTGCAGCCGTTAGATGTGAGGTGTGTTTGTTAAGTGAGAGGTGACCTTTAGCTTTCTCTCATTCGTTTCAACTCTCTCTCTCTCTTTCCTGCTCTCAGAAACCACCTCTGCTCTCTCCCTTCTCTCTAAGATTCCAGCAGATCTAGCCGGAGTTCTTCTTCAAGCTTTTCGTTCCATCGGAGTAAATTGAGTGTTAGGCAACTTCTTCGGTTTCCTTTTTAATCTAGGGTTTGCTCTTTTGTTTGTGACCAAATCCGAAGTGCTTGAAGTGTCTTGTGAAGGTTCTTGTGTTCGCAGTGAAGTTCTGAGTTGTGAGTGCTAGTCCGTGTGTGAGAAGGCCGTGGTGATCGTTGACCGGTGAGATCTGGGGTTCCACTGATCTCTGGTTCGAGTTCGTTCAACGGTGCTCTCCTTTGTGACTTGCTGTGAGGATTGGGGAGGTCTGAGGCCTAGTGCAGTCACTGCTGTGACCTGAGCCACTCGTGGCCCGATTCTCTGACTTAGTCTTTTTGTGTTTAGATCCTCCGGGATCAGTTTCTTGTGTGACTAATTCATCTACTAAGTGTGCATGTACAACCAGAAAGGATGGCATCTCAAGACCCAAGGAGTTCTTAAGATTAGTCTAGGGTTTCTGCTTGTAACTTTGTACTTAGCGTGTAATCAAGATACCACTGTTGTAATTGGCTTGTACCTCTGAGATTAGCCATCTCAGACCCAATTAATAAAAGAGGTCTCGGTAATTAGCGAATCCCGAGTGGTCTGATCCCTACAGTGGTATCAGAGCCTTGGTGCTATGTGGCTCGGGGTTCGGTGGTTGCGCTTGCAAGTTCTCCGATGTGATGAGCTCGACCAAGACCTGTGGTGACCTGTAACATGGGGTAGACATGTGGTCTATGGTCTGGTGGTCTCGGTTTGAGGGGAGGATTGAAAGGGAGCAAACCATATCCCACATCGGAGAATGAACAAGACTTGCAAGTGTATAAATGGGCTACCCCTACTCCATTAGTATGAGGCCTTTTGGGGAGTACCTCAAGAGCAAAACTGTGAGGGCTTTGCCCAAAGCGGACAATATCATACTAATGTGGAGTTCGGGTATGCACCACCGAGACCCAACATATTGTATCTCAAGAGTAATGATTTACCATTTCACTTCCACCCTTACAAGTTACAACTAATTTAATCCAAGACTAATTGGTCTACAATGCTGAAGTACTCTGGAGATAGGGCTAAAGTATTCCATTAAAACATTCCAAAAAAATAGAATACACAAGTTGGAACCACCATATATATTAATGATACCATATCAATTGGTTCGATTTTCTTCCATTCTTGCACCATGACACTTAGGGGTGGCAAAATGGATAGCGGGTAACGAGTAATTTCCATTTCGACCCGATACCCGTCGGGTATTGGGTACCCACTACCCGGCGGGATCGGGAAGTATGTTATAGAGTTTTGCGGGTTGCGAGTAGAGGTGCCCACGGTTCAGGAATCGGTGGTTACGGTTCGGAACCGGCGGTTCCGGTTTTGGAAATTGTTGAACTGGAACCGAACCGCAAGGGTGTTTCGCAGTTACGGTTCCGGTTCCAAAACCGCCGGTTTTGGTTTCGGTTCCGAACCGGCGGTTTTTCAGCGGTTTTTTACGGTTTTTCACGGTTCCAAACCGCCGGTTTTTTGCGGTTCCGGCTTGATTTTACGGTTTCCTGGCAGTTTTTCGCTGTTCCGGTTTGGAACCGCCCGGAACCGACGGTTCCGACACGGTTTCAGTTTAAAAATTTTTGAACCTGAACCGAACCACGGTTTAAAATCGACGGTTTCGGTTCGGGTAAATTCTCACGGTTTCAGTTCGGAACCGTAACCGATGGTTACAGTTTCGGTTTTAACTGCCGGTTCGGTAAACCTTGGGCAGATCTAGTTGCGGGTATATACTTGTTAGTCCCGATAATACTCGATATTATTAGTATTAGCTATATACAATCTTTTAATACTTTATGGAATCTAAGTGTTTTAAGAGATCTTTTGAAACATTTTTATAATCCAACGAATATTTAGTTGAAAACTCACCGGAACTAGCTATGAAGTTTCCCCTCACTTTTATTCCTAATCTATTCAAACTTACCATCAAAATTAATAAAGTAAATTAATTAGGAAACATTGTCGGCTATTAGGGTTTTCAAATTTTCTACTGTATTTTAGTTAATTAGTAGTAACAAATATTTTATGTCCCATAAATTTATTTTCTTATAAATTAATTTTCGGGTCGGGTACGGGTACCCGCAATATCGGGTACGGGATACCCGATATGGGTATCGGGTGATCCCGATATGTTGCAGGACAGGTATTGAGACAACAAATTTGGCTGAAATCGGGTACAGGTACCCGCGGGTAACCCGTTTCGCCAGCCTTAAATGACACTCCAACAAACATTCTATATTCAATATCCACATTTCACATATCAACATTTGAATAATAACTCAAATTTTCTACTCCTATATCACAAGGAATGGCAATGCATGTTATAACATGTCTATATATATATAGTTATATACCATTCTTGAATGCTGTTAATTCATTCCAAAAAAAAACCTACTACCATGAAGCCGATCAAAACATTGCTCCTCATCCTCGCCGTCGCTGCCGTGGCCACGAGCGAGGCCCACGATATCACACCCGCATCCTCGACTCCGTCCCCTCCCTCTCCACCTTCAACAACTACCTCTCTACCACATTCATTGGCGCTTTTAGTTATATTTGAGTTGTTTTCATTTCTTGTTTTTGCTTTTGTTTTGAGTCTGAGTTTGTTTTTGTTCTATCAAGTCGCCCGATTTAGTTTGATCTTTGTTTTTGTGCTTGATTATAATTAAAAAAAGTTATTGTTCTAAAAAAAATTTAAAAATGCTTTATTTTAAAATATTTGTTCTTGTGGCAATTAACTTGCACTTTTATTATGATAATCATATGCTCGATGGTGAATTTTCATACTGCTGAGATTGAGATTAAATTTTCATTCATGTGTGGTTTGGTTGAGTAGATTTCTTTGTTTTAGAACTTGCTCATGATTTTTTCAAATCTACATAATGAATGTGTATTTAGGTTATCTCTCTTTTAGAAAACAGCACTGAAAGCGGTTAATGAAGAAAAAAGGAAATCGATGGAGAATTTCAGTGATTGAGAAGTGAGCCGGTTTGTAACGTGAATTGTTTTTGGTGGGGAAATGATACGATGGTATATCATATCTGCGCGAGCGATCAGCGAAGGATTCCAAGGGGGAGGATCGTTCGCGGAGGTTTTCTCGTCCACTAGGGTTTTGGATTGATAAATTTGCAGAGAAAGTAAATGGCGTAAAAGTAAAAGACAAGGAAAAAGATAATTCCAATATTCTTGACTCATTAAAATGAAGGTCTCCTACACATATTTATAATATATGGGGATACAATATTCTACCAAAATGGAGTAAATCAAATATGATAAAATCCTAAGTAAAGAGATATGGCAAATCAATAAACTATGAAAAAGATATGATAATTAATACTACTAAATAAATAATAAGATATTAGGGATATTTCCGAAGATATGCTCGTATTAGGAAATCTTTGCTTCATTTGTGTTTTACTTTCTTTTTCCCATGCTTTCAAACTATGAAAGAAAATTAAAATGTACTCTTACTAGTACTACTACTAGTAGTAGCATATTTGCTCATCTAATATTGCACACAACGACGAAATAAACAAATCGGTTTCTAATATACATGCCAAATTACCAAATAAATCATGAAAATTAGTTAAATTTTGGTTTCTCTCATGCTTTCATAATCAGAGTGATAAATTGCCAAATTTCATAATTTCGCAATGTTTTTTGACTTTTTTCCAATGAAACCCAGAATGATGTGACAACCAGATTTTTTAACGTAGCACACTATGACATTGTGTGGTTTATCCTTTCAGTTTTTTACATCTAATAATTAAAATTTACACTCTAATTATGTTTTAACGTGGTCAATGGCACACTATGATCACTATCCCCCCCCCCCCCCCCCCCTCTCTCTACACAAAATGGAGCATATCAAAACTCATTTTCATATCATCAAAACACATAATTATCATTTTAAAGTAAGACAAAGGTCATTATTAGAAAATCCATATTTGAGAAATACGGGTGGTCATTGTTAGATCATTTAGGTCATCCTTTCTCAAATGACCGAAAAATGATGTCTAAAAATCAATTCAACTCTCAAAGAATGCGATTCTTCCAACCAAAGCCTCTGGTTATGATGGCTTCAACTTCATTTTCGTGAAGGAACTCTAGAAGTACCATATGCCAAGAGGTTTGTGGGCTCCTTATTTGAGTTCTTTTACACAAGAAGGCTATCTATGATTCGTTAGCTTTTACAAGCTTATTGCTATTATAGAATTTCGTCCTGTGTTAGTATGATCGTTAGCCTTTACAAGCTTAAAGAATTAAGACTTTTGAAGATTTCCATAGCATGAATAACAGGAAGTCAGGAACAATGCAAGCATATGGAGTCATAGTCATTACAATGCCAGACGAACAGACTTCTCCTTTCTTGTCTCAGATTTTGCCCTCCTTGGGCAACTAAACAGCTCATGACGTTAAACAAGTTCAAACAATGTTGAAACATAATATGCGGGACCAGCTTAGGGAACATATCAGCAGAGCCTGCCAACATTCGTGTTGGCTATCAGCTCATTTGACGTTAAGCAAGGAATTGGTTTGATTTTCTTCCATTCTTGCACGATGACACTCCAACAAACATTCTATAGTCAATATCCACATTTCACATATCAACATTTCAATAATAACTCAAATAATGGTACACATGTGTATATATACAATTCTTGAAAGTTGTTCATTCCAATAAATATATACGATTCTCATTGCAGATGCATCATTAAAATATTGCACACAATAATGAAAATAAATAATTAAATCGGTTTCTAAATTCCAATACTCATAATTTACAAGACTACGAAAATATACATATGCATCTCGTTTGCTTCACCATTTACGAGCAATTAACAACTAACCCGACTAATATAAACAAAGCAAGCTTATATATCTTGTTTGCTATTTTTATGTTATGTTTCACTTAATGCTTTTAGAATGTACTACTAATTAATTGTTTCATTTAATGCTTTTAAAAAATAACAAAAAGCACATAACATGAAGAACAAATTAAAATTTTGGTCTCCTTTAATCATTGAATCTTGATTCTGCATTGTCAGCCAAAATATTTGTGATGTGATGAAAGTATTGAAAATTAATTTCATTTATAATCGCTATTGGAAAATTGTAATGCAACACGAGATCTTGTGTAATGCATATTATAAATAGTTGTGATGCAAATACTAATGTCAACGAAATAATAGGCTTGCTATAACAATATTGATTAAGGAAATAATATCATATCTACCGAAAATTAGGCAAATCGACACTAATGATAAAATTAAACTTACCTTATGATAAGCATTCATTGGTGCTTTTAGTTGTATTTGAGTTGTTTTCATTTCTTTGTTTTTGCTTTTGTTTTGAACCTGACTGTGTTTTTGTTCTATCTAGTGCTCAAAGAGAAATTAGATGCCATCAAGTTCTTCAAAGAATGGCACTTTTTAATTACTACTATTAATTAACTTTTTAATTAATAGTTTTCCAAATTCATTTTTTCAGATGCACAGGAGCATAAAGGAATCCATGGGTTCAAACACTTTTATAACCATAAACTCTACCAACTAAAAGAAACCGAATTTATAACTTTATTCTCTTTTCAACGGTAAGTAATTTTCGCCTTTTATTATTGATTTTTTTTATCCTAATTGGAATAAAGTAGTAAGAATTTCAATAAAGTTTAGTTATAACGTTATTTAAATTGTTTTTGTTTTCTTATTTCCCCACACAAAAAATTTTACAAGTAAAAGATACTACTCCCTCCGTCCTAGTTTAAGCACGTTTCATTTTTGTACTTGTTTTGGAAAAATGATGATAAATAGTTAGAAAAAGTTAGATGTGCATCTAAGGGGAGTGATCAATTACTCACTAATTAGCAATTTCAAATTAAGACCAAATCTTAGCCATTAGATTAGAAAATCTAGTGGTTGAAATAATGTCACATGAATTACATTTTTAATTAAGAAAATTAATAAATAAATATTAGAGGGTATTAATGTCAATTCCATCTCATTAAAATCATCTTACAATTTTAAATTTACGTAACTCTCTCGATTTAAATTATTTTTTTGCAAAAAATATATCAAATTAAAGATAATTTTATAAGGATTCCAACGAGATCTCAATTGCATATGTTCCGACGACGTTCGGATGATGAAATTTGATATTTTTTATTTTAGTTTTCGTAAATGTTGATAACCAGATTTTATCAACAAATACATCAAAAAATTTCAATATAATGCATATTAAATCTCAATAAAACCATGTAAAAATCTCAATAAATATGTGTTGATATTTTCTTGTACTAGTGTTCATATTTGTAATACACTATGTTGATATAAAAAAACATTCACGAAATTTATCATATGATAACATAATGACGATATTACCCTTTTGTTGATATTTTGTCTACTATTTATTGAAATTCGTAAGGTTCAACCCCATCCACTCATTTTAAAATATAAGGATGAAGATTTGGTCTTGATTTTAGATTAGGATGCTATAAGCAATAGAAGATGACCCTAGCACGTAAAATGTAAATATGTTTGTTTATTTGATGGTGCAAGGTACAAAAGAAAGCATAGAGAGCATGAACGAGAGAGAGAGAGTGAAGAAGATGGATTTGCATGGACAGACATAAAGATGATGGAGGTAGGAGAAGTAGCACAGCCAAAACAACTCAATTTAGAACTCACTATGTCAATGCCATCACACTAATCTATTTCTTTAGCTACCCTACATTCTTTTATTTCAACTGTATATTTCAAGACATGACCAATCTATTTATCATGTTATGCGTTTAATTTCTAGTTATTAATTATCATAATTTTTTTGACAATTTTATAAGTTAAATATTGTGGAAAATTGTAGTCTTACTGCAACGGATTTTTCACAGCAGACCACGAATTAAAATGAAACATTCATGGTTAAAATGATCATGATATTATCCCTTCTTGGATTCAAATAAATTGTCCATAAAAGTTCTTCTGTAAAAATATTGCCATTTATTTCTAATTTTAACGATTCTCTAATACACAATTAGATTGATCCTCCATAGTTTGTAACTCTCAGTATAATAGAACTAGTCTAGAATAGTATTTAAGAGCATAAATTAGAAGAAAAAAAAAGTATAAATTGCTGTCAGAGAGAATTCTAGTTTGCATTCAAGAATTGTGTTACAGTGAGTGAAACAAGTAGCATGCTTGATGCTTCAACATTTTGAGGTATGAGAATTTACACAGAAGCAAATGTTTTAACCTTTTCAAGTGGACTAGCGGTTTTTACTTGTTTCAATCCCCATATACGAATAGTACGATCGTTGCTCGATGATGCAAGCATATGGGGATTGGCTGGATTCCAGCTAACACAGTTCACACGTCCAGTGTGACCACTCAAACTAAAAATCAGCTCCATAGAGCGTCTGTGCCATATGTAAACCTGCAAACAGAAATTTCAACACATCATTCATCACATTGTTACAAGCATCCCAATATTATCCTCACGTTGCAAAACATCACATGTTCATTACATATGTATAATGACCAAAAAATACAGTATGCGCCTCTCTCGAAAATCTCCCTGCAAATGTGATCATTGAACTCAAAAGGGAGTTTCTTATCATGTAAATACATTTATTATCTTTACTTTGGTGCTCTGTCTATTTCTGGGGTATGCAAAGAGACGAACGATTTAAAACAGTAAATGAAAAAGAGCAGAAGATAAAGATCACCTGAGAGTTCTCCCTTCCGCTGGCAACAAAAGCTTGCTTTAGTCCACCTAAACAAGACCGTACAACAAGACCGGATTGTTTGTTACCTTTGTATTCTCCTATGCACTGTAAGAATCCGTCTATATTCCATAGATGAAGATCTCCGTCCAATAGGCTAAGGAGCAGCAGCTTTCCATCTTCGGACAGCACAAATGAAGTTATTCTTTGATTCTCTTCAATAAATCTTTCAGAACCTGTTTCCCATCCAAACAAAAAAACTCCATCGTCTTTACAATGTATGATTAACTCCTTCCCATCAGTGGTGATTCCCAAGTTTTCCATACGAAAAGTTGTGTGCCCTAGCCAAGTAGTACCTACTTCTTTTCCTTCGAGATTCCACATGCGGATGCTTTTATCATTAACACCAGTGAATATATGTTTCCCATCTGCAGCCCATTCACATGAGCATAAAACAAGATTTTGTTTTCCATAGACACAGAGGCATTCACCAGAATAGATATCCCACCGCCTAACTGTTTTATCGCTTCCACATGTAAGAATTTGATCATCTTCAGGGCTCCATGAAATGCACGATACAGGATGTTGATGGCCAGTTAATTTATGCCTCATTATTAAATGACCGTCAACATTAACCTAAAAAGAAAGAAAGAAAACCATCGGTGCACAAAAATGTATAATGCATGCACAACATACATATTATTAAGGCATGGAATATATAGTATGCATTTGAGATGATGCACCAAAAATGCATCATATTGCACATTGATAAACTTGATGTAAAGTGATTAGGTAGTGCTGCAGGTAAACATTTGAGCAGTCGATCGTAAGAATTGGACCAATTTAGTTCCACAAACAGCAAAAACAGAGTTTTCAAGTAATAGCTTGACTTGGTTTGACAAATGTTTAACTCTAGACCCCTAACATGCGCGACATATTAGAATACCATAGAGTGCATTCTTGCAAACGAATGGAAGGAGTACAACAAGTATCCATATATGGTAGAATTTCATCAGCAGGAGAGTGCATACATTTCCACTATAAGTAATTCACATTGATTTACATATTGTATCAATTTTTTTATATGTACAGTATGTTGTAAAATAAATGATATGTTTGGTCAAATCCTATCTTTTAACTTTATCAATGTCAGAGATGTAACTTTCAACTAAAATATATTAAACGGTAAAATTATAAGAAGGTGGAGGATTCTTTTTCATAACTAACCTGGTATAACATGACAGTAAAAAGTCAAGTGCAAGCCACATCTAACATAAAGACTTCAGCCAGAAACTTCAGAAACAAAAAACGAATTCAGACAGAAGGAGAAGCAGTACCACCCATATGATCACATGGGAATCACGGGACGATGAGGCCAAGTATCTTCCGTTGTGAGAAAATTTCAGAGCCCAAACATCATCATTGTGTTCTTTTAATATCTGGGCTTGATAGGAGATATAGGATATCAAATACAACAGTCATAGTGGTGACAACTATTTGAGATCCTAGTGGTTACTCTAGAATCAAAGATATACTTTGTAAAGTAGATGTCCTATTACAGCAGGATAAGAGAAACACTTTGAAAAATCCACAATCGATAAGTATTAATCCACCACTAGAACTGAATTCTCGAATGTAAGATCCTTTAACATCAGGAGCCAGTAGAAAGATACCTAAAGTTTCAGTTATTTTCTTAAGCCCATTGTTTTCTTACTTGGCTAAAAAAAAAAAAAAAAACCCTGACTGAGGAGCCATAGCAGAACAATACAAAGATGCATAAACATTAATTGTGCTAAAATACCACCTCATTTTAAAATCATAAACTTCAACACATCCCTCAGATAATGGGGCGTAACTCTGCTAGCACATGAACTACTGTATTTCATTATTTTCCGATTTATTGGTGGTAGTGAGATTTGAGACTGACAGAACAGAAGCTTAAGCCATTAGAGAAGGGAGCTTGTTAAAGCTTTAATTCTTAACAGTTATAAAAAGTGCTTATTTACTTCCACAAGTATATGTGCAGATTAAAATATTACCTGCACAGTTTGACAAGGAATCTGGTCCAATCCACACTGATGGTCCACGAGCAATGACATTTCCCCAACTGAGTTGTGGAACCTACATAAATCCCTTTGAAAATCAAGAGCTTGTTCAACAAGACGCACCGATCTGTATTCCAGGATTACCACTGTTGGAGGAAGTAACTTTTGCAGTTCCCCCAAAAACTTTTTACGAGAACAGAGTCCTGACTCTTGACTATGAGTTTTATCAAGCGAAATCTTGGATGGACTAACCATCAAATAAGACAGTTCATGAGCTCTGTCACGATTCACATTAAGTGGTGTAATCTGGGTCCTAAGAGTATTCAATGCATCCACTACCTTTTCTCCATCCAAAAGTTCCAAAAATTTCCGCTCTAGTATCATAAAAGATGCCATTTTAATAATACTTTCATCTATTAGGTCAATTTGATGTAATGTTTTGACACTTTCATCCCATTGGCCATCAAGAATTTGCTGTATAAACGTAGCTACCAGATTGGAGTGTAAAGATATTCCTGACTCTTCCTCCAAATGTTTCCCAGTCTTTGAATAGCCAAGAGAATATAATGCCTCAGTTATGATGCGAACAAATTCAACTTTATTAATCACCTCATTCGAGCCAGCAACCTCGTCATCTAACAGCGGAGCCATTAAATCACTTAATGAGCAACTACCTTGTTCTCCAACAGATATGCCGTCCGAAAGACCTCCTATATTTCCAGAGGACACTTTCACACGTTTTGAGAGCGGCTCGTCCTCTGCACCTTTCATTATAAGCCCACTTCACCCCATAAACGGATAACACGGAGGCACAAGGAAAGAGTTGAGATCTTTCTCGTCAGTTTTTTGATAAATCTCAGATAGTATTCTGTAAATGCAACAAAAGGATACTACTAAGTTTATGAGCAGAACACTGGCATCAAACTTGCAACATAAAAACCTCTCTTAAAGCACAAAAAAAAAACATAAACCAGAAACACAGTTTGACTGCAAGTAGCAATTTAAGTGAAGACATTTCCCCTAAAAGAAAATATTATAATACTAATAGATTTCCAGAAAAAACTGATTTTACAGAAACTCAACAGAATAGCAGGTGTAAATCGATTCTTGACCCTCAAAGCAATCACATTGTTGACTTCAAATATTCACCCAAGTACAAAAGAAACGAAGAGTATGCAAAATAGTATTCAAGACTTAAAAACATATGCATCACAAAACCATCAATATCTCTCAACTTCTTGCTTCAACCAGCTGACAAAAATGTCATCAATTCCAAAACAACTAAAATAGAATATCAGAACTACCAACTTCCCCTAACGAAACGGCAAATGCTGATCCACAACTCTTTATATCTTATCACAAGCTACATCAAGATCGGGATCAATTTCACGTACAGTTGATTCAGGAAACAGAAATGAGTGATTGGAAATTGCAAGTAGGAAGTGATTAACAGAAATGGACTCACAAGAAAGCAGCATTGAAAGCGGTTGATGAAGGAAAAAAGGAAATCGGTGGAGAATTTCAGTGGATTGAGAAGTGAGCCGGTTTGTATTGTGAATTGTTTTTGGTGGGGTCATTTCTGTTTTTTACTTTCTTTTTCCCTGCATATTTCTGGCTTGCAAACGTACACTCAATTTGCTACTTTTCAGAATTGGAATAATAAATCATTGCAATGGTTTTTTTAACGTGGACAAAACGGCAATGCACACTATATTATACTGGATATAGTAGTAGGCTTGTGACCAATAAGCATAATAATTCTGTTTAAAACTCTCTCTCTCTGTATTGAAAACGTAAATAATGTAATTAGATACAGGGTTCTCCACCTAGCACGTATGGGCGACCATGGTGGACTGGTGGAGGTATTGACATCGGCATCGCATTGGAGTGGTGGCTTGGCCCATGCTGTCTCCGTCCCACTCTCACTTGTCATTAAAACTCATTACTAATCTTATTTCTTGATTGATAATTTTTATAAAAAAAAAATTGGATCATGACAATATATTTTGGTCCTACTTATAACCGAGTATTAAAATTATATTGTATTTCAAGAGTAATGATATAGCATTTCACTTTCACCTTTATAACTAATTTAATTGAAGAGTAATCCACAATGTTGAGGGTACTATGCGGATAGGGCTAACGTAATAAAAGTGTATTATAATCACTTTTCCACTAAAACATTCTATAAATAGAATACACGAGTTGGAACCACCATATATATTATGAGATCATATCAATTGGTTCGATTTCCTTCCACTCTTGCACGATGACACTCCAACAAACAATTCTATAGTCAATATCCACATTTCACATATCAACATTTGAATAATAACTCAAATATTGCACTCCTATACCACGAGGAATGGCAATGCATGCTAACCATGTCTATATATACGAAACACAATTCTTACAAGTTGTTCATTCCAAATAAAGAAACCTACTAGCATGAAGCCAATTAAAACATTGCTCCTCCTCCTCCTAGCCGTCGCGGCCACGGCCACGAGTGAGGCCCACGACATCACCCGTATCCTCGAGTCCGACACCTTGTTCTCCACCTTCAACAACTACCTCTCTACCACCGGCCTGGCCGACGAGATCAACCGCGGCAGCTCCCTCACCGTGTGCGCCGTCGACAACGATGCCATGTCATCCCTCCTCTCCCACCAATACCCTCTCCCCACCCTCAAAAACATCCTCTCTCTCAACGTCTTCACCGACTACTTCGACGCCAAAAAGCTCCACCGAATCAGCGATGGCTCCACCACCACCTCCACCCTCTTCCAAGCCAACGTCAAAATCACCAGTCTCAGAGGCGGCAAGGTCGGCTTTGCCCCCGTAGACTTCTCTGATCCCATTGCTACATTCGTCAAATCCATCAACGAAATTCCCTACAACATCTCCGTTATCCAAATCAGCAACTACCTCACCTCGCCCGAGGCAGAAGCCCTCGTCTAATAGTATGAAACGATGATGAAACATTTTGTATAAATCGTGTATTTACCTCTACTCGTCTAATTAATGTTGCAATTTGATGAAAATAAATAAATCGGTTTCTAATATATATCTTGTTTGCTGGAGTAGTATTTTATTTTATGTTTCATTTATGCTTTTGGAATGTAGTACTAATTAATTGTTTCATTTAATGCTTTTAAAATATAAGAAAAAAGCACATAAGTAACAAACATAAAATGAAGAACAAATTAAAATTTTGGTCCCCTTATGTGATGAAAATATTGAAAATTAATTTCATTTATAATCGCTATACATTCTCGCATGTATAAAGGAAAATTGTAATGCAAAACAAGATTTTGTATAATGCTTATTATAAATAGTTGTGATGCAAATACTAATATAAACGAAATAAGACACTGCTATAACAATATTATTTATAAAGGAAATAATATCATATCTACCGTTAATTAGGAAAATTCGACAACTAATGATAAAATTAAACTTACCTTATGATAAACACTCACTGGCGCTTTAAATTTTATTTGAGTCGTTTTCATTTCTTGTTTTTGCTTTTGTTTTGAATCTGGGTTTGTTTTTGTTCTATCAAGTCGCCCGATTTAGTTTGATCTTTGCTTTTGTGCTTAATTATAATTAAAAAAAGTGATTGTTCTAATTTTTTTTTTAAAAGTGCTTTATTTTAAAACATTTGTTCTTGTGGCTAGTAACTTGCATTTTTATTATGATATGCTCGATGGTGAATTTTCCGTTTACCTTGTCATTTAATCATATACTGCTGGGATTGAGCCTAAATTTTCATTCATGTGAGGTTTGATTGAGTACATGTCTTTGTTTTAGAACTTGCTCATGATTTTCTCAAATTTACATAATGAAAGTGTATTTAGGTCATCTCTTTTAGCCAATTATATTTCATACTTTGATACATTTACTTATAAAAATTCTTAGTTAATCATTTTGAACCTTAAAATCTACTTATACTGATGAACCAATATTTCAAAGAAACCACTAATTTATGATGATAAGTTATGAAAAAATATACTCCCACTATCGCCTAAAAATAGAAATACTTTTATATGTGGTCTGTCCCCTAAAAATAGAACTTTTTATTTAAGGAAATTTCTTTCTCTCTAATGAGGTGGGATCCATTTTCCACTAACACACTTTTATTTCTATCTCTCTCTTAGTTTCTCAATTTTGCTTTAGAATCTCTGTTATTTCAAAGTTCTTATTTTTAGAGGACAGAGGAAGTACGATTTTACACGTTGGAACTTGTTATAACATGGTTAGAAATTGATCACAATTTAAATCCAAACAATACTAAAATTAAAGTATAATATTTTTATATTTGATAAAAATATATAGTTAAAAATAATAATGTTATTTCTTATTGGATAACCCGAAATCATCAGGTTCTATTGGGTCGATTCGGTAAGGATCCAAAACTAATAAGACTCGATCATAATCCATTAACTTCGTTCTTATAAAAAATTGTTAGGCTTAAGAAAAGTTGTATTTCATTCGTCGCTCAATAATAAAGGCATTTTTTCAAGCACGGAGTTTAAGAAATTTGTTTTAAGTAAGTTAAGTATAAATAAAACAAAATACTAAAATAAGAAAAACGAGCTAGGAGTATACTGTTTTTTGAAAAAAAAAATGGAGTATAATTCATAAATAATGAAATAACCCAAAAAAGAATGCTTCTCTCAAAAAAGAATACTTAACTCAGCTATATAGGAAAGGAGATTATTTGTCTCTATCAAAGTCGATTCTTCAAATATAATGAATTCGTACAAATATTATTATATAATGATTCTCTTATTATCTCATCCCTTCAATGTTTAGTGTGATTGTTAAGGGCATTATCTCAAATGTTAACTACGTCACACTGAAAAACTTAAATACAAAAAATAAAATGAAAAAATAATATATGTATATAGTACCTTATTTTAAACTTGGTTTTTATTTTATCATTTCATCTAGAAGGGTTATATTCAAATACTTATGGCATCCTAATCCAAAATCAAGACCAAATCTCCACTCTTAGATTTTAAAATGAGTAGATGAAATTAAAATCTTACGAATCTCAATAAATAGTAGATAAAATATCAACAAAAGGGTAATATCGTTATTATGTTACCATATGATAATTTTCGTGAATGTTTTTTTATATCAACATAGTGTATTACAAATATCAACAATATGACACAAGAATATCAACACTAGTACAAGAAAATATCATATTTATTGAGATTTTTACATGGTTTTATTAAGATTTTTTTATGTATTTGTTGAAAAATCTGGTTATCAATATTTACGAAAACTAAAATAAAAAATATCAAATTTCATCATCCGAACGTTGTTGGAACATATGCAATTGACATCTTGTTGGAATCTTTATAAAATTATCTTTAATTTGATATATTTTTTGCAAAAAAATAATTTAAATCGAGAAAGTTACGTAAATTTAAAGTTTTAAGATGATTTTAATGAGAGAGAATTGACATTATTGTCATCTAATTTTATTTATTAATTTTTTTAAAATTAAAAATATAATCCATATAATATTATTTCAACCACTAGATCTTCTAATCTAATGGCTAAGATTTAGTCTTAGTTTGGGATTGCTAATTAGTTAGCAATTGATCACTCCCCTCGTCTAGAATACGTAAGATTATTAAATTTAATTTTCTGTGTCCTTGAAAGTTAAATTAAATACCAATACTCTGACAACAAATTTGTAATGATACAAGTACTAAGTTTTAATCAAAATTGAATTTTGTTTTATATTTTTTTATTTTACAAATTTTGCCTAACAACTTTGTTGTTTATTAACCACATTGTTTTTCATTGATGACACTATTAAATTCTAAACCTAATTTTTATTCGATTAGGTAGAATTTCCACGACGTGGAAATTGATCACCCTAGATAAACCTTATAATTTGTATCAAGTCACGTCATTAATTATCATAATACAAATTCAAACTCGTGTCTGTTTATCTTATAATTATATCTTTTTACTCTCCCCATATTTATATTTTAAGAACATGCAAACTCAGTGCACATATATTTACATTTTACTACTACATCCGTCTTTTTAAAAAAAAAATTAAAATGACATGAGTTTTAATATACTTATCCTTCCGTCCCATTAAAATATGGGCAATAAATATAACACGAGAATTAAGATAAAATTAGTAAAAGTAAGAAATAGTAGGAAAATGGTAGTTAAAGTAGTGTTAGTAGATAATGAGACCTATATTATTAAATTGATATAAGTTTCCAAAAATGAAATGCACATATTTTTGTAGGACCGACGAAAATGGTAAATGCTCATATTTTTATGGGACGGAAGAATTATAACCTAATCGGTAAAGTAAGAAAAATATAAAAAAATGAAGTGATTGAAGTATTTTTTTAGTGAGAATAAGTCTTACTAGACAAAAAAATTTATAAAACAAAAAGGTTTTAATTTTAAAAAATGAATAAAAATGGTAATAGTTTTATTTTTAAAGTAAGGAGGTAGTTATGTTATGTAAAATAGAAACAATTTAAAATCTAAACCAAAATCATAAATTGAATAATATAGTTATATAGTCTATCTGTCCCATCGTGTGTGACACATTTCTTTTTTGCACATGTTTGAGAAAAAATATTACAAATAGTTAAAATGAAGAAAAAGTAAAATAAGAGATAAAACAATTTAGGAGAGAGAAAGAAAATGTAGAAGAAAGTTTCCTCCCATTATTCTCTTTTGTACTTTATTTTTTCTACTTTAACTATTTATGACTCCTTCCATCCCAAAAGAATATGCATTTTTGGTTGGGCACGAGTTTTAATGCATAATTGATAAATATTCCGTAGGAGACAGGTAGAAAGAAAAAGTAACTAAAGTACCTTTAGTGGAGAATGAGTATCATCTCAATAGAGAAAAGAGTTTCTAAAATTAGAAAGTGTATATTTTTCTGAGACTGACTAAAAAGGAAATAGGGCACACTCTTATGGGACATAGGGAGTATGATTTTCCCAAACCACATACGAAAGAGAAATATGTCGCATATAGTGGGATGGAGGAAGTAGTATTCTTTTTGCTCTATTAGTATTAGAATATTTCTTTTGGGTATGAAAATTAACAAATACATAATTGAAAAATTCAGTGGGGTGAAAGTGAAAATAAAATAAATGACAGCATAAAGTAGAAGAGAATAAAATAAGTGAGATAAATATATTATATTTTGCTAAAAAAGAAAGTGATCCAACTCTAATGGAACATCACAATAAGAAACATGATCCAACACTAATTGAATCGAGAGAGTATATCCAACTGATAGAACTCACATATTCTATATTATTATCCTCAAACATGCCCTGTTCAATTTTGGACACATAAAAGGCCGACAATTTATTATACACATAAAAGTAATAATCCATAATGGGATACCACTGAAAATGTGGAGACAATCTGACCATGATTGAGCCCCCCCTCTCTCCAATAGTTGTAGAATATAATTTAATAAATAAAGTGTAATCAACACTATACATCGTTGACAACTAAGATGGATGATTTTAACCAATAAACCACCACATTGAGCTGTATCCAAATTGTGTGATTGATCACTGTCTTCTTCATAATTATTTCTATTATCCAACAAAAATATACTAAAAAAATGTTAAATGTGCAAGCTTGTGTTTCCGCCGACACTTTTCTTCAACTAAACTACAAAAAGGTCATTGTTTCCTAACAATAACCACTATTTAATGCAAACAATTAACAATTACCATACTATCTTAATCTCTGGTTGGATCATAATAGTTCTGATGGAAATATTGAGTAGTTATTCTATTTTTATCCATTTAAATTATTTTAATACTAATACTAGCATACTGTACGTAGGAACATGTCAATTTGAAATATTTGAAAGTACTTCCTTCGTCCCTAAATTTTATCACATTTTGATCGGGCACAAGTTTTAAGATATGTAATGGACTGTGAGTTGAAAAGGTTAATGGAGAGTGGATCCTACTTTTATATATTAGTAAAAATGTGAGTTGGAATGAGTTAATGGAATATGTGGTATAAAATGTGAGTTGGAATGAGATAGTGGAATATGGGGTCCACTATGAGAAATGGTAAAAAGTTAAATATGACAAATTTTGTGGGACGGACGGAAATAGAAAAATGTGACAAAATTTAAGGGACGGAGGAAGTACTATATGATGGTTGATGTGATGGTTCAACACCTCATCCCTTATATATGAGATCAAGGGTTCGATTCCTTTCCATATGAATGGAGCAATACACTTGGTTAGCCTCTTGTCGAGCAAACAATTTGTCAGTGCTCTATCGCTTAGTGCGCTAATTGTTGGAATAAGAGATTAGTCATCTAGCTGTTATAAGGAAAAATAATTGTAATATATAGGTTAAATTCAACTGAACTAGCCAACATATATAATGAAATTGAAGAATGACTGGCTCAACAATTAACCAATTCGCATCAAGAATAAAAAGTTAAACTCCTTCAAACTCGAGCTTGAAGAATTTGAGTAATGCTAATAACAAAATCTAAAACATTTAATCATAATAAAAATGCATTATAACCACTTTTCCACCAAGAAATATTATAGTAGTAGTACACAATTTGGAACCACCATATAATAATATCATATCAATTGGTTCGATTTTCTTCCCTTCTTGCACGATGACCCTCCAACAAACGTGCTATAGTCAATATCTAAATTTCATACATTTGAAAACTAATTTAAATTACAAGGAATGAAAATGCATGGTGGTATGTGTATATATACAATTCTCCAAAAGTTGTCCCTTCAAAAAAAAAAACACTATACTACCATGAAGCCGATCAAATTATTGATCCTCCTCCTCCTCGTGGCGGCCGCGGCCACCATGAGCGAGGCCCACAACATCACCCGCATCCTCGGGTCCCACCCCTCCCTCTCCACCTTCAACCACTACCTCTCCGTCACCCGCCTCGCCGACGAGATCAACCGCCGCGTCACGATCACCGTGTGCGCCGTGGACAACGCCGCCATGTCCTCCCTCCTCTCCCACCAATACCCCCTCCCCACCCTCAAAAACATCCTCTCCCTCCACGTCTTCGCCGACTACTTCGGCTCCAAAAAGCTCCACCAAATCACCAAGGGCTCCACCACCACCTCCACCCTCTTCCAAGCCTCCGGCGAGGCCGCCGGCACCTCCGGCTACGTCAACATCACCAATTTCAAAGGCGGAAAGGTCGGATTCACCCCCGTTGACTCCGATGTTGACCCTCCCATGGCCACATTCCTCAAATCCATCCACGAATCGCCCTACAACATCTCCGTCATCCAAATCACCAACGTCCTCACCTCGCCGGAGGCCGAGGCCCCCGTCTCCGCCCCCACCGATCTCAACCTCCTCTCTCTCCTCGCCAAGCAAGGCTGCAAATCCTTCTCCGATCTCGTCGCCGGCGCCGGCGACGGCGTCGCCGACGTCTTCACGGAGTCGGTCGAGGCCGGCCTCACCGTGTTCTGCCCCTCCGACGCGGCGATCAAGTCGTTCTCGCCGGCGTACAAAAACCTCACCGCCGCCGGAAAAAACTCGCTGCTGCTGTACCACGGCGTGCCGGAGTACAATTCGCTGGGGATGCTGCGGGTGAGCAACGGACTGATGCGGACGCTGGCGACGGAGGGGGCGAAGAAGTTCGATTTCACGGTGGCGAACGACGGCGACGAGGTGAGGCTGAAGACGGGGGTGGTGACGGCGACGATTAAGGGGACGGTGATTGACGAAGATCCGCTCGCGATTTTCAAAATTGATAAGGTTTTGCTGCCTACGGAGCTGTTTAAGGCGGATCCGACTGCGAAGGCGGAGTCGGCGGAGGCGCCGGGGCCGGCTGGGGAGGATGAAGCGCCGGCGGATGAGGATTCAAATGGCGGCGGTTTCACGGTTGCGCGCGGTGGCGGGATCGTGGCGCTGAGTGTTGCTTTTGTTTTTGGGGTTTTATTTGTTTGAAAATTTTAATTTAATTTTAAATTTTTGAGAAAAATAGATTTGTTTTGAATAAAAGTTTTTTTTTTTGCTACTGTAAAAATTTGTAATTTTATTGGCTTATTCGGTGTGTGTGTTTTGATATTGGATTTATACAGTAGTAATTTTTATTTTTTTTTAAACATAAATTTGCTCAATTATGCATGCTTGTCTTCATGAATGAATACAGATTACTTGAGAGCGATGCAAAAGAAATTGCATGTGAATGTTCCTCAATTATTCATGAATTATGATCAGAGAAAAAATTGGTTCATATGAAAGTTTAAAAAATATACTAGTAATTGTCTGTAATTGAATATATTATTTATATAAAATATAGCAAATGTTAAAATGCATTTGGAGAGAGAGAAGTGTGGCCTGGGTTAATCCATGTATTATTATGTAAAATACAGCTAAGATTGGCTCCACAGATATCATCTTTTATAAACAATTCCACAGCTAGCCCATCATTAAACAGCTATTTAAGTATTTAGGAACACGAATTTTGTAAGTAAACTAGACCAAGGATCCTTAAAGCATTATTGTTCGTACATTCGCTAGGAAATGGATCCCCTGCTGTGCACAGCAGGGTCGGTGTTTAAAACACATCATCCTGTGAACAAAACTACATTCGCTAGGAAATGGATTCCCTGATGTGCACAGCAGGGGTCTATGTTTAAAACAAAGCATTCAATGAACAAAATGCAACAACACTTGTTTTATTTCTCTTTCTTTTTCCTTTTCTTTGATTTAATTTTGCCTGTGAGAAATGGCACAGCCCTTGCTGTGCACAGCAGGGGATTGAATACTAGAAATCACCTTTCGAGTGATTGAATACTGTTAAAACTCTTATTTTATTTTCCAAGAATAAAACAAATTATTTTTGTTATAATGTTGTTATGTTTTACATTTAATGGATGTTTATTACATGTTTAAATGTCTAAATAACTTAACAAAGTCTAAGTCTTTGTTTTAGTAGGCCGGTTGTGGTGTCGTCCACTTTAAGGTAACACGGTCAGTTCTGAACAAAGAAAAAGAAGAATTTCACAACATAGATAGGCTTAGACTACCTATCGTGAACGGTTGCAATGTCAGTCCGCATAATTCTAAACCTTACTGAAATAAGATGATATTGGTGTGGTATAGCACTAAATTGGATCTAACAGCGAGACATGTCTTTATGCTATCTACTGAAAGACGAGGTCTTGTTAATTATTGTTTCTTAATCAATGTACGTTAGCATTGAGCATACGATATTGATTATGCACTACTTTGACTTACCAAATGGTGCGGGTTTTTCGCAACCGAATAAACCTGGTATATTGGGTAGTGGTGATTTATATCTAGCGGTGCTAGGATTGCTATTATATTGAATCGTGCGCGAGGTGAGTCTCGTTTGATAACATCCTCAAGAGGAGCTCGAAATAAGGTTTTATTATTCGGAACCTAGCTAGTTGAAGTTTGATTACTCTATGAATAATAAATGAGAATTTCTTGTTGAGTCCACTCTTGGAATTAATAAAAGATTAATTAATTAAGTCTATAGTAGACACTAATTAATTAATGGATGTTTCTATCTTAAGCGCGGGAAATAAATAACAAGCAATGGAAACCCGAATTACTTATAATTTCGGATTTGGATGTGGAGTGCAATATTAATTCTGTAGTGGCTGCTCGTAATATTCCAATTAAAAGCTTATATTAAATTGGGATTCAATTTAATTAGTCAAAAGTTAATTGGAGGAGCTCATATCCAAAACCTTCCATAGATCCCTGTCAGGGCCCAATATGTGACTTAATATAAATAGGAGAATAAAGGAGACAGAAATATCAGTTGTTACACAAGCAAAATTTCGTCCCCTTCTCGACATAGAAGAGGACGAAAATTCCTCTTCCTCTCCTCCATGAGATAGGTTTTTCGTCTTCTTTATTTAAGTCCTAGTATACTGGTGAGATCAGCTGTGACGCCCCGGAAATTTCGATCCTTTCTTTCGAGATAAATCGGATTTAGTAGCTTAACTAATTTTCTCTTAGAAGTTGTGTAATCGTACTTTTCCTCGTTGTATTCGACTTTGGAGTAGTTTAAGTATTCTCGTTGGAGGAAATAAAGTGCAAGAAAATTTAATTCAAGAATAAAAGTGGAGGAAATACTTTCACTAGAGAAATGTGAAAATGTTTGGAGAAATAGAAATGCATGAGAATAAAGTATTTAAGTACATACATCTTTATTTGGTACAAGAGTGAACATTGACAAGCTACTACTATCCTAATGGTCTCAAGACCGAAGACTTTGGCTCCAAGCTAGAAGTAAGAATGTGAATGCAAGCATAGTAGGGATAAGATCCCCTCTTCTTCTTCTTCCCCATCCTTCTAGATTTTCAGCCCATAAGGCTCCAAAGTTCCAACCATGTACCTACAAATTTTACACCAAATTGGGGTTAGAAAGTGACACACAAGTAAAGAGAGAGGGAAGCACAAGCTAAATAAAGAGATGGAGCATTTAGTGATAATGTAGCTAAGCAAGCTACAAAGTATAGCATGAGGTAAGAAAATCTTGGTCACCATCTCCTCTAACATCAAAAGGGAGTCGAGACAAAGGGGCATTGGAGAGCGAGCTCCTACACAAGACCAAAAATAGAAGATGAGACAAACTCTCATCTCCCCGTCGATCGAGGCCGAGAAATCAGCCAAGAGAATCAGCCACAATCACCAAAGCGGCAAGAATCTCACAATCATCAAGTTCGAAAGTAAGAGAGCTAACAAGCCCAAAATAGGAGCCTTTGACTCCAAGTCTCAAACCTAGCTTTCAATAGCTTAGCACCATATAAGCAGCCTCTCCTCACCTCCTCCACCACCACATTCCATCACCACAAATTCTACACCACACCAAGCGCGAAGAGCAGCGAGGGAGGAGGGAGAGGGCAGCGAGTGGTGACGGCAAGGACAGCCACCACCGATACAAGTTCAAACAAGTGAGGTAAACAACCTCAACACCCATCTCCATCGCATCATGTAGATCAACCAATAGATAGCCAATAACTTAGATTCATAGAAGCTCAATAGAATAGTCATAACAGTAGCAAGCATAAAGAACCAAACACCAACACATGATACCAATGCTCAGTCAAGTATGGGAAACTCCGAAATCAGTAAACCACAAGTATGACAATCATATAAACAAGACTAAGTGTAGCAAAAACAATAGCAAGCTCCTTCCAGTGATTAAGTGCAGCCAAGTTCGAATCAATAAGTGTTAGAGAGCCCCAAGCTTTCGTTTTTATCGTTGAAAATTGAGTAGAAGGGGGGGGAGGAGACTTAGCTTAGGCGGAGGGGCTGCCGGGCGACGGCGAGCGTCGATGGAGCCGAAGAACTTCCGCGGAGAAGCTGCGGATCACGGCGGCAGCAGGGACGAGGCTGCCGGGCGACGGAAGAGCGTCGACGGAGTCCGAAAACCTCCGCGGAGCAGCTGCAGGTCGCGGCTGAGAGAGGGAGAAGGAGGCGATGCCTCCTCTCTGCCGCTAGGTTCGCCAAGGACGCCGGCGCTGGACAAAGAGCGCTCGTCGGAGAACGCCGAGGCGAATTCGCCGGCGACGCAGGTGAGGCGCGATCCCGCCGAGAGGAAGGGAGCAGAGGCGGTGCGTGCTATGCGCTGCCGGCGACGCAGAGGAGGCGCCGACCGGAGCAGCAGCGAGCACGAGAAGGAGACGCCGCCGGGTTCTTCGATGTGATTCCCAATTTAGGGATTTTGAAATTCGACGAATCTGGGAGAAATTTGGAGAAGAGATGTGGAAATCGCGAGAGGTGACGGGAACGGCGACACAGAGGACGGCGAAGACCGCCGGTCGCCGGGATGAAGGGGAAGCCGCCGCCGTCCCCTTGTTCACAGAGGGTTTCTAATTTTGAGATAATTGAGTCTGAAGGGAGAAGATGTATAAGGGGAAGAAGGAGAGGGCTCCGGCGACGCCGGAGATGGAAGAGTGGCTGTCGCCGCTGCTTCTTCTTCTTTAGAGAGAGAGTCATTTGGGAATGATTTTGAGAAATGTGGGAGAGAAAGAGAAAGTTGACCGATGGGTGAGGGAGTCTAATGTGGGCTGCCCATTTCTAAATTTTGGCAGTTGGGCCAATTTATTTTAAATGGTTGTTGGGCCTTAGTAGTTAATTAAGAATTGGGCCAAGGAATTTCTATTGATTTGGGCCAGTGGATTTATTGTTTGGGCCGAGAGTTAAATTATGAGAAGTTGGGATTTAATTTAAGAAATGAGTTGGAGCTCAATTAATTAATTCCCGAATGATTTACTAAGTTTCCAAAGATGGAGAAAAATAGAGTTGGAGCTCGAAGGCCGAGGAATAAATTCCCAAATAATTTATTTAGATTCCGGGAAAATAAAGTAGTAAAGTGGGAGACGCAAAAGCCGACCGGCGTCACCCCGCGACGCCATGGGCGGCCTTAAGAAAAATCCGAAGAAAAGGATTTAAGAAGAGACTTTCCAAGAATTCCTATTCTTATTATTAAGTGCCCGAATATTTAAGTTAGAGAAAACAGAATTTCTCCAAGTTAATAAAGAGAATAAATAAACTCTGCAGAGTAGTAAAGCCGAGGTAGGATTAAGAAAAAAATCCTATAGGCCGAGACTAAGATGTAGGTGCTATCCAATAGGATGCATGCATTCTTTCTAGAGAGAAATAATTCAAGTATTAATTAGCGTGCTACGCTATTTATTTTCAAGGGATAAATTGCTCAAGGGCGAGTGAAGCCAAAGCGAGTAATTGAGTTGAGACATAAGCATATCAGGTGGGCTTTCTTTTAATATCCAGCACTATAGTGTGGATATAAAGCAAATATTTGTGAAATTATGAAAAATCATCTTTTCTCAAAATGAAGCAGTGATTAATTTAAAGTTGTTGTCATGCCATAAAATATTTGTATTGAGGCCTATCTGTTGGGGTTGTAGCCCGTGGGTTTTGGCGATGCCAGCCCGAGTTTAACGAATTCGGTTCCCAATAGGACCGCAAATCCTGTTCGGAATAATGTGCACGAGAGTCGTGAGCCATCAGCTGTTGGCCGGCGATGTGTCCGCTGAAGGTGGCCACCTTCACGGTACACGATTCACAGATATGGTAGAAATTTTGAAAGAACTTAGACTGCAGTCAGACTTTTAAGATCACAGAGAATTTAGTATGCTCGGGCCTTTTAAGAAAAACCCCCGTGTGATACTGTGGATGGATGACAGTTATATATATTGTATGTTTTGTTTTCGGCATGTGTCCATTGAGTACTCCTGTACTCAGCCCTGCATGTATTTATAAATGTGCAGGTTGAACGTCAAGAGAATAGAGATATGATCGGAGTCGATGCAACTAAATAATCAAGTGGATCTTTCACGATTCGTGTCTTCATACACGAAGTCGTCTAGTATGGACTTATTCCGCTGCTCTTTTGTGAAGTGAGACATCTTAGAATCTCACCTTCGAACTCTGATTTATTGATGTAATATTCATTCTAGTTCTAAGACCATGAAATGGTAATTTTGGCTTCTATTCTATGAAATGTTCGACTGGGCCTTCGAGTATATTCACAAGTTCTTTCCCCCCTTTTCTTCCCCGTTTCTTTAATCCCCCCATTAGTCGCAATTTACCCACTTTCTCTATCCTTAGCAAAGTGCGGTCGTGACATCAGCCCACCCTGATATCAGTTTACAGTCCAGGAACCAGACAGAAGATCCGTGGTTTAGTACTAAAGATCTTCACGTGGAGAAGGCGCCAGCTATCTTCGATTCTTTGGAGAATCATCAAGGTATAATAGCTAAACCGTAGAAAAGCATGTTTTAGGTTTCAATTATTCTAAAGCATGATTTATTTGAGTTATGAGCATGATACATGTGATAATTGCGCGAATAGAATTTGTCTAAATAATCGACAAAATAGATCTTGATTATCTAGTTTATTTGTTGTGCATTAAACTCCGCACGCTTCCGCTGCCAGCCCCTTCAACTCGCTCATAGAAGGGCGCACAGGAGATCAGTTCTTATTAAATGTAAACTCTAAATATTGTAAAAACTTCAAATTACGATCAAAACTATTAGAAAATGTCAACATACAACAGATGATAAAATAATAGCAATAAAAAATGTGAACACAGTGTCAACGGTTGATGTTGTGTTGACATTTTTTGTTGCTATTTTTTTTTTATATTTTTAACAGTCCAGATCATAGTTTAGAGTTTGTACAATATATAGAATTTGCATTTTATCACTACTCTATAGGCTTTATGAATTATTGATATCACGCTTCAAATAATTAGATCGTAAAAAATCTTATTTTATTTTTTAAGGAATAAAATAAATTATTTTGTTATAATGATGTTATGTTTTTATATTTAATGATGTTATGCTTTATATTTATTGATTGTTTTGCATATTTAAATATATAAAAAACAAAACAAGTCGAAATCTTTGTTTTGGTAGACTGATTGTAGGCGTCGTTCACTGTAAGGTAACACGATCAGCTCTAAACAAAGGAAAACAGTATTTCACAAACTAATGGCTGTGACTACCTATCGTGAAAGTAGCAATATAAGTCCGTATATTTCCAAACCTAAACGAAATAAGATGACATTGGTGTGGTATAGCAATAAACAGATCTAACAACGAGACAAGTATTTTTGCTATTTACTGAAAAACGAGGTGTTGATAAACTAATATTTTAGTATTTCTTAATCAATAAATTTAGCTTTGAGTTATTGAGTATGCATTGCTTTAATTTATCAAATGGTGCGATTTTTCACAACCTAGAAATCCTGATATTTTGGATAATGGTAATTACTATCTAGCGGTGCTAGGATTGTTATTATGTTGAATTGTGCCCCGGTGATTCTGGTTTGATAATGTTCTCAAGAGAAGCTTGAAATAAACTTTTAATATTCGAAACCTAGCTAGTTGAAATTTTATTATGTGAATAATAAATAAGCATCTTGCTAAGTTTATTGGAGTTAATAAGATATTAAATAATTAAGTCAATACCAGACATTAAATAATTAATGAACATTTATATCTTAAGTGCGGGAAATAATTAATTAAAAGAGGAAATCCGGATTACTTATAGTTTTGGATTTGGAAAGGTAAGCCAATATTATTACTGTAGTGTCTGATAATAATATTTTGTTTGTGCTTGAATTAAACTGTGGTACAATTTAATTAATTAAAGTCAAATAGGTGTGACCTGCATCTAAACCTCCATAGATCTCTGATTGCGTCCAATGTGTAACTTAATATAAATATAAGAATATGAGACATAATCAAGTGAGAACACAAATTTTTTATCCCTTTCTCTCTTGGGCGACAAATTCTCTCTTCCCACTCTCTGTTGGATTTTTGTCTCTTCCTTATTCAAATCCTATATGGAGTATTTGATAAGATCAACCCACCTTGATATTAAAAATATAGTTTGGAAACCAGATAGTCTAGTATTGAAGTTCATCAAGTGAAGAAGTAGCAAGCTATGCAATTCTTTAAAGAATCATCAGGATTAATTGGTTCTCCACCGTGGAAAGCATGCTTTATGTTTCAATTAATCAAAAGCATGATGTAATTCAAGTTTTATGCAGGATACTTGTGATAACTGTGCTAATAAATTTAGCCTAAATAATCTGGTAAATAGATCAAATTGTGTAATTCCCATCAATATATGTGGTCATCTAAAATCATAATCATGTGTAAATTTATGCACAATTTCTCACTATAATACACTACTCAGGTTTGGATATTTGCTCAACATTCACGTATTCCATCAATTTCTCATATTTTAATTTTATCCCACAATAAGAATTACATTTTATCATTTCGATCTATTCTATAATAAAGTCACATTTCACTTTTAATATAAATGATAAGTAGGTCATACATTTCACTAATTCACTTCACTCACATTCCGATATAAAACCAATATAAAAAGGTACACATCATATCTCACTAACTTTTCCAACTAACTATTTTTTGCATTTCTTAAAACTCATGTCACACCGAACGTGACTCCTATTATAGAACGAAGAAAGTATTTTAATATATTTAATAAAAAAATAAATAGTGCGAGCGTTAAGGAAATTTGATTAGAAAATCTATGTGCTATAATCTCAAAAAAAAAATTGAAAACAATAGTAGGATTGTGTATAATAATAGATGCACACTATAACGCCTGGAAATGTTTGGCCCAATAAGCTAGAAAAGGAGGTGCCTGTTTTGTAAACTACTGACCTAATACTATTATAGCCCAATAAAATTAAGCCTCTCCTGCTAGGACTTGATTGATTAGTACGAAAATCCTTATTCACACACCGGTTTAGTTAGGTTGTTTTGTTTTCTTAACGGCGCCCAACATTATCTTGTGCAAACAAACAAGCACGCCATATAAGTGTAACACATGTCCCTTAGATCTGAGAATCTAATTGCAGAACCTAGATCGAAAGACGTGTTGGGAATATATCGAAGATTTTTTATTTTCGAGGATAGCTTAGGATGAATTTTTAAAATTACGAGTTAATTTGAAATAAATAAATTTATATGTATGGTATTAGATTATTGGTAACCATTTACATTAAATTTAAAATTACTTTAATATATATCTCATATTAAATATTGATTTTATTCCAATTATTTACATTAAATTTAAATTTAAAAAAATATTTATGTCTTACCTGTGCAATGCACGGTAAAAATGTGTATAACATCAAATGTATTGATTTCGGTTGTTTAGGAAGCAAGAAATAACTCCTAATTAGGCAATTTTTAATTTATCTGAATTAATGCTCAGGGTTTTCTTAACTGAATGCCCAAAAATGCTCTTATGTTTGGGAACATGGAATTGGAGGTGTGGAATTGGAATTGGAGCCTTCAATTCCAAATTTAATGTTTGGCACCACAAAAATGTTTGGATTTATAATTGAATTGCAATTCCAAATCTTCCAATTCCACAATTTGAATTCCATATCAAAGGTAGAAAATTTGAATTCCAAACAGTCATAAAATTCACTATATAGCCACAACACACACTGCACACATTTCACACACTACACACATTACACACATTTCACACACCACATATTTCACACATTTCACGCACTTCACACACTACACTCACTACACACATTTCACACAATACACACTACACACATTTCACACACTACACACACTACACAGATTTTACACACTTCACACACTACACACATTTCACACACTACACACACTACACACATTTCACACATTTCACACACTACACACACTACACATATTTCACACACTACACACATTTCACATATTTCACACACTACACACATTTCACGTATTTCACACATTATACAGTTTCTCAATCTTTTGTTATGATTAATTTACAATTAATTTAATATTTTATTGAATAAATACTTTTTTATTAATTTTTTTAAATTTTTTTTTATAAAATTTTTAAATTTTTTTTTCAATAAAAACTTGCCAGAGTAATAATGAACTATAAAAAAAATTTCAATAATTTTTTTTTAAAAGAAAAACTAATTTTTTTTAAAAAAAAACTAATTGTTTTTTTAAAAAAATTAAAAAAAAATTAAAAAACTTTTTAAATAAAAAAAACTATTTTTTTAAAAAAAATTGAAAAAAAAACTAAAATAAAAATTGAAATGTGTGTAGTGTGTGTAGTGTGTGAAATATTTGAAATGTGTGTAGGTGTGTGAAGTGTGTGTAGTGTGTTAAATGTGTGAAATGCGTGAAATGTGTGTAGTGTGTGTAGTGTATGAAATGTGTGTAGTGTGTGAAATATGTGAAATGTGTGCAGTGTGTGTATATTCATCAAACATGTCAATTCAATTTCATATCAATTCTCATTTTTACCAAACATAGGATTTGGAATTGAATTATAATCATTCCAATTCAATTCCATAGAATTCCAATTCCAATTCAATTCCAATTCCGTGTCCCAAACGGAGCCTTATTGCTTTTGCATAATTGGGGGAAATGAATTTAAGAGGGGTATAGAAGGAAATTTGACCCCATTTTTGGATCTGGATTTCGAGGTAGTTTTAAAAACCAACTAGGGGTGGCAAAATGGGTAGCGGGTAATGGGTAATTCCCATCTCGACCCGCTACTCGCCGGATATCGGGTATCCGCTACCCGACGATAACAGGTAACAGGGCGGGATCGGGTAGTGTGTTTTAGAGTTTAGCGGGTAGCGGGTATACTCATTACCCGCGCGGGTATACCCGTTAGTCCCGATAATACCAGTTATTATTAGTATTAGCTATATACCATTTTTTAATACTCTCCCCGTTCCATATTAATAGAGGCGTTTCAAATAGTTAGAATGGAGAAAAAAAAAGTAAATAGTTAAATAATAATAGTTAGAATTGAGAAAACATAAAGTTAGAGAAATAATAATGTAGAGAAGAGTGTTTGTATTATTATTTTTCCAAAATGAGTGAAGAAAATGAAATGCCTCTATTAAGGCGGAACAGTGGGAGTACTTTATAATCTAAGAGTTATTTTGAAACATTTTTATATTCCAACGAACATACAATAGAAAACGTTTATTGTCAATCTATTCAAAGTTTACCATCAATATTAATAAAGTAAATTAAGGAACATTGACAGTTATTATGGTTTTCAAATTTTTTATTAGGATTTCGGGTCGGGTACGAGTACTCGCAATGTCGGGTATGGGTTACCCGTCACGGGTATCGGGTAATCCCGGTATATCACTGGGCGGGTATTGGAACAATAAATTTGGCTAAAATCGGATACGGGTACCCGCGGGTAACCCGTTTCGCCACCCCTAAAACTAACATAATAGAAATAATTAATTTGGGCACATTTCCAGCCTCAATAGTGCAGACCCATATATGTATAGAGCATCTCCAACCATTACACTATACTCAAATTCATTTTAATGTAAATGTCACACTAAATATTGATTTTACTCCAACCATTTACGTAAGCTCAAACCCAAAACAATATTTCCCACTTACTTACTTGTTTATACTTTTTCAATCAATCCTAGTATATATTTTAGCTAAACTACACGTTAACCTAATGACACTTATTAATAACTTAAAATAAATTAAATTAAATTAGTAAGATTTATTAATTAATATAACTATATATGAAATCAATTATTTATTAAATAAAAAAATTACATAATTTAGAAAAGTTAAATACAATAAAAATACTACAAAAGTTATCACAAGGTATAAATAAGTTAACTAAAATTCAAAATTAAAATTCATTTAAAGATACCATAAGTATATAAATTAGGTACCGTTTTAATTATTAATGTTTAACTATTGTTTATTATACATGATAGCGCATATAGTTTGATATTATGTATTAGGCATAATATTAGTTTAAAATTAAATATTTTTTTGTCAATTTTTAAACTAATATAAATCAATTCTTAATATTAAAATTTAAAAGCTATCAAATTATGTAGAAATTTACTAAAGCATAACTAATCAATATTAATAGGCATAAGTAACTAATATTTCTATTTGTTAATTTAGAAAAAAAATGTGTGTAGCTTTTTAGTTCTAAGCTAATAACTTTTCCTTTTCTTACACAACCATGTCACTCTGACAAAAACTTTAATTTAGTTTTGTTTTTGAATATGCTAAATGTAACACCAGTTACAACATGTTTGTTAAATGTACTCACCAGCTTAACCCATCAACATTGTTTCTATTTGGTATGAATAATTATCATAGCAAGATTAAATTAGTTGAATTATTGAGGCATGAAAAAGAGCTTATTTGTGAACAGATGATCCATGGTGGTGTGATTTAGCACGCGAGAATAAGCAGATAGCCACGCGAGTTATTGAAAATAAATTAGTCAAAGATTCTCTAATTGCCACTAATTCAAAAAGGCTAAAATAATAACGTAAGCATATTGTTACTATTAATATATTCCTTACTTTATTTTTACATATTAATTACTCCCTCCGTCCCAGAGTACTTGACTCACTTCTTTTGGGCACAGGATTTTAGGAGGGGATGTTTAGTGGTGTAAGTGAAGTTGATAATAAAGTAGATTAGGTGATGTGATGTATTTTTATTTTTAAATTTAAAATAAATGGAATTAATTTTTTGTATGCATGTATTTAGCTTACTGATATTTCGAAGCATATTTCTAATTAACTTTACTCATATTAAAAGTATCCATATTTAATGAATGCTAAATGCGACGTCAAGTTCAAATTGAGCATAATTCAAACAATATGTATTGCAAACATTAAAATAATCAATGACTAGGAAAAGATCAAAACTAAATTGAAATTTTGATTCACTTTGATTCACATTTAGCGCTACATTTAGCGCCTGATGAAATTTTCAAGTTAAAAAATGTGGCGCCACTTCTGCCACATATGCTATCTGTTCAAAATTTTCAAATTTTCAGTGAAATCACTATTAGTGGCGTCATAGACTAACATAAATACTCCAGTGTGTCATAAATATTCTTACACCTACTTTACATTCACACAACACAAAAGATCCAGAATGCAGCGATCTGCCACAAGTATATGTACAAAGCTTCAGCAACAAATTGTGCAGTTCATCAATGAGAGATGCATAAACGGCAAGCCACCGCGAGGCACGATGAAGGAAGCTCGGGAGAAGTTTAACGTATCAGCTTCTACATGCACAAGATATTGGTCAGAAGCTACAAAACAAAGAGCAAGAGGAGAAACAATGCAGGTAATCAATCATAGGAAGAACAAACCATGTAGCAGACGTATTCAAGTTGATCTTGTTTTACTTAAAAGTTTGCACTACACTAAAAGAGGAAGTATCAGAATATTGGCTGTTGGATTAGGATGCTCTAAGAGTACAGTAGGAAGATGGGTGCAAGCAGGGCTGATTAGAGCTCATACATCAGCCATTAAGCCTGATCTAACAGCCCCCAACAAATTGTTGAGGATGAGATTCACACTAGAGGCTTTAGAATTGGATAGGATTTTAAGGAAACTCAAGTTCAAAGATATGCACAACACAATCCACATTGATGAAAAATGGTTCTATATCACGAAAGGTACACATAGGTTCTATATGGCACCGGAAGAGGAAGAACCACACAGATCATGCAAAAATAAGCAGTTCATTTCTAAAATCATGTTTATGTGCGCTGTTGCAAGACCATTATTTGGAGGAAACGGAGAGGTTCTGTTTGATGGTAAGATAGGTATTTTTCCATTCATAGAAAGGGTTCCAGCAAAGAGGAATAGCAAAAACAGAAGGGCAGGAACAATAGAAACCAAACCAATCGATAGCATCACAAAGCAAGTGACAAAGGACTGTGTAATAAATAAGGTATGGCCTTCTAAACTAACTTTGATGTTGCTGCAGTTACATGTTACAGTGATAACAAGTGTTTTTAATGCTTCTAAACTAACTTTATTGCATGCATTGAATGAAGAATTTACAATTCAATTTTTGTATGCATGCATTTAATGTATGCATTCTAGTTACACATTCAACTTATGATGAAAATTGAGGGGATGCAATGCAATTAATCAAGAATTGAATGCAAAAACAGATTATTCCAGCCATCATGGCAAAATGGCCGGAGGGAGCAAGTAAGCAAATCAATATCCAGCAAGATAATGCAAAGCCACATATTAAGAATGAAGATGTGGATTTTATTGCTGCTGCAAATCAGAACGGGTTCAACATGAAGCTGGTGCAACAACCCCCTAACTCACCAGATACTAATGTGAATGACTTAGGGTGGTTTCGAGCAATACAATCACTTCAGCAACAAACTGCATGCAACACATTGGATGATTTATTGAATGCTGTGGAAAAATCATTTCATGAACTATCTCCTATAAGCCTAGACAATGTTTTCATGTCTCTTCAAGGATGCATGATTGAGATCATGAAGTGTAAGGGGCAGAACAGGTACAAGATTCCCCATATGGGGAAAAATGCTCTAAGGAGATCTGACCAACTGCCTCAGAACTTAGAAGTTCCTACACAGCTAGTTGCAGATTGCATTGCTTATTTGGAAGAACAAGGGCATGGGCATAATGAAGGAATAAGAAGGATTGTGCAAGATTTGGAATTGGAAAATACTCAGCAATGAGCAGCAACTGCAGTAGCAACTATGCATCTTTTGGGAAGGTAAGAAGTACTGCAACTATGCATCTTTTGGGAAGGTAAGAAACTTTTGTGAATCTTATTTTGGAGAGATGTTGTAGCAACATGTACTTTGTAAACATGTTGTAGGAGCATGTCAATATTTTGTTATTGTAGGTGTAACAAATCTTTTGTGCACAAAGCTTTTGATGAAAAATGCTGGTTGTAGTACATCTATAAAAAATTCACACACCAACAATTTACACAACCATCACAATTCACACCAACAATAAAAAGCATCTTAGTCAGACTTTAAGTATGTGTTCATTCTTCAATTGTGAGTACTTCTCATCTTCAACCAATAACACATTTCAAGGCATATAAACAATACACATAGATATAACAAACACAAACAATTCAACAAATTCAGCAAATTTAACAAAAAATTTCAGCAAAATCAGCAAACAAATTCAGCAAATTTAACCAAAAATTTCAGCAAATTTAACAAAAAAAATTCAGCAAGTTCAGATAGAGAGAAACTAAAACAGAGGAAAGATCTCATCAATTTTAACCTTATTTGAAGCCATAAAAATGCACGGGTGCATATATATCACGTTCGCAAGGATCTTCGCCGGCGGCAGCAGCATCATGGTCAGATATTTGTTGGAACACAGCTTTCAGATCTTTTAATTTCAGCTGACCGCTCTTGAACTTCTTTATGGCAGGGGTGGTGGCGTCGGCAACCGGAGCTTTCCTCTTTCCTTGCACCACGACGAGTGATTTTCCTCCGCCACTGCCACTGCCAGCAGACCACGACGGCGAGCGAGTAAGGGGGCGTCGGGGGTTAACCCACCCATCATCGCTTGGATTAGGCTCACATATTTCGTCGTTGGAAGCCATGGATGCGTGAATTTGAGAGAAAATGTTAGATCTAGGGTTTTTTTTTTGGAAGAGGCGTGGAGAGAGAATGAGGGATTGAGTCTAGAAGAGAGAGAAGACACAAAAATGAAATGATGTTGGTGGGTTGGGTACCGATTTCCATTCAATTAACATTGAATTAATTAACATTATTTTAATCCTAATTGTAATAAGGGTGTTAGTTAAATTCTTTAATTTTTACTGTAAATAGAAAGTGGTCAAGTATGCTGGGACACCCCAAAATGGTATACGAGTCTAATACTCTGGGACGGAGGGAGTACCTCTTTTTTTTATGTTTGGAAAAGTAAAAGTGGCTACAGTTTTTCAGTTACAATTGTACCGATTTGAAAAACAATGGACTACTGAAAACAGTGGACTAATTAGTGGACTTCTTACATAAAGAATATTGTTTTACTAGAAATATTTTTTCATTACTATTTATAAGGTGGTAGTGTGTGTCATAAAGATAAAGTCATTCAATCTACAAGTATCCTCTTTAAATTATAATCTCAATATAATGAATGAACATGATTGATTTAAAAAAGAAGCCAAAAATATTCGATAATAACATTAAACTTAACATAAACGAATCAAGATTTAATTCATACATACTATCATCTTTTTTAGTTGGTAATTTGCATTAGTTTTTGAGAGTATATATTAAAATTATCTTTTCACTCACTATTTCTTGTTGCACAAGATCATAAATTTTTAAAATTTGGCATATTCCCAAAAGATCTCGATTAAAAAAATAAAATAAAAATCTCACCCACCCCACGTTTGGTATTTATATACAACTTCCGATCTTAACGCCCCTTAATTTTCTCTCCCAAACCTAATTTTTTCAGTGAATATTGTCCATTAGCATTGTAAGTTGCTGAATCTGGTGTTCAAATATTTATGGTTGCATGCGTGTGATTATTTTTATTCATGCAAATCCAAATCTTTTATGTTCTAGATCTGAAATTGTTTGTCTCAGCTGGTAAAGATTTGATTTTTATTTGAAATATCAACAGAAATCGAGATGGGTAGCTCTGGATTCTCATGGAAATTGAACGACCACCCCAAACTTCCCAAGGGGAAGACCGTAGCAATGGTGGTTTTGGATGGATGGGGCGAGGCCCATGCCAATCAATACAACTGCATCCATATCGCCGAAACTCCTACCATGGATTCACTTAAAACGGTAGCGCCTTTATCTGTTTGCCCTTGATTTGTTATGTTTTTACAGTTTTTGACAATCGATCTTCAATGGGCTAATGGATCTGTAACTGTTTTTGCTGTTGCTGTTGTTTGGATGTGTGCGTGTGTGTGTTTGATTTTTTGAAAGGATTTTGGATTGAGATTGTGTTGTTTGGATATGTGTGTGTGTGTGTGTTTGATTTTTTGAAAGGATTTTGGATTGAGATTGTGTTGTTTGGATATGTGTGTGTGTGTGTTTGATTTTTTGAAAGGATTTTGGATTGAGATTTTGTTGTTTCTGGGTGTGTTTTGATGAAGGGTGCCCCTGAAAAATGGAGATTGGTGAGGGCCCACGGTAAGGCTGTGGGGCTGCCCACAGAAGATGACATGGGTAATAGTGAGGTTGGGCACAATGCTCTTGGTGCTGGCAGGATTTTTGCACAAGGGTGAGTTTTATTTTGTTTAACTGTTTGTTTGAAAGTTAATACCTTGAATTCAAGAGATGTGAACTTGGAAATTGGAGTTCCCCAATAGTTGATGAATTGTGCAGCCAGTTTCTGTTTTATGATTCCTTTGTAGTCTGTATATAATTCTTTTCCTCGTTTTAAATGTATGTAGATTTATATGTTGGCAAATTTTTCTGAGCTCAAAGCTACCTAAGCTAGTGGATAAGTAGAAAAACCTGTTGAATACCTGCCTGTTAATATTGTCAAGTCCAAGAATCATGTGATGGCGTTGTAGGAAACTATAGTAACAAATTTTAGGAATCAACTTTGGCTGCTTTCTTTTGCTAATCTTGTTTCTTCTTTGTTTTTTACTCTTTTTGTTGCACTATTGTCAAAAGAGAATACGCCATTTTTCTTGTAATGATGAATAGATACAAACTAAAAGTCTTAAAGTTTTGCACTTTGGGTTATGATCTTTAACTTAATATTATCTTAATCTTCATTTTTGTGTTTCTTGCTGTAGTGCTAAGCTTGTTGATATTGCTCTTGAAACTGGGAAAATTTATGATGGGGAAGGTTTTAACTACATCAAGGAATCCTTTGCAACTGGAACACTTCACCTTATTGGATTATTGAGTGATGGTGGTGTCCACTCTCGGATTGATCAATTGCAGGTATCTTAGTTCTATAACTTTCAGATTAACAACGAATCCGATAGCAGTAATGAATTTTTTAAATATTTTTGGTTATATGTTTCACTCTTCCTTATTTTTTAACTTTGTGGGCCTTTTCTTTCTTGCAAGTCTTTGTTGTGTAAATATGTATTTTATATATATAAACAAGGTATCTAATGGTGCAATGCATATGATTTACTGCAGTTGTTGCTGAAAGGTGCCAGTGAGCGTGGTGCTAAAAAAATCCGTGTTCATATCCTCACAGATGGACGTGATTGTTTGGATGGATCCAGTGTTGGCTTTGTTGAAACTCTAGAAAATGATCTTGTAAAGCTTCGTGAGAAGGGTATTGATGCCCAGATTGCATCTGGTGGAGGTCGCATGTATGTCACCATGGACCGATACGAAGTAAGTAGTCCATCGTTATTATTTTATTCTAAAATGTACATATATATTTTGTTTTCATGCTGAAGAAGAATGCTTGACTCTAGGTTTAGTGTTGGTGGTCCGTGGTCTTCCATTTTAGCCATGCTAAGTTAGTTGACACGGGTTATCTTGTGTCCATTGATTTCATGCTTTTTGTGTGTCATGATTTTGACATCATGTACATGAATCGTGCGAACACTTCAATCCTTTACATACTGTCTAAAATTTTCAGCTAGGATGTAATGGAATTTGTTGAAGACATGAAATTAATCAATCATTTCTTTCAAACTTGAAATGTTTTTGTGCCACATTGGCCGATTTCCCTCTCAATGACTCATTATGTATTCCTGATGGCACCAATGTCTTTCTTATTGCTGTCAGAATGACTGGGAAGTTGTCAAGAGAGGATGGGACGCCCAAGTGCTCGGAGAAGCCCCACATAAGTTTAAGAATGCAGTTGAAGCTGTCAAGAAGCTGAGAGAGATCCCTAACATAAGTGATCAATACTTGCCCCCTTTTGTTATTGTTGATGATAGTGGGAAGTCCGTTGGGCCTATTGTTGATGGTGATGCTGTTGTTACCATGAACTTCCGTGCTGATCGCATGGTCATGCTTGCTTCGGCACTTGAGTATGAGAAGTTTGACAAATTTGACAGAGTTCGTTACCCTAAAATCCGCTACGCTGGAATGCTCCAGTATGATGGTGAACTCAAACTTCCAAACAAGTACCTTGTTTCTCCTCCAGAAATCGACAGAACCTCTGGAGAATATTTGGTGAAAAACGGCATCCGTACTTTCGCTTGCAGGTAAGTCAAGTGAATCTTTATGTTACATATATATCAGTTACTACTTTTTATTTCCATATCAACACATGGTCACAATTTGAGTGAAAAAATGAAGCTTTCACGTTTCTAAGACTTCTATGCTGGGGCTTAGTTGGGATAAACGTTTTCCATGGTGTTCTGCAGTGAAACGGTTAAGTTCGGTCATGTCACCTTCTTCTGGAACGGAAACCGCTCAGGATACTTCGACAACAAACTGGAAGAATACGTTGAAATCCCAAGTGATAGTGGTATCACATTCAACGTCCAGCCCAAGATGAAAGCCTTGGAAATCGGTGAGAAGGCGAGAGATGCCATTCTTAGCCGCAAATGGGACCAGGTAATCCAACAAAACCACGTTCTTGCCATCCCCTCCTCAGCACAAGATCATATCTTTGGATAAGAAACAACTTAGTTTTTGATGATTTTCATTTTCCTTCCTTAAAAAGGTACGTGTCAACCTACCTAACAGCGATATGGTGGGACACACTGGTGATATCAATGCAACAATCGTGGCTTGTAAGGCTGCTGATCAAGCTGTCAAGGTAAATACTGATTCGTATGCTGTTAATCTGAATTTCCAGCACACGAAATATGTCATATGAACCAAAACAAGTCCAAAATAATTACGAAGCTGGTCAATGTTCAGTATAATTACGCCTACAATCGACCAGCTCATAACCGTCTTTTACCACATCATGCATCAGCTGGGATAATGTACTGATCTATTAGTTTGGTTTAGATGATTCTTGATGCGATTGAGCAAGTTGGTGGAATCTACGTCGTTACTGCTGACCATGGCAATGCTGAGGATATGGTGAAGAGAAACAAGAAAGGCGAACCTCTACTCGACAAGAATGGCAACATTCAAATCCTTACTTCTCACACACTCGAACCTGTAAGTATTATTTATCCTTTTTTTGAGTTAGTCGCACATGAATGATGAAGCCATTTCCTAATACATACACATTGCATAATTCTGCTATAGGTTCCTGTTGCAATTGGTGGCCCTGGGCTGGCACCCGGTGTCAGATTCCGCACTGATGTGCCCAATGGCGGACTGGCTAACGTAGCTGCTACCGTCATGAACTTGCACGGCTTTGAGGCCCCTAGTGACTATGAGACCACCCTCATCGAGGTCGTTGACAAGTAGACAAGCCGGAGAGCGGATTACACCCTTGATTTTTGAGTCTTTTTCCTTTTTATGCAGTAGAAGATGTGAGAGTATTACAGTCATCAAATGTGTCCCAATAAATAACTGTGCTAGGATTTTATTCACTTCCTAGAATTCTTGATTTGTGACTTGAAACATCCAGCAGTTTCTGCTTGTGATTTTCATTGTTCTCAACCAGTATTAATTTCAAGAATTCAGTTTGTCATTTATCAAATCAAGACTTGATTTTTCTGCAATTCTGTTTGATCATGATTGAAAAATTCCATTGCAAGAAACCTTAAACAAAATACTTGATGGAGATCAAACTATCATACAGTTTATCAAGTGTGGCATTAGATACAAAATATAGAATCAATCAAGCAACACTGAAAGAAGTTGCTGCACTCTCCACAAACTTCTTTGCACCCTTGAACCATCTCTTGTCCCCAGCTTGAGCCTTGCAGATGTAGAGCTTCCCGTCCTTGACAGTGGCCGTGATCAGCTGGTGCTTGCCCCCCTCGTCTCCGTCAGCAGTCCTAGTCAGCACAGACAAGAAGTAGTACTTGGTTCCATCCACCACCGGAGTCGCAGTCTCCAGCAAGTTGGCGGTCGCCACAGCCCCGGAGTCGAATCCACCCTACAAATCCCCAAGTGAATTCATCATCAACATTTTAAATTTTAGGAATACATCACATTTATTTGAAAGTTGTGATTACCTCAGAGTCAGTTTTGCCAAAGTAGGCCTGCTTCCCCAACAAGTAGTCAACCTGCAAGAAATTTACACATGTGTGAAAGAAACTAGGGTTGCTGGCCGGGAACGAATGAAGGTGGTCAGGTCGAGATAGTTACTTGAGATAGGAAATCCTCAGGGGTGCCGTAGTCGGTGATGGTTTTCTTGTCCGTCGGGTTGATGGTGACGGTGAGGTTGCTGCTGATGTCGAAGTTGTCCTCGTACCTGAGGACTGTGCCCGGGAACTCGATCTCGCTGCTAGGGTTCCACTTTGCAGGGACTAACACCTTGAATCCGTTTCCGGTGTAGGGTTTGAAATCTGTGTTTGACTTCGCCTTGCCAAACACGTTCGCTGCACCAAATTTCCATCATTTCTTCGTTTTATTCGTAACAACGATTACTTTTCACTAGCAAACTCGAAAATTTTCTCAAACACAACTTGAAAGATCTCTCGGACCACAACAAAGTCTGATTAATGTCCGAGGCCAAACTTTAATTACATAAGAAAAACGGTAGAAATGAGTCACGCATCCCCTTTAATGTGATCATTACCAAGTTTGATGTGGGACAAGAATGAGATCTATATCGACTTAGATCTGTTCTGATACTACGTAGAAATGAACCACTCACCCTCTTAAAAGGCCTTATAAAGGGAGGGTTATTCAAAAATATATAAATGAGACAGAATCATTACCAAATCGATATGACACAAAAATGAATAGCACTAATGTAGATAGAATAGAAGTGATACCGGCTTCTCCATAAACAGCCTCAGCAGGTGAGACCTTGGTGGCAACAGCAGCAGCCCCAATGAGGACGGTGAGGGCCAACCTCCTTGAGACGGCGGCGCCGGAGTCGGATTCTTGATTCTCAGGCTGCTTCTGGGCTCTGCAGACCAGCTGCTGGGCTGGCTTCAGAGAGGGAGAGTAGCGGTTAGAAGTGGTTCTTGCTGAGGTGGAGAGAGCTGCATGGTGGTGCAAGAAGCATGCAGTTGATGCCATTTGCTATTTACTTCTTTTTTCTTTCTTTCTGATCAAAGACACACACAACCTCCTCTTCTTGACTATTGATAGGTTGAGAAAGATTTGATGAGTTGAGTGTGTGATGTGTGAGTGGTGGAGTGTTGATTTTTTGGATGAGATTTTGTGATGGAGGGATAAGGTTGTGGTGGTCTTCTTGATGCCAACTCTTCTTCATATCTCCACCTAGGATGCATGTGGGGCCCATGTTATTATACTTCATCTTCTCACTATTGCAAATGTTTTGGAATTTTCAATTTTTGTTTGCTTCTTCCCAAAATTTGAATATTATGGTTCAAAAAAAATAGTCCATTTTTGTAATTTTAAACCAATCTCTTAAAATTTATCCACTTCCTTTACTAAGCAAAAGCAATTAGACACAAATGTGTGATTTGCATATTTCCAAAGAGACAACAACTGCATTTTAGGGCCAAAAAAAGGCACTGCAAGATTGATCTCTGCATCATTATTGAGAAAAGATCATGACAGTAAATACTCCTATTAAATATATAATTGCAGAAATGTTTGTCAGTTGAGGCAGCATGAATCCTATTGCCGATTTATACAGATAATTCTGAGTAATTTATGTCGGAAGATATTCAATAAGCCATTCCTCCATAGCAAAAATTGTCAATCCAAAGCTTCGACATCAGAACCTATTAACACTAGCAACTAACAAGACAGTAGTGTGTAACATATGGCTTATTACAAGTCTTAAGCAGCAGCAGCACGACAAAGTTAATATCCCTGCATCTTCCTCCAAAAGGTTAAGGATCCTAGACGACTCACGAGCTTGGCTCCCGGAAGGTATTCTTTTGCCATCCTTGCCTTTGCTGCTACGATAATGCTGTTGAAACCGAGAGTTAGGTAGAGTAGACAAAAATCATCAGTAGCAATGCAAAAGGCATAAGTAACTTTAGATAGTCGAGATAGCATTTCAAATCGGTTTTGAGTATTCAGCACGACTCAACTCACTTACAACACAATATATAAGTATGCACAAGTAATTGAACCACCTGATCTTGTGTAGATTTGATACAAGAAATGATTGCTGCATGCGAACTGACAAATGCCAAGTAGTCAATAGTGAAAACCTTATGTGAAACATCAAGGATGTAGGCTTAGGATATTCATATAAGTGTAAAACATATGTGAAAGTGAAACAATCTTTTGGCATATGAAAGCGTTCAGGGAAAATTTGTAAGTATGTTGCAGAGCCAAATACTACCTATAACTCATCATGGAGCACCACATAAGTAAAGGGGAATTACCTTTGATAACTTTAGAATTCATCATCATTGCTATAACCACCACCAAAGCGTCCAGAACTCTTTCCAGATCCACTGGATCGATCAGAACCAAAACTAAAACCACCCGAGCGACGTGAATCATTGTTTCTAACTGGACCACCGAGGCCACCAAAACCATCCGAGCGGCCAGAGCCCCCAAAGTCCCCAAAACCACCTGACCGGCTAGAACCAAAACCACTGGATTTTCCTGAACCCTGTCCCCCAAATCCACCACCCGAACCAAAACGACCGCCTCCAGAACCTCCATATCCACCAGAAGAACCAGAAAAATATCCACCAGATCGACCACCCCTTGAATCTCCAAAACCACCAGAACGCCCAAAACCTGAATCCCCAAATCGACCATTTCCCCTGCTGCCTCCACCAAAACCAGAACGACCACCCTGATCCATGCCACTATACATGCTCAAAGCATCATCTCCAACAGCTATCTTCGGGAGCTATAAAATCAGGAAAGTTTTAATAGATTTAGCTAAAAATATTTGAAGAGCATGAAAACTTGACAGAATATGCAGCTGGCAGTCACATACTTAAACTGATTTAGAGTTCTTTCAAATAGACATGGTTGTATGATACATACACAATATATAGCATTTATAAGAACAAACTAGGAAGGCAAAATGGCAAAAATATCAGTGCACACACATGAACATTATGGAAACGCTTAAGAAAAACATTGATTGAGAGCTTACCTCTATAAAACGACATCCAACTTCACGCTCAATAGATTTAATTTCCCTATACTGGTGGTCTGAATAAATAAGAATCGCACTACCTTTCTTCCCAGCACGGCCAGTTCGTCCAGACCGATGAACAAAAATCTCAGAAGAGTTTGGAAGTTCATAATGCACCACCTAAGCAGAACAAAGCATGTCAGATAATGTCAAGAAAATATAATAGAAGTATGCACAGATCCTAGTTATATAAAAAAACAACAGTTATTAAGTTAAGAATTTAATGATTATTGACTTTAGACTTAGAATTGAGTGTATGAGTTGAACTTACTCAAGAAATAATAATACACTCAGCACAAAAAAATATCGTTGATGAATCAAGCAAGAAGTTTAAGTGAGGTAAGATCTCACTTTAAAAAAAAAGCATCATGTTTGCCCAACTTCATTTAATACTATTAAAGATCCAACACAAATAAAATCTAAAAACAGCAAATCAGGGCCTTTATTCCAAGTGAGTGAAAACATAATATAACATAAATACAGTGGAAGCAGGATATTATTTACACACTCCAGTGATCCATCAATAATTTCTTTATGTTTTAATAAAAATTAGGAAAATAGAAAGGTAGCTCATCCAATGGACCAATGGAGTATCAATCATCATATTGACCAGTATATAAATACCAAACGACCAAGATAATTTAAGAACATACAAGATCCACATTTGGCACATCAAGTCCACGGGCAGCTACATCGGTGGCCACTAAAATATTGATCCTTCCCTCACGGAAAGCAGACAGAGTTCTTTCCCTCTGGTTCTGTGTTATATCCCCATGCAAAGGTTCACATTTAAAGTTTCTTTGCATAGCATATGCCAATCTATCAGCATCACGCTTCGTCTGAGTAAACACAATACATTTACCACCTTTTGCATGTTCCTGATAAAAAAAAATGGTTGTAGTGCTTAGCTCAGAGCATTGAACATTATGATAAGATAATGTTACAGATGACGAATTAATCTAGTAACAAGACTGGTGTACAATTAACATGTAAGGAAGACTTAAAATGGAAGATTCATACAGTTATCAGAGGTCCGAGTATAGCTGGTTTCTGACGCATATCTGAAACAATGGAATATAAGGAAATCCCATCAGCTAATTTCTGATCAGATTCTCCAACCTGTAGAACATAGTTAACAACAGATTTCATATTAGATGAGCAACTCACAACGATGCTTGTTGCAAAGAAACAGCTAAATAAATAACATCGCATAAAACACAGAATCTGGACTCTTACAAGGTCAACAGTAACAGGGCTACTCAGAAACTTCTGGGTAAGTTTCAGTATCCAATTTGGCATTGTAGCTGAAAACATCATTGTCTGATGTTTCTGCTTTATGAAGCTCAGGATCATCTCAACATCTTCTGCAAATCCGACATTAAGCATCTGATCTGCTTCATCAAGGACAACAAACTGCACTTCTGACAGGTTCAAGGAACCACGCTTAATCAAATCAATGATGCGGCCAGGAGTTCCAACCACCACATCAACACCACGGTCAAGAGTGCTCATCTGGCGGGATATCGGAACACCCCCATAGACACAAAGCGTGTCTAACTCTGTGGCAGACTCTGCAAATTCTTTGTCAACCTGTCGAGCAAGTTCTCTTGTTGGAGCCATGACAAGGGCCAACGGATTCCTGCCCTGTCTGAACAATAAAAGCAAGAAGAAAATTAATAGCCTAATAAAACAACCCCAATTGATTACTTAAGAAGTAAGTTATATATGTACCCATGCTTCTTGTTGAACTTAATAATTTTATCCATGATGGGAATCCCAAAAGCCAGGGTCTTCCCTGTTCCAGTTCGTGCCCGCCCTATCATATCACGACCCATCATGGCAGGCTCCAACACTGCCCTCTAAAATTAGAAGAATCAAATTATCAAAAAAGGGGATATAGAAACAAAAAACTCAAATAATTTCAATAGGTGATAACACAATTCCCGAATGTCCTCATATTCCCTTCAGCACATTGATAGCATCATAATCATACAGCCAATTTATCAGCTCAACATTCAATTCATTATTTCATTTCGAACTTCAATTAGAACTCGATTCAAGTCACATAATTGTTAGCTCTTGAAATGATAAATAATTCACCTAATTTTATATAACAGCGTCAATCCCTAATCAGCTTCAACAAGCTATTAAGTAATTAAACACTAACACACAATATTCAAAACATTTAACGATTTTTGCATTCTAGATTGATACCTGAATCGGGAAAAGCTTCTCGATTCCCCTCTTCTTCAAAGCCGTAACAATCTGCGGAGAAATATCAAGCTTGGCGATCTCGAGCCCTTCATCCGCGGGCCGGCTCGAGGCCTTCTCCGTATCAGAATAATCCGCCATAGCAAAGCCTGCCCGCAGTGGCTGCCCCGAATGGAAACCCCTCGCTAATCCTACGCATGGATAAGCTGCAGGAAGCCTCGAACCAGCTGTAGAGGTGTGAATCCGTGCGTCAGAAACCGCATTCGACGTAGCTGGTTGCGGATGGACGGAAATGAAACGGCTGGCGGCGGTGAGAGCGAGCGTCCTCAACGAAGATTGAGACGATCTCCTAATTAGAAGAAGGCTGCCCATTTTCTCCTACTGTTTCTGTGGAAATTTGGGTTGTGGTGAAGAAGAGGCTGAAGGAGATTGAACCCTAGGGTTTTTGTTAGGGTTTATCGAGGACTCAGAGATCGGAGAGGAGTGAGAGAGTAATGAAATATGAATGGCGGTTGAGTGTTTTGGGGGTTAGGGTTTTAGATATTTTCGATTTCGATGAATTTTGGTGCATTTAATGAGCTTATTTCTATTTTTTCACATGTTTTAGGAAAGGAAAATAATAATACTCTCTCCGTTCCTTAAATTTTGTCAAAGTTTGACGGGGTACGGGTTTTAAAAAATATAGTAATAGAAATTAGGTTGAAAAAGTTAATAGAGTGTGAGTCATAGTTTTAAAATATTAGTTTTATAATAAAATGTGAGTGACAACAAGTTAGTGGAACGTAGGATCTACTACCAAAAATGATAAAAAGTGAAATATGACAAATTTTATGAGATGGACAGAAATGGAAAAATGTGACAAAATTTCAGTGATGGAGGGAGTATTAAATACTGTAATTAAAATATACTCATTCCGTTCCACAAAGTTTGTCCTATTTTATCATTTTTGTCTGTCCCATAAAGTTTGTCTCAATTGGAATCTTTTTAAAAATAGACATTAAATATATCCTTCCATTTCCTCAATGTGGGACTCTTATTCCAGTAAACACCTCTATTTAATACAAATTCAAACAATTTCTTAAAATTTGCATTAGATCGAACTGGGACGAACTTTATGAGATGGGGGAAGCAAAGAGTAAAATTAGAGAAAGAATGACTTTTTCTGCTACATAGACTGATTACATGCTTTTTCTTCCCATGTACAGTATGTTTCAAATAATTCAGTTTTGAAAATATTTAGCTTATTTTATTTATTTTGAGAAATAAAATAAGTTACGCAAAGTAAGGACAAGTTGTAAGCATATTTCAAAATATTTTATTACGGATTAGTCCCATAATGATGTGATACAAAATAGCATGTTTTGTATAAATCAATGTCTTTAATCAACACAAAATATACAAAATCACATGTTTCAGATAAATTAATGTCTTTTAATAACACAAAATATAAACGGTGTGGTAGAATGATACTCGTATCACCTTGATTAGTTTCGGAAGCGTTGTAGGCATTGTAGTAAAATATCATCGAACTCATGCCAAGAACTAGACCGTGGTAAAGAACATAACTAAAGTATAGCATTGCCCGATAGATCATGACTAGAGGAGGAAAATAAGAAAACAGGATGAAAGAAATATCAATAAGACAAACAAGAGTACTTTTTAATAACACAAAGGAGATTCACAAAATAACAAAAATATCATGAAATTTCAAAGAGTGTTTCACATAAGTCACTCGTGACTAATCATTGTTCTTATGACTCATTTAGTACATATTCCATCTGTCCCACGTTACTTGAGTCATTTATTTTTTGCACTCGTTTTGAAAAAATAATAATAAATATTTAAAGTGGAGAGAAAGAAAAGTAAGAGAGAATATAATGTAGAGAAGAGTCTTAACTATAGTATTCTCTTTTTTACTTTATTTTTTCTCCACTTTAACTATTTATTACTATCTACGTCTCCCAAAATTTGCTACACTTTGACCCGACACGGGTTTTAAGAAATGTAATGGAAAGTGAGTTGAAAAAGTTGGTGAGATGTGGGTCCTACTTTTAAAGTATTAGTTTTATAATAAAATGTGAGTAAGAATGAGTTAGTGGAATATGGGGTCCACTACCAAAAATGGTAAAAGTGAAGTGTATCAAATTTTCAGGGACAGGGGTAGTATTATTTTTTCAAAACGAGTGCAAAAAATAAATGACTCAAATAACATGGGACGAAGGGAGTAATACTACAAAGTGCACATCGGAAGGAGTTGTAAACACACGGCCATATGTACGAAGACATATGTCACGAAAGCCCTACAAAAGAGATGAGACTACCACCAACTCCACTCAGCCACCATTTCTTCACTGCTAAACCTGCGCATTTAGAAATACATGCAGGGCAGAATACAGAGTACTCAATGGATACATTGCCCAAAGATATACTACATAATAAGAAAAGTTATCATTATCATGTCATCACAGTAACACACAGAGGTTTTTTTAAATGCCTGGGCTTACTAAGTTCATTTTTATAAAGTTCGTCTGATTAGACTAAGTTCATTCCAGTAATCCGCTATATCTGATAGTTCATTGTGTGTCGGGAGGGTGGCCACCTTCCACAATCACATTGATCGGCCAACCTTTACGATAACACATGGTCCATTTCTTTGTGTACACTAACTAGAATAGGATCTTGATCCTATTGGAGTCCGAATTCGATTCATTCATTCATTTGGCATCACCAAAACGATAGGCATCATAAAACAAATAATTTATGGCAAGATAACATTTGTAAAAAAAAAAAGTAAGTGCGATATATCAAACAAAAATAATTCCATATATATTTGATAATTTTATCAACATTAAATGTGTTGGATATAAATCTCACCTCAAAGCTTCCAAATAAAACTCTACACAAGCTCGACCTTAGAAATAAAACTCCGCGAACACGCCCTTCTTGATAGAGGATATTGATTCAATTAGTCTTATGAACATGCAATGACATGCAATGATCCTACATGGATATGCATCCTACGTTCGAGATTTAATAGAGAGAAATTTGTTCGGTCAAAACTTGCGTCTCTCTAATTGGAAACTAAATTACTTAGCAAGTAACAGAAAAACTCCTTAAGCCCAAAGGTTTCCATCAAATAATTAATCATAAGATTAATTATTTAACTGAAATCGAACTATTCAACTATTTGCAAACAACAAATTCTCAAATCCCAACAAAATTAAATCCTTGAACTCATACTTTAATTAAATCCAAGAAAGATAAAAAAAAAAAAAAAAAAAAAAAAAAAAAAAAAAAAAAAAACCTATATCATTTTCATTGATGAGCCCCAAATTCTTATTTCCTTCCCTCAAATTCAGTCCAATTAATTAAATAACATGTGGCCCAAAGAGGAGCCCCAATACCCAAAACGAAAAGTGGAACCCTAATCACATATTCAAAATTTTGAGAAAGAGGCGCCCCCTTTCATCCTCAGCTCTCACACCTCTCTCTCTTTCTATCGGTTGGCCATGGCGTCGATGGGAAGTGACGCCGGACGCCGACCACTCCATGCCTCCCTCTCAGTTCTCTCCCGTTCTCTATCTAACACTCTCTCTCTCTTTCTACCACTGTCCGAACCTTCCTCTCTTGGCCAAGGCTCACGGCTGTCGGCATGTAGCCTCCACCGCGCCACCCTTCCGTCGTCGACTCCAGGTATGTTCTCTTCTCTTTTCTCATCACTCACAACGTACTACTTCAAGCTTAGCACACACACATGTATGTGAATTCACGAACACAAATGCACACACAACTCACATCTCTCTTCTTTCTTGGTCAAAACCATGTGTTAGGTGCCGTCAAGCTTACCGGCGTGCGCAAGACCAACCGATGTCGACACGGCGGCTGTTGGGCAGTGGCGGCAGGGGTTTGGTGTGTGCGGCAACAGCGGTGGCTACGAAATGACAGCAATAGTTGTGGTGGCTGCTGATAGAACCTCGTTCTATCGGGATTGAGCATGCACATTTATAATGAGATCAAAAGAACGATAAACCCTAGTTGAGGTGCTAGGGGGCGATTTCCGCCAGAACCAGAATGAGAATAATTTGTTTATTATTTTCTCAATGATGAAAATACTATAGAATTCTATAAATAAATTCTATTATTTATAGAATTCTAAACCCTAAAACTTATCTTGCTAATCAAGATAGATAATAAAATAAAAGCTTATAAAAGATATGGAAGATAACTAAAAGATATGCTAAATAGGAAAAGATATGTCGTGTAAGGAGATCCATATCAACTCCCCCATCGTTGAAAACCACCTTGCCCTCGAGGTGAAGTGAAAATAAGAACCGTTGAACTAAGATCTTGCCATCGGTGCCAACATCCGTAGTTCCTCCCCTTTCTTGTCCTTATACCGTTGCTGCACAGGCGGGGGAAGACTCCCTTCTCCGACATAGCTACGTCTGCACCACTAGGGGAAGTAGAGCTGCCAAGAGACAATGGGGATGTCACACCAAAAGTGGCGCCAGGTTCCGTAGTAGCACCGATAACTTGACTAGTAGAAGGCATTTGGTATTGAAGTACTCCTGAATTTTTTGATGGGGGTGGCTGATATTTGTGCTTAAATTGGATGAATTCGACCACCTCAAACGCTCCTGGGCCAAATATGCGAACTCCTTTGTCTCCACCAAATCGAAGAGTAGCACAGCTCCATTCGCAATCCCCATGATAGGACACCACCGTTGGCTTGGAATCCATCAAATCCAAGAGAATATTCTCCTCCTCAAGATTGAGGAGAAGCGACGGTAGAATCGGAGATGTGCCAGTTCACTCACTTAAGTCCTCAATATCCAACATTCTCTTCTCTACTTCAAGCATAGAGCTGGAGTCCAAAATGCAAGTACCATCATATATTAGTGCACCAAAAACAACATTGGAGTAAGTAGCCTTAGAAGATAACTCTAGATCAATGTGGGTTGTGCCCAAAGTATTGTTGTCATTAAATACCCATACCACAGTCTCTATGGGATCATCTTCCGAGGATCCAGGGATGGTGAAAAGATTTTGGGGCAATGACGCAATAGCTGAAACTGAGCCGACCGTTTGGAAACATGACGGACTCCAACTCGTGGTAAAGCCTCCGTCCAAACGTGTCGCAACATTGCGCAAAGGGAACGACCGACCATCGAAGGAGAGTTTTTTTTCAAATCTGAACAATTTTTTATCACCACCACCGAGCAACGTTTGTTGCTCGAGACATGACTCCATATAATCACTATCGGATGGTGTAGGAGTTGCCACATGTTGTGCATCTATTTGTGCAGATTCAACAGCAAGAAGAGCATCATCACCATCAACCCTGTGGCTAGAAAACTCGCACAACTTAAGACCCTCATCGGTGGGATCAGTCACAAAAAGTGTGTCTGTAATAAGTTTTCATGCAACAGAGAGGACAACTCCATCAAAGGGAGTGCCGACATTGCTGGGGACATCATCAGACACCAATTCATGTGCAAATTTTTGTGAAACAACATCGATGTCCACCACCTCATCGGGGATACCAGCACATAACAAACTGCCACCTAATTGCTCTTCATCGTCAACCTCCTCAATTAATTCCGGAGCAAAATGGTAACAAACTGCCACCAAGAAATCCTCCTACGAACCCTTCATGTCAGACTTTTGATAATTATGAAACCAATCCAATGCCAGTTGTTCAATAATTTTTTCAACCACGTCCAAGCGAACTAATTCATCAGTTACAAAATAATTGAAATATTCTTAAATACCAAAAATCCAACCTAACGGGTCATCTCTGTTGAAGAAAGGTGCTTCAATTCGAACACGGGTGGGGACAAATTCTCCAGTGGTGCGTGACGGCGGAGGTCTCCAAGTCCGAGTGATGAAGCGGCCATTGGCTGCGGTGTCCGAACTAGCGAGTTGCTGCCACGGCCGGAGGGAAGTGCACGAAGCTGACGGCTCACATCTGGTGGTTGAGTATGCCACGTCTGATACAGAGTTGAGCGCTCGGCAAGGCTGTCTCGAGTCTCCTCGATTAGCGTTTGTTGCTTGTATTTTGCCATCGAGACATTATTTTGAGCTTCCAATCATTCTGCGTAACTCCCGGATCATCTCATCAATGGTTGGGTGATGTTGTGATTCCATAGTTGGCGAGAATCTGGAGAAAGTGGATTGGGGAAACAATTCAGAGAGATGGGAGTGGTATCGTCACTTTGAGAGAATGGCGAGTTGAGTATTGAGGGAGAAGAGTAGTCAATGGAAGCACCAATTGATAGAACCTCGTTCTATCGGGATTGAGCACACACGTTTATAATGAGATCAAAAGAACGATAAACCCTAGTTGAGGTGTTAGGGAGCGATTTCCGCCAGAACCAGAATGAGAATAATTTGTTTATTATTTTCTCAATGATGAAAATACTATAGAATTCTATAAATAAAGATAGATAATTAAATAAAGCTTATAAAAGATATGAAAGATAACTAAAAGATATACTAAATAGGAAAAGATATGTCGTGTGAGGAGATCCCTATCAGCTGCCCATGGTGGCACCGGCAGGGTACCGTTCTGGTAGCTCAGTGCTTATCGTTGTACCTTAAAAGCTAAGTCTTTGTTCTTGCTTTTATGTTTGCCTTAACTATCACAAACCTACTATGGGTTCTTGCACAAAATAGCTAAAGTAAACAACATTTATGTTTCGTTTCTACCGTAGGTTGGTTGCTAAGTATTATTGGTTGATAATGATGTGATTTCTATGTACTTGACATAAAAAGTATGTGATGGTGTTGGATAAAGTCTATAGATTTAGCATGCTAACAAAAATCTAGCATACTTGGTCTATTGAAGAATGAGTGACCAAATAAGAAAATAGTTTGGAGATGTTTACGTGGAATGATTGTTGGATTTGATGAAATGAAAATATACATATTGAAGAATTTACCCTGAGGAAAAGAAGAAAGAAATGTAGTGTGTAGAGACTTGACTCTCTTTCTTCAAGCACTCATTTAAGAATCCTTACTTTGATACAATTTGATGGAAGTGTTGTTGTGGTGGAACAAAAGAAGTAGAGGATGAAGTGGTGAAGTATTTATAGAGAAAAAGATACATGAGTTTACATGGTTAGAACCTTGATCTATTAAGGAAATGCATTGTCCAAAGGTTATGGATTTTTTTGCCGAATGAGGCAAGTTGTCACCTTAATCATTCACTATACCATAAAAGGCAAGAATCTTACATCTTGTCACTTAGAATGATGGCTAACAAGTACGACCATCATTTGGAAACCGTGCTTAATGTGATGTGATTTCGTCAAACGTTTCGTCTTGATTTGATGTCAAAAAGTGTATTTAAAATATGTTCTATTCTTTCGTGTAGGTAGCGGAAGCGCAAGACATGATTATCCAGCATGATCTAGAGGGCGTGAATGGGGCTTCCCAGGACAAGCATTCGCGGCTGCCCGGTGTGAGCGCATCATAGCTCGGTCCTCATGATGTTAGAAGTTGTGTTGCTATTTTTGTTCTAATATTGACCTTGGTGTAAAACGTCTATGTACTCTCATTTGTAATTCGGACTTCACAAACAACTATAAGAAAATTAACTATTGTAACCGAACTATTTCCATTCACTACTTGAAACGTACTTCATACATAACGCTTGATCACAACATATGGTAAAAGAAACTAGGCGCGAAACTAATATACTAATAAGTGATTTTTTAAAGGCTTAGGAAATAAAAAGGGCGGCCATTACATACCGATTCAAATTTTAAAACTTATTGGGACCTAAAGAAACTCTACCTCTATCTATGTGTTTACATTAGGAGGATGAACTGTGACATAAAGGACTATGCAGTAGAATTGTATCGCGAACTCCACTATGGAAGTTGAACATGTGGATGCTTTTGCTACAAAGGAAGCTGTTTAGCTCCGAATCTTTAGCCTTTAGACATGATTTCAAGTATTCCCAAGAGCATTAGTACTGCATATTGTGATAATTCAAGTGTTGTGGCAAACTCAATGGAACCATGAGCAACAGACTCACAGAGATGAAGTATACTACTCCCTCCGTCCATAAAAATATGTGTACTTTCCATTTCGTCCATCCCACAAAAATATGTGCATTTCATTTTTGGAAAGTTATATCAATTTATACTATTTTAACTACCATTCTCCTCATCTCTCTTACTTTAACAATTTTGTCTTAATTCTCGTGCCATACTCATTGCCCATATTTTTATGGGACGGAGGGAGTATGTTATAAATATAAGGGATATTTTGCATAGGGGAGAGATTCAAATGATCAAAATTTTGCATAAGAAGACATCATGACAAACCCACCAACACGTTTGAATGTCACATGGAAGGATTGAGCATTAGATGCATTAAGGACCAATACATCCTTTATGCGTGAAAACATGCTTTGAGTATAAGTGACAGATTTTTGCAGCTCTATATACTTGAAAGCATGTTTTAGGTATAAAGTTGGAGATTGTTGGAGTTAGTATACTAAAAAGCATATTTCGAGTGTTTATACTCTCTCCGTCCATAAAAATAGACAAAGTTGTAAATGGCACGAGTTTTAATGTGCAATTGTTAAAGTAAGAGAGGGGGAGAGAAAATGTGGTGGAAGTAGTGTTAGTTGATTAACGGGTCCAAATTTAGAATGGTGTGCATGGTTGATATTGGTTTAGAACTTTCCATTTTCAGAATTAGTCTAATTTTGGTAGATGACTTAAAATGATAAAACTTGTCTATTTTTTGTGGACAGAGAAAATATATGTAAAACTTCATGTTCACTTTGAATCTTTTATGAGAAGAAATAATTTTGTTGCATTGATCTTTTGTTCATTTATGTAATATAAGCAATATAAATCTTTTGCAATGTAGTAAACAAGCGAAAGAAAAATTGAGTTTTGATAAAATATGGAGAAAAGCCGAGCTTTCGGATCCACGTACTAGTCTTTGCCTTGATTCAATTAATTAAACATATTACCTATTTTGTTGTTCATGTGTTTCAAAAAGAATGAAGGTCACGGAGAAGAGTTGGACTGGTGAAAATATTCAACTTGGTGACCAAAGTCTTTCGAGACGCATACCTCTTGCTCTGGGATAAAGATACGATGCTTGGGCTTGAAAGTGTTTGTTTGGAATTGTGTTTGGAGCCCCTTTATAGGTAGAAATCTAAAAACAAGTCGAACTCGTCCGCCGCGAGTCACTGGGTTGAAACTCGGTGACTCGCTAGCCTGTTCCAGATTCTGATGTCGTCCCAGCGACTCACTGGGACCTATCTAGAAAATTATCAAAATATCAAATTAAAAAAGCCATTTTAACGACTCAATGTATATAAAAGTCAGTCAATTCAACATTGCAAAATCCAAGCTTACAACCCACCATTTATATTAAAAATTTAGCATGTTGTGATCTCACACCACAAACGCTTAGCAAAATACTTTAGCAAGACTAATCCTAGTATTTAAGTTATTCGCGATTGAAATTTTTAGGATGAAACACACCTAGCCCATGAAGGGAGATTTTGGGCATTCATGTATACCAAGGGTATGTTTGATAGTACTGAATGGAAAAGGGGTGTCAAGAAAATAAGACCGACTTTGACCAAGAAATTTATCGTAATTGTACAGTTTTAACCGTGTTTGATTCTTGTGAAATGCTGGAGCATATTATTTACTCCCTCTGTCCCAAATAATTCGGGACACTTTGACCCGACACGGGTTTTAACAAATGTAATGGAAAATGAGTTGAAAAAGTTGGTGGGATGTGGGTCCTACTTTTAAAGTATTAGTTTTATGAGGGAACATCTTTTTTAGTCCACGAACTTTGCCAAAGTATCATTTTAGGTCCGTAAACTTTGAAAATATCATTTCAGGTCCATCAACTATGAGTTAATATCATTTGAAGTACTTTTTTACTATTTCTAAGTTTTTCTGGACGAAAATACCCTCGATACCTTAAAGGATATATATTTTTAATAAACTTATCATATACTCATATTTTTTATAAATATCTTTACAATATATTTTTGACGAATTTTCTAAATATAATTTGACCTTCAATATTATCACTTAATTATTTGACAAGTAAAATTGCTTCTTCAATTTTTATATTAAAGAATTTTAAAATTGAATAAAGAATTTTTCTTTAATAATAAAAAATTTAATAAGGATCTTTTCTTGCATGTCACTTAATTACAAAATTAAGTGATAATATTGAAGGTCAAATTATATTTTAAAAATTCATCAAAAATATATAGTAAAAATATTTATAAAAAATATGAGTATAGGATAAGTTTATTAAAAATATATACCCTTTAAGGTATCAAGGGTATTTTTGTCCAAAAAAACTTGGAAATAGTTAAAAAGTACTTCAAATGATATTAACCCATAGTTGATGGACCTGAAATGATATTTTCAAAGTTCACGGACCTGAAATGATACTTTAGCAAAGTTCGTGGACCAAAAAAGATGTTCCCTCTAGTTTTATAATAAAATGTGAGTAGGAATGAGTTAGTGGAATATGAGGTCCACTACCAAAAATGGTAAAAGTGAAGTGAGACAAATTATGTGGGACGGTCCGAAATGGAATATTGGGTCGAATTATCTGGGACGGAGGGAGTATTTGTTATTCAATATTTTAGCAATTGAGAGAGATTTAATAGCTCTGTAACATTTTTACCCCTGCATCACATAACTTCGGTTTGGGTTTTTCCGATCAAGGTTTGTTGCAAGTGAGACAGATTTAATAGTTATGTGCTTCACAGTTTGAAATTACCATAGTCGTTTCCTACAGACGGATCGAAACTTCTCAGAAATGTTATAGATTTTTTGCACTACTCCAAGAAATTTTATGAGAAATTCCAATTCTTTCTAAAACTCCCGGGATTTAACAATCAAAATAAAAATCATTCCAAGAAATTTTATGAGAGATGAAATGTCCACATATATTTAAAACTCGTGGGATTTAACAATGAAAACACAAATTCTTTGCTAAAACAATCAAAATGCCCAACGCATGACTATAATTTTAATGAATGAGCTCAACTATTGTCACTTAGGAACAAGTTAAATCAAACAAAATCAACGCAATTAGAGCTTGAAGCAAAAAAAAAAAAAAAGAAAAAAAAGAACTTGTTCACACCTTCGGGTGCACATACATCAAAGAGTAAATTTTTGGGAAAAAGGGGTAGATGGTGAAATCAACCAGATACGAGAGGATGAAATTGGTGGCATAACTCGTCATCTAGCTTTCAGATCCAATAAATTTTTACAGTTTGCCGGCTGCAACGCCGACGACTCAGATCCGGCAATCCCAAGGTCGGCAAGAACATTTGTCCACCACCAGCAGTATATTTCGCAAGCATACCTTCATCTATGAAATACCAATTAAATCGTCATATTCAAATTGAAAAGAAGTGTGAGAGAAAGTCGTGGCTGTGGAAATTGGAATGCAGGTGATATTGATGGATTGGAGGGTAATGATGGAAACAAAATCATTTTCTTAACACAAAGAGCGAGGCAGATTATATTCGGAGGGTGAGTGCCCGAAAAGTTAACAGTCGTAGGGTGGAATAGATACTTGGGCTTTGCCCATTTTCGCGGGCCGCTTAGAAACTGTTCATAGGTATCAAACACTTGATGTTGACCAAAGATAACCCTTTTTCTGGCTATATCATGGGCATCAAACGAACCCCAACAGTCATCCTGACACCATACATACAATGATATGATATGAAACGCTTTATAGCACTAACCACTAAGGGTGCCCTTACATATCTTATAACACTAACCTAATTATTTTTCCCGTCCCTGAAAAGTACTCCCTCCATCGCAAGGTAGTTGAGTTGTTTCCTTTTTTTTTTGTCTACATCCCACAAGAATATGCACTATTTCCTTTTTAGTTTGTCATACAAGAATATGCATTTTCTAAATTTGGAAACTTTTTTTCTCTAATGAGTTGAGACTCATTCTTTACTAACAATACTTCAATTACTTTTCTCTTACTTTCGATTTATTTATACCACGACACAATAGTTCAGTGGTATTCCTCACATTTGTAAGGTGAGAAGAGAGTACAAATCTCAAACAAACCAAAATATTCTCTCTTATTTTATCAATTGTGCATTAAAATTCGTGTCCAACTAAACGTGTATATTCTTATGGAACAAAGAGAATAATAAATGGAGTAATTAAAATAGAAGAAAGTAATATAAGAAAAATTAATGTAAAATAAAATAATGTAAGAAAGATTAATGTATATAAGAGTTTCTCTACATTATAAAATCTTATACGACTTATATTACAAATAAATATACTTTTAGAATCGAAAAAACACCATTTTATAGCTCGACTCTGGGATTAGCCTCCTCTAAATCCACCGGTGTATGTATTTATTAATGTACATTAAATTTAACTAGATGCTGAGGGCTTTTCTTTTACATTATTATCCTAACAAAATTTATTAGTTTTGTAGTGTTGCAACTTGCAAAAGTTTATTCAATCATCTGTCATTAAAATTGTTTCCTTTTCATGAAAAAGTAGGCATCCAAGACTCCATTTTCCTTAAATACCTTGTGATAAAAATCACATCTTTGCCATTTCAAGAAACTTTTATCGCCAAACATAGGATTTTTTTTGCAATTATTTTCTCATTAGGTTGTATTTTCAATTATTTGCTCCTTGGTCCGAATTTTGGTTACTTTTTCAAGAATTCAGCACTCAAGATTTAATATTTTGCAATAATTTTTTCCTTCGTTGTATATTTTGGATACTATTTCTAGACCCATTCACCTTGGATTTTTTTTTTCAATTATTTTGTGTACTTTTGTAATAAAAGATTTAAAAAAAAAGAGAAAAAAATGAGTGCAATAATTGATGTACTTTTCTGGATTTACCATGGCTACCCGCATCGTTTTTACTTGTGTACGATTGAGAATATAGGGAGTAATAAATGAAAAGAAAATGAAAGGAAAAAGAGAAAAATACTGAAAGATCTGTAGACTGTAGCTGATTTTAGCTTCAGAGAGAGAGAGAGAGAGAGGGAGCGGGTGAGAGAGAGACAGAGATCTCAATGGTTCACAAAAGCTACTCATCATTTCCTTCTTGTTTAGCTTTTACTTGCTCACTTTAGTTCATTTATTCCTCGGACCAGTCCTCTTCTTGTTCTTTTTTTGCGTTCCTCTTTAGGGCTGTTTGTTTCAACTTCAAGATCTGCTTTAACTTTTCGTTTTTAAGCAGATATTTATGAAATTTCATGCCCCCACTTTGCTTATTTTGAGCTTTTCTTGAACTTGGGGAAGCACGCTGCATAAACTTGGGGGAGGAGGGGTGCATATGTGGTTTGGATGAGAAGAATCAGCTATTTTAGTTGGTTTTTGGGTGGGGTGGGGGGGTGGGGTGGAGGGATATCTTTCAAGATTGTTGCTTTTTTATGAATCCCTTTTGATTTCAGGAAAATTAATTAGTGCCTTTTGTTTTGAGCAAGATTGCAATTTGTAAGGAATATGAGGTTATCTTCTTCACCTACTTCTACTGGATTTAATGCTCAGACTGAAGAAGGTGAGTTGTGTGTTTGTGCTTTTTTTCAAGTCTAGCTCTGATTTTGGTGGTTATATGGAAATGCTGGTTTTGTTTTAAGAATTTAAGATATGGGTGTGGAAAAATTGACTTCTTGCTGCATAAAAATCATTTCTTGCTGGTTTTGGGTGACAGGAGAGACAAAATGCTTGAATTCAGAGCTATGGCATGCCTGTGCTGGCCCTCTGGTCTCTCTTCCTCTAATTGGAAGTCGAGTCGTCTACTTTCCTCAAGGCCATAGCGAGCAGGTATCGTTGTTTATGGCAAGATCTCCTTGGGTGTAAACTTTGATGAAGAATTTGTGTGTTTAAGTTTACAAAATAGTGTAATTGTTGTTGTTTTCTTGGAAATAATTGAAAGTTTGTTTAAATCTTAGGTGAATGTTGTCGCCTTTGGCTTTCTTATGACGTGTATATGTGTGTGTTATATATGAATCAGTGAGTCTTTTGCAGCTAAACATATCTTAAAAGTCACATTGTTTTATTTCATGTTGGAAGCATGATTGATTGGAAAAACTACGTAAAATTAGTTTCGTTATCCAGTTAATCCCGCTGACTTCTTTGAAAAAATCTTGAGTATTTCTAGATTTTCGTTACAATGAAAGTTTTTTGCACGTTCTTGACTATTCGACTCTATATCTTAATTGCTTCTCTTAAAAAACTCTATATCTTAATTGCATGTTGTGATATTAGCAAAGTTTCTAGGGTTTGTTAGGTGGCCCCTTAGATGTGTGGTGATTTGTAAATAGGTTGCGGCCTCAACGAACAAGGAAGTGGATTCAGCTATCCCTAGCTATCCAGGCTTGCAGCCACAGCTAATATGCCAACTTCACAATGTTACCATGCATGTAAGCCACCTTTTCTTCTGAGATCTTTGTCGTATCCATTTAATTACGCGATGTTAATGCTTGGATATGTTGAAATCACAGGCAGATATCGAAACAGATGAAGTATATGCTCAGATGACTTTGCAACCACTGACCACTGTACTGCACATTAACTTCCTTGTTACAGCTATGAATTTTATGTGGCCTTCGATTCTTCGTTGCTCATTTGATTTTTCACTTTTTCCATTTTGATCAGCAAGAGCAAAAAGACTTATGCTTGTTACCAGCAGAACTGGGCACCCCGAACAAACAGCCGACCAATTATTTCTGTAAAACTTTGACAGCCAGTGACACCAGTACCCATGGGGGATTCTCTGTCCCTCGGCGAGCAGCTGAGAAAGTTTTTCCTCCCCTTGTAGGTCCAACAATTACCTACTTTTATGGTCGCTAATGCAATTCTTGATTAGTGAGCTATGTTTTTCTTTTTATTTCTTCAGGATTTTTCTCTAACGCCTCCTTGTCAAGAACTGATCGCAAAGGATCTTCATGGAAATGAATGGAAGTTTAGGCACATATTTCGCGGTGAGTTCTTGAAGATATCATCTGTTTTAGCAGTTTTCTGAAGCTGGCATTTTTTGTTCTTTAGTTGTAGTAGTTAAATAAAAACATTTTGGTTACAGGTCAGCCTAAGCGACATCTCCTTACCACCGGATGGAGTGTGTTTGTGAGTGCAAAGAGGCTTGTCGCTGGAGATGCCGTTATTTTCATATGGTATGCAACAAATTTTGAAAACTGATATTAGTGATATTCCTATCCATAAACTTACACATGTCGGACTTAACTCTCTGTTAGGAATGAGAATAATCAATTGCTTTTGGGAATTCGGCGTGCTCAACGTCCTCAAACTGTTATGCCATCATCAGTTCTGTCCAGTGATAGCATGCACATCGGTCTTCTAGCTGCAGCTGCTCATGCAGCAGCTACAAACAGTCGTTTCACTATCTTTTACAACCCAAGGTACATATGCTGCTTTATTTGGTTCAATTAAGTAACTGTGTGACATCACATCTGTGTCTTTTCTGATTTTAGGGCAAGTCCGACTGAGTTTGTCATATCACTGGTGAAGTATGCCAAAGCAGTGTATCATACACGTGTTTCTGTTGGGATGCGCTTCCGGATGCTATTTGAAACAGAGGAATCAAGTGTTCGTAGGTAGGTCTCTTTGTTTGCCGATTTCTGATCTTTCCCTTTTGTGGAGTTGGGCGGAGGACCACCATACGACCGACACTTTTTAAAACATCTTTTAACATCATTCTTTTTTCTTGAAGTCATAGCGTATATGCCAAAATTGGTAAACTTTCTTGATTGAATGACGTAGGATTTGAAGTTAGTTTATCTTCCTCTTAAGATGCTATTACCTTTCACGAGCCCCTCACCTGGCGAGCTTTGTATTTCAACAGAATGTTGAGAAATGTTTGTTGTGTACATGTAAAAATGAAGAAGGCATGATTCACCCAGCAATTATTGAATTTTCGTTCTTCTTCGTATGGTACTGACATATGTTTGAACTCAGGTATATGGGCACGATTACTGGAGTCAGTGATATAGATCCCGTTCGCTGGCCAAACTCACATTGGCGCTCAGTGAAGGTTTTTCCCTCTATTTTGATCAAAAGTCGATTATTTTTCTTTATGCATTGCGTGATCATGGCACAATTTCTATAAGTCATTCTACATTTCCTTCTACTTTCGATGAAATTCGGTATTATGTTTCACGCACGCTGACAGCTGTTGAAAACAGTCTTAAAACTTCCAAGAATGGCTGTATCATTTACTTCTAGTGGGCCCTCTTTTGCGCAATGCTGAATGTTGACAAGCATAAGTTTCTCTTACTATTTTAAGCATATCCTGCATTTCTTATTTAGGTTGGATGGGATGAATCAACTGCAGGGGAAAGGCAACCGCGAGTATCCTTGTGGGAGATCGAACCCCTCATGACCTTTCCCATGTATCCGTCTCCATTCTCCCTCAGATTGAAGCGTCCATGGCCGTCTGCACTTCCTTCCTTTCCAGGTCTCATTTTAGAAGCTTTAACGGTTACCTAAGAAAAGTGCAGTTTCCTTATATGTTTCTCTGCTCGTTACTCACTTCTCTGGTTATTCAGGTGTTGGAGATGGTGATATGAGCCTTAATTCTCCACTGACATGGCTTCGTGGTGGTGGTGGAATCGGAGATCAAGGGATGCAGTCGCTCAATTTCCAGAGATTTGGCATGTCCCCATTCATGCAGCAGCCGAGGCTTGATAACTCCATGCTTGGTTTACAACCTGATATGTACCATTCGATGGCGAGTAATTCTTTCCAAGATGCACTCTCATTAGACCCCTCTAAAGTTCCCAATCAGTTGCTCCTGCAGCTCCAGCAAAACGTCTCTGCTTCACCGATCCAGAATCAAATGCTGCAGCAGTCGAACCCTCAGCAAACCTTCGTTCAGAACTTCCCAGAGAACGTCATGTCTCAGGCTCAAATGTTGCATCAGCAGTTGGAGCTCCACCAGCAGTTCAAAGACCAGCAGGAGCAGCAACTGCAACAACACGAGCAGCGAGTTCAGCAGTCGCAGCAAATGCATCAACACTTGCAAGATCAGCAAAACAAAACCACCATCCAAAACGGGCCAAGAATGGGGCAAGCCTCTCAACACCAGCTCTCGCCTCTGCAGCAAATGGCCTCGACAAGCCAGCTGCACAACTTCTCCGACCTCATCGGGAGCCACGTCTCTTCATCTAATGCTTCCTCAATGCCTCAGAGTCTTTTAACTCCGTTCTCCAATGAAGGCATGGTGAACTGGCATGGACCCAACAACACCTTAGTCTCTCATTCCTCATCGTCAAAGCGTGTAGCATTGGACCCTCAACTCCCTCCCAAGGTCTCCCAGTTTGGAATGCTTCATCCAGATGAGTTAGTGACACCTGGTCCCAAGCTCCCCGACCTCTCAGCTTTGTTGCCCCCGTTTCCTGAAAGAGAGTTCTTGGGTCTCCAAGGTGCCTCCGACTCTCATAACAAAAGCCCTTTCGGAGTTACTACAGACTCGTCTTCGGCTATGATGCTGAATGGGCTATCATCCTCCTTTAGTAACACCGGCAATGAGAACGCATCGTTTTCAATGCCTTATGCTACCCCTGCATTTGTGAGTGCTGCAGGCACCGACTATCCTCGTAACTCAGAGATGACTTCTTCAAGTTGCGTAGACGAGTCTGGCTACTTGCAGGCCTCGGAGAATGCAGACCAAACTAACCCACCCCCTGGAACCTTTGTGAAGGTGGGTAGGCATATAGTTCTATAGATACTTACTCTTTTTCACAGATTTAACACAAATTTAAAACATTTTTATCAGGTTCATAAAACAGGGTCTTTTGGACGGTCGCTCGATATTTCCAAGTTCAGCAGCTACAATGAGCTCCGCAGTGAGCTTGCTCAGTTATTCGGGCTGGAAGGCTTATTGGATGACCGTCAGAGATCAGGCTGGCAGCTTGTATTTGTTGACCGGGAGAACGACATTCTTCTCCTCGGCGATGACCCTTGGCAGTAAGAGCAGCTAACTACAGTCTTGCATTTATTTCCTCCAACTACTGCATCATATTATTTTGACAAACACAACACCTTTAGTTCTTAAAGAAGGTTATTTTTTGGAATGAGCCACTAATAATTGGACGGGACGGGCTTCAAAAAAGTTTGGAGCCCTTGTAATGGGACGGAGGGGTAGTTGTTTTATAGTCTAAACCATTGCATATATATGGTATCTGCCTCTTATCTTTTCAATTCTTTCAAACTCTGAATTCTTTTCGATTCTCTCGAATATTTCACAACTATAAACTATACTGCATCTTGATAAAGATACTACAAGGCTCCATATAATTACTTGAAGCATCTTCATCGAGTCTCTTGTGTCTTTGTCCAATCCAGGGAGTTTGTAAATAGCGTGTCGTGCATCAAGATTCTATCTCCTAACGAAGTACAGCACATGGGGAAAGAGGGGCTTGACCTTCCCAATCCGTCCCAATCGCAAGTGCTTCCCAACAATGGCAGCAGCTGTGATGACCGTACAAGCCACAAGGAATCGAGAGGTAGCTTCAACAGGATACCCTCTGTGGGCTTGTTCGACTACTGATGATGGTGCGTGAGCTCAAGTAGACCTCGGATTATGTGTAAGACTCTAAGTTTCGTATGACCATTGTTTGCAAGATGTATTTTGTCACTTTTTCAGACTCTGTCGAGGCCTGCAATATATGTAATATTCTGTTGTATGTAGCTTGGTCTGATGTATTTGACACCTCTCTGAATTTATTGTGATGATATAGTATATATTTATCCCATAAATCTGTCTTGTTAGAAACTAGTCAAAGAGTCGTCAAATTCTGTTTTATTTTCAGCTTAGTAATTGTGGTTTCTTTTATGAGTGTTGCGTTTTCTTGAACTAGTTTTACCACCCGTGCTATGCACGGGCCAAAGGGTTTTTGAAAAATAAGAAAATATATTTAAAACAAATTAGATAAGAATAAGGAATATAAAGAAAATATGTAAAAATTATTGTAAATCAAGAACATAAACTATTTATATTTTGTATTCAATCCACAATAACGAAAGCATACGAGGGGAAAAAATAGAAATTAAATATGACATAGAAACAAATGATTAAGAAATGCTAAATACCAAAGCAAATAAATAAAATAATTTGGAAAAGTAAATAATTCATAATAAATTCGATCAAGAAAACAAATTAATCATTTCATATTTAGCATATGATTTATATCATTATAAATCAAATACTGCTACTTAAAAAAAATACTGCTACTATTAACGATCTTCGAATCGTGAAATATAGTGTAATAAAAGGACATGAGAGATGAGAGCCAGCGGAGAAACGAAATGCCCTTTTCCGAATGCGGCTTCAAATTCAGAGTCTACGCCTTGGAAATAGTTGAGATGGTGGAAAATCAGCTCCACTTCTCCGGGAATCAGCCTGCAACATGAGTAGAGAAAGAGAGAGAGATAAGCCAAAGGGGTTATAGTGAGAAGTGGTGAGACTCCATTCTGTATGTAGTAGAGAGAAAAAAGCTGAAGGGAAGGGGGTTGTTTTGCTTTGGAGATCCAGATATTTTCTTCTTAGAATTTATTTCTCACTCCTATTCTTTTCTAGATAATTTTTATTTGCTCTCAGCTGATTTTGGTGTGTGCCTTCAATTGTTTTATTTGAAAATTTGAAAGGGAAATTCATTTTCTGATGTTGGGAGGAGTGAGAGTACTGTCAGTAAGGGAAATTCAGTATCTCTCGTCCGCATTAGAGCATCCACAGCGGTGTCTCTTATCCGTCTCTTAACCGTCTCATCTCTTCACTATTCAAGGGCCCCATTGTACTTTTCACTCCATCTCTTAACTAAGAGATATCACCCACATCAATCCATCTCTTAACCATCTCATCTCTTAACTATTCATTCAATTTCATTTTTCATTTTTATTTTCAACAAATCCAATTAATAAAAAACACACTTCATTAAATAAAATAAAATTACAATTTAAAATCCTAAAAATAAAAAAAATACATAATTAAAATCCTAAAAAAATAAAAACACACATAATTAAAATCCTAAAAAAATAAAAACACACGTAATTTAAAATACTAGAAATTGAAAACACTTAAAAAACTACTCCGCCGGCGAATCATCCCCTGAAGCCGGTGGCGGTGCACCCGGCTGAAGACCAAGTTACCTTGCCATCGCCTGCATTCCGAGAACATGATGTTCGTATTGGGTAGGCGTCATCTTGGAAGTGTCAGCCATCGTGGAGAGCATGTATACGGACCACAGGGAAGTTCGAGCCCATGCCCGCGCCCGCGCCCGCCTGGCTCGATTCGCCCCGACTCTTCCCCTTCCCCTTCCCTCTCCCTCTAGCCGCCTTCGCCGCCTTGGTCCCTTGCGGCCGACGTCGTGAACCGGAGGAGGAGCCACCGGCTTCAGTGGGCGTGTCCCCAGCCTCATGTGAGGCGTTGCCTGATCCGCCGCCCTCACTAGACGAGTAGCCACCCCCCGTGTGCTTCGTACGTTTCGAGCTCGAGGACTGGACACCGCCAGCCCACCGATCTTCGTTTCTGACCAGCTGCCAAACATCGATATGTTTGAAATCTTTTTTGACGTCGTCTTTAAAGACGCGCATCGCCGCTCGCAGAATGTCGGCTTCACTGGCTCCGCTTTGGTAATGCTTCGCTTCACCCCTGTAGACCGCGCAAAACTTTTTGACATCTTTGTCGACCCGGTCCCAATGACCGCGGAGCATCTTCACGGTGCGGGGGCGACTCCGCCTCGGCTTTGAATCTGTGTTGTAAAGCTCGGTGACCTTCTGCCAAAAGCACAATTTGTTTTGTTGATTCCCGACGATGGGATCGTACGAGACGGTGAGCCAAGAGGTGTATAGAGCCAACGTCTCCTTGGAGCTGTATGGATGACGACCTAGATCCTCCTCCACCGGGGTCTCTTCGTCCTCGGTATCGCGGCTGGCGGAGCCTCTACCGCTGCTGAACGGAACGTATTCCGGAATGTGTTCCTCCTGAAAATTCTCCCTAATTTGGGACAATCCCTGCGTTGCCCTCGGAGGGGGGGAGGGACGATAGTATGCATTCAGATCGAAATGTGGAGCTTGGTACGGCGCCGGCGTCGACGAGCCTTCGGTGCCCAGCGTCGACGAACAAGCCAGCGAGTTGTACATGCCCCCCCAGTCGCCAAACGCGTTTAAATCGAAGCCGCCGGAGCCGCTGGAGTTTCCATCACCGGACATTTTTAAAGAAATTGAAGAGGGAAAGAGAAGTGAATTGAGAGAAGAATAGATGTGGTGTTTGTAGTGTTTGTGTGTGGAATGGAGAATGAAAGAGAGTAGTGTGTATTTTATAGAATAAGAAAAAAGAAAAAAAAATAAAATTACCGTTGAAAAAAAGGGTGTAATATTACCGTTAATTAAAAAAAAAAAAAAATTTAAATCGATTTTTTTATAAAAAAAAATAAATTAAAATTTGCGTCAGATACACGCACAACAGCCGTGCGCCACGTTGCCCCAGCGCGTGGCGAGACCGTCTCGCCAGCTGCCTCGCCGAGACGGGACGCGGGACGGGATAGCGACGAGCCCGGGACGAGATGCGAGCCACAACGGCGTCTCGCGGGCGTCTCGTCTCTCCGAGACGAGACCGGGCTGGATTTTGTTGCAGCTGTGGATGCCCTTAAATGTTTTATTTTTTATCAATACGAATTTTTATCAGTAATTGTGGTTTCTTTTATGAGTGTTGCGTTTTCTTGAATTTGGGAAGATGGATTTAACTACACAACCACTTTAGTTATAGATAATAGCATAGCAGAATAGTCACAAATCCACTCAACATATACACTTTTACAACATTATACACACTTTCTAACCATTATTACACACACATGGACTGCTGCTCCGATCACTCAATTGGGAAACCTTCTGATTTCCATAACTGTTCACAAAGCAACAACCACCATACATCTACCACTACACCACACTTCTTACATACGAGAGATGAGCAACGGGACAGAAACCGGGCTGTCCTCGCCCATCACCGGCTGGAAAAGATCCAACATGCCATACCTCTCCAAGACGCGCATCCTGCAGTCCTCTGCAGCCATCAGACCGGTGGCGTATGCACCATGGACCGACCCCGGATAGTCTATGCTCGTTGCTTCACCAGCGAAGAATAGGTTGTCGACAGGGATCCTCAGCCGCTCGTAGAGCTCGTGGGATTTCCCGACTCTGTCGTAGCTGTAGGATCCCAGCGTGTTCCTGTCGGATCCCCAATGAGAAACAAGGTACTGTATCTGCAAGATCACACAAGTAACATCGTGTAAAGGATTTAAGACGTCTACAGCCACATATACGAAACACGAGCATTACACGGTGAAAAGAAAACAAAGAACCATGTGCACGAGATATGACTAACCGGTGCATCAGCAGTTGGAAGGATCTTCTGGAGTTGTGCGAAGGCAAACTTTGCAGCTTCCTCGTCGGACATTTTCTCAATCTCACGGGCAAGCTGGCCTGCGGGCATGTAAACAAGCACTGCACGGCCTGTGGCCTTGTGCAGATTGAGAAAATAACTGCACTCGTACGAGGTCTCAGCAACAACGCCCAAGAACTCTACATTAGGCCAAAACACCTTCTCAAAGTGCAAGATGATCTTGTTCTCGATCCCGATTCCTAGGTCGTTGATGGCTGCTTCCTTCCATTCAGGTAGTCTCGGCTCAAAACTGATGCAATTCGATTTCAGAACACCAAGAGGAATAGTGACAACAGCAGCATCCGCTACAAAGGTCCTCCCATCTTCTACAGTCACCTTTACTCCGTTGTAACGCCTCACGACTTTGATCACTCTAAAAGGTTCACATCAAGAAAGGTTGAAATCAGTATTCTTCACAAGAAAGGGTTAGTCTAGTCCATTAAGGAAACATGTTACCTGTGGCCCAAGCGAATGTCGAGACCTTTGGCAAGAGTATTAATAACAGGACGATATCCTCGCACCATTAGCCCGTGGCCACCGGGGAGTAACACTTCCTATAAATGCAAATATTACCAACCATGAAAATCATATGAGGATGGAGCTAGCTTCGTCACTAATAAACATATTTTTCATTAGAAAATCCACAGTAAAAGGAAATAACCTGATCCCAGCTTCTAAGTGATATGGTATCAGAATCTGCAGAAAACCAGCCTTCCATTCTGCATAGGTACCACTGCAAAACTTTATGACCAAGCCCCTCCAACCTGAAATACAGCGGAGTTGCATCTTCGTTAGAGGGGCGTTAATGCAGTATCTTTTATATGAAGTGTAGGATGGATGTTGCTGCATCTATACAACCTTAAATCTGGTCTCCTGTCGAAAGCAATTGAGATGGCGTGCTTTATGGACATGTCCTCACTGAATTCCTGTCTTATGAGTTCCGTCTACAGAAAATTAATTTGAGAAACAATTAGAAATATAATAGGCAAATGAGGTGTCCAAATAAATCTCTAGCAATTATCATGTACTAAGAAATAAGATATACCTCTTTCAAGATGCTCTCAAATGCTTCACCAACTTTCGACACAAGATCCGGGGAAATTTGCTCCCCATCCATGTCAAAAAGTGCGTAACTGAAAAATGAGAAGATATTAGATAGTAATCGGTGGATTAACTTATCTGAATCAAAGAAATGTATACACACATGCAAAAACGAACAATAAGAAAACACATTCTTTCGAAGCTGCAAAATTACCTCTCTAAATCATGATCATACAAAACAGAGTTATCCCCACTAGTACGATAAAGTGGCAAACCCAGTCGTCCTATAACAGGGGCCAACGGATTTTCCTTGCAAACACCATGTAACCTGAAACAAGAAGGAAAGAAGGTGGCAAGCAAGATTAGGATTACTAGAGCAATCAATATATATTGTATGGAGGGAGAGAGAAGCAACACCAAACTAAAAGGGTTAACTCGTTTTGCAGTTGTTGAAGCACCAAACAACACAATTAAAATACGGTCCATTATAAAAACGGACAAAGCTTTTGACATCTTTGGCATTCTACAATCATAAACAAAGCTTGCATTTCCGAAACATATACAGAATGGCTCGTTGCTTGAAGGCACTTATCGAGTTATTTCAAGAAGGCCTACAAATAAAAGTAGTGTTGAAGAGCGAGACAATTACCATGAAGCACCCAAGTCAAGTGGGAAACCAAAAGAATAGTCAGTGTGCACTCTCCCACCTATTCTATCACGCGATTCAAGCACGACAACCTGCACACAGAAATTCACTTGTTTCAAGACTTGTATCCTTTCCTCATCATGCATACTACTAAGATATACCTCAAATTCCGCATCATGGAGAGCTCGTGCAGCTGCAATGCCGGCAACACCGGAACCTATAACAATAACGGATGGCATCGACTTCCTCCCAGAGTTTGAATAGCAAACAGCTGCAATAAGCAAATTTTGCTCAATAATCAACCTTAAAAACATAGTAGTTCACTCATTTCTTCTCATTTTAAAGAATACCTATATTTATTAATAAATCGGCAATAAAAGTAAGTGTTAAAGTAGCAAATTAAGATGAACATCATACATAAAAATTCTAGAAAGAACAAAAAAAAAAAAAAAACTCAGAATAACAGACTTAAAAAAGTAAAAGAAACAGATACAAAATCAAAATTCCATGCACAAATTACTGATTTAGCAATGTTTCAGCTAAAACAAATCTGGCGCCAAAAACTAACTCAAACACACACACACACACACAGTGTTAAATTTCACCTCTTTGGAGTTGGCCTCTACTATTACTCCTCGACTCCATAATTTGCGACGATCGGGGCGAAAATGAGAATTATCGGAATTGATCGAAAATTTTAATTATTAATCCTGCAACAGCTCAGGTGACTTCAGCAGCAGAAGCGAGAACAAAAAGGAATTTGGTCAAGAGCAGTGGATGACGGAAGTGATGAAATTGTTGGAATCTGAAGAGCTGTTTAGCTACAAATTTCAGCGAATTAGGAAAAATGCGGAGAGAAATTGCAACGGTGATGAAAGCAGAGATTGAAGATGGAGGAAGTGTGGATTTGAGAGGAGAGAGATTGAATAGTTAGGTACTTTCTGGTAGTTCTGCACCATGTTTTCGAGTATTTATGGAGAGAAGATGAAAGCACTTCCACGTTTTTTTTGTATTTTCTTTTATTTTTTAATAATATCTTTTTTCAATCCAAAAAAATACTATATTTAATTATTTGCATTACCGCCTCTGAAGTTTTCCTTTTCCACGATGTTACCCCTCAAACTTTTATATATTAAAAATTCACTCCACCCGTTTTATTTAGATTTCTTTTTGAAAAGGAAATTGTGTACAGTAATAAATAAGTGGCAAGATAATAATATAGGGGGGAGAGAGTGAAATAGCATAAATTAAATATTGTAGTACTATTATTTGTCATATAGAGAAATGCCACAAGAAACGTGAAATGAAATACTACCACTCAAATAACTTGGAACGAAATATTAATTAAAATAAATCTAAATGAATTTTCATTTTTTGTTTGATATGCCACCAAGGAGTTAGGTGGTTAATAACCGTTTCATTAAACATCAATTTGGTCGGTAGCTAGCAAATTAGGTGACCACCTTGATTCATATAACATTGATAAGATTGGAGCTTAAAATTAAGATACGCTAATAGTTTGATTAAAATGGGATTAATATGTGTGATTAGTTGCAACGTGTGGTGATTTCTTGATTCCTTTTCTAAACCGACTTAGTTTTTTCATGTAAGAAATACTCCATTAAATGAATGAAATACAACTCAATAATTAAATCAATAAAGTGTACTTTTTCATATTTAATCACTCAAGTTAATCTAGCGGAAGTAAAATTTCCTCTATAATAATGCTTTAAATATGACATATTATATTTATAAAAAGAAAAGCTCATTTAGTTGTTTGAAAAAGACTCGAGCAATTGAAAGTAGATATAATTGTTAATGCACTTTTGTATTCCATGTTGCGACGCGTAGGAGTGGAGAATTTAGGTAATATACATTGGATGATGTATCACACCACTAACATCTTATTTTTATAATAAAATAAATAGTTAGACCAAAATATGTTATTATCATCGTAATCGTTATTTATTTGGATTCATGAATTAAGGATAGTAAAAAGTTATACTACTACTATATTATATTACACGACAATTTGCTTTTTATTATTATTTTAATTAATATTAGCTTGAAAAGTGTTTTATTAATATTAGCTTGAAAATACCCACTTAATCGTTAAGCTATTTAATTTTAAAGGGACAGCCACGTTAACTATTGATAGATGATGGATTGATGTTGATATAATCGAAATGATAATTTGGCCCCGCCATGGGATGCGACATATAGGAAATGGTAATTGATAAAATGCAGTCAAATTTTAATCATATAATTGATGTAATTATACATCCGAAAAATCAGTTAACAAAAGATTTGGGTTCTTATCTTAGCCAGTCCTGCCAAATTTTACTTGTACGACTTCCTCACAACTAGTACTAATTAATATGGATCATATATTTGGGAATTGATGATTCATATTTAATCAATATTTGATAGTATCATTTTCGTGTATATGGAGTGGTATACATCATTGTGAATTTGTTAGTGTATATTAGTTCTATCCTAGATTCAAAATTTAGAAATGCATAATATCATTAGGAATTTATTGCTAGACTCAAACAATATTAATGAGGTTACAACGTAACTTGAATTAATGATTTAAAAGAAACATCTCATTATTACGGGACGAGAAAGTGTCATTTTTCATCAGTGCCATTATCATTTTTTCAGAAGCATATTATCATTTCTTAGCATCACAATATCATCAAATCACATTGTCACAAAAAATAATATTTTTCCTACGCCACATATATTTTTTTTTATCAGCTTTTGGTATACTAAATCATACAATTAGGTATAAATAGAATTCTCACAAAGTTACTTTTTATTTATATTTTCAATGTGGAATATAAAATTTTAATTATTGTAGAAGAAAAAATAGTTTTCATAATGGTTTTTGAAGAGAATAATTATATGATATCTTATTAAAATGTCAAAATTACTTTATTTATTCAGAAAAATGGGTTTAATTATGGCCGTCGATCACGAAATTGAATGATCATAATTAAGTGATACTACTACATATTAACATGCATTTGAGAAGGAAATTAAATTTGACACGTATTTCCATTTTCGTTCATTCTTAAAAATTTGTAATATGTTGTTTTTACTATTTTTTTTAGTGAATCTCACATTCAACTAACTCATTCACATTATAAAACTAAACTATAAAAGTAGGATCCACGTGCCACTATATTCATCCCACAATAGGAGTCACATTTGGTGTGAGTACGAGTTTTAAGAAATGTAAAAAATAGTGGATTGGAAAAGTTAGTGAAATATAGATCCCACTTTTTTATATTGATTTTATAATAAAATGTGAGTGAAGTGAGTTATTAGAATGTGAGATTTATTTACCATTTATTGGTAAAAAAGTGAAATGTGACTCTTATTGTGGAACGAACTAAAATAGCAAAATGTGACTCTTATTGTGGGACGGAGGAAGTATTACATTTTCTAAAATCCGTGTCGGGTCAAATGGTGACAAATTATTAGGGACGGAGAGCGTAATATAATACTCCATCCGCCCATAAAAAATAGTCCCATTTGTAGACGGCAGAGGTTTTAGTGAGAAATTAATAAAGTAAAGAGATAGGAGAAAATGTGGGCAAAGTAGGAGAGATAGAGAGAAATGATAGGTAAAGTTTGAGAGAGAGGAGAAAAATAAGACTATTTTTCGTGTACGGAGTAAAGTTTGAGAGAGAGGAGAAAAATAAGACTATTTTTTGTGTATGGAGTGAGGGTATCCATCTGCACCTCGTCTTTGATGTATTTACATTTTTATTTACTTCTTACGCATTCTATTTGATTTTTTGTGGTGACAATTCTGCCGCCGATTTAAGTTATGAACCTTTAGTAGTATCTTATTCTTATATTTGAACATAAATCTCGTGAATAATTATACCGACACATCACTATTCCTCGTGCTAAATATCTATGTTGCAAAATCAATTGAATGTTTACTTTTTGGAATTTTTATCCCTCTAGGTATTAATTCTACAAAACTGTATTGTACTATGTATATGTTTTATTTTGAATTACTATATTTTAATCAAACCTCGTACTCCATAAGTGGCGCCAGTGTGCTGTACAATATCATACTCCCTCCGTCCCAAGATAATCGAAACGCTTCTTTTGGTCTTATGATTTAATGAGTTGGTAATTAAATAGTTTAAGTGATGAGAGTAAAGGATGAGATAAAAAAGTAGATGAATGAAAGAGAATAAAGTAGGTGGAGAATAAAGAGAAGATTTTTGCCAAAAAGAGAAATAACTCACTTATAATGAGATGTCCTAAAAAGGAATATGACTCGCTTTGTTTTGGGACGGAGCGAGTAAGGGTGCATTTCCTTCTTAATCTCAGCCCTTGGATCCTTGAATTGGATGGTTGTGATCAATGCATTATTAGTCTATAATGTTGCATTATTAGCCGTTGTGCATTATTAGAATGGAAATGTGCATTATTAGTCTATAATGTTGCATTATTAGCCGCTGTGCATTATTAGAATGAAAATGTGCATTATTAAATGACACGTGGCATTAATCTAACCGTCATATGACAAAATCGTGGGGCTAGGATTAAGAAGGAAAAATGACAAAAGATATGAAAAGGATTTGAATACATCCCTATATAGGGTATATATATATATATATATATATATATATAGGATTGTGTTAAAATGACAACACCTCTTAAAGTAACACCATACCACCATTCCTAGCCAATCACTTGCACATGTGGACGAATAATAAGCTGCCATGTGGCAATCATAAAAATTGCTCAAGGATAAATTTTCACGGACTGCAATATCCAATACACTAGACTGCAATTTTTCCCGACTGCAATATCCAATATGCTAGACTGCAATCTATAGATTGCAGTCTAGCGTTTATACTATTGCAGTCTAGCATATATAATATTGCAGTCTAGCGTGGTGTCACAGTGTCATTTTAAGAGTGTTGTCATTTTAACGCACCCCTATATATATATATAGAGAGAGAGAGAGAGAGTTGTGATCAATGTCGAACCAATTTAAAAGACCGAACTAGAGACCAAATCTGGGCCATTAGATCTAATTTTTTTGATGAGATGTGCTGCTGTGAAAATTTTTTCGGCTTCATTACAAGCCCATTTTACTTCATGATATAGGTTTATTACTTCATTCTGTACGTAATACCTTGAAACTACAACATGTTTTTACTTGCTTCTAGTAGGTTTTGAAATGATTCAACATATGCTTCATTCAGATCATTGACGTGGGTTTTTGCTTGATTAACATTTAAAAAGACAATTTATTCAAGTGAGCTTATTACTTCATTCAGAAACGTTATTACTTCATTGGATAAGATTTTTACTTCATTCCAGTAGGACTTCAAATGCTTCTACACATACTTCATTCCAATAATTTATTTCATTATTCCATATGTTTATTAAACCATATTAGCGCCATGGCGGTGGTGATAGATATTGTAGAGAGAAAGAATGGCACGCGACGGCGAAACCACATTTACGTACTGGAATGAAGTAAAAACCTACTGGAATGAAGTAAAAACCTACTAGAATGAAGTAAAAACCTACTAGAATGAAGTAGTATATTCTGGAACGAAGTTAAATCTTCGTAACATGTTAGTATGACTTATTTACCTTCGAATGAATTAAAATAGGCTCGTGATGAAGGCGAAAATAATTTATAAATTTATGTATCTTATCCATAAAAAACTAGATCTAAAAGCCCTAATTTGGTAGGGTTCGGTGGTTCAGTCTTTAAGAGTGGATTTGTGGATAATGGGACTCTATATATATATATATATATTGTGCTAGAATTCTATAATATTTTCGAATATAAAGGCTCAAGGCATATAAATTACAGTCAATAATGTACTATCTTACAAGTAGTTTTATACTACCAGGTATGTAGTGTTACATTGGAACACGTGACATAACAAATTTGTGATTGTAATTTGCTTTGGATTTTTCTATTCGACATATGGGAATACATAATAGAATGAATACCTATACATATAAAATTACATGTACTCTCCTTTATGCGTGATGAAATAATGACTTTTACAAATTTAGGTCAACTGTCTTGCTCTCTTGCTAAAACCATCTCCACGTCAAAGATAAGTTTTGGTGTAGAAATATTCTTCTATCTTACACTATTACTTAAACCAAATTTTGAGTTTTTTTTAAAACAATACCAAAAATATGGTGTTATTGCAAAAATTTTATAAGATAAAAATTCAAATATGGTACTCCCTCCGTCCCAAAAAGATATGCACTTTGCATTTGGCACGAGTTTTAATGCTTGGTAAAGTATGAGAAAGGTAGAGACAAAAAGTAATAAAAGTATTGTTAGTGGAGAATGAGTCTCACCTCATAAGGGAGAAAATAGTTACAAATTTATAAAGTGCATATTCTTGTGGGATTGACTAAAAAGGAAAGAGAGCATATTCTTGTGGGACGGAAATAGTATAAATTATGAATTTGGTGTAAATAATTGGAGTAGAAATAATTTTTGGTGTGACATATATTGAAAAAAAAAGCATTGGTTTAGTGTAAATAGTTAGAGAGGGCCTAAACGAATATAATCTCATTTATTATGCATATATTATTTTTTGTATACACATTTTTTTAGAAGTGTTACATATATACGAATAACGTAGATTGCTTATCCGCGGTCATTTAAACTTTAAAATGCATTTGCCTAATTTTTTGTTTCCTAAGTTATCGCTCCTGCCGACAGCTAAAGGACTAACCCTCGTTCCAGCAGTCAGTGCACTAAGCTCCAACGGACTAGCCAAATGTTTTGCTTCATTCTCATTTCTTCCTTTCCACTTCTATTCAACATTAATTAATCAGATATAAGCATGCAGGCTGCAGCTACTTTTGAATATTTGACTCTGCAGAAACTCCATTTCTAATTAGGGTTTGATCCATTGATAGAGAATGCAATTAATAGTGGAATGCACTCTAAGAGCAAGGGAAAGCATAGACAAATTTTGCTGTCTTTTCATGTTGATGCAAGAACAGTGTGTGCGACCCACCATTTCCAGAAACACATGGAATTCTCATCTCTCTTGTCTGAAATTGCTCGCAACGATTGGATTTAATCTACTTGAATTATACCAAAATTGTGTATCGTCATCCACCAATATTGATGAATTAATTTTATCACTACTACTTGCCTTGCAAATCCACATCTGAATATATATAGGTGTCGAAATTTTCTGTTGATTATATCTGTTGACATTTTCTAACGATCCAGATCACAATGTGAAGTTTGTACAATATATAGAGTTTTCATTTGATTACATCCATATAGCCTATAGGTGTCACTTTCATATAACTAACTATATAAGTGCTGAAACCATAATTGTTTGTAAAGGGAGTAATAAATTAACGAGTTTTTAAATTAAAAAAATTAGGATTCAGAATCTTATAGAATATAGTAATAAATAGTTTATAATTATACTATAATATAATTGGATAATTAAACCTCTAGTGATTAAATATGTTTTTTTGGGAAAAAGTAGTAGTATAGCTATTTTTTTTTGTTACAAAAAAGAGAGCCCAGTTCTCTAAGAACACGTATACTCGAGAGATGAGCATTTTAAACATTATATCGAAGAATAAAATCAAAAGTATCGTATAACCAATCAAAATTCAATAGTATTATAATTTTCCAATGTAATTTTGTGTAAAAGCAGCCCTCAAGGCCTCAGCTACTGCGAAAAGATAAGCAATACGTGATAAATGCGTTAACTTTATTTTTATATAGTGACAAGCATTTGGGTTCCACATATTTTAAGATATTATCTACAACTTTTAATAGCATCATATACAATCGTCTTATTTTGGTATTTCATGACCCCGTGATTTTTTAAATTTAATAAATCCGAATTCATTAGTATTTCGTACATCATGTCGACAGTGACTTGACAAACGAATTTATTCCACGTGGTAGATAACTTTTTGGGTATTTATTGATACTACTCCCTCCATTCACTATTAAGAGTTTAATTTCTAGATGGCGCGAGTTTTAATAAATATTAAAAAAAATGGATGAAAGAAAGTTAGTGGAATAAAAGTCTTACTTGTATGTATTGGTTTTAAATGATATGTGAGTGGAATGAGTTAGTTGAATAATGTGTGATCTCTTTACCATTTATGGTAATTATGAACCGGGATTCTTATTCGTGGACAGCCAAAATGGAAAAACGAGACTCTTATTCGTGGACGGAGGGAGTATTTTCGAATAAATAAATAAAATATATTATAAAGAAATAAATACAAATAAGCACGTGTTGAGGAAATAATAATGCACTAAAAAGTAAAAAGAATACACGCATAAAATAAAGTTTTCCTATCATTTTCATAATACGCAGTAAAGTAAAAAAGTACTCCTACGTAGCTAGGAAATTATGAGTGGGAGCAAAAATATATAGTATTAGAGTAATTTTGAGAATTTTTATAAGGCGGCATTTTGTGAGTAATTTCATACTACTAAATATTTGAAAATTAATGCAAAAATAAATTACTTGAATGAAATTCATAGAAAATAGAATGAAAAAAAAGATCGAATAAATTAAAGACTAGTTGTATTAGTCTCCTGTAATAAGTACTCCTTTTGATTTTTCATAATCATTGATTGATTCTTACCTTAAATATTGCTTTCATTGAATTTTTTTAAAACAAAAATGTTTATTCACAATAGTTTTTTATTTTATTTTTTAGTGAAAAAAGGCAATATGTGATCGAATATGACTATCATGACTATTATGCCACCTTGTATGAATGAGAAATATTATTAAATTATGGGAAGGGGGATCAAATTTACACAGTATATTTTTTTAAAGAATTTGAGGAGTAGCAAGCAGAAGATTAACAAAAAGTATGAGTAATAATATAGGAAAATATGAGGTGGGGTAATTGCTTCTCATTAGCTTTATGTAGAATCACCCTTGTAATTAGACTTTATAGTTCAATTGCCAAGATTAAATCTCATGATTAAATATGTATCATGTTTGGTTCATGAGATTGAACCCTACAACTTAATCCTAGATGGATAGTGTCATGATAATTAATCATAGCTTCTTCCCTCCAATTAAAATAATCTCACAACTCAATCCTAGATGGATAGTCTCATGATTATTAGTCATGACAACCGAACGGCAACCGAACGAGACCTGTATGTAACAGAAAATGCTCACTTTTTTGAATGTTAACGAATATTAGAAGTTGTTATTAAAGGAAATAGAAATATCTTAAATGAGATAAAGATAACAAATACAGTAGATGATAAAAAAACTAAAAAAAATAAAAAGCACGTTAAATCAAACATCTAACTTGGTATGTGGATATTATTCAACAGAAATATCTTAGAAAGACAGAGATATATTAAAAATGTTCATTTGTATTTTAAAAAACATCTTTATTTTTGGTGTTTCAACTAAAATTAAAAGATATATATAGAAATATTTTAGAAAAGCCAAAACTTAAGATAACTTGTCCTTAATTTAAAAATATTTTGTCTTAAATTGTGGTTATTTGTTAAAATTTCCAACATAATTAATTGCATCTTTATTTTTGTGTTTTATATAATTTTTTTGTAGTTTAGATTATTATTAGTTTCGTATTGTTTTGGTGGGAAAAATAAGGTATGGGCTTAAAAGGTTGAAATATGCACAAATAATTATTCACCCTCCAAATATTCAATCAAATAAAAAAAAACAAATAAATAATTATTTTCTTACAAATTTTAAGTTTGACATTTCTTTATGCTTCATTATTTCATATAATCCCTTTCCAAAGCTAAAAAAATACTGTAATGTTGTATATATATAGTATTATATTTCTTCATTGAAAACCAACTCATCAGTTTTATTTGTATGAATGAATCACGGATCAATTTCAAACTTTAGTGAATTGACAGACATCATTTGCAAATAGTTATGATAAACCACAATAAAATATTAAGATTAAAAAATATTGTTGAACTTCTGAAAATTGTTTTTAATTAACCAATTATTAATGACATAATATGGATCATTTGATTCATGCCGTGATATTTAAATAGCTAAAGTGTGACACATGTATGATTGTTACTAAATTAATCATTTAGATCAACTTTTTCTTGAACGCTAACATTGTAAAGCTCAAACGTGTGGCGAGAATTTGACTAAAATGATATGGCAATCATCTTGATAAATTTTTTTACAATTAATAGTACATTTTAATTAAAAATTGATAAATTCACAAAATTAATAATAAAAGATACAATTGACCCTGGATATATTTAGTCATTAACCGTAAAATCATTGACAATTGAGATACAATTGACTTAAGATACGATGAATTAAGGAGAAAATTTAATATACGGAGCAGGGGTCTTATTCTAATGCTTATAGCATCCTAATCCAAAATCAAGACTAAATCTCCACCCTTGGATTTTAAAATGAGTGGATGAGATTAAAGCTCATAAATCTCAATAAATAGTAGACAAAATATCAACAAAAAAGTAATATCGTCATTGTGTTATCATATGATAATTTTCGTGGGTGTTTTTTTATATCAACATTGTGTATTACAGATATCAACAATATGATATAAGAATATCAACATTAGTACAAGAAAATATAACACATATTTATTGAGATTTTTACATGGTTTTATTGAGATTTTTTGATGTATTTGTTGATAAAAATTTGGGTATCTAACATTTACGAAAACTAAAATAAAAAATATCAAATTTCATCATCCGAACGTCGTCGGAACATATGCAATTGAGATCTCGTTGGAATCCTTATTAAATTATCTTTAATTTGATATATTTTTTGTGAAAAAATAATTTAAATTGAGAGAGTTACGTAAGTTTAAAGATTTGAGATGATTTTGAGGAGAGAGAAAGTAGTTAGTTATAATTACTACATATAGTATTTGACATTAATACCCTTTTAATTTAATTAATAATTATTTAAATTTAAAATATATTACACTTGACATTATATTAACCACAATATCTTCTAATCTAATGGTTGAAAATTGGTCTCAATTTGAGATTGGTAATTAGTTAGCAATTGATTAAATCCCTACGGAGTAGTACTAAATTTCAAAAGTTGGAATACAATTGATAACCACTTAATGATAGTAGGACATTCAACTATTTAATCTTTGATCAAATTGAATATAAGTACATTCTAATTAGAATCATCATCGTTGTGCACCAACTTTTCCACCACTCCTTATAATTTTTATGCATTTTATCATGTTCTTAAACTCATTGAGTGTATTTTTCGTGCATAGGTCAAGGATCTAGAAGAAGATGGAGCTCATATGAAGTGGGAGACGAAATTGCAGCCTATAACAAAACCCATGGTAATAGGGTCTATATAGGCTTTTTGCCTCAACTTAATTGGGACAAAAGAAATATTAATAAAGATGAATAACTTTAAATTAATTGTTATTTATTGATCTTCATTCATAATTTTATTCTGCATCATCTTAAGTAGTTATTTAATCCTTATTTAAAGTTTTTTTAACTTAGAAATTGAACGAATACATAAGTAGTTATTTAATCCTTATTTAAAGTCTTTTTAACTTAGAAATTGAACGAACACATAAGCGAACAACTTTTAAATTTGATGCATCATCTCAAGTAGCTAATTTTTGTTTCAAAATATACCACAAGCAATTCAAAAAACTTCATTATTGACGGCATCACAACTAAAATTAGCAGACGCAAATGGAAGCGTCCTTAAAGACAAAAGATTAAGTTAATTTGTTCTTAATTTAAGAACACTTTTATTTTACGTCTTAAATTGCTGTTATTTTTTTAAAATTCCCAACGAAAGTAATTGTGTTTCGATTTTTATGTCCTTAAAAAATAAGTTTTTTTGTAGTGACAATGTGTGTGCATAATGACATAGTAGAGTTCGCTTGAACTTACTAAACTTTAATTTAAGTTTAGGATTGATAGAAAAGTCATAGATTAAGAGTTTAACTAATTAATTAATCATATAGCTCTGATTTATTTAGCATGTGCAATGTCTCTCTATTACAGAAATAATGCATCCTCTTTAATTAGCATGAAATAGAATTAGAGGTGGAAGATTAAAACATATAGTACTAGTTAGTTGCAACATGACTTATCTCTTGTCTGATCAAAGTGTTGTGTTTTCAGATTTTATTCACGTGATTTGTTATCCCCTTTGTATTCAAAATTAAACCATTCTAAAAACAATTTTTATTTCAATATCGACAACTACTACACTTTGAAGATGTGATATAGCAGCAACTGTGATGTTGTTAGGTTAATTTAATTAAACGTGAGTGCATTATTTTATATTGAATTATTGACTCTAAATTACGCCTCACTCATATGTGAAAAATACTTATTAAATTATAGGAGTACCATGATTCATGAGAATTAGCCACTTTATTGAAATAAGTGATAAATGGTCGGTTACTCAAACTATATATCTTTAAAATTTAAATAATACAATTAATAGACCAATTATATAATTATTATTCTATTTCTTTAGGCGGGATAAACGTGCACATAAATATGCACTTTGCAGAACCTTCACTTCGTTCATGTGACACGCTTTACGGTCAGCTAGCATAGGTAAAATATATTTACTGTTCTCACTTCACACAATTTTCACATGATATTTTCATGGATACCATAACATTTACTATTTCAAAATTGTATGTCAGTAATAATCGGAAGAACACATTTTCAATATGCAGATTCATGGAAGATCACATTTTCAATGTGAAGAATTCCATACGTATATCATTTAAGGGACGAGATCAGTTACTAACTAGTCGCTAGTTGCTAACTATAACTATAAGAGTATATCCAAAGACAGAGGTCAATAAAGAGTTAGAGTCATATAATTACCATATTTACTTTTTTTTCAAAGAAAAATCATTATCCAAGGGAAGAGAAATTTGAGAAGGCATTATACATTTTCTCATTTTGAATAGGTATCTTTATCTCTCCATCAATAAAAATTTATAACTATCATATTTGCCTTTTTTTCATGAAAAACTATTCTCCAATAGGAAAGGTATTGGAGAAGGTATTACATTTTATGTTTTTTTTAATGAATTTTGTACCACTATCATTTTATTTGTAAAAAATAATTTACTTTTGTATATACCTTTTCCCTTTGGAATTTATTACTTTTGGAATGGTATTAACTTTTTGAGAAAGTAAATAGATGATATACCTCTTTCATTTACCTTTCCTTGTTGGAGATGCTCTAACTAAGTCAACCATCTTGTCATAATTGTCAACACGAAATTATTTGTATAACTACTAAATTTTGTTAACATGCAAATGTCTTATTATTGATATCTATTTTTATATGTCAATAAATTTTAGTTCACATATAAATGTCTGTATTGATATATATAACAACACTATTGACATCCATAGTTAGCAATTAACAATAAACATAGTTAGCACTAAAGGGTCCTATCATTTCAAATTCCATCTCATAAATTTAGAAATCCTACTTGCAATTTAGTGTGTTCAAAGAGATATACATGTATCTACAATCATTAGAAAAGGGCATACCAAAGATTGAATCGAATCTTATTCAAATTTCATTTACAAGAATCTATTACTCCACAGGACAAGCAGTACTACTAATAATTAGTCTAATATTAATGGGCCAGGCTAAAAGTTTGTGGCCCAATGGCTTAATCCATATAAAAAATAGGGTTTAGCGGGTCCATTGACCCGACCCGGCCCTCCCGCGAAGTCTCGAACCCATTTTCACGGCTGCACATCTTAGTTTGCACTCGGAAACTTTGACAACACCATTCACAACACATCCGGCTACTCACATCCTGCCACGTGTAATTTAGTCTACGTGTAATATCTTGATTCGTTGTATGCTCCTGCTCTTTCCACGTGGACTTTAACTCCTTTACAAAAACCCCTTCCCCCAAAATCTCCATTTGATGCAACGCTGAGCTCGAAACTTCCACAACAATGGCGACGCCAAATTCACTGCACGCGCTGCTCTTCCTCTCGCTCTTCCTCCTGCATTCCTTCACCGCCGCATCTGCCGTCGCGAGCATAGATCTCGGCTCCGAATGGCTCAAAGTCGCCGTAGTCAACCTCAAGCCTGGCCAGGCGCCGATCTCCGTCGCCATCAACGAGATGTCGAAGCGGAAGACGCCGTCGCTCATCAGTTTCCACGCTGACTCGCGCTTGATCGGTGAAGAATCAGCGAATCTCCTCGCGCGCTACCCTACTAAGGTGTTCTCCCATCTCCCCTCGCTCGTCGCTAAACCCTACAATTTCGCCCGCGATTTCCTCAGTAAACTGTATCTGAGCTACGAGATCGCGCCCGAGGACGCCCGGGGCGTGGCGGTTTTCAAGGCCGAGGCTGGGGATAGCGGGAATTTCACGGCCGAGGAGATGGTGGGGATGGTGCTCAAGTACGCGGCGGGGCTAGCGGAGACTCACGCCAGGACGAGTGTGAAGGATGTCGTGATCACGGTGCCGCCGTTCACGGGAGTGGCTGAGAGAAAGGGGTTGTTGGCTGCGGCGGATTTGGCTGGGTTGAATGTACTGGCTTTGGTGAATGAGCACTCTGGAGCAGCTTTGCAGTACGGGATTGATAAGGATTTCTCGAATGGATCAAGGCATGTGGTGTTTTATGACATGGGGGCTAGCAGTACTTATGCCGCATTGGTGTATTTTTCTGCTTATAATGCAAAGGAGTCGGGGAAGACAGTGTCAATTAATCAATTTCAGGTAACTTTTTCTTCTGAATATTGAGTATTATATTTAAATTGTTTCATTTCCTTTCGACAATTGAGGTTTAGCATTTGAGGTAGGTGTTTCAATAGATTGAATCTGTTGAACGTACTAATGATGTTCAGGCGTGTTTGAATATGATCGGTTTCTACAAGTTGTTTTGATTAGTTTTCCTTGGCGTTCTGATTCTCTTGTATAAACAAAGTAACGAAGGCGAGTTTTCCTCGGCGTTTCGGTGCACTTGTATATACTATTGGGCTAGCTAGGAGTATCTTATAGGGAATTAGGTGAGGTGTTGAACTTTTACAAATGTCATTGAAATGTGTAGTCTTAAGCAATTACATATTTTTCTGTTTTAATGGTTGTACTAATGAAGATCTTGCTGGACTGCATAGCAGCTCTTGGTTTTTTAGATGGTTCTTGTTTAAAGTATATGGAGTAGTTTGGGTTGCGATCTTGATGTCTAACACAGTAACACTGAAATCGAACATTTTTTTAGTCAACCTGATAAATGAAAAGGGTGTGTGTGCGTGAAATTATCTTAAGTAGCCAAACTTTCCCTGAACGTGAGCAATTCTTTCCAAACATAATCATCATTTTTTCTAATTTCAGTTTAGAGTTTGCCGTTTAACATTTGATAGTTATGACCAGGTGAAGGATGTCAAATGGGATGCAGAACTTGGAGGTCAGAATATGGAATTGAGGTTGGTGGAGTATTTTGCAGATGAGTTCAACAAACAACTTGGAAATGGGGTTGATATTAGGAAGTCGCCCAAGGCAATGGCCAAATTGAAGAAGCAGGTTAAGCGCACAAAAGAAATCTTGAGTGCCAATATGATGGCTCCGATATCTGTAGAATCTATTTACGATGATCGTGACTTCAGGTTAGCCCGAGAAACCAGAAAATTGCATTTCTGAAATAATCATTGATAGTTCACTTTTTAGTCCCCCCGTTTTAACTTAGTGGAAATTAATTTTTCTAGGAGCTCAATTACTCGTGAAAAGTTTGAAGAGATATGTGGAGATCTTTGGGAAAAAGCCCTTCTTCCCATAAAAGAAGTTCTCAAGCATTCTGGAATGAGCACTGATGATTTGTATGCAGTGGAGTTGATTGGAGGTGCTACTCGGGTTCCGAAGTTGCAGGTACATCTGAATTTTAGAGCTACTATTTTAGGGTGTTGATGCAGTGGCACGACATTTCATGCGGTGTAGTGTTTCTTTCTTAGTTTCTGGAACATACCATGTTATGTCGTTCTATAAATAAGAACAGTTTTCAAGTTTGGCTACCACCACGCGTTGACTTACTCTTGGTTTAATGCCAGAGCCTCAGAACAAAATAACAGCTTTCTGTTTTGAATCCCAGCTTCTTTCTTGGTATCAATGTATGGTTTGGGCTTGACAATGCTTTTCCCTACAGGCCAAGCTTCAGGAATTTCTTGGGAGGAAGCAGTTGGACAAACATCTGGATGCTGATGAGGCTATTGTTCTAGGTGCCTCACTACATGCTGCAAATTTAAGTGATGGAATCAAATTAAACCGCAAGTTGGGAATGGTTGATGGTTCTACTTATGGTTTTGTGTTGGAGTTGAAGGGTGAGGGTCTTTTGAAAGATGAAAACACCAGACAGCTGATTGTACCAAGAATGAAAAAGTTACCCAGCAAGGTAAGTAAATTACTTTTTGGATGCAGAAGTTTGATGTATCTCTTTCCATCATATTATTTTATGTCTCTCCTCTTTTACTTTACTACAGATGTTCAGATCTGTTGTTCACAACAAAGATTTTGAAGTTTCACTTGCTTATGAGAGTGAAGATCTGCTACCACCTGGTGTTACCTCTCTTACGTTTGCAGATTATGATATAGTAGGTCTTGCCGATGCTAGTGAGAAGTAAGGATCATTTGAATCAAAGTCTATTTTCATTCATCGGGTAACTGTATTTTTTCCATGAGGTTTTCTCAATGCCCTTGTATGTTCCAGGTACTCATCAAGGAACCTTTCCTCCCCAATTAAGGCTAATTTACATTTCTCTCTGAGTAGAAGTGGTATATTTTCTTTGGATCGAGCTGAGGCTGTTGTTGAGATAACAGAATGGGTGGAAGTCCCACGAAAGAATCTCACTGCGGACAACAACTCAACATCTGCTTCTGCCAACACGACGGATGCTGAAGCTAAGAATATTTCAGAGGACAGCACTGACAAGTTAGAGACTAATAATGGCGATATTACCAATTCTGATTCCAGTGCTAATGATTCTAGTAATGTTGATTTGGGTACTGAGAAGAAGCTAAAGAAAAGGACATTCAGAGTTCCCCTTAAGGTTTATAAAATAAATAATTATCAGTTGATAGTTAGTTCATTTCTTAGTGATGTTAAAGAATGTATGTGTGTTGCATGTAGGTTATTGAAAAGACAACAGGGGCTGGAAAGCCTCTCTCGAAAGAATCTTACGCCGAGTCCAAACGCAAATTAGAAGTATTGGACAAGAAGGACGCAGAAAGGAGAAGAACAGCTGAATTGAAAAATAACCTTGAGGGCTATATCTATTCTACAAAGGACAAAGTAAGAAGCTTACTTTTTTGCCTGTGCAGACTCTGAACATGCATGAAAAATCCCAGAGCATTGATCGTGCCTGTTACTATGTGATTACTTTATATGTTAACAATATGGATACCATTAATTTTCATATCATAATAGTCTTTTAGATGTCATCTTAGGATAATCGACTCAAGGTCTTGTGTTATATTCTCTCATTGACCTAGAATCACAATATAACTGATGATATCAGCCAGCTTTGTACCATCAAAATCTCATATGCATGATGCCACTATTTTGACATTAGTTTTTCCCATAAGACTATTATCTTTTCTCACTTTCTAAAGTCCCGTTCATTGCTACCCTGGCATCTCTCTGACTCTGAGGTGGCTTTGCCCTTGTTTTAGTTCTTGGGATTATTTAACTCTCTCAGTCTTTTTATGATTTTGTTTACTGTTATTTTTAGCGTACTGTGATTCTATTTTTAAAATTTATTAAACTCACACATGATTACTTGTGTGCTGATATACTAGCTTGAATCTGAAGAGTTCGAAAAAATATCGTCTGAGCAAGAGAGAAAATCTTTCATGGAAAAACTCAACGAGGTTTGCTATCGATCCCTCTCTCCGTGTGCATGTGTGCATGCTCATTGTTCCATGGATTGGTCAAACACTTTGTGGTATTTGGTTTAGATACTTGTTGATGCTATCCAATGATGCAGGTAGAAGAATGGCTGTATACTGATGGTGAAGATGCTTCTGCCTCTGAATTTCAAAAACATCTGGATACATTGAAATCTATTGGAGACCCCATATTTTTCAGGTCTTCTTTAATTCCAATGATTCAGTAAATTTATTACATCTCATTGACTAAGTTGGCCATAATGTCATTATTTGTTGTAGGCATACTGAACTCACCGCACGGCCTGCTGCATTTGAACATGCACGGACATATCTAACTGAAATAGACCAGGTAAAATAACACTAGTTTTGTAAATTTTTGCTTACAGCTGGACATCACAAGAAAAGATGTGATTTAAGTGATCAAATGATGAGAAACATATATATTTTCTCTACAACTTGGTTTGACCAAGCTATGCGATTATTTGTCTTTCATGATATGTTTTTTCACTTGTATGTGCAATTATGCTTATGAACTGCATGAATCGAGTCAAATATTTGAAGAGGCTGAACTTGGGTTTAGTGAACTAAAGGGCATTTTTTGTGGAAAATCGCATTCATTTGCTCGAGTTTTTTTTGCTGTCTTCGAGTAAAAGCTATGATTTTTTTTGTCAAGGTTTTACTTTATAAGATTGTTCACGTGTTTTTAGACAAGGTTTTACTGTATATGACATTATGGCTTGAAACTTTAGACGCATGCTTGAACGTGTGTTTTTAGATCAATCTCTGACTACATGTTTGTCACCCTGAATATTCAGATTGTGCAAGGATGGGAGAAAAGCAAGTCCTGGTTGCCAAGAGAGAGAATTGACGAGGTACTCTTAACCTTTTTTTTATCTAAAAAGCATGTATTATCTAATGCTGACACACAATAGACGACTATAAATGTCATGATATGCAATCATCACCTTGATGTCTGCGGTTTTATAGGTCATACGTGAAGCTGATAAGTTAAAAACTTGGTTAAGTGACAAGGAAGCTCTGCAGCAAAAGTAAGTTTTACATTTTCTTTATATTGGCTTGCGACCTTGCTATACTATTTTACTAATGGACAAGGAGACCCTCTTTTGATATTAAGATAATATTGGTTTCTACCACAAAATATATATTAGAAGAAAAATATTTTTTGTTTTTTGAAACTTTTTAATGTACGAAAGCATTAATGTAACCTCTAACAGGACCACTGCATTTAGCAAACCGGCTGTCACATCCGAGGAAGTATACGACAAGATTTTAGATCTCCAAGACAAGGTACTTATCTTCATAATCTTTAGTGGTGCCTTGTTTGTTATTCGGGTTCCAACCCAGGGTTAGTGTTCGAAACTGAATGCGTACGATCATTTTTAATCCTTGCTACTTGCATGCATTTTATAATCCAGTATGAATATTTTATCTATTTACTCATTGATTTTTATTTATGCGTACGATCATTTTTAATCCTTGCTACTTGCATGCATTTTATAATCCGGTATGAATATTTTATCTATTTACTCATTGATTTTTATTTATGCTTGTCTTTTCATGTATAGGTTGGAAGTGTGAACAGAATCCCCAAGCCAAAACCTAAAGTTGAGAAACCTGTGAAAGTGGAGGCAGAGAAAGATAACGATAAAGATAAAGCAAACAACACAGATTCTGCATCTGAAGAGACCGCATCTTCAGAAGATCCAGCGACGAATGAACCAGAGGCTGAAGCTGCATCCAAAGGCCACGATGAGTTGTGATATCATTTAGGGTACACATACGAAACTGAAGGTGCCAATGCTCATCGATATGCAATACAAGGATAGATATAAATGCTGCTGCTGATGATGATTAGAGGTAGGTACGAATAGGAAAAGCTTAGCGTTGAGCCCTTGTTTGGATGGTCGGTTTTTTCTTGTGCCGCCGTGGATCGGATTATACTTATAATTGTATTACTAAGAAACTCACAAGAGAATTGTTATTGATGAGCCATTTTTGATTTACTAAGATAATTTTGTTTTGGATGTACTTATCTTGTTTAATTAGGGTCATAGCAGTTGTATTGTTTGTGTGTGTAAGTTGGATTTCTGCTGTTTGTGGTTTGGGTAAATGGAATTGGAAGTCCATTTTGTATGATGTGTGCGATTGATTTGATTATTTCAATCGGACTAAGTATAAATGCCATTTTCTAACCCCGCAGAAGAATAAATGCAATTATGTATAATTTGCATTTATTAATCTTATAAAGAGATAAGAATGCAATTATAATTATCTCTTTATTATTTTGAAAATTAATTTTAGATTAAAGTCCAAAATTATTTTCTACATTTTCTTAAAGAACATTTCTGATCCTACACATTTACGGGTGGCAAATCACGTGGGTGAAGTATATAGATATAAAATTATTATAAAAGAAATCGTGCAGGTTGGATCGTTATCGAGTCAACCTTATAAAGACTCATCCCACTAAGGCCTAATCTGAACCTGACCAGGCCAAGAGATATACTTTAAGTGGCACAAGAAAAATGAGATGACAAAGTGTTATATTTTGACATAAATGTCGAATGTACTTTAACATAACGATGATGCAGAATCTCAGCAATCTTTCCGGGACGTAAAATTCGATTAACAAGCCTTAGGTACTACTAAATCTCCTCACTCTGTGATAGTGTTTGGCCTTTGCAAGGTCCTCAGCAGGAAAAAAATAGCGATTTTGAAGAGCGCGAAGATCAATCATCATAGCCGTTGTGATGCGCATTCTGCCACCCCCAAGCAACGCTCAAACTCTGCTCCAGGTCCGTGTACTTAGCCGACCAGTTGAGGTCCCTCAAAATCTTCGAAGGGTCACTGTAAACCTCTGCATAGTCCCCTGGCCGCCGGCTAAGGTAATCCACCTTTATGCTCGCCCCAGTCGCCTTCTTGCACGCCTCCACGAATTCCTTCACTGAACTACCTGTTTTCACACAAACTCTTTTTAGTCCAATCACCCAACTAACAGTACTACTACATGATGCTTTCTTGCAAGAAATGACAGACCTTTTCCCGTTCCAACGTTGTAGATCCCGACTTTCCCAGGCCTCGCGTGGGCTAATGCTTTCACATGCGCGTCTATCAAGTCAGTCACATCGATGTAGTCTCTCACGCAAGTCCCATCTCTAGTCTTGTAATCAGTCCCTCTCACCTACATTGTTACATACACGTTGATGAATGTGCGCGTTTTTTCTTTAACGTGTAGAGATTGTCTCGAGCAGTTATAGTACCTTGAGCCCGGGTATGATTCCCCTGGCTGCATCAAAGCAAGCCCCAGATATTCTCCCTTGCTCTCGTAGCTCGGGTCGTGGAGCTTCCCCAAGCCTTCCCTCGGGATCCGAGCCAATCACGTTAAAGTACCTATCCAAACACATGAGTAAAGTGATCAAATTTGACACCAAATTTTTTCAAAACAAGAAAACATGACAAACACTAGCACCTCAAGATCATGACAGCCATGTCCGTTGTCTTTGAGAAGTCGATAATTATGTCTTCCGCCATTTTCTTCGCCTTACCATACGGATTGATGGGAACCTGAAACTCAGCCATATGTTAGCGATCCATGATACATAAACCAAGTATCTCTTGATGCAAAAAAACCTCACTTGTGGGGTGGTTTCTGTGATGGGCATCATGTCGGGCTCTCCATAAGTCGCGCAAGTGCTTGAGTAGATCAATGTTTTCACACCACGAGACGCCATTGCCTTTACAACCAGCAATGTATTTGATGTAATATTATGGTAATACCTGCATATTTGGCCTTGAGAATCAACAAAGGATCGATCATACGAAGAATTTAAGCAGACGAGACAAGAACACCTTAGAGGTTCGGAAGTGCTCTCGCCTACATAAGCAACAGCAGCAAAATGCATCACAGCATCAAAAGCATTCTCTGTAAATATCTTCTCCACCTGATATCAGACTTAAGGAAGAACTCAACGAACGTGCTAAATAATCGAAACACATGGTAAAATCGGAAAAACAGTAAGCATGGATACAGCTGCTGCATCTCCTAGATCAGCATGTATGAACTGAAGTCTCCCCGGCTCCGGATAAAGCCCTTGGAGGACTCTAACGGCCCCCATGTTTCCGCGAGAAAGATTGTCCTAACGAAAGATTCAGCGAAGAAAAAGTCACATATTCACTCAAAATTTGCAAGAATGAAACACAACACTTTTTTTTATTGAAAAGTTGTTTAAGTACCACAATAGTCACACGGTACGAATCTCTCAGAAGGCGTAGAACAGCATGGGAGCCGATGTAGCCTGCGCCTCCCGTCACTAGGACATGTGTCACACCTACCTCGTGCATAGAAAACTAAAAACACAGTCCATTCTTTTCAATCATACAAATGAAACAGAAGCAAATTAGGCCAATTATAAATACCTTTGCAGAAATGCTAGAAGGGCGTTTAAACATGAAAATCAAAAGAGCGAAAACAACGCAAATAACGAGGATCCTTCTCGTGAAGTTGCCCCGTCTCTTCATCTCTATGTAATCCATCCCTGCACTTGAACTCTGATCCTTCAGCAGCATAGCTCTGCACCATACGAAACCAACAGCGTCTCAAAATCGAAAAAATCTAATCTTTATCGATCCTAAAAACAAATTAAACAGAACATCAACAAAAAAAATAAGCAGCAACAAGATACTATCAAAGAAGCAAGAAAACCTCTTTTTTTCTTAAATCAAGGCTACAATTCACAAATAAACTAAAATAAACAAATGTATTGATAATGATTCTTGCTCAACAATGATGATCACAGCTGCTATTATACTAATACAAATATCAATTTAGGAAGAAAACAAACAATTTCACATTCATATTTGAAAACAGAATCATATCACATAAAGCAGCAATCTCCAAATATAGTAATTACATTAGCAAATTAAAGAAATCAAATCCACGTGATCAATCAATTGTGATGAAAAATCATATACTGAGCAACAGAATTTTCCACTTATTCTCAACTGAACATGGTCATTAACAGAGAGGGAGGTGAAATAATCAACTCTCAAAAATAAAAAATGAAGACTTTTTTTGGAGGAATAATCAACTCTCAACCTAATCAAACATCAAGGTGAAATAATTAAAATCTTTTGACTTTGAGCTTGTTTGCCAAACTCTCCAAACAATAACCATGCAAATCAACAAAATGAAATAAAATAAATAAAAACTAGCTCAAAGCATTAATTCCAAAGTTAAATTGGTATAAATGAGAAGGTTGGTGAATGAAAAAGAGTGGATTTTTTTAATGAATAATGACTTACCAGAAAGATGAAGAAGATCCATTGAGGAAAAGTAAGTGAAGTTTACACAAACATAATCAAATTCCACATAATTAAAAACGGCAAGTCTGTGTGTGTGAGAGAGAGAGAGGGAATGAGATAACTGTGACGAAAGAGGAAAGATGAGAATAGCAACAAGCGGCGATGAAGAAAGCCATGAAATGAGGAGGAATTAAACGAATATTCATAGCGATAAAAATGCATTTGAACCATGCATTGACGTTTTAGTCTGTGTGTGTGTCTTTGTGCGTGACAGAGTCTAAAATTCTTGTAAAAATTGGACTTGGCCATGACCAACAATTTTTTTAATACTTGGCCTACATTCTATACAACATAATCATTTATTTGCCAAAAGTTTAAACGTTTGAAATATTAAAATAGTTATAAATTGCAAGTAAAGACATGAAATTTAGTTTTTGTGCAAAAATTAGAATTAGACGAAATTATCTTGAGTCATTCGATTATTGACTCATTATCATATAATTATTATTTAGGATTAAGGTGTGAGATTCAATTTCATAAACCAAACATTATATTTATTCAATCATGAGATATAATCTTTTAAACCGAATAGATCCCTAATATATGGAGTACGTTTTATTCTTTTGAGGGAACTGTATTTTTAGTCCTTGAACATTGCATTATTATTATTTGTGGTCCATTATACTTTAAAAATGTCACCACACGTCTCTAGACATTTATATAAGCGTATAACATCACTGGAAGAACTTTTGCACTTTTTAAGATCTTTTGGACCAAAATAACTATAGGAGTAATATCATTAGAAAGAGAACAACCACTTTGATTACACTTGATTCGTTCAGTTATGTTCTATTTCCTCATGAGAAGTCGTCAAAGTATGTAGAAAATAATTGTTTGTCACGACACATACATTAAGGGAAATGAATGAATTCTCTTAAAAAAGACATAGATAACCCTTATAGTATGGAGGGTAGTTTGGTTCAAAATAATAGTGAGGTCTTTTAACCTATTATATCAATGTCCAAGGACGTGGGTGATATTTTAAAAAGTAAGAACTATAAATGGTACTCTGGTACAATGTTTAGGCTAACAAAAGATAGTTCTCTCTAATTCTTTTTAAGTCCAATCACTATTGAAAGATAACTAAAAGGGTTAAGTGCTAGAATAGTATAGGTGCCAAAATTCATTAATAATAGCTGTATAAATGAAAAGAAAAGCTTGTCTATGACAAAACTATTCCACGAATGGACATGTGTATTAGAAGAAATAAACGTGAAGCTGGGGTATAAGGCAAGTTGAATAACTTTAAATGACGACTAAAATCAAATATAATATTTAAAGTAAGAATAGTTGTATTAATTAATTTCCTAGCAAAGTCGTTGCGATTTTTCTCATAAACGAAGGGCGTTATTATGATTATTAATGAGATAGTAGTATAACTTTTTTCACTATTATTTCCAAAAGAGGTATGTAAACGAACACAAATAAAGAGGTCGTTAAGATATAAAAAAATTAATTCCAAAAAACAAAGAGAAAGTCGTATGTTATCTCTTACCAAATAAAATCAATCATAGAACATGTGTTACTACTTGCTAGAGCTCCTTTACAATTATAGACCGTCTCAGTTAAAGATTGGGTCACTAATAAGGTGATGGGAGAAAGTAAAATCGTTAAAAAATTACTTTAAAATTCTTTTATAGATATTTTCCATTATCAAAGAAGAAAATAAGACCTCATTAATTTAACTTAGTTGAAATCTAAAATAAATTTAAGTCTAAACCAAGCACCCAACCAACCCCTCGCCACCCCAATCAACCAAAAAGAAGAACACTAGTAGTATTTGTTATCAACTTTGAATATTTTTTCATTTTTCAATTAAACTTTATTTTTAGAATTAAATGCACAAACTTTACATTCTTATATTTTTTTTCCCCAAATTCATTTTTCTATAAATTAAAGCTAACATGTCCATCAGAAATGTTAGTGTGGCAAAAACAACTTCATTTTAATATTCTGTATAACGTAATTTAACTGTAACTACGTGAACATTTGAATTTTTATATTTTTTCTTGAATTTTTGAGATTCTTTTTTATTTTTTCAAACGGAAAATGTTTTCCAAATACACAAGAGTTATATAAAAAAAGCTAAATCAATTATACAATTTAAAAAAGAGCCAAATTAGTGTAATGCAAAAAAGAATTTAATCAAGAAAAAGAATAAAAAATCCCAAAGTTAATACGTATAGATTTTAAAATATAGTACAAGTACTATTTAAGTTCGTTAAGAGAAAAAATAAAACATTATCTAAACTTCGAGTAATTTTGACAAATAACCCGAAAGATTGTCTTCTCATGTGCCAGTTTCACCACGTAAATGGTCGAAAATATTTGACACGAAAAGAATAAAAAATCTCAAAAAATGTTAAAAATTTGACAAATAACCCAAATAGTACTATTATAAAACTCCATCTGTCCCAACTGAGTTAAGCTGTCAAACTTTTGGTCATGAAAATTAAAAAATTATGTTAAAAAGAATGAGAGATTAAAATAGAAAAGATAGAGAGAAAGTAAAATAGTTGACGAAATAAAGTAAAAAGAAAATGGATATTTTATTTTTTGTCAAAAAAGTAAATGACTCAACTTCATTTGAATATTAAAAAAAAAATAACGATTGAACTTAGTTGGGATGGAGAGATAGAAGTAATAAAAGAGAGAGATCCCTAATCTCGCCGTTTTTCTCAATGATACCTGTACATTTACACTGAAAATGGCAAAATGCTAATCCAGACTTTACACAATTGACACCTCTCCATAAATAACAATAACAATAACAATAACAATAACAATAACAATAATTAAATACTAGAAAGAGAGCTTTGACATTATCCAAAGCTTGCAAGAAATTTATTACTCCACTTATTTGAAAATGAAGGCATTTCTTCCCAAACGACAAACTGCAGAGGCACTAAAATTCTGCCAAACCTCCAAAGCAGCAGCAGATGCGGTTGACAAGGGAAGCACAGCAAACCATTTACAGTTCACAGCACACCGATTCAGGATTCACTTGTCCACCACCCTGCGAGCTTAACCCCGTGGCAGGCATCGATCGTTGCGCAAAATTCAGCAACACTTTCTTCTGGCTCTCGCTCGTGTGGTGTATGCTCGCACGCAGAACCTCCACCGGCATCTCTCCGCTCACGGCTCTTGCAGCCTCCGAACCGATGTCCTTGTCTTGAGAGATCAGAGATTGCACTATACTTTCATACTTGCTGACACAGTACTTCGTCAGGAGGCCGAAGAAAGCATCGAACGACGCCTGCCAAAGGGCACGGTTAGGCGTGCTCAAGTTGCTGGCTGGAAGGGGATCTCTCAGTAAGTGAGTAGCTCGTTCTAGAACTGACTTCAGGATGACCGCGGCACCATCTCCAGCAGGACTGCCGATTGGACGAAGGGGCGGCTGCTCGGAGGAACAAACAACAGCAACAAGACAAGCACTAAGGGAATTAAGATCCATACCACCAATGCATATTGAGACCGTTTCAGCGAGATCATTAACTGTTTTTGCATCTTCTGGTAGGCCCCCGAACAGAAATCTTAGATGGCAGAAGATAGCCATGCATACTATTCGAGCAAGTTCACTACCAGGTAAAAGAAGCTGAAGAAACCTTGAAATGAGTTTCCGGCCCTTGCCAACCGACACTATCCTTAGAAACACAATATCATCCTTGGGAGTTAGGCTGAATGAATTGGCACTGTTACCAAGTGGGTCAACCAACTGCAGAGAGGTGGCTAATCCTTCTAAGAGGATATGGCGCTTTCGCCTTAACTGGTGTCCACCATCCTGAGGTTGAGTAGCCTGTAAAAGACGATCGATGTCATCCACCTCTAGAAGGACAGAAAACCCATCCTCAATTGTCACCCTTGCTGCAAACATAGGCTCCTGCTCCAGAGTCCTATCGAATACTTTTTGCTCAGAACCACTATCTCCACAGGCACATGGAGGGGGTTCAAGTTCAAGAAGAGGGCAAGGCCTGCGAATTGAAGAAAAAGAAACCCTTCCAAGAGCATCAACCTGAAGACGTGGTTGTGATTCAATACTGTTACGGGATCGAGTAGACTGTTCCCGAGGGACAGGTGGGCAAAAACGATATTTTGACTTCATTTCAGCCGATTTCTTTGCAAGGCGAGCTTGGTGGTAGTAATCGTCTACATAAGGGTCATTTCCATGTGCATGCTGCATTTTGAGTATGCTCTCTATTTCATCAGCAGTCATGTACTTAGAATTGATTTGTGGAAAATTACTCTCAGTCAAGTGGACACTGGCATCAGACCCTTGATTAGAGAATCGCACAGAATGTTTACCTTTCTGTGATGATTTAGATTTTGACTTGCCCTTCGGATTGAATCTATATTTGCTCCAATCTGATGAAGAAGGAACACTATTAAACATTTGAGATTGTAAGGCTGAAAGTTGAGCCAAAGATGGTTGAAAAGAAAGGTGTCGTCTTGGCTGCTGTGGGGATAACATTTGTGGAGGTAATAGTCCATTATGATATTGATGCTGCAGGATATTGTCCAGGAGGATGGATTGATCCCCATGAAGAACACCAGCATGGCTAATCCAGTGGTTTTGCAAATGATTATTATGAGATATATTTGGAGACATCAGGTTCATATTAGCATTATATTGGAACTCTCGAGGGAAACTGGACCAGCTGAGCGGAGGGTTGTTCTGTGCAGAGAATGGTGACTGAGGTCCACTAGAAAGAGATGACAAATTGAAAGAAGTTTCTTGTGAACCCAGTGGAGGGAAGGAAGTGAATGATGACTTAGGGGGAAAAATAGGTTCGCTTGAAGCATGAAGCAGCTGTGGCTGTTTCTGAGGGTAGGATGATGTTCTACATAATGGTTTGGATTCTGGGAGAAACATTGACGACGTATGGGGCTGCGATGACCATCTCTTATTTTCTTCGTAGCATTCTGAGTCCGACACATGGTGATCAAACCATTCCGGAAAATCTGTGTCCCGAGTCCACTCTGTAGCTGATGAACCTGAATCAACATCTATTAATCAGAGGGCCAGAAAACAACCAAAAAAAAAAGAAAAGAAAAGAAGAAATTAAACATAGCATGGAATGATGGAATGGAAAGCAGGTTAAAGGTGTGCTTGTGTCAAGAAAAGTAATCATTTAAAATGTGATTAGTATATTTCCTTTACACCTTAGCAAGATCAGACTCAAGGAAATTCCTAAAATATTGATATCTAGCTTCTTAAAAGAAAATTATAACATAAGAAGTACTGGTTAAAGGGAAAGATACTAAAAGAACAAATAAGAACCAAACGTAGGTTGTAACACCTAGCATGCAGGAGTGAACAAGAATAATAACAAAAAAATCACTTTCTCAACCTAAGTTTAATAATTGATGTGAATCCCGTTTGAACAAAGTGTTTTTCCTTCACCGGAGAAAGAATCCAAAAAATTTGCTTTTACTTTCAGAATACTTCATAACAGTGAAGAAATTGGGGAGAGGGTCTGATGCTTATCTTTACCTTGAGAGCATTCACTCTACATGGGGTATCAGTATTTTAATTGCCAAAAAAAGTTCCACAAAGCATCATATTGAGAAAAAATGCTTTAACATTTTGAAACAAATTTTCTTTAGAAAAAGGGTCAACTAATTTATGCAAGTGAGGTGAACCATGGTGCCTGCATATTCACAATCATCAGCATTTGAATCAAATGGAAGGCAGTAACTCTGCAAATAGACACAAAATAAGAACTCACTCTCTCTAGAGAAAGATCCAGATCCTCGATCACCAATAACTCCAGGATGTCTTGGTCCTGAAACAACTTTGTTCAACTGCACAATAACAGCACAATAAATATAAGCAGGTGATAAAGTGATCAAAACTGAGCTTTTATTGGATAAATGTAAACATCTAGGAGTTTCATATTAGCCCAAACATGATTGATACTAGAGAAGTATATGCTCCAAAAACAACTCACTTTTGCAAATGTAGTTGCCAGGTCATCAAATTCTGACAAAGATCCCAATCCTGAGCCCTGAAAAATGTAATTGTATTCATGAAATTAGATAAAAAAATATATATATAGATGTATGCAAGAAGTTAGGCCCTTATACAAGAAGAATTTTAAAAGTTTGACGTAGGAAACATGACTCCCGTAGCTAGCAAATAAGACCATCTAAAGAACTCTAGCAGCTCATCTCATCAGAATATGCTAAATATCGTTATGCAAAATACTATTACACTTTAATAGCCTTCATATGCTGATTAAACACTTGATTACAAGAACAGCTATCATCTTCTGCAGTTGTAAAACTAGACCGGGCCTAACACCAGCATTAAGATGAACATTATGATCTAACGTCTAAGTTAACAAAAAATAGAGTTTCACCACAACTATTCACATATTCACCTCATCTTTCTGAAACAAATGATACTCATTCAATTCCTCTCCACCACAAAATCCTCCCCCAATCGAACGAACAACCTCCTCCCCATCCTCCAAACCCCCCAATTCCACTTCATCCTTGCCGAAAAAGGCATACTGTGACGCGTCAAACATCGCACCACCACCTGCACGAAATAAACAAATTCGAGCTCAAAAACACATCCACACTCAATTCATAAAGCGATAAACGGAAAAGCTTGCTAACTGGAGAAGTCGGTGTAGTCGTCGGATCTGTCCATGACGACGCAATTAAGCTAAACCTAACTCCAATTACGGAGAAGGAGAGGATGATTCGCCGTTCCCCTTGGCTTGGAGATTCTCTTTAATTAGGGTTTAGCAGCAGACTCAACAACTGAGATATTCCCACAGTTAGGCTCGATTCTATATTTGTATTTTAGAGAGCGATTGTGTGAAAATTATTTTTAAGTACATATAAGGAATTGTTTGTTTTAGTGAGAGAGAATTTATTTGTTAGGATGCAGTTTTATACGTATACTAGAGTATTTGTTTATCTTGAATAGCATATATTCATATGATAGTAACTATGGAAAGAGATAATTCTATTCTTGATGATTGATTCTTGATTTTCTTTCACTCCTGACTTTGATTTGTTTTCCTTCCTAACAATTTATATTGACATGTAATAAATGACACTAGTACAAACTAGGGGTGTCAAATCGTGCGTGCTGGGTCATTATCGGGTCAACCTGTTAACGATACGACTCGTTAAAAAAACCCCAAACCCGAACACGACCTGCTACCCTCAAATCCGAATACGGCACGAACCCGACACGAATCACCTTGGGTCAACACAACACGATAACAACACGCACGTGACACGACACTATAGCAACACGACACTCGATAACACGGTAATAACATGTTAACAACTGCTCTAGTTAATCCGATCATTAAAATTCCGATAAAAAATATAGAATCTGATTACACAAGAATTTAATATTTCAAATTATTTTTATTTATAATTGATGAATCATGATATATAGAGCATTTTTTATCATCATTATTTGTTTTGATCATGTTTTTATTAACCTCTTTAATAGTACTTCACAACATACTATAACTTTATTTTATTATTTTTAGTATAGTACTTTTTTAACTTGAAATAAATATAAAACTTAAAATAATACAGTATAGGTTAAAAACTATAGTACTACTAATTAATAATTATTTGAAAATATTTTATCAATACGAACATATGTATAATTCAATGGATTGCATAGGGCGCCTCCATCTTCCTCCCCTCTCTCTTTCGCAATTGCCAAACACCTTCCTTCCTTCCTCTGCAAAACAGAAAAAAACATACCCAATGTCCCAACTTGAAAATTCCAAAAATAAAAGGTTAGATTCAATCAAAAAGAGGCAAAAGTGATGAATTATCCTAGGTTGTTTCATCTTCGAACAGCCTCGGCCTTTCATTCCAGCTCCGCCGTCGCTTATACGGCCTTGATGATAAACTTCATCTTCTCAGTTGCAGCAACAAGCCGAATGCCCAGCATCTCTGCAATCCAACCAATTCACTCATATAAATCAAACCTATTCTTTTTCCATCCTTAAAAAAATTGGTATTTCTGTTGTTCTACTCATATTTACCTAAATGTTAGCTTCTCAAAAATTTCCTATCATACGGAAATAATATTCTTTTATATTGACAAAGATGTTGAAAAAGTGGAAATGCATTCTCACCCTCAGGCCAAGCCTTATCACTTGAATCTCAAACTCAGTAGGTTTTTTCTTTTGGCGTAAACTCTAAAGCTCCGAATCATGACAAGCCAACTTCAGAAAAACTATCTGCCACACAAACACATATGACAGACCTACCTGCACAATTACAGTGTTGATAGGAGTCTGAAGGAAAAAAACCTCTGTTGAAAACTAGTAGGAGTAATTCTCAATCCTCTGGAGAAAGAGGAAAAAGTCCATCTAATGAAAAAATCACAAAAACAACTACACACATACAAAATTCCAAAGCAGGAAGCCTCAACAGATTTCATGAAATTTGGATTACATCACTACTGTGTTCAAATGACTGAAAAGAAAATAATTATTTTGGAGAGATTTTTGTATCTGGTTACTTAACTGCCAACAACATCACAATAAGCTAACTCGATTACCAGTACCAAAGTTTAGCAACATGAATTACAAGCACAATGTACTACTCCATAAGAACTCAAGTGAAAAAAGGCAAAGCCTCCACAGCTTCAATTCATAAGCACTGATTACCACCACTGAAATTAACAATTCAATCTTTGTGATTATCTAATTCAATCATCATTATATTTGTTTTTCTTTCTTCAATCACATGGAAAAATCAGTGAGAGACCTAGAGTGGTAGGATTATTGATCGGAGAGCGAGGAGAAGAGGAGTATTGGGAGGTACTCTCTCCGTCCAGGAGTCTCATTCCTTGGCGGCACGGGTTTTAAGAAATGTTAAGAAAATGTGAGTAGAATGAGTTATGTGAAGGTGGGACCATATTACCATATATGGAAAAAGTGAACCGGGACTCCTATTCGCAGACGGACTAAAATGGAAAAACAGGACTCCTATTCGCAGACGGAGGAAGTACAACTCAAACACCAATATTCATTGCTCAATCCGATCAATTGACGAAATTGACGAAACTATCAAATTTTTCAATAACTTATTTAAATAATAATTAAGGATGAATGTAGTATGCATATCAAATTTCTCTATTCAACCTGAATTTGAGTTTTGAACAATATCGCTTAAGGAATTCTAATATTTGTGAAATTTTGATTTAATATTAATATTACAAATTACATGAGAACTATAAATCATTTTAAATATGAGATAAATTTCATGCACTGACAATGATTCAATAAATAAAAATGGAATTAAAAATACAGAATAACCCTGCAGATCTTCCTCCCCTCTCCTTCCGTCGGCAATTCCTCCAGCCGGCACCACCCCCTCTCTCTTTCTCGCGAATTACACACCACCCCACAGAATTCTCTCTCTCTCTCTCCTCCTCAATTGCCGCTCCTCTGCACTCGTCGCTACTCTTCCACTCAACCGACCATAGCCACGCTGCTACCTCTACAATTGAGTTCTCAAATGTTGCAACTTCTATTTCAGCTGCTAAATTTTCATCAATGTATGTTATTTTTTCAAGAAACCTTTCTCGCAGGATTCCACCACTTATCACTCATCAACGTAAAACCCATTTTCCCACTGAAATTGATCACTTTTCTCCACAAACTCTCTCTGGAATCGCAAAATCTGCGATATCCAACAAAGCTGACAAATCTACCACTCTCTTACTCAAAGATTACATTTTTAGACTCTCTCACATATCCCCTAAGATAGTGCGTCGATTTTGGAGAGTTTCTGTGTTAAAGCCTCAAGATGTTCTTGAATTACTGGTGGGGTTTGAATGTAGAGGTGAGAAATCTGAGATTGAGGTTAGAAAGGTCGAATCTTTGTGGGAGATTTTCAAGTGGGCCAGCAATCAATCTAGAGAGTTCGAACATTTACCTCGTTCGTGTAATATTATGGCTTCTATGCTCGTGCAGGCCGGGTTTTATCGGGAGGTGGAGAACTTGTTGTCAAGGAGGGAATGCCAAGGATTTCTGTTGGATTATGAGGATGTTTTCAGTGGTTTGATTGAAGGGTATGTGGGGGCATTTGAATTGGATAGGGTTGTGTTGGTTTATGAGAGAATGAGGGGCCTAGGTTTAGTGCCGTCTGGGACGAGTTATCGAGCCCTGCTTAGGTATTTGATTGAGGTTGATGCACCACAGTTGACGTATCATGTTTATGATGATATGATCAATGTGGGGATAGGAGGAAGTTTGGAGGAAAAATGGATTCACGAAAATTTAATTCGAAGGCTTTGTGTGGATGGGAAAGTGCAGGAAGCTAGAGATCTGTTTAGGAAGGTCATGAGTTTTGGAATGAAACCGAGTAGTTTAATCATAAGTGCAATCGTTAGTGGGTATTGTGATAAGAAGGACTACGATGATCTATTGAGTTTTTTCGCTGACTTTAAAGTTGTACCGGATGCTATACATGGGAACAAGATTCTGTCCTCAGTGTGCAGAAATTTTGGTGTTGAGGAAGCAAGCGTGTTCTTGCGGAATTTGGAAGAACTTGGTTTTCATCCTGATGAAATATCGATAGGTATCTTGATTGGGTCCAGTTGTCGTGAGAGGAGACTGAAGAATGCTTTCTTTTATATGTCAGATATTGTGTCAAGAGGTCTCAAGCCGCATCTATATTCTTATAATGCTCTGTTGAGTGGTTTGTTTAAGGATGGTATGTGGATACATGCTCGCAGCATACTTGTTGAAATGAAAGATATGGGAGTGGCTCCCGATTTCTCTACCTATAAAGTACTCGTGGCCGGATTTTGTAAAGCTAGACAATTTGACGAAGTAAAGGCAATAGTTTGTGAGATGTTGGATCATAGCTTAGTAAAACTCTCAGCAACGGAAGATCCACTAGCTAAAGGGTTCGAGCTCTTGGGGCTGAGTCCATTGAGTGTGAATATTAGAAGGGACAATGACAAAGGATTTACTAAAGCAGAGTTTTTTGACAAACTTGGTAATGGACTCTATTTACACACGGATCTGGATGAGTATGAGAGAGCAATTACTCAAGTTCTCGATGATGTCATGATGCCGGATTTCAACTCCTATATAATGGAGAAATTACACAGTTTAGACACAGAAAATATTCTCATAATGGAGGGTGAAATGACACGGTGGGGCCAAGATATATCTTTGCCTGCCTTGTCTTCGTTATTTTGTTGCCTCTGTTGAGCTCCCTTCAATGCCAAGGTCATTAACCATCATTTCGAGACCATGTCCAAATCAACTTATCAACTCGATGAAAGCACTTTAAATTTGCTTGTTCGGACTAACTGCAAAATGGGATACACTTTTAGGGCAAGGACACTTTTTGATGGTATGACACGAAGGGGTTACAAAATTGATAACGGTACATACTCTGCGTTGTTGGTTGATGCATGCAAAAAAGGTGACTTGCCGAGCCTTCACTTCTACTTGAATCTTGCACGCAAATCTAATTGGTTGCCTGAATTGAAAGATGGAAAGGCCATTCTGCGTCATCTCTGCAAGAACAAGTTGTTAAATGAGGCACTAGAGTTATTTGAGGCCATGCTCTTTGTCAGCTCTTGTGATATTTTGGAAATTTTTGACTCGTTAGTTGAAGGGCTTTGTCGTCAAGGATTCACTGCTACCGCTTGTGTTTTGATAGACGAGTTTTCTAAGCAAGCCGCCTTGTCGTATTACCACATACCTTATAGCCGTATTGTGAGTGGGTTTTGTCAGGAGAAAAGGTTCGCCGAAGCCTACAAGGTTCTCGAAACTATGATCCCTAAGGGTCTGCCTCCGCCTATGCAGGCATTGACTCGCTTAATTTCTCACTTGTGTAGGACTAATTATGAGAACGCTGTTGAACTGAGACATATATGGGGGAATCAGTCTTCTGCACAGCTCCCTTTCCACTCTGCTTTCGTGAATGGGCTCTGTAAGTTGGGAAGGTTTGAAGAAGCAGCTCGTATATTCATGGAAGTGAAGGGCTTAGTTCTGGATGCTGAGATGTGTAACTCTTCCATTGCAGGCTATTGTCAACGAAATAACTTGAAGAAAATTCGAGAGACCCTCGGGGTAATGATACGAAAGGATTTAAGTATCTCCCCTTCTAGTTACAGTAGCATGGTACGCCTCATATGCAGAGACGGAAGGTTCTCTCTTGCACTGAGCTTGAAAGAGCTTATGCTTCGAGTAACTTGCATCCCAGAGATCGTGCTGTATAATATTCTGATATTTCATCTTTCATCGAGGCGGAAGACATTGGATACAGTGATTGGTGCTCTTCAAAACAAAGGACTACATTTTGATGATGTTACTTTCAATTTTGTCATTCGAGGACTCCTGTTGCATAAAGATGTATCACACGCTCTTCACTACCTGACGACTATGATGAGGAAAGATCTGAAGCCAACTAATCGTACGCTACGAGGAGTTATCAATTCTCTCTGCCACGAAGGAGAGCTTGAGCCAGCCTTGAATTTGAGTCGAGAAATGGAATTGAGAGGTTGGATCCATGGTTCGGCCATTCAGAACGATATTGTTGAGGCACTTCTCAGTAAGGGTCGACGCCATGAAGCAGTAGGATTTATTGACAGAATGGCGTTGCAAGGTCTGACACCGAACCACATCAAGTATGATAATTTAATCAAACAATTTTCCCAGCATGGCCGTGTGGATAAAGCAGTCAACCTTTTGAACGTTATGCTGCAGAAAGGGAGCCATCCGGAGGCCACCAGCTACGACTGCCTCATTCAAGGTTTCTGCAAAGGCCAGAAGTTGGATGTTGCTCTGGATTTTCATAAGGAGATGCTGTGTAGGGACTTAAAACCAAGTATGACTACTTGGGACAGTCTTATTCGTGCACTGAGTGCAGGCGGTCGAGTGGTGGAAGCAGAAGATCTGCTTAAATCCATGATCCAGTTAGGTGAAACTCCACAGCGTGAGGCGTTCAACTGCGTGATTAATAGATACCGGTCAGAGAAGAACATTAGCAAGACGTCGGAGCTCTTGAAAGTGATGCAGCAGAAGGGTTATGAGCCAGACTTTGACACGCATTGGTCTCTGATAAGCAACTTGAGTCATTCCACTAAGAAAGATGGAGGCAGTTTTCTGTCGAATCTGCTGTCTGGTTTCAGCTCTGCAGGGAAGAACAACTCTAGAACTGGCTGATGTCAGGGAAGTCATTACTTCTGCCATGTCAAAGGTATTATTTTTTGAGCCTCACTAATAATTGTTTATAGATTCTTTGTCAAATGATACATTTAGGGCGTGATTTTTAAAGCTAAACTGATTTGACTCGTATATATCGCTCAGGATCCTTTATTGAACATTGATTTGAATAGCAACTGCAACTGGAATCTGCAAGTTTCCTCTATATTACCATACTTTGAAATCTGAATGTCCCTTTTGATGAATAGTGGCTAAAATGTTGTGATAAATGGGCTGTGTCTGATTCATTTGCCTTCCAGTTCGTTCTAAGCAATTGTGCCATATGTGGACGCTGGACCTCAAATTCCTGAATGGGCTATTTGGCATCTTTGTGCTGTTTTAGTTTACTTATATAACAGGATGTTGGATCTCATTCAAATACTTTTCATTATATCCACTTTCTGCCAAACCTCTGTATTATTTGTTGTCTATGTTTTTTCATTCGGAACTATAACAGCATTGATTGGCGGGGCAGTATGTTCTGCTAAATGCATATCCTCTAACTGTGAATTGAAATTGGAATTCAGCAATAAGCCTTTCTTGATTTGGTTTTCTTATAAAATTTAAAAAATGTCAATTCTGGATGACTCTTTTTTGAATAGGTTAGCTTCAATCCAATGAATATCAGATGTAAACGCAGCCACTTTGAGTGACTTGCCCCATGATCAAAGTGCTTAATTGTAGCCATTTGATGTTCGTGTCAGAACTTGTTTTGGCAAATACCAATTAAAATGACCTATTATGTTTTGCCAAGTGGTGAAAGCTGGAGCCATTTCATATTATTTAACCATCCTGGTCTCATCGCGTTCCTGCTTATTGTCAATGCAGCCTACCCAGGTGAATGTTTTTTTTTTTATTGTCCCAGATTTTCATAAATTTTGTTTATAGGACTGACTGGCTGGGATTTTCTCCTATTACTGATTGTTCTACGTTTCTATCTTGACTAAATAAGAAAAATTGCAACAATCGCAATTTTCTTTTTCTTACTATCCATTCATCATGTAGACTTTGATTAATTATGATGCATCTACACTGCTAGCAATCTGCTCAAACAGACAGACGACAACCAGATTTCTTGGCCTCCCCTGCAGCAGGTGGCCAGATAGCATAATAGACTATTGTATTTGAGTGTTAATATAAAAAAACAAGTTGATGTGAATAAAAATATGTTTCAAATAATTATGATGATCAATTGTTATCTGCACAGCCAATTCATATCTACTACCAATTCCTAGCCATTAGTTAATTTTATATTAATTAATATAAAATGGGCATTTTTGTCATTTTTTTACATCTTGATTATTGTCAACTCAATTCCTTGAATATACCAATTCAATTCGTTGACGTTGGACATGCATATGATTGACATTGAGTATAATTGTCAAAAATATTGAAAATTCAAATAAAATCAAATTTTATTATTAAAACATACTAATTAATATCTTGTTAGTGTCCTTAAATATTTTTAATTTGATATTTATTTCATGAAAAAATAATTTAAATTGTGATAGTTATATTTAAGATATTTTGCAAAAGTTAGTTATAACTAACAAAACTTAGTTTCCATTGATACCCACAAGTGACATAATTTACACAGACTTAACTTCACTAAACCCAACCCAACCCTAGTTATTAGTACTATATTGTAGACATTCCAACGTGTCAACTCGGATTAAATTTGGGTGAAATTCGTGGGAAATTGCTATTATATTGACTAATGTAACTGCTTGTTAATTAATTTGCTTTTGTATAATGCAACATTAGAGCTGAAAAAGAACCAGTTTATCCTGACAGCCATCAATGATTTAGAAACAAATACTAGTCCATGTTTTAAGCACTATTATTCCATTTCCTTCTTGCAGGAATATGATACATGATTGATCTAAAGTATCATGAATTTTAATACCAACAGCCTTTTTAACATTACATAATTGAAATCATACATACCCACTATTTAGAAAGGAAGAATAGACAAATAAAATGGAAAGGATCAACACTGCTGAATGCCACTAGGCCATGTCTGTTTTTAGTAATAGTAATTCAGTTATCAAGAAAATGAAGCATATTTGTAAAACAGTTGAATTCATTAACAAAATGTTTGACAAACAAGCAATAGCAAGACTTGCAACAACAACTAGCAATACATCTGAAACTAAAAAGTTATAGTAGTAGGAGTAGTATATTCCTTCTTTTCTGATAAAGAGAAAAAGAAGCAAAAACACTATGCTTCACAGAAGATTGTGATTAAGGTACTAAATCAGGATTTATGCTTTACAGAAGATTGCAAAAAAGGACTAAACTCTGGATTTACATAGTCTATGTATATATGCACACATATATATCATGGTATATAGTTGATGGTTGATATAATATGGAACATATTAACAAAAGAAACTACATTCCACATTGAAAAAGTAAAGGGAAAAGATCGGAAAAGATGACTATAAAATAAAGACTTTTCATCACACATTGAAAAATGAAAGAAGAATCTTGTGGAATACTTCTATAAAGAGACTACAATGATTTTTCAAGTATATTTTTTTATCAATTCATAGGCCCAATACAAATATGAGTTAATATGAAAGAAAGAAGAATATTGTGGAGTATAATTTCTTAAAAATTGATTTTAAGGCATTTAAAAAAGTTTAAATTTTTTTGAACCGGTTCAACCGGTTCCTGGTTTCCAGCCCAACCGGCCGGCTCACCCAGTCCAAAGCGGCCCAACCCTCTGCCAGTTTTATATCATTTACATGCTCCCGACAAAATTATCTGGGCTCACACATCTCAAAATCTCCTCAGGCTATACATGCTTAACCTTTGAGGTCTTACGAGATCGATGCTGGAAAATTAGATGCACGTAATTAGGTGGTATAGTAGCAACTATGAATCTGTTAATCCCTCCTCGAATATGTATTTGCATATTTTCGGAATTCCTCTTTTTCAACGTGTTTCGGTTCATTCATATCCTCCCTGCTTCCGAAGTAGGAGTCGATCCTTGCCCGTGCCTCTGCACCGACTATCTACTCTTGCCCCAATGTTATAAAATATCATTTTCATTAATCGTTGTGATTATATAGTATTATAGTGTGTGTTAAAACCTTGAAAATGATACTAATATGATGACATTGATCATTTTCAGATTGTAAATTGTTTATAACCAGGTACAAATTCGATGAATCCTTAGCATTTAACTTTTCTTTCATTCTTGAATTATGGTCTTTGATACTTTCGCAGTTTCAAGTTAAATATGTGATCTAAATTACTATATCTAGTAGGTTTGATTAGTGTTGCATGCAAAAATCATTATAGTTGTTTGTAAACCAAAAATGCATATGCAAATAATCTTCTCCACGATTTATTTATTATTCGGGCTTAACGGATACAAAATGAGGCATCAAAATAAGCTATGATTATATATACATGCATATAAGCATGCTTATTGCTTGTTTATCTACGTACATTTTATTTTATTAAGGTAAATAGAGAAGACTTGTTGATGATGATATGTACTAATGTACTATACCACCCCTTAGCCAATGCTCACGATGCTAAACACCTGCACAACAAAATTCAAAATCAGACCGAGCAACGCGCTAAGGAAGGTGTTCAAAAGAATGGGAACGCCGGTAAGGGTGCCATTGACCGTGCTGAGAATGGGGAAGACTGTGGAATTGAGAGGAAGGCTAGCGATGACGTTACATGGTAGGACTGTGCTGATGACAGGGCCTAACGAGCCAAGTAAATTTGGCAAAGTGAGGTTGAAAACACCGGTGGAGTTGGTGACGCCCTGGGCGAGCGTCACCATCCCACCAAAGATAGTGGTGCAGTTCAGCCTCACCACCACTCCCGGGATCCCTACCGACCCAGGGGGGCAGTTTCCGCTGGATGTGCAGCATATTTTACCAGTGACGAAGCCAGTAGTTTCTTGTAATTGGCCGTAGGCAAGAGGAGTCGCGGTGGCCAAGAGGAGGAGAGCCACCGCAATCGAGGCCGGGGATTGCTTGTAACCCATTGCTAGCTAGTTGTTTCTTTGCTACGAGCAAATCTTTTTTAATTATGTTTCTGTTTTGATTTGCTGTGTTTCAATATTTATAGTGCATCTTGTATTATTTACATGTATTCGTTGAATTTGAAATTCGCTTATTTCATTAGTATTAATAACTACAATTATTCATGTTTACACATAAAGGATGCATACTTTGATGTTTTTATCATCAAATGCATTTTGTAAAACATGTTGATCAAAGAGTTATTGGCAACATTAAAGCAACAGGCACTGCCAAATAATTCAGTATAAGTATTGTCAACTGGGCCGTTGTTTGTACTTTATTATGTAATTAAATCCTCGTGTATGTAATATGTCCATGTTCATGGCACATGTTACTTTGCAATAAAATCTGTATATGCTATTGAAATTTTACAATTGAAAGTTGTGATGTGATGCTTTTGTCTAATGTATTTTATCACGGAAGAATATCAGAGTGACCCATAATTATTTCATCACGAAATTAAAAAATCTATTTAGTTCTAATTTTGTTTTCTAATTAGGCTACAATTAAGGCCTTATATATTTGCATCATTATTTTTCCCCAAATATTTCAGTCCATTAATCAAACTCACTTAAATTAATATTTTAATTTATTTCTAATTAATTAGTTTTTTTAAATTAATACTTACTCTTATTTTCCAACAATAACTAATTAAATATTGGGGTCATTTCCAAAATTCACAAAACTATTTAATTTCAGTAATTTTTTCATAGGTGTTCTCCTATTATAAAAGATTCGGTTCTCTTATATTTGCTTTCTTTGAAATTCCGAGCCATACTAGAGGAGTATTATTTTGACCAAAATCTGATACTCCAGACACAGGATAGTGTATAATAACTATTGATGAACTTTTAATGTCGGGCTGACAAGAAATACAATTGGACATAAACCTATAATTTACAAACTTTCAAGAAATTTCTTTTCATTAATAATATCCATAGATATACTAAGAGAATATTGTGTTGGCGAGTTTTAAGATATAAACTTCAAGAATATTAGGAGATAGACTTGTTATTTCGATCACCATTATTTCAAGAATTTTCTTTTTATTAATAATATTCATAGAAATACTAAGAGAATATTGTGTTCCGAATTTTAAGAAATAAAATTCACGGATAGATATCTAGAAACAAGCAATTGTTTTGCAGAAAATAATAATCAAAGACGAAGTATTTCAGGGTCGAATATACATGTCAAACATCTTAATTTCTAATTCTTACACTACATTAACTTGTATCTCCCAAAAATCTTGAAGCTAGCGTTATAGAAAATTATATATGAAGATCGAGAATTATTTTGATTGAAAATATATATGAGGTTTGAAATTTAGTTAGTTGAGAAATATTTGAGAGGCTAGTTAATATTTTGTACTCCTAGTACTTTCGTTTAGAAATGTAGTACTAGTAGTTTGTGTTAGCTATGTATGATTGTGTGTAAAACTATTGGGCTTTGCAAATTTCTGATCAGGCCCAATGAAAAAGAGAGCCCAACCAAACACACACACGTACGTACATATATACAAATATACTAAGTATAATACAATATAGACAGAGGAAGGATAGAGATAAAATAAATAGTAGTACTAATTTTATATCAAAATTAAGAAATGGAGTCTTAGATAAAAAATGGATAGTGGAGATAAAAAAAAATTCGGTGCTTATTAGTATATACACTTGAAATAAGTCAACGAAGGGTAAAATGGCCCGCCTGACCATTGCATTAAATATACACAATTTGATAATACCCACTTATTTTCAGGATCATGATCAATTAAGATTTTTTTATGCTAATTGAAAAATGAGATGCAATATCGGCCACTCATTTTTATTAAATGAGTGGTCCAGATTTTTCCACATAGAAAATATCTTTAGATTAATTAATTATGAAAGGGCAGAATAGTAATATTATAGCAAATTTTATTCAATAAATAATTTTTTAAATTTTTAATTTTAATTTTTTATTAATTTTTTTTAAAAAATTTAAATTTTTACTTTTTTATTTTTTTTATTTTTAAAAAAAAAATTAAATTTTTTTAAAATTTTTTTTTCATTTTTTATTATTTTTTATTATTTTTATTTTTAATTTTTATTTTTCAACTACATATGCAATTCATGTCAACTACACACATATAATGTCAACTATGTGCACAATCCATGTCAACCACACACACAATTCATGTCAACTACACACGTATAATGTCAACTATGTGTACAATCCATGTCAACTACATATACAATTCATGTTAACTACACAATATAATGTCAACTACATGTACAATTCATGTCAAATAGTATTTATTGAATAAAGTTGTTGACATTTGATGTGTAGTTGACATGAATTGTACGTATAGTTGAAAAAAAAATTAAAAAAAAATAATAAAAAAAACAAAAAGAAAATTTTTAAAAAAATTAAAAGAATTAAAAAAAATTAAAAATTAAAAAATAAAATTAAAATTTTTTTAAAAAATAAAGAAAATTACAATTATGCCCCTCTGTTGACATAAACTACGTGTTGTTGACATTTCACAAATATTCTGGATGAATGGCCCATATTGCATCTCATTTCTCAATTTAGCTAAATAATCTCAACCTAACAAGACCCCTTATTTTCATCATTACATGTACATTGTATTTAAGGCATTATAATATATTACCCCTTTTACATTGTATACTTAACCATAACTGCTTGCAAATTTAAAAACACATTTAAAATATTACTCTCTTCTTCTCAAATTAAGTTTTCATTTCAAAAATATATTGTATTTTAAAATTATTTCAACAATGACACTATCACTATGTGTATCTTTAATTTATGTTGTCCATTTTCTAATTATTTATCTCTCAATTGCTTTTGCCGTATAATTGACACAACATATAAAAAATTGTTAACAATAATTTGAACACTCAATATTAAAATCATGCGCCAGGCATTGAAGTTGCTTAGGCTGTTAGAACGGTACGTAAATAAGAACGCATATACAAATAGTAGTAGTGATATTCTCCCTTATTGATTACAAAACGAAGCATCAAAACATATTACAATAATATGCATGCATATAAGCATGGTTAGTGCTTGTTTAGATGTACATTTTTATTATGTCGTGCGTAAATGGAAAAAAAAGGTTTTAATTATGATATGGAGTAGTATGTTACCACCCCTTAACCAACGGTCAAGATGTGAAACGCATCCGCGACAAAAATCCCAACGAGACCGAGCAGCGTGGTAACGAGAGAGATAGTGCCGGTAAGTGTGCCGATGGTCGTGCTGAGGATGGGGCAGACAATGGAATTAAGAGGAAGGTTAACGATAATGTTACATGGTATGAATCTGTCGATGACCGTGCCTATCGTGGTACTTAAAAATGGCAAAGTGAGGTTAAAGCCTCCATTGAGGCCGGTGACGCCCTGGACGACCGTCCCCACCCCGGACAAGAGAGTGGAACAGTTTAGGCCCAGCATTACTCCTGGAATCCCTTCCAACCCCGGGGGGGTAGTTTGCGTTGGATGTACAACATATTTGGCCGTGCACAAAGCCGCTATTTGGCAGTAGTTGGCCGTAGGCAAGAGGAGTCAAGACGAGGAAAGCCGCCACAATCACAATCACAATCAAGGCCGAGGATAGCTTATAACCCATTGCTATCTCTTTCTTTGCTACGAGCAGATCTTTATGTTACTTCTATTTTCTTTTGATTTTCTGTGTTTCAATCTATGAGAATGCACTACTATTTATAGTGGTATTTGCTCCCCTTTTTTGCGTTATTTAGTTGAATTTGAAAGTCATACTCCATCCGTCTTACAAGAGATATCTCACTTTAGTTCCTTGTTAGTTTGTCATATTTCCATTTTCTGAAAAAAAAAATTATCTCACATTGATTTAAAAATTATACAGTACTATATTTTCTTTCTCTACTTAACAAAAAACAAAAACATCTAAAACCATGTGTCATCTCACAAGTGTGACATCTTATGTGGTACGGATGGAGTATTCAATATTACTCCATAATCATGTAATCAAATATTGTACTATTAACTAACTAATCAACACATTGTATTACAAATGTCACCACAATGAGTTGATTAGTAAACAAATACTAACACGTTAAGTAAGTTAGTATTCTGACGCGACTCATTGTTCATATTTACAAATAATGCACGCATGCTTTGATATATATATTTTTTTAGTGCAATTAGTTCTAAGCCTCAATAGCTGTAAATAATGCACGCATGCTTTGATATATATTTTTTTAGTGCAATTAGTTCTAAGCCTCAATAGCCTAACATTGTACAATTCTCATTTTAATGTTAGCATTTCAACTTGTATCAAGTGCGTTTTGTCAATAGCTAGCGCTAAAAGCCTAATAAATTTATGAATATTTATAGAATATGTTGACAAGAATATACATTCTGCCCTATACGGCCAGCATACATGTACTGTAATGCCCCGACTTTTGCTTTATTTTTAGTTTTTTGAATGCATGGTTTAGTTGTTCACATCAATCACCTTAATACACATATACCAGTATGTTCATATTAGACTGCTAGCTAGCTTAATTTGTTAATTATCAACTCTATGAAAAAAGTTTTCTAGTACGTCAACACAAATTAAGTTGACTTATATCTTTGTATTGAATATTTTTTAAATGTCAACGCAAAGACATGAGTCTATTAATTAAATTTGTATTGACATACTAATTTTATCACGTTTATATTTTTAATATCCAATATTAACAAATTAACAAAATTAGCAAATTTACTACTCCGTAGTAGTTAGCAACAGATCACGTCCATTTAAACACTTTGACTAACTGAGCCAACTTAGCCTTCTATATATAGGTGCCAACTTAGCCTTCTATATATAGGCAATAGGTACTGCCAAACCGACTTTAAACGGGGTAATTACAATCTACATACAAAATGTTTCACCAATGTTTCAATTGAGTACAAAATGTTTTAAGTTAACAAATATCATACAAAAAGTTTGATTAGTGTTACGAATTAGTACATTCCATCTAAAAATCACTAACACTATTACTTTTTCTTATTTTTCTCCAAAATTGTGCCCTAAAAAACATGATATTATTTCTCTAAATAATACCTTATGCATTGCCATATGGACATTTTACTAAACAATGAATTCACATTTAACTTTCGGCTAATATTTGTAGCTAATTTTAGAGTCAAAGGATGAAAAATAAGAAAAAGTAACGATGTTAGTGATTTTTAGACGGAATGTACTAATTTGCAACACTAATCAAACTCTTTGTATGATACGGAGTATTTGTTAACTTAAAACTGTTTGTACTCAATTGAAATGCTGGTGAAACATTTCGTATGTAAAGTGTAATTATCCCACTTTAAACACAGTCGAAGTACTGTCAATTGGGCCTCAGTTTATTCTTTATTATGGAGTAAATAATAAAATGTCCATGTTTTCATGGTATTAGTTACTAATTCATAGTATGTCTAAATATCTGTATTTGCTATTGAGATTTTCCAATTTGAAGTTATGTTGAATATATTTTATCTTCGAAGAATATTCAGAGAGTAATCCATATACATTTGTATGTTAGTCACTTCATTGTTTCACCACGAAATTATCTACGTAGTCAAACGATGAATTCTTATTTGCTTTATTTGAAATTCCGAGGAATCACGTGGTGACCAGTGACGGAACCAGGAATTAGAAAAAGGAAGTATTGAAATTTTAAAAAGCCACAATCAAGGCCATAAATACTTGCTTGTAACCCATTGCTACCTCAAATTTAAAAACATAATAGTAGTTCTATGCGATTAGATATAATATTTATAAATTATTATCCAAAATGATACTCTCTCCGCTTTGCCATAAGCGAGACATTTATGTTTTCTTTTAGCATGAGATTAAAACAATGATGTTTATAGAATTAGCAGAGAGAAAATAAAGTAAAAAGGAAGAAATATACTCATATTGTTCTAAAATAGATGGCATTGCGGGAGCAACTGTTTTTGACGAATCGACATTTTTTAAAATTGTCCAAAAATAGTTCATTTTAAAAAATTCCTCTCATTACGATACAATTAATCTATTGTCTCCTATTCTATTTCGTAAATTTATATTAGCAAGTGTTATTGGTTTTGGTTAATGAGTGTTGCATGCACTCAATATATATGTGTGGAGACGGTACGCAAGTAAGAACGCATATAGAAATAATAATAATAATAATAATAATAATAATAATAATTATTATTATTATTATATTTTTATTATTTAATCATATTGATGAGTAATTTAATACTATCTTCTTAAACACTCACTTAAAATGTCTACGTCAATGAAGAATTAATATCTAGTGAGGATTAAATATGCAAATACTGCAGGTTTCGGATTATGGATGTTACAAATATGCGTAAAATTTAGTGTACTAGGCTTACAATTTGGTACGATGATATGGTATGTCATACTAATAATTAATTGACAAATGGAAGGTCCATACTATATTACCTAATGAGAAATTCTCTTTTTTATTAAATACTTTCAAAATATGGTAGTAGTATGTTTTAGACTTCCTAACTATAATATATGAACTTTTTTTATATTACGCATAGCAGCTACTTTATTTTTTAATATAAACATATAAATGATGTGCAATAATAAAATAAAATAAGAGCTAAACTAAAATTATTCATATAATTAATTCATAATAAAATATGCTATCAAATTTAAGTTATGATTATATTTAATGATTTTTCTTATACAAAAAATATATATAATGGAAATGAAGGTGACAAATTTAAGTTAACATCATATTTATAATATCTCATTTTCAGCATATTTGTATTAATAAGAAAAATATAAGCAATACCATTAAATTGAAAAGAAGATTCAAATATCAAATACTTAGTTAAATTATAGGAATATAATACATTACGAGCTTATAATTATGTTAGGAGATCTGAATTTTGGATATTTCCATATTTAAGGATATAATTTTTTCATAAAAAAGTGATGTGTTTAATTTGCATATCTAGTTGGAAATAAGATTTTTTATAATGCCATTTGTCAATTACTATTAGTATGCCATGCCAGATCATCATGTCAACTTGGTATGTCTAGTCGATCAAATTTTTACTCAAAATATGTAGTCCTACAACTTTATTAACGTGAAACTAATGGAGTTCTATTATAAGTGTATTTATATAAGATGTCATGTGTCGGACAGATATTTGTTCATTCTTCCGCCGTGGATGCTACACCTTCCGTTTCTAAATAATAGTCTTATTTTTTCACTTTGGTTCGTCCCACAAGATTAGTCTACTCGCAATTTGCCATAAAAAATTCTATATTAGGTGGACCACATTTTTTATAAGTAACACTTCAATCACCTTTTTTTTTATTTCTCTTATAATTTAATAATTTTTTATTAAAACTCGGTAACATCGCCAAATAACTTAGACAATGTTTTTGAAATGTCAATTAGTTCATTTAATTTACTCCATGTTTGTAATTTGCTAACGTTTCCACGTGTGGTGTTTTATCGTCTGCCTAATATTATTTCCCTTTTGCTATTCAAATTTTGTACTCCTCAGAAGCGGTTGTAATCGACTCTCAAGTCAGTTTACAAATCTTTATCACATCTTATCTTTCTTTTTACCATGTTTTGTAATTACAAATTGTTCTTAGTTTTAGGAGAAAGAGACAGAGGCCATGAGTGGTGTCTTATATGGAAATGCCCATTTCAGTATTGGCGATTTTAGATTATACAGTCGAAAAACTTAAAATTAAATAATTACTTAACCCGGTGATGGAAATGAATAGTTTTTCCTTTAATTAGATTTTGGAAAATATGAGGAAAAACATAATACATATGAAATGTGTAGTAAAGTGAGAATCTTCATCCTTTTTTTTTATCTCTTTTCTTTACTTTGTCATTTTCTATCAACAGATAAGAATGAAGTTGAAAAGTATTTTAGAGTACTTATCAAAATTGGGAAATTAAATAGTGAAAATTTAGATTATTATTGTCACTATCATTGAAATATAAAAATAAATAATAAAATAATATATTCGTAAGATATGTACTTACGTTAATCTGGGACCTTTATTTCTGGTTTTTTAATAACTGAGAGATCCAGATTTATACTCCAACATTTTGATTGATTCTTCTTTACGATTTCCTTTATAATTCTTTATGCAGTAGTTCAACTTTCTTGAATTGCTAAAGATTAGATAAACTAAAGTAAAAAGTGATTGTTATTTTCTCTTTTTTGGATATTCAGTCCATCTTTTGCCAACTCATTAGTAATATCTTTTCTTTGGCTATTTTTGGAATCTATAATAGTTTAATGTAATTCATGTGACTAGAGAGAGATCAAGCTTATCTAAAATACACCAGTCTAGCTCCAAAGTAGTAATTTACTGCATTGGTGATAGGATTGGATTGTTAAAAACAGTTGGCATGAATTTGGCTTACTTTGATAAATTTTTGATTGGATTATATTTGACCTTATTTAATTATATATCCGCGACCGCGATAATCGTATACTAATATTATTAATGTTAGCGCAATCGTAGCGCCATGAAACTCAACATTCACTGCACTGTGTAAGCACAAGGTCACGTGCTTCGTAACGCCTACACATAATTATCCTTCTCCAATAACAGATTCTCAAGCTAGTGGCATGATTTTATCTTTTTGATTAATTTAAAATTCGTATTTTAATATTATTGTCAACGACCGTAAGTCTCTTACGAACTTTTCCTTTTCATTCTACTTTTTGACATATGAATACTACATTACCCATACAGGGTTGTCGATCGAGTCAATCATATTCGTGATTAAACCGGAACAAAAACATGTTAAATAAAAAAATACTGAAAAATTGTGTAGCTTAAATTGGAATAGATATTAAAAATGGAGTACTAAATTGTAAATATGGACTAGACGTTAACAAATTAATGCATTCCAACGGCTTACATGAGAGTGAAGTTAATGCTAATTAATCAGCATAACAGTTTCCTAACTCTATTCTACCTAAATTATTCTCTCTCTCACACTGATTTATGGATCTCAAAACAAGTACTACTACCTTATTTTTAATGATGTTGATGATAATATCTTTGGTTTTTTGTGTATGGAATGTGAATATGTGATGACATTTTTGTGGTAATATAAGCATTTACTTTTTCAAAATATTAATTTTTTTTAGGGAATACTTTTAAAAGTCAGTTAGATCGATAGATAAAATAATACTACTCCATGAGCTTATTCATATTTAGTTAAATACATTGGAAATTTAAAATATCTCAAGGTCATTGATAGTAATTTCTATACTATTCAAGCTAATTTTGTTTATTTCATATTATTGGAAAATGACTGCCAATTAGAATAAAGCTATTTACTCATGAATTATATTAACCATGAAAAATAAACCGTCATTTACATGATTTTGAAATATTTAAGTCTGTTGTACTTTAAAAACATGTATACTACCAAATCATTGATTGGGAAATGAATGTGAAACCTCATAGATTTGTTCACAATAAGACATGTGATAATATATTACAATATGAAATCCAATCATCCCATGTTGATTACAACTCATGTGACCCATACAAGCTAAATCAAGGAATACCATTATAATAGTATTATTGAACACTTAAAAACGTATTGATAAGTGTAGTTCGAGAAATTTATAAGACGATACCCATATTTATAGACACAAAAGATCAGTAAAAGTACAAATATACCACTTAGATACAAATTTACTTTCAGATAAATCTATTTTAGAAATTATTCCCTGCGTCCAATAATAAGCGTCCATACTATTTCTGCTAGTCTCATATACGACCAACTTATTTACTCACATAAGATTATAAAATTAATATTATTTCATATATATTAGCGGACTTTACATTAATTTATTTCATTTATATTTCTTAAAACTCATTTAATTTAAATAAAAATTAATTTTATTATACGACGGAGTGAATATATCAAATAGACCAATCCCATGATCTCTTCATTATTCGAAATTATGATATCATCCCACGTCAACTAAAGTGAGCTTTAAGGTAACGGCACACTCAATTTTTCCCACTAACAATCAATAATAAAATAATAAATCCAAGTACCAAAAAATAAATCCTAAAAATAATTATTACCCAAATTAAAGAAAAATAAAAATTCCTTGTGATGGGTAAAGCAAATTACGGTCACTATTTGACTTGGGAGAATAAAAAGGTCTTTATTTTTCACAACAGTAGTCAATTAATTCTGACCAGTTAGATACTCCCCGAGGAAGTATCCTGCCACGTGGGCCGCATCATAGCCGTTGATGCTGCATCACCATCGTTATTAACCTCATTAATCAACCATAATTCCATTAAATTCGACTTTAATCTCCCAAATTAGAAAACGGTCGACTCTCGTGGGGCCCGAACAGCCGGGACCATGTGCTACAGGCTTCCGTGGGACCCGCTAGCCTCGAAAATTCACTTTTTAGCATTATTGAAACTATCTTAAATTCTTAATAGGGGAAAACTGAAATTTAATACTCCCTCCGTCTCGGATAATTCGTCCCACTTTGATCAGGCACGAGTTTTAAAAAATCTAATGGAAAGTGAGATGAAAAAGTTGGTGGAATGTGAGTCCTACTTTTAAAGTACTCCATTAGTTTTATAATAAAATGTGAGTAGGAATGAATTGGTGGAATATGAGATCCACTACAAAAATGGTAAAAATGAAGTGAGACAAATGATATGGGACGGACCAAAATAAAATATTGAGACGAATTATCTGGGACGGAGGAGTGCTATTACTAACTGAACTGCTACTGTATTACCTCGAAATATGCATAAATAACTAATTTTGGACTATTCATTTTGCTAAAATATTATAATTATATAGTTTTTATAATTTCTTACTTTATAAAAAATACTAATAATAATGCCTAGTTTTAATTACATGGAGTAGATTTTTGTACTACATTTCTTATGCAGCGAAAAAGTTATTGCTCAATCGATCCTATCTCTACTATAAATTATATAATGTGATTATCTTCAAATTATGAAAGCTACATAGTCAATTGGTGGCTATAACTCAATTGTGAAAATATATTTATTGCTAGTATATAAATTATAATATGATAATGTTAAAATTATACTCCACATCAGTATACATCAGTATATGTAAGCTACAGAGTCTTTATTGTGGCTATGAATAAATTATGAAGATATATTATTAGGTTAAATTATAAATTCGATTCTGTTAACACGTAGCATAAGAAAGCTACATAGTCTTGTTGTCGTTATAAATAAAATGTGAAGATATAGTCTTGATGTGGCTGTAAATAAATTGTGAGATAGTGGAGTAGTACTATATTTATGGAGTACTATATTTTTTGATAGTTCGACTATCAAAAAATATAACTTTTCCTTAAAAATAGTTGCAATACTAATGATATTTAGTTTTAGCAAAAGATTTCATTAAATAGAAGAATAAAAATCAATAGCGGTCTTAACAAAGATTACTAGAGCATAGGAACTTAAATCGTGAATGTAGTTAAAATCTGATTAATCACATAGTAGTACTAATATTTAAAATGAAGTTACAATTTTTTCTCAATTATTTACTTTAGAAGTATAGTCTAGTAGGAGTATATACGTTCTCAAACATAAATGAATGAATTAAAAGATATGCAGAAACGTAATAAAGAAACTGATTAATTATAGGATGCATTATTTCAAAGATGGAGCAACTATTGAAAAATAAATATATTGTATTTTTCAATTACTGAATAGAGTTTATATACCTTTCAGTTAAATGTGTATGCTGAATAAATAACGTACGACACCACTCATAATTCACGCACATTCGTAACAAACATTAGTTATGTTATTGACCAAATATATGTCCATTAATAAAATCTTGGATAAAAGGAAAATAAATATGAGTATATTCAACAAAATTAATAATTTAGAAATTCTAAAAATAAAAATAAAACCAATAAATCCCCAGTCCACCACCATCCTCCCCACACTCTCCACTCTCACTCCACTCACTCCCTCTCTCTAAAACAGAGAGAAGAAGCCCAGCTCGATGCATTCACCATCCGCATCAATGGCGCCAATCTTCATCCTCCTCCTCCTCCCCCTCATCTCCGCCTCAGGTAAAAATCTCTCACCACACCTCACATTTTACGCACACAATTCACTCACCTATCTCAATTTTCCCTCCACAGACGCCGCGATCGGCGTCAACTACGGCCGCATTGCCAGCAATCTCCCCTCCGCCACGCGCGTCGTCCGCCTCCTCAAGTCCCAACGCATCGACCGCGTCAAGGTCTACGACTCCGACCCCGCCGTCCTCAAAGCCCTAGCCGGCTCCGGCATTAAGCTCACCGTCAACCTCCCCAACGAGCTCCTCTCCTCCGCCGCCCGCCGCCCCTCCTACGCCGCCGCCTGGGTGAAGAACAACATCGCCGCCTACCACCCCGCCACCGCAATCGAGGCCGTCGCCGTCGGCAACGAGGTCTTCGCCGACCCTCACAACACCACCCGCTTCCTCCTCCCCGCAATCTACAACGTTCAGAAAGCCCTAGCCAAGTACAAGCTCGATGACGTCATCAAGGTCTCATCCCCCTTCGCTCTCTCCGCCCTGCAAAATTCCTACCCCGCCTCCGCCGGTTCGTTCCGCCACGATCTGGTCGAACCGGTCATCAAACCATTACTCGAGTTTCTGAAAAAAACCGGATCTCCGCTCATGATCAATGTTTACCCCTTTTTCGCATACGAGTCCAATGCTGACGTCATCCCCCTCGACTACGCGCTTTTCCGCCCCAACGCCGGCGTTATAGACGCCGGCAACGGCTTGAAATACTTCTCCCTATTCGACGCGCAGATCGACGCCGTGTTCGCGGCGATGTCCGCGCTCAAATACGACGACGTTCCGATCGTCGTGACCGAGACAGGCTGGCCGTCGAAGGGCGATTCGAACGAGATCGGCGCCAGCATTCCAAACGCCGCGGCGTTCAACGGAAACCTAGTCCGCCGAATCCTCAGCGGCGGCGGAACTCCGCTCCGGCCGAAGGCGAATCTGACGGTTTTCCTCTTCGCTCTATTCAACGAGGATCGGAAATTCGGGCCGACGTCGGAGAGGAATTTCGGTCTATTCTACCCGGACGAGAGGAAGGTGTACGACATTCCTCTGACGGCGGAGGGGCTGAAGGGGTACGTGGAGCCGGCCGCGCCGCCGCTGAGCGACGGGGAGAGGATGAAGACGGGGAGCGGGGAGACGTGGTGCGTTGCGAAGGGGGAAGCGGGGAAGGATAAGCTGCAGGAGGGTTTAGACTTCGCGTGTGGGGAGGGAGGGGCTAACTGCCATCCGATTCAACCCGGATCCACGTGTTTCGATCCTAACACGGTTGAGGCCCACGCGTCGTATGCGTTCAATAGCTACTACCAGAGGAATGGTCGCGCCACGTCAGCCTGCTTCTTCGGTGGGGCCGGCTCCATCGTGACGCAACAGCCTAGTGAGTTTTATTCATCAAATTGCTACTAATATTATTGCTGTTGAATTAATTGAATTTATAGCTGGATGCCATAATAATTGAATGTTTCAGTAATGGGGCATACAAAATGTTGGGCTCATTTTCTGTTATCCACTACTGTTGGATCGCAATAAATGAGACCAATATTTATAAATCAATAGTTGGATCCAATTAAAAACCAGTCCACTATCTTGTCAATTGTGGTTAGTCTTCTACCAGTATAAAAGATTTACATGTTCTATAAAAGTAGTAATGGATTGGTATGGGAAAAATGAGGGTCAGGTGAATTTATGGAAAATTGAGATTTATTGTTTATAGAGAATATTGAAGATTCCAGAGCATAGATTGTGTTGTGTTTATAGGGGGCGTAGGTTAGGAAGTGGGGGGAGGAGTGGCTAACATGTGCGGGGGGTGAATAATGGTGAATGAGGTGGTGGCCCACTAGCACAAGGAAAGTGGTAGTAATTGAGTAGCACGTGATTGACGGACACACCTTTTCTGACATGTCTCATTGTCTTGTAGTACTACTTGAGTCTTGAGCCACCCATCTAAAAGGAATAAGTTTTTTTTATTAGTATAAATACACAAAACATTAGTTTTGGAGTATGTTATTAACTTCTATATTAGGGTGAAAATACACTTTTAAACCAACAGGATTTAGAGCATTTAAATGTATTCTTGCCAAAAACAATTTGAAACCCCTGTCCCAAGAGGCTCCCCACATCTCTGCCCGATAATATTTTTGTGAGCGAGTGTTTAATCAGAATTCAGGATACACAGTGTCCGCTAAACGAGAAGGTATGTTTGAAGTTCATCTTCCAAGGCTTCACACTTGTATTGACTTCATGTATTGATGCCCAAAGAGTGAATATTTATATTTTAAGTCTAAAGTTTAGGATTTGAAAATAGAATAATGCTTTGACTATTGTTTTTTTTTAATGCTTTGGTGGTTATTTCATTGATGTTATTGATTTTCTTTGATTAATTGAAGTATTCTGTTACTAATGTATTCTTTTTCTTGTTGTAGAGTACGGCAAATGTGCGCTGCCCTCTGGAAATGAAAATTGAAGAGAAGAAAGAGAGGGGCAATGAAACTAGAGCTCAAGTGAATTGAGAGTAATTTAATTCCATTGTAGGTATAATATTATACTATTAATTTACTTTTTTGGTTCCTATAATTACTAGTAGAAACTAGTGTTACATAAGCGCCCCAATCAAATGAACTTTGTTAACTAGCTTTTCCTACTTCTTTTCGTAGTAGTATTTCTTTATGAGCAATGCTAACACCAATAATGTGGCTAGTTACCAAAAATTTTAACTAACAATCTTTATTTTTACATTACATTGTCTTCATAAATGATTATGAATCGATATTAGTTACGAGATGATTATGAATCTATATTAGTTACGAGGCACATGTTACACTAGCACATGATTTTAAAAGATGTTTAGTTTGATAAATAAAGAGTGAAGTAATACGTGAATGTATTAATAGCAATGTTTTAAAAATCGGATCGGCCGGTGAACCGGTGAGGCTACTGGTTCACGGTTCAACCGGTCCGGCCGGTTCAATCACTGGTCGAACTGTTTTACCTTGCAAATATATATAATTAAATATATCCATACAAAGTATATTAAATTTAATGATTAAATATATCCATACAAAGTATATTAAATTTAATGAGTGATAAATTATAATTAGTAATATATAACAAAAACATATACTATTAAACTTTGCATATAAATTAAATATGAAGATCATTTAAAATAAGTGAATGATAAAATTTAAATAATAACTAAATACATAAATTATTAATTAGAATAACTAAAAAAGTACAATATTTTTCATATATAAATAAATAAAATTTATATTAATTAGAAAATGTTTATATGGTGAAATAATATTATAGACAATATATAAAAATAAACATGATTTTTTAGTTAATTTGGATAAATATATACTATATTAGTATTATTAGTTAATACATAAATTAAACATGATTTATTAATAAGTTTGGAGTATTATTTAGTAAATATGGAGTAATAAACTATGTTAATAATATATATACTACAATATTAAATCTTAGATAAAATCTATTATTTATATACATTATACAAATAAAAGTAAAATTTAGTGAGGGATAGTTAATATTAAGCATATCACAACTAATAGTAATTATTTAAAAGTATAAAATTAAACACAAATTATTAATTTGTGTGGACAAAAAATTATAGGTTTAATGTATAACAATAATTAATGCTCATAATATTTCATTCAAGTACATGTGGTGGAGTGGTAGATATGTTGGTCTCTTGACTCATAGGTCATGAGTTCAACTCCCATCAAACTCAAATTTTACAAAAATTTTAAAAATTTAGAAAACCGGTTTCCGGTTCCCGGCCGGCCGGTTCCGGCGGTTCATGGCGGTTTGATGTGCTACTGGTTTTATAGTGCAAACCGGACCGGACTACGCACCGGTTCGCGGTCCGACCGGTCGAACCGGCCGGTCCGGTCCGGTTTTTAAAACATTGATTAATAGTGAAAATTAAAATAATTACTCCTTTCTTCTCATTGAAGTGAGATAAATTTTTCGTATTAGTTTGTTTCAATTGATATGACTTATTGCCAAAAATGAAAACACAATTATCTCTATTTTATTCTTTTTTTATTTTAACTTAATACAAAAATAAAAAGAAAAGTGACATATCTATATCATGATTGTATTCTTATAATTATATTACCAATAATTTAATGTAATAACAGAAGTTATCATATTGGTCCAATACATCTTATAGTAATAAGCAATAATAATTGTATCACTAATAATTAATCATATGCTAGACGATATATAAATATAAACAAACCAATGATAATATAATATACTATAACTGAAATTAATACTACTAGTTTAAAATAAATATCATAAATGGCTAGCAAAAAAATATTACGCTTAGTTAATTAATTATTCAATATTTTTGCAGTAAACATATGCCCCAAAAAATTGAAATCACATTCCTCATAAATTCCAGTTACTCTGTTATATAATTTGGTCAAAGATAATTCGGTGAAAATTGCAATAGTCTTCATGCAATTCTTATAATAACCTTTTATTGAATAATTTTACATTTGAAAATTCATAAATAGGCGTCACTGCTGACGTGCCACTGATGTTCACCCTTTTCAATATCAGTTTAAGTTAAACTTGAATTATACCCAATTTTTACTACTGTTACTAATCATCATAGAGAAGATTTCATGAATTCTTTAATTTGACCAAATTAAAGTTCTAATCTGCGTCGACTCGAATAGTACCAGTTCTAGAATGCTTACCATTTATGTACACACACATCACTCTCACCTAGGGGTGGCAAAATGGGTAGCGGGTAATGGATAATTCCCATCTCGACCCGCTACTCGCCGGTTATTGGGTACCCACTACCCGACGATAACGGTAAACGGGACGGGATCGGGTAATGCGTTTTAGAGTTTTACGGGTCGCGGGTATACCCGTTAGTCCTGATAATACCCGTTATTATTAGTATTAGTCATATTCCATCTTTTAATACTCCATCCATTCCATATTAATAGACGTGTTTCAAATAGTTAAAGTGGAAAAAAAAACAAGTAAATAGTTAAATAATAATAGCCTTATACGCACTCATTTTGAAAAATAAAAATATATAGTTAGAATGGAGGAAAAATAAAGTAATAGAGATAATAATGTAGAGAAGAGTATTTCTATTATTATTTTTTCAAAATGAGTGAGAAAATGAAATGCCTCTATTAAGGTGGAACAATGGAAGTACTTTATCTAAGAGTTCTTTTGAAACATTTATATATTCCAACGAACATACAATTGAAAACTCACCGAACTAGCTATAGAGTGTTCCCTAACTTTTATTCTCAATCTATTCAATGTTTACCATCGATATTAATAAAGTAAATTAGGGAACATTGACGGTTGTTATGGTTTTCAAATTTTTTATTAGGATTTTGGGTCGGGTACGGGTACCCGCAATGTCGGGTACGGGATACCCGACACGGGTATCGGGTAATCCCAGTATGTCGCGGGGCGGGTATCGGGACAACAATTTGGCTAAAATCGGGTACGGATACCCGACTTGTCGGATACGGATACCCGCGGGTAACCCGTTTCGCCACCCCTACTCTCGCCTTACATTCTTTTTGGTTTATAAGTTGATATTAATGAAGATAATATAAATTACTAAATATTAAAGAAAAGTCATTGCTTTGACTAGTCTACAAGTTTCATCAACTCCTCTTTAAAAAAGTGGGCAAAATTTTAAGTGGGCAAAATTTTTGTCTTACACATTATACTTTGGTCCATAGTTCACTACAGAAAATAGTGGTTTACCGCTGACATCACCGAAGGATGACAATTCCTCGGCAATTTTTGATGATTGTAGACAATGTTACCGACGAAATATACAACTATATGACAGTAGCCTGTTGCTAAAAAACTTACCAATGGAAGCGGAAAATTTCCGTCGGAACACTGTTATCAAAGGAAAAATAACTGTCTTTATTTGTTTAATGGTCAATCGCGATTTTAAAAATTCAAAATTTGTCTTGTATATTTTCACATAAAATCTATTTGGTCACATACATTAAGAGCATCTCCAACCATTTACATTAAACTCAATCTCATTTTAGTGTAAATGTACCATCAAATATGATTTTACTCCAACCATTTACACTAAACTCAAACTTAAAAGAATATTATCTATATTATGCTTTTTTTACTCACAAAATTTGAAAAACTCTTGGGTTTAGGTTTAATGTAAATCTAAATATAGGTATTTTTTCCTCAAAAACAAAAAATGAAATTGATTTTGAAGTACTATTGGAGCTAATTACCTATCCCATTTGAGGTTTTAGCTTCTGATTCGGACAATATGTTTAAGTCTATATTTAACTCATTAATTAGGTAAAAATGTAATGAAAATCATTTATATGAATAAAAATATATTGTCTAGAACCCGGAGGTATAGCCCACTTAATGTGTAACATTCTTAAAAATAGATCAGTTTTAGAGTTTTAGCTTTTCAAAATTCTAACTTGCATAAAAATTCTTGTTACGTATACCTAACATCATAGTAGCAACATTATAAGTATATATTAAAACAACAAAATATAACTATGTAAGAGAGAAATGGAACAATCGTAATCCTCAATAAATACTCCTAACCACCCCACAATCAACTATTCAATCTTCCTCATTTATCTAACATCAAAAATAAGGTAACTAAAATGTCATATCCTCACGATTGGATGCAACTCAATTTCACCAATGAAAATCAAATAAACCCCCCTCCAACCACCACCACCACTCCGGCCGCCAACGAAGGCCGCGGAGCGAGACCAATCCGGCGGCGCTCGAGGGCCTCACGGCGAACTCCCACCACCCTACTCAACACCGACACCACCAACTTCCGCGCCATGGTGCAGCAATTCACCGGCAGCCCCGCCGCCGCGCCCGGCCACCTCGCCAGCGCCGCCGGGATGTTCGATTTCACGCAGCCGTCCAATTTGTATGGTGATCAAGGGAGAGGAGCTCAATCTCATGTCCAATATCCGATCCATATGCAGCAGCAGCGCGTAGCCGACGTGCATGGACACGGCGGAGGCGGTAGCGCTCCGGCGGAGTCGTCGTCCCCAAATGAGAGCTACATGCTTTGATCACCTGACTTTTCTTTTCTGGGTTTTGTAAATTCTTTTCTCATACAAATAATGCTGCCTATTTTTGGCCACTTTGTTTTTCTTTTTTTGTTGAATTGAATAAGAGGGATTACATTTTTACTAAGATCTTTCGAGATTAAAAAATTTCAAAAATATTTGATCCGAATTCATATGTTTCATATGCGTTTTGCGTAATTTGACACAATAATTTGCTTTCTTCCAAACCATGTGTTACTTTTTTGTAAGTAGTAATTGATATGAACCGGCAATTTTTTCCAGCTTGACTATTGACTCCATTTCACACTCTAATTTTGTAGAATAATAACCGGTCGCCTAGCTATGATATTTATAATTTCAAATTCTTATTTATTATAGTAGTAATATTTTAACTCATATCGGGTCAAGTAGGCATATTTTAATTTAGGTACATTTGCACCTAATATCATGGAACTTTAAAAAAAGTTGGGTTTTTCCCACGAACTTTGAAATTGACAAATAATATCATGAACTTTACTCCGTTTGTTATTTTCCACCAAAGAAAAAATTCCGGCAAATAATATCATGATTTTTTTTTTGTAATTTCTCAACAACAACTTTGAGAACTTCAAGTTTTTCAATCTTTGAGGATAGTTTTTCTTGAAGCACACATCCTTCAAAATTGTTCTTCAATCTATTAATATAGCTAGAACTTTTTTTTTGATGGGAAATAACAAACTCGGGGTAAAGTTCGTGATATTATTTGTCAATTTCAAAGTTCTTAGAAAAATTCCAACTTTTTTAAAGTTACATGATATTAAGTGCGACATCCCTTTAATTTATTAGTGCTAAATATCATTCTACCTCCGTCTATAAAAAATCGTCTTAGTTGTGAAGGCCACAACTTTTAATGTAACATTGATGAAATAAGATAGATAAAAGAATATTTAAAAAATAATTTAATGTAACATTGATGAAATAAGATAGATAAAAGAATATTTAAAAAATGATGGAGTGTTGCTATTATGAAATAAAATCTACCTTATTAAAAATAAAATATTTACTACAAATTGATAAATGGTGATATTGGTGGCCTGTCCAAAATAAAAAAAATGATAATCTTTCATAGACGACGATAGTATATTTCAAAGGGATATTGGTCTCTAAAATCATAAACTTTACTCAAATTTTGGTATTTTCCATGAATTTTAAAATTGGCCTATAAAATCACAAACTTTATATTTTGTTTGTTATTTCCCATGGCGGCTCAATCACCATATCCAACCAACTACCGTGCATTTTTTAACCTACTTAGCACTACTAAATCAACGTGATTTTCTAGTCTTTTATCCTACTTGTCACGAATTTAAAAAGTAATCTAAAATGTTATAAACATTTCACGATTGCCAGGTATAATAAGATTTTTGCCGAAGATTTCTTATTTAGGCTGCCATGGGAAATAACAAACAAAATGTAAAGTTTGTGATTTTTTAGACCAATTTTAAAGTTCATGGGAAATACTAAAATTTGAGCAAAGTTCATGATTTTAGAGACCAATATCCCTATTTCAAATACTTTACTATTACTTGAATTAATTTATATGTTTAAAATTCTAATATTACTTATTTATTCAAAAATTTTAATTAGTTGCACTTGAGATGGTCGTAGAACACATGTTATCCAAATATACTCTAGTTAGTTATTTTCTTCATAATTAAATGTGGTATATACGGTTTTTGATTTAATAAAATAAAATCACTGAACCTAGAAATTACATGTATTTAAGTAAAAAACAAAAGGTAATATATTAATTTTTTAAAATTAAGGAATTTACTACTAAGATTTTCATTCTCTTTAATTTGCGACTAATATTAAGCGAGCGTATGAGGCATGAAGCGGTAATATCGGAATGATATCGAAAAAATTAAAATGCTAAAGTGATAATCACAGGTAGATTTAGATTAAAAAAAACAAAAAAAAAAAACGGTTGCGATGGGAGATAAAGTTACCGGAAAAGCAGAGGAGAAGCCGAAAAACGACGGGCCTCCGCTTGATCGCCCCGTACGCGTCTACGCCGATGGAATCTACGATCTCTTCCACTTCGGCCACGCTCGTTCCCTCGAACAAGCGAAGCTCTCGTGCGTTTTTTCCCCCTTTTTTGCGCTGTTGTTATTCTCGCTCTCATTGATTCAGTTTGCGATCATCTAATTTCGTTTAATTGCTGAGAAATCCGCTTTCGACTGTGATCGTGGCTGCTAGCGCGATTGCAATGCGGAGGTCGTGTCATTGATTGTGAATTTTTTTTGATGATTGTTTCCAATTTCGATTACTTTCGGCTGGTGATTGAATTTTTTTCTCTCTCCATTTTTGTTATTGAAGGGGAGAATCTGAAACGTTATATTTCAGCTTTTTGTGATGATTGTTTCCAATTTCGATTACTTTCGGCAATTGCATGAAATTTTGGCTGCTCGATTTGTGTTGTTGAAGGGGAGAATTGAAGCATTATATTTCAGCTTTTTACTTCCGTTTGCTTTGGAGTATTATTTTGAGATGAATTTATAATGTTTGATCAATTTGATGTTAAGCCATCAGGAGATGATGCTTAAACGCTTTCTCTCAATCAATTATTAGTCGGGTGGTGATACCTTTCTCCGCAGGTTTCCCAATACGTATTTGCTGGTTGGATGCTGCAATGATGCCACTACGCATAAGTACAAGGGAAAGACTGTTATGAATGACGCTGAGCGATATGAATCCCTTCGTCATTGCAAGTTTGTTTCCAACTTCCTTGCACTTCATGTTTATTTTCATTATGTATTTCTTGGTGATAAACTAGATGAAGCATTATTAATCCTAATCTGGCTAGTCTCTAGATTGTGGTTCCATTATTCTATACATGAATTATTAATGTACTTATATGCATCTATTCTGGATATGCCATCAGGATCAAGTTCCTTCTGGAAGAGAATTGTTTATGATTTATGTTTTCATTGTTTCCGATCCCATGTCATCTGGATACTTAGTATGCCTATGTCTAAATGCTTGGTTGCACAAGATATTCCGTAATTTAACATGTTAAGCTTTTCTATATGACAATGGCAGGTGGGTGGATGAGGTTATCCCTGATGCTCCGTGGGTAATTAATCAAGAGTTTCTTGACAAGCACCGTATCGATTACGTGGCTCATGATTCTCTTCCGTAAGCCTTTCTCATCTAGAAACATCCTTTTCAGGACAGGAATTTGACACAGTTACTAAAAGTTTCTAAAACTATAGACTATATATGGTTCTTTGACTTGTGACATTTGTTAGATTTATTTGTCGACGCTGTAGCAATTTGATACAGTAGTGATAGTGTCTTTTGAGGTCTGATATTAATGTGCCAGGGATTTTCAATGGATATGAGATTCGATCAGTGGAAGTTCATAAAAACTAATACTAATGGCTACAAACATTAGACTTCTTAACCTTAGTGATCATGTTAAGCATATATCCCCTGCTATGCTTCCAAATAATCTTTTGGGTGAATGTCCGTAAACTTTTCAACATTGAAGCGAAATTTAGTGGCTTTGACACACCTAATAGCTGGTGTTGTTGTTGTTGTTGTGAACTAGTGCAAGTATAGTTGAAAATGTGTTTGAACTTCCAGTAACCGTGCATTTACTCCCCTAGGATGATGTAACCTCTTTTTTTCAGTTATGCAGATACTAGCGGAGCTGGAAATGATGTTTATGAATTTGTAAGCATTGCTTTTGTTCGCATATTGTCCTTCTGGTTTTGTAGATGTTATTTCTGATGTCTTTTTTGCACTTCGGAAGCCTACTAATCATCTTTTACTTATCTCTAATGCCAGGTGAAAGCTGTTGGACGATTCAAGGAGACTAAAAGGACTGATGGAATTTCAACTTCAGATGTCATTATGAGGATAGTGAAGGATTATAACCAATATGTGATGCGCAATTTAGACCGTGGGTATTCAAGGAAGGACCTTAATGTCAGCTACGTTAAGGCAATACTCTTGCTCTTGTTTTGATGTCATCAATTGATTTAATGTACCTCGATTCGTCTATCTGGTTACGTGCCAAAGGGATCAGTGGTATTAGTTTTCAGTGAGGCTTGCGTTTTTACGTGCCAAAGGGATCAGTGGTATTAGTTTTTAGTGGGGCTTGCGTTTTTTATGATATCGTTCTTTTCACATTGGCAGGAAAAGCGACTGAGGGTGAATATGAGACTGAAAAAGTTGCAAGAGGTTGTCAAGGAACAACAAGAAAAAGTGGGAGAAAAGGTTACAGATGGAATAGTTGGATTATGCCTGACGTTTGTTGTTGCATGTTTTCATTTTAACATCTTCTTTCAGATACAAACTGCAGCGAAAACAGCCGGCGTGAATCCCAATGTGTGGGTCGAAAATGCTGATCGATGGGTTGCTGGGTTTCTTGAGATGTTTGAGGAACGTTGCCATAAAATGGTAAGCAATACTGTTATGGATTTGGATACATGCTCCAATTTTTAATCTTCTGAACTTCTTCTTCTCAGGGGACAGCCATTAGAGATCGTATTCAAGAGAGTTTAAGGGGACAGCCGGCATTGGAGTATGAGACCAGCAGTGCAGAGGAGGATGATGTCTATGGAGATGGTGATGAGTATTACTATGACGGTGGAGACCTCAACGACGAGGAGGAATACTACGAAAGTGATCTCAAATGTGATGACAAAACCTAAGCCAAATGATGTGTAAGTTAAACTGTTGGTTGATGCAGCAAGGTACAACCTGCATACTAATCAACTTGTATAAACTATTCTAGGATTTTTTTTTTTCTTGTTGCTGTATTTTGTTCGTTTTGTTTTTCGTTCTTTAAAGCCATTCTTTCGTCTAGAACTCAGCCTCTGGCGAATCATATAGTTTTATACTGGTAAGGTTGGAAAGGAAACTGTATATGCTTATGAAACTTAGTTTGTATTTGGTGTTTATGTTCATTTGCAAAGCTTTAATTTCAACCTCTTTTGATCTTTGCTAGATATCCTTTTCAACAAAAACACAGCAAAATATGTTGCATTCGTAACTACAATTTCCAACTCAAAAGTTGTGTCATGTTTTAGTGTTACATTTATTTAATACAAATCAATAGTCTCTCAATTTGTCACGAAAATGACTGATGAATTCATGAGGTCGAAGCATTGCTCATCATATCATCAATTAGCCTCTTGAAAGAAGCATACGAAGATCCACCTTCAACCACAGTCATTCTACTCTTCTCTTTCATCTCTCTCACTCTTTCCTTCACCCTACTCCCACTCTCCATCACCTCCCTTATCCCTCTCTCCACCTCTGCCGCGGCCACCACTGACCCGTCCCCGCTCCTCTCCAAGTAGCTCAGCGTGATCTCCACCGCCAGCCCCAACTCCCTCACCAGCTGGAATGCGTTCATCTGTTGCTCCGAGTGCAAAGGCCATGTCGCCACGGGCACGCCACACCAGAGGCTCTCGAGCACAGAATTCCACCCACAGTGCGACACGAACCCGCCCACAGCTGGATGGGATAACACCTCCAGCTGTGGTATCCACCCCACAACCTTACCCACTCCACTAGTTCTGTCCAGGAACCCCTCCGGCAGGACTTCTCTGTAGCTCTCGTACTCTCCCGGGAAGCTCGCCTTCTGGCTGCTCGGTGCCTGGCGCCGGAGCGACCAGAGGAAACGCTGGCCGCTCTGCTCGAGCCCGATTGCCAGCTCACGTATTTGAACCTCGCTCAAACTCCCCTGGCTCCCAAAACAGATCAATACCACTGAACCAGAATGCTGCTCATCCAGCCACTTGAGAACCTCAGGGGAGCTTTTATGAGAAGGGCCACAGTTCAAAATCGGGCCAACGGAGTACACCGGTGGGACCGGTGCAGCGCCATATGCCGAACCCATGACGAACGATCCCAGCGCATGAGGCTCGAGCTCAGCAAAAGTGTTGACAATGATCCCTCTAGCCTTCCTATAATCACGAGCATATTGAAGGAACCTATCCTCCCACTGGCTCCTAACCACCAGCACCTGAGACAGGACGCTAGGAGGCAGAGGGAGGCCGAAGCTCGGGATATCCAGCTCGGATCCCGAGTCCTGGAGCGCGCAGACGTCGTCGTTTCGTTCGTCGTGGAGGGTCTGGAAGTGGAGCATGGCGCCGAGGAAACTGGCGGGAGAAGTGAAGAAGATGTAGGCGGGGATGGCGAGCTCGGCCGCGACGCCGATCATGGAAGTGCAGAGCATGTCGACCACCATGGCGGCGACGTTGGGGCGGCGGGAGCGGAGGAATTCGGCCACGTTGGGCTGCTGGCTCACCACGAGGCTGTGGACGAAGTACCCCCGAGTTCTGGCGCTCCACTCGGGCGTCGGCTCGGTTGCCGAGAGGTGGACGAAGTTGAGGTGCACGGATGATGTGGAGGAGGAGGAGAGTAAGTCGGCGTAGGAGCTGCTGACAGAGTCGATGTAGTCAGGGAGCTTCATGAGGAGAACGGTGACTGAGAGAGTTTTACCTGCATGATTCCAAATCCAATTTTAATGCCTAATCTTTTAATTTCAAATTTCACCATTTTTTAGTTATTTGTAAAAGTTACTAGTTGCAAATTATAAGAATACACTGTCCGTTAGCATCACACTCATTTAATGCATGTTAACCGTTGTTTATTTCTTTTCCACACGTAACAAGACAAAAATACGACAATATGAAAATCATTTCTCAAATTGTCATTTTATTCATTTATATGAAGTTATAGAGAAAATGAATAAATTAGATGTTGATAAAATGAAAATTTTAGTAATGTATTAAAATCAAACAAAATGAATAAAATAAATTAAATAATGCTAAACGAGTAGTATTAAAAATAAGTTTGGTTCTATGGATGATACCGATTTAAAGTATCTAGCATATCTTTTTTAATTGTTACTCATACTATATAACACTTATTTCGTTTTACAAGAAGCATGTACTTTCTTTAGTCCGTCTCAGAATAGTACTCTCTCTATCTCACTATAAACGAGACAATTTTTTTTTACTCGTTTTAAAAGAATTATACTTATAAAATAGTCAAAGTAGAGAGAATAATGTAGAAAAAGACTTTATCTACATTATTCTCTCTTACTTTACATTCTCTCCACTATAACTATTATATTATTAATTTTTCAAAATGAGTGCATAATTGAAGCGTCACGCTTATGGTGAGGGAGTGCATTTTTTAATTGAGGGAACATCTTTTTAGGTCCACGAACTTTACCAAAGTATCATTTTAGGCCCGTAAACTTTGAAAATATCATTTCAGGTCCATCAACTATGAGTTAATATCATTTAAAGTACTTTTATACTATTTCCAAGTTTTTCTGGAAAAATATACCCTTGATACCTTAAAGGATATATATTTTTAATAAACTTATCCTATACTCATATTATTTATAAATATCTTTACTATATATTTTTGATAAATTTTCTAAATATAATTTGACCTTCAATATTATCACTTAGTTTTGTAACATGCAAGAAAATATCATTATTCAATTTCTTTATTATTAAAGAAAAGTTCTTTATTCAATTTTTAAAAAATTTAATACTCCATCCGTCCCAAGGTATTAGACCAACTTTCCTTTTTGGGATGTCCCAACATATTAGACTCATTTCCTTTTTTAACAAAAAGCATCTATCTTATTTTATTCTCCACCTACTTTTTTCTCTCTTCTCTCCCCTACTTTTTCCCTCTCTCATACTTTACTCTCTCTACTTTAACTATTTAAATATCACTTCCTTAAATCATGTGCCCAAAAGAAGTGAGTCTAATACTCCGGGACGGAGGGAGTATAAAAAATTGAAGAAGCACTTTTACTTGCATATCACATAATTAAGTGATAATATTGAAGGTCAAATTATATTTAGAAAATTCATCAAAAATATATTGTAAAGATATTTATAAAAGTTTATTAAAAATATATACCCTTTAAGGTATCGAGGGTATTTTCATCCAGAAAAACTTGGAAATAGTAAAAAAGTACTTCAAATGATATTAACCCATAGTTGATGGACCTGAAATGATATTTTCAAAGTTCACGGACCTAAAATGATACTTTGGCAAAATTCGTGGACTAAAAAAGATGTTCCCTCTTTTTAATTTTAGAAACTCTTTTCTCTTTAATGAGTTGAGACTCATTCTCTACTAACAATACTTTAATTATTTTTTTTTCCTGCTTTTTTCTTACTTTATCAATGTGCATAAAAATCCATATCTAACCAAATACACATATTCTTGTGGAACGCATAGAGTAATAACTTTTACAAGGCCGTACTCCCCCCGTCTTAACGAATATGACTCACTTTCATTTTTGGTTTGTCTCAATCAAGATGATCCATTACTAAAAATGAAACACTTTTATCCGTATCTTATTCACTCTCTCCTACTTTACTCTCTTTTCGTTTAATACACAAAATAAAATTGCCTAAATTCCCGTGCTGCTCAAGAAATATGTCAATCTTCCTTATAACGAAGGACAACACTTATTGGACGTAAATTGACCCCATTTTTTCTATAACTCGCAATCATTAAGAATTGACTATATTTTGCGTATAACTTAAAACAACTAAGCCCATTAATTATGATAGTACATAGTATTTCACAACCACAAAAAGTTCTTGGTTGTGAATTACGGTTATTTAAATCAAAATAGTTTTTTTAAGTACTCCCTTCGTTCGGTAATATGAGTCCCAATTCTTCTTAATACAGGTTTTAAAAAATGCTAAAACATGTAGATCGGATAAAATTAGTAGAATGTGAGTCTCATTTGTATATATTAGGTTTAAATCAAATGTGAGTGAAATGAGTTAGTAGAATGTGAGACTTTATTACCATTTATATAGTAAAAATGAACCGAAACTTCTATTCGTGCACAGACTAAAATAAAAAAATCAAACTCCTATTCACGGACGGACGAAGAAGATTGCTTTTTTAAACTATTTTTAAATTTGATAAATGAAACTAACTTTTAGCCGATTCTACTGGAAAAGTACATCCGCCATAGTAGACTGTGGAAGAGAAATCATTGACATCTAATATTTAAAACTTCACCATCAAACCATAGTATAATAATGAAGGTCGTAGATCTCAAAAATGAATCAAGGTAACGCAAATAAAATAAAGAGAGGTAAGTATTGGATGCATTTCTGATAAACGAAGACTAGAAATCAAATGAACAAAGAAGAAATTAAAGTTTATTTTGTAAGTAAAAAAGATGTGAGTGAAATAGTAATATGCATACCGGGAGGAAGAGGAAGAAGGTTTTGACGGTGGATGATGAGTTTCGCAAACTCCACGATTTGCACGTGCCCCATCAGTGGCCATGGGATCAACACCACCTCCATCTGATCTCTCCTTTGCTTTTTTCTCTTTAACCAACTGCACTCTGTCTGGCCCTCCCACTCTGTCTTAAATAATTTAACCTACTACTCACATAGTATTACTTATTTTTTTATTGGGATATTAATTATATTTTATATCTCCATCCTTTTCACTATATTATTGATTTTCTAAAGCGTTTATTTTCGATGACCATTGCGGTAAAATAAGAAAGCTAGGTAGAGTGTTTCTTTAACTGGAAATATTGATGAATTACAAGGCGGGAATACATATATATATATATATATATATAAGCTATAAGAATCAATTTGAAGACTAACTTTATGTATCCCTAAAACTATCTTAACAAACTCTATTCGGAAAGGGAATATAATCCATAACAGTAGCCATTTTATTTCTACTTTTCTTGGCCTCACTTCCACTTATTCATTTTACAAACTAATCTCCTATTGCATCATAATTATATATACTATTTGGCTGGAATATTTTTAATAAGAAAAATACAAAAATCTGAATTTGTACGAACAAAATCGGTATATAGTATATTACTCCCTCCGTCTCGCTTAAGATGACACGTTTTCCTTTTTAGTTTGTCCCAACTAAGATGACACATTTCCTTTTTTGGTAACTTTCTCTCTCCAATTAATACACCCAACCACTTTTTCTCGCTCCTATTAAAATATTCATCTTTATTTATCTCTCTACTTTAATACTTACACTCACCTTCTCTCTCCAATTAAACACTTTAACCAATAACTCATAAAATCCCGTGCCGGCTAAACAATGTGTCATCTTAGCCGGGACGGAGGGAGTACTACTACTTCCTAAGGGTGTCCACAACAGTGGAACAACCGCGCCATAGCCACAAAAAAAGCTTGTCCGTCTAGTCATCACAGCCATGCATCAGCCACATAAAACTTGTCCAACCACGTCCAGTCACGCCACAACCACGGCTCAGTCACGCCTCACATCATTTTATCAATTGTTGGTATATTTTAATTGGACTAGAAAAATTCGAGATTTTAGATTTGAATGGAATGAAAAAAATGAATTGGAAAGAGGTATTTTTATAGACCGAAATTGTAAAAAAGGATGACCGAAAAAGGATGACCGAAATTGTAAAAAAGGATGACCGAAATTGACCACCGCGGCGGTCTCGCGGCTCACAATAGGCTGTTGCCGCCCTCCCACCCGACGCAGCTGGGTCCTCAGTTGTCTTCCCATCGCCGCGGTGGTGCTATTGTGGATACTCTAAGTCCTTGAAAAATATGAACTAATATTAGAATACTTAAACAATAGATTACCCCACACATCATTTTATTTACAACTTATACCACTACACTTCATTATTAATGCTATGTAGTTCATTCTCCACTAACACTACTTACACTTCCTCTTATCTCTTCCTCTTACTTTATTAATTATATATTGAAATCCATGCCAAATCAAATATTCATACCTTTTAGAGACAGAGGGAGTATAAAAAATCAGTATATGCACTATCGCAATGAATCTGTATAAAAAAAAATTAGCTAAAAACACCGAAATCAGAAAATCATCTCAGAAGGACTTTAAATTCACATGGTGGTTGCAAAACGGGCTGGGGAGATCATTTAAGGGTCGAAATCATCGTTTTATTGTTTTCCAGCTAGTATTTTCATTTGTACATATTTAGCTATATATTGATTTCAACGTGTGATAAATGATGATTGAGTTTGTAATATATGTTGATTGAGTTTCATGTGTTTCCAATATATGTTGATTGAGTTTTTTAATGTATCCAATTCTTAAGATATTTTTTTTGAGTTATTTTTTTAACATGCGTTGAGTTTTAAACGTATGTTGATTTAGTTGTTGTGCTGATTTACAAGATTCGATATGATCAGCCGGCCGTCCACTATCCATTTAAATCGAATTCATCGAACAAGGTACCTCGTGCGATTTGATCAAACTAATAATTTAACATAAACACAACTAGATAATTATTTTAAGACAATTCAAAATTCCACTCAACAAATTGAATTTTTAATTGGACTGAAAACAAAGGTAGTAGGAGTACTCTATAAATCCCTATTGGGCTGATGGGCTCAGAATTCTACTCAACATATTTTAGTTATAATCTCAGAATGTTTTTGGGCCTAATCCCCAAAATCCAAATTCATTTCTCGGCCCTCATCACTTTTTTTAAAAATGAACCAATATATCAAGTCCGTACTATCATGCATTTAGGTAGGGATGTCAATCGGGCCGGCCCATCGGGTTTCGGGCCAACCCTACTCGGGTTGCGGGTCAATCGGGTGCGGGCTTGCCGGGTTGTAATTTCTTTCGTGTTGTAAAAGTTCGGCCCTAACCCTAAAAGCTCGGGTTTCAGGCTAGCCCGGCGGGTTAATCGGGTTGCTACCGATAAGGTTAAGGTTCGAACAATCCAATAAATCATGATGAAAATTAGTTATATTTATAAAATATAAAATATTTAATTATGATAAATTTGATATATATGCTTAAAATCAATCATAAAATACTATTATTTGTGATATTTCGTGAAATTTTAATACATGTTAAAAATTTAAATATTCTTTTAGTGAGATTAATTTATTTAACAGTTATTATATTAATAAAAATTCAATATATAATTTATATATTTACCATAAAATTGAAAGTTATCTTTTTTTAGTTATCTATGTCATAAAATTAATCAACGACATGTCGAATTAGGAGTAAAAAATTGAAAAATATAAATTTTACCGGGTTATCGGGCCAGCCCATCGGGTTTTCGGGTCTGGCCCTAGCGGGTTGCGGGTTAATCGGGTGCGGGCTTATCGGGTTTTATTTTTATCGGGCTAGAAATTTTCGACCCTAACCCTATAAATTTAGCGGGTTATTCAGGCCAGCCCACGGGTTGCGGGCTATATTGACATCCCTACATTTAGGTGACATATATTAGAAAATTTTGATAATGTATTTTAGATGATAACTATCCAAAGTTATTCTGATAATATAGTTTAGATATAACAAAGCCCACTCCCTCTTTTGGTCCTGTTGTACGTTGAAAACGAATTCCTTGTGTAAATTGTCATGTACACTAGGGAAGTGACACTTGATAAAATAAAAAAACTATGGAAATGACAAATGACTAAATGAGGCACGTGAATAATATAGAAATAAAGGCATCGGCGAAAATCGGGAAAAAGCCAAAATACATGATTTAACACTGCCATAAAGGTTGACGATGGCCCATAAATTTCTAAAATGATTAAATATTATCCGTGAACCTTTTTTGTGCACAGTCAATAATCAAGTAGGCTTCAATAATTCATGCCTGTACGATATTGTTACTAATAATTTGTGCATTAATTTGCATCAATTAAATCTCAAGTAGTAAAAAAAAAAAAAAAAGCGAAAAAGATAAATCCATGTTACGAATAGTAGTACCAACATTCGTTTCGAATCAGAAAATTACAACGCAAATTCCAAAAAAAAAAAAAAAAAGAAAGGAAACGATAAACCCTAACACAAATAATTTTGGATAGATTGTTCAAGCAGAGCACTGGAAGCCAGAAGGTGGAGTCTTGCCGCATTCGAGGAGGAGCTGAAGAGCTATAGGAATGATGATGTTGATGTTGAGAAGCTTCGCTTTAATGGTGGTGCAGAGGCACAGCGCCGCGTCTACGTCCAGCAGCCCCCCGAGAACCGGGCAGCACGCCTCCTTCGCCCCGCTTCCGATCCCTATGTGGATCAATCCGCCTAGCACGTCCACACACGCGTCTAGCTTCAGCGTCGGGCACGTTTGTGGCGGCGACACGGCCGGTGGAGGCGGCGGACATGGCGTCGGTGGGGCCGGGCTGACCGGAGGGTCGACAACGGGCGGTTTAGGGTTAACCGGGGGATAGACAACGGGCGGTTTAGGGTTAACCGGGGGATAGACAACGGGCGGTTTAGGGTTAACCGGTGGATAGACAACGGGCGGTTTAGGGTTAACCGGGGGATAGACAACGGGCGGTTTAGGGTTTACCGGTGGATAGACAACGGGCGGTTTAGGGTTTACCGGGGGATAGACAACGGGCGGTTTAGGGTTGACCGGGGGGTGGACAACGGGCGGTTTAGGGTTGACTGGGGGGCGGACAACGGGCGGTTTAGGCACGTGTGGTGATGGGTTCGGGTGGTTAGGAGGGTGGTGGATGGGTGGCTTAGGCACATGAGGGGTGTGGTGATTATTAGAGGGTGGCTTGGGGGTGTGGGGTGGCTTGTAGGGGGGCCCATGGGGTGGCGACCCGGGCGGGCAAGGCGGCGGTGGCTTGATCTTTGGTGGGTGTTTGGGGCTTGGGTTTGGACAATATGGGCATGCTAGGGAGAGGTGCAAAAACCCCAAGTTGAGAAGAAGAATTAGAGTTTGGGAGAGATTGAGGTTGCCCATGATTGTGAGGGTAGGTATGGATGTGTTGCAAATGCAAACCAATTCTTTTATAGGCAAAATGGAGGCCAAAACTATGTGCTGTCTTAGATATTCTACAAAACCACAAGATGTTTACTTTTTTTGAGATATCATATCAAAATTATGAGTTTCCACTAAAATTCTTCTTAATTACATTGCATGTAGTACATGATAAATTGATAATATGGTTAAGGCATGATTGAGGAGTGACAGTAATCTTGACATGAAACAGGCAGAAGTGGCCCCAAAAAATTGAAGCTTTGCAGCTGCAAAATTTTAACATTTTGTGAAGCTGTTGAACCCGTGATTGGTCAAATTCAAATGTGTGTATTATTAATTTTGATGGAATATATATGTGAGGCAGAGCCAATAAAATTACCTAAACAAAAAAAAGTAAGGCTAGTGCATGTGAACTTGCAAGACTACAAAAGGGAATCCACTTTGGTGTACAAAGATTTGGGTGTCACAAGACGCCATTGTTTCACAAGAATGCAATAAAAATCTTATCCTTTGTCGACAAGTTGTAGTGATGAGAGAGAAGAAATTGCCGAAATCAGCGTAAATTGCGTCGGATCTGTCCAATTTTATATGTTTCTACCACTATGTCATATATAGATAATATATTAATTAATATAGTAATTATTCAACCAGCGAGTATTTACTATTTAGAATGAGGGGTGTATGAATTTCCATTCATTCAGATTCTTGGTAATGATTACTCGGATTTTAATATAAAATTAATAATCAAAAGAAAAATAACAATTGTAGATTTGTGGAATAGCATTGAGCATCCACGTTATCATTCTAGTTTCAACCGCAACGATCATGAAACTTTCTTTCTATTGGTATATTGGATGATTTGGCATTTTTGTTGGAGATTGTAATGGATGTTATGGTCTTTTGACTTTTAGGAAGATTGTGTCTGACCATTTGAATTGGTTGGTTGATATGTAATTTTATTTAAGATCAAGGAAAAATGAGTTTAGAGTAGAACAATAAAATATAAGAGGCATGTGGAAAAGTATAGAATAGTAGAGAAAAGTAGCAGGCTTGTCTCATTGCTCAATATAGTCCACATACCACATATATTTAGTATCGTATACAAGAGACTAAGCTAGAATATGTCACGTAACAGAGGTGAGAATGAATGCATATAGTAATAGTATATACTAATATTTGGAGTTTTTGAATTTTTGGTTTTAGAATATTTTTATTCAATTTTGGGTATTTTTAGTTGCAACCGGTTTTCAAAGTTCGGATTTCAAATTTTGGGATTCAGATTTTCAGATTATTCAATTTGATTCGAATGAATTTTTATGAAAATTTAGATTGTCGAATAAGATGAGATAAGGAAAAAATGGTAACCGAAATTCAAACACTCACCGGTGAGTGTTCGAATTTTAGGGCGTCATTTATTAAAAACACATCATCTAAATTCTCTTCTTTTTTTCCCTCGAGCAGTCAAAACAGTGTATCATGAATTGTCGCTGGATTTCAGACATCATTGGCGTGTCCTTGAGAATCGACGACTTGTACGTCTTAAGAACCATCACATTGATGAGAAGTTGGGTACTAGTTGAATGCGACTAGGGAAGATTATGCGTCAGCAGATGCATCAGAAAATTATAGAGGAAAATAGAGAGTATAAGATTGAGGTTTTCAGCTTGTCATCATACATTGACTGACCCATAGAAAAAAAAAGAGAATATTTAAAATAGTATATTATAAATTTAATTAATTTTTTGAATTGAAAAGTAAAAAATTAATTTGGGTTGCCGCGAGCGCACGGCGGACCATGATGGCTACTCGTTGCAGTCATATTGCGAGTGACATTAGTTGAAGGTGAATAAATAGGAGAAAGAGAAAACGTTGGAGATTGAAATTTAATGTAGACTATATTATCACAAACAAAAAGTAACTAATTTTTGCGAACGGACTAAACTGAAAAAATATGGCTATATGATAAAGTATAAGCATAAATTCTACAATACTCCATTATATAGAAGGGAGAAAATTAACTGAGTAGAAAAAAAAAGTCATCGTATTCAGTGGCGGATCCAAGATCCTGAAAGGGGCGAAATAAAATTACTACACGTGATTATTTCTTAAAACATGATGAATTTACATATTTTACACTTTCTCAAAATATCGAAGAAAATGCACTCCACAGATTAATTGCCTAAAAAATGTTCCCCAGTGTTGACTATTATTTCAGCAATTCCAACACTACGGCTTTTTTCAGGAATCGAAATTTAATTCTAAGTTGTGAAAGAAATGAAACTTTAGCCAAAGTAGCATCATTCATTCAAAATATAGGTGTAGATTGAAAAAAACCGAAATTTAATGTAAGATAGTGATGCGCACTTTGCAATTCCTAAGAAAGTGTTTGTGATTAGAATATTTATATAAATAATTAACCCCTTATTATCAATACAAATCCAACTCTCTCTCAACCATACACACACTTACAAGTGAAAATGAAATATATCTGCAATCACAAATGGAGGATGGTGAAGAAATCAATATACATATATACTAGTATATAATACACTAATGGTGAAAAACTGAGAATTTCTCTTGTTTCTTTGCAAGTTTGAATCTTATACATAACAAAACAGCTATGTTACACTCGGCCATCAAATGATGATAGCAAAACAGATGAAAGTACAACAAAATCAATGAATAACTTATCAACTCTCCTAACTTACAAACTTCCTAGCAACCTTACCAGGACAAGTTATGAACAAAAAATATTGAGCTTCGTTGTCATCGGAGAACGCAGGCTGGTCATGCGGTGAGAAACACAGATTTCGTCTTCTTCTTTTAAAGTCGAATAAAATAGTTATATCAACATCAAATTACCTCTATGGAAGAGCTTTTATCCCATTTGAAATGCTGCCAATATATGTACATTGTTGGACATCAAGAACTGCCACCGACCTCTGTGGCCCGTTGCCTCATCATTTCATTCACAGCAGCCCTTCGTCGAGAATCGGACTGCTGCTGCAACCTTCTCATGTGCTCATTCAAGTCTCTGCATAAGTATGTTAGTATGAATGTGGGTTTTATGATGATGTGTGGAAATGAAAGAACAGTGAGGCATGAGTTTACCTGCAACGGGGCACACTGCATTTTGATTCTTTGCATGCCCGTGAGTGAAGCTGAAGGAGATACCACATTTTCTTGCATAGAACACAACCTCCAGAAGCACGTATCTTGCAGCTCATACCGTGTCGGAAGAGCCCCTTCACCTTGCGACAGTTTGGATATTGGCAGTGTAGCGTACGGCATTGAGAGGCGTGCACCAAGAGCTCGAGCATTTTTCTCAACTGCAAGTTCAAACATCAAGGATTACATTACTTCCTATAAAGCACCAAACACACAACCACAGCATAAAAAGAGAAGCAACTTCACTTGATTTTCGTTGCAACTGTTTAAGCAATTTTGATAGTATTTAGATAACACTTAGTTATACCATTTCCAATCTAGTAGTGAATCTCATTTACGTTGTTATCATTGCTAGCATGAGTACCTGTGTCACTCTCATCTGGCGGGCCTCTTTGTTCTGTGCATCACGGTCATTAGACGGATGATTTGTCAATACGTGAGGATGATTGACTCCCCCATCCTTCGAGTAACACGCATTGCATACATCATATTCGGGGCATGTCTCGCAGCGCCAACCTTGCCCAGTTTCAATGTCAAGGTTACATACATTACATGTAGTCACAAAAGCTGGAGCAGTCGGATTATGGAGGTGATAGAGGACCATCATCGACGAATGCTTAGCTCGGCGAAGGGTATCATACTGATAATGGTTTCCTTGACAAAGACTAAGGAAAGCCTGTCTGGTGTCAAAGAATTCACTCTCAAGAATCTCATCTTTGTCTTTAGTATCATCTGGAACACCGTTGATTTCCACCTACCGATCCATGAATTGCTTAGTTAAAATGTTAAGTATTTGAATAAACAGAGTAAGATAAGTGCGTGCAGAAGAGGAAACGCACTCCCATGTTATGATAATGGACTTACAGGATATAGTGAATGCTTGTCCTTCTGATTGATAGGGTGTCTCTCTCTGTCGTCACGCTTTCTTTCCACATCATAGCACCTGAAGTGAAAAAGATATGTTCACTTAACCGGTTGGATTCACATCATGATTAGTGTACCCTAAATCCATTAGCTCCCATAGTTTGAAAAATTATGATTTCCACCGTGGATGATTCCAAAACAAAATTATAGTATTATTCACAGCAAGCAGTATTTAATCTCTCAATTGGCAAAGCGGGACAGAGGCGAAAAATTCCTCACCTGTCACAAAGCTGAAAATTCTTGCACTGTCTGCAAGCCCAACTTTTTCCCGAGTACATCAGAATGCAGCAATGTGAGCATGAGGGCTGCAAGTGAACCATGATAAAATCTTCCTTCATTGTAAGTATTGTCTCGCCCAGCTGCAGAAAGAAAGTTAGTAAGAAGAACTAGAAGAAACAAGCAAGACTTACACTTCAATAGGTGTTAGCCAAAAAAAGGTTGTTTAATCATAAACAACAAAAATAACAATAACATAAAAGACATACTATATGCTAAAATTTAATAATAGCATTTGTTGATAAAATAAAGCAGTTGACATTACTTTATGCATTAACATCAAATCCTTCGATGCATTGCCAGATAGATCTGTTTGGCCAGATGCTTTGAGAGATCTTTTGGTAATGGTCTTTTTTAAAGGACCCCTTTTATGCTGTTTTCTCCCATCCTCATCTTGTTGCAATTGGAATATGATGTCCTCTGCAGCACCAGGCCAATAATCCCCATCGAAGTATGGCAACCTAGCTGCAGTTACCTTTGCTCTACATTCAGCAGTGGTGACAAAGAAATGATCATACAGATTAGTAAGTTCGACAACAATATTTTCCTTTGCAGCTTTCCTCAACATGGCCAGATACCTGAAACCCAAAATAAGATTCAAGGGTGTGTATTAGGCTATGAGCAGACAACCCAAGACTACAGTCTCCTCATAACCATAAAAGTATCGAACTTACCACTCCCGAAGTTTATCAGATTTTGGAGTCTTCTGAATTTCTGGATGGCAATACAAAATGTAGTCTTCTCCCTTTAAAGGGGGGCAAGCCCAAATATAGCAGCTAGTGAAACCACGCTTCTTACAATAATCCAAGTATCCAATCTGAAAAAGAGAAGACAATATACTTGGTAACTGAATGCAAACAACAACTTTGTAGCCAAAAGAGGTTGCAAATAACGAATATCTAGAAGCTTGCCAGAATTTCATGGTACACATATGTTCGAAGAGCCTCTCCACTCACTGCCTTGACATCTGGCCTGAAATACTTAACAGAGTCCAAGTAAGAAAGGTAGACCCGGCGGTGATTGGGTTGTTGACACTCTGATCCAAATTCTTGAACATACATGCCAAACAGGCATACTTCAACACCTTCTATCATTTGAAATAATAATATAACCTGGAACATAGAAACTTAAGTGTTAATAATTACAGATGTCACATAAATCAAATACCAGTTAACATTACCTTCGTTTGCTACATGCAAAATAGCAAACTAATCTGAGTTAGCATATAAGGATTCCATCAAATCAAAGCAATACTAGTAACCCGTTTGTTTAGTTTGGGCATATTTTAAAGTTGTCTTCAATTAAAAATGACAATCTTTTGTATGCCTGGGTGAATATTTTATAATGATAAATTATTTAAACTGGATGTTCTGCCAATTTTTGATTCGTTATAATGTACTAGATGAACTAAACAAGGTACTGAAACTCTTGTGTTGGATCATTCCCAATAAATACATGTATATATCCCACCTTAGACTTATACGGGTACTCCATTGGATAATTTTCCTCCTGAAAAATTTCAAGAAATCTTGGTTTAACTTCCAACTTCTTGTCCACTGATGACACCACTCTAACAACAAGTGATTCTGCTCCTGGGACCTGGAAAAGTAATAACAATAACATATTAACTGGAATCACGAAAAACTTGGAAAATTATTTTTTATATTTAGATTCAATTTGTCAAATAGTTTATTTTCCACTGAAGGAAATTGATATTCAGTTCATCATGCTCATAACACCTTCTGATTGGTAGTGTTTTCAAGAGAGCAGAAAGGAGGTTTGGAATGACTTGTCTCCAAGTTCAAACTCACATCATAATTTGAAATTTGAGATATTTGTTAACCCATGTAAGCTTAATGGAGAATATTATAGGTTTCAAACTAGGTGTATCACATGCACATATCTCAGCCAACTTATAACAAATCTCAATATTGAGATAAACACATTATTAACAAACAACTCATCATGTCCATAGGAGTGGAATCGGAAATGCAAAAAAACATAAGCAAAATCAGATCACCTCATCATAACTTTTTCCTTGAGCCCTTGCTCTATCCTGCCTTTCTTGCTTCAGCTTTGCAAACAATCGCTGCTCCATGTGATCACTCAAAATTGTTCTAGGCAAATCTTTTGCTCCTAGAACAGCACTCTGTGGTAATGGCACACGTTCTCCTCTTTCAACTTCTTCCACATAACAATTTGGACAAGTATAGTCAGCTTGCCCGCCATCATTTCTTTTACCATTGAATAATGCACAGATCTGGTGCTGCCAAGCCTCACACTTGTCACATTGAACCCACTGCATATAGTACATTTCAGTAACACATGGAAAATTTACTAAGACATGGTCAAAACAAAACATGTGGTCGAGAAGATATGACATACCCATTCTTCAGTTTCCTCATCATTTTTCTTTTTCTCCATCCTTGCTTTTGGAATAGGAGTTCCATCAGCCATTATTGTGTCCCCACGGGTCTCATTATAGCATGAAATGCAAAAGAAATGACGAGTATCACCAGCTCCAACTGTATAATACATATGATTCCTTTTGACGCGGGCACCACAGGGTGTACAATATATAGGGGGTGGTTCAAAGGCAAGCTTCTCAACTGCGCACAACTGGCAAGAATTTTCACTCATTGAATGCTCCATTGCCTGGTTCTTTTCTGCTTTTGCTTTGCTCTATGAACAAAAGGTGAAACGTATTTCACCACAGTGATGAATAAGCGTTGAGTTTCATAAGAAGTAAAGGCAAAATGTACCAAGTACAGCTAAAGACACCACATATTTGTACAATCTTTTTTCCAATGCCAAAATATTGAAATCATATTAAAAGGTTGAATACAAACAGAAACAAAAGAAGAAAGTAAGGGTAGCGAACAACCACATAAATTAACAAAAAATATGCTTCCACAAGTAAATGATTATCAGGTGCATATAAAGGACACAACATCCATGTAGCATGTCTGAAGAAATCTTATCAATAAGAAAAAGAATGCAATTATAGGCCTCGTAAAGTAGACATGACAGAAGAGTACTAAACTGACCTGGCCAACCCAACGTCTAAGACCTGCAATATGCTGCCGGACTTGCTCAGGAGTGAACAACTCTGTCAATGATACTCCCTTGATTTTTGGCTTCCCTGACTTGGATGTACTCTCAGAAGGTAACGGTGGATTTTCTATCTTAGGTAGTCCCATCTCCTTTTCACTCTTAACAATCTCATGTGTACCATATCCAACAGGATTTTTCGAGGCAATAGTATCCCCTTCAGGTTTTGGGGTCTTTTGGACATACTTATCGTCTGAGTTATCCCCTTTCATTTCGATGTTCTTGGAACTCAACTGTCCAAGACTTCCAGGAATTTCCACTTTTACTTGAGTACTTTCATGCTCCATAGGAATGTGAGGATCATGATACTGTTCAGGATGCTGTGCGTCCTGAATGGGAGATTCATTTACTGCAAAAGACAGTGCCGCGGGAGTTCCAGTTTCAGAGACTACAGGCTGCGGGACTTGTTCAAATTTCATGCGTTTAATGGAAGGATGTATGTCTTCGGGAGTTTCATGCATCACAGGGCTCATCTTAGGCATTGACATTCCACCAATTTCAGCAGCATCGCATGATTTACTGGAACCATTAACAGAGTTAGCCTGCCGAGAATTGATCTCAGCACGAGCAAGTGCCTTCATTTGCGCCTGTTGCACATAACTCTTCACAGGAACACAGACAGGACAGCTTACATCACGACAGCGTCTATGATGATTGAGTAAAACTCTAGTAGCACAACAACGTGGATACGGACACTGAAATACATTGCAATGTTCCATATGTTTTAATAACTTTTGAACTGTCAAGCAGTTAGACTCTTGGCATTTGCCTTCTGGAGCAGGACATCGACGAGCATGCCGCAAAAACAAGAGCCACCGCTGTTGGTTCTTGAACTGTCGTTCACGATTAAGGTTATTAGATCGGCGTGTACCGTTGCTCGCGCTGGGAGGTTCAGCTGATCGAAAAGCATCCGATTGACCAATTATTGATTCTTCAGATGATAAATTATTTAGTTGAGCTACATCTTGGCCTACTAATCTATGCTGGAATTCATCTTGCACATCTTGGTCCTGTGAGAGTCTTCCAGATACATGAGACACATCTTGAGAATTGGAATACCACTGACCATGCAAGGCTGCATCAGGTTGAACTCCACCAGGAGGACCACCAAAATCACTTTCTGAGTTAGAAATCTGTTGTGGAAGCAAAAACTGTTGCATCTGATCAGAAGATTGACTGAGTGACGAAGTCATATCCTGTGGACCAGATTGGTTGGACAGCATCTGACCTCTAGATCGGTCTTCCATAGAGTTATGTTGGAATTGATTGTGTATATCAGAGAAACTGAAGGGGTCAGAGCCTTGTGATTGCATACTTCCATCACGTTTCTCTGACCCATGCCCTGGCTTTGCCTCGGAAACTGTATTTGTCGAAAGGTGAGATTGAGTAAAAGGTTCATTCTTTACCGCAAGCTGGTTCTGAGTTAGCCTTTGTTGGACCTGATTCTGGACAAGGTGCTGGCGCTGAAATTGATGAGACTGCTGCTGTAATTGTTGATGTTGATGAGGTTGCCCAAGATTTTCTCTAATTGAATACTGAGGCTGAAAATTCATTTTCTCCGATTGATCAATTGGCTGAGACACTGTTGTCGTCGGTTGTTGCACAGAGTGTACATGCGACTGACTATTAATCATCATAGGAGAGTTTGTCGTTGGCATTGACTGGATGGACACACCATTCAAGCTCTGATTACTTATCATTGATCCAACTGATGAATACAAGTTTCCTGACCCTGAGGCCTCAGAAGCACTAATTCCATATCCATCACCTATCACACAAAATACCTTGCAGTGAGAACAAAATCTAAGAGCTCAATTGAGATAAGAAATCTGAAGAGACTAGAGAGAAATCCATACCCTGCATTGCTGGTTGCTGCTGTTGGTCAAAATTTTGATGCATGGGCTTGTTGGAGTTTCCATACACTGTACCTGATAAGTAGCCCTCCGTTGTTCCAGGACCATTCATCATGGACATATTGTTACCCATCATGCCCAGCCCTCCATTTAAGGGCCCATTTGATAATCCATAAGACTTCTGCTGCAGTGTAGATCTGATTCCACCACCCATGTGGCCGCCAATATTATGTAGGATACGACTGTTTTGACCAATACTGCGCTGCTTTTGCTGCATAGGCTGTGATAGCATAGAAGATTCACCAGCTTGAAATGTACCAACATTATTGGATGACTCCATATTCATGAACGACTGGTTATTAGCATTGCTATTCACTTCACTCGTGTTGGAGTTATTGAATCCAGGAGTAGGCATCATTTGACTGGCCATCCTCTGAGAACCCATGGATGTCACCATGCTATTTCCCCCAGAATTGACAGAGAAAGCAGAAGATGACTGTTGATATCCACCAGACAGAGCTCCTAAAAGAAATAACATGTGAGATAAAAGTGGATGGTCAAGTCAAGACTAATGCCATGGATCAGAATACAAAAAGTACCATCAGATGAACTAAAAGTACCACCACGAACATGGCTAGAAGACCCATTTCCATGCATCATGTAGTTCCCAGAATTGACACCGTTTGGTCCAACCGCATTGGAGTTACTGTTAACCATAGGTGAGCTATCTACAGACTGAGTCCCCTTTATGTTAGAACTTCCACTTTGTTGCAATCCAGGAGTTGGAATCATTGTACCAATAGAAGGAGACGAATTAGTATGAGAGAACTGCTGGCTGTGATTACTCATAGGCAGTCGTTTGATCAGAATATGGAGACGGCTTTCCAAAGTTGCTAGGTTCAAGTACTCATCCTGACACAATATGCAGGAAAATGAATCTTAGTTCTACTTAGATACACCTGAAAACACTTTTACACACATTTTTTCACAAGAAACAATGGTGCAGTATAAGAATAATGTCATTAGAGAAGAATAGCATGCAACACACCGTTGTCGTGGCACTCTTAAACAAAGCCTCTTCTAAGCGTTTAACTAAATCGATCATCTTCTTACGGGAAACCTCATGAGACTGTTGACGCCGCTGCATAAGAAATTCCCATCTGCAAAAGAGCAAAGCATTAACTTAGTATCTCGGGGGAAAGTAAAGCAGCATGTACACAAAGTGATATATAGCACTTAATTCATGCGAAACATGGAATCTTTCCAAGAAGCTTGTCTTCCATGACAAGTTAGCAAGTGCTGAAGTTTATCAGGCTAATATTTTTTAGAATGCCTTGTTTTGGATAAGTCTAAGGCAAACATGTATCTGACAGCTCATCTATTGTCAAAAATCAATAGAATGTATCGACTACCTGGAATTAAATACTGCATTCTTAAAAACACATTTCCAAGAAGTAGCTTTACATATTTCATATTTCCAAAAATTCAAAATCATGTAACCTGACATTGAGAAAGCATAAACTAGTTCCCTGTAGCAATCATAAAACATGTAAGTATTTCAATAATAGATAAAATAATGAAATTCTTACATCTTTTCTTGCATATGTCTGCGTATTTTCACATATTCAGGATCTGTATTCTGAATACCGCGGATCATACTCTGATTTTGAATCTGGTTGGGCATAGGATTGCCATTTTGTTGTGGCAGCCCAGGCAACATGGTACCAGCTTGGTTCGGTACCTGCCCTGGGAACTGCCCAGAATGGTGCGTTTGCATGTTCATAGTTTATTTGGCTCAACATATACGTAGTCAGAGTTCCATATAGAAACCATTATTAACTAGTTGGATGCGTGCAGTTATAAATAGTCAAAGTTCCACTGATCGACAGAATCCAATCTGACCAGAGTTCCTGTAAAATGAAACCGTTAAGAACTTCAGGAAGAAAGGGTATCAAGCTATCAACTGAGATTTCAAAAATTATATACTCCCTCTGCCCCACAATTAGAGTCACATTTTGCCATTTCGGTCCGTCCCACAATAAGAGTCACACTTCACTTTTACCATAAATGGTAAATAGGTCCCACATTCCACTAACTCACTTCCCACAATAAGAGTCACACTTCACTTTTACCATAAATGGTAAGTAGGTCCCACATTCCACTAATTCACTTCACTCGCATTCTATTATAAAACCAATATAAGAAAGTGGCCTTCATATTCCACTAACTTTTCCAACTCACCATTCTTTACATTTCTTAAAACTCGTGCCCACACCAAATGTGACTCCTATTGTGGGACGGAGGGAGTAACAAAGTTCAGCATGCACACATGATGCAATCCCATTGCATGCAGGGAGCTATTCCTGTACTTTTGTAGCAAATCACAAACTTAATCTTGAGTCCTGAAGTTGCTATGCAACATTTAATTCACATAGTTTCAAGGGTCACACTATTTAGAACATCAACTAGGAAATTATCACTTCAAACAAAAGTTACGATGGAAGCATCCCAGTAAATGTGATGCATCTTGGTGGTGGCACAAGTGAAAAGCCTGAAGCCCCTAAGTCCCAACACGATAAAAACTCAATCTTCAACTGATAGATACATGCTGGGGTGCAATCTTAAGCATAACATAAACATTAAACAAGATTAGCACCAATTGCTTGACCAACATCAAGCCACAACTAAATCAATTTCTCATAAGTAAACCCTGATCACATGCATAACATCATAAAATTAGTCAAATGAAGCATCCCAATCAAATTCCCAGGCTCAAATAGATCGCATACAGCCGGCAAAGCTAAACACGGCATCCAGCTAGGGCTTAATCAAATTTGGGGGAATTCGAATTCGAGCATCAAGGTTGATCAAAAACAACACCAATTGACAGATGAATCCAACAAATTGTCAAAAATCAACTAACCCAGTGAAAATCAATGACGGCGAGCAAAAATGTAATCGCGATAACCAGAGGCTGAGGCAAGCAATCAATTACGCAAACAAGCAATTCAATGGCCTGCTGAAGATGGCGGCGCCGAGTGGGTTGAACGGCGTCGTTCGTTGTCGTGGTGGAGTTGATTTAGGGAGGAAATGGATTGATTTAGGCGATGGGCATTTTCGTTAATTGTTTCTTTAGTGGACGGCAATTTCTACAATTTCATCAATTTAATCCCAATATTAAAATAATTAATTTCTAATTGACCCCATTACTTTTACTGTATATTGAGTTAGTCCCTATTTTTAAGGTGTCCATGTCATCTTCGTCCGATAAATTGGGTTTAATTATAAAATTCTGAAATTTTGTATTTCTGTCTAAAGATATCAACTTTATTTTGTGCATAGTATCTAAAATTCTGAAATTTACTATTTCTGTATAAAGATATCAACTTTACTTTGGGCATGATATCTAAATTCCAAAATTATGTGATAGCCATGAGCATCACAATTGAATTCAAAATTACTATAATTCTACTAGAGGATAGAAATTCCGTTGTTATAAATTTCTTATTACAGTTTTCATATGATTAGCAAATTGAATTTAATGCATACAAACATCATACTTACTATTTTTAAGTTTATCATCAAGCTAAAATATGGGAGTCATTTTAGTCAATAATAGTATTTAATTAATTTTGTTTGCATACCGGCAAAATCTATCTATATGTATAAGTATAAAATTACAGCATGTTTATCATTATACTAGTAAAGTTATCATGGCACTACTATTAAAAGTGAACTTCAAAATTAGCCCATAGAAAATGAGATTTGCATTTTTTTAGTTTCTAAAATAGAAAAAATCACGTTTCAAGAACCTTAACACGTTTGATATACACCAACTAACTATTTTATTCTTGAAGCCATGAAAGGTGAATAAATCATTTTTTTCATCTCATTATTATAGAGTTAATTAATGTATTAATTTTTCATAAATTACATTGTTTTTCCAATAATTATTTAATGTAAATACTTAATCCACTAGTGATATCTTAACTTTTGACAAGATAAATTTGTTACTGTATTTTCTTTTTTTCTAAATCACCACATGAATCTTGTCATAAGTTAAGACGACATTGCTTGCTAGTGAGCTAAGTATTTACATTAAATAATTATTAAAAAGTAGTGTAATGATTAAAAAATTGAAATTATTAACTTCATTAATGATAATTGTATAAAAATAACAATGAAATGAATAAAATAAATTATACGCGCGTAACTTTTTTATTTAAAAAACCCAAAAAGTGTAAATCTCTAAACAATTTTGAAGTTTATTACTCCATCTATTCCCCTATAATTATAAGTGAAGCATTTCTTTTCGGTCATTGTTTTACGAAGATGATAAGTAGTAGTACTAGTTAAATTGGAGAGAAAATAAAGTAAGATAAATAATAATATAGAAGAGAGTCATATATGTATTATTTACTTACTTACTTTATTTTCTCGCTACTCTAACTATTTATCTCTTTTGCAAACACAACGACTGAAAAGAAACGTCTCACGTATAGTGGGAAATAGAGTATAAGATTTATCAATAAAGCTATCTCTCATTACATTGACCATATTATCATTTTTATGAAAATTCAAAAATAATAAAATTAAAATAACCTAATAAAATGAGCAAAATTTTAGAATTATACATAATAACCACCAATCCTAATCTTATTGAATTGTATAAAAATGTTTGTTATATGTACAAATGTTTAAAGTCCCTACAAATACTAGTTTTAGGGACGAATAATATCTGTATAGATATAGTTTTATATTTATTCATAAAAAGAATCATGAGTTTATATTTTGGATATTTTATCAAATTAGTCCCTATTTATTTATGGTAAATTTTTCTTTCCGTATCTTTTATTAAAGATTAAAGATTAAAGATTAAATTTTGTGAATAAGAAAGTTAATATTGAAACAAACCCCGTTACTATATGACTGTTGGAGAATATTCAGTTCTCCTGAATCAACCGCTATTTGTAGAGAAGATCAATCAATTCACCCCTCCAAATCTCAAATTCAACGATTCCATAAATCTCCAAATCAATTATTCAATCCAGTGACGCTTGCATTCGGTCAGCAGCAGTTGGTACTATGAGGAAGAGGGAGAGAGAAAATCCCTGCGCGATTTGCGGCCACTACCACAAGTTCGAGGAGGGCGAGGTCTGCGGCATCTGCGGCCACCGTATGCCCGCCGGCGCCGACAAATCCGCCGCCCACGTCAGCGCCTTCCCCTCCGAGATCCTATCCGAGTTCCTCTATTTAGGCAGCTTCGACAATGCTGCCCGCAGCGAGCTTCTCAAGTCCCAGGGCATCTCCTGTATTCTCAATGTGAGCTGATTTTAATCGATCACGAATTCTCAGTTCTGGAATTTGATTGTTTGCTCGTTATTGATGGTTGATTTAATTAGGTTTCCGATCGGATTGTGTATTTGCACTCGATTTGTGTTGTGTAATTGAATGAGCAGATGAAACTAATTGTTTTGGTTGAATTAGGAATTTTTGGAGTCATGATAATTGAATCTACTAGTTTTATCGACTGTCTTGAATTTCAAAATTTTGTGGAAACAATTATGAGAAAGTATTGCTATAGTTGTGTACTCTGTGTTTGTGGAGTAGTAATGGTGAATATGTTGTTTTCTTGTGATGCTTATGATAATGAAGTTGGGAGTGAGGGTTTTACCTCACTCGGGTGGAGTGGAAGCTCGTCTTTGTCTATAATTAAGTTGTAGATTGAGTGGTGGTTCGTCTGATCCATTCCTTTTTATACTTGTGAAACTGATAGACAAGTGGATGATTGATGTTAGTATGGTTTACACAGCATATAACTGAAACGAACTTCTAAATTAGAATCTCAATTGTTTCTCTCTTTATTGATTGTCTATTGTCATTGGGAGGATACTCGATAAAACATGTTGGATTCGCAAGTATCTCGATCTGGAACTATTTAGGACACCAATAAAGGCATCAAGAGGTGGAAAGCTAGAAGTTTAGGAATCTACCTTCAATTGTTAGAAGTCTTATCTTCAAATGATAGAAGCTATAGGTCTATCTTTATTTTATTAGCCTTTTGAGAGTCCTAATCCTATAAATATAATGTTGAATCTTGAGTTTAATTTAAGGACGGTAATTACGGTAGGGCTTGTAAGAGGTTTTTTTATCAATATTTGTTTCAGTTCATTACATTCTGTTTTGCATCCATTTTCTGTTCTTACTATTCCTTCCAGCCCCCTCGCCTCTTTACTCTTTACTCTTAACAACTTAATTACTCTATTAAGTACTTTCCACTCTTATGATTGGAGAGACATGATGAGCAAGTCAGTTTTCCATAAAAGTATGGGTTCTTTCATACACAATTTTCAACATTATAAGTAGTTTTTCATTATCACCATCAAAGAGAACAGTCTGTTTCTTTCTAGTTGCTTGAATTTGATAGTCTCAATTCAGCTAGTATTTTCAATATGCTGAACATTTAACATACATTTTCTGTGTGATATTCGATCATATGGTAAAAATTAGCTTTTCATTCTTTTTGAAGATACTATTTCTGTGGTGCAGACTGTCCCTGCTTGTCAGAATTTGTACAGGAACACTTTTACCTATCACTGTCTACAGTATGATCAAAAATTGCCATTTGAAGATGCAATTCAGTTTCTGGGTAAGTTTACCTGGCTAAGAGCAATGATTCTGCTCAAAGGGATCATAAGAAGTTGAACTATCAATTTTAGGATACTAATGATGACTTAAATTTAGATGTAGCATAATCGGAGTTCCAACTGTATGTAAATTCTCTAGAAATTAAATGGTCCGGTGAGATACCATTCACAATGTGTTCAGTGTATTTTTTATTTTCACTGAAAGATTAAGAAACATAAGGCATCTCGAGTTTTTTGATGTTTGTTGCTATGCAGAAATGAAGTTGTGAATTCCTATTATGAGTTTCCATATTCTGTAATCTCGTTGGTCTCTTAACCAAAATATGCCTTTTCAGTTTCTCATCTTCATTCTGCCCTCGTAATTCACTTCTTGTTTTGATCCCTATGATTTAACTCTCTTGAAACTACAAATTTTGCACAATTCACATTTTTTTTTTTTCCGCATCTGCCATTGCTCCATAGCATTTGTACACATTCTATAATTTGATTGAGTCATCACAGTTAACATGCTTATGCAGAGCAATGCGAAAAAGAGAGGGCTCGGATTCTGGTGCACTGCATGACTGGTAAAAGCAGGTGAACTTATCATCGCAATAAACGAGGCTATTTCGTCTTAATTTCCTCATGCATATATCAATTGCTCTTGCAGTTAATAGTATTTTGAGCGGAGATCATAGTCGAGATTCCTAACAACGTGACATATAATATCTTTGACAGGTCTCCTGCCATAGTAATGGCTTTCTTGATGAAAAACAAAGGCTGGAAACTCTCACAGAGCTATCAATGGGTGAAAGAACGCCGGCCTTCGGTCGAACTACATCCAGGTTTTGGTCACACCTTTCTTGATGAGCTTGTATTAGCTTCAATCATCTCTAATATATAAATTTTTTTTATCAAAATTAAAGATGAATATCGAATTATTGGATAAGAAAAGCTACGGTTCTTGAATACGATCATGCTTCTATGCTTGGGTCTCACATGTATATATATGATGTTGACCCACGCAACCTTGTTTCATCTAACGCGTTTTGATTAAATGCAGCTGTGCACCAACAACTCCAGGAATTCGAGCAGAAACTGTTTGAGTCAATACAAGATAGTGCTGCGGGCATGTCTTCTTTAAGCTTTGGCGTTTCAAGGCCAAATGATACACCATTAGCCCCAGCAGCAGCTCCAGTTTTCACTAACACTAGCAGTGCTTCGGTTTTCGCCTGTCCCTCACTCAACGTGCCCCCTCAAGAGTTCACATTCGGAGCAGGCCCAACTCCAGAAGCCACACCACATAACTCTGGTGTCACAACCAGCACCGCCAATATCCCTGCTGTCAACGACATTTCCATGGATGGTTCTTGACTGGTGGGGTTCAAATCACACGTTGCTCGCAAGAAGTAGGGTTTATAGCGAAGGTGGGATGGTGAAGTGATGATTTTCAGCACTCTAGCCTTTGATGAACTCATCTCTTGTGAAAATCCATATAGATGAGAATTTCTTGGTGTTGAATTTTATTTGTTTTTTGGTTTTATTTAATAAAATACGTTGCTTTCTAAATTCATATATTGGTCCTGTTACAGATATGACTGATCAGCTAATGAATTATCAATATCTGAAAATGAAGTGAATTTATTTACCTGCACAGTTATCGCGTACGAAATGAATGTTTGCATTTTATTTCGAAATTGTATCATATTATACATAAATGACTCTTGCGAACCACTTGAATGGGATGTTATTACAGTTGTAAAAAAATGTAAATATTACAAACATTAAATCCTGCAACACCAAACCATTCTCAGTGTGTACGTATATGGACGAGATGAACCCCGTTCCTGCAGCTACAAAATGCATGTCTCGAGGGATGATTTGGCGAGCCACAACAAGCCTGGATCGTTTCTTTGTAGCACAAAATAAGGTTCAGTGTTCCCTGATTCGACAACGATGGCTTGTTCATGGAAGCCGATCAGTTTGAGTATTTCCACAGCAGCTGCAGGGCAAACAATCTACTATTAATAGGGCACTTTAATTTGACATAGAAAGGAATCTACTGTGGTAATTTGATTATCTTGAATTCCCCTTTACAAACTTTACCCACTAAAGGAGTGTTTAGTTTGTGTGATAAGATGATCAAAAGAGTTCAAAATTAATCAATCCATCAAAGTGATTGATAGTTTAACCTATACAGTATTATCTTTGTCTATCTTATTACAAGAAGATGGAGAATAGAAGTCGACCGGGATTATAGGTAAAATCATACCTTTGTAAGTAACAATATTTCTTTGGATTAATGGATTAGCCTGCAAAATTTAATTGGAAATTATTCAAAAAACACAGAGTTTGAAACAGGTGTAGGATCTAGTGGACTAACAGCAAGTAACATACCTTTCTGAGTTTTCTGAACTTCACATCATTTGGGTATTCCATTGCGTTACTGCAAGCAATGAAAGAGAACATCCCTCATTCCATTTTCAATGTCTGATTACATAAAATAAGTTGATGTTAAGACAAACTAGGCATACCTGACTATCTTGATTAAAGTTTGTAGAACCCTTTCAGTTACCGAGGGCATAGCTTCTTTTCTCAATGACTGCACAGCACTTTGCAGACGATCACAAAACTCAGTAACAGGGTCTTGAATCATCCGCAGCTCAGGATCATCAAGATCAGGATCAGTGATGTTGCTCCTTATTGTCAACCCACCGGAATCAGGCTCTGTTTGCATATCGTCTGGATGGGAATTGCTTGGACATTCTTCACCAGGAGTTCCACTCACATGATTTGGTAACTCTGAAGTCAAGTCCATTTGAAGCGGTTCGGTGTTCTGATCTCTTGGTTGATTTGGGCCTGTTTCAGCACTATCAAGTTCAGGTTCTAGTATGGCGAGCCTTTTGTCAAAATCTCCATCAAGGCTGGATTCAATGGGAGTCCCGGAATCATTGGGATTAGATTGTTCATCTCGGGCTGAATCAAGGTGGTCTTGCCCTGATCCCGTGTAAGGTTCAAGTTGCATGTAATCATCTCCATCACAGCCATCTGGATTAGGTTTAGACTCATTTGGAATGTCGTTGATATTCGGATCGGGTGCCTGCAAAACCATCTGTTAACTGAGATCTCTTTCTTTATTTGACAATCAATATCTAGAGTGTCATCACATACCACAGATGACCCTGAAAGAGGAGTGGATGTGTCAGCCAAACGAGCAAAAGCTGCATTCGCTGAAGCAGCACGAGCAGTAGGAAGAACAGAAACTCGGCCTCCAAGCTTGTGTGATGAAACTACATTACTGCCGGGGTCAAACTCCTCGTCATATTGTTCGGAAGGGGTACCTCCAGTAAGAGTGTGACCCCTTGATTTAGTCCAATCGAGAGTAATAGCTTCTTTGTTTAGCTGTGGCACCAGATATGCATCAAATGAGCCATTCAAGCACTATATGCAATAGGGATTGACGAAAAGCAAAATCTATTCTCTCCATACCTGTGAATCCAGAGCAAGGAAATTTGAATCATGCTCGGAAAACACCATATGTGCCTAAAAGAATACACATGTCAAATAATTAGCTTTTTGTAAGTAGTAGCTGTAGAACATAGAGGAACACAATGAAGAAGACGTCTATAGAAAATGAGAACGTACTAGCTCATGCAAAAGAGTCTTCTTAATTTTTTCATATTTCCTGAAACCCTTGAGGTCATCAGTTCGAAGTCTGAGTGAGATCTCTTCTCCATGATTCTATGAATTCACACACAAAGAGTTCCAAAAAGACATGGCCAACTGTCAATTGATTCGTGATACATGAAGTTCGAGGATGGCTGAGGGGAGCAGAATTTTAAGCAGCCATAAAAGAATAAATCAACCTCTAATGACAAATGTTACCTTGTTGAAACCAAGGATGCACTCAGGACTGATTCCAACATAACCTTCAGGTGCCATCTCAGTCAAAATTCCCACCCGCCAACGATGCTTTAAAGAAGGAAATTTCAAAAAGATTTCATCACAATTAAGATAATTTCAAAGTTACACAAAAGAGAGGGTGAGAAAGAGTATGAAACAAGAAACAAAAATCTGTTATCCCACTATATGGGGTTGCCCATATAGATTATATTGTACAATCACTATGTATTCTATAAGCCAACAGTAAAACTACATGTAAGATACCTTATTCATAATTGCAACAATTCCTGGATCTGAAGCAAGCTTATGCAGCAGTTCTAGTGCCTTCGATGCAGGAGGGTTCAACTGCAATCATCAAGAAAACATCAGTTAGCTAATATGGATTTCAAATCCTAGTCAATACATCATTTACCATAACCTAAAACACGGCTCTCCACGTAAATTAGAAAAGTTCAAAACTGATTAGCAGGCACGAATATAGAGTACTGCAAAACATACCACTATTCCAGGAAGGCTAAGAGTTCGAAAATCACAAAAGATATAATTTCCTTGAGGAAGTTTCGGTGAGTTATATGATCTTCGGGAAATTCTCTGCTTCAATCTCCTTTCTTCTTCATCAAACCCAGCTATCCTCAGGTCTACCTTTGCCTTTTGTAGGACTTCATCAACCTCACCTTTGGGTACTCCCATCATTCTAATAGCTTTTCCCTGAAACATAAGGTAGAGAAGTCGTTGTGAGAATTCAAAAACTGGTTCAGGAAAAATTCGAGCAATTATATATACTTATGGATAGGAAAAAAGATGCAACAAAATTGACAAAAACCGTATTAACAGCTAATGAGACTGCATTCACATTTATGATCCCTTCAACACTTTGAAAGGTAAGAAGCATTACATTGTTAAACAAAACAAGATAAAGAGTGGTCTCTGCACCTTAAGAATTGCCGCCATTTCCAAGCTCATCCGAGAATGTTCATCAGAAAAAGGATACAGCAGCTTTGAATTTTTCTCAACCGGAACGAGCAGCCTTAGAGTATCAGCCTCGACATGCGTGAGTTCTCGCAGCTTATCACCTAACTCCTTAAGAGTGGCACCTAGATTCATCTCAACAACAAATTTCTGTCCCCTCCAAAAAATTGAGAAGCTTTGCAAATCCTGCTTCTTCTCCATATTCTGGTCATATAGATCGCATTGAAAGAAGAAAATGCTCAGGATTTGTGTTACTACCACCAAACACCCTAAAACTCTCAATATCCACAATAGATTCAACAAATGCTAAATTCACAGCTATATATTGGGATAAATCAATCTGAAAAATTTTAACTCGCTATTAATTCATGAATATACCTAATTATTTGCATCCAATCAACAGAAACCAGTCGAAATTCACAGTTCATTAAAATCTCATATTACAACTTGATGAAAACGAAAAAATTCAATCAATTGATTGTTCGAGACAGGCGGTAAGACTCTCCAAACTTAAAATTGAGCGGAATTTCATTTGAATAGGAAACTGATCAGAGTTTCCCCGACTATAATTCTATTCAGCACAGCACAAAGACGACGGAAACTTGTAGATCACTTTTTCACACCATAATACAATAATTTAGAAAAAGATGCTATAAAAGAAGAAGGAAATTCGAGATAATTCACCTGAATTCTGGTATTTGATGATGTCTTCTTTCTCAAGACAGCGAAAATGAATTTAGCTAAAATTATGAATGAACTTGTTATATATACACGTCGCCGGGGGAAGCGGGTGGCGTAATTTAGCTTGACCAGCACAGAAATTGCTAACATAAGCGGTTGGCGCATAGTTACGTATCTGCTGACGTATTGAACGGTCCGTGAAAAATTACCACGGTTACATTTACTTTAAAACATTTTTTTTCTAACACAATATTTTACCAGATTGTTCTTTATATTTTTATAATACCTTCCTCCTTCGAAATCAACAAATTTTAAAATAGCACATATTTTAATATATAATTAATAAAATATTATTAGTAAAGAATGCGTTTTACAGAAACAAAAATGTATCATAAAATTGAAAGTGTATAATTATAAGGGATGGATAAAATATTAAATGTATTTCATATTTTCATCCATACGTCATTTAGGTCTCATGTATTTTTTTTCTAATATTGACATGCAAGTTAAATAATTTTTTAAAATCTTTGTCACTCCAAAATAAAATAGTTACTCTTGGTCAGAGAAGTATATTTATTGTGTTAAATGAAAAGGGAGAAAAAATACAAAAAAACTATGACTGAGAATAATGTTTATATTTCACTCTAACAACATTTAGTGTGTTATAGGATTAATAACCAAACTAAGTACACTTATAAGACGAGTTTATGTCATTTTACTATCAATCTTAGGTCATCCGCATCCCGTCTCTTAAACGTCTCATCTCTTCATTATTCATGGGCTTCACTGTACTTTTCACTTCATCTCTTAACTAAGAGACAACACATGCATCCCTTCATCTCTTAACCATCTCATCCCTTAATTATTCATTCCATTTTAATTTTAATTTTTATTTCCAACAAATTCAATTAATTAAAACACACTTCATTAAATAAAATAAAATTACAATTTAAAATCCTAAAAAAACAAAAAAAAAAACACATAATTAAAATCTGAAAAAAATTAAAGAATACATAATTTAAAATCTTTCGCTCACTCTCTCTAAATTCAAAATCTCAAAACTCAAAGAAGCAAAAGAAGGAGTTCTCTAATGACGAGGTTTAAACGGCTTTAAAAAATACTCCCTCCGTCCCAATAAATATGAAACGTGTACTTTTCGGCACATGATTTTATATAGTGTTATTTTGTGAGTTAAAGAAGAGAGAGTAAAGTACGAGAGAGGGAAAAATAGAGATAAAGTTATTTTTATTTTAAGAAACGTTTCATTTTTAATGGGACAACCCAAAAATGAAAACGTTTCATTTCTAGTGGGACAGAGGGAGTAGAAAAAACGGCTATAAACAGTTAGTATATTTTTGTGATTTTTTTTTTAATTTTTGAATTTTTACTGAATTTTTTTTTTAAAAAAAACAAAATATTTCCAACGGGTATAAACGCCACCCACTCGCGAGCCGGCAAGTGGGCATCACGCACGAACGGGAGCACGCCACGTCGCCAAGGCGCGTGGTGAGCTGTCTCGCGAGACGCCCTCCCCAACGAGCCATGCGACGAGATGGAAACGAGATGGGAGGCTACATCGTTATCTCGATGCGGTCTCGTCTCGGAGAGACGAGATCGAGACCGCTAAGAGATGCGATGCGGATGGCCTTACACTAGTAATAATTACCCATCTTACTCCTAATCAACAACATCAACATATTAAGTAATAGTACATGTTTTTTTTTCAAATATTTATTGTTTAGTTATTTAGAACAATAATTGTTTGATGAAGATAATGGACATTCCAAATGGAGAAAACTGGTCTCATGATATTATTATTAGAATAATGCTAAAACACTACTTCCTTATAACATTGTGTGTTCCAGGACCAGGAGCATTTACTCAAAACATTTTTTTCCTCGTGAACTTATTTAAAATATGATGAAAATTTTGTGTGTGTTAGAAATATTAAAAGCATATGATATTATTGAGGAAAAAAAAGCTCAAAACATAATTACATTTCTTCTATTATTGTAAGATGATACTTTGTGACTACTAGTGTGTATACTATTTTAGATAGATTCTATTGATATCTAGAAAATATAGGTAAAACATATAACCACAACAAGCTCCTAAAATCATGGAGAAGAGCAATTACAAGGAATGGTATTCCTCAAATTTCTATTTCAAAACAGTAGACACCATCAGGAGAAGTTCATTCAACTTATATATAGATGCTAGCTGTAGAAAACTGATGAATAAAACATTTTAATTAGAGGAAAATAAAAAGCTATATAATTAAAAGAATGGAGAAAAAGGTGGTGGCAAGTTTGATGGTGCTGGTTGTGGTGATGAGCGCTTTTGTGGGGAAAACGAGTGCGGAAAATGAAGGTCATGAGATGCTTCACAAGCCTGAGACTAAAGGAGAAAAAGGCAATTTTGAACAAAGTAACGCATATATTACCTACCCGGCGCTCGAAATGGGGAGTGGCTATTACAAACAGCCGCCAGCGCCACCGGTAAACGAATATGATCGGGGTTGCAGTCAGGAGACCAGATGTCGCACTAGTGATAAGTTGGACAAGTGATAAACTTCATGTAAACGAAAAGAATTTTATTATTTAGATATGAATCATTGTATTTGTATATACTTTTTTTTTTTTAGTTTAGTATGATAAATGTGAGGAGTTTATCAGTCTACAATGGCGTATACTATTGATTATTGGCCATGTATGTACTACCTCATTTATTAATCTAATTAAACTTGTGAATATATAAAATATAGGTTCCCAAAACGGAAACCTTTTTGTATATACAAAAACCGGAACAAGTAACCTGAAAACGCATCACCAAAATCCGTGACTTATACATGCATTCCCGTGTTTAAACAAAAGTGCAGAAATTCTCCCATTTCCGGACCGAACAAATTCCCAAAGCTTCCACCGGGTCCGGGGGCGATTTCTTCGAATTCTCCGGTAAGTTTTGATTTTTTTGGTTGTTTCTTTATGTCTATTCTTGTTGTATTTTTTGGATTTTAGGCTAAATTGTTGGATGGTTTAGATAAATTGTTGGATATTAGATGAAATTGAAGTTCAAATTGATTATTTTTTTATGCTATATATATAGTGTCTTTTTATGCTTTTTAATGATTGTTGTGTGAATTTATGAAATTTAGTTAAGTTTAGTAATGTTGATTTTGTGTGTTTGTAGAGTAGAACATCTAGGAAGATATACTGTGGCGCGGAAGGCCCGTGTTTTGCAATATTCACAAGATGCTTATATATCATCTAAGACTTTGGAATGGTGAAAAACGGAGGCGATATGAAGGTGGATTGTGGAATGTCGGGGTCCGTCCATTCATTTGTCCTACTTTAACCAGAATGTCGGACCCGTAATAAAATAGAAATAATGATGTTTCTATTTTGAAAAAAGTCTCGATTAGAGTGGGACATGAAAAAAAAATGTGTTAATTAGAGTGTGAGACGAAGGAAGTATTTAACTGTGGGAGGCCAAAGCCAATTGGCCGTTCATTGATTAGTTCTTTGATTGAGCGTTGGCAGGAGGAAACACTACTTTTCAACTATCAGTAGGTGAAGCCACAATAAGTCGAGTGTATGTCTACATCATTTTCCGAGGAATACAACACATCTCCTATGATCACAACTTTGCTCTTATTCATGCTTATTCCAATTCTTTCACAAATCATATCAACTAGCTCATCATATGAAACAATTCCATCGAACGTTAAAAATTCATCCAATTAGAGGATGACCCATAAGTAACACCCCTAATATAAGTTCATGCATGCCGAATTCATTCATGCAACAAGTTTGAATAAGATAGATTCAAAATTTCAAGAAAACAAAAAATTTCAAAACTCATGATTCAAGTTTATATAATACCAAAAATTTCAGCCCTAAAATGATATAATCAAACAATTTGGGAAATTAAATATCTTGCACAAATGAATAAGAACTAACTTAATTCAATATATTATCACAAGTTAATGTCATGTAAATGTTAGTCTCTCTTGTTGTCTCTCCAACTTGCATGAATTGTTGTACCTTAGGCAAACTACAATTGCAGATACACCTATATAGGGCCGATAAATCGTGTGGATTGGGTGCTATCGGTTCAATCCAATATTGACCTAACCCAATAAGGTCAAACCCAACCCAACCCGAAATCATCGTGTTCTTATCGGGTCCCAACCCAACAGATCCATGTCGAATTCGTGCGGATTTCGTTTCATCCAAAAAAATATCTGTCATCTTTTAATGATAATAAGTTACTATACAATATAGCTTGACGCTATACGATAGTACAATTAAAATTTGATATTACACGATAAAATAAGATATTAAAAAATTAAAATAATTTTTAAATCAAAATAATAAAATTAAAGTATATTAAAATTAAATCTAAATAAAAAAGTTAAATAATTAAAATAATTATTTTTTAATAAAATTTAAGTATGCGGTAATATTTTTTTATTATGAAAAATAATTAATAATAGTATTAATAATATTTTTACTAATAAAAATAAAGTATAATATTTTTTTAATTAATACAAATAATTAAAATTAATTTTAATATATTATTTTAATTAATAAAAATAATAATTATTTTTTCTTAACGGATAACCCTACCCAACCCAAACCCGACCTAACCCAACCCAACCCAACCCAAAATTTTCGGGTTCTTATTGGGTCGACCCTATAAGGACCCAAATCCTAAATGCGCGTGTTCGTGTCGGGTTAATTTCGTGCGCATTCGTGTCGGATCAAAAATTGTCAACCCTTCTATGGACATGCGCATTTTTTTTTCCGATAAGGCTGTGTTTTACTTCTCCAACCCCTAAAAATATGAACGTTCTATTTAGGAAAGTTTTCTCTCTCTAACAAGTTGTGACACATTCTGTAATAAATACTTCATTTAACTTTCTATCTTTCTTTTACTTTACCAATAGTGGATTAAATCTCGTACCCCTTCTAAATTTCATATTATCAAGGGATAGAGGATGTATAAATTTGGTACTCCCTCCGTCCACCAATAAATGTCTCATTTGTTTTTTTACTACTTTTGATAATGAACCTCACATTTCACTAACTTTATTTCAGTATAAAAATAATACTAGTGCTATATAAAAAGTAGGACCTAATGTTCACTAATCTTTTCCACCTATTTTCTATTGTATTTCTTATAATTTGTGCTTGGTCAAACGTAGCCTTGTATTGGTGAACGGAGGGAGTATTTAAAATGTCGAAAGAAAAATTTTCCTATGATTTATTTAGTAATACGGGCATTTAAACAATACTCCCTCCGACCAGCCGAAGATGACCTACTTTCCTTTTTTATTTGTCCCAACTAAGATGCCTATTACTAAAAATGGAAACACATAATTTATTTCTACTTTATTCCATCTCTCTTACTTTATCTCTGCACTTAACATACAAAATAAAGTTGCATAAAATCTCGTGCCGCTCCGGAGGGAGTAATTTACATAAATTATCGAATGTTTAGCAATATTATCTCCCTTCAGTCCACAATAGATGTCCCATATTTGACTAGTGGGAGATTTAAGAAATTGTTTGACTTTGTAAAGGAATGTGGGTGGAAAAAATTAGTAGCATGTTGGCCCTACTTTTATATGAAGTATTAGTTTTATAATAATTTTGAGTAAAGTGTGGGGTCTACTTAATAAAAATAGTATTCTCTCTGTCCTGAAAAGTATGAACTATTTTCTTATTAGTCTGTCAACTTTCAAATTTTAGAACAGTTAAATAACACTACATTGTGAAACTCTCTCTTCATTGACACTACTTACACTATCCTTTATCTATCTCTCTTACTTTACCAGTTATACATTAAAACTCGTACCGAACCAAATGTTCATATTTTTTAGGAACGAATAGAGTAATAGTGAAATAATATATTTATTGGGATTCATCCAAATAAAAAGATATGTAACATTTATTCAGAACCAGAGAGAGTAAGAAGAAGAAGAAGAAGAAGAAGAAGAAGAAGAAGAAGAAGAAGAAGAAGAAGAAGAAGAAGAAGAAGAAGAAGAAGAAGAAGAAGAAGATGTAGGAATTTATGTGTAGAAGGCTCAAAGATTAATGATTTGATGTATGTTTTAGGGTATTTATAGGCTTGAAAAATGTAAATATATGGTAGAAATTGAATCCTATATAACTCCAATAGGAAAAATATTGGGCTTCATGTCTACACCAGCCAAGGCCGGCTGACATTGCAATGCGCGCGCAGTCTTTGTTAATCAACCATATCTTTATCATCAGAACTCGGATTGAGACGTGCGAAATATTCACACAAAGCTCTTTCGAAGAAGAAGATAATGGTATCTATTAAGTACTATTTTAGAATTCATTAATTTCAGCCATTATTCCTTCAAATGTCAGGAAACACGCAAATTACTAGTAAAATGTAGAAATATATGCAATAATAAACATAATTCACATGACATGAAATTAACGCAAGCTATATATAGGCCTTAAAAGCATGTAAATTTAGTTTATATCAATCATCGATCAATGACTAATTTCTTGATTGCATCTGGGTAATTTCTTCTTAATATATTTTCCCTTTTTATTATTTAAAATATGATGAAAATTTAATTTGTATATTTAAGAAACATTAAAAGCATGAAAAAAACTCAAGTCTCAAACATAGTTACATTTCATCTATTATAAGAGTAGTAATTAAGATGATACTTGTGACTTGTGAGTATACTATATTTTAGACTATATTTTTAATGCAATCCAGAAAATATAGGAAAAACATAAACAAGCTCCTGGATTGATGGAGAATTGCAATTACAAGGAATGGTATTCCTCAAATTTCTATTTCAAAACAACGGACACCATTAGGAGAAGTTCATCCAACTGAGATATATATATCATACAAGTTTTAATTAGAGGAAAAATAAAAGGTTATATAATTAAAAGAATGGAGAAAAAGGTCGTGGCGAGTTTGATGGTGATGGTTGTGGTGATGAGTGATTTTGTGGCTGCGGAGAATGACGGTTTTGAACAAAGTAATCCATATCTAAGCCACCCAGCGATCGAATTTGGGAGGGGCTTTTACAAAATGCCGGCGGCAAACGAATATCACCATGCCGTTAACGAGTGAGAAACCTGTCATCGTGTTACGGACTCAATTCCCACATTGGTTGTGAGAATTGTAATAAGTTTATGTGATAAATTTGTGATAAGTTTATGTGATAAATTTGTGATAAAGTTTATGTGATAAATTTGTGATAAGTTTATATCCATGCGACCGTGGCTAAAAGAAGGTCGGAATCTGATAGGATTATGCAACCGGAGCTACCTGAGCACCCCAGAATACCAGCTACAACGGGGACGGACGCGGGAGAGGCTTTGAAGCCACGACGAGCGAGGGCAAAGCGACGACGAAGGAGGAATGCCCGACATGTGCGGTACACAGAATGAAGAATTGGAACGTATCTTAGTTAGTTAGTTTATTATTGTTTTTAATTAATTATTTGACATTTATTTAGAATAGATTGAGTTAAATCTTCTCGGGTTTTCTTCTTGATTCTTTCTCAGGTCGTAAAGTCGAATCAAGCAAAAAGAATTTTATATGTTATAGAATGTTCATACATTGAGTCTTTGAATATTAAAGTAATAAAAAATCATCTTTTCTTCGAAAAACCTAGTACCTTAACTAGCGATCATCTTCACAAATGTGTGCTCTCTTCCATCGATAGGATCTCAAATCCTATCAACTGGTGCTTCATTGAGTTACTCTTCCCCCACTACGCCTGACCCTGCGCCCTGTTTCAAGCGATGGAGTCTCGCAATGGATATCACAAACTTACCATGAAGTTTGATTGGGAGAGCAAACCAATTATGCATAAGGGAGAGGACAAGTCACCTCGCTAAATCTCGTATCACGGTCTGTTCTCCGTCATCGGTCAGAATCGTGATTCTGAGGTATCTGAGATAGTGCCGATCAGGGACGCAGCTGATGTCACAGATCCGGGCTGCGCTCGAAGATTATGCTTCGGTCTTTGAGACTCCGAACGCCACTGGGATCATCGTATCCATACAATAAACTAACTGCTTAATATATAGATCGATATCATAATATGTCAACATAATACGTGTACAATGTCATTATTAAATTAGAGCATCCCTATCCGTGCTCTTATTTAAGAGCACGGAGGTTGGCCCGGACCACTTTCACTCCTTGTCCTTAGATAAGAGCACAACACCCACATCCGTGCTCTTCCGCAAGGACAAGCGCAAGGGTCCCACCATTCTATTATTCAATTTAAATACTTTAATTACTAAAAACATTTCTACATTATAAAAATACATTAAAAAATAAAAATTACATAATTAAAATCCTAAAAAATAAAAATTACATAATTAAAATCCTAGAAAATAAAAAAATACATAATTAAATTCATAAAATTAAAAAGACCCACTACTTGATGCCGAATTTCGCCCAAATGTGTTTGATTAGGTCTTTTTGTAGCTCAATGTGGGTTATTGTATCGCGCATTGTGTGTCTTGTCTCGATCCTCTCGTTCACCGTCGTATGCACACCTCGGCGTGGGGGAGACCTCGCGGTTGAGCTTCCGGCTTCATCCTCGTCGTAAAAGTTAGCCGCCATCGTCATGTTGTGCAAGATAATATACGTGTACATGATGTCGGCAATATTCTTAACGTACCATAGCCGAGACGGGGCCTTCACAATGTTGAATCGCCTTGAAGGACCGCAAAAGCTCTTTCGACGTCTTTCCGAGCAGACTATTGACGCTGCGCAAAAAGAATCCATCTCGGCTCTTGCGGATTGCTGAACGTCTTCATGAAAGTCGACCACCTTGGGTAGATGCGGACTAACACTGCAACCTTTCACGATAGGTAGCCAAAGCCTATCTAGGTTGTGAAATTCTATTTCTCTTCTACAAAGGACCGACTGCGTCACCTTCTGTGAACATCGTTCATGACCAGTCTACTATGCAGAAGAATCAGACTTGTTTGCTTCTTATACATTTAAATTTTTGAGAAGCATCTTATAAATGCACAAGCAAACACTAATGCGATAAAATGACTTCTTATCGCCTTGAGTTAAAAGTGGATTGTAGAGTTTATTGTATACAAGCAATTCTATCCGTGCAACATGCTCGAAATATGCTTTCAGTATATCAATCCTAACATTCAGGTCATGTTCAGGCTTGAAGGTAGCAGGTCGAGTTCGTATTCAGATTGACAGTTTCCAGTGGCGAAGCCATAAGTTTTACGATGGGGGGCCCACATTAATGATAATAGTTATAGGATTTTTTCGATGTTCATGATGTCGAAAGCTCGATTATTTGATATTTTCAATTTTTAAGTAAGTATAATGGATGAAAACGTTTTTTTTACGATGTTTAAATGTCTCCTAAGAAACATTAACGAAATTTAAATCATAACAAATAGAATACAATAATTATATTTGTAAATTTTTTTATTATAAGTATAATGATGGAACAAAGCAAATAAAAATGAACATAATTAATGGTGTAATAGAGACAAGTAGAAATTATGTTCCAAAAAATAGAAAACAAAGAAATATAAAATATACTCATTATATAGCATAAATAGAAAAAGGATTAAATAAGTTGCATAAATACAAAGAAAGAGAGAAAAAAAAGTTGAAAACTGAATCGAACTCTGGGCACATCTATACAGGAGACGAAGTTTCCTTCCAACTGCGCCAGTGTATTCACTCATTATACTTAGTTTACATATACTATATATAGGTAATACTCCCTCCATTCTATAATAATGGAGGTATTTTTTTTCGGAGCAGAGATTAAAAAAAATTATTTTAGGTGAGTTAAGTAAAGAGAGAGTAAAGTGGAAAGTAAAAAAGATAGAGAGATGAAGAGAGAATAAAGTAAAATAGAGTAATATAGGTGTAGAAAAATGTGTAGACTTTTACTAAAAAGGGAAATGACTTTATTACTATGGAAGTACCAAAATGACAAAATGACTCTATTACGTACTATGGAACGGAGGGAGTAAGAAAATTTATAGGGGCCCCCCAACAGGGCTTCGCCACTAGCTGGGTCGTTATCAGATTGACCTCAATAACGACCCGATCCGCATGATTTGTCACCCCTAATATAAATAAAGCATTTTGTTTGATTCATTCTGCAAGACATCTCTATTCCATTTTTCATGATATTAATTTCATCTAAACTGTAATAGTGTCATTGATTATATTTCAATTTCGGTGCCAATCATTTTCCTATTTAATTCCGTGGACATAATAAATAAATAATTGTAAACTACAAAAATAGTCTCTGGACTATGCGTTTATCTCGCCAATGAACTCTGGACTTTAAAAATATCTCCAGACAACCTTGCACTAAGCGTTTATCTCGAAAATGGTCATTTTTCACTATTTCGTGACAAAAATACCCTTTTGGGGGGTTTTGGGGGGTTTTGGAAGGTTTGGACAATTTGGTCTTTTTACATTTTAAATCTGATATTATTTTTGTGATGTACTCATATTTTAGTCCGGCCGGCGAATAGGAGTCCCGTTTTTCCATTTTAGTCCGTCCGCGAATAGGAGTCCCGGTTCACTTTTACCATAAATGGTAATAGGGTCTCACATTCACCTAACTCATTCTACTCACATTTCATTTAAAAATAATATATACAAGTGGGACCCCTATTCCACTAACTTTTTTCCACCAACTTTTCTTAACATTTCTTAAAACTCGTGCCGCCAAGGAATGAGACTCCTAATGGCGGACGGAGGGATTACTAAATATGATATTATTTCAAAATTATCATTCTTCTTTCCTTTTGTTATCCTTCACTTTGTTTCTTTATTTCAATATTAGATTTACTTTTATAAAATTAAATTTTAATTTTTAATTTTTAAATATCAACAAAAAAAATTTAATAATTAAAATTACAATTAAATAACAAATTAATAGTTTTAATCAATATTTGATAGTGTCTAATATTTAATCAATAAGGTACAACGCCGCCTTAGTTTTAATCAATAATTAATAGTTTTAATCATAAATAGATCATATAACACGATTTATTCTGAAATAAATATGCATATAATGTATAAGAGAATTTGACTAAAAATATTATGAAGTTGACTAAAAATTTGATACTACTAAAAATTTGATATAGGAGAATTTTTGTTGAAATTTTCTAGTTAGTTTTGATTGCTTTCAAATTAATAAACGAAAATTATATTAGTCTTACATTAGATGCATATTTATTCGGAATAAATCGTGTTATATGATCTATTTATGATTAAAACTAAGGTGTCGTCGTACCTTATTGATTAAATATTAGACGCTATCAAATATTGATTAAAACTATTTATCTGTTATTTAATAGTAATTTTAATAATTAAAAAAAATTATTGATATTTAAGAATCAAAATTTAAAATTTAATTTTATAAAATTAAATATAATATTGAAATAAAGAAACAAAGTGAAGGATGGAAAAATGGAAGAAGAATGATGATTTTGAAATAATATCAGATTTAGTAAATAACTGAAATAATATCAGATTTAAAATGTAAAAAGACCAAATTGCCCAAACACCCCAAAAGGGTATTTTCATCATGAAACAATGAAATGGACCATTTTCGAGATAAACGCTTAGTCCAGGATTGTCTGGGGATATTTTTAAAGTCCAGTGTTCACTGGCGAAATAAACGCATAGTCCAGGGATTATTTGTGTAGTTCACTCAATAAATAAAAGAGTAAAGGCCAAATGTGGTCCCTAACATATGGTCGTTTTATCAATTTGGTCCTTAACATTATCTTTTTGATTATTTGATCCCTCACAAATAAACTCGGACCTGAATCGGTCCTCACTTAACAGAACCGTCAATAAATAGACGATGACCGCAATTTGACTATATTAAATTACTAATGGTAATTAATTATACCTAATTATAATTTTTTTCCTATTAGCAAAATTGGAAAAAAGATAATATCAGTTCCAAAATGAAATGAATAATTTGTAATTTAATAGGAATTAAGAATTATAATTAGGTATAATTAATTACCATTAGTAATTTAATATAGTCAAATTGCAATCACCGTCCATTTTTTGACGGCTCTGTTAATTGAGGACCGATTCGGGTCCGAGTTTATTTGTGAGGGACCAAATAATCAAAATGATAATGTTAAGGACCAAATTGATAAAACGACCATATGTTAGGGACCACATTTGGCTTTTACTCTAAATAAAAATAACACTAACTCCTCACAAAAAATAGTAATAAATGGAAAACTCAGAGAATTTCGGATCAACGCAAATTGAAATGAATGGTTCTCCCCAAAAATACAAACATGCCTCTTAATTACAACCCTTTCTCCTATATAAAGCCACGAGATTATTTAACATAAAATAAACCAAGAAAATAGTGCAATTTCAAGAGGGAAAAAAGATCATCTTTACACATTAATTCCAATTTCAATTAAAAGAAAAAAGTTGCTAGCATGGCCAAGACTGCAGCATTGACGTTGGTTGCATTATTCGCCATGAGCGTTCTTTTTTCATCTGAATCCGCCACTACCATTAACTATAGTGATCTCATAGCTAAGTCCATTCCTGGCAGCCCAGGCCCAATAGACCGCGTCATAAGGCCTTGCCTAGCAATTCATCAATGCCGTGATGGCAACCGGAAGCTCTTGAGTGGTTCGGAGATGTCCATCTCTGTGGCGGTGCAGGCGACCGAGAAAAAGGCTCAGGATTTGAAGACAAAGTTCATCGGCCTTATCCATTATTGATTGATTTTTTCTCTTGAAAAATAAGCACGAACCATATTATGGTTTGTTTTCTTTCATTTGATGATTTAAAAAAAAACGTTTCATCGATAATTATAATTGATCGTTTCGTGTAATATTATTGCGCAAGGGGATCATCCATGAATAAAGAAGATGAAATATTTCCTTTTATTTGTTACCGAGTCGAATTTCGTCAAGGAGTTGAATTACTTTTTTCTAACGGTAATTAAAGAATATACTATGAAAAAAGGATATGATATAAGGGTACATAAAAAATAGTAATTAATTGTAGAATTTTTTTTTTACTTCGATTTATAATTTTAGATTATTCTTACAAATTGACCCGAACTTTGACTTTTTAGTATGTTACAATAACCTTGTTCATTTTATAGCATGGGCTAAAATTTTGTTTTGTCAACACAAATAAAATGCATTCGACTATATGCACTAGAATCATTAACAATATCAATTTGTGATGTTTGTTATTCTATTTGTTCCAAGTTAATTTAATCATACAGTTTTGGACTGTACCGACCTGGATGAAGCATTTACTATTTTGGCAAAAATTAACTCCTTTTATCTCTCTTATGGTCTTATTTCATATTGTTTCCTATTTTAATTTCTCTTCAACTAGCTAATTTATTACTATTTATCTCATTTTATTATTATTTTTTTGGCAATTTTATTTACTATTTTGGCGAAAATTAACTCTTTATCTCTCTTATTTCATATTGTTTCCTATTTTAATTTCTCTTCAACTAGCTAATTTATTATTTCTCCCATTTTATTACTCCCTCCGTCCCACTTTAGGAGTCCCGGTTGAGTTCAGCACGAATTTTAAGAAATATAAAGGAAAGTTGGTGAAAAAAAATAGTGGAATGTGGGTCATACTTTTATATATTAGTTTTATAATAAAATGTGAGTGGGAAAAGGTGAGTGGAATGTGGGGCCTATTATCAATTATGGAATATGCCAACCGGAACTCCTAAAGTGGGACACCCAAAAGTAGTAAACCGGGACTCGTAAAGTGGGACGAAGGGAGTATTATTTTTTGGAAATTTTATTTCATATTGTACTTTCTTTTCCACGTAACTCGTTAAACATCATTTCATTAAGTTCCGTGCCAATATAAGTGTCTCTCTTAACTTGGGATACAACGAATATATAGTGTTAAATGTCAAATAAACTTTTTTGATATATATCACTTGATTTAATTCTAACTCAATCTATTTTTTTCGATAATTTAAAAATCTCAAACCACCTAGAAGTGGCGAGGTAGAGTACAACACCATCAAAAATATATAAACTAATAAAGCAGAAGCTAAAACTCAACAAAGCTAACATCACAACAAATGCAAAACTGACAAATCTAGAAAGAAAAAAGCAACAGTCAAAAGCATGACAAGCCATGAACTAGCAAAGAGAAGGTAAACATCATCAAAAGTATATAAACTAATAAAGCGGAAGCTAAAACTCAACGAAGCTAACATCACAACAAGTGCAAAATTGACAAAGCTAGAAAGAAAAAAGCAACAGTCAAAAGCATGACAGCCATGAACTAGCAAAGAGAAGGTAAACATCATGAGCTAAGTAAAACCCAAGAGATACCTGAGAGAACATCAGACAACGCGTAGGGAGCAAGAGGGCAGCACCCACCTATTTCGTGTGTTTCTCAAACCTTCAAACCTGGTGTCCACTCTCTGATGACATTCCAATCTTTCAGTATTTGCCTAGTCAGAAGGGGAAGTGAGGGCATATCATCCTCTAACCCACGTGCCAAGGAGCCAGAATAGTCGACTTTTCTTAAGCTATCAATATCAATTGGGTGGGAAGTTTTGGAATACGATCTTGTTACGGATATTCCAAATAGACTTAAGAATTGACACGGAAATAGAGTGAAAACTAGTATAGTATACTCTGTACTAGGGATGTGTTTGGTTTCGTAGATAAAATAGTACTCCCTCTGTTTATAATAAATGTTACACTTTCTTTTTTAGTTTGTCCCACAAAAGATGTTATATTTTGTTTTTTGAAAAACACTCTCTCTCACATTAATATAAATATATTATTTTCTCTTTTCATCTAACACACAAATGACAAAACAACATCTCCTAAAATCTCATGTCATTCTCCAATTATGTCATCTATTATGGAATGGAGGGGGTACCAAGATATAATTAGGATTAAGTTGTGAGATTATTTTAATTAGAAGAGGTTAAATATGACTAATTATCATATGATTATTCATTTAAAATTGAGTTGTGTGGTTCAATCTTATAAACCAAACAAACTACATATTTAATGCTAAAATACAGTATGCAAATCGAACATCTACTTAAGTTAGTCTTTGTAATTATTGTACATTTTCATGAGGACAACCTTGCGATGACTTAAAATCTCGATTGATAAAATTAAAAAGAAGCATCCTATCAACTAAATTCGCCGTCAAATTTCTTGGGCTGCCATTATTTCTTGCGAACACAACCTTATAATTCAATTTCCCTGGTGAAAAAAATTTCTAAATGAAATAAAATACTTCATATGCATTCCAAAGAGCTTTCCAATGAGCATAAACAGGACATCAACATTAATTCTACTTCATTTTCAACTTATTAATGCTACAATATTCTCATTATTGTTTATTATTTCTACTGAAAATCTAATTAACAGCTGCAGATTACTCCTCGCCGCCCTTTGAATTATACCGAAAATTGCTCATTTCTTCAATTAAATCAGTGTGAATTAACAGTATTTTAATAAATTAAATACATATATACGTACACCATCTAATTTATACTCCATCCGTCCAGGAATAGGAGTCTTATTTTACCATTTTAATCCGTCCATGAATAAGAGTTTCAGTTCATTATTACTATATATGGTAAGAAGCCTCACATTCCATTAACTAATTCACTCACAATCATTTAAAACTAATACTTTCCCCGTCCCCGATTAATTGTCACTCTTTGACCGGACACGAGTTTTAAGAAAATGTAAATAAAAGTTGGTTGAAAAAGTTAGTGGAATGTAGGACCCACTTTTTTATATTGGTTTTATAATAAAATATGAGTAGAGTAAGTTAGTGGAATGTAGGATCTACTTACCATTTAAGGTTAAAATGAAGTGTGACAATTATTAAGGGACAGATCGAAATAGAAAAGAGTGACAATTAATCAGAGACGGAGAGAGTAGTATATACATGTGTGATTCATATTCCACTAACTTTATTCCACCCATTTTTTTTAACATTTCTTAACATTCGTATCGGAATTAACATTCGTATCGGAAAAGAATGTCACTCCTATTCGCATACGCAAACGCAAGGAGTAGTTATTAAGTTAACTAAATTAGCATAATTTTATTTTCTCCTAGAGTATTAATAACAGTTTCCAATCACAATGTCTCCAAATAACCGAGTACAAATTTAATGGTCAATCCTCACCAATGTGTCAACCCAATTTGGTATGTCCTACTAATAGAGATTTGACAAGTGGAAAATACATATAGTCATGTTTTCAACTAGATATATAAAAATGGAAACATTAAATTATATGGAAAGTTTCTTCAAATTCCATGTATAACAAATACTCTCTCCGTCCGCGAATAGGAGTCCCGTTTTTCCATTTTGGTCAGTCCGCGAATAGGAGTCCCGGTTCATAATTACCATAAATGGTAAAGAGGCCCCACATTCCACCAACTCATTCCACTCACATATCATTTAAAACTAATATATACAAGTGGGACCCCTATTCCACTAACTTTCTTCCACTCACTTTTCTTAACATTTCTTAAAACCCGCACCGATAAGAAATGAGACTTCTATTCGTGGACGGAGGGAGTACATTATATATGAAAGAGATATTCTTTATTCTATTTATTTAAATAATTAATCATCATCACAATTATTGTCAAGTCAATTAATGCGTAAATATACAAAATGGTAACTTTATATTAGAACATTTTTTGTTTTATTTTAATATGAAACCATGGTGATATTTCATGTATTAACTATTATCAATTAACTTTGATATGATTAAATTTTTTAATGGGGGGATCACTATCACTTTTATTATAGTAGTTAGTTTTTTATAATTTTAAATTTAAATGTTATTTATGGAATTTTTGTTTATGGAACTTTTTGATGGTATATTGAAAAGGATAAAATGTACTAGTATTAATTTTTTAGATCATCTTATTATTATTTAACTAGTTTTATAATATAACATAGCACTTGTATATAATATTCATACATTTTTATCCTTTTCAATATACAATAAAAAATTCCATAAACAAAAATTCCATAAATAACATTTAAATTTAAAATTATAAAAAACTAAATCTAATACAATAAAAGTGATAGTGATCCCCAATAAAAAAAAAATTTAATCTTATCAAAGTTAATTGATAATAGTTAATACATGAAATATCACCATGGTTTCATAATAAAATAAAATAAAAAATGTTCTAATATAAAGTTACCATTTTTGTATATTTGCGTATAAATTGACTTGACAATAATTGTGATGATGATTAATTATTTAAATAAATAGAATAATGAATATCTCTTTCATATATAGTGGAGTATTTATTATATATGGAATTTGAAGAAACTTTCCATATAATTTAATGTTTCCATTGTTTATATATCTAGTTGAAAACATAACTATATGTACTCTCCACTTGTCAAATCTCTATTAGTAGGGCATACCAAATAAGATTGACACATTGGTGAGGATTGACCACTAAATTTTTAGTCCAAATAACTTAAATAAATACTCATGTACTAGTATTTCATAAATTTGATTTTTCAACGTGAAGGAGCGGTGCGGTATACTCGGTATAAATATACACCACAAAATACCTACATTTACGCAAAAAAAAAATGGAATATTCATATTCTCTTTCCATAAATTTTTCTTGAATTTTGTAAAAAAAAGTCTCATAATTTTCAACACCTACAGCATCCTAGAATTTTGGTCCTCCACTAAACTTAGCAATCTTCCGTTAATAATTCAACGGTATTCATCACTATATAATGATTTGGAATTCTCAAAATAAGTTGAAAATTCGAAAAAACAGAACAAAACTTATAAGTAAAAAAATAGATAAAATAAATAAAACGCCAACCATGGCGAAGACGCTGCTTTTAATAATGGCCGCGCTGTTTATCATCGGCGCTAATCTTCCGTCGTTGTCGGCGCAAGAAGTTGCCCCGGATGTCGCGGGGCTTGAGGCCGAGGCGGGGGACAAAGCTTCCTTGGAGGGGACTGAGCCAAAAGATGGCTCGGCTCCTCAAGCTGAAGGTGGCTTGGCTCCCCAAGCTGAGCCGGCTAAGGAGGAGCCGGATGAGAAAGATAAACCGGATGAGAAAGATGAATCGGATGAGAAAGAGAAGTCAGATGATAAAGACAAAGACAAAGAGAAGGACAAAGACAAAGACAAAGACAAAGACGAAGACGAGAAAAAGAAGAAACAAAAGTGTGACAAAAAGGACAAAAAGAAGTCAGATGACAAAGACGAAGACAAGGATGAGAAAAAGGAGAAAAAGAAAGATAAGGACGAGAAGAAGGACAAAGACAAGGATAAAAATGAGAAGAAGGATAAAGGCAAAGATGAGAAAAAGGACAAAGAGAAGTCAGATGACAAAGACAAAGATGAGAAAAAGGACAAAGAGAAGTCAGAAGAAAAAGATGAGTCGGCGAAAAATAAGGTTCCGTTGGGGCGGAGGCTGCTGGCGGACGTCGGGGACGCCGTTGATGGGGCGGAGAACGGAGCTATGCGTATGAAGGATAAGGTAGCCGGCTATTTTAATTGAGCTATTCAAGTTATGTAATGAAATGTCTCTAGCTATTATGTTTGATGATTTTTTTTTTCTTTTCGGGGATAGTGATTGATCTATATCCCTTCCATGCAACTCATCTTATTGTGTGAAATTATTACACAATATTGATGGTAGTGTTTTTTATGTGGTTAGTTGGCAAGGTGAAATTTTTGTTGTTGTTTAGGATTATGATTTAATAATAAATTAAAATTCAAATATTTGAGATGGTGGAAGTAATTTATAAAATGTAGATGCGTGATTTATGGTGTTATAATTATTTTGTGAATTAATTAGTAGTACTACGTACTTGTGACGTTAAAATACCACATTCAATATAGCACTATTTTTTATGATTATAACCCCTAATATGTTTTGTAATTTAATGTTTAATTACTATTTTATGTACTTCTTAGTTAGGGTTTATAGTTATTTTTACTTTTTTCCCAGTAGTTGATAATTGAATTTATTATTTTATTAAAATATTTTCAGTTGCAGTTATTTTAGTAATGCGTTCAGCCGTTCACCGTTACTTTTAAAATCTCTAATTATAGTAGTACTATTAAATTTACATTTTTTTTATTTTGAGTCATTTGGGTTGATTATTCTATTATATTAAGGTTTGTAGTTTTGTTAATTGTGGTAGTACTATTAAATTTACATAATTTATTTTGTCATCGAATGAACTCTGATTCAAGACATCAAAATCACAGAGCTTTGACGTACCAGAAGTTAAGTATTTTGGAATATTGATCCACAAAAAATTCTCGATAACGACTATAAAACTAAGTATAATACTTGTTTGATACGATATTAAAACTAAGTTTGAAATTACAAATAACATCAAAATTAACAAAAATGTACTCCGTTAGTTAAAAATAATCTCATTTATAAATGAGACGAGTTCTAATATATTATTTGTAAAGTATCAGAGAAACAAAAACTAAATAAGGAGAGATTAAGAAAATATTCTAATAAATAGAAATGAGACTAATTTTAGTTAGATGAAAAAATGGGACCATTTCCATGGACAAAATGAAGTACTATTAAAAGTAGAAAGATTATAGTATGAGAATTACCCGTGAGGTAAAAAAATGAGTATCATTTAGGTTTAGCAGTGAACCATAAAATATTGATTGTACAAATTTACAAATAACAGATGTGAATAATATAGAGGTTCAATATATCTGAATCATCCCAGGTAGGACCTGAAGCCACCTACCTGCCTCATGGACAAGCCAACCCTATGTTGGGTTGGCGACGACACGACTAGTTCTTCTGATGGACGGCGATTTGGTGTATATCCATGTCCTTGAGCATCACGGATCGCCCACATGAATCGCACGGTGCAGTTCTAGACCCACACACACTCTCGTGTTCTGATAATCCTCTGATACGGTCTCGGGCATCATCAGCAGACCTCCCAGCCTGAACCATATCTCCACAAAACCGGCATGTAATGAGGCGTAAGGAGCAAGTTGAGGACTGGTGTTGCACCTGCAGAGCACACATCGGATTAGTCAGGTCGAAAAGGAAAACACCTGCATTGTATATTCGACAAAAAATCCGCATGCAGGGTTCAATGTAGCTAGTTTAACTGCAGCCTCGCCTTCTCAATTGTAGCAAAATAAATACATCTATCAGATGAAGGGAAAATTGTGGTGATATGATTTTTTTCAAGATCCAACAGCTTGTTTTCTTTGTATTGAAAAAAATCATGAATCATGCCACGACAATTTCCGTTCATCGGATAACATCTGATATGCTACAAATCAAAAGGCGATGCTGTTATTGAAACAAAAGTCATTTATGAGACCCCACTACGAGTGTGACAAAAGCCTTAACCAGATAATGAAATGAAGTTCAGTTGGTTAGACACAAGCCCTCCAACCAATAGGTTAGGGGTTCGGATCATTTAGAATGTGAGTGAGACGGTAGGTGTAGGTGTGTGAGAGGTGTATAGTGATCTACCATCATAAAGCTAAGCTATGCATCACATTTCATAGACACAAAGACACAAACAGTGGCATGATTTATCTCATGGGAATGGGAAAATACCAGAGACCACAGAAGAAATCGAAACAATAAGCCAAAGAGCAGACGATTAAAAACAAGATGCAAAGAGCTTAGTTCTTACCATTTCCTCCTTCTCAAGAACAATCCCACAAGGGCAATGAAGCGGCTCGTGAAAAACTTTCATATGTTTCTCGATTTCTTCCCTTTGGAAAGCTTTACTGCATTTTTCACAATGAACATGCCTCTCACTCTCCTCGACCCTCAAAACAACCCCACAACCGGGATGCTGGCAAATGGTATTATGCCTACTACAATAAGCTTCGTGAAGGGAAATTGTTCTTGATGGGATATGACGCTTACAGTTTCTGCACTCCACAGTATCTACCTCCCCTGACGAGGTTGAAGAAGCAGCATGCTGCCCCACCCTCTGCGTAGCAACGTCTTGAACATTCACTGAGACCTCGTACTTTGATGTCCCTTTGTAGCCATACACAGCAATGGTGTATGTACCAACTCCCAAGTTCTGATCCTCAGCCCCTAGTAGTAAAGCTTTCGAACCCAAATCATGAGACGACCACAAGTGTTGGTGCTGAGTTGGGAACAAAAGGGGATGCCTAGAAACATACAGGTCGGTGTCTCCATCCTGTGTCTGCGTCTCCAAACTAACAAAAACATTTGCATCCTTGGAAGAAATTCGTTCCCAAGTCTCTCCATCCAAGGAGAACTTATAATACATGTACTTCCCTTCCTCAACCACTCCTTGCTCCGATTTTCCCAAGGCAAGAGGCCTCAGCATATACTGGTTTGAGTTATCTACCGACTCTGGACCTATGATGTCGACCTCGATATCCGTTTCCAGGACAGATACACTCGGCGAAGGCTTCAGCTCGAGAACACGCAGATGATAAGTCAGTGCACCATGATTGACAATGAGGAGATCCCCTTGAGAAAGAGTCGCATGCTGTCGGAGACTTGTCTCCAGCACCGCCTTGTGATTAGGAATGTCGGAGAAGCCGAACTCCACAGTCTGAAGTTTCGCATACGTTCCCTTAGGAAGCCAAACGTAACGCACTTCCACTGCAGCAGAGCCAGGAGCCTCGTCCGGGAATAGATTGCTCCAACAGTGCTGAGGAAGAGCTACAAAACCTTCCTCGACTGTGAACTCGAGGACACCAGCATGTGTAATCCGGGACGTTCCTTCATCATCACCATCTACGTTCATAGCGCCTTCGGGACGAATCAACGATAGAGAGAAATGCAGAGGCCCTTTGTCAAAAGCTCCCTGGTCAGAAAGCTCAGTGAAACAGGAAGGCGGAAGTTTGATCTTATCTCCAATGCCCTGATAAGGCACGGCTTCTAAAATACGAGAGAACATAACTCCTCGGCCAGCAAGCGAGCTCTCCTCTGCTAGCTGATTAGCCTGAGATAGAAACATATCCATAATCATAAAGAAAATCGCTTCAAACATGTGATTATTGATTTAGAAAGCACCGTAGAGTTTCTAAATATATTTCCTAAATCCTAATTTCCAACATGAATTCTATACAATCACTAGACTATAAATTATACTAACATAATCTCTCATCACAAAAGAATACTCAATTTCCTCCTTTTTCTCGTCATACAATGCAAAATTGGGAAAGAGATCTTCACATACACACAATAGATCACATTTCACTAAAATTCCGCAGCAATTAAACATCCAAAACATTACAATAAAGGTTTTCAGCAATTCATTAACCTAGAAATTTCTACCTCGGAATAGCACTCTACCAACTGAAAATCAAATCGAATTTAAACCCTAAAAGAAGTGCAGTAGTAAAGGATCAGTGGCGGAGATCAAATCGAACCTTGGATTCAGCTTCCGCGGCATCGAGGCGGCGCTGCCGCTGAGTCGCTTCTATGGCTTCCCGCTGACGAGCGGCTTCCTGCTTAACCTTCCTTTCTCTATCTAACTTGAGCTTCGCCCTCTGTTTCCTATCCCTTTGCTCCTTCTCCAGCTTCTCCGCTGCCCTCCTCAATTCGAAATCCATTGCACAATTAGGCAAAGACACACAATAAAACCTCTTTTTTAAACAAAAAAATGATCGATCCGACTAGAATTCCATGAATTCAATGATATATACACAACATTTCTTGGAGAGAAAGACTTGGTTGATCGCTGAAATTTCAATTTTGAAAAAAAGGAAAAGAAATTGAATTCTGCTACCTACAAATAAACAATTGTAAACTGCAATTCGAGAAAGATCTGGGCTTTTCGAGGAAAAAAATACCCACAATTTGGGCTTGACAATTTGGCCCGTTTCCAAAGCCCGCTATCGATTTGGACTGACAATTTGGCCCATTGGAGTATTATTTCTTTTCTTTTTCCTTTTTCTAAATCGATAGATATCATTCAAAGTTTTGAAAATCTTAAGGTATTTAATTTTTTTTATTTTCAACAAGTTTGGCCATTTTTCTATATGAAAGTTAAAATTCTGAATAGATTATATTACCAATATGTCAAATAAGTAAGAATTAATGGAGTAGAAGATGAAAAAATATGTTTTGCAATGTATGGAATTAGATGAACAAATATGAGACCATATCAGGTTGAATTCTATTTTGAGATTAGCATTTAAAAGAGCAATAAACGTTGTTTTTTTGTGAATTCAAGTGAACGATCTGTTAACAAACTATATATATAATAAAATAAATGCACCACATTTTTCATTGTTATCATTGATTGTCATGTTCCTAATTAAAGCAAGATCTGGTCACATTTAAGGTGGTTATATGCGTCGAGGGCTGCTCTGTTCTTAGCAATGGCTCTCTTGGCTTTATATTCGGCTCTTCCAACGCATGCATCGTTAATCACAAACTCGACAACTCCATTGTCTTTCCACGAGTCTCTCATCTTCAAACTCAACCTTCTGCTTTGACACAGTTCTTGCAGCTGCGAAACCGGATGAATTGGTAGAGTTGCCGGAGTTATTACCGGTTCCAACAGCTTCTTCACTACCTGAAAAACAATTAAAAAGAACACTAAAGTCCAAAATTGGTCTCGTGTTAGGGAGATATAAAACAGAGAAAACAAAAACTGGATATCTGAAAGTCGTGTTTATCACTTTCAGATCAAATCTATTTCGGGGTTCAACCAAAAAATTTGATCGGATAAAATTCAGAGTATTAGAAAATCATATGTTTGTATTTTTCGATAAAAATTGAATCAGAAAATGATCAGTAGAAGAAGAAGATGAAACAGTGCAATGAAACATTGCAACTGTTGGGAGATTAAACCGAAAATAACCGAATTTCAAAGGTTTCCAAAATTGCTATTTAGTCCTTCGACTTTCGGACATTATATTTTCGGATGAATTTCCGATACAGTAACTTTGTCGGAAATAAAAAATTTCCAAGCTGACTCGACCCCAGCCAGGGGCTCTGCCCCTTGAACCCCGCCAGGGGCTACCGCCCCTTGGACCCTGCTACCCGGGGGCGCTGCCCCCGGACCCCCATTCATCTATCTAGGAGCTTCGCTCCTAATATTATAACGAATTCAAATAAGCGTGCACTCCGCACCTCCATACTTAAATGATATATCATTATAGCAATACCCGATCATTCAAGTTAATCGAATTACACTAAAATATCCAACATCTCGTACATTTACTAAAAAAAAGTTCTAGGTCTTACTCATTAATTAAGTATATTGGTCCTAGACAATATGTTTTGGTTCATATTTAACATGTTTTGCCCAACCACATTTTGATCTAATTAATGAGTTAAATATGAACCGATTTTGTGCAAATATACGAGATCAATTTTGAACTTTAAAATGCTTAATTTTTTACATAATTTGTTTTGGACCAGAATCTAACATATTTAATGTATACAAGAACAAAATATTTTGGTAGAAGGAAAGTACCTCCCAAGTTGTGTCAAAAGAGCTTTTGCAGTCAAGAAATATGGCTCCTATCAATGCTTCAAATATGTCTGCCAACACTTTTGGGGCATCAATTAAACCTGATGAATGCAAAGGATGTTTTGCGATTGCCTCTCTAAATTCTTCTATCTAAATACAACAAACAAATACTGTGCGTTACGCATTTATTTCACAGTAAATAAAATAATTACTAAAATTCAAGATTTATATTAGTACTTAAAATCATCTCTTAAAATTAGAAATTTCTATTTTAAAAAATATACTGTATTTCTTTTTAATGAGACTCATTCTCACTTAAAAGGAATAGTATGAACAACCTCTACAATTTCTAAGAGTTCCCACAACTTGTGTCTTTTTAAACAAAAGTCAAATTTATTGGCCTAACAATTCAAATATCTGCCAAATTAATTAATAACGCGTCGTCAAAGAACTCAATAATTTGGGGATACAGATCAATTACTATCAATTAAGTATAATTCGGTACAAATCTCAGTTTATAAAAAATTTAAACTAATTCGGGATATGTTCAAACTTCAAATAGTTGTAATTATTAAAAAAAAACTTACTTGGTGCTCAAGTAAAAATATGTTATGGCGTAGAAATTCGTGCAGCTCGAGCTTCAAGGTGGCACGTGCGAGCTTTTCGGTGTCCACGTTGGCAGAGCGGAGCCTGGTCAGCATACCCGGGTCCGAATCCGGGTAGAGAACGCACTGGTCTTTGGTGACCGCAAAAGTCAAAATCGCATCACCAATATACGCAAGTCGGTCCAATGAGGAGCAACCCTCCTCGTAGGAGTGGTGCGTGAACGCTTGCTGCAAGATCATCGGGTCGTTGAATTCGTACCCGATGATCTCTCGAAGATCGTTCACTCGCCTTGAGCTCTCTTCTCGCCCTTGTGGGAGAGCGAGGGTTTGGAACGAAACAAGCACCTCTTCTTCTCTCATGACTATCGTATCTGTGATAAAGATTGTGATTGTGTGAAATTCCTATCGGTGGTATATTTATATGCTACTACAAAACATTGACAAAAAGAGCATGAAAAGGGCAGGAGTTTTGATGTGTAATTCAACAAATATATAGATTTTTAATGCGCCGCCCTCAATAATTACATAATGTATGTCAATAAGAATAGGTCTTAATTAAGGTAATAAAATTTTAATTACGATAAATAAGTTTTATTTAGGAAACATTCACTACATGACAATTGTATTATCTTAAATATGAAAATTAGTAGTATGTAATATTTTTTAATCTCCTATACATATTACTAGCACTAGCTAGGGTTCATCATCATACACATAGTTGTGATTAATGTTAAACTAATTTTAAAGATTGAACTAGAAACCAAATTAGGCTATTACATCTAGTTTTTTTTTTATGAGATGCGTTGATGTGTAATATATTTCGATCTTTATTATAAGTTCATCTTACTTTATTCTAGTAGATTTATTACTTCATGGTATGTAATACCTTTAAACTATAGTATAGTATGTTTTTACTTACTTCCAGTAAGTTTTGAAATGATTCAACACATGCTTCATTCGAATTCATTGAACTAGGTTTTTACTTTATACACTTTAAAAAATACAATTCATTCTAGTAGGCATATTATTTCATTCAAAAACGTTATTACTTCATTAGATAAAGTGTTTACTTCATTCCATTAAGACTTCAAATGTTTCTACACATACTTCATTCAAATAGTTTATTACATGATTCGATGTGCTTATTACACCATTCAATTAGACTATCACTTCATTTTGTTGTCATAGCTGGAATTTCGGGACTATCACAGCGTCAATGGGATGGCCTTGACGTTTCCGTCTGCTGACACCTGCCGAGAGAACGAATGAAGACAAGACCGGTCACGGCGCTGGTGTGTGTGGAGTTGATTCACAACATCGACCAGAGAGCGCCACGACAATGGTGATAGACATTGCAGAGATAAAGAATGGTACGTGACGGCGAAACCGCCTGTACGTACTAGAATGAAATAATAATTCTACTAGAATGAAGTTAAATCCTCCTTGTTATGACTTATTTGTCCAGGGCTGAAGTAAAATAGACTTGTGATGAAGGCGGAAATAATTTATATATTTGCACATCTCATCCATAAAAAAACTAGATCTAAAATCTCTAATTTGTGTTGGGAAAAGAGAACAAGACAATTATTGGAACAAAGGCATGATTAATTATCTAATCTATGGATTCTCAACTCTTTATCAATATTTCTTCTTTTCCCAACAATTTGGTCTCTGTTTCTGCAGTTTTGCAATAAGAAGTGAATTTGCATGTGATGAGACTCAACTTTCTTACTTTTTCAATTGTACATTAAAACCTTCGTTTCAATTATTATTCCACTATATTAATGGAGAAAATCCAATACGGAATAAAATATAAAATGAAACCTACAACTGAAACTATCGTTTCATTCAGTATCTATGTGCAATTTGATGGCTTAACAAACCACCCGTTTAAATACAAGCAACTGTATAATATACACAAACAAAATCATCTACAAAAAATAAATATAGAAATACATACATGTATAGTACATTACAAGATGGATTCTCCGATAGATGCTCATCTCTAGATGTTACCTCCCAGACATGAGATTCAAGAGGTTCTGGTTGCCGTAGAAATTGCCGACATCCCAATTATCCGTCGATGACGACAGCGTCATCAATGCAACCACGATCGAACGCATGCTCGGTCGTAGTTGTGGATTCTCATGAGTACAAGCTCTGGCAAGCTGTGCAACCTATGATCACATCGATACAATTACAAACCCACAACGACAAATAAAAAAGAGAACAAAAAACAGTTTTTAGAGATACTGACTTTGAGGACAGAGTCAAGCGGGTAGTTATCCCCGAGTCTAGGATCGATCAGCTTCTTCAGATCCTCAGTCGGGTCGGGCTGAGTTAGAGTGTCTTCAAACTACACGAAAGAGGCGTATAAATAGCCAAGTCTAGCATTGACAACAGCAACAACAACGTCTACAAGAGTCGAGTAACTTACCAAAGCAACAAGGCCCCTCGAGTCTGCTGCATTCCCGTTTTGCTTAACTATAGCCTCCTTTGCTGATATCAGCTCATAGATCACGACACCAAAAGCATACACGTCGACTTTGGGGGAAACATCGCCATATTGCGCATACCTGAATGAATTCACGGTCCGTTAGACAGTCAAAAACCTAAGGGCTCTTGGAATTTATTGCAGTTAAATCAACCAACTATAGGATCAGCAGAATCAATCATTCGTATCTGGTGATTTTCTTGATTTTTGGAACTTAGCTTTATTCAATAAATTAGATAAGAATTGTGCAGAGCCGCAGACAGACTAGCTAAGTATAGCCCAAATGGGATCGATAAATGTGAAGAGGATCGGAGAACCTACTCGGGAGGCATGTAGCCGAATGTACCCACAAGCCGCCCCGTTGGTAGTGAGTTACTTCCGACATCAGTAAGTTTCGCCAAGCCAAAATCTGCAACCTGCAGAAATAAATCACACCGTTGATTTATTAAACGAGTTGTGAAGTTTGGCTAATATAGGTATGTTATTGTCCTAACCTTGGCATGCGAATTCTTGTCTATCAAAATATTTGCTGGCTTGATATCTCGATGGATGTACACAGGGACCGTGTGCTCATGGATATATTCGAGACCTCTAGCTGAATCAAGAGCAATTTGTATCCTAGTCGACCAAGGGAGCGGCTCCCTGCCTGCAAAAGGACACAGTAAGAAACGTGCTCGGCAAATTCTATAGTTTAGTACAGTCTGAACTCATCATCCATACCAGATCCTCGGAGATGCTGGCTTAAGTTTCCATTCTCAATGTATTCGTAAACAAGGAAAAGAGAGCCCTCGGTACAGTATCCTATCAAGCGCACCTGTTGGCAGCGATCATATGTAGATTAATCACACAGTCAGCGTAGATTCTTTTCCCTTACTTACGACCTATGAAACTTACTAGCGAAACCAATTTGCACAAATGAATAGTAAGAGAGCAATTACCAGGTTGAGGTGATGAACATTCGTCAAAACCTTCAGCTCAGCGAGAAACTCGTTAGTCGCTTGCATATCCATTTTCTTGATCGCCGCTTTCTGCACAGAAGAGAAACTTTTGTAGCAAACACCAGGAACTGATTATGCAACGGAACTTTCAGGCTTCTTTTCAGGTTAGGGTAGACGAAATAAAATTAAGAATATACTCACCTCGCCTCGAAGCTCAGCGTAGTAAACAGCACCAAATCCACCTTCACCGATCTTATTAGCCAGGCTGAAGTTTTCAGTTGAGCTAGCAAGTTCTTCATATGAAAACTCAACAGATTTTTCAACAGTAATGCCAAGAGCTGGAGATGCACTAGCGCGAGTGCTACCAGAATCTTGTGGTTTGAAATTAGAGCCGTCGGTACCTAATCAAGCAGATGTAAATAACTGACCAGCAGAGCTATATACGGCTCACCAAGCAATTAAGGGGCAGTTAACTTTGAGCAATAAGATGCAAAGATAAAAATCATCCAAGCAAATCTGCCAACTTAACCTTCAAATACTCAATTATAGTAATTTCTATCAATCTACATAAATTATTAACACCATGAACCTCACAAACATACATAGAAAAAATCTTCTTTTGTGATCCACAAACAATAGAAAAAAATAGCAATGCTGCCAACAACATGCTAAAGTTCTTTTGCTCATAACCGCATCACTTTACTAGTTTTCAGCAAAATCATCATCAGCCTAAACTAAAACGCAAAGCATTTGCAAGCAAGCACAACTAGACCACATGTTGCCAATTCAACGATCTGGGAAATCGCAACAGCAAGTTCAATGCAACTGACCTTCAGATGCTGAGAGTAACTTGATCTTCTCCTTGTTCTTCTTCCTCCGCAGCACTACATATACCCAACCAGAAACTACCACCACCCCAACTACTACTGCAATCACTATCCCAGCAATGGCGCCACTAGATAGTCCTAAATTAGTGAAAACCAGCAGTTATAAAATAAATAGCTAAAACAATTTCAGAGATGATAGCAGAAACCATTGTAAGAGGAGAACACCAAACCACCTTTGCTGCAAAAAATTGGAAAAGATTGTATAAGTATAAGACTTTTACATAATATGCTATAAAATGTGCAGAAAACAGTGAAAGGAAGCACAAAATTAATACAAGATCAAAGATATAAAGCTACCTGCTCGGTATAGGTGGAAATATCCCATTTTGATCTGCAAATAAATCAAGATAATCATCAGAGTGAAACATATGATAGTATAAAACGATAATAGGTTCTGGTTTTTCACACCATTAACGAACTTAAAAATCTGCTGCCATTACTTAACTTTTAACTTAATCTAATTTTGATAATGAGCTTGGATTCCAGCAAATATTGCCATCAATGTTCAAACCGCTAATGGTTAATTATGTGTGAAATTTAATGCAAAATTGGTGATGTTTCGGCAAGTAACACCAGCAGATTTAGCCAACTGGTATTTTCAAGCAGCATGTCAACATTGAATTAGGCAGGAATCCAACTCTTAGCAAAAACATGTGTAATTCAAATTTTTGCAATTATAAAGTATACATTTAAAGTACAAACAAGAAAACCATACCAGACTTTTACATCAGCTCCATACATTCAACAACAAATATGTCAACATTATAACTAGAAAATCATAGTATGATTAAATTACAAATTATCTTAAGAAAATAAGCTACTGACCTCTTCCTGGAATATACACCAATCCACTGCCTGAGTTGAAATTAGCTGAAGGATTATACCTACTAACTATATCGGCGGTCAAATTATTAGCTGCCGCGACCGATTCCAGCGTATCCCCTGGCCTCAAAGGCCACGTGATGAACAATCCATAATCCTCGGACACATTCTCATCCCCGCAGCTGCAATTCACCACCACCTTCAGCGTGACGCCGGTGTCCGGAATATTCTCCGCCGGATACGTATTGGAGCTCTGCAGCGAATCAACCGTCGTCAGATTCGAATAGTAGGTTTGCGCGATCGTCAGGTAAGTGACGCCGGGAAAAGTCGTGAAATCGAACTCGTGGCCGAGGAATTCTCCGTTTTGGAGGCAATCGCACCGGAAAGGCACGTTGACGCGTGCGCCGGCCTGAACGCTGTCCTGATTGGGGATGGAAGGGTTGTAGGAGAGGATTGTGTTGATTGGGGTTTGAGTCATCCGAGAAACGAAGGTTAAGTTGGAATCCAGCCACATGTAGTAGGAGGCTAGCGCGGTGTCGCAGCCGCGGCTGCAGCGGGCGTCGGCGGCGGCGGAGAGGATCGCGATGAGGAGAATTCCGGTGAGGAGCTTCATCGGCATTTCGTCGAATGGGTCGTGAGCATAGCTGGAAAAAGGAGATGAATGATTCAAGTCGACGGTGGTCAGAGTTGACTTGAATGGCTGCTGCTGCGCATAACTTCCACTATTTTTTAATTCTAGATGCGGAATTTGTTTATATTATCTAATTATTTACCAATTTTAAAATTTTGTCTCTCTTATTATGGTTTTAGTTCCATTAAATGATCTCATCTATTTCCACTGCATTTAATTATTGGTATAACTTTCTTCATAAAATCCATATTAGTATCGCAATTAGAGGTGCCCACGGTTCAGGAACTGATGGTTACGATTCGGAACCGTCGGTTTCGATTTTGGAAATTGTTGAACCGGAACCGAATTGCGAGGATGTTTCGCGGTTACGGTTACGGTTACGGTTATGGTTCCAAAACCGCCGGTTTCGGTTCCTAACCGATGATTTTCCGGCGGTTTTTTTTTTACATTTTTTCACGGTTCTGGACTGCCGGTTTTTTGCGATTTTCTGCGGTTCCGGATTGATTTCACGGTTTTCTGGCGGTTTTTTGTGGTTCCGGCACGATTTCGGTTCGAAAAATTTTGAACCTGAACCGAACCGCGGTTCAAAAATCGACGATTTCAGTTCGAATAAATTCTCACAGTTTCGATTTTAACCGCTAGTTCGGTAAACCTTGGGCAGGTCTAATCGCAATACATGGTTTTTATCTGGATTAACAATTTAAAACTATAGTCATAGTACACTAACAATATAATTGCGCCATTTTCTATTTCAATCTTAGAAGTTTCACGTAGATTATTTGTTCCATAAGTAACCTTTATTCATACTTTAACTTTCTCCAATCAGTACAATAAACATTTTTTAAATAATGTGTTCAAAAGAGTGCATATTTTCCTTTTTGAAATATCTCACTTTAAATGACATATTCCTAAATAAAAAAATATCAATTTTTTTATTTTTTTCCTTCTCTTATTTTATTTTCTTTACTTTACTTATAAAACAATACTATATAAAATTATGTGTTGAATTAGAAATGCTCCACATAGAGTGGAAAGGATTGGAGTACATAATAGGAAAGAGAAGTATAAAAATACAATGAGATAGTAGGAAATAAATTAAATAGAAGAAAGTAAAATAAGAGAAAAATAAAATAAGAGATATATTAGATATGTTCGATTTTGCTAAAATATTAGTACTAAATAATTTAATTATAATGGGACAAATTAAAATGAAATAATATTGCATACTAATGAGACGCAGGAAGTATTTGATAAATTTTTAATACGATCAAGGTTGATAAATAAAACAAAGCGAGGAATATAATAAAAATCAAGTGAACTCTTATCTTTGTGTTTTAAGTGAACTCGATATGTAATAATGTGCTCAAGTTGAAATTGCTTAAAATCACTAGAGCTCTATTTTGTAAACAAAGATTCCATATAACAATTCTTTTAATGAAAAAAAATACTTAGCAATATTTTATAGGAGTATATGCTTTCCTTATAGAACTAAAAATTAGGTGCGACTTATATCAATTCAACTCCGTGTATAACCATAGTAGCCAACTTAAAATTGCATACAATCTTTTTAAGAAAAAACTTTGTATGCTTCAACGTTTGAACACATTTAAATACAAGGAAGTCAAAACATATCCCTTTCCTTTTCCTTTTCCTTCTTAAACTACAATTTGATGGAAGTTATGAAATTTTCAAGCGAAGATTCATCGTGTCCATAATAAATTACACACCAATGAAAATGATCCTAACAATTTATTACTACATGCCACATTCCTAACCTCTTCAAATCATAACCATAAATTAAATTCTCTCTCAAAATTACCAACTCCATTCACAAATCGACTCCATCATGGCAATTCCCTCTCCCCTCATGTTCAAAATAATCATCACCGCCACCCTCCTCCTCTCCTCCGCCGTCGCTGAGGCGGCCGACGACAGCGCCTCCCCCGCTTCCGAGCATGTTTTATACAAGCACCAAAACAAAGCCGATGATCAAGTAACCAATGAATTTGGGTCGGAGAAACGTAGAGTTCCCTCGGGATCCAATCCTCTCCATAATAAATGATGTCGTTTTGATCAGCGGATCCATTGTAAAATTTTCGACTTAATAAGGTGTTGTTATTTTCTCTTTTCCTATTCTATCACCGTCTCCTGTTGGTTAAATTGCAATTCACGATGTTTTGATGAGGAAGAGGAATCAATTGATCAATTCGTGCCAAGTTAAGTCTAGAAGCCAAGTTTATAGATTTACACAATCAATGTATCAATTGGACATTTTTTAGCTTCAAGCAATAATGCCTATCTTAATATACATTTGATTTTGATGTTATGATGAATATTTTAGCTAGAGATCAAATATTTATGTAATTTGTAGTAGGATTTAAATTGAGCGCGTTTACATATGCAACATTTCTTGACTTCACCGTTAACTTCTTTGTTTGAAATAATACTAGTAGTATTAGTTATTCAGAATGATAAATATAATATTTGAATGTTTAATTAAAAATATTAGTATCTCTTTAATGTATGAAAGTCAACAAGAGATATTTTTGTTGATATAATTAAATATTGCAGTGTAGAAATGTGTATATAAGTGTTTGGCTAAAGTAAGTAATTAATACCTAACTCTAAGCATAGCATGAAACTAAATTTTCAACGCTCATATATAGAGATGAATTTGTCATTAAATGTGTATTTACAAGTTTAACAAAAAAAGTCACCTCGTTTGAAGTTGAAATTTTTGTCACATGTTATATTTATAATATTCGTGAAGGATTATGATTCCTTTTGAAAATTTTTGGAAGTAATATTATTATTTTTGCAACTTGGTTCAAATTAAGTTGCATGTGCCGTAGAGTGTAGTTAATTTTTTTTTTATACGCTGGTATCATTATATTTATAATTGTCGATAAATCATTCAAAGGAAAATCATGATACTAGTGGTAATTATCAATAAAGGAATAATGCGATGGTGCTTTCATCAAATTATACATTCCAAACATTCTCAAAAAATAATCCATCCCAAACAGATCGCAAATGTAATACAGTACTATAATTCTTAATAGCATCTCTCATTTTATGCGATCCTATTTAAAATAGCCATTATTTAATACAACCACCAATCACTATCATTTATGCACCTATCATTCTCTCTCCACACATACAAGATTTGTTAGCTGCCATATTAGCTGAAAATAATTTTATTCAATGTGTTTAGCTATGTAATTAGATACAATCTGATATGGACATAATTAGTATAAACCGAAATCATTAGAAAAATTGAACTTCCTCTCTTTCTATAATAAAAGGTTTCCTTTTAAATGTTTAGGGGTGTGAATTAGTGGTATAAGACTCTCTTCAGTCTTCACTTTCAACCAAATGGCGAGGGATCGATTCTTATATCTCATGATCTCACCATTTAGGTGCCTGCAATTTTTGTAAAAAAATAAAAAAAATACTCCTTACACTACAACAGACTTAATCGATAAAGAATACTCCTTAATTAACTCCTTCAATGAAAAAAAAAATACTACTTAACTCCTTCAATGAAATAACATAAATACTTTCTCCGTTCCCTCATAGTTGAGTCATTTTTTCATTTCGAGAAATTCCCTCATAGTTGAGTCATTTCCATATATGGTAACTTTTTTTTCTTACTTTATTCTCTCTACTTTATTCATTTTTTTACTTTATTCTCTCTCTTACTTTTTTTTTATCTATTTACTTACCACACTCAACATCTTTTTTCTTAAACTCCATGCCGAAAAGTTTTACCTCAATTATGAGGATACTGAGGGAGTATATGTTTTGCAATATAGAAAAATGATTACTCCCTACATGCCTTATTTGAGCCATGAGCATCATGCTCATTTGTTTAAAAATATCAATAATTAATATATTAAAAATCAAACCAAATGTATAAAAAAAAAACTCAATTTGCTAATTGATTGGCCTTCCTCCACATGATAAAAGTAAAGATCATAAAATACCTCCTTATATCAAAATTATAAGTATTTATTTTACAAATATCCTCACACTTGCACTTGGGAAAATAACAAAACTAACCTATATATTACACTAACCATATTTTACTAACATATATGATACACTTACCTTATTTTTTCTAAACAATGTATTCAAAACTACTCCATATAACAATCACAAACTCCAATTCGGTAGAGAAACGATTTCATGACTAGCATATCGCGAGTTCATATCTCAATACTACTACCTTCCGGGTACCGTACAAACGCGACAAATACAACAAACAAACAAAAATATAAAGAGAAGAAGACATTCAAGATTTGGCACCCAATGTTCTTGAAAGCTCCTTAAAGAGAGGACTTTCTTTCAAATTTCCTTCCTCTTCCAAATGCCATTTCTTTGATACTTCCTCAGCCTAAAATCAACCAAATTTAGCAAGAAATAGACAAAAAAAGCCACAATAATTTAGATTCCTTCCTTTCTATATGTTCTAACCGACTACCTACCCAATTCCTTAGAGGCGCCAACCGCTCTTTCAACGTCTCGAATCTCGGTTGAATTAAATCCTTTCCTCTATCCCTAATGTCATTCATCTGTAAACAATGAAACATAATTAAGTACTATCTAATGTTTATAAAGAAACGTGAAACAGAATGGATGTCGATAGTCGCCTTCAAACTTGTAAATGCATAGAAAGACAATAGAAAGAAACAACAGTTATCGGAATGCAGTCCAAAATGTAAACCTATATCAATTCAAGGGAGTTGTTGGAGTGTCGTGACCTCCATTTCCAGCACGGACTGCTTCTAAGAATTGTGTCTCTCAAAGACAGCATAAATCAAATAGAGTGGATATCTAATCATGTCAATCAAGAATCGAGACCGTTCTTAAGTATTTATTGCAGAACCCCTAAGTTTTCAAATGAACTTCCCTGATCACTCTTAATCAATACGGTATATGAAAGCCAAAATTATCAAGATCAATGTTTTCGTTATATTCTACCATCTCTGATATTTATACTTACGTTGTGCACCTGGAGCCTTGATGCTGCCAGCCCAAAGATCAAGGCAGCACCACCAAAGACAATAGCCGTTGCAACAGCAAATGCAGACCCAACTGCAAACAAAGAGAGCCTAAAGATATGTATCAGCTCGTTCCAATTCAAGAAACCACAGGATTAAATATGCTCATGGGCGTCTGAATATCCTAAAAACGACACTATGGCCACAATAATAGCTCTAATGCCTCACGAGACTGACAATCGGTAACGAACAAACAATAAACCAGAGCATACTTTGAGTTAGCCCTGCTGCAGCAGCCTTCAACTTCTCCGGGTTGATAGGGGCATACTTGTCTTGCCGCAAATCATTTGCAGTCGAGGCTACAACAGCGCCCTCCGAATTGGGAATCTGCCACCTGAGTATCACCAGATATTAGTCCATCAACATTGCAAGAAAAGATGCCAAAAATGATAGTAAGAGCCAATAATGTATTACAAAACATAATGATTTGATCATCACTGTGTAAAACACAACAAAATTCCATTCAATGATGTGATCAGAGCAAAAAACTAACCACCTGAATTAATCTCTATTCATTGTTCTCAGATATTAAGAACATGTACAAACTTCACAAAATATATTCCCAAAATCTCATCTTTTTCAACCAAAAAAGGAACAATAGCCTGCTAATTAGTGAAATTCAACCAAACACTAAATTCATACACCAAAATTACCAAATTAACAGTCGACCAACGATAATCATCAATTACTTGATCAAAAACCCCAAAAACATAAACCAATTTACAATAGAAGGGAAAAAGAGAAGACCTTTTAGGTCCAAATGTGACCTGCGGCAGAGAAACGTAACCCCTGAGGGGATTCAGAGCATCGGCCGACACCGACACGCCGCCGCTTTTCGGGTCGGGCTTCAGGGCCCATTTGGAGGCCGTGGATAAAGAAGAGCCCGAATTGGCCGAGTCGGAGCTGAAAATCTTGGAAGGGAGATTGTGCCGCAAAACCTCGGGCAGAACATCGGCCGGCGATGAAGAATCGGCAATCGGTGTGATGAGGTTGGTAGCAGCGGAATTCCTCTGCTTCTCGCGGAGTTTAGTGACAGCTTGCTTGGATTCTTGCAGGAAATAGGAGCCCTCTTTGCCGGCTAATCGGCCTGCGAGAAAACTCATTCCTTCTCTACTTGTGTAGTTTTGCCGCGGAGTCAAGAAATGCTTGGTGAACAAGCACTCCGAACACCATAAAATTACTCGTTCTAGATACCAATAGTACGCTTAAATAATGACACAACATTCTAGAAGAACTTGTCTTGTGATATAGTACGAGAGAAATTAGTATATTTATTAACGGGAGTGAAAACTTTTTCAACGAAAGAAATATCATTTCTTTTGTGGATAAAATAAAAAATTAAGAGAGAAATTAGTATATTTATTAACGGGAGTGAAAACTTTTTCAACGAAAGAAATATCATTTCTTTTGTGGATAAAATAAAAAATTAAGTGTAACATCTAATATGGAGTACTATGTTAGACCATATTGACATGTATTGGGAAGCTTATTCTTTAAATTCAGGAGAAGTGAGCAACACATATGGCTTATGTGTCTCTCATTTCCATATATGGTCGCTTCCACGGTCGATTTCATGTCGCCCGGCCATTGCCTTGGGACTGAAGGGATTTTCGGAAGCATGGTTGATCAGTCTCTAATGCTCGATCGTCGGTGGATAGGGTTGCGGTGGGTTTCACAAATGGAGGGACCAGCAGCCACAGTAAATCATGTTGAACCACCTACAACAAAAGGGAATTGGGGATATGTAGTAAGTGAACAGTGGCGGATCCAGAACTTTTGATTTGGGAGTGCGATAAATTTTTACATGAAGTAATACCGTTACTCAGAAATCATCTTTTACATTATTTTGGAAAAGTTTTGATGAAAACGTAAACAATATTGGTCATCATTTAGATTAGTTTAACATTCTATTTTATTTCTATAAACCTTACTAATATTTAATAGAAAAATTCTCATTTTCATATAATAATTATTAAATATAAAAAAAAATTAACAATTGTTACATAGAAGTATATAATTATAAAATACTAGTGAAAATATTTCCAATGGTTACAGTTCTAGACACCAATTTGTTTTAACAAAATAAGAAATTTAATTTGGTGTCCAAATAGAATCGAACACATTATCTAATCAATGAGAAAGGAGTGCAATACCACTAGACCATTGTGACAATTGTGATATTAAATACTCTCAAATAGTACTAATAATTAGAGAATTTTGGGGTAACCACTGTCCCCCCTGCCCTTAATTGGCTCCGCTAGTGTAAGTGAAAGTCTTATACGTCTCTAATTAATGAGACGCAAAAGGCTCACTTCTTAGACCATCTCCAACCATACACAAAAAATGAATTTTGGTGTAGAAATCTTCTCCAACCAATACCATACACCAAACTCAAATCCATTTTTGGTGTTTTTTTGTGAAACAACACCATATTTGGTGTTACTGCAAAAGTTTTGTGAGATAAAATCTTAAAAATGGTGTAAATTTTAAATTTGGTATAAATGATTGGAGTAAAATTATTTTTTGGTGTAACATATACTTAAAAATGAGTTTGAGTTTATTGTAAATGATTGGAGATGGCATAAGGAATTTAAAAAATATGATTCCCAATTTGGGAAGCTTATTTTCATATCGTGTAAGAATTCGTTGCATATTGGCATAATAAAAATAAAAGTTAATCAAAGAAAGTCCATTTGTGATAATATTGAAAAGAAAAGGTCAAAGCTTTTGTCCAATTGAAATGAATGGAGATAAAAAAGACGTAGGCCTTGGTAAACAAGAAATCTAATTTCTTTGTTGTGCATTTAAAAATTTGAACCCATCTACTCCGGCACCTATATATTTCTATTCTTCAAAGTACAAATTTTTTCTTGATAAACTATTGCGTGTAGTTACATGAAGTCTCTAGTCAATATTTATGTCGCAGCCCAAGCCCACTCATCTTTATGTTGGCATTTATAGATTTTATTGGACTGACTAGCATATGTTGTGAAACTAGAGAGGCTTTTTTGCAATAATAAGAACTCTGGGAAGCTCAAGTATAAGAATTCACAGCACTTTGTGGATAAACCTCTCCCTTCCAGTTGAAGGGTTTAAGAAAAAGGGTGGGATCACCTTAAACGAAAAGGCTAAGGTAATTCTCCCCCATCATTTGGCCCTTGCGTTAATCTCATTTTCTGCTTGCTTAGGGCATGTTTGATAGTCTCATTTTCAGATTCTTCCTTTCTGCGGTTTTTTTCCTTTCAAATTGAATAGTAGTTGAGTAAATTGTATTGGTTAATTGTTTAATTTGAGTATAGAAATGGAAGAAATTCATGATTGGGGTTAAGGTGGTTGTTTTTCTCTAATTCTCGACTGATTCTGCGTAATTTTTGGTGTCAATTGAAGTTGATTTTAAGCCCTTTTAGGTTGTGGTTAAGTAAAAATTAAGAATGGGAAATGTTTCTTGTGCCAAAGTTGCTTTAAATTAGATTAAAACGCGATGTCTAATCCAGAAATTAATTTGATCTATGAATTACTTCGTTGTGGTAGAGGTCATATTGCCATAGAAATTGTAGTATACAGAAGAATGGATTTTCAGTGAAATGAAAAATACGTATATGTAAAATCAATTACTACTAGTTTGTGGAGACATAAAGTGGTGTAGATGATTGATTTGAGTGTTAATAATCACTATATGTTCTTTGACTGCCTACTTCTTATATTAGGAATGGTTTAGAAATCTCAACATAGGAGTCGATGAATGTGGAACCGAGTTTTTATGGGTGTTCAACGATAACGAGTCTATCTGAAAAAGGGAAGGATGCTTTTGGCTGTGAAAGATTGCAATACATGAATTTTGTAAAGCTTTAAGCTATATACTTATGGCGTATGTGATAGCGTACTTCCACCTTTGTTTAATCACTGTTTGTGCTTTGACTGAAAAAAATAAGTTCATATTTTTGCGGTTCAAGATACGGTTTTTGTGAAAGGGAACGATGTTTTTCCCCGTGAGAGATTACATTACATGAGTTCTTATATGATTACAGCTATACATTTATGTTGTAGGTGATAGGTACATCTTGCTTCTATCTTTGTTCAACCACTGTTTATGCTTTAGCACAAACAAAATTAGATTTTGTCTGTGATCAAGATAATGAGGCTATCTGAAAAGGGAACATGATTTTCCCCACAAAGGATTGCATTACGAGATTTCTTCTATGCGTTTAACCGCGCTTTATGCTTTAAACGAACAAAATAAACTTGATCGTTTATTCCTGTGTTTCTGTGCAGTTGCTGCATCCGACTGATCTTTTGCGTGCCTTTGGCTTAGCAAGTGTAAAATAATAGGATATGGCTAGTAGTATCACGGCTCCAATGCTAGCACTCTCTTCATCTTCTGCCAAAAAGCACAAAAGTTTCATTCCTAGCCCGAGGCAGTACCAGCCTATACGAGCAATGAAGGTGGAGAAGCCATTGGAGGAGCTCTACAACGTGAAGGTAGAGAGGAAGGTCTCAAAGGAGCGCCTGGCAGAGCTCGGTGTCTCGAGATGGTCTGTGTGGAAGACGGGCAAGTGCCAGCTCCCATGGGACTGGCAGGTCGATCAGCTCGTTTATATCGAGGAAGGGGAAGTGAGAGTGGTGCCAGACGGGAGCAAGCGATACATGAGCTTCGTTGCGGGCGACCTCGTTCGCTACCCGAAGTGGTTCGAAGCCGATCTCTTCTTCAATGATTTCTATCAAGAACGGTATAGCTTTAGAGCATATGGTGATGATTAGCCGATGTTGATGATCTTGATTCAGTGTTGTATGTCGTCTAGAAAAAAATGATTGGATTTTGAGTTATATTTATGAAGTATATGTTTATGTTTGTATTTTGTTTAGTGGCTTTTTAGCATTTTATTGTTCTGTATCTCTGGATTCTTCGTGCAAGTTTGAATGCTATTCATTTCCAAATAAATCATTAAGATATTAAATTTATATCAGAAGCAAAATCCAGTGAAGTCACAAAAAAAGAGGTTTACGTATAAAATGCGAGCACTAAAACTACAATACATCAGAAAACACAACTATAATCCACATTTCCAAAATGCCATTTTACCATATTAAGAAAACTAGGGTTAATGATAGATTTCAATCAACAATTTCAATGTTTTAAGGGGAATTGTACACGCACATAACAACAATGATGAGTAGTACTACTAACTACTTAGTCTGCACAAAGATACAATAAATAGATGATAATAATAATAATTAGGCTACCATAAATTAGAAATAAGCCTCAGACCATGTCTTGTAGTTTCCACTCTCTCTGCACTGTACAATTCCATGGTACAACAACAAATAGCGCGCTACTATGCAAGAAAACTCGTACATACTCATGCACGACTCATTCACCTCTTTCTTCGCTTCGCCTCCACCTAACAATTGATTACAGTCAAGGGGTTAGAGATGCTTACTTGAATAAGCATTTTGCGTCTCAAAACAGAAAGAAAATCATCCTTCGTCCTTGCTGTTATTGCACAGAGGAGTCGAAGTAAAAACTAAAAAGTGTTCCAAACTCGGCTCTTAACCCCACCTAAGTGCATTTGTTAAGAAGGATAATATTGTGTGTGCGTGTGTGTGTCTAATACACGAGTATAGTGTGATTCACCAGAAACCTTAAAAGTTAGATAAAGACCACTTCAGTTTCTCCTGTAAATATTTTCTCAAGAGACGTCATGTTTGTTACAGCCAAGGTCCATATTTCAGGGCAGGGGCATCTACTGCTACAAGTATGAACAAAGATGAGCTCAAAGAGAAGAAACGTTCTCACCTTTGTCTCAGCAGCCGGTGATACGGGAAATGAGTTCAAAGACCTTTTGGTATCGTCATCAGATGAACAATCAGAGCACAAGAACTGATCAAGCTTCTTTGCCTCTTCAATGGTCATGCCCATACAAGAAGGATGAAACCTTCAATAAGAAAGATGCATCAGAAACACATCCTCTAAAAGGGTGTAAGGAAATAACGTCCACATTCGATCAGTGAAATACAATTAATGTTAGAAAGCTGGCCCCAAAAAGAGGAAATGTCAAACATGAAATACATGTGTTTCTAAGCTTGCCCCAAAAAGAGGAAATGTCAAACATTAAATACGTGTGTTTCTAAGCTTGCCCCTAGAAGAGGAAATGTCAAACATTAAATATGTGTGTCATGAGCATTAGAAAGTACTTGTCAATTTGAGGGATTTTGGCTGTCTAGTCTCTATTCTCTAATACCATAAGTTAATCCAAACCAACCCGAATTTAGCACAAGACATTTATTTGGCTCTAACAGTAGAGAATACCAAACTGCATTGCATAAGTAAAGGCATATTGCTCATTGCTGTAAACTCAAATATATGTTTTATGAATGGTAAGAGGCATACCAATATACCAGAGAAACACATCAATTTACAGGTTCCAAGGGCCTGGGCTAAGGAGGACATCCGGATAATTTTTTTTATGGCAATCATCCTATTATTTTTTATTATCTCTTTATAAATGTAAAATTGGCTCAAAACCAGCTAGATCGATTTGTCAAATTGGTAAACATGATGAACCTCAAATTGACTGCATCATATGGAAGGTATGGATTTGCAACAAAGGGAGCAGTGGCGGATCCAGGGGCATGAGGGGGCGGTCGCCCCCTCCCTTGGCCGCTGGCGCAGTCACAAAGAAGAAGAAATGGAAAATAAAGGAGCTGCCAGAAATCTGTTACATTGAGATAGTTTCCTCAATTATTTGAGGTTTTCAAGAGGCTGTTCAGAGATTGAGTGGTGTAGGTGGTAGTGATGAAGTTTTTATCTTTCTTTTGTGTGTGGGTGTCGCTAATTAGGAAGACGAAGGAATGAGTAACTCCTTTTGACTTTCGGTATTAATTCTTTTTTAATTATTCTAAAATTTACTCTTTTTACCTTAGGTGTCGTAGCCATGTAGGTTTCTAGGGTGAGAGAGAAAAACAAAGTTGTCCTTTTTAATTTTCTCTTGTATGTTGATATGGCAGACACAATTGAAACTTTTAATTATACTCCATATATATTTTAACTTTATCTAACATAAATTCAAAAAATTAACACTTGGAACTAAAATTATTGCATTATAATACACATACAATTATATACTTATAAATCATGCTTATATTTTTCATAAATTAACTCATCAAAATTTCTTAAATAGACCAAATCTATTGATTTACTAAAATTCAAAAAATATAACTAATCGTTCAAGTAATGATCGAACTACATGATACCATAAACGGTGAAGCCCACTCATTTATGATTGTTGCTGAAAGAGTTGTCAAACACTACTATTAGAGTGTATATAACGGTAAAAAAGATGCTTAAAAAATTTGAAGGTTGTGTTAGCGATATAAGTAGATTTTTTCATTCCGCCCCCTCACTTACCGGTCCTGGATTCGCCACTGGGTGGGGGGGGGGGGAGAGTTGAAAATTCCAAATTTTCTTAAATAAATGCCTAATTTCATATTGTAAAAAACATGGCTGAAGGATATATGACATACCAATCTTTACATCCTTCACATTGCACCATGAGATCATCTGGGTTATAAGGCATCTCACACTTGCAATATCTTGAAACAAAACCACCAAATAAATATGTAAGAATTAAAAAGAAAAGAAGAGGAAAAGTTAGCATTACTAAGATGCATCAACTAATCATCAAAGCTTTAATAACCGAGACTCACACAGCAACACGGTCGGGAGTGAAGCTTCCGGTAGCAGCCTTATACTCGAACCTGCAAAAGTAATCCTCCGTCCCCACATTCTCTAGCTTGGTGTAGTTCTTAAAGGTATGCACAATGCACTTTCCTTCAATGGTATGAGCACTCTGTACGTCATAGTGGTCCGACAAGAATAACTCCTTGGCACCGTGGAACTGCCTACGGCCTCCAATTGATTCCTCAGGGCGGTAGTACCACCTCACCCGCACTTTCATGTTATTCCTGTGGTCAGACTCAATCTTCTCGACTCTTGCCACATATGGTGGCTTGTCCGAGTCAGATGGTCTCATCATCACACAATCACCAGCTACATAAACACTCATATATATCAGTCGAGCTCAACCAAACCATACGAGCATATAAGCCATATAAATCCAACAATCAAAAACTCGACACAAAGTGGCCTAGGTGGATAGTAGAAACACCAAACTGTTCAAGCAAATTGAGCTCAAACAACACCAAAACATCCATTTCCATTTGAATTGAGCTCATTCGCCTATCCGGAAATAAGCTAAACCAACAGCATTAATTATTTTTAACTTGCTAGTAACTAAACAGAAATGGATTAAACAGAAATAGGTTCAAAAAGCTTTAAAAAAACAAAATTGCATCAGCAGTTAGGTAAACAAAATCATAAACTCCTTTCAAATTCTAATAAACACCAAACAAACATTACCTAATTCCAGGAACAAACAAATTAGCACCACAAATCCCGAGACATAAATATCAAAACAAACATCCCCAAAACCCTACATTCGATACCTCAGCATACAAGAAACGACAAAATCACGCTAATCAGCAACCAAATCGACGAATAAAAAATGCAAATAATAATAAGAAGAAGAAAGACGCAATCAAAGATGGAGAGAAAGGGGTGAAAATGGGAATACGTCTGACAACTTTGTTGGTGCCCTTTATAGTGTATGAATCGACGTCTTTTTTCCCCGGCTTCGTCTTGGCCATCGCGATCGAAGGAAGTGGAGCGGATATTGGGTTGAATTTAGAGGTGAGGAGAGAAACAGAAACCCTAATTGCTGGGTTGAAGAGAGAAATTCAGTGGCGTGGAGAAATTATGTCGGAAGACAGGGTTCAGCCCTGCCCGCGGGCAGCTTTGGCAAATGTCATTAATAGATCTTGTCAATTTAATTCCATCATTTATGGATATATGCTCTTTTACCACATCAGGCTAATTTTATTAAAATCATATTTACACTTAGTTTTGAGGAAAATAATACATGATTTTTATACGTAGATGATTAGATTTCGTCTATGGGATTCAGTGAAATGCTTAAAACAAATTAGGCATTAAAGTTTATGGACATAGAGCGAAAAAACATGAATTCATTGTTGTCGTGTGTTGTACAACTTATCTATGAAAAGCCAAAAAGCGAGGATCAAGTTGTGTATTTATGTTACAAATAATACAACAACTTTTTTACTTTTATCTGGATAAGATGCACAACACGACAACAATGAATTCAAGTTTTTCCGACTCTATGCGCACCATAAACTTTAATAGCATGATTTGTTTATTACTTTTAGTATGCATATGATATCAGTATGCATATCAATCGCAGTATTATTTTTTGCCAAAGAAATAGTATTATGACTTAATTATAGTGAGACGATTATAAAAAGAATATGACTCAACTATGATGCAGTTCCATCAATCGACGCCGACAATTACAAAAACATTAAAAATGTCAATTGTGTCGCAATGACGCGAAATTCGCAAGGTTCTCGCGAAATAGACTGGCGAGTCAAACTCATTGTTTTTACCATGGTGTACGATTAACTTCGGGCAACTAATATTATATAACGGGCGAAATCATCATTTTATTATTTTAAAGCTTTTTTTCTAAAATCCCTAATTTCGTTCATAAGATTTCCAAACTGCTTACGAATAGCATTTTGGTTGTTTTATAGTCAATTCTAACTATTATTAGAATATTTTGAATTCAGGAAACTAGGGTTCGTGTTTTTTTATTAATGTGTTCATTCTTATGGTACGTTTGCATTAAATTATAATGGGGCAGAGGGCGTATACAAGTGAATGACATAAAACAAAAAGAATTAACGCCTCGAAAATTCAAAGAAGATTATGTGTGTTTCTTGTTCTCAAAGAGTCCTATTTGATGGCTCTTTAGTCACTCTCAATTCTCAAGTCACAGCACTTCAAACAAAAGTTAGATGATACAATGATTAATCTTCATTTTCCATAAGTTACTCAAAATCTTAGCACCCAAGAAAGTTTGACAAAATCACAAATTCACCACTATATAATTTGCTTAGCCTAGCTATCTTATAGTATCAAACTAAACTCCTCATTTTTAATTTATAGTACTATCATTTTAGCTATGATGAACCAAAAACACTATTCATATAATTGGCTTTCTTCAATTCCCTTGTTGGGGTGCGTTTGGGAGTCTTTAATATGCCTATTTCTTGGTGCCGATGAAGAGGATATATCCACAGCTGCTACTTGTGCTAATGTGGCTGCACAGATTCATTTTCGACAACATCAACACATCAAGACGGCATGATCATGACTTCTGATTTCTTCCATTTCCATCTATATATACAGATGTACTATAATAATTTTGTCAGATTTTTATGAATTTAATTAGAGTGTAAAAGTATAAGTTTCTGAGTAATTGATGAGTTTTTCTAGCTTTTGTGGAAAATAATTGAATGATGCATATTTGAGGGAAAATGATACAACCAAGATCGATAATTAGCATATCATAAATGTTCTTAGAAAGAATAAGTAATTGTAGTTTTTTCTAACGACATGGGTATTTAAAACAAGATTATTAATTTATGGTTTCATCGTCAACTATAATCGTATATTGCTTTAGCATGTATATTTCATTATTGTTTTTTAGTTTTTGCAGTTGTGTTATTGCGGTGTTCTTGAAACATATGCAATCAAGAACTTAAGATAAACGATGAAAAGGTCGACATGTGATAAATCTAAATAAAAGGTTTTTTTTTATTTACTATGATAATTGAGAGAAGTTAAAATTTTTTGAATGAGGAACGAAAATGATTTGGAAGGTGATCTGATATTTTTGTTTGGAGTACTATAAATATATGGCATTTAGGTGCCATAAATCTGTTCACTTTAACAAATAATTTACATTATATTCTTCTTTCAATTTATGGCAAAATTTTGTCCTTATTTTAGGTGTTCTTCCACCTTTTTATCAAGATAGTTTCTGTTCGAAGTACAAAATTACTACTCCTACATTTTAATTTTATATTCTAATATATTCTTCTTTTTTGGGTCTTTAAAGTATTTTCGACGTATACTTGGATCTTAGAAGTGATGTACTTTATGCAATTGTCTTAACATAATCACTCATATATATATAATCAAAATAAAAACTCTATCGCTCATAAACTTCTTCACCTTAGCTTCCGTCGAAGAATAGTCTGTTTTATTATTATAAAACATAACCACACCACATACCATATATTGAGTGGAATTGTTGGTAAGTTTTAGCTGATGTTAATTACTTTTGCATATAAAATGGACGGCATATACTATCAATGACTGATGAAACGAGGGGCCATATCCTTCTTCTCTGTTGATGAGAGCTGGTTCACGCAGATAAACAAGCTCCGGTGGCTGCCCTATTACTTGCCGGTTCAGCAACAAACCAAGCTGCCATGTAGGAGTTACCAGAGTTCACTTCATAGTTTTTAAGGCCATTGTTTTTAAGTTGCGACAAGAATCAGAATCTGACCAAACTTCATGAATTTTCCAGCAATTTACCTCAACTAGTTTCTTCATTATGATAAAGATGCATATACGCAAAGAAAAAAAAAACGCAATACGGTTCGACCAAATAAAACTGAAATCAATGGGCTAATCAAGAAGTGGAGTAATTGGTTTTCAACAGAATATACCACCATCTGTTTCTTAAGCCATATATAGTCACTGCAATATGATACTTGTAGATAACTCTGCCAATTACCATACCAGGGCTATAGTTTCTGGATCACGACAGAATTCGCAATTCCGGCTTCATCTATCGTCTGGTCCAGATCGGCAAGCTGTTTGGGAGGGAAGCCCATGGATTGCAGCTGATAATTCCTTGGTCCATCAGGTCGCGATGCATCAATGAAGCCCCGGATGTCTCTGATTGTGTGGTGGTTGTTGAATCGTGAAACCATGCGTGTACCATCTGCCAACCTCAGCTGGATAGATGTGGAAGGCTGCCCCTGATCAACAACCAGGCCAGGGGATGGGGTGGGAGCAGCAGTCAGCACAGTATGAACGCTGCCCGCCTCCACTGGCGCTGCTGCGTCACTGGTGCTACCTAGTGTTCTTCCAACACCTCGGAAGGGAAGGCTCTTTTTCGGTGGCTCCTGTATTTACAAAAGCATGAGCAACCATCAAGATGAAAGACTGCTATATCAAAGCAATTTCTGGTGAAACGAAACTGAGATTAAATCGTTAGAAATGAGCATGAACCTTGTAGTCCCCCTCCTTCCTTATAAGATCAACATGAACTGCTGACCTCATATCTCCGGGTGCGGGTGCAAGCTCCCTCGGGCACTCGGACTTTGCAATGCTCTGCATCATGATATACATTTACAAAGACCACCATTGTTTCGTTAGGAAGTTTAGACACAAAAGAATGAATTAGAAAAATCAAGAGCTATAACAAAAGGAATCCTGATCTAACACTATAAAACACTAGACTAAACCAATGAGATATACCACCTTGGCATTACTCGCAATCACAAGAAAGAAGTCCACGCATAACAAAGAGCTTCACTAAAACAAATTCTAACAAGACTAACAATAAAAACACTCATCTTAATCAATGCGCCATACCACCTTGGGCACTACTCATCATATCACAAGAAGGGCAGGTATAAAAACAGCTTGTGTAAAAGTCGAACGAACAAAACTGCAAGAATGTACCTCCAAGAAAGGGGCGTTGGCAGGGTCATCCAGCCTCCTCAGAGGCCCATCATCAATTGTGAATCCATTACTCCAAAAAGTGATGTTGTGGGTAACAATTTGAGGCTGCTCCGGCTCTGGGGTAGACGACACCTCCCCAGAGAGTAACCTTCCCATCCCAGCAAAGCTTCTTGAGCTCGAAGAAGGCAACTGGTGTTCAGCTGCTGCTTCTGCAGCTCTTGATTGCCTTGCTTGATTGAATATTGCGTCCACATCATTCTCCTTTGGTGGACCACGAACAAGCATTCCACTATTGCATACAAGAAGGATAGCATTAGCTATACCGAATTGGTGCATAAACAACAATTTTATTAATCATTAGTACTAACAAGCTAGGGTTTGGAATTCATCGTATTCAGAGATATAATCGAATTCATTATCAACAGACACACAATTTCTTCACTACATAATGAACTATTATTTGATCAGTTAATTTGTAACCTAACATAAATAATAGTAACACGAAATTTCATCTTAATTAGCCACTAAAGGCATATTTTACCTCTTTTCTCCGCCAGTGTAGTAATCTTGAGGATCGAAATCGGGATCACTATCAGAATCCTCATTTTTAGGGTTTTTATTCAGATCGGCGAGAGTCCTAATTCCACCGCCTCCACGTCTCGCGCCTCCAGCAGCCGAGCCACCAGCACCACTTTTACCGGCGGAGCGGAGACTATACGGTCGGGAAGTACGTGACGGCGATGGGGATCGCGACCGGGAAGGGGACGGCGACGGCGACAGCGACTCCGAAGGCGAATAGTGAGAATTCGACTGCGCCGCCGGGGAAGCCGGAGCGGCTGCAGCGGGCTCGATGTGATTAGCGTCTTCTATGAAGGTGGAGACCGCGGCGTCGACATCGAAATTGTGCGATTCGAGGAAAAATAGGGCTTCGGATTTGGAGGCGCAGGCGGTAATCTCGCAGAAGGTGTTGATTAGGCCAATATGAGGGTGACCGTCGAGGGTTGCGTCTCCGGCGAATTCCGGCGACTGATTAGCCATTGTTGGAGCTCTTTTTTAGGAATATTCTTTTTGTTGAGGAATTTTTGAGTGGGATTTGGATATATAATTATACTTATAGGAACCGAATCAAGGGGATTGATAATTTGGCCAAATAACCAAATAATCAATTTCGCAATTTTATTTTTATGTTGTCACGCTTAAATTTTTGTTTTCAACCACAACATCTCTAGTAGTAATATCTACTCTTTTATCAATCTTATCTTCATCCACAGTTTAATTGACAATTTTATTAATTGAAAAAGAAAAACTACATTTCTAATTTATTTTCGACTTCATTAAAGTAAAAGGGATCCCTAAAGTTTACCGACTTGTACGTCTTAAGAAGTATCGCATCACGTATGTATTTCATAACGGATCCAACTCAGTGGCATCTTGTGCGGGGTAAATGCACTCGGCGTTATAGTCATCCTCTATGTTACTTTCTAGCTTATGGGACGACTATCGGACGACGGATGTGTGTCAAATCACTCATCCATAGAAGAGTTCAGGTCGAATTTCCATTCATTGCTAGTGATGTACTGAAAGAGTGTACAAGGTTATTGCATGAATTGGGTAAACCTAGGCATCTAAACCAACCAATCCAACGACATGTACCATTGCAAAAGGGCTAAAGAAGCTGTCAAGAAACAAAATTGTGATTCAAGATCATGTCTAAAATTGCAAATTTTTTTTGCCTAATTGGTGAAATCAAGTGTAAAAATGAAATTAAACCTCTTGATAGATTGATAGAAAGATCGATCTCAAAAGCCTTGAATAAATGCTTGAAATGATGGCGTCTAAAATATTTGCTCGAAATCCTTATGATAAGCAAGCGAAACTAGTCCTTGCTAATGACGAGAAAGAGGGTTAATGTGAATCTTCTAGATTGAAGACTCATGAACTTACCCCCGGACTTATTCTTGTAAATAAATCCAACAAATAAACAAGATAAACCAAGAAATAGAATAAGAAAAATGGATAAAAGGATAGAAGATGGATTAATGTTATGATTTAGGTGAAGAACAAGAAAGAAATCCCAAATGCACTTTCACATACAAACACCTAATGGCTCCACAAACTAGAAAGCATACATTTACAATCAACCTTAGCCCGATAAAAGATCGAATGCAACCCGAAGGAATTTAATAAGTCTTCAAAAGATGAAGAAGGTGAGCTCTCAAATATGGAGAAATTGTCTCTTACAGATATTCAAAAGCTGCTTGAAATGAACCCTAACAAGAGTATTTATATTAGGAGTTAAAAAGAAGCAAAACAAAACAAGTCTGGTCAAAAAGTCACATTCCGGACAAAACACCCGACCGGGTGATTCCCACGGCTCATTTCACCTGCCCGGGTGAAATTTTTGGAAAAAAATTGATCTCTCGGCAAAAACGCCCGACCGGGTGTTTTCGGGTTGGCAAAACACCCGCCCGCGTGTTTCTTTCTGCATTGCGCGACATTCTTAAAACGATCATAACTCTCTATCCGGGCTCCAATTGAGGCATGTAAGGTACTCACGCGAAGCTCTTTTGACGATGAAGACAATGATGGTCTTAGAAGAGCATTTGGACACCATCTTGATAGGTATATTGATTTTTGAAATGGACCCCAGCTCCGGTGTGGTTCATTGGATGCCTTTGTTTGTTCTATTGGTTTGGCACTTCCTGGATTCACATCATCCTCTCCTTCTTTTGGAAAGGATTTTTCCTCAAATTCGGTTCTTAGATTCGTCTTTCGGACACCCGGATTCACATCATTCCCTTCTTCTTTTGAAGGATTTGTCCTCAAATTCGGATCAAGCATACCTACAAAACCAAGTAAGTCCAAATCAAGTATCATAGTTCTAGAAGATGGACTAGGCTTACCTAGGGTGTAGCCCGTACCCTATTAGCCCGTACCCGATTAACCCGCAACCCGTCAGGGCCAGACCCGAAAATCCGATGGGCTGGCCCGAAAACCCGATAAAATTTCTATCGTTCTATTTGTTTGACTATAATTCGACACTTCATGGTTATTTTATAATATAGATTACTACAAAAATAACTTTCAATTTTATATATTAAATATATAAATTATATATTAAATTTTTATTAACATAATATATATATATATAAATTAGAAACTTCAAATTAACTAAAAAATATATTTAAATTTCTAAAACATGCTTTAAAATTTCTTGATGTTTATGTTTTATTTTGCATAAATCTCAAATATTAGTGTTTGATCATGTTTATGTTTGAGTTTAAGCATATATCTCAAATTTATCATAATTAAATATTTTACATTTTATAAATATAACTAATTTTCACCATTATTTATTGGATTGAACGCATGTTAATTTTATCGGTAGCAACCCGATTAGCCCGCTAGGCTAACCCGAAACCCGAGCTTTTAGGGTTAGGGTTGAACTTTTATAACCCGAAAAAATCACCGCCCGGTTAGCCCGCACCCGATTGACCCGCAACCCGAATAGGGTTGGCCCGAAACTCGGTGGGCTGGCCCGATTGACATCCCTAGTACAAACTCAAAACTCCTCTACACAGCCTCAACATAGGTTCAACACAGCTTCAATACAATATCAACACAGTGTAAAATTTCAAGATTTTAATGTCAACACAGTATCAACACAACATCAATCATTGACTACCGTTGAAATTATGTTGACATTTTTCTGTTGATGATTTTTTATAATCTGTTGACATTTTTCAATGGTCCAGATCATAGTTTTGAATTTATACAGTATTTAGAGTTTTCATTTGATAATATCTCTCGACCCTAGTAACTAATTTTTTTTTTATTAAAGGATGTGTATATTTTTGTGGGAGCAGTGAACTGAATTTTAGTTGCATTTGACTTTGGTAATGTACTTTATCGATTGTAAAAATTTTAGCTTTTAGGTGATAAATCACAGCTTCAATTAAATTTAAACACGAAACAACATTCAGAGACCTTCTAATTTGTTCAAATTATTTGCAACATTTAGGGTTTGACTTTAGTACTTGTAGATAGTCAAAATCATTATCCACCTAAATTCTCAAAAGCATAAAATTCGGAACTACAATTAAATTTAAAAGGGAGGACCTTTGTATTGTAGGGTAGGTAGCTTTAGGATTAATTATACGATAGTGTATAATGTTCAATTGATTCCCCAAATGATTGACCATATAAAAATGGTGGGCAATTCAAAGTCCAATGGCATACTTTTGTAAAAAGAAAATGAATAGTGGTAAATTTATACCATTATAATTTTAAAATTGGTCAAGTTATCATTATACTAGTAACGTAATCTATAAAGACCACTCAATACCAAATGTATATATGATGAATGAATTCATGATTTATATTTATAAAAAATAATATTTAAATTATAGGGTTGTGATCAATTGCGAACTCATCATTTAATTGCTAACTACAATTAATTTAAGGCCATATGATTTTAGAAAACATGTGGTATACAATTTGCCATGTGTAATTTTCATTTTTATTTATAAAATAAAAAAAGATAAAAAAAAACTCCAAATTAGGGTTTTGGATAAAAATGTCAATATAGTGTTTCGAAAATATCAACACAATGCTTTGAGAATGTCAACACAATGCTTTAAGAATGTTAACACATTGCTTATATTGACATTCTACATGTATTATATTGACATATTTTATATAGTATGTTGACATTTCTGCTTGTACGAAAAAATTAAAAGTTTCGAAATTTTTTTCAAATTTTGACGTTGGAACATATGCATGTAGGATATTGTTGGAATCCTTATGAAATTATCTTTAATTTGATATATGTTATATAAATTTAAAGTTTTGGGATTTCTTTTAAAAGTTAGTTATAACTAAATATGTAGTTAATTGACATTAATACCCCTATTGATATTTTTTGGAATTAATCCTATGACCTTATTGAAGTTTTTCGTTGATCGTATTGACAATTAGAGATTAATAATTGAAGCCCATTTGAATATCTAATGACTATTATTTAATTATAATTAGCAATTAAATTATAAATTAGCAATATAACAATCCCCTTATATTATATAAATCATCATCTTATTACTATGTAATAACATACTCCATATAAGACATTCGACGATAAAAGTGTGTAACATAAGATCCACAAATATAATTGGCAAAGATCATAGAAAAACTGATATTATAAAAAATCAATTTATTACTACTCCGCTCTTAAATGTATACTTTAGCATATGTATTTATGAAATTATAAAAAATTTACATTATAAATTACATTATACTCCCTCTACCTATGATTAAGTGGCATAAATTGACTTGACTGGATAAGAATTGTAATGAAAAGTGAGTAGAAAAAATTTAGCATAATATGAGTTCTATTTTTATATGGTAGTTTTATAATGAAATGTGAGTGTAATGAGTTAGTGAAATGTAAGAGCATCCACTATAATCGGCGAGCGACCGGCTATCCGATTCCCGGCGCTAGCCGGTCCGCTCGCCGAACCATTGCAACCGGCGAGCGCTGGCCGATGCGGTCGCCGATCCGCTCGCCGCCATTGTAGGCTGGCGATCGGTGAGCGATCGGCCAGCGCAAATATTTTTTTAATTAAATTTTCGAAACACTATATATACGCGATTTTCACGTCATTTTCATTCGCACCACTTGTTTTAACGAGTTTTTTCTCTCTCTTAATTTTTGTGCAAGAGCAACAACGCGAAATGAGTAACGCGGGTGGTAGTAGTGGTAGTAGTGATGAGGAGTATGAACGACAAATGGACGAAGCATTGGAGGCCTATACGGAGGGTGAGATAGACCGGCTGCTACAAAGGGCTATGCAGCCGGTGGTACCTCGACCTCCACCCGTTGTCCACCGCCGAGCAGTGATTGCTCGGGATCACGTAGCTGCACACCAGCGGCTATATGACGACTACTTCGCAGAGCAGCCGCGGTTTAACGCCAACATGTTCAGGCGGCGTTTTAGTATGCACAGGGAGTTGTTTATGCGTATCGTTGACGCTTTGGAGCGTCGATATAAGTGCTTCCACTTCAGGCACGATGCGGCTGGCAGACCCGGCCACACCCCTATTCAAAAGTGCACTGCAGCAATCAGGCAGTTGGCCCACGGAGGCGCGGCAGACATGTGGGACGAGTACCTCCACATCGGTGAGACGTCTGCCCTGAAGTGTCTGAAGCATTTCTGTGAGGGCGTCGTTGAAATATTCAAGGATCAGTATCTTTGAAGCCCTACCCCGACAGACTATCAGGATCTGATGCAGATGCACGGGGAGAAGCATGGGTTCCCGGAGATGTTAGGCAGCATAGATTGTATGCATTGGGAGTGGAAGAATTGTCCCGCTGCCTAGAAGGGGTTCTACACCACCGGCTATAAGGGCAAGAATCCCACGATGATCCTCGAGGCCGTAGCTGATTATCGGCTGTGGATTTGGCACGCGTATTTTGGGGTTGCCGGGTCGAACGACCTCAACATCCTCAACTCGTCGCCCCTTTTCAACGAGCAGTACCAGGGCATCGGTCCGGCCATCAGTTTTGTCGCCAACGGCAACCGGCATGATATGGACTACTATTTGGCGGATGGGATATACCCTAGGTGGCCCGTCTTTGTGAAGACGATCAGATGCGCAAATGAGGACAGGAAGGCCTACTTTGCGGAACGGCAGGAGTCGGCGTGCAAGGACGTGGAGCGCGCATTTGGTGTGCTCCAGTCCTGATGGGCGGCAATTAGGGGTCCAACGCGTTTGTGGCATGTCGACTGCATTGCTTCTATAATGTACGCCTGTATTATCATGCGCAACATGATAGTTGAAGATGAAGGTGTACAACTGACTAATTGGGCCAATGACGATGAAGCCGGTCCAAGCCACGGCGTGGCCACCCCCAACGTACGAAGGGTGGTACCTCACGATGAAACCGGCCGCCTCCAGGCACATGGCGACATGCGCCAAGTGGATGCGCATATACAACTCCAAAAGGATTTAATTGAAGAGTTGTGGGCGCGGAGGACTGCACGACGATAGTTTTTTTGGTTTTATGTATTTTTTTATTATGGTATTTTTTTAATTAATGTAATTTTTTTATTTTAATAAAATTAATGAATTTTTCCGTATATGTGTCGTATGTTTAATTCCGCATTTTGTGTTTAATTCCGTAAATTTAGTTGTTTTTTTAATAGTGCTGATGATGTGGCTAGCCTATTACTTGTCCCAGTTGCTTGTCCTGATGATGTGTCAGGAGGAATTTTAGTGTTGGATGATGTGGCAGGAGGAGAAATAGGCGAGCCTATGGCTGGCCTATTTACCATTGTGGATGCTCTAAAGAAGACAGTTAATTCTGAACTGACGACAAATGAAACTTGAGACACTTAATCGTCTGACGCATAAATTGATAAGATCGTAGAAAAATTGATATTAAAAAAATAAATAATATCATTATAATTTTGAAATCCATCAATTTATTACCATGTCATACCATAATAATAATCAACCATCAACAAGAACATGTACTCCATCCGCCCCTTCAGGAAAATGACTCATTTATTGGGCGGTACGAAATTTTATACAACTTTATTTTGAATGTTAAGTGAAAAAAATAAAGTAAAAAAAAGAGAGAATACATTAACTTTTTTTATTTTCAATAATGAGTTATTTTAATTGGAATAAATAAAAAAAAAAGTAATCTTCAATAAGACGAATGGAGTAGGTGATACCAGACCCTCAAATATAGTACATGTCGAATGCACAAATTAATGAATTATACTTGACGAAGGGAGTATGTGATACCTGACCCTCAAATATACTACTCCATCCGTCCTACAATAAGATTCATATTTTGCCATTTTGATTTGTCCCACAATAAGATTCATATTTAATTTTGACCATAAATGATAAGTGATCTCATATTTCACCAACTTATTCCACTTGCATTTTGTGTAATGTAAATTAATGATTTTTATAGTTGATGATTAGAGCCCAAACCCAACACGTGGCGAGTAATGATTTTTATAATTGATGATTGGAGCCCAAACCCAACACGTGACACTCGCCACTTGGCTCTCTATCATCATTATATGTCTATATCTAATGTATTAATGTGTATTACTCCCTTCGTCCCCCATTAAGAGTCACATTTTTCCATTTCAGTCCGTCCCTAATTAAGAGTCACACTTTATTTTTACCATAAATAGCAAGTAGGTCCCACATTCCACTAACTCAATCCACTCACATTTTATTATAAAACCAATTTAAAAAAATGGGTCCCACATTCCACTAACTTTTTCAACCAACTTTTCTTTACATTTCTTAAAACCCGTGTCCGGTCAAAGAGTGACTCCTAATAGGGGACGGAGGGAGTATTATAGAAAAAGAGATAAATTAATAATAAAGTAATAGTATAACTAATTATGAACTAAAATATTATGTATATACAATCATGTAAATCTTGCTAAAAAAGTATTTGAGGGAGAGAGCTTTTAGGAAATATATCACCATTCGTCAACTACATGAGAGATCTTATTCACATAACCAAATTTTCTTCTTTTTTCTTGCAATACCACCCATTACCCCACAACCCCGAAAAGGAAAAAAAAGATTGAAGAATGCCAAAAGTAGTCTCCCTCCAATTCGCATTTTGTTCTTGGCTGAACTAACTTTTATTATTTTTTTCTAGAATTCCAAAAACAAACATCAAGAAAGGAAAAAAATAAAATCAAGAAAATTGGCCATTTCTTAAAAAATTGAGAGTGGTCATTGCTGATGATGAGATATTGAAAATTCCCATCATCAACAATGCCAAGCAAACTTCAAAGAGCAATTGGTGCAGTCAAGGACCAAACCAGCATTAACCTAGCCAAGGTTTCAAACACCACTTCCTCTTCCCTTGAAGTTGCTGTGCTCAAGGCCACCACCCACGATGACGACCCGGTCGATGAGAAGTTCGTCCGCGAGGTCCTCCTCCTCGTCTCCTCCAACAAGTTCCACGCCGCGGCCTGTGCACGTGCCATTGGCAAGCGCATAGGCCGCACGCGGAACTGGATGGTGGCGCTCAAGTCTTTGATGCTCGTACTCCGGATCTTTCAGGACGGCGACCCCTACTTCCCTCGGGAGGTCTTTCACGCCATGAAACGTGGCGCGAAGATCCTCAACCTCTCCTCGTTCCGAGACGAGTCGAGCTCGAGCAGCCCGTGGGACTTCACGTCCTTCGTCCGGACCTTCGCCCTCTACCTAGACGAGCGCCTCGAGTGCTTCCTCACGGGCAAGCTCCAACGGAGAAGGCACGTTAACGGGCCGGTCAAGGAGAGCCCGACCTACCAGCGGGTCACGACCCGTGGCAGGCGGAATAGCGAGCCGGTTTTAGATATGAAACCGGCTATGCTCCTCGACCGGATCACGTACTGGCAACGGCTGCTCGACCGGGCCATCGCCACCCGGCCAACGGGAGAGGCCCGGATCAACCGATTGGTCCAAACGTGCTTGTACGACGTCGTTCAAGAGAGCTTCGATCTATACAAAGACATCTCAGATGGCCTCTCTCTCATTCTTGATAACTTCTTCCATCTACAATTCCAAAACTGTGTCGGTGCCTTCCACGCTTGCGCTAAAGCTGCAAAGCAATTCAAAGAGCTAAATAATTTCTACACTTTATGCAAAAGCATAGGCGTTGGGCGTAGCTCTGAGTATCCATGCATTCAATCAATATCAGAGCACCTAATTGAGGCTTTGCAAGAATTCTTGAATGAACAATCCACTTCTCTATCATCCAATGCAAAGGCCATTCGAGAGAAAGAAACAGAGAGAGGCAATCAGGGGGAGAGATCGTTGTCCGAGGTGGGATCGCCGTGCACCTCGCTACAAGACCTAATCAACGCCACGGCGACGAAGACGTCCGCGTGCCCGGCCATCTCCATCGATCTCGAGGCCTACGCGGAGCCCCCACAGCGAGACGAGGCGTTCATGATGAGCGAGACGTCGTCGATCAGGTCCCTCCCCGTCTCCTACTCCATGGTCGACCTCATCTCGCAGTGGGACGGGTCGGACCTCGATGACCGAGATCAACAACTACAACAACGACATCACGGATTCCCACAATCGTCGCCCTCCGACAACTGGGAACTCGTGTTGACTGAGACACTAGCCTCGCCATCACCACTCTCATCACCCTCAATACTGCCATTGTCTGACAAAAAGCCAGCACAGGCTGCAGGGGAGGCGGACCCCTCTGCAGCCCCTGCTGGCAACTTGTCAGACAATTGGGAGCTTATTTTATTCGAGCCGGACCTACCGCCTCCGCCGCCGCGGCCATCTCAACCGTACCAACAAGTACAAAGCCACCCAATGCCACCAAATAACTACTACAATCCATTCTTAGATGATCCAATTGAAGAACCAAGCCTTCAACATACGGTTTCAATGCCTGCATTTCGTGCAATTCCTCAATTTCCAATGGAATTTCAAAATCAAAGTCCATTTTTAGGACATAATGAGGTGGAACAATTTTCGAGGAGCAATTCATTGGATCAACAATTTTTGGCAAGTGAGCAGCAACAGTGGTTGATGAACCAAAACAATTTCACAGGCAAGTATATCTAACTTGGATTATTAGTATAGTTGGTGGAGTGACGATCTCGTGACAGAGTTCGATTTTAAGGATGCCATCTAATTCTTACTTAGAATTTTACTTCAAAAAGCAGTTGAGAGGGAATTCTATGTATACTTGAGATTATTGTTTGCTTTCTTGATTTTGTTTTAATTGGTATTGTTGTATGTTTGCTTTTGACTTTGTATTATTCAAGAATAGGTTTTGGTGTAATATAAGGGTTTAATTATTAGGTAACCCCACCACTTGTGTTTTTGAATTCTCATTGAAATAAATGTATGTATGACATAAAAAGTTGCATCATGCCTTTAGTGCAATGATAGGTGGAGACTAATTGAGAATTTCCCTTCCAATTAATTAATATTCGATTCTAACATCTTAAATTTCTTCAACAATGATTCCTAATAAATTTCAACAATGTCAAAGCACATGTACCACGAGCAATGTTGCACGAGCGGTGTGATCAAATCTGCCCAACCGAGCAACAAAGTGGGTGGGAGCGAGAGCCTCAAACCGAGTAGCCGCAATCCTATTCAACAAAAGGCGCGAATAATATAGCGAAAGACGAAGGAGAAGACAAGCTCAACCAGTGCTGCGAAGGCAACAACACCATGAGAATCACACAATGTTCACTCTTCACTTGAGGATGAAGCAAATAACGTGTGGTACAATACACTATTGAAAGCTTACAACAAAGATGAGAGCACCAAGATCCTCTCAACAATTGGAGATACAAATTTGAAATTTATGAATACAAATTATGTACTATATTTTTCACCTATGAGATTTTAGAAATATAATTATGTATTTTAAAAAGTCTTGGCCTTGTTCTCAGAATATTCCAAAGTCATTCATTTCCATAAATTCATATTCTTACACTCAAAATCGAAATAAAATTCCTAGTTGTAGCATATTCGAATATAGTAAGTAAATAGCACATGAAAAAAATAATTGATCACATCATTATTGTAAACTCCACGAAGAATATATCCATTCCACGCTGTGGATTTGCAAGTGGCGGGAAGATTATGAAATACCGAAACTACCCTTATCCGGTTCATAACGTCAACCCGTTTCTCTCTCTCTCATCAGACCAGACAAAACTTCTCCTCTCTCTCACGCAGTAAACGTGTCCCCCTCTCTAGGCCAACACCGCTATGCCTCTCTATCCCCTCACCAAAAACCTTTGCTCCAACTCCAAAAATCCGAAATTCGAATTAAATCCGCTGCAATCTCTCTCTCCTTCGCATTAATTGCGAATTTTCCTCACTAATTCTCGGCATTTTCTGTCTCATTTTCATTTACGAGCGCGTGGCACCAGCAGTTGTTGTTCTTATCCATTGATTGCGCCATCAAAGCGCCGATCGCAGCCTTTGGCTACTGATTTATATTTATTTTTAACTTTTTCTGTTTAATGAAGTTCTGTTGTAGTGCCGCCTGCCGTTTCGATTGTGCTCCGGAGCAATTGTTATGGAATTCGCGTGATCAGCTCACACTTGCATTGTCTGCCTCAGGTTTTGATTCCTTTGATTTGTTGTGCTGAGCTGCTTTTTTTTTTGGATAGTGTGTTGGGATTGGGATCGAGCGTGTTTGAGAATTTTTGTTGCTTTGATGGAACAGTTGTGTTTTTGAGAAAGAACGGAGATTCAGATGGCGAATGGAGACAATGGCCGCTGCGTGTTTCCGTTGACAGGCTTACAAATTGGGTAATTTTTTCAATTTTTATTCTGTTTTGTTTAGAAGCTATGGAATATTTGAAAATATTGAAGTCGTGAAAATATATGTGGCGTGATCTTGTTTGTAAGGCTATTTTGACGTTTTTATCTGTTTCTTGTCGTCTTTGCATGTGTTGGATGATTTTTGCTGATTTTATGTTTGCTGAGTTTTGATTGAATTGAATTCTCTTTCAGAGTTATTTGTTTCATTAGTATAATTATCAGCTGATAGTATGTTTGCTGAGCTTTTTGCTAATTCTCTTTCTTAAAGTAGTTCCATCAATTAAGTGGAGTATTAGTAAAGTGTACGTTTGCTGAAATTTTATTGAATCAGGTTCTCTCTCTAAAAGTAGTTCCATCAGTACCTGATTGTGTGTTTTCTGAATTTTTGATTGGATTGAATTTTCTCTCTAAAATTTGTGGTGGGGATGGGGATTTGATGATGGACATGAAAGTAGTTCTATAAAATGAAGAAATTGATATATTCTGGTAATTTTGAGCAGGGATTTGCAGTCCTATCTTTCACATCTGAGCCTATTTATGGTCTCTGACAGTGGGAAGTTCTACATCTTGGTGGACAACCGGCCTTGGTTGAAGGATCTTGTGTCACGGCCCACGCATTTGTGGCAGCTGATGGTCACTAAGGTTGCTGAAACTTCTCTGGTTAATCACATTTTTGTAGCTATGACTTGTGGCCATTGGTTCGGGTGATTTGAGTGATTCTTGTGATTGTGCTGCAGTCCAGGTTGTCCCCCTTTGCAAACACGAAGAGGAAGGAGGGTAGGAAGTTGATGAGACAACTTTCGGATTTAGAGACTTCTCCCTCACTAAACACAAGTAAATTGAAGAACTTCAAACAGTGGTTCTCATTGATTGATGCGGTGACCTTGTCCCGGAAGAGGGCTTTGTTACCTGTGAAGAAGCTTAAAAATTCTTTGATTGCGAACAGCAAGTTGCACAGAACCTTGTATGGATTTATTGTCTTTGAGGTTGTGTGGAGTGATGTACGTGGTATTAATTATTTGAACGAACTTCAGGTAGCTAATCTTAAATTTTTTGTTACAATTGACGCATGCAAATCTATTCAGTGACTCAAAGTATCCATTTCTTTTTGTTTCATGGTAAGACTGATACCTCGCTTGCAATTGAGGCTAAAGTCATGAGAAGGTGGGAATTCGATAGCTTAGCCCAAGCAGCAGACTTGATTCCTTCATGGTTCCCTGGGACCCCCAACGAAGGGAGCCTTTTGAAAGACCATTTGGATGCTACAATAGGTAGTGATGAATTTACCTCCTAACAGAGTTTTGCTCTACATTCTTAGTTATACTCTTGTCATCTCACTTGCTTCATGCATTTGCTTCATGCATTTGATCATTATGTGGATCTTCAACGAGCAAGAAAAAAAACATCACTGAGTCAGAGATACATGTACAACACCACTGCTCCAAGATGATGAACCTTAAACAAAAACAGCGAATGACTTATGTGTGTCTGTGTTTTCTTAGCTTTAGTTTTCTTTTATTTCTTTATTTGGGGGGGGGGGGGGGTAGGGAGATGTTAATGTTCCTTGTACATATGCAGTCTGATTTTATATGTGAACATCTCCTGTCATACATCTAATTGATTATTCATTAATCTTGAAACTGGACTGCATCAAAGTTGCGAAAAATGATGGATGTTACTTTGAGCAATACTTGAACCTTAGTTGTCAGAATCCAACAATCCATTTTCCCCGTTTGAAATGTGTTCTATGAGAAAAACCTATGTTAGGTTTGCTGTCTATCATGTGGTTTTTCTGTTATCTACAATCACAGTGTCTCATCTTTATGTATGTTCCGTCACCCAATATATTCTCCAAATTGTTCCTAAAATCGGCCTTGCGACAGGGGAAGTTTTCCATGATGCACACGCAAGTTTCCCAAAGACTGACAAGAAGGTCGATATCGCAAGTGATGGCACGAGTGTTGAAGCTGAATCTCCATGCTCTTCGAGTAGTAGTTTCAGTGCGTATTCAGTACAGATACAAAACCTGACACAGAGACTGCACACGCCTCCTCCTGATGGTTCTCCTTACAAAAGGCGGAAACTTACGAGTCCTGTACACTTTGATCTCGGAACATCTTCTGAAGAAGCAGAGGCCGAAAATGCTGAGGTACAGTCTCAAACCCCAGATATGAGTGACTGTGAAGAAACACTCCAGCCTTCCATGTACCGTGATGTTCTCATTTTGTTCCGCTTCGATGATCGTGACCTTCCATTCAAATTAAGAGACATAATTATGTCTGATGTGCGGTTACTCACACTACTTGAAGCTGGGCTTCCATCGTGGGTTATTTTCCTTCAATCCTATCCAGTGTTCTGCCATCTTTACCGTCCATGGATGTGTCCCTTGGCCAGAGCTTGCTACGTGCTTATATCGGTCATCACTGTCCTCATTGGGTTTTACGACTTGTACAAAAATGTACCTCTCCTTAAGGCCACAGCATCTAGGTTGTTCGGACCCCTGTTCGATTGGATAGAATCATTGGAAATGATTTCAAGAATCAAGTATTTAGGAACCATGTTATTCCTTCATAATTCTCAAAAGGCAATTAAGTGGTTTCTTTCTGCAACAAGAACTATTCGCACATTTTTCACATTAGTTATAGAGCCAATGGCTGGGCCATTTGCTGAGTTCTTGGAATTCTTACTTCCTCTTTGGACTGTCTTTGCGGAAGTCGCCGAGAATCTCCTTTCAGTCACGTGGATGGTGGCTGGGTCTTGTTTCACAATGGTCGGAGACCTCATTGAGATGTTACTGATGCCATTATGGTATATCTTGTCTCTTGTATGGAATATTGGTGAGTATACATCTTTCTTTTTTGTTCTTTGGATTCCTAAGTTGTTTTTACGTAAATAATTTCGTTTGTATATTAATATTGTGTTTGATTGCAGCAATATCAGTTATATATCCCTTATTCTGGATCCTGTGGGAACTCCTTTATGCTCCAATTCGATTAGTCCTTGGATTTTGTAGTCTCGTCGGATCCTTATGTACACTCGTTTATGAAATGGTTGGAGATTTGTTGCTATTCATCGGCAGCCTAGTTAGCTTTTCTAGAGATGTTGAATCAACAGTGAGCTCGTATGAGGTTTCAATCTGGCGCTCTTTGTGGAACGACCTTTTCTCTCAGGTAGTTTCGTTGTACTATTCTACCCTTGCCACTTGAGTGTGCCTGTTTATTTTTTCTTCGCTCATTTACGGACTTTTTTCAGATTTTCCGTGCTCTCCGGAGTATCCTCAACGGTTTTGTGGCTTTCTTCACCGCATGCAACAGACACCGGCTAAGGTATTTTTCCCACACTTACCGTGTTATCTCAGTATGAAAAATAGCATCTCTCATGTGGAACTTAGTTTAATTGGGGTAAATGGTCGTCAATGTACATTAATGACAGAATTCATAAAAGCGCTGTTCTCATATTCAGTTGTGAATATCAGATTGATGACTGTAGTTTTGTTTAACGCATTGCGTTTCTACTGCAGCACATATAATCATATGAAGGAGTTATACCACAGATTGTCACGTAGACCCGGGAGAGCAGGTGCCCAAAAGGCCGAACAAGATCCACACGCTTCTGCAACAAGTATAAGTGTAAGTATATATCCAACAGCATCTCATAGATGATTAGGTTCAGTCGTAACACCCATCTGCACGAAACGTGGATGCATATTATTCTTCATTAGTTTCATTCACATAGTAGCTTGGATGTAATATAGAATCCGATTCGAGATAAAAAATAATTAGATGACATTTATGACTTCACTTGGTTAAAAATAATTACTTGTTACAGCCAGGAGTTAGGAAGAGTCCCATGACCAGGACCAGGTTGAGCCCAGGAACGGTTAGATGACATCGAAATGTGTCGTACATGACAGAATCTCAACGGGTATATGCCAACTTGTACATGTGAGAGCTTGTCCATAAGAATCTGTGTATCAGCTGTGAAATTAGTATACTAGATTTTCCTTTTGACATCTCTGCTAACGCTGTAAATATTTGTTGGTGTTGTCTGTAGAAATTTTGAAGGTAATTTACATGTTTTTATTCAATGAAAGGCTGAGGCAACACGATCTCAACATCTCTTATGATCATAGTGTATCAAGTAAATTAAAAACTATGCTTCTGGAAATTGACAGAACATGGTAAAATTCTGTGCCTAAAGAAAATAATTAAGAAATTTTCGATGTTGAACAATGGTGCAATATAGAATCCGATTCGAGATAATCAGAGTTACCGTTTGCTGTGTGAGGGCCAACACTTAGATCGCTCATATGCTGTAGATTTTGAACTTTCCTCGATATCCTCGACCTCTGCGGGTTCCAAACTTGTTCATGATTTCGCAATAGCCTGAGTTAGATGTAATATGTATACTATAGCATTCGAAATTTTGGTATTACTCCAAACACCATTGATCTCAAACTCACTGCACTAAGTAAACCATATATATTCTTCATCATTTTTTAAAAAGGCTAAATTTTTTGCCGAAACTGATTTCACAAAAATTGAAATACATTCCACATTAATTGAATTTTTTTGCTATAACTTTTGCTAATTTATCTAGATAAAAGCTTGTCAAGCAAACTTAATCACTATGTACATGGACTCGATTTGCTCATCTGTTGTGAAGTTGGTTCGTCCGGGGTAGCCGGGGGATATTAACTTGCGCCTTCCCTTCATCTTTCTTGCCCTGAAAGTTAATAGAAGTGGATTCCTCTTATGCTGTAAGAGTTGGACACAGGGCCTGAAATTCTTTTAAATACTAACATTCATATGTGTCAGAACAAGAAGCATGTTGATAGAGAATCACTAAAATATATCGAATCGTAACATAAAAATCATAATTATCTTTTCCAATGACCGACGAAATTGTACTACAGGAGATGCTAATTTTGAAGAGATCACAATAAGTTGCATTGTCAATTTAAGTATTTAAAGATTGCAAACTAAACTGCTCTGTTGAAATTTAAAGTACAAGAAATGAAAATTTGAAAATACAGTCTACTATTTCAAGAGGTGAGTGCACATGTCTACAAATCAGATATGAAAATCATTTCTAACCATCCATCATACATATCTAATACTACTCCACTTATACATGATTAGATATATATTGGCTCCACAAAGCATTATAGAAACTTGTCAGTTAATTCATCTTAAGTAATTTGAATTAATTCAACTTGTTATTTTAGACAATAAATCTGTGTTCCTCTCCTGTTTATTTCTTCTTCTAATATTCTTCTCTACTTTCCGAGCTCCTCAGAAACTTCACCTTCACAATTAACCAAACCAGAAATTTAATAATAAATGATAAAAATCAGATACGAAATTGGAAATCCATAATAAATTAGTACGAAATAAAATCAATATGAGGAAAAATGATGCAGAGAGGAAACCTTATTGAGGAGGAAATTAATTTGGGGAAATGTTCTGGATCTCCTCCATTCCGCTTGTGATCTCAGATTTTACAATTTTACACTCATATCCGCCATGCTTAATTTTTGCAGGTTAACAGAAAAAATAGAAAAACGAAAAAGAGATTTTGATTGACGTACCACCTCCGCTCTATTTTAGAGTCACATTTGACTGTAGTTACGAGTTAAAGATCGAAAATTGAATTGATAAGTATGTGGATATATATTTGGATAGTCTTATTTTATTTTATAATAATATGTGAGTGAAATAACTATTTATAATAAAATTGAAATATGACTATTATTGTTACAATAAGGAGTAGTACAATTTTTTTGGTAGAATTAAAATTCGAATTTTGTGTTTATTTTAATCTTTGTATTTTATTTAACATACTACATCCGTCTTTGAGAAATGTATTAGAATTGAAAACAAAAATAGAATTAAGAATTAGTTTAGGATTTATTAGTTGTTATTTTGTGCCTATATATAAGGCTTTCCATTGTATTTTGCATTAATATTTTACAAAATGTAGTCCATAAATGAATTTCCCTTTTTCTCTCCTGTCCCACATCGACTTGGTGTTCACCCCTTAAAAGGTCTCATAAGGGGGAGGGTTATCCACACTTATATAGATTAGATTGGATCATCACCAAGTCGATGTGAGACAGAATTTAGAGAATTTAACACGCCCCCTCACGTGTGGGCCGGAAAGGACATCGGTCTTCCATCGCGTGGGTAGGCAATGCTAGAGATTAGAGAACCATCATCGATGTGGGCCGGAAAGGACATTGGTCTTCCACTCGTGAGGTAGATAAGAGATAAAGAGAAAACCATCATCGACTTGGGCCCGCTCTAATACCATATTAGAAATGGGCCACTCACCCCTTAAAAGGCCTCATAAGGGGGAGGGTTATCCACACTTATATAGATTAGATTGGATCATCACCAAGTCGATGTGGGACAAGAGAGAAAAAGGGAAATTCATTTATGGACTACATTTTGTAAAGTGTTAATGCAAAATACAATCGAAAGCCTTATATATAGGAACAAAATAACAACTAATAAATCATAAACTAATTCTTAATTCTATTTTTATTTTCAATTCTAATAGCCTCCCTTGAGATGGAAGCACAACAATTGCTACCATCTTGACAACAAGCATCAAATCACAAAACAACTACAAATCTATTCTAGCAACCCTTAGGAGAGAACATCTTGATCTTCATAGCGATAGGCACATTCAAAGCCTTGATTGCTGATATAAGAGAGGAGTCAGTTGCTGCTGAAAAAGTTTGAATCAAGCTCCACCCGAATTTCAGCAGCAACTCCATAGACTTGAGTTGTTATTCACTTCCATCACAAAGGAAACTTATCTCGCGGTTTGGAGTGGTAGGAACCTGCATTATCAGGTACTGTACCTCCAATTGAAACAAAAGCCAAACAACATGCTAGAACAGAGACTATTTTCCAGATTTTGAACATCTGAGAAACCAAAAAAAAATGGAGAAGGAGATTTGTGGAGAAACCGAAAAGAGATTTCGAGAGATTTATAGAGATTCATGAGTGGAAGACCTATGTCCTTTCCGGTCCAGAATTTAGAGAATTTAACACGCCCCCTCACGCGTCGGCCGAAAAGGGCATCGGTCTTCCATCACGTGGATAGGCAATGCAAGAGATAAGAGAGAACCATCATCGATGTGGCCCAAGTCGATGTGGGACAGAATTTAGAGAATTAAATCAAATGCAGTAGATACCTATGACACAACATCGATATAATATATAACTTCTACACATGAATATTAGTTTGGTATGACTATTATATCAATAAGCCGATACACAATGTTAAACATGAAAATATAAGCATACTAATATGATATAATAAAAGATAGTATCTTTTAATTTTGTGTATTAAAATTATCAAAGCAAAGATATAATTATATCAATATAAGTTTATCAACACAAGAAAATTAATAAATTTATATCTTTATATTTTAACATATAAAATTAAAATTAATTATTACTATTACTATAATATAACATTACTGGTCGATACCCCACCAAATGATACCATATTTTTAAGTATCACATACTATCCTACATTCATTCTCAACGAATAATAATGCGAAGCATTATTAATATAAAAAAAATCATGTATTGAATGATATACATGTAAGAATTTTATCTATTTTACTCCCTCCGTCCTATATTAGGAGTAACATTTTGACCGGACACGAATTTTAAAAAATATAAATAAAAGTTGGTTGAAAAAATTAGTGGAATATATGATTCATTTTTTTATATTAATTTTATAATAAAATGTGAGTGAAATAAGTCAGTAAAATATGAGACTTACTTACTATTTATAATAAAAATGTAGAACTACTCTTAATTAGAGATGAACTAAAATAATAAAAATTAATAACTCTAATTCGGCGAGAAGAACCAAAATAATAAAAATTAATAACTCTAATTCGGCGACAGAGCGAGTAACTTTTTACTACTATTTCATTTTCCACGCTGAATTCTATCTTACATGCACCACTTCCTTTTCACAAAAGCAGTACACCTTCCGATACGTGGGACCCATGGAATTCGGCGATCTGACGGCTAATACTCCATCTGAGAAAATCAAAGAGACATGGTTGATCGACGGCTGATATCATCCTGCTTCTAGCCCACGCTACTACTTTTACCCCCTTCAACGGCGACGATTTTTCGCATTTACAAGAAATACAAATTTAATAATATATTCTCTGTATTTCGCGCCCACTTCTAGTTTCCTAGTAGTCTAGTACCGTAAGCCGTAGTTACATAACCTATGATGCTCGAAATGACAGAAATGCCCCCAACTAATTGCATGCTTGAAAGATTAAATCAATCTTTTGGTTCATGAATATTAGTACTACTATAAATAAATTTCATCGTTGCTGCTGCTGTCTGTCTCACTAGGTCTCTATTTGTGATTTTTATATGCAAATATGTTTACAAAATATTCAATTAGTAGTATTTGATATCAAGGATCAAATTTTATACAGACTAGTTACTCCATTTTGAAGATTTTTTTTTTCCCTCTCAACTTGAATCTATTTGATGCTAATAGAATATAAAAATCACTTCCTTGCTATTTTTGACCGATAATAACCCCATTCATTCATTCATTCATTATATCATTCTCTTCAAAAGCGGTGTATTCCTTTCTAGTTTTGAGACAAATATTTAAAAACCTATAAAAAGATAGCTTTTGAATTTTATGTCCAAAATGGCGCAGGCATGATTATTGACACAAAATAATGATCCATTCCCACATCCAAAAAAAATAGACAAGTTTTAGCATTTTGTCTCGTTCACCAAAATTAAACTAGTTTTAAAAATAGAAAGTTTTAAACCAATACTAACCCTACACATTATTCTAAAAGTGACCTCACAATCTACTAACACTACTTACACCATATTTTCACTTCCTCTCTCTTACTTTATCAATTGTGCATTAAAAACCATGACATTTACAACTTTGTCTATTTTTTTGTGGACAGCAGATAATAAGTCAAACAAAAGATATATCTACTATTTATTGTTTATAAAGACAATTTTGTATCCTACCATGTTCGACTGATGCCTTCTACTCCACACGTCGATAAAAAAATAGTCTCATTTTGTCATTTTGGGATATATATAAAAAATAGTCTCATTTCTAAATATGGAAAGTTCATCTCTCATATTTTACCCCTCGCTTTTAATTCTCCTTCTCACACTTAATTTACTCTTTCTCCATATATTTTTTTTATTTTACCTACTCTATCTCAATTATATTTATCAATTCCTCGTTAAAATTAGTATCATCCAAAAATTAGATTATCTTTTATGGATGTAGGAGTAAGTAAAAGAGGATTGTATTGTTTACACTTTTATTTTTCCACGATTCTTTAATTTAGCTGAATTAGAAATCAACATCACGGACACTATTATTAAACTTTTGAAGCTAAGGCTTTTTTACTAGATTTATAAATTAAAGAACTTAATTTATAAGAAAAATATTGGCATAATTATATTATACATGAACAAGAGAGGCAAGAAACAATAACAATTTCTATGGGCAAACATGTCTTTTCATTATGCCACGTGTACCTTTGTTCTTGTAATACAACAATAAACAAATATTATTTGGTGAATTAAATTTAATACACGAGTGCAGGAAAATCTTAAGCAAGCAAGGATTCGTAATATTGGGACTTTTTTGAAGATCTGGATTCTGGAGCCTCAGTTCTAGAGAGAGAAATCGAATAATTTTAATTCTGCATTGAAAGTCGGCGTGGTTTCTGAATTTTGATCATAATCACAAGCGTGTCGAGGTTGTAATTCAAAATCAATATCAAAATCGAAATTCCAAACCACAAATTCTGCAAAGTGTGGGTACAGATCGATGCCGGGGAATCGGAAGTTTTCGAGAATTGATTCCACGTCCGACGGAGTTGTAGGTACGAATTTCGGTCAAAATCTCTGTTTTTGTTTCTATTTTATGCTTTATCAATGTTGATCTCTCGTATTGCTTGATGATCGGTGTTTTTTTGTTTTTTTTTGTAATTGAGATTGGTTGATTTGGTTAATAGAGCTTGAATTTTGATTATGAGTATCATCTTAGCTCAGCTCACGTTTGTGCGTTTTGGTTTTGATGCTTAGCTAGTTGATTTTGGCAGAGGCAATGAGACGGGTAAAGGTGGAAGAGAGTGATGGAAATGGTGATGAGCGGGGATCCTACCCGGATCGGCCGGGTGAACCCGATTGCATTTACTATTTGCGGACGGGGTCTTGTGGCTATGGGAGCAATTGTCGTTTTAATCATCCCTCTAGTGCAGGACAAGTATGAATCTACATGATAAATATCATGTTTTTTTGCATTATGTGCTTTTGTTATGATGCTTTCTGAATTGTTTCGTTTGTTGTTGGTGTTCTTGGCGATGGATGGATAGGTTTATGGTGTTAAAGCCGGCAGTGAGCTTCCCGAAAGGGCTGGACAGCCGGATTGTGGGGTAATTCTTCGGTTCGATTTCTTTTTCAAGCTAATCTTGCTATTGTCTCTGTGTATTTTTATTACTTAGTGGTCTATAACGATTGTTCCTTGAAGATGATTTCTTGTACTGCTTAGAGCAAATGAGGCATTCTCTACCGCACTACACATCAACGTTGTTTTATCTTATTGAGATGTGTAGTAAATTTAGTTCAGGTGCATTTATTTGTCTTCACTTATGGTAATTGGCTTGTCGTAGGCGAGTAGTATTAAATTTTCAGGCTAAGCTTGATAAGGTATGTCAGTATGTAGGCTCGTTAATGAACTGTGCTTTTTGGTAAGTTTGCATTTCTTACTCGAGTCATATAACTAACTTGTTTTGCTGGCTATGTGTTGACCAAATGATCAAGCTTTCAGTGAGCTTGTGATATGTGAAGAGATATTCTGATAAATATGTTGTCTCTCAGCACTATCTAAAGACGGGCACCTGTAAGTATGGGTCGACCTGTAGATATCATCATCCCAAGGATAGAAAAGCTGATTTCTTGTTGAATATGTTGGGATTACCAATGCGTCAGGTGGTTATATCTTCTATAATCCGGTCGTTTCATTTAGGTTTGATCCCTCAAGGTTTGGTACACAGTCAAACCACGAGCATGGATTACTATAGACGTCGTTAAAGTGGTTGTATATTGTACAGGACGCAAAGCCTTGTCCTTTTTATATGCGCACAGGGTTATGTAAATATGGATATGCTTGCAAGTTCCATCATCCCCAACCTACATTAGCTGCTCCAAATGCGGTACCTGTAATGGGACCCGTTTATGGTTCGGGCGGCTCTGCAGTAGTTTCTTCATCTGGCGTATCATCTGCAACTTTTTCAGGAGCATCCTTGTCAAAGGCAACCTATTTTGCTAGCTCACTCCAAGTTCCACAAAGCTACATGCCCTTATTTCTACCTCAACCGCAAGGATGGAACACCTATATGGTATGCCATTTTCATTAAAACGATTTTAGCTCAATATATGGGGATTATCTTATTTTGCATTCCCTTCTCCGATTGCTAGGGAAACGCCAATCCACTGCCTGTCACTAGTGTCCTAACTGGTCCAGTACCAAATGGGCAGCAATCTGTCTCTTATCTTCCAGAAAGATCGGATCAGCCAGAATGCCGTTATTTCATGGAACACGGGAGTTGTAAATACGGATCCGAGTGCAAATATCACCATCCCAGAGAAAAACTCTCACCATTAGTTTCAACTTCTGTCATCCCACTCGGGCTTCCTCTAAGACCCGTAGGTCGCTCATGATACGTTACTAGGTTTCGTTGGTTCTGAATTGTGATGGTTCGACATCTGTTTAAATGCAGGGTCAGCCTGTGTGTTCGTATTATAGTCTCTACGGAATATGCAATTACGGCCCTGCCTGCAGATTCGACCACCCAGTTGACAGGCACAACTACGCATACAGCCTCCGTGTCCCTCCAACGGCCTTTGCTTACCCGGCCCCGGCCCCATATCAGAGAATAGCGTCCCAGTTGCCCGTAACCGACGTCTCGCCAGCCAAATCATCCAAGTTGAGTGACTGGATTAAGAAGGAAACAACTGCAAGCAACAAGCATCATCAAAACTCAAACACCAAGAGCCTTGGGGAGTCACTCGAGCAGTCAGATTCGAAGGCCTCGTCCGATGTTCTTCACGACGAGTCTGACTGACGCGCTGTGGCACAGCCGGCTGTAACCACTCTGTGGTGGTCTATTTTTGGCTGATTTTTTTTCTTGAACTCTCTTACCTTTTGAAAGGTATATTTCTGTGATACCTTTGTTTGAATACTTACTCCCGCGTTATATTTTTTTATGCCAATATTTATTGGTTTTTTCTCTTAAACTCTTTTTTGGTGAAAGAGCTTAAAAGAAAGAGTTGATCAAATGGTTAATGCTGTGCAAATTTATTGTTCTTTTATTATGTGCTAATTTAATTTTGATCTTGTTCCTTTTCTTAATTTGAATTGAGATGATTATGATCAATTCACGTCGAATTGGGATTAGCTATTTTTTGTACTTGGAAATATTCTTGAACCTTCACACGATTATGATCAACAGTGAATCTGTAATTGCATTTTTAGATTTTGTTGCTTTCCAAATTTTATTTTTCTAGTAACTGAAAAGTAATATTGATATACTTATAATTGGGTATAAATGGCAAAAAAAACACAACCATAGACTTTGGTCAAGTTCTAACTGACATTTTTCTAAATTTTCCCATAGTCTACTATTTGGGGGAAATTGTGTAAGGTTTTGCCGTTTTGACAAAGAAAAAATTTCATTCGAACAAAACATTCGGCTATTTTAACGATGTCATTAAATACATCTAGTCAATTATGTCTTTAATTTTTACATATGTGCACATTAACGTTGAAAAATACAGAAATGTAACATGATGAAAATTTCTGCTATGGAACAATTTAGAATAATATCAAATTTATGATGTAAGTAATTAGCTATTTTTCAAAGTTATGGGATAGACGATAATTTAAACAAACTTCATAGTTTTTTGGGATATTGGCGCAAAATATCATGAAACTTTTTTTAAAAAAATTCCCATGAACTTTAGACTTGGCATATAATATCATGAACTTAAATAGTTATTGAATTTTTTTCACCATCGACAAAATCCGGCTACATTTCGTTTGATATTAAAGATTGTGTCCTTACTTGGGAGTGGCTGCTAATTACAGTGGATTTGTTGGCACCGTCAAACGTATGTTTTTCTTTTTTTCTTGCTCTTGGATTGGATGGTTTTCAATTAAAGAAGAATTATTGGTATATTTTGCTTTTTTTATTGTTCTTTGAGGTCTATCCGAATCTGTGAATATTGATTAATTGTGTGTGGATTGGTTATGTTATGGAGAATTCTTGAAAAACAAATTGTGTAAAAATGATGTTAATTGGGATAGAAGGAATATTGACGTAGTAAGCTATCTATTACTATAATTTAGAGATTCAATTTTCTTAGAGCATTCATAATGGAGGGCCGATGTAGGGGCCTTCCCCATCGGCCCTTATCGCCCCACCATTGCGGTGGAAGGGCCGTCCGGCGGCTCCACCTTCTCTCTCCAAAAGGGCCGATGTATCGGCCTTGGCCGATCCAAATGGGGCGTCGATCGGCCCTCCATTGTGGTGAGAGGGTCGACGATCGGCCCTGATCTTTTTTTTTTTTTTTTTTTTTTTTGCTGAAACAGAATGAGAGAGGGGAAGAAACGTAGGGGAAGAAGAAGAAGGGAGGAAGAAGAAGGGAGGGAGAAGAAGAAGAAAGTGGCGGTTGTGAGGAAGATTAACCCTATTTTATTATTTAAACTATAAATTAGTGGGCCAATGAATTTATTAAATAGATAGACTATAAATGAATGGGCCAATAATTTTATTAAATTAATGGACTATATTTGAGATGGACTAATTTAGGTTTTCATTTAGTTAATTAATAAGTTGTCACATATTTGAGATAAATTAAAATTTATTTCATGTACTATATAATATTTTTACATTTTAATTTAATTAAGTTAATAATATATTAAATATATAAGTGCTAAAAAATTAAAACAAAATAAATGATGATGTGGAAATGAATTGGAAATAGGAAGGCCCTATGGGAAGGCCCTTCCATTATGGGAAGATAGGCCCTTTGGACAAATGCTGTGGAATGGAAGAGCCCTATGGTGAATGATGCATAGTTTTAGTGGAGAATGAGGGGAACAAGGCATCCTTGACAGGTTGTCCATACTCAAGCATGGTTGTTGCCGTTCACTTGGCAAATGTGGGGTGTCACTGTCACTGACATCTTCTTGATCATCGGACAAATACTGAGTTCCGCACCCAACTTAGTGTATAAACAATATATTAATGGAATATTATTAAATAAATTTGATTTTGTAATAGAAATATTTAGATATTGTACAAATGATATTATGTAGAATTATTTAGATATTAGTAGGTATTAAAATATTTAAATATTTTAGGAGAATTTTCTAGATTATAGTTATTATTTAAGAAAATATCTAGATTTTTATAGAGAAAAATCTAGATATTTAGAATATAAAAAAATTAAGTAGATAATTTTAGAATATGAAGTGAATACCTATAAATATGGGAGAGATGAACCATTTTATACCATTCTATTATTTAGGGCATGTTCAGATTGTTTTAGTTGGACTTTTTTATTCAGTAACCAAGAAATAGGAGTTGAAGTCAATTTTGCTGAATTTATTATCATTTCTTGGTGCGTAAATCAATAAAGGTTCAAAACAGAATAAAATAGGCAGAAATGAATTATGCTCATTACATGGGTGAACCCAGAAATTAATTGGATTTTTGAAAATAATTTTGGAAATTTTTTATTTTTAGATAGTAAATGGATTGAGATCAATAACTTTAATGTTTAATTGTGCATGTTTTGCTTCGAGAAAATTACAAAACATAGTACTTACTAGGGGTGGCAAAATGGGTAGCGGGTAATGGGTAATTCCCATCTCAATCCGCTACCCGCCGGGTATTGGGTACCCGCTACCCGATGATAACGGGAAACGGGGCGGAATCGGGTAGTGTGTTTTAGAGTTTTGCGAGTAACGGGTATACCCACTACCCGCACGGGTATACCCGTTAGTCCCGATAATACCCGTTATTATTAGTATTAGCCATATTCTATCTTTTAATACTCTCTCCGTTCCATATTAATAAAGGTGTTTAAATAGTTAAAGTCGAGAAAAAAAGTAAATAGTTAAATAATAGTACTTACTTAATAGGCATATACGCACTCATTTTGAAAAATTAAAAATAAATAGTTAGAACGGAGAAAAAAAAAAGTTAGAAAGATAATAATGTAGAGAAGAGTATTTCTATTATTATATTTCCAAAATGAGTGAAGAAATTAAAATGCCTCTATTAAGGGGGAATAATGGAAGTACTTTATATAATCTAAGAGTTCTTTTAAAACATTTTTATATTCCAACGAACATACAATTGAAAACTCACCGGAATTAGCTATAAAGTGTCCCCTCACTTTTATTCTCAATCTATTCAACATTACCATTGATATTAATAAAGTAAATTTGGGTCGGGTACGGGTACCCGCAATGTCGGGTACGGGATACCCGACACGGGTATCGGGTAATCCCGGTATGCCGCGGGGCGGGTATTGGGACAACAAATTTGACTAAAATGGGTGCGGGTACCCGACTTGTCGGGTGCGGGTACCCGCGGGTAACCCGTTTCGCCACCCCTAGTACTTACGTGTTTTAATTGTATTAACAGAATATGCCGATGAGTTTGAAGTATGCGTGACACACGATAAGGCCGATACCGATGTTATAATGCAAATCCTAAATGAGACGGACAACGATGTCACAAAAAAGAGGTTGTTCAACGCTCTGATTTCCAGAGCGTAAGTTCTTCTACGGAAAAGGTGGACATTAGACAAATGCAAACCTTTGAGCGCGCTAAAGCTGCCAAAACCACTATAGGAACTCTGCGTAGAATCAAACAGCGAGCTCGCGCCAATTTTCTCGGTGCTGACTTGCTGGAGCTGTTAGCTCTTGCAAAAACGTCAACCTCAAATGATATAGAGAACTCAAACAACTCCAGCAAAAACGTCAATGTCATGATTCAGAGAACTCACGAGATCAACTGAAAATTAATCGAACTACAAATTGGAGCTGCTAGCTTCTAAACATATCTTTCGTTCTCCCACCTAAAAAAATCACCCAAATAGAAACTGAAATTAATAGAACTACAAATTGGAATAGTACCTCGGCAAATTGAATTAACCATGGACAGTCTCTATTAACTCGATTTGCAAGTGTCATGCAAATTTCCGCTGTGCAAATTTCAAATAATTCTAACACAAACTTGAAATTAACACGATGCTTTTGTGTTCTTTTTGTCTTTGTGTGTCTTTGTGTTTTTCTTTTTATTATTCCAAATAAGTTCTTTTTTTATTTTCTACAACGTTAAGCATTTTTAGTTTTAGTCACGACCCCATAACACCTATACTAAGGCATTCCCACTTTTAGCCACAACAATTTTTCATATTTTGCTCTTTTAATCCGAGCACATATTGGTGCTCGGAATTATGTGCTAGCTAAACACTGTTTTTTTTTTAGTGTTATTTATGTTGTGTATGTTAGTTATCATATCAGATATTTTAGGCTTGATTGTGTTTTTTATTTAAAATCAAAGCTAATGATATATTTTTTATACATAGTAATAATTTCTCTTATCATATTAAATATACCATGCATAAGTTTTGACTATAAATGTACGCATAAAATAGGGTCTTATGCATAATTTCTAGTCAGACCCTTCTTTTTTTCTTTTTCTTTTTCTTTTTAGTCAGACCCTTATTACTTAACATAACGTGATCATTTGTCATTTGTGAGCCATTTGCATACGTTATTGAAGAGGCTTGGCTTAGAAGCTAATGATGATTAGCGAAAGAGTGTTCTAAAATTGATGAAGAAAACCCTCGGTCCAGGAAATTCGCTAGACACTGGGTCTAGGAACTCAGAGAATCTTGAGCTGCCTATTGTTAGACACACAATCACTACCTTAACTCCCTCTTCAAAACCCTCAACCCGCTTTAATTAAGAAAACTAGTACGTGGAAGTAGGGATCGAATCCACAGAGATGAATGCGCAAGTAAACATGTTCAAAGACTCGGGAACTATTTTTTGTTGGCTGCTGCCACGCAATTTTAGGGTTGAGCTTTAATTCCTAGACTTGGTAATTGAAATATTCTACTCTAACAGCTAGATCAGAAACATAAAAACACGCATATTAATCGAAATAGAGCGAGACAATTACTAGATCGAACGAAAAATTTCCTGAATTAACCTAGACCTGGGAAAGCAACTAAATGTGGGGACCATTTTCTGAAAAGGTAGAGTACGATCGAAAAACTGCAAAATAACTAACTAAAGGACTAACTAACATCGAAATCATCTTCTCCACCATTTATCATGAAACAACCAGTTAAAATAGAGCAAGAACGAAGATCAAAACAAAGTTGACGGAATTAAACCGATAGAAATGAAGAACAGTTCGAACTAAAGCAGATCTACGGCTACTAGACGAGGTAAAACAAGAATGCAGAATTTAAACAACGAAATCAAGCGAAAACAAGCAGATCCATTCACGGGACGCTTAATCCACTCCGGATCCAAGCCATCCACAACAACCAAACATCATTTCCATCTCCAATCCTCACAAGTTTACGTAGATCCAACCGATCAACAACAGATTTCTTGCAAAACAACTCCAAACTCAGATCAACCAACAATAATCAGCAAATCAAACCCAAACATCAGGATAAGATAAACGAAACAAAAGCAGTGATATTCATAGCAAAATACGAAGTATCCAACGATAGTAACAGACAAGGCTGAGCCTCGAACAACGAGGGCTCGGCGAGTACCAAAAGTAGACAGAAAAATAAAGACAATTGTTTCTTCGCCTCCGTAGAGACGGTGTTGCACCCAAATTTCCGATGAAATGAGAACCCCCCTACGATTTCCCCCAAGTGTGTGAGTGTGTAGAAAAAGTAGAAAACTAAGCTAGGAGCTGGAAAAGTGATTATTCATGTTGATTGCGTGCTCCTTTTTATAATGGATAGAGCTTCTAGACTGTTCTTGCAATGCCCATTTTGCCCTTCGATTCAATGCTCTTTTGTCTAGCGCTCTTCCTTGTTCAGCTTATTTCCCTTGCCGGTTTCCTCCACCAGGTGATCTCTATCTTCTTCCTGGGGTTGGCAATTTTCTCTACACACCTGGCTCAAAAAGGTTTGTTAGACCCGGGAAATCACAGAATTTATCCCTTAACCAATGCATGAAATTAGACTTATCAGTTATTGCCTCATGTTTTTGTTTCAGGCGTATCTTCCTACGCATTCGTTCATGCATGGATTCGACCTATCAATTTTCCCATATATCTCTACGAGCAGTGATGGGGGGATTTTCGTGGATACAACACCGAATCCTATGCCATTGATCATAGAAGACAGTTCAATGGGTGAGGGACTGCACGAGGATCAGATTCGTCGATGTGTGAGAGAGAAGAAGCACGTGGTGGATGTATGCTGCATCTGTCTGGGGAATTATGTCGACGGAGACGATGTTGGGGTCCTGAATTGCAGCCACGAGTTCCACACAAACTACATCAAGCAGTGGTTGCTACAAAAGAATCGGTGCCCCATCTGCCAGCGGAAGGCATTTGAGTCCTAGTGCTAGTGATCAGAACAGCATCAGCTAAAATATATATGTATTATGCAAGTAAAACAACTAAACTATCTTTCGTTCTCCAACCTAAAAAAATCAACCAAAATAGAAACTGAAATTAATCGAACTACAAATTGGAATAGTACATCGGCAAATTGGATTAACCATGGATTATCTCCATTAACTTGATTTGCAAGTGCCGTGCAAATTTTCACTATGCAAATTTCAAATAATACACAAACTTGAAATTAACACGATGCTTGTGTGTTCTTTTCGTCTTTGTGAGTCTTTATGTTTTTCTTTTTATTATTCCAAATAATAGTACTTTTTTTTTTAATTTTCTGCAACGTTAAGCTTTTTTAGTTTTAGCCACGACCCCATAACACCTAAACTAAGGCATCCCACTTTTAGCCACAACAATTTTTCATATTTTGCTCTTTTAATCCGAGCACATATTGGTGCTCGGAATTATGTGCTAGGTAAACTCTGTTTTTTTTGTTAGTGTTATTTATGTGTGTGTATGTTAATTATCATATCAGATATTATAGGCGTGATTGTGTTTTTTATTTAAAATCAAAGCGAATGATATATTTTTTATACATAGTAATAATTTGTCTTATCATATTAAAATATATCATGCATAAGTTTTGACTAGAAATGTACGCATAAAATAGGGTCTAATGCATAATTTCTAGTCAGACCTTTATTACTTAACATAACGTGATCATTAGTCATTTGTGAGCCATTTGCATACGTTATTGCCTCATGTTTCTGTTTCAGGCGTATCTTCCTACGCATTCGTTCATGCATAGATTCGACCTATCAATTCCCCCATATAATCTATGCACGACTTTTTAGCAAAAACTTTTTTAAGTAGCACCCACATAAATAAAGTACTCCCTCCGCCCCACAATAAAAATCACACTTTGTTATTTTGGTCCGTCACACAACTAGAGTCACACTTCATTTTTATTATAAATGGTAAGTAGGTCTCACATTCCACTAACTCACTTCACTCACATTTTATTATAAAACCAATATAAAAAAGTGGGTCTCATATTTTACTAACTTGAATCCACTATTCTTTACATTTTTTAAAATATGTGCCCATAATAAGAGTGACTCCTATTGTGGGACGGATGGAGTAATTAATTATACTCCCTCTGTCCCACTTAGGGGTCTCGGTTTACCATTTTTGTGTGTCCCACTTTAGGAGTCTCGGTTAGATTATTCCATAAATGGTATTAGGCCCCCCATTCCATTAACATTTTTCCACTTACATTTTATTATAAAACTAATATAAAAAAATATGACCCACATTCCACTATCTTTTTTCACTATAACACTTTCCTTTACATTTCTTAATACTCGTGCCGAACTCAAATGAGACTCCTAAAGTGGGACGGTGGGAGTACTATTCACTCTCTATTGCATAACAGATGTCACACTCTTCTTTTATAGTTTGTCACATTAAAGATATCATGCATAACAGATGTCACTCTTCTTTTTTAGTTTGTCATATTAAAGATATCATGTTTCATTTAAAAAAAATAGTTATCACTTACATCAGTGTATAAATATATAATACTACCATATTTTTCTCTTTCCATTTAACACACAAAACAATATCTCATAAAATCTCGTACCTTCACTAAGTGTGGCATCTATCATGAGATAAGAAAGTACTAAAAAAAAAATCAAAATTACACTATTTTCACAATTCATATGAAACTTAAAAACTCATATTCAAGCCTTCAACCATACCACGTAGACCAGCAAAAACTCACAAGCTATATTACAAAATCAACTTAAATATGAAATCATTTCAAAATTACAAGATAAGGAGTATAATACAATAATCAACATAAATTAAATAATTTTAAAATAAAGAGATACATTAAGGACCTCAGTTCTCAAAATTGATGCACATAAACGATTTTTTACAAATAACATAATATATGTAAATAGAAAAAAAGGGGGTTCAGTTTTCCGAGGGCAGTGAGGCTTTGATCAGTTAGAATGTTGAGCTAATGCATCCTTCTCTATAGGCTCTGAAATCTTATCGGCATTTTCTTGAAGTCTTCGTCTCAGAATAGGCCTTTTAAAGAGCTTCAACGGCCATCTTCCTGGCTTCAGCTGCCCGAGCAGCTTCATCTGTTCCCTCTGGAACCTCCGGTTCGCATACCTCACTCCACCTCGCCATCCCAGACCTAACCTGCAACGTTGAACATAGCATTTTAAGAGAGAAAACGAGAGAAAATCCGTATGCATTTCCCTCATTTTTTCCATGCTGTCTGGAGAAAAGTATCCAGCCTCCAGAACATGACAGAGGAGTGGAAAAATAGTGAAAATATATGTTTTCCCTCACATCCTAAACAGAATGAATGATTCAGTTTACAATAATTCATAGCTCACACCTTTCTTCTAACTAATAAAAGCGCGTACAATTACTATAGTAATGTATCACTCAACCAATCAGCTGTGGAACATCTCCAAATTCAACATAACACGAGGAAACTTGATGGATAGAAATTCAGTTGAGAGCTGCAGTTGTTTTATGGGATGCATTTTTCTCTTTATCATTTATGATGCAAAGAGCGACGCATCATGCATCTCAAGTTTAAAGATTCTTGAGCAGTTCATGTTCCTTCAAGGCCATCTGCAACGCTTCTTGCTTCGTTTTAGGTTGGGGTTATCTGCGTCTATTATCACCACGTTTCAATAATTTTTCTAAGTTGTTGCACCAAGATTACAACCTTTATAATATACTGTATGCAATTAGCAACACGTCCACTTTTCAGTCTGGCCAAACCGGAACAGGCTTTGTCTGCTAATTAGACTTGAGGAAATAAGGTAAGCTAGTTTGTGTTATAAATGCAACTAAACCCTATGTGGCCGTTCGGTTGGTCATCTGAAGCATGTGTACTATTTAGTTCTATGTTCGGTTAATAAAATTGGAGGACTAATTAATCCATGATACTATCTTATATGGATAATCTCCCCATTGTCAATCGGAGCCGTTCCCCTGCGACAAAAACAATATAGGGCATGATTATCCCAGACTCAATCTCAGTATTATTTTGTAATGTAAACTAAACGTGGCCTATGTGTTTTCAGCTACTTTAATAAAGGAATTTTTCATTGAGAATCAGATATTATCGATCTTCTTCAAAAGTTAAATAAAGACTGTAAATCAAAGCTAACATAAATACAAATCCGTGATCACTGACCCGATAATCAAACCAGTTCCAGCAGTTGCAAGACAAGCCGGCAGACTAACAGATCCTGAGACTAGTTTCCTCAACTCGGGATCTTCCATCTGATAATTGTTTTTCATCTGCCAAATAAAATCCATATTCTCATATCAGTAGAAATAAAAAGAGGTACAGGGGGCAAGTAGTAAATTTGAGTACAAGCAAGCAAAGACGAAGCTGTAATGGTCTATTGTATCTCGACTTACAAACAATCAGACAAAAATAAACATGATAATGATTAAAACATCATGAATAATTCTTTGGTTTATTTACTTCAAGAATCCATAACTAGGAGCTCTGGCATCGAGCTCTTCTTTAAATCCAATCAACCGATTTAAATTTTAAGATGATTTTCAATCACAAAAGATAAGGACACGGTAGATTACCAGCACAACAAGATTATTAGTTGAGAAGGAAAACAATAAAGAGAGACATCCATCAATAACCATCATCATGCTTCAGAATGATATGAATCAATCTAAAATTCTCTCATCTCTACACTCACATCCAAAGCATAAGAAACTTCAAATATATGAAACACATTATCATCACACACTACACATATGTCAACTAAAGGTGGACTAAAACAAAGCTGAAAATGCTTACAGCTTTCTCAATTGATTCAAGCTTTTGCTCGACTCTCGACTGATGCAGCTGCCGTAAAGAATAACCTACATCCACATCATTGTTGCACAAATCCAACAAACAAACAAGTGCTAAAAGAAACTCAAACTGGATAATCATCATCTTCAAATTTTCTAACCACCCCACATATTGATACTCAAATCATATAATCTCACTCCCTATCTCTATATATATGTGTGTGTGTTAAGTGTGAAAGAAAAGGGGAGAATCATACCTGCCCAAGCTGTAACAACTGATGCAATGGAAGTGGAAACTGTAAAAACCACTTTATGCCTCTCAAATAAATCCTGAAACATCAAAACCAAAATCAAAACATACCCCCAAAAATCAAATATCTACAGAAAAAGCCCCCCAATAAAATAACCCAGCCATTTTCACTTCATACATAAAAAAACAAAATCTTTATCACAAAACGCATAAAAAAGAGGAATCTTTGCATTCACCTTTATGGTAGAATAAGTGAGCTGAGCAGAAGACATTGAATCCATAGCTTTTCTTCTCAGCCGAGATACTGCGATGGAGTTCATAATCGAGGAGCCCGACGCCCTCAATCGCGGCATACTTCTATAAAATCTTCCTCTCATTCTAAAACCTTGCTTTCTGTATCGATTTTTCTTGTTATTTTTTCTGAAGATGAATTTCTAGTTTTCAATTTTGAATCGATTACGGAAGCAAAAGGGCTTTCGTGAGAAATTGGGGAAGGGAAGGGCAGTGAATTAAGGTGCCGAAATTCTCATGAAATTTTCAGATTCTTGCGCTTTACATTACTGGTTTATTTTGTCCAAATCACATTTTGACCCCTTGTTTTTTAGAATATTATTATTTGGCCACGTTTAATTCAAATTTTACCCAGATATATTTTATTTATAAATAAACGAAAAACAGTCATAGTTTTAAAAATTTGGTATTTAATTATCCAACCAAATTTGGTAGTAGTACTATTATAATTACTTATGAAAATTTTTATCACAACTTATAACCTCTACTTATTTACTCTATTTGCATTATATAATGTATCTCATTTTGACTCAAGTTTTAAAATTACAATAAAAGTGGTTGAAAAATATTAGTAAAATACATATCCTACTAACGAGTGAATTATAAATAATTATATTTCATTTTTCTAGTATAACAAATTAATAAAATAGCCTTAAATGGAAAAAAATAAAGAAAAAACAAAAAATTGAAAATAATGTAAAAGTATCTCGAACAAAATTAAATCTAAACTTATGGAGATAAGTATTTAATTTTATGAGATCCAGATAACTTTTAACAGATCCATGATATTCATTCGTTCCATAAAAATATGTGCATTTTCTATTTTGGTCGATCCCATAAAAATATGTACATTTCATTTTTAAAATGTTATACTCCCTCCGTCACATAAAAATATGCGCATTTTTCATTTCTTTCGTCCAGATATGTGCATTCCGTTTTTGAAAAGTTATACTATCAATTTATTAATGTAGGTGTCCATTATCTACTAACACTCTTTTAACTATCATTCTCTTATCTGTTATTTTATCATATCATTATCTCCCCTCTCTTACTTTATTAATATTGTCTTAATTATCGTGTCATACTAATTGTATATATTTTTGTGAGATGGAGTGAGTATCAATTTAATAATATAGGTTCCATTATCCATTAACACTATTTTAACTATCATTAATCCTCTTCTTCCTTATTTTACCATACCATTCTTTATTGTTATTTTTTTTTATGGGATGGAAGAAGTATATATATTCTTTCGTAGATCTAGGTAGTATATATGGAGTATAAAAATAACAAAAGTAACAAAATTACAAGATTATCATACTTAAAAAAGAGAGTAACAAAATACTTAAAATAAATTTTATTGCCAACAACAGAATACTCCAGAAGTTATGAAGATGACGTGGAACTCTTCCATTGGCCAAGCTACGTAGCACCCGTTGCAGCAGGTTTTTATCACTCCGCGAAAAACAAAATTTTGCCAATTCGAAAGTGAAAAAAAAAAAAATCCAAAAAATGGAGAAATCGCCGTTGATCGCACTTCTCCTTCTCTCATTGGTCGGTAATCTCGGCGTTTATGCACTGTACGGACCTTCGTCCCCTGTTGTTCAGCTAAATCCTAACAATTTCAAGTCCAAGGTACGCGAATCTGCTTCAATTCTGAGTTGTTTCCTTTGTTTTTAGGTGTAACGTTTATTGAAGACTGTTTCAGTTCATTCTCTTATTTGTTTTGGTGAAATCGATTCGTTTAGATTAAGCACTTTATACGTCAGCTTTGTTGATCTAGCTGAAGTTCAGATATTGTAAATTGCTGATTGGTAGATTTTCTTGGCATTGATGTGGAAGCGAGTGGTATTTAGATCACAATGCTGATTTTTTAGCCTTTTATTCATGTTGTGATTGTGTGATTGGGTGGAGTTGATGGAGTTCTCAACTACATTGAGAAGGTGGGCAGACTTGCCTTGGTTTTGTAAATCCGTTGCTGGCTGAGATAAAATTGATATTAGTAACTTTTATGCTTGCCTGCTCTATCTTTTCTTATGGAATCTTAATCAGTGGCGTTGTATTTCTGTTCTTCTGTTTATTTGTGTCGCGCAGGTACTCAATTCGAATGGTATAGTTTTAGTTGAGTTTTTCGCACCATGGTGTGGTCATTGTAAAGCCCTGACACCCGCATGGGAGAAGGCGGCTACTGTCTTGAAAGGTGTGGCAACTGTGGCGGCTTTAGATGCCGATGCTCACCAATCACTAGCTCAGGTATTTCTTTGTCAAACAATTTGTTGGCATTCCATATTCAATTTGTTGGCATTCCATATCCAATTTGTTTATTTATAGGGCTTGATTTCACAAAGAACTTCTAGCGTGCTGTCTCTACTTCATTACTTTCAAACTGACATAGTACTGATGCTTATTCCATAAGATGTTGCATTCTTAGTTGCGTGTAATCTATTGATTGATCACTTTGTGGACTAAGAGCATTTAGAGATGTCAAGTATTGGTCTATCGCCGGAAATCAAAGAGCACGAGCACACGAAAGATAGAAGATGAACGGAAACGATAAAACCCTAGTTGAGGTGCTAGGGGGCGATTTCCGCCAGAACCAAGAATGAGAATAATTTGTTTATTATTTCTCAATGAATGAAAATACTATAGAATTCTATTATTTTTAGAATTCTAACCCCTAAAATGTATCTTACTAATCAAGCAAGATTATTAAATTACAAAAGGTATGGGGAATAAATAAAGATAGGAAATAAGAAATGCAAAGATATGGAAATCTATATTGTAATAATGCAATTTGGGTGGCCAAAAGGCTTGGTTCGTGGCTCGTGAGTAGTGCTGAGCTGAGTTGGGCTCGTGGCTGAACTGTAGCAGACACGAGGTTGGAGTCCCTATCATATTGTGTGGTCTTTTGACTGACATTAAAGAATGGTGAATATGCTGCAAGGTTGCTCACAGATCTGAAGCTAACAGGAGTTGAATCCACTCCTTGACTTTCCTTTAAAATAATTTCCCATGAAAGGAAAGCATTCTATTTATTTAAGATTCAAAGATGTGTTTTTATTGCTCACATAGACAAGGCTTTATTTGTCCATTATTTTGAAGATTCTTTGGTCCCTTGTGTTATGTAGGAATATGGGATTAAAGGATTTCCTACCATCAAGGTCTTTGCACCAGGAAAACCCCCTGCAGATTATCAAGGAGCTAGAGATGCCAAGCCTATTGTTGAATTTGCGTTGAAACAGGTGAATTTTGTTGTTTCTAAGCCTTAAAATTTGTTGCTTCTCCTTTTCCTTTTTCTCTAATCTCTATTCTTATGGTTGTTTGTGACTGTGTGCATTGCCTTTGTCATGATTATCACCACCTACATCCTTGATGGGCAATCATGTTTTAAGGGTCATCTGAAAGTGAAATGGTTCTTATGTCCTTACTGAAAAAGTTATATAGTCAGATGTCTGCCATAAGAATTGTTTACCATCCGTCTTATGAAACATTATTCTATGCATTTGCACGTACTTCTTTGTTTGGGTAACCATTTATTTAATGTAACAAGTCAAGTTCCATAAAGTTCTTAGTCAGGCACTTTGCAATATCTCTGCCTTGTCACCAAGTCATTACTGTTGAGCAGGGATAACTAAATTTTTCTTTTCTTTTGTTTTCTTTCCATAAGGTCAAAACCCTCCTGAAAGAACGTCTGGATGGGAAATCAGGAGGAGGATCAAGTCAGAAATCAGAACCAAGTGCATCAGTGGAACTGAACTCACGCAACTTTGATGAATTGGTACTCAAAAGCAAGGAACTATGGGTTGTGGAGTTCTTTGCTCCTTGGTGAGTTGTGCTCTCCATAAGTCCTTTTTGTGTAAATCCTTATAGGTTACACCTGTGACTTTGCGTGGATTTTATCCTGCATTTCTCTATGATAGTCTATGAAGTACTGAATAGTGGTTAGGATGGAAGTACAAAGTCTCATTTTTGGCAGAGTAGGGGGCTGTTTAGGTTAGGGCGAGAATGAGATCTGTATATGGGAATGAGATTGGACAGGAATATTGATTGGTGGAGCAAATTCTGAAGAAAATTAGCTTGAGATTTGTAGACTACTGGGACAGGTTGACAGAAGAAGTGGAAGCTGGGTGCGCAATCTTGAGACAGATAAATATGTTTAATGCAGTGCTGGTCACCATCAAAACAGGCTTTGAGATTATGTGATTTGGTAAAATATAGTTTTGGGTCATGATGCAGCCATGAAGAAGGGTGGTGGGAGTATAGATAATTGCAAGTGACTTGTTGTCAAAAATCAAAATTGATGTTAATTGTTCGATCAAGGTCGAATATAGTTCGTCCGAGTAAAGGGATTTTCTGAACAATATAAAATCAAAGATGGCCAACGAATTAATTAGATAGAAATTCGCACTTCTTCTGATATCATAATAATATTGTGATGTTTAATTTAGCTATTATGTAATTTTGTTTTTCAAATATTTGTTTCTCATTCTCTATGCTGTTGTTTATATATTTGATTGTCATTCAATTTGCTGTTGTGAAGGTGTGGTCACTGCAAGAAGCTTGCTCCTGAATGGAAGAAGGTAGCTAACAGTCTCAAGGGTCAGGTGAAGTTGGGCCATGTTGACTGTGATGCAGATAAGGTAAGCCACCTCCATTAAGCACTGGTCTCGCTGGTTATCTTAGGTGGTGTTCGGTTTCCAAGATAAAATAATACCAAGATGCAATCTAGGATTGAGTTTGAGATTATTTTAGTCATAGGGGGTTAGCTATGACTAATTATCCCATGATTATCCATCTAGGATTGAGTTGTGAGGTTGAATCTCATGAACCAAACACACTACCAATTTAATCCCGGATACAATCTTGCAAACCGAACACCCCCTCAATGTTTTATTCTACAGAGTGAGCATAAGTTCAGTGCTATACTTCACTTTCTCATCCACATTCAGTTTAACTATATCTGCAAATATTCACAATGTCTAGTTTTGGCAATGTTTGACATGCATGAATGATGCCTCATGTTGTATGCATTAGAGATCAGTGTCACTTTTCAGACTGTACTAGGAATTGCAAAGACTGTGAGAAGTATATGCTGTACAGAGTGATATATAAATCCACGTATGCATGCATTCATGTATTTTCATAAGTAGATATCTTGCTTGGTAACCTACAGATATAAATGTTGTAGCTCGATCCTATCTTTCTTGCTATTAATACAAGATGGAGGTCTCTTCCAATTTCTAACTAGTCAGAGCTGCCAGTCTTTGATGAGCAGGTATAATGTCCAAGGTTTTCCCACTATCATGGTGTTTGGAGCTGACAAAGACAGCCCCGTTCCATATGAAGGTGCAAGAACTGCATCGGCAATTGAATCTTTCGCTCTGGAGCAGCTGGAAGCAAATGCTGCCCCTCCTGAAGTGACTGAATTGACTAGCCCAGTATGATCCTTCATCCCTTCTCGTCTCCCCCACCCCTAACCCCCAATCTCACTTTCATAGGGCGATTCATTCAAATTTTGATCTCTGAAACTGTAATGATGTTGTATATTCATATAGGACGTTATGGAAGAGAAGTGTGGCTCAGCCGCCATCTGCTTCGTAGCCTTCCTCCCCGACATATTGGACTCGAAGGCGGAGGGTAGAAACAGATACCTCGAGATTATGCTATCGGTTGCAGAGAAGTTTAGAAAGAGTCCTTACAGGCAAGACATAAGCTCTATAAAATCTCATATTCTCAGTTTTGACCTAACTTTAATCTCTCACGAGATTGACTGAGTTTGACAAAAAATGCCACAGTTTTCTCTGGGCTGCTGCGGGGAAGCAGCCCAATCTTGAGCAGCACGTTGGAGTTGGAGGCTACGGTTATCCAGCTCTAGTGGCACTCAACTTGAAGAAGAAAGCCTACGCCCCACTCAAGAGCGCATTTGAACGTGACCAGATATCGTGAGCTCTTCTCTTCACTCTATTTCTCTGTTTTCTTGCTTCATTTGACACTGCAAACGAAGTAAAACCCCATCTGTGTTCTCAGAGAGTTTGTCAAAGAAGCCGGACGAGGCGGAAAGGGCACTCTGCCGCTGGCCGCTGACCCGGAGCTCGTGAAGACCGAACCGTGGGACGGCAAAGACGGCGAGATAATCGAGGAAGACGAGTTCTCGCTAGAAGAACTCATGGGAGAGGACACTGCTAGCAAAGATGAGCTTTAGTTCAATTCTTTTAAGCTTCTGAGAGAAACAAGAAATCTCTTAATTAGAAAACAGTTTTGATGTTACAGAGTAGTATTATTTTTGGTTTATAAATGAATGTTTGATCTATGTCGTTTGTTGAAATTTAAATTACTTACACGTACGATTCCGAGTTTATAAACTGAGAAATGATTTTTCTGAACTAAATTTACTGAATACTTATCAAGTACCGCGACAGTATCAAATCTTAACCATATCTGGTGAAAGTATATACCTATATTATTATTATGATTACGAATACTGGCGTATGAGTATCTTAGAGATTTGATCTACTAAATCGATTTCCGACATAACTCTGTGATAAAATATAGTCTACAAGTCAAAATATATTACAGTTGAAAATTGGAAACCCTTTCCGAATCAAATAGATTAATTACTTAAAAAAAAATTCAAAAATGAGGAAGGCGCGGGTGGATTAATCATTAATGGCGGTTCAGAGATGTACACAACACGCTTCCATCTTCGATTCAAATTTCCCTCTCAAATTTCGATTTTCGTTTCAAATTTATTACTCCAACCCTAAAATTTATACCTTCAATCGTCAACTACTATATAATTGGAGTTGAAAATTCAGAAAAATCCACCACTTTCAACGTCAAACAACCACTCCTCCACTGTTCTACTTCTACACTTCCCTCTTCAATCCTAATCATGGCTGCCTCCTACCGCCGCCCAGGCGAGGTCCACGTCATCGTCGGACCTATGTTCGCCGGTAAATCAACCGCTCTCCTCCGTCGCATCACCGCGGAGTCTGATTCCGGCAGGTATTGAGATTTCTGAATTAGGGAAATTTGCAGTATGCAGAGTCTGATTATTGTGGAATTGAGATCCGATCTGATTTCATGATCCTAATCGATTTGCAGGACTGTGGCGATGATAAAGTCGAGTAAAGATACTCGATACGCGGTGGATGCAGTCGTGACGCATGATGGCACCAAGTTCCCTTGTTGGCCGCTGCCGGATCTCTTGTCGTTCAAGCTCAAAATTGGCGCCACGGCATATCAAAAAGTAATTCATATTCTTATTTTTCATACGCTAATTTCGTGACTTTCTTTCGCGTATTTGTTCACTTTATTCACTATGTGCTCTTGCTCTTCATATTTGTTGAATTTGAATTCATGTCAAAATTGCCTGATAATTTCCATGCTTGAGTTCATTTTGTTGTTTGCTCTGTTTGTTGCTAGAGGAAAAGAAACCCTAAGTCAGAAAATGGAAAAAAAAGGGATTAAGCAAAATTTAGTTTGTTGGATTTGCTGACTAAATTATGTATTGTTTTGCTATATAGTTGTGTTCTATTCAGGCAGGTCAGAGCAGGTGGTTGCTTTAAACATAATCCTCTCTACTTTGGACTAATCCCTTGTAATTTCCATCATTTGAGCTAATTTGCTTGATTCATTCGAGCAGGTGGATGTGATTGGCATTGATGAAGCGCAATTTTTCGGTGACCTGTACGAATTCTGCTGTGAGGCAGCTGATCTTGATGGGAAAACTGTTGTAGTTGCTGGCCTTGATGGTGATTACTTGAGGTAGTTGAAATGTACCAGTTACATCATGCCATGCTAGTTTGTTCTGTTTGTGAATAGATGATTCTTGATCTAAATCACATGTTATTGTATCCCAATAGGAGGAGTTTTGGATCAGTGCTCGATATCATCCCGCTTGCTGATACTGTCACGAAGCTAACTGCACGGTGCGAGCTCTGTGGCAAACGCGCTTTCTTCACTCTGAGGAAGACGGGTGACCTGCAAACTGAGCTCATCGGTGGTGCTGATGTTTACATGCCTGTCTGTCGCCTGCACTATGGCAATGAGCAACGGGATTCTTCTGTGGAAGCTGCATCAGGAAGCAAGCTTGGAGATGCCGCAGTTAAAGAATTGCTTGATTGTTAAAACAATTGCAGAAATGTTGGGAAGAAATGTTGGATTGTGCTGTTTAGGATATATCTATGGCTCTGTTGTTACTTGTTAGTGATGTATAGTATTAGTAGAATATGTTTAACTATTTTATGCTCTGTATCACTCTCCATTACTGGTCTCTCTTACTTTATTCTCTTTCTAATTTAACTATTTGTAATAATTTTCTCAAAACGAGTGTAAAAAAGAAATGTCACGCTTACGATGATACAAAGGAAGTATTCTTATACTACGTATTTTATAAATAACAACTTTCAAACTTTCTATTTTAGAATATCTTTACACTTTTGTACATCAATTTATTTACCACTTATACAACTAATAAAGTGGGTTCCATAATCCACTAACATTAATTTCATTACTCTTTTTTCTTCCTTTCTCTTATTTTATCAATTTTTTTTTCACTCTCTCTTACTTTATCAAATTGTATATTAAAATCCATGTCGTTTCAAATGTTTCTATTTTTAAAAAAGGAGGGAGTAATATATTTTGACCTACAATAAAGACTCTTTTTGGCTACCTCCAAATCTTTTAAACCATTTAGCAAAGGATGGGATCCTCAGTTGAGCAATTTTGCATAGTCGTGGTTGCTATTTCTAATATAGTACTCTCTCCGTTCTATAGTGGATGTCATACTTGAGAATTGACACGAGATTTTAAGAGGTGTTGTTTTGTATGTTAAGTGGAAAGATAAATAATATATTTATATTAATGTAAGAGATAACTTTTTCTAGAAAAGGAAATGTGACAAAAACTAAAAAGGAACTACTCCCTCCGTCCCATAGTAGATCTCACACTTGAGAGATGACACAAGATTTTAAGAGATGTTATTTTGTGTGTTAAGTGGTGAGAAAAAATATACTCCCTCTGTCCCAGCTAAGATGACACGTTCCCTTTTTTCACATGTTTTAGAAAAAGGATAATAAATAGTTAAAGTGGAGAGAAAACAAAATAAAATAGATAATAATATACTAGAAGATGTCTTCTACAATATTCTCTAACTTACTTTATTTTTTCTCTATTTTAACTATTTTATACTAATTGACGTAAGAGGAAACTTTTTCCAAAAGAAAAAATGTAACATCTTTTATGGGAAAAACTAAAAAGAAAAGTGTGACATCTATTATAGGACGAAAGATAAAATAATATGTATATATTTAATTTTTTTTTATTTTATTTGTTTGATTATTTTATTATCTCTTAGAAAAAGCAACCCATATTGTGTAAAATTGTATTGACGACCCCACCCTTCAGCAAATTGTGTATTGATTATGTCTCCTAGATCAGAATTCCGATTAAATTATGTCTCCTAGATCATAATTTAATTGTCTCCACAAAAATAGTCCTATTTTTTAAAAGAAAGTTTCTTGCTTACCAGTCTTTATTCGTATTTTATCTATTTTTTTTCTTGCTATCTATTTTACCTATTTTCTCCTTTCTCTCTTATTTACCAATTTTTTTTTGTTAAAACATAAAAAATGTTGATAACAATTAGAAAGAAATATCAAACTATATGTACTTAATATCAATACATATTGAAAAAGTTAAAATAAAAATTTTTCAAGCTCAATTTAACTTATTTACAAAAAAATCATTTAAATATACAAACTATGGAAAATCTGTCCTCATACCTTTAGAATGTGAGAATCAACTTATTGAAGAACTTTTAGCTACAATAAAATGTGGGCTTGCAAAATTACCAGTTACCTATCTTGGTATTTCACTGGGAGCTAACCCGAGAAAGATCCTTACCTGGAAACCCATCATCGAGTGGAAAAGAGGCTTACAATGTGGAAAGCAAATACTTTGTCAAAGCAGGAAGATTGGTCCTTATCAAGTCAGTTCCCAATAATCTTCCGATTGATTACCTTAGCCTCTTCAAACTCCCAAGAACGTGGCCAAACACATTATTCAAATGGAAAGGAGATTTTTTTGGGGAAAAAGGACAACATCAAAGGGGAGTAACCTGATTGCTTGGGATGTTATTTAGAGGCCTATTAATTAAGGCGGGCTCGGGGTTGGAGACATTCTGATCAGAAATGCAACGCTACTATTTAAATGGTAGTGGAAATTCTCCGATAGTTAGTACCCCATGTGGAAGAAAGTTGTCAGCTCCATCCATAACACTAGGCATATTGGAGATATTCAACAGATTGGAGATAGAAGCGTCTCAAGCACTTGGGGCCAAATTATAAACTTCTCGGGCTTTAAGAACGAAGTGCGGGAAGTTGCAAAGAGAAGAATCCAAATCAAAGTGGGCAACGAAGGAGCACTAGATTTTGGCTTGACAACTGGATTGGGTTTGATACCTTAAAAGATCTCTTCCCCATGCTCTTCAACATTTCTACTCGGCAACATGACTTTGTTGGTGATATGGGTGGTTGGAAAAATGGTAGATGGAGTTGGAAGTTCACCTGGAGGAGGAAATTGTTTGTCTGGGAGGAGGAATTGGTTGAGCGTTTGTACCTTGCCGTGGATCACAACTCCTTGAGTGAAAGAGAAAGTGATACAAGGATTTGGACCTTTCATAAGTCAAACTTTTTCTCTGTCTCAGATTTTTATTTGCAGGTTTTCCATATCTTGGGAAGAGAAAGCAACCAGTTTCAGCTTGGGAGACTCGCGTGGAGAAATGTCGCTCCACCACGTGCAAAACTTTTAATTTGGTTTATTTTACAGGGCAAACTTAATACCAAGGATACACTATTCAAACTCGGCTTCCCAAATGTTGAAGATAATCTTTGTGCCTTTTGCAAAGAGCATCCGGAAACGGTTTCCCACATCATATTTGGATGCAAATATTCAAGTAGCTTGTGGTATTTCTTTTGTAGCTGCTGGAACATCTCCTTATGCTTGCTTATGGATTCTGTTTTATGCTTTCTCTCTTGGTTGAACACACCCTTTTACAAGTTAGATAAGAAGATTTGGACCTCGCTTTTTTATGTTGTCTCTTGGTCCATTTGGTGGCTGAGGAACAAGGTGATTTTTGAAAAGGCGGAGCCAAATTGAAATATTGAGAAGAAGCTTATCTTATGGAGATTGGGATCATAGACTAAAGCTTGGTGTCTGTGTTCTCCATTTCTACCAAGTCAAATGAGCGAGGAGCTGCCCAAAGTTAGAGGACGGACAAGAAAAAATTAGGCAAAAAGGTGATGGCCGTTGCTAAGGTGATCTCTCTTTGTACTCCTCCCTTTGTTTTCTGTGTGAGCTTTTTTGTTGGATCCTTTTGTCCGTTCTTGTTAGTCTAGGTGTTTTAGCTCTATTACCTTTTTTGGTTTTTTATTTTAGACTTGTTTGTTCTTTGACTTGCTCATCCATTCTAAATGCAGTTTGAGCCTTTATTTTATGGAGAAAAAAAAATAGTACTACATCATTTGGCATTTGATTAGATGCAAATTTTTGTGTTAAGACTTGACATTGAATTAGTCAAATTTGCCTCGTCAATTCATTAATCGTTATTTGATTATTGATCATTGATCATTGAATTATATCCATAATGACTGAAGCATAACTCTAATTATCCTTGCAATGATAAACCATTATAATATCTCTAAATAATTTTTGGAAATCAGAAGAAATAACCAATTTGAATCATGCTCGAGTTTTTTTAGGATATTTTTATTTGTTTAATTTATCGATTACTAGAGTTCTATGGACAAGATCTGAATAAAGAAATTTGTTAAATGAATTTGCAATTTTTAAAATAGAGTTATTGATGCCTAAATATTACGGAATTAGCTTTAAAAATTTTAATTTTGTTCTATGAACTCTGAACTTGATCAATAATCACGAAGTTCACTAGAATTTCTATTTTCCATCTCTGATGTGGCAAAATAATGCGTAGGTAGCTATCCGGGGCTAGTCGGAAAGTTGTCGTGGATTTAACCGGCGTTTGTAGAAATGAACGACGTTGTTTTCATATTAAAAATATTTATAACTTGAGACAGTTGAGTAGAACGAATGTATGAATTTGCAGCCTGCTTGTACTATTCAAATATCTAGCTCATTGACTTTTCCAAATTGACATCCTATTTCTTTGAAAAGAGTATCTGCATCCTAAGAGCATCCGCAATGGTGCATAGGCCAGCCATAGGCCAGCCATTCTCTCCTCTGCCATGTCAGCAACACTAAAAAAACCACCTGTCACGTCAGATTTAGGCCAGCTATAGGCCAGTCATAGGCCAGCCGCAATAAAAAACAATTCAAAATATACTACATTTACGGAATTAAAATTACGATTAAAATACGGAATTAAATTTAGACACGTGTACGGGAAAATTCATTAATTGCATTTAAAAAAGTTACATAGATAAAAAAAAAGTACATGCATAATAAAGAAAAAAAACTATCGTCGTGCAGTCCTCCGTGCCCACAACTCTTCAATTATATCATTTTGGAGTTGAATATGAGCATCCACTTGGCGCATGCTGGCAAATTCCTTGAGTCGGCCGGCTTCATCGAGGGGTACCCCCTGTCGTACACTAGGGGTGGCCGTTCCGTGGCTTGGACCGGCTTCATCGTCACTGATCCAACTAGTCAGTTGTACGCCTTCGTCTTCGACGATCATGTTGTGCAGGATAATGCAGGCGTACATTATCTCGGATACGCATCCGACATCCCACAAACGCGTTGGGCCCTTGATTGCCGCCCATCGAGACTGGAGCACACCAAATGCGCGCTCCACGTCCTTGCGCGCCGACTCCTGTCGTTGCGCAAAGTAGGCCTTCTTTTCATCACTTGTTTGTCGGATCGTCTTCACAAAGACCGGCCACCGAGGGTATATCCCATCCGCCAAGTAGTAGCCCATATCATGCCGGTTGCCGTTGGCCACGAATGAGACGGCTGGACCGACGCCCTGGCACTTCTCGTTGAAGAGGGGAGACGAGTTCAGGACGTTGAGGTCGTTGTTCGACCCGGCTACCCCAAAATACGCATGCCAGATCCACAGCCGGTAATCAGCTACGGCCTCGAGGATTATCGTGGGGTTCTTTGACTTGTAGCCGGTCGTGTAGGCCCCATTCCAGGCAGTCGGACAGTTCTTCCACTCCCAATGCATACAGTCTATGCTGCCTAACATCCCGGGGAACCCATGCTTCTCCCCGTGCATCTGCATCAAATTCTGACAATCTTCGGGAGTAGGGCTTCGAAGGTACTGCTCACCGAAAATGCTGATCACGCCCCCACAGAACTCCTTCAGACATTTCAACATTTCAGGGCTGACGACTCACCGATGTGGAGGTACTCATCCCACATGTCGGCCGCGCCTCCGTAGGCCAACTGCCTGATTGCCGCCGTGCACTTTTGGATAGGGGTGTGGCCGGGTCTGCCAGCCGCATCGTGCCTGAAGCGGAAACACATATATTGACGCTCCAATGCCCTAACGATGCGCATAAACAACTCCCTGCGCATTCTGAAACGCCGCCGGAACATGTTGGCGGGAAACCGCGGGTACTCTGCAAAGTAGTCCTCGTACAGCCGCTGATGTGCAGCTACGTGATCCCGATCAATCACTGCTCGGTGGTGGACAACTCGTGGAGGGCGAGGTATCGCCTGCTGTTCCACCATACGCATGTACCGCTCCATCCTGCGGTTCATGTAGGCCTCCATAGCCTCGTTCATCCTCCGTTCGTACTCCTCAGGATCCCCACCACTACCGCTACCGCTACCACCCGCGTGATCCATCGCTCGATGATGCTCTTGAACAGAAAGTTAGAGAGAGAGAAAACTCGTTAAAACAAGTGGTGCAAATGAAAATGAAACGAAAATCGCGTTTATATATGATTTAAAAAAAAAAAAAAAATTCTGAAAATCGGCGCTGGCCGATCGGGCCTCCACAATGGTGGCTAGCCGATCGGCTAGCGTTTCGGCCAGCGACGAGCGATCGGCGAGCCCATGCCGATCCACTCGCCGATTTTGCGCTGGCCGACTGCAATGGTTCGGCTAGCCGATCGGCCAGCGCGACGAATCGGCTAGCCGGTCGCTAGCCGACCATTGCGGATGCTCTAAATGGCGCCATTAGTACTTTTTTCACCACCATCTATACCTAATATTAGCAATAGGCCAGCCATAGGCTAGCCACAAACTCCTCCTGCCACATCATCAGCACTAAAATTCCCCTTGCCACATCATCAGGATAAGCAACTGGACAAGCAATAGATAGCCACATCAAACAAAATAAAAAAAATAACTAAAAATTTACAGAATTAAATACAAAATACGGAATTAAATTTACGACACATATACAGAAAAATTCATTGATTTTATTTTTAAAAAAGTACATTACATAAAAAAGTTACATAATTAATAAAAAGCCGGGCTTCCACACACGAGCCCCCGCCCCACTCTACTCCTCGTCGCCGTCCTCGCCGCCACCCGGGACCCCCAAATCTGCGGCATCTGAGCCCGCGTCTGATCCCCCCAACTGTGCCGCGGCGGCATCCAAATCGACCCGCATACTCTCGAGCATTGAGTGAAGAAACCTCTTCTCCACGGGGTTAGTTGCCTCCCTCCATTCAGCTAAGATCTTGTGCATCTGTTTACGCGTTTGTTGACGCGCATAGAAGGTGAGCTCGGTTGCCGACTTGCCAGCAGGGGGGGATGCCGACTGGACCTCCTAGGACCCCTGGGCGACTCCCCTCGCTGCCCGTTGCGCCCGCCTTCGACCAACCGGGCGAGTGCGGCGAGTAAACGACGGAGGGAACGGGAACTCCTAAACATCTTCAGGGAGGTCGTGGGAACCGCCGCTGCTTTCGCTGTAAACACCGGCATAGTTCAGCCGCTGCTTCTTCGGCCAGCCAGCATCGACACCCACCCGGAACTTCTCGGAATCCATCAGCACCAGATAGCAGTTCCAGTAGGTGAATTCCTTATCCAGCCCCGACACGGGGAAGGCTTTCTCCGCTATCCTCCTGCAGTCTTCGTCAGTTTGGCCACTGGTCTTCATGCGGAGGGCGTTGGTGTACAAGCCCGCAAATCGGGAGACCGTAGCCCTGATTCGCTCCCACCCCTTCCGGCACTCTTCCCCGGTGTATGCCTTCCCATGCGAGCAATTCCTCTTGTAGGCCGCTGCAATTTTAGCCCACATGTTGACGACCCTCTGATTGTTCGAAACGAGGGGATCATCAAACAGACACCCAAGCCTTGGACAGAGCGACGTTCTCATCATCTGTCCACTTCCCCGTACACTGTCGTCATCTGCCGACTGCGACGACTCGCCTACCACCTTTTTGCCTTTGCTCTTCTTTTTCTTCGGTGCTCCCCGACCCTGCCCCTGCCCCTGACCGACTCCCCCTGTATCCCTGGGAGTGTCATCGTATCAATCGACTTTTTCCAACAACTCCTCTAAGGAGAAAGTTTCATCTCCAGTGAATTGAGTCTCCACTGGGGTCGATGTGTGGGAAGACGCATTAAAAAATTCAAGACTGGGGCGATAGACATTGTCCTCCCTCCTCCCCCCCCCCCCCCCCCGCGCGTCCCCTGCATCATGGGCTGCACCCCCGCCTGCCACCCCGGCATCATCTGCATCCCGGCTCCCCAACCAGGCATCATCTGCATACCAGGTTGCATCCCCAGTACGCCCTGCGGCATCATCTGCTACCAAGGTTACATGCCGTAGTACCCGCCCATTGGCCCCCATCCAGCCCCCACGGGTACCGTGGGAGTTTGAGTCCCGCTCGTCGCTGGAGTAGACTCGTTGTTGTTATCCATTTCGCGTTGTTGCTCTTGTACAGAAATTAAGAGAGAGAGAAAACTCGATGAAACAAGTGGTGCGAATGAAAATGACGTGAAAATCGCGTATATATAGTGTTTCGAAAATTTAATTAAGATAAAATAAAATGCGCTGGCCGATCGCTAGCCTACAATGGCGGCGAGCGCATCGGCCAGCGCTCGCCGATTGCAATGATTCGGCGAGCGGACCGGCCAGCACCGGGAATTGGCTAGCTGGTCGCTCGCCGACCATTGTGGATAGGGGTGGGTCGATACGATATATCGTATCGAAAACGTTGTATCGTGTATTGTATCGAAAATATCGATATGAAAGAATTTCATATCGTTATCGTATCGAAAGTTTATCGAAACTTTCGATACAAAAAATTTCATATCGTTATCGTATCGATATTTCGATATATCGTACCGAAATTCGATATATCGTTAAATATCGATATATATCGAAAATAAAATATCGATATATATCGAAAATATCGATATATCGAAAATTTTCAATATATATCGTATTTTCGATATAAAACGATATATCGCGATATAAGGAAATTCATATTGTTATCGTATCGAAAACTTACGATACGATATCGTATCGTATCGAAAATTACGATATATCGAAAATTCGATAATTTTTCGATATTTTTCAATACGATACGAGCGATATATCATTTTTTCGATATTTTTCCCCAGCCCTAATTGTGGATGCTCTAATTTAAAAGTTTTTTTTTTAATATGTGCATTAGATGCACCAAAATGTTCAAACTCCAGCGAAAGGCGAGCGAAGAGTTAAGGCGAGCGAAGAGTTACAAAACTAGTAATTTAAAAGTTAAAATATAAAATTATCTGTACATAATATTAATAAGTAATTAAAAAGATAAATTACAAATTTTTTTCAGGCTTACCTATTTACAAGAAAATCAATTTAAATATGCAATAATTTAGTTTCACCTGCAAATTATATTACATTAATTGGCATTGGAATGCAATTTTGTGTGCTGACATAGAGATAGTCAAATTTGGCACACTGCGATATTCTTGGAGTCAATGATATATGTGATGCGCTCTTCATTATTTGATTATTAATCCTTTTGCCTCGTCAATAACGGTTTTTTTTTATTACTCAAAATATAAGTTAAAAATATTATGAGCAATTTTGTGTGTGGACATTGATATAGTCTCATTTGGCATATATACTGCGAAATTCTCGGATAGCCACCTCAGCTTTAGTTAGTCATGTTGGGTATTCATTATTTGATTATTACTCATTTTGCCTCGTCAATGAAGTTTTATTTTATTACTCAAAATATAAGTTGAAAATATTTTTTTTTTTCTAACTACATGTTTTAGCGGGGATTGCTATCAATAGTTAATCGATTAATCACTTACTAAAATATTATATCCACTATGACTGAACCATGTTTCTAATTATCCTTGCAATGATAACCGTTATATATGTATCGTTAGTTAATATTTGAAATTAGAAGAAGTCCTATTAGGTCATGCTAGACTTTTTCGTCTTTTAAGGATATTTTATTAGTTCAATTTTTGGATTACCTCTATGGAGCCGATCAGCTTAGTTGACATGTTCTCATTCTCACCAAGTATAAATACATCATGACAAGTTATAACTAAATCACACAAAACTCAGTTACAAATCAAAACAAACTCATTTATCTCCTATATTTTTGGGCTATGGCATCCCACAAAATCACATTAGCTTTAATTCTATTTCTCACTATTTTCACATATTCAAATGCAAAGCTAGGCCCTCTCAAGGAGACAGAGCTAACGGTCTACTTCCAAGATTACTCCAGCGGCCCTAATGCAACCGTGATCGAGTGCCCGCCCCCATCGAGAGGTCTAAACTTCTCCACGTTCGGAGCTATGTTTTGCGCGGACGATCCAATCACCGAAGGATTCGAGGATAGCTCAGCCCTAATTGCAAGAGGCCGAGGACTGAATGTGATCTCATCACTGGATGATGGGTCCTCTGCCCATGTGATGCTGTCAGTTGTTTTTATTGGTGGCAAGTATAATGGTAGCTCAATAGAGATATATGGTAATGACCCGCGGACCGGGTATAGGGAGGTGCCAGTGGTGGGCGGCACGGGGAAATTCCGCCTAGCGCGTGGCTACGCTACTTTTGAGACTCTTAACTTTGATCCGGTCCGCAGTCATGCAACCATCCGATCTAATTTAACTGTACTACATTACTAGATTATGAGAGCTTGTCTTGACTTGTATTACTATAAGTTATTCAAAAGTGTGTCTAAATAAGTTTATATGTAAATAAAGTAAGCTTCAATAGCTTATAAATTTATAAAATAAGCTTCAATAGCTTATAATCTCTCCAAACAATAAGTTACGGCTACACTTGTCAACTGGGTCGGCTAGACCCAGCCCAATACGACCCAAGTCTGGTATAAGACGATCCAAGACCGGGTCATCATCGAAACAGAGCGAATCTAGGCTAGGTTGGGCTCTCATAGGTTGACATAGACTCCATTGGGCCATTTTTCAAGCCCAGGCCCAGCCAAGGCCTACTAGGACCATCGGAAACATAGCTCCGGCCCATGCGCAACCCAACCCTGACCCAAATAAGACCAACCAACAACTACAAATCTTATAACATAATTTTAATTATATTTATTTTACAATCTTATACTCTATTTTTTAAAATTCGTTTTTACATTTGAGGGTCCTATTCTAATGCTTATAGCACCCTAATCCAAAATCAAGACTAAATCTCCACCCTTAGATTTTAAAATGAGTGGATGAGATTAAAGCTCACAAAATCTCAATAAATAGTAGACAAAATATCAGCAAAAGGGCAATATCGTCATTATGTTATCATAAGATAATTTTCGTGAGTGTTTTTTATATCAACATTGTGTATTACAAATATCAACAATATGACATTAGAATATCAACACAAGGACAAAGAAATATCAACACATTTTTATTGAGGTTGGACATGCATAATATTGAGATTTTGCCTACAATATATTGAGATTTTTTGTTGCATTTGTTGAAAATAGCTGCTTATCAACATGTACGAAAATTGAAATATAATTTATCAAATTCCATCACCCGAAATCGTCGGAACATATGCAATTGAGATCTCGTTGGAATCCTTATTAAATTATCTTTAATTTGATATATTTTTTGCGAAAAAATAATTTAAATTGAGAGAGTTACGTAAATTTAAAGATTTGAGATGATTTTGAGGAGAGAGAAAGTAGTTAGTTATAATTACTACATATATGATTTGACATTAATACCCTTTTAATTTAATTAATAATTATTTAAATTTAAAATATATTACGCTTGACATTATATTAACCACCAAATCTTATAATATAATGGTTGAAAATTGATCTCCCTCACATTTGAATTCGATTTTAAAATAATTGCAATAAGATATATTTGAATGTAAGAATTGATATAATTGTCAAGTTCAATCATAGCTCATTTACATGTTTCGCCAAATAATTATATTCGTTAATCGAGATATAAATAATTATTAGGTAGCTCGACTCATTTAGTTTTCAAACTGAAAAGCATTTTATTATGTTCATATATATATATATATCCCCTTTCAAACTTCCTACTTATATTTTACTAGGATTTGCTTGCAGTCGCTTTCCTGCAACATATATGTGTTGTTAGTTGTTACCATCAAATCCATATATTTATGTTGTATTTGGATATTATTCTCTGCATACAAAACATGTTGAAAACATAAAAACAAAACAATACAGCACCAAATACGTACAAAATCAAAGTTATTTAATCGAATCATCATTTTAATTAACAACCACCATTTAATATACTCAATTTTCGAACCCACGCTATAAATACTTCTTGAAAACTAATAACCAAATCACACAATCACAAAATCAACACAATCTTTCATTCGAGTCCCCAAAAATTTCTTGCATGGCATCCATCAAAATTGCATTTTCTTTACTTCTATTTCTCTCCAATTTTATATATTCTAGGGCAAAATTAGGCCATCTCAAGAAGACCGAAATGATACTCTACTATCAAAATTATTCCGGTGACCAAAACACTACCACTGTCGAGATACCGGTCCCATCAACTGGGCCCCTTGATTTCACCAAGTTTGGAGCCGCATTCTGCACAGACGACCCAATAACCGAAGGAATTGAGGAAGGCTCGACCCCGATTGCTAGGAGCAGAGGTATATATATCATATCGTCCCTTGATGGATCCCAAGCTCAAATGATTATGTCAATTATTTTTATCAATGGCGAGTATAAAGGTAGCTCATTAGAAGTACAAGGTCCTTATGAGCAAAGTAAGCAGGTGACTGAGGTGGCAGTGGTGGGTGGGACAAGAAAATTCCGCCTAGCCCGTGGTTATGTTACTTTTAAGACTCTTTACTATGATCCGGTGCGCGTGTATTCAGCCACGCAAACTAATATCACTGTACTACATTACTAAACTCTTGTGCTACAATTGGTTAATAAATAGTAAATGGTACCCTTCAAGTTCAATTTTATTAACTGCACCACAAATTATTTGTTAAGTTTCACCATATTTAATTTATTGTGTTAATTAGGACACCCACAATGGTGTATCTTAGATTCTTAGTCATCATTTCCCCAACACCAATTCTATCACTAATTAATCACTATATTTACACAATTCATTCAACCTGTGTTATTTTACTTCGTTAATGTTATTCACTATAGTTTCTGTATATAATTAATTTATATTCATCATAATTTAAAGAGAAAATTTTTTTAAAGGAAATTTTTTAAAAATAAAAAATAATTTGAGTAAAGAAAAATAAATAGTTTAAATAAAGAAAATTACATTATTTAAACAATAAAAATTTAAGATAATATCGATAATTTAAATACACCGTTAAAAAGAATATATTTGAATGATGGTGCTATGATTCAAACCCGAATGATTCAAAAAGAAGGGATTGTTTTTAATCAGTAGGCCTACTGATTTTAATAGAAATATATAGCAATAAATAATTACTTTAAATTCACTGTCCCTTATATTTTCTGTAACCCACAAATATAGGTAAAGCTTCACGAGATAACGATGCAATTTAAATTATTGTCCATTTCTATTTTATCTTGTTTATAAGTCTCCACAAAATATATTTTCAATTAGATTTTAAACAATGAATAACTAACTCGATCAACTCATTTACAATTTTAGCTAATAAACATTTTTATGTTTGGATACTCCATTAATTTTAGGTTGGTCCAACAAATTGTAGTTGAATGAATGAATGAATAATTGTCTACTCAATATACAATTGCTTGCAATACCTTTCCCACAATAATTGCGAAATGTTGAGCACTTAATAAAAAATTATAGCACACTAAATCAATCAATTTTAAAAATTATCACCTTGCGGCTTGCGCACGATGCCAATATATGAATATAATGTCCTTTTTATTATGAAGATGTTCAACCCATGCGCGATGCGCGGTCTTTAATGAATATCGATTTTAGTAAGTGTATTATACAGTACACTCGGGTCATCAGAATCGTTACTGGAAGACATGTATATTTTTAGAGAGTGAAAAAAATGGAGAAATTGAGAGAAGAGAAGATGTTGGTGTTGGAAATGGAAAAGATGGGATGAGGTAATTATAGTGTAGAAATTATGGAATAAAAATTCACGCGTTGAGGCGGATGATCGGCCCTTCTTCTGCAATAGGGGGCCGATCATCGGCCATCCTGCACCCATCGTCCAAGGCCGATCAATCAGCCAAAATGGGGAAAGAAGTGAGGGTCGTTCTTCGGCCCGTTGCCCGCAAATGGTTGGCCGATGAGGGCCAATCTCAGGGCTTGGAGTAAGAGACCCTGGAGATCGGCCCTCTTATAGTGAATGCTCTTACAACTCATATTTAAGACTCAACGGTATTAAGTTATCTAACAAAATGAGAGCTCATATTTCCACTTTATTGTTTGTTGTTCAATTGCTTTATCTCAAGTTACAATGTAATTTGGACAATGTTCGGATCGTCAATATCACATTATATTCCGTGACTATCCATCACAATTCCACCTCAATGACTAATTTAATCTTTAAAAAAATCTTATTATAGCTTATTTCATTTTGTATCTCACTATTATTTTATCTATCGAGCTAAACGCCACCTAACTAAAAGCTTCATTCCAAGTCGGGGATCGGAGTATTATCAAACTCAAGCTTTAACTTGTTTACAAGCCTCACCAAACGATTTGTTTTATGGGCGAAATCTAATACGTATACTACTATGATTTTAATAATTATATCGACCCAATTATAGGCATAAGCAATAAAAAAAAATACTACTACTACATTATTGTGTTGATATATATTCCCTTTGTAGATGCTCAAAAAAAAAATAATTTTCCCGCGTTCCTTCACTACAATATACTCCAATTTTAAGCGTATAAAAATAATACCAGGCTAAACACAACATCAAATTAATTTAAATGAATCGGCAATTCTTTAAAGAAACAAAATCTCTTTTTAGTATTGTCAATTATTGTTAGTGATACTCTAACAAATAATTACATAAACAATTTGAGTGCAGTCCATTTTCTACAATATACAATGTGCAACACATAAAAATAATACAATGCTAAATAATCAAAAATATTAAATTTATATAATATTGAGTAATGACAGCTCTTTATTCAAGTCTACTATATTTAGTTGCAATTATTTCGATTTTTTTACATCATTGTTGATTAGTTTCCTTATGATTTTTATTTTAATATTTCCATTCTAAAAGTATATATAAATTCTTTAATGATTTATTCAAATAATAATAACACGCTTAGTTCGCAGATTTACTCAATTTCTCTAACCTAGACACTATAAATCCATCTTGAGTAGTTATAATAAAATCACAAAAAACTCAATTACAAATCAAACACAATCTTCATTTGCCTTGTGAAATTTTTTTGATATGGCATCCAACAAAATCACATTTGCTTTTATCCTGTTTCTCACCATATTTACATATTCAAATGCGAAGCTAGGGCATCTCCACGGGCCAATCAAATAGTCTTCGATCACCGAAACACAACCGTGATTGAGACACCAAAGCGAGTGAATGCGACCGATACGGCCGCCTTTAACGCGACCATTAGTGGGAACAGTGTCGTCCCCCCGTAGGGCGCACGACTGCCCGTAGCTCCACACGGTGCAACCTCGTCATCACCAAGACTATGTTTGGTTAATTTTATTTGGTATGATTTATAATGAATGTAATCAAGTCGAGCATAATTATAAGCTCCAATTCGGGTTTTCTTTGTCGGTTCTTTCCCGAGTTGCTAAATAGAGTCGAACCGCATAGGGCTATAGGTATCAATAAATGTGTATGTGTGTCTTGTCTTGTTTCATAAGTCAATGAATAAAATGGCATCTCATATAAATATTCTTCTCTCAAAACCCTAATATTCTTATAGGGGATCTTGGACATCAAGCAAAGCAAAGCAAGATAAGGAATTGAAGGAAGACTAAAGTCGCAGGTTTACTTCACTCGTTTAATTTCTCGAATCTCAACGCTATAAATACATCAAGATAAGTTATAACTGAATTAAAAAAAAATGAGTTACAACTCAAACACAATCTTCATTTTCCTTCTCAAAATTTTGGGCTATGGCATGCAACAAAATCACTTTTGCTTTCATCCTCTTTCTCACCATCTTTACATATTCAAATCGAGACTTCTCCAATCATCGAACCACATTATGTCAACTGAGCATTTCAATTACATGTTTACATTAAACTCTTTTCAATATTTGCATGCAATTTTCTTACACAGTACCAATTATTTGCCGAAACAAATTGTTATTTTATATAATTATAATGTAGATACACCATTTCTCGATTTATGTATGTCATCATTACGCAGGACATGCTAATCTTCTTAGAGCGTCTCCAATGGCGGACGTCGCGGTAGGACGTCGCCGACGTCCGACCGGACGTCCGCCGTAGTGAACGGGAAGGGCGCCCACGCCCGTCCCATGTCCTCGCCCCTCAGCCCCACGTCCGACCGGACGTCCGCCACTGTGGCGAAGGTCGGACGTCCGAGTCCCGGTCGGACGTCTGCATTTTTAAATATTTTTTTTAAAACTCTATAAATTATGTATTTTTATGTAATTTTATTTTTAAATTATGTATTTTTTTTAAAATTATGTAATTTTTTTTTAAATTATGTATTTTTTTTTATTATTATGTAATTTTTTTAAAGTATTATGTAATTTTTTTAATGAAGTTTTCGAATTTTCCCGTATTCCATGTCGACATTTTAATTCCGTAAATTGAATAATTGCGGGAAGTCCTAGTAGGAAGTCCTAGTGCAGGGGAAGTCCTAGTGATGTGGCAGTGGAATGGGAAGGGCTAGTGATGACGTGGCAAGCAGTTTTTGTGGGAAGTCCTAGTGGGAGGGGCGCCACCGGAGACGCTTTCACAGTCTATTTCTTTTCCAGATCATCACTATTTTATTTTAATATTTTTGCACTTCTATATTTAATATGTTATCAAATAAATTAAATTAAAATACAAAAAATAATATAATACACAAATCTTCGTTGTATTACAATATTGGAAAAAAAATATAACGAGAAGCAAAATTAAATAAAATTACAATAGGCATCATTCGTGCCAGTGCCTGCATGCCCAAATTTCTTCAATCATATCATACTGGAGTTGAACATGGGCGGCTTTTTGGCGTACATCAACAAATCCCCGAAGAAGCCCATCGTAGCTGTGAGGGATGCCCTGATGGTAGGACTCGCTGGAAACATCGTGGCTTGATCCGGTTGTGGCTTAAACGGGGACGTTGGAAACCCCTTGACCTTCATCGCCCACCATCATGTTATGCAAGACGATAGTGGCGTAGATGATATTTGTGATATCATTTTGGAAGAAGAAAGACGTCAGACCTTTGACCAACTGATAATGAGCTTGGAGCATCCCGAAAGCCCGCTCCACATCCTTTCATACAACCTCTTGCCGTTGGATAAAATAACCCCTCTTCGGCTCAGTTGGGAAACTGATCATCTTCACAAAAACAGACCAACTCAGGTATATGCTATCTGCCAAATTATACCCCATACGATACTCGTTATCGTTGGTGGTGAAGTCAACCAAGGGTCCAACTGCGTTGCGTTCCTTGTTGAAGATAAGCTAGAACTGCAGGACGTTGAGGTCATTTTTTGACCCGGCCACGCTAAAGTACGCATGCCAAATCCGCAGCCGCTGGTTAGCAACGACTTCCAGTATGAGGGTGGGGTGCGTGCCTTTGTACCTACTCGTAAACTGGTCTCTCCATGTGGTCGAACAGTTCTTCCATTGTCAATGCATACAATATATGCTGCCTAGCATCCTCGGAAAGTCGTGCATGTTCCAATGCAAATCAAGCGGATGTGACAATCTTCTGCGGTCGGCATTCGCAGATATGTGGGGCCGAATGTCTGGATCAAGCCTTTACAGAACTTCTTCAGACAATCGCGTCCAGTCGTGTCATCCACGTGAAGATAATCGTCAAACATGTCGACCGTTTATCCGTAAGCCAACTACATAATTGCAGCTGTGTACTTTTGCACCGACGACAATCCAGGCCTGCCGGCGGCGTCCCAACGCTGCTGGAAGTCTCTGTAACGCACCAACAGCCTGTTCACAATCCACAAGAATAGCTCACGCCACATTTTGAAACACCGACGTAAAACCGTCGGGTGCCACCGTGGCTCCTCGAAAAAGTAATCCACGAGTAGATGTTCGTGAGCCTCGGTGTGGTTACGTTGAACCGCTTGTCGGTGGCGGATTGGCTAAGACAACCTTCTCCTATTGTTCTTGATCCTGTTTTTCCTCCCTCGCAAGCACGCGTTGTACTATTGCAGCTACATATGGGTTGTCGGAATCGCTACTGGAAGACCTTGATATTTTTAGGGAGAGAAGAAATGGAGAAATTGAGAGAAGAAAAGATGTTGGCGTGGGAAATGAAAATGATGAGATAGGGTATTTATAATGTAGAAATTATGAAATAAAACAAATAAAAAATAAAATAAAAGATTCATGCGTTGAGGCTGATGATCGGCCTCCTATCGCCATCACCCATCGGCAAAGGCCGATCTATTGGCCAAAATGGGGAAAGAAGTGAGGGTCGTTCTTCGGCCCGTTTCCCGAAATGGTAGGCCGATCTCAGGGCCTGGAGATTGGCCCTCTTATAGTGAATGCTCTAAGAAACCATATTTAAGACTCAACGGTATTAGTTATCTGATAAAATGAGAGCTCATATTTCAAATTTTTTACTCCCTCCGTCCCTGAAGGTTTGTTCCATTTTTCTATTTCCGTCCGTCCCACAAAATTTTTCCCATTTCACTTTTTACCATTTTTGGTAGTGGGCCTCATATTCCACCTGCTCGCGTTTTATTACTCCCTCCGTCCCATAGTAGATGTCACACTTTCCTTTTTAGTTTGTCCTACAAAAGATCACGTTTCTTCTTTTGAAAAAAGTTACCTCTCACATCAATTATAAAATTATATTTTCTCTTACCACTTAAGACACAATATAACATCTTCTAAAATTAGGGGTGGAAAAAAATACCGACATACCGAAATACCGGACTTACCATATCGAAAAATGCCAAAAATACCGATTTTTTGGTATACCGTAGTTTTTGGTACGGTATCATACCGCACCGAACACTTTCGGTACGGTAATGGTATCAAATATCCCATACCGCGGTGTATACCGCATCTTCGGTATATACACTATATGTATAAACTTAAAATATTTAATATACATAATCTAATTAAATACTATATAAAAGACCTCAAACTCTACTTTCAGATTTAATCCCTCCGTCCCACATCTCACTCAGATTCATTTGGCACATATTGCCATTATTTTACTTTAGTTTCATTTGGCACATATTTGAAAAGTAACCTAAACCGTGTCCCATTTTATATTTAATATTATCAGTAGTTAGGTTATGATGGATTCATCAAGTTAAAGTTTAAATGTTATTTTAAATATTTTGGGTATATGTTTGGTTGTTTTGGATATGGATTTGAATTGTTGAAGTTTTATTGTTTTGGACTTTTTTCAAATAGTTGAACACTTGGAAATGTTATTTTAAATATTTTGGATATAAAATGTATAACGGTATTATGGTATACCGTAATACGGTACGGTATACCACATTAACGGTATGATAATGGTATTGAAAATTATCATACCGAATTTTCGGTATACCGAAGTCCGGTATACCGGAAATTCGGTAAGGTATCGGTATGGAATTTTGTCATACCGCTACTTTAGGTACGGTATGCGGTATGACACTCTAGGCACGGTATACCGTACCGATCCTCCCCTACCTAAAATCCCGTGTCATCTCTCAAGTGTGACATCTACTATGGGACGGAGGGAGTATTAAACTAATATATAAAAGTAGGACCCATATTATTCCATTAACTTTTTCAACTCCCTTTTCATTACATTTCTTAAAACTCAGGTCAAAGTGGGATAATATTTGGGGGACTGAGGAAGTACATAAATGTTTATTTTAGACTAAAGATCATGTGCAATATCATTTTCTGTTTTTTTTTTCAATCTCTCAAAAAGCTTAGCTTTGTGAGTCATGTGACAATGTATTTTGGACGGTGTCCAGAATGTTAGTACATCATATTCGGTGACAATTGATCACAATTCATGACTAATTTAATCTTAAAAAGAATCTAATTTTAGCTTATTTGATATTATATCTCATTGTCATTTTATCTAGTCGAACGCCCTCTAACTAACAAGCTTCACTCGAAGTCGGGGATATAAGAATTATCAAACTCAAGCTTTAACTTGTTTACAATTCTCATCAAACGATTTGTTTTAGGAGCGAAATCTAAATACTACTACTATTATTTTAATAATTATATATCGACCCCATTTATAGCATAAGCAATAAAAAATACTACTACTACATTATTGTGTTGATATATATTCCCTTTCTAGATGCTCCAAAAAAATTATCAAGAATAATTTTCCAGCATTCCTTTACTACAATATACTCCAATTTTAAGCGCATAAAAATAATACCATGCTAAACACAACATCAAATTAATTTAAATGAATCGGCAATTCTTTAAAGAAACAAAATCTTTTTCTAGTATTATCAATTATTGTTAGTGATACTCTAACAAATAATTACATAAATAATTTGAGTGCAGTCCATTTTCTAAATATACAATGTGCAAACTGCAACACATAAAAATGATACAATGTGCTAAATAATCAAAAATACTATTTTATCTAATATTGAGTAATGACAGCTCTTTATTCAAATCAACTATATAATTAGTTGCAATTATTTCGATTTTTTTACATCATTGTTGATTAGTTTGCTTATGATTTTTATTTTAATATTTCCACTCTAAAAGTATGTATAAATTCTTTAATGATTTATTCAAATAATAATAACACGCTTAGTTCGCAGATTTACTCAATTTCTCTAACCTAGACACTATAAATACATCTTTACAAGTTTTAACAAAATCACAAAAAACTCAATTACAAATCAAACACGATCTTCATTTGCCTTGTGAAACTTTTTTGATATGGCATCCAACAAAATAACATTTGCTTTAATCCTGTTTCTCACCATCTTTACATATTCAAATGCGAAGTTAGGGCATCACCTCGAGGCCAATCAAACAGTCTTCGATCACCGAAACACAACCGTGATTGAGACACCAAAGCGAGTGAATGCGACTGATATGGCCGCCTTTAACGCGACCATTAGTGGGAACAGTGTAGCCCCCCCCTAGGGCACACGACTGCCCATAGCTCCACACGGTGCCACCTCGTCATCACCAAGATTATGTTTGGTTATTTTTCTTTGGTTTGATTTATGTAATGAATGTAATTATAAGCTCCAATTCGGGTTTTCTTTATCGGTTCTTTCCCGAATTGCAAAATAGAGTCGAAGCGCATAGGGCTATAGGTATCAATAAATGTGTGTGTGTCTTGTCTTGTTTCATAAGTCAATGAATAAAGTGGCATCTCTTATAATATTCTTCTCTGAAAACCCTAATTTAGAGGTGTTTGTCTCAAAACCCTATGGCAAATAAAGATTAGGGTTTGTTTAATTTTCGCCTCTTCAATATTGTGAACCAAGTTATCAAGTTGTCTACATGATCCTTTAACTTAACCAGGTTTTAAGTTGCTTTTAATAGTAACTCCAAATAAAAAGTCATTTTAATATCTTTATAGTCAATTTCTGGATGTTAATAATAACATTATATTAATAAATTTTCCATTTTCAGTTCCCGGGTTGAATTGAGAACCGTTTCTTCCATATGTTCGAAGTTGGGACCGAAATTCGGAATTGATTTTTTGGTTTACATTTTTCAATTACATCAGCCATTCAATTCATGTAGGCAGTAGGCATGTTATGTTAGGGAGATACTATAAAACAGAGAAACAAGAAACCGGATATCTGAAAGTCGTGTTTATCACTTTCAGATCAAATCAATTTCGGGGTTCAACCAAAATGTTTGATCGGATAAAATTCAGAGTATTAGAAGATCATATGTTTGTATTTTTAATGATCATTGAACCAGAAAATGATCAGTAGAAGAAGATGAAACAGTGCAATGAAGCATTGCACCTGTTGGGAGATGAAACCGAAAATAACCAAATTTCAAAGGTTTCCAAAATTGCAATTTAGTCCTTCGACTTTCGGAAATTATATTTTCGGATGAATTTCTGATACAGTAACTTTGTCGGACCCCGCCAGGGGCTGCCGCCCCTTGGACCCCGCTGCCCCCGAACCCCCGTTCATCTATCTAGGAGCTTCGCTCCTAATATTATAACGAATTCAAATAAGCGTGCACTCCGCACCTTCATACTTAAAAGATGTATCATTATAACAATAACCGATCATTCAAGTTAATCCAATTACACTAAAATATCTAACATGTTAGTCTACTAAATTAAAATCAATCGAAATGATTGAAAATTTGAGTATTTACAAGTGCAATTATCTTTTGCATATGGATAGGGTGTCAAACATATTATTGAGGAAGAGCAACTATATATATTTGGTCCACTTAGTTGGCAACTACAATTAATATCCAATTTTCTATTTTCAAATCACTTTATCACTTTTGAGAAATCTATTAAAACTGGCAAATATTCTACCTATTCAAATTATAAATATAACTGACAAATACTTTACACATGTAAAACTAGGGTAGTGATAAAATACAAACTCTATATACTGTACAATCTTGAAATTATGATCTGGAAATGTTAACGAATGATAAAATAATAGCAATAATAAATGTCAACACAACATCAACCATTAACGCTGTATTGACACTTTTTGTTAATACTCCCTCCGTCCCGCTTAAGATGACACGTTTTCCTTTTTTAGTTTGTCCCAATTAAGATGACACATTTCCTTTTTTGGAAACATTCTCTCTCCAATTAATACATTCAACCACTTTTTTCTCACTCCTATTAAAATATCCATCTTTCTTTATCTCTCTACTTTAATACTTACATCCATCTTTTCTCTCTCCAATTAAACACTTTAACCAATAACTCCTAAAATCTCGTGCCGGCTAAGCAATGTGTCATCTTAGCCGGGACGGAGGGAGTATTATTTTGTCATGTGCTGACATTTCCTAACGATCTAAATCATAGTTTGAAGTTTGCATATTATATAGAGTTTGCATTTGACTACATTTCCATCCAATACTATTTAATGTATTAATTTTAGCATGTACAACAATCCATAAAGCTTGAATTTTGATATTGGAGACCAAACTTGGAATAATATAATTTGGTATCGACATTGAAGAAAGCAGTAGCATGATAGGTTGTAGGGGACTGCTTGAGATATAAATGATGAATAAATGAATTAAAAATATTTTTATTAGAATATTATTTATTCAAAATCTTACAATATTATTTTAATAATTTTTCTAAGCATTTTTAGTCAGAAAATTTAATTATAAAATTCAATGTAGGCTGTAAATAATTAAATTAAATAAAAATTTCTTTTAGAATACAGACATAATAAGCAATAAAAATACAGGCCCTGAGCAATAAAAATACATTATAGTGCTGATAATTATCCCCTTTCTAGATGGTCCGATAAAATTTTCAGAATTAATTTGCGCGTAGTCCTTTTCCTACAATAATATACTCCGATTTTAAGGACATAAAAATAATTCAATTGCCAAACACAACCTCTAATAAATTTATATGAATCGGCAATTTTTAAAATAAAATCTAGTACTATTGAGTAATGACAACCATTTATAACAGTCAATTAGAATTATAGTCGGCAAGTCTATATGTATTAAGATGAAATGTTTGAATTGAAACTTTGAGCAGTAAGTTACTTATTCGTACTCCCTCCGTTCCGGCTAAAATGACACATCACTTAGCCGGCACGAGATTTTAGAAATTATTGGTTAAAGTGTTTAATTGGAGAGAGAGAAGATGAGTGTAAGTATTAAAGTAGAGAGATAAAGAAAGATGGATATTTTAATAGGAGTGAAAAAAGTGGTTGAATATATTATAATTGGAGAGAGAAAGTTACCAAAAAAGGAAATGTGTCGTCTTAATTGGGACAAACTAAAAAGGAAAACGTGTCATCTTAAGCGGGACGGAGGGAGTATTAGATATGGTTAAAATGAATCCATATTTTATATATCAAAATTAAATCTACAATTATTATAAGGGATATTGGTCTCTAAAATCATGAACTTTGCTCAAATTTTGGTATTTCCCATAAACTTTAAAATTAGCCTAAAAAATCATAAACTTTACATTTTGTTTGTTATTTCCCATGGCGGCTCAATCACCATATCCAACCAACTTCCGTGCATTTTTTATCCTACTTGACACTACTAAATCAATGTGATTTTCTACATAGCTTTTTATCCTACTTATCACGAATTTAAAAAGTAATCTAAAATATTATAAACATTTCACAATTATCACGTATAATAAGATTTTTGCCGAAGATTTCTTATTTAGGTTGCCATGGGAAATAACAAACAAAATGTAAAGTTTGTGATTTGTTAGACCAATTTCAAAGTTCATGGGAAATACCAAAATATGAGCAAAGTTCATGATTTTAGAGACCAATATCCCTTATTATAAACCTTAAATGTCACACCTCAACCCCTCCTTGGCATATATACTTATAATAAAAAAAATTAAGTAAAGAAATCATATATTAATTATATCACCATCCAAATACCATAATTACAAAAATCCACAATTTATTAGCTTATTTACAAATATTCTACATCAGCACACATAATCCACAAACATTAAATATCATCAACAGTTTCATATCCATATGCATATGCCTATATGTTCAATTTATTATTCTGTGACAAATCAAGCCTAGTATCTGCTCGGGATTTCCATTGTATACGACTCGTAGGTCTCATTGCCTTTGTACATATATATATGACCCGAAGGTCCATTGCCATTGTATAATATGACCTTGAGGTCTAATTGCCATTGTATAAATATATATGACCCGAAAGTCCATTGCCATTGTATATGACCCTAGGTCCCATTGCCATTGTATATGACCCGTAGGTCCATTGCCATTGATATCAGACTCAGGGCAAGTCTGTCACAGATCCTCTTTAGTCAAATGATTCATATAATGACAATATCATATATCAAACATATCCATATGTTCCATCAATTAACTCCAATAATATAGATAAATATATCCATTTCACAAATCACATATCCACATCATATTACACCATCAATATTAAATAACACAACCATTTCAAGCTCACATCATATGATTCAAATATTTACTCCAATTTAACACAGAACAATCAATCACATAAAATATATAAAATTAAAAGTATAATTTTATACACACCTGATAATATGACAAGTGATCTACTCGAACTCCTGATTCTATTTCCTATTCTACAACTCATATAACTCACCATTTATTTCGACTTATTTCTCTCAACTCACCTCTCCTGCTTTTTGTTTTTCTCTCCCTAGCTCCTACGTCACTATATTTTTCCTCCCTGAACTTATGAAATCACAATGGATAAATTTAAATTAATGAGAAAGCTGGAGCCATTCCCAAAATTTTGTATGTTGTATATCTTTAAAATCTTACACGTATAAATATACATACGCGTACCCATGCCAAGATAAGTACTACTTATTTAGTTTAATTAATAACATAAATTTGCAAATATTTAAATACTCTAAAAGTTTCCATGGCATTTAAGCATATACGTCACTTTAAACTATAGTCAAGTTTTTTTATTTTATTCTATTACTGTTGCTTTTGATTTTTGCTAACTAATAAAAAAAAATACATGTACTAATTTTAACACGTAATGATATGATATATATCATTATAAATTTAGTTATATTGATGAGTAATTAAATATTATCTCCTTAGATATCCATTTAAAATGTCTTATACCAATAAAGGATACATAAGCGGTAAGGATTGAATATGCCAAAATATACAAAATAATAGGTTACGAATGTTACATTAAATATACAGATTTTTGGCGACATTAATTTAATGTGGATAGAACATTAAGGTAACATAGTCCGACCAAAAATTGAATTAAATATACATATGCAATCAGAAATTACACATATTGTTTAGCCTCACGTACACTGCACTTAGATCATTACATACGCACCAACGACATTAAACTGTGTAACATAACTCTATTAAACCACTACTGTTTGCAAATTCAAAAACATACTTAAACCTTACAATTTTTTCGGCATTATACACACTGCAGTAAGTCGTTATCGGAATATACAAATTACATTTTAATACTTTTTTTTAGGAATGTAAGCAATTCGGATTTAGTTAGAATCATCGTAATATTACCTTCAATTTAATAGTATGTGGAAATATAATTTAAATCGATACATAAAATTTTAGTTTTTAGATTTTTGAAAATAATAAGAATTGCCAACTATAGTAACTACAAAAGATTGATTACCTATTTTAATTTTGCTATGTATAAATTTTATAAATATTCCATATGTCATAATTTAGGTGGTTGATCACCCTAATCTAATAGCTCTAGTTAAACTTAGTTTTGATAAAAAAAAAAAAAAAATTGATTTGATTCATTCTCCTATCTAGATGCATCAACACAATTTTCATAAATAATTTGGGTGCAGTCTCTTTCCTACAATATACAATGATGAGCGCATAAAAATAATACAATGCGAAACGCATAATCAAATTAAACAAATCTCCTATATCTTAAATATATAAAAAAAAATACTGTGCTATTCCTTTTCCTAGTATTGAGTCATGACAGCCTCTTATATATTTCAACTATAATTTGTTGGCAAGTCAATTTTCGAATTTTTTCGAATCTCAGCAGTGTTGATTGTTTTCCTTATGATTTTCATTTAAATATTTCCTACATAATTGTATGTATAAATTCTTTACTCATTTATTTTTGCTAGTTCATAGGTTTACATGAGACATCACATACTCATTTTATCAGACCTCAACGCTATAAATACATCTCGATAAGTTATAACAAAATCACATCAAATTCAATTACAAATCAAACACAATCTTCCTTCTCAATATTTTGAGCCATGGCATGCAACAAAATCACATTGGCTTTAATTCTATTTCTCACCATTTTCACATATTCAAACGCAAGGCTAGGGCATCGCAACGAGACCGATCGAACAGTCTTCTACCAAGATTTCTCCAATGACCAAAACGCAACTGATACGAACCCCCGAAACCAGACAATGGGACGGTTGCCTGTGTCCCCCCCCCCCCCTACGGAACAGGATCAGGCGTAGGAGCCACATCATGCCACGTTGTCATCTTCGGGATTAAGTTTATTTTGTCTTAATTTAATTTATGCAATGAATGTAATCGAGTCGTGTATAATTATAAGTTCCAATTCAGATTTTCTTTGTCAGTTCTTTCCTGAATTACAAAAGAGAGTCGAACCGCCTAGGGTCAGTAGATATCAATAAATATGTATCTTTTCTTCTTTCATAATTCAATAAATAAGATGATATCATTTATAAAATCTTATCTCCAAACCCTAATTTCTCTTTCAAACCCTAATTCCAAAAACCTTAAATGTGCAGCCTCTTCGGGATCACCTCCATCGTTGCACGGTCATTCCATCTCTACATCGCCACCTACTGCCGATAACAGCCTTGCTCGTATAAGGACCCTAAACTTTCCCAAGTTTAGAGCTTTATTATTTGCATTCAGTTTCGTTTCTTACAGTAGGATCACTTGCTAATATCAGTAATTTGGGGTATATCTTTACATTAAGTCATTAACAACATGTTATCAAAAGAAATTACCATGTTATGGTGATACACATGAGGATGGAAACATTAATGCAACATCAGTTTATTTGCTTGAACAAATCTTAATTCGTTGTCTGATTTTGCATTTAATTATTTAGACAGTCGTTCTGATTTCTTGTGTTCGATACTTTAGCTGTCGTTCTGATTTCTTGTGTTCTAAGTTTGACAAAATGTCAAATATAACTTTTTGAATATTAAGGTGGTTTTCTGTTTAGGTTTTATTTCCCCACATTTTGATTCTGAAGATATCGAATCGTATTTCACTTTTCAACAAATTCCTGGGAATTTTTTTCGAAATAAAGAAGCTACTATAAAATTTTGGTTTTGTATTGAAATAGTGCTCTTTAGCGTGTGGTAAAAAGCGTCAATGTTATGGAAAGGTTCAATTTTACTATATATTTTTTGAAAAACTGTAGCACTCCCTCCGTCCCGACAAAGATGACACATGATTTTAGGAGTTATTAGTTAATGTATTTAATTGGAGAGAGAAAATGTAGGTGTAAGTATTAAAATAGAGAGAGAAAAAAAGATGAATATTTAAATAGGAGTGACAAAAAATGGTTGGATGTATTAATTGGAGAAAGAAAGTTACCAAAAAGGAAATGTGTCATCTTAGTTGAGACAAACTAAAAAGGAAAACATATCATCTTAAGTGGGACGTTGAGATTATATAATTTAGTACTTCACCAGTACTATAATAGCTAAATAGAGTAATTTAGCAAAAGCCCGTAAAAGTATCCCACAATATTTATCCTTGTAGGCCAACGGACTAAAAAATTATACTTCCTCATTTTCATGTTAATCGAGTCTATTTTTGCTAAATAGTACTCATTTCTTTTACTTTATTCACAACTATTCATTTAACACATTATTAGTAGTATTAATTATTTACACTACATTGATTGATTTATCGTTTATGAGTATATATGTATATTAGGGCATTCACAATGGTAGTCGATTGTGAGGGTCGAGCGATAGGTCACCCCATCAGCTCCCATTATGGAGAGGGAGCCGATCTCCACTCACCAAAGCCTCAGGCGATCCCCCATCATCTCTCCATCAGCCCTGAGATAGGTCATCATTGCGGGGTGTCGGTGTTGATTTTAATTTAAAAAAAATATTAATTTATTAAATTTCTTCCATTATAAATACCTCATCCTTAATTATGTGTGAGAGAAAAATGTGAGTAAAATATTAATTTATTACGTATTTTAATTTAAATTATTTAGACATTGGCATCAAAAATAAAAGAAAATAGTTTGATGTAGAAATGAAATAGGTTCTGAGATAGACTCCCATTGTAGAAAAATGAACTCTAAGATGGGTTGCTAACGTGTCAAGAAAAAATGAAAATATGCTAGAGATGGACTCCGAATTTAAGGCTCCTCTTAGAAATTTGATCTACTTGCTAAATAGATTTCAGACATGATTCTACGATATATAGTCTAAAAGTTAAATTACTAACATGTTCTCGTACCGATTCAATTTGATTAATAATTAAAATTTAATAAAAAAATTCAAATCAGGTCAAAAATGAGGAAGGCGCGGGTGGATTAATAAGATGTGTACACCGCACGCTTCCATCTTCGATTCAAATTTCCCTCTCAAATTTCGATTTTCGTTTCAAATTTATTGCTTCTTTTTTGTCCCAACCCTAAAAATTCAACCTTCAATCGTCAACTATATAATTCGAGTTGAAAATTCAGAAAAGTCCACCACTTTCAACGTCAAACAACCACTCTTCTATACTTCCCGATCCCGATCCTGATCCTAGTCATGGCTGCCCCCTACAGCCGCCCAGGCGAGGTCCACGTCATCGTCGGACCTATGTTCGCCGGTAAATCCACTGCTCTCCTCCGTCGCATCACCGCGGAGTCTGATTCCGGCAGGTATTGACGAGTCTTCTGATTCAGATTTCTGAATTAGGGAAATTTGCAGTAAGCAGAGTCTGATTATTGTGGAATTGAGATCCGATCTGATTTCATGATTCGAATCGATTTGCAGGACTGTGGCGATGATAAAGTCGAGTAAGGATACTCGATACGCGGTGGATGCAGTCGTGACACATGATGGCACCAAGTTCCCTTGTTGGCCGCTGCCGGATCTTTTGTCGTTCAAGCTCAAAATTGGCGCCAAGGCATATCAAAAAGTAATTCATATTTGATGCCTTCACTTTCGTGTATTTGTTTACTTTATTCACTAATTTTATACTTTGATATGTGTCTTCATATTTGTTGAATTAGAATTCTTATCATGATTTCCTGATAGTATAATATGATTAATTTTCATGCTTCATTTCATTTTATTTAGTGTGCTCTGTTTGTCGCCGGAGAAAAGGAATTGAAACCCTAAATAAGAAAATGAAAAAGGGATTAAGCCAACTTTAGAGTTTGTTGATTTTGCTGACTAAATTATGCATTGTTTTGCCATATAGTTGTGTTCTATTCAAGCATGCCAGAGAAATTATACCACTGTTTGTTTAATTAGGACTAATCCCTTGTAATTTCCATCATTTGAGCTGATTTGCTCTATTCATATTCCATTGGAAGGAAATGAAAAAAAGAAAACAATCATACATCTTATCCTAATGAGTGTAATTGTGAGCAGGTGGATGTGATTGGCATTGACGAAGCTCAATTTTTCGGTGACCTGTACGAATTTTGCTGCGAGGCAGCTGATCTTGATGGGAAAACTGTTGTAGTTGCTGGCCTTGATGGTGATTACTTGAGGTAGTTGAAATGTGTAATCTATAGTAGTTACTCGTTTGTTCTGTTTGTGAATAGATGATTCTTGATCTAATCACAAATGCTATGGTGTCCCAATAGGAGGAGTTTCGGATCAGTGCTAGATATCATCCCGCTTGCTGATACTGTCACGAAGCTTACTGCACGGTGCGAGCTCTGTGGCAAACGTGCTTTCTTCACTCTGAGGAAGACGGGCGACCTGCAAACTGAGCTCATCGGTGGTGCTGATGTTTACATGCCCGTCTGCCGCCAGCACTATGGCAATGAGCAACGCGGTTCTTCCTTGGAAGCTGCATCAGGAAGCAAGTTTGGAGATGCTGCGGTTAAAGAAGTGCATGATTGTTAAAACAATTGCAGAAATGTTGAGGAGAAATGTTGGGTTGTGCTGTTTAGTAGAGTATCTATCTATGGATAATGGCTCTGTTGTTAGTGATGTATAGTTTTAGTAGCATAAGTTTAAACTCGTTCACTTCATTAACTAGGCCTTGAATCTTCATCATAGAGTTCTTATGAAAATGTTGTGAACTCATTTGTAATGGAAGATTCGAGGTTACTATTATTTCACTTTTATTATTTATGTGATCTGTGACACTTTATCCCTATTTTTGTTGTTGGGAAGATCTCAAAGTTTCTACATGGTGGAGATGATAGGCTCGGTCTATAGATTTTCCTTTTTCCACCCTTTTCTTTTTGCCACATTTTGCTCAAAGGGATGAAGTAGCCACGCCATACTCTTAGGAAAAGCTCGAATGAACTTTAAACAAAAGAGTACCTGTATCCGAAACTGATGACACACGTGGATAGATAGAGAATACATAGGGGCGACATGGGTAGATAGAATACATAGGGTTGCGATACAACTCTCTCTAAGGAACGGTACAATAGCCCCATAACTTTGGGTGAAGCTACCTTGAAACCCTTACTCCCTTTGTCTGCCACTAAATGTCCCATTTTTCTTTTTTCGTCCGTCCGCTGATAAATGTCTCATTTCACTTTTACTATATTTGGTAAGTTGGCCCTACATTCCATTAACTAAATCAATTTACATTTTATCATAAACCAATATATAAAAGTAGCCCCTATTTCACAACTTTTATACTAATGGCGGATGGAGTGACTAATTTATTTTGTCATTAATTAAAAAAAATAGAATCACTTAGAGCGTCCACAGTGGGGGAGCCGTGGCTCTCCGCCCGGGCTTGGGCAGCCCGCGGCCCCCCACTACTGAGGCGAGGCATGCCCGCGGCTCGGGGGGGTGGACGAGAGAGAGCCGAGCGCTCGGCCAGGCCGAGGCTCTTGGTCAAGCGGCTCGGCCCGCCACTGCAAGGGCCGAGAGCCGCGGCCCTGCCCACCGATTTTCATTTTTTTAAAAATTCGAATATTATATTTATAAATACTATCTATATTCATTCCATTTTTTTCATCTTCCTCAATTCTAAACCCTAAAAATTTCACTATCTACCATTTTCAAAGTCTACAAAATGCAAGGTGGAGATGATTCTCCCGGCTATGGAGAATCGGGATTTGGCGCATATTCGTCTTCCCAACCGTGGAGATCGAGTCCGACCCCCCCTCCAACGAACCTGTGGAGTCCACAATCGCCGCCGCCGTGGCAACAGACACCCCAACACCGGGGTCGGTCCTCCTCTCAGCCGCAGAGGAACGTGGGTCGTCCCCAATCAGGGTTCAGCGACTACCGGCCCAATATGGACGCGATCAACAACCCTTCTCAGCAATTCCAATCCTCCCAATTCCAATACACCCAATCCCCTCTATCTGAATCTGATAGATTCACGTGGGAACAGTTGATGGGAACACCACCAGACACCCCGGTGTCCGGTACTCAAGGCGGCCGCGGGCGAAATCAAGGCGTTGGGGGGCGAAACGGCGGCGGAGGTGGGCGAAATGGCGGAAATGGTGGGGGGCAAAGCGGCCGCGGTGGTCGAAGCGCCGGCCGCCGAGGAGAGCAAGGCATCAGAGGAGGTGGCGGCCGAAGTGGTCGGCGAGGCGGCGGACGCGGCGGCGGTGACGGTGGCAGCGGCGGCGATGGCGATGGCGATGGCGGTGGCGGTGCCGGTGCCGGTGGCGGTCGAAGCCGGCGGTCGACCTACTATAGCAATGAAGAATCCATTGCTGTAGCCAAAGCCTGGTATGCGGTCACGACCGATTCTATCGTCGGTACGGATCAGACCGACGTTTGCTTTTGGAATCGCGTTCTCGATGTGTACAACGAATTCAAACCAGATGGGAGCGTCGAGCGTACAGCTAGCCAGGTCCGGAAGAAGTTCGGAGGGATTACTAAAGCGTTGAAGAGGTTCAGTGGCATATACGAGACCCAACTCCGCCTTGCTGAGAGCGGCCGCACCGAAGCCGACGTACGAGCGTTATCGTATCAGTTGTTCAATACTGAATCGTGGCCGAAGTTTACCTACTGGGATGAATACCTCGTTCTGCGTGACTGCCCGAAATTCAGGGTCCTCATCGACAAAGATCCAGTCTCTGCGCCGAAGCGGACTAGACTGGGCGTCGCCGGCAACTACAGCAGTAGCAGTGACTCACGCGCCTTCGACCTGAACGATGATGCTTCGGAGGAGGAGCCCCCCTCCAGACTCTCTCGGCGCCCATGTCCGCAGGGCCAGCGTGCCGCAATCCGGGAATCTAGAACCGGCTCTCAGTTCTCCGCTGCGACCTCTACAGCAATGCCCTCAACACCGCGGGCGGCTTTGGCTCATACCCTAGAGGTGCAGATGATGAAGCAACTTCAGGATGATTTGGCCTTGTACGAGAAGTCAACTGATCCGGAGACCAGGAGATTCTACCACGACCTCATTATTCGACTGAGGTCGAAGTTGGGATGGTCCGAAGGGTCGCAGTCGGGCGGTGCCAGCGGCAGTGGGGTCGGTGCAAGTGGCAGTGGCGGCGGTGGAGGCGGTGTCGATGATGTGATGGATGACGATGACGACACCGATTAGTCGGGCGGTGTGCGTCATTTTTTTTATTGTATTTAAAACGTTGTCGTTGTATAATTTTACCCTATCTATAATACTACGACAATTTGGTTTCAATTTTTCCTAGTAATTTTTAAAGTATGCATTTTTTTTAAGTATGCATTTTTTACTTATTATATGCATATAATTTTTATTCTAGGAATATTAAAATATACAAAAATTGTATAAAAATAATTTTAATTGTTGAAATAGAAAAAAAAAATGGTGGCCCGAAGAGCCACCATTGTAGTGGCCAAGTTTTGAGGGCAAGGGCCAAATTTGTTGGGCATGCCCAAGAAATGATGGCTTGGGCATATGCCCAAGAGGGCCACCGTTGTGGACACCCTTAAATACAAGAACAAGGCAGAGGGAGTGTGTGAGGCAGTGAGATTAGTTTTTGAAAAGCGAAGATGCCCCAAATTCCGTATGAATTGATCCGACAAGTTCAGATCCGTACCCGGTCAGCGGCGGGGCTGCCCGATTACGACCCGTCGGATCCTACACTGCCCGCTCTTCCGTCTCTCTCGGCCACAATAGCCGCCGCCGACGCTTCGCCGACGGACCGCCGCTGCCGGAACTGTAAAGCCTTGCTGCTTAGAGGATCGGAGTCTATTGTCTGCTTGTACTGCGGCATCGGCCCCCATTACGACGTCGTTCCGGATCCCATCCGCTTCACCTCCACCGTTGGCTACCAGTGGCTGCTCCGCTCGCTCCACCTCGATGGATCGGTATGGTTAATTCGATGAATCTAATTGCTAAATTTTATGTTGCAGTGCGAAATCGCTGCTTGAATCTCGCTGATTGATTATTGTTAAGGGGAATTTGAGTTATCTGATTATACAAATCGATTTAGGATTCCAATTTTATGTATTTGTCTGTCGAATCAAAATAGTAGGATCAGGATGGATTGAGCTGGATGATTGGGATTTGTAGAACTTGACAGATTGATTGATTGCTGTTTGTCTAAATTTATGGTGATTGCTACCTCAATAGTGATAAATCGATAACTCGTTGTATTTTGCAGGAAATGGTTGATCCAACCAGTAAAGTTAACCAAGGTAAAGTTCAGAGCTCGCCTAAAGATTCAACTCCCTTGTCTGCATTTTTAGACTTCAAGATAGTGTGTCCAGCTGAAAATGTGAACGGAGTGAATAGCTCCGATAAACCTTTGGTTTTGACCGGAGTAGCTCTGGGTAAGTTCTTCTTGAAATCTAAGAGTAATGGCGTCTCTGATACACCTACCGAGCAACCATCTGAGCATAAATGGACCGAGGCTGACAGTTCAATAGATGCTGCAGCTCTTGGCAATCAAGATTTGTTTCAAAATGTAAATTCATCCAAGCCGGCTGTCAGCTCTTCCGAGCACATGACTAGCAGAGCTCTTTCTGGATGGGAGGCGGATTTTCAGTTCCCTGATTCTGAAAATCAGCTTGGTGGTCAGAGGTCATCTGAGCATGTTGTAGCTTCCTCAGAAGGTTTTGATATGAAATCTGAAGATCCGGATTCCTTTCAGAGTTCCTTGGGTTTGAATGGTGATCTTGGTGCTCAACTCGATTCAGTGTATGGACGTGGAGAAAATCCGAATGGTGGGAAACCAAATGAGAGTGCATCCGTTCCTACAGCAGTTGGTGACTGGAATTCAGATGATATATGGAATAATCTGGGGTCAAGTACACCCGAGTTGTCTGGTGGATTTGATGCTCCTTTCAGCACTAATATTGAGCCTCAAAAGGACCCTACACCAGGCTTCTCGGAAGATCTTTCTACCAGTGTTGATTTTGATATGTTCCAGGACTTCCAGTCGCCAGCGAACTATGCAGATGTTACTAAGAATAAGACCACGAATGAGGAGCCTACAGCAATGGATGAAGACGCATTTGAAGACTGGAACGATTTTGCTAGCTCTACCAGCTTACAAGCTCCTCCCCAAAATGCCTGGTCTGTAGCTGGAAGTAGTGATCAAGTCTCGAGTTCTGAAAATAAGCCCACAGAGGGAGATTTGTTCAGCTTTGACAGTAAGCTTGAAGGTGACAACAAGTCCTCTGACAAAGATGTATTCAACTTTGACAATATGTTTGGAGATGTCAAGAAGCCCTCAGAGAGTGATTTATTCAGCTTCGACAACAAGCCCTCAGGTGGAGATTTATTCAGCTTCGACAATAAGTTTAAAGACGACAAAATAACCCCAGAGAGAGATTTATTCAGCTTTGATGGTGATTTTGGAGGAGATTTCAGCGGCTACTCTCAACCTAATGCTCCTGCACAAGGCAATGCTGTTATGTCAGAAGATCCAACTTCAATCTGGTGAGTTTGTAATCTGCTTAGACATGATTCCTGCTCGTATTTTTCCATAGCCTGCTTTGGTTTAAAGTAATTGAATATGAATTTCCTCAACTTGATTACTGATGTTTTTCTCCCCTAAATCGTAACTGTGCCATGTGAAAAATGCTCGTAGATACTATTATTGCCCGACCTTTGCACATTTGTCATCGAACTTTATGGTAGTATCATAAAACATACACATTAGCGCCACACTGTTGAAACCCGAACCCCCGGAGGAAAAAAAAAGAATAATCAGCAACTAGCTAACTATGTTTGAGAAAACCGATGTGGAGATATTAACCTGGTTTCATTGAGGTCATTTAAAACAATCAAGTTAAGATAATTTAGCTTTTGGTATGTTCAATTGGTTTCGTGTGCTAAGCAATGCAGATATTTAGTTAATTTTACAGTGTGCTTATAACTCGTTGCATAAGTAGTATCCTTGTGACAATGTAGGTTTGGCGACGTGAGCTCCCCTTCCCTTGAATCCGTACAAGCTGCAAGCAACGAAGATGCATCTGGGCAGGATGGTGTGAAGGCGCTGATGTCCCAGATGCACGATCTTTCTTTCATGCTTGAGACAGACCTTTCTGTTCCATCCGGCTCAGACGACCATAAGCCTGTTCGAATCCAAAAAGATTGAGAGGTTTCAAGGTTCACAAACTCTTGAGCATCTACACAACCTGTACATTATCTGGTATGCTTCTTTTTATTCCGGGACTGTGTTTTTATCATTGAGTCCCATCTCGTCGTATACCATTGTTTTCATCGCGAGTTTGGATTCTATAGCTTCTATATTAGTCTCCGTTGCGGTTGTCGTGTAACAGTCACATTTGGGAAGGAGTATGTGCTAATATGAGCATTTCTATTAATTTGTTATTCATTACTCCTTTTATTTTTGAAGTTTTCCCTATCTTTTTTATCTATATATATGAAATGTAATTTAATTTTAAAGCCAACTAAAAAAAGTAGGAAGTTCAGTTTAACCAAAGGTGAAATTGTTTTCTTATATTTCAATTAAATTTATGCTATATGTGCGTGCAAAACAAGTGCTTCAGCTCATATTTCTCAACACAAACAAACACAATGGGTACAAAAAAGACATAATCACTTGCGAGTTACGACAATGGCATTAAAAATGCACTCAATAATCATTTAAAATGGCCCAGTTGAATCCCGTTTTTTACTTGTGAGCCAAGCCCAAGCCCCACTTCGTTTTGCTGATGGGTCGTTTCTGGGCCTGCCCATATCGGGCTTGGGCCGACCCATATCGACCCTGGGCCGTGTTGGACTGGTCGGCCCGGCCTAGTAGACAACTTTAGCCGTAACTTACTGTTGGGGGATATATTATAAGCTATTGAAGTTTACTTTTATTTATAAAGTGTTTCAAACATTATTTGGATACACTTTTGAATAAAATAAGACAAGACAATCCTTTCTAAATAAGAATCTAGTAATGTAGTATAGTTGCATTAAATTGGATGATTGTATGACCGCGCACTGGATCAGAGTAAAGACTCTCGAAAGTAGAATAGCCACGCGCTAGCCGGAATTTCCCTGTGCCGCCCACCACTGCCACCTCCCTCACTTTCTCAAACTGCATGTCAGAACCATATATTTCTATTGAGCTGCCTTTATACTTGCCATCAATAAAAACAATTGACACCATCACATGGGTGCTGGACCCATCCAGAGCTGAGGTCACATATACGCCTCGGCCCCTTGCAATTACGGCTGAGCCTTCCTCGAATCCTGCAGTAATTGGGTCATCTGTGCAAAACATAGCTCCGAACTTGGAGAAGTTTAGGGCCCCATTCGATGAGACTGGTATCCCGATCACGGATGTATTTTGGTCGCCAGCGTAATCTTGGAAGTAGACCGTTAGTTTTGTCTCCTTGAGATGGCCTAGCTTTGCATTTGAATATGTGAGAATGGTGAGAAAGAGCATTGAAGCTAATGTGATTTTGTTGGATGCCATAGCACAAAACAAAAAGAGAAGGCAAATGAGATTGTGTTTGATTTGTTACTGAGTTTTGTGCGATTTATGTACAACTTGTCATGGTGTATTTATAGTGTCGACCTTACAGAAAATGAGCATGTGATGTAGACCTGTCAACTAAGCTAATCGTCGACTTTTTAATGGCTAGCTGCAAGTAGCAATGTGAATAAGAATTTATATGCTATTGTATAGGAAATATTTAAATAAAATTTATTTTAAGGGGTAGCAAGAACTGACTATTATAATATATTGAAGCTAATGCTTTGCACATTCTCGTCAACTTCGTCACTTTCATAGTTGTAGTGCAAAAAAACACACCCAAAGCCAATAATATGGCAAAAAGAAAGCAAAGAAAACGAAGAGCATAAAATATCACATTGTTCTTGCACACCTACATAAATCATCAATATGGAGATTAAATAGACCAGGGAAGAAAATGAGGTAGAAATAAGTAGGAGAGAGAAGTTGTGGCACTTCAACTATGTGTGTTTGGTTGAGTTTGTGCTTTACTATTTCTTTTTCTTTATTTTGCTATTCCTATTATTGTATTATTAATGTTGTTTACTTTAGTTTTTTGGTAACTTAGGAACTATTGGTTTTTTTTTTTCCAATGTTAAGTTTTATTAATATCTGTGTATGTTTTTTATTTGTTTTGTAGTTTATCATTTATCTTTTTATAGTAACATGGTTATCCTCCTAATAATTTTTAGTTGTATGTTAAATATTTTATATCGATTTGAACTAGATAGAATTTTAGTATTCAAGTGTGTATGTTGTTAAGGACGATATTGTCTTTGTTGAAAATATTTAATTTTGTTTGAGAAAATCCAATAATGCAACAACAGATAGAAGGTGTGAATAAGAAGGATAGCAAAAAATATATAAAGTATTTATGTGTTGTGTAATATTTTTCTATGTTGGTTTAATTTTATACTTATTTAATTTATATTTATAAGTATTTCACATATGTTAGTATATAGTACATTTTTTAATTTTATAATCTTATGTGATAATATTGTTTCTTATTTTATTTAGTTTATTAGTATATTCACAATGCCATATTAATAGAATGAAATTATTTTAAATCGCGCATAGTGCGGGTTAACACTAATAAAATATATAAAATTTGAATTTTGGTACAGATATATGCACATTTATCAATAGTATTATTACATAATAAAATTAATCCTCTCAATTTTTTACACAAATTATCCTAAATTCATAATTTTGTACTTCAAATTATTCTTAATTTTTTACACAAATTACACAGTGGGAGTATATCACAACCTTATTTAATAAATTAATTATATTTATCAAATGTAGTAATATTGTAGTACTCCATATGTTCATTAGTATGAAATATCGTTGAAACAATTATAAAATCTTATTATATGTATGAGGTTATTTGTTGTAGTACATCTTATCATTATTACTACATTTATAATTTTAGATCTATATTATTTTTAAATTCAAAAAATATTTCATAATTTGAATAAAATAAAATAAGCCGTGCATAGCACGAGAGTGATACTAGTTCATATATAAAAGGTGAGTTTTGACCTAAATTGTAAATATTTTGAGTTTTGGGTATGAATTTGAATATTTGTAAATATTGAGTACTATAATTTATCATTATACAAAAGTTTAAGGGGTTGTGATCAAATGAAATATCTAAATATTGTACAAACTCAAAACTATGATCTTGACAATTGAAAAATGTCAACAGCTCACAAAAAAGCATCAATATGAAAATGTCAACAGAATTTCAACGGTAGTCAATGATTGATTCTGTGTTGATATTGTGTTGATACTGTGTTAACATTAAAATCTTAAAATTTTACACTGTGTTGATATTGTATTGAAACTGTGTTGAAGCTGTGTTGAAGCTGTGTTGAGGAGTTTGAGTTTATACAATATATAAGTTTGCATTTTATCACAACCCAAAGTTTAAGTTATGGCTAATTTTAAATATTAGCGTTAAATTTAAAACAGCTTTTCACTAATTAAATGTTGTTAATTTAGACATCCATTTTATTCCACTAAGTAAAGGAGTGTTGATTGCGCGTTAATTTAGGCAGCCATTTTATTGCTAATTGGTCATTGATTCCATGTATACTCATTAATTGTTGACTAATTAAATTTGATATTTAATTTTAGAGATTCAATAGCCAATTAGCGTTTAATTTGAAACCCTTAGCACCGTTACTAATAGAAAATTAATATCCATTTAAATCCATAGCTATAATCTCTATAAGTACCAATAATAAAATAAATTCATCAAACAAACAAGCAAGACATGATTATCACCAAGACTCCCGAAGGAAGATTAAGAAAAAATAAATTCATCAAACAAACAAGCTATCTTGATCATCACCAAAACTCTGGAAGGAAGATTAAGAAGTACTCCCTCCGTCCCATAATAGATGTCACATTTTTCTTTATAGTTTGTCCCAAAAAATATGTCACATTTTCTATTTTAGAAAAAGTTTTCTCTCACACCAATATATAAAAATATATTTTCTCTTTCCACTTAACAAACAAAACAACATCTCCTAAAATCTCGTGTCATCTCTTAAGAGCATCCACAATGGATGCCCCAGTGGAAGCCCTAGTGGGGGGCCCTAGAGGTTGTCACATCAGCATACCTTATCTTTCTGCAATGGTTTGGCCCTAGTGGGTGCCCCATCTATTATCCATTTTTCATTTCAATTTTAATTTATTTTTTTATGTTTACCAATTATAAATAGCAAAATTAGACTCCAAATTAAAGAACTAGCAAAAAACATACATTACTTAATTTAAAAAAAAAATTACAACGAAAATACTTAAAAAGAGGTACAATTTCAACGACCACTATGTATCCAAACTTCTTCAATCATGTCGTTCATGATTTGAAGATGAGCTTGTTGGTTGCGCATGCTCTCCTGAGCTTGTAATCTCTCGCTGACTCCATAGGATAAACCTCGAACGACCGTCGGGGTTGCATGACCTGCGCTCGGACCGGCTTCAACATCGAACCAATCGCTAGTTGTTCGACCTTCATCGTGAATAATCATGTTGTGCAAGATGATGCACGCGTACATGACATTGGCGATATGATGCCTGTACCAAGAACGAGCCGAGCCTTTCACTATTGCCCAACGCGCTTGAAGCACACTGAATCCTCGCTCCACGTCCTTCCGTGCAGCTTCTTGCCGCGATGCAAAAAGCTCTCTCCTTGCATCCGTTGGGCAGGAGATCGTCTTCAAGAAAACTGGCCATCTCGGGTAAATGTCGTCGGCTAAGTAGTACCCCATATGATGCTGCCGTCCGTTGGCAGTGAACTTGATAACCGGACCGTTGCCATTGTATTGCTCGGTGAAGAGACTCCACGAGTTCAACACATTGATGTCGTTGTTTGATTCCGCCACGCCAAAGTGAGCATGCCAACTCCAAAGACAGTGGTCAACGATGGCTTCAAGGATCATCATCGGGTGGGTACTCTTATACCCACTGGTGAATTGACCTCTCCACGCTGCCGGACAATTCTTCCACTCCCAGTGCATACAATTAATACTCCCTAACATACCAGGAAAGCCGTGCACCCTATCGTGCATCCCCATCAGTTACTGGCAATCTTCCGCATTCGGCTTGCGCAAATATGTGGCGCCGAATGTGTCAATAACGCCCTCACAAAATTTTACCAGACACTCCCGGACAGTTGTATCCCCGACGTGAAGATACTCGTCGAACATGTCTGTCGTAGTGCCGTATGCCAACTGACGAAGCGCAACCGTGCACTTCGTGAGCTGGGATAGACCCCTTCTGTGGGCAGCATCTTCCCGCTGCTGGAAGAACTCGTCGCGCGCTTCTATCGCGTGAAAAATTTAGAGAAACAGTTCTCGATGCATCCTAAACTGCCGGTGAAAAACCGTCGGTCCCCACCGGGGCTCATCGGCGAAGTGATGTGAATCAAATTGTAGTCCTTTATTGTATTGTTTTAACACACATTTTTAGGTGAAAAATGGACTCATTTTGATATATTGTAGGACAAAACACAAATCTATAAGAGAGAGAAGGAAGAAAACAAAGGTCGGAATCTGATCAGTAATCAGCCATGCAAGATTGACTTAAAATGCTTCTACAAGTCCACCATTCCATTCACCTTCGAAAGAGCTTCGCGTGGATACCTCGCACGCCTCAATCGGAGTCCGGATGAAGAAGGTATGACTGTTTTACGAAGACTGCGCAATGCAGTGCAAAACGCGCGACCTAATCGAGAGTATGACAAAATGCCCGATCGGGCGTTTTTCAAGGTGCAGATCGCCCGACCGGGCAATTGGTACTGGGCCTGTTTTTCGAGCCCTAGCTATTTAAATAGCTAGGGCACGACTTCCAATGCATCTTTTGGCGGCTGGAGACGATTTTTAGAGAGAAAAAGAGGCTTGGAGTCCATTTTTGGGAGGATGAAGAAGAAGCTTGAGGCTAATTCTTCCCTAATCTTGCCCATATGGTAGCATTTACTTGTTTTCTTGTATTGTTGCCCACTATGAGTGGCTAGATTTTAGGGATTACTCCTAGTTAGTTAGTGAAGCTTGTAAATATGAATCCATGACTTTGTTTTGATAGATTTCCATATTTTGGTTCTTATCTATGTCTTTATTTCAATCCGTGTTGGATTTTTCTAGGAAACTTAATCCGGTAATGACCTTAACTTCAATGTCTCTTTAACTTGGAGTAGGGAGCTAACATAGATAAGGAACCCTAGGCTAAATATGATCAGGGGATAGTCCGGGGTGGATCTTGTGTGTTGAACGTTCGTAGAAGTCAATCCCGAGCTTACTATGCGACTGTAGGAGTAAGGGGTTGGTGAGTAGAGCCTAGGAGACGTGATCAGCTTATCCTAGGTGTAAAATTCCACGATCAGTGATCAGCTGCGTGAGAGCGTAAAATCAACATGATCCCGATAAATATTGGAAAATAATTATACTTAAGGATTCATGTGAACAAGCAACCCGAAACGAGCTAGGAGTAGTCTTCCCTCTTTATCGTGATTCCCTTGTATTTTTCCTTCTCGTTTCGTCCTTCACTCGCCTCTAGATCAAAAACCCAAAATTAAACTATTTTACTGCTTTTTAGTTTAGGTTTACTAGTTTTAGCAATTAATCTCCTCCCTGTGGGTTCGACACCTTTTATACTGCATTGCACGTCTGTATACTTGCAGATGTAGTCTTTTTAGGGATTTATTACTTGTTTTGTGTACTTAAATTGCACCCTAAAAAGCACAACAAGTTTTTGGCGTCGTTGCCGGGGAGGCGTTAGTTGTTAGAACTTTGTGTGTTTTTCTTTTTACTTTTCTTAGTTTTATAGGTAGTTTAGTTTAGTTAAATTTTTAGTTTTTTATTTTGTTTTCCACAGGGTGCCCGTAATCCGTGTGTTTCTTGTGCAGAAATCTTATTTAGCAAGGAGAACGAGGTTTGTGTGGAAAGCGCGTGACGAGTGGTCACCAAGTTCGAAAGAGGTAGACCGTTTCTCAACGGTTTGGTAAGGATGGCTTGACTCCCGCTCTTAGTATTTTTGCTAGAACACTTTCCTTACCACACACACGATTATTAGGACTAATCCCGGAGTTTTCGAGGTTCTCGCTTCCGGTAGAGGGGTGACATCGTGCTAACTTAACCCCTTACTTGCTTTGATTTATATTATTGTTTTGTGCTTGGTATTTTCTGTTTGGACTGTGTTCTAGGTTGCAGAGATGTTCTATTTTTGTAGGCATCTAGAGATATGAAAGTGTGAGGGAGACATCTGAATGTGATATCTGTGGAGTGCAACAAGGCCATTCGAGCTCACACTTCAGTAACGACCATGAAGAAGATGAGGAGTTCTCATTTGATCCAATTGATCTGCTCCAAAGGAGGATATCTGATCTCAAGAAAAGGCGAAATGATCCCGATTTCACATTTGGAGAAGAACTTGCCTTAGAAAAAAGCCTTGAGCGATCTTCAAAATGCAAGAAGTGAGAGATTTAAGATTCTTAAAGATAAGGCATTTGAAGATGATCAGGATCTTACATGGGCCAAATTATGTGGTAAAATGAAGGAGTTGATAGACCTAGCGACCTCTCTCTCGACTGGAGATGAAGTCCGCCCTCCTATGTGCATCGAGACGCTAGATGATCCACCTATTCAACATGTTTGTGAAGAAAAAGAAGAGGAGTGAGTCACATCGACTGTGGAAGCAGTAAAGGAGGATGAGACGAGAGCTGCAGAGAGTACATAGCCTTCATTTGTTGAGCATGAGTCTTGCCAAGCACTTGGCTTGTTGCCATTCCATAGCATCCATGATCACCGGCCATCCACACCATCCCCGACTCGCAAGAAGAAGAAACCAAAGATTAAATTCCAAGATTGGGGGATGGTGGTTTTGAATCCCTTCTTTGAGTCTGTAATGGGGATTCAACTGCTAAGAAGGAGGGATCCGGAGAGTTTGTTAATCCCACGGGTGAAAACTCATAAAATTGGTGAGAATGTCTAGCCAAAGACGTTAAAGAAAGGCGCTAGATGGGAGGCAACCCATCATATGTGGTTTGAGTTTTTACTTGTTTATGTTTTTGTTTTGATCGCGAGGGTTTTCTTAACTTGGTTCTTTCCCTCGTTTTTTATCTTGAACCGGGTATTGTAAATAGTTCTTTTTCTAGTTTTGTTTTGTAGGAATAAGGACGAGCTACTTATGAGGAGCCGAGCCGAAGGAAAGAAATACCCGACCCACACACCCCGACTTAACATGATTTGAGGGAGACTTCGTACCCCTTTCTTTATTATTTTTGTCCTTTGCTTTTCATGAGTATGCACATTGAGGACAATGCATGATTTAAGTTTGGGGGGTGTGCGCATGCTTGCTTGATTAATGTTGATTTTGGCTTAAATTATTCTTATATTTGTGCATAAGCATGCTTGATTTTCTTCATTCGAATGTCACTAGGCACATCGTTTCCTTTATGATTTGTTGGTGTGGACTTAGTTTCTCTTAAGAGTTGGGCCACAGAACCTTTCTTTCACTTATTAACCGCTTGAGCTATAACTTCCATATTTCGATGAAGTGAATGTAGTGTCCTTAGGAGTCCGATTTCTTGAGTTAAGGAGAAAGGATGATCCCGGTTTTGAAAAATTGAAAAAAAAAGGCCTTAAGGTTGATCTTCTAGACTTAAGCTTGATGAATTGTGAACTTGTTATTGTTGGTGCATGAAAATGATTAGGAAATAGGACGTCAAGCCTCATATCTATAATAAATGTTACATTTTTCTTTTTAGTTTGTCCCACAAAAGATGTCATATTTCCTTTTTTGGAAAAAACTCCATCTCACATTAATATAAATATACTATTTTTTCTCTCTCCACCTAATACACAAACAACATACTCCCTCCGTCCACAAAAAATCGGAAGGGATCAGCTAAGCCATTTTATCAAACATTTGCTGCTACACCAATATTAAATTGACATGTGTACAATCTTTAAAAAAATAATCTCTTCCTCCTCTCACACTATTGCGCTGAATTCTTCTCTTCCTCCTCTCATACACTTAGCTGAATTCAACATTCATTTCAACTTCCCCACAACTCTCCACCTTTTGAACATCATATTGCCGCCGGTAAAAAGCCAAAGCACCACCACGTCTGCCTCTCTCTCGCCCCCCTTCCAAACTACGTTCTCCCCTACTTCTCCCCGCCGATAACCTCCTCCAGTCCACCACCACCTCTCGAATCACCTACAATTCGTCTCGCCGATTCGATCTCCACCAAATAGCAGCAGCTCGCCCCACCGCCCGCCTGGACTGGTTGCTCAGATTTTTCCTCCGGCACCCTTCATCACACCGAGAATCCCCGTGGAATCCTCCGTCGTCACCGGAGAGGCTCGCCCTCCTCGCCTCCACCAACGACGACTTCCTCCGATCCCCGATCTATCACAACCCCTAAGTTTTGGTCTGCTCTCTAGAAGTTGACGCTTGGACTGCAACTTCCCTCCCCGCCGCAGGTGCACCGCTGGGTTTAGAGAGATTTGTGGGGAAGATGTCAAAATGAAGTTGAATTCAGCAAGAGATTTGTGAGGAAGATGCGTAGAGTTGCAAGGGAAGATGAAATAAAAGTTGAATTAAGCGTGAGTGACCGAGGAAGAGATGCCACGCAAGAATTAATTTATTTTTTATTTTTTAAAGATTGTACACATGTCAATTTAGTACTGGTGTAGTAGCAAATGTTTGATAAAATGGCTTAGCTGATCCCTTCCGACAAAAAATAGATCACTTTTGTCATTTTGGGACGTCCACAAAAAATAGACCACTTTCTAGAAATGGAAAGTTTATCTCTCATACTTTTCCTACTTTTTCTTCCCTCTCTCATACTTTACTCACTTTTTCTTCCCTTCTCTCTTACTTTACCTACTTTTTGTCCCTCTCTCTCTTACTTTACTAATTCTACATTAAAACTCGTGCCGAACAACAATAGATCTATTATTTGTGGACGGGGGGAGTATATCCTAAAATCCCGTGTTATTGTCCAAGTATGCCATCTATTACGGGACGAATAGAGTATATTTTAGGAACGGAGTGAGTAATTAGAAAACATAATAGTTTTAACTTGGATTGACAAATTATTTCACAAATTTAAATTAAAAAGTGTACATGTGCAGATCATGATGATTTAGAAATTGCACGAATCGTGATAAAAAAAAAAATAAATACTTGAAAATAAATAATGAACGCTCCATAAATACCATTGACGAGGCAAAAATAAATAAATAAAGCTGCAGGTAGCGAACCAAGAATTTCACAGTGTTCCAAAGTTGACTGTTTGATGCTAGATTTAAAATTGGATCTCATCACATGCCAATGAATAGAATAAATATATTGCATATTTAAAATTGAGATGGTAGTTGTTTTGATCACTATGTGGTTATAAGTTATAACAACTAATTTACTACTATGATTGAAGGGGATTGGAGACATGTAAATAAGTTCAGCTTTGAGCTTGAAAAATTTGTATTTAAACTTTTTAATTATTTTAAGTATTTTATTGTCTTGTTATTTGTATATTACACATAATTGAGAATGTATCGTAAGTGGAGAAAAAGCCCCACATTAATTTGGTAGAGTGTCTTTTAATTGGATGACATATGTAGTAAAATTGTAAATAAATGAAAAAATTAGGATAGAAGACAAAGATATTATTATTAAAATAACGAAAAATAAGTGTGCATTAATATGTATAATCCCCCCAAAAGAACAAAGTTTGCAGTCATTGGATCTATACATCAAGTACATTTAAATTGAGAGCAATGGATAATTTATTCGATGTAAATTGTAGCACGAGAGCTTAGTAATGTAGCACAGTCATATTAGACCGGGTAATTGAATAGCCGGTCACTACATCATAGGAAACAACCTCGAAAGTGGCGTAACCACGGGCAAGCCGGAATTTTCCCGTGCCACCCACTATTGCCGCCTCTGATGCCTGCACCGCTGATTGCTCGTAGGAACCTTGTATTTCAATTGTGCTGCCTTTATATTTTCCGTTGATAAACACAACCGACATTAGCATCTGAGCTTGGGTCCCATCTAGGGCCGATATGATGTATATACCCCGGCCCCTTGCAATTGGGACCGACTCCTTCTTAATTCCTTTGTATATTGGGTCGTCTGTGCAAAACATGGCTCCAAACTTGGTGAAATTTAATTGTCCGGTCGATGGGCCTGCTATCTCGATCGTGGTGGCATTTGGGCCGCCGGCATAGTCATGGTAGTAGATCGTCATTTCGATCTCTTTGTGATGCCCTAATTTTGCCGTAGCATATGTGAAAGTGGCAAGAAATAGAAGTAAGGATAATGTGAATTTGATGGATGCCATAGATTGACAACTCAAATTCAAGATTAGTTGAGTTTTGTGTGATTGCATTTCAACTTTTCAAGGCTTATTTATAGCATCAAGGGTTCGAGAAAATTTGAACATGAAAATTGACTTGCCAACTAATAGTGGATGGTTATTTGCTGTCAATAGCTACAGAAAATTAAGAATCAAGATGTAGTATCATAATAAAAAAAAATAAAGGACAATATCTTCATTGGCACCGTGCGCAAGGTGATGATATTTAAAGATTAATTTGGTTTGGCTATTGATTTTAATTGTGTCCTCAACATATTGCAATTATTGTAGGAAAAGGACTGCAATCAAATTATATGGACTACTAATTAAATTAAAATTTGTCGTGGCATCTTGAAATTAAAGGAATATCCAAAAAATTAAATGTCTATTAGCTAAATTTGTAAATGAATCGTGATTATTCATTACTTAAAATCCAATTGAGAGTTGTAAACAAGGAAAGCTTGAATTGGACAATACTTTGTCTCGTTATCTCGTGAAGCTTTTACCTATATTTGTGGTTAGACAAAATATAATTACAGTGGATTCATAATTATTTGTTGCCGTATATTTCTAATAAAATTTTCAAATAGATAAATTATAAAATTGTGATCAACTTTATATATAAAAGGTTCATACGAGGCTTTTTATTTTTTTTATCATACTTGATACAATTATAAAATTGTGATAAATTCTCTCACTCTATTTGACTGACTTATCAAGTTTTTTTTTTTTTTTTCATACTTGATACAATGAAATCAATATGATTTTCAATGTGACTTTTTATCCTATTCATTATGAACTTAAAAAGTGGTTTAAAATATCATAAAATGTATCACAGTTGACCATGTAAAAGTTTTGATGAAAATATCTTATTTGAGTCAGTTTGTTAAATACCAAATAAGTGCATAGTTTGTGATATTATAGACCAATTTCAAAGTTTATGGGAAATACCAAATTTTAAGCAAAATTTATGATTTTAGGGATCAATATCCCAATAAAATATTTTTTTTATCAGTGTTAAGTAATGAGTAATAACAGCCATTAATGAAAATCAACCAGATTTCTGTATGTTTATATCGAATATTAGACACACACAAAATGATTGAATGGCTCATTCTGTATGTTTCACAAAATGATTGAATGTTAAGTTTCATGCAAATAAATTATTAGATATGCTATTACAAATGCAAGCCCAATTGCTTTGGTCCATCAATAAGTAACTCAAGCCCAACAATTAATTTGGACATGTGATTGTTAGTAGTGTTTAGAGTTTATTTAATTAGTGGCTTAGTGCAGTAGATAGTAATAGAGTGTGTTAGTTTCTTTAATTAGTGGGTTAAGTGCATTTAGATAGTGAAGTCATGTGTTTAACTTCTTCTGGTCATAGTCTATATATATATTGATTTGTAATTCTCTTCTGAGATTAGGAAAAATATCAATCAAAGTCTTATTCATTATACTATAATTAATAAAACAATACTGGAAATGGAATTATGTCATTTAGACTTATTAAGGTCATAGAGTTTTGTATGAACAAAACAAAAAAGAAAGAAAATTATAACATTATTACATATTCGAACATGAAAAAATGAAAAAGATTCTCAGGTTGGGGGACAGATAGAGATACACATAAAGAAAAAGACTTTCATTGATATTTTCATATTCTCACAAGAGAATTACAATCAATATTATATAAACTGACTAGAAGAAACACATGACTCCACTATCTAAATGCACGTAAGCCTCTAATTAAAGAAACTAACAAGGAATCCACCGTCTCCGATCATTTATACTAAATTCAAATTCATTTAGTTATATTTTTATACTAAAATATGAACGTGTTGTTTTTTAATAACACTTAATAAAAATTTAAGAATTCAAAAAAACTTAAAAAATATATATATATAGTACAGCCCAATGCAATTCGACAGTGGGCCTAAGCTGGGCCAAATCTTAATTTATAGATAGAAATTCAACCTAAACCACTTCGCCGGTCGGCCGGCACATTTTACAATTCTAGTTATGGTTGCCTTTAATCCACTTTTAGCCAAATCACTGTTTGAACTTTAAAGTGACAATACTATTTTTAGTAAATCCCCCTTGTAACGAATTCTTGTACCTCCAATTTGATGTTTCATCCTGTTGCTTGGTTTATTCTTTTTAGTCCCTTTTCCTATATTTTATATATCCTCCCATCCCCCAGCATCACACATTTCCTTAAAAGAAAGGAAAGTGAACAGTCTTCATTTTATAGTAGTAGAGTCACTTCTTTTCGGCACAAAAATTAAAAATGAGATATTAAATATATTAAGGGAAGAGATGGTAAAGTAGGAAAGAGAATAAAGTAAGTGAGAGAATAAATTGGGAAATAACGCTATTATGATAGAACGTCCCGAAATGGAAAAATGACTCTACTATTATGGAACAGAGGGAGTAGTAGTATATTACTCCTTCCCTCCTAATAAATATGCAACATTTGGTTTTCAGCACGAGATTTTATGCAGTGTTGTTTTGTGAGTTAATGAAGAGAGTAAACTAAGAGAGAAGAAAAATTAGCGATAGTGTTGTTTTCATTTTAGGAAACGTTTCATTTTTATTGGGACAACCCAAAAAGACAAACGTTTCATTTCTAATGGAACATAGGGAGTATAATTTTGACTCTATTATACTCTATCCGTCTACAGAATAATGCCCGCATTTACATTTGTCATTTCAGTCTTTCGACGTAAAACATCTAAAAGTCCTTGTATTAATACATTTAGGGTTCTAGTATTTATAGAATTCATAACCCTAGACTCTAATAATATCTTGCAAGATATTGCAAGATACAATAATATAACAAAATAGTGCAATAAAATAAGGGAATTAAAATAAGAAAACATAATAGTCTTGGGCGGCAAGTCATGGCATCTTCGGTGACTCGACTTCTACGGCAGTTCGGAATCCCTATCAAAAGGCAAATTAAAACTAAAACAAAACTAAAGTAAATAAAGCAAGTGAAATGTCTAAACTAGTATTTCTCTATCTTATCACAATATCAAACACAAAAGCAAATTTATGTCACGGCAACGGCGCCAAAAACATAACTCATACTAATTTTACAATTAAAAGCGTCGCCCACAAGTGTACGAGTTATGTAGCATGTGGCAAGTTAAATTATCGATCCACAAAGACTAAAGTGCTAGAATGAGTACTATGATGCAATGTCGAACACTATCTAGACTAATGAAAGGTGTTTTTGGGTTTTCTTAAACTAAAACAAAGAGCAAACAAGCAAATTGAGACAATTAACTAAATAAAGCAAGTAAAAGATGGTTTTCACACAAATTGAGAAAGGTAGGGATATAGATCCATTAGTATGGATCACGGGTGTCTCCTAGGGATCATGCTCATCTATTGGGTCTCATGTGTGGCTAGGAAAGTTGGGATGGTTGGTTAGACCCCCTCTCGGGTGCATCTAACACCTTGATCAATCTCTAGTGTAGGAGCTCCTCCATACAATTCGAGATTGACTCCCTAAAACAATGGACCCAAGCCCTCTATTTAGCTCATGCATCTCTCGATCACATGTAATGCACGGAGTTGTTGATTACCTAACCATTCTTAATCATGCATCTCTCAATGTCAATAATTAAAATAAGATATATAAAATTGGTAGCTAAGCAATTGGATAATAAGAGCTCAATAACCAACAAAACCAACACAAAGAGATAGATAACATAAATCCATGATCAAACCATGGATTCCATACAAAATTCACTAAATCCCTAAAGATAATCTAGCTACTCATGATCAAAGTCAAAACAAAAGGAAAAACAAAGGAAACAAAGCAAATCATGGATGAAAAATGAAACTAGAACTCCCTATAGGTGGAATTGATGTTGGAGAGTCTTCTTCCTTCAATCTCATGAAAAACTCCTTGCCTTCAAATCCTCTTCAATCTCTTGAAATCTTGCTCAATTTGGTAGTGTGGGATTAGGGCTCGAAAATGTGTGAGAACCCTTTTATATGCGGAGTGAAAACAAGGAGGAAATGGACAACAACATCAATCGCCCGGCCGGGATTTGTAAGTGAGAAAATGCCCGGCCGGGCGTTCCCAACAAACCACGAGATCCTGCTCTAAACGCTCGATCGGGCGTTTTGTCGGATGAAAAACGCCCGGCCGGGCGAACTCTCTGGAATCAGCCTCGTTCGCCGTTTTGCCCGTTTTAGACCTATTTTTGTATCAAGACTCCAACAAGGTTGTTAACTCTGAAGATAGCAAATAAGTAGATGAAACTTAGACTTTTTTACCTCAAATTGTTCAACAATATGTGTTAATCACCCACCTAAACATCTCAAACTATGAGTTTGTCAGTCGCTTTTCTTTTGCGGCTGGGCTTTCCTTGACATGCTTTATTTCTAACAATATTTTTTAATAAAAGAGGATCAATAATGGTTCTACGTCCAGTGGCGGAGCCAGAAATCTCATCATGGGGGGTCCAAATTTAAAGTTAAATAAATTACATAAATTAAATTATAAGGTTCAAAATGTAAAAGTTAAATGCAATCACATCATAACATTTGTCTTCTATTTTTCATCTCCTGAAATCGCTGCATAATAGTTTCATTGGTAACTTTAACAAACACATCATTTTCATATAAGGAACTAAGCAACCATTCAACTGATGAAGAATCAAAAGAAGAAAGTTTCTTAAAATAACGATCCATATACCTACAAAAATAGTCAACATTGATTAAGTTTGCAAAATATAAATCATACACAAAAAAGATAAAATTCATCTTATGCTTCACAACTAAAAGAATAAAGAGTAAACAAAATATACAATATGCTCAAATCTAAAATATTGTTGTCACAAATCAAATAGTGTAAAACTATTAATATATACACATCAAATTAAGAAACAGGTTAAAGGAACCGCCGTAGCCATTGAATTACATAAGCTATCTTCTTTCTCCTCATTTGAATTTTATGTGTACCAATTTAGAGCTTGAATATGATTATTTAGGTCTCAATTTACATAAATATTGCAGCCAAACAAAAAAACAACATATATAGAAAAATCAATTGAATTATATTTGAGTTTTAAAATACACCTAGTTTTAAATAACTAGATTTCAGATTACGCGGCAGAAGGAGTAGAACTGCAACAGAAGGAGAAAACTAATTAAGAGGAAACGACTTATAGAGTATAATTTTGTTGAAATCTATCTTTAATTTTATATATTATAATTATAATTAATGTGAAATTACTAAAATACCCCTAGATTTTTTTAAAAATTAGTGAGGGGACCATGGCCCCCCTTGGCCCCACCCTCCCTCCGCCCCTGTCTACGTCTATTTCCTTTATGACTCAAACCCTGACCATTTAGTCAGAAGGAAAGTGTCTTACCAAATTAGCTTCACTTTTGTATGAATCAGCTTCCATGGCGTCATCTACGGTTGGGCTCATATCAATATCGTGCACTCTATTGGTTTGATCAAATGACTGAGTGAAAGATTTGTGCAGTTTTTTTTCAAAGAAGTTCAATAATTTTTCCATATACTCTCTGATGACAACTCGACCGCAATCTATTAAATTGAGAGAAATATTTTACCAAATAAGCTGCATTTCATGTGCTAGCTTATTTGTGCAGCATATCCACATATATCCCATGCTCCAACAAAATTTTTATGTATAATTTGAATGCAATTCCTTTCCTACATAACACAATGTTGAGCACATAAAAGTTATATAATGCGAACACAACATCAAATTATATTAAATGAATCGCCAATTTTATCAATTAACCAAAAGTTATCATTCTTTTATCTCGAGTAATGGCAACCATTTATAAAGTCAAATATAATTAGTTGCGTGTCATTTTTATTTAAATATATCCTAGTCAAATATAATTAGTTGAACTTTGCGTGTCATTTTTAAAAAATATTAGTATTACACATGTGATGCATATATTAAAATATTTTTAATTAAAATTAATTAAACAAAATTAAGAATAATATCATTATATAAAAATTGTAAATAATTAATGTATACTCCATAATACAATGAATTATTGGTGAAGAAATTTATGAACTGATAATTTTGTATGAATGATTTTCACCAAATCTTCGAAACAAAATGCATATTAACCTACTTTCTTTACTTTTTCAGTTTTGTAAATATATTTTATATAAATTATTATATATCAACCCCATCAACTTATTGTTATGCAATGTTCTAATCAACATGAGTGTTCCTATTACTTTATTACTTTGATCGAACCCTTAATTTTGAGTTATCAGATGCTAGAGACAAAGAAACAACTGAATTCTTACCTTGATTTGACAAACATGAAGTTAATGTGCTCGCTTGAATTCTCATCCAATGATGCTTAGAATGGGTGTGTGAGTGAGAAAGAGGAACGGTGATAATGGAGAATTATTCTTTTTGTACCATTTCTACTAACCCAAGATAAAAATATTCCGTCCCAATCTGCATAAATTAATTGTTTTCTTAATATCTAATTATATTATCTTCATATTTATAAAGAACAATATGCAATAACTAATTGATGGAAACAGGTAACATTATGCGCCACTAACTATATCACTAATCCACTAATTATGGAAACTAAATAACCAACTCTTATCCACTAATTATTAAACTAAGTAACTAGCTCTAAACCAAAACACGTTCATGTACATATATAATGACAGTCATGTACATATCTAATATTTACTATACTACAATTCAGTAAAAAAAAAGTTATATTTGAATAATAATATCTATTTTGAAAAGGCATTAATATTTTCCTAAATACCCTCAAACTCCCCTAATTTTCTTAAATACCCCCAAAACTCCCTTTTTATATATTGTATAACAATTTAATAAAAAAAAATAGTTATATTTGAATAATAATGTCACACCTCAGCCCCCCTTTCACATGTATACTTGTACTAAATAAATACAAATTTGAATAAAGAAATCATATATTAATTACATCACCGTCCAAAAGCCATAATTAAAAAAAAATCTCTAATGTATTAGGCTTCAACACATAAAACCATAAACATCAACTGTCATAAACAATTTCATATCTATATGCATATGCCTCTCTGTTCAATTTATTTTTCTGTGACAAATCAAGCCTGGTATCTGCCCGGAATTCCTCTATGACCCGAAGGTCCCTCTGTAATTGGACTCATTGGTCCCTCTATGACCCGAAGGCCCCTCTGTAATTGGACTCATTAGTCCGTCTATGACCCGAATGTCCCTCTGTAATTGGACGCACAGGTCCCTCTATGACCCGAAGGTCCCTCTGTATTTGACCAGAAAGTCCCTCTATATATATATATTTTTTTTCCAGATCCAGGACAAGACCGTCACAGATCTTCTTTAATCTTATGATTCACGTACTTTCAATAATATCATATGGAAAACTTATCAACTCTATCAATTGCAAATACATATCATATTCCACAAAACAATTCCTATACCGTATAAAATATATCCATTGCACCACTTACATATTCATATAGTTCATCAATAATTCCAATACTATAGATAAACATATTAACTGCACAATAAACATACCCACATCATATTACACCAATAACAAACCATATCAAGTTCACTCATATGATTTAAATATTTACTCTAATTCAACACATAGTAATCAATCATATAAAATATATAAATTAAAATATATTTTATACCCACCTGATTATAAGTGATAATAAATTAGACTTCTGATTTCATCTCTTGATTCACAAAACTCGATTCCTTCGAAAACCTCAAAATTTCTCTCATATTCTTTTTCATGTTTTACTAATGGATCATATTTGCCTAACTGATATTTTCTTTCTTGAATCCCTCTTAATTTTCTTTCTGTTCCCCTCTTCCTCAATAATTCCCTAACAACATATATATAGTGTCATCTAATAAGCGTTATCTAATTCTCTTTTTATTCATTTACGTGTACATCACCTAAAGTATGATTAAATATGAGCCATCAAAGTAAATATTAGAATAATCAAATAAGATATTTAAGTAATTCGAATATATAAAATAAGTGCTGCCATAAATAGTTTATTTTTATTATATTGAAATCAACACACATTCACATGTATAAATATAGCCTACTACAATTTGACTATTCTTATACTACACGTACATGTATTTTATTTTTCAACTTAGTATCTTTATTCTAAAGTTCATATATACATATATTTTGAACTCCCTTCTTTACAAATACTAATCCTATATGTGTACAATATATGCATTTTAACTATATAAAATGTATAATATCACTTGCAATAACAATAATAATACTCGAAAGACAATAAAAATTACATAATTATACAAATTGATGTATGATTTGGATAGGGATGTCACAGTATTAAACCCGAAGGTCCCTCTATAATTTCAGATCCAAGACAAGACCATCACAGATCCTCTTTAATCATATGATTCACGTGCTTCAATGTCGAGTGTATCCATAGCATTAATCAATATTCACACTATATTCTATGAAATAATTTCAACACAATATATAAATATATCTCTTGCACCAATCATACATTCACATCATATTGTACCATATAATCCAAATACTTACTCCAATTTAACACATAATAATCAACCATATAACTCTTGTAAAATTAAAACTGTGATTTATACCCACCTCTCATATAAAGATAATCAATTTGAGTCTTTAACTTCTTTCTTCTGTCTACAACCTTCGACCCTTCTTTCTTCTTCCTTCTCTCAACCTCTCTCTCCTAATGCATTATTCATGTTTTTCTTCGAACCTTCCTTTTCTTTTCTTAAAATAAAAAACTCTCCTCCATAGCAAATGTAACACCCGCCCTTTTTATTCCTAAGATTTTTAGAAACCGAGCTATTAATATATATATATATATATATATATATATATATATATATATAGGGGTGCGTTAGGCTCCTTTGCACCCTAAGTGTCCTATTTCCTTCTTAATCTCAGCCCTTGGATCCTTGAATTGGATGGTTGTGATCAATGCATTATTAGTCTATAATGTTGCATTATTAGCCGCTGTGCATTATTAGAATGAAAATGTGCATTATTAGTCTATACTGTTGCATTATTAGCCGTTGTGCATTATTAGAATGAAAATATGCATTATTAAATGACATGTGGCATTAATCTAACCGTTAGATGACAAAATCGTGGGGCTAGGATTAAGAAGGAAAAAGGACAAAAGATATGAAAAGGATTTGAATACATCCCTATATATTAGTTTCGCGCCTAACTTCTTTTACTTCTCGGTATGATCAAACGTTGTGAAGTATATTTTGAGTGATGAATGAAAATAGTGTTATTACAATATTTAATACTCTCATAGTCCGTTTTTGAAGCCCGAGCTTCAAATAAAAGTGCGTACACGTTCTACATCGAGTTCAACATTATAGTAAAAAAATAAAAATAAAAAAATAAAAATACTCTTCATGCCCTCCGGATCTTGCTAAATAGTCATGCCTTGAACCCCGAACGAAAGGATAAGAAGCATGTTAAATCAAGACGAGACGATCGACGCAATCACATCATATCAAGCATGCTTATCAAACGGCGGCTCACGTTTTCCAAACGACGGCTCACGTCTTTTTAAGCGACAAGATGTAATATTCTTACCAATTATAGTAATGTGAAAGATTGATTGGCCAACTTGCCTCTTATGGAAAAAAAGTCCATAACCTTTGGACAATACACCTCCACATATGAATCAAGTGTTTAACCATGGATTTCTTTGCTTCTAATTCCTCTATAAATACTACCCTCACTCCATTAAAATATTCCAATGTTTCACCACACAAAACATTTACCATTAAAGTTCTTCTTCAAGTGAGGATGTAAAATCTTTCAAGCAAGGAAGTAAAGTCTCATCACCACCATCACTTTTTCATTTCTCTTTCCCTAAGGTTTTCGTCCTTTTCTCCCTATTAATTCTTGTTTTCCATGGCCATTTTCATACCACATTCAAGCATGTACACTTAGAATTTTACATGCCAAATACCATCTTCAATTGTATGCCGGGAACGTAGGAAAAATATTCATGCTTATGAACGAATTTCTTGAACAAACTTCCTTGAGCAAAGAGTCAAGAATCATGGATATATTTCTCTTTACCTAAGCAATCAAGAACTATGAATTTTGATAAACATGGAAATAACGTTGAGCTCGAGATATTTAAAACTTAGCTTTTAGTGAACTTAGAAGAACACCGGGCTGCCCGAACAGTGCCAATACCGTGGCTGCCGGACAGCCACCGCTGCTGCCACTCGCGGCAGCCACACACACACACACCAACGCACGCCCCACCCCTTGCCCTCGCAGCTGCTATCCACGATGCCGCCGTGACCTCGCGGTCGCTGACCGGGCACCGCTGCGTTGTCCCCAGCAGCCCAATGCTGCCCCCTCTGCCCGGAAAACTCGCTGCACTCTCCTCCACTCGCTCAGCGAGCTCGGTGACTGAAATTGAACCGCAGAAAGAAATGTGAGTGTGTTCCTTGTGTGTAAGAGTGTGTGCATGTATGGGGGTGATGAAAAGAGAGAAGCCCAGATAGATAGAGAGAAAGAGAGAAAGGACATGGGGTAGAGCACGACCGGCGTCGCTCGCCGGCGACGCCAAGGAAGCTGAGAGACGGCGACTGCACGCCAGCAGTTGAGGCAGAGACCAAGAGAGAGAGAGAGAGTGAGACCGAGTTTTAGAAATGAGTGATGCTGAGAGGGAATGACGGCGGCTGGCGTCGCTCGCCGGCGACGCCGTGGCCAACGAGAGAGGTGTGAGACGCGGGGGGGGGGGGGGGGGGGGGTGGGGGTGAAGAAGCAGGCGCCACATTTGTTCAAAAATCTGATTTATGAGTGTTTTGTTAGAGCTCCACTTTTAAATTAGATGTTGGGCCTCCCTTTGGGCCAAATAATTTAGTAAGTAGTATGGTCCCTTCTTTTCTCTAGAATAGGCCGAAAATAATGATAAGAAACGAAGTTAACCTTTGTTACCTTGGATTATCATAATTAATGTAAATACTTGTTTTATGTTGGACTTTTATTTTGTTGACAAATTTAATTTTCTATCTTTGGGCTATTTATCTTTTGGTTGGGATTAAGGATAGTTTCGAACAAACTGACTCCCGCATATTCAGAAAATAATTAATCTCATGATTAATTATTCTAATTGAATCTCTAGTTTTAATTACTATGAAATCCCTAAATTAATTCCTTATAGATAGAAATCTATGCGCTTAACGAGTTCTCTCCAATAGTAGTCTTTTACTGCTAAAGTCTCTAAAAATAGAGAGTCATAAGTTTTGATGGAATGAAGTTATCTTGATCGAACCTCGAACATAGGATGCATTTCTCATGTAGGATCATTGCATTTCATGCACCTTATGAATATTCTAAAGACTAATTGAATCAATACCCTCTTTCAAGATGAATTAATGTTTCGTAATTTTCATGCTAAGTTTTATTTTTATTTTTGTAACAGTTTCATTATTGAATTATATGTCTTCAATATTGCTGATGCATGTTTGTTGCTTTTGTATTAGATATCCAAAACAAATTGATCAGTATTTTGGAATATTTTAATTTTTTTTATCTGTTTTTTTTTTATGTATAATACTCCCTCAGTCAGCTAGGAGTCCTATTTTTTCATTTTATCCGTATAGGAGTTTCAATTCATTTTTATTACAAAATAGTAATTAGTGTTCCACATTCTACTAACTTTTTTCCATTCACTTAACATTTCTTAAAATCTATGCAACTAAGGGCGAAGCCACTTGAGCAGGATAGGTGCAAATGCTCCCTACATTTTTTTTTTACTATTTTATTCTTATTTTTTGCAAAATTTTCAATTTCCCTCATAAATGCCCTCCCACAAACTCTAAAATTTATTTGTATATATATTTTTTTGCCCCTTTTAAATTAAATTCTTGGCTCTGCCTTGTGTGCAACCCAAGAAATGTTACTCTAATGGCTGACTGAGAGAATAGTTTGATATTATATATACTCCACCTTTTTAAAGAAAATACAATATGTTGTGCATATGCACGGATGATATACTCCCAATGTTTCCTCATAGTTGAGGCGAAATTTTTCGACACGGAGTTTAAGAAAAGAATGTTTAGTGTGTTTGGTAGATAAATAAAAAAAAATAAAAGAGAAAAAAGTTGGAGAGAATAGAGTAGAAAATGAATAATGTAGAGAGAATAAAGTAAGAGAGAGTAAAGTAATTAATGAGAAAACATGTTTATTGATATTATTATATATGGAAATGACTCAACTATGAGGGAATGTTAGAAGTACTAGTTATAATAAAATGTGAGTAAAATAAATTAATAGAATATGTAGAGTTCGCTATCGCAAATACTAGTAAATATGAATAGATATAATTAATAAGAAAACAAAATAGAAAATTGTAACACATTAATTAACTAACAAGCTCTATATATATCACCTTCTCGGAAGCTCAAATATAAATGTTGAGTACATAAAAATTACTACAATGCGAAACACAAGTAATTAAAACGAGTCAGATCAAACAAACAAAAAATAGTCAACTATAATTAGTTGGCACGTCTATTTTTATTCTTTTCTTTTTTTTTGAATTTCTACCGATTATGGTGCAATCTAAATGTTTGACAAAATGATTCAGTGGAAGGTTCATATATGCAGTAAGCGAAGAGGCTTTGAAATCAATCAAAATAATTACTACTACATATTTAATATGATTAATAATAGTATATATAAAGTCTTTAATGATGCATGTACTACTATTTCACATTGCTTTGTTGGCAGGGTTTACATCGCATGCTCATTACTCATTTTCTTGAACCTCGCTCGACATAATTCTCAACAAGTGAATTAGAGCTAAATGAAACGCAATCATCATTTACCTTGCAAAATTGTATGCTTACAAATGCTTATGATGAGACTACGATCCAAGTATTGTCCAATTGAAGCTTATCTTGTTATTAAGTCTTAACAAATATATGCATTCGATTAGATTTTAAATAATGTTTAAATAACTCCACTCACAATTTTAGCTAACAGACATTTTATTGATTGGATTTTCCTTTAATATCAAGATGCTTCAACACATTTTAGTTTAATCAATGTATAATTGACTGCTCAATATAAAATTGGTTGCAGTCCCTTTCCTACAATATTTGCAATATGTTGAGCACATAATTAAATCAATAACATGCCAAACACAATAGCACACCAAAGTAATCTATAAAAATCGACCACCTTGGGCACGTTGCCAATGAAGATAATATGTCTTCTATTATTACGCCAAATTCAATAGCACACCAAATTAATATATAAAATGTTGAAATAATTAATGAACAATTATATAAAGCTCTTTACGACGATTAATCAAGAATAAGGTAAAAAAAAAATGAAATAGTAGAGTGGAAGCTATCTTGATCCATCTAGAATTGAAAGGCGGAATTGCTTTGTAGCAGTAATGGATCTTCCAAACGGCGTATCGTCTTCTTTCACGATTTAATAAATAAGCTGATGTTTCTTCCCATAGATCTTCTCTCAAAGCCCTAATTTCTCCTACAAACCCTAGTTCCGAAAACCCTAATTATGCCAGTGTTTAGTTTATGTAGCTTTAGTTTATTTTCATGTTTTCAATATTTTAGTGCAGGTTTACAGTGTGTTGGTTGTTTCGACGGTGGAATTGATACCCCCATCTTAGAAGCTTCTTCACACCTCACTTTCTAGTTAGATTTAATGATTTCGGCAGAGGAATTGACAACTCCAATGTTGGATCCTTGCTTTCTTTACCGTTTTGATTTACTTTCATGTTGATGGTTTACATACTTTCACGTTGTAACATCCCGCTTTTTCGAACCCTAATTTTTGTGACGTGGAAATTTTTGCATTAAATGCTTTTAATGCTAAGATATACGTGAAATTAAATGATGAGTGATAAATTGCAATATGCTTTGTGACCTAATTGCGATTTTGAGTTGAGATTGAGTTGAATGGTCAACTTGTTGAATATGTGACGTGGCTATTGAATAGTCAATATTGTGGAAAATATGACGTGGCCGTGGAATGGTCAAAGTCGTTTGAAAATGTGAAGTGGAGGTGAATTTCGAAAAATGTGGATATTTTGATGTGGGAGGAAATAATATTTGTGGTGAATTATTTGCCTAAGGGATGAGTGAGAATCTAATAGGAGCATTATTTAAGTATGTGGAATTTTCGACCCTCCTATTTATTGAAGAAGAAATCCTATTTTTCTTGGATTTAATTATTGCTTGGGATAATTATCCAAATTAAATCCAAAGTCCGATTATTCCTTTTAATGGGTGAAATTTTCGGCCCCTATATTGTGTCTAGGAGGATTTTCGAAAATCCTTATATTATGGGAGAAGGGAATTTTTATTATATTATTTGATCCCTTGTTTATTCTCTTCCATAAATAAATTCAAATATCCTAGCATATCTTGCCAAATCTAAGAAGATCTTACCATATCCTAATTTAATTAGGATTTTTGAATTAAATCCCTTTGAGGAATTGAAACTACACGCCTATTCCTATTTAATGGGAAAGGATTAGTATTATTATTATTCTTGCTTCGTGATATTTTATTCTACTCCGTAAAATATTCAAATTAAATCATATGCTATTAAGTAAGCATGAATTTCGAATTCCCTACTTTTCCTCAGCCAAATTAACGCCACTCCCCCAACAAATCTCTCCCAAATCTTTATTTATTTAATTATTGGAGTATATCTTGCACTCTATAAATTAGAGGAGAGAAATCAAAACCCTAGCACTACAGAAAACCGCCCCCCCCTCTATTCACGTCGATCTCTCTCTCCCCACTCTCTCTCAAATTTTTCTTCTACTTTCTCCATTAATTCTTCATCTTTTGGAGAAGAATTGAAGCTGCAATTCAAGAATTCATTGAAGAATCAAGATTCTACTTGTTTCTACCGTTTGTTTTTGCAAGAAAAGGTACTTCTACTATTAATCTTTTCTTCCTCTACCGATTAATCGGTATTTCTGAGTCCACATGCATTTAGAACGAGTGAAGGGGGAAATTAATCGGTGAAATTGGATGCATGTGTGTGTGTGTGTGTTCGAGAGTGTGTGTGTGTATGTGCATGCCTCGGTAGGCGTGCACATGTGTGTGGTGTGTGTGCGTGTGTTGTGTGGAGAAAAGCACTCATGCGTGACGCGATTTGATGATAAATCTGGAAATGTTGTGTGAATAAAAACGATATGATAATCGTACTTTGATTCTGATTGTTGATTTTGGAAATAATCGAAGGGAAAAGGGAAACGTGAGATCATGCATAATTTTAATCTATGATTTGAGACTTATTTGAAATATATGAACTAAAGGTGATAGTTCGCGTTCCCGGTGGGATATCAAGAAGAAGTGCATTTTTGTTGAACTCGAAAGAAATCGAGGTGGGCTTTATTCTAAACTCTCTTCTATGTGCAAATTTATGATGTTGGAGAAATAAGGGTGGATTGAACTGTTATGCCATGCCTATAAATTATTTTGGATATTGTGAGTGCCTGATGCCTAGATTGTGAGTACGCTCCATTAGGCTACAGTGGCTATATAAACGAATTCGGGTCTGAGTAGGGCCGCAAACCCTACCAGGCTGTGTACACGGTGGGATCGGGAGCCGTCCTTGCTAGTCGGCCGGTCTCGTGGGCGAAAAGTGTGGCCACACTTTCGTCGCACTACGAAATGATTGTGATTGTGATTGTGGAAATGATGAGAAAATGGGAGGTATTGTTTGACTGGCCAGTCCATGAAATATTTTGTGATACTCGATGCTTATCTTTAATTAAATGCAAAACCTCGAGTTCACTATGGTAAGGGTGGCATAACTATAAAATGTTTTCGCATGAGTTCACTGAGTATGTTTAAAATACTCAGCCCTGCATGTGTTTTCCCTATGTGCAGGTTGAGCGGCGATGGGCGGTCGGTGGTGTTGAGAAGATTGAATCGAATAATATGGATGGTTGGGTTTTTGAGTGTAGTCGTGTCTTCATACATGGCTTCGCTTCCTCTTGGAAATGCTTCCGCTGAATATTTGAAACTATTATTTTTGGTTGTGGTGAACTTAATTCTTTGTTTTAGAATGTTGGAAAATATTGCGTTTTGTTGGAGTTGTGCTAAACCTTGGACTTTTGAGCTTAGTCTATTATATCTTTTAAATCTTGACTCTCATGAGTTAGCCGTTGACTTTTTGGCCTTGATATTTCATTAAATGCTTGGTCAAATCTCTTTAAATGAAACCCTAGTCTACATTTTTGTCGCCTTAAGTTCGCCTAGTTAACAGTCGCCGTATTTATTATACCCTAGAAATGTCGGGCTGTTACAGTTGGTATCAGAGCCTCAGTTCTTTCCGCTCTGGACCCAAGAGTCTTGTTGTAATAAATCTGAAATTTGTGGGAATTGATTAAATAATAATTGTTGAAGACTCAACACCACGACTCGTCTCCGCTCAACCACGAAGAATGAGGTAACCCGTATCTTTGAATATTGATTTGAATCATGAAATGTTGAAAGATGAAGCGAATGGAAGTTGTTGTGATATTTGGAAATTTGTGTTGGAATATGAAATGATGATTATGCATGCAATTGAAATTGCTAACTGTGATTATGCAAAAATAAAAGATGAATGCTGTTATGCAAGTGATTTGCGACCAAGATCGCTATGAATTGAATATATGAAATTCTATATGATTTGTGATTACGTGACTGTTCGGTGAACAACGTTATGAGTTGAACTTGAGCATGCTATACTTCGTTGAAAATCGTGTTGTGATTGGAAAATTTGTATGACGATTGATAAGGCTAATTTCATGCATTGGTTATGTAGTGAAAAACATCACATTTCTGCTGGATCTAACAAGTTTTGTTAAGCCAGGTGTGTGTGTAGCGCTAGATCCAGGAGATGCTGGAGGAGGATATCTAGCGAGGAGCAGGAACGGAATCACGAGGAAAAGCTAGAGGAAGGAAGCCAAAAGCTGAGGGCAATCAAGTCAATCAATACCTCGCTGGGCCCCACCTCGAAGCTTATAAATAAAGGAGTGCGCAACAAGAATGGCAGATCGGTCACACTCCACACACAGTCACGCTCTTAGCTCACACACACTAGGGAAATGGGGAATTGGGGGAGGTTTTCGTTTTCGTGAATTACGTATCAGTGCACCACCGTCCCTTGAGGGCGAAGAAACAATTGTTCTCTTAATTTCTGTTTACTACTCAGTTCAGTCTCGAACTTCACGTTTGGAAGTCGAGCTTGTTGTTTTGTTGCTGAATCAGTTTATCCGTTCTATTTACATTTGATTTGCTTTGATGAAGTTAGATTTCGTGTTGATTATTATGATGCTTGCTATTTTGGTTTGTTTATTTGAGATGTTCTCTTGAATTTGTTGCTGAATATTTTAGGAGATTCGAGAATCGTGGTATTGAAGTTGTGTTCGGTTGGATTTTTGTTCTGATGCTTGGATCCGGAGTGGATTTAGCATCCGAAGTGTGGATCTGAACAGGGGAGGTGAAATTTGTGCATGAGATTATGGGGATTTTGTTCTGCTTGGTTTGCTTCGTCTAGTAGTGTGATTTCCGTCGTTGTTTCGTTTACCGTTAAAATTATGTTTCCAATCTACATCTGAGTTTGTTTTTCTCGATCTCTGCATTTATTTGTGTTCGTTGAAGAAGATGAAGTCATTTTCAGTTGATGCTTTAGTTAGTTAGGCTGCAGATTCGATTCTGTCCGTACTTACCTTTTTCAGAGTTTGGTCCCCACTTGATTTAATCTCCTTGGTCTAGATATGTTCGTAGAAGTCCCAGATCTAGTAGTTGATTTGACTTAGTTCTTATGCAAAATTCATTTTCGCCTAGATCTAGCAGTTAGCATAGCGTACTTTATTTCCAAATTCACTTAGTTAAATTCCTCAACCCAAAATATGCGTGGCAGCAGCCAACCCAAAAATAGTTTCCAATTCTCTACGCATGTATTTTACGAGTCCATCTCTGTGGGATCGATCCCTACTTCCCTGTGCTAGTTTAGTATCTGTGGTTGAGGGTTTTGAAGGTTTGCTTGCGTACCAACGACCAGACTTCCAGTCTTGTGAGTCTCTAGACCTTGTGATCTAGTTGATTTACTGGATCTAGGAAGTGTGTAATTAGAAATTGATAGGATACAGCAAGCAGAAAATCAACTCTTCAACGATATCGAACTTGGAGGCATAAAAACGCCGAATACGAGGCGAACGAACTTGCGATAACGAAATTGCGAATTATCGAAATGCGAACAATATATATGTATATATATGAGCCTTTTGTCTCGGAAATGAAATTCCGTTCATTCTTGATATGATATTATCTTCACACCTCTATCGTTCGACCTATATATATATATATATATATCCCTCGTATACTGTCAGCATCATTCGAAATACACTATTGATATTTTCTTCGATCCTTGTTCTGATGCTGAGATTTCTTTTGTAGATGCCTAATCAGTGTTACGCACCGATGCGCGACCGTTACGCGAAGAACAAGGTTTTCCCCGTCGAGACCTATCAGGAGTTTGAGTGGGATGGAAAGTCCTTTCTCCTAACCTACGTCACTGAATTCTACGATCGTTGGATGGATGCATACGCGTATGGAGGAGTTACCCATCACGCGGGGATCTCGAGGTTGATCCACAGCCTGCCTTCTCCATGGAGCGAATGGACTGCTCAAGCTGCGATACCGTTTACATGGTTCAGTCCGCCCGAGTACAAGCCTCGAGGCGATATGATCGGCTTGATTGGAGTGCTACTCCCATCCATGGCAGTTGCAAGGGATGGACCGCCGCTTAGTCCCCCAGCGCACAAGTATCTGCCGAGTCAAGCCCGTCGATGGAAATATCGTCGTGATAAGGAGCCGCACGTTGATCGTGTCCCTACTAAACCAAGGCTTAGGACTCGTACGTCTAACCCGTTGGTCATAAATGGGAACGTGGAGGACATGCGTGCGATAACCCCTCCGCCCCCGGATGTTGGTGGATCAAGCGAGGACGAGGAACCTTACGAGGAAGGGCACGACTTGGACATGGGAAATGTCGATGAGGATGAGGACCCCGAAGAGGACATGAACGATATCGACTAGGAGTGATAGTCGTGGAAAACATTGTTTTGCTTCCCCCATATTTTTGGAATATTTTTGCTAAACTTTTGCCGTACCTCTTTACTTTTGTTTTTTTTTTTTAATTCCGCTGATACTAAGACCACTTGGAGGCAACGTTTTTTTTGATATGCTATGGGGATAATTTTTATTTTTCATTTCCGATCTCGCTACCTTATAATGTGATGGATTTCCATATTGTTATTCCCATGCCATTGAGAAAATTTTCTATCACTATGTTATCATGCCATCATATCATCACACCACTATCTTTGAATATCTTATTGTGCCCGATACTTGCCACTTGAATTGCATAAGTGCCTCTTGATTACAGTTACCTTGTTGATAAGGACCAATGATTCTTTTGATACCCTATGGTGCAACCGATTTTGTGATGCTTTGACACTACTTGTGAAATTCACCTATGTGACGAACTTTTTTTGGCCATATGCACCAAAACAATTGTCCTATGCACCTTGTTATACCACGCGACTGTTGTTAGAATTTTGAGAATAATCCGTGTATTGATAAATCAGAATGCCGAGACACCATAACCGTCAACCGACACCTCCGCCTTCAAGCGAGGAAAGTGTGACGCAGTCAATTCAGACACCGCCGCCTCCCCCACCCCCGGTTGATCGGGAAATAGTGAAGCTGTTCTTGGAACAGAAACCACCTGTTTTTGATGGACTTGGAGAACCGGCCAAGGCCGAATCATGGATCCGCGCGATAGAGCGTATCTTCGCGATCTTGGGATGCAATGATAGGGAACGGATGAGTTGCGTTACTCACCAACTAATCGAAGCAGCCGACTTTTGGTGGGATACTAGAACGAAGACCTTGACGCGAGATCAAGTGGAAGCAATGACGTGGGAAGATTTCAAGACTGAATTGTACAACAAGTATGTGCCGAAGAGCTATCGGAAAGCGAAGGCATCCGAGTTCCATAATCTGACTCAAGGACGTATGACCGTAACCGAGTACGATCGAGCGCTCAACAGCATGACCCAATACGCCCCTGATCAAGTCGACACTGACGAGAAGCTGTCGGACAAGTTCCGTGAGGGACTAAGGTCCGAGATAAAGATGTCGTTGGCCAGTCGAGGGAGACTTACCTACGCTAAATCTTTGGCACTCGCATAAGATATTGAAGCCGCAATGCCTAGAGAGAGAGCAAAGGAGAACTCTACACCGTCCCTGCCCCCATCACATCACTCCCGGGAGAAGAGAAAGTGGGAGGATTCTAGAAATTTCTACGATGGGAAACGACACCAGTCGAATCAGCATCGATCCCAGCATGGAGGAGTGCAACATACGTCTAGCCAGAGAGGAGAGTATCGACCCAAGGCACCGCAGTGCAATGTGCGCTCTAAGTACCATTTCGGAGAATGCCGATATCAGAACGTCGTCAAGTGCTACACCTGCGGAGGAAACGGCCACTACTCTAGGGAGTGTGCGAATAACAAGATAGGATCGGGATCAAGGCAGAACGATCAAGGATCCCGTCAGCCATCGAGGGCACCGCAAGGTGAATCGAGAGGAAATCGCGACCAATCGTCGCGGCAGTAACAGCCTCACCGCCCAAGACTTCCTCCACAAGCTAGAGCGTTCACACTTGGAGCAAAAGAAGCCGAAGAAAGAACAAGATGAACGCGAGAAAGGAAACTTGACAGGTATGGGCGAAATTCTCAACACCCCTGTTGTTGTGTTGTTTGACACGGGCGCGTCGCACTCGTTTATATCTGAGTTATGTGTGCGCACTTTGGGCTTATCTACTAGCGAATCTGAACATAGAATGATGGTGCCCTCACCAGTAGGAGGAACGATAGATATATCTCGAACGTGCTCGAACATAGAAATCGTGCTAGGAGAACTTAAGATAGTCGCTCACGATTTGCAAGTTATGGCGATGAAAGATACCGACGTGATCCTAGGAATGGACTGGTTGGCCGCGAATTTCGCAACGGTTCGTTGTAAGGAGAGGCAAATATCCCTACAAGCTCCGGGAAAAGAACCTATCGTGTATCATGGAATCTCGAGGAACCGACGAACCGCGATAATCTCTGCACTGCAAGCTACCGCGATGATGAGAAAGGGGTGACCTGCCTATGTCGTTTATCTTCACGGCGATGAGAATGATGAAAGAAGAGTGGAAGACGTCGCTGTTGTGCGGGAATTTCCAGATGTTTTCCCCGAAGTATTACCTGGACCGCCGCCGGATCGACAATTGGAGTTTACGATCGATCTCGAGCCGGGAGCAGTACCCGTATCCAAAGCACCAATGGCGCCTAAGGAGTTGGAGGAACTCAAGATACAACTCCAAGAGCTCATGGACCTAGGTTTTGTTAGGCCTAGTGTTTCGCCGTGGGGCGCACTGTCGGGACTACCGCAGCGGAAGACACGGAAACCAAACAGGTCCTAGAACGGATCTATTTAGGTGATTATGCATTCGACTCCAATTTCATGCAATATTCATAGATCTATAAATATAACATCAAATAAACACATAATCATGCAATTTGATGTAGATTCGATTGTTACCTCATAATCCATCATTGGATTGACGTTGCTAGCTGCACCACCCGGAGATCCTTGGTTTATCGACCACGAATCTTCCGTACTATTCCCTCGTCCTTGATTCTCCATCCGTGTGGGCGGATCTTAGAAAACCAATTAAATAACTTTGAATGGATCTAGGGAAACCCAATACAAACACCAAATTGTCTAGATCTAATCCTATGAATTAGGATAGATCAAGAACAATAATCAAAACCCTAATTCTCCCACAACTATGGCTCGAAAATCGAGACCAAGAGGAAGAGGAAGGAGGCGCCGATTTCTAGGCACTAGGGTTAGGGTTTTGTGTTGTCTTGGATTGTGTGCTAGGGTTTCCCTTTCATTCATTATTTATAGTGGACCTTATTGGGCTAGTAAGGGGATCCATGGAATGACTTAAGTGTTGGGCTCACCCATTAGATAAATTACTAAAAATCAAGTGACCCATGATTTAATATATTATCAATGGAATATTATTTTATTCCACTAAAGAATAATATTGCACTCCCACTTAAATCACCAAATTACAAATAACTTGGGTCCATTTTATTTTATAATATTTCCCGCGTTTAAGATTATCTTGATCCATCAATTTAATTCTTTTGTCTGCTACGTGACTAGAATTAAATTAATTCTCCAAAGAGTTTTTCTAGTTTGAAACTTTATTTATTATTCGTGGAATAAATTCCAACTGCGCAGTTTTCTGAATAATAAATTCCTTTTTCAAACACCTTTTGGGGATCGTCCCTTAGGGATTTAATCATACCACACTGGGCACGCGAATTCTATGAAATAATATTCCAATACCTTCACGTTATTCAATTACTACCACCCAAGATATCATGAACTTGAGTTACGTACAAACTCTCACATATTGATAAGTCAAAGTGGCGTTTGATTGAATAAACAATATTGATATTAATATCATAGACTAGAAAATACTAAACTTTCTTGAAATATATTCTTTCAGTAGATAGCAATAAAGAATACATTTCGGATTAGATCCTTTCAGTGCTTTACCACACCGGTGTTACTAATCTCATCTTAGGTAAGAGAGAATTATCACAAACACCGCAACCGTTCCAATAGGTAGCCAAAGCCTATCTAGGTTGTGAATACGTTTTTCTTCTTACTAGATCTGGCCAAGTCCCCTACTGGAAAACTCATGAGGAGATTCATCGAATTTCCCTACTTGACCTTCTTAGTAAAAAGCCTTAGACTTGTTTATCATATTTCAATAATAAACCATTTATATTATATTATTTATTCTCATAAATAGGTAAACAAGTGGACGTGGTGTTTCTCGTATACATGCACAAGCTGACTGTACAAAGGCATGTACGCTCGAAGCATCTTTTAGTATACAAACCCCAACACGCACCAGTTCTTTTCATAAAGAAGAAGGATGGATCGATGAGGATGTGCATCGACTATAGGGAGCTAAACAAGTTGACTCTTAAGAACAAGTATCCACTGCCGAGGATAGATGACTTGTTTGATCAACTTCGAGGAGCCAGAGTCTTTTCAAAAATGGACTTGAGGTCCGGATATCACCAGCTACGAGTACGAAGGGAGGATATACCGAAGACTGCGTTTCGCACAAGATATGGACACTACGAGTTCGCTGTAATGCCGTTCGGATTGACGAATGCCCCAGCGGTATTTATGGATTTGATGAATCGAATATTCCATCCGTACTTGGATAAATTCATCTTAGTATTTATCGATGACGTTTTAGTCTACTCGAAGAACGAGAAGGAGCACGAGGAGCATCTACGGATCGCTTTAGAGACTTTGAGAAACGAGAAGTTATACGCCAAATTCAGCAAGTGTGAATTTTGGCTGAAAGAAGTAAACTTTCTTGGACACATTGTATCGGCCGAAGGAATCAGAGTGGACCCCGCCAAAGTTGAAGCGCTACAACAATGGAAGTCACCATCAACCCCAAATGAGATTCGGAGTTTCCTAGGTTTGGCAGGATACTACCGAAGGTTTATAGAAGGGTTCTCCAAGTTAGCGAGACCAATGACGCAACAACTTAAGAAGAGAGTCAAGGTGAATTGGAACCCAGAGTGTGAAGCAAGCTTTCAACTCTTGAAGGAGAAGTTGACCTCCGCGCCAGTTTTAGCTGTGCCAGAATCTGGAGTGAACTATGTAGTCTACACCGATGCTTCGAAGGTTGGACTAGGATGCGTATTGATGCAAAACAACAAGGTGATCGCCTACACGTCACGACAGTTGAGACCACACGAGTTAAATTACCCAACACACGATTTGGATTTAGCAGCAGTGGTACACGCCCTAAAGATTTGGAGGCATCATCTCTACGGAGTTCGATGTGAAATCTTTACGGACCACAAGAGCTTGAAATATTTCTTCGAGCAGAAGAACTTGAACATGCGACAACGAAGGTGGCTCGAACTAGTGAAGGACTATGATTGTGGTAACAATTACCACCCCGGCAAAGCAAATGTGGTGGCAGATGCTTTGAGCCGAAAGGACCATTCGCAACTAGCTTTCATAACGGATGAAGAAAGTTTGATACGAGAGTTTAGTAAATTGCGATTGGAAGTAATAAGGGCACCTGAAACGGTGGAAAGACGAATCGCCACCTTAGTGGTGGAGCCAGACTTGAAAACAAGAATCGTTGCAGCGCAACGAATGGATGCGAAACTCGAAGAGATTCGAGTGGAAGTGAGAACGGGCAAATCGGGAAATTTTAGTGAAGAGTCCGATAATGCCCTCATCTTTGAAGGAAGACTATGCGTGCCCGACAACGAGGAACTCAAGAATGAGATCATGAGTGAAGCTCATGAGACTCCATACACTGCTCACCCGGGAAGCACGAAAATGTACCAAGATTTGAAGAAGTCAGTTTGGTGGAATGGCATGAAGAAGGATATCGCAACATTTGTGGAGCGTTGCTTAGCCTGCCAGCAGGTGAAGGCTTTACATCAACGACCTTATGGAAAATTACAACCGTTGGAAATACCCGAGTGGAAGTGGGAGCATATCACCATGGATTTCGTGACGGCTTTGCCCAAGACTCTCAAAGGAAACACCGCCATTTGGGTGATTGTGGATCGACTCACCAAATGTGCGTATTTCATACCGATTCCGATAACGCATGGATCGGATAGACTAGCGCGTATCTACATACGAGAGATCGTGCGATTGCATGGAGTCCCAGTGACGATTACGTCGGATCGTGACCCGAAGTTCACGTCAAAATTTTGGATTAGTCTACAGCGCGAGCTTGGAACACGATTGAACTTTAGCACAGCGTTTCACCTGCAGTCCGATGGACAATCCGAGAGGACGGTACAAACTCTCGAGGATATGCTAAGAGCTGTGGTGCTCGACCGCGGTGGAAGTTGGGAGACCGCATTACCACTAATTGAATTCGCTTACAACAACAGCTTCCAAGCAACGATTAACATGGCGCCGTATGAAGCCTTATACGGAAGAAAGTGTAGATCACCGCTCTACTGGGATGAAGTTGGCGAACGAAGGGTACTTGGACCCGACGCAGTCGAGGAGATGATTGAAATTGTTCGACAAATCCGTGTGAGAATGAAGGAAGCCCAAGACAGACAAAAGTCTTACGCTGATGTCCGACGGACCGACTTACAATTTCAAATCGGTGATAAAGTATTTCTCAAGGTATCCCGTCGAAAGGGATAACGCGTTTTGGTGTTAAAGGAAAGTTGAAACCACGATTTATCGGTCCTTATGAAATTCTCGAAGGAGTGGGACCCGTAGCCTATCGATTAGCGCTACCGCCGAACTTTGGGAACGTACACAACGTTTTCCATGTGTCACAGTTGCGGAAGTACGTGTTCGAACCGAAACACGTGATTCACTATGAAGAAGTTGCTTTGAATCCAAATTTGAGTTATGAGGAGCGACCACAAATGATCTTGGACCGTAAAGTTCAAATCTTGAGAAACAAATCCATTGCTAGAGTGAAAGTACTTTGGAGAAACCACGAATACGAGGAAGCCACGTGGGAGCTCGAGGATAAAATGATGGAAATGTACCCGGAACTTTTTCCATGAAGGTACCAAATTTCGGGACGAAATTTCTTTAAGGGTGGTAGGATGTAACATTCCGCTTTTTCGAACCCTAATTTTTGTGACGTGGAAATTTTTGCATTAAATGCTTTTAATGCTATGATATACGTGAAATTAAATGATGAGTGATAAATTGCAATATGCTTTGTGACCTAATTGCGATTTTGAGTTGAGATTGAGTTGAATGGTCAACTTGTTGAATATGTGACGTGGCTATTGAATAGTCAATATTGTGGAAAATATGACGTGGCCGTGGAATGGTCAAAGTCGTTTGAAAATGTGAAGTGGAGGTGAATTTCGAAAAATGTGGATATTTTGATGTGGGAGGAAATAATATTTGTGGTGAATTATTTGCCTAAGGGATGAGTGAGAATTTAATAGGAGCAATATTTAAGTATGTGGAATTTTCGACCCTCCTATTTATTGAAGAAGAAATCCTATTTTTCTTGGATTTAATTATTGCTTGGGATAATTATCCAAATTAAATCCAAAGTCCGATTATTCCTTTTAATGGGTGAAATATTTGGCCCCTATATTGTGTCTAGGAGGATTTTCGAAAATCCTTATATTATGGGAGAAGGGAATTTTTATTATATTATTTGATCCCTTATTTATTCTCTTCCATAAATAAATTCAAATATCCTAGCATATCTTGCCAAATCTAAGAAGATCTTACCATATCCTAATTTAATTAGGATTTTTGAATTAAATCCCTTTGAGGAATTGAAACTACACGCCTATTCCTATTTAATGGGAAAGGATTAGTATTATTATTATTCTTGCTCCGTGATATTTTATTCTACTCCGTAAAATATTCAAATTAAATCATATGCTATTAAATAAGCATGAATTTCGAATTCCCTACTTTTCCTCAGCCATATTAACGCCACTCCCCCAACAAATCTCTCCCAAATCTTTATTTATTTAATTATTGGAGTATATCTTGCACTCTATAAATAAGAGGAGAGAAATCAAAACCCTAGCACTACAGAAAACCGCCCCCCCCCCCTCTATTCACGTCGATCTCTCTCTCCCCACTCTCTCTCAAATTTTTCTTCTACTTTCTCCATTAATTCTTCATCTTTTGGAGAAGAATTGAAGCTGCAATTCAAGAATTCATTGAAGAATCAATATTCTACTTGTTTCTACCGTTTGTTTTTGCAAGAAAAAGTACTTCTATTATTAATCTTTTCTTCCTCTACCGATTAATCGGTATTTCTGAGTCCACATGCATTTAGAACGAGTGAAGGGGGAAATTAATCGGTGAAATTGGATGCATGTGTGTGTGTGTGTGTGTGTCCGAGAGTGTGTGTGTGTATGTGCATGCCTCGGTAGGCGTGCACATGTGTGTGGTGTGTGTGCGTGTGTTGTGTGGAGAAAAGCACTCATGCGTGACGCGATTTGATGATAAATCTGGAATTGTTGTGTGAATAAAAACGATATGATAATCGTACTTTGATTCTGATTGTTGATTTTGGAAATAATCGAAGGGAAAAGGGAAACGTGAGATCATGCATAATTTTAATCTATGATTTGAGACTTATTTGAAATATATGAACTAAAGGTGATAGTTCGCGTTCCCGGTGGGATATCAAGAAGAAGTGCATTTTTGTTGAACTCGAAAGAAATCGAGGTGGGCTTTATTCTAAACTCTCTTCTATGTGCAAATTTATGATGTTGGAGAAATAAGGGTGGATTGAACTGTTATGCCATGCCTATAAATTATTTTGGATATTGTGAGTGCCTGATGCCTAGATTGTGAGTACGCTCCATTAGGCTACAGTGGCTATATAAACGAATTCGGGTCTGAGTAGGGCCGCAAACCCTACCAGGCTGTGTACACGGTGGGATCGGGAGCCGTCCTTGCTAGTCGGCCGGTCTCGTGGGCGAAAAGTGTGGCCACACTTTCGTCGCACTACGAAATGATTGTGATTGTGATTGTGGAAATGATGAGAAAATGGGAGGTATTGTTTGACTGGCCAGTCCATGAAATATTTTGTGATACTCGATGCTTATCTTTAATTAAATGCAAAACCTCGAGTTCACTATGGTAAGGGTGGCATAACTATAAAATGTTTTCGCATGAGTCCACTGAGTATGTTTAAAATACTCAGCCCTGCATGTGTTTTCCCTATGTGCAGGTTGAGCGGCGATGGGCGGTCGGTGGTGTTGAAAAGATTGAATCGAATAATATGGATGGTTGGGTTTTTGAGTGTAGTCGTGACTTCATACATGGCTTCGCTTCCTCTTGGAAATGCTTCCGCTGAATATTTGAAACTATTGTTTTTGGTTGTGGTGAACTTAATTCTTTGTTTTAGAATGTTGGAAAATATTGCGTTTTGTTGGAGTTGTGCTAAACCTTGGACTTTTGAGCTTAGTCTGTTATATCTTTTAAATCTTGACTCTCATGAGTTAGCCGTTGACTTTTTGGCCTTGATATTTCATTAAATGCTTGGTCAAATCTCTTTAAATGAAACCCTAGTCTACATTTTTGTCGCCTTAAGTTCGCCTAGTTAACAGTCGCCTTATTTATTATACCCTAGAAATGTCGGGCTGTTACACACGTAGCTTAACATTGTAGTCTCGGCGGAGGAATTGACAACTCCGACGCCGGGATTACATTTCATTTCATGCTCTATTAGTTTAGTGTAAGCTCTCAATCCCTGTTCTCATGCTTAAAAGTTCAAGTTTTCCACTCTAGTGTTTAAATCCTCTCTCGAGTGCTCAGGCGTGGTGGCTAACACCAACCCCGGGTCGTAGAAACAATCTCAAGTAGGTCCATGGTCCTTGTGGTTCGACCCCTCTCTTGCCACTTATAGTTAGTAATATTAGTTGCAAAAGTGGGAAACTATAAATCTTATTGAAAGGAGGGACACGTGCACACGACACACGTGCAAAACCCCATCCCTTCAAATGGCGCTGTTGCCGGGGACAATGGTATTATCTATTTGATTTTGTTTCTATGACACTGTGAATAGCTTTTGTTTTTTGCATTTCCTATTTTTGATAGTTTTCTTTGTTTTAAGTAGGACTTCTTATCCAAGGTGTTCCCAAAGTTGAAAAGACCATGACCGAGGGGAAGAAGAGAGATGTGGAAATCATAGCGGCTGTTAGAAGCCTATGGAGTGCACAAGTCCAAGGAGTTTCTCTTAATCCTTTTTCATTTTATTGTTATGGTTAACATTTACATTGATCCTTGGATATGAAGCTTTGATAGCTTAGTTTGTAAATATTTTTCAATAAAAAGAGCCTGCAGCGGCAAGTTACTTCTCCATCCACCACACAAGGCGCGGGCAGCGGAAGACCACTTGGAAGAGATGAATCAGATTCCAGAGCCGCTGACTCCAAGTGGGATCAACCCAGGAAGTGACCACCCCCATGATCAAGTACTTAAGTTTTTGTTTTCAATTTTCTTTAAATATGTGTTTGTTTTTTTTCTTGAATATTTTCATCACACTTAGTGAAGAGTTAGAAACGTGCAGTGCGATGAAGTGTGATATCTCTCAATTTAACAGGTCCAGAGGATTCGACTAGATTTCAGAGGCTAGAAGATCATGAAACTATCAGACAGGGGTGTTGGGTGCACTCTATTTCTTCAAAACCTCAACCCACTATACTACAACTACCACATGGAAGTAAATGATCGATCCCACGAGGACGGATGTGTTACGAAACTGCATTTGAGGATGTTTTGGGATAGGGGGATGGCTGTTGCCACGCAATTTGTGGGTCGAGTACTAAAACTATTAGGTCTGAGAGACTTAAACTACTTTACTCTACCTACTGGGTCTAAGAAATGAGAACGTATGGAACTTGCATGACTTTGAGAAACAAAGTGTTTTAAAGTTCTAAGACAACTAGAGTTAACTTAACTAGACGGACTTTCCTAATTTGGACAAACAAAGACAAAGCAAACAGTGTGGACAAATTTCCTTAAACTACCAGAGTCTGGAAAAGCATGCAGAAAAGTAAAAAGACATAAAAAAAAGTACTGATAGGGTCTGGAGAACATGCAGAAAAGCAAAGTACATGCAGAAAGTACTGACAAAAACAGATCTGGTTCTAACTACCAACAAACTTCATCTTCTTTGGGAATCAAACGAGAATAGCAAATAAAACATAGCATTAAACACCATGAAAACAGAGCAAACTTCAGATATAAACTTAAAACGAGAAATTAAAGCCGAAACTAACAGATCTACGCTACTGGACCTAGAGGATGCGGAAACAGAAAGTAAATAGCCATAATCATGCAAAACGTAAACAACAAACACCAAATCTACGAAACTCAAACTCAAATCCACCACGATTCAACAAATCCAAACACCTCCATACGTAAATCCACAACCTCCATCAACAAACCAACAGATCTCAGCTCCAAACATCCAACAATCAACAAGAACGAAAGTGAAAAGCAAGAAATAAACATCAACTCAGCGAGATCCAACAAAAACCAACATAAACTTCCATAATAACGAGAAAAAGGTTCGAATCCAGCAGATCAAAGTCAGAAACTAGAGTTACGAAACTTAAAAACCAACAAGTACTTGAAACGAAAGCAAACTAAACAAAGCAAGGTAAATATTGTTTCTTCGCCTTCACAAGGCGGTGTTACACAGCAGCAATACGACGAGAACCACGACGGCGGCCAGAAATCACCCATCTCCAAGTGCGCAGTAAGTGAAAACAAGTTTGAAGTGTGAAAAACAGGGAGCTCAGAGAGTATGATGTGTTGAAGCTGATAAAAAGATGATATATCTGGTCCTCCCTTCTTCCTTAAGGTTGATCTCTTTATATAGGAGAGGCTCTGATCCCTACGGCATCCTTTTGGTAATTTTACGCTTGTGCCCTTGAATAAGACGCTCTAAAATATCTGCTCTCTGCCTCCTTCTGCTCCTGTTGCCAACTTCTAATTCTCCCAGGTCCGGACAACGACATTTGAATTTCACCTCAATCTCCTCTCTTTTGCATCTTACAGGTCAGGTAACAACAACTCCTAAGTCCGGCAGATTTATTACGCCCCTGAACTCAGAAACACAGATTAGCACCACAAATGCACAGAATTTTAACCCAAAACCAATGCATGAAACGAGCCTTATCACTTAGTCTGGTGCCCAGTCTAAGTGTGAGAAGTTTTTACCTTGTTTATATGTTTTCTCTGATTTGAGTTGATATCTTCTCCCACTTAGCCCGATGCTCGGTCTAAGTGTGAGAAATTTTTGTTGATATAGCTTGTTTTCTTCTCTGATTAAGTGTCTGTTTGTTGAGTGTTCTCCCACTTAGCCCAATGCATGGTCTAAGTGTGAGAAGTTTTTGTGAATATAGCATATTTTTTTTATATGATTGAATGTGTTGTGTTTAGTCTTCTCCCACTTAGCCCATTGCATGGTCTAAGTGTGAGAAGTTTGTGTTTTCCTTTTTGTGTTTTGGTTTTCATATTTCTTCTATGTTTAACATGTTTGGTATGATAGTATAGGTTAGTCTGTTGAGTCAGTTAGGAATTAGATGTTAGTTCTTTTTTTTAGGACTTTTGTGTTTATGTATAATCTGGCAAAAATGAAAAGCATGATCCCCTTAGTGAGAGTGGTGAAGAAAGAATGCACGTTGATGTGTGATACCCCTCCCTTAATAAATTGAAGTCAGTTTGGACGAAGTGAGGACGACGGAAGAGCCTTAATTTAAGTCAACTGTGAAGCCCTCTAAAATGTGAGTTATAAGCCCGAGTAGAACACTTTCTACCAAATAAAAAATTAGAGTGACTGCCACTTGATGCTGAGAGGGAAATAACATAGGCTAGTGAGGACTAAAGGCAATATGAAATAACCAGTTGGGCCTTTTTCTTTTCGAACCAAAAGAACTCGCCTCATTGTAAGGGCACCCCCTAGTTCCAATTTTGAGTCTACATTCGAATCTACCTTCTGTTGAAACCATGAACCTCCATGCCATGTGAGTTAGGAGATGGAATGGAGCAGCTAACTAATTTGGGGAAGAAGGGATAGAAAAGAAAGAGCTATGACCAAGCTGGTTGAAAAAAAAAGAGAGAGAGAAAAATTATTAGAAAAAATGGACAGGAAGAATGTATAACCTAACCCATAAAAAGAAAGGGAAAATTAAAAAGAAAAAATCATATATTTAGTTTAGGCAGGGCAGGAAAATGATGTAACCTGACCTTGCAGTAGAAAGAATAGAGAAATAAGGCCAAAATGGCCAATTGGTAGTGTCCAAGTTTGGGAAGTTTAAAGATGTAATAGGGAGGCTGCTCCAATTTTGTTCCCAAGTTCACATGTCCTTCATTGTTTTCAAGATTTTTGAACTTAGGAACCTTAGGACCCTTACCTATTTACATCATAACCCCTAGCCCCATCACAACCCTAATAAAGACCTTAAGGAACTATCTTGTGTCAGTAGAACTCAAAGCATCAGTGGTATGACAACATGAATGAGTGAATGGTCCTAACATTTCTGGTGAGGAATGAGTGGCTGAGTGAATCCAACAGTTGGCTGGAAAAAAGGCTATATTGACAAACTGACAAACTGACCAAATAGAAGTAGGGAGATGGATGAATCTGAGACTGCAGACAATTGGATGATCTTAAACTTGTGGGGACGGTTGCTAGAAGTTAAGTCTTTTTATGCATATATGTGTTTTCTTTTCTTTTCTTTCTGTGTGCTTTTGTTTTTTATGTTTGTTTGAGTCTGGTTGAGTCTAAGTCCAGTTTTTCCTTTTTAGTCTTTTTAGTATTGGTCAAATGGGAACCATGCATTGAAACTTGCCTCTTTGATGAGGCTCGTTTCATGCATGGTTTTATGGGTGTTTATACAGTAATCGGGTTGATAATGTGAGAAAAAGTGGTGAATTTAAGTGTGCAGGGGCTAAAAATGAAAAAAGCGACAAGTGCATGATTAACTTGATCAACTCGGAAAAGGAGCAAAAAATGACCAAATATGAGGACAAATTGATCAGTTGGAGACAAGCTGATCAAGAGAGCCTACATGGGATGACAATGCCAGACAGCCATGCTAAGTTGATCAAGTTGGATCAAGCAGATGGTGCAAGCTGATCAAGTGGGCGAAGGTGAATTGACAATACCAGGCGGCCAACAAGTTGATCAAGTGAAGACACAAGCTAATCAAGCCACCACATGAAGGCATGGGCTGAATCAAGTCACCACATGAAGACATGAGCTGATCAAGCCTAAATTACTGGAAGGATAAAATGGTCAAATCAAATGAGAAGTTACCTTAAGGTTGAAGATTGAAGTCGCTCTATAAATAGAAGTTTTCTACAATAAAGAAGGGGCGCTCAACGCTACAGTAGTTTAGGTAGGAAGCTCTCTTAACTTAGTTTAGCTTAACTTTGTACCCCCGACGGAGGAATTGACGTCTTCGACGTCGGGATCACTTTTAATTTCATGTTTTCAAGACTCTAGTATAGATTTACATGGTGTTGGTCGTTTCGACGGTGGAATTGACGCCTCCATCTTAGAAGCTCCTTCACCTCCTCGCTTTGTAGTTAGATTAAATGGGTTCGACAAGGGAATTGACGACTCCGACGCTGGATCTCGCTTATTTCCAATTTTATGAAGCTTTTGTTTATTTTCATGTTGATGATGCTATTTACTTATATCTCTTGGATGCTTTTCGCAATTGGTAGTTCAGCTTTGTAGTTTCGATGGAGGAATTGACGACTCCGACATCGGGATTACATTTATTTTCATGTTTTCATTGCTTTAGTGCAGGTTTACAGCGTGATGGTTGATTCGACGGGAATTGACGCCTCCATCTTAGAAGATCTTTCAAACCTCGCTTTATAGTTAGATTTAACAGCTTCGGCAGAGGAATTGACGACTCCGATGTTGGATCCTTGCTTTCTTTACCCCTTTTAAGATGATGAAGTTAGATCCCGAATTTCAACGGAAGAATTGACAACTCCTCCGTTTGATCCCAGTTTAATTCCAGTTTTATGTAGCTTTAGTTTATTTTCATGTTTTCAATGTTTTAGCGTAGGTTTACAGTGTGTTGGTTGTTTCGACGGTGGAATTGACTCCCCCATCTTAGAAGCTCCTTCACACCTCGCTTTCTAGTTAGATTTAATGATTTTCGGCAGAGGAATTGACGACTCCGATGTTGGATCTTGCTTTCTTTACCGCTTTGATTTACTTTCATGTTGATAATTTACTTACTTTCATGTAGCTTAGCTCTGTAGTCTCGGCGGAGGAATTGACAACTCCGACACCGAGATTATATTTCATTCCATGCGCTATTAGTTTAGTCTAAGCTCTCAATCCTTGTTCTCATGCTTAAATGTTCAAGTTTCTCACTCTAGTGTATAAATCCTCTCTCAAGTGCTCAGGCGTGGTGGCTACACCAACCCCGTGTCGTAGAAACAATCTCGAGTAGGTCCATGGTCCATGTGGTTCGACCCCTCTCTTGCCATTTATACTTAGTAATATCTGTCGCAAAAGTGAAAAACTATAAATGTTGTTGAAAGGAGGGACACGTGCACACGAAACACGTGCAAAACCCCATCCCTTCAGAGACCAAGGTGTAACATCCCAAAAATGACCCTAGACGAAATTTGCTATTCAATGAGAAAATCGGTGAATTAGAGCTTTCAGCAAATAATTCAATACCGAAAATAATAGTAATTTGTCATAATTATAAGGAAAGTACCGTTGAAGTTAAGTGTTGGAATTGAAATATGATGTGAATTAAGGAGAATTTGTTTTGATAAAATTTGAAAGTCATGAGAATATTATATTAGTTAAATGTTGAACTTAATATGTAGATTCAATCATGATAATAAAATAATTGGATATAAGATTGAATTGAGAGTTGTTTTAGTACATTCACATGAAAAGAAATATATATTATTGTTTAAAGCAAAGGACACGAAATTTTCAGCTTCTTGGATATGTTTTGATTTCAATATTCATCTTGAATTTATAGAAAATTCTAGAAAAAAAAGAAAGTTAAATGTGTCTATTTAAAGTTATGCCACTTGTACAATTTTAAAAGCCATATATTTTAATGAGTGGATACTATTTATATTGAGATATATATTTTAAAAACTACACTCTCAACCTTATGGAGGGGGAGAAAAACTCACGGTCACCATGGGAGAGAAAGGAACCGTGGGGTTCAAGCTCTAGCCTCGTTGCCGATTTTCGTTCGTCCGATTGCATAAACCTAAATAAATCGAGTAAGCTGTTTCTATTTGTACTATTTTGACAGCATGAAATTGATGATATTTTGAGATGGGGTTTGGAGAATTTTGTCCAGAATTTGATGGAGTAAAGGGTGTTTGGAAGTTTTGATTAATCGATGAATATGTGTTTAATGAGTAGGGTTTATGGTATTTAGAATCAATTGAACTATAGCATAAAGATTACATGAGAACTGAAATTATTGCTTAGGGTTTATGGTCTTTATGATTAAATCTACAGGTTAGATAAGAGATGTGGTTATTGTGATGATTAAATATAAGTGGAAATAGAATTTGATATAAAAGTTTGAATCGAATTATATCCTTTGATTTTTCAGTGATCTGTTCTGAATTATTTGGTTTGTCTAAAACAGTGAAAATTCGGGTTTAATAATTTTTAGAATAACTTTGATGAGTTTAGTAGTTCCCTGAATATTAAGGAGAAGTTTGGAGTTCATGTACTACATCAATAAATTGTTGTAACAATACATCTTTAAATTGCCATCCTTTCGTTTGTAATGTGTATTGTTTCCGTATATCTTATCTGAGTTATGCAGAGTACTTAAGCTATAAGGAAATTTGAATAAACAAGTTTAGAAATAACTATAAGATGTTGGGGCGTTCTCTAAGTTTTCTAACGAATTAATAGCTACATTTACTATTTATAAATAGTACGTTGAAAACGTTGACAGAGGCTATCCAGTTTTGATAGTATGTGGGAAAATGATGATAACTACCGAACCAATACGAATTTTTGAATAAATCTCGTTGGATTATAAAGTAGATATCTTTGGGTATCTAAAAATATGAGTTCAAGCCTCTAAAGCCTTCTATTTAATAATAGAGTGTTTATGACGAATTAATCTAATACAATTGTTATTTTAGGAAGATAAAGAAGGAGGAAGTATATAGTATGTTTTATGGCATCACAATTTTCTCAGCTTAATTTTAATCGATCATCAATAATGTTGTGGGCGTAACAAGTTTTGGTATCAGAGCCTAGGTTTAGGCGGTCCTAGACTCTTGATTGGATTAAGTTGTATTAGAAATGTGTCATATAGTGTTTGACTCACATTCTATATTGTTGACCTTATGCAGATCTTGCTGTTGTATACCTATAAGATAATCAAATTTGGATTTAGCATCAAGTGGAGTATATATGTAACAATAATAATAAATAGTGAAACCAAGCAACTGATCAAATACAAATTTTACGAAATTATAAATTATTTAAAGCTATATGAAGTTTTATGAAATAATTATATGAGATGTTGTATCTAAAAATACGTGGATGGATTAATACAATGTGATAGTATTATGTGAAGATATGGGTTAATGAGTGAGATGATGAAGTCCCATGACTATATATGAATTATGTGACTATCAAATTCATTTGTATTAATTAATACGGAATTGGAATCTAGAACTTGAACAAATGTAATAAAATTAGTTGGGAGTAGTAATTAAGAAATTCTCTCCATCACGCGAGCTCGTCGCTGTTATTGCCTCTCCGGTACGACGTAGATACGCTGCTGGCCTCCTCCGTCCGATGTGACTTATCTCCATCTTTCTTCTCGTCCAATCTCCATGGAAGTGGGATTTAAAGAATAAAGTTCAACACGTTCAATCCCAAAGCTTGTGAAATTAAGGTAACTACTGATTTTAACTCACTTATGTTATTCTCTATGATTCAATTCAGAATCAACTTGGTTGAATCTCAACTCTTGTGAAAGAAATGAATGGGAATGAGTACTTACCTTCTCTTGCCTTGGTGAGTTTGTTCTGGTTACTTGGTTTGGACAATAATTTAGTCTCTAACTTGTAAATTGAATTTGAATTGCAAATAAAAGTTGAACTTTGGAGATGAATCAGGGCTGGTCTAAAACCTTGGGATGAAATAGAGAACTTTGTTTGATGTATTTAATTGTGCTTTGGAATTATGCTGATTGATAGGTGTAAATATGATTTTGTTTAGAACTTAAGAAAGAAAGAAAGAAGAATTTGAAGCTTATGTTATGGGTTGTAAAGAACTATGGAGAAGATGATTATTGATCTAATGTTTTGGAAGAGTGTCCATGAGTTAGGAAGAGAAAGAAAGGGGAAATATGTCTTGCTTGATCTATAATATATACAAATATATTGTTGAGCAAGAAATGTTTGAGAGAATTACGCAATGACATGCAAATATGAAATAACTTGTTCGTCCTGCCGGACTGTACCGGTTAGATTCGGTCACCCCAAAGTGATGAAATCCTATTATAAAAAAAAAATTATTTAGTCATTATCATCTCTTAGGAAGGCCACTTCAGAATTTCAATTCATTTTATTAACGTTTGCTATATTAAAAAATTCCTGGAAAACGCTCGCCAGAATCTGTCAAGCTGGAAAGCTGTAATAAAACGTTCATTACTCCCTAATCCCTTGGAGTTTTGGGATTTACTTTTTCTAAATTAAACTAGACATCAAGAGGTTTCTTGTGGTATAGGGCTCGACTCTTATGTTGCTCCGAGCAAAAACAGTTTATTATTTAAAGATAGTGTAATGCAGTGAATTTTGAAAGCTCCAAAAGTTGAAAAAAGAAATAAAATTATTTTTGCTAATTAAAGGTTTTTTTTTTTTTTGGGTGGAAATCTTCTTTTGCGGAGGTCTAATTGCTTATATGTATAATAATGTTTGTTATAACATATGAGAATAAACACATGATAATGCATGATTTTGTATATGTGATCCCATACGTGTTATGATAGAATATTGTGTGAAATTTTGGTTATAACTCTGATATACCTTGAAATCTGAAATATGAGAACAAGTTTTGTTGAGTTTTAATACGTACAAGTTTTAGTATGATGGAAGGATTCGATCTGTTCTTGCTGGTCCATTTTCTTAGCTAGTATATCTGCGTTTATCGCTAGGCACAGTGAAGGGATAATTGTGTGTTATTTACTGCACCCTGCTAAATTTTTGACATGTGATGAATTACTATCTCATTATAAAACGCTCCTAGGTGATCCGAATCTTTGAGAATACGTCTATTTTTGTTATGACTATGGAAATCTGATATTGAGTCTGAACATCTGAAATACAAGTATTGATTAGATGATTGAATTGATCATTCTATTGGATATATGTCCACTATGTATGTGATAACATCATGCTTATGTGATCTCCGTAGAAATATATGTTTGTGGGTTAATGTTACATTATATATTGACGTTATAGGTTATTGAATGTGACCGAGTTGGTTAAGTTTCGAGGATGAATTGTGGCAGATAAAGAAGGAAATAAATCAAAGGTTGAGCATAACATTAATGATGTAATTATTAAATAAAAAAATGAACGAATTGTGTGAATATTTTGGTAGCTAATAGCTACTATGCGAGGTTTTGTGATGATATATGAAGTAATGGGATTATGTGAGACGAAATACTATGATATTAAATATATATGCATATATTTGGTAAGAGTTGGATATTTATATGCTAAACTAGCTATGTGTTTGCTCGAGATTGAATTATATACGAGTTATAAATGATATGATTGAGGTGTGTGCCCAAGTGAGGGTGATACATGGCTTATTGAGATCTATGAGGGAATTAAATGAATAATGGTATAAAGAAGTATAGGACATGGTTGGATATATGTGTTTACACGTTATACTAATTCTGTTATTGCATTTAGAATATGGTGTGTTCTTTGGTTATGCAATGTGCGATCATAAGCTATTATTTATCGCTTGGATATGTGTGGTTGAGGATATCGAAAGAAATGAAATTTACTTCAATTAACTGATTCGATATTGTCGGAATAAGTTGTGGATATACAGTGTTGAAATTGTTGGAAAGAAGTGTTGAGAAGAGATAAATGGTGTGTTGGGAGGAAAAACAGAATATGATAAATGGTGTGATGGGAGGAACTGATATGTGAAATGATATGCGATATGTGGTGTGATGGAAGGAATTAATATGGGATATGTGGTGTGATTGGAGGAAATAATATATGGTGTGATGGGAGGAATTAATATGTGATATGTGGTGTGATGGGAGGAAGTATAGTGTCATATATGGTGTGATGGAGGGATTTGAACAACCTAATGCTGGTGCATTTGTCTTAGCAAGTATATATGTGTATTTATCGCTAATCTCATAAAGGGGTAATGCGTGAATTTTGTGATGGTGGCGATCAAAATATGTGTCGATATATGTGACAATACATGTTTAATAATATATGAGTTTATGTAAAACATCTTTTATAATTTGATAGGTTAATATATCGTACATGAAAACAGATTCTTTTATATGGCTCTGTTGAGTTATATTATAAATATTGAAAACCTAAGGCTTGCTAACATTGTTTATGGCGCATGTGAAGTTTCATATTACTGAACACTCTCGTTGACATGGTTGGAATATTTCATCATGGATGAAGATGTGATTGTTAGTACGAGTATGTTGATACAATTAATTATATGATAATATGTGAGTTAAAAATAAAGTGAGGATACGCTATGTAAAATAAGATGCCATGAAATGGCATACGAGAATCTATGATGATTCTAGGAATATTTATAGTAAATCTGATGGAATTTCGGGGACGAAATTCATTTTAGGGGGGATGAATTGTAACATCCCAAAAATGACCCTAGACGAAATTTCCTATTCAATGAGAAAATCGGTGAATTAGAGCTTTCATCAAATAATTCAATACCGAAAATAATAGTAATTTGTCATAATTATAAGGAAAGTACCGTTGAAGTTAAGTGTTGGAATTGAAATATGATGTGAATTAAGGAGGATTTGTTTTGATAAAATTTGAAAGTCATGAGAATATTATATTAGTTAAATGTTGAACTTAATATGTAGATTCAATCATGATAATAAAATAATTGGATATAAGATTGAATAGAGAGTTGTTTTAGTACATTCACATGAAAAGAAATACTCCCTCCATCCACGAATAAGAGTCCCATTTACTTTTTCGCACTTGTTTTGTAAAAATGATAACAAATAGTTAAAGTGGACAAATGATAAAGTAAGAGAGAGAATAGTGTAGACAAGACTCTTATCTACACTATTCTTTCTTTTACTTTATCATTTGTCCACTTCAACTATTTATTATCATTTTTACAAAACAAGTGCGAAAAAGTGAACGAGACTCTTATTCGTGGACGGAGGGAGTATATATTATTGTTTAAAGCAAAGGACACGAAATTTTCAGCTTCTTGGATATGTTTTGATTTCAATATTTATCTTGAATTTATAGAAAATTCTAGAAAAAAAAGAAAGTTAAATGTGTCTATTTAAAGTTATGTCACTTGTACAATTTTAAAAGCCATATATTTTAATGAGTGGATACTATTTATATTGAGATATATATTTTAAAAACTACACTCTCAACCTTATGGAGGGGGAGAAAAACTCACGGTCACCATGGGAGAGAAAGGAACCGTGGGGTTCAAGCTCTAGCCTCGTTGCCGATTTTCGTTCGTCCGATTGCATAAACCTAAATAAATCGAGTAAGCTGTTTCTATTTGTACTACTTTGACAGCATGAAATTGATGATATTTTGAGATGGGGTTTGGAGAATTTTGTCCAGAATTTGATGGAGTAAAGGGTGTTTGGAAGTTTTGATTAATCGATGAATATGTGTTTAATGAGTAGGGTTTATGGTATTTAGAATCAATTGAACTATAGCATAAAGATTACATGAGAACTGAAATTATTGCTTAGGGTTTATGGTCTTTATGATTAAATCTACAGGTTAGATAAGAGATGTGGTTATTGTGATGATTAAATATAAGTGGAAATAGAATTTGATATAAAAGTTTGAATCGAATTATATCCTTTGATTTTTCAGTGATCTGTTCTGAATTATTTGGTTTGTCTAAAACAGTGAAAATTCGGGTTTAATAATTTTTAGAATAACTTTGATGAGTTTAGTAGTTCCCTGAATATTAGGGAGAAGTTTGGAGTTCATGTACTACATCAATAAATTGTTGTAACAATACATCTTTAAATTGCCATCCTTTCGTTTGTAATGTGTATTGTTTCCGTATATCTTATCTGAGTTATGCAGAGTACTTAAGCTATAAGGAAATTGAATAAACAAGTTTAGAAATAACTATAAGATGTTGGGGCGTTCTCTAAGTTTTCTAACGAATTAATAGCTACATTTACTATTTATAAATAGTATGTTGAAAACGTTGACAGAGGCTATCCAGTTTTGGTAGTATGTGGGAAAATGATGATAACTACCGAACCAATACGAATTTTTGAATAAATCTCGTTGGATTATAAAGTAGATATCTTTGGGTATCTAAAAATATGAGTTCAAGCCTCTAAAGCCTTCTATTTAATAATAGAGTGTTTACGACGAATTAATCTAATACAATTGTTATTTTAGGAAGATAAAGAAGGAGGAAGTATATAGTATGTTTTATGGCATCACAATTTTCTGAGCTTAATTTTAATCGATCATCAATAATGTTGTGGGCGTAACACAAGGTTTCGTCAATTTTACAGATTGAAAGACCAGCGTCGTAAGAAGGCGGCGATGGAGGTGCCGTCACCGGCACTGTGGTGGTTCTAGACACCTATGCAGAGATGCAGAGTCCGCGACCGGGAAACAAAGTGACCTGCAGAGCTACGTCTTTGAGCAATTTGAAATCAGATTCGACAGCCACCGGCGACAAATTTGGGATTAGGTCGTAGAATTTATCCGAATCTAGAGCGTGATTCGCGACTAGATCATCGAAATCGTGGCACGATTCGCAAACGGTTTAGCGAAACGGAGTCCTCGGGGGTATCAAAGTTGTGGCAAATCGGCGGAGTTAAGAGGGTAGAAGATGGCGTCGGCGAGAGGGAAGAAGTGTTTGAGAGTTAGTGAGAGGGATTGTGGGGGTGGGTGAATGGAGTGTTTTTTTTTTTTTTTTTTTTGCCATTTATGATTAATTTGAAGTGGTACAAATTATCTGGGACAAATTATTTGGGACAGACCAAAATAGAATACTAGGACAAATTATCTGGAACGGAGAGAGTATATTTTAGATTTAAATAATTATTAATTAATTAAAATGTATTAATGTCAATTCTTATATATAGTAGTTATAAATAACTATTTTCTCTCTCGTCAAAATCATTCAAAACTTTAAATTTACGTAACTCTCTCGATTCAAATTATTTTTGGTAAAAAAAATATCAAATTAAAGGTAATTTTATAAGGATTCTAATGAGATTTCAATTGCATATGTTCCGACGATGTTCGGATGATGAAATTTGATAATTTTTATTTCAGTTTTCGTATATGTTGATAAGCATATTTTTATCAATAAATGCATAAAAAATGTCAATATAATGCATGTAAAATCTCTATAAAACAATGTTAATATTTTCGTGTAGTTGTGTTGAAATACCCATATCATTATGTTGATATTTGTAATAAACTACGTTGATATAAAAAAAACTACGAAAATTATGATATGATAACAAAATGACGATCTTACCACTTTGTTGATATTTTTTCTACTCCCTCCGTCCCACAAAAGATGTCACACTTGTGGGGCGGCACGAGATTTTAGGAAGTTTTGTTTTGTGTGTTAAATGGAGAGAGAAAATATAATTTTTATATTCATGTGAGGGAGAACTTTTTTCAAAAAGGGAAATGTGACATCTTTTGTGGGACAAACTAAAAAGGAAAGTGTGACATCTTTTGTGGGACGGAGGGAGTACTATTTATTGAAATTCGTGAGATTTAATCTCATTCTATCATTTCAAAATTTAAAGGTGTAGATTAAGTCTTAGTTTTGGATTATGATGCTATAAGTAATATAAGAGAACCCTATGAATACATCCCTATATAAACCAAACTAGTTTTAAATGCAAAACGACAAATACATTATTATAAAAATAATATAGAGCTCATTACAACTTTAATTGCAGTTTATTATACGAATTTCCAAACCACTCTTAAATCTTAAACATTGAACAACATCATTATAAAATAATCTGGAGTTCATTATAATTAACTAGTAACAAACTATAATGAACTCGGATTTGAAAAATATGTAAGATGACATCATTTTTTTAAAATCTCTAATTCTCTATAATGAACTACAGTTGAAGTTGCAGTGAGTTCCGTGCTATTTTATAATGATGTTTGACGTTTAGCATTTAAAACTAGTTTGATATATAATATATGGATGAAATCAATGCAAACTTTAAATATCGTATAAATTCCAAGCTATTATCTAGGATTTTTTAAGTTCATATAAATAGCATGTCTCATTAATTTAGTTTAATTTTTTATTTATAATAATATTTTCATTTTCAAGAAACTAGAATTTCTTTAATTTCCTTTCAATTATTCACTATACGCTTTTGCATCAACAAGCGTCATACCAAGTTGAGGATCGAACAGTTGTTTCATGGTTGAAATCTAATTTAATATTCAGATCGACCCATTTGTGTTGAAATATATCCCCTTTCTAGATGCTCCAATAAAATTTTCATAAATAATTTGCCGGCCACCTTTTTTCCAACAATATACTCCAATGTTAAGCACATAAAAAAATAACCCAATGTCAAACACAGCATCAAATTAATTTAGATGAATCGGCTATTTTTTGATGTCATTGGCAATTCCATTTTCTATAATTTTCAAAATTTCATCCAAATGTATACGGTGCATTCTAGTTGTTTGACTAGTTGATAGTATGTACTCCCTCCATTTCTGAAAAGTATAAACATTTGATTCGGCATTTCTGAAAAGTATAAATATTTGATTCGGCATGAATTTTAACTTATAATTGATAAACTAAAAAAAGTGAGAGATGAAGGGTAGTAGCGTAAGTAGTGTTAGTAGAAAACAGACTCTATATCATTTGTAGTGTAGTGTAGTGTAATGATATAAGTTGTAAATAAAATGATGTATATAGATAATGCATTGTTTAACTATTCCAAAATTAAAAAGTTTATATACTACTTACCAAGAACGGACTAATAAACAAATAGTTCATACTTTTCGGATCTTTTCAGGTACAGATAGTATATCAATTTAGATTACTTTGCTTAAATTGATATACTTTGCTTATGATTTGTATTCATATATTTCCTTTGTAATTGTGTGTATAAATTCTTTAATAAATTATTTCAGAATGATAATGACCCACTTAATTGGCAGATTTACATGCATGCCCAATTTTCTCGAACTCAAAGCTATAAATATATCTTCACAGCTGATACAATTTTTATTAATACTAAATAAATCTTTAAGTATACTTAATAGATTTAGTATAGCTAAAAGTTAGTATTGGATATGAAATAGTGTCATAAATTGGCTATCAAGTATGTAATTGGTTTCAAATACTATTTGGAAACACAAATTTTGATTTGGAAAAACACAATCAAACAAGAAATTAATTAAATAAAAACGCATATTAAAATAGAGAATGATTTTGGTTGAGACAACAGTGGAGATAGGGGAATTCTAGCAGGAGTAAGATTTCACTATTTCAATTTACTCGACACACAATCCAAATAATTTAGGCGAGATACCTACTTACTGTTGACCAAACGATATTAAAAGCATTACAGTTTTCAATCTTACCAAATAAATTGAAACTAATACTCCCTCCACTTAAGAAAATGATTTAATGGAAATCTCGTGCGCCGGCCCAATTAGTTGGCTAAGTCTAAATCTTATATTGTACATATTTACTTAAAAATGAATTTTATGTTTATAAATTCTTCAATTATTCTCTTCACATTGCTACTTGCATGCTCATTTTCTCGAACGTCGACGCTATAAATACATATGACAAGTTATAGCTAAATCGCACAAAACTCAGTTACAAATCTAACATAATCTCATTTGTCTTCTCACATTATTGGGCTATGGCCAACAAAATCACATTAGCTTCAATTCTCTTTCTCACCATTTTCACATATTCAAATGCAAAGCTAAGGCATCTCAAGGAGACAAAACTAACGGTCTACTACCAAAATTACTCCAGCCGCCCAAACGCAACCGTGATCGAGATACCGGGCCCAGCGAATGGGACTGAAAACTACTTCAAGTTCGGAGCTATGTTTAGCGTAGACGACCCAATTACCGAAGAATTCGACGAAGGTTCAGCCATAATTGCAAGAGGCCGAGGGCTGTTTGTGACCTCAGCTCTGGATGGGTCCTCCAGCCATGTAATGTTGTCAGTTGTTTTTATTGATGGCGAGCATAAAGGTAGCTCAATAGAAATATATGGTAATGAACAACGGTCCATGGTGAGGGAGGTGGCAGTGGTGGGCGGCACAGGGAAGTTCCGGCTAGCGCGTGGCTATGTAACTTTCGAGAATCTTTACTTTGATCCGGTGCGCGGTCATACAATCCTCCAATCTAATATGACTGTACTACATTACTAGAATCTTATTTAGAGGGAGCTTTCAAATGTATGTCTAAATAATGTTTGAAACAGTTTATAAATTGAGAAAATAAAGCATCAATATATCTCCAACCAATAAGTTATTGCTAGAGTTGTCAAGTGTGTCGGATCGATCCAGCCCATTTCAGCCCAAGTCCGGTATAAGGATCGGCTCATCATCAAAACGAAGCGAGTCAGGTCAGAGCTCAGAGGTTTAAATGGACCCCGATTGGACCGTTTTTTAAGCCTAGGGCTACCCAAGGCCTACTAGGACAATTGCCCACGCACAACCCAGCACAGACCCAAATAAAACCAACAACTACAATTATTTCCGTTCTAAACATAATACTAGCTCCATAATTTTAATTATATTTATTTAAAAATTTAATGTTAATTTATCTTTTTTAAAATTTGTTTTTACATTTGAATTTTCTTAAAAATATAAATGTGAATGTAAGTATTGATTTAATAAATATCAATACTTCTACTATTCGATAAAACTAGACATTCTTTCCATTTTGGTCAATTCCATAAAAATAATTCCTTTTATTTTTTAGTAAAAAGAAGTTACATCTAATGATGTTAGTCCTATAATCCATTAGCTATACTGTAATTACTTTTAGGCTTTTATCTCTATCCCAATTTACTAATAATGCATTAAAACCCACGCCATTCCAATTTGAGTACGAATTTAGTTAATCATGTATATATTAATATTTAGTACTTTTATAAAAAAAATTTAAATTGTTAAGACTAGAATATATTTAATATATTTGTAGTTTGTTAGGATTTGATTATTTCCTTTATTTTATCAATCTCACATACGCGAGAGAAATCGCCATTCTCCTCTCTTCTCTCCCAGTGTTCTTTCATTCTTATTCTTTCCTCTCCAATTTATTTCCCAATGCATATTAATCCCTAACTAATACTAAGTATCATTGGTGCTCTCATCATTGGTGCTCTCATCATGTTCTCATCCTTAGTCTTTAATTATGTCACCCTCTCCCATCAGTTTCGAAGATATAATGAACCCTATACAAGATATAGCAACGAAAGTGCACACCGTGAACCGCCATCGTGTCCATGCGTCGCGATGTGGCCGAGTTTATCAGCGAGTAGTGACTACGCCATGTGTGTGAATTAAGTGGAAGGAGAATAAAGCAAGCGAGATAAAATACAGAGAACGATGTTTCTATTTTATGAAATGTGTAATTTAGAATGAGACATCCCTGAAAGACAAATGTGTCAATTAGAGTGGTACGTAGAAAGTATTACAAAAGTATGAATACTCTCTCTCTATATGTATGAATTAATTGCATAGTGGAATAGTAAGAAATCTTAAATTTAATTCGTGATCGGTTACATATTAAAATAATTATCACATTGGATATCCGCAACCGGTTGATTATGGTGCCATTTCGGAGGGACGTGATGGGGGATGCATTGCAAGGGTTGTGGGGGACAGGAATCACGCAATGTAGGGGAAGAGAGGTTGTTTCGCCACGCGCCCGTGGCGACCAATGGCATGCGGGTGTGACGCCCACGTGCGGAGGTGTGAGTGGACGTGATTTTCATGCATTTATTTTAATTTTAAAATTTTAATTTTTAAATTTGAAATTATCTACTCTGCCTTCAATAACACATATTAGGTCGGATTCTATCGAAATGTGACCTTTAAAATTTTTGTTTATTTATTCATACAAAATAAAATTCAAATGTATCCCAATAATTCTGATTTCGTATAATACCTAAATTTAGACAAAATTGCAACAAATATAGAATTTACGTGAGGGAGTGTTGGAAATTTAAAGTAGATAACCTTTTTAAATTTTTTAAGGCATTTTAATAGTTACATCGTCTATTTTGAGAATCACAAGGTGGGAGTGTCACCTATTTTGATAAATTCTGATTTGTTTCAACCTTTGCCTTGTGATTCTCCTAAAGGTGGGAGAGTGTCACCTGTTACAATAATTCTAATTTAGTCATTACCGTTTTGCCTTGTGATTCTCCTAAAGTAGGTAACTATGTGATGGAAGTGATGGTTGTATAGAAATGTCACTATGACATATAGTTGACAAACTTCATAATTTACTTGTTATATGAATTAGTTTGACTGTCTCTATGATCCTTTCTTCGGGGAGATATATATTGAAGATACAGAAATTGATTGATGAAACTTGAATCTATATCTAAATCGAACTAAATATTAATTCCTGGTCGCAGAAGATTGTATTGTAGCAAACTTCTCCTGCCAAGCTTTAGCCCAATCCACCATGACACTTGGAAATTGATGAATTCAATTTATTACTTTAATGGAAGAATAATACAATTGTTTGATAAGTATTTTGCAGTAATCTCTGGTGTCTTATCAATTACTCAGTTATCACTATTGTCTTAACCGATGGTTATTCTTGAAGTTAATAGCCTTCTTTTGGAATAAGTAAAATATAAAAATAAAATCATTCCAAATAATACAAATCAAACGCAATTTCAAAGTATTTATAACGCAACTATCTTCCAAATCAAACGCAATTTCAAAGTAATTAATATATTAGAAGGACATATTATATATATTTATCACTTTCTCAGAAGCTCGAATATAATTGTTGAGCACATAAAAATAATACAAGGCGGAACATAACACCAAACAAAGTAATTAAAATGAGTCGGGAATTTTTTAACCAAACAAAAATTATTATTCTTTTATGTAGTATTGGTCAGTAATGACAGAGCCATTTATGGATGTCTACTATAATTAATTACTTGGCACGTCTATTTTGTTTATTTATAGAATTTCTACTAGATATGGTGCATTCTAAAAATGCTTGACAAAATAATTCAGTGGAAGGTTCGTGCGCAATAGGCATTAATATCAATCTTGTTGATTTGCTTAATAATTGTGTGTATAAATTATTTAAGGGTAGTGATAAATTAACAAAAATTGTATACATAAAATTGGACATTTTAGGAATTTTACATCTATAATTACATTGATAATGATTAATTAGTTTATATATCACAGATTTACCCTTTCATAACTATTTAGGGAAAAATTAAGTTTGTTAATTAAATAACAACAGATTTAGGAAAGTATAAGTAGTTCTGCCTTAAAGCTACATAATTATAGATAGATCAAATGGATTCATCATATAAAATTTTAATTGAATAAATTGACATATAAAATTTTAGTCACTTAAAGATCGTCATATAATGTATTTAAATATTTAGGATTATCATCCAACTAATTATAATTTATTATTTCATTTTTTAGTATGCAACTAATTAAAGATTATTTCGATTTATTTATAATAAAAATAAACTAAAACTATAATAGTTATTCAAACCTAACTATTTCGTTGTTAAATGGAATAGTAACAAAATTATAAATAATAAATATAACTACTTGTAAATATACTTAATTAATTATTATTTTACATTAACAATATATTTATGATGGCTAATTCATTTAATATTTTAATGTATTACATAATTAACCTTCTATGATCAATTTGGAAAATTAAGTTTTCATAATCATCATTTACGCATTCTGTAGATAATTTACTATTCCTCATAATCAATTACGTAGATACCTTACATTAGTTGCATAATTTCTTCTTCCATCAATAAGAATGTGGATATTTTTTCATTCCACTTAATTATTTAGTGTTACCATTAAATAAAATAATTATAGTCATTTATATCAAATTATTTTATTATTAAAAAATTTTTAAAATTCCAATATAACAACACTACATCCATATATACTTAATTTCAAAGTGTTATCATCAAACGAAATCATCATAGTCATCAACACCAAATTATTTTATTCATATTAATAATTTTTAAATTTGTAAATTATAAAAATGACTACCGCAAATATACTTAATTTCTTAATTTTACCGTTCAAAGAAATAATAATAGTATGTCGCATCAAATTATTTTATTATTAAATAAGTAATTCTTAAAATTTTAAGTTATGAAAACAACTAATGTATATATACTTATTTCTTAGCTAATTGCTATCATCAAAGGAAATAATCATAGTTATTCGCATTTAATTATTTTATTATTAAATAATTCATAAATTTCTAGATATAAAAAATAAGATATGTCATATATACTTAATTTCTTAGTGTTAATATCCAAAAAAAATAATATTAGTAATTCGCATCTAATTATTTTAATAAATATTCTTAAAATACCAAGTTATGAAAACAACCATATTATACTTAATTTCTTTGTGTTATCATCGAATAATTTAATAATAATATTTCACATCCAATTAGTTTAGTATTAAATTCATTCTAAGTTATATATGCATATATATACTTAATTTGTTAGTGTTATCATCCGACAATTTAATGATAGTCATTCACAATCCAATTATTTGATTATTAAATAATTTATAAAATTCCATGTCACATAAACATCTACATATATTTATATACACTTAATTTCTTAGTAATATCATCAAATGAAATAACCATAGTAATCTGCATCCAATTATTTTATGAATAAATCATTTTTGAATTTCTAAATTATAAAAATGACTAAATGCTTTTAAATGTTACTATTTCACATCCAATATTTTTTATTATTAAATCATTCTTAAAATTATAAACTATAAATATGACTATATTCATATATAGTATTTAATTTCTTAGTGTTATCATCCAATAATTTAATCATAGTCATTCATATCCAATTATTTTACTACTAAATAATATTTAAATTTTAAATTATAAAAATGACTACATACATATATATTTAATTTCTTAGTATTATCATCAAACGAAGTTATCAAAGTCATCCACATCCAATTATTTCACTATTATATATTTTTAAAATTTTCAAGTTATAAAAATGACTACATGATTATATAAGTATCATCAACCAACAAATAATATCGTAGTATTTCGCATCCAACTATTTTCTTAATAGAAATTATTTCTTAAAATTCTAAGTTATAAAAACGACTACATGCATATATAATTTATTTCTTAGCGTTATCATCCAACAATTTACTTATAGTCATTCACATCCAATTGCTTTATTATTAAATAATTTTTAAAATTTTAAATTTCAAAAGAGACTATGTGCATATATAATTAATTTCTTAGTGTTATGATCAAACGAAATAATCATAGTCATTCACATCTAATTATTAGATAAATTTTAGAATTCTAAGTTATAAAAACGACTAACTGAATATATACTTAATTTCTTAGTCGTACGATCATTAAATAAAATAATCATAGTCACTTGCATCCAATTACTTTATTATTAAATAATTTTCTAATATCTAATTATAAAAAAATGATTACTTCATATATATTTAGTTTCATAGAATTATCATCTAATGAAAAAATATCATTATATTACATCTAATTATTTTATTACTCATTAATTAATTCTTAATATTCTAAGTTATAAAAACGATTGTAGCATATATACTTTAGTGTTATTATCCGATAAATAATAATACTCCTAGTTCTATTTATATTCAATTATTTTATTATTAGATAAATTTTATATTTTAAGCAAATAATAGTGTTATTATTCAATTTCTTTTAATTTAATTATGAGATTTCCCCTTAAATGAATGGCACCGTTGTTTTTAACTGATCATGCATATTTAATATTTTACCATAAATCAACATTGTAATTTGATATTGATTAACTTTACAAATATACTAAAGAAAGGGTAATTAGTAAAGAAGGAATAATAAATAAGAAAAACCGTTTTAAATAAAAACCGATTTAAAATTTAAGGGTATTTTATATATACAATTTTGTTAATTTATCTCTACTCATTATTTAATGATTTATTTCACGTTGCTTTGTTAGTAGGATTTATGTCACTTGCTCAACACTATAAATAAGTCTCAACAAGTTAGTGCTAAATAAAAAAAAAAACTCACTTTCATATCAAACGCAATTTCATTTACCTTGTCAATTTGAGGGCTATGAAATCCACCAAAATCACGGTAGCTTTCGTTCTCTTTCTCACCATTTTAACATTTTCAAATGCAAAGCTAGGGCATCTAAAGGAGACCAAACGAACGGTCGTTATATAGGGCACCTCCGGCGACGAAAACACAACCATGACGGACCCACCGAATGGCAATGGGAATGATACTGTGACAGAGCCTCCGATTGGGAATGGGAATGGGAATGGTACTGTGACGGAGCCTGAATGAGAATGCTAATGATACGAACTCCCAAAGGTTGACCCAGCGGCAAAGCCAAGAATTTTAAAATGAGGGGCCCAAATTATCGTCAATATTTATAGGATTTTTTCGATGTTAGTGACATCGGAAATTCGAAATAATCAATATTCAATTTTTATGTAAATATTGTATAATGGATGGAAACAAATTTTTTATAATATTTAAATGTCACCATAGAAAACAGCAATGAAAATATAAATTATAGTACTACAAATACTAGAATAAAATAATTATTATTTCAAAAAATTTTTATGAATATAATCATGGAAGAAAACATTTACGAAATGATAAAAAAATTAAATTTAATAGTAATTGTTATGTGGATTTTAGGAAGTGTCACGAGATGGCCACATTCTTGAGTGTCACTAGATTTTAGGAAGTGTTGTTATGTGGATTAAAGTAGAGAGGAAAAAGGTAGTTGAATATTTTTATGAGGAGAGAGGAGGTTATTTTCAAAATTGGAAAGTGGCCATCTTAATTGGGACTAGGCCTGTAAATTCGGGTACCCGCGGGTACCCAAACCCAAAAATTCGGGTATCCGAACCCGTAATCTCAAAAATATCATACCCAATACTCGACCCGTATTTGAATTCGGGTACCCTAATACCCAGTGCGGGTACCCGAACCTAACTAACCGGGTACCCATAAAATTGAAATTAGTATATTTAAAATTTATTCTTTTATATAAATTATATTGTGATGAGAATAGAAATTATTAAAAATAACAAAATAACACTATTTATTGACTTTTGTTAAAAGTCTAAACTTCGTTTCTAATGCTTTAGCTTTCTCTAGATTACGATTTTATGACTATATATGTATATAAAAGACATTAGACAAATAGACACTACTTAATTTTAAACTAAAGAAATTTTTGGCATAAATCTACATGTGATTAAATAAATTTACCCTAGATTTACCCTACGGGCCATAGGCCCTATACTAAATAAAAATATTTATACAAATACATAATTAATCGGGTACCCTAATACGGCTGTCGAGTACTCTGAACCCGAAAAATCCTAACATTAACTACCCAAACCCGTACCTGAACCCATAATTTCGGGTTTCGGGTACTCAAAACCCGTCGGGTATTGGGTCGGGATTGGATATACCCGAAACCCGCGGACTAAATTTGCAGGCCTAATTGGGACAAACAAAAAATGAAAGGTGGTCATCTTGAATGGGACGAAGGGAATAGTTTAAAAGAGAACCAATAGAAATTATATTCTGACAAACACGGTTTTTGCATGTTTTAAGGACTGGATTTGACTCGTTTTAAATGCCAATCATGCAAATTATGTTCTTAAATTGCATATGTTATACATTTGGTATTTTTGATGTGTTTGTTGATAAATGATAGAAAAAAGCTGTAAAAAGGCCAAGGTGCAGCAGCCTCTGTTTGAGCCCATTCTGCCAGCGTTTTTGAAGTCCAATCAGTGCTTACTATATATCATTCTCTTTGTCTTCGAATCAGCTTCGCCTGCATATGTTGAACGTCTCAATCGGAGTTCTGTAGAGAAAGTTATGACCATTCTACGAACATTGCGCAGTGCAGTCAAAGCTCACGGAAATTAGGCGGAAATTCAAGGAAGGAAGAAATTATTGGTCAAATCTCTCCTATTAATTGAAGAATTCGAAAATAATATCTTTTATATTTCTTGGAGGATAATTTTTACCATGCCTAAACCTTTTTGCCACCTATAAATACCTCTTAACCTAATTCATCAATCTTCGTCTCAAGCCTCCAATCCTTCCCCCTCTACACATTCTTCCATTCCATCTTCCACTTACAATTCATCCATCTACCATTGGAGCGGAGCTCTGCAGATCCAAGCAAGAGAAGACTGAAGATTGAAGATTCAACCTTGGGTTTTATCGATTTCTTTCATGTCTAATACTTTTATTGTTTTTACTACTTGTCTATGAGTAGTTAAACATTTTTTTTAGATTTTTTGGGAAAAACTATTATGAACATGTTTTGATATATTGAATTGAATCTTTTCCTAGCTCTTGTGATTGTTTTGCTTGTTCTTGTGCTTTTATTATTCTTTTGTCTGGCTAACTTTAGAACTATGTCCGTTTAACTAGATTAATCGAGAGATAGCTAGTTTTACGTGGTAAAAGGAACGAGTACAACACATAGGTTTATCTGCACTTGAGATAGGGGACCCTTTTGGAGGGCTTGAGTCTTAAGAACTTAAGGAGTTAGAATCTAATCTATTAGAAGGAGACTTTGATAGTTAGAGTCTAATCTACTGCGTAGGTGCACTCGAAAGAGGGCTTATTCTAGAATCGCGACTTTCCTAATAATCATAGAGACACATAAAGGTAAAGATTCTGTGAGATTAGTGGTCGTAGTAGTTGGATCCTAAAACTCTACATTCTTTAGCCTGTTTTATATTATTTTATTCTTGTTTATTTATTTATGACTAGTTTATAAATCCAAAAAGCAAAACTCCGTGTCTCTATATGCGTAAGATCTCACATAAAATATGTAGCATGTCATTCCCCTATTAAGTAATTCATATTCAGAATTAAGGATAATCACATGCCTCATTTAATTTTGTCAAACCCTTAACTGTTGATACGCTCGGATTTTTGCACTATTTTAAGACCATTATTTGGTCCGTTTTCGATGTCAAAGTCACTCTACAAGTCCATTATTTGCATATTTTGTCTATTTTGGTATTTTAACGTGTTTTGTGAGAAATGTGCATAATTGAGCCGAAAAAGGGAGCCAAAACGCAAAGTCTGGAAATCTGGAGTCAGACGGCGACCGGCGACCGCTGCGAAGTTGTGCGGCGACCGCCGGCGCCCGGCGGGCAGTGCAGTGCAGCGGTCCGCGTCGGAAAAATACACTTGGAAGAGAAGTCTCGCCCGGCGACCGCCGGAAGTCATGCGGCGGTCCGCCGCCAGAAAAACAGACTCTCTAGACTTCAACGCGGCGACCGCCGGTGAAGATGCGGCGGCCCACCGGAGAAAGGCGGCGAATCCGAGATGCCCTAGATTTGCTCCAAGATTTACTATATTTTGAAGATCTTTTCCTTCTACAACAATGATTGGCTTTCCCCGATAAATAAGACCTCAAGCTTCATCAAATTGGATAGAGTTTCTACTTGCAAAATAATTCATAGAGATCAAAAGCTAGAGTACTTCACTTGTGCAAGGAGTTGGAGAAGGATTTCAAGAACATCAAGAACGACAAGGATTCAACCTTTTATTTGCTTTAGTTTTATGTTCCAATTGTCTTCCCTTCAATCTATGTGTTTAGCTTATTTCATTATGTGTAACTAAACTCATAGGATTCTAGGGATGTGTTAGTAACAACTTTGGTTATACAATTCCAATTTTCTATTTAATATCCGTTTTGTTTTTACTTTGTTTCTTCCCTAAGTAGTTTTGATGCTACATGATTGAGTGACACAATCTTGTATGATTTAATATAGCTTGGTTCATAACTGTGAGAGAGTTCTAGCGAGTTAGATTCACTTAGCAGACACAGTTAGCTTCCCTTAAAACGGCACTGTTAATTGAGAGTGAGGACTTTTCAAGGGTCTTAGGAGCTTTATGGAGTTACGTGTTATATTGACAACCCTAATTTTGTAATCAACGTTTGCATCGCATGAGCATAAGCTAAGTGCACTGGCGTACGCAGCTCATAACAAGGGGGTACAAATGTACCCCCAAAATAATTTTTTCTTAATGTAATATATATATTGAAATTACAAAATAGACAAGTACTCTAGTGGTTGCTGAAGCACTTCTCCATAGGATTCACCCGAGTGCGAATCCTCATCTTTGGCGTATTTTGCTTTTAATACTTATAAATTCAAGGATGAATTCAGAAGTTCAAGTAGTTTACACTTTTTATTCTTTTATTCTATGGTTATACTAGCTGTTTTTATGTGGTACTCTAAGTTTAATTATGTTGTAAAATAACTTTAAATTTGAATATTATAAGATGTAATTTTAAATATTATTTTATTTTAAATATGTTATACTCTCCTCCGTTCTATAATAGATGTCATTTTTTTTTGTCCCACAAAAATGTCATATTTTCTTCTTCTTTTTTATGGAAAAAGTTCTCTTTCTTATTAATAAAAATATACTATTTTCTCTCTCCACTGACACACAAAATAATATAAAACCCCGTGATATTACGCAAGTGTACCATCTATTTTGGGACGGAGGGAATATTTAACATAAAATTCGCACCCCCGATCCAAAAAGTCTGGATTCGCCACTGGCTAGGTGACTCGTCCTGTCAAAGTAATAACTGTGCTAGGGTATTGTAGTTTGGAATTTGTATAACCATAACTGTGAACACACATCCCTGGAATTCCCTTATCTCTATATTTTATCTCGTGATTTATTTGCATCTAGTTGTTATTTGCTTTTGAATATTTTCTGTTTTTAAAAGTTTTCAAAATCTTCTGTTCTTTCAGATAGTAATTAAGTTTTAGTAGAGGATAGACACTTTGTGTTTGCCTTCCCCATGTTCGATATCCCGGTACTGACCTTTAGCTATACTATATATACTCTGTATACTTGCAGGTTTATTTAGTGCTAATAAAAAGTGCATCAACTGTACAATATTAAAATAAAATTTTTAAAAATCAAACCAAATCACGAAAATCTCAATTAAAAATTGAAAGAGATGATTTTTTTTTTATATTTTTTTTATTTTTATAAAATAAACTCCTATTGAGAGTCAAATCAAATCACGTAAATCTCAATTAGAAATTGAAAGAGAGGATTTTTTTTATATATAAAATAAACTCCTATTGAGAGGAGGAAATTACAACTAATGTCAAGAGGACTCAAATTCGGCACCTCATACAATAATGTCTAAGCTCATTGCCGCTAGGACAAAGGCTCGGAGAAATTGAAAGAGAGGATTTGAACGTATGTTGCGTGCATGTATCCCTTTCATTAGTATATGTTAGTACTATTTTCCAAAATACTATATATTCATATGTGCTAGTGGAATGTCGATCCTATAACCAACGCTAGTACCCATTATGATGATGTGTTAACACAATCCTAGTTAGATTGAGGAAATGTAGACATAAAGTATAAACAACACTTAAGCTAAGGTGGGAACTAAAGTCTAAAAAAAATAATCAAACTAGGAATACAAGGGACTATTGCCCAATTGGAGTGGATAGGGGAGGTGGCTGTGGTTACGCGACTTTAAAGACTCTTCCGTACAACCACGCAAGTAACTATGCCGTTATCCAATGCAACGTTACCACACGCCACATTCCACAATAAGGTTATACTAAAATTTCAATCCAAATTAAAATGACAACATACCATCATTGAGGATCCTTAGATTTAGGAGCAGATTCAACTTTAGTCTGCCACGTGGCAGACTTACTTGTCTATGTATCACATATTGCTTGATTATATGTGATTTCGTTCGCAGATTGCTTGGAACCATATGCCAAGTTGCTTGACTATGTATCATAGATTGCTTGTCTATGTTTCGTAGATAGCTTGCTTTGATTGTTATATTAACCATGATGTCACCATAGTGATTTGGTTTCCGATCACTGTTGCTTGGAACCTTATGTTGAGTTGTTTGTCTATATATCGCAAATTGCTTATCTATGTATCACATATTGTTTGTCTACGTTGTTGTCACATTGTCACTTTAAAAGTGGTGTCAACACACCCCATCTATATATACTTACCAAAGAACAATTTTCTTTTGTAGTGGAATTTTCGTCTTATATGTTAATGTCATCAATAACAACATCGTCTATCAAAATGAATAAATTCCGAAGCTCAAATTTAATTGTTTTGGTTGGGTGTGTACTTTAATTTTCTTTTCAATTATCTTGGTGTAAATTAATGTGACTGCTGTCGATCTTAATTAAGTGTTTATGCAATACATACTTTATTGCAATTCGTTAATCGATATAAAAAAAATTATTATATCATAATTATTGTTATTAATTGATAAAAAAAATCTTCTTTATATCATAATAATTGTTATATTACTATCAATTTAAATTATGTTGACATGTTTAATATATACCGAGTTATTACTTATCAAACTTATTAAATTTAGCAAATTTTCGTTCTAAAAACCATATGATCTCGTTTAAAGATGTTCCAACTACTCCTCCGTCCCCTTAACTGTCCACTTTTACTATTTTCGTCCTTCCCTCATCAATTGTCCACTTTCACTTTTTACAATAAATGATAAGTGAATCTCATATTCCACAAACTCATTCAACTCACATTTTATTATAAAACTAATATACAAAAGTGGGATCTATATTTCACTAACTTTTTCAATCCATTTTTCTTTACATTTCTTAAAATCCGTGCTGGAACCAAAGTTGACAATTAATGGAAGACGGAGGGTGTATATTTTAATGGCATTTTTAATAAATTGGTTTGGTTATTAATATTATCAAATTAAACAATCATATTAACGAACCTTATACGAGTCCCTTTAAAGATGCTCCAACAAATTTTTAATACTACTCCCTCCGTCCCGCTTTAGCAGTCCCATTGACTTTTCTGCACTCATTTTGTAAAAATGATAATAAATAATTAAAGTGAAAAAATAATAAAGTAAAAAATAGAATAATATAAAGAAGAGTCTTATCTACCTTATTCTATTTTTTATTTTATTATTTCTACACTTTAACTATTTATTATCATTTTTACAAAACGAGTGCAGAAAAGTCAATGGGACTGCTAAAGCGGGACGGAGGGAGTATATAATTTGCCTTTAGTCCCTTTCCTACAATATACTCCTTCAATGTTAAGCACTAAAATATACTATAATGTGAAACACAACATCAAATTAATTTAAACTAATTGGAAATTAAATATCTTAAATAAACAAAAATATTACTCCCTCCGTCCCGGAGTATTAGACTCACTTCTTTTGGGCACATGATTTAAGGAATTGATATTTAAATAGTTAAAATGGAGAAAGTAAAGCATGAGAGAGGGAAAAAGTAGGAGAGAGAAGAGAGAAAAAAGTAGGTGGAGAATAAAATAAGATAGATGTTTTTTGCTAAAAAATGAAACGAGTCTAATATGTTGGGACATCCCAAAAAGGAAAGTTGGTCTAATACCTTGGGACGGAGGGAGTATTCCGTATCTTTTATCTCGTGCTATTGATCGCCGTTAAGGATGTCAACTATAATTAGTTGGCGGATCGTGTTTATTAATATTTCTACCAGATATAGTGCACTATAAATATTTCACAAAAACAGTGGAAGGTTCTTGCAGGAAGTGAATAGGCATTGATGTCAATCTTGATTGCTTAACTAAGCACTACAAGTCTATAAATAAGTATAGACAAGTTATAACCAAATCACAAACGCGAAAAAATCGTCAATAAAGGTGATAAAATATTTTTCTCCATCAAATGTCGAGACATCAAAAGGTCCGCAAATATCTGTATCTATAATTTTAATGAGCTCATTGCTTCTTGTGACATTTTTAGTATTGTGTTTGGTTTGTTTACACTTAATACAATCCACACAAACGGTAATGCTTGTAAAGTCTAAATTCGAATGAATATTATCTTTTACAAGCCTCTTAATTCTTTCACTGGAAATTTGATCCAGTTCATTTATGCCATAAGAATGATAAATTCGAAATATTATCCTTTAGACGCTCCTTAGGTTGCAATATGAGCATAAGATACACCCATTCCATGCTCCTTCAGCTTTTGGTCCTCCTAGACCAATACGTTTCCTAATTATTTAAGAGTCCACTTATATTTTATAGTGAACGGATTCGGAATGGTCTGAGGATATAATGAAGTTAGGATGAATTGGACAAAGAAATCTTCATCCACCTGTAATCCTAACTTTTCTAGCTTAGAAGAGGTGTTATTTATGTTCATCACATGCTCGTACATAGTCATCATATTGCATGCTTATGAGATCCTTCATAAGTTTTTCTGCAAGAGAGTTATATGCAGTTGAGAAACGATCCTCAACATTCTGCAAACATTCTTTTGCAATGTCAGTCGTTGAGAGACTTTATCTACAACGAATATTCTAATGAACTATAAACTTAGTCCTGTTAGATTTTCCCAAGCGTTATGGGCAATCAGTCAAACTACTTTGATCTTAAGATCATTGACTTATTATTCAACAGTGTTAGGTCCAAGTCCATTACATCAAGAGTGAACTAAAGTTTCTCTTTCTATTCAGAGAAGTTAGTTCCATTAAGTGCGGGAAAATTTGAGATAAACATACTAGTAGAAAAAAAAAAGATGTTTTACATTATAGGAGCAATTAAAAGATCAATGCTCACATATAAAAGCTTTGAATAATAACACAAACATTAATTTGAAAACTCATATCATGAGGCAATTATGAAAACTCCTTTGGATAGTCTTCATACAATAATAAAAATCATGCTTTTAATATCCATATCTTAGTTCAATAATTGAGTAATAATAAATTGGCGTTACCTTTGGGTAATCGACACCAATTTATATCAATAACTCCATTAGTGTTCATTATATCTTAAAGACTATTTCCTTTGGGAATCTAGACCTTTTATGACAAACAAACTATTTAGATAATGAATAGACACAACAAGCATGATGATTAATTGCATAAATAGATTTTCATATCAACTTGATTATAAACTCTTCTTATTTTACCTCACTTTGGTGATTGCAAAATAAACATTATATAATCAAGAAAGTATAGTGATTAACTGTTTAAGCATATTTTCATTTAATTTGATTATAAACTTTTATTGTTTTACCTCACTTTGGTGATTGAAAAATAAACATAATATGATCAAGAAATACAAGGGACTAGTGCCCAATTCGAGCGGGTGAAGGAGGTGGCAGTGGTGGGAGGCACGGGAAAATTTTGATTGACTCGTGGTTACGCTACTTTCGAGACTCTTTCATACGACCATGCAAGTCACTATGCCCTCATCCAATGCAATCTTACCGTGGTACACATCTAGATATACTTGCCAAGGAAAATTCTCTTTTGAAGTCCAATTTTTGTCTCATATTTCAATATCATCAATTACAACATTGTCTATCAAAATGAATAAAATTTGTAGCTCAAATTCAATTGTTTGGTTGTATTTTCTTTTCAATTATCTTGGTTGTAAATTAATGAGACTGTCGTCGATCTTAATTAGTGTTTATTAATTGAAATTCGTTAGTTGATAAAAATCTTCTTAATATCATAATAATTGTTATGTTATCAGTAGTATATCTAGTACTATTATTTTTATAAGCACTAGACCGTTGTGATTCACTAATTATTGAGACCTTTTTATGCTTTGGACAGAGAGATGGTCAATTTTTCCAAACCAACAGAGAGAAAAGAGTTTCTAAAATTAGAAAGTGCATATTCTTAAGAGACGGACCAAAAAGGAAAGCGTGCATATTTTTGTTGGATGGAGACGGAAAAAAAAATTCCCTAGTCTTGACATACCAAATATCATGATGAGTTGGTATGTCCAATTAATAATTTTTTTTACAAGTGGAATTCTAGGTCATATTTTAGTTATACATGGAAACTAATAATATAAATCCTAAATTCATTCATTATTTTTAAATATGGAAATTTCTCCAAAATATTTTAGACCTGCTTTATATACTCTCAAATCAAATGATTATTAAGGGAGTACTATATACGTGCAATTCATGTCTTTACTATTTTTTTATTTTTTTTATTATATACGTATTAAATTTCTTGAATTTTATGTGCTATTAAAAAATTGAAAATAATATACTCCTATATGTTAACAAAATTTAAGTTAATAGCCACACTTTATTATTTATATATAATTTATATTTATATTTACAATCACTTAATAGTTAAAAAAATAAATGCATGCCATAAAATTCCAATTTAGTGATAACACAATGATTAATTTTTTGTTTTAACATGAAACAATGGTTATTTTTGTGCATAGAAGAAAATTCTTATATATATACACGTGATCATGTAAACATAAATTCTATATGGTTATTAACTTAAATTTTGTTAGCAAATTACCTATTAATTATTTTCAGTTTTTTAATTATAATGTTTATGGCTTGTAAAGCTCAAGAAATTTCAAAATAATAAACTAAAATAGCATAGGATATACAATTGTACGCTTATATATTACTCATTATAAATACAATCAGCACCTGGGGAGTATGTATATACGGAAGGTCTAAATTATTTTGGAGAAATTTCTATAGTTTAAAGTAGTGAATGAATTTAGATTTACAGGTCACTAATTTCCATGTATAATTAGAATATGACCTTTTTACAATTTCATTTGTCAAAAATTATTTGACAGACGTACCAATTCATCATGTCATTTGGTACGTCAAAGACTAGTGAATTTTTTCTTACAATAATCCATCATCACAAAATACTCTATACCAAAAAATAGAAACGATGATAAAATAGATCAGATTAGATTTCTTTATGAAATTAACTTTATTCATAGTTGTAATTTTCATCAGACTTAAAACGCATGTCAGTCTTGCGATCACTTTTGGAAGTAAATGAAGTGATTGTTAACCTCTGTTTTTGCGCCTAATCGAATTTTAGAGTATTGAATTACAAATAGATTTGATTTGACAAAGACGAATATAGGATTTATGAATTTTCTTTAGGAAATGAAATGGAGTACATGAATGATGAGTACTAAAACTACACCATGAAAAATAGAGCTAGTGCGTTTTCACAAAATTGCTATCACAAATGTTGAAGTTATACAAAATATACATATTTTGGGCTTCTTCTTCGCAAGCCCAAGAATGCCCTTTTGGGGCCCTCTTTCTAAAGCCTAATTACCGATTTTGGCCCAATAGCTCAAAGGCCAGCCCATCCTTCTTCTTCCCATAAAAGACCTGCAACGATCAAACAAAATCAATTAATCTTGTAAGATACCAAAATCAGCAACCGACCAAACAAAAGAAAGTTCCTTTTCAATAATAATAATAACAATCTTTACTTAAATTTTCAAATTAAATGTCATTTTAATCTCTTGATAATCATTTTCTGGATGTTTATATACAACATTCATTTATAATTCCATGCGATTTCATTTCTTCTGCTATGCATGTTGTTAGCTATTAGCATCAAGTTAAAAAAAAAACATTAAGTTAAACAATTGAAGTTGTAATTTTGTTAATACTAGTTTTAGAATCTAACCTGCTAATATGGTTCAGGATCGTTCAATGGAGTTTGTGAATATTCAATTTCATAAAATTTACCACAACCATTACAAATCTTGAATTATGTTCTTTCCTTATTTTTAGTAAGATTATAGGTATCTATATATGATACAGTACTGATTATTTTTCAAGATTATTAATTATTGATTTTGGTAGGGATGTCAATCGGGTCACCCGCTCGGGTTTGGGCCAACCCACTCGGGTTGTCGGGCTATTTGGGTGCGGGCTATTCGGGTTATGAATGTTTCGGGTTATGAATGTTTCGGGTTATAAATTTTCGATCCTAACCCTAACCCGCCAGGTATCGGGCTAACCCATCGGGCTATTCGGGCCTAAAAACTTTCCAAAATGATCTATGGTAAATTTTCCTCTATAAAATGATATTAAATTTTAGATATTTTTTCTTTTGTAGTTTTATAATCATATAAGATCTTCAAATTTTCATAGTTTTCTTCAATAATTATTGGAGAGAAGCATTTATCTTAATCAACTACAACATAAACAAAGATAAATAAAAAATAAATCAATCAATTTGAATATAAGCTTGTGTTCGTGTCATTATTTTGGCATTGTTCATAATTAATTCTTTATAAAAATTAAAAATCATACCTTACATGATTTATTATTAAAATGATAAATATATTGAGATTTTGATGGGTTAGTTAATTTTGTTGGTGATAAGACAATAATGGCAAATGATGGGACGATGAAATAATAAGTTGATATGGAACTTGAAAGTTTATAGTGTGAGATTGAGTGGAAAAGTGTAGAATGAAGATTGAAGAGGACTAATGATTGTGACACATGAAAGTCAAAAATACAAAAAAAAAACCTCTAAAAAATAATATTTTTCAATTAAAAGTTGCAACCCGTCAGGCCGACCCGCAACCCATTTAACCCGTCAACCCATTCGGGCTAACTCGTTTAGCCCGTTTTGTATTCGGGCTATAAAATTATAACCCTAACCCACTAATTTTATCAGGCTATTCGGACCAATCCACGGATTTCGGGTGAATTGACATTCCTAGATTTTGGTACGATACTGGTTATTTTTGGTATAGTTTTAGTACGGTTTTCGCAATATTAGGTCATAATACCATAATATTTGTTATTCAGTTTATCTTACTCCCATAAAAATAAATCACTTTTATAATTTTTAAATATCCCATAAAATAAACCATTTCTATTTTAGGCAAGTATATGTTTATTTTATTACAAAATTAATAACCATTTCTATCAAATCCATCTTTTCTTATAAAACATGGAGTGCATTATAATATAGTCAAATATTCTGGAATAATGTTTTGGTCTCATTCATTAAGTTTGCAAATATTTTGAAGAAAACTGCCCCCAACGCTTTACTAAACGTGTCATTTTTAAAACTCCACGTATTACAACTTTTCTAATTTTCATTGTTTTTAAATCTCCTTGTGTTTTCTTAGTCCATAAAAATAGACCACTCGTATAATTTTATAATATCCATAAAAATTAACCATTTATATTTTAGGCAATTATATAATTTTTTATTATAAAATTAATAACCATTCAATTTTTTCTTACAAGGCATACCCACAATAAAAATGGATACTTTGTCATTTTTGTTTATCCCACAATAAGAGTCACATTTCATTTTTACCATAAATGGTAAGTATGTCTCACGTCAACTAACTCACTTCACTCACATTTTATTAAGATTTATGAAATTTTTTATTAAAATATAATTTTATAAATATTGGGTACTAAAAAGGTACGAATTCCATTTTTAGGTACTAATTTTATAGTTCATTCTTAAATTTATTACTCCATGTGTAATGACCTATATTTATAATGAATGGCAATATTAGAGTAATTGTTTTATAGATCATGGCGATCTGAACAACTTAATTAACTACCCCATATGTAAATTGTTTTATAAGGTTTTTATTTAGTGATATTAATGAAGTTGGATGCACGTAGGCAACAACTCAATCAAATAAAAATCAGATTATTTAAATTTCCCTTTTGAAATATTTTGGATATTAACGAAGTTGGATGCATTTGGATAACAACTCAATCAAATCAAAATCAGATTATTTATTTTCCCTTTTGATATATTCTGATCACCTCTTAAGGTTTTATATTCTTTTTTCCCACCAATTTTTACTTTGAAAATTTTCAATCAAATCTCTCATCCTTTAATTTAATTTATTTCAATTTATTATGGTTAAGAGTTCACTAATGCAAATTGATATATTACATTTTATATATCGATTTTTTAAAATAAAAATAAAATTTGGATTACTTTTAGCTACTGGCAACTTATATAATGTGTATATTAAGTAATTCATATTCAGAATTAAGGAAAATCACGTGCCTCATTTAGTTTAGTCAAATCCTTAACTCTACGAATACTAAAATTAAGTCTTTAAAAATCAAACCAAATCACAAAAATCGTAATAAAAAATTGAAAGAGAGGATTTGAACATATGTTGTATGCACGTATCCCTTTTATTATATGTTACTATTTTCCAAAATACTATTGATTCATACGTGGCAAGTGGAATGTTGATCCTGTAAGGAATGATAGTCATAGCACCCATTAAGATTATTACACTCAAAACTTTTGGCGATGTTGACACACTCTTAAATAGATGTGAGGAAATGTAAATACAAAGTATAAACAACACTTGAAGCTAAGGTGAAAATTAATGTCACAAAGAAATAATCAATCCATCTATAAAAAAAATGAGTATGAACTTTCTAGAGATTGTCCTTATACGTCATTTTATTTACAAACTTATACCAATTACACTAAATTATTAATTATGTGATTGCTTACTCTTCACTAACACTATTTACATAACTTTTATTTCTATCTCTCTTACTTTACCAATTTACTCTCTCCGTCTCCAAAGAATATGCACTTTGGGTTCGGCACAGATTTTAATGCAAAATTGGTAAAATAAGAGAGAGATAGAGAGAAAAAGTAATTAAAACATTGTTAGTGGAAAATTGGTCCCACCTCAATTGAAAGTGCATAATTCTTGTGGGACGAATTAAAAACGAAAGAGTGTATATTCATGTAGGACGAAGGGAGTATATTTTAAAATACGTGTTAAACTAAATGTTCATTCTTTTCAAGGACCAAGAGAGTATTTATTTTCATATGTTATCAAAGAGCAGAAAACGTCATGTTATTCTGTGTACTAATTCCTTGATTTATTTAAATAAGAGCATCTCCAATGGTACTTCGGCCAGAAATCGGCCAGCAGTTTCTCCCTCTGCCACGTCAGCAGCACTAAAAATCCACCTGCCACATCAGATTTAGGCCAGCCATAGGCTAGCCGCAATAAAAATAATTCAAAAAATACTACATTTACGGAATTAAAATCACAATACGGAATTAAATTTACGACATATATACGGGAAAAATTCGTTAATTTTATTTAAATAAAAAAAAAGTACATTAACTAAAAATCAAAAAAATTACATAATAAAGAAAAATCTGGGCTTCCACACACGAGTCACCGCCCCACTCTACTCCTCACTAATTTATTTAAAAAATACATTAAAAAATGTTAGTATGCCTTGAATCTGTTATAGTTTGCTCTTGTACAGAAATTTAGAGAGAGAGAAAATCGGGTTTATATAGGTTTTTTAAAAAAAAAAAAAAAAAATCGAAAACCGGCGCTGGCCGATCGCTGGCCGATCGGCACGCCACAATGGCGGCCAGCGCATCGGTCAGCGCATCGGCTAGCGTCGGTCGATCGGCCAGCGGACGCCGAAATTTTGGCCGATTTTGCGCTGGCCGACTCCAATGGTTCGGCTAGCCGATCGGCCAGCGCGACGAATCGGCTAGCCGACCATTGGAGATGCTCTAATCAAATCAAACATGATCAACAACGTTGGTCATTCATACACTCTTTTCATAACTTTCCACATGCCAAGGGAAAAAAAATATAATTCCACATTTTCTTTTCACGATAACTTAGCATTTAAAATGTAAACGAAAGTAGCGGGCGCTAGAGATTCAAATGACAGTCTACTTCTAAGATTATTCGGGCAAGCCCAATGCTACTGCGGTTGAGATAACCCGACAGTCAAACGGGCTGCTTAGCTTCACAAAATTCGGAGCCATCTTCTATACCGACGATCCAATAACCGAAGGACTCGAAGAAAGCTCAACCCAATTTGCTCGAGCGAAGGTATATATGTGACATCAGCCCTCGATGGGTCCAACACTCACGTCCTTATATCGATTGTGCTATTCAATGAAGAGTATAAAAGGTAGCAAACTAGAAATACAAGGGACTATTGGCCAATCCGAGCGGATGAGGGAGGTGGCGGTGATGGGAGGCACCATACAATTTCGATTGATTAGTGGTTAAGCGACTTTCAAGACTCTTTTGTACAACTATGCAAGTCACTATTTCGTCATCCAATACAACATTACCGCGCTACACATCTATATATAGTATTCCATCCGGCTCACAAAAACAGTCATATTTTGCCATTTCGGTCCGTCCCACAATAAGAGTCATAATTTAGTTTTACCATAAATAGTAAGTAGACCTCATATTCCACTAACTTATTTCACTCACATGTTATTATAAAACTAGTTTATATAGGTGGGACACATATTCTACTAACTTATTCAACCTACTTTTTCTTTACATTTCTTAAAACTCATGCCATAAATGAATAAGACTCCTATTTCGGGACGGAGGTAGTACTGTATACTTACCGAAGAACAATTTTATGTTGTAGTGGAATTTTCATCTTATATGTTAATATATCATCAATTACAGCATCGTCTATCAAAATGAATAAATTTTGTAGCTCAAATTTAATTGTTTTGGTTGCGTGTACTTCAATTTTCTTTTCAATTATCTTGGTGTAGATTAATGTGACTGCCGTCGATCTTAACCTAAGTGTTTATGCAATACGTACTTTATTGAAATTCATTAATGGATAAAAAAATATTCTTTATATCATAATGATTGTTATTTTATTCTCGTTAATGGACAAAAAAAATCTTGTTTATACGTACCATAATAATTGTTATTTACTATCAATTTAAATTGTGTTAACATGTTTAATGGAGTATATATACCGAATTGATTAGTTATCAAACTTAGGGGTGTTGAAACGGGTAGCGGGTATCGGGAAACCCTCAACCCGACCTGCTACCCGCCGGGTAACAGGTACCCGCTATCCGATGATAATGGGAAACGGGGCGGGATCGGGTAGTTTGTTTTAAATTTTTGCGGGTATGGGTATACCCACTATCCGCGGGGGTATACCGTCAAACCCGATAATACCCGTTATTTTTAGGATTAGAATTTTCAAATATTTTGTTTTAGTTAGTTAGTTTCAAATCTATATATACTCCCCAATGATACACTTTATTTCCAATTATTATCCGCTGTCAAATGAAGGATTGCAAGATTGGTGAAAGTGAAACTTTTATTAGGTTAACGTAGTGTCTTTAGATTAGAGATTTAAAATATTTAGATTTTTCTTTGAAGTTATTTATATTTAAACTTTTTATGAAAGTGAATTATTTTTTATTTTATATTAAACTTTTGATTGGTGATTTAATTTTAGACATGCTTGATGTTTCTATCATATTTGCTTATTTGAAATTTGGATTTGCATTATATTTCATACGTAGTCATATTATATTTAAGAGATGAGAAATCACTATATTTGTGCATAGTTAATAGTTGGAAACTATGCAAATACAACAAAGTAAAAGTAATACAAATCTAAAATTTGTAGTGTAGCAACTAGCAACAATCCCAAAATTCATTTTAGAATTTCAAACATGTACATAAAATTATTGTATTAGATGAATAGCATTGATGATAAGCAAAAACTAAAAGCATAATACCATTGAATAATATAATACACAATTCAAATTATGTCTACGGGTTTGGGTACCCGCAACTGTGGGTTTGGGATACCCGATGCGGGTATGAGATTACCCGTTTAACTATACAGGTCGGGATTGGGTAGTATAATATTGGAGTTTTCGGGTACGGGTACTCGCAAAATCGGGTTTGGGTACCAGCGGGTACCCATTTCGACACCCCTAATCAAACTTATTAAGTTTAGCTAATTATCCTTCTAAAAAATATATGATCTCATTTAAAGATGTTCCAACAATACTTTTATGACATTTTTAATATACTGAATTGATTGGATTTTAAAATTACCAAATTAATCTAGTTATATATTAATGAGCCTTATATGAGTCCCTTTACCGATGCTCCAACAAAATTTTCGTAGTATATAATTTGCCTGTAGTACCTTTATATATTTACTCCTTCATTGTTGAGCACATAAAAATAATACAATGCGAAACGCAACATCAAATTAATTTAAATTAAATTCCCACAAAACTTTCATATATAATATACCTGTAGTCTCTTTCCTACAATATATTCCTTCAATGTGGATCACATAAATTATGGAGTAGTATAATGTGAAACACAACATCGAATTAATTTAAACTAATTGGAAATTAAATATCTTAAATAAACAGAAAATATTACTCCGTATCTTTTATCTTATACTATTGATCACTAATGACAACGATTTAAGGATGTCAAACATAATTAGTTGGCAAGTCAGTTTATATTATTGATTCTACCGGATATGGTGCACTTCAAATATTTCACAAAATACTTCAATGGAAGGTTCTTGCAGAGAGTGAATAGGCATTGGTATCAATTTTGTTTGCTTTACTAAACACTATAAATAAGTCTCGACAAGTAATAACCAAATCACAAACAAATTAAATACAATCTTCATTTACCTTTTCATATTTGAAGAGTATGGCATCCATAAATATCACGCTATCTTTCGTTTTCTTTCTCACAATTTTTACATATTCAAATGCAAGACTAGGATATCTCAAGGAGACCAAACGAACGGTCTTCGTCTATGGCAATTCCAACGACCAAAACACGACCACGATGGAGCTACCGAATAGGGATGGTAATTGGAATGATACCGTGACGAAGCTGAAAACGAAGGACGACGAGCCGGAAGGGAAGGACGACGAGCCTTTCGAGTGGGTCATTGAGCCGGATGGCAAAAGGCGTCGCGTCCGGCCCAACCGGAAGGACAAGCCCGACGAGCCGGAAGGGAAGGACGACGAGCCTTTCGAGTGGGTCGTTGAGCCGGATGGGAAAAGGCGTCGCGTCCGGCCCAACCAGAAGGACAAGCCCGACGAGCCGGCAGGGAAGGATGACGAGCCTTTCGAGTGGGTCGTTGAGCCGGATGGGAAAAGGCATCGCGTCCAGCCCAACCGGAAGGACAAGCCCGACCAGCCGGAAGGGAAGGATGACGAGCCTTTCGAGTGGGTCGTTGAGCCGGATGGGAAAAGGCGTCGCGTCCGGCCCAACCGGAAGGACAAGCCCGACGAGCCGGAAGGGAAGGTCGACGAGGCTTTCGAGTGGGTCGTTGAGCCGGATGGGAAAAGGCGTCGCGTCCGGCCCAACCGGAAGGACAAGCCCGACGAGCCGGAAGGGAAGGGGAAGGACAAGCTGAAAGGGAAGGACGACGACACGAAGGTTGGGCCAGATGGGAAAAGGCGTCCCCGCCAGCCCAACAGGAAGGACGAGCCGGAAGGGAAGGACGAGCCCGGCCAGCCCGACGTGCCGGACGAGCCCAATGGGAAAGACGATGAGCCGAAAGGGAAGGACCAGCTGAAAGACTAAACATGAATCGGCATCGCCTACTCCACTAGATGCCATATTGTATCACTTCGTCATCTCTAAAACTGTGTGAAATTATTTTTTCTTGATTTAGTTTATGTGATGCGTGTAATCGAGTCAGACATGAGTATAAGTTCCAATTCAGGTTTTCTTTGTTGGTTCTTTTCCGAATTACAAAATAGAGTCGAACCGCGACCTAATTAATGAAATAAAATGACGTACTATCCCTTGTCATTCTTCCCTTCAAACCTTAATTTATCCTACAAACATTATTTACGAAAACCTAAGTGAATCCTCCTTACCGTCGGTGAATTATCGTTCCATTTCACTTTGCCTCCCGCAGTTAATATGAGCATTAGGGACCCTTGTAGGCTATCTCCAACCATTTTCATCAAACTCAAACTCATTTTTAGTTAAGTTACTTCAAAAAGTAATTTTACTTCGTCCATTTACAACAAACTCAAATTTTACACTATTTTGAGTATATCTCATAATTTTTTTGCAGTAGCTACAATATACACACACACTCCGTATATGGTATTATTTCGTAGAAAATAGGTTTGGGGTTGCAGTACGACAAAAACAAAAGTTCTATACTAAAATTGAGATTTGATATATGATTGAAGATGGTCATTAACTTCTCCAGGTTCGGTGTAATGTTTTGCACCAATGACCGATTATCTATGAAGTCAAAGAAGGCTTAGCCTAATTGCAAGAGGTTAGGGCCGCGCCGACGTAGGTTTTTAACATAATGTTGCAAATTTGATGGCGCGACAATTTTTTTTTTTTAATGTCTGCAGGATATGATGTACTCTAACTCTTTGACGAAATGATAGTATTGATATCAATTTTGATTGCTTTCCTTATGATTTTTATTTAAATACTTATAAAATAATGCTACTCTCGTATACACTTTTGGTTGGGCACAAATTTTAATACATAATTAGTAAAAATCAAATAAAATAAAATAAAAAGAATTAAAGTATTGTTAATAAAGAATAAGTCTCAACTCATTAGGCCACCAGCAATACCGTCTCTTATCCATATCTTCTAGTCACTATTCATAGACTCCACACCACTTTTTACTCAATCTCTTAATTATAAGACAGCATGTGCAACCCTCATCTCTCAACCATCTCTTCCTTTCACTATTCATGGATTCCATTATTTAATTTCTACTTAATTTATTTATTAATTTATTAATCATAAATTTTAATTAAATAAAATATAAATATAATTAAATTTAAGATTCATTAAAAATAAAATATTAACATGTAAATTAATTTTTAAAAAAATTTAAAATATTATTCAAATTAAAGTCACAATTCATGGGTCACGCTATTTAATTTCTATTTATTTTATACTTCAATTTATTTATTGTGAAACACAATTAAACAAAATTTAAATCTAATTAAATCATAAATACAAACATTATTCAAATTAAATTTTATATTATTATAAAAAAGATATGCAATTAGAAAAGTAAAGCATAAAAAAAAGAATAAAAATAAGAAAAAGTATATAAAAGTCAGAACTAAAACCAAAATGTTGAGTCTGATGTTTGAACCCATAAACTCTAAAATTTTTCAAGACATGTTACCAGGGAAATCTTTGACTTTATACTGTAATCAAACAGTACTATGTAAAGGAACAAAATATCCATATTTTAAGTGTAAAGTTAGTTGTCCTTCGAAATCACAATGAAATTTCGAATTGAAAAATCTATCTATAAATCAACTATTTGTCTAACATCGTAATCACAATGAATATTGGAGTTAATTATCTCTTTATGAAAGGTTTGCTCAATCAATGCAAAACTTGTTCCTCTAATGTTAGGCTTATACACTACAAAATATAATCTTCCACTAATTCATGGATCTCTCTTTTAGTATGGATCATTGTGAAATTAAATTTTTTTTATTTATTTTAAAAATATACTTTTCAAATAAAAATTGATTTTTATAATTCAAAATAGAATTTTAACTAAAATATACATTAAAAATAGCCTTTTTAAATATAAATTGATTTTTAATTAAAATCCATTTTTAAAATCACCGCCTGCAAAGGAGGATGGGGGCACGTGGCGTGCTATCCGCCAACTTCCCCTACTTAGCGAGCCCCTTTGTGAGATGAGACGTCCGTAACGCTGGCTCATCTTGGCAAGAAGAATCCGAGCCTGTAACGAGTTGCATTGTGGGTGCCCTTAAAGAGAAAAGAGTTTTTAAAATTTGAAAGGACATACTCTCTTGAGATAAGGGAAGTAGCTAGCATCTATAAATTCTTATGGGTTAAATTTTCTTTGCCCGAAAGCTTGATCGGATTTATTTAGTGTCAGACTAGAGTGCACCAGGTCTCTGATTTTGGGATGCGAGTCTAGGCCGATGTTGTATTGTTGGGCTAGTTTAAATCATAATTGGGTGGAAGTTAATTACTTCTATAAATTGGACAACAGGTGATGCTATCATGTTACTTGAACTCTCAATCTATTAACGAGTAGAATAGAATTAAGCATTACTCCCTCTATCCGCCATTTATAGTCTTATTTTGACTTATTACGAGTTTTAAAAAATTGTCTGCCATTTGAAGAAAAATGCGAAAATGAGTTAGTAAAAAGTGGATCCCACTTTTATATATTAGTTTGATAATAGAATGTAAATGTAATGAGTTGGGTGAATGGTGGGTCTCCTTATCTAAAATGAAAATAATCAAATGAAACTTTAAATCACGGACATCCCAAAATAGCAAAATGAGATAATATTTCATGGTCGGAGGGAGTATCTTTCTTCTTCTACTCTTTTATCTTGGTGGGCCTGTTTCTTTCATTTGGTGAAATTTGAACTAAAGTATCCACTTTGGGTTCCTATTAATAGATTTGGGCCTTTAGAGTGTTTTGGAGCAACAATTTAATTTTTTTTGGGCCCACATGCTATGGAGTATTTTGGAGCAGCTATTTAATTTGTATAACTCTGGTATCAATGCTTAAAAAATCAAACTGAATCGATCGATTCAGTCGTGAGGCTTTAAAATTGTAACGCAATTGCGTTGCTATGAATCAGAAAAATCGATTGGTTTAGCCACAAATTGCCATCCAAATTGAACTGATTCACTATTTTCACTTTCAACTAATCAAGTAGAAGGACTCCTTATAAGGTCCATTGTTACTCAAGCCGATATATCCCCCTTTAGGAAATTCATTTAATTATTTCATATCTATACCTTACCCAAATTTTATTTCTATTCTTGCTACACATATTTTACCTTCTCTGTTATAGTTTGTGTGATACACAAATAAAGAATCTTTCCCTTGTTTTTTTTTTTGGATGTAGAACAAAATTAATTTCGAACTACGTAAATTCCTGTGTCTTTTTTCTTATTCTTAGCATATCGTTTTCTTGATTGATTCATAACAATAAATAGCTCAAATTAAGAGCATCCACAATGATGGCTAGCGCACCGACTAGCCGGTCGGCTAGCCGAACCATTGGAATCGGCCAGCGCCTTTTCAGCGAGAAAATAGGCGAGCGCTCGCCGATGCGCTGGCCGCCATTGCAGGCTCGCGATCGGCTAGTGCAATTTTTTATTTTTTTATTTTTGAAATTTTTTGAAACACTATATATACACAATTTTAGTTTCATTTTCATATGCACCACTTGTATTAACGAGTTTTCTCTCTCTCTAAATTTCTATACAAGAGCAACATCGAGCGATGGACAACAACAACGAGTCCAGTCCGGCGACGAGCAGATCTCAGACTCCCACGGTACCCATGGGGTCTGGATGGGGGCAGATGGGCGGGATGGGCGGGCAGATGGGCCAAGGGTACTACACCCCTTGGCAACAATTGATGGGGTTGATGGCGGGCGCGCAGGGGGGGTGCCGGGTGGGGGGCAGGCAACGCCGGGGTGGGGAGGTATGCCCCAGATGCCACAGCAGATGGTACAATAGATACGAGGACGATGTCGGTATGGCAGGGAGGGATGCAGCCCGGTATGCAGTCCGGGATGCAGGGGTCACCGGGGGCGACACGATCTATCGTCCCACTCTTGATTCTTTGACGGCTTCGTCTCACACGTCGACCCCAGTGGAGACACAGTTCACTGGAGATGACCGTTTCTCATTACATGAGCTGGGGATCGATATCGGGGAGGCGGACACTGCCGTTCCAGCAGGGGGAGTAGAGGGGCGTCGTCGGGCCGCGCCGAAGAATAAGAGCAAGGGGAAGAGCAAGGTGGTCGGCGAGTCGTCGCAGCCGGCTGTTGACGACTCGCCGACACGGAGGAAGTGGACGAAAGAGGAGTACGTCGCCCTGTCCAAGGTGTGGTTGTCGGTTTGCGACGATCCGCTGGTTGCGAACAACCAGCGGATCGTCAACATGTAGGCTAAGATTAGAGCAGCCTACAAGAGGTATTGCCCGCACGGAAAAGACTACAGCGGCGAGGAGTGCCGGAAGGGATGGGAACGCATCAGGGCCGTGGTCGGCCGATTTTCGGGGTTGTACGCCAACGCCCTCCGCATGATGAGTAGTGGGCAGACTGAGGAGGACTGCCGGAGGATAGCGAAGAGTCAATTCCCCAAGCCGGAGCTTTATATGGAGTTCAACTTTTGGAACTGCTATTTGGTGTTAAAGGACTTCGAGAAGTTCCGGGCGGGGGTCGACGCTGGGTGGCCGAAGAAGCAGAAGCTGAACTATTCCGTCGATTACAGCGACAGCAGCAGCGGTTCCCACGACCTCCCCCCGGATGCTGAGGAGTTTCCGTCCCCTCCATCGTTTGCTTGCCGCACTCGCCCGGTTGGCCAAAAGCAGGCGCAACGGGCAGCGAGGGGATCCTTCCCCCTATCGCCCCAGGATGTCCACTCGGCAGCTCCCGCCTCCCCACCCGCGTACACCTTCTTCTTGCGTCAAAAAATGCGGAAGCAGATGTACACGATCTTCCAAGATTGGAGGACCGCCACTGACCCCACGGAGAAGAGGTTTTTTCACTCGATGCTCGAGAGCATGCAGGTCGATTTGGATGCCGTGAAGGCACAGATGGGGGGCTCAGATGCGGGCTCAGATGCCACCGATGTGGAGGTCCCGGGTGGCGGCGGCGACGACGGCGACGAAAGTAGAGAGAGGGGGCTCGTGTGTGGAATCCCGGTTTTTTTTTTTAATTATGTACTTTTTTTTATCTATGTATCTTTTTTTTAATTTAAATGAAATAAATGAATTTTCCCGTATATGTCTCGTAAATTTAATTCCGTAATTTATCGTAAATTTAATTCCGTAAATGTAGTTGTTTTTTAATTATTTTTATTGCGGCTAGCCTGTTTGATTAAAATGATGATGTGGCAGGTGGATTTTTAGTGTTGATGACGTGGCAGAGAGAGAGTGACTGGCATATGGCTGGTCTATTACCATTGTGGATGCTCTAATGGTTTGGTTGTGCTTACTTTGAATTTTCTTTTCAGTAATCTTGGCAGTAAATTAATGCGACTGCTATCGATCTTAATTAGAGCATCTCCAATGGTCGGCTAGCGACCGGCTAGCCGATTCGCGGCGCTGGCCGATCGGCTAGCCGAACCATTGGAGGTGGCCAGCGGGAAATCGGCCAAAATTTCGGCGTGGGCTGGCCGATCGCGACGCGCTGGCCGATGCGCAGGCCGGCATTGTGGCGTGCCGATCGGCCAGCGATCGGCCAGTGCTATTTTTTAATTTTTTTTTAATTTTTTTTTTAATTTTTGAAAAACTATTTAAACGCGAATTTCTCTATCTCTAAATTTTTGTACAAGAGCAACATCTATCGATGGACAACAACAACTAGCCCAATACAAAATTAAGACCTAAAACAGAAACATGTCATACTATAACGGATTCAAGTCATACTAACATTTTTTAATGTATTTTTTTAATAAATTAGTGAGCAGTAGAGTGGGGTGGTGGCTCGTGTGTGGAAGCCCGTTTTTTTTTTATTATGTAATTTTTTTTATTTTTAGTTAATGGACTTTTTTTATTTAAAAAAAAATTAATGAATTTTCTCGTATATGTCTCGTAAATTTAATTCGGTAATTTAATCGTGATTTTAATTCCGTAAATGTAGTATATTTTGAATTATTTTTATTGCGGCTGGCCTATGGCTAGCCTATGGCTGGCCTAAATCTGATGTGACAGGTGAATTTTTAGTGCTGCTGACGTGGCAGGGAGAGAGAGTGGCTGGCCTATTGCTGGCCTATTTAGCATTGTAGATGCGCTTATATGTTTATGCAAAAGTAATCTATTGCAATTCGTTAATCGATAATCAAATCTTCTTTTATATCATAATAATTGTAATGTTATTAGTAGTCTAGCTAGTATTATTGTTAATATTTTTTATATATTTTACATGTATTATTGCTTTTATACAGCTCTAGCATTAATACATTTAATAAATATTAAATGGATGCATGTGAGAAATTAATGTCAAGGTGGACTAAGTCGGGTATTTGAACAGGTCAGATTCACGATTCATATATTTCTCCATCTAACTGTAAATCATTAAATGTAATTTTCTTTTATTGGGAGAAATTAAATGGACAATTTAAGTACTTCTACTTTTAAAAAATTAGAGTGCTTTATAACAAATATCATCTAGTTCTTTTATTTGTTACTATAATAATTTTAATTTATGCAAGAAGTATGTTATCTTGTAGTAATAAGGATATGATTTCAACACAAACAAAAGCATGAACATTTAATTTTACCATTTTCCATGTGTTACTATACTTTTCTAATTAAAAGGGAGATGTTCTTCGTACAAGTCATCTCTTACAAATCCATCACAAAATTTAAATAAAAAAGTTACAATACTAGATAGCGCAGCATTAATTACTCCTTCCGTCCGCTTTAGCAGTCCCATTGACTTTTCTGCACTCGTTTTGTAAAAATGATAATAAATAGTTAAAGTGGAGAAATAATAAAATAAAAAAGAGAATAATGTAGATAAGACGTTTCTCTATATTATTCTCTTTTTTACTCTATTATTTCTCCACTTTAACTATTTATTATCATTTTTACAAAACGAGTGCAGAAAAGTCAATGAGGCTGCTAAAGCGGGACAAAGGGAGTATATTATAACTTCACTTCACTATCCCAACCACACCTTTTAATAACTCTTTAGAAACTAAAGATTTAAAAGGATACATAGAAATATCCTAGCTAAGTTGACCCATGTTTTATGTCTAAATAAGATAGAGAGAGATGAGTGTGTCGGTAGGCTTAACTAGATGAAATTTTACCATTTTAAACCCTAATCTGAATTGACTTTTTTTTTAACAATAAATGCTCTCCCGCCACTTCCCATCTGTTCAAACGCGTAGATGTAAGCAAGCAATGTGTGCATTAATTGGGGGTAGATGTGTAGATGAGTTAGTTTCTGTATATAATGGGCATGCAGAGTTGAGTGAGATAACACTAATAATAAACCTTGGTTTTTAGGGAAAATGGGGATTTCTCATAAATGGATGTGTGTAACGGCCCTTCTCATTGTCTTGGTGTTGAATTTGAGTGTAGAGATTCTTGGTGATGGGAAACTTGATAAGGAGGGTTGGAGAGATGATTGTAGGTATAGCCGGCGTGGCTGCTATGGCCGTGGCCGCGGTTGGGGTGGACGGGGAGGAGGTCGGGGAGGTTATGGTGGTCGTCCTGGTGGAGGACATGGTGGACGTGGTGGTGGTGTGGGAGGAGGCGGAGGCTTTGGTGGTGGTGGTGGAGCAGGAGGAGGAGGAGGAGGACTAGGTGGTGGTGGCGGTTTGGGTGGTGGAGCAGGAGGAGGTGGCGGACTTGGTGGTGGAGCAGGGGGGGGAGGAGGACTGGGTGGTGGTGGCGGTTTGGGTGGTGGAGCAGGAGGTGGTGGCGGACTTGGTGGAGGTGGAGGTCTTGGGGGAGGAGGAGGAGGAGGAAAAGGTGGCGGGGGAGGTATTGGAGGTGGTTCGGGCTCAGGTGGAGGATTTGGAGGTGGGGTTGGTGGGGGTGCAGGGGGAGGTGGTGGTCTTGGAGGAGGTGGAGGAGGAGGAAAAGGTGCCGGGGGCGGGATTGGAGGTGGTTCGGGCTCCGGTGGAGGATTTGGAGCTGGTGGTGGGATTGGTGGGGGTGCAGGGGGAGGCGGAGGTCTTGGAGGAGGTGGAGGAGGAGGAAAAGGTGGTGGAGGGGGGATCGGGGGTGGTTCTGGCTCAGGTGGAGGCTTTGGAGCAGGAGGTGGTGTTGGAGGCGGTGCGGGTGGAGTTGGAGGAGGGGGAGGAGGAGGCGGCGGTGGGGGTGGAGGTGGAGGTGGTGGTCTAGGGGGAGGATCTGGCCATGGTGGTGGATTTGGTGCTGGTGGGGGTGTTGGTGCCGGAGGAGCTGGGGGCGGTGGAGGTGGAGGAGGAGGAGGCGGTGGTGGCGGCGGAGGTTTAGGTGGAGGTTCAGGACATGGTGGTGGGTTTGGTGGTGGTGCTGGTGCTGGTGGAGGATTAGGAGGTGGTGCTGGTGGTGGCATAGGAGGTGGTGGCGGTGGAGGGCACGGTGGAGGAGTTGGCGTTGGTATCGGCATTGGGATTGGAGTAGGTGTTGGAGGTGGTTCTGGAACCGGCGTTGGAGTTGGAAGCGGCTCCGGCGGCAAAGGCGGCCCATGAACATAACTATGTTAATGCTTACTACATCACATTGGCATCAAACATTGTGATGTTTCTTATTTTCAAACTAGAATATTTCGTCTGTGAAAGTTGTATCTCTAGAGTTCCTCTGCATTATCAATTAATGCCTTCTATAACAACAAATAGAAGGTAGTAAATTTCATGCAATGAAAATATATCTTTTCTTGAATCATCTTCAACACTTCTCACTTGTCGTTCCAAACTAGATATGCAATTTATCTTAAATATATAGGAGTATATTATAATTCCATAAGTTCACTCTATGAATCCATATATTAATAAGTCGAGTACACAATTATTGACCTACCTATCTACTGAAATATTGCATCCAACAAATTTAATGTCCTTCAATAAACAGAAACATGAGTGTAAAAGCAATCATAGATGTATCAAATCACAACAACAACAACGAAGACGACGACGACGAAGCACCTAACAACCAACATCAAGTAATCGACAACATAAGCATTTCGAGAATGAGAGGAATTAAACAGCACAGGTAATAGTAGAGTAGGCAGCAACACAGAAAAATGATACACATGATCTCGAAAAACTATACAAAGATCATCATATCGAGTCCAACTGGTAACTATAAAACGATTCTCGAATTAAAACAGATGGAGTATATAATCTAAGTATTTAGATTAATGTGTTGAGCACTAGACAATCAATAATGTTCACTAGACCTCAAGATCCAGATGAAGAGGGGATTTATCGTATGTATTTACGCGGAGCAACAGTAACAAGCGACCAGCGTATGCATCATTGGCCTCTCCTCATACGAACATCTCAAGAAACGAAGCATTTACCTGGCCAAGAATCATAACAAATCTTTGATGATGTCCAGGTTTAACGTGTCACGCACAAGAAGGAAAACCCCGAGGACTATAACCAGCATGATCCCAGATGACATGATCCGCTGCTCCAACTCAAACGGGAGCTTCCTCCCGCCTCTAGCCGCCTCTATCAGGAGGAACGCCAACGATCCACCATCCAAGGCAGGCAGAGGCAGAATGTTTATCACAGCGAGATTCAGATTCAAAATAGCCGCGAATTGGTAAAGGCCATCAGTGTTTGACTTTGCAACTTCTGCACCAACGGCTATGATGGCAACGGGACCAGAAACCTTACTAGCGGACTGGGAGAAATTCATGAATGTCTGCTTCAAACTGTCCAGAACATTAGAAGACAAACCCCAAAACTCACGGCCAGAGAAACGGAACACCTCAAACAGATCCCTCGGTTTAATCTTCGTGAGCTTCACATTAGGCGACAACTGAACTCCGATCCTCCCGGTGCCATCCACATTCTTATCCGGGGTGATATTGATCTTCACATTCTCACTCCCCCTTCCGACTTTAAACACTACCTTCCTATTCGGGCTATTCCTAATCACATCAACTACCTCAGAAACCAAATTAGGACCGGTTCTCGAAAGCTCAACATCATCTAGGCCTAAAATCACATCACCGGGCAACAAACCGTCTCTTGAGGCGGCCGAAAACGGCCTCACCTCTGGCACAAGCACACCAGGGAACGATTCTTGCACAGGCAATCCAACAAACAGTACTTGTGCAAAGATGATAACATAAGCAAACACAATGTTGGCAATCACACCAGCAGAAATCACAACAACCCTATCGAAAATCGGCCTATTTTTCAGCAAATTGACATCATCGGCAGGGATATCGCTATCGGGATCATTATCAGGAAACGCAACAAATCCACCGAGAGGTATAGCCCTAAATGAATACTCAACATTTTTCGAATTGAATTTAGCTAAAATCGGACCAAAACCAACTGCAAATTTACTCACGTGAATCCCCTGAAGATAAGCTGCGAAGAAATGGCCGCTTTCGTGAACCACGATGATTGCAGTCAACACGGCAGCTGCTTCAAGAACTGATTGAGCGCTCTCGAACGCACCAAAATCAAGCCCGCCAATCGCGCAAGTTCGAAACTTTTTCCTTGCAGCATCTCGTAATCCTCTGCTCCGGAATAGAATCGGACTATCTCTGTGAATTATTGAGCATGGCGAAGAAGATAGAGGTTTGAATAAATTAGGGGTTTTGGATTTGGGGGGAAAATCGGAAATGGGTATTCGTGAGGTGCTGAATCTGGCGAATTGGCGAGGGGATAAAGAGAGATTTGCAATCATTGTGAGGTTATGGGAATGATTGTAGACAAGATTATAGGGAAGAAGATTAAGTAGATTTTAAATGTGGTGGCGTTGATTTTTGTAGCGGTGAGTGAGCTGAGAGAGCAAGAAGTTTTGAATGGATAAACTGAACTTGGGATTTTGTGGAGGTGAATTGAATAACATGTTGCCATCCATTCAACAAGTTCTGGGCAGCAATGTTTTCTTTTTCCTTTTTCTAAATTATTATTATTATTATTATTATTATTATTATTATTATTATTAAGTTTTTTATCCCAAATTGTCAAGTTTTGTTTCAGTCCCTTAATTATTACTCCCTCCGTTCCAAGGAAGATGACCCATTTCTTGGACGGCACGGGATTTTATGCAACTTTATTTTGTGTGTTAAGTGGAGAGAGTAAAGTAAGAGAGGGAGAATAAAGTAGAAATAAAGGAGTTTCCATTTTAAGCAATGAGTCATCTTGATTGGGACAAACCAAAAAGGAAAGTGAGTCATCTTCAATGGGACGGAGGGAGTACAAAACAATAAATTACTACTAAAATACTATGTGAATTCGCAATTATTCATAATTTTAATTTTATTGAAATCGAGGTTTATGTAACGCCCCAGAATTTCGTTCATTTCTTTCGAGATAAATCGGATTTATTAGCCTATCTAATTTCGTTTAGAAGTGGTGTAATCGTACTTCCTTCGATGTATTTTCGGCTTATGGATAATCTAAGTATTTTAGGTTGGAAAAAATAAAGTGCAAGAAAATTTTAATTCAAGGATAAAAGTAGAGAAAATAGTTTTATTAGAAAAGTGAGGAAATGCACATGTGTATACTAAAGTACAACAAATTGGATTCAAGCACATGGGAGACCCTTCTCAAAGTGGAAAAAAAATAATGGTGGCTAGTTCTACTCTACGGAAATTGTTGTAGCTAATCTCAAGATAAAAAAAAACTAAGTTGCTTTGATCAAGGGAGCTGCAGTTCAAGATCTTCTCTTCTCTCCCCCATCCTTCTCGATTCCACCCTCACCATGCTCCAAATGTGGCAGCCTGCAAGTCAAGCACCAAAAGGGGTTAGTGATTTCCTCAACCAAAAAGATAAAGTCTTGGACCTTCATCAAAATAGTAAAGATGCCAAGTATGCTATGTCCCCTTCAAACAACCAGCAAGTCTAAAAAAAAAACCAAGAATCAAGATATCCTCATATCTCTCCACTAGAATTTGAGATAATATAATCTTCCATGAGAAGTCATCGCCTAAGCCCACAATAGAGTAGGCAGATTCTCTTCTCCCATCGATCAAGGCTGAGGAAACAGCCAAGAGAGACAACCATACACACACCAAAAGAGGTATGAAAGACATAAACATTAAACTCAAAAGAGGGAGAGCTGGCAGCCCCAAAATAGGAGCCTTTGCCTCCAAGTCTCAAGCACAAAAAGCCAAGAATAGAGCACTATATAAGCAGCCTCATCTCCCTTCTCCTCCACACAAAATCGACACCCCAAACTCACATAAAGTCAAGGAATATAGCAAGGAAGGGAGGAGGAGCAAGGAGGAGATTTTGAGGCTGGACATCAGTCCCATCCGAGAGGATTCATCAAAGTGAGGTAACAACCTCAACACCCAATAACCTTTGCATCATGTAGAACAACAAATAGATAGTACAAGAACTTAGAAATTTCCATAGGATTCTCACAACCAAGTATGGAACAATAGCAGAACCCTCAAGTTCTCCCACAGTAAGCATGTGTAAGAAATAGAGACTCAATGCAGTAAGCTAAGTGCCCCAATTGATAAATCATTAACTAGTATTGCAAGAAAAGCAATCAAACCAAGGAAAGGAACCAATCCAGTAGGCTCTCAAAGATTTAAATCATGAGATTAACAAATGCTCCAACAAGATCATACCACATACCAACAATTACCAAGCTGCTGCCATAGCTCAAAGAAATGGAATCAGAGGGGAAGGGGAAGGAGACTTAGCTTTGGAGTGAGGAGTATCTAGTAGAGCTGCCGGCGACGAGCGGGGGCAGATAGCGTAGGCAGACGGCGGTTCTGCTCGCCGAGGCCGACGGTGTGAGATGGCGGACTTCGGAGCTTCCCCACGCGAGCCGGAGAGAGCACGCGCAGCGCTAGGAGCTCCTCGCCGCTTGCTCAGCGATGGCAGCGTTGCGATCTCCGGAGAAAGAGGGCGAGCTCGACAGAGAGGGCTCGACGAAGAGAGAGAACTTGAAGGAGAGAGAGAGCTCGCCGGAGGAGAAAACGGCGGTGGCGAATTCGCCGGAGGCGGCGACAAGCTGAGGAGAGGAACCGTCGCTGCTTCTCTGTTCTTCTAATTTAGGGATTTGAAATGGTTGAGTTTTGGAAGAAGAAGAGAGGGACGATGGGTTGATATAATGGGGCTGCACTATTTAACAAAAAGGTTGGGCCAACTTGTCAGTTAATTAAAGTTGGAATATTTTAAATAGTATGGGCTAAACCCATTTAATTAAAATAGAAGGTGGGCTGATTTTTATGAAAGAAATAAGTGGAGACTATTATTATTGTTGGGCCAAGATTTAATTATGGGAAGTGGGATGAGATTAATTTAAGGACTTGAGTTGGAGCTCAATTAATTAATTCCCGAATAATTTCTAAGTTTTCAAAGATGGAAAATTTTGAGATGAAGCCGGAAAAGTCGATGTATAAATTCCGAATAATTTATGTAGATTCCGGGAAAATAAAGTAGTAGAGTGGGAGACGCGAAAGCCGACCGGCGTCGCGACGCCATGGGCGGCCTTAAGAAAAATTCAAACAAAAGATTTAAGAAGGGATTTTCCAAGAATCCATATTTTATTAATTGCTCAAGTATTTGTTTTTAAGAAAATAGAACTTCTCCGAACTTAGTGAAGTGAATGAATAAATCCTACAACTTAGTGAAGCCCGAGAAAGGATTTGAGATCTTATGAGACCAGACTAAGGATATAGGTGTATGTCATAGAGTGCATGCATTCTTTCTAATGAGAAATAGTTCAAGTACTAATTAGCGTGCTACGCTATTTATTTTCAAAGCATAAACTGCTCAAGGGCAAGTGAGGCCAACGCAAATAATTGAATTAAGGAATAAGCATACCAGGTGGGCTTTCTTTTAATATTCAGCACACTGGTGTGGATATAAAGCAAATACATTTGAAGTTATGAAAAATCATCTTTTCTCAAAATGGAGCTATGTTTCTTTTCAAAATTATTGTCATGCCATAAATGTTTTTTTTGATAAATGAGATTGAATGTCATGGAATGGAATGGATTTATAGATGGAATGGATTCACGAACGGAAATTGATTCACGAATGGAATGGATTCACGAATGGAATGGATTTATAGATGGAATGGATTCACGAACGGAAATGGATTCACGAATGGAATGGATTTATAGATGGAATGGATTCACGAATGGAATGGATTTATGAATGAATGGAATGGATTTATGAATGAATGATGAATGATGAAAGAACCTAGTCTGTAGTCGAACTTTTAGCTCACAAAAGAACTTAGTAAGCTCGGGCCTTTTAAGAAAACCTCCGTGTGTTACTGTGATGGCTTGACAACTATATAATGTATGTTTTGTTTTCGGCACGTGTCCACTGAGTACTCCTGTACTCAGCCCTGCATGTATTTATAAATGTGCAGGTTGAACGTCAAGAGGATGGAGTGATGATCGGAGTCGATGTTATCAAGTTGATCTCCCAACGATTCGTGTCTTCATACACGAAGTCGTTTAGCAAGGACTTATTCCGCTGTGCTCTTAGAATTAAGAACCTCACCATCAACTCTGATTTATTCGAGGAGATGTCTATTCTGTTTTCAAGACCGTGTAATGAAATACTTGGCTTCTATGTTATCAATTGACTTGGCTTTGTGAAATTCTCAAGTTCTAGCCCTTTTCTTTTCCCCGCTTCTTTAATCCCTCTTATTAGTCGCGGTTTACCCGCTTTCGCTATCCTTAGCAAAATGCGGTCGTGACAGTTTATGTGTCAACCGAAATATCTATGTGGACAACCGGCATCGTCCAATAAATTTTTGCCAAATAAATCATGAAATTTGATTAAATTTCGCATTTTAAAGTCGACGGCAACTTAAAAAACCTAAGCAATATTCCATGTGTGTCCCCCACTCTAAGCAAACCTTTCGTACTTTCCCCGTCCCATAGAAATGACTAATGAGGGATAACACGAGTTATGATATGTAATTAGTAAAGTAAGAGAGAAAGAAAAAAAAATACTCTCCCCGTTCCATTCAAGATGTCAATATTTTCTTTTTAGTTTATCATACTCAGGGTGTCCACAATAGTTAGGTCATGCCCAAGCCACAAAAACTTGGCCAGGGCCAACAAAAAAACTTGTCCACCCAAGTAGTGGACAAGCCCAAGGCACAAATCTAATTATTTTTTCAATTCTTGGTATATTTTAATTCAATTAAAATAAAAATTATCAGACTATAATAATTAGAAAAAAAAAATATAAATTAATTATTAAAAAAATTGACAATTACAAGTAAATATATTTATTGAAAATTTGAATTTTAATTATTTTCGTAATTATAGTGTGAATTGAGAATCACAAATCTTAATTAAAAAGTTGACCAATTTTAATTGGGATTTAGTTTTACAGCATAGAGATTATTTGTTTCCTAAATTAATGCTAAATTAATTTTTTGAAAACCGGCATCCCCTTTTTAATTACACACACTCTCTCTCTCCATATTTCTCTCTACGCTTCATCTTCTCCAAAATTTGCTTCCACAAAATTAGCACAAAGATTGAAAAAATAAAAAAAAATTAAAAAAAAGTCGAACCTGGGCAGGCTCCGCAGCTCTCAGCCGCCACAATAGGGCGCCGCGCCCCGCGCCCAAGAGCCCTGGCCAGGCCAACTCCGTGGCGCGCCCATGGGCTCCCCCCCGAACATCTTTAGGAACATCGAGAGTAATTAAAAAATGTAGTGGTTGGTGGAGTCATCGAATGATAAAGTAAAAGATAAGAAGAAAAAGGTTTTCATAAATGGATATGAAATATTTATATGGTGTAAATTTATTGGACTCCTTGCTTTGGGCTTCCATTATTAATTGGTTGGGCTGGTTTTTTGCTAAGCCCATATGATTAATTGCTGGCCCAAATTAAGTTTGGCCCGTTTCCTTGCTAGAGCTGCTGGATGCACGCCATGTGGTAACTCCACGCGGATCCTGCACCACAGCCGTTAGATATGAGGTGTGTTTGTTAGTGAGAGAAGACCTTAGGGTTTCTCTCATTCGAATCTATCCTCTCTCTCTCTTGCTCTCAGATCCACCGTCTTCTCTCTTCCTTCTCTCTAAGATTCCGACGAGTCTAGCCGGAGTTCTTCTTTGAGCTTTCTGTTCCACCGATGATTCTCAGTTCCTAAGAGTTCTACCGGTGTAGATTTAGTGATAGGCAACTTCTTCGGTTTCCTTCTCTAATCTAGGGTTTGGTCTTTTGTCAGTGACCAATCCCGAAGTGCTTGGAGTATTTGGTGAGGGTTCTTGAGTTCTTGGCTGTGTTCTGAAGCTGTGGGTGTGAGTCCGCGTGTGAGACGGTCGTGGTGTGCGTTGACCGATGAGATCTAGGGTTCCACTGATCTCTGGTTTGAGTTCGTTCAACGGTGCTCTCCTTTGTGACTTGCTGTGAGGATTAGGGAGGTCTGAGGCCTAGTGCAGTCACTGCTGTGACTTGAGCCACTCGTGGCCCGATTCTCTGACTTAGTCCTTTGTGGTTTAGATCCTTCGGGATCATTTCTTGTGTGACTAATTTCCTTACTAAGTGTGGAGGTACTATCAGAAGTGATGGAATCTCAAGACCAGAGGAGTGCTTGAGATTAGTCTAGGGTTTCTGATTGTAACTCTTGTACTTAGTGTGTAATCGTGATACCACTATTGTATTGGCTTGTACCTCTGAGATTAGCCATCTCAGAACCAATCAATAAAAGAGGTCCCGGTAATTAGTGAATCCTAAGTGATCTGATCCCTACAGTGGTATCAGAGCCACGGGGGGATCACTTAGGCACACCGGGTCGCAAAATTAAAAGGAGGTGGGCTCTTCAGAGTAAAGCTCAAGCCTCCGGTATAGGCTCTCAGGTATAGTCGGGTTCTCCTTAACGATAGGGTTCCCGCTCTGGTAAATTGGCTGAACCTCTCATTTACTGTTTTCTTAGAACCCTAGGCTTGGGCTTTTGTTGCTGGTAGTAACCGCTGGCCGCGGTCTAGGTTTTGTGCTCTTGTTTTCTTGCATGATCTTGGTGCTTACTACTTTATTTATTTTCCGCTGCTTGCTTGCTCTTCTTTTCTTACTCAAGGTGTGTATCTCAGAGCTCAGTTTCTGTGTCTTGAGTGAATTACCTATCCACCCTGTGCCTTAACCGCCTTGAGTGACCCCCTGCGCCCCCCATACATTGGGTGATTGTGAACTGGGAAATCCTCTTGCCGGGGTACACGAGACAGATAGGGAGGAACTCCCCTGGACTTGATAATAGTGTGTCTAGGATCACCTTGAGTTGTTCTTCCTGTGTGTGTGTGTTTGCTGCTAGTTGCATCTATGATTATTACATGAAAAATCTTTGCATATCCGTTCCTAGTGGATTCCTTGACTTTTACTTGTTTAAATCCACTATCTGTGAAAGCAGAGTTGCTTGCTTTGCCCTTGGTGTTGTGGGTTCTTTTGTGTGTGTAAAGATCTTTCTTAAAATGACCCAGCCAGTTGGCATTGTCCCCTTCAATGGGAAAAATGATTTTGTTATTTGGAAACAAAAGGTAAAATGTGTCTTGATTCAACAAAAGGTTTTCAAAGCCATTGAAGGGGTTCTTCCTGAAAATATGTCTGCTGAGAAAAAGGCTGAAATGAATGAATTAGCTAGGTCTTCAATTATCCTCAACCTTTCTGACTCTGTGATTAGAAAGGTTGGGGCTATTGAGTCTGGCAGTGAGATGTGGACTAAGCTGGATACTCTCTATACTGAAACTTCTATGTCCTCCATGATGTATCTTCTGGAAAATCTTTTTAAATTGAAATTGGATCTTTCAAAGGACATAGATGATAATATTGATACTTTTCAAAATTTGGTCCAGGACATTAAAAGGCCTGGAGATAAAACAATTGATGAGTATACCAACATAGCCCTCATGAATGTTATCCCTGATACTTATAGTGATGTTAAGGGAACTATAAAGTATGGAAGGGATAGTGCCCCTTTAGACATAATAATCAGTTCTTTAAAGTCAAAAGAATTGGAGCTTAAAGAAAACTTTAACTCTAAATCTTCTCAAACTAAGACTTTGAATATGAGAGGGAGATCTAAATCTAGAGGGGATGGTAGTAATTCCTCTGGGAATGGTAAAAAGACAAACAGAGGCAGGTCTAGGTCTAAAAGCAAAGACCCTAAGTTTAAAAGAAAATGTTTTGATTGTGGTGAAGTGGGTCATTACAAGGCAGAATGTACTAGACACAAGAAAGGTAATAATCCAAATGGTAATAACCAAATGGAGTCTGTTGCAAATCTGGCCAGGGAAGATGGTGCAGATGGTCTTTGTTTTATGAACTATGATGTTTTTTCTGTAAATTCTGTCTCTGAGTGTTTCTTTACCAAAAATGACTGGCTAATTGATTCAGGATGCACTTTTCACATATATCCTTTCAAAGATGCTTTCAATTCTCTCAAACCTGTTGAAAATGCTTTTGTGTCTATGGCTAATGACAAGAAGTGTAAAATTCTTGGCATTGGTACTGTGCTTTTAAAGTTTGAGAATGGATATGAGATATGTGTATGATCTGAGTTATAATCTGTTGTCTTGCTCTTGTCTTGAATCTGAGGGTTTTGAGGGTAAGTGGGGGCAGGGTATTATGAAGATCTGTAAGGGTGTGTTATGCCTATTTAAAGCTGTGAAAAAGTGTAATCTGTATGTGTGTACTGCTAAGCCTCTAACTAGTTATGATCACAGTGTAAATCTGGTTAAAATGGATAAGGCTTTACTGTGGCATAATAGACTTGGGCACATGAGTCAGAAGGGGTTAAAACTTTTGAAAAATTCTGAAATTTTGAGTGAGTTGGATTTCAAAAATGAGCTCCCCTTTTGTGAAACTTGTGTGATGGGAAAACAACATAGGGTGTCTTTTCCCATCCCTGTGACTGAAAATGTTAGTCAAGCTGTCTTAGAGTACTTGCATATGGATGTTTGGGGACCTGCCTCTCTAACTACCCACTCTGGATCTGTGTATTTCCTATCCATTGTGGATGATTTTTCAAGAAAAGTTTGTTGTTTTCTTTTAAAACATAAGTCTAATGTTTTTCAAACTTTTTCAAATTGGAAAGTTTTAATTGAAAATCAAACTGGAAAGTGTATCAAGACCATTAGGACAGATAATGGCCTTGAGTTTTGCAATGCTCAAATGGATTCTTTGTGTCAAAAACTGGGATTAGGAGACATAAAACTACGCCTTACACCCCTCAGCAAAATGGAGTTGCTGAGAGGATGAATAGGACTTTACTTGAAAAGGTCAGGTGTCTCCTATCCAAAAGTGGTTTGTCAAAAAAGTTTTGGGGTGAAGCCCTTTACACTGCATGCTATTTGATAAATAGATCCCCTTCTGTTCCTCTTAAGGGCAGATGCCCTGAGCATGTTTTCACTGGTAGTAAACCCAATCTGTCACACCTAAGGGTGTTTGGATGTAGTGCTTTTATTCATTCAAAAACTGATAAGTTAGACCCAAGATCAAGGAAGAGTGTTTTTGTTGGCTATCTCGATGGTGTTAAGGGTTATAGGGTGTGGGTTAGGGATGAATCTGGTTTCAAGGTTGTGGTTAGTAGGGATGTCATCTTCAATGAAGAAGATTTCCCTTGTGTTGTTCCTAGGTCCCCTGCTTCTCCACCTCAGATGGTGAACCTCTTAGTGAGGTGGAGCAATCTAATGAGAGGTCCTCAAGTGAGGTGGAGTCCCAGGGTAGTGATGCTTCCACTGAGGTGGAGCAGGTGTGGAATTCTTCCCCTATTAACCCAGATCCTATCCCCCCTGAGCCTCTGGAAAACCAAGACCCTGATCTTGAAAATGTTTTTGATGGTGAGCCACAACCCAATAATAATCCAGATATACACAATTATCAATTAACTGTGGATAGAATGAGAAGGGTTGGCAAACCCCCTGATAGATTTGGTTCTTTTATGATTTAGTTGCCCTAGCTTTTAATGTGTTTGAATCTGATGGAAATGAGCCTCAATCTTTTAAACAGGCTCAAAGTCCAAGTTTTGGGGTATGTGGTTTAAAGCTATGCACGAAGAAATCCACTCTTTGTTTGTCAATAATACTTGGAACCTTGTGCCTCTACCCCCTGGTGCCTCTGTAGTTGATTGCAGGTGGCTGTTTAAGTTGAAAGATGAGATTCAGGGATTGAGGTACAAGGCTAGGTTGGTTGCCAAAGGTTTTACTCATCAAGAGGGGATAGATTATACATAAATTTTTGCTCTTGTGGTTAAGTTTACTACTGTAAGAGTAATGCTTGCCTTATGTGCTCATTTTAATTGGAAATTAAAGCAAATGGATGTCAAAACTGCTTTTCTTCATGGTGATTTGGATAAACCAATATATATGAAACAACCAGAGGGTTTTGTGGATCCTAACTTTCCCAATTATGTGTGTTTGCTTAAGAAGGCTCTGTATGGTCTTAAACAATCTCCTAGGCAGTGGAATATCAAGTTTAATGCATGCATGCAGAAGTTAGGCTTTGTTAGGAGCACCTTTGATGCTTGTTTGTATGTGAAAAACCTTGATAAAGTGCCTGTGTTCTTGCTGTTGTATGTGGATGATATGCTTATTATGGGTCCTTGTATTAAGTCTATTAAACATGTGCAAAGTGCTTTGTGTGAAAATTTTGACATGAAAGATCTTGGTGATGCAAAAAAGATTTTGGGGATCAATATCCTTAGGGATAGAAAGTCCTCTTCTCTGGTCCTTCATCAAGAACCTTATGTGCCAAAAATTCTTGAAAAGTTTAATATGCTTGGTGCTAAAATTGCTTCTGTTCCTTTAGCTGCTCATTTAAGGCTGAGTAAGGACCTTTGTCCTACAACTGAATCTGAGGTAAAAGCTATGCAAAAGGTCTCTTATTCTAATTCTATTGGCTCTGTGATGTATCTTATGGTTAGTACTAGGCCTGATATTGCCTATGTTGTTTCTTGCTTGTGTAGATACATGTCTAACCCTGGGCCAGTGCATTGGGAGGCTCTTAAATGGTTGCTTAGATATCTGAAAAATACTTCTAAGTATGGTTTATGTTTTTCTAAGCATGATCAAGGTGTTGAGTTGTATGGTTTTGTTGATTCTAACTGCAAATGATAAGGATAAGAGGAAGTCCACAACTTCCTATGTGTTTCAGGTTTGCAGGTCTTGTGTTAGTTGTAAATCACAACTCTAACACATTGTAGCTCTGTCTACAACAGAATCAGAATATATAGTCATTACAAAGGCTATGAAGGAGGCAATCTGGTTAAAGGGAGTTCTCTCTGAGCTCAATTTTATTAAGTCTGCTCCTGTGCTTAATTCTGATAGTCAGTCTGTCATCCAACTTTGTAAAAATCCTGTTTTCCATGATAGAACTAAGCATATAGATGTTAGGTTCCATTTCATTAGAGATGTTGTGGAAAAAGGTGAAGTTCTTTTACAAAAGGTGCATACTGATCATAACCCAGCTGATATGGGTACTAAATGTCTCTCTGTGAATAAATTGATGTCATGCATCAAAAAATTGCATTTTGATTTTGGTTGAGCATGTGCATTGCATGTCCCGGGGAAAGACCTTGCTGACTCTTTGAAGTCACAAGGCAGCTTAAGTCCTACAAAACTAATTGGTTTACCATCTGGTGTTTTGTTAGGCAACCTGACATTTTCTATCCAATGAGCTTTGTGTTCTTTGGTGATATGAATGCCTTGTAGGCTATGATGAAGCAGCAGTAGACCAAGGCTCTTCCCTGTTTCTCCAGAAGTAGTCCAAAGGTGGAGAATGTTGATTTATTAGACTCCTTGCTTTGGGCTTCCACTATTAATTGGTTGGGCTAGTTTATTGATGAGCCCATATGATTAATTGATGGCCCAAATTAAGTCTGGCCCGTTTCCTTGCCAGAGCTGCTGGATGCACGCCATGTGGCAACTCCACGCGGATCCTGCACCACAGTCGTTAGATGTGAGGTGTGTTTGTTAAGTGAGAGAAGACCTTAGGGTTTCTCTCATTCGAATCTATCCTCTCTCTCTCTTGCTCTCAGATCCACCGCCTTCTCTCTTCCTTCTCTCTAAGATTCCGGCAAGTCTAGTCGGAGTTCTTCTTTGAGCTTTCTGTTACACCGATGATTCTCAGTTCCTAAGAGTTCTACCGGTGTAGATTGAGTGATAGGCAACTTCTTCGGTTTCCTTCTCTAATCTAGGGTTTGGTCTTTTTTAAGTGACCAATCCCGAAGTGCTTGGAGTGTTTGGTGAGGGCTCTTGGAGTTCTTGGCTGTGTTCTAAAGTTGTGGGTGTGAGTCCGCGTGTGAGACGGTCGTGGTGTGTGTTGACCGGTGAGATATAGGGTTCCACTGATCTCTGGTTTGAGTTCGTTCAATGGTGCTCTCCTTTGTGACTTGCTGTGAGGATTGGGGAGGTCTGAGGCCTAGTGCAGTCACTGCTGTGACTTGAGCCACTCGTGGCCCGATTCTCTGACTTAGTCCTTTCTTGTGGTTTAGATCCTTCAGGATCATTTCTTGTGTGACTAATTTCCTTACTAAGTGTGCAGGTACTATCAGAAGTGATGGAATCTCAAGACCAGAGGAGTGCTTGACATTAGTCTAGGGTTTCTGGTTGTAACTCTTGTACTTAGTGTGTAATCGTGATACCACTGTTGTATTGGTTTGTACCTCTGAGATTAGCCATCTCAGAACCAATCAATAAAAGAGGTCCTGGTAATTAGTGAATCCTAAGTGATCTGATCCCTACATATGGGATGGATGAAAAAGAAAATTCAGTCATATTTCTATGGGACGGAGGAAGTATTTGATACGAGATTTTATAAAGCTTTGTTTTGAGAATTGAATGGAGACAAAATAAAGTATAGTGAGATGATAAAGTAGAAATAATGATATATTTATAGTAGAAAATGTATCAATTAAAATGAGAAAACAAGTCACTTAGAATGAGACGGAGGGAGTATTAGCATTCTGGCCTTCGTGAGCCAGCGGTGGACCCTAGCACCGATCCGACCCGAGCCCAACCCCGACCCCAACTCCGACTCCGACTCCGACTCCGACTCCAACTCCAACTCCAACTCCAACTCCAACTCCAACTCCGATACAATCGTCTTGGAGTATTGAATTAGTTGGAACTAATCACGGTATAAAGGAAATAAATGGATTATGGGCCACCTTATCACACATCATTTATTTGTTTTGTATCGTTAATAGTATTTCTTTATGCATTACAGTATACTACCATCATGTTATATTTGACGGCGGCATGAAATACAAATTTATAGTATACTATCATCTAAGAAAAAAAGGGAGTGCCAAAAACACTAAACAACATAAAAAAAAAAACACATTATTAAACCTTTAATTTGAGCACAAAAAGTTGCTTTTAGGTAAAGGGGAGTATTTAGCAAAGTAAACATGCAAAAATTCAGAGTAAAATGGGCCTGACCACATAATGTAATATTGCTCTATGGAGTAAAGCTTTCTACAATTGCCTTTATATTGATTGGATGCCATTTGCCGAATAAATTCATCTTTCATTAAATTTTTAATAATTTATTCTAGTCCAATGAGAATAAGATTCCATAAAATCTAATCTTTTATTGCACATGTAAATGAAAAAAAATGTTTTCACAATAAAAAGCCATCACAATTCACAAAATCACAACCACACTTTTCTACAACATTTGCTTGATCAGAATGTGAATTCTTGAATTTTTATTTTTTTCAAGAATGGATTTTCGGTCTGTCACTGGAGTTGTTCTTGCCGTTTTAGAAGCTGTGTTTCTCCATAGTGGTAGTGTGTGTTGTGAGAAGCCTTCTGTGGTGAAAGTTGGTGCTGTTTTCACCTATGACTCTGTGATTGGAAGAGGTGCTAAGATAGCTATGGAAATGGCAGTGGCAGATGTGAATTCAGACCCTACAATTCTCAATGGGACTCAAATGGATTTGGTTATGGAGGACCTCGGTTGTAGTGCCTTTATGGGCTCAATCAAAGGTTCCCTCTCCTTCCCTTTCCCTCTCTTTCCCTGTTTGTGTGTGTGAGAGAGAGAGAGAGAGAGAAAGTTATTTCTGCTGAATTGTTAGCTGAAATTTTGAATTTCTGATGTTGGTAAATGACTCTGATCAGTGATCATGCTTTCTTTGAGTAATTTCACTGTCTACTGTGTGTGTGTGTGTGACTGATCACATTTTCTTGTGGGAGAATAAATGATAACAAAATTTGAAAAAAGTGATCAAGAAAAGTCCCAAAATTGAATGTGTTATGTAACACTCAAAAACCATTCTTAAAGATCAAAACTTTAGATATAGTTACTGCAAAATCTCACACTTTCTGTACTATTTAGAAAAGGAAAACTATAAAATCTCTAGCTATATTGTGATTGTTTCTCTTGGCCAGCATTCAATGTTATAGAGAAGGAAGTAGTGGCAATCATAGGCCCTCAGTCGTCTGCCATAGCGCGTATCGTCTCCCACATAGCCAATGGCCTCCAAATCCCGGTGATCTCCTATGCAGCCACGGATCCAGCCCTGTCCTCCCTCCAGTTCCCCTACTTTGTCAGGACAGCACCGCCCGACTCCACTCAGATGCTTGCTCTGGCTGATGTGATCGACCTATACGGATGGAAGGAGGTCATCGCGGTGTTTGAGGACACGGACTATGGCAGGAACGGGGTAGCTGCACTAGGCGACTTTCTCGCCCCAAAGATGTCAACAATCTCTCACAAAGTCCCTCTATCTCCTCACTACAACCACAGTGAGATCTCCGAGTCTCTGATCGTGTCAAAGTCACTAGGCCCTCGTGTCTATGTCGTGCATATTAGGCCTGATCCGTTGCTGAGATTCTTTCAAATCGCGGAGAGTCTTGGTATGGTGTCAGCAGATTATGTGTGGCTTGCAACTGACTGGCTCACTTCTAGTCTAGATTCTCTCAGTGGTGATGAAGATTCGTTCAATCTCGTTCGAGGGGTTGTCACACTACGCCCGCGTGTGGCTCCCACTCCCAAGAGGGGGGCCTTGCTGGCGCGGTGGGGGGAAATGCAGAAGAAGGGGTTGTCGAAACATTCTGGATTAACTGAATACGGGATCTATGCTTATGACACGGTGTGGCTCGTTGCTTATGCAGTTGATACGCTTCTAAAAGAGCACGGAGAGATCACATTCTCCTCTACTGAGAGATTCCATGAGCTTGAAGATTTCAAGGTTTTTGATGGCGGAGAGGAGCTGCTGAGGGTGGTGCTGGCCTCGAACTTCACCAGCTTGCTCAGGCAGGTCCAGTTTGATGACTCGCGAAATATTGTTGGGACTGAATACGAGGTTTTGAACGTGGGCGAAAATGGATATGTCAGGGTTGGTTTTTGGTCTAATGTGACTGGTTTATCTGTGCAAAGCCCTGAGCTTGTGAGGGGGAATGATCAGAGCCTTGGCAGTGTGACTTGGCCTGGTGGGATGGCCCAGAGGCCGCGCGGATGGATGGTGGCCACTTCCGAGAGGCCACTGAGAGTCGGGTTCCCTAACCGGATCAGCTTTAGTGATTTTGTCTCTCAGCGTAATGACAGCAGCAACCACACTGCTCAAGGCTACTGCATTGACCTGTTTCTCGAAGTGCTCAAGCTCGTCCCCTACGACGTCCCCCACAGATTTGTCTCGTTTGGGGATGGCCTCAAGAACCCGAGCTACGATCAGCTAGTTAGATTGGTTGCAGATGATGTAAAAATCACAATTTTAAGGAATTGAGAATCTTTTTCATAGATTTTTTCTGATTTTTTTTCTGAATTTGTAATCTCAGGTTTTGGATGCTGCAGTTGGTGATATAGCAATTGTGACAAACAGAATAAAAGTAGTTGATTTCACTCTGCCTTTTGCTGCCACAGGCCTTGCCATTGTGGCTCCATTAGGCAACTCCACATCAAATGGTTGGGTTTTCATCAAGCCTTTTAGCCTCGAGCTGTGGTGCGCGGCTGCAGTTTCGTTCATCGTCATAGCCGTGGTCATATGGATGCTCGAGCATCGTGTCAACGACGACTTCCGCGGCCCCCCTCAGAAACAGCTCAGAACAATGTTTCTGTAAGCCCAAAACTCACTCAAACCTCAAAATCAACTCAAATTTTCAACATTTCCAATTGCATAACTCATTTTCCAAATCTTGAATTTGTGTTTCAGTTTCAGCTTCTCCACTCTATTCAAAGCAAATTGTAAGTATTCATTCTCTGATTAAAACCAAAAACACTGCAAAAAATCACTTTTAAAATCCCTCTTAAATGTAGACGAAAGCACGGTAAGCGCAGCAGGAAAGCTAGTGATGGTGGTGTGGCTCTTCTTGCTGTTAGTGATCACATCAAGCTACACAGCAAGCTTGTCGTCAATCTTGACGGTTCAGCAGCTGTCCACAAGTATAACAGGGCTCGACTCTCTGATCACGAGTGGCCTGCCAATAGGGTACCAAGTGGGATCATTTGCCTACACCTACATGACCAACAATCTCAACATCCATCCATCCAGGCTCATCTCCTTGGGCTCGCCAGAGGAGTACGAGGCTGCCCTCAAACGCGGCCCAGGCAATGGAGGCGTCGCTGCCATTGTCGATGAGACTCCATACGTGGAGCTGTTCCTCTCCAAGCAGAAGGACTATGGCATGGCCGGGCAGCCATTCACCAAGAGCGGCTGGGGATTTGTAAGTTCTCGTTGTTATGCATTGTGCAACGCGTTCTATTAGCCCTCGAAAAATGCTATAACTTTTGGTTGAATTCATTCTTTCACATATATGCATATCTCAGGCTTTCCAGAAGAACTCTCCTCTTGCAGTCGATGTTTCTACTGCGATACTCAAGCTAACGGAGAGTGGAGAGCTCGGGAAGATCAACAACAAATGGTTTTGCAAATCAGGCTGTCCGGGGGAGCAGGGCAAGAAGCCCGAGCCGAACGAGCTTCACCTCAACAGCTTCTTGGTGCTCTACTCTCTGACTGGGATAGCTGCACTCATAGCTTTCTCTGTCTTCCTATTTAGAGCTATTAGGCAGTACATAGACTACAAGAGGAGGCAGCTGCAGAGGGACCCTTCCTCTCTTGCAGCCTCGAGCTCTTCGGATTTCGTCTTTTCGAGAGCCATCCACAACTTCCTGCAGTTTGTTGATGAGAAAGAAGAGGCAATCAAGAGATTTTTTACTCAAGAAAATGCAACCACAGTTGAAGTGAGTGTTGTTGAGTTGTAGATTAGGGAAAGTCTTTGATTTTGTTAGTAGTTTGTTGTTTTGTGAAAAGTAGTTAAGTTAGTTATAATTTGTATCATATGTGGTGTAGTGATTTGAATTTAGGAGTCATGACACATGTCTGGGTGGTTTAGTAGTGTAGGAAATTTTCATTTGTTTGGTGTGACCAAACAAAGCATAACTAGGAGTACTTTTTACACTTTGGTATGCATGTTACATGCTTTGGAATGATGAATCTAAGATGTATAGTAAAATGTATAATGTTCTCCAACTACATATAGTGCTATATATCAACTCTATAACATATCTCATACCACTTGATATAGCTGATTTTCGGGGATGGCTTTATTTTTGTTTTTTAGGATTTGATAAGGTTTTGAAGATTTTATGGGGTGATTCCTTTGTACTACTATTTAAGATTAAAAATTTTCTTATTTAATTTATTATTTTTTGTACATGGTGGACCATTAAAGAGATATTATTATATTTTAAACTAAAATCATATGTAAACAACTCATATTATGATCTTTCTTCGGCGATCCCTAAAATAAATGTAGGATACTTAAGAGAATGAGATAACATAAAATCTTACAAGAAATGAAAATGTAGAAGGAACATATTAATTATCAATTTTAAATTAATAATCTAACAAGATGGAATATCTGAGTTTGAATATACGGATCATATAATAAATATAATAAAGGATAGTACTAGTGTCACGTTATCATTAGAGAAGTAAGTAAAATATGATAAATGTTGCTACCAACCGTTGAATTTTCGTTGGAGATAAAAATGAGATATGAGAATATTTATTTTATACATGGCAGCCCATACACATTTGAATGGACTGTGCATCACACTCTTTAAGTGTGGTCAATTTTTGTCTCCAAGTTTAAGTCGTCTTCTTTTCCATATTTCCTTATTTCCATTTATTTCCATTAATAATATAAGACATACCCTCTTAGAAATAGTATTTGTTTGGTTTTGATTTTGAGATACACCCAAATCATAATAATTAAATTCATGCACCATAGTTAGCTATTTATGATCAAATGAATTGCGTGAATCCATAATCCCATATGATCAAATACAAAATTTAGTCTTTTTAATGGTAACTACACTTCGACATGTAGGCAAATATACATTTTAATCAATGTAGGAAAAAGTCATGATGCATAAATAAGTGGAGAGTAAGGAAATCCTCTCATAGTTTTCTTTATAGTGTTTGTTAAAAAAAATAATAATATCTACTAACATCACCATCCAATGATTTTGTCCACATAGTAGATTCCAAATTGGAATATAATTATGATGTTAACATCCAAAGTGTTTAATTTTAATTTTTTATTACTACGTGCTTAATATAATTATAAACCGTCTTTGACAATGCATCTTATTCCTCTCCATGTATTTATTTATTATTTCCTTCGAGGCCAAAATCGTGTAAAACAATAAATTATAGAGTTTAATATTAGAAGAAAGAAATTTATGGCGTACATCTATTGCAATATCTTCACTTGATCTAATCATATGATCCTCATCCAAATTGTGGGCTCTCCAAAAGATCAAGTTTTCTTTATGCATTTTATTTTCTATTTGCATATTTGTGGGGGAAAATGAGAATTGGGAAACCTTGATCAGGACAGTGAAGCTTTTCATTTGTTTATTCATGCATATTTTATAATTTTACTTGTCAAAAAATTCTCATATTTCCTTGATAAATAAAATTCTAAAGTATTGTATGATAAATGTTTTCTTTATAAATTAACTTTAAATTTTCATTTTTAGTCTTGGGACGTGAAATGCGACATGTGATTAAGAATATTACTCGTGTGTACATTTTATCACAAAATAAAATACAAAATAGAAACCTCCTATGATGTAAGTAAAATAAAAAAGTGTAATGTGCTCATCATATCAAGTAGTTAACTCCTTTTATTATATAAAAAACCACTTTAATTTTAGTCATTGTCTCATTTTTGAGTAAACCCTCGTGCATCACACACCAGGAGAGGACCCCATTTATAATAATTTATATTTCTGACCCCAGTGATTTTATAACAGTCTTGTTTTTACTAAAATAAAGTTATACACTAATTTTTTAGACTATTTTCACACAAAAATCTCTTCAAATCGGCTCATAAATTATGATTGTATTTAATACTCCAATCTAACTCAAACACGAATTCTGAGTATAATTTCAATAAGTTTTGTAACTTTGACTAAAACTCGAGCTCAAAGAAAAAATCGAAGAATAATTACTAAAGCATAAAGTTAATCGATCGTGACTCGAACACGATTTTTAGTCTCTACTCTCTAGTGTAGTTTCGAATAACGAAAAATGGAAATATTTTACATTTATACTTCATTTTGAATAGATTACAGTAAAAGTATATTAGTTGCACTATTTACTTAGTTTAAAATTTATTATTATTATAATTTACTTCATGAATTTGTAGAATAAAATAGAAAACTAAATCACGCCAAAATACAGAATCTCACGTGATATATAAATAGAGTGTTTAAAAAGCAAATCACACTTTTTAGTACAAAACCTCAAATTCCTTACAAACAATTCAAGAATCAAATTCTTTTCCCATCTTGCAAGAAGATGGCCACTAGAGCTCTCATCGCTTTCTCTTATTCTTCATTATTCAATGTAAATTTTCATATTTTAAACTGAGTTTTGTCCCCTTAAATATTCTTTTAAACAAATTGGCTATATGACCTCAACTTTGGCCGAACTATTTATCCCATTTTCTTGAAAAAGGAAATGTTAAAAAGAGCTAACATTTTCCAAAATCTAGAAATGGTATTTTCCAAATAGATTTTGACTACTATATGTAGACTAAATTAAGTACTACTATAATTTGTTAACATCCAAGAAATGAGACAATTTAAGGCTAATTATCGATTTGTTCATAATATGAATACGACACTAAAGTCTATAACGTTCCCTTTTTCAATTTTTTGCAATATCAACCCTCAATTTTTTCGACTCAGGGAGAGAGGTAGGTCAAGTCAATTTCGTACTCCCTTCGTTCCATTTAAAATGACCACCTTTTTTTTTTTTTTTTGTCCCAATTAAAATGGTCACTAATCAATTTTATAAATAACCTCTTCTCTCCTCTCTTTTCATTAAAATATTCAACTATCTTTTTCCACTCTACTTCATTCCACCTAACAACACTTCTATAATCCCGTGTCATTCAAGAATGTGGCCATCTTGAGTGGGACGTAATTATTGTGACATCAACATTATATCACATCATAAAAATGGTAAATTGGTACCTACTTGGATTAATTTTGTAATTTTAACACAAAACACTACAATAGTCATCTAGATCAGAGTATTAAGTTTTAATTTTCTTTAGATAGTCCTATATCTGAATAAAACAACATCGGTAAATAATATTATCATTAAAATTATAAAAAAAAAATTAAAAACTTCACATAAATTTAGATTTCATTATGGATTAGAATTTATCTATTTCTTATAAAAAAAGTACTACAAAAAAATTACAACAAATAGTAATAGTATTAAAATTACTGCAGCAGTTCAAATACAAATTCCTATTATTCGAAGTTTATCCACCAAAATATCTGAAAATCGAATATATGTTTGATCAATGATACAGTTATAAATTTGTTCGACCCACCAACAGCAGACGTTAACTGTTAAAGTGTCTTGGACTTATTAAATTTATTATTATTGCCTTCTTCTATTCATTACTTTATCCACGTGAAGCAGCCAGCAGCTAAAACTTGCAGATTTCTTCTTCACCTCTACAAATGGAGCTTTCGATGATTAATTAATCAATTTTTCTATTGTATGTATTGATGCTTATGTCATCTCTTCATCTTATTTCTGTGCCGTACTTTCAAGTTTGAGATTGATTGATTCTCTTATTCACACACATGATTTAATTATTGTTTCTTTTTCATATAAATAGTTATCCTTTCCCCATGTGGAAATCAAAATTCCTCAAAATTTCAAGTTGGTTTTCGTCCCTATTTAATAATTTGGGAATTATTGCTCTGCAAATGAGGAAGTTTCGTCTGTCAAACTCCCAAACCCCACCATTTTAGGACTGAAATTCTCTGTTTAGTGGCTATAGCTCCCGATTTTGTGATTCAGTGATGTCAATTTCTGCTTGATTTTAAATTAGCTTTGGGTTGTATTCACTGTACACATGAAGTGTTTGATGTATTGACGCAGTGGTCTTTTTTTTTTTTTTTTTTTTTTGCCTCTTTGATTGTTGAAGATTTGAGCTTGTGAGCTGTTTCCTTTCTTTGATAAGGAAAATGGAGGGCTGTGAAGCGGCGAGACGGGCTCTGGTGTTGTTGATTTTGTGTGTTTTTGCTGCTGTGGGAGTGGTTGCCCAGAATGGGAATTCTAGTGTTGTGAATATTGGGGCTTTGTACACTTTCAATTCTTATATTGGGAAGTCTTTGGGGCCTGCAATTTCTGCTGCTGTTGAAGATGTGAATTCTGATTCCACCATTTTGAAGAACACCAAAATCAATCTTATTTTGCAGGATACTAATTGCAGTGGCTTTGTTGGCACAGTTGAAGGTATTTTTTTTTCTTTTTTTCTTGCTCTTGGATTGGATTGTTTTGTTTCAAAGGAGAATTCTTGGTATATTTTGCTTTTTAATTTGTGAATTTTGATTAATTGTGTTTGTATTGGTTATGTTATGGAGAATTCTTGAAAAACAAATTGTGTAAAAATGGTGTTAATTGGTATAGAAGGAATGTTAATGTAGTAAGCCATTTTTTCTATTATAATCTAGAGATTCTTTAGAAAATCTTGAGAAATTTTCTTATTGTCTAAGCTCAGGCATGAATGATGCATAGTTTTAGTAGAGAATGAGGGGAACAAGGCATCTTTGACAGGTTATCCTTACTCGTCGTGTAGCAATGCAGATTGTGGGGAAGCAAGTTGTCGCGGCCCTGGGTCCACAGTCGTCTGGGATAGCACATGTGATCTCCCACGTTGTTAATGAGCTTCATGTCCCGCTCGTGTCATTTGCCACGGACCCCACTCTCTCGTCTCTGCAGTACCCCTACTTCATCCGTGGCGTGACTAATGATCACTACCAGATGCACGCGATTGCTGATCTGGTAGAGTATTTCGAATGGAGGGAGGTGATTGCCATCTTTGTCGATGATGATAATGGCAGGAACGGGATTTCTGTATTGGGTGACGCACTGTCAAAGAAACGTGCCAAGATTTCTTACAAGGCTGCGTTCACCCCAGGTGCTCCCAGGAGCGACATTGACAACTTGTTGGTTGAGGTGAACCTGATGGAGTCGCGGGTGTATGTTGTGCACGTGAATCCTGATACCGGTCTTGATATATTTACAGTAGCAAACAGGCTCGGAATGATGAGCAAGGGCTATGTTTGGATTGCTACTGATTGGCTTCCTTGTGTTTTGGATTCCAAAGAAACAATTGATCCCCAAACCGCGGATCATCTGCAAGGCGTGCTCGCAATTCGTCACCATACTCCGGATTCTGATCTCAAGACAAGGTTCAGTTCTCAATGGGGGAAGATCAAGAACAAAGAGTACCCAAAGTTCAATTCGTATGCTCTATATGCTTACGATTCTGTGTGGTTAGTAGCCCGGGCTCTCGATGCTTTCTTCCGTGCAGGTGGGAATATCAGTTTCTCAGACGATCCAAAACTGCGCGACACCAAAGATAGCTCCCTCCGTTTGACGTCCCTCCAGATCTTTGACCAAGGCCCGAAGCTACTGCAGCTTCTCACTTCGTCAAACTTCACCGGTTTGAGTGGACAAGTTCAGTTCGATTCAGACAAGAACTTGGTCCGCCCTGCGTTCGATGTTCTCAACATCGGTGGAACTGGAATTCGGAGGATCGGTTTTTGGTCGAATCACTCGGGTCTGTCCGTCGTTCCTCCAGAAAAACTATACGCAGAACGAGCCAACAAGAGTGACCAGCGTCTCTATAGTGTCCTATGGCCGGGAGAGACTACAGTGAAGCCTCGAGGATGGGTTTTTCCAAATAACGGGAAGCCTTTGCAGATCGCTGTGCCTTACAGGATAACATATCCGGATGTTGTGACGAAAGATAAAGGGCCACTGGGGGCCAGAGGCTACTGCATCGATGTATTTGAAGCTGCTGTCGACTTGTTGCCTTACGCAGTTCCTCACCAATATATCATGTACGGAGACGGTAAACGGAACCCCTCGTTTGGCAATCTTGTGAGCGACGTAGCACAAAACGTGAGTGTTCATCGTTTAAATCTGTTCCCAGTATTAAACTCGAGGCATTCTATATAGAGATGATGAACTTCTTTCTGTCTGTTTGTGTGTGACTGGTTTACTTTGTCTGTGCAGAAATATGACGCAGCAGTCGGGGACATCACTATCACGACAAACAGGACGCGGATGGTGGACTTCACACAGCCTTTCATGGAATCCGGCCTTGTCGTGCTCGCCCCTGTCAAGCAGGTCAAATCCAAGCCGTGGTCATTCCTTATGCCGTTCACTTGGCAAATGTGGGGTGTCACTGGCATCTTCTTTCTCTTTGTCGGAACTGTTGTTTGGATTCTAGAGCATCGGACAAATACTGAGTTCCGTGGCCCTCCAAGGCAACAGATCATGACGGTTTTCTGGTTAGTATTCTCCCAATCTTCACTTCCCAATTATTATTTCGATGAATGCATCCGATAACGAGCAAGCAGAGAATGAATTGACACTACGAAGTGCAATTTGGTTCGTTAGACGCTTTCCCCCAACCAATAGGTCGGGGTTCGAGTCACCATGGGCTAAATGGGGGTATCATATGAGCGAGCGTTGTTGCAACAAAAAGGACTAAAATTAGCCTAAAACTTTCCTTGATAGTTGATTTGATTTGAAAGTATATTCCATCTTTGATTTTGTGAGCAATGCCACTCATTTCATATCTTGCTCTTTCAGGTTTAGCTTCTCAACGATGTTTTTTGCACACAGTAAGTGTTTTTCGCTAATGTACGCTTTCGCTATGTCTTTTTCTACAACGGTTAAATTTTACTGGAGTCGATTTTATGTAGGAGAAAACACGGTTAGCACGCTGGGGCGTCTCGTCTTGATCCTGTGGCTCTTTGTGGTATTGATCATCAATTCAAGCTACACAGCTAGTTTGACATCCATCCTCACTGTGCAACAGCTCTCGTCGAGAGTTCAAGGAATTGACTCGTTGATCTCGAGCTCCGACCCTATTGGTATCCAAGATGGCTCGTTCGCATATAACTACCTTGTCAACGAACTGAATATAGCTGAATCGAGAATCCGAGTGATGAAGAGCCACGATGACTATGTTCACTACCTTCAAATAGGTCCGAACAAGGGTGGCGTTGCTGCCATTGTCGACGAGCTTCCTTATGTCGAGCTCTTCCTCGCCAGCACTAAATGCCAATTCAGCATCGTCGGAAGAGAGTTCACCAAGAGCGGATGGGGATTCGTAAGTACTATTTTCTTATCACAGTTTTCTCCATTTTCACCTTGTTTACTATCCTCACCGAGAATGAGCAAATATACGGAATCGAAAATCGGAATTATTGATCGAATCAAACCAAACCGAAATATTAAATTAGATTTGGACTCCAAAATTTGGATTTTCAGATCTGTCTGGTTTGGCAGAACAAAACCGAAATCTGAATCATTTACCGAATTCTGATGCTTCTGCAGGCGTTCCAACGAGACTCACCACTCGCAATCGACCTCTCGACCGCGATCCTACAGCTCTCCGAGAACGGGGAGCTGCAAAGGATCCACGACAAATGGCTGTCAAAGGACACATGCTCCGTCCAAACAAACCCCATAGACGACAACCGCCTCTCGCTGAAGAGCTTCTGGGGCCTCTTCCTCATATGCGGCATTGCTTGCTTCATCGCCTTGGTCGTCTTCTTCTGCAGAGTCTGCTTGCAGTTCAGCAGATACAGCAGCGAGGTGGTGCAGCAGAACGTCGAGGCGGCCGAGCCAGCGCGGCCAAGCAGGCGCATCTTGCCCACGACGAGCTTCAAGAACCTCATAGATTTTGTCGACAAGAAAGAGACTGAGATAAAGGAGCTGTTCAGGAAGAATAGTGGGGATTCGAAGAGGCATCCGAGCCAAGTTTGTGATGGACAGGGCAGTTGAAGGCTTGTTCCGGGGCTCGATTCATCTATTCTCTTCTGTCGTGTTTCAGTCTCGTGTTTTATCGTGCTGTGCACGTGCATTTGGGTGTGAAGTGAAATACGAGATTGGAACATGTCTGGTGATAAAGAATCTAGTATTTATACTACAACATAATAGCAAAATATGTTAGAGAAGGGGGAAAAAAAGAAGAAATGTGATATAGAAGAGGTGTATATTATTGTAATTAGTGATATTATTCACTTATTAATTATTATAGTTTTGGTTAATCTTGTTGAGTTTTAGTTCTACAGCTTAAAAACTATAGCCACTAGCTAACCATACCACATTATGTTCCACTAATCTTAAAATACAGCATAACCTATTTTCAGAACCTACTAATCTCATATTTTGTTCAGAGATAACTGCCAAATAGTGCAAGAAGTTTGATCAATTTTATAAACCTATAATTATATTACGAAATACTCAAACATATTGACAAATCATAATAGCGTATAACCAACGACAATGCTCACCGTTAATTACTTCTATACATTTAGAAATAAATAATCACCAAGATCTCGTACTTTGTGTTTATCCACACACGATCCTGTTAAGTGCTATACCACACTCCAGTTATCCAAAATAGAAATAACTTCATGTTCATACTAGCAATCGTTCGCTAAAGATCGTCCACATCTATTTGGATTGAGAATAATATTTTTATAAAGTACCGATGGAAGATATTCTATAACCATAAATTTAACCAATTTATTTATTAGTTTCTATGAATTTAATCAACAACAACAATAAGTGGCAAATCATATGGAGTAATATAATTAATTTCATTGAAATATGGAGTATGATTTTACATTATGCATACAGCTAAAATCATTCTTCTTTGTAGACAACCACCACTAGCACTCACAATCACAACCATCAAAGTATTAGTACTCCCTCCGTCCCACTAAAGATGTCATACTTTCCTTTTTAGTTTGTCCCATAAAAAATATCACATTTTATTTTTTGGAAAAAGTTCTCTCCCACATGAATATAAAAATTATATTTTCTTTCTCCATTTAACACATAAAACAAAACCTCCTAAAATGATCTCGTGTCGTCCCACAAGTGTGACATCTTTTGTGGGACGGATGGAGTATTAATTACTCCATACCACAAATATAAATAAACATCATATTTATAATATTTTGTAAGTTTAAACTACAAAATTATTACAAGTTTAAAGTTTGCATTATAGTATAAGAATACTCTTCAAAAAGTTTTAAAAAACTAACTCATTTTCTTGCCACTTTTTCAATTTAATAAATTCAAAATTGAAAATCCCCACTCTCCCAACCGATCTTAACTACCTCGACTCCAAAGGGTCCCACACTAGGATTCCACTTTGTGGGCACCCTTATTTACCTACATTCACACCCAAACAATATATAAATTCCTTCATCAACAATCATCCTCACCTCTCTCTAATTCTAAACACCTAAAAATTCTTCCAAAGAAAAATTCACTTCGCCCAAAAATTCTTCAAGCTTTCATCCATGGCGATGAACTCGTCGATCAACGACAAAAACATCGAGGAGGAGGAGAGCGGATGGACCAAGTATTTGGAGGACTTCTCTTGCAAAAACGACAGCTTCATAAGTAGCTCTTCTATGGTCTCGGACGCAGCGTGGAATGGCTCCTCCGATACAATCAAAAAGTTGAATTTGAAGAAGTTGAACCGAAGAAGGAAATACACGTATGAATACGATGATGCTTTGGAGGATACGGCTAGCTCTCCTGTTCATAGCCCTAAGGTGATCACCACTTATCCTTCTCTTCTTTATAGTATTTCTTTTTTTTTTCTTTTTATTTAAATCTTGGTTCGATTTTTTCTACTACAAGTACGATGTACTATAGGTGTATGTGAGAAAATAATAAATCTTGGTTAGAAAATTGTTTTGAGTTTCTTGTTTCAAGAGATAGGTGAATTTTAGTTTGATTTGAGATAGATTTTTATGTCATGAATAATTAGTTTGTTGGCTTTAGAAAATTGTCAGTTTTTTTTCAAAAGAAAAGGGAAAGATGTAATGGTTTATTCATAATCAAAGCAACTTTCCTAATTTTAAAATTTTTGCACCTATTTTCTTGAAAAAGAGAGTAATTAATTGTGTCAATATTTTGTTGAATAGGTTAGCACGATGATGAAGCATATGGAGGTCAACCACAGAAAGATGGATGATGTTGCTTCCTGTGATTTCATGGTAACAACTTGTAGTATTTAATTAATTTACTTCTATATAGGGTATCTAAGTTTTTATTTTTATTTTTTTGCATATGATCGTGCCCTTTTAACTAATTTTATTTAATTCTATTCTTTTAGGGTCAGCAGTCAAATTCAAAGAATTTCTTGAAACCAGAAAGAGAAGAGATAAATACGAAGAATATTGTTATTGACAATGAAACTAGCGATCAATATATGGAGCTAAGGAAGAGAGGATTATGTTTAGTGCCAATGTCAGCTTTGATGAACTATATTGGTTAATTAGTATAGTTTCTGTATCGATCTTTTCACACACGTTAATGTGAAAATTAGCATGATACTAGATGTACTATATATATTATAGTATGTAATGATAATAAAAGAAATTTGGTTAGATTAACTGCTGTATATAATTTTCATCGACATTTCCTTCAATGAAAGAAAATGCATCTTGCTGATAAAAGTATACATCAAATATATCTAATTAGCTCTCATGTATTGAATATACAGTTTTGTACTTGTGTGATTTTTGAATCTCTCTCTTTTTTAATATGTTTCGGTTCATTCATGCCTCCCTCCATTTTAGAAATAGGAGTCGCTCATTATCCATGCCTTATGCGATCACTCCCTACTTTTGTTCTAAGCATTACTATCTCTGGTTAAAAATTCTAATTTTTGCTAGAAAAATTGTGACCATATATAAATTCTTTTTACAATTATGCATATATTGAAATATCAGGTTGATAGAAAATAATGCTCCCTATTTATACTCTTAATTAATTTATATGACGATTATGATTCATAAATGAATAGAAATTAATTAATTTAAATTTTGACATTTTAATTCCTTTCTTTGTTTGATCTCTTTTAATTTGGGTTTTTCTTGATTCTTGTTTCGATCTCCGTGTTGAGACTAGTGCTGGGAAAAAAACCGAAATACCGAAATGCCGGCCTTATCATAACGAAAAAATACCGAAAATAACAAATTTTTGGTATACCGTAATTTTCGGTACGGTATGATACCTTACTAAATCTTTTGGTAAGATAACGACACGAATTTTCATATACCGTAAATTAATGTATACAGCTGCATACCGAAATTTGGTATATACCGTAAATTAATGTATAAACCGTAAAATATAAATATAATTATATATAAAATATATTTTATATATTTTTAAATTATAAAATTTATTGTGAAATATTAATATAATTATGAATAAAATATACTGTTTAATATATTTTTTAAATTATAAAATATAAATAATAGTCTAAAAATTCAAACTGTCTATTTTTATTGATGTTGAAAGTAAGGTATACCGCAAAAGTAAAGTATACCGAACATTGGTATGCTATACCGAAAATGAGGTACGGTATCGGTATGGAAAATCGTCATACCGAAAATAAGGTATAACGAAGTTCGGTATACCGAAAATTTTGGTAAGGTAAAGGTATGATTTTTTCGCATACCGAATTTACGGTAAGGTATACGATATGGTGGTTTAGGTAAGATATACCGTACCTACCCACCCCTGACAAGATTGCTGATTTGATTGCTTTATTCCAACGACAATTCTTAAAAGCTTTGAACTCAATTTGAGCTCGTCACAAGTATAATAAGGGTTTGTAGTGAAATCACACCGTGTATTTTGCTAAATTTGTGCAATTAAATTTCGTTTTGATCCATGAAATAAAACAATCTTTCCTCAAAATAAAATTAAAATCGGGTTCCTCATAAATATATTAATGGTTGATCCAATTAGATTCAATTATAAAATAAATTTAGAGTAAACTTAATTAATATATTATTGCTAAATGGTGGCCACATTGTTTCCACGTTTAATAATTAATTACATGTGGTGGAGGATTTTCGATCTAATTAATGATATTGTGACGTCTTAACAAGAAAGGGTCTATCAAGATTATCAAAACTAACAGACTATATATTTTATTTTTACTAAAAGGGCATTAGTGTTTAACTTTGCCACGGAAGAAATTACTACTAATATTTTTCTAAAAGTAATGGAGACAATTTACATTGTTGAAACTAATAACCATAGATTGTTTCAATGCACTTCAACTCCAACCCACTATTAATTATTGTTCTTACTTTTAACCATGATTTTATTTTGTTTATCTTTTATAGAAATGCTTATGGTATTGCCGTATTATTTTCATTAAAACAATAACTCCAATCTACAAATTAATTAAATCCAACATTACTTTCTGGTTAACCTCTATTTATAGTTGGATTCAACTAATACAAAACGGATAGTAACTAAACTTATAATTTCAGACTATGTGCATAGGGATCAAAACGGAGGTGGATTTGTAATTATTTAAGATTAAGAACATTCATTGGATTTAGCATTTCTTAGAAAGTACTATAATATTTTTATCCCTTTTTTGTTTCTCTCAAATTAATTAAAAATGGTATAATTGTAACAAACAGACTTACCAAGGAGATGAGACCGTATGGCGATGGCTATTGGTAGCTCGTAGCAATATTAATTTAATTATTTTAAAATAATATTCATGTGTTTTATTTATTAATTTATTTGCTTAGTGCATTGAACCGAATAACTATTTTTTGGCACGAATTGTTATTTATGACTGATTGATTAGAATTAAGAAGTGTGACGCGATATGCAAATTTATACTCTATTTGAAATGGATTTAATATCACATCATTATTAACCACTTGCTGAAATGAACGAAAAACAAATTTATTGTAACTGGTCTGGTAGGTAGTCATTATTCTTTCTTTTCATTGCATTTAAAATGACTTGATACAGTAGCAGTATAATTTTTGGCCCATGTTGGATTAATTTAGTGTTTTTTTCAGACATAATCATAATTTTATATCTGAATTGTATAGCTGCATGCATATTTAACGAGTTGGAATACCGAGTAATTTGGTCGGTACAAAAAAAGGTTAGGGTTATACTTTCAAAATTTTATTTAAAAATATATTTTTATATAATTAATTACTTTATTAATAGTATAGTGATTGTGCATAATAGCATGGTAAAGACTTAAAGTCTTTTGACTTATGTCTGTCGAGATTCGAGAACTGCATACCATATGTAGCACTATTAATTTCTGTATCCCCTTATAAATTTAAATAAATTAATTGAATGATGCTGATAATAATGACGTTGATGATAAATTTTTTACACAATTTATAAATTTAATGATGCTGATAATAATGTCTAAGTTATTAGAATTAAAAAAATATACTTCCTTCGTCCCCTAATACATGGCCAATTTGACTAGACACGGAAATGTAGTAGGAAATGTGAGGAAAGGTTAGTAGAAGGTGGGTCTAACATTTATATACTCCCTTCATATTAAAAAAAATAGAAACATTTGAAACGGCACGGGTTTTAATGCACAATTGGTAAAGTAAGTAAAAAGAATTGGTAAAGTAAGAAAGAGGAAAAGAAAAATGAGTAAAGTAAGAGAAAGACTAGAAAAAGTAGTCAAAGTAGAGTTAGTGGATTGTAGGGTCAATGTCCTAAAATGAAAAGATTCTAAAGTTTCTATTTTAAGGAACAACCAAAATGGAAATAGTTTCTATTTTTAAAAAACGGAGGGAGTATTAGTTTTGTAGTGAAATGTGAGTAAAATAATGTTAGTGGAATGCGAGGCCTATTAATAAAAATAGTAAAAAAAGTAAATGAGACATTTATTGGTGGACATACAAAAATGGCAAAATGAGACACTTATTGGTGGACGGAAGGAGTATGTATTTGAAAGAAATTATTGGACTAACTTTTAAAAATTTGAACAAATAATTATAATTGAAAATTAAATAATGATAATATCTCATTTAGGGCTAACCCTATGGGGTTCGGGTTCATTTCGGGTTATTCATATCGGGTTGCGGGCTATTTGGTTTAGGGCCATTCAGGTTGTGATTTTTCTAGATAAAATTTTGCAACTTTGACCTAATGAAACTGTAGGGTTATTTGGGTCAATTAGTAAGTTTTGGATTGAATTGACATTCCTAATGTCCACGTTGTATGGAGGAAGATATACGCTAACCGATTAACAAATAGAAAAGAATATTAGTTACGGGGACCAATGCTTTAATAATAATTAAGCTTTAAACATGAAAGTCAGCTTTGCTTAACTGTTCTTTTTCTTGGTTTAGTGTTTTGGGGGTGGGCCGGAATAGTCACCAATGAACCCTCCGGCCCGCCATGAGCGAGTCACTTCTTTTTGGCACGGGATTTAAGAAATTGATATGGAAATAGTTAAAATGGAGAGAGTAAGAGACTACAATAAAGTAATGAAAAGAATAAAGTATGTAGAAAAAAATAAAGTAAGAGAGATAATTTTTTATTTAGAGGAGAAATTACTTGCGATTGGACATCCTAAAAAGGAAAGTGACTCGTGATGGGATAGGGGGAGTACGAAATTGATGGGTTCATTTTCAAGAAATGCACGCCTTCGCACTTAACAATAACTTTGACATTGATTTCGATGGCGACTTTGATGAGATTATTGACAACCTTTCATGATTTTAGTGGAACATGCTTGGTTTGCTTAATTACCTACAAATTCATTCTCTTAGTTAGAAAAGTATCGTGTCGTGTCGTGTTCCTTGTAAATCGATCAATTGTATATGTACACAGAATTTATTTAAATTAAATATCATGAGTTCTATTCTCAATTCATCGATGGTGTACCAAACGTCAATTGAAATGTCTCCATATCGCCTCATTTTCGGCAAGATGTGTCTCTCTTCTTATTGAGATATTGAGATATTGAGCACCTGAACATATTTGATTGTTCAAAAGATGAATATAGAGCTAAGTAAGTGTGAATAGGAGAGAAAGCTCGAACTCCAAGAGCTTGATGAGATTTGACTAGAGGCCAATAACGCGGCATTGTATTGTAAAGAAAGATCTAAGCTTTGACACAATCGAACCTTTAAAGAGAGATCATATGAATTAGGTCAAAAATTTCTTTTGTTTTAATCAAATCACTAAATCGGATCATACATTGTTTGAGATATCTAGTCCAACAGAGCCATCAAGATTTAGAGAGTTTTTTTTTTTCTCAAACACCATTATTGTGGGGGATTAGACAGACCCCCAATCCGTCCATATCATACGGAACACAAACAAGATATTAACATCCATATATAAGCCAAACCCAAAAATGACTAGAACCACAACAAAAAGCAAAGAACCAAATTGTGATGTATCAACAGACCGAGCACTATCCGTCTATCTATCAGGCTAGGAACCAAAATTATCAGCATGGAAGAAAAGTGCCAATTGTGGGGCTTCTCACAACAAAAAAGAAAAAAATAAAACTAGCCAAGGGACATACCCAAGGCTAGACAGCCCTCGACCCTAGCTAAATACTCCCTCTGTCCCATTAAAAATGCAACGTTTTTCTTTTTTGGTTGTCCCATTAAAAATGAAACGTTTCCTAAAATGGAAACAACTCTATCTCTACTTTTTCATCTCTCTTACTTTACTTTCTCTTCATTTACTCACAAAACAACACTACATAAAATCCCGTGCCGATTCCCAAATGTTGCATTTTAAGTGGGACGGAAGGAGTATATATATGTGGACTCAAAGATCCTAGCTAAATATATATGTGTGGACTCAAAGAAGAATCTTTTAAAAGGCCTTACAAGGAAAGAATATCTTGCCGCTAATTATAGAGCAGTTAGAGAATCGTTAATTTATCATGTAGGACAAGAAGGAAGTTTCAATAGTCTAATTAAATATAGAAATATTCGCCCAAATTTTGTAGACTTTATTACATTATGCAGCATGCTTCCCGTAACATTCCCGTGACAAAGTGCAAAGAACTATTTGTTATGTAATTAATGAACAATCCTAATTCTTGTGTTAAAAAAGATCACAATTCTGCCTCAAATATCGATTTACTCATGATACTATAGTATTCTAACCGACAATCAAACTAGATTTTCAATAAATAAAAACTAATTAATGTCAAGGAGAATAATATCGTTGGACGTCGTCTCATATCTCTTATTTTTGTATATTTTAAAGAGAGATTGAAGAATTAAGTAATTAAGTATTTGATTATTCGTAGGCCGGCGGCGACAATAAAATATGGAGTTGGCTAGAATTAAGTATTCCAAAAAATCAATTTTCACTTTAATGAGTTGATCTAACTTAAATTATCACTAGTCTTAAGTTATTGTGTTATACTAGTATTATATTTAAGATGAAAAAAGAAATAATTTTTAATTAATTGGGGAAATGTGGCTATATATTGTAGGTATTTGTTTATTTAAATGGTTATTGTGATTAACTACCATAAGGGGTTAACTTTAAATATAGTATTGGACAATTGTGTGAAGAAAACCCGAAAACACAAATGAGCCAAATATTTGGGCCGAGTTCTGTTTATGGACCGAGAATTTTAATCAACAAATTAACGGTTTAATGTATATTTATGCGCATTAAGTATTAGTGACAGCCCATTAAGTGAAAACTCATTTACTCATCGTCAGAAAACATATTATTAATGAAAAAATAATAATCCTCAATCACAAATAGTGCAAAAGTCCAAATAAACTAAAATACCCCTAAAGGGCTAGAAGGTATTTTAGATATAAAAAAGTAAAAAATACAAGTCCCTCCAACGATACTATATCAGAGTCTAAAGACGTATGGGGACGTTATTAAAGTTTGAGTACCGCATTTGATACAGTTTTAAAATTTAGATACCAAAAATGTTGTTTACTTATATTTATTAAACAAAAAGTTTATACTCCGTATATCTAAAATATTGAAATTTTGTTAATAAATTTATTAAATTAACATTAACATGTAATTTAGGATATTTTAACTTGGATTTGCACACGTCAATCACGCCCCAATGCATAATTTCTTCGTTTGTTTTTTTATTAAACACTAATCGACAAGGGTAGCAGAGATTGAAACTTATTAATATGTGTTTGGAACCTGATATAATTATCATTTCTCATTTCATAAATGTGAATTCGCAATTTTAAATTAGTGCAAATAAAAAATCAATTAATTAAGTCGTGCATTGCACATATGTAACACTAGTTAACATAAAAAGAAAACTTTGAACATTTAAAAATTACACAAGAAGGGAGTTGTCATGCGATCTCAATTGCAATAGACTTTACTTAGAGTGCACTTCAAATCAAATATTGATTGTGGATTCTAACGAAATTTTTTGACATTCACCTTTTCCCATTTTGCATGACTCAAATATTCCGAGCATTAATATTAAGCAATCTTTTGTAATAAAGGAATTCATTTGTTTCTACTTCTTATAACATTTAAATTGTAAATGGGAAAACTTAAAAATAAATTTTAGATCATGTAGAATGAGAGGAAGGGGTATATTTCCAAAATTAGAATATAAATTCTCTCTTTTTCTAAGCATATATTCTATTTGGACATCCATTCATAGACGAATGAAGCATACAACAAATCCAAGAACCAAACAAATTCTTAGCCTTGTCTTCACACGACTTATATTCAATAATAATTCACGTCACAGTCACTGGGATTAGTTGTTAATTTGATTCCAAATCCATCTTTGTTTTTGACTAAACACTACTAATTTAGTGTTGATTGTTGATTCTAACGCTCCTTAATTTCATCATCGAAAAAAACTGCGAAAACTCCCATATTTATTCTCTTTTTCTCGTCTTTCCCGTCGCCGGCCGAATGCTCCCCACAATAAATTCCAACAAACAGTTTTATTTCTTCTACACTTTTCAAAAAATCATTTTCTAGCCTTTTTTGAAGATGAACGATCTTCTCACGGTTTGTGTTTCTGTTTCTTTGATATTTTGCTGGTTTTTTCCTGCTGATTTTGTATATTTTTCTTTTTTTTGTTTGATTATAGAGTTCATGAATTGAATGTTTATGCTGATTTTTGGGTGAAGTTATCATGGAGTATTATTTAGTTTATTCATCATGTTGTCAGTCAGTCAGTAGTCTAAAATTTAGTATAAAGAAAAAATATAATTTTATTTATAGTTATTTTTACTTTTTAGTTAGTGTTTAAGAATAGATGTTTATGCAGTATTTAGGTGAAGTAATGAATTGATAATGATATCCTTGTATTTTCTACTCTTATATTGCACATGCTAAGAAGTAAGAACATGGTGAATTTTTGAGGTGCAAAATAGTCTGAGATTCAATGGCAGCACGATAAATGTGATCTTGAACTACGGCCTAAATCTTTAGATCGTGTTTCCTTTGTTTCTGTCTAGTTTTTGAAGTTCTTGATATGCTATAGTAGTTGTTCCTTTCTTCAAAAATGTTGGAGTAAACTAGAAAAACTATGTTTTCACTTAAAATCAAGAATCTAGTTGAAAAATTGGTTGTGCTTTTCTTGAAATGATACAAGAGAAAATCTCTTAATAAATGAGACATAATGTGTTTTTATGGTTCTTGAGTCTTGCGTGCATGTCAGGACTCGTTCGTTGGAGATGCCAAAGGCAACACGTCCAGAGAATCCGACATAGAGATGGGCCCTCGGCTTCCTAGGAGTAGCTCTGATGTGGCTCTGGAATCCTTCCATAAGCAGGTGCGCGCCAAAAAGAAGTCATGGTCCGTTTCCTTTCTTTTTCCTCGTAAATTCTCATCTTTATCGTTGCTGGCAGATACAAGAGGTCGAAAAGCAGGTGGACAAGCTCTCCGTTTTGCTACAGAACCTTAAGGTATGAATATGAATACGGCCTTTCATTGATAGACTACGTGCTTACAAGTGAAACGTGTTATCTTAAACGACTATTGTAGGTTATGTAGTTTCATCAATAGACAACACTTGCAAGCGAAACATGTATCGTGTTTTCTTAAGCAACTATTGCTTGTTATGTAGTTTGATTTGATTCTATGCATACCATCCTTTTGTCAGGAAGCGAACGAGGAGTCAAAATCGGTTACAAAAGCTTCTTCGATGAAAGGTGCAATCCTTCTCCTTTTCATAATACCTTATAGATTTAGTACTAATGTAGCATGTCGTACTCGTTCCAGCTATCAGGAGACGGATGGAGAAAGATGTCGATGAAGTAGGAAAGATAGCACGCGGTATAAAAGTGAAAATCGAGACAATGAACAAAGATGTATAGCTCATACCATTTTCACATCTCAGTATCCCTCTTTGGTTGTTTCTCTGCTATGAACTGATTTATCCGAATGCTTCTCAGAACTTAGCTAACCGGCAGAAGCCTGGCTGCGGAAAGGGAACGGCCGTTGATAGGTCAAGAACAAACATGACAAAGTAAGTATAAAAATGTAAACATCTCCAGCTGTTTCTTCCTTCCCTATGTTTCGGTACGAGTAATTTAACAACGCCTCGTTCCCTGCAGCGCCTTGACGAAGAAATTTAGAGACCTCATGACCGAGTTTCAGGTCCGTTGATGATGATTCTGTTTTTCGATACATTGAGTTTTTGAGATGCTCTGTTTGTTTGAACAGACATTGAGACAGAGGATTGAAGAGGAGTATCGCGAGGTTGTTGAGCGACGGGTAGTAACAGGTCAGATTCGTATTTATTTTTTCTTTTATGTTTACTCCCTCCGTCCCTTAAAATTGATTTAAGACGAAAGTGCGTATATTAAGGGACAGAGGGAGTATTTTCTTTCGATATTGTTTGGTTTCATTTTTTAGAATCTAATGCGCGCGTTCGACGTTCAGTTACTGGAAGTAGACCGGACGAAGAGGTAAGCCTTCCTTGCATGCAACACTTGAAATCTGCAACATATCGACGATATTCATTTTGGAGCTCGATGACTAACAGACTATCAATACTCTCATTGAAACCGGAAACAGTGAACAGATATTCCAGCAAGCGATGCAACAATCCGGGCGGGGCCAGGTACTTTTTCATTTTATTCATGCGAAGAATGAAATTTTTTACATTTTTATACGTCTCGTTATGTAGGTAATGAACACTTTGGAGGAGATTCAAGAGAGGCACGATGCTGTAAAGGAGATCGAGAAGAAGCTTCTCGACCTTCATCAGGTACATAGCGATCTAACTGATGTTGTTGGATCACGTTCCAAATGACATCCGTTGATCTCTCTTTGCAGATTTACCTAGATATGGCCGTGCTAGTCGAAGCTCAAGGAGACATTTTGGACAACATTGAGAGCCAGGTTAACTTTTAATGATCTTATATGATTCCTAGATATATGCAAAATTGGGGTATAAATAGAAAGATATGGTGTGTGTTGTTGTGTGTTGACGAGGCTCTCGTTCAGGTAACGAACGCAGTCGACCACGTTCAGTCGGGAACGACTGCGCTTCAGAACGCGAGAAAACTGCAGAAGGGCTCGAGAAAATGCATGTGCATTGCCATTATAATTCTCTTAGCAATTGGAATTATTATAGTTATTAGTTTGGTCCAACCATGGAAAAACTAAGGGAAAATGGTGCTTCGTTTTTCGCGCACAGCGCGTAAAACGTCGCTCCCAGTTAACCTTAGTTAGCGATGTGTTGTTTGCATGTTCGTGAGCCTTGAATGGCTTTGAGAAATTTTATAGTTTGATAGATTAAATATATTGATACTAATGTGTATGAATAAGTAGTAGTATAAGTGGAAATTAATACGAAAAATAAGAAGGGAGCTATTGTAGTATGTGTGAATTGGTCTAGAGTGATAATGTTTGAAGCTAAAGGTCTTGGGTTTGAATCCATAATAATGCCACCTTTAAAAAAAAGGGTCTTTCTATTGATTCGACAAGAAATGCCTTACTCCCTCTGTCCGTTGTTACTTATCACAAGTTTTATTTTTGGTCCATCTGTCATACTTCTCACACTTACTTTTTACTCTACTTCTTTTAGTAATGAACCTCACATTCAACTAACTTAATTTCACTCCCCCATTATTATCAAAGTAATACTCCATATAAAAGTAAAGCACCTATGTCACTAGCTTTTTCAAATCACTTCTGATATTCTTAAAATCTGTATCGAGTTAGAGTCAATTAATGGCGGATGGATGAAGTATTAATTTATATGTTCTTCGTCGTCAAGTTCGCATCTTTGCTTTGCTTTCGTGAACTTCGACATACAATTTGTATTAAACAAAATATATGTTCCTATAACTTTGGCAGAACAATAATCCCACTACTACCCGAAATATAAACACTAACAAAGTAGCTTCCTCAAATTATTTTCTTTGTTTATTTTGTGTTTTACTAATTTTCCAACAAATTAATGAGGTTCAAGGTAAAATGCTTCTCTTAAATGCTTGGGCTTGGGCTTGGTTTTGGATAAGAAATGTTTATAAGATTTGAGGCTCATGTCTTATTTTAAATTTTTATTTCTGAATTTAAGAATTATTGCATGAATTAATGGAGAGAAGAAAAAAGTAATTGGAGTAATAATGATAGGGATAAAAGGTTATTGAATGTATTAATGATGATTTGCTTTTTCTAAAAGTAGAAATATAACATTTTTATTGAGATAAACTAAAAAGAAATATGACATTTATATTGGGAGTCATGGGAATGGAGTGCGTATAAATGATCTTATTTTCTTCGTTTACTTATTTAATTGGTTTGTTAAATTATGGTTATAGGTGAAAAACGCAGTGGATCATGTGACCATGGGTACGGATGCTCTTCAAACAGCGAAAGATCTGCAGAAAAAATCAAGAAAATGCATGATGATTGCCATTATTTTAATGTTGGCTATTGCAATAATTATCGTGCTTTCTATTCTCAAACCGTGGAAGAAATAGGACTGGTACATAAGATTTTCACAATTAATTTGCAAGCCAATTTTCATAAATTAGGACATTTGTTTTATACATGTATTTCTCCTGATTTTAAAAATGTACCTTATAATAGTTGGCAAGCGAAAACTTTAATTTATGTTATAGTTTTATTCCACGATGCAACAACTGAGATTCTCAATTGCGAAATGCATCTGAGAGAAATATGAATCTTAACGAGTAATCATAAGTTGAAGTTTTCGTCTGATTGAAAATAATTAGGGGGCACAGACCAAGATACATTGTCACAAGCCAAACTTTTGATAAAAAATGCAACCGAACAACTAAAAATGCAGGCAGAGACATAATTGAACCCTCATTTCATAGCTGATTTTCAATTCACTGGTGTTAGTTACATATACAAAGCACACTTTGAATTTTAGTGGACGTAAAATGGATTGACAAAAAAACAATAAAAAAGCCTCAAACAATATAAAAAAACTGATGAAGAGTATGTATAGATAGTGCAATATAAATATGAACCCCCACCCCCCCCCCCCCCCCCCCTCATATACAACCATCTTAGCACAAAAACAGGCAAAGAGATAGAATAAGACAACATTTAACATTCAAATTCAAACATCCCAATTATGATGCTACAAGGGCTTTCACAGATCAGCAACAAAAAGGTCGATACAGAGCTTAATCAACGGGCAATCTCGGTCAAACTAATGGAAACGGGATAGATAGCGTGAGGCGTACACACTTTAACGAAAACATGACCTGGGAACACGTTTTTGTTTTAATCAATAACAACTTGTGCTGATCTTTCTCATGGCAGAGAGTAAATTTCGATCTTTCCTGCTGCATCAGACGAGAGCATTGGGTTTCACCTCTCGATGAAACAGGGCCAATCAGAATGGCATAAACAATGGTCACACGAAATACAACAGGGGTTAAATCCTAACACTGTTATAAGGTTGGAATTTCCACGGTACGAAGTTATTTCTAAATAATGCTACACCATATAAAAGTACACCGACGAAATTTTCTGAAGGTTTCAAGGAGAAAAAGAATCAGTTTTGGGTGAAGTTCTGTACTTGTTTGTATCACAGGGTTTGTTGCTTTTATGACAATAAAATGCTGCCCTTCTGAATATCAGCAACTGCAGGTGATCAACGAACAATGTAAATAACATTGAACTCATAGAGGATAAAAAGCAAACAAATAAATAACAATGAATACCTATATTGCACATTAGACACATCCAAAGAATTGTTCCAAGGATGGCGCAGTAAAGACATTAGAGGCAGGTCGTTCGAGCTTGACAGATGAGACGTGAAGCTGATATTTTATGAATCTCTGAAAAATGATACAGAAGTTGATGAATTTCAAGCTATGATGTGCAACGATACTCCAAAGAAACAAGTGTAATAAGCATGATGTATGCAGCCTAGAAGACATAGAAGACAATAGATGCCAAGCAATTATGTGAAACGATATTTTCATGAAAAGAAGTGGAGTGATGAAGCATAAAAGCCATCCTACAAAGTTATATGTATCCACTTCTTCCAAAAGAAACATAGCAAATGTGTATTTTGTTGAATGTACAGTTTTCTTAAATTCGGCACCCCTATTTCCAGAAAGGATATGATTCTTTTATTACAGTGGCGATAATACGATGCATATAATATTTACTCAGAAAACCAGAACTTAGTTTAAACAATAACAAATAATAGACAGTATAAGCAGAAGATCCGCAGTGTCTCAGAAAAATCACAAATAAAGTTGAACACACAATATCTCAGAAAAACACGACTAGACATTTAACTAGTCAAGATATGTCTTCCCCTCTTTTCCATCACGGTTCACATACTAGAAATAGACAACAACATCCACAGATAGATAACAGAGATTCAACACTCCAAACTATTGAAAAAAACTGCACTCGCCTTTCTCCATTTAACTTAGATGAAAAGTAAAAAACTGATTATTAAACTTATCTGAAGAATAAGAACTAGTTTTTGGTCGAAATCAAGTAACAACATCTAAAATGTAAATTCACATTACTTTAGACCAACAAAGGTGTTTCTACTTTGTAATAATAGGCTTTACCAAAATGTACCATTGAATGATATATCTAATTAACGCAAATTTCATGGACTTCTTTCTTCAAGTTTTTATTAGTTTACCAAGATGAATACTTATCTTATGTTGGATAGAACAGACAAACGTAAAGAAAGAATTAGAACATACAGCTAGCTGGGTAGTAATTTCAGGATTCGAGTCAATGTGCCAATCTGGTTCCAACTGTCTGACAAAAGATGTCCGTCCATTCTCCGTGGCACAGAAAAGAACCTGCAAGCTCAGTTCTGTAAGAGCTACGTACAAGCTTAAAAACTTACCTTGTGGACAAGAATCTTAAAGTTTCTAAGAACAATGTAATGCCACATAAAATGCTCATTAATTTTTCTTAACTACATAACCACACAACAATTTTTCAACTGACACCTACCTTATCTTTGACTAAACCACCTGATGTAAAAACCCCAGCATCTTTCAGGGCCTCAAGGACTTTCTTCTGCAATGACAAAAGCGACAAAAACTAACTGGTGATCTTGGAGTAAATTGCATCATATAGCAAACATAAAACAAAAGTACGCCATATACTGAGAAATGAACAACACACACCAAACTTCTAAGCCATGATGCTTTGTTCCCCATTTATATGGGATTCAAGAGATACTATTCTTGTAATTAAGATGGTTGACTGCACCAAGAAAAGCTCCCACCATATCTCAATAAACGATTGTTGAAAAAGAAGAGTACGGAGTACTGCTTTGTTGTTATTTTTCCTTTTTTGAAAGTTAGAATAAATAAAAATTATTGAAAGACCTAGAAGTATAATTACTTGTTCATGTCATCAGCATTTTGAAACCATAATAAGTAAACCAAATAAATAAGCAATTTGAGGACAAGATTATAGATGAAAGATAATTTCAAGATACGAACAGATAGGCATCAATATATAATCTAGCGAGTAGAGGCATAACATCACACAACGTAAACACAGATCATTCGTACAAAACTAATTTGTGACACTAGTCCAAATAACAAAGCTACTATACAGTCTATAAGACATAAATGTGGTTAAACCAAATCCAAGTGATCAATAAGAGAAACAAGATAATTTTTCTCAATAAGTGAACCCCAGAAATAAATGTTCTGTAAGAGTACATCCTAATGTCTTGTACGACCAAAAAGCATAAGCCGGGGACCAAAAAGTACTAGGATTTGTGTAACACCATAATAAACAGGACGAGAGAGATGTATTCACATGATTCTTGCAAGATATGGAAGTTCATCAGCTATCACAGATAATGAAATCAACATTCAACTGAAAAAAGACTTTCACCATATGAAAATAAATAAATGGTAAACAATAAGAAGAGGATGTTTTACTTCACTCTCATCATCAAGCACCCTTTCCATCAGATAAAGGTCACAAAATTTTGTGATCTCAAGCAGCACCTCCAGCACAGATGATCTTACAGTTGCTTGCTTCTGGGAAAGAAATTCGTTAACCACACGAATCAGTAATTTTGCATTGATGATTTTGATATGCTATAGACTTGAAGATATGTAACAACCTGTAGTTCCTCGGGGGTGTTCTCCTCGAGAATAACACCAAGCAACCTACATGTTACCTGCACAATTTAAGAAATAGAAAGAAAAAAAAAAGGAAAAAAAAAGGTGAATGTAATTTACATGGAGGTAAGTATATCACAAATCCCAAACCACAATATTGCTGTCTATGACATGAATCACACATTGAACACCACTTTTAATTTCATAACCCCAAACATTGTTCAATTCAGACTCTCAGACACAACACTGACAACACACACATAGAGACAATCAAACTTGATTGATAATTGACAAAATGCCTGTCCTAAGCATACCAAAAATGTACCAGTGTTGTTAGGAGTGTGGGGCACACTGGGGCAGTTAGGTAAAATCCAGGGCATGGGGCAATGGGGGCGTATGTCCCATGAATCGGGGAGCACTAATGCAATTTGTAGAAGAAAGAGAAGCTTGTATTAATGGTTCAAAATTGTATGCATGTAGGGTGTAGAGGTACAAATGAGTATAGCACATATTAGTGAGGGTGTAGAGGTATGGATTAATATGGTGTCCCCATGATCTGACACATAAATAGCGAAATGTGAATATGAAGTAAGGCACGCATTAATAACACCGATGTTGTCAACCAGTTATGGACTGAGCGAGAGACATTCGGAGGATCAACTATAAAGGAGGGTGAAGAGATAAGAGTATAGGTTCCCATGGTTTAGCACATTAAAGATGGAGAGAGGGAGAGAGAGAGATTGGGAGGATCAAATCCAAAAGAGGGTGTAGGGTGTGCACTTTGATCTGTCACGGTGCCGTAGCCTTACCCCAGCTGCTGCATCTCGCTCGCCCCAGCCACCATGGGGCGATTCCAGCCTCACCTCGTGCACCACGACTGTAACACATTTTACAGAAACGAATGTAACAACATTTCAGCCATGAAGCATGAGTCACAAACACCACAGTTCAGTTAACTCTATCGTAAAGTATGAAGTATCATCTGATTAGGGATGATAACAAAATCTTAGGCAGCATTTCTTTGGCTGCCGGTCATCTCAAAGTTTTCTGATAAAAATTCTCCAAGTAACTTAATTCATCCAGTCAGTCTAGGAAAGTCTCTTGATGGCTCAAAGTTACATAATAGGTCCTGCGTGGCCCAAAATAGAAAATTTTAAACTTTTACAATAGCAGAACACTAGTAGATACGCATCACTCATGAAGGAGCCATGAAGGAAAAGCCAAAGTGCAGGAGGTTTGTGGAGGAGAAGTCGAAGTGAAGGTTCATGGAAGGGAATTAATGTCTCCATTACAAGTGAATGAAAAGAATGAAGATCGGGCAAGGAAAAGGGTGTTGACAGATGTTACTGATGTTGGATTAGTGGGAGAGTGAGTGGGAAATGGTTACCAGAAGATGGGAGGAGTGGAGTTGTTGGTGCTAGTTATTCCCATTATGTTTATGTTACTTACTTCTTATCTAGTGGGATTGTATTGTGTTTGTTAGTAGCCTGTAGGGCAAGTGTAGCTAAGGATTTCTATGAAGGAAAAGAGGGCCTTCATTTGAAGGAGAATCTATCAACATTTCTATTACTTTTTCTTAGAAACATTGTGTCGACAACAACTACGTCTTCATTGCTTCATTCTTTAACATCATCCCAAATTAATGGATCGTTACATGGGAACAAGACACCATATCAAAGTATTCCAATTACATTTTAAGGAAGTATAAATATATTAGGCAAAGATAATGCTCAAACAAAAGAATAGAGAGACTCCAATGTCTGAAAGCTGAGTAAGCACATGACATAACTAGCGCACAGAATAGAAAAGGGACATTCTTCCTGTATCAGGAGAATTGAGTCCACCTATTGCATTTAAGTATACATTGGTTACACTACCAATGAAAAGTATCGTTCGAAACATTACCTTCCTTCCTTCGCTCAATCTTTGCCTAACAATTTGTCCAAGGGTTGGCTGCAGTAGGATGAAAAATGTCACTTCTTCTATTTCCCAAGTTACCAACAATGCATAACTGAAAAGGGTGAAGAAAAAACCTACTTTTACAGGCTGAAAGAACTCATCGATAGCATTCTGGGTTCTCGAATCCTCTACAGGATTAATAGCCCCCGCAGACAAAACATTTACTGTCTCAGCACTACGAACACCAGAACTACTCGCTGACGGAGCTTGCCGTTTTGATTGCCTTCTTTGAGGCTCACTAGGTGTTCTCAATATTCTCCAAGTGAACACTAAAGCAAATGCTAACCCTGCTATGGCCCCAACTGATCGAGAATCCTGCAACATAACATTAGAAATTTAGTCCAAATCAACAACTCAGCTATTAGTTTTTGACATAATCAATAAAAACACTCTTCCAGCTATCAAATTTTACACCAGCATCCAATATTGGAAATTAGCCCCAAAAAATAGATGGCTCGAATCACAAATTAACACATGAAAATTCGATTGATGCTCGATAATTCGCAAAAAGGTCAGGGAGAAACAGGAATAAGAGCAAAAAATTAGAGGAAGATTGGATGAGAGAGAATCGAAACGAACCAGGTCGCGGGGAAACTTGAGAGAGAGGAAAGCTCCAACACGTTTGAACAACTGCAGGAGATCGTCCTGGGCATTATCATCCATTGCGATTTGAGAGAGATTTGTGTTCTGCCTAAACCAATTGATCAGAAACCGATTGAGTCGCGCTAAAATTGAAGTTGCATTTGTAGCTCAAGGATTTATTGCACAGTGGGGGAGGTTAGCTTGCAGATCCAGGGAGATACACTGAGGATTTTTTTAATTATAAACTTTTTACAATTTTAGTTATGTAATTTTACGATTTTTAATTGTATAATTTGTAAATTAAACAACCTAAATGATTTTAAATGGAGTATGTAATTATTTAAATAAGAGATGAATTTGTTTCAATTAAAATTATGCGTTTTCATTTTTTTGTGTCTCACTTAAAGAAATATTTTTAAAAATGGAAACTCAATTCTCTATTTATTTTTACTTTATTCTCATTCTAATTAACCCATCAAATAACATTATATAAATTTTTTAAAAAAAATGCTCTAGAGATGGAGGGATTTATTTGTACTAATTATTAAGAGATTGATTAGGATATGGACTTACGGAGTAAAAATTTAGAAGTGTCAAGTCAACGCTAATCACTTTTTTTTCAAAATACGCATTAAAGTGTTGAAAACAGAGGATAAAAAAGAAGAAAAAAAAAAACAATTGATTTAAAATGTTCGCGAAGATTGGTACGTTGGACTAGAATTTTTAATTAATTTTGATTAATATTTCAAATTCTAGAGTAATTTTTGGGCATGGTTGTAATTTTTTTTTCTTGAGCTTGTTAATTCGTTTTACAACTTTAAAATATCGTTAAAAATATTTGATATCAAAAATCTTTTATTGGTAGAATTTGATAAATATTTTTCCTAAGTAACAAATTAAAATTATAGAAATGTCAAACAAATCGACTTTGTTGTCAAAATTGGCATTTAAATCAAATTCTTCCTAAGTAACATATTAAAATTATAGAAATGTCAACAGATCAACTTTATATGTCAAAATTGGCATTTAAGTTATACACTAATTTTATTCTATACTGGTCTATGGATATGAGTATTGAGTAATATGACCACTTCAGCCAAAACTATCTCAAGAGTCAAGACCCACCATCCAACAGACTTTAGAGTTTGATGAAGGGAAGAATAATATATACGGGTCAAAATGAAAGATATTTGTTCAAGGTTGATTGCTAGAAAAGTAGAAATGTTGTATGAATATACGATATCTAGCCTTTTCCTCAATCTTTGAGATTTCAGTACCCTATCTCTAATTAGTGTGGAATAAAATATGAGATTAATATCGTGTATGTTTGGATGTATTAAAATTAATAATATTATATGGCGGTGTTCGGTTTTCAAGATAAAATAGTACCAAGATATAATTTAAGATTGAGTCGTGAGATTATTCTAGTTATAGGGGGTTAGCTATGACTAATTACCCCGTGATTATCCATTTAGAATTGAATTGTGAGATTAAATCTCTTGAACCAAACACACTATAAATTTAATTTCGGATACAATCTTGCAGAACGAACACCTCCCATATGTTATAAATCAGTATCATAGAATCGCACAAATTTGTTCAAAAACTAGATAAGACCCTTTTTTTTATATCTTAGTAGTATTATTTATGCAATAATAGCAAAAGCACAATTATTTACAAGCGAGAATATTGCTAAACGAAGCGACCAACTATAATTGAAATGATGTCTACTTATTGTAAAAAAGTAGAATGAATAGGTGTTTCTTGTTTAATAATTTTGAAACATTGAAAGACTTTATTAAATAGTTTGGCTATAAACCTACACCCCAAGATAGAAAATGGGACCTCATTCTCATTTGATATTTTATTATTGAAGAGATCAAAATATACAATTTATAGTGAATCAACAATTTTGCATATGTCGTTAGTTTAGATGCAACTGATAATCATTCATCCTTTAAGAAATCGACAGTTTTTACCATTTCTTTCCTAATTTACAAATGTCACAAAAATCTAACATTTGAATTATCACAAAATTGTTTACTAAAGTTTTATATTACTTGACAAGTAACTTTTCTGTTAGATTAAAGCATCAAACTACCAAAGTTGACAGCGATGGTGAAAAATAAAATATCAAGGCTTATTATTTTGGTAAAATATATTGAGATATCTAAATATACATGAACACAAAATACCCCAGCAATAAATTTATTTGTGGTTTAGTCTTTCAGTAGAAAAAAAATCATCCAATCCTATCAAAATTCTGGAAAAAATAGAAAAATCCCAATTCTACTGTACAATATCAATTCATCGAAGATCAATGGGAGAACAAACAAAATTCTCAAAAAAATAAGCAGATGTCAAATTAATAAGCAATAAACGAATCAAAAAGAGCAGAATTATGAATTATTCACTGGACCTGGCGCCGCCGGTTCTGGATTAGGCGGAGTAAATGTCGGCGGCGGAGCCACCGAGACGACTGCTGGAGGCGGCGGGTAAGCCGTCGGAGGAGGCGGAGAAGACAATGCCGGAGGAGGCGGAGATAAATCTGGAACACTAGGAGTTGAATTATCACTCAGCGGCGGCGGCGGCGGCGGCGAATCCGGAACACTCGAGCCTGAGCTCTCACTCGGCGGCGGCGGCGGCGGATTGAAGCTGCCGGAAGGATTAGGAGTAGCGGGAGGATTTAGGCTCGGATTGGAATCGGGGGAGGGGATGACGATCGGAGCGGTTTCCGTGCACGAATCTGAGCTGCAATCGTTCGATTTTTTGCGAATTCCGTGATGCCGGAGCAGCGTGAACCCTAGGACGAGTCCGGTGACGACGAGAATCGCGACGATGAAGACGAAGATCTTCGTGGCTTTGCCGACGAAGCACATTTTAATCGAATTTTTCGGTTGGAGTTTCGATTGGTGAATTGAATTTTTGCTGAAATTATGCAGTTAAGGAAAGGCAATTGAGAATTGTGGGGGCAATGATGAGTTGGTGTGTGAGTGTGCTTTTTGTATTTATGCGTAGAGGAAGGAAATGGTGGTTTTGCAATTGTATGTATGTATATGTGTATGTATTTTTTTTCTTTTCTTCTTCTTGGATTTGGGCATTGGTGGAGTGAAGGAGACGATTGAGGAAGCTATCACGTGAAGGCCATTGAAGGAGAATACGCTGTGATTTTTGGATGTTTCTACATTTATTAATACTTCCTTTATGAGGTAATGCTATAATGTTTCATTTAAATTAGTCAGAGGATATTATTATAAATTGAATCCTATGTTTTGTGAGATGGGCATTTTGAATAGGTTATAGAGTATGGTTCATGTGTTTTTTAATTGAAATGAGAAAATATTAGTAGTATGGGTTTATAATTTAGCTGTCAATGAATACGTGTGAAGATAATGTGGTTGAATTGTTAAAGATATAGATATGTCAATTTTATTTTGAGATAGTAATATATGTGGAAGGGGTCGCCTCATATTGTATGCAATGTATGAGATAATCCTAATATATGAGGATCTCTGATGTGCACTGAGAGTATGAAAATGCAGCACCTTGTTGAAGATTATTTCTTTGATGAGGCACAATGAGTATAAATGTATTTAAACGATGGTTTCATATGCACATCAATTGTAGTATGAGCTTATAATTTAGCTGTCAATGAATACGTGTGAAGATAATGTAGTTGAATTGTTAAAGGTATAGATATGTCAATTTTATTTGAGATAGTAATAAATGTGGAAGGGGTCGCCTCATATTGTATGCAATGTATGAGGTAATCCTAATATATGAGGATCTCTGATGTGCACTTAGAGCGTGAAAATTCAGCACTTTGTTGAAGATTATTTCTTTGATGAGGCACAATTAGTATAAATGTATTTAAACGATGGTTTCATATGCACATCAATAGTTTTGGACATGGGGACACTTGATGTCGTAGGAGTGCACGACAGTGGTACGTCAGCTAATGTACAATAACACTCTAAATCAATTTGACAATTCCTACACATCGCTGACACAACGGACCAATAGCATATCTAGGATTAAAACATCGTGCGGTCAAAAAAATATTAAAATATGTTTAAATTATTATTCTTAATGAAAATACATTACAGTTTAGGGCAAATTGCCACAAAAATATAAATGTTGATCAAATATTGGTCAATCTTGTAATTTTAAACGACAATCATATCATAATTTTTTATTAATTGTTACTAGTAGTTAATAGAACAATGGGTGGAAAGGGAACTTTTAAATTTTAAATAAGAAATAAGATTGCTCAAATGGGCCAACATAGGCCCAATTTCAGAAAATTAATACTCCCTCCGTCCTGGCTAAAATGACACATTGCTTAGCTGACACGAGATTTTAGGAGTTATTGGTTAAAGTATTTAATTGGAGAGAGAAAAGGTGGGAATAAGTATTAAAATAAAGAGAAAGAAAGATGAATAATTTAATAGGAGTGAGAAAAAGTTGTTGGGTGTATTAATTGGAGAGAGAAAGTTTCCAAAATAGGAAATGTGTTATCTTATAGTTGGGACAGACTAAAAAGGAAAACGTGTCATCTTAAGCGGGACGGATGGAGTATAAGAAAGCAGCTTTTATGTAAAAAAGAATCGTGCCGCCGACTGAAGCTGGATTGAAGATGGGGCATGAGTGCAAACAACGTGGGGTCAGCGGCCGGTTACCAGGGGAGGGTTCCGGACTTGGCCCTTAGTGGTTTCATCGGTGTTTGGTGATGTACATTAGTTTAGATACAATAATTTCTTATATCTCGTCTTTTAGTAACCAACAACAAATATTTATCTCACTATGATCCTTTTAATGTTATACCACATTAGTGTTTATTCATCAACTTAAGGTTAGGAGATTTTAAACTTGACACTACAACCTTTAATGATAGGTATCTCATTTCCGATTTTGCTTGTGAATATTAATTTATTTATTCAAGAACCATACAAGAGACCTTTAGTGACGATGTAATCACCATTTACTCTACAATGCATAATATTTGAACTCTTTTGTGTAATTAAAATATGATAATAAAATGTAATGTGATATAAATAATTCTTCTCAGTGTGTAAGGGGCTCTGGTTTCGGATCGAAGCAGGATTGCATTCTTTGGATGGAGATGAGAAGGAAGATCATGTGACGGCATTTATGAAAGCGATGGAGATTCGGTTGAACGTGTTTCTCTATTGATGGATTAACTAAAATTGGAAGTCAATATATGTAGTCATTTTGCATAGTCTTTATGTCTTTGTTTTGGAAAATTTTATTAAATTATCTTTTTCCATTTGAAAAAAAAATTATCTTGACTTTTTAGCAAGTTAAAAGTGAAAGTATAAGATAACAAGATAACAAGATAAGTTTAACGAAGAAAGAGAGCATCTTCATATTTCAATCAGTTATGCTATAGTGTTATTTTATTATTAAATATTTTGGTGTTATATATACTATTATTCTTATATGTCCACATTTGATCTTAGATGGATATATGTGTGTCACATTTCAAACTCTTATGACGTACTGCGTCTTGTTTTGTCGTATTATTGCGTACGGATAAAGAAAATACAAAAGCCACATTGGCGCCGATACTTTTGACTCATTTAAATTTTCTTTGTCGTATTATTATATTATTGTATCTTTCTGATATCAAAGTGCACGTGAGATTGCTACATCACATTAGATCTTACATATAAATGATATGGTTTGTCGTATTGTTATATTTTTGTATGTTTCTAATATATTATGTTATATTATTAAATCACATTAGATCTTACATATATAAGTGTTATGATTTTGTCGCATTTTGCATTCTTTATGTCGCATTGTCGTGATTTAGATTACCACATTGAATTAGATCTTAAATGCAATATAATAATCTTGATAAAGTAAGATACAAAAGCCATAATTCATGCCGATATTTTTGACGTAGTTAAATTTTCTTTGTCGTATTGTTATACTAATGTATCTTTATATGATATCATTTGTTGTATTGTTAAGTGCACTTGAGAGTGCAACATCATATTAGATATTACTATAAATGATACTCCCTCCATCCCAAGATATTAGACCCCTTTCTTTTTCGCACACATTTTGAAAAAATAATATAAAATAGTTAGAGTGGAGAGAGAGTAAAGTAAGAGAGAGAATTATGTAGATGAGAGTCTCCTCTACATAATTCTTTTTCTTATTTTACTTTTTCTCCACTTCAACTATTTTATAGTATTATTTTTCTAAAACGAGTGCGAAAAAGAAAGAGGTCTAATATCTTGGGACGGAGGGAGTATGTTTTGTCGTATTTAAATTCTCTTTGTTGCATTATTATATTTTTGTTTGTTTCTAATATATCTTATTTTATATTGTTAAGTACACGTGAGATTGTGTCATCAGATTAGATGTTACTCCCTCCGTCCCGCTTTAGCAGTCCCATTGACTTTTCTGCCCTCTTTTTATAAAAATGATAAAAAATAGTTAAAGTGGAAAAATGGTAAAGTAAGAGAGACAATAATGTAGATAAGACTCTTCTCTATATTATTCTCTCTTTTAATTTACCATTTCTCCTCTTTAACTATTTTTTTTATCAATTTTACAAAAAGAGAGCAGAAAAGTCAATGGGACTGCTAAAGCGGGACGGAGGGGGTACATATAAACGTTATGTTTTTGTCGCATTTTGCATTCTTTATGTCACATTGTCACACTTTAGATTACCACATTATATTAGATCTTAAATGTAGTATAACAATCATTTGATAAAGTAAAATACAAGAGTCATTCGTACAAGCTAATGCTTTGTCGCATTGTTATGTTTTGTACATATATGATCTCTCTTGTGTTGTATTGTTAAATACGCGTGAGATTACCATATCACATTAGATCTTGCATATAATTATTATTTTTTTGTCGCTTTTCAATGTCGTATTTTGTCCCATTGTTAGACACGTGCGTGTGAGATTCACCATATTGCATTAAATTTTATACTCATGCATTTAATCTATTTAGTCTAGATACAAAGGTTGTTAGAAACAAAATGTGTAATTGATTCAAATGCTTATTTATTAATAATGTTTATATGTGCTTGAATAATGATTTTACTAGTAATGCACAAATAATAATAAAAAAATAACATATTTATACCCCTTGAAAGATAGTAGAAAACAATATTTTCGAAATTCACATGAAATAAAGCCGTTGGAGACACATTTAGATTTCATGTTTAAAACCAAGTGCTATTCAAATCTGGTTTTGGTTTTTCAATATTGTATATTTAATTACAATATTTTTCCAAAAAAAACTAGTTAAGCAACACTTATCAACCAAATCGCAATAACACAACCAAAGCAGATTCCCTCAAATACACTCGTAGAGCGCATTTATACTATGGCTTAGCTTAACATTTATTTTATTTGGTCATACATACTTTATAGGCTAATTTCGTTAGTAATGCTAAATGATCATATTATAGCTGGCTATATTTAACTTTTTAATAAAAAACTGGATCACACTAATCAAATTTAATGCACCTAGAAAGTATTGATTGTTTAGGACTATTCCACCCTTTACTTAAAATGTGATATTGTATGATAATTTAAAAATGAACAAGCTTTGTTAACAGTGAGGTGTGAAATAATATGGTACTATACAGGAAAGTGATCAATTGCTAACTCATCATTTAATTGCTAACTACAACTAATTTAAGGCCATATGATTTTAGAAAATGTGTGGTCTACAATTTGCCACGTGTAACTTTTGTTTTTATTAATTAAATCGAAAAGATAAAAAAAAACTCCAAATTAAGGTTTTGGATGAAAATGTCAATATAATATTCCGAAAATATCAACTAAATGCTTTGAGAATGTCAACACAATGCTTTAAAAATGTTAACCCATTGCTTATATTGACATTCTACATGTATTATATTGACATATTTTATATAGTATATTGACATTTTTGCTGTACGAAAATTTTTTTAAAAGTTTGAATTTTTTTTCAAATTTTGACGTCGGAACATATGCATGTAGTATATCGTTGGAATCCTTATAAAATTATCTTTAATTTGATATATGTTATACGAATTTAAAGTTTTGGAATTTCTTTTAAAAGTTAGTTATAACTAAACATGTAGTTAATTGACATTAATATCCCTATTGATATTTTTTGGAATTAATCCTATGGCCTTATTGACGTTTTTTGTTGATCGTATTGACATTTCAGGGTTGATAATCTAGGCCTTTAATTTAAATATCTAATGACTATTATTTAGTTGTAGTTAACAATTAAGTATTGAGTTAGTAATATAACACTGCCCGTACTGTACAAATCAATGTTTAAGAAATAGTAAGTGAATTATATGATTAGTATAGTGCAAATTTACAGTTCACCGTCAGTTAAAGAGACCTTAGATTCAATCGAATTTACATTTCCTTATTGATCTCTGTTTAAATATATTTGAATTTTGATTAACTATATCAAGTCCCGAATGGATAGTGTGAAAATAATTGTAATACCTTAATTATATATGCGAACTATTGTAAAAATTATAGTATAAGTACTAATATAAATTAAACTAAACTAGTAAAAGAAATAAAAAAATAAGATTACGTATAATATAATAAAATAAAATAAATTAGTAACTGAATAGCAAACTATCATAAAAAAGAAACATAAAAATCAAATACTATAAGACTTGAAAAGAGAACTATAATTAAGTAGAAAGGGTAATAATGTCAATGTATTTGAGCATTAAATAGTACAATGAAATTATTACTATTCATCTCTTCAATATTTACTAAAATACCATTTCTGGCCCTCCATAATGTGGCTGTATAGATTTACCCTTTTATTTGCATAAAACACAACGAAAATCACATTGGTCTTCACATTTTGTTATCTTCCTCATCCTCCTTTTCTAGGTCTTCCCCATCTCCTTCTCCTTTTTCCTCAGCGACTCTCCTACCATGGGACGGAAGAAGCTCTCCATGAGGCTGATCGAAAACCCCACCTCTCGACAACTCACTTATACGAAGCGCAAGGAGGGCATCATCAAGAAGGCCGGCGAGCTTGCAGTGTTGTGTGACACCGACGTCGCCCTCATCATGTTTGCACCTTCTGGGCGCCTTGCTAGCTTCGCTAGCAATGGAAGGTTTTCATCTTTATTTATATATCTTTTATTTAATTTTTTTTTATGTTAATTGCAAGTAAAAATGCTAGAAATGGAGTTAGGTTGATGATATTAGTAGGATTACGTATCTAGCCAACGAGGTAAAATTAATGCTTGCCTATTTGAAACAAAAATTTAGTAAGAAGATCTAGGGTAACGAGAATGACTTTCAAATCTGAATAGTTTTAAAAGTGAGAAAAGATTTACAATTTTAATAGATCTATGTATATTTGTACATTGTGTTACAATTGAACTATTTTTTTAAAAAAAAATTTCCTTGCAGAATTGAGGATATACTACTTCGATTTGTTGACAGGCCAGATGAGCTTAGAGGAGGGTAAGTTGTTGTTAGGTTTTCCATTTATTAATTTTTTTTCATAAAATACATTTCTTTTCTTTAATTTTTTTTTAAAGATTCCTTGCAATTTTTGTTTCCATTGCAGGCCTATCAATCACGAAGAGGTACATACAGATTTCCCATGCTTCCAAAAATTGTATTATTTCAATTGAAGAATTCATCTGTTTTTATTATTAGTATTGACAAATTAATTTTATTTTGTAGTTTTTGTCTCAAAAATTGAAACAATTGAAGTATGAAGGTGAAATGCTGGAGAAGATTGCAGTGTAAGGACTTTGCCTTCACTTTAATATGTTTAAAATTAAATATTATTCTTACAAAACACAAATTATTGTTATTTTTAATGATATTCTTTCGTTTCTTGACATGGATCTTCATTCACCCGCTAATTTGCCGGTCAAACAAGTTCAGTATTGAGGTAATTAACACTAACTATTTACATATGCTTCAATTCAATTTATATTGAAATTTAATTGTTTATATATTATTTTATTTGTGTTTGTGTTCTTCTTTTGAGTAGTATTTAAACGAACTCTTCAGTCTTCAAGTAATATCTCAAAATATTCAATTAAGTAAATTTCATTTAATTATAAAATGTCCTACATTTTCTTTTAAAATGTTATTGGTGATTGTACAAACATATTATTGATTTTAATAATATTAATTTGAATTGGCTAATTACAGGAACTTGAAGAGAAACTAGACAAACTCAATAGAAAACAACATGAGACACAAGAAAAAATGAGGTTGGAATTTTTAATTTTACTAATATATATTTTCTCTTTATTTTTTATTCATAATTAACTAATTAACTCTAATTTTTTTATTATGTGCAGGTATTATGAACCTAACGTAGAAAAAATCAATTCAGCTCTTGAAGCAGGAGTTTATCAGCAGTTTCTTACAACTGCTATTCAACGAATCCAGACATCAAAGGTAAGTATTGTCAATTATAATATCAATTTTTACTGATATCTGAAATCAGTCAAAGGATTTTTCATTAAATTTTTCATTGATTACTAATTTCCAATGGAATAGATATGAATAACAGAATAAGGATAGGATCAATTTCAAGTAAAGAGGAAAAGAGAAATAACTATCATATTTATTTTTTCTTTATAAAAACTTATTCTTGAATAGGAAAGATATTTAAGACGGTATTTATTATATGTCTTATTCAATTTAAAAAGTAAATATGGTAGTATTTATTTTACTTTACCTCTTTTTATTTATCTTATTTTCTTGAAATTCATTACTAGTTTGTAAGAGGGTACATTTACCTTTTCTAAGAAGATAAATGAGAAATATGCATTATCGATTTACATATTTTCCTTGGATTTGCTCTAAGAACTAAATAAACTCGAGTGAGCAATTCAACTCTATAAGATGTTAATTGAACTGAATTCAAAGATGTTTTAGTAAAAATTAATAACAAACAATGTGATGTGATTTTAAAGCTACTTCATTATTGCATGTGCTATACTTTTTCAAAATTTTAATTTGGATAATCAACTTTGCATTGATCTTGTTTGTAGGCCAAACTGCTAGGCAATCAACTTTGTCACGAAAGGACTGAAAATGTTGAGGTAACATAATATTTGATAGGAGTATATTCTTTTATTATAACATGTATATATATGTTGCTTATTTAATAAACCGTATCAATTTTTTCAACAAATTGAGGCTGACAAGAATTAGGGTTTGTAACCAGATCTTTTAATCGAAGATTCTAATTTTCATGATTTTCGAATCAAATATCTGACAAAATTTAATTCTCATTTGCTTTATATATCAGCTTAGATATATGCACGTTTGTAAGTTTTTGTATTGAAGATAACCTTTCTTTTTTATGTATAGAAAGTGCAATAAACATGAGTATTTGTTGCAAAGATACCTTAAATTTTCAATTTATCTATACACATATACGTAAAGCTCCTTTTGGTATACGAAATTGGAGGCGTGGAGTTGAATTTGAAGCCTTCATTTCCAAATCCAATGTTTGGTATCATAAAATTTCTTAGATTTGGATTGAATTACAATTTCAAATCATCCAATTCCACAATTTGAATTCTATATCAAAGGTAATGTAATTTCACATATTTGTTAATTTACATTCACATTGCACACATTCTTAACACACACTGCACATATTCACAGAAATTGCACACATTCTTAACACACATATTCACACACACTGCGCACATTCACACACACACACACATTGCACACATTCTTACACACACATTCACACACACTGCACACACATTCACACACACACACATTCACACACGCTGCACACATCACACACACACACACACATTCTTGCACACTACGCACACACACTCACACATGTTGCACACATGCACACTCCTACACACATTACATGCAGTATGTGTATTGTGAGTTATGTGTGTGTGTGTATATAGTGAGTTATGTGTGTGTGTGTGCGGCGCACGCGCATAGTGTGTCTTTAGTGATTGAGTGTAGTGTGTGTGTATGCGCGCGTGCGTAGTGTGTTTTTAGTGATTGTGTGCAGTGTGTGTGTATGCGTGCGCGCGTAGTGTGTTTTTATTGATTGTGTGTAGTGTGTGTGTGCGCGCGTGTAGTATGTTATTAGTGAGTGTGTATGTGTGTATTTAATGATTGTGCAATGTGTGTAGTGTGTGCACGCACAATTTTCATATTCAATTTCGTATCAATTATTTCATTTTGCCAAACAAAGGATTTGAAATCAAATTTTAATTCAATTCCTTCCATTTTAATTTTAATTTCAGTTCCATGTACCAGATCCTAATTAGTACATGAACAAAATATATATTTTTTAGGTGCAGGCTGCAATGATGCAAATGGATGATGCAATTTCATTGACTGGTCACTCTGCTGAGGGAAACCATGTCCGGTAATTTTTATTTATTTTAAAATATAATATTAACATGTATGAATAATACTTATTAAATTATCATATTAAAATTGATTTTATAAAATTTATTTTTTTAGGATGAGGTCAAACATGGATGAAAATCAGAGTGGATCAAGCTCAGCTGTAGGGCCTCATCTTAGCCTAGGCTTCATTGAATCACAGAAGATGTGGAATAATTCATGGAATATATGAAGCATAGAGCTTTGGATGTTGGTTTAAATAAAAATTATATAAAACAAATACAGTAAAACATTGATTTTATTTTTGTTTAACTATGCCATTGCGAGTACTATTAAAACTCAATCATTATTGTCGTGCAAAAATACTCGTAAAGAGTAGACTCGGCATATTATAAATTTCGGATCAGTTATTTCTTTCATATTTAATCTACCATTTTCAACTATGATATGCATGATTTATTTATTCGAAATTTAAAAAGAGGTGGAGGCGATGTATATTCAATATTCATTTCCTGCTTGAATTGGCTGAAAAAAGTTTTATTGATATGTTATTTTCAAAAATATAAAGTAATTAGGTTAGTGCTTTAACCTCAATTATTTTTTTATTTGCGAAATTCTTTTCTTCTTTTTTTTTTCACTCATTCGTCATTGTTGTTTTGTCCACTCTTGCAAAACTAGCTTGCAAAACTAGATATGTTTTTAATTTTATCGATTTACATTTACAAAATTTGAACTATGTTTTCAGTAAGGCTTAGAAATATGCGGACTGACATTGCAACCTTTCTCGATGGATAGTCTAATTCCATCTAGGTTGTGAAATTCTTCTTTTTCTTTGTTTAGGACTGACCGTGTTACCTTAAAGTGGACGCCGCCCACAACCGGTCTACTAAAACAAAGACTTAGACATTGTTAAGTTAACTTATACATTTAAACATGCAATTAACATCCATTAAATGTAAAACATAACAACATTATGACAAAAATAATATGTTTTATTCCTTGGAAAATAAAACAAGAGTTTTACAGTATTCAATCACTCAAAACGTGTTTCTAGTATACAAACTCTAACAATAGTATCATAAAATGAGTTCATTCATGGCCATTTGTTAATTCGTTCATGGTCAAAATTGTTGATTCAAACATCTTTAATGTGTGTGTTTTTTCAATTTGGATATCTAAAATGTAATTTTACCTTATAAAGTTCACACTTTTATCAATATATTCAATCCATAGAGTAGCCCATTTTATTTTGGGTCAGTCCTATTCAAATTGCGAAAGTAATTAAATTGAAATTTTATCAATACAACAAATTTTCACCCAATTCTTCAACTTAATGAACTATTCGTCTCAAATCTACAAAATTATATGATTCGAGATTTAGAATATCAGTCTAGTCTATTAATACTTCCTTTTTGAGGTAATGTTGAAATGTTTCATTTCAAGTTTGAATCCTATGTTATGTGGGATGGACATTTTCAATAAATTATATAAAGAATATGGTTCATGTGTTTTTTACTTGAAATAAGAAAATACTAGCAGTATGTGTTTATAATTTAGCTGTCATGAATATCTGTGAAGATAATGAGGTGGAATTGTTAAGGGTATATATAGGTCAATTTTATTTGAGATAGGAATATATGCGAAAGGGATCACCTCATATTGTTGTATGCAATGTATAAGGTAATCCCTTCCGGAATATATGAGGTTCTGTACTGAGAGCGTGAAAATGAAACACATTGTTGAGGATTATTTCCCTGATGAGGCCACAATGAGTGTAAATGTATTTAAACGTTGGTTTCATATGCACATCAATAGTCTTGGATACATGGACACTTGATGTCGTAGGAGTGCACGATAGTGGTACGTCAGCCAATGTACAATGGCACTCTAGATCAATTCGACAGTTCCTACACAACGCTGACACAAATCTGGTTTTATGTTTAAATTTAATTGCTATTCAAATCTGGTTTTGATTTTACAATATTGTATATTTAATTAGAACCAATTAGAAATTATATTTTTCCTTTTAAAAGATTATTAAAAACCAAGCTCAAATACGCTGCCAAAGCGAATTCCCTCAAATATACTAGAAGAGTGCATTTATACCATGGCTAAGCTCAACATTTATTTCATTTGGTCATATAAATTTTATAGGCTAATTTCATTGAGTGATATTAAATGATCATATTATATCTGACCATATTTAACTTTTTAATAGAAAACTGGATCTGACTTATAAAATTTAATGCACCTAGAAAGTTTCATCTATTTAGGACTATTCTACCCTTTACTTAATTCAACCAAGGAATTATATTTTATAGCTAATTAAAAGATGTTTACCCTGTTATATTTTCTTATCTTTCCTTTTCATTTTTTTAACAAGATTAAGTAAATATACTATAATATGATATTATAGTTAATTATTGAAATTCATTTTACTGTATAGTGTACTAGCGTCGTGTCATGTTTTACACTACTACTACTACTACTACTACTACTACTAATAATAATAATAATAATAATAATAATAATATTAATATTAATATTATTATTATTATTATTATTATTATTATATGTTACATTAATAATTATAAAATATGTCAAAATTGAAATCATGAGAATATAAAAAAATAATGTCATGATACTATAATAAAATGTATAATACGAAAATGGCAAAAACATTAATAATAAAACAATAAAATTATTATTACTCGTAACTTCAATATTACTAAAATACCATTTCTGGCCCTCAATAATGTGGCTGCATAGATATATCCTTTTATTTGCATAAAATGCTATGAAAATCACATTGTTCTTCACGTTTTGTTCTCTTCCTCATCCTCCTTTTCTAGGTCTTCCCCATCTCTTTCTCCTTTTTCCTTAGCGACTCTCCTACCATGGGACGGAAGAAGCTCATCATGAGGCGGATCGAAAACCCCACCTCCAGACAACTCACTTATACGAAGCGCAAGGAGGGCATCATCAAGAAGGCCGGCGAGCTTGCAGTGTTGTGTGACACCGACGTCGCCCTCATCATGTTTTCACCCTCCGGCCGCCTTGCTAGCTTCGCTAGCAACGAAAGGTTTTCATCTTTATTTATATTTCTTTTCTTTAATTTTTTTATGTTAATTGCAAGAAAAAAAATAATAAAATTGGAGTTAGGTTGATGATATTAGTAGGATTATGTATCTAGCCAACGAGGTAAAATTAAAGCTTGTCTATTTGAAACAAAATTTAGTAAGAAGATATAGGGTAACGAGAAAACAACTTTCAAATCTGAATAATTTTAAAAGTAAGAAAAGATTTACAATTTTAATAGATCTATGTATATTTGTACATGGTGTTACAATTGAACTAATTTTTTATTTTTTTTGAATTTTTTTTTCCTTGCAGAATTGAGGATATACTTCTTCGATTTGTTGACAGACCAGATGAGCTTAGAGGAGGGTAAGTTGTAATTAATTTTTCCATTTATTATTATTTTTTTCATGAAACACATTTCTTTTCTATAATTTTTTTAAAGATTCCTTGCAATTTTTGTTTCCATTGCAGGCCTATCAATCACGAAGAGGTACATACAAATTTCCCACGCTTTGAAAAATTGTAGTATTTCAATTGAAAAATTCATCTGTTTTTATTATTAGTATTGACAAATCAATTTTATTTTGTAGTTTTTGTCTCAAAAATTGAAACAATTGAAGTATGAAGGCGAAATGCTGGAGAAGATAGGAGTGTAAGGTCTTCGCCTTCACTTTAATAAGTTTAAAAGTAAATATTATTCTTATAAAACACAAATTATTGTTATTTTTAATGATATTCTTTCGTTTCTTGACATGGATCTTCATTCACCTGCTAATTTGCTGGTCAAACAAGTTCAGTATTGAGGTAATTAACACTAACTATTTACATATGTTTCAATATAATTTGAATCGAAACTTAATTGTGTATATATTATTTTATGTGTGTCTGTGGGTTCTTTTGAGTATTTAAACTTGCTCTTCAATCTTCATGGAATATCTCAAAAGAGTCGATCAAGTAAATTTCATTTAATTAAAAAATGTCCTACAATTTTTTTAAAATGTTATTGATGATTGTACAAAACATATAATTGATCTTAACTATATTAATTTAAGTTGGCTAATTACAGGAACTTGAAGAGAAACTGGACAAACTCACTAGGAAACACCGAGAGTCTCAGGAAAAAATGAGGTAGGAATTTTTAATTGTACTAATGTATATTTTCACTTTATTCTTTTTCTTCATAATTAATTAATTCATTTTAATTTTTTAATTATGTGCAGATATTACGAACCTAACATTGAAAAAATCAATTCAGTTCTTGAAGCAGGAGTTTACCAGCAGTTTCTTACAACTGCTATTCAACGTATCCAGACATCAAAGGTAAGTATTTTCAATTATAATGTCGATTTTTACGATCTCTGAAATCAGCCAACATAAATTTTCATTAATTTTTTCATTGATTACTAATTTCCAATGGAATAGATATGAATAAGAGAATAAGGATAGGAGTAATTTCAAGTAAAGAGGAAAAGAGAAATAACTATCATATTTACTTTTTCTTTGTAAATACACATTCTTGAATGGGAAAGATATTTAAGAATGTAATATATGTTATCCAATTTAAAAATAAATAAATATGGTAGTTATTTTACTTTACTTCTTTTTATTTATCTTATTTTCTTTAAATTCATTATTACTTTTTAAGAGGGTACATTTACATTTTTCAAAAAAAAAAATTGAGAAATATGCATTCTCGATTTACATATTTTCCTTGGATTTGCTTTAAGAGCTAAATAAACTTGAGTGAGCAAAATCCAACCTTATATGCTAAGATAAGTGGAGTGTAGCTTTTGTATATATGATGTTAATTGAACTGAATTCAAGGATGTTTTAGTAAAAATTAATAACAAACTATGAATTCAAGGATGTTTTAGTAAAAATTAATAACAAACTATGTGATGTGATTTTTAATCTACTTCATTATTGCATGTGCTATATTTTTTTCAAAATTTTATTTCCTAATCAACTTTGCATTGATCTTGTTCTAGGCCAAACTGCTAGGCAATCAACTTGGTCACGAAATGACTGAAAATGTTGAGGTAACACAATATTTGATAGGAGTATATTTTTTTATTATAACATGTATATATATGCTGTTTATTTAATAGCTTGTATCAATTTTATCAACAAATTGAGGCTGACAAGAATTAGGGTTTGAAACCAGATCTTTTAATCGAAGATTCTAATTTTCATGATTTTCGAATCAATATCTGACAAAATTTAATTCACATTTGCTTTATATATTAGCTTAGATATATGCACGTTTGTAAGTTTTTGTACTGAAGATAACCTTTCTTTTTTATGCATAGAAAGTGCAATAAACATGAGTATTTGTTGCAAAGACACCTTAAATTTTCAATTTATCTATACACATATACCTAAAGCTCCTTTTGGTATACGGAATTGGAGGCGTGGAGTTGGATTTGAAGCCTTCAATTCCAAATCCAATGTTTGGTATCACAAAATTTCTTAGATTTGGATTGAATTACAATTCCAAATCCTCCAATTCCACTATTTGAATTCTATGTCAAAGTAATGGAATTTCACATATTTGTTAAATTACACATACACTGCATACATTCTCACACACACACACACACATTCACACACACTGCACACACATTCTTACATTTGCATACACATTCACGCACGTCGCACCCATGCACACTCCCTACACACATTACATGTAATATGTATATTGTGAGTGGTGTAGTGCGTGTGTATAGTGAGTTATGTATGTGTGCGTAGTGTGTTTTTAGTGATTGTAGTGTGTGTGTGCTCGTGCGCGCGAGCGTAGTATGTTTTTAGTGAGTGTGTATGTGTATTTAATGATTGTGCAACATATGTAGAGTGTGCGCGCGCAATTTTTTGGATTCAATTATTTCATTTTTCCAAACAAAGGATTTGGATTTGATTTTCTTTCAATTCCTTCCAATTCAATTTCAATTCCAATTCTGTGTACAATATCCTAAATAAAATTTGTAGTACATGAACAAAATTTATATTTTTTTAGGTGCAGGATGCAACGATGCAAATGGATGATGCAGTTTCGTTGACTAGTCACTCTGCTGAGGGAAACCATGCCCGGTAATTTTTATTTATTTTAAAGTATAATATCATATATGAATAAATTATTAAATAAAAATTGATTTTTTAAAATTGATTTTTTCAGAATGAGGTCAAATATGGATAAAAATCAGAATGGATCAAGCTCAGCTGCAGGGCCTCATCTTAGCCTAGGTATAATTGATTCACAAAAGATGTGGAATAAGTCATGGAACATATGAGGTGTCGAGGTTTGAGTGTTGCGATTTTAAAAACAAATACTGTAAAACAATGATTTTATTTTTTTTGAAATATGCCATTGCAAGTACCATAAAAACTCAATAATTATTGTCGTGCATAAATACTCGTAAAGAATAGACTCGACGTATTATAAATTTCTGATCAGTTATTCTTTTCATATTTAATCTGCCATTTTCAACTATGATATGCATGATTTATTTATTCAAAATTTAAATAGAGGTGGAGGCGATGTATATTCAATATTCATTTACTACTTGAATTGGCTGAATTTTTTTTTATTGATATATTATTTGTACAAAAGATAATAATTAGATCGTTGGTTTAACATCAATTATTTTTTTCACTTGCGAAATTTTTTTCTTCTTTTTTTCACTCATTCGCCGTTGTTGTTTCTTTCACTCTTGCAAAATTAGATTTATACTTCTAAGTTTTTCGATTATATTTACAAAATTCGAATTATGTTTTCAGTTTTTTTTTTATATTCAAATATTGAAATTATTCATGAAATTGTATTTTTCTACACTTGCACGCGGTAGTTGACTTATTTTTAGTGTGACATATTTGTGTATGTTCACTTTGCATTCTGTAATTATATATTTTTAACTCAAATAAATTAAATAATACTACTACTACATTTTTCTTTTTATCAAATATGACATTTAGATAATACTATGACGTTTGATAATACTCCACGAGTATTTGGGTAAGTTATCTTTAAATTTCTGAACTTTTGCTAAATTTTAGTTTCACATACCAGATTCGACATCATCTACAACTTACCAATCAGTCGATTAGTTCTAATTTTGCACCTAACTATTGATTTATTCTGATTATGCAACTAATCGAGATTTCAGCACTAACATAACTTGATAGCTTACTTATATGACATTATCGAATGTCAACCAAAACTACTCATGTTTTAAACAGTGAAACAACATCATATAATATTAAATTATATAATTTCCTGTGTAACTCAAATAGTATCATAAAATGAGCTCATTCATGGCCAAAATTGTTAATTCATTCATGGTCAAAATTGTTAGTCTAGACATCTTTAATGTGTGTGTTTTTTCAATTTGGATATCTAAAATGTAATTTTTTCATATAAAGTTCACATTTTTATCAATATATCCTATCCATAGAGTAGCTCCTTTTATTTTTTTTCAGTCCTATTCAAATTGCGAAAGTAATTAAATTGAAATTTTATCAATATTACAAATTTTCACCCCAATTATTCAATTTAATGAACTATTCGGCCCAAATCTACAAAATTATATGATTCGAGATTTAGAATATCACCCTAGTCTATTAATACTTCCTTTTTCAGGTAACGTTGAAGTGTTTCATTTAAAATTTGAATCCTATGTTATGTGGGATGGGCATTTTCAATAGATTATAGAGTATGATTCATGTGTTTTTTAATTGAACTAAGAAAATGCTAGTAGTATGTGTTTATAATTTAGCTGTCATGATACCTGTGAAGATAATGAGGTTGAATTGTTAAGGGTATAGATAGGTTAATTTTATTTGAGATAGGAATATATGCAGAAGGGATCACATCATATTATAGTATAAAATGTATAAGGTAATTCCTTTCGAAATATATGAGGTTCTGCAATATGCATTGAGAGCGTGAAAATGCAGCACCTTGTTGAGGATTATTTCCCTGATGAGGCCACAATGAGATTGCTCAAATGGGCCAACATAGGCCCATTTTCATAAAATTAACATAAGAAAGCATCTTTTCTGAAGAAAAAAAATGGTGCTGCCGCCTTAAGCTGGATTGAAGATGGGGCAAGAGTACGGGTGGGGTCAACAGCCAGTTACCTGGGGGAGGGTTACAGTGCTGGCCAAGCCGTCGCTGGAGCAGTGGCTAATTGGCCCGTAGTGGTTCCTTCGGTGTTTGGCGATGTATATTAGTTTAGAAATAATAATCTCTTATATCTCGTCTTTCAGTAACCAACAACAAAGATTTATCTCACTATGGTCCTTTTAATGTTATACCGCATTAGTGTTATTCGTCATCCTAAGGTTAGGTGATTTTAAGCTTGACACAGTAACCTTCAATGATAGGTATCCCAGTTCCAAATTTAGTTGTGAATATTAATTTATTTGTGCAAGGACCAGATAAGAGACCTTTAGTGATGACGTAATCACCATTTACTCTACAATGCATAATATTTGTGTGCAATTAATTTATAATAATAAAATGTAATGTGATATAAATAATTCTTTTCAGTATCTAAGGGGCTCTGGTTTCGGATCGAAGCAGGCTTGCGTTCTTTGGATGGAGATGAGAAGGAAGAGCATGGTAACGACATTTATGGAAGCGGTGGAGATTCTGCTGAACATGTTTCTCCGTTTATGGATTAACTAATATTGGAAGTCAATAATATGTCGTCATTTTGCATAGGCTTATGTTATTGTTCAGGAAAATTTTATTAACTTATCTTTTCCCAATAGAAAAAAAAAATTATATTGACTTTTTAGCAAGTCAAAAGTGAAACTATAAGATAACAAGATAACAAGATGAGTTTAATGCAAAAAGAGGGCATCTACTAAGATTTTTCTTATTTCAATTAGTTATACATTGTTATTTTATAATTTAATATTTTGGAGTTGTATAATCTATAATTCTTATATACCCACATTTAATCTTAGATGGATATATGTGTGTCACATATCAAACTCTTATGACGTACTGTGTCTTGTTTTGTTGTATTATTGCGTACGGATAAAGAAAATACAAAAGCCTCATTGACGCTGATACTTTTGAGTCATTTAATTTTTCCATGTCGTATTATTATATTATTGTATCTTTCTGATATCATATGTTGTATTGTTAAGTGAATGGGAGATTGCTACATCACATTAGATCTTACATATAAATGATACTCCCTCCGCCCCCTTAGAATATGCACTCTTTTCTTTTTAGTCCGTCCCACAAGAATATGCACTTTCCAATTTTGGAAACTCTTATCACTCTTATGAGGTGAGTCTCATTCTCCACTTACAATACTTTAATTACTTTTTCTCAAAACCTCTCTCTTACTTTCTCAATTTTGCATTAAAATCTGTGCCAAACCCAAAGTGCATATTCTTTGGGGACGGAGGGAGTATGTTTTGTCGTATTTACATTTCTTTGTCGTATTGTTATATTTTTGTATGTTTCTAATATCTTCTGTTATATTATTAAATACTCGCGAGATTGTGTCATCACATTAGATCTTACATATAAGTGTTATGATTTTGTTGCATTTTGCATTCTTTATGTCGCATTGCCATGATTTAGATTACCACATTGCATTAGATCTTAAATGCAGTATAATGATCTTGATAAAGTAAGATACAAAAGCCATAATTTCACGATGATACTTTTGACGTAGTTAAATTTTCTTTGTCGTATTGTTACACTAATGTATCTTTTTGATATCTTTTGTTGTATTGTTAAGTGCACTTGAGAGTGCGACATCACATTATATATTACATATAAATTATATATTTTGTCGTATTTAAATTCTCTTTGTCGCATTATTATATTTTTGTATGTTTCTAATACATCTTATGTTATATTGTTAAGTACATGTGAGATTGTGTCATCACATTAGATGTTACATATAAATGTTATGTTTTTGTCACATTTTGCATTCTTTATGTCACATTGTCACACTTTAGATTACCATATTTGTCACGACCGTACTTTTCTAGGGATAACAAAGCTGGGAAACCGTGACTAGGGGTGGGAAATAAAAAGAGGGGATCAGAAAGGGGATAAAACAATGACTGAATATACACTTAGAAGTAAGGGGGAAAACAATTTCAAACCAACTCTTAATCACCAGAACTTGAATGAAAATCTTATATTTTAATAAATAATTATCAGAGTAACAGTCGATGTCATCTAGAACCTTAGTACGCAACGGAACAAACACGGTCACATGTATGGAGACATGCACCGCCGAGAGCCTCTACTTAAAATAAAAGGAAAATCATAACTCTGCTCAGCATTCTCCACCGTCACTGCTCAACCTACACATTTAGAAATATATGCAGGGCTGAGTATAAAAATACTCAGTGAACACATTGCCGAAATATATATACATAAAATGAAAATATTGTCATGCCATCACAGTAACACTCGAGGGTTTTCTCTTAAAAGGCCCGAGCTTACTAAATTCTTTGTGAGCAAAAGTTCGACTGATTAGTCTAAGTTCTTTCTTTCTTTTCGCCATATCTGAACACCAAGTGTCGTGGAGATGGTGCTCTCTCACGGTCACCTACCTTTTTCTCCAGCCGGGGAGGTGGCCGCCTCCCACGGCCTCCAAAACTTTATTTGTGACCCGTGGAAGGTGGCCACCTTCCACGGCCACTTGTGTACACTAATCCGAGTAGGGACACCACCCTCATTTGGACCCGAATTCGATTCTTATGTTCCAACCAAACAGATAGGCATAAAACAAATCATTTATGGCAAGACAACATCATTTATATACAAAACCAAACATAGATTCACATTTTCATATTTTCATCCACATTAGTATGTAGGATAGAAAAGTTCACCCTGATACGTTCGGATTTTGCACTGTTTTAAGGCCATTATTTGGTCCGTTTTTAATGTCAAAGTCATTCTACACGTTCATTATTTGCATATTTTGTCTATTTTGGTATTTTGACGTGTTTTGTGAGAAATGTGCATAATTGAACCGAAAAAGGGAGCTAAAACGCCAAGTTTGGGAATCTGGAGTCAGACGGCGACCGACGACCGCCGCGGATGTGTGCGGCGACCGCCGGCGCCCGGCGGGCAGATCAATGCAGCGTTCTGCCTCGGAAAAATGTTCTTGGAAGAGATGTCTCGTCCGGCGGGCCGCCGGAAGATGTGCGGCGGTCCGCTGCCGAGGGAACAGATTCTTTGGACTCCAACGCGGCGACCGCTGGCCAAGGTGCGGCGGCTCGCCGGAAAAAGGTGGCGAATCCGAGAAGCCCTAGATTTGAGCTCAGTTTTACCATATTTTGGAGATTTTTTCCTTCTACAACAAGGCATGGCTCTCCCCTATAAATAAGGCCTCAAGCTTCATCAAAAAGAGAGAACTTCTAATTGCAAAATACTTCATAGAGATCAAGGCTTAGAGTACTTCACTGGTGCAAGGAGTTGGAGCAGGATTTCAAGAACATCAAGAACGACAAGGATTCAACCTACGGGTTTTATTTGCTTTAGTTTTATGTTCAAATTGTCTTCCCTTCAATCTATGTTTTTAGCTTATTCAATTATGTGTAACTAAATTCATAGGATTCTAGGGATGTGTTAGTAACGACTTTGGTTATACATGTTCCGTTTTCTATTTAATATCCGTTTTGTTTTTACTTTGTTTCTTCCCTAAGTTAATCTTGATGCTTCATGATTGAGTGACACAATCGTGTATGATTTAATATAACTTGCTTTATAACTGTGACAGAGTTCTAGCGAGTTAGGTCCACTTAGTAGACACTACAGTTAGCTTCCTTTAAAACGACACTGTTAATTGAGAGTGAGGACTTTTCAAGGTCTTAGGAGCTTTTTGGAGTTATGTGTTCGGATTGACAACCCTAATCTTGTAATCAACGTTTGTTTCGCATGAGCATAATCTAGGTGACTCGTTCTATCAAAGTAATAACTGTGCTAGGGTATTGTAGTTGGAATTTTGTATAACCATAACTTTGAACACACATCCCTGAGATTCCCTTATCTCTATTGTCTTTCTCTTGATTTATTTGCTTTAAGTTGATCAATGCTCTTATTTGCTTTTAGTTTTTCAAAAGTTTTCAAAACCCAAATGTTTTTCCAAATAGTAATTGAGTCTCAGTAGAGGATAGACACTTTGTGTTCGTCTTCCCCGTGTTCGATATCCGGTACTGACCTTTAGCTATACTATATATACTCTGTATACTTGCAGGTTTATTTAGTTCTAATAAAAAGTGCATCAAGTTTTTGGCACCGTTGCCGGGGAAGACAATTCACTTTGAGTGATATCTTCAAACGGATAATTTTGCTACTTTGGGGTTTAATCTCTTTCAGTTTTTAATTTTAGTTTTATTTAGTTTTTGTTTTTGGTTCTTGCAGGTTTTGTATGCGAACGCGCTTTGGGAAGGACAACCTAGAACCGCTCGATCTAGAACTTGAGAGAACTCGTAGGAAAATAAGAAGTGAAAAAGGATCAGGAATAATGGTTGACCGAACAGACATCGAGAAACTGCAGGAAATGGTGAAGCTACTGATGGATGATGGATGACAGAGATGCGGAAAGGGCGGCCTGAGAGGCCTTGGAAAAGAAGAATCAGGAGATACAACCCGTGATGAACATGTCCAATCATGGGAATATGATTACCTTTCCCGAAGGACCTCGTATTGACGCTAATAATTTCGAGTTACGCATGCCCCTTATTCAAAGGGTTGAGCAAACTCCTTTTGCAGGTAGGGCCACAGAGGACGTGAACCACCATCTCTCCAAATTTGTGGAGATCGCAAACACTCTCAAATTGAACGGTGTCGACGACGACGCCATAAGGGTAAGACTCTTTCCCTTTTCATTAACTGATTCTGCTAAAGAGTGGTTTGAATGTATGCCCATAGAAAAGGTCTCCACATGGAAGGATATTGTAGCTGCCTTCCTCGACAAGTATTATCCGCCAGGCACAATTTTGAAGCTCAAAAGCGAGATCTTCCAATTTATCCAAGGCCATGACGAACCCCTCTATGAGGCGTTTGCTCGTTTCAAAGCCCTTCTCCTAAAGTGACCTAACCATGGTTTCACCGTGGACCACCAGGTAGGAATTCTCTATAATGGGTTTAACGATAAAATTTGTGTTATGCTTGATTCAGGTGCAAATGGAGGGTTCTTAAGAAAGTCAGGTGAGGAAGCCATGGCGGTGATAGAGGAATTCGCCACCAACAGCAGGGGGTGGTCGAAAGAAAGGCATAGCCTAAAAAGGATAACTGCAGTCGATGAAACCGAGGAAAGCTCCTTTGCAAAGGAATTGGCCGAGCTTCGAGTTAGGGTGGACCAAATGGATTCATCAAGGAAGGAGGAACCGATTCCACCAACCTCCATTATAGCAGTCTCGAAGCCTGAAACTCCTACCCCGATAGTGGAACAAATCAACTACATGCAAGGAGGCGGCCCCAATAGAAATTACAACAATAATTATCGCCCTACTCAGGGGGTGGTAATTTCAATAATTATAATGGGAACGGACCTCATCCTAACCTTTCTTATTCTAACAATAATTACTTGCAACCCCCTGCAGGATTTAACGTTAGCAAGGGAGGAGTAGTTGATACAATCAAAAAGGAGGAAAAGTATGAACAAGAGATCACAAGGATCTTGGAAGTAATCGCGCAAGACAGGAAGGTTAATGATACCAAGATCGGAGTGGTCGAAGCTAGGATAAACAACATCGAGCAGGGAATGAACACGATCTCAACAGCCAGAGCCAACATCAACACACAAATGGAGCAAATCCAAAAGAAATTGGATGAGGATAGGGCAAAGGCAGCCGCACTAGTAGACGACGTCAACAAAAAGTGGGTGGCAAAGCAGAAAACTGGGGACTGCTCAAGTTTGAGGAAGCAAAGCGGGCTAAGATGGAACAGCAGTGTAGGGCAGTCATGGTCACGGATTTGACCAAACCACAAGACTCCTTTGAAACGGAGGAACATGCTACCTCCACCATCTATGTTGTAAAAGAGGTAAGACATTCTCCCAAAAAGGTTAATACTAATCCCTCTACCTCTATTCCGCAGAAAAAGAAGCAAAAGAAGAAGAAGGCAACCGGAGAGGACCCCGAAGTTTATGTTCTCAAAACAAAGACGGGGAAATATCAGTGGTGGAAGAAGCTAGGGACCAAGTTGCTCCCTTTCCCTATCTTCAACACTCGGTTCGCTGATCCGCCCAATTAGTGGGCCACTTCAAGTCGAGCTAACGACTAAAAACAAAAGCACTTGTTGGGAGGCAACCCAATGCTTTTCTTTTTTTTTTTTTTTGTAATTTTTTCGTTTTTTTTAAAAAAAATAAAAAATAAAAAAAATAAAAATTATTCTGGAGCGGGGTTGAAAGAAGATCAGTAAGGACAGACCATCCACGGCGGTCCGCTGAACTGCAGTCACTGACCGCCACAGCGTGTTAGACGCGAGATTCTCACATAAGGTATGTTTCTTCTTTCTTTCTTTCATTCTTTTTCTTTCTAACCCTAGCATCCACTCTCTCCCCTCTCTTTAAATTATATTTCTCCACATTATTCACATACCCACACTCCAAATTCACATCACTCAATTAAATTCTTTGGATTCTACCGAATTGTTCTTGTGCTCAATTGTCAACCAACGCAAGGTACGTTCTTCTTGTAATTTCTGAGCTTTAATCTTGAATACTTTCATTGGATGACTTTGTTGTTGGTATATATTTTGGTAGTTTACCATGGAGTTTGATGGGGGATGATATTCTTTTGATAATTTGTTGGTGAATTTGTGAGTTGGATTTTTTTGGAGTTAATCATTGTTGGGTGTGCTTGAATTAGCTTCTTGTCGTGGATGAAATTTGAATTCCCCGTTGTTTTGATTGTTGATACGCATAGTTCATGTTCATAGCATTGTGAGGCTATTTTATCTTGCATGACTTGTGTATATATTTGAGCTTATATTGTTTTGCATGTTCTTGGTGTATGGTTGAAAATTCTTGCAAATTATTGGGGGATAGAGATCTTGATGGGGGATGATTTTTGAATCAAGGTGGATTACTTGGTCTTGCATGTGATTATGTTTACACCTTGATTTGGTTCAAGTTTGAGGGATTGCCAATTACTATGTGTTGTATGCTACTATAATTTTCTTCATTCTATGCTCACATTGCGAATTTGTAGGTACAAAGGCTTCCCAAAGGAATCCTCACGATGGGGGATAACATGAGCTTCAAAGAACGTCAAGCTAAAGACGAAAAATAAGCGCTTGTTGGGAGGCAACCCAACCATTTATTTCCAGTTTTTGAGTATCTTTTGGTTTTTGTTTCGTTTTATGCTTTGAAAATTTTTCGCAGGTTCTGACCCTTACGTGGCGACCGCCGCAAGCGCTGCGGCGGTCCGCCACCTGCTCACTGGAACAATCTGACGATGTGCGGCGACCGCCGGACAGGCCGCGGCGGCCCCCCACCTGAGCACAGTTTCCAGCGCGATTTTTCGAATTTTTCGAATTTTCACCCCGTCAACCTCTACGCGAAATTTTTCAAGGTATGTTTTCATTTTAGTAGTTCACTCACGTCCCTACCGACTCTACAAACTTATTTTACACTTTGTTGTAAATAAGTTTGGGGGATGAAGTGGTGGACCGTGAGTTTAGGATTTTTCTTTTTGCTTTAAGTTTTTGTTTTTGTTTTCAATAACCCCGTAGGTGAATTTTGTGTTCTAAAAAATGTTTTCTTGAATCCATGTCGTGAACTTAACATGAAGAACTTAGAAACACGCATGCTTAGGGACACACTTTAGATTGAGTTGCCGATGATATTACATTCCATCTATATTTAAGTGTGGCTTAACGTTTTGATTTGATGGTTTGGTGAAAATGTGCATAATTAGTGAATTGCTTGTTCGCCTTGAATCATGCTTATACCTTGTGAGGATTTGAGCCTATTATTTCATTCTTGTGTGATTTATCTACATTCATGTATTTGTTTCAAGAACTTGCTCCTAGTCTTGCCTAAGTTTACATAGTGTTTAAGTTGATTTAGGAGGATGATTGGCCATCTTTTCTTAGCCTACTTTTATCCAAAATTTTGACCCTCTCAAAAATTCAAAATTTTTCCCTTTGGAGCCAAGTTTGAGCTTTTAAGCCTTTTTTTTGGAAGCGAAAATAATGGGGACAATTCCTTGGGTTAGTTAGTTTTAGCTATCTTATTTGTAAAGGAATTGGAGAGATAAGGAGAAAGTATAAAAGTAGTGTGCTTAATGTAAAGAAAGTACAAGTTGTGAAATTGAGAAAGAATGCAAACATGTGCTTGTTCTTAAAAAAAAAAAAAAAAAAAAGAAAGGATGTGTAAGAAAAAAAAAAGAAAAAGAAAAAATGTGAAAGGTTGAAAAAAAAAATATAGAAAGAAAATCAAAGGATTGGAAAGTGAGTTGAAGGAGATAAAAGAAGTGTAAAAAGTGTCTTGGGTTTAGAAAAGTGGAGTTATCTTTACTCTACATGGGATATTTTTAGTAACTTTTTAGCCAAATATTCCTCACCTACCAAAGAGCCTACATTATAACCAAAGATAAAGACCTTTCGGACTTTTGAAGCTTAATCACATTCAGTAGAGGAGGGAGTAGACTTTGAGCAAGCCTATGGTAAACTTTGCATGATGTATGATTTGAGTGCTTATGCACACATTACCCTTATACACTTTGAGAGTGAGAGAACACTTCCCATCTCTGGAAGTTTGCCACATGTGAGGGCTTGAATTCAAGGTGTTCCACGAGTTAGTAATGAAAGTGCACTAATACGCCTTGCTTGATTTTATTGCGTTAATACATGTTTAAATTGTTCTTCCATTTTTGTTTGAGGACAAACAAAAATGTAAGTTTGGGGGAGTTGATACGCTCGGATTTTGCACTGTTTTAAGGTCATTATTTGGTCCGTTTTTTATGTTAAAGTCACTCTACACGTCCATTATTTGCATATTTTGTCTATTTTGATATTTTGACGTGTTTTGTGAGAAATGTGCATAATTGAGCCAAAAAAGGGAGCCAAAACGCCAAGTTTGGGAATCTGGAGTCAGACGGCAACCGGCGACCGCCGCGGATGTGTGCGCGAACGCCGGCGTCCAGCAGGCACATCAATGCAGCGGTCCGCCTCGGAAAAATGTGCTTGGAAGAGAAGTCTCGTCCGGCGGGCCGCTGGAAGATGTGCGGCAGTCCGTCGCCGAGGGAACAGACTCTCTGGACTCCAACGCGGCGACCGCCGACCAAGGTGCGGCGGCTCGCCGGAGAAAGGCGGCGAATCCGAGAAGCCCTAGATTTGCGCCCAGTTTTACCATATTTTGGAGATTTTTTCGTTCTACAACAAGGCATGGCTTTCCCCTATAAATAAGGCCTCAAGCTTCATCAAAAAGAGAGAACTTCTAATTGCAAAATACTTCATAGAGATCAAGGCTTAGAGTACTTCACTGGTGCAAGGAGTTGGAGCAGGATTTCAAGAACATCAAGAACGACAAGGATTCAACCTACGGGTTTTATTTGCTTTAGTTTTATGTTCAAATTGTCTTCCCTTCAATCTATGTTTTTAGCTTATTCAATTATGTGTAACTAAACTCATAGGATTCTAGGGATGTGTTAGTAACGATTTTGGTTATACAAGTTCCGTTTTCTATGTAATATCCGTTTTGTTTTTACTTTGTTTCTTCCCTAAGTTAATCTTGATGCTTCATGATTGAGTGACACAATCGTGTATGATTTAATATAACTTGCTTCATAACTGTGATAGAGTTCTAGCGAGTTAGGTCCACTTAGTAGACACTACAGTTAGCTTCCTTTAAATCGGCACTGTTAATTGAGAGTGTGGACTTTTCAAGGGTCTTAGGAGCTTTTTGGAGTTACGTTTTAGGATTGACAACCCTAATCTTGTAATTAACGTTTGTTTCGCATGAGCATAATCTAGGTGACTCGTTCTATCAAAGTAATAACTGTGATAGGGTATTGTAGTTGGAATTTTGTATAACCATAATTGTGAACACACATCCCTGGGATTCCCTTATCTCTATTGTCTTTCTCTTGATTTATTTGCTTTTAGTTGATCTATGCTCTTATTTGCTTTTAGTTTTTCAAAAGTTTTCAAAACCCAAATGTTTTTCCAAATAGTAATTGAGTCTCAGTAGAGGATAGACACTTTGTGTTCGTCTTCCCCGTGTTCGATATCCGGTACTGACCTTTAGCTATACTATATATACTTTGTATACTTGCAGGTTTATTTAGTGCTAATAAAAAGTGCATCACACCCCGTTCGCTTAAATTGCCTAACTTAAGATTTCTTACTCCAACCTCAACCTGCTTGCAGTGATAGCCTTTTCGCAAACAATATAATATGCTAAATTAGCCTCTAGAATCAAGTAACTAAAAAAATGCATGCATTCTACGTAGGTGTTTATTTTATCTTTCGCTCCTTAATCAATTATTCGGAAAGAAAAATTAGGTTGTCGTGGTTTTAGAGCATCTCCAATAGCGGCTAGCCCACCGGCTAGCCGATTCGCGTCGCTAGCCGGTCGGCTAGCCGAACTATTGGAATCGGACAGCGCTGAATCGGCGAGAAATTAGGCGAGTGCACGCCGATTTGTGGGCGCTGGCCGATCGATTTATTTTGAATTTTTTTGAAAAACTATATATACGCGATTTTAGTTTCATTTTTATTTGCATCACTTGTTTTAACGAGTTTTTCTCTTTCTCTAAATTTCTGTACAAGAGCAACATCGAGCGATGAGTAACGTGGGTGGTAGCAGTGGTGGTAGTGGTGGGGATACTGAGGAGTACGAACCGCAGATCAACGAGGCTATGGAGGCCTACTTGAACCACGAGATAGAGCGGTACATGCGAAGGGTCGAACAGCAGGCGGTACCTCGCCCTACTCCCGTTGTCCACCGCCGAGCAGTGATTGATCGGGATCACGTAGCTGCACATCAGCGGCTATCTGATGACTACTTCTCAAAGAACCCGCGGTTTCCCGCAAACATGTTCAGGCGGCATTTTAGAATGCGCAGGGAGTTGTTTATGCATATCGTTGACGCTTTGGAGCGTCGATATCTTTATTTCCGCTTCAGGCACGATGCGGCTGGCAGAACCGGCCACACCCCTATTCAAAAGTGCACGGCGGCAATCGGGCAGTTGGCCTACGGAGGCGCGGCAGACATGTGGGATGAGTACCTCCATATCGGTGAGTCGATAGCCCTGGAATGTCTGATGTATTTCTGTCAGGGCGTGATTGCAATTTTCCGTGATCAATACCTTCGAAGCCCTATCCCCCAAGATTGTCAGGATCTGATGCAGATGCACGGGGAGCAACATGGGTTCCCCGGGATGTTAGGCAACATAGATTGTATGCATTGGGAGTGGATGAACTATCCGACTGCTTGGAAGGGGGCTTACACGACTGGCTACAAGGGAAAGAATCCCACGATGATCCTCGAGGCCATAGCTGATTACCGGCTGTGGATCTGACATGCGTATTTTGGGGTAGCCGAGTCGAACAACGACCTCAACGTCCTCAACTCGTCGCCCCTCTTCAACGAGCAGTGTCAGGGCATTTGTCCAGCCGTCTCATTTGTGGCCAACGGCAACCGGCATGATATGGGCTATTACTTGGCGGATGGGATATACCCTAGGTGGCCCGTCTTTGTGAAGACGACCAGGCATGCGGCGGATGACAGGAAGGCCTACTTTGCGGAACGGCAGGAGTTGGCGCGCAAGGACGTGGAACGCGCATTTGGTGTGCTCCAGTCTCGATGGGCAGCAATCAAGAGTCCAATGCGTTTGTGGGATGTCAGCTGCATTGCTCATATAATGTACGCCTGCATTATCTTGCACAACATGATCGTCGAAGACGAAGGCGTACAACTGACTAATTGGGCCAATGACGATGAAGCCGGTCCAAGCCACGGAACGGCCACCCCTAACGTACGACGTGGGGTACCTCACGATGAAGTCGGCCGCCTCCAGGCACATGCCGACATGCGCCAAATGGATGCTCATATTCAACTCCAAAGGATATAATTGAAGAGTTGTGGGCACGGAAGACTGCACGACGATAGTTTTTTTCTTTATTATGTAATTTTTCTTTTAATTAATGTACTTTTTTTTAAATGAAATTAATATGTCTCGTAATTTTAATTCCGTAACTTATCGTAAATTTAATTGCGTAAATGTAGTTGTTTTTGAATTATTATTATTGCGGCTAGCCTGTGGCTAGCCTATTTGTTTCAAATGATGATGTGGTTGGTGGATTTTTAGTGCTGATGACGTGGCAAGAAGAGAGAGTGGCTAGCCTGTGGCTGGCCTATTGTTATTGGAGATGCTCTTAAAACGTCGTTTTAAACTCCTTTTCAAATTTTGGCGGCCGCCCAGCCATTGGCGCTCTCCGAAATTCTTGGGTTAAAAGTCCAGCCCAAACATTAATTGAATTACAAGTTCAAACTAATTATTTTAACCCACTCTAGGAAGGGTGGATTAGGAGATCCTATCCGCTCTTCTCCACTATCGGTACACCTCTCCCCCCTCTCATTCATTTTTTTTCCAAATTGAGAAAATACCCAAATTGAGAAATCCCTTCATCCATCGTCTTCTCCGAATCTCATCCACATGCCACCGCCGTTCTCCCTCTCACTACCTTCCGTTCGAGAACGTCGTCGCACCACCACCCGTCGACTGCACAGCGCCGTTGCTGTCACTGTTCCGAGCAGCCCACGCCATCGTACGCCGTGGAATCACCGTGGCAGCGCCGCGACAGGCGCCTCGCCGTCGCTACTCTGCAGCAACGTCTCTCTGTCGCCGCTGCTGCCATTCCGCCATCGCCGCTGACCAGCTCGAGGAGCAGTTCATCGATCCTCTCCAATCTCCGTCAACGGCTGTTCGGCAGAGACCCGATTCACCCTGAAACCAACCCGAACAGCCTCGAAACAACCCCGAACAGCCCCGAAAGATAAGTTCTTTATTCAAATTATGTTTCTTTCGTATTTTGATTTATTTGCCATGGGGTGTATTCGGTTCAAAAGATTGAATTATTGCAAGCAAGAGGTGATTCAATTGTTGATTGCTCGATTGTGTTTATTCAATTGTCGATTGCTCGATCGTGTTATTGATTTAGTTCTTTGTGTGGGAGATTGATGTGTGACACTATGCTATGATGATAAGATGATAAAACTCATAACTTATGATTGAAAGGGAAGGTTTATACCTTCTGTCGAAGTTGAAATGTGGTTTACACTGCAGAATTTGTTGGGCCGAAAGGATGAGTTCCTCAGATTGGGCAGCTTCGGTTTTCTTAGATTGTACGAGAGTAAAACAAAAAGGGTAGCAGTTTCTTCTACTCTCTTACTCCCTCTCGGCTCTCTCTTTCTTTGGTTTTTTGCTAGGATTTGCATTTTGTGAAAGTGAGAGTGTGAATTTAAGAGAGAACCAATCTGGAAGTGATTAGTATTAACTCCTACTTAATTGGGTGGTTTAATGGCAATTAGTGGCTGAATTAAACAGTGATAAATCCTCATGATTAGGATTAATTGGGATTAATGTGGGTGGTTTAATGTGGGTGGTTTGATTGCGGTAACGGCTGGATGGAAATTCTTGAAGATTCCTGCTGAAAAAAACGTGTAGTAAAGGAAGAGAGACACGTGTAGCAAAGTAAGAGAGAAGGATTGAGCTCAAAGTCTATCTCCCACAATTTTATTCACTTTCAGTTGGACTCATTTATTTGTATAGCCCAACTTGTATTTTTTATTTATTTGATTTAGTTCATAGGACTAAAGTCAAATTTTTAACATATAAACACTGAGCTCTATTTTATTGAGAAGCCCAAATATTTACTTCACATTTTGCGTTTCTTTTATTAATTAAAGTTCACGGAAAACTTTAATTAATTTCGTCGTCTGGTACCCAACAAAGATTAACATCACCCAACGCAACCAATTAATATTTAGTGTGGTTCAAAATATTAATTCTTCAAAATCAATCGATGATTTTAATCACGCGCAAAATTAAATATTATCTTCTTTTGTTTTCTTCACAAATTCCATCTTAAATCACCATATCGCATTCGATGGGAAAAATTTTATTATTCGAAAATCGCGGGTGTTACAATATTGCATTAGATATTAAATGTAGTATAACAATCACCTGATAAAGTAAAATACAAGAGTCATTCGTAGAAGCTAATGCTTTGTCGCATTGTTATGTTTTGTACATATATGATCTCTCTTGTGTAGAATTGTTAAATACGCGTGAGATTACCACATAACATTAGATCTTGCATATAATGATATAATTATTATGTTTTTGTCGCATTTCAATGTCGTATACGGTACTATCATGTTTTTATTCGTATTTTGTCCAATTGTTAGGCACGTGCGTGTGAGATTCACCATATTGCATTAAATTTTATACTCATGCATTTAATCTAGATACAAAGGTTGTACTGAAAAAAAAATGTGTAATTGATTCAAATGCTTATTTATTAATAATGTTTATGTGTGCTTGAATAATGGATTTACTAGTAATGCACAAATAATAATAAAAAAAAACATATTTATACCCTTTGAAAGATAGAAAACAATATTTACGAAATTCACATGAAATAAAGCCGTTGGAACACCCCTCTCACATTTAGATTGCATGTTTAAAACCAAAGTGCTATTCAAATCTGGTTTTGGTTTTTCAATATTGTATATTTAATTACAATCAATTAGAAATTATATTTTTCTCAAAAAAAATATATTGAAAAACTAGTTAAGCAACACTTATCAACCAAATCTCAATAACACAACCAAAGCAAATTCGCTCAAATACACTCGTATAGTGCATTTATACTATGGCTTAGCTTAACATTTATTTCATTTGGTCATACATACTTTTTAGGCTAATTTCGTTGAGTGATGCTAAATGGTCTTATTATAGCTGGCATATTTTGCTTTTTAATAGAAAACTGGATCACACTAATCAAATTTAATGCACCTAGAAAGTATCGGCTATTTAGGACTATTCTACCCTTTACTTAAAATGTGATACTGTGTGATAATTTAAAAATTAACAATCTTTGTTAACAGTGAGGTGTGAAATAATATGGTATTATACAAATCAATGTGTAAGAAATAGTAAGTCAATAATATGAATAGTATAGTACAAATTTACAATTCATCATCAGTTAAAGAGACCTTAGATTCAATCGAATTTAAATAAATTTGAATTTTGATTAACTGAATCAGGCCCCCAATGGATAATGTGAAACTAATTGTAATACCTCAATTATATATGCGAACTACTGTAAAAAATAAGTACTAAAATAAATTAAACTAAATTAGTAAAAAAATAAAAACAAGATTACGCATAATATAGTAAAATAAAATAGTAACTGAATAGCAAATTATTTTAAAATTAGAAACATAAAATCAAATAATATAAGAATTGAAAAGGGAATTATAATTAAGTAGAAAGGGTAATAATGTCAATTTATTTGAGCATTAAATAATACAATGAAAGTATTATTATTCATAACTTCAATATTTACTAAAATACCATTTCTGGCCCTCCATAATGAGGCTGCATAGATTTACCCTTTTATTTGCATAAAACGCTATGAAAATCACATTGTTCTTCACATTTTGTTCTATTCCTCATCCTCCTTTTCTAGGTCTTCCCCATCTCCTTCTCTTTTTTCCTCAGCAACTCTCCTACCATGGGAAGAAAGAAGCTCTCCATGAGGCTAATCGAAAACCCCACCTCCAGACAACTCACTTATAATAAGCGCAAGGAGGGCATCATCAAGAAAGCTGGCGAGCTTGCAGTGCTGTGTGACACCGACGTCGCCCTCATCATGTTTGCACCGTCTGGCCGCCTTGCTAGCTTCGCTAGCAATGGAAGGTTTTCATCTTTTTTTTTCTTTTTTTTATGTTAATTGCAAGAAAAAAAATGCTAAAAATGGAGTTAGGTTGAAGATATTAGTAGGATCACGTATCTAGCCAACGAGGTAAAATTAGTGCTTGCCTATTAGAAACAAAATTCAGTAAGAAGATTTAGGGATAACGAGAAAATGACATTCAAATCTGAAGAGTTTAAAAGTGAGAAAAGATTTACAATTTTATAGATCTATGTGTATTTGTACATGGTGTTACAATTGAACTATTTTTTTTTTCCTTGCAGAACTGAGGATATACTACTTCGATTTGTTGACAGGCCAGATGAGCTTAGAGGAGGGTAAGTTGTTAGGTTTTCCATTTATTAATTTTTTTTCATAAAATACATTTCTTTTCTTTAATTTTTTTAAAGATTCCTTGCAATTTGTGTTTCCATTGCAGGCCTATCAATCACCAAGAGGTACATACTGATTTCCCACGCTTTCAAAAATTGCGTTATTTCAATTGAAGAATACATCTGTTTTTTTTATTATTAGTATTGACAAATCAATTTTATTTTGTAGTTTTTGTCTCAAAAACTGAAACAATTGAAGTATGAAGGTGAAATGCTGGAGAAGATAGCAGTGTAAGGACACTTTGATAAGTTTAAAAAGTAAATATTTTTCTCACAAAACAAAAATTATTGTTATTTTTAATGATAATCTTTCGTTTCTTGACATGGATCTTCACTCACTGTTAATTTGATGGTCAAACAAGTTCAGTATTGAGGTAAATAATACAAACTATTTACATATGCTTCAATTCAATTTAAATAGAAATTTAATTGTTTATATATCATTTTATGTGTCTCTGTGGTCTTCTCCTGAGTATTTAAATTTATTCTTCAACAAATTTCATTTAATTATAAAATTTCCTACATTTTTAAAAAAATATTATTGGTGATTGTACAAACATATTATTGGTTTTAATTACATTAATTTGAATTAGCTAATTATAGGAACTTGAAGTGAAACTGGACAAACTCACTAGGAAACAACGTGAGTCTCAGGAAAAAATGAGGTAGAAATTTTTAATTTTACTAATATATATTTTCTTTTTTTTTTTGTTCATAATTAAACTAATTAACTCTAATTTTTTAATTATGTGCAGGTATTATGCACCTAACGTTGAAAAAATCAATTCAGCTCTTGAAGCAGGAGTTTATCAACAATTTCTTACAACTGCTATTCAACGTATCCAGACATCAAAGGTAAGTATTTTCAATTATAATATCGATCTTAACTGATCTGAAATCAACCAATATAAATTTTCATTAAATGTTTCATTGATTACTGAATTCCAATGGAATAGATATGAATAACAGAAGTATAGGAGCAATTTCATGTAAAGAGGAAAAGAGAAATAACTATCATATTTACTTTTTCTTTATAAAAACTCATTTTTAATAGGAAAGATATTTACGACGGCATATATTATATGTCTTTCAATTTTAAAAAAATAAATATGGTATTTATTTTACTTTACCTCTTTTTATTTATCTTATTTTCTTGAAATTCATTACTACTTTTTAAGAGGGTACATTTACCTTTTTTGAAAAAGATAAATGAGAAATATGCCTTCTCGATTTACATATTTTCCTTTGATTTACTCTAAGATCTAAATAAACTTGAGTGAGCAAAATCCAGCTTTATATGATGTTAATTGAACTGAATTCAAGGATGAAGGATGGTTTAGTAAAAATTAATAACAAACAATGTGATGTGATTTTAAAGTTACTTCATTATTTCATGTGCTATATTTTTTCAAAATTTTTATTTGGATAATCAACTTTGCATTGATCTTGTTTGTAGGCCAAACTGCTAGGCAATCAACTTGGTCACGAAAGGACTGAAAATGTTGAGGTAACACAATATTTGATAGGAGTATATTCTTTTATTATAAATTGAATATATATGTTGCTTATTTAATTGCTCGTATGATCGTATCAATTTTTCAACAAATTGAGACTGACAAGAATTATGGTTTGTAACAAAATTCTAACTTTCATGATTTTCGAATCAAATATCAAACAAAATTTAATTCGCATTTGCTTTATATATTAGCTTAGATATATGCACGATTGTAAGTTTTTGTATTGAAGATAACCTTTATTTTTTATGTATTGAAAGTGCAATAAACATGAGTATTTGATGCAAAGGCACCTTCAATTTTCAATTTATCTATACAGACTTACCTAAGGCTCCTTTTGGTATACGAAATTGGACTTGTGGAATTGGAATCGAAGCCTTCAATTTGAAATTCAGTGTTTGATATCATAAAAATTCTTAAAATTTGGATTGAATTACAATTCCAAATCCTCCAATTCCACAATTTGAATTATATATCAAAGGTAATGGAATTTCAAATATTTGTTAAGTTACACACACATTGCACACATTCTTACCCACACTGCACACATTCACACAAATTGCACACATTCTTAAACACATATTCACACACACTGCACACATTCACACACACACACACACTGCACACATTCTTGTACACACATCACACATACACACATTCTTGTACAATGCGCGCGCACACATGCACACTCATACACGCATTACATGTTGTATGTGTATTATGAGCGGTGTAGTGTGTGTATATAGTGAGTTATGTGTGTGTGTGTGTGTGCACGCGCGTAGTGTGTTTTAGTGATTGTGTGTAGTGTGTGTGTATGTGCGCGTAGTATGTTATTAATGTGTGTGTGTGTGTAATGATTGTGCAACGTGTGTGGTGTGTGCACGCACAATTTTTCAAATTCAATTTCATATCAATTATTTCATTTTGCTAAACAAAGGATTTGAAATTAAATTTTAGTTCAACTCCTTCCATTTCAATTTCAACGATGCAAATGGATAATACTTATTAAATGTACCATATCCTAATTATAATTTGTAGTACATGAACAAAATATATATTTTTTTAGGTGCAAGCTGCAACGATGCAAATGGATGATACAGTTTCATTGACTAGTCACTCTGCTGAGGGAAACCATGCAAGGTAATTTTTATTTATTTTAATATAAAATAACATATATGAATAATACTTATTAAATTATCAAATTAAAATTGATTTTATAAAATTTATTGTTGTTCAGGAAGAGGTCAAATATGGATGAAAATCAGAATGGATCAAGCTCAGCTGCATGGCCTCATCTTAGCTTAGGCTTCATTGAATCACGGAAATTGTGGAATAAGTCATGGAATATATGAAGCATTGAGGTTTGGATGTTGTTGGTTTAAATGAAAATTTAATAAAACAAATACTGTAAAACATTGATTTTATTTTTTCTTAACTATGCCATTTGCTCTTTCAGTGACCAACAACAAAGATTTATCTCACTATGGTCCTTTATAATGTTATACCACAATAGTGTTATTCATCATCCTAAGGTTAGGTGATTTTAAGCTTGACGTTATAACCTTCAATGGTAGGCATCCCATTTTGGTTGTGAAATTTAATTTATTTATGCAAGAACCGGATTAGAGACCTTTAGTGATGATGTAATCACCATTTACTCTACAATGTATAATATTTGAACTCTTTTGTGCAATTAATATATAATAATAAAATGTAATGTGATATAAATAATTATTCTCAGTATGTAAGGGGCTTTGGTTCAGATCGAAGCAGGTTTGCGTTCTTTGGATGGAGATGAGAAGGAAGAGCATAGTATCGACAATTATGGAAGCGGTGGAGATTCAGCTGAACATGTTTCTCCGTTGATGGATTAAGTAAAATTGGAGGTCAATAATACGTCTTTATTTTGCATAGGCTTTATGTCATTGTCCAGGAAAATTTTATTATCTTATCTTTTCCCAATTGAAAAAAAAAAAATTATCTTGAGTTTTTAGCAATTCAAAAGTGAAACTATAAGATAACAAGATGAGTTTAATGGAAAAAGAGGGCATCTATTAAGATTTTTCATATTTCAATCAGTTATACATTGTTATTTTATTATTTAATATTTTAATGTTGTATGTTCTATTATACTTATATGCCCACATTTGATCTTAGATGGATATATGTATGTGTCACATTTCAAACTCTTATGACGTACTGCATCTCATTTTGTCTTATTATTGGTCACAGATAAAGTAAAATACAAAAGCCATATTTTGACGTTGATACTTTTGACACATTTAAATTTTCTTTGTCATATTATTATATTATTGTATCTTTCTGATATCTTGTGTTGTATTGTTAAGTGCATGTAAAATTGCGACATCACATTAGATTTTACATAAAAAAGATACTCCCTCCGTCCCAGGATAAGCGACTCGCTTCTTTTCTGCCCTCGTTTTGGAAAAATGATATAATATAGTTGGAGTGGAGAGAGAGTAAAGTAAGTGAGAGAATTATGTAGAGGAGTGTCTTCTCTACATAATTCTTACTTTTTCTACATAAGACTTCTGCCTGTCTTGAGCTTCCTTGATTCTCTCACGGATCTGGCAGACGATCTCTATCATCTCCTCTACTGAATCCGGTCCCAGCGTCTTTCTCTCACCGACCTCATCCCAATAAAGTGGTGATCTACATTTTCTCCCATACAGTGCTTCATATGGGGCCATGTTTATGGTTGCCTGGTAACTGTTGTTGTAAGCAAACTATAAGTGGCAATACTGGCTCCCATTTTCCTCCGCGGTCGAGCACTACGGCCCTCAACATATCTTCTAAGGTTTGGATTGTCCTCTCAGACTGCCCATCAGTCTGTGGATGGAATGCCGTACTGAAATTCAACCTGGTGCCTAGTTCTTGCTGTAGGCTTATCCAGAATCTAGAAGTAAATTTTGGGTCTCTGTCTGATGTGATCGTCACCGGTATTCCATGTAACCGTATGATCTCTTGCACATAGATCTGAGCTAACTTGTCCGATCCGTAAGTGATACGAACTGGTACAAAGTGGGCGCTCTTAGTGAGGCGATCTATAATCACCCAAATAGCAGTATTCCCTCGTTGTGACTTTGGAAATCCTGTCACGAAATCCATTGCAATGTGCTCCCATTTCCACTCTGGAATTTCCAGGGGTTGCAATTTTCCATAGGGTCGTTGATGTAGAGCCTTCACTTGTTGACATGCTAGGCACCTTTCTACAAACGACGCTATGCTCCATCTTCCTGCCATCCCACCAAAAATGCTTCTTCATATCTTGATACATTTTCGTACCTCCTGGATGGGCAGTATAGGGTGTTTCGTGAGCTTCGCTCATGATCTCATTCCTGAGAGCCTCGTCATTGGGCACGCATAATCTCCCTTCAAAAGTGAGGGCGTTATCCGCTTCTTCGCGGTAACTCACCTCTATTCCTGTCCTCACCTTAAGTCGAATTTTCTCTAATGCTTCATCACTCCTTTGAGCTTCAACAATTCTTGCCCTTAAGTCTGGTTCAATCACTAGAGTGGCGATCCTACTTTCCACCGTCTCTGGTGCTCCCACTATTTCTAGCCGCATCTTGGAAAATTCTCGTATGAGCTCCTCATTCTGTGTGAGGAAAGTGGCCACTTGGGGAATGGTCTTCCTGCTCAAGGCATCTGCCACTACATTAGCCTTGCCTGGGTGGTAATTTATGCCACAGTCATAATCCTTGACTAATTCGAGCCATCTGCGTTGTCGCATGTTCAAATCTTTCTGCTCAAAGAAGTACTTAAGGCTCTTGTGGTCCGTGAAGATCTCACATCGAACTCCGTAGAGATGATGTCTCCAAATCTTCAAGGCATGTATTACTGCTGCTAGTTCCAGATCATGAGTGGGGTAATTCAGCTCGTGTGGCCTAAGTTGGCGTGACGCGTATGCAATCACCTTGCCATTTTGCATCAATACGCATCCAAGTCCGACCTTTGAAGTATCGGTGTACACTACATAGCCTGTTTCTGGCGCTGGCACGGCTAGGATTGGTGCGGTGGTCAATTTTTCTTTTAATAATTGGAAACTTGCTTCACACTCCGGCGTCCAATTGACCTTAGCTCCTTTCTTGAGCTGTTGAGTCATTGGTCTGGCTATTTTAGAAAATCCTTCAATGAACCTCCGATAATATCCAGCCAAACCTAAGAAACTTCGAATTTCACTCGGTGTTGTCGGTGACTGCCAACGTTGCACTGCCTCCACCTTGGCAGGGTCCACTCGGATCCCATCTGCCGTTACTATGTGTCCGAGGAAATTCACCTCATTGAGCCAGAACTCACACTTGCTAAACTTAGCATAGAGCTTCTCGGCTCTCAACGTCTCTAAGGTGGTTCTCAGATGTTCCTCGTGTTCCTTCTCGTTCTTCGAGTAGATGAGTACATCATCTATAAAGACTAGGATGAACTTGTCCAAGTACGGGTGGAACACGCGGTTCATTAAGTCCATGAACACTGCCGGGGCATTTGTGAGTCCGAATGGCATTACAGTGAATTCGTAATGGCCGTATCTGGTGCGGAATGCTGTCTTGTGTACATCGTCATGTCGGACTTTCAGTTGGTGGTAACCTGATCTCAAGTCCATTTTCGAGAATACACCGGCCCCTCGAAGTTGGTCAAACAGGTCGTCAATCCTTGGTAGAGGGTACTTGTTTTTGAGCGTCAGTTTGTTCAACTCTCGGTAGTCGATACACATTCTCAACGTTCCGTCCTTCTTCTTCACGAAGAGCACTGGTGCGCCCCATGGAGACACACTAGGTCGGATGAAACCAAGGTCTAATAATTCCTGTAGCTGTATTTTGAGTTCTTCTAACTCTTTAGGCGCCATTCTGTATGGTGCCTTTGATACTGGGGCCGATCCCGGTTCGAGATCTATTGTGAATTCTAACTACCTGTCTGGTGGCAATCCAGGTAGTGCGTCTGGGAAGACATCTGGGAATTCTCGTACCACTGCTACATCTTCAATCTTACGGCCCTCTTTCTCTTCTCCATTCAGGTAAACGAGGTATGCAGGGTATCCTTTCCTTATCATAGTGGTTGCTTGTAGTGCAGAAATTATGGACTTTCGTCGCTTCATGGAGATTCCGTGGAAGATTGTGGGTTCTTTCCCTGGGTATTGCAGCGAGATCTGCCTTTCCTTACAAAGAATGGTAGCGTAGTTGGCAGCTAGCCAATCCATTCCCAATATGATGTCGACGCTCCACATCAACATCACATGCAAATTGTGAGCCACTAACTTAAGGTTTCCCATAGTAAATTCTACGTTTGAGCAAGTTCGGGTGATGTCTATAAGGCCTCCTACGGGTGAGGACACCCTCATCTTATGTTTTACTTCGTCAGTAGGCAGTTCTAAAGTATCCACACAAGGTGCTGATATGAACGAGTGTGATGCACCAGTATCAAACAAAATGGCAATAGGTATGTTGAGGAGAGTTCCCATACCTGCCAGATTGCCCTGCTCTTGGTTCCCTGGCTCCGTCTTAGGCTGCCTCTGTCTCAGTGCAAAAGCTCTGGCCTGAGTGGGAAGCCTCTGCCGTAACTGCCGCTGGTGTTGCGGAGCTTGGGGTAGGGCCGCTTTTCCTTTCGGCTCAGCTTGAAGTGCCCGCAGTTGTGGACGCTGCCCTTGATAGTTCTGTCTCCCTCTGACTCCAGCATTCCTATCCGGGCATTCTCTGGAGAAATGTCCGCCCTTGCCACAGTAGAAGCACCTATCAGTCCCAGCCTTGCACTCCCCGTGATGATTCTTCGAGCACTTGGCACAGGGAGGGGCTCTAGGTCTGTACTCCATCATCTGACTTGGAGCAGTTTGCCTTCCACCATTCTGCGGTGGCTTCAGAGCAAGTTGTGGCCTCTTAATTTCATTTGGAGCACGATCTCCATCCCACCTCCTTTTCTCTCGGAAGTTTTGCTGTTGTTGAGGTGGTGCTGCGGCAACAAGTACAGTTGACTTCTCTTTGGGCATAGCTGCCTCGATGTCCAAGGCTCGACTCAGTGATTCAGGGTACGACAACCCTCCAAGGCTTGCCAGGGCCATCTTTATTTCGTACCTCAGACCGGCACAAAACTTCTCAGCCATCTTCTCATCAGTATCGACTTGGTCAGGCGCATAGCGAGACATGTCGCAGAACATTCTGTCATACTCAGTAACGGACATCCGTCCTTGTTTCAGATTATAAAATTCCCACTTCCTTAGCCTTACGGTAACTCTTCGGGATGTACTTGTCATACATTCCAGTTTTGAACTCATCCCAAGTAATTTGAGCCAGTTGTTCCGGTGTTAAAATTTTCTTTCGTGCCTCCCACCAGAAATCAGCTGATCCTGTCAGTTGAAAGGTCACACAAGTCAAGCGTTCTTGATCGTTGCAGTGCAGGAAGTTGAAGATACGTTCCATGGCGCGTACCCAGTTTTCAGCCACAACTGGGTCCCCTAAACCATTGAAAACCGGAGGGTTTTGTCTCAGAAAAAGTTCCTCTACTCGCCGCTCCTGTGGAGGTGGAGGCGGCGGAGGAGGTGGTGGGGTCATCCCTCTTCCCGCTCCATTTCCTCGTGGTACATTTTGTGGCACCTCGCCATTCCTTCTTGGCCGTCCGGCACGTCTCCTTGGTGGCATTCTGTTCTAAGGATAACAAGGTTAACATGGATTTATACTCGTCGAATGTCATAAATCTTATGCATTGGATTCATTAAATGCACCATTCTTTCGAACATAAGGAGTAAAATCAAAAATCGAATAACATAGCCAAGAAACATCACATGTCATAAGTTAAGGGAAAAATTGCCTCTAGCGAGGACTTAAAATCTGATACATGTGAGGGAAATAAGGAAAATAAGAAAGCTCCTAAAAGGTTCGATACATGGAAAGAGAAAACATGATGCTAAGCTACTACGATAAACACGCCTGAGGCCTGCTCAATCAGTCCTGCTCAGAGTCGCTGCTGATCCACATCGGGTCGCCATGACTAGTCCCCTGATGGGACGTCTCGATCGGAGGCACCGGCTCCTCGGGGTGCTCCGGCACTGCCACCGGCTCTGATGGCCCCGGGGCTGCCACTGGTGCAAAGGGAATATCGGTCCCGGCGGCCAACTCTCTGCGCATACGCCAAATGCGATGATACAGCTCGCTGAAAGAAGTCAAATCTATCGGTTGCTGGGACAACCGTAGCGTCTCCAGGTGGGGCTCCACTGGGGGTGGAGGTATCTCTGGTGGTGGTCCGGCTGGTGGTGGGGGAATGAACTCCAACTCCAAATCAGCGAGGCCGCCAATCTGTGGCTCCTCCTCAGCGGAACCATCCTCCTGCATCTCGCCCCACTCCAAAACTTCCTCGGGCTCCTCATCCGAGTCCTCTTCACTGACCTCATCGTCGTCTACGCCCTCCTCCTCTGGGTTCTCGTTGTCATCCTCATCCGCCGTGCTGCTCCCCATAGACTCGGTCTCACCACTCGAGTCGGGCGTAACCTCTACTCGGCCCCTCTCGCGGGCGGGAGCTCGAGACGACTGTCCCTCCTCGAATACTCCGCCTGCACCCCGCATGAGGGCCAAGGGTGGCAACCTGCGGAATCTCTCGCTTCCGGGCGCTTGCGTCTCTGGTGGGGGCCCATCACCGAAGTGGAAGCACCCTGCTGAGACCGCGCTCAGGAAACCGGGCATATCCCCAATAGGCTCATACGTGGGAGGTGGGGACGACGTGTACAACTCGGCAGTGGCCATCATCCAACTCTGCCACTCCTCAGGAAACAAACCGACGAGCCTCATGATACCCTCGTAGGGCTTCACCCCGTGACAGTTGGCCTCGTCCCATAACTTCGCGTAGTGTGCCACGAATTCCGCCAGCGTATCCCCATGGCAGCGGCGGTAGGACCGGTAATAGCGAATCACTGCCTCGGAATCTGCGCCAGCTCGGAGCGGCCTACGATGGGTGTAGCGCTGTCGTGCCATCTGTACGAAAGAATGGGCTCTCAAAACGCGAAAAAGGAGAAAAAGGTATAGAAGAAATATGCATGGTGTAATATATTTATAGTACTAGCCGTCGCATCGATAACCTATTAGGGTTTTTCTCCGATAGGGTAGATCGTATTAGCATTCGTTTTGAGTGACTCGTGGGCCCTCATAATTTTTGGACGTTCTTCCTCCTTTTAAACGTAAAGGTCGTAATACAGTACGCCGTAGTTCGCATTTAAAGTTCTATTTTCAAGACAAGTTAGGGGTTCGCCCTATCTTGCATCTTTCTGTTGATTTCATCGCTCTTGGAAGCGGTGTAAGAGTCGTCATTCACGACTATTCGTTCATAGATACTCTAGCCTAATGTACCTCCTTAGGCGTTCTAGGTTTGCATGCATTAGTCATTTCGTAACTTTCTAAAAAAAACTTCCTCGATCTATCATCATACTTCACATAATCAGGCATGCATAACTAATAATACTTTAGCATTTGTAAGACATCCTTATGCTTAACATTTTAAACTTGAAATTCTCTGGTTCGTAGAAAAATGGAATTTACATGCTTTTCCTTGAAATCCTTGAATATTTTTGAAATATCTTTAAAAGAAATCATTTTCCCTTTTATCAAGTCCTTTCATAAATAACTGAAAATTTTCTGGTAAGAACTTCTTTCTTACCTCATTGCTGCGGTTGAACGTGACGAGTCGAGGTGTTGGGTCCTTTAACTTTCCATTTAAGTCATGTTCTAGCCTAGTGCTATCATTCTAGACTAAGGCTTGAAAGAAGGTTCTTGGGTCCAGAGCGAAAGAACGGTGCTCTGATACCACTCTGTCACGACCACAAACTTCCTAATGATGGTGACTGCATCTAAACGTGATTCAATAGCACCTTAGAATCAAGGGATGAAAAGTAAACATGATTTATAAGAAGAAGCCTAGGACAAAAGTCTCGCAAGTGAAAGTGAAATGGGACAACATAAAGTCAGAGTGCGATCTAGGTTCACAATCCTTCTAACATAGAATTCTATTACAGCGGAAACGTCCAAGACAAGGCAGTATGTATGGAGACATACTACCCTGGGCTACCTATTGACTTATTCGAGGATTCATGCCCAACACCATCGCCTGCCCGTCCACGTTCAACCTGCACATTTGAAAAGAAACATGCAGGGCTGAGTATTTGATATACTCAGTGAGCACATTGCCAAAAACAGTTTTGATTTTAATTGTCAAGCCACAGTTGAGAGATTCACGGGGTTTTTATTTAAAAGGCCCGAGTCTCTAAATACTTTTCCTTTCATAAGAATTTTGATTGCGCAATCACGTAACATAGATATACCATATCTGATCATTGTGTGAACCGGGAATGTGGCCACATTCCACGACGGTCACTGGACCGGCCAACCCCTTTTGTTAGCTCACGGTCCCCTTATGTGTACACTAGTCCGAGTAGGGTTTGCGGCCCTACTGGGACCCGAATTCGATTTAACTTAAATTGGCATAGCCAAGCAGATAGGTAATCATAAAACAAAACATGGCATGACAACATACTTGAGCAAAGATTCACATTTTCATACTGAAATCACATTTTGAAATAAATGCCCACCTCAAAAGCTAAAGCTCCTTCCGGAATTTCCTTAATTTGGTCTTAGATGACGTTCGAAGACGTCCCTTTAGGAAAATAAAAAGATACTTTATTAGATTTTGAGGTATCCATTAAGCTTAAGCATGAATGCATCCTAAGTGCGACGATCATTTTATTCTTCCTCTAAATTTTCTAGAAGAGTCCTAGAATTCTTGAATATTAATTAAATCAGTAGATTTAATTAAATTTGTAAAATTATTCGCTTAACTAGAGGACGCTACTTCCCATGTCATTTATTTAAAAATTGGCTCGAGGTCTAAATTCTCGTTAGCGTATCGTAATTTCTTAAAATTAATCATTTGAGCACTCTTGCTAGTTTCCGGAAAAAGATTAGACTTATCTTCGTGGAATTAATTTGCGGACTATTAATTACTTCATAACATATAAAGGCCCATGTTTTAAATAAATTCTTAGTCCATGCTTTAATTAATTGGTGGGCCAATCTATTACTAGAGAGGCCCAAAACAAAGAAAAGATGAGAGAGGTAGGGGAGGCCCAATCTTTAACCATAACCCATCGACCTCTCCCTCTCATTTCTGCACTCCCTCGACCGAAACCCTAAGCGGAAGAAGGAGGCGGCGCCTCCTCGTCGCCCGTCGCTAGAAGCTCCGGTCGGCGCCTCCCTTGCGTCGCCGGAGGTTTCAAATGCCCTTCCCCACGAATCCTCGGTCTCAATCTCTTTTTTTTTGAACAAAAACCCCAAATCAAAACACACACAAACCCTAAATCGGTGGTGAAACGCGGCGGCTCGTGTTAGTAGCTCCGCCATCTCAGCCCGGCTGGCAAGCGCTCTCCGCCGCCTTCGCCAGGAAACGCCGCCGTGGTGGTGCCATCATCCCTGTCTCTCCCTTCCTCCCCAGCTACTTCCGCCGCCAGTATCCAAGACGCGGCGGGCTCGAGGCGCCATCGCTTCGCGCTGCGCTCGACGCCGTCGGAGAAGGAGAGGGAGTATCACCGCCATCTGCCGCCGCCCTCTCTCTGTACTGCTCTGCCGCCGCTACTGTGCATGCACAGGCGGCGGCTTTGGCCCACTCCACGCCTCGCACCGCCGTTGTCGACGGATGAGGTGATGAAATTAACCTTCCATCCTCGTCTTATTTTCTTAAAATTTTAGGTTCCAGCTTTACAAGTTTCGAAATTTCCACTATGTACGTTTGTAAGGGCTGTGGCTTTAGTGATGGGTTTGAGGTGTGGTGTTATTGTCGACTCCGGGCTGCCGTAGAGTCCTCGCCGAAGATCCGGCAGATTCGTGCTACGAGATAAGTTTCCCTCATTCTTTCTAGTTGTTAGTGCGGTAGGATTCTGCCTTGGTTTTTATTTATTTAGCTTGGCGATATGTGAGAAGATGCCTTGCTATTTGGAAGACTAGATGGTGGATTATGTTGTTAAGCTTGTTGTTTCTATGATTGGAGTTTTGCTAGTCCTGAATTACTCTATGTGTTCGGCTAAGAGAGTTGATCTCTTGATTATGGGGCTTGCTACTTGTGTGATGCTGAACTTAATGTGGTTCTACTTGTGCCCCTAAGTTCTTACACTATGTTGTGGTTGATCTAGACATGATGCAAGATAATGTGTTGAGGTTTTAGGGAGGTTTACCTCTCGGTTGTTTTTGGCTGTCTCAAAAGCTCTGCCTCCGGCCTCCGTTCTTCTCCTTCTCACACTTGCCACTGTTGGTTCTTGTTTCTCCCTAGAGTTTCTGCCGGAGTTTGTGATGTGTGAGAGGGAGTTGAATGTGGTGTGGAGGGGATTTTTATGGGCTGAATGTGGTGTACTTGTGAGGAATTAATATGGCTGTTATACTACCTTGTTTCCTTCTTGCAGAGGGTTCCCTTTTTGACTATAATCCTGCAGCAAGTTATACTTGAGGATTGGCTCTAAATGAGTACCTAGTACTCGGCCATTAATCCTCTCTGTTTGCTTGTGGCTGGGCTTGGTTGCTTGAAGCTGGACCTACCCCTTTTTGGCAGTCTTTGGTCTCTTATCAAAAGAGATGTTGTCCCATTTCTTTAATTAGTACCACTAAATTCTTTTTGTTCTTTTCTTGGTAGCTTATGCTAGTCTCTTTATTGCAGGTTGGGAGGGGGTGTTGGCCGCCAAGCTGCTGCCCGGGGCGGATCGATGCTTCGGGCTCCACGGTTGATCGGCTACAGCCGTGAACTCTCCGCCCGGAGGAAGAGGCCCGATGCCATTTGTTCCATGCACATTTTACCTTTCCCTTTTATTGGAAGCCTTGTTCTTAGTATTGTAGTATTTTGAAAAAAAATCAGTTGTTCGTTTATTGTATAAGAATTGCTATTCGAAAATTCGAGATATTTTACAATATACATTTGCTTGTTTTAGTTCATTCAATTATTTCTTTACCCTCTTGTTGCGCGAACTAACAACATTAACCATCAAAAGAAAAGAAAATAACGAGTTCCGAAAGACACCCGAGTCAAGGGTGTGAAAAAAAAAATAATTCCCTAGTTCGACCTTAATCAACAATGGAAAGGATAAATAAAGAAGCGGGTATTACAGATTTTACATAAAAAAGATACTCCCTCCGTCCCAGGATAAGCGACTCGCTTCTTTTCTGCCCTCGTTTTGGAAAAATGATATAATATAGTTGGAGTGGAGAGAGAGTAAAGTAAGTGAGAGAATTATGTAGAGGAGTGTCTTCTCTACATAATTCTTACTCTTACTTTACTTTTTCTCCACTTCAAACGAGTGCGAAAAAGAAGCGAGTCGCTTATCTTGGGACGGAGGGAGTATGTTTTGTCGTATTTAAATTTCTTTTTCGTATTGTTATATTTGTATGTTTCTAATATCTTCTGTAATATTATTAATTTAACGAAATGTAAAATACAAAAGCAATATTTTGACGCTAATACTTTTGACGCATTTATGTTTTATATGTCGTATTGTTATACCAATGTATCTTTCTGATATCATTTGTTGTATTGTTACTTAAGAGTGCGACATCATTATAGATCTTAAATATAAATGATATGTTTTGTCGTATTGTTATATGTTCGTATGTTTCTAGTATCTTCTGTTATATTATTAAATACATGTGAGATTGTGTCATCACATTAGATCTTACATGTAAATGTTCTGTTTTTGTCGCATTTTGCATTCTTAATGTCACATTGTCACACTTTAGATTACCACATTGCATTAGATCTTAAATGTAGTATAACAATCTTCCGATAAAGTAAAATACAAGAATCATTCGTAGAAGTTAATACTTGGTCACATTATTATATTTTGTCCATATATGATCTCTATTGTAGTATTGTTAAATACACGTCAGATTACCACATCACATTAGATCTTGCATATAGTAGTCCCTCCGTCCGCGAATAGGAGTTCCGTTTTGCCATTTTAGTCTGTTCGCGAATAAGTGTCCCGGTTCACTTTTACCATAAATAGTAATAGCGCTCCACATTCCACTAACTTATTCCACTCACATTTCATTTAAAACTAATATATACAAGTGGGACATCTATTCCACTAACTTTTTTCCACTTTATTTTCTTAACATTTCTTAAAACCCGTGCCGGCAAAAAATGGGACTCCTATTCGTGGACGGAGGGAGTATGTTTTTGTCGCATTTTAATGTCGTATGTCGTACTATTGTGTTTTTATTTGTATTTTGTCCTATTGTGTTTTTATTTGTATTTTGTCCTATTGTTACTGATGCACTTTTTATTAGCACTAAATAAACCTGCAAGTATACAGAGTATATATAGTATAGCTAAAGGTCAGTACTGGATATCGAACACGGGGAAGACGAACACAAAGTGTCTATCCTCTACTGAGACTCAATTACTATTTGGAAAAACATTTGGGTTTTGAAAACTTTTAAAAAACTATAAACAAATAAGAGCATAGATCAACTAAAAGCAAATAAATCAAGAGAAAGACAATAGAGATAAGGGAATCCCAGGGATGTGTGTTCACAGTTATGGTTATACAAAATTCCAACTACAATACCCTAACACAGTTATTACTTTGATAGAACGAGAGTCACCTAGATTATGTTCATGCGAAACAAACGTTGATTATAAGATTAGGGTTGTCAATCCTAACACGTAACTCCAAAAAGCTCCTAAGACCCTTGAAAAGTCCTCACTCTCAATTAACAGTGCCGTTTTAAAGGAAGCTAACTGTAGTGTCTACTAAGTGGACCTAACTCGCTAGAACTCTGTCACAGTTATGAAGCAAGTTATATTAAATCATACACGATTGTGTCACTCAATCATGAAGCATCAAGATTAACTTAGGGAAGAAACAAAGTAAAAACAAAACGGATATTAAATAGAAAACGGAACTTGTATAACCAAAATCGTTACTAACACATCCCTAGAATCCTATGAGTTTAGTTACACATAATTGAATAAGCTAAAAACATAGATTGAAGGGAAGACAATTTGAACATAAAACTAAAGCAAATAAAACTCGTAGGTTGAATCCTTGTCGTTCTTGATGTTCTTGAAATCCTGCTCCAACTCCTTGCACCAGTGAAGTACTCTAAGCCTTGATCTCTACGAAGTATTTTGCAATTAGAAGTTCTCTCTTTTTGATGAAGCTTGAGGCCTTATTTATAGGGGAAAGTCATGCCTTGTTGTAGAACGAAAAAATCTCCAAAATATGGTAAAACTGGGCGCAAATCTAGGGCTTCTCGGATTTGCCGCCTTTCTCCGGCGGGCCGCCGCACCTTGGCCGGCGGTCGCCGCGTTGGAGTCCAGAGAGTCTGTTCCCTCGGCGGCGTACCGCCGCACATCTTACGGCGGTCGCCGGACGAGACTTCTCTTCCAAGCATATTTCTCCGAGGCGGACCGCTGCATTGATCTGCCCGCCGGGCGCCGGCGGTCGCCGCACACATCCGCGGCGGTCGCCGGTCGCCGTCTGACTCCAGATTCCCAAACTTGGCATTTTGGCCCCCTTTTTCGGCTCAATTATGCACATTTCTAACAAAACAAGTCAAAATACCAAAATAGACAAAATATGCAAATAATGGACGTGTAGAGTGACTTTGACATAAAAAACGGACCAAATAATGGCCTTAAAACAGTGCAAAATCCGAGCGTATCAGTTACACACGCGCTTGTGACATTTATCATGTCACATTAAATTTTATATAGAAGAATATACGAATAAAATAAAGTGCAATGCGTTTAATCTAGATGCAAAGGTTGTACCAAAACAAAATGTGTAATTGAATCAAATGCTTATTTATTAATAGTGTTTAAATGTGGTTGAATAATATTTTGACTAGTAATACACAAAGATACCTTAATTATAATACACAAAGATACCTTAATTATTCAAAATTCAATGATAAAAGAACAACATATCTATATCCTTTGAAAGGTAGAAAACAATATTTACAAAATTCTTGACATATAGCCATTGGAGCATCCACCCTTCTAACATTTAGATTTTATGTTTAAAACCAAGTGTTATTCAAATCTGGTTTTGATTTTTCAATATTATATTTTTAATTAAAACCAATTAGAAATTATATTTTTCCTTTTAAAGGATTATTGAAAACCTAGCTCAAATACGCTGCCAAAGTGGATTCCCTGAAATACACTAAAAGAGTGCATTTATACTATAGCTAAGCTCAACACTTATTTCATTTGGTCATACAAACTTTATAGGCTAATTTCATCGAGTGATGCTAAATGACCATATTATAACTGACCATATTTAACTTTTAAATAGAAAACTGGATCTGACTAATGAAATTTAATGCACCAAGAAAGTATCATCTGTTTAGGACTATTCTACCTTTTACTTAATTCAACCAAGGAATGTTTTTTATAGCTAATTAGAAGATGTTTACCATGTTATATTTACTTATCTTTCCTTTTCAGTATTTTTAACAAGATTAAGTAAATATACCACAATATGATATTATATTTAATTATTGAAATTCATTTTATTGTATAGTGTACTAGTGTCGTGTCATGTTTTACTATAATAATAATAATAATAATAATATATTAATGTAATTGTAGTGATATGGAGCAAAATTCGGAGTTAACATTTGAAGATTAAAATTAGTAAGTATTAAATATGTTAAAATTGAAATCATGATAATATAAAAAATAATGTCTAAGATACTATAACAAAATGTATAATACGAAAATAGCGAAAGCTTTAATAATAGGACAATGAAATTATTATTATTGATAACTTCAAAATTTACTAAAATACCATTTCCGGCCCTCCATAATGTGGCTGCATAGATATATCCTTTTATTTGCATAAAATGCTACGAAAATCACATTGTTCTTTACTAGGTCTTCCCCATCTCTTTCTCCTTTTTCCTTAGCGACTCTCCTACCATGGGACGGAAGAAGCTCACCATGAGGCGGATCGAAAACCCCACCTCCAGACAACTAACTTATACGAAGCGCAAGGAGGGCATCATCAAGAAGGCCGGCGAGCTTGCAGTGCTGTGTGACACTGACGTCGCCCTCATCATGTTTTCACCCTCCGGTCGCCTTGCTAGCAACAAAAGGTTTTCATCTTTATTTAATTTATTTATGTTAATTTCAAGAAAAAAAAATGATAAAAATGGAGTTAGGTTGATGATATTTGTAGGATTACGTATCTAGCCAACGAGGTAAAACTAAAGCTTGCCTATTTGAAACAAAATTTAGTAAGAAGATATAAGGTAACGAGAAAATGACTTTCAAATCTGAATAATTTTAGAAGTAAGAAAAGATTTACAATTTTAATAGATCTATGTATAGGGTCTTGTTAGGTTGAGAATTTTTAGCTTAATTGAGAATTGAGATGCATTTTCAGCCACTCATCCACCAGATTTTCAAAATGTCAACAACAAGTATGTTATGTAAACTCGGGGGTAGTATCGTCAATAGCCTGCACATCAAATGTCAATAGCCTGCACATCAAATGTCAACAACTTTATTCAATAAATACTTTTTTTATTTAAATTTTTAACTACATATACAATTCATGTCAACTACACATATAATGTCAACAACTTTATTTAATAAACACTTTTTGACATGAATTGTACATGTAGTTGACATTATATGTGTGTAGTTGACATTAATTGTATATGTAGTTGACATGGATTGTACGCATAGTTGACATTATATGTGTGTAGTTGACATTATATGTGTGTAGTTGACATGAATTGTATATATAGTTGACATGGATTGTACAAATAGTTGACATTATATGTGTGTAGTTGACATGAATTGTATATGTAGTTGACATGGATTGTACATATAGTTGATATTATATGCGTGTAGTTGACATGAAATTGTACATGTAGTTGACATTATATGTGTAGTTGACATGAATTGTATATGTAGTTGAAAAAAAAATTAAAAAATTAAAAATTATAAAAAAAATTAAAATTAAAATTTTAAAAAATATTTATTTAATAAAATGTACCATGATATTACCCTTCTGCCCTTTCATAATAAATTAATCTAAAATTATTTTTTATGTGGCAAAATCTGGACCACTGATTTAATAAAAATGAGTGGCTGATATTGTATCTCATTTCTCAATTAGCTTAAAAAATCTCAATTGATCACAACCATCTATGTATATTTGTACATGGTGTTACAATTGAACTATTTTTTTTATATTTTTTTTGAATTTTTTTCTTGCAGAATTGAGGATATACTTCTTCGATTTGTTGACAGGCCAGATGAGCTTAGAGGAGGGTAAGTTGTAATTAGGTTTTCCATTTATTATTATTTTTTTCAAGAAAATACATTCCTTTTCTGTAATTTTTTTAAAGATTCCTCGCAATTTTTGTTTTCATTGCAGGCCTATCAATCACGAAGAGGTACATACAAATTTCCCACGCTTTCAAAAATTGTAGTATTTCAATTGAAGAATTCATCTATTTTTATTATTAGTATTGACAAATCAATTTTATTTTGTAGTTTTTGTCTCAAAAATTAAAACAATTGAAGTATGAAGGTGAAATGCCAGAGAAGATAGCATTGTAAGGACTTTGCCTTCATAAGTTTAAAAGTAAATATTGTTCTTACAAAACAGAAATTATTGTTATTTTTAATGATATTTTTTTGTTTCTTGACATGGATCTTCATTCACATGCTAATTTGCTGGTCAAACAAGTTCAGTATTGAGGTAATTAATACTAACTATTTACATATGTTTCAATTCAATTTAAATCGAAATTTAATTGTTTATATATTATTTTATGTGTGTTTGTGGTCTTCTTTGGAGTATTTAAACTTACTCTTCAATCTTCATGGAATATCTCAAAAGATTCAATCAAGTAAATTTCATTTAATTATAAAATGTCCTAGAACTTTTTTAAAAATTTTATTGGTGATTGTACACATATTATTGATTTTAACTATATTAATTTAAATTGGCTAATCACAAGAACTTGAAGAGAAACTGGACAAACTCATTAGGAAACAACGTGAGTCTCAGGAAAATATGAGGTTAGAATTTTTAATTGTACTAATGTCTATTTTCCCTTTATTCTTTTCTTCATAATTAATTAATTCATTTTAATTTTTTAATTATGTGCAGATATTACGAACCTAACGTTGAAAAAATCAATTCAACCCTTGAAGCAGGAGTAGTTTCTGACAACTGCTATTCAACGTATCCAGACATCAAAGGCAAGTATTTTCAATTATAATATCGATTTTTACGATCTCTGAAATCAGCCAACGGAAATTTTCATTAAATATTTCATTGATTACTAATTTACAATGGAATATATATGAATAACAGTATAAGGATGTGAGAAATTTAAGACTGTATTATATCTAATTCAATTTAAAAACGCAATCTTGATTGGGAAAGATATTTAAGACTGTATTATATCTTATTCAATTTTAAAAAATAAATATGGTAGTTATTTTACTTTACTTCTTTCTATTTATCTTATTTTCTTGAAATTCATTACTACGTTTTGTGAAGATACATATAACATTTTTAAAAAGATAGTAAATAAGAAATATGCATTCTCAATTTACATATTTTTCGTTGGATTTTCTCTAAGAGCTAAATAAACTTGAGTGTGCAAAATCCAGCTTCATATGCTAAGATAGGTGGAGTGTTTCTTTTGTATATATGATGTTAATTGAACCAAATTCAAGGATGTTTTAGTAAAAATTAATAACAAACAACGTGATGTGATTTTAAAGCTACTTCATAATTGCATGTGCTATATTTTTTTCAAAATTTTAATTTCGATAATCAACTTTGCATTGATCTTGTTTGTAGGCCAAACTGCTAGGCAATCAACTTAGTCATGAAAGGACTGAAAATGTTGAGGTAACACAATATTTGATAGGAGTATATTCTTTTATTATAACATGTATATATATAATGCTTTTTTAATAGCTCGTATCAATTTTTTCAACTAATTGAGGCCGACAAGAATTAGAGTTTGTAACCAGATCTTTTAATCGGAAATTCTAATTTCATGATTTTCGAATCAAATATCTGACAAAAATTAATTCGCATTTGCTTTATATTTTAGCTTAGATATGTGCACATTTGTAAGTTTTTGTATTGAAGACAACCTTGCTTTTTAATGTATGGAAAGTGCAATAAACATGAGTATTTGTTGCAAAGACACCTTAAATTTTCAATTTATCTATGCAAAGTTACCTAAGGCTCCGTTGAGTACACAGAATTGAAGGTGTGAAATTGGAATTGGAGCTTTCAATTCCAAGTCTAGTGTCTGGTTTCATAAAAATTATTGGATTTGGAATAGAATTACAATTCCTAATCCTTTAATTCAACAGTTTGAATTCCATATCAAAGGTAGTGGAATTCCAAATATTTGTTAAATTACACACACACTGTACACATTCTTACGCACATTGCACAAATTCTCACACACTGCACACACATTCACACATCACACACCCATTGTGCAACATGTGTAGTGTGTGCGTGCAATTTTTCAAATTCAATTATTTTATTTTGTTGAACAAAGGATTTGAAATTGAATTTTAATCCAATTCCTTCCCATTCCAATTATGTGTAACATATCTTAATTATAATTTTTATTATATGAACAAAATTTATATTTTTTCAGATGCAGGCAGCAATGATGCAAATGGATGATGCATTGACTAGTCACTCTGCTGAGGGAAACCATGCTCGGTACTTTTCTTATTTATTTTAAACTAAAATATATTTGAATAACATTTATTAAATTATTATTAAAATAGATTTTATAAAACTTATTTTTTCAGGGTGAGGTCAAATATGGATGAAAATCAGAGTAGATCAAGCTCTGCAGAGCCTCATCTTAGCCTAGGCTTCATTGAATCACAGAAGATGTGGAATAAGTCATGGAATATATATTGAGGTTTGGATGGAGTTGATTTTAGATAAAAATTTAATCAAACATATACAGTAAAACAGTGACTTTATTTTTGTTGAAATATGCATTGCAAGTACTATTAAAACTCAATAATTAATGTTGTGCATATATACTCGTAAAGATTAGACTCGACATATTATAAATTTCTGATCAGTTATTCTTTTCATATTTAATATGCCATTTTCAAATATGATATGCGTGATTTATTTAGTCGAAATTTAAATAGAGGGCATGCGATGTATATTCACTATTCATTTACTACTTGAATTGGCCGAAAAAAGTTTTATTGATATATTATTTGTACAAAAGATAATAATTAGGTTGGTGCTTTAACCTCAATTATTTTTTTCACTTGCGAAATTTTTTTCTTCTTTTTTTTTCCGCTCATTCTCCGTTGTTGTTTCTTTCTCTCTTGCAAAATTAGATATATCTTTCTAATTTTTTCGATTTTCATTTACAAAATTTGAATTATGTTTTCAGTTTTTTTTTTATATTCAAATATTGTTATTATTCATGAAATTGCATTTTTCTGCACATGCACGCACTAGTTGACTTATTTTTAGTGTGATTTTATTTGTGTATGTTTACTTTGCATTTTGTAATTATATAGTTTATCACAAATAAATTAAATAATACTACTACTACATTTTTCTTTTTATCAAATATAACATTTAGATAATACTATGACGTTTGATAATACTTGATGCACTTTTTATTTATAATAAGTGTGACGCCGCGGAATTTCTTTCCTTTATTTAGAGATAAATCGAATCTATTAGGTTAAATAATTTTCGTTTAGAAGACGTGTGATAATAGAATTAGCGTGTAATCCCGACTTTCAAAATTTTAAGTACTTAATCTTGGAGAATACGGAATAAGAAATTATTCATGCAAGGAGGAAAAGATAATAAATTAGTACAAAGTACAACACAGCTATACGAATTGGATACATGGAGCTACAAGTGATATTCCTTTCAAAGCTACATCTCTACAGTACAAGATCTTCTACTCTACCCTCTTCTCTTGCCCATCCTTCTCGAATTTGGCATCCCATAAGACTCCAAATTTGACAGCCAATAACACCAAGGATTTAACACCAAAAAGATTGTTAGAAATAGGCTTCACAAAGACTCAAGGTTGGAGACTTCTCCAAAATAGCAAGTATGGCCAGCTAAGCAATACATCATCAACCGAGGCTGAGATAGCAGCCAGGAGGGGCAGTCCCAACTTACACCAAAATGGCATACAATTGGATAAACACAAGGAAGAGATAAGCTGGCAGCCCCAAAAATAGGAGCCTTTGCCCCCAAGACATGCACAATTAAGTAAAGAAACATGATGCCAAGAAAGAGATGGAGCTGGCAGCCAAATATGGGAGTCTTTGTCCCGAAGTTTCCAACATAAGAGGCCTATATAAGCAGCCCCATCTCCCTTCCCTTCCCCTCTCCTTTTGACACCACAAATTCACTCAAAATCAAGGAGTGCAGCAAGGAAACGGGATGAGCAAGAAGGCGAAGAGAGGCAGCGGCGAAGCAGGGGGACAGCCGCGAACCGAGAGGATTCACCGAGTGAGGTAATTACCTCAACACCCAACACCCACTTCGCATCATATAGAGCAGCCACAATGAGTAGTCAAGAACTTAGACTTGCTATAGGAATTTCCACAAGACTTAGCATAATTTTCTGCCCAAATGAAGAGTATAAACATGTCAAGTAACTCCCTACCAAGAGCTAATTCCAGTGAGCTAATTGTTTCCCAAGATCGAAACTTTAGAACATCATGATATAAAACAATTCCTCAATATAGCTACTGCCTTCAAGTAGAACAACAAAGCAAATCAGATTAATTAAGGGGAAAGGGACTTAGCTTGGTTAGTGAAGGCTGTCCGGCGATGGAGGAGGAAGCCGAGCGACGCCGCAGGGCTAGGTCGATAGCCGCAGCGCCGGCAGGAGCGCTGCTGCCAGCGCCCTGCATCAGCTCTCTGCGTCGAGGCGGCAGCAGCGATGGAGAGCCGGCGACGCAGAGGAGCGGCGGGCGGCGAGTGACGTCGGCGGCGGTGCTGTGAGCTCGCCGAGCAAGAGAAAGAGGAACCGGAGGAGGGGAAAGGCGACGCCTTCTCCCTAACCGGGACTTCACCGAATAGAGAAATCGATAGAAAACTCGATGGAGGCATAGGAGAGTGACGAGTATAATCAGTCCAATGGTGACCGGCGGTGACTCGAGGGAGAAGAAGAAAGAGCTGCTGCTTCTAAATCCTTAAATCCCTAATTGAGCAAAGTGGAAGAATTAATTGGGAAATAAAAGTCACGTATGGAAGGGAATATAATTAGTGGGGCTGAAATTAAAGTTTTGGGCCACCTTAAGTAAAATTGTTGGGCCACTCTAATTATTTAATTTGGTCCTAAGGCAAATTAAGTTGATGGACAAATTTAATCATTGGACTAAGTCCCACTGGAATTAATTAAGAGTATATTATTATGGCTGGGCCTATCTATTTACGTTGAGTAGTGGACCGATTTTTGAGATGGAAGAAATGAGCTGAGACTTTATTTGTTGGGCCAAGGAGCTATTTATTTTGGGCCGAGATTTAATTATGTGAGGTTGGAATTAATTTAAGGAAATTGAACTTGAACCTTAATTAATTAATTCCCGAATAATTAATTGAGTCTCCGAATATGGAAAAATGTTAAAGTAAGACGTCAAAGCCGACCAGCGACGCCCCGCGACGTCATGGGCGGCCTTAAGAAAAATTCAAAGAAAAGATTTAACAAGGGATTTTCCAAGAATGCATACTTTATTAAATGCTCAAGTATTTGTTTTCAAGAAAATAGAATTTCTCCAGACTTAGCAAAGTGAATAATTAAGTTTTACAGAGTAGTGAAGCCGAGGTAGGACTAAGAAAATCATGTAAGACAAGACTAATTAAGTTTTACAGAGTACATGCAGTCCTTCTAAGGAGAAATAGTTCAAGTACTAATTAGCGTGCTACGCTATCTATTTTCAAAGGATAAATTGCTCAAGGGCAAGTGAGGTCAAAGCGAATAATCGAATTGAAGAATAAGCATATCAGGTGGGCTTTCTTTTAATATCCAACATACTAGTGTGGATATAAATCAAATACTTGTGAAATTACAAAAAATCATATTTTCTCAAAATGGAGCTATGATTATTTCCAAATTGTTGTCATGCCATAAAATGTTTGTTTTGATGAATTGAATGAAATTGAATGGAATGATGGGTGACCGTTGAAGCGGCACTTGCATGGATTGGAATGATGGGTGACCGTTGAAGCTGCACTTGAATGGATTGGAATGATGGGTGACCGTTGAAGCAACACTTGAATGGATTGGAATGATGGGTGACCGTTGAAGCGCTACTTGCATGGATTGGAATGATTGGTGACCGTTGAAGCGGCACTTGACTGGGATGGAATGATGAATGATGAATGATGAATGATGAATTAGGATTGATGAATGATGAAAGAACTTATTCTAGAGACAAACTTTTAGCTCACAAAAGAACTTAGTAAGCTCGGGCCTTTTAAGAAAAACCTCTGTGTGTTACTGTGATAGCTTGACAACTATATAATGTATGTTTTGTTTTCGGCACGTGTCCACTGAGTACTCCGGTACTCAGCCCTGCATGTATTTATAAATGTGCAAGTTGAACGTCAAGAGGATGGAGTGATGATCGGAGTCGATGTTGTTAAACAATCAAGTTGATCTCGCAACGGTTCATGTCTTCATACACGAAGTCGTTTAGTAAGGACTAATTCCGCTGTGTTTTTGTGAAGTGAGAATTTTAGAATCTCACCACCAAACTCTGATTCATTGTTGAGTTGTTTATCCTATCTCCAACACCATGTAATGAAATACTTGGCTTCTATGATATCAATTGACTTGGCTTTGTGCAAATCCTCAAATTCTATCCCTTTTCTTTCCCCGCTTATTTAATCCCTCTTATTAGTCACGGTTTACCCGCTTTCGCTATCCTTAGCAAAATGCGGTCATGACATAAATAAACATGCAAGTATACAGAGTATATCTAGTATAGCCAATGGTTAGTACCAGAAATCGAACATAAGGAAAACAGACACAAATTGTCTATCATCTACTAAGCTTCTTTCACTATTTGGAAAACCGAAAGAGATTTGAATTTTTGAAAATAAAAACTTAATAAAGCGGAAATAAACAGCTTTTGCAGATAAATGCAGAGAAAAATATAGAGATAAGGGAATTCTAGGGATGTGTGTTCACAGTTATGGTTATGAAAATTTCAACTACAATACCCTAGCACAGTACTTAATTCAGTAGGACGAGTCGCCTAAGTTATGCTCATGCGATACTAACGTATATTACTAACATAGGGGCATCAATCCTAGATCCGTAACTTCTTAAAGCTCATAAGACCCTTGAAAAGTACTCACCCTCAATTAACAGTGCCGTTTTAAGGGAAGCTAATTGTAGTGTCTACTAAGCAGATCTAACTCGCCAACCTCCTCTCACGATTATGTAGCAAGTTATATTAAATCATCACAGAATGTGTCACTCAGACGTGAAACAATTATTCAACACTTTCTAAGAATCCTATGAATTTAGTTACACATGATAGAATAATCTAAAAACATAGTTTGTAGGGAAAACAAAGGGAACATAAGGACTAAAGAAAATAAAACCCAAAGGTTGAATCCTTGTAGCCTTGATCTTCTCTGATTCCTTCTTCAAACCCTTGCACCTTGATGAACAAGTAAGAACTCTCAAATAAACATGCAAGTATACAGAGTATATCGAGTATATCTAGTATAGCCAATGGTCAGTACCAGAAATCGAACACAAGGAAAACAGACACAAATTGTCTATCATCTACTAAGCTTCTTTCACTATTTGGAAAACCGAAAGAGATTTGAAGTTTTGAAAATAAAAACTTAAGAAAGCGGAAATAAACAACTTTTGCAGATAAACGCAGAGAAAAATATAGAGATAAGAGAATTCCAGGGATGTGCGTTCACAGTTATGGTTATGCAAATTTCAACTACAATACCCTAGAACAATACTTAATTCAGTAGGACGAGTCGCCTAAGTTATGCTCATGAGATACTAACGTATATTACTAACATAGGGGCATCAATCCTAGATCCGTAACTTCTTAAAGCTCATAAGACCCTTGAAAAGTACTCACCCTCAATTAACAGTGCCGTTTTAAGGGAAGCTAATTGTAGTGTCTACTAAGCAGATCTAACTCGCCAACCTCCTCTCACGATTATGTAGCAAGTTATATTAAATCATCACAGAATGTGTCACTCAGACGTGAAACAATTATTCAACACTTTCTAAGAATCCTATGAATTTAGTTACACATGATAGAATAATCTAAAAACATAGTTTGTAGGGAAAACAAAGGGAACATAAGGACTAAAGAAAATAAAACCCAAAGGTTGAATCCTTGTAGCCTTGATCTTCTCTGATTCCTTCTTCAAACCCTTGCACCTTGATGAACAAGTAAGAACTCTCAAATAAACATGCAAGTATACAGAGTATATCGAGTATATCTAGTATAGCCAATGGTTAGTACCAGAAATCGAACACAAGGAAAACAGACACAAATTGTCTATCATCTACTAAGCTTCTTTCACTATTTGGAAAACCGAAAGAGATTTGAAGTTTTGAAAATAAAAACTTAAGAAAGCGGAAATAAACAACTTTTGCAGATAAACGCAGAGAAAAATATAGAGATAAGAGAATTCCAGGGATGTGCCTTCACAGTTATGGTTATGCAAATTTCAACTACAATACCCTAGAACAATACTTAATTCAGTAGGACGAGTCGCCTAAGTTATGCTCATGCGATACTAACGTATATTACTAACATAGGGGCATCAATCCTAGATCCGTAACTTCTTAAAGCTCATAAGACCCTTGAAAAGTACTCACCCTCAATTAACAGTGTCGTTTTAAGGGAAGCTAATTGTAGTGTCTACTAAGCAGATCTAACTCGCCAACCTCCTCTCACGATTATGTAGCAAGTTATATTAAATCATCACAGAATGTGTCACTCAGACGTGAAACAATTATTCAACACTTTCTAAGAATCCTATGAATTTAGTTACACATGATAGAATAATCTAAAAACATAGTTTGTAGGGAAAACAAAGGGAACATAAGGACTAAAGAAAATAAAACCCAAAGGTTGAATCCTTGTAGCCTTGATCTTCTCTTATTCCTTCTTCAAACCCTTGCACCTTGATGAACAAGTAAGAACTCTCAAATATATGCTCTGGAATTATGCAGCAAAAAGAAGATCTTTGTTGAAGAGGTTTGAGGGGGTATTTATAGCCATATTTTCGAGCAGCACCAATTAAGGCAAAAAGTGGCTAAGTATGGTATATCTTGGGGAGAAAGTGGGTCAATTATGTGCGCCACGTTTTCCCAGCAGACCGCTGCACCTTGGCCAGGGGGTCGTTGTAGGTTGATCCGAAGTCTCTGCCTCTTGGACGGCGGTTGCTATCTGTGTTGCAGCGGTCGCTGGAAATAACCTCGTAGCTTCTAGATCTCTTGGAGCGGTCGTTGCACACACCTCAGCGGTCGCTGGGCGTGTTCTTCTTTTCAGCACAACTTTCCCAGAGCGGACTGCTACTGGCTCAGCGGTCGGTGGGCGCCAGCGACCGCTGTATGGGTTGCAACGGACCGCTGGACATCTCGAAAGCTCCAGATTTCTAACTTTGACTTTTAGCTATCTTTTTAGACTCAAATATGCATATTTCTCACAAAACACGTTACCAAAATAGATAAAATATGCAATTAATGAACGTATAATAGAACTTTGACACTCAAAACGGACCAAATAAAGGTCTTAAAATAGTGAAAAATCCGAGCGTATTAATACTCCACGAAAATTTGGGTAAATTATCTTTAAATTTCTTAACTTTTGCTAAATTTAGTTTCGCATACCAGATTCAACATCATCTACAAATTACCAATCAATCGATGAGTTCTAATTTTGCACCTAACTATTGATTTATTCTGATTATGCAACTAATCGAGATTTCAATACTAATTCAACTTGATAGCTTACTTATATGACATTATCGAACGTCAACCAAAACTTCTCATGTTTTAAACAGTGAATCAACATCGTATTATATTAAATTATACCCGTCCACCAAAATTTGTCCCACTTTGACCTGGCACGAGTTTTAAGAAATGTAATGTGAGTAGAAACAAGTTAGTGGAATATGGGGTCCACTACCAAAAATGGATTGTGGGTCCTACTTTTATATATTAGTTTTATAATAAAATGTGAGTAGAAATGAGTTAGTGGAATATGGGGTCCACTGCTAAAAATGGTAAAAGTGAAATGAGATAAATTTTGGGGGACGAACGGAAATGAAAAAATGAGACAAATTTTGGTGGATGGAGGTAGTACTATAATTTAATGTGTCACACAAATAGTATCATAAAATGAGCTCATTCATGGCCAAAATTATTAATTCATTGATGGTCAAAATTGTTAATTCAGACATCTTTAATGTGTGTATTTATCAATTTGGTTATCTAAAATGTAATTTTTCCATATAATGTTCACACTCTTATCAATATAATCCATAAAATATCACATTTTAATTTGTGTCAGTCCTATTCAAATTGAGAAAGTAATTAAATTGAAATTTTATTAATATTACAAGTTTTCACCCCAATTCTTCAATTTAATGAACTATTCGGCCCAAATCTACAAAATTATATGATTCGAGATTTAGAATATCACCATAGTTTGTTAATACTTCCTTTTTGAGGTAATTGAAATGTTTCATTTAAAATTTGAATCTTATGTTAATTGGGATGGGCATTTTCAATAGATTATAGAGTATGGTTCATATGTTTTTTAATTGAACTAAGAAAGTACTAGTAGTATGTGTTTATAATTTAGCTGTCATGAATATTTGTGAAGATAATGAGGTTGAATTGTTAAGGGTATAGATAAGTCAATTTTATTTGAGATAGGAATATATGTAGAAGGGATCACCTCATATTGCAGCATGCAATGTATAAGGTAATTCCTACCGGAATACAAGAGGTTCTATGTGCACTGAGAGCGTGAAAATGCAGTACCTTTTTGAGGATTATTTCCCTGATGAGACCACAGTGAGTGTAAAGTATTTCAACGATGGTTTCATATGCGCATCAATAGTCTTGGACATGGGGACATGTCATGCTGCAGGCATGCATGAAAGTGGTACATCACACTCTAGATCAATTTGACAGTTCCTACGCAATGTTAACACAACAGACCAATTGCCAAAAAAATAAAATATATTTTAATAATTATTCTTAACAAATATACATTATGATTTAGGAAAAATTGCCACAAAAGTATAAATGCAGATCAAATATTGGTCAATCCTGTAATTTTAAACAATAATCATATCATAATTTTTATTAGGTATTACTAGTAGTTAATAGAATAATGGGTTGGAACATTGGAATCGCAACACAGAGCTCGAGTGACATCGAAGATTAACCTATTTTTTCGTTCTGCTACTTCATTTTGTTCAGGGGTATAAGGGCAAGTTGTTTGATGAACTAGTCCTTTACTCCTAAACTCTGTCATCTCCATATTAACAAATTCCCTACCGTTATCAGACTGAAGAACCTTAATAGTAGTTTGGAATTGTGCAAGGATTAAGGTGAAGAAAAAGATAAATTTTTCAAAACTTTAGATATATTTTACAGAAATATGAGAAAATATCTAAAACCATGATCACCAGTAATAGGAGTTGGGCCCCACGCATCATGATGCACTAAAAAAAAAATATCCTTAACTCGTGTCTCACTAGACTTGATTAACACGAAATGTATTTATACTAAGAAAATTTGGGAAAAATAACTATAAAATAACCGAGGATGGATGTCCCAATATGCGGTGCCAGAACTAGGCTTCCCGATTAGCAGATCTGTGAGCAAGCATCGCGTTGCCACCTTGGTGAGTGATCTCATCCAAGTAGTAAACGACTTGACGCTTAGTGTCACATCCAATTATCCTTCTCGTTCTTATATCCTGTGTTGGGAAGCATCAGTAATGTACAATTTAGCTCTTTAGTCACATGACTAATCGACATGAGTTTATGGGATAATTTTGGCACATAAAGACAGTTAGAGAGTTTTAGGGTCAGTGAAATTTCTATGGTCCCACTCGCACTAACAGTTGGTAATTCCCCATCAGCAGTTTGGATTGAGCTTTTTGTAGCCTCATTTAACATGGAAAGTCATTTTTCTCATATGACATCGTATCTGTAGCCCCACAATAAAAAATCCACACACTCTCCTTAAAATCGGTATTATTCTGGTCCATACACGCAATAGAAATGTTTTCTAAAGGTCCGAATGGATTTGGGGTCACATATGATATTTCAGACAAATTAGGGGCTGATATACGAGTTTCACAAACCCTAACCCGTTACCTACATACGCGGCGTCCCTTTTTCTCTCAGCTAACACTGCTTCTCCGATCATCTCCGTCGCCTCTCCCCATCTGCCGCCCCCACCGGTCCGTGAAACACCATCTTCTGTCTTCCCCCGAGGGTTGGTAGCCTCGCGGTTGCCCCCTCCCCTTAGGAATAATCCACCGCCTCCGCCATCCTCCATCCCGATTGTTAATCAGGCTTTCACCATATGATTTTTGTTCCACTGATGCACTATTTATTAGCTCTAAAAATACATGCAAGCATACATGGTAGATCTAGTATAGCTAAAGGTCAGTACCAAGATATCGAACATAGAGAATAAGATTGCAACTGACTATCATATACTAAGCGTCATATACTATTTAGAGACACAAAAGTTTTGGTTTGATTTATTAAACCATACAGAAATAAATAGACAAATAAAAGAAGCATAAAAAAAAATAATACAAAACTGGCGAAAGAATGTAGACTTTTTGGATCCAAATACACAATCACAAGCTATTATCCAATCAACTTCCTTGAATTACGGTCTCTAGAGTTATTAAGTCGGTCACTTTATTAGATTAAACTCCCTCCCGATGTGAGAAATATGTAGATTAGATGTTGAAACCAAAGTCCCCTTTAAATTACTAACATCTAACTCTCAAAAGATTGTTAAGACCAAAAGACCTCACGTAAAACCTCAACTCTCTCGAGTTCTATTGAATTAAAGTGATTATCCTTTTTCCAAGTCAATTATTTCGTCTCTTGAGTACTATAATCAACTCTAACATGTATTCAAGAGGCAGCTAATCAATTGAATATAGAAAGCACAAGGATAAATCAAATAACTGCAAGAGCTAACAAGGAAAATCCTTCACCAAAAATTCCACAAAAGATGTTCAGCTCATAGACAAGTAAATACACCAATTAAAGTACGGGACTTAAAAGAAATTGAAAAAACCCAAGGTTGACTCTTCAATCTTCAGTCTTCTGTTGTCTCGATCTGCAGAGCTCCGCTCCAATGGAAGATGGATGAATCATGTGTGGAAGATGGGATGGAAGAGGTATAGAGAGTGAGAAGGATTGGAGGCTCTGAGATAAATATTATGCATTAGGTTTAAAAGGTATTTATAGGTTGGGAAAAAGGTTTATTTTTTATAATTTTCATGGCCTACAAGAAATGGGACAGATTTGGGCAACAATTTATTTTATACCTTGAATTTCCGCTTAAATTTCTGTTTGTAGAATGATCATAACTTTCTCCAGAGAACTCTGATTAAGAAGTTCAAGGTATACATGCGAAACTCTTTCGAAGAGGAAGAGAATGATATGCATTGATCAATAGTTGGACTCCAAAACTGTCTAGAAACTCGGCTTGAACTAAGGCTTTGCACCTTGGTCTTTTTGCACATTTTTCTGTCTTTTTCTATCATTTCTCACCAAACACATCAAATACCAAAATGTATAAAATATGCAATTTAAGAATATAATTTGCATGATTGACATTTAAAAAGAACCAAATCTAGCTTTTAAAAACATGCAAAATCTGTGTTTGTCAGCCACCGGTTAGGAAATCCGACTAAGAGGAAGCATGACTCTCTGGTATGCTTCTGTTTACCGCAATTAGAGCACCACAAATTTGATTTGTTCGGTTTGAACCCTCCCCTGCGGTTGGGTCCAGTGGTGGCGGTGGTTGATTGAGGCGTTGCTGCGGTTGATTCCGGGTTGCAAATCCTAATCCCACTCCACCCTATGATGAGTCGTCGATAGTTGTGCCGGTCGGGAGATCCGAGTTTGCTGCCGGCAGCATGCTTTTGAGTCGGGTAGCCTCTCGTTTCACCCGCCTATTGATGCACTTCTTATTAGCACTAAATAAACTTACAAGTATACAGAGTGTATATATTATAGGTAGTGGTCAGTACCAGATATTGAACATAGAAAAAACTATCATAGACTATCTACCTTCTACTAATCGTCTTCTACTAATTGGAAAAACAAGAAAATTTGATTTTTGTAAATAAAAGAAATAAAACAAGAGCAAATAATGATTGCAGATAAAAATACAAAGAAGGGAATTCCAAGGATATGCTTTCACAGTTATGGTTATACAAATTCCAACTACAACACCCTAGCACAGATCATACTTCACTAGAACGAGTCACAGATGTATTGTCCATGCAACACAAAGTGGATTACAGACATTAGGGTCGTCAATCCTAGATTAGTAACTCCTAAAAGCTCCTAAGATGTTTTGATGATAAATCTACATTACAAACTGCTCAATTGTGTGTTTCATAGTAACTCGTGTGTTCTTGTTGTCTGTTGTTGTCAATTGTATTCATGTTTGTACATTAATTGGTTTTGATGTGGTGTACTCCATGTTTAGGGTACATTAACGATACCTTATCATGTTATGTTACATCATGTAGCTAGATCTGTACATCATGCTCTATTACATTATTTAGCCAAAGATGTACATTAATTGGTAATGCTAAGGTATCGTTAATGTTGTTGTCATGGAACATTTTTTTTCTATCATGTTCTGTTACATCATATAGCTAGTTCTGTGCATTATGTTTTATTATACTCCCTATGTCCCATTAGAAATGAAACGTTTTCCTTTTTTGGTCTGTCCCATTAAAAATGAAACATTTCTAAAAATGGAAACAACTCTCTCTCTACTTTTTCTTCTCTCTTACTTTACTATCTCTTCATTAACTCACAAAACAACACTACATAAAATCCTGTGCCGAAAAGCAAACGTTGTATATTTAATGGGACGGAGGGAGTATTATTTAGCCAAAGATGTACATTAATTGGTAATGTTGTGGTTCATTAAATGTAATAAAATGGTATATAATTTCACTCTGTACATTTATACCTCATGTTCTATTACATTATTTAGTCATAGATGTACATTAATTGATACTGCATTATATTTGTTTCTGAATAGGTTCAACTAGTGCATCGATTACAAAAATGACTTTGACGATGACATGCCCATTGCATTAGCGCAACGACTTAAAGATGTTCAAAGATGTTGTAACACCCCGAGTTTTCGTGTAACGATTTTGGAGTATAAAAAAAAATTGGACAAAGAGACGATTGGAAATAAAGTGCAAGGAAATTTATATTTCAAGGATAAAAATAAAGGCTATACTTCTATTAGATAAATACTTGGAGGAATTAAATACAAGTAGTACATGCTTACATGAGAAGATTTCCTACACACATACATTCTAGTCTACTCCTAAAAGAAGCCACACTTAGACAAAGAAATTCAAGCTATTATTCTAGGACTTTCAAGTCTACAATTGTGATGTTAGCTACTTTGGGAAAGTAGATAATAGAGATGACATGAGAAAGATCTTCCTCCATCCTTCTCGATTCCACCTCCACAAAGCTCCAAGTGTTGACAACCCATGTACCTACAAGTAGCACCAAAAGAGGTTAGAATCTAGCAACAAAAAGAGCAAGAGTTGAGACTTTCACCAATGTAGTAAAGTGAGGTGTGCAAAGCAATATCTTGCTGCCATAGACAAGATATTCTAACTTTCCCAAAGAGGGAATAGAGACATTTGGTATGTGAAGAAGAACTCTTTTAGAAGCACCAAAAGAATGAAAAATAGGATCCATGAGATCAGCCATAGAGGGCAGCCCATAACTTGCACTGAAGAGGTATGAAAGACATCAACATCAAGCTCAAAAGAGGTAGAGCTGGCAGCCCCAAAGTAGGATCCTTTGTCTCCAAGTTTCAAGCACAAACAGCCAAAGATAGAGCACTATATAAGCAGCCCCATCTCCCTTCTCCTCCCCTCATTTTCGACACCACAAACTCACTCAAAATCAAGGAGTGCAGCAAGGAGTGGAGGAGGAGCAAGGAGGAGTTGTGAGGCAGGACATTGGTCCCCATCCGAGAGGAATCATCAAGCTAGATAATCCCAACAACGCCCTTTGCATCATGTAGAATAACAACAACACTTAGCCATGAACTTAGAGCTCAATAGATTCCCAGCATGTACAAATATTACATAGAATGAGCCTCAACAACAACAGTAGCAATCATCTAATACAATCTCATCATAATTGTCAAATACCGAAGACTTTGCTCAAATCCAGTGAGCTATGTATACTAGAATCAACTAGATTTGATCTTGGAGACTTAGAACATAGCTACTGCCCAAAATGAGAAATTCAAATGCAAAAAAAACACTCGAAACCAACGTGGAAAGGGGAAGAGGACTTAGCTTAAGAGGAGAGGCAGCTCGACGAGGACGGAGACGGCGGAGCAGCAGCCGGCGAGGCGGCGAGTTGCTGGAGCACGGAGGTGAGGCGACGCCTCCTCTCCACTGCTGACTTCGTCAGAAGGGAGAGCACTCGCCGGAGGGCGTTCGACGGAGGGAACGAGGGCGTGAGCCTCCGGTGAGTGTCGTGGCTGCCTCGCGAAGGAGGCAGCGGCGAGCGGCGAGAGGAGCTGCCGCTAGAGGCGCGAAGTGGAGGTCGGCGCGAGAGCCAACGCTGGCGGGACTCCGAGATCGCGTTGAGGTAGCGGCGATTTTCGCCGGAGAAAAAGGGCACTGCCGCTGTGTTCTGCAATTTAGGGGAATGTGAGAAGAGAGAAGTCCCGATGGAAGGGAGGATATGTTTGGGTTGACTCCAATTTTAATTAATTAGTTTGGGCCAGAAGTGATTAAATAAGGAGTTTGGGCCATCATTTAATTAGTTGGTGACTTTAGGCCAGAGGGCTAATTAATATAAATGGCCCAAGGAGGACTTAAATGTTGAGCCAAGGTTGTTTAAGAAATGGGCTGACTTTTAATCGGTAGAAAAATTTGGAGACGCAAGAAAAGGGAAACGGCGTTCTCAGGTCATGAAAATAATCAAGTTTATGAAAGAAATGCTATTAATTAAATTTCCTGTTTTAATTAATATGCAAGTTTAGTGAACGAAGGATAAAAGAAATTAATTCGGGACATGCATTCCTATAAGTATGAGAACTTCTTAAGTCTTATTAGTACGTTGTTTGCTTTCAAAAGGCTATCTCTGCGAGTGAAGGCGAAGTGAGAAAAAATCAATTTAAGGAGTTTTAAGCAAATGAGGTGGGCTTTCGAACTAAAGTGTTTTTATGTGGACTTTCGAACTAAAGTATTTTAGTGAGCTTTTTATTTATGACATGATGTTATGTGGGCTTTCTATTTAAGATACGATTGTTGCCTTTATGTTTAAAGTATGGATTTTATGAAGAGTGCCAAGGTGATATGAAAAGTACAGTTTACGATTACAGTTTCATGAACAATATTTTATGATGAGTGCTATTTACATCAAGTGAAAGTGATGTTATTTAGTTATGTGACATTATGTGTTGCTTTACGAGTGCTTGTGAACTGTCAGCCTTCGTTGATATTTTGTTTGGCTTTGACCGATAGAAAAAATGAGTTTTAGTCGGAAATGTTTATGAGGAAAGGAAGTTTTTGAAAGTTATGTCAAGCCATGTTTTGTTTTGAACTTTGCCTATCTGATTGTCTAGCAAGGGCGATGTCCCTACTAGACTAGGAGTTTATGAATTAGTTTCACCAGGAGTTTGTGAATTTATTTCACCAGGAGTTGTGAATTGGTTTCACCAGGAGTTTCGTGAATTCATTTCACCAGGAGTTTGTGAATTCATTTCACCAAGAGTTTTTGTGAATTTATTTCACCGGGAGTTTCGTGAATTTATTTCACCAGGAGTTTGTGAATTCATTTCACCAGGAGTTTCGTGAATTCCTTCACCAGGAGTTTAGTGAACATTCCGGTTCACCAGAAGTTGATTTAGATACGGCAAATGTTCCAGGAAAATAGATCTTTCAAAAGTCTTTTGAAAAAGGAAATGAAAGGAAAATGTTTTAGTGTTCTCGGACTTTTTTATAAAACCCTGAGTTCACTTAGGAGTAGCTTGACAAAACTAGTTTTCAGTAAAATATATTTCGGCACGTGTCCACTGAGTACACCAAGTACTCAGCCCTGCATTTGTTTTAAAAATGTGCAGGTTGAGCAGTGATGACGGCGGGCGGTGTTGAGCACAGACAAATGAAGATCCTTCGATAGAGTAGTGCTTGGATGCGTCGTGTCTCCATACACGATGTCATCTGCTCTTGACTCTTCCGCTGCAATGTAAAAGTCGAGATGTCATTCTCTTGTATCATGTACTCTAATTTATATATTCCAAGTTATTTCAGTTTAAGTTCAATTGTGCCACAGTTTTCCCCTTTCTTCCCCGCTTCTTCCATCCTCCCCTAGTCGCGATCAACCGAGTTTTCTATCCTTAGAAAGTGCGGTAATTAGGTTGGTGCCTCAATTATTTTTTTCACTTGCGAAATTCTTTTCTTCTTTTTTACACGCATTTGCCGTTGTTGTTTCTTTCACTCTTGCAAAATTAGATTTATGTTTCTAATTTTTTCGATTAGCATTTACAAAATTCTAATTTTGTTTGCAGTTTTTTTTTTTATTCAAATATTGTTATTATTTATGAAATTGTATTTTTCTACACATGCACGCACTAGTTGACTTATTTTTAGTGTGACATTATTCGTGTGTGTTCACTTTGCATTTTGTAATTGTATATTTTTAACTCAAATAAATTGAATACTGCTACTACTACTACATTTTTCTTTTTATCATTTAGATAATACTATGGCGTTTAATAAAACTCTACGAGTATTTGGGTAAGTTATCTTTACATTTCTGAACTTTTGCTAAATTTTAGTTTGCATAACAAATTCAACATCATCTACAAATTACCAATCTGTCAATTAGTTCTAATTTTGCACATAACTATTAATTTATTCTGATCATGCGACTAATCGAGATTTCAGCACCAACATAACTTAATAGCTTATTTATATAATATTATCGAACGTCAACCAAAACTATTCATTTTCAAACTGTGAAACAACATCGTATAATATTAAATTATATAATTTCATGTGTCCCAAAAAAATCAGCCCAGCAAATCAATTAACATCAGCTCAACAAATTAATTAAGGGATAACCCACTTAATTAATTAAAATCTGGCCCAAACACAAAATTTAATAGGCCGGCTGCCCAAGCTTTTAATTATTATACCCAAAAATGAACTTGCTACATATACTATATTACTCTAGACCCCAATATCCCATTTAACTGGCATGGCATTCGCTGCTGCTCTCCCTCAACTTCAATCTAAATTCAGCTGGATTGAAGGAGATGACGAATCGAAAAGGGATGACGAACTGGAAGTAGAGGACATACTGAGAAGGATGAATCGAAAGGAAGGATGAACCGAAAGGGGATGACAATAGGAACAATAGTGAGATGGACGAAACAAAAGGGGAAGAAGACAATGTGAATAATACTAAGGCGGAGAGACAGAATGTTTTTTTCACCAATTTTTACTTTAAACATTTCTTTTAAATCAAATCTCTCATCCTTTAATTGAATTGAATTTAATATAATATATTTAGAGTTCACCAATATATTACGTTTAATATGTCGATTTTTCAAAATAAAAATAATATTTGGATTATTTTTTCAGCTACTGGCAACTTATATAATGTGTATATTAAGGAATTCATTTTTGGAAATAAAGGAAAACCACATGCCTCATTTAATTTAGTGAAACCATTGACTTTACAAATACTAAATTAAAGTCTTTAAACATCAAACCAAATCACGAAAATCTCAATTAAAAATTGAAAGAGTGGATTTGAACTTATGTTGTGCGCACGTATCCCTTTTAATACTACAATTTTCCAATATACTATTGATTCATATGTGGCAGGTGGAATGTCGATCCTACATAGAATAATAGTGCTCATTATGTATTATTCTTTCCGTCCCACAATAAGAGTCCTATTTTACAATTTCGGTTCATTCCACGATAAGAGTTCTATTTCACTTTTACCATAAATGGTTAGTAGGTCTCACATTTTACTATCTTATTCAACTCACATTTTACTACTCCCTCCGTCTCATAAAAATATGTGCATTCCATTTTTAGAAAGTTATATCAATTTAATAATGTAGGTTTCACTATCTACTAGCTCTGCTTTAACTACCGTTTTCCTCCCCTCTCTTACTTAACCAATTTTGTCATAATTCTCGTGTCATACTCATTGCCCACATTTTTATAGGATGGAGTGAGCAAAACTAATATACATAAGTGGGGGCTCATATTTCACTAACTTATTCAAACCACTTTTATTTACATTTCATAAAACTCGTGTCATAACTAAATAGGACTATTATTGCAGGATGGAGAGAGTATTACACTTAAAACGTTTGGTGGTGTCAACACACTCTTAATTAGCTGCGAGGAAAGGTAAATACAAAGTATAAACAACACTTAACTAAAGTCATCAAAGAAATAATCAATTCGTCTATAAAATGAGAATAATTAAACAACATATTACCCCTAACTAAATTCATCAAAGGTAAACACATTATTTTTTTTACTACTTATATCGTTACATTAAACTACTAATGTTGTGGAGCTCACTCTGTACTAACACTATTTACATTACTTTTTTATCTTTATCTCTCGTACTTTATCAATGGTATACTAAAATCCATGTCGAATCAAATGTTCATACTTTTCAAGGACAGTGGGGGTATTTATTTTCATCTTTTATCAAAACCCAACGGAAAACTGTAATAATCTCCCTTATATTTTTCTTGTACGAACTTACGTCTCGCACAACAAAATAATTAGCGATATTTTGATGTTATTCCAAGTACTAATTCCTTGATTATTTCATATAATCAATCATCTCGAACAAACATAATACACATAGCATTATCATTGAAAACAATTGATCGAATCAAACATGACCCAACAACGCTGGTCATTCATAAAATCTTTCATAACTTTCCAAGTGGCAAAGAAAAAAAATTCCACATTTTATTTTAATTTTTCACACAACTTAGCATTTAAAATGTATGTGAAAGTAGCGGGCTCTACATATTCAAATAACAGTCTACTTCCAAGATTATTCGGGCGAGCCCAATGCTACTGTGCAGGGACAGAGCCAGAATTTGACATAAGGAGGGGAAAAATATATTTATAAACATATTTTGTAGAAATGAGTGGGGCATTTATAGGAGTATAAAATAAATTTTCAAATTTGAAAAAAAATACCATTGGTATAAGCTTTTAAGGAGGGGAAAATGCCCGACTAACCATATATCTAGATCCGCCTCTGGTACTGTGGTTTAGATCACGGGCCTGTCAAAAGGGCATCTTAACTTTGCGAAATTCACAGCCATCTTCGGCACCGACGATCCAATTGCCGAAGGATTCGAGGAATGCTCAACCCCAGGGTATATATGTGACGTCAACACTCGATGGGTCCAACACCCACGTCCTTATATCGATTGTGCTAATCAATGAAAAGTATAAAAGGTACTCTCTCCGTCCCACAAAAGATGTCACACTTTCTTTTTTAGTTAGTTCCACAAAAGATGTCACATTTCCATTTTTTGAAAAAGTTCTCTCTCACATTAATATAAAATTATATTTTCTCTCTCCATCTAACACACCAAACAAACCTCCTAAAATCCCGTGTCATTCCACAAGTGTGATATCTTTTGTAGGAAGGAGGGGATAGCAAACTAGAAATACACGAGACTATTGCCCAATTCGAGCGGATGAGGGAGGTGGCAGTGGTGGGAGGCACCAAAAAATTTTGATTGGCTCGTGGTTATGCGACTCTCAAGACATTTTCATACAACCATGCAAAACACTATGCCGTCATCCAATGTAACATTTCCGCGCTACACATCTATGTATACTTATCAAACAACAATTTTCTTTTGTAGTGGAATTTTCGTCTTATATGTTCAATAACTGCATCGTCTATCAAAATGAATAAATTTCGTAGCTCAAATATAATTGTTTTGTTTGTGCGTGTACTTCAATTTTCTTTTCAATTATCTTGGTGTAACTTAATGTGACTGCCATCGATCTTAATTAAGTGTTTATGCAATACATACTAAATTGCAACTGATAAAAAAAATATTCTTTATATCATAATGATTGTTATTTTATTGTCATTAATTGATAAAAAAAAGGTTTTTTTTTATATCATAATAATTGTTATTTTACAATCAATTTAAATTATGTTGACAGGTATATTATATACCGAGTTGATTAGTTATCAAACTTGTTAAATTAAGCTAATTATCATTCTAAGAAAATATATGATCTCATTTAAAGATGTTCTAACAATATTTTGATTACATTTTTATTATACTGAATTGAATTGATTGGTTATTAAAATGATCAAATTACATCAATTATCATATTAATGAACCCTTTATGAGTCCCTTTAAAGATGCTTCAACAAAATTTTCATACCATATAATTTCTCTGTAGTCTCTTTCCTACAATATATTCCTTCATTGTTGAGCACATAAAAATAATACAATGCGAAACGCAACACAGAATTAATTTCCCACAAAATTTACATATATAATTTTGAAGTAGTCCCTTTCCTAAAATATACTCCTTCACAGTTGAGCACATAAATATATAATATAATGTGAAACACAATATCAAATTAATTTAAACTAATGGGAAATTAGATATCTTAAAATAACAAAAAATATTACTCAGTATCTTTTATCATGTAATGACAACCATTTAAGGATGTCAACTATAAATAGTTGGCAAATCGTTTTTTTTATTATTTCTACCGGATATGGTGCACTCTAAATATTTCATAAAATGATTTAGGGGAAGGTTCTTGCAGGAAATGACTCGGCATTCATACCAATCTTGATTGCTTTACTAAACACTACAAGTCTATAAATAAGTCTCAACAAGTTATAACAAAGTCACAAACAAATCAAAAATACAATCTTCATTTACCTTTTCAAATTTGAAGAGTATGGCCTCCATAAAAATCACGGCATCTTTCGTTCTCTTTCTCACAATTTTAACATATTCAAATGCAAGGCTAGGATTTCTCAAGGAGACCAAACGAGCGGTCTTCGTCCAGAGTAACTCCAACGAACAAATCATGACCACGGCGGAGCTACCGAATAGGAATGGTAATGGGAATGAAATTGTGACGAAGCTGAAAGGGGATGACGAAGGGCCGAAAGGGAAGGACAACGAGCCAGATGAGGATGTCGCGCCGACTGAGGATGAGGAAGAGCCGAAAGATGACGACGGAAAGCCGAAAGTGGATGACGACAAGCCGAAAGGGGATGACGACGGGCCGAAAGGGAAGGACGACGAGCCGGATGAGGAGGACGTGACTGAGGATGAGGAAGAGCCGGATGATGATGACGGAAAGCCGAAAGTGGATGGCGACAAGCCGAAAGGGGATGACAATGAGAGTGATACTAAGAAGGATGAGCCGAAAGGGGGTGACGACGGGCCGAAAGGGAAGGACAACGATCCGGATGAAGAGGACGTCGCGCCGATTGAGGATAAGGAAGAGCCGGAAGATGATGACGAAAAGCCGAAAGTGGATGGCGACAAGCCGAAAGAGGATGACAATGAGAGTGATACTAAGAAGGACGAGCCGAAAGGGGATGACGACGGGCCGAAAGGGAAGGACAATGAGCCGGATGACGAGGACATCACGCCAATTGAGGATGAGGACATGCCGGAAGATGATGACGAAAAGCCGAAAGTGGATGGCGGCAAGCCGAAAGGGGATGACAATGAGAGTGATACTAAGAAGGACGAGCCAAAAGGGGATGACGACGGGCCGAAAGGGAAGGACAATGAGCCGGATGACGTCGCGCCGATTGAGGATGAGGAAGAGTCGAAAGTGGATGACGACAAGCCGAAAGGGAATGACAATGAGAGTGATACTAAGAAGGGATGACAATGAGAGCCGAAAATTCATTATTCTCACATATCAAATAAATTATTGACCAATATCATATGTGAAAAGATAACATCTTTTTCTTAGTTTCTCATATTGCTTAATTATGTCCATCATAAGAAATTAATACTTTCACTAACTACATTGAAAAAATGACGCTAAGGAGTGAGATTTATTTAGTTTCTTAGTTTGAACATGACTGGCTATCCATTCTTCATAGTTTGAAAAAAATCAATACCAACCGTAAATTGTGTTCTTCACAAAAATGTCTACTCCATCTCTTCCATGGGAAAAAGGGAGAGAGGGACGGATCTGTCTGGAGAGGCGGCGCCGCTCGACTGAGGCGCCGGTGACGGAGATGCTGATGCCGACGGACGCCCGGCGTGAGAGTGACAACTGCGGTATGTGAACGAAGATAAGCAGAATGAGAGAGATAGAGCCGCCTGACTTTGTTTTCCCAATTTGAGAACTAGAGAGAGAGGTGGAAGTCTTTGTCACAGAGAGAGAGTTTTGAGAATGATAATACAAAAGTTTAGGAAGAAGTATTGAAGATTAATGTATTTCCCAGATTCATGAACTAATGGTCCAACTTCTAGTATTAATTCTATGTATTATTTTAATTATGATACATGTATTTGTGTAGGTTCATCCAACTAGTGCATTCCTACACTAGTATAAATAGGATGATCCTTGTACTCATTTTTCATTCAAGTATTCAACAAGAGTTCTCTACACAAAGTATTCACCTTGTTGGTCTTGTTTCATTTATCTCCACATAAATTTCCAACAAGTGGTATCGAGAGCCAAGTCGTTCCTATATCAAGGCTTGGAAGAAAATGGCAAATTCTGGAGCAAGTCAACAACTGCCCGTCTTTGCTGGTGAAAACTATGATTTCTGGAGTATCAAAATGAAGACATTTTTTCTATCAAAAGATCTATGGGATGTGATAGAAAAAGGCGTACAGATTCCTCCAGAAGGCAACACTGCTGCGGTAGAAAAGAAGGAACAACAAAAAGATGCTACGGCATTATTCAACCTTCAAATGGCCGTAAGTGATGCCATCTTTCCCAGATTGATGGGAGCCACATCCTCAAAAGAAGCATGGGAGATCTTGCAACAAGAATTCCAAGGGAGTTCAAAGGTCAAAACCATTAAGCTTCAAAGCTTGAGAAGAGAAATGGAAAATCTCAAAATGAAAGATTCTGAGAATGCTATACAATATAGCACCAGAGTAATTGATCTCGTCAATCAAATGAGATCTTATGGAGAAACAATCGAAGAGTCAAGAGTTGTTCAAAAATTCTTGATCAGTCTCACCGAGAAGTATGATCATGTAGTTGCAGCCATCGAAGAATCGAAGGACTTAGCTACATTATCACTTGTAGAACTCATGGGGTCTTTGCAAGCACATGAGCAAAGATTGACCAGAAGAAGTGAAGAAACTTTTGAAAATGCTTTTCAATCCAAAGTCAATCTCAAGAGATCAAGTGATAGCAAATGGAAGGAAATAAATGGTGAATATCCTCCTTGTGGTATTTGCAACAGAACAAATCATTCAGAAAGTGATTGCTACCACAAAGAAAAACCTCAATGTTCGCATTGCTCAAAGTTTAGGCACAAGGAAGCAAACTGCAAGAACAAAGAAAAACACCATGCCAATTATTCTGAAGAAGACCACGAGTATTTGTTCTATGCTGGTCAAATTTCGAAAGAAGAAATCAATGACACATGGTTCATTGATAGTGGATGCAGCAACCATATGACGCCAAATGAGAGCATCTTCACCGACATCGACTGTTCCGTCAAACCAAAAGTCAAGATGGGAAATGGTGAATTGGTGGATTCCAAAGGCAAAGGCACGTTGGCTGTCCAAACAAAGAAAGGTACTAGATGCATTAAAGATGTCCTTCTAGTTCCTTCTTTGCATCACATTCTGTTAAGTGTTGGTCAAATGATGCAACATGGGTATTCCTTACACTTTGAGGGAAACTCTTGTAACATCTTTGATAAGAAAAACAACATGGAGATTTCGGAGATAAAAATGGGAAGTAGCAGGAACTTTCCTGTGATCTGGCCCTATCCAAAGGCCGTTCATGTCAATAAAATTGATCAGGATGTTGCAGAAGATGAAGACCATCCATCACCAGATTCACTGCAGAGGAAAACAAGGTTACAAACTGAAATTTATGAAAGTTGAAACGTTTCTTTCCTCGATCCTCACAACCTTCCAGAAGCATATAAAGAATCCGTCTGGATCGAAGCCATGAAGGAGGAGCTTCAAAAGATCAAGGAGAAGGATACATGGGAATTGGTAAATCGCCCTTCTAACAAAGATGTCATTGGAGTAAAGTGGATTTCCAAACTCAAGATGGATCCAGACAAAACCATTCAGAAATTCAAAGCAAGGCTTGTAGCCAAGGGCTATGCTCAACAATTTAGAGTCGACAAAAGCCCTTCCGAAAGCAAAATTTCCCTTTTGAGAGAGAAGCTTGAAGTCACCGGAAAAACATTAAGGAGGAGTATTGAAGATTAATGTATTTCCCAGATTCATGAACTAATGGTCCAACTTCTAGTATTAATTCTATGTATTACTTTAATTATGATACATGTATTTGTGTAGGTTCATCCAACTAGTGCATTCCTACACTAGTATAAATAGCACAAAGTATTCACCTTGTTGGTCTTGTTTCATTTATCTCCACATAAATTTCCAACAAGAAGAGATGGTAATTGGGATTGTTTCTGTTTTGTGAATCGTAAAAGATGACAGAGAGAAAGAGGAAATAAGAGTGGAATGGCTGTGTACGTGTAGGAAGAGTAGGGAATAGGAGTAATAGTTATTTGTTTATTTCTTTAACTTATAGTGTTCGACTAAAAGTGGAGTTGGAGAGTGTGTGTTGAGGGAGTATATAGGGAGTATGTATTTTTATTTAATTTCTTTTGTTAAGTTTTGCTTTTGTCTTTTCTCGATCAGTGAGGAATAGGGAATGTACTAGCTATTATATTTACATGTGTTGGGCAAGGAGTATATACGTTGGTGGCTGGGAGTATAATATGTATCTCCTGTTTCTTTATTTTGTTTGAATATGATTTGATAGGGACTTTTGGGTTATGTGTTTAATTGATAAATCTGTTTTATTAAATGAGAATGAAGGATAATTTGAGCACACACGTAGGATGCATGTATTGCTTTTAAATTAATTTTTTTAATAAAGTAAAACACAGAGACAATCGATAGAGATAAGGGAATCTCAGGGATGTGCGTTCACAGTTATGGTTATACAAATTCGAAACTACAATACCCTAGCGCAGCTATTACTTTGATAGAACGAGTCGCCTAGCTTATGCTCATGCGATGCAAACGTTGATTACAAAATTAGAGTGGTCAATCATAACACGTAACTCCAAATAGCTCCTAAGACCCTTGAAAAGTCCTCACTCTCAATTAACAGTGCCGTTTTAAGGGAAGCTAACTGTAGCGTCTACTAAGTGGTCTAACTCGCTAGAACTCTCTCACAGTTATGAAGCAAATTATATTAAATCATACACGATTGTGTCACTCAATCATGCAGCATCAGAATTACTTAGGGAAGAAACAAAGTAAAAACAAAACGGATATTAAATAGAAAAAGGAATTGTATAACCAAAGTTGTAATGACCCGTCCTTCTAGGGTATAATAAATACGGTGATCGCTACCTAGGCGGACTTAAATGCAACAAGAACATAGGCTAGGGTTTCATTTAAAGGGATTTGACCAAAGTAATTAATGAACTATTTAGGCAATAAGATGACGTCTTAAGCAAGAAAAACCAATGATGAATAGATATCATAATTTATGCTAAAAAAGGCAAGGGTTTAATATAATCCAAAACGCATCATGTCTCAATATTTTAAACCAAAAGGAATAAGTTCAAACTCAAACAAACGATAATAAGTTTCATGTTTCAGCGGAAGCAGCCAAGAGAAAGTGAAGCCATATATGAAGACACAACTAAACTCGGAGTTTCAAATGATCATGTTATTCAATTAACTTGCTCAACACCGCCAATCACTCGTCGCCACTCAACCTGCACATAGGGAAAACACATGCAGGGTTGAGTACTTTAACATACTCAGTGGACTCATGCCAAAACATTTTAATAGATATGACATCCTTACCATAGTGAACTCGAGTTTACAGTTATAAAAGAATATCATTGAGTCAAACCTGAATCATTGTTGGATTTATTTTGAACTTCGAGGGGAGTCGTGTCTTCATACATGGCGTCACTTTTACTCTTGAATGCTTCCGCTGAATTATGACACTTTTGCTCCATTATGTTTTTTTTAAACACCTTTTCACTCTTGGATTATATTATGATAATTGTTGACTTTGGTTTTAAAACCTAAACATTTACTCCGATTTTCCCTCGTCATTTGAATATTAATTATCTTTGTCAAACTCTTTATTGAAACTCTAGAAAATTTTCCTTTCTTAAAGTCTCATTGGTCGCGACTTCCCGTATTTATTAACCCTAGAAAGGGCGGTCGTGACAAAAGTCGTTACTAACACATCCCTAGAATCCTATGAGTTTAGTTATACATAATGAAATAAGCTAAACACATACATTGAAGGGAAGACAATTTGAACATGAAACTAAAGCAAATAAAACCCGTAGGTTGGATCCTTGTTGTTCTTGATGTTCTTGAAATCCTTCTCCAACTCCTTGCACAAGTGAGGTACTCTAGCTTTTGATCTATGAATTATTTCGCAAGTAGAAGCTCTCTAATTTGATGAAGCTTGAGGTCTTATTTATAGGGGAAAGTCAATCCTCATTGTAGAAGGAAAAGATCTTCAAAATATGGTAAATCTTGGAGCAGATCTAGGGCAATTCGGATTCGCCGCCTTTCTCCGGCGGGCGGTCGGCGGTCGCCACGTTGGAGTCCAGAGTCTCTGTTCCTTCGCCGGCGGACCACCGCATGACCTCCGGCGGTCGCCGAGCGAGACTTCTCTTCCAAGTGTAATTTTCCAAGGCGGACCGCTGCACTGCACTGCCCGCCGGGCGCCGGCGGTCGCCGTATACCTCTGTGGCGGTCGTCGGTTGCCGTCTGACTCCAGATTTTCAGACTTTGCGTTTTGGCTCCCTTTTTTGGCTCAATTATGCACATTTCTCACAAAACACGTCAAAATACCAAAATAGACAAAATATGCAAATAATGGCCTTAAAATAGTGCAAAATCCGAGCGTATCAACTCCCCCAAACTTACATTTTTGTTTGTCCTTGAACAAAACAATAAAGACACAAAAATAGACGCACGGAATGAACAAGGACTAGACGTCATAATTTCCTCAAAAGATGAAAGAATAGTTTAAGCATGTATTAACGCAATCAAATCAAGTAAAGCTTATTAATGCACTTTCATTAACTCGTGGAACACCTTGAATTCAAGTTCTCACATGTGGCAAACTTCCAAATATGGGAAGTGTTCTCTCACTCTCAAAGTGTATGAAGGTAATGTGTATATAAGTACTCAAATCATGCATCATGCAAAGTTTACCAGAGGCTTGCTCAAAGTCTAATCCCTCCTCTACTAGATGTGATTAAGCATCAAAAGTCTGAAAGGTCTTTATCTTTGGTTGTAATGTAGGCTCTTTGGTAGGTGAGGAATATTTGGCTAAAAGTAACTAAAAATAAAATATCCCAAGTAGAGTAAAATTGACTCCACTTTTCTAAACCCAAGACACTATTAACACTTTATTTTTCTCCTTCAACTCACTTTCCAATCCTTTTCGTTTCTTTTTCTTTTCTTTTCACAACCTTTCACACTTTTTTTCTTTTTTTTTTTCTTTCTTTTTCTTACACATCCTTTCTAAGCACATACTTGGATTTTTTCACAATTTCACAACTTGTACTTTTCTACATTTAAGCATACTACTTTTTATACTTTCCTCCTTATCTCTCCAATTCCTTTTCAAAAGATATAAAATTCTAACTAACCCAATGAATTGTCCCCATTATGTTGGCTTCCAAAGAATAGGATTAAAGGCTCAAACTTGGCTCCAAAGGGAAAAAATTTGAAAATTTGAGAGGGTCAAAATTTTTGGATAAAAGAAGGCTAAGAAAAGATGGCCAATCATCCTCCTAAATCAACTTAAACACTATGTAAACTTAGGCAAGACTAGGAGCAAGTTCTAGAAACATATACATGAATGCAGATAAATCACACAAGAATGAATTTAAGGCTCAAATTCTCACAAGGGTAAAGCATGATTCAAGGCGAACAAACAATTCACTAATTATGCATCTTTTCACCAAACCATCAAATCAAAACGTTAAGCCACACTTAAACATGGATGGAATGTAATATCATTGGCAACTCGGTCTAAAGTGTGTCCCTAAGCATGCGTGTTTCTAAGTTCTTCATGTTAAGTTCACGACATGGATTCAAGAAAACATTTTTAGAACACAAAATTCTCCTACGGGGTTTTGAAAAACAAAAACAAAAACTTAAAGCAAAAAGAAAACCCTAAAACAAAAACCTAAACTCACGGTCCACCACTTCATCCCCCCAAACTTATTTACAACAAATTGTAAAATAAGTTTGTAGAGTCGGTAGGGACGTGAGTAAACTACTGAAAAAAAACGTACCTTAAAAAATTTCGCGTTGACGCTTGACGGGTCAAAAATTCGAAAAAATTTCGAACAGTCGCGCTGGAAATTGTGCCCAGGTGGCGGTCTGCCGCAGCATGTCCGGTGGTCGCCGCGCAGCTCCAGATTGTTCCAGCGAGGAGGTGGCGGACCGCCGCAGTGCATGCGGCGGTTGTCACGAAGAGGTCAGAACCTGCGAAAATTTTTCAACTCACAAAAATTAAACTAAAACCAAAAATACTTAGAATTAAAGTAAAAATTGTCAAAAACAAGGTTGGGTTGCCCCCAACAAGCGTTCCTTTAAAGTCATTAGCTTGACGTTACCCCTTTTACTCATTGGGTGGTTCCTCTAAATCAACCTCCTCCTCCACTATCTTATCTGAACTGTAATATTTCTTCACACGGTGGCCATTGGCTTGAAAGAATTGTCCATCCGGAGCTAGGAATTCCACTGTTCCGCTATCATATATCTTCTTGATCATGTACGTACCGGTCCATTTAGACTTCAACTTGCCGGGGAATAGAGAGAATCTCTAGTTGTGCAACAAAACTATATCCCCCAGCGTGAGTTCTCTTGGGCTGATCATCCGGTCATGGTAAGCCTTCACTCATTCCTTGTAGGTGGATGAACTGTCATAAGCTTCCATCCGAAACTCATCCATCTTATTAAGAAACAGACTCCTTTCCCCACCGGCCTTGTGGAAGTCTTGGTTCAACTTCTTGATTGCCCAATATGACCTGTATTCCATCTCAAGAGGCAAATGACAAGACTTTCCAAATACAAGCCCTTGTAGGCGGTACGATACGCCCACAATGCATCATCTAACCAAAGTGCTCAATCCTTTCGGTTCACGCACACCGTCTTTTGAAGAACCGACTTGATCTCCCTGTTTGCTAACTCAGTTTGCCCATTCGCCTGAGGATGATAGGGCGAAGTGACTCTATGCTTGACTCCGTATTTGTCCAACACGCTGTCCAACCATCTATTGTTGAAATGAGATCCTCCATCACTAATAAGAGCGCAGGGTATACCAAACCTTTAAAATATATTTTTTCTAACAAAAGTAGTAACCACTTTAGAATCGTTAGTTCTGGTTGGAATCGCTTCCACCCATCTAGAAACATATTCTACTGCAAGTAAGATGTATTGGTACTCTCCTGATTTTGGGAATGGTCCCATAAAATCTATCCCCCATACATCAAACAACTCTACCTCAATGATGGTATTCATAGGCATCTCCTTCTTCTTAGAAATTCCTCCCGTCCGTTGGCGTTCATTGCATTGAAGAAAAAAGCTAGCAGAGTAGCGAAAATGGTAGGCCAATAGAAACCACTCTGCAAGATTTTTATCTCGGTTCTTTGCACACCAAAATGGCCTCCAATTGGGGACGAATGACACTTTTCAATTATAGCCACCCAATCCTCTTGAGGGACACACCTCCTAAGTATAGTATCTGCACATCTTTTGAACAAGTAGGGCTCATCCCAAAAGTAAGATCGTACATCTCTATAACATTTCTTTTTCTGATAAGGAGTAAGATCCGGAGGATGTACCTTAGCCGCCAAATAATTTACAATATCGGTGTACCATGGGAAAGTGGCTTGAATGAAGAACAGATGCTCATCGGGGAAGTCCTCGTTGATTTCTTGTGATAAATCTTCTCCTTCCACAGGGTGTTCCAACCTTGACAAGTGGTCTGCTACCACGTTCTCGCACCCCTTTCTATCCCTTATTTGCACATCAAACTCTTGGAGTAGCAAGATCCATCGGATAAGCCTGGGCTTCGCATCCTTCTTTGCAAATAAGTGCCTAATAGCTGCATGGTCAGTATAAACAATAGTCTTAGTTACAACAAGATAGGCCCTAAATTTATCAAAAGATCAAACAATACCAAGCATCTCCCTTCCAGTAGTCGTATAATTAGCTTGAGCAGAATCTAAAGTTCTACTAGCATAATAAATGACTCTAAAAATCTTGTCCCTCTTCTGCCTTTAAGCTGAGCCAACTGCAATATCACTTGCGTCGCACATGATTTCAAATGGTTGACTCCAATCGGGTGTGATGAGGACAGGAGCGCTCACTAGAGCTTTCTTCAAGGTCTCAAAAGCCTGTAAGCAATCGGAAGTAAAATTAAATTTTACATCCTTCTCAAGCAATTTACAAAGAGGTTTAGAGATTTTAGAAAAATCCTTGATGAATCTCCAGTAGAAGCCTGCGTGTCCTAGAAAACTTCTTACTCCCTTTCCGTTGGATGGAGATGGGAGTTTCTCAATGGCTGCAATCTTTGCCCTGTCGACTTCTATCCCTGCAGAAGACACTTTATGCCCTAGAACTATACCTTCTTTCACCATAAAGTGACATTTTTCTCAATTGAGAACAAGGTTAGTTTCTACACATCTCTGCAAAATCTTAGCTAGATTGTCAAGAAAATGATCAAAGATTTACCAAACACAGAAAAATCATCCATAAAAACCTCCATCACTTTTTCAATCAAATCATGAAATATAGCCATCATACATCTCTGAAAAGTAGCAGGAGCATTACATAAGCCAAAAGACATCTTCCTATAAGCATAAATATCATAAGGACATGTGAAAGCAGACTTATGTTGGTCTTCGGGAGCAATTGCAATTTGATTATACCCAGAATAGCCATCAAGAAAACAGTAGTAATCATATCCCCCTAGTCTATCAAGCATCTGATCAATGAAAGGCAAAGGGAAATGATCTTTCCTAGTGGCCGCATTTAACATCCTATAATCAATGCATACTCTCCAACCTGTAGCTACTCTAGTGGCTATCATCTCTCCATCCTGGCCGGGCACTACCGTCATCCCCCCTTTCTTAGCTACTACTTGCGTAGGACTTACCCATTCACTATTAGATATTGCATATATAATCCTTGCGTCTAGTAACTTTATCACCTCTTTTCTCACTACGTCTTGCATAATAGGATTAAGCCTACGTTGGTTTTGCACACGAGGTTTATGCCCTTCCTCAAGTAAAATTCTATGCATGCATGTGGTTGGGCTAATTCCTTTCAAATCACTAATAGACCATCCTATGGCAGACCTATACTTGTTCAAAACAAACAAAAGTTTCTCACACTCTTTCTCACTCAAAACAGTGGACACAACAACCGGATAGGTGTTATCTGGCCCTAGGAATGCGTACCTGAGATGTTCGGGGAGAGGTTTTAGCTGTACCTTGGGCGGTCCCCGTGGCTTACCCACAACTTTCTTCCTTTCTGTCTCTTCTTCGGGAGTGCGTAATGGAAAGAATGCGTTCCCCTTTTGAGGAATTCTTTCCGGTAGCACTTCCAATTCTGTAATGATGGCACACACATTAGCATCACAAGAAGATAAGCAACACTAGGTGTGAAAGAATTTATTAGACAAGATTCGAGAGGATCCTGAGTTTGGTGATAAGTGACTTCCACTTCTCCCACACAATCGGTGACAACTTGGATTACACTACATTCTTGGTAGCCTTCTGCCCCCTCCTTTCCATGAAATTTCAGGGTGTCGTAGATGTTGAATGTAATGATTTCATCGTGTAGCTTCAATGTAAGCTCTCCTTTCTGTACATCTATCATGGCTCCCCCAGTAGCTAAAAATGGTCTTCCAAGAATTAAGGGCACATTCTTGTCCTCCTGCATGTCTAACACAACAAAATCAGCTGGAAAAATAAATTCTCCAACCCTTACCAAAACATCTTCTACTATCCCCATTGGTGTTGTTGTGCCCTGATCTGCCATTTGCAGCGTGATTGAGGTGGGGCGGATGTTATCAACATCAAGTTTCCTGCAAAAAGATAAAGACATCAAGTTAATACTAGATCCTAGATCACATAACGCCCTACCTTTCACATCATTCCCTAAAACACAAGATAAAGTAAAACTCCCTGGATCTTTGTGTTTAGTGCGTAGTCCCTTTTGGATGATAGCGCTGCAGTTCTCGGTTAATCCCACTGTCTCGTATTTACCCCACTTTCTTTTCTTGGCCACCACATCTTTCAAAAATTTAGCGTAATTGGGCATTTGTTGCACGGCCTCTACCAGTGGAATGTGATGTGGACTTTGCTCATTGCTTCCAAGAATTTGGCAAACTGGGCGTCAAGTTTCTTGCTCTTCAATCGTTGAGGATAAGGGATGGCACACCACTAGTAATTTAACATAGTCAAATTGCAATAACCGTCTATTTTTTGACGGTTCTGTTAAGTGAGGACCGATTCGGGTCCGAGTTTATTTGTGAAGGACCAAATAATCAAAATGATAATGTTAAAGGCCAAATTGATAAAACGGCCATATGTTAGGGACCACATTTGGCCTTTACTCGTGCTTATTTAATAGCTCGTATCAATTTTTTCAACAAATTGAGGCTGACAAGAATTAGGGTTTGTAACCAGATCTTTTAGTCGAAAATTCTAATTTTCATGATTTTCGAATCAAACATCTGACAAAATTTAATTCGCATTTGCTTTAATATATTAGCTTAGATATATGCACATTTATAAGTTTTTATATTGAAGATAACCTTGCTTTTTTTATGTACAGAAAGTGTCATAAACATGAGTATTTGTTGCATAGACACCTTAAATTTTCAATTTATCTATACACAGTTACCTAACGCTTCATTCGGTACAAGGAATTGGAGGTATGGAATTGGAATTAAAGCCTTCAATTCCACAATTTGAATTCCATATCAAAAGTAGTAGAATTCCAAATATTTGTTAAATTGCACACACAGTGCACACATTCTTACACACACTGCACACCTTTACACACACGCACACATTGCACACATCACACACACACACATTGCACACACAATGCACACATACATGTTCTTGCACACTGCACACACACATTCACACATTCACACACCTACACACGTTACATGTAGTATGTGTATTGTGAGTGGTGTAGTGTGTGTGTGTATGTGCGCATAGTGTGTTTTTATTGACTATGTGCAGTGTATGTGTGTGCGCGCGCACACACACGAGTAGTATGTTTTTAGTAGTGTGTATGCGTATTTAATGATTGTGCAACGTTCGCGCGCTATTTTTCAAATTCAATTTCATATCAATTATCTCATTTTGTCAAACAAAGGATTTGGAATTGAATTTCCTTCCAATTCGATTCCAATTCTGTGTACTAGATCCTAATTATAATTTGTATTACATGAACAAATATATGTTTTTTTAAGGTGCAGGCAGAAACGATGCAAATGGATGATGCAGTTTCATTGACTGGTCACTCTAATGAGGGAAACCATGCTCGATAATTTTTATTTATTTAAAATATAATAACATATATGAATAATAGTAGTACTTATTAAATTATCAAATTAAAATTATTTTATAATTTTTTTTTCAGGATGATGTCAAATATGGATGAAAATCATAGTGGATCAAGCTCAGCTGCAGGGCCTCATCTTAGCCTAGGCTTCATTGAATCACAAAAGATGTGGAATAAGTAATGGAACATATGAAGTATAGAGGATTGGATGGAGTTGATTTTAAATAAAAATTTAATGAAACATATACCATAAACAGTGACTTTATATTTGTTGAACTATTCCAGTGCAAGTACTATTAAAACTCAATAAATATTCTCGTGCATAAATACTCGTAAAGAGTAGATTCAGCATATTATAAATTTTTGATCCGTTTTTCTTTTCATATTTAATCTGCTAATGTCCACAATGATATGCATGATTTATTTATTCATTCATTCGAAATTTAAATAGAGATGGAGGCAACGTATATTCAATACTCATTTCATACTTGAATTGGCTGAAAAAAAGTTTTATTGATATGTTATTTATTCAAAAGATAATAAATAGGTTAGTACTTTAACCTCAATTACTTTTTTCACTTGTAAAGTTCTTTTCCTTTTTTTTAACTCATTCGCCATTGTTGTTTCTTACACTCTTGCAAAATTAGATTTATGTTTTTAATTTTTTCGATTTACATGTACAAAATTCGAAATATGTTTTCAGCTTTTTTTATATATTCAAATATTGTTATAATTCGTGAAATTGTAATTTTCTACACATGCACGCACTAATTGACTTATTTTTAGTGTGACATTATTCGTGTATGTTCACTTTGCATTTTGTAATTATATATTTTAAACTCAAATAAGTAAATACTACTAGTATAATTCTTTTTTTAATATGACATTTAGATAATACTATCACGTTTGATAAATCTGTGTGCTCGCCTCTATCTGTCTTGTGTGGTGCTTGGGTTTATATCATATGGTCCTTTATTTCTTCCTTCGGCTATACCATTGTTTTCTGTCTTTTGGCTTTCGGTTTGGCTAGATGGTGCTTAGGCTTAGGAATTTGGAAGTTTTCTTCTCTATTGTCCTTGATTAATGTTTGCTCGCCACTTTTAGTGGTCTGAGCATTTTGGATTTTTATAAAAAAAACTTATTTCAATGAGTTTTAACTCATCAAATTTTATTATTCAGAATATTTCTCATAGTGAATTTGAGTTTACATAAGTCAATTGATATAGCCCATTAAATTGAAATTTTATCATATTACCCAATTCTTCAATTTAATGAACTATTCGGCCCAAATCTACTAAATTATAGTATAATAAGTAAAGGTCAAGAGTGGTCTCTAACATATAGTGTTTTATCAATTTGGTCATTAATATTATCTTTTTTATTATTTGGTCCCTCACAAATGAACTCGGACCCGAATCGGTCCTCACTTAACAAAATCGTCAAAAAATAGACGGTGATTGCAATTTGACTATATTAAATTACTAATGGTAATTAATTAGGGTTGATTAAAGTTCTTAATTCCTAATTAAATGACGACTCCACTCCGACGCCCTCAACGCCTCCTCCACCAGCCGCATGTCCGCCAACGAGCTGAACACCGTCGCCGCCGTGCTCCATGGCTGTGCCTCCCCCTACAACCTCCTCGTCTTCGGTCTCAGCCACGAAACCCTACTGTGGAATTCCCTCAATCACAACGGCCGCACCGTGATCGTTAGCGACAGCGCATACCTCGTGTCGAAATTGGAGGAGAAGTACCCGTCGATCGAAGCCTACGACGTCCAATTCACGACGAAAGGTGAGCGAATTTACGATCTGATTGAGTATTCAAAAGGGGAATTGAGGGCGGAGTGCCGGCCGTGCAGAATCTACTCTTCTCCGATTGCAAATTGGTCGTAAACGACCTGCCGAACCACTTGTACGACATCGCTTGGGAAGTGATCCTGGCCGACGGGCCGAGGGCTTACTTCGGGGCGGCGCCGGGGCGGATGTAGGCAATTTTCACCGCCGAGTGATGGCGCGGAGCAAGAGGGCCGGCGCGGCGGAGACGCACGTGTTTGTGCACGAATTCAATCGGGAGGTGGAGAGGGTTTGCAGCGAGGAGTTCCTATGTGTGGAGAATTTGGTGGAAACGAAAGATTTGTTGGGGCATTTCGTCATCGGAAAATTGAGGATAACAGAATGGATTCTGCTCAGTTTCTCCCAATTAGTGACGGATTAGTTCCGTCGCTAAATTTGTTGTGTTATTTTTAATTTGGTCAAAATCGGACATTGACCGTGTATTTTAGACGGTTCTGTTAATTGAGAACCGATTCGAGTCCGAGTTCATTTGTGAGGGACCAAATAATCAAAAAGATAATGTTTAGGACCATATTGATAAAACGGCCATATGTTATGGACCACTTTTAACCTTTACTCCAGTATAATTCGAGATTTAGAATATCATCCCAATCTTCAATTCTACCATTAAATATGATTTGTGATTCAGATCATCATCTGACCAATTTTAGCTATACCACCTTTGATTCAATTATAATTATTCGAATAATGTTTAGATCTGAACATGAAAATTGAAAACAATATGGATCGTAAAAGAATCATTTTGTATCTCAATTTTTATGATTTGAATAGTTTGGTAGTAAAGTTGGCAGGTCTCTTTGTTTGATCATAACTTGTTCATCTCACCTCCGAATTACATGCAGCATTTCAACGAACAAAACTCCCAACAGAAATTCGATTTCTAACCCAAATCGCTTCTTTTTCCCCCAAAAATCCTCTTCCAAAATCGCCATCTAAGAACCCTATCCCTTTCCTCTTCACACCTCCGCCTCCAATTTCTTCACTTTGGGGAAAAAATTGGACAATTTCTGGCTCCAGCCATATTTTGGGCGTTGGGAATTTTGTGCCGTTGAATTGAACCCCGCAATAAGCAAATCAAAGCATTGTTTATTTTTATCGGAGTTTTTTTTTTTTTTTTTTCCAGTTAAGGCTCAAAATTACGCATGCATAGCTGGGGCTATGCGTGTCGTCGTTGTATGAATGAGGATGGCAGCTCTGAGGGAAATGGATTTTTGATTGTTTGAGAAAGCGATGGGCGCCAGATTTGTGGCCATTTTTATTGTTTTTATCTGTGTTTTTGCAGCGATTGATTCGGATGGAAAGACGGAATTAGGGGAGAACTCTTGGGATCAACTTCAGGTTCAAAATCCATCCCAATTTTTTAATTTTTTGGTGATTTTTCATGTTTGTTTGCTTCTGCATTTCTTCATTGTATATGTTCTTATGTAATAATGATATTTGGGGAAAATGCTTCTATATATTGTGTGTGTAAGCTTGTAATTTTCTAAATTTATACTTACCTGAGTCGAGGGATTTGATTTACAGAACATGAACTTGTATTTGGTGGATTTGCAGAACAGGTTAACTATGTAGTATGCATATTTGGAGCAATTGTTTATGCTTTGTTAGTTGAAAGACACGCTTTGATCGATATGATAATCACGAAACGCAAACTACAATGTGTCTCATGTGGTTTATTTGTGTTCAAGTAGATGGAATTAACTTGAAATTATCTGTGATGGTTATCTCGAAGTATAAACGAAACAGAAATTAGTAGTGGTAATTTTTAAGAAAGGGAACTCGAGCTATGAAATGTATCATTGTGAAATGTTATCTTAACAAGAGTTACTAGTTGAATATGAATATGGACACTCTGTTTTTGCAACTTCGATGTAGATGAAATTATGTAGATAGTGCGTGACAGGATGCTTTGCTGGTATTTTCTGACAGGCCGAGCAAGTTTGGGTTTATTGTAGTAAAAAGTTGAGATATAGTACTGAAGCTGCTAAGAAGTTAGATTCGGGTCTATCTCATTCAGCTTCTACAGCTTACGGTGGTGTGGGATTTGGTTCGAGTTTGTCACAGAAAAGGAACATTCAGAAGGCTATAGCCGATCTGCCTCCAAAGGAGAAGATAGAAATTCTGAAATGCTTGCGAGATAGAAAGTTCCCATTGCAAGTCTTGAATGACGAGCAAAGGATTTTACTTGATGAATGCCAAAATTTATTTCCTGGTTGGGCTGGTATTCCAAGAAGGTACCTGAGACATAAAAGTGGCATACGCAAGGTCTTACAAACTGCTTCGGGTTCGGAACCTGTATCACCATCTTCACCTACTTCAGAAGAATCAGATCCCAACAATCCTTCACCATTTGATCTTGACTACCCTTCACCATCAGAGCTCGACTATCCTCCCGTGGCAATGAAAAAATATACACCTATGGCTTCACAAGAGATTCCTAGTAACAACAGAATGTATCTTGTAAGTGGTGTGATTGCAAGTTCAATGGCAGGAATTGCTCTTGCAGCACTAGTTTTGTTTCTTTGCGTAAATAAAGATAGGAGTGATGATGAACCGAAAGATGTGCCCAGAGATGACAAGCCTCTTCTCAACTTCAACGGTACTGATTCTCCAGGTATGACCATGTTGTGGTCATTGTTGTTTTTTTATGGAAATGTGTTTCGTTGTTCATAGCTGTGATGTAACTTTCCAGGTGTGACGGATAACAATCGCCCGATGGGTGCACCAAGCAGCTTTAATTTCAAAGCGACTTCGACTGTTGGCAGTTCAGTTGGCGCTTATACTGCTGCTTCTCATGCTGTATCTGGCGAGATAGAAGAAAATGGGGAGGCGTACGTGAAAATCCCATTACCACTTCCTCCGGGAAGAGCATCAACGTCTGCAGCTGGTGGTGGTGGTGGTGGTGGTGGTTCCAATGGGATAATGGGAGCACCCACAGCAGGAACAGCAGCTGCAGCGGGAGGCGAGGCAAAAGCATCAGTAGGGGCAGTGGGAGGAGCTAAAGAACCACAAGAAAAAGCACCACCACCTACACCGCCAACACCGCCTCCCAAGGCAGTGGCACCACCTCCTCCTCCACCGGTATTCGGAGCCCCGGCTCCTCCGCCGCCGCCTAGAGGCGGCCGCCCACCGCCTAATGCACCAGGAAAACCTCCACCGATGGCCCCCCATCATCGACGCAATTCATCAAGCGACTCCCTAGCTTCGGACGACTCAGTAGCTCCCAAGGCCAAGTTAAAGCCATTCTTCTGGGACAAGGTTATGGCAAGCCCGGATCAATCAATGGTTTGGCATGAGATCAAAGCCGGCTCTTTCCAGTAAGTACTTGAATGGGATCGATTCTTGACTTTGGTTTGTTATGTAACTTGTGTAACTGTTTTCTTAAACTTGAAGGTTTGATGAGGAGATGATGGAATCTCTATTTGGATACTCAGCTGACCAGAAGAAACATAGAAGAAAGGACTCAACTTCATCAGAATCTTCTACTCCACAGTTTATTCATATTATTGATCATAAAAAAGCACAGAACTTATCAATTCTTCTAAAAGCCTTGAATGTGACATCAGAAGAAGTCTGTGATGCTATGAAAGAAGGTAGCTATTTACTAGATTTGGTCATTATTTTACAAGAAACAAATTGATGAGTATATTACATTTAACACTACTAAATTCTGTGCATTCTTAAATTAGGCAATGAGCTCCCACCAGAATTCATTCAAAATCTGTTGAAAATGGCACCAACAGCCGACGAAGAACTAAAGCTTAGGTTATATACTGGAGATCCTTTTCTAATTGGCCCGGCTGACCGGTTCCTCAAGGCCTTGATTGAAATCCCTTTCGCCTTTAAACGTTTGGAATCATTGTTGTATGTAAGCACGTTTCAGGAGGACTTCACTGCAGTCAAACAATCTTTCACAACTTTAGAGGTTTGACTTCTTACATATGAAATCAAATTTTGAATTCTACGGGGTGATTGAATACTTAGGCTTAGTTTTTAAAGCATGTTGCTCGGGACAATGAAGCGCAGCGCAGTTTCTAAGCCACTTCCCCTCCAACCAACCAGTAGGTCAGGGGTTTAGTGGGAGCCGTAACTCAAAAGAACATGTTGCTCGACTCATGCTTTATTTTGCTTCTTTAATTTCGTGTATTTGTTTTCTGTTAAGAGTAGGATTTGATGTCTTCTTGTGAATAAACATTAAGTTACTGTTTTCAGGCAGCCTGTGATGAGCTCAAAAACAGCAGACTCTTCCTGAAACTACTGGAAGCTGTTCTCAAAACTGGAAACCGAATGAATGATGGTACCTACCGCGGTGGTGCTCAGGCATTCAAGCTCGACACGCTCTTGAAACTCTCTGATGTGAAAGGAACAGACGGGAAGACCACACTGCTGCATTTTGTTGTGCATGAAATAATCCGTGGAGAAGGAGTAAGAGCTGCCCGTAGAATGAGGGAGGGCAAGAGTTTGTCCAGTGTGAGGACAGATGATCTTAGTGATGATGCTTCCCACGACATGGAAGAGTACTACCGAAGCCTTGGTCTTCAAGAACTGTCCAGACTCTCCAGCGGCCTCTTGAATGTGAAAAAGGCAGCGGCGATTGATCGTGATATCATAAGTGAGTACGTGATAAAACTTGGCCAGTCCCGTTTCAAGACTAAAGAATTTCTTGAGAACGAGATGAGTAGCTTGGATGAAGAAAGTAAGTTTTTTGAAACTCTCACGAAATTCATCAACCAGTGTGAGGCCGACACTGCCTGGATCATGGAGGAGGAAAAGAGAGTGATGGGCGTAGTGAAGAGCACCGGGGATTACTTCCATGGTTCGGCAGGCAGGGACGAGGGGGGGAATCTCTTTGGAATCGTCCGCGACTTTTTAGCAATGGTGGACAAGGCATGCCTAGACGTAAAGAACTCCATAAAACTGCCAAAGACACAGAGAAAAGATGCCTTCACGCCATCATTATCGCCTTCACCATCTCAAGGGTCACCCCCAGCCTCGGAGACCTCCCATGAGATGCAGTCGCGACTGTTTCCGGCAATGAGGGCGCGCCAAATTGATGATGAATTCAGCTCGGACGATGATACCTAATCTTTTCCCTAAGGTATGCAAATTGGAAGGAGGAAATGTTGTCCCAACACATGGGAAATTTTTGTGTGTACATACTAAACCAATCTAGTGGTTTTGTGACACGTGACAATTGGACCCTTCAACTGTCGCGCATTGATTTTGCGACACATAAGAGTTGGACCCACCATTTCTAGGGGAACGTGTGGAAGTTGGTGAGGTCCAATTGTCGCGTATTTCAATATTGATTTTGCAACACGTGACAACTTGATCTACCACGTCTTACTGTTCTCTTTTATTTTAGGGCTCACTGAAGATGTTAGACTTTCTAAACAAGGTTGTCATCGGACGGGTTCGCTCGATACACCAGATGCCAAGGATGATGGGCAGCCACAATGAAAGAAGGTATACCGATGTGAAGAGTTGTGTGAACAAATGCAGAAGAATTGATCTACAGTGTTGATAGATATAAAACACATGTTTCTTCATGGCTGTGAAGAGGTTCAAAACCATAAACTTTTTCTCTGAAATCCGAATTTCTTGCTAATGTCTCTATTTTATTATATTATCTATTGTCTATATTCAATCCTAATCAATATGGCTCTGTGCCTCTGTCCTCGGTTTCTTTGTGGATTTGTTCATCTCATTTGTTTCCACGATTTAAAGATATTAGATCATTTTCAAGGCCTTATTAAATTTTGTAGTATGTAAATTTATTTTGCTCGAGTTGGACTGGTTTAAATTAAGAGACGAAATTTTCAAATTGTCGTATTTTGCTACGATATTACATCTAAGATCACAATTGGCGAAATGAATAAAATAGGCGATAGAATAAAATAATAATTATTATATATTTTGATTTTTGTGTAAAAAAATACTCCCTCCGTCCCACATTTGTAGTAACATTTAGTTATGGCACGGGTTTTAATGAATTTGTAGAGTGTGTAATTAATGAAGTGAGAGGTGGAGTGTGTAATAAATGAAATGAAATGGTGGAGTGAGATGATTGAGTGTGTAATAAATGAAGTGAGATGATGGAGTGTGTAATAAATGAAGTGAGTTGGTTGAAGGTGGGTCCCTCTTTGACTTTTTAGTTTTTTATTTTTATTTTGATTTATTTTAATATAAATAATGGCATTTTGGTGTAATTTTAGTGAATAATGGTGTAAATTTTTATGTGCAAATATGGTAAATTCTAAATGTTACTCCAAATGTGGGATAGATTTTTATGGCAAAATGTTACTACAAATCTGGAACGGAGAGAGTATGACACAATTTAATTGGGACAGATACACATGCGACCCAATTTAATCAGAACGAAATAACACTATAGAATGTGATTTTCACCCGTGGCGGTCGGCCGGTTTTCGACCTTATCGCATGTGATTTCCGCCGCATTTTCAATTTCTTTTATCTTTATTCTTGTTTTTATAAAATTTTAATTTGTATATATATCAATTCTTCTTCTTCTTTCTTCTCCTTTCTTCTCCTTTATGTATGCCCAATCCCAGTACCCAAATTCGATCCGAAATCGGCCTCCAGAGGTAACGAATTGGATTCCGACGCCGATTCGAAACGAATCCCTTCCAATTACACGATACAGCCGATCCGCAAAGGCTCGGTATCCTCATCGAAGCGCAATCGCAACGAGATTGATGGGGATTTGGTGAGGAGATATCAGAAATCGAGAATTGAGGAGAAGAAATCGGTTTCCACGCCGCCTGGTGGGGGTGGGTTGGGGTGTAATGCGGTCGACCTGAACGAGCCTATGGCGGAGGCAAAGGCGACGACGGCCGATCCACGAGGTCCAGCTTCGATGCCCGAAAACGAGATGCTCGCGAGCTTCGTCCGGTCGTTGGAGCTAAGGACGTTGTTGAACACCATTAAGCACCTCTCCGATTGCCAGGACCCGCAAGAGAGAGGAATCCTCCAGGGACTCGCCAACCAGCTCCGCCGCCAAGTGGGAATGAAGTGCGATTGAAGTGATCTGGTTTTATCTTTAGTCTACTAGTTTTTTTTCTATGTTATTTAAAAAAAGTTAGTGAAGAAGAGGTTTTGAATGCTTTGAAGAAGGGCGATAAGGGTTCCAACTTCCAAGGATATGGCTTCGTGCTCTCGAAGAGAATTTGGAGGAAAAGTGAGAATGCGAAGAAGGTGGATGAGAGAGAGGATGTGGATTAGAGAAGGGGATGAAAAAAGAGTTGATTTCTGGGCTAATTATCCAAATATTAATGCGTCTTGTGGTAACATGAAGGCGAACATCCCATCCCTCGTTGCTCTCGTGGCTGGGATGAGTTTGTTGAAGGAGAGGTTGAGTTTGATTGGGAATGTGAAGGTCAAGGAGTTGGATGATAAATGGAAGCAGTTGTTTGTGGAGGAGAGTAAGCTGAGTTGCATGATTTTGATGTTGATGAAGGAACATTGTTCAAATGGCTTTGGATCAGTAATATGGTTGGAAATGGCTAAGTTGGTACAGTTTTTGTGCTTGAATTTATACCTTTTTGAAGTTGAATGTGATGCTTTGTTTTGATTAGGGCAATGTGGTTTCTGAGTATTTGTTCAAATTCATGCTTATGTTGATGGTTAATCTATCATTTTTTCTGTGGTGTACTACTGGATTGGTGAAGCTATGTTGATGGTTAATCTATCATCAACCAGCTCTGCTGCCAATTGGGGTTGAGTTGAAGTGATCTGGTTTTTATCTTTAGTCTACTAATTTGGATCAGTAATATAATGTGGTTGGAAATCACTAAGTTGGTACAGTTTTTGTGCTTGAATTTGTACCTTTTGAAGTTAACTGTGATGCTTTGTTTTGATTAGGGCAATGTGGGTTTTGAGTATTTGTTCAATTCTTGCTTATGTTGATGTTAATTTATCGTTGTTTCTTGAAGCATTTTGTTTGCAGCAGCGTCTTAGTTGGAAGGGTGGCTTTATTTTGTGTTTGTATGCCTAATTTTGCCATATTTGTATAATATGTATAGATGTTCTTTTAATCAATTCTGTTGCAAGTTATTTTTGTATTGCGTCAAATGACTTTGAATTATTTAGTATTAAATATAAAACATTTGCTTTCGACGACACGTGAGTTTACGTATGACTATTGTTTTGTAAGTTAATGACGAGGGAATAAAGGAAGAGAGGAAAAAAAAGTATAGATGATGGTATTTTCATTTTTAATCTGTCTTTGAAAAATAAAAAATTTGAAACAATAAGAGTTTAATGCACATTGACAAATTAAGATTGAAGAATAAGTGAAAAAAGGGGAAGAAAAAATGGATAAAATAAGAGAAGAGAAAAAGAAGTGGAAATTGTGTCCGTGAATCCGGAACGGAGTGAGTAAATGAAATGAGTGCAGAAAATGAAATGTTTTTATTAAGCCGGATGAGTATTTTTAAGGGACGGCTTAAAATGAAAATAATTTATATTTTTTAAAGATAAAGGTTTATATTTTTTAAAGACAAAGGTAGTAACAAATAAAGACTAGTTGATTAGTTTACAAATTCGCCAAAGGTGTGCGTTCATGAGCCCATGCTAAAGTTTCAATCAATTCTTGCCAATATCCCCGCCAGGAGATTAAGAACATAAATCCAGTAGCCCAAACAAGATGTCCAAATAAGAACATCCATGCCCAGACCGATAAACTATTCATACCAAAAGGGTTATATCCATTGATAAGTTGTGAAGAGTTTAACCATAAATAATCTCTTAGCCAGCCCATCAAATAAGTGGAAGATTCATTAAATTGTGAAACGTTACCCTGCCATAATGTGATATGCTTCCAATGCCAATAAAAAGTAACACATCCAATAGTATTTAACATCTAAAAAACTGCTAAATAAAATGCGTCCCATGCCGAAATGTCATAAAATTATAAACAATATTATTATATGAAAATTATAAACAAAAGATCATAGCATATAATAACAATGAACAAAATGAGTAATAAAATTTTAAGTTATATGAAGATAAAAATATTTACAAATCAATATTGGAACATAATATTCAAACATTAAATTATAGATAAAAGGACTTTCAACCTCATCCTCGAAAACTAAAATCCTTATCAATTCTAAAACTTGTTTTATGACAACCAAGAATGCAACAAAACCACCACGGGCAGCGTATGTTGTTTTCCGGCCCACTTAATCGTTGCATATAATAACCGTGAGACTAAAAAATAAAGCAAATTTATATCACACAAAACAAAAAAAAAACCTAAAGAATGTATAATTATCACTTCTCCTAATGAGATTTAAGATATTGTTTATCAAAAGCTATATACTAAAAACCCTAATCTTGAAACCTAAATCCTAAACCCTTAACGTTAAAATATACTTATCATAACCAACAAATGAGCCAAATATCAATAAAATTCTCCATCCGTCTCAGTTCAATTTTACTTTGTTGATCACTTATTCTATTTTGAGGTTTTAGATCTGTATTCGATATCTTACACTGGGTCGGCCTACTTGATAATCCTTATTGATAGTAGATGTTTTTTTACCTGAATCTTGGCTATAAATATGTTTATATGCTCATATGAAGAAAGTGTAATGTTTAAAAAATAAAAACTAAAAAAAATTTGAATTTCTTAATTATAGTGTTTTGTTATAATTAATATGTTTTCTATTTAACATTAAATGTAACTAAGGAATCTTAAGAGTACAAATTTCTAGGTTGAAATCTCTAATTACAAAACTACAAGCAATCCTCTCATTGTTATATTGATCAAGATTAATATTGACCATTTAAAATGTATACGAAATCTCTATTAACATTAATGATGGAGAATGTTGGTTGATTAGCAATTTAGCATAGATTATGAACTAATAATACATGTCCCTAATATCTAGGCCTAAAAATTGCTTCCAATATTGCATATATAAATTGTTATTTTTTATAAAATAAAATATCCCTAGAATATAGCATTAAAAGAGGCCTCTATCATTACATATATTTCCAAGAAGAAATCTATTCACATAATCAGCCATTAGTTGTACAATTATACATGTTTATAATTCTAACGTATTTGTGCATATGTGAACAGGGATTTGATCAGGTCCCTAAGTGAAATTCTGTCAAAAATCAAAGCAAATCTCAGCCATTGGATCCTGTGATGTATTCCCTCCGTCCCACATTTATAGTCACATTTAGTTATGACACGGGTTTTAAGGAATTGGTGGAGTGTGTAATTAATGAAGTGAGAGGTGAAGTGTGTAATAAATGAAATGAGATGATGGAGTGAGATGATAGAGTGTGTAATAAATGAAGTGAGTTGGTTGAAGGTTGGTCCCTTTTTGACTTTTTGGTTTTTTATTTTTGTTTTGATGTATTTTAATGTAGATAATGACATTTGGGTGTAATTTTACTGAATAATGGGATAAAATTTTATGTTTAAATATAGAAAGTTCTAAATGTGATTATAAATGTGGGACAGACTTTTATGGCAAAATGTGACTATAAATCTGGGACGGAGGGAGTAACATTTAGATTAATGTCACGTGTCATGTAATAATGTATATTGTGTAGTCTAATAATGTAGCTCGACTAATAATGTAATGTGATTTAGTCTAATAATGTAGATTGTGTAGTCTAATAATGTAGCCCAGTTAATAACGTAACGCTTTTAGCGTAATAATGTAGCTCGGATATTATGATCACAACCATCCAATCTAAGGATCCAAGGGCTGAGATTTACTTTGATTTTTGACAAAATTTGTCTTATGGACCATAATGCGCCCCTATGTGAACATTTGATAACTTTATTAGCCGATATAACCTAGCAAAAAAAGCTTCCATTCTCATCTTCTTCTCCAAATATTTATGTGGCTTATTTTTTTCTGGACAAAAAACATCTTCCTACCCAAGCTTTACTCGTCGGCCAACTCAATCAGATACTTCTCTCCCTTTCTTTATTCCACAAACAAAGAAGCAATAGTGTAAATTAAAATTGCAACATTAAAAAAAACAAACATACTCATTTGAGATTAGTGCTATAGTTCAATATACTCCCTCCATCCCACAAAGATAGCCCCACTTTGACCCGGCACGAGTTTTAAGAAATGTAATGAAAAGTGAGTTGAAAAAGTTGATGGGACGTGGATCCTACTTTTAAAGTATTAGTTTTATAATAAAATGTGAGTAGGAATGAGTTGATGGAATATGGGGTCCACTACCAAAAATGGTAAAAGTGAAATGAGACAAACTTTGTGGGACGGACGGAAATGGGAAAATGAGATAATCTTTGTGGGACAGATGAAGTAATAAACATAGATATTATACAAAAATAGCAAAAAAATGAAATAGAATACCTTTTGCAGAATGGTTTAATTTCGCCGGAAGGGGTTTAATTTCGGCGTGGCCAAGTCGTGGAGACAGCTGATTTGAACATTCGATTATAATTGTAAGGTAAGTAAAAGTGCGTGAATAGTAATCAAGTTTCCAAATATTATATTTATATATAGGCCAATAAATTAACCATGACGCTACATATTCTAAAAACCTTTCATATTATCCACTCAGACTAAAATTAATTGTGAATAACGGTTGTTTGCATTTTTTCATATTAACCGTTTGTACTTTTTAAAATTAATTTGATAATATGTTAAAATCATTAATTGCCTTGGGATGAAGGATATATTATTCTGGGGGGAGGGAAACCTTTTCTATTCCCCGCTTTGGATAAACATAAGAGTGAATAACGGCTATTTGCCTTAGAGCATCCATAATGGCTTTAGGTCAGCCATAGGCCAGTCAATCTCTCTCCCTGCCACATTATCAGCACTAAAAATCCACCTGCCACATCATCATTTTAATTAAATAGGCTAGCCTAAGGCCAGTCACAGGCTAGCCGCAATAAAAATAATTCAAAAACAACTACATTTACGGAATTAAATTTATCATAAATTAGAGAATTAAATTTACGAGACATATACGGGAAAATTCATTAATTTTATTTTTTTTAAAAAGTACATTCATTTAAAAAAAATTACATAATAAAGAAAAAAACTATCGCCGTGCAGTCTTCCGTGCCCACAACTCTTCAATTATATCCTTTTGGAGTTGAATATGAGCATCAACGGCGCATGTCGACATGTGCCTGGAGATGACCGGCTTCATCGTGAGGTACCCCCCTTCGTACGTTGGGGGTGGTCGTGGCTTGGACCGGCTTGCATCAGTATCGTCATTGGCTCAATTAGTAAGTTGTACGCCTTCGTCTTCGACGATCATGTTGTGCATGATAATGCAGGCGTACATTATATCATCAATGCATTTGACATCCCACAAACGCATTGGACCCTTAATTGCCGCCCATCGAGACTGAAGCACACCAAATGCGTGCTCCACGTCCTTGCGCGCCAACTCCTGCCGTTTCGCAAAGTAGGCCTTCCTATCATCATTTGCGTGCCTGATCGTCTTCATAAAGACAAGACACCTAGGGTATATCCCATCCGCCAAGTAGTAGTCCATATCACGCCGGTTGCCGTTGGCCACAAATAAGACAGCCGGACCGATGCCCTGACACTTCTCGTTGAAGAGGGGCGACGAGTTGAGGACGTTGAGGTCGTTGTTCGACCCGGCTACCCCAAAATACGCATGCCAGATCCACAACCGGTAATCAGCTACGGCCTCGAGGATCATCTTGGGATTCTTTCCCTTTTAGCCGGTCGTGTAGGCCCCCTTCCAGGCAGTTGGACAGTTCTTCCACTCCCAATGCATACAATCTATGGTGTCTAACATTCCGGGGAACCCATGCTGCTCCCCGTGCATCTGCATCAGATATTGACAATCTTGGGGGGTAGGGCTTCGAAGGTACTGCTCACCGAAAATTTGAATCACGCCCTGACAGAAAAACTTCCAGAGAAGTCGTCTCACCAATGTGGAGGTACTCGTCCCACATGTCTGTCGCGCCTCCGTAGGCCAACTGCTTGATTGCCGCCGTGCACTTTTGAATAGGGGTGTGGCCGGGTCTGCCAGCCGCATCGTGCCTGAAGTGGAAATACAGATATCGACGCTCCAAAGCATCAACGATACGCATAAACAACTCCATTCGCATTCTAAAGCGCCGCCTGAACATGTTTGCGTTAAACCGCGGGTCCGGTGCGAAGTAGTCGTCATATAGCCGCTGATGTGCAGCTACGTGATCCCGATCAATCACTGTTCGGCGGTGGACAACGGGTGGAGGGCGAGGTACCGCCTGCTGTTAGACCCTTTGCATGTACCGCTCTATCTCGCGGTTCATGTAGGCATCCATAGCCTCGTTCATCCGCCGTTCGTACTCCTCAGCGTCCCCACCACTACCACCACTGCTACCGCCCGCGTTACTCATCGCTCGATGTTGCTCTTGTACAGAAATTTAGAGAGAGAGAAATCTCGTTAAAACAAGTGGTGCAAATGAAAATGAAACTAAAATCGCGTATATATAGTGTTTCAAAAAATTTCAAAAAATAAAAAATAGCCCTGGCCGATCGCTCGCCGATCGCGAGCCTGCAATGGCGGCCAACGCATCGGCGAACGCTCGCAAATCGGCGTGCGCTCGCCTATTTTTTCACCAAAAAGGCGCTGGCCGATTCCAATGGTTCGGCTAGCGACGCGAATCGACTAGCCGGTGCGCTAGCCGCCATTGTGGATGCTCTTATAATTAGGGAATATGTAGTGTCATGTTTACCTAATAAAATGAGATAGTATAATTTTATGTATGACATGTAAACTGTACCTTTGAATATTGTAAACGTTTAGATGAGATGTGTGCATTTAATACTCAATAACAATGGGAGTTTTTTTTTTTTTTTGTTAATTAATACAATTAGGCATGAAATGTACGTGTTGACAACCATTAAGGAAGAAAATTGTACGCCCTATTTGTCTTCAAGTTTGCTTGAATTATTTTGCAATATTAACTACATTTAATGGAGGTTTTAGTAACAACCAAAAATCAATCTTAATTAATAATTTTATTTAGCAATATTCATTACATTTATTGGAAGTCTAATTAATTTACATGAAACTGCCGTTAACCCTAAACAAATTCACAAACAAAAATTAGTTTTAATTAAATTATAATTGTTAATATAAAATGACAATCTTGTAAATATTTCCGAAATTCCCCTTTTATATATGTATAGATTCGATCAAACTCAATTTTAAAGAATAAAAAAAATAAAGATAATAGAGTATATTTAAAAGGGATGATGCTGATCGAATTAAATTGATTCCAATATTCACCTCAAATAATACTAATAAATAGATCCATCCGAATTGGCTAATAACTTAATTAATTCTAACATATGACTATTTTTTATATTAAAATTGACTTCATATTTACCTTTACACTTCAAGAAGTAAAATAAAAGGCCTTAGATAAGATGGAATGAACCACACATAATTCGCCTCCCTTTTGAAGAAATTTGTGGTATGTGAATCCACATGATATTCCTTTCTCTTCGTTTGATCTTGTCCCAATCAACAATAATGTGAGACCAACTCCATAGATTATCCTAGCCAAAGAGAGAGACTACTTAGTTCATGTAACATAGATTACACCATTCATACCAAAATCACAAAGAGTTGCAACTCAAAATCAAGATACAAGGTTCAAAATGAACAAAAAATGTAGTTCGAAATATGTTTTCATACCATGTCGAAACAAAGAAAACTATGGAAAATATCTTGCTATATCTTTGTGATTCAACTTGTCCAGTAAAAACCAACCACCCTAATAAATTAACGAAAATATGAGCTACACTCAGAAAAATGGTTGCGGCCATGCCTAACACGAATGCTTCATGACTTCGCACTTTACATTCGAATATCTACATCCTCCTATGCTTCCCCTAATTGGTCAAATTACAAAATCTTGATATCGAAAACCTACTAAAAATAAAAATCTAACTAAGAAAAAAAGCTTACATGGTTTTGAGCTTCCTTAGCCTTGATTGCAAAAAAACAGAGCAATGATATCCAACACAAAGATTAAGAGACATGCACAAATACCCAATATTTTTGTCTTCATCTTCTTTGACATGATTTTGTTTGTAAAAGTAAGAAACTACGCCCTTTTTGGACAAGAAATGTGAGATTTCATATGAATTTAGTCATTTAGAGAAGGACGGAGTATATATATTATTGATTCGGGTTTTGAATATTCTTATATTTATTTTGCTTTTATGCATACTTTTACCCTATTTTTATTACCTTTCGTTTTTTTTATATTCTTTTCGTACGATAAAGTATGTTATAAACCAAATAAGAGGTAGTATTGCTATTGCAGGTTAAGTATTCTTTTGTGATGATAAAAGATGTTGGTATAAATACATGAGATTTTCAATCTCCAAGACTTAAATAATTTTGTAAAGTAATTTGATCTACATCAAGAAACAAGATTTTGGAGAGTAATCTCTTCATAGAAAGTAAGTTTGTTTGTTTGTTTTTTTTTTTTTTTACTTTTATTACTACTTTGATTGTTTACCCATGTGAAGTTATTGCAAATATATGGTACTCCCTCCGTTCTATATTAGATATCGCATTTTTCTTTTTAGTTTGTCCCGCAAAAGATGTCATATTTCCTTTTTTAGAAAAAGTTTTCTCTCACATTAATTATAAAATTATATTTTCTCTCGGCACTTAACACACAAAATAATATTTCCTAAAATCTTGTGTCATCTCCCAAGTGTGATATCTACTATGGGACGGAGGGAATAGTAAATTGATGATTCCATGTTGCTTAATAAATTGTCGACCATGTTCTCATATTAAAAATAAGAGTGAACTACAAAAATGGTCTTTGGACTATGGGTTTATCTCGCCCATAGTCCCTGGACTTTAAAAATATCGTCAGACATCCTTGGACTAAGAGTTTATCTCGAAAATGATCATTTTTCACTGTTTTCGGTCGAAAATATCATTTTTTTGGGGGGGTGGGGGTTTGGGCAATTTGGTCTTTTTACACTTTTAACATTTTAAATCTGATTATTTCAGTTATGTACTAAATCTGATATTATTTCAAAATTATCATTATTCTTCCCTTTTGTCATCCTTCACTTTGTTTCTTTATTTCACTAGTATTAGATTTAATTTTACAAAATTAAATTTTAAATTTTAATTTTAAATATCAATAAATTTTTTTAATTATAAAAATTATTAAATAATAAAAATTAATAGTCATAATCAATATTTGATAGTGTCTAATATTTTAATCAATAAGGTATGACAACGCCTTAGTTCTAACCAATATTTAATAGCTTTAATCATAAATAGATCATATAACACGATTTATTCTGAAATAAATATGCATCTAATGTAAGACTAATATACTTTTCGTTTATTAATTTGAAAACAATCAAAATTTACTAGAAAATTTCAATAAAAACACTCCTATATAAAATTTTTAGTAGGATCAAATTTTTAGTCAACTTCATAATATTCAATTACAAGCAATTATAACAACTGAACGAAGGCTAAATAGAATAACTCTTATTTTTCCATTATGATTAATATTATTTTTTCTGTAATTCTTCAATTCTTCTGAATATTATATTAAATAACAAAAATTAATAATTCTAATTAATATTTATAGTGTCCATGAATTAATACTTTTAATTAAAAAATTTATTGATATTTAAAAATTAAAATTTAAAATATTATTTATTAAAATTAAATCTAATATTGAAATAGAGAAACAAGGTGAAGGATGACAAAATGGAAGAAGAATGATAATTTTGAAATAATATCAGATTTAGTACATAACTGAAATAATATCAGATTTAAAATGTTAAAAGTGTAAAAAGATCAAATTGCCCAAACTCCCCAAAAGGATATTTTCGACCGAAAATAGTGAAAAAGACCATTTTCGAGATAAACCATTAGTTCAAGGATTACTAGCGAGGTAATAGTCAAGGGAACATTTTTGTAGTTCACTCTAAGAATAATTATAATGATGATTTCAATTTCATTATCTAAATACGATTTTATTATTCAAACTCGTGTGACAAAATTGAACTATTTGGGCGATATTTTTAAAACGACGTACTCCCTTCGTTCCTCTATTATAGGGACGTTTCTTTTTTACATTAGATTTTAAGAAAAATAACTGTATTAAGTGAGTTTAATAAATGGATGACAAAGTTATGAATAGAAAAAACTAAAGAAATAGTGATATAATTAAGTAAGAGAGTTGCTCTAATAAATCATTTTATGCATCATTTAATTTTTTTAATTTTTAATTTTTTGGTAAAGAAAGTCGGCTAAGCGAAAGTAAACAAAATATTTTTCATTTTGGTAAAGGAGCCAAATATTTTATGCATCATTTTAATTTTTAACTCTTACCCATTTTTCAATTTTTTTTTCTTATTCTCTCTTTGTCTGCCATCCCCACTTTCATTTGCTCAATTTCTCATTTTCTAGTCAAAATGAGCTCAATTACGGATCCGATATATGAAATCTTGGAAGATTATATGATTGGATGATACTTTTGCTAAAAAAAGTGGAGCCTGAAGATGGAAGTGATGATACATCCTATTCCTCTGGCGAAGAGGAAGGAGACGATTCAGATCCCCAATCTTCCGACGACGAAGCTGAAAATCGACGAACCCTACAAAATCTGAAATCCCCAATCCCAGACCCCAAATTCGATCCGAAATCGGCCTCCAGAGGTAACGAATTGGATTCCGACGCCGATTCGAAACGAATCCCTTCCAATTACATGATGCAGCCGATCCCCAAAGGCTCGGTTTCCTCAATGAAGCGCAATCGCAACGAGACTGATGGGGATTTGGTAAGGAGATGTCAGAGATCGAAAATTGAAGAGAAGAAATCCGTTTCCACGCCGCCTGGAGGGGGTGGGTTGGGGTGTAATGCGGTCGACCTGAACGAGCCTATGGCGGCCAAGAGGAAGGCGGAGGCAAAGGCGACGACGGCCAATTCCCGAGCTCCAGCTTCGATGCCCGAAAACGAGATCGTCGCGAGCATCGTCCAGTCGTTGGATCTAAGGACGTTGTTGAACACCATTAAGTACCTCTCCGTTTGCCAGAATCCGCAAGAGAGAGAAATCCTCGAGGGACTCATGGACCAGCTCCACTGCCAATTGGGATACAAGTGAACTGGTTTTTATCTTTAATCTGGAGTACTAAACTTTTTTTAATTAAGTATGTTTTGTTGTTCTCTTTAATTTGTGTTATTTTGATATTTTATTTTATTTAGTAATATAAAAATTAAAAAAAAAACATAAAAATAGTGAAGATTTCAATTGGGCAGATTTATAGGGCAAAATTTAGGGAAGGTAGAGGCTATGGATAGAGAAGGGGATGGTGAAGGAGTTGATTTCTGGGCTTAGTATTTCAATATTAATGCATCTTTCGATAATATGAAAGCGAAGTTCCCATCCCACGTTGCTCTCGTGGCTGATATGAGTTTGTTGAAGGAGAGGTTGAGTTTGATTGGGAATGTGAAGGCCAAGGAGTTGGATGATGAGTGGAAGCAGTTGTTTGTGGAGGAGAGTAAGCTGAGTTGCATATTTTGATGTTGATGAAGGAACATTGTTCAAATGGCTTTGGATCAGTAATAGGGTTGGAAATGGCTAAGTTGGTACGACTTTTGTGCTTGAATTTATACCTTTTGAAGTTGAATGTGATGCTTTTGATTTGATTAGGGCAATGTGGTTTTAGAGTATTTGTTCAAATTCTTGCTTATATTGATGGTTAATCTATCATTGTTTCTGTGGTGAAACTTTTTTTGTTGATATTTGAGTGTGCAACTTGCTGTTTATATATAGGAGTGCCTAGAATACTTGTGAATGTTCCTACTTCAAAAGCTCGTAAAGTTCCCATCGTATTCAACTCTCCTCTACTTGCTTGGGAACACATGTGGATTTAGTATTTTGTTTGCAGCAGCGTCTTAGTATTGCTTTTGTTTGCAGCAGCGTCTTTGTATAGCTTTTGGTCCACTGAATCACTGCATTGATCGCGTTATAAGAATTTATATATTCGTAGATTTATGTGCTGCATTTGCAGAGAAGACATCTTGCTTAGTTTAGATATATGGCCTCAACTTTCTGCAAGCTCTTTGCTCTCACAGCACCTCTGTGCTTAGCAGATCATATCGTTACTTCTCAAGTCTTTCGATGAGATTGTCATTGGGTTGCATCTTTAAAACACGACAGCCTTACTTTGTATGCTGAGGATGTTAGGTCGATCCGAGTGATATCTCTTTTTTTGCAGAATGCTTCTATACTGCTAAACTATGTGAGAGTTGTGCAGGTTAAATTGTTCATGACAAGTGTTTCTTTGAATTTATAGATTAATTGTAAGTTGCAACTTTGTCAATTATGTCATAGATTAATTGTAAGTTATGGTTTTTGCTCAATATCGAAATTGAGTTGAAAAGTGATGTAGATGGAGGGGTGGTTTTATTTTGTTTGTCTACATACCTTGGCCATATCTGTATAATTTCTATAGATTTTCTTTTAATCATTTTTGTTGCAGAATAGATATTTTTGTATTGGTTCAAATGACTCTGAATTATTACTATAAGTCAATTTGTTCAGGTTATATTTCTATAAATTTTCTTTTAATCATTTTTGTTGCAGGTTTTATTTTGATTGTCTGCCTACTTTGGCCACATTTGTATGAATTCTGTAGCTTTTCTTTTAATTATTTTTGCACTTTCTTTCAATTTGCAAGATTAATGTATTGTGTTTTGTTTATGAGATTGAATATCATAACTTATTGATAAATAGATGATTGATGATTAGTCATTCAATCGTATACATAGTACTATATCTAAGTATGAATATGACAATGAAAAGACACTACATTTGATCATGTTACAAAAATATTTCTAAATTTTAAAGACATCCGAACTTCACGGGCGCTGCACGCCCCGGAAATCACTGCCTTATTGCAGGTTACCGGATTCATCAGCAGTCGTGGCGGTCCGCTGGGTTCTCCGACTGGTATTCCAGCCTTTTTGCAAGCAATTTCCGTTGCATTTCTTACCCTTTTTGAATATTTTTATCATTTTTTAGTTTTTTTTTATCTAATTATTACTTTCTCCGTCCCGGATAATTCGTCCCACTTTGATCGGGTATGGATTTTAAGAAGTGTAATGAAAATTGAGTTGAAAAAGTTAGTGGAATCTGTGTCCAACTTTTATATATTAGTTTTATAATAAAATGTGAATATAAATGAATTAGTGGAACATGAGGTTGTCTATCAAAAATTGTAAAAAAGTGAAATGGGACAAATTATGCAGGATGGACCGAAATGAAATAATGGAACAAATTATCCGGGAAGGGGGGGAGTAATAATCAATCTATGTAAAAATCCACAATTCTTCTCCATATTGCCGATTTTCATTTTTTGTCATCTTCACTTTCTTACTGTCACTACCATCTCCTTTTTCTCAAATACTCTTTCTCAATTTCTAAACCAAATGAGTTCAAGTTCGGATCCAATTGAGAGGCGTTTGCTAAAAGAAGTGCTACCTAAGGAGCCTCAAACTATCGCCTCCAAACACGAAGATGGAAGTGATGATACATCCTCTGCCGAAGAACAAGGAGGAGACGATTCAGATCCCCAATCTTCCGAACCAGATTCTTCCGACGACGAAACTGAGGCTGGCTCCTCCTCCGACGAAGCTGAAAATCGCCGAACCCTAGAAAATCTGAAATCCCCAATTCCAGACCCCAAATTCGATCCGAAATCGGCCTCGAGAGGTAACGAATTGGATCCCGACGCCAAATCGAAACGAATCCCCTCCAATTACACGATGCAGCCGATCCTCAAAGGCTCGGTATCCTCATCGAAGCGCAGTCGCAACGAGATTGATGGGGATTTGGTGAGGAAATGTCAGAGATCGAGAATTGAGGAGAAGAAATCTGTTTCCACGCTGCCTGGAGGGGGTGGGTTGGGGTGTAATGCGGTCGACCTGAACGAGCCTATAGCGGAGGCAAAGGCGGCGACGGCCAATTCCCGAGCTCCAGCTGCGATGCCCAAAGACCCGATCCTCGTGAGCTTTGTCCGGGTGAAGGCGCAGAGGAAGTTGTTGAACACCATGAAGTCCCTCTCCGCGTGCCAGGACCCGCAACAGAGAGAAGTTCTCCAGGAACTCATCAACCAGCTCTGCTGTCAGTTGGGATTGAAGTGATCTGGTTTTTATCTTAACTCTACTAATTTGGATCAGTAATATAATATGGTTGGAAATGGCCAAGTTGGTACAGTGTTTGTGCTTGAATTTGTACATTTTGAAGTTGAATGTGATGCTTTGGTTTTATTAGGCCAATGTGGTTTATGAGCATATCATATCTTTAAAAATCTCAATTATTTAATTATATTTTGATTTACAGTATATTTTTTATATTTGTTTAGATATTTGTTTCTTAGTATTCTAGTCTTATAAATAAAAGATATTGTATTCATTCATTCAACCAATTAATGAATTATTATTTCTCTCAAAGATAACGAGTGTTTTCCAATCCAAATTTGGATTTCCTCCGCCGATCCTAATTGGACGCCGGAGTATTCTATCAGCCGCCTAGTTATCGCGTTGCCCGACGGGAAGAACCCGCACACAACTCGAAACTATTATTTCCGCCGACCATGTGCCAGGGCGCCGGAGCAATTTCGATAGCCGAGCGACAGCCGCCGATCGCAGTTAAGGAGTAAAGATGATGAAGATAGTGATATACTCCCTCCGTCCCCGATTAGGAGTCACACTTTGACCGGGCACGAGTTTTAAGAAATGTAAAGAAAAGTTGGTTGAAAAATTTAGTGGAATGTGTGACCCATTTTTTTATATTGGTTTTATAATAAAATGTGAGTGAATTGAGTTAGTGGAATGTGGGGCCTACTTACTATTTATAGTAAAAATGCAATGTGACTCTTATTTATGGACGGACTGAAATGGAAAAGTACGACTCTTAATCGGGGGCGGAGGGAGTATTTAAGATGATCAAAATGGTCACTGTGCGTAGAGGTGTCAAGTGGGCTGGGCCAGCCGAGTCCGGCCCAGGCCCATGTCTGGAACGGGCTGGGCCGGGGCTGGGTTTTGGTTTGTATATTGAGCCCAGCCCAGCTCGAGCCCAGTTAGCAAGTGGGCCGGGCTGAGCTGGGCCTAGTTTACATATTTTTATAATCAAGGAGATGATATTATATGCAAATGAAAAACAAATGATAATGTTCCTAATTTATATAAAAAAAATATAAATTTACAAAACTTAGCTAAATTATACCTTGTAAGCTAAATATACGATGTTAGGTAATATAAAACTAATTATTATACACATATGCAGAACTGTTTTTTACGAGACAAATCAATTAACAATTAATCTCTATAATCATGGAAATCACAATTAATTTAATTCCATGAATAGGATCCACTAATCACTATAATTATGGATAAAAAATTTGTTATACTATTGTAATTTAGATTTAGTAAATGAATGCATCAATTTATTAAAATTGCCAAGATATAATTAATCAAGGATCTTAAGATATATTCAACAATATCTAATCTTCATAATTTATGTACACATATATATAAGGCAGACGCTATTTTCTACTCCATCATTACGCAAAATTATGATTAAATCTAAAATAACAATTATTCTGAAAAGAGAACAATTAGTTAACAACTAATCTTTATAATTATGGAAATAAAATTTGCAATAAGTCTGATTTAGGTTAATTAATTGAATTTATCAATTATTCCAAATTACTCGATGGAAAATAGTATTTTATGTTTTTATACTTATATCTATCATATAGAAATTTTCACATATTATTTTTGAATTCATAAAATATATACTAAGTGTATGCTAATGGGATAGATTTAATACTAATTACATAAGGGAATTGTACTGGGCCTGGGCCGGCCTTCAGGTGATCCTGAGCCCGGGCCGGCCCTGGGTTTAGAAAACAGCTCAATTGGAGCCCGATTAAACCACTAAGCCCAGCCCAGGCCCGCTCTATTTCACTAACAGGTCGGGCCTGGGTCGGCCCACAACCGGGTTGGGTCAGCCCGGCCCACTTGACATCTCTAACTATGCGCGCATTCGATCCTGGTATATGTGTCAGTTTCAGCGATAAAAAAAGTGAAGTTCTTGCTATGCAGATGGCAAAACCGGATCCACGTGATAGCAAGAAGGAGCTTCCCCATGAAGTAGTAATCAAGCGCTTGTTTGCCGCAGGGACCTTTCGCATCGAGCTACACATGCCTGCAAACCATGTTGGCTTCAATAATGCTCCGGAATTTAATGGGGATTTGAATGTCACTGATATTACAAGCTTGAATCCTCGATTACTGTCGATCACCGCCGATGCAAGGTTGATTCCTCCGCGAAATAACAAGTCGTGTTTGATCATTCAGAGACGTGTGGCAGAGCTTTCCATTTTAGCGTTGAATTTGGATGTCCGCATCAGTCTGCCTTCGTTAATTTTTTATGGAGGTGATGAAGGGAAACAACTGCTCGGTGTGTGTTTGATCCAGGAGGAGACGCCTCGCCAAGGCTTTTGCTTTCAACTCTCGTCATTGCTTCGTGGTTTCCACCTTGAGGATAAGGCGGATTTTAACCGTGGGGGAGTTGATACGATCTCATATCATATCTTTAGAAATCTCAATTATTTAGTTATATTTTGATTTACCGTATATTTTCTATATTTGTTTAGATATTTGTTTCTTAGTATTCTAGTCGTATAAATAGGAGATATTGTATTCATTCATTCAACCAATTAATGAATTATTATTTCTCCCAAAGATAACGAGTGTTTTCCAATCCTAATTTGGATTCCCTCCACCGATCCTAATTGTACGTCGGAGTATTCTATCAGCCGCCTAGTTATCGCGTTGTCCGACGGGAAGAACCCGCACACAACTCGAAACTATTATTTCCGCCGACCCTGTGCTAGGGCACCGGAGCAATTTCGATCGCCGAGCGACAGCCGCCGATCGCACTTAAGGAGAAGATCCTTAATAGAGTATTTAATCAAATTCTTGCTTATGTTGATGTTAATCTATCATTGTTTTTGTGATGTACTTAGTGAAGCTATGTTTCTTCTTGTTACTCTATTTGAGTTTGCAACTTGCTGTCTATATAAAGGAGTGCCTAGAATACTTGTGAATGTTACTTCTTCTCGTAAAGTTCTCATCGTATTCAACTCTCCTCTATTTGCTCGGGAACACATGTGGATTTAGCCCAGTCTGTCCTGTAAAAATAAAAAAATAAAAAATAAAAAAACCGCCAGATATAAATTTTCCCCTGTTATAAGCCACACCAAATCCTCCTCCACCGTGCCAATTCGCTCAAGCGATTTTGAGGGTTGATCTTTGGCCGCACATATACATTTTTTGTATTCAAATCGGAGCCACCTACATCCATTCCCTCCTCCTTCCGTCGAATAGTTCGTAGACAACAAAGACATCAAGAAAAAAAAACCAACAAACCGGAGCTTTGACGAGGGCATCGGGAGGAAGAAGGTTAGAAGAGAGATGGAAGAGTGTGTTGTTGTCACGATTTTGAAGGAAGGAAGAGAGAGAAATATAAAGGGGACTAGAAAATGGCATCGAGTAGGAAATCATAATGATCCTGACATCCTGAAAAAGTGAAAATGATCGATTTTGAGTTCTAAGTTATTTTTATAGTTCTCTCTCTAAGAATAAGAGTTCTATTTGATATTAGTATATCCTTTTTCCGTTTAAAAGAATATGCACTTTAAGTTCGACACGAGTTTTAATGCAAAATTGGTAAAGTAAGAGAGAGATAAAGAGAAAAGTAAATAAAGTATTGTTAGTGGAGAATGAGTCTCACCTCATTAGAAATAAAAGAGTTACCAAAATTAGAAAGTGCATATTTATGTGAGACAGACTAAAAAGGAAAGAACGCATATTCTTGTGAGACGGAGTGTAACACCCGGACTTTTTATATCTCTTTTAATCATTCTGGAAAGGAGGTCGAAATTATCAGCCAAATTTTTACATAGTTTCTTGCGCTCAATTTAAGGAGTAGTATTGGATAGTTCGATCGACCAAGAGGAATTCAAAATGCGGTTACTACATGGAATAATTATTTATGGGCCTAATTATTTTAAAAGAAAGTATAATTCTTTTGTAAGCCCAATCACAAAATTCTTCTTTGAACCCAAAATGTCCAACAGATTTATTCTCCTTCTTAACAAATGTGCTCCTACACTTCATCCGTTACTTTGCAGAATTTAACCTGCCATCAATAAGGATTTAAATCCCAATTAAACACAATTAAATCCCACATTAATTTTCAATAATATTTCCAACGATTACTCCCTTCCACTACCTGAAATTTATGTCGGACGACGGACAATTAAATCAAATTAATCTCCATTACCTGCTTTTATTCCTCCATCAATTCCGGATTAAATGAGCAGCAATTCGTGACTGACCTCGACACAGCGGCGGACTTCCGCGCAGCTGAGGCGGAGAACTGGGCTGCTGGCTACTCCGGAGGCAGCCGGAGACGACGGCAACTGCACCCTGACAGGCTGACAGTAGCAGCGCTGCATTCTGACAAGACGGTGGCGCTGGCAGTAGCAGGTCGCGGTCACCGGCAGCAGCTCATACTGTGAGACGGCGTGACGGCGCTGCGTAGGCTCGAGAGGTGCGGCTGTTGTACACCGACGACGGCCGTGCTGTGATCGGCAAAGAGGCAGCAGCGGCGGTGGTCTCACGGTGAGTGGGCGGTGAAAATTTTAACGACAGAGGAGTGGAGGTGGCGCTGTTCTAGCGAGAGAGAGACTCCACGGTTGTTTGAGGGAGGAAGAAGAAAAAGAAGAAAATTTTGGAGTTTTCTGATTGTGGGAGAGGAAGAGAACAACTAATTCTCTTTTGGGAAATTGAGGCTCTTTCTTCAATCTTGGATGGACTAACTAAGCCAACAATTTAAGAAAATACGCATAGTTAGAATTAAATTTGCGCCATAAGGATTAATTAGTTGGGCGGCCACGAAAAGTCCGAAAGAGATAAAGGATGACCTCCGCGGGTAAAAGACAGATTAAAGAAATTCGGTTTAAAGAATTTATGCGAATGAGTAGGGCTTTTATTTAAATAAAGAAAATATTTTTGAAGTATTTAAGTTCGCAGAATGTTTTGTTTTGAGCATTGCCTATCTGTTTGTTTAGAAAGAGGATCAACTCTACTAGAGCAATTTAAAGAAATCGAATTCGGGTTTGAGTCTTGGGTGAGACCATACTCAGGCTAGTGTACACCAGGGACCGTGCGCCATCTTTCGAGTTGGCCGGTCATTGTGACCGTGGAATGTGGCCACATTCCCAGCACCAAGAAAAGATTCAGATATGGTGATTGTTCTAGGAAAAATAGATGGTGATCACAGTTTTTTACAGAGATAAGATTTTAGTGTTCTCGGGCATTTTAAATAAAATTCCGAGCTCACTCAGTGATGGCTTGACAAAACCAGTTTCATGGAAAAAATTTTGACGTGTGCCTACAAAGTATATCAATAATCAGCTCTGCATATGTTTTAAAATTGTGTCGGTTGAGCAGTGATGACGATGGGTGGTGTTGAGCTGAGATGGAAAATTTCCCTCGATAGTATTTGGATGCATATGTCTCCATACATAATGTCATTCGCTCTTGAACGCTTCCGCTAAAACAGTCTTTCTATTGAGATCACATATTATTGATCGAGTTTATGTAATTGTCGAGATGATACTTTGATTATAATCAAGTTATTTCCATTAATCAAGCCAAGTCCAATTATACAGTTGTTTTCCCCCTTCTTCCCTGTTTCTTATATCTCACCCTAGTCGCGATAAACCGTTCTTTCTATCCTTAGAAAGGGCGGGCGTGACACGGAAGGAGTAGTTTGGATTGTTTAGTTTGTAACATTATATCTTACATTAAATTTGTACTCCCTCCGTCCCACTTTAGGAGTCCCGATTGAGTTCGGCACGGATTTTAAGAAATATATAGGAAAGTTGGTGAAAAAAGATAGTGGAATGTGGGTCCTACTTTTATATAATACAATGTGAGAGGAAAAAGGTGAGTGGAATGTGGGGCCTATTACCAACTATGAAATATTCTAATCGGGAATCCTAAAGTGGGACATCCAAAAGTAGTAAACCAGGACTCCTAAAGTGGGACGGAGGGAGTATTAGGTTTGGTTTATGAGATTTAATCTCACAACTTTAGATGGATAATCATGTGATAATTAGTCATAACAATCTCCTCAAACTAAAATTATCTCATAAATTAATTCATGGATTATCATATACTCTTTCTATCCAATTAAATATGAAATATTTGTTTTTTGGCGAGTTCTTTTATGTTGTGTTATTTGTGAGTTACAGAAGAGAAAATAAAGTAAGATAGATGATAAAAAGTAAATGATGATATTTTTATTTTAACAAACGTTTCATTTTTAATGGAACAATCCAAAATTAAAAATGATTCATTTAGTCATGGCAAATAAAGACACATTTAAAGACTAAATTTAGAACTCTCCCAATGGAAGGATCCTCCAAGAGGGCCATTCTTTTTTCTTTTCTTCTTTTTTTATAATTTCCACATCAATATTTTAACCCATTTATTCTTAAGGGCCTATCTTCTTGCAATGCAAGGGCCTATCCCACTTTTTATTTCATTCCACATCCTATATTTTATTTTAATTTTTTTGAACTTCTATATTCCATCCGTCCATAAAAAATAGAGCACGTTCATTTATGGAAAGTTTTCAACAAATAATAACCCTACACATCATTCCACTAGCACTACTTCTCTCTTACTTTTTCTTCTTCTCTCTTACTTTTTTCTCTTCTCTCTTACTTTACCAATTCTACATTAAAACCCGTGTCATACACAAATTGCTCTATCTTTTATGGACGTACCAATTCAATCATTCCCTTCTCTCTATTTTTTTGTGCCATATACAAATTGCTCTACTTTACCTTTATGGAGTATTTAATATGATATCAACTTAATTAAATTAAAATATAAAATACTATATACTAATACATAAAATAAATTTTAATTGATACCAAATACTCCCTTTGTCCGCGAATAGATGTCTCGGTTCACCCTTATCATAAATGGTAATGGCGTATATACAAGTAATGCCCATATTCTATTAACTTTTTTCCATCCACTTTTCTTAACATTTCTTAAAACTATTGCCGTTTATAAATGAAACTCTTAATGTCGGACGGAGAAAATATATGACAATTAATTAATTAATTAATTAGATGAAAACTTAAATTAGGCAATTTCCATTCTATAGCCCATTTGTTTAATAAAATTATTAGCCCACTAATAAGCTCAGTAAAATTAATTTGAATATAAATCATGGTTCAATTTTCGACTAGCCGCCTCTTCTTCTTCCTCACGCGTTTTTTTTTTCCCCTTCTCTTTCAGCAGTAAAAAGTGAATCACAGGCCGATCGACATCCCAATGGAATTGGCCAAGGCCGATACAACGGCTCAAATGGGGTAGGTGAATGGGGCGATGATCGGCCCCTCTTCCACAATGAGGGGCCGATGGGGGAGCCGATCATAGGCTCGATTTATGTGTATATACATCAAATCTTCTCTTCTCCTCGCTGCCGTTTTCACCTTTTTCTCATTTTCTCTTTCTCACTGTTACTACCATCCCCACTTTCATTTGCTCTCTCTCTCAATTTCTGATCCAAATGAGTTCAAGTTCGGATATGATGAATGAATACCTGAAAAATTATATGAGGAAATATTTTGAGAGGCGTTTGCTAAAGGAAGTGGAGCCTGCAACTATCGCCTCCAAACACGAAGATGGAAGTGGTGATACATCCTCTGCCGAAGAACAAGGAGGAGACGATTCAGATACCCAATCTTCCGACGACGAAACGGAGGTTGGCTCCTTCTCCAACGAAGCTGAAAATCGACGAACCCTAGAAAATCTGAAATCCCCAATCCCAGACCCCAAATTCGATCCGAAATCTGCCTCGGTAGATAACGAATTGGAGTCCGACGCCTATTCGAAACGAATCCCCTCCAATTACACGATGCAGCCGATCTGCAAAGGCTCGGTATCCTCATGGAAGCGCAGTCGCAACGAGATTGGTGGGGATTTGGTGAGGAGATGTCAGAAATCGAGAATTGAGGAGAAGAAATCTGTTTCAACGGGTGGGGTGGGTAGTAATGTGGTCGACCTGAAGGAGCCTATGGGGGAGAGGCTTGGCACACAAGCGGCCAAGTGGAAGGCGAAGGCGAGTGCTTCACAAGATACAAAAATAGCGGCCTACGCTACGCTGTATAACTTCTACAAGTTGTACATAACTGAAACAGAGGAGAGAGTTAGGAAGGACCTCTGCAAAACAATCAACAAGATGAAGAAAAATCTGGGTCTGGATTCCGACGACGACGCCTGAGCCATTCTTCCGATTTTCTTCTATGTTTTTTTCCCTGTATTTTATAGTTTGTTTTTTTTTTTCTTTTTTTCTAAATGCAGGATGTTTCTTTTTTTTAGAAAAAATATGTTTTTTTATAATATTTTGTCTTCAGTTTATTTCGGTTTATTATTTTATCTCATTTTTATGATACCAGCATGAGGAATTGGAAATGGAGATATGTCCTTGAGATGGGCCTATTCATTGTGAATACGCTAATGCTGTAGACCTGAACGAGCCTATGGAGGAGAGGGTTGCCACACAAGTGTCAGAGAGTCGTCCCACTGCGTTAATGTGGCCAAGAGGAAGGCAAAGACAAATGCAATGACGACCGATCCACAAGCTCCAGCTTTGATGCCCGAAAACCCGATCCTATGAGGTTGGTCCCGGTGAAGGTGCAGCGCAGGCAGAGGAAGTTGTTGGACATCATTAAGTCCCTCTCCGTGTGCCAGTAAGACAACTTGCTTAAGTTTAGATATATGACCTCAACTTTCTGCAAGCTCTTTGCTCTCACCGCACCTCGTTTGCTTAGCAGCTCGTATTCGTTTCTTCTCAAGTCTCTCGATGGGATTGTCGTTGGGTTGCATGTGCTGAGGATGTTAGGACATCCACAGTGGGGCGGACTATAGCCCGCCCTAAGCCCCGCCTTATGCACCGCCACATCATCATTTTATCCTCCGCTCATTCCACCTGCAATGGGGCAGACTATAGTCCCACCCTAAGCATTTTACTTCTATTTTGTATTTATATAATTTATGTTTGCAAATATATCAAACAAAATAAATAAATAAAAACAACACAATTAAGGCAAATCCTACATTTAATTAATTTAAAAAAAAAGTTACAAAATTAGAAATTTAAAAAAAAGTGCACTACATATAAAAAAAGAGAGGTTAGTCTAAAGTAGTCTCAACTTGCGGCTGATGCCATCGATTATCCGCTGGAAGGACTCGATTTGAGCCTGCATGAGGGCATTGTGCGTGTCCAACAACGTCCTATAGTCGGAGGAGGCCACCAAATCCGTGTAGGCATGTGCCGCAGCCGAAGTCGCGCTCGGGGTCGGGCTCGGGGGGAAGGTTAGACGGCGCGGCGGACGAGGATGTCGCCTTGCCCTTGCCCTTGGCAGCCTTGATGCCAGGGGAACGCCGGGAGGACATCGGTGTGCCGGAACTCTCATCCTCGAACACCGGATGGTTGAGGTCCATTGGAGCTGCGCCGCTTTCGCTGCTTGTATAATCACTGAAGGTGCACTTCGACGCCCTCTTCTTCGCCGCCGTCGATTCGGGCAGCACACCTCCAACGAACTTTTGTTTCTCCTTCAAGAGCGCTCAGGACTGATAGTGCTTGAAATCGTCGTACAATGACGTGTACGATTGGATTGCTTTGTCGCGCACATCTGCGAGACTCTCGCCGCTGGCCTCCTCCCTCTCGCACTTCTCGTACCCCCCTGCGAACAAATTGACCTGCTTCTTTATTTGGTTCCAATGCTTGCAGAGCGGCTCCCGTTGGCGCTTGTAGGCGGTCGGCGGCTTGGACACGTTGTATTTCTCGACGATGCGCTCCCAATACGCAGTAACCTTCTAGTTGTTGGCGAACACCGGATCCTCTAAAATATCAATCCAACACCTCGTCAAGACGATGGATTATTCCGGTTGGTAGTTCGTCATCCCTGGGCCGAACTCTTCATTCACCGTGGTAAGTGGCAACTTCTTTGCCTTGGGCCGCCTCTTCTTGGTCGCGGAGCCCGAGGCATCGGCGGTGGCGGCGGCAGCGGCCGCGAGATGGGGCGGGTGTGCGGGTGGGAGAAGGTTCCATGTCTGACAGTCCGTACGAGTCCTTGCTGAAATCGGGATCGTACTGGGTGTTGGTGTCGAAGGGCTGGTATTCATCGGGTTCTGTACCCGGCCACCGTGCACCACCACCGAAAATCGGGATCGTACTGGAAAATGGAGTGTGAAATGGAGAGTGAAAGGAGTGAAAAATGAGTTGAAAAGTGAGAGATATATATAGGTTTTGAAAATTGAATAAAATTTAAAAAATAAGCAAAAATGCGTCGCATCGTCCGCGATGCCACAATGGCGGACGATGGATCGGGAGCGGATGATGGCTCTCGCATCGTCCGCGATATCACAGTGGTGGACGATGCGACGGACGATGCATCGTCCCGCATCGTTCGCCCCATTATGGATGCTGTAAGGTTGATCGAGTGATGTCTTTTTTTGCAGAATGCTTCTATACTTCTAAACCTTGAGAGAGTTGTGCAGGTGAAATAGTTCATGAGAAGGTGTTTCTTTGATTAATTATCAATTATCATAGAAAACAAATTATGATTTTGGCTCAATATCGAAATTGAGTTGAAAAGTGATGTAGTTGGAGGGGGGATTGTGATCAATTGAGATTTTTTATGCTAATTGAGAAATGAGATTCAATATCAGCCACTTATTTTTATTAAATGAGTGGTCCAGATTTTTCCACATGGAAAATATCTTTAGATTAATTAATTATGAAAGGACAGAATGGTAATATCATGGTAAATTTTATTCAATAAATATTTTTTAAAATTTTTTATTTTTATTTTTTATTTTTTATTTTAATTTTTTTTATTTTTTTAAATTTTTAAATTTTTTTTAATTTTTTTTTTAATTTTTTTTAAATTTTTAAATTTATTTATTTATTTATTTTTAATTTTTTAATTTTTATTTTTGAACTACATATACAGTTCATGTCAACTACACACATATAATGTCAACTATGTGTACAATCCATGTCAACTACATATACAATTCATGTTAACTACACAATATAATGTCAACTACATGTACAATTCATGTCAAATAGTATTTATTGAATAAAGTTGTTGACATTTGATGTGTAGTTGACATGAATTGTATATGTAGTCGAAAATTTTTTTAAAAAAAAATAAAAAAAAAATAAAAAAAATTACAATTATGCCCCTCTGTTGACCTAAACTACATGCTGTTGACATTTCACAAATATTCTGGCTGAGTGGCTGAGATTGCATCTCAATTCTCAATTAAGTTGATAAATCTCAACCTAACAAGACCCGTTGGAGGGGTGGCTTTATTAGTTTGTCGGCCTAATTTGGCCATATTTGTATAATTTTTATAGATTTTCTTTTAATCATTTTTGTTGCATGTTAGTTATTTTTGTATTGGGTTAAATGACTTTGAATTATGTATAAAGTAAATTGTTTTATACCAAATTTAGACTAGTTGATTAATTAATTTACAGTTTGATCAAGCTCAATTTTAAAGACAATGGAGTATATTTTAAAGGGATGATGCTGATCGAATTAAAATGATTCCAATGTTCACCTCAAATTATAATAATCATAAATTGATCCATTCGAATTAGCTAACAACTCAATTAATTCTAACACGTGACTGTTTTTTATATTAAAATTGACTTCATATTTACCTTTACACTTCAAGAAAGAGCATAAAAGGCCAAAGCTAAGATGGCATGAACCACACATAGAATACCTCCTGTTGGAAGAAAATTGTGGTATGTGAATCCACATGATATTCCTTTCTTTTCATTTGATCTTGTCCCAATCAACAACAATGTGAGACCAACTCCATAGATTATCCTAGCCAGAGAGAGACAGCTTAGTTCATCGAACATAGATTACACCATTCATACCAAAATCACAACCAAAATCACAAGAGATGCCACTCAAAATCTTGATACAAGGTTCAAAATGAACGAAAATTGTAATTGAAATATGTTTTCATACCATATCAAAACAAAGAAAACTTTGGAAAACTTCTTGCTAGGTTTCTGTGAATCATCTCGTCCAGTAACAACCAACCATCCTAACAAATTAACGAAAATATGAGCTGCGCTCAGAAAAACAGCTGCGGCCACACCTAGCATGAATGCGTCATGGCTTCGCACTTTACATTCGAATATCCACATCCTCATATGCTTCCCCTAATTGGTCAAATTACAAAATATTGATATAAAAAATCTAATAAAAATAAAAACTAATAAGAATAAGCAAAAAAAGCTTACATGGTTTTGAGCTTCCTTAGCCTTGATTGCAAAAACTAGAGCAATGATATCCAACACAAAGATTAAGAGACATGCAGAAATACCCAATATTTTTGTATTCATTTTCTTTGACATGAATTTGTTTGTGAAAGTAAAGAAACTAAACCCTTTTTGGACAAGAAATGTGAGATTTCAGTATGAATTTAGAGAAGGAGAGACTATATATATTATAGAGTTGGATTTGGAATATTCTTATATTTATTTTCTTTTATGCCTACTTTTACCCTATTTTCATTACCTTTTGTTTTTTTATATTCTTTTCGTACGATAAAAGTAGGGTATAAACCAACTAAGAGGTAGTATTGCTATTGCAGGTTAGGTATTTTTTTTTGTGATGTTAAAAGATGTTGGTATGATAGTATCAACACATGAGATTTTCAATCTCCAAGGCTTAAATAATTTTGTAAAGTAATTTGATTGACATCTAAAAACAACATATAGTAATTTTTTTTCTTTACTTTTACTACTTAGATTACCAATGTGAAGTTATTGCAAATGTCTGGTAGTAAGTTGATGATTTCATCTTGCTTAATCAATGTCGACCATGTTCGCATGTTAAGAATAATTATAATGGAGACTTCATAATCTAAATGAAATTTAATTATTCAAACTCATGCGAAATTTACTAACGTGAAATAGAATAAAATTGCTTAGTAATTACAATTCCACATAAGTAATTTTATATTTCCATTTTCATCTGAATTAAATAAAAAAAACCCGATTCGCAGGTTCGGGGTCAGAGCGGGTTGGACTATCCTACCCGATATCTAAAAACGGGTACGAGTTTTTCATTCATTTTCTTTTTTCTCACTTAATTAAACCCTGCTCAAAAACCCCCAAATTGACACTCATTCCGGCGGAGACAGACGGCGGCGTACCTCTGTGTGAGCTTCGTTAACCTCTCTTATGTCATCCAATTTCGACAAATTGTACTTAACTACCGCTGCCACCGATGCTAATCACATTTTCGCGATTATTATAATAGTTACCGTTGATTTTCATCTGTTGGAAGCAATCGTTAATGTTGATTTTGATCTTTGATTTGGATGGTGGAATGATGAACGCATGAAGGAGGCTGTTAATTTTTGAATTTCTGCCTTCGATCTCATGATCTGAAAATTCGATTTTTTTATATCGAAATGCTGTGTGATTTCGATATAGTAATATATTTCCACACGCTCAACTTTGCTATGTAGCGCAAAAAAAATTCAGTTTCTTGTTCTTTGCTTGTGACTTGCATCATTGATTTAGGTTACCTGTTCACTGATCATGCTCAATTTGGGAACAACTTTGTTTTGTAGCTCTTTGTGTTTAGCTGTGCTGCATTTTCCCCTTTTTCTGTACTTGAATTGTTGCATGATTGAATCTGATGTTGTGGAGGAAGGCAAATATGCATCAAAATTGGATCACAATATAAAACTTCAATTGTTTAGTTTGAAGTCATTATCTCAACTTTTCCATGGTTGATCTAATCCTAGGCTTAATATAGTTTGACTGTGTTTTTGCCGCTTTACATAGTATTGAACCATTACATTATCGATCGTGCAACAGAATTCGATCCATCAAAGTTGGAGTGGAAAATAATGCAAGAGACACTAGCTAGTGATTCAAGCAGAGGAGTTTCAGCACAGAAAAGGGTCCCGAAAAAGATGAGGAAGGTTCCCGAAACTTATTTCCTTCCCCGCAGATCTCTTTCATATAACCTTACGTTTTTTGGAGCGTGTATCGCTGGTGGGATTGGCGCTGGCATGCTTCTGCAAAAGTGGATAAACAAGAAAGTCGCAGGTAATGTTCGTTTATCACCCCCAATGCCCTTATAAAATCTCATTTTTTGCGAATTCAATTGCAACTTTAATGTTTGTTTTAATATTGTTACAGAGGATGGAGGTGTGATATACGAGTTTGACTGATGAAAAGCTCCATGGTTTAACCACAGCTTACAACTGATTTTCGTGTTGTTGATCGTGTTGGTTTTGAAGATTTGTCTAAACAGTCAGATATTTCGTCCCAGAATTGAGTGGAGTTCATCAATAATGTGCTGTTTCAGGTCTCTTTTTGTATGTGCCTTTACTGAAAACACTTTATATCTGATTTATGTCCAGCATTAGTCTTGCATTTCTGCCCCTTTGGAACCAACTACGCTGCCTCCGCGAGCAAATAGTATTTGCACTTTTAGTTAATTTGATAGAGACAGCGGTGTAGAACAGTGTTCGATTGAATAAACCAAAAGAATCAGTCACATAACAAAGATAGACTCGACTACTTAGATCCTCATTCAAACTCAAGACTATAAATATGAAGGAGATGGAGATTCCTATGACACAAGTGAAATGTAGAGGTATTCTAATTCTACTCAAATCATTCTACACAAGTTATGAAAGAGATAAACTTGAAACACTAATCTAATCTTCATCATTATGCATTAAATTGATCACGTATTAATTTTATTATTAGCAGGCTAATTATTCCGTCCATTCTAAGTTGGAGTTGGGCCACTAAAGCCCAATATGTTGGCCTAATTAGACAATCATATTTTATAGTGAATATTTATTACAGCAAGTTGATTATATTTTGTTTCCCATTTGTTTATATTAAAAACTAGAGTTGAAAGTTTGTCTCCAAAAGTCCAAATTCCTGAATAATCATTAGTAACGCAGCTGAAGTATAAAAGATAATATGGAATAAATTAATTAAGTGGACGATGAATATGTATTCTAGTGACGGAATGCAACAGAAGTGAAATAAGATGCCTAGCCCTTGCTTCGCTCTTTAGAGCATCCACAATGGATGCCCTAGTGGAAGCCCTAGTAAGAGCCCTAGTGATTGCCACGTCAGCTTGTCCTATCTTTCTGCAATGGTGGAGCCCTAGTGCATGCCTTATCTCTTATCCACTTTTCATTTCAATTTTAAATCATTATTTTTTAATTTTGTTTTTAATTACTATAAAATACCAAAATATATTATTTTAAACACCACAAATGCAAAAAAAAAAAAAAAAAAAAAAAAACATTACTTAATTGAAAAGTGGAACTACATCATACTTAGCTAAAAAAAAAATTACATTAAAACTAAAATACTAAAAAAAGAAAAAACCAAACTTGTTATCTAATTCAACCTCTGGGCCAAATTCTTGATCATATTCTTAGTCCTCTGTCGGGCTTTCGGATCAGTTTCTTCACGAAGGCTATTTTGGGCGTCAAGTATAAACCTATACTCAACCACCTCGCGATAACCTCCGAACTCCTCGATCGCCCTGTCCATGAGCTGAGCAGATGGAGGAGGCGTAGCCTGCGGGGGGCCGCCGATCCAGACGCGCCCGCCTTCGCCTTCCCTTTGGCCTCGGCTTTGGCAGCCTTGGTACCGATGGGACGTCTAAAAGTAGACGTAGGCGTGTCGGAACTCCCTTTTGGCTCAGCGTTCAGATCCACAGGATATGGGCCGCTGCTCGTGTAACCGCCAGTGGCGGTGGTCTTCGTCCGCTTCGCAGCCGAGGATCCAGCCGGTATCCCTCCGTTGAACTTTGCCTTGTCCTTCAAGATCAGCCAAACATTGTACAGCTTGAACTACTCGAACTGCAGTTGGTACTCGGACAACGACTTGTTGAGGACATCTTTCATGCTCTCACCGCTAGCCCTTCCGTCCCTGTTCCTGTTGTAGATATAGCAGAAGTTGTTGACGTGGAGCTTGATCCGATCCCAACACTCGCGCAGTTGAACCTTGGTCCGCTTGAACGCCCACCTCGGTTTCACCTCGTTATAGCGTTCCTCAATGCGATCCCACATCCTGGCCGAAGTCTGGTTGTTGGAGGATATTGAATCCTCCGATACACCGACCCAACACTGAGCCACCTTCAGGTACTCATCCAACTCCTAGTCAGTACGCCCTGTTGCGTACTCCTCGTTCGGCTCGTCGGGTGGGAGTGGGACTGGGACCGGTGGCGCCTTTTCTTTTTCGAGCCATCTTCTTCTTCCCTTTCTTCGGCGGCGGCCGCGCAGGGGCAGAAGGTTGCCCACAACTAGGCTCCATCTCCTCAACCCGATACTCCTCGGTGCCGAAGAACGGATCGAACTCAGAGTCGGAGATGAAAGTGGATCCTACAGATCCGGGCGTCTCAACCCGGTAGTCTTCGTGGCCGGGCCATCGGGAGCCGCCGCCGCCTCCTCCTCCTCCAAACATGGGCATATCGTCGTCGACATTATGGGGGTTTGGGTATTGACTCGGATCTATTGTTGAAAGTGTGGATATTGAGAGAATATAGAAGAGAAAGTGAAAGGTTTGGTGTGTGAAAAGTGAAGAAAATGGAGTGGTTTAAATTAGGATTAAATGATTTAAAATTAAAAAAAAAAACCGGAAAACATCGGGCTCGGGCTCGGGCTCGGGCGCGCCCCTGCAATGGGCGACCGATCTCACGCCCGATGGATCGGGCGGATCGGTCGCGACTGAACTCTCGGTCGTCCTCGGGCGTGACCGACGCCTGCAATGGATGCCCGAGCCCGATCTCGGCCGATCGGGCATGAGATCGGGCATCCATTGTGGATGCTCTTACAATCCTTTATTGAATTTGAATATTATGCCTGATAATTACGTGGTAGAACAAAAAAAAAATGTTATTGGAGAACTAAAATCAAATATTATCATTGACTTGCAAAAATGTTAAATTAACCTCTTCTGATCTGCCATAGCTCCGCGACACAAAATTGAAATGGCAACATTCAATATCCCAATCGTCAAACAAACCATTATGATAAAATGTTGGTCATTTTGTTCGAGAATTATGTTTGTAATAGCGGAGAAAATGTACTTTCATTAAGCTTTCCCATAACAAGAAATGTAATTTTCAGAATATACGTAGGGCATGCTTGTTTGCTAGTAGAATTTTATCTGTGAAATTAATGTGATTCTTGATATTTAAATTTCGATGCATGTTTTGACTTTTAATTAAATATAGAAATAATCATAATCCTTAAAATAAGGAAAGTAATAGTATAACTTTTTGAAAACGCCCACAACAATAATAATAATAATAATAATAATATTATTTTAATAATAATAATGAACAAAATAATTTTTAAATCATACTCCTCCCATCCTTAAAAAGCATGAACTATTTCCTTATTAGTCCATCCTTGAAAAATAGTTCCATAAACTTTCTAATTTTGGATCAGTCAAGCAACACATTTTCTCCTATGCATCACTTTATTTTTACTACTAACATAAAATTTATACTATTACACTATATGTGACAAATGATGTGGAGCTTGCTTTCCCCTAATTATGGAAAGAATCCCTCTACTTCATTACTCCACCTTTTATCATCTCTCTCGTACTTTTTTCCATTTTTCCTCCTTATATTTTTTACTTTATCCATTTTTTCTATTTTTCTCTCGAGCTGTACCAATCTCTCTTTAAAACTTGGTCGTCTACATATGAGAGTATTTTTTATGGACAGAATATTAACACAAATCTGTTGAATAGCTCAAACATACTCCACTTATTAAACATGAACTGGTGATTCCAAACGGCAAACAATATTGGTATTTATTTTTCAGAATCATGCACACTGTGATACGAACTGCACATCCCTTATAGCACGAGCATCAATTTGTGTGTCACACAAGTGAAAGCCAATCCGAATACTTGTCATCAATCAAAGTTTAGATAGTAATTTTTCCTTGAGTTTTTCTAAAGAATCTAAACTACACTGATTCAAATTCGATCTCAACATTCATTATGTTTACGATCATTACTATCCCAAAATTTCTGCTGAAAAACTCCAAAACAGTAAAACAGAAATGAAATCTCAGCAAAATCCCCAAAATATCCCATTTCCTCAAGCATGAAAGAAGTTAGGGTTAGAATGCGATCCGTACATCATCTGCTGATCAATCATCGCCTTCCGATCAGCGATCTTCTCCACCAAATGCAGCTGCTCCGCCGCGTAAACACAGCAGCCTTCGGCGCACAGCTTCGCCTGCACTGCCGGAGAGTTCGTCGCCACCTGCAGCAGCTGCTGCCTGTTCAGCTCGTACAAATCTCCGCCAGCGCCGCTCTGGCACGGCATCGACTGGAGAGCGCGGACCTGCGACTGGAGGAAGACGATGTACTTGTACGCCTCCTCCAGCACCGTCGCCATGTCCATTTTCTCGTCGCCGGGGAGCAGCTTCCGCAGGCACTGCGTCTTGTCGCTCAGCCTGCCCTGCCTCCGCCGCGGCCTCTTTTCCTTCGGATCCGCCTCGGATCTAGGGTTTGGCGCCGGGGAATTGATTTCAACGGCGTTTTGCGGCAGCTCGTAGGAGAGGAGGCCTGGCAGCTGGTGGTGGAGAGGAAACGGCGCCGTTTCGGAGATGAAATTGTAGAGAGGCGCGGCGCCGTCGCCGGTGGGGAAGAACGGCTGTGTTTCGAGTGGATCTTCAGCTTCCGCCGCTGGTTCGAAGGAACCGCCGGTGAGAAGTGAGCGGAAACTGAGGCCGGCGTAGATTCCGGTGAAGTAAGCGTCGTCTGTGGAGGCTTCGTGGCTGATCGGAAATGGCTGCAGAAACGGAAATTCGCTCTCCATAAATGCAATGCGAATGAAATTGAAAATCTGAAAAAGCAGGAAATGTTCACATTTGGATGCAGCAGAGCGTTTATATAGTATATAGAGAGAGAGAGTACGTGGCGGAAGAAGAGAGGGCGGAGGCTGGTGGTTTTCTGCAAGAGTACGATTGCTTTTGATGCAAGTTTTGATTGCAACGGCGATGGAATTTGATTGTGTGATCGGACGGTAGGGAGGTTCTGACGAGATTGTCTAGTAAATATTCGACATGAAATTATGCGGTTTTACAACAGTAACATGGGTAAAATAGGGATGAGGGATAATATAATCTGACAAATGATTCAGGTACATGTGGATGGTGGTTTTACACTATATATATGGTTTGTCTTGAATAGATCATGGGTTTAATCAATTCTTTTAATCCACTCTTTTGTGTAATGAGGTTTCAGAGTGAAGGTCCATGTAATTATCCATGCATAAGAGCATCGATAACGCATCTGGGCCGGGCCGCAACTCGCGAGTCCCGGCCCGTTTTTAGCGTTGGAGCAATTGGCGTCATGGCCCGGGACGGTCCCCGGGCCGCAACTCCGCAGTTGCGTCCCCGGGCCGCTCCCGAGGTCTGGCCTGGCCTAGGGTTATCTGCTACGGGACGGGCCGCAAACCCCCAAATTTTATTTTATTTTATTTTTTGATTTTTTTTTTGCCTATTTATACCCATTTCTTCAATATTCTTCCACCAATTTCTCCATTTCTATCTTCTAAATTATTTCAATATTTTTTCTAGGAATTGAAAATTTTATTTTCTAGGTCTTAATAAAATTTTTTTAGGATTTGTAATTTTTTTTTCTAGGATTTGTAATTTTTTATTTTTCTGACTGAACAATGAATTTTCCCGGTTTTAATTGTTCAACGTATTCTATTTTACGATTAAAATATGTTGTTAAATGAATAGTTGTGGCCTGAGTTGTGGCCCGAGTTGTGGCCTGCGGTGTTAATGGAGTTGTGGCCTGGAACCCCTAATTTGAGGGAATGATGACGTGGAGGGGACTTGCGGCCCAAATTTGGGCCAGGATTATTCATGCTCTAAGCAGACTGAGAATTCGGAGAATAGCTTGTTCAAATGTTAGAGACTGAGAATTCGGAGAATAGCTTGTTCAAATGTTAGGTGAATTTTCATTTGCCTTTTAATGTGCTTTTGTGTCTTCAAATTATAATTATGATACTTGTCTGTTGGTTCCTAAAATTATAAATTTTGTGAAATTTTGATATTTTCATGAACTGTGGTTGAAAAAATGAAATTATTCAATGTAGTGAATTTTCAACTATTTGGAATTTGGAAGAAAGTTGAGCAAGATTTTAAAATTCAATCAAATCACAAAATAATATTGTTTAAAAACATTAAAAGCGATGATATTTCTGATGTATGGTCGTTTTATTCAACTACAAAAGCAAATGTGTCATGTTAAATTTAAATTTAAGTTAAAAATGGAACTCCTGGGAATTCACTGCTAAATGCAGTGAATTTTCAATGATTTGGAATTCCGATGAAATCCAAGTTAGATTTTAAAATTAAGTAACTCAGAAAAACATCGTTGTTTACACCCATTAACAGTGACAATATTTCTTATGTTTAGTTGTTATATTCATCTACACAGTCAAATGTATCACATCAAATTTAAATTTAAGGAAAATATTGAACTCTATGCAAATTCACTACTAAGTTTAAGTTCGTAACAATAGCAAACAGCCAACCAAGTTTCAAGTAAAAAATAGTACAGTAGTACCAAATTTCAACCGAAGTTTGAGATTTTAGGAACCATTTTTATTTTTTAAGCTAGTACTACAATTTATTATTGTCGCTATTCGCTTCATCCCTTGGTTTTCCTTCCATTTGTAACATCCTTTTTTTTAAAAAAATGAACAAAAGAAATTATGTTTCGATGTTTAGAACTGATGGGTCTGGACCACCTAATATGATAGTAGCAATTTTTCTCCAAGCAAACGCCATTGCATCATTTATTTGTTTTGTTTCGAATTTCTCTTTTTAATCGAAGTATTTGATGATATTTTTAATTTGATCAAAACTTGATACAAGTACATTAACTTAGTTCATGTAATTTTTTTTATTTCAGTTAAATGTCGATTTATTAGTTTAGAGAGTTGATATGTTAAAACCAAAAAATAATTACCATCAATTCCCACTTCATTTTGGTTTTATTAGTATATTTTTTACTGAAATTTTGCATCAGAGAAAGTAATCTCTCTACATTTTAATGGAAAATAAAAAATGTGTCGATATAAATTAAACTACACAATTTTTTCCAAAAATATTTAATATGAGAATATCCAAAAGATGCTAAGAATTGGTGTCTTAATTGATTCATCAACAAAATCCCAATTTACAAAATACAATCGATCTAAACTATATACACAACCATTAATTATGACGTAAGCAGCCCTCCATCTCAAAACATATACGACGTCGGAGCAAACACCGGCACCGCCATCGACTGAGAATATTTCCTGATTTCAACACGTAACTCATAATTAATCAATATTTAAATTAAAAATAAAAATCCCCAAATTCGTTAAAAAAAACCTACCAGTAGTCCTCAATTAGACTACGCGGCGGCGCGGCCCTCGCGGGAGACCTAATTTTGGCCTTCACCGGCCGTCGCGTGTCGTCGGCGTCGAAGAGCGGGCTGTTCTCGGAAATCGCATTGAGTTTGGGCTTCCAATTATGGGCGGCGCCGCTCAATTTGGCAGTCCTTTTGGTCCTGCGCCGGGACACGGCAGGCTCCGGCGTGGGAGTAACAGTTGCTCCGCCCCAGCAAGATGCGAATTCGGAGAAAAGCTTCTTCATATGCTGTGAAATTGAAGTTAATTTTGAAGTCTGAGAATTTTGATCGGAGAGTTATAGATATATATAGATATAATTGGGGGTAAAGGGCAATGGTTTTGATCTTAGCCATAATTTACTGTTGAGGTGCTTGATTCATCCCATATTTATCCTCTCACCTATACATTTTTTTTTTTATTAGGAAAAGACGGTGAAATTCGATCACATAAAATAGGATAATTACAAGAGTTACTGTTTTCTGTAATTTATTTTTTGAGTTTTAAAAATTGTGTGATCAATCAAAATTCGATCATTAAAAACGAACCAGAATTTGATCTATTTTGTTATTTAGATAACAATTTATCAAACAAAAAAAAAACTAAAAAAAGTTAAGTTTTGGGATCCAAACTTGGAAATATTTATTAATTTCCTTTTGAAGCGAATATTTTATAAAATAAATGTTCTGTTGATTTTTTATCAATCGATAAATTTAATTATTTGCCTGCTTTGAATATTTATTGATTTTTTATACTCTAAATCTGAATATAAGAATTTGGTGTTGTGATTATAGTAAATTTAGTACTATACTCGAGATATAGCAAATGATAGCATTTTTATTTAGCTAGACTCAATCATCTTAGATTCTTAAATCCATCTTCCAATATTCTTTGTTGATCAATTAAGGTCAAATTAAAATAACTGTATTAATTAGAAGATTATCTCAAACACGTCTTTCCAAGTGAAAAAAAAAAACTTCCATGTGTTTCGTTTTCAGTTTTACTAATTTTTTTACAACTAAATTCACAGCTATTTCTAAAAGTGTACAAAATATACAACTGTACAAGTATATTTTGTGCCACCTCAAAAACTATTGCTTGAATATAAAAAATACATATTAGTATTAAAATCCGACACATTTTCATATTTTAAATAAAAAAAGATACTAATGTATTTACACAAAAAAAATATCTATATTCTTGAATGCTAGAGAGATCGACTATTCGTACAAAATTAATATAAAAAAAAAAAGTCATAATCATAATTTCAGAATGTTCCTTCGCTATCTATTAATGCCCTTTAATGCATGTTATATTTATACATATGTGATAAATCTAGTTAGTTATTATTCATTAAAAAAAAGAAGTGTTTCAAATTAATGCCACATTTTGCAGGGAAGTAGCATTTCATCTCCACCACAATTGTACAACTGCTCGCAGCCTTGATCACTTAATTTTTGCATTGGCCTTCAATCAATTGCCATCCCACTCTATCTTAATATCTTTCATCTAGAAAATACCCATTAATTATCAAACGAATATGATTGAGCGATTGCGGTTCATCCATTCTTAACCAAAAATAAAGACGGATTCTTGATTTTGAGTATGAAGCAAAGATGACTAGTCAATGAAACGCTTCATATTTTATTTCAAAAAGAAAAAAGAAAATACCCATTAATTTTTTAATTAAAATATACCGCTTAGTTCCATGCATACGGAATTAGTTAGCTAGTAACAAGTTTAGCAATTAACGAAGATTCTATTTTAATTTTGACCACACATTAATTTTGGACCTGTTGAATTTCTAATGACATGCTTATTTGGCTGTATTTGTCACGTGGGATGCAATTTTTATTTATTTATTTTGTGAACACTAAAAATCTCAAACTTTGACTTTACTATAAAATAGATAGATATTTTACGTTGCCGAATAATCCAAGTGAAGAATTGTCCATGTTAAAAACGAACGAATTTTTTTATTAGAAATGAAAGTGGAATTTTTCACTAGTTAATAAATGGAGTACTACTATATAGTTAAGGGATTGGATTGAAAATTAAAAACCTATAAAATGTAATCCTACAAACTATGTGCTAATATTAAAAAGGCATCAAAAGAGATGTGGTACTAGCATACACATTTTCACATGCTCATTAGTCATTACCCACAATATTAATAAATTGTGTTAATTAACCTTTGCCCAAAGCTCATTTGCATGATGAAATGAGATCCAGCCATAACTTGTCAATTTATGAACATTATACAAATAGTTGCTTATGTCACATCATATTCAAAATTATTTGTAACATTTATACAACAATATAATTACAAACGAGTATATGGTCCATCCAGTCACATCATTAGCCTGTGTAATGCTCATTCGATTATTAACTTTATTTTATTTATAAAATTCGAATAAAATATGGTTACACACGAGGTTTGCTTCGTTACCATTATTTTGTAAACATAAAATAATAGAATCGATATTATTTCCATATGTATTTAGAGCGGTATAGAAGGAAGACACTGACCCGTACCTACGCATATATTTGCATTTACAATTTGCAAAAATATATAATATGCTAATTTATTGGGGGAATATAGGATATTCAAAAATTAGAAAATATTAAAAATATCTACCAGTTATGTATATGTGTTAAGCCAAAAAAGGAAAGAGAGTATTAGTAGTAGTAATTTATATGGTGTTACGAAGCTTACTCATCCAGAAACAAGTGTTATTAATAGCAGTTGTGATGGCGTCAATATTACTTTCCCGATACCTTCGAGCCCTTCAACGTAAATATTGATTTTAACAACGCCCACAATATATATGTCTAATTTCTATTGCTCATCATATAATTATAGGTATTATTTTTAATTACTGAAAATCACTCTACAATTGTTAATGTCTTGGACCCCATATAAAATATTCTGGCTCTGGCACCACTACTTTTGTGTCCCAAATCGACTACGTTGTTTGTTGCTTTAGAGAGATTTCGCATTGATTAGCATAAAATTTAAAGCAAAGCGTTGCATAACTACATTAAATTTAAAGCAAAGCATTACATGATGCACACAGGATTGATTGATATGTGATGTATACATTTTAATATCTTAGGCTTAGTTTTGTGCCTAAATTCGACTATTTCTTTCGTTGTTGTAGCGAGTTACATCATCTTCATCAGCCTAGATTGAAATCAAAGTATTGCACAATGCAAATAGGATCGATTGATATGTGATATATATGTCATACATTTATCGGATGCATAGAGGGTTTTGAGCTCATCGCGAGGCTCTGCTACAATAAGGGGAAGGCCAACATCATTGCATCCGACATCTTCCCCCTCACCTCAGCTGCACATTTTATGGAGATGAACGGATCATTCGATGGAGCAGAGAATCTCTATGCGCATGGAGAGATCATTGGAGGAGATCGAGTATTGGAGATGGTCTCCAACGTGCTGGAAGCGTTTCCTTGGTTGTGCTATTGGCGTCTCTCGTTGGTAGGATTGTTTCGTGCTCTAAGACGAGCCCCTCTCCGTCAGCTTCCTCATCAGATAGCTCGGGTGATACTAGAAGCTCAGAGAACATCAGAAGCAGCTACTTTCGAGCAATGTTAGGATAAATATTTTCATTGGCTTACTATTTTAATTTGAAACTTGAGGTAAACGATCCCATATAAGTTAACACTTTATCATTGATAAAATAGAGTATATATCAAAACTCAAAATATGAGAAATACACGTAAATTCCTTTTTTTAACACTGTAACTCAGCTATGGCATCTTCCTTTTGTGTACAGTTTCTTGATGCGAATATATATATCACCCCAAGCAAAAACAAGAACATGAAAATAAAACAATCGAAATGTAAATTCATCTATGTAGGAGGGAGAGCATCAGTTTTTCTCAATACCAATATCTTGGTCTTCTTCGCTATACCCTCCAGCAACGCATCATCAACAATCGAATAACTCAAAGAACACGGCTGAATGAGTTCTAAAATTAGGCCATTTTGGTTGGGAAATGAAGCTGCGACGTAGAGAAACTCGTTGAACTGCAAGGGTTGCCTTGATGGTCCTCACCCGTCTTCCCAGTCGTTTTCATCCTCGTCATCTTGAGTAGCTTCTGCTTCTACATTCAAGTCGTGAACTTTAAAGTGATCGGAAGTGTTACCTGAAAAGCCACAATATTCGGCCACAGTAAGAGGTTATCCATGTAAGAAATGTCGAGCAACCTCCAATCTAGTTTCTTCTATATGCCATCATTTTCTTCAAAAATTAGGGGTAAAGACACCAAATACACAAGCTTTCACCCAATTTTGGTTCGTGCATAAACTAAAAATCCTGCCTTATATGCATAAACTTTCAATTTTTCTTATATTTACACGGTTGTCAATTTTTGCAAATAACGTAATCATGGCTATTAGCACAACCAGTGCACACAGTTAACTACATCGTTTAGTCCATCAGGTTTTAGGCCATTTGGACATTTTAGATGTCCATCTCACCATTAATTAGGAGGCAGTTGACAATCGTGTGAAAAAATCAGAACAATTGCAAGTTCGTATATATGAAGGCGAAACTTTTAGTTCATGTGCAAAACCACAATTTGGTGAAAGTTAGTGTATTTAGACACAATTACCCGTTTAAAATAGCACTCTGGAGAAAGTAAAACAAAATTCGACAAAATATGCACTGTGTTATGATTTACCTGTAGATGGCCCATCCTCCCATTCAATATCATCTCCTTCAAATTCATCTTCACGTTTTGACTTCATGCCTACTTGACGTTCAGATGGTGTGCCGTAAACTTCACTGGCGAAGACATCATTAGGTGATTTTGCTTCTCTCTTGATATTTTCTTCTTTTCCAGGATGGAGCTTCTCAAGTACAGCAGCGTAATAGGCTCTGACATATTCATCCTATAAAACACCAAAAACAAGAAGAGCAAATATAATCACTAAAAGAAAAGGGTGAGACAAACTACAATTTCATAACAGTGAGATCACAAAAACCTGTATTTTATTTTTGTCCTCATCTAAAGCTACAGCCTTCTTGTCATCGGTACTCTCCAAAGCTACTGAACTACCACCCATCTTTGTCTCTTGACTGGTCTCTCCACGTTGTTCTTTTGTAAGATTCATTCCTTGCTTGATCATCCATGGAGGCAAAACCTTCATAGGTGTACTCGCGTTGATTGATTTAACATCACCTTTGTCATCCGCACCAGAAAATGCAACTTCAACCTGTCAATCTCAAACTTTAAGGTCTCAGAGAAGAAACAATTCTCGTAATGTGTAACAATAGGATGGTAAGATGCAAAACATTATAATCAGAGATTCCAGATTAGTTATTCCAAGATCAAGAATGGAAAATTTATATCCCCGGTAACTGTTCCCCGTCAACCATCTAGCCAATAGGCATTGAGATTATAATAGTAATAAAATCCAGTTCCCAATAATACATCTCTTGCAGCTTGTAGTCTCACGCGAGAATTCAAATTAATAGAAGGGTTATGCAGTGTAATCCGAACATACGATGATCGAGATATATCAGTATTCAATGAAAAGTCAAGTAATCAGGAAAATGACATATGAAGAAAAAAATGAGATATTCCAACATTTTCATGTATTTACCAGTTATCAGTGTCATTGTTAATTCAAACTTCTAAGCCCCTCGCAATGCAGAGTGAAAGAAATTTCAAACTTAAAAGTACATCGAAAGAAGGCTTTGAACAAGTGACCTTAGTCTCCCCAACATAAGGCATGGGAGTCCCACCAAAACCTCCATTCATATGTCTGTTAGGGTCGTTGGTATTATGATCTCCATTTGCAGCTTGTTGAGTAGCCTTTCGAACTAGCCAAGCTTGAAGACCTTCAAGTTCAGGCACAGGCAAATCCTTAACTCTCCCGAGTTGATCTATCAGTGGTTTGAGCTGTACCTGTAACACAGTAAACCAAATTTAGTAGCTATAAAAATACAGGGGCAGGCAGTTAAGACTTCAGTTGATTTAAGATAAAACAATTAGTTTCTAACGTATGCATACAAAATCAGAAGAGGTCTCAAATTGGTAGTGTAAAATACACTCGAAACCCATCTGATAGAAAGGATGTATATATGTTCTCTCATCCATTCGGAGAGTAAATCCTCCAGAGACTTGATCTAGCAAATTGGCCTTTGTTCTTTTTAAATTTACTTTCCTTATTTCTTTCTGTTGTAAGATAAGTAGTGCATGTGTGCGGGAAGGGAGAGACAGAGAGAGAGGTATATGATTGGAATGAGCAATCATGGGAAAAAGAGTACAAAGGATGAGGGTTGAGTTGTAACGAGTAACGACTGAACCAATATATGGATTAAAAACAAACCTCCATCTTTGATAGCATGTCCCTTAATTTATCAAGCCGACGTCTGCTTGCATTATCATCCCCATCACCCATTTCTTGAGCAGCCAGCTTGTCACTCTCAGCCACAAGGATCCCATTGCAGCTTTCACAGTGAAAGTACTCATCATATGGGGTGATTAACCGGAGTGCATCAAGGGCGTTGTATCTGGAGTCATGAAACACAAAAAAGTTCTCAGTCTGGAAGATTCAAGAATCCAGGGCAAGAGATATATCGAAACAATTGTCTGAATCAAGTACTTTTTGTTGCAGTCTGGGCATATATATTCCTGAACTGTGTTTTTGCTCTCCAGTTCATCCTTCAACTTCTTCCTCATGCGATGTAATCTATATCTGACAACATCATATATCTACAAGGAATTTTGAAATGAACAGTTCAGTTTAATGCATACTCATATCTACAATTCCAATTGTTGCATCAGTGATGTGACAGTAGATATAGCAACACAAAGAGATAAACGAAAATCATCCAACATTTGTTCACAGTAACCATGTACAACTTTACATCTTCATCGCACAATGATACATCATACAAAACAGCCTCAACTTACAAGCAAGTTCATAGTTATATCACTTTTTAGAAACTTCTTGAAATACTTTCCAAAGGATAGAGAAAGAACAACGTGTTCTATAAATTTGGAATGTTTTAATGGTTTTTGGTCCAATTCAAGTGAAACACCTGCTTTTAACGGAGAGAAGCATGGGCAAAGTTACCTGTGAATAATCTAAGCAACAATATGACTGAGTTTGCAACTTTTGCTTCTCGTCGTCTCTTCCATTTTTTTGACCATCCACTGTGGCAGCCACGGCAGCATTGAACATCTTTGCACTTTTGGAGGTCTGCATAAGATAAATAACATCATTGGGGCAGCAATAGATACCTACTATTTACCACTCAGTAATTCAGGTTAACTAAAGCTGAAAAATCACATATACAAAAAGGATAATCATGAGTATGGAGCACCCCATAAAACATTAGAAAGTTAGACCAACTTCAAAATCAACAATGATTTTTCCAACTTACGTGATAAGCTTAAGCTTGTTACCAACCATTAACCAAAAATCTACTTTTTACTGTACTCACATTATATGTACTCCTTTTATAGACATAATGATCTCTGATTGATAAAATGGAGGGAAGTCCTACCATTGTTAAAATCAACTACCGGAATCCCATTTATGGGCACCTCTCATCCCTATGAATTAATTTATATGTGGACACATAAGCATCATATAGATCTATCCATATTATGCAAATGGGTGTAGGATCACATTTAAGTACTTCTAAAATCCACTGGAAAAACATTTTTCTGGAAGAGCATCACAAAATTCATAAGTAGAGCAACTGAATGCAACACAGCAACAGCAATCACATAGGTGAAACAGACTGCTATAAGATAACAGTAAAAAATGAATCAGATTTTCAGGCCATAATGCTGAAGCAGCAAAATGAACCTCCTTGCGATGATCACGAGTGACCAGTTTTTCTTCTTCGAAGAATCTCAGAGTCCGACGTAGTTGCTTCGTGTGAAGTTTCAAGTCCCTAGCCAAATCTTCCTCCTTAGTCCACTGACGTCTAGAACAAAATCAAATGTAAAGTGATAATACATTTAACTTTTAGCCGACCATTGTTGTAAAGTGCTTACACAATAAAATCCACTAACTCTTCATGTACTCAAACAGAACGTCCTCATGTAGCATGACTTTTACATTTACATGAGTCTCCAAAGACATAAAATGGTTCTGGAGTAAGTTTGGATAAAAAGTGGTGTTCAAGAGAAACATGTTATTTCAGCTTGTATTTATAACATAGATATGATCATTGCTCCAGTGTATTCTCAATCAATAAAACCCCCCATCCCCAGCATATTTAAGAGATAGAATCAGATATTATCCCAAATGCCACAAAGATCTCGAATGAGCACCAAGAAATCATATTTATGAAAAAATCCCTAACTTCAGGAAAAAAACATAGGGAAAAAGTATATTAGTATACCTAGTAAGAGCATCAAGAATGACCACAGCAATCCCTCTGTTATCACTTCTCCCAGGCCTCTGCTGGTTTTCACCCTTCGTAGTTATATCATCATAGAATGCCCGGGCTGTAAGTCTCACCAGGCTATTTGCAAACGATTGAACAAATGCTAATCAACACCACTTAAAAAACGAAAGCTACCATCACATATATTGGGGGTTCATTGCATTACCGATTGAATGGATCGACGCTAGCCATTTAAAAGTCTGAGAGCAATAGAAAATTCGTTATCGACTAAGAATCCCACAGCGACAGCACTCTCCACGCCAAAATTGAGCTTCAAACGTCCATAACCGCAACACACTAGCGACGCCAAATGACAGCTCTTCTTCGGCCGAACCGTCAGAAAACTCAAAATTGAGCTCGAACAAACCAAGCTAATCAATACTATGAATTTATTCAATTAAAAATTACTGATTCCTAAGTTTTCAATTAGTCCAAAACAGTGAACCTCAGCAACTTGGATGAATCAGAAGATGCTCGAACTCTAAATTAATAGTAGTATTTTTTTCGCAAGTGGCCGATGGATACGAAAATCAGGCCATCGGTTCAGAATAGAAAGGCGTATATCAATGATTGCGTTGAGGATTTGAATAGGGCGTCGTGGATCAATGGATGCCGCTTGGATTTGGGGATTTAGGGATTTGGATTTGGCGGAGATAGAGTTTTTCGGTGGTGCGATCTGCGATCGCTCTGTAATTTTGGGAGTTGAACGCGGAAATTTAATTTTTAATTTCGTCAATATATATATATAGACATAGAGTTTAGGTTGGGCCCAATTTGTGTTGATTTATGGGCTGATTTTGTATTGGGCCTTGTTAGGCTTTAATCATTTTTCTAATTAACAATTCGACTGTATTGCAAATCTCTGTGTCAAAAAATATTCAATTTATGAGTAGTGTTAATTTGAGCTGATTATCCAGAGTTGGAGGTGAGTTTCTGTCATGATCTAGATAAATCAAAAGGATTTTTGCTGCGTATTTTGCTTAATTGCATAAACACACTTTTTTTATTGTAGAATTGTGGCTAGTAATTGGGGGGTTCTGAATCATCTGCCGCCCCAAATTCTGATTTGAATTAGCCCTAGTCAAAGAACTAATTCATACACTGATGATGGTAGCAAATTGGCTGGGTAGAGAAGCATAAAGGTTATTCAAGTTTAACGCATTGTTTTTTTTGTTTGTGTGTGAGACTTGGCTAATGCTCTTTGCAAAAATGAGTTGAAAACAGCCATAAGTCGGTAACTATGTATAAAAAACCAAAGAGTTGGTGTAAGGCGACGCAAAAAACATAAATAAATTTGGCAGGTTGCTGTCATTTTCTACAGCGGTAGACTTGTTTTACTTTGGTGCAACTTGCATGTGCTTAGGTTGATTGTTCTCAATTTTACTTGATGCTATTGGCATGTTGGGAAATTGAATGTGTCAGCATTTTGCGTATGATAAAATGTGTTTTTTTCTTGATTGATTGGATTTGAGCAGGATGGGTTCTCTCTTTGTCTCTGCATTTGTTGTTATCGCATTTTTCTTTACTTCGTCTCGTTTGATTTGTGAGGCTAGAGATAGCATTGATGTGGCTAACCCGTTGCTTGGTGATCAAACTCTTGTATCAGCTAGGAACGAATTTGAGCTAGGTTTCTTCACAGCTGAGAATGGGGGGAGATATGTGGCCATATGGTATCACAAGTTGGTTCCAAGAACCGTTGTGTGGGTTGCACCACGAGACGAGCCACTGCCCAGTTCGTGTGAAGGAATTCAGATTCGAGAAAATGGTGGAAATGCTGAGGTCGTGTGTGGTAACGGAAATGGATGGGTTGCCCTCATTACATACTCTGTGGGCTCAATGGGACCTAGAGCCTCTAACATAACACTGCAGTTGTTGGATAGTGGGAACTTGGTTCTTGTTGATGCTTTTTCAGGTGAAAGACTCTGGCAGAGTTTCGATGAACCAACTGATACATTTCTTCCTGGTATGATACTGAACGATACTGTTATATTGAGCTCGTGGGTTAGTCCAAGTGATCCCAGTACTGGGAATTATTCTTTTAGGAAAGATCAAGGAATATATGAAATACTTGAGAAACCTCTAAATACTTACTGGAAAAGCAATGAGCGCAATGCATTCATGAAGAACACCATACCTTTTTTTGTAGAACAACTACTTTTCAATTATAGCAATATAACAACACAAAGGCTTGTGATGAACTCTTCGGGGGAGATACAACTTTACAGATTGAGCGATGGTAGGAGTTGGTCTTTGTTGTGGTCAGTACCTGAAGGTCCTTGCAGCAAGTACAACACTTGTGGGAAGTTTGGTGTGTGCAATGCAAAGAGCAAGGTGCTGTGTGATTGCCCTCCTGGATTCAGCCCGGTTTCGTTGGAGGATTGGGAAGGTGGGCGATACTCTGAAGGCTGTGAAAGGGTGATTTCAGAATGCAGCCGCAGAAGATCATTCTTGAATATAACGCTCGTGAGAGTTGGGGGTGGCATCAAGCCATTTGATCAAGCTCAGAACGAGGCGTCATGCAAAGAGACATGTTTGAATGAATGCAAATGCCAGGCTTACTATTTTAAAGATGATGATCCGCGTGGCAGAGAAACTCGTACTAATGGAAAATGCTGGATTTGGATGGACAATGTTGAAAATCTTCATCAAGATTCCATGGATGGTAGCATTAGCCTCTCTCTACGTGTCTCCAACGGTAAAATTACTTCACCAAATGCTTGTTCTGTTTCTGTTGTTTCCACTATTCTGTATCTCTGATCATATTGTGATCTGCAGCAAACTCCACAGCACGAACCTGTGAACCGTGTGGCACCACCAGCTCAATTCGCATACCGTATCCTCTAAGCACAGGTCCTAGTTGTGGTGATCCTTCATACTACAGTTTTGAATGCAATAACACCACCATCTTCAACACATTAAGTGGGAAGTACCAAGTCACCTCCATCAATAAGGAGAATCGTAATTTTTTTATTCTAGTTGGCTCAGAAACTGCCCAAACTTGTAACAGCAGAAACTCATCTACCCATGTGGTAACTCTCAATCACTCTTTGCCATTCACTGTGACTAACTGGTGCTATTTCGAACCTATTACTGGTCCTCGTCAAGTAGAGATAGGTTGGAAGCCTCCATTGGAGCCAAGCTGTGATTCGTCGATGGGCTGTGAAGATTGGCCTGCTTCAGATTGCCGTGATAGGGGCAATGGGTCGAGATGCTACTGCAGAGAGGGCTATCAATGGAATGGATCTTTGGCAAATTGTAGTGAAGGTTTTTTTTTATTAGACTAATCAAGAAAATACCTTCATTGTGAAGAAATTATGACCAATATCTTCTTTCTTCCACTACTGCAGCCTTGAGAAACTCGGGGAATGACTACAAGAGAAGAAACAGAATTCTAGTTTCTGTTGTGGTTGTGGCACTCATACTAGTTTCGTGCTCAAGCTATGTCTTCTATCGAAGAAAGAAGGCAAAACAACAAGGTAAATGTATGAGAAAACAGAAATCAAAATTCTAGTTCAACTCAATGAAATTATGATTTCTTGATTTCAGCGGGAAATTTGGAAAGCAGTGAAGGTGAAAGACAAGTAAATGACTTGATGCTTGAAAATGGCAAAGCCATTGATGTTCCTTTCTACGATTTGGACATGATCTTATGTGCCACTGATAACTTCTCAAACGCCCATAAGCTCGGGCAAGGTGGATTTGGGCCGGTTTATAAGGTATCCTATTCCAGAAATTTAAAGAAAAACTAATGTCAAACTTCCTATTTTTCCCTTGTCAACAACGCAAACTCTTTACTTTATATGGTTTCCGATGCATTAAGAGGTAAAAAGAGTAACTTTGCCCACTTCTTGGTATACGAGTTTTGAAGTCAGGGACAGATGGAATAACATCATTATAATGGCTGTAAAACCTTCGCGCAGGGGAAGTTTCCGGAAGGACTTGAAGTCGCGGTAAAGAGGCTATCGAGCTGCTCAGGTCAGGGAGTCGAGGAATTTCTCAACGAGGTCGTCTTGATTGCCAAGCTTCAACATAGGAATCTCGTAAGGCTTCTGGGATACTGCATCAAGGGAGATGAGAAAATCTTGCTATATGAATACATGCCTAACAGAAGCTTGGATGCCTTCATATTTGGTTAGCATAAAAGCATAAATAAATGTCTAATATATCAATATAGTTATCTTCGTAAATGTATTCTTCATCACATTCTTTTTCTAGATGAACACAATCGCTTGCTACTCGACTGGAAGAGGAGGTCTGACATCATCTTGGGGATTGCTCGAGGGCTGCTGTATCTTCATCAAGATTCGAGGTTGAGAATCATTCATCGCGATCTAAAAACGAGCAACATTTTGCTTGATGAAGATATGAACCCCAAGATTTCTGATTTTGGCTTGGCAAGGATCGTTGAAGGCAAGAAAACAGAGGCAAGCACAAACAAAGTGGTCGGAACCTAGTAAGTCAAAAAATCTTAATTGATTCAGTGCTTATCTGAGTCTGCAATAGTAACATGACTATCAATACCACTATCTAATTTTGCATTTGCATCATTTCAAAAATGTGATGTAATTGCAACGTTCTATAAGTCGTGCGAAAATTGCAACATTGTGTTATTTCATACAGATACAGTTAGCCTGAAACTAACTTGTTTTGATATGTTCAAGTGGCTATATGTCTCCGGAGTATGCATTGGATGGGAAATTCTCGACCAAATCCGATATTTTCAGCTTCGGAGTTGTAATGCTGGAGATAATAAGTGGGAGGAAGAACACAGGATTCTATAATCCAGAACAAGTCCTGAATCTACTAGGCTATGTGAGTGGCATTACATTCAATTCTTTCATTCATGTGAACACTTTTTGGTTTTTATTACTATCAAACAAGTTACAAGTCCCAGTGTTATTACATATTCATCTTGCATTTACGTGAACACTTTTTGGTTTTTATTACTATCAAACAAGTTACAAGTCTCAGTGTTATTACATATTCATCTTGCATTTATGTGTTTATTTTTAGGTTATTATTACTATTATTATTAGCAACTTATGTCTGCTTTGGCTGATTGAAGTTGCATTGTATTTAGACATGGAGATTGTGGTGTGACAACAAGGCCATAGACATGATCGATCCAACGTTGCTCGAATCATGTGAGAAATCTGAAGTGATCAAGTGCATAAACATCGGACTACTCTGTGTCCAAGAAGACCCTGACGACCGGCCCTCCATGGCAACCGTTGTCGTGATGCTGGGGAGCAAGACCAACCCTCTTCCCCTCCCATCTCAGCCGGCATTCGTTGTGCGGCGACGGCTTTCAAGCACGTCGTCGTCATCTTCCTCTACGAAACCAAAAACGATCTCCGTCAACGACCTCACCCTTACTATGGAGCAAGGACGATGATGAGAGGTTGTCCTTGTATTCATAGTTTGTGTTAGTGGCGGATGCAGAAAATAATAAAACGGATGGGGTTTTGATACCAATGTTCTCTAATATTGGTCCCTTCTTCGACTCATTAATTTCACATGCCAAAAAATATATAATGATAATAAATAGATATTGGGTCAATGGTACCAAATAAAAATGTTGTTGGGGGGCTTTGATTGGTTTCTCAATGTGTATTCCAATCAGAGATGGATGATCATTTCTTAGATTGATCTGATTTATATTTATTGAACAAGTTGTATACATCTAGGTCAATTTAGAAAATTATTCAATTTTGTCACTACATTTTTAACGTCGAATAATCGCATGATGTCGACTTCTGTGGTGGCAAATTAAAACAAATAAGTGAAAGTCAATGTCATTCCAAGCGAAGACTTGGTAAACTTGTTAGTCAATGCTAGAGCACCCGCAGGCCGCAGCGACCGGAATAAAGGAGTCGCACCTGATGGCCCACGCCAAAGGCGGGAGACGCAGCTCGTGCTGCGTGCCTCTCAACCAACAAGATTTTTTTTGTTATTTCTCTTCCGATAGCATTTTTTTCTTTCCCTTTTTCTTCATTTATATTCTATTTTTTCGTATAATAATAAATTAGTGCACCAAATACATTTGCTATATTGCGTAAACCATGATTTAAGTCTTTTAACCCATACATATTTCAAAGCTTCTTATACAGTGGTAGATTTAGGATTTTTAATTTGGGGTGCAACTGAAGAAGTTGCCGGTGTTGCATCAGAGTAGGCGGTCACGAGTCTTTTTATCGAATGATTATGATCCTAATCATCTAGAAAATTTAAAACGCTATAATCTAATAATCAATTAAATTTATACTGCTTAACTTGTAAATTTCCTTTATTTTGAACACATGTTATCTTCATGGAATCGTTATTCTAAGTTTTATTTATCAATACAAGCAAATTAAGTCCGTATAAAAAATGAAAGTAAATCAATTCATCAAGTAAATAAATAATGAGATTATCAGCTTATTTCCCATTCTCTTGCTATATTATGATTATTATAGTTCTAAAGCCAAACACAATAATTAAATAATGATGTTCACAGTTAGTATCATGACATTATTACTTATTTTATTAAAAAATGGATTGAAATGAATAATAAAAGTAAGCCATTTTCGTTACGAAATGACCATCACATCATTCCATTATGGACGACATTATTAACGCATCTAAAACCATTGTGTTTCAATATCAGCAAATTGTTGAAATTATGGACGAGCGGTCCGGATCACTGAAAAAGTGTCCCGAGTCTATATGGGACAAACTTAAAAGGAAAGTAGAGAGAGAAAACAATACTTACTATATTTATATTGATGTGGGAGAAAAAAAATTCTAAAAGAAAGAAATGTAAAATTTTTTTATAAGACAAAGTGTGATATCTATTATGGAATGGAGGAAGTATATGAAATAGGAGAATAAAAATAAATAAATGGTGAGACCATAGAAACTTATTGAGGTCTTACCTAGGTGATGATGGCATGTGTATTATGAATTTATGAGAGTTTGTAGGAGTTAGTAGTACTATATATGTCTAATTCATTTGTTGAAAAGTATTGTCCGATTCCTTTTAAGTAGTGGTTTAGAAAAATTATTTACTGAGTTAAGTTCGGAGACGAACAGAAAGTAGAATAAAATAAATTATTTATGACATGTTTGGTAAGGGTGATAACTTATCTGAGTTTAGTTTGGAGACGAACATAAAGTAGAATAAAATAGGAGGAACAAAATTAAAGTAAAGAATAAAGTAAAATAGAGTAAATGTATTGCATTTCGCTTAAATTTTATCAATCACTTGCAACGAGAAAAATAATCAGGACAAATGAAGTACTATATGCATGATTCATTTGTTTTCACGTCATCACGTGCATCTTAGTGTCAATAACAATATTTTTTTTGAATTTAATAAATAATAATAATAATAATAATAATAAGTTAATCTTATATGTGATCGTATTGTTGTTGAACATTTTTTTTATGGATAAAAATTACTAGTAATATTTTTAAATTTGGGAGCACATATTACCCCATAGCACACTGCATGAAGTGGATTCCTCGCATTTAGGACGCGTCACGTTCATGAAATCGGCTATTGCTGAAGATTTGAAGGTGACATCTTCCGCGTTCTTTCTATTCATTTAATCTTCTGCAGAATTAAGAAATTCATGTTTTTACAATGGTAGAATTGCACTCCATATATGGTGGAAACTGTCGTCAATAATTGAGAAATCTCAATGCCAACTGACGACTGTGACTGCCAGTAGGGTCAGTAATTTAGCTTTTCATGGCTCACATCTTACTCGCTGAATTGAATTAGCTTTCTACAAAATTTTGTTGTTGTAGTAATTAGCACATTTTTTCAGTTAACTGATTACTGCAGAGAAAATTTATGGTGGTAAATAAACTAGGTAGAACTTACAAGCGAGAATTGATTGAGTATGTATCGTAGACAAGGTGGTTGATGAAATGTCGCATAGAATTGTGATAATGGTATTGTGTATGTAGTAAATCAACATTTCTTTGTTATTATAAGGGAAACTAAATTTGGTTTTGTATACCAGTTTTAAAAAATCAAATCCATTTAATAGTGTGTTTAACTTCCAATTTCATTTGATTTTGCTAACTAGTCAGATTTAAAACCAATTTGTATGGCTCATGGTACTTACCAAACGTAGCCATTTATACTTAATTTCACTGTACTTATTTGAATATGAAGGGGGAATTTGGCTATGGCAGTATCGGATTAAATTATAATTTCAGTAAAGTATCATTTGCTCAAAGTTAAGTCTATTACTATCTCTTAGTGTAATTCCTAAAAATCAAACAAAAACATTGGAATGAAAATGGTGAGTCACGTCACTGTCTGTGAGGAGTGAAAGAAGACTAGTCCATGGGCTGAATTTTCTACTCAGTAAGTTACAAAATAGTTATCCTTGGAAAAGAAAATTAATTCTGTTCGGAGATGATAAGAACGCTTTGTGATTATTAAGTGACTAGTATTCATCACTCTTGTTGTGATGATGGGCTGTATGCATTCTCTAACAGCCTTCTCCTTCTCTCTAGTCGTCTTATTAATGATTTCGTGTTGGTCTAAATGTGAGGGTAGAGATAGCATCAGCGTTAGAGAGCCATTGACGGAGAGTGACAAGACTCTTGTATCAGCTGAGGGGCGATTTGAGCTTGGTTTTTTTGATAGCGATGGTGGCAAATATTTAGGCATATGGTATTACAATGTGTCGCCAAGAACCGTCGTGTGGGTTGCGAGAAGAGAAGCGGCACTTTCCGTTTCATGTGGAGGTGTTCGGATTCGTGAGGACGATGGAAATGTCGAGGTTGAGTGTGGCGACGGTGAACTTCACTACCCCGTTACAAGTCTTGCGAGGTCTGCAGGTTCTAACAGAACACTGCAGCTGTTGGATTCCGGGAACTTGGTTCTTGTTGATGCTTCTTCAGGTGCAAGATTGTGGCAGAGCTTCAACGAGCCAACTGATACTTTTCTTCCTGGTATGAAACTGAATGATACTGTGAAGCTGATCTCGTGGATGAGTCCAAACAATCCAGCTATAGGAAACTACTCGTTCCTGCAAGAGCAAGGTGTGTATGTGATATACGAGAGTTCTGTCAACGTCCGCTGGAAAAACAACGAGCCTAGCTCCTTCATGAAGGACACTTTTCCTTTCTACATCGACGACATGCTATCAGGCTCAAGCTCTACCACAGAGTTAAAAAAAAAAAATGCAAAGAATGGTAGATACGAAGGATCTTCGTTTACAATTGACTTCAACAATTCAAGGCTAGTGTTGAACTCTTTGGGACAGATACAGTTCTACAATTTGAGCAATGGCATGAACTGGTCAAGTGTGTGGCCAGCTCTCAGTGATCCTTGCAGCGTGTACAACACATGTGGGAAGTTCGGTGTATGCAACTCATCCGGGATACCTATGTGCACGTGCCCTCATGGATTCGCTCCCGTCTCCTCAGAAGACTGGAACATCAGGAAGTACTCTGACGGTTGTAACAGGGTCCCACCTGCAGAGTGCAGCAATAGGAAGATGTTTGTGAGTATAACGCTTGTGAGAGTTGGTGGAGACTTCAAGCCGATTACTGAGGCTCAACAAGAGGAACACTGCAAAGATGAGTGTTTAACTTTGAATGATTGCAAGTGTCATGCCTACTATTTTGATTTCGGAAACAGCAGTGCTGGCAGCAGAGGAACGGGAAAAAATTCATCAACATGTTGGATTTGGACAAATGATGTCGAAAATCTTAATCAGGGTGATGGTGTTGATGCTGATAACATTAACCTTTTTCTCCGCATATCTGGAGGTAGTTTCTTGCTTGTTTTTGTTGGGATTTTGAATGTTTTGTAAAAACTTTGAAATTCTGCTCCCAGGTATTTGAAGGTTTGTGATTTATTCCCTGTCCATCGATTGTGTGATATTGGAAGAGTTCATTAATTAAATGTTGGCTTTGCACAGGTGCTGGTGCAGGTGAGGTGGACACCAGAAACGTCCCTGAGGCTCAGGCACCTAAGAGTCGGAACAACTCACAAAGAGTATATGTGATTGCCATTGTTGCTTTGGTTGGTGGGATTATACTACTTTCTTTCTCGGCCTGTATCTTGTATAGAAGAAGGGCGGCTGAAAGACCAGGTACATGAGAAGAAGAGCTACGTTGGATTACACCTTTGATCTAATTTGACTCGACTTGGATTACCAAATTCTTTGTTACCCCCTGCAGGTTATCACAGACGAACTGAAGCTAATTCGGGACTCTTCTCGACTGGGAGTGAAAGACAAGTGAATGACTTGATGCAAGAAAATGGCAAGGGGGTTGATGTTCCTTTTTACAGTCTTGATTCCATCTTGTCTGCCACGGACGATTTCTCAGAGGCAAATAAGCTCGGGCAAGGTGGATTCGGGCCGGTCTATAAGGTCACCACGAAATCCATCACTCTCTCCTGTGACTTCACGAATGTGCTTTGAGAATCGATAAACTTTTGCAGGGAATGTTTCCGGGGGGACATGAAATTGCAGTGAAGAGGCTGGCGAGCTGCTCGGGCCAAGGAATCGAGGAATTCCTCAATGAGGTCGTCTTGATTGCCAAGCTTCAACATAGGAATCTAGTTAGGCTTCTGGGATACTGCATCAAGGGGAGTGAAAAAATCTTGCTCTATGAATACATGCCTAATAGAAGCTTAGATGCCTTCTTATTTGGTTAGTGCAGCTATACTGTTATACTACTTCACTCTCCATCTTGATTACCCGCGGAAAGATTTATGTTATATCGCGTTTCTTTTCTAGACGAACACAACCGGTTGCTACTCGACTGGAAGAAGAGGTTCGAGATCATATTGGGGATAGCCCGAGGGCTGCTGTATCTTCACCAAGATTCGAGGTTGAGAATCATTCATCGTGATCTGAAAACGAGCAACATCTTGCTAGATGAAGATATGAACCCCAAGATTTCGGATTTTGGTTTGGCGAGGATCGTTCAAGGCAAGGGGACAGAATCAAGCACAAAGAAAGTGGTGGGAACCTAGTAAGTCTACAACACTTTCTTGATTCAATGTTTATCTGTATTACCAACATACCAGTGCCATGTTTTAGAAGTGGTTATTTCAGACAGTTAAGTCTAAAAACTTACTTGTTCTGCTTTCTCCAAGTGGCTATATGTCTCCAGAATACGCGTTGGACGGGAAATTCTCAACCAAATCCGATGTTTTCAGCTTCGGAGTGGTGATGCTAGAGATCATAAGTGGGAAGAAAAACACAGGCTTCTATAATCCTCATCAAGTCCTAAATCTGTTAGGTTATGTGAGTGTTTAGTGTCATTACACCTTGATCAACTCTTTCTACTTCTCTTCCAATGTGTATGTTGTTATTATCTGCATTGTCTGATTGAAGCTGCAATGTGTCCAGGCATGGAGACTGTGGTGTGACAACAAGTCCCTCGACGTGATCGATCCGACATTGTCTGATTCGTACGAGAAATCCCAGGTGATCAAGTGCATAAACATAGGGTTACTGTGTGTCCAAGAAGATCCCAACGAACGTCCCTCCATGGCTACTGTTGTCTTAATGTTGGGGAGTGAGACGAGCCCTCTTCCTCTCCCGACTCAGCCGGCCTTTGTCGTGAGGCGACGGCTCTCGAGCACGCCATCGTCATCTTCTTCCGCCCAACCGGACTCCGTCTCCGTCAACGAGATCACCTTTACTATGGCACAAGGGCGGTGATGAGAGGTTGTGAGCAACATAGTAAAATCACTTTGATATGTTTTCCTCATATATATTTGGAGTGTATGGTAATTCGAAGTTAGAGCCAATTTTATAGAATAAACATTATTTATTGGTGTAATATATGTCAAATAAAAGTGTATGGAAATTCAGAGTGAAAAGAATGGTAGTTTGATTTCTTCTTATCGTACTAATTTTATCACATTGTTATGAAACTCTTTTGGATTTGTTTTTCATACATGCTACAAATATGAAATACTATTGTTGTATTGGGAATCATTTTTTTTTATTTGGAATCATTCATAACTCATAAGTCATAACAACTCGAAAAAAAATTCTATTTGATAGAAATGTTGAAAAGTAAGTACATTTAACAGTAGTACATTTTAAAAATTTAGAGGAAATATAACATTTTAAAGATTAATGCAAATGTTTTATTTAATACAGTACTTATTTGCGATTATTCATATGAACGAATTCAGAAATTCTGAAATTGCAATCTCTAACTACTTTTCAGTGAAAGAATCAAATTCCTCTTACATCCAAGTCAATTTAGAAAATTATTCAATTTTGCCACTTCATTTTTAACGTCGAACAATCGCATGATGTCGATTTCTGTGGTGGCAATATAAGGGGCATGTTAGGGTGTCACCACCCTTTAAAATAACACCATACCACCATTTCTAATCAATCATTTGTACATGTGGACGAATAATAAGTTGCCATGTGGCAAAAAAAATTTATGGAAAAAGACGGTCAGCAATTTGCTGGTCTTTAGCCAGCAATATTTCTTCTCCAGCAATATCCGACACACTATACAGCAATCTATAGATTGATGTGTAGTGTTTGTAATATTGTTGTGTAGCGTTTATAATATTGTTGTATAAGCGGTGTCACGGTGTCATTTTAAGAGGGGTTGTCATTTGGTTTTAGTTTGCTTAAAATGACACCGTGACACCGCTTATACAACAATATTATAAACGCTACACAACAATATTACAAACACTACACATCAATCTATAGATTGCTGTATAGTGTGTCGGATATTGCTGGAGAAGAAATATTGCTGGCTAAAGACCAGCAAATTGCTGACCGTCTTTTTCCAGATTTTTTTTTTTGCCACGTGGCAGCTTATTATTCGTCCACGTGTACAAATGATTGGCTAGGAATGGTGGTATGGTGTTATTTTAAGGGGTGGTGGCACCTAACATGCCCCTATATATATATATATATATATATATATATATATATATATATATATATATATATATACTCCATCCGTCCTATTGAAGATGACTCACTTTCCTTTTTGGTTTGTCCCAATCAAAATGACTCATTACTTAAAATGGAAATCCCTTTATCTCTACTTTATTCCCTCTCTCTTACTTTACTCTCTCCACTTAACACACAAAATAAAGTTGCATAAAATCCCGTACCGCCCAAGGAAGGGGTCATCTTCCTTGGGACGCTTGGGACGGAGGGAGTATTAAAAATGACACTTTCATTCGAACCGGAGACTTGGTAAAGTTGTTAGTCAATGGTTAGAGCAGCCCGAAAAAAGGAGTGGTGCCTGACGGCCCGGCCCGCTGCAGGGGTGGTGGCAGCTCGTGTCGCATGCTTCTCAATCAACCAGATTTTTTTGTCTTCTCTTTTCATTTACTTTTACTGGGTTTATTATATATTGCTCCTATAATACTCATTTCCCCAACGTTTCATTGCATCCAAATTCATTTACATCTATTCTTTCAATTTTCTTCATTCATTTTAATAAAACACTAACGAGAATATGAAATATCCAAATAACTCATTCAACCTCAACCAAAGAGTGCACCAACTGCACTTGCTATATTGCTCCAATAATGACTTAGACCCAAACATATTTCAAAGCTTCTTTCATGCTACCATGACTTTGACGGCAAATGGCAAAAGTTTTTTTTGAGAGATTGTGAAGTGCAGCGCCAGTGTTTATTGTGGTCCAAAGAAAATGAATTTGTCTGCCTTCGACCAATACCGAAACAGCAACGCAAGTGCGCCGAAGACGCACTCGCTCCCGATGCTATCGTCCACTATAGCAGGGACTCACCCTACGCCCTCGATCTTCACATGGTCCATGCCCTTCAGTCGTCCGGCCTATCATCCTTTATTGTCGGAGCCCGGACCATAGATTTTCAATTTTTTTCTTTTACCATTTTCCTATTTTCACTTCTTTCTCGGATTTTTTTATTCCATTCTCTTCCTCATTTTCTCTTTCACTTTAGTAACATAAATTTTAAAAAGATAAAAATAATGATGAAGTAGAAAATGGAAATAGGGAGGGTGGAAAATAAAAAAGTTGAGATAGGGCGAGTGTTAACCCTGGCTATAGTTAATGTTACATGTACATAATTCATTTGTTTAATAGTATGTCTAAATCATTTATTTCACGTGCATCCGATTGTTGAAGATTTGAAGGTGATATATATCTTCCGCGCTCTTTCAATTCTTATAATCTTCTACAGAATTAAGAATTCATGTTTTTTAGTGGTACAATTATACTCCATATATGGCAAAGGTTGTCGTCAATTATTGAGAATTTTCAATATCGACTGAGGAATGGAATGTGACTGCAAGTAGGGTCCCTTGATTTTAGCTTTTCATGGCTCACATCTTGCCCGCTGAATTGAATTAGGTTTCTACCAAATTTTGTGTTTGTTTACCTTTTCCAGTGAAAATTTATGGTGGTAAATAAATTGGGTAGAAGCTCGCGTTGACTGAGTATCAGTATCAGTATCAGTATCAGTATCGTAGACAAAGTGTTTGATGAAATGTCGCATAGAATTAATGATATTGAAGTTTAATTCAATTTTGGTTTTGTATACCAATTTTTCAATTTCATTTGATTTGAATATGAAGGGGAAATTTGGCTGTAGCAATATCAGATTAAATTAAAATTTCGGTAAGCATTACTATTTGCTCAAAGTAGGGTCTATTACTGCAAGTAGGGTCTATTACTATCTCTTAGTATAATCCCTAAAACAAACAAAAAACATGGAGAGTCACGTCACATTCTGTGGAGGGGTGGAAGAAGAATAGTCCATGGGCTGAATTTTCTGCTCAGTAAGTTAAATTAAGTAGTTATCCTTGGAAAAGAGAAAATTAATAATCATTCAGAGATGATAAGAATGCTTTGTGATTATTCATTGGCTAGTATTCATCACTCTTGAAGTGATGATGGGCTATATGCATTCTCTAACAGCCTTATCCTTCTCTCTCGTCGTCTTATTTGTGATTTCGTGTTGTTGTAAATGCGAGGGTAGAGATAGCATCAGCGTTGGAGAGCCATTGGAGGAGAGTGACAAGATTCTTGTATCAGCTGAGGGGCGATTTGAGCTCGGTTTTTTCGATAGCAATGGTGGCAAATATTTGGGCATATGGTATCACAACGTGTCGCCAAGAACCGTCGTGTGGGTTGCCAGAAGAGAGGAACCACTGCCCGTTTCATGTGGAGGGGTTCGGATTCGTGAGGAAAATGGAAATGTCGAGGTTGAGTGTGGCAATGGTGAACTTCGCCCCGTTACAAGTCTTGTGATTTCTGCAGGTTCTAACAGAACACTGCAGCTGTTGGATTCCGGGAACTTGGTTCTTGTTGATGCTTCATCAGGTGCAAGAGTGTGGCAGAGTTTCGACGAGCCAACTGATACTTTTCTTCCTGGTATGAAACTGTCTGATACTGTGAAGCTGAGCTCGTGGACGAGTCTGAGCGATCCAGCTATAGGAAACTACTCATTCTTGCAAGAGCAAGGTGTGTATGTGATATACGAGAGATCTGTCAACATCCGTTGGAAAAACAACGAGCCTAGTTCATTCATGAAGGACACTTTGCCTTTCTTCGTAGTCGAAATGCTATCAGGCTCCACGAAAAGTGGAAAGACAGATAGATTCAACATATCTTCGTTTACACCTGATTTCACCAATTCAAGGCTGGTGATGAACGCTTCAGGACAGATACAGTACTACGATCGGAGTGATGTCGTGAGCTGGTCAAGTGTGTGGCCAGCGCCCGATGATCCTTGCAGCGTGTACAACACATGTGGGAAGTTCGGTGTTTGCAAATCATCCGGTACATCAATGATGCATATGTGCACGTGCCCTGATGGATTCACCCCTGTTTCCTCGGAAGACTGGAATGCTGGGATGTACTCTGATGGTTGTGACAGGGTCCCGCCTGCGGAGTGCAGCCGTAGGAAGACGTTTGTGAAGATACCGCTTGTAAGAGTGGGCGGGGGCTTCAAGCCGTTTGATGAGGCTCGACAAGAGAAAGCCTGCAAAGATGTATGTTTGAATGATTGCAAGTGTCAGGCCTACTATTTCGAAGACGGGGATTCTGGCAGCAGAGGAACGGGGAAGAGTTCTTCGAGATGTTGGATTTGGACGAGTCCTGTACTCGAAAATCTTAATCAGGATGATGGTGTTGATGCTGCTAGCATTAACCTTTTTCTACGCATATCTGGAGGTAGTTTCTTGCTTATTTCTGTTGCGATTTTGAATGTTTTGTTAAAACTTTGGAATTCTACTCGTAAGTATTAGAAGGCTTGTGATTTATTCCCTGTTTGTCGATTGTGTGAAATTGGAAGAGTTCATTTAAATCAAATGTTGGCTTGCGCAGGTGCAGGTGGGGTGAACGCAAGAAATGACCCTGAGGCTCAGGCACCTAAGAGTCGGAACGTCTCACAAAAAGTATATGTGATTGCCATCGTTGCTTTGGTAGGTGGGATTATACTACTTTCTTTCCCCGCCTGTATCTTGTATAGAAGGAGGGCGGCTGAAAGACAAGGTACATGAAAAGAAGAGATACAATGGATCACACCTTTGATCTAATTCGACTCGACTTGAGTTACCGAGTTCTTTGTTTCTCCCTGTAGGTAATCACAGACGCGCCGAAGCTAATCCAGTGCTCTTCTCGACTGAGAGTGAAAGACAAGTCAATAACTTGATGCAAGAAAATGGCAAGGGGATTGATCTTCCCTTTTACAATCTTGATTCCATCTTGTCTGCCACAGACGATTTCTCGGATGCAAATAAGCTTGGGCAAGGTGGATTCGGGCCGGTCTATAAGGTGACCACGAAATACATCACTCTCTCTGTAGAACAATAAAATATAGATATATGCGGAGAAGTACATAGATATATTTATTACTCATTATAGGCCACATATACATAGTAGTACAAGAGACTAAGCTAGACTATGTCGTATAAATGATGTGGGCTCCTAAAATTCTTAACACTCTCCTGTGACTTCATGATTGTGCTTTGAGAGTTGAAAAACTTTTGCAGGGAATGTTTCCGGGGGGACATGAAATTGCAGTGAAGAGGCTGTCGAGCTGCTCAAGCCAAGGAATCGAGGAATTCCTTAATGAGGTCGTCTTGATTGCCAAGCTTCAACATAGGAATCTAGTTAGGCTTCTGGGATACTGCATCAAGGGAAGTGAAAAAATCTTGCTTTATGAATACATGCCTAATAGAAGCTTAGATGCCTTCTTATTTGGTTAGTGCAGCTATACTATTATAGTACTTCACTCTCCATCTTGATTACCCGCGCAAAGATTTATGCTATGTCGTGTTTCTTTTTCTAGACGAACACAACCGGTTGCTACTCGACTGGAAGAAGAGGTTCGAGATCATATTGGGGATAGCCCGAGGGCTGCTGTATCTTCACCAAGATTCGAGGTTGAGAATCATTCATCGTGATCTGAAAACGAGCAACATCTTGCTAGATGAAGATATGAACCCCAAGATTTCGGATTTTGGTTTGGCGAGGATCGTTCAAGGCATGGGAACAGAAGAAAGCACAAACAAAGTGGTCGGAACCTAGTAAGTCTACAAACACTTTCTTGATTCGATGCTTATCCGCAACATACAAATTCAATGTTTTGGAAGTGGTGTGACGATTGCAAATTCAAGTAAAAGTTGTGTTATTTCAGACAATTAGTCTTAAAACAAACTTGTTCTGCTTTCTTAAAGTGGCTATATGTCTCCTGAATACGCGTTGGATGGGAAATTCTCGACCAAATCTGACGTTTTCAGCTTCGGAGTTGTGATGCTGGAGATCATAAGTGGGAAGAAAAACACAGGCTTCTATAATCCTCAACAAGTCCTAAATCTCTTAGGTTATGTGAGTGTTTAGTGTTATCAGTATCACACCTTGATCAACTCTTTCATCTTTTCTTAAAATGCGTGTATTATTATTAGTATTATTATCTGCAATGTCTGATTGAAGCTGCAATGTGATCAGGCATGGGGACTGTGGTGTGACAACAAGTCCCTCGACCTGATCGATCCGACACTGTCCGATTCATGCGAGAAACCCGAGGTAATCAAGTGCATAAACATAGGGTTACTCTGTGTCCAAGAAGATCCCAACGAACGTCCCTCCATGGCGACTATTGTCGTAATGCTGGGGAGTGAGACCAGCTCTCTTCCCGTCCCGACTCAGCCGGCCTTCGTCGTGAGGCGACGGCTCTCGAGCACGCCGTCGTCATCTTCGTCCGCCCAACCGGACTCCGTCTCCGTCAACGAGGTCACCTTTAGTATGGCACAAGGGCGGTGATGTGAGGTTGTTATAGAATCAACATTATTTATTGGTGTAATATAAGTCTAATAAAAGTGTATGGCAATTCAAAGTGAATAGAATGGTAGTTTGATTTCATATCGTACTAATTTTATCACATTGTTATGAAACTCTTTTGCTAAAAGTATAATTCATTTGGATTTGTTTTTCATACATGCTTCAAATTTTTTTGTTTTCCATCAAAAAAAATTGCGTTATGCAATTTTTAAGAAAGAGAAAATGATATGGACAAATATTAAATATTATTATGTTAATTTTTTTATGGTAAATTTGCATAACAAATTCAATTTATGTCCCTAGGATTGCTAAATAGGAGTACTACAGTAATATATCTTCAATTATATAGTATTAAGGGTTGACTTCACATGGAGATCATGCTTATTTAATTTGATAAACGTTGGTTTTATTTTTTTTTTAATCATAAGATTTATGCTAAGTACTAAATGATAAACTGATACAGAAGAATTCACAAACATGAGAATGATTTGAAAAAAAAAAGGAAATGTTGCACCTAATACTTCTTGAACAAACTAACCTTCATGTTATGAATTCGGTAGTGATAAATTAACAAAAATTGTATATATAAAATTGGACATTTCAGGTATTTTTACATTAATAACACATTAATGATTATTAATTAATTTAAGGTATTACATTATTACCCTTCTTTGATCATTTTGGGAAAAAAAGTATTCCATAATCAACATTTTACATTTTCCTAATCAGTGCATTATTTCTTCTTCCATTAACAAGAATGACTTTATTTCTTCTGCAAACTAAATAATCGCCTGAATGGTGCATTAGATCAATGAGCAGTTGTGGTCAAAACTATGAGAGAAGGATAGGGCACGTGAAGTTTGATTAATATGAGTATATTTCTTCGTTCCATTTTATCTCTCGCCTCATACCATCACACAACTACTATATAACACAAATCATTTAAGTTGTTTTTCTTTCTATCCATATGTATAAGCATGCGTGCATTGTGACCACAGATTTTCATCTTCATCGTCAGATCCAAACATATCGTACATACTATCATTGATGATAGCCATGGATATTGCTCAATTTTTTAAGGATTCAAGCACTTTATGAAATAAGTTTAACGATACTTGTTCTAACGTAATGTTTTTGAATTTAACGATCCTTGTTGAAATAAGTTTAAAATTTACATTGATATTTTAAGACTTGCAAAATAAAAATCGGCTACCAAAATTTAATTGCCTCAATTTATGGGATTTCTTAATTACCTCAATCGACTATTAACTTCACAATTATAACAAAATTCTTAATTGCCTCAAATCCTCAATTGACTCCATGTATGTTAATAAGTGATTTATCTTTACAAATATAACAGAAGGGCAATTAAATAAAGATATAAATTAATAAGAAAACCGATTTGAATAAAAACCGATTTAAAATATAAGAGTAATTGTATTGTACAATTTTTGCTAATTTATCTTTACTCATATAAATAAAATGGCGACTTTTGTTGATTGTTATTTCTTTGATGAAGTTCTATGCTCAATAACTACAAGTGTTCGATGCAATGACTAATATTTATATTGCATCTATGTATGTAGAATACTCAAACTTAATTGGCCAATTAATATGTAGAAAGATTAAAAGGAGATTCAGAAGATAGTTAGTTTATAGCTTTGATTTAAAATAACTAGGAAGGTGATACTTATTGAATAAAAATGTTCATTTTAATAAACCATACATTACTTAATAAAAATTTGGTTTGTGCTTTCAAGTTAATACTACTCCACTTTTTATGAATAAAAACGTGATGGACAATTAATAATATATTTGAGCTGTTTAATATGGCCAATCATGAAGTCGTGTCGATGTTGATCATTCATGAATGCAATAAAAATATCATACTCTATGGCAATTGGCAATAGAGGATAGGATTGCATACGTTTATATTTTATTGGGGAATATTGTTTGATACCATGGAATTGTGTGTTTCAATTTAAAATTAGAGTTTTAATTTCAAATCTACTTTTTGTCATAAAAAAATGTGATTTGGAATTGAGTTCCAATTTTAATTTTACAATTAAAGTAAATATTTTAGAATTTCAAATAGTTATAATTAAAGTAAAAATGTTCATATTTGTCATTTCGGTCCGTCTACGAAATAATGTCCACATTCATTTGTTTTTTTCACTTTTGGTGAGTGTGACCCACTTTCTATTAACTCATTACACAAAATTTATAACAAGACACACGTCTCACTAATTTTTTTCGGCCCACTTTCTTTGAGTCAAAATAAAGCCTTAAATTATGGAGGGTATAAGATAATATTTTGATTTAGTCATTAATTTTTATTGTGTAAAGCGGATCTCCAATGATCACAACACTATTGACTTGATAAATGTCTACTAATGATCTCTAACATTTTCTAATTGTATCAGTTCTATCCGATCTTTCAAAAATTAAACCTTACTACAAAACTAATAAAACTATATATATTCCATTATCAATCCTACCTTACACGATACTACTATTGGGCAACATATGGACCTCTCAATTTATTTAATTGTCTCATACAAAATTTCTCCACTATAACGTCTATTGACAAATTGGATGAATTATTGGTTATTCTCTTTCTTCCTATCTTCCACAAATTCTTTATTTTCAGAATAATAGATATACTTTGCTCGTTATTCATCTCTCAAAAATGCTAAAACATTGCATATTTCAGTATGGATTCGTGGAGTAACCTCAACTTCTTAAACCAAAAACCATGTTTTTTTTATAGCGGATTTCAACAGATCTCCATAACTATATGATGTAGATCCAGAAACCCTCTAAATTATGGATCGAAACTTCTAATTATCCATCCTTTTTCAGTTTGAAAATACGAAATAATAGTAGATCTAAACTCTAAATTACGTTTATTTTTCAATTGTTGTTTCATTTTGTTAGCTGATATTCTCGAAAATGAGAAAATACTTCTAACTTCCAGATCTGAAATGTATATGCAAAATAATCGTAGATCTAAACCGGAATTATATATATTCTTTATTTTCCATTAGTACACTTTAATTTCGTCGGAAATTATAATTTTTTTCCAAATCCGAAAGTTTATGCCTTGAAATGTTAATAATTTCTTGTGTGGTGAGTTAATGGGTGTGGATTTCAATATGTAACCAGGTTGATTTTATTACTGAATCAAATTAGCAATTTTTTTTTTTTTAATATTGAAAGTGACAATTTTAAAATTTCCTGCAGAGATTTCTTTAATGAAAAACCACCTGTTGATGATGTGCTAGCAGAGGACCAGATATTGGAAAAATGTGGTGACCGTTATTTTTTTTTTATCTCAGCAGATGATAATAGACATTGTTTATATTTTCATTTGAAACGCTGTTGTTAAGTAATTGCAACTTATATAAAATTTGGATGAATAAAATAATCATAGGAAATTTCGCTCTATTTCTAAAATTTTAATTTAAAACAATATAGGAAAATTGTAACTTTAATTCAAAAATTGTTAGAGTTGTCTTTGTTGAGATTTTATTCAGAGCACTAGACTCCATATTGCATAAGATGCTTTTTTAAATCTGTTTTGACTGGTTTTTAAACATAAGGTTCTCTTGAAGATATGTCAGCAAGGAATTGGCTGAAATAATGCTTTGTGTCTCTTGCTTCCTCATATGTTATTTGCAATGCAATGAAACTTACCACTTTATTTGTTAGCGTCTTGATTGTCTTGGATATTGTTCGTATTTCGAGATATGTATAGGCTGGAGAATCACGTTCCATTATGCTCTTCTCTTTAATACATCGAGACATATCGTTTCTGAGCAAGTCTTTAAGCTATTGTGTTTTTTAAGATAATAGGATGACATAACTTCCATGGAAAACGTAGAGGAGAAGAACCTCTTCACCTAGTCTAACCTTTGCATCCCCTAACCTCACCCTCCACAAGACGAAGAATATTCAAATACTTTTGTACTAATTATCAACAAATATAATCAACCAAGAGTAGGAAATAAAGCTCAAGAATCGATTCACAAGGGATGAACAATTCTTCTAGGTCGGTGATGAATTTGAAAGCATATGACATTCATTTATGGTAGAGTTCAAAGTGCTTGACGGACATCATGTTATTTTCCTTTGCCTTCTATTCTTAATTCAACCTTCATATCTTCTTCATCAACAACAATAGCTAAGTATTCTTTTCCATTGTTATTGCATTTAAGATGTCATCTGAGATAATTATGACTTTAGCTTAATGTCTTGCTTTAATTTCATTAATATGCTGATCAACGATGCTAGTGATGTAAATATGTGTCAAGAGAAAGACATTGTACATATTGTTTTGCAATCATGAAGATGTTGCTAAATTGCAAGTATCGATGACGGTTAACCGCCGGTTTCTAACCGGCGGTTCGGAACCAGAACCGGAACCGGACGACGGTTCCGGTTCGAAATCCGGTTACACGGTTCTTACGGTTCGGTTACACGCCTGAACCGCCGGTTAACCGGAAAAATAGCCGTTCGCCGATAGGTTCGTAGGGTTGCAGGGGGTAGGTCTGAAAAAGCACGGTTAACCGCCGGTTTGTGTCGGAAACCGGCGGTTTGTGTCAGAAAACCGGCGGTTCCTGACACAAAACCGCCGGTTCCCGCCGGTTCAGGCGTAGGGTCTAGGGTTCAGGCGTAGGGTCTGAAAAGGGGTCGGAAACCGCCGGTTTCTGACCGAAAACCGGCGGTTTCCGACCGTTTCAAATTTTGAATTTCAAATTTTTTTTTTTTTTTTTAATATCAGATTTTCCCCTCATTTTTATCTATAAATACCCCCTTCTTCATCACTTCTACTCACCCCATTCTTGTGTTAACAAGGATTTCTCTCTCAATCTTCAATTCTCTATTCTCTACCTCATTCTCTCAATTTGCTCTCTACTTGTTTACTTAAGTTGTTCATCAATTTTCATAATTTGCACTTCATATTAGTTACAACTTACAACTTGTTCAACTACATTACTATAAAAAAAAAATATGTCTTCTTCTCGTGGTGGTGGTGACCGTGATCGACGGGGCAAAGGAATTGCAGAAGATCAATCTACCCGTCCGAGAAAATCACGACGACCTACTCGTCGAGAAATTTTGGAGGAGGTTTCCCATGCTGAGGCTGTTCGCTTACAAGTAAGTTATAAAATATTTTGCATATTATTTTTTTTATACATAAAGTCATAACTTAATAAGTTTGAGTTCATGATTTTTCTATGTTCATCATCTTCTAAATTCTAATTCGTACATACTACGTATACTATTTGTAGATGGAAGAAGATCGTCGTGCAGCTGCAGCCATTGCACTATCCCAATTGGGTGGTCATGGCGCGGTTGGCGCCGAATCCGATGCTGATAATTACATCTCGGTCGATGATTACGATATTGATGATGTTAATGTTAATCTGAACAATGATAATGAGGACAGTGATGGTGGTGACCACGAAAATGAGGAAATGTCCCCCTCCCCCCCTTCACAAGACGGCCGCGGAGAAAAAACTAAATATAAATCTGATATATTTGTGAAACATTTCAAAAAGGTCCCAATAGTTTCTTCCGCTAATGAAGTGCCGGTATTTTTTATGGCATATTGTAACTACTGCACCAAAAAATACAAATTCAAGAAGTCCGGGGGATATGGCTCTCTCATCCGTCACATGCAGACGATTCATCCCGAACTATATGGGCATACCGCTAGCCAAACCCAACTCAACTTCCAAAGTGCGAGTGCCCATGGCTCCGCCTCCGGTTCGTCTCAAACAGGTACGCCGTCCTCCGCTCTTTTAAGATATGATCATAAGCATACTACTGACGTTATGGTTAAATTTGTTGCCATGCATCATCTTCCTTTTGGTATTTATGATAATCAAGATTATGAAGATTTGATGAAAGAGTGTTATAATTTGAACTCAAAAAGACTACCTAGAACTAGTATTCAACGATCTACCAAAAATCAATATACTGAAATGAAAAAAGATTTATCACGATATTTGAGTAACTTGGGACACAAAGTGAATATTTGCTCTGATGTATGGACTGACGCTTTCCAAAAGCATGCATACATGGAAATTACGGTTCACTTTATGGACAATAGTTGGTTTTTGAACAAACATTTAATTGCTTTTAGAGATTTTCCTACACCACACACTGCAAATGCAATTGCTTTTTTAATTATTCAAGTTTTGAATGAATATCAATTATGCAATAAGGTGTTTTCTATTGCTTTTGATAATGCAACTGCTAATACTGCAAGTATTAGCGACTTGATTGATGCGTGCTCTCCGATTATCGATGGTAAGTATTTTCATCAAAGATGTGTATGTCATATTTTGAACTTATGTGTACAAGATGCGCTTTCTTTATGGCAAAAGCATGTTGATCCTATTAGAAATGCAGTTAGAGCGATCCATTTCAAGCTTGGCAAGGCTTGGAAAAAATATTGCCGTAACAGGAACATCAGGTATACAACCTTTATAATGGATGTGTCTACTAGATGGAACTCTACATATGATTGCCTCAATTCTACTTTGGAGCATAGAGATGCTTTGTGCGATTTTTTTAGAACTAATCCCTATGGTGATATAGTTCTTACGCCTAATTGTTGGGACCAAAGCATGAGTTTATGTCAATTGTTCAAAGCTTTCAAAAGTGCTACCGTTGAATTATCGGGTGTTTACTATTGCACATCTGTTCGTGTGTTAGAGCATTGCATGTATATATCACTTGGTTTTAAAACATGCATGAAAAATGCTAGATCTCGTGAGTTAATGTGTGTTTTATTTTATATGATTGAAAAATAGTTGAAGTATTTTAGTGAAATTCCAACTGTGTTTTTAATTGCTAAGTGCTTGGATCCGAAATGGAAATTAGCTGGCACAACTAAGATCTTAGATTTCTATTATCAAAATTTGCGTTCTATTGATCTTAGTCCACTTCAAAATTTGCCTTTTGATGATAATGAAACCTCGAGAGTTTTTGAAATAACCATTCCTGATAGATCACTTGTTCAAGCTCAATTTGAAAGTAGTTTGCGTACTCTCTTTGCCGAATATGAAGAAAAGTATAACCGTACCCACCAAATTCATCCACGTACACAACATGCTCCTCAACCGCAGCAATACGGCGGTTTTGGTTTTGCTTATGATGACCCCGATGCTCAATCACAATTAGCCGACTTATACGGCAACGGCACAAGCTCAAGTTCAAGGTCCACCTCAATGGGATCGGTAAGCGAGTTAGATTTTTATTTGGAAGCACGCTACCATACTTTTAGTGATGCAGGTCCGACACCAGCCCAAATCGACGTCCTAGAGTGGTGGGGAACACATGAGAAAGATTATCCCATACTTGCGTCAATGGCTAAGGAGATCTTTGCAGTCCCGGCTTCCACTGTAGCCGTCGAGTCCGCTTTCAGTGTTGGAGCATGTGTCTTGGACGTGAGAAGAAGCAAACTCTCCGCGAGAAATATGGAAGCCGTGATGTTACTTGATGATTGGGGAAAAGCTGCAAGGAGAGCGCAAGAACCAGATTGGGATGCTCGTGAAGAGAGTGAGGAAACCTTCACCGACACCGAGGATGAAGGTGGAGAATGAAGGCCAACCGTCGTCAACCGCCAACCAACAAGGTAAGCAAGGTAAGAGAACTACGTGGACTTTGATTCCTCAATGCAATTGAGCATTAAGGATACGTAGGCACCTCAACTTAAATTTTAAATTTAAGTTGAGCTCAAGTCCTTTTCCTTTTATTTCTTTTTTTTTTCTAATTGTTTCAACTTTACTTTTAATATGTTTTTTTTAAATTGTAATTTTTTATTTAAATTTTAAATTCAAGTGTATAGTTGTAGTATTGTTGTATTTTGTAACTTGTAATTGTAATATTGTATTATAGAAATTTACATTTAAAGTTTCAAATCAATAAAATTGCAATTATTTATCGTTATCGATTCTCTTTGGATTTTACTATAGAATTGCAATAAAAGTTATAACTCTAAGATTTAAAAAAAAAAAAAAATCGAACCGGAACCGAACCGGAACCGGTGAAAAACCGGCGGTTAGTAACCGGAACCGGAACCAGCGGTAACCGGCGGTTAAACCGGAACCGGATAACCGGTATCCGGGCCGGTTACGGTTCATGATTTTGACGAATCGGAACCGGCGGTTTTCGAACCGTGGCCACCACTATATCGATCCTTTTAAACAATTCAGCAACCTCTCTTTCATTGCTTACCACATATTTGTACAATTTGCCTTTCTCCTGCAACACTTTTACATTATCAACATTGTTTATCATTGTTTTCATGAAAGCAAAGTAAGACATCAGGGCGAAGTTTGTCGGCCTCTCATGTGATATCTAAAAAGCTATAAGATTAGACAATAATACATTACTATTGTTGTGGACATAGAAGGAAGAAAGTTGGAGTTGATTGTAGAAGGCTAAGGACGAGAACTTTATGTCCATCTAAGTAATTTCAACTTCTTCTTAAATGAATGCCTTTATCTATCATATTCGTCGTTGACTGAAATAGAGTGTTCTTCACATATCACTTGGTTCTTGAGCTTTATTTGTTAACACGGTTGAATATATTTAGTGAGAATTAGTTGCAAAATGTTACTTGAACTTTCTTGTCTCAATGAGGTTGAGGCAGGTGTGATGCAAAGCTTCGATAGGTAAAGATTCCTCTTTTTCTTTGTTTGTCCATGGAAGCTATGTATCATCTTGTTATCTCCTAAAATGCATAGCTCAATTACTCACTCAAAATGATTGGTTTGGGTGTATTAAAGATATATCCATAATGTAATTTGTTTTTTCATCATATACATATCACGTTACATGAACAATGACCAAAATATTCTTAGACGTTGACTAGTTCGGATGTAAGTTTTTGTTTTATTGCACATAGCATATAACGAAGTAGGCATCATGAAGCATGATTACAACTAAGTTATTGCTCCAAAGAAGAAATGCCTGGTTTCGCCTATTCACTCACAAATCTTGCTCAAAAGGAAGCTATTACGTGCTCATAAATGTGCTCCTTTCCCTTTTGCATATTGCTCTATGTATATTATGCATCGCAAAGATCGGATGCAGACACTCCCAGCAGGAGTTTTCTAGTCTCTGTCGCTGTAGCGTCCGCCATGGAGCTTTACGCTTGCTGGGGTCTAATTTTATTGTATTTTAAACTCTGCCTTAGATTTTTGGATTTTAATATATTTGAATTATTGTTCACTTATTTATTTCTTTGTATAATATGAGTATTAGAATAGTAAAATCTGAACTTTGTATTAGGATTGATTATATACTAACACCAAACGGGTAAAATCTAAACTTTGTAATAGTAAAAGGTTCATTAGAAGTAAAATATTATGTGTGTTTGTAAAATAAAACTATGATTTAATTAGTTCTAACTATGATGAAAACACCAATAAACCATTGAGATATAAAAAATTATTGAAAATGGAGATATAAAAAACATGGAGAATGAAAGCAGTGAAGAAAACCAGTAATGTGTCATTGTTTATTAAATAGTAAATCTTAAACAAAAACAAGAGATTATAATAAAAGATATAGTAGAGGTAAAAGAATTGAGAAGAATCAAAACAGTGATTTTATAGAAAAAGCTCCCAACCATTACCACAGCAGACTGTGCTGTAGTGCTGTGCATTCAAACCGGCACCGTTCTATCCTTTAGTTCAATTATTATTTTACAAGTTTGTTACATACATATATCTCCGTAAATGCATACAATTCCATCATATTTTTCCTTTAGTTTTATTATTGTTCCTTTCGTCCCACAATAAGAGTCATATTTGGTGTGTGCACGAGTTTTAAGAAATACTATAAAAAATAGTAAATTGAAAAAATTAGCAGAATATGAAGCCCACTTTTTTATATTAATTTCATAATAAAATGTGAGTGAATTGGGTTTGTGGTATGCGTATGTGTGACCTACTTACCATTCATGGTAAAAGTGAAATGTGACTCTTATTATAGGACCTATTGAAATACCAAAATGTGACTCTTATTCTGAGACGGAGGAAGTATTTTATTTTGGAAACTCGATTATTCTTTCATCGTGATGATGTTTGATGCTCTATGTTTTCAATAGGAAACCACACATTTTATATATACTTTATTTATTTCTAAAATGAAATATATACGTTTGCGAAGGAAAAATTAAATCTAATAACATTTTTAACAAAGAATTAAAGTGGACTATAGAGAATTCTTTGTTTGGGGTTTTATTTTAAAAGTATACACCTTATTAGATTTTTTTTTTTTCAACGTAACCATTTTATTTTGACTTACTATAATTTACTTAAAATATTAAAATGATTATTTTACCAAATATTAAGATTATTTAAAAAATTATTTATCCCACAGAAAGAATTCCCTATATTTCACTTGAATTCTTTGTTAAAAAGGTTAGTTTTAGATTTAATTTTTCCTTCACAAACATATAGACTGCTTTGTAATAGATAATATAGGGAACATCTTTTTTAGTCCACGAACTTTGTCAAAGTATCATTTTAGGTCTGTGAACTTTGAAAATATCATTTGAGGTCCGTCAACTATGAGTTAATATCATTCGAAGTACTTTTTTACTATTTTCAAGTTTTTATGAATGAAAATACCCTCAATACCTTGAAATGATATTTTCAAAGTTCACGGACCTAAAATGATACTTTGGTAAAGTTCGTGGACAAAAAAAGATGTTCCCTCTAGATAATATTTTATTTTAGAAATAAATTAAGCATATATAAAATGTTGGGTTTCTTATTGAACCTTTTGAATTATAGAGCAATCACATGTTATTACAGTGAAAGCATAATCGACTTTCTAAATTAAAATAATAATAATAATAATAAAATTAAAGGAAAAAGGATTTTCTAAATTAAATTATTAATAAAACTAAAGGAAAAGAGTTATTGAAGAAAAAAAAATAAACAAAAGAAGTTGCAATAGAATTTGTTATACAATTACCGGAACCGGAAGAAATATACCCGTCCCATTAAATATGCAACATATAAGAATTGGCACGAAATTTTATGCAGTGTTGTTTAGTGAGTTAATGAAGAGAAATAAAAAACTAGAAATAGAGTTGTTTTTATTTTAGGAAACGTTTTATTTTAATTGGGACAATCCAAAAAGGAAAACGTTCATTTCTAATGGACATTTTAAAAGTGTATCCCATTATACATATATTACACCAATAAATAATTATTCTATTTATTAGTTAAACACTTAAATTAGAGCCTCTTTCACCAATCTTAAATGTTTAATAAGCGTAGAAGGTTATCAAATCGTTTTCTAAACGAATTCAATGGATCTACGTTTATGTTCTCTCAATTTTTCTGTCAATTCAAAGTTAAAGAGACGATAGAAAAGAACAAATATTTATTCTTAAGGTGGAGTAACCATGGCAATTTTGAGTTGTAGATACATGAATTTTCTACTTAAATTCTTTTACAACTATTTATTTCAAGTGGGCAACAAAAAAATTCTTCAGGTATGATTTTTGGCCATTAGGCCCGCCCATGCCCTCCAATTATATTTATGTACTACTACAAAGCCCATAAGTTTCATATTTATTTTCTACGAAAATACCTTATCTTAATTAGAAATTTAATCATTACGTATATATATATTCTCTTCGTCTCGTAAAATATGAGCCATTGATATGACACAGGAATTAAGATAAATTGGTAAAATTGGAGAAAAGATGAAAAGGATAGTTAAAGTAGAGTTAGTAGATAGTGAAACCCACATTATTAGTAGTGTTTAATGGTGGTATAAGTTGTAATAAGTTACAGGGATAATAAATTGGGATAAGTTTCTAAAAATGAAATGCACATATTTTTATGGGACGGACAAAAATAGAAAGTGCACATATTTTTTTTTGGGACGGAGAAAGTTTTTATTAAGATTTGTCTTTCAATTTATTGAAATACGTTTAATTTTTGCAATGCGATTTATATTAGATTTAAATAATGTTACTCCTTCAAAAGTATAATCTTCTAATTTTGCACTACAATCAAGCGCTCTCATATAACTAATCAAATAGTAGTAGTAATAAAAATGAATTATGAAACTGCAATAAATCAAGTTTTACATCGTAACTATATTTTTCACAAAGCACGACGATAAATGATAAAATTCATTTTTACAATGCCGCATTCTAAATAAGACATTTTTTAAAATAAAAATATCACTATCTCTACACATAACTCACAAACCATAATTGCATAAAATTTTATATTGTACATCAAATAAGAAATACTACTTCATTTAAAGTATTACAAAAAGAATAATTAAAAATTAATCTCAAAAATACGATCTTAATTAAGAGCATCCACAATGAATGCCCGATCGCGCACCCGAACGGCCGAGATCGGGCTCGGGCGTGGTTGGGCATCCATTGCAGGCCTCGGTCACGCCCGAGCGCGACCGAGAGTTTGGTCGCGACCGATCGCCTGCCCGATCGATCGGGCGTGAGATCGGGCGCCCATTCCAGAGGCGCGCCCGAGCCGGAGCCTGATTTTTTTATTTTATTTTAATTATTTAACCCTAATTTAAATCACTATAAATACTCCATTTTCTTCACTTTTCACACACCAAACCTTTCACTTTCTCTTCTATATTCTCTCAATATCCACACTTTCAACAACGGATCCGAGTCAATACCCAAGCCCGAATAATGTCGACGACGATATGCCGATGTTTGGAGGAGGCGGCGGCGCCCGGTGGCCCGGCCACGAAGACTACCGGGTTGAGACGCCCGGATCTGTAGGATCCACTTTCGTCTCCGACTCTGACTTCGATCCGTTCTTTGGCACCGAAGAGTATCGGGTTGAGGATATGGAGCCTAGTTGTGGGCAACTTCCTGCCCCTGTGCGGCCGCCGCCGAAGAAAGGGAGGAAGAAGATGGCGCGGAAAGACAAGGCGCCATCGGTCCCAGTCCCACTCCCACACGACGAGCCGAACGAGGAGTACGCAACAGGGCGTACTGACTACGAGTTGGATGAGTACCTGAAGGTGGCTCAGTGTTGGGTCGATGTAGCGGAGGATTCGATAGCCTCCAACAACCAGACTTCGGCCAGGATGTGGGATCGCATTGAGGAACGCTACAACGAGGTGAAACCGAAGTGGGCGTTCAAGCGGACCAAGGTTCAGCTGCGCAAGTGTTGGGATCGGATCAAAGTCCACATCAACAACTTCTGCTATATCTACAACAGGAACAGGGACGGAAGAGCTAGCGGTGAGAGCATGGAGGATGTCCTCAACAAGTCGTTCTCCGAGTACCAACGGCAGTTCGGGCAGTTCAAGCTGTACAATGTTTGGCTGATCTTGAAGGACAAGGGGAAGTTCAACGGAGGGATACCGGTTGGATCCTCGGCTCCGAAGCGGTCGAAGAACACCGCCGCTGGCGATTACACGAGCAGTGACCCATCTCCTGTGGATCTGAACGTTGAGCCGGAAGGGAGTTCCGGCACGCCTACGTCTACTTTTAGACGTCCCATTGGTACCAAGGCTGCCAAAGCCCAGGCCAAAGGGAAGGCGAAGGCGGGCGCGTCTGGATCAGCGGCCCCCCCGCAGGCTGCGCCTCCTCCATCTGCTCAGCTCATGGACAGGGCGATCGAGGAGTTCGGAGGTTATCGCGAGGTGGTTGAGTATAGGTTTATACTTGACGCCCCAAACAGCCTTCGTGAAGAAACCGATCCGGAAGCCCGACAGAGGACTAAGAATATGATCAAGAATTTGGCGCAGAGGTTGAATTTAGATGACTAGTTTGATTTTTTATTTTTTTTAGTATTTTAGTTTTAATGTAGTTTTTTTTTTTTTATCTAAGTATGATGTAGTTCCACTTTTCTATTAAGTAATGTAGTTTTTTTTTTTTTTTTTGTATTTGTGGTGTTTAAAATAATATATTTTGGTATTTTATAGTAATTAAAAACTAAATTTAAAAACAATAATTTAAAATTGAAATGAAAAGTGGATAAGAGATAGGGCATGCACTAGGGCTCTATCATTGCAGAAAGATAGGGCATGCTGACGTGGCAACCTCTAGGATTCTCACTAGGGCTTCCACTAGGACATCCATTGGGCATCCATTGTTCTCGCTAGGGCTTCCATTAGAGCATCTATTGGGCATCGGATGCACTAACTAATATAGTTGTCTCGAACTCAAGCCTCAGCCGATTTACCATTATTTGAACTCATACATATTACATATACTTCATTCATATTTTGTCATGCCATATCGTGACCGTGCAAATGATGAGATATAAAACCGATAAATCAAGACTCCCTTTATTTATTTTATTCCTACTATTCCTTTCAAAGGGAACAAAAGTATTTGAAAACAGAAAAAAAGGTGAAATGGGTCATTTCAGAGCCACAAAAAAACCACAAGAAACAATGAAGTAGGGTCGGTGAAACAAGAAAAGAGTATTCGAAAGTGGGGCCTTTTCCAAAAGCTTAAGAAATCAAAATCACCAACCACATCCAGCCCACGTGGCCCAATAACCCTTATTGGACCGAGCGAAACTCCACGTCAGATCACAGAGAATAAAGAACCGACACGTCAGCAGGGGACCAAATAATGATCCACGCACCTCTGCCAATCAAAGGATGCAGATTCCTGTGGGTCCCGCCTCCTCTATCCTGCTCCTCAAATTTTCGACAGCTGGCACACCCACTCCCAATTCACCGCCACACATCAAAATTGATCCAAGGTCCCCACTCCACCAAGTCCACTTGTCAAAGGAATATATTTCGTGGCCCCACCATTTTTTTTTTCTTTATTTTGTATCCATAAAATTAACTAAATAATCTCATTAGAAATAAACGTTTTTCTTTTTAGTTTGTCCTATTAAAAATGAAACGTTTTCTAAAATGAAAATATTTTTATTTCTATTTTTTCATCTCTCTTATTTTACTCTCTCTTCATTAACTCACAAAACAACACTAAATAAAAACTCATGTTAATTTCCAAATGTTGCATATTTAATGGGAAGGGGGGAGTATTGTCTTAAATCTCGTATCGAAATAACGGAAAGACGGGAATAGTAATTTTAAAAATTAATACAATTCGATATAATCTATTGTTTTACATTTTGATGAATTAATTAAATTGAGCTTAACACATAAATCGTTATATATTCAATTGAGTAATTTATCAAATTCAACATGTGAAACATCACCTTAATATATAGCATTAGTGACATTCAATAAGTGATGTAATAACTAGCCACACCGAATAAGTGAAATAACATACATCTCCATAAATTATAGACTTATATACTACTCCTACTACTTTATACTACTATCAGCTATTTAAAAGTAAAATTTTAGGAATGAGACATGTTTTAATGTAAAATTAATAATATATGAGAGATAAATAAAATAGCAATTGAGGTAATGTTAATATGAAACCTTTTCTTTGTTATTGTTTAGCCCACCTCAAAACAATCCATAAATGATATCCATAGATGGAGTGATTCTTATTGAATATTTGCTTTAATAATTTTTTTTATTTCAATGCAAACTAGATACTTGAAGAATGTTCCTTTCACACATGATTAACCATTTATTTTGGCTCGGTACGAATTTAAAAAATTGTTTGATTTTGTAAAATAAATGAAAAAATTTGTTCAATGTGAGTAGTTTATTGATTATAAAAAAGTATATTTTAAACTTTGAACTTTTTCAAAATGATAAAACTAAATTTTGTGGACAAGGGAGTACTTCTACCACCTATAGTAATGAGTCTTGAATTGTACTAGTACTATAGCTTTTTATGTGAGTTAATAAGGCTTTGGGATGATCTCGTCATTTTAAAAAGTTACTATTTTTTATAGTAGCAAATAAATCGAAATTGGATGGTAAAAAATGTGGTTCGACAATTTTTCGAGATGAAATACGTTCATTGTGATATCTATTAGAAACAAATTATAGTAATTGAATCCCATAAACTTTTTAGGGTATATAGTCATTTAAATCATCATGTTTAGTCAAAATATGGTCTATCCCACAAAGTTTGAAAACCGCTAATTAAATTGTGGAGTTTCAATTTTTCAGTTTATCCCATCAGTCGAATTTTAGGTGAAATCTTTATTGACATAAATTGAGATTTAAATCACAAAAAGATGCGTGTATAATCCAAAGTGTAACAATACGAAGTTTGATCTAAAAGTTAGATTGAGATTCCAAGATTGATTTCAATGTATTGATGCAAATATTCTACCTAAAATTCGACCCGAAATAAAATAGAAAAATTAAAACTTTTTAATTTAATTAGCGAACTTTAAATTTTATGAGATAAATTAGACTTTGATAAAACTTAATAATTTAAATGATTGTTTATCCAGTTTTTAAAAATGAAATAAACTCTTGGACTGAAAAAAGGCTGGAATATTATATTCTCAAAACCATAGTACATTAAATATATATATACAGTATTAGAAATGGAGTGAAAAATAAAAAATAAAGAAAATAAAGATCATGATATAATTTCCTTCAACCAATAAAGAACGGTTTCTTCTTCCTCTTCCCACACCTTCTTCCTTCTCTCTCTCTCTCTCTCTCACACACACACACACACATCAGTTACCACTTTCTCTCTCATCTCTCCGCAACCGGAAATTCCTTTTTCCTTTTCTCCCTATCTCCCTGGTTCTCGAATCATATTCCTATTTCCTCTCTATATCTTTATCTCACGCCAAAATCTCCAAATCATAAAATCGGTGCGTTTTTTCCTCCTAGAAATCGAAATTAACGATGAGAAGATGTGAGCTCTGCAAAGCGAAGGCGCGGATGTACTGCGCCTCGGATCGGGCGAGATTGTGCTGGAACTGCGACGCCGCCGTGCACTCCGCCAACTTCCTCGTGGCGCGCCATTCCAGGAGCCTTCTCTGCGACGTCTGCCAGTCTCCGACGCCGTGGACGGCCTCCGGCGGCAAGCTCGCCCCCACCGTCGCCGTCTGCGAACAATGCGCCGGCCAAGAGCGCTGCGAAAACGGCGGCGGCGGAGAATCGGAGGCGGAGGAGGAGCAGGAAGCTGAGGAAGAGGAGAATCAGGTCGTTCCGTGGTCGTCGACGCCGCCGCCGCCGCCTGAGAGCTCCTCCAGCGGCGATGAGTCGGTTGACGCCGAAGACGTCGTCGTTTCGCGTAAGCTGTTGCGAATTGAGGTTTGCTCTTTTTGATTTTGCTTTTTTCAGCTTTTGAGGAATCAGATTCGGAAAATTTAATTTACGTTCTCGTGAATGAGCTGTGATTCGATCCATTGTGATAACGGCAGGCAGATCGGAGCTGCGAGCCATCTCGTCTAAATATCCGTGCTCCTCCGCCTTATGCGGCGGTGGAAGCGGCGTCTAGAAGTAAACCGCCACCGCTTTAAACAGTTCGTACACCGGATTCGGGTCGAGTTAATGTGTTTGGATCGGAGATTTTGGATTCGCTGCGGCGACTTCACCGGGAAGAAACTGGTTCAGGTCAGGAAATGGCTGAATTTTTCTGCGATTATTTGGGACCGTCGATCTGAATTTGTAGGCGTTGATTTTAGCCGTTGAGATTTGGATTTACTGACAAAAAATAGCTAAATTATTTAGATTTGAGATTTCGATTGGGTTTGGATTGTGATTTGGGGTTAATATCATGATTAGGGTTAATATTTCCTTTTTCTTTTCAAAATTATAAGCTGAGATTTTGATTTTCGGAATCCACTTTTAATTTTGTATAATTAGTTCTTTGTAATTTGATGTTTGTGAATCATTGAATATACAAATTTGTTCGTTATTATGCATCGATTTATACGCATATATTCTCTACAATAAACTACTTCTCCATATACACGTAAAAAGGTGAGATATTTGTTTTTTTTAATTAACCATTTTATTGGATTATGAATAGTATGTGGAAGTTTCTTTATTTATGCCATGAATAATTATGATAAGTTGTACGAGATCAATAATATTGTACTACAATCTTAATTTCTGTTATTTTATTTTACTTGAAAATCACTAACTACAAGCACAAGTGAACAAGCACATATGTATACATATAGAATCGTAATTAATATAAAACTAAAATTAATAATCAACTTTGTGATGAAATACTATGAAATAGCAACTAGGATTGGTATTAGCTAGACAATCGAATTTGATTAATTATAATCATTAATATAGTAATTATGTCAATTAATTAGCAATCAACGATGTAATGTTTTTCTGATTTTGCAAAATTTTACTTAATTTACACGAGTTGACTTATAAATGATGTCTGTACATTTTATTGTTCCATAAGTATAATAGTAATACACTAATTTATTAAGTTTTATTGACACATGTTTTTGAATGAAACGGAAATCCCATAATATCTCAAGAAAATGGAAGGTTGTATACCAACACGACTATGTCTATGCTCACTGTTACACTTACAAAAAACTAGTAAACGTGTTTGAAAGAAAAGAAAAAACACATTTTGTCACATTCATACCTAAGCCAAGTGTGTACCAACCAATATTAGATACTAGTATCATACATGAATAACGTCCGACGCATATTTTTGTAAAGAGTGAACAACGTAAATGGTACCTGATCTTTTACTTTCGCACATAAATGATACATGATTTTTATTTTATATCATTTTTGGTACCTATTAATCAACTTTTTGGTAACTAATGCAATTTTCTCCCCAAAATACCCTCTATACAAATTCATTTGTCCATTTGTATCACAAAGGATATTTTAGGCATTGACAAAACCAGTACCAAATGTGATATTATAATATCTTTTCTCATTCTCCTCACTCTTTATACTATTTTTATTCATCAATATTAATATTATTATTTTGATGTTATAAATTAATAATTAATTTTTTTTAATATGATTTAAATATACTTCATTATAATTATAGTTATAATTATATTTAATTATTATAATAATATTATTGTTATAATAGTAAAAACTAGTACTAGTAATTAATAAATAATAATAATTATTATTTTATAGTATTAAATTAATAACTAATCAATATAGTTTTAATCAAAATTTAAAATTGTGAATTGTATTCATAGTGATAAAGAGTTGAATATTTTTAGTTAGGTGTTTCAACCCTAAAATGAGTATAAATAATTTAATTATAAATATTCAATTGATTCAATTACTCTAAATAATTAATTTAATTAGGTGTTTTGTTATTTATTTATATTATGAATGCAATTAGATGTATGTATAAAATACTAAAAAGAAAGAAGAAAGAGAAGAGAAAAGAAAAAAGAGGAAACATAAACTAAGGAGAAAAAGAAAGAAGAAAGGAAGATAAATACTAAAAAGAAAGAAGAAAATGAATAAAAGAAGAAGAAGAATAAACTAAAGAAGAAAAAAAGGAATCAGAAAGAAAGAAAAAAAATCACATATTTAGTTCTATTTAATTGAAATTTCCAAAAATATACTTTAACAAAAAAATCACATGTTTGGTACCTAGGGTTATTTTTGTAATGGGGTACCAAAAACGATATAAAATAAAGATCAGATACCATTTATGTGCGAAAGTGAAAGATCAGGTACCATTTACGTAGTTCGCTCTTTTGTAAATAAATAACAAGCAAACACAATCCTCCCATTGCTTGAAGGTATTTCGAATTTAGAAATAATTATTACTCCCTTCATACTTTAAAATTTGTTACTTATTTCCATTTTCATCTGTTCCTAAAAATTCTTCACCTTTCACTTTTAATCTACATTTTACTAACTCAATACACTCACATTTTATTATAAATTAAAATATAAATAGGATTCTGGATTCACATGCCACTAATTTGAATTAAAGTATGCATTAATTACATTTTATGGTTCAAATTTTTTAAGAAATTATACACAAAAACCATAATATTATGCACGTTCCCTATACTATATGTATGTCTATACTTTTTAATTAAAAACATAAATAAATTACTTTTTTTCTCAAATAAATCAATTTTTAGTTATATAAAATTTGGTTGCATAGAGTTGTTGTTCTTAAAATTATTAAAGTACAAAACCAAAAACATCTAACGCCGAGTGATGTGACTAAAACGACAGCTTACAGTTAAAAAGATAGATTAGAGCTTTTCATAATACCATAATTAAGCTTATTTAAAATTATTACTATTACTTAATATTTAAAAAACGACTGCAGCTGACAGCCACTAATTCTCCCATTTGAATTGAAATCACATATTCTACTAAGCTTTATTATTATAATTTTGATACATCCTATGATATTAGCTTCATTTTTAAATATTTTCCTTGAAAAATATCTAGATTGCTATTAGCTAATTTGACTAACGAAAGCTATATCTCAACTTTAAATTAATTTAATCACCAAATTATGGCCGGCGATTACTTCTAGTGGCTTAAACTTTTTCTGCAACTGTTGAAGAATCGACTTTTTTATTTTATATTATTGTTTTGGGATTGAGTTGATCTTATGTCTAGCTGTATGACTTAAATGTCGGCTTATAATTTTTTTTATTAAGATGTGTATTGTACGACTTAATTATGACCATTAATCGCTCATGCTACATCTCTAGTTTATATATTCTATTCGAAAATATCTCCATTATTTTAATATACATAGATCCAATTAGATTAGACTTGTCAAATTTTTAGGGGATTTTATGTATAGTGGTTCTTTAATTTGTCTTTCTTTTATGCATTGCTAATTTTAATAATAGATTTTAGTTAATTAAATTGATGGGATTATGGATATGGGACCTAATTGGACTTCGATTAAAAATTTACTTTATTGCTTCTTTACATACACCACACATTCTTTTGGCTCAAATAAATTATGATGATTTGATTGGCGTTACATCGTTTCAATATTTTCCTATTATAAATAAACCAATAAGTAATTATGATGTCGAGAGACCAGACTAGGGAGTATTTGAAGCTTTAATATCCTTGCACAAATAGTAGTTTGACTAAACTAAATCAATATGCATAGACCATAATACTCCTTCATTCTCTTATTCCGTTCCTTGTTAAGTGATTTAGTATACATTGTAATTCGTGATCAAGGAAGTAATCTTACAAAGTCAGTTACTGATTTTTTTTATTATTTTTTTTTTCATTTAGGAGGTTCTATAATTGGAAACTTATTGGGTAGAAAGTGGAGTACTAATCTACGGATCAGAATGTTCTCTTTTCTTTTTATTTAAAATGGATATTGTATAGTTTGTGAATGTATTAATCATTTAAAATTTTACTATACATAATACACTCCATACAAAAAATGACAAGCATTTGGATTCAAGCCAACTCCGTGCTCCCCAACTACAATCACACATTATTTTACGTATGAATACTGCAATAAATATATAAGTATAACATATTAACATTGTAGATTCAAAATAAAACTATGGTACTTTGAAATGGAAATTTTGTACTATGAGAAAAAGGTGTGGTCTCAAATTCTTGGTGCCCCCACCTTACTTATAATCTCAATACTCAATAAATATTACCTGTACAATTTTGTAGTACTTACTTTCATCAATGGCAATAAATATGAACAATATTATTGGAGTGAAAGATTAAAAAATGAAATATGGGCCACTGTTTTGTGGTTGAAAATTGTTTTAGGTGAATTGATGTGGCTGCTATGGTTATGTTGTGTGGGCTAAAATTCAAGACCTCTCAACAACTCTTAAGATATTTTTAATTTGCTCTATTTTTTTATTTTTTACATAGACAACTCGTACACTATTCATGAAAACTTTCCAAAAGTCCATCTTAATATTTTAATTACTTTATATTCATAAATATAAAAATTATTATTGAGATTGTCAAATTTACATACTAAAAAAAACAATGTCTGATGTGTTCCAAATAATAATTTACTTATGAGATTAGAATAAAAAAAATGTGTTAAAAAGTACTTACGTTAACAAAATACTGGAGATGTTTATAAATGTTTTTCGTAATAAGAAAATTTGGTGAGAGTTGGGTTACCATCATCAATAACATTTTTCTAAAATCGTGTATGATTTTATTTTATACAGTGACTTAAGAACTCATTTCATATAAGTTACATCAGCATCATCAACGAGAACTGATGTTAAAGTCATTATCAACTTTATCTTATAAAAAACTAAAATCAGCTCACAATATTAAAGAATTCGGAGTATATTAGAACTATACCAAATATCTATAGATTACACTACACGATCATATATGGAGAATAAATATTTTCTTTTATTTAACAGCTAGACGCTAGTTACGTCTTATTCGTCATATATTAAAGAGTATATGTTCATGATTTTATCATATATTTTAAGATTATAAATTGAACGTAGTAAATGTATTACTATAAGTTTCAACGTATATATAATTACGAAAACCAAAGTAAAGAAGGGAGTATAAAATTGCAGTACGAAACCTTTTTGTATTTATAATATTGTACTACTACTAGTTTAAAATGAGCTGCATTATTTAAATAATACATTGAATCATGGATGGAAAATTGATGACACAAATATTTAACTAATGCTGGAGCGTGTTATATAGTACTAGTATTTCAGTTAAAACTCAATAGCAGCAGCAATTTTAACTAAATCAAGAGATCAAAATCGTGACAGTATCAATTTTTATTTCATAGTAATGATAAGAAATGGCTGGACCAGAATATGTTGTAAAGATCTTTTCTGGGCATCAAACCTGCCACACATTATCGGGCAGGGGATCGGCGTTGGCTCGTTAGCCAATACTCCACACATAGAACTGAAAATTTCTAACACAGCGTATTATCACCACGTTCGTGAATTAGCCAACATATATTACTTGTCGTACGACATACTAGATTGCAACTGCTATGAGGATGTGGGGCCACCATATGTAATGCGAAACGGTGTGAGGAGATAGAGATAAGAAGAAGGGAGGATAAGGGTTGGATGGGAGTAGTTAATGGGTTCATTGAAGAAAAAGTTTCATGTAGAGGATCTCATTGTTTTAGTATGCTCAAGAAAGGCTGATAGGGTTCTTGCACAGCTTTTCTAACTCGGTTTCCAGAACTTTAAAAAGGTTTTGCTTCGTTCGCTTATAAATCCAAGCTTCAGCTTTCTGATCCCAGTCAAAACGAGATGGGCCACTGCATAAGCAATTGAGACAGCAATAATTAAACTAGAGAAGTGAAGAAAACTTAGTGCAACACACATGACAAAAGAAATTTAAAGTATTGAGCAAGCATCTCGACAGGAAATAACATTATCTCCTGTAGTCATGCAAACTACTACTATTATAATACCAATCTACTATCTATTCAACTTAATTGCAATGTAATACGATTTCCTGAAAGCATTTACCATGAAAAAATTCAACCAAAGAAAATTGCAAGCATGGATGGATGATCCTGCCCCCTCTTCCCACCAAAAGCATTGGCCTTTTAAATTTAAAAATAATATAGCTAATTGTTTTACATAAGTTCCTCAAAAGTTGATGGAGTACATTTTTCATCTCCTTCAGTTTTTTTATTTTTCAATGCAGCTGTTTCCCCATGTTATTTTGCCTAGTGGCAGACAATCATGACCATTTCAAGTTCAATTACCCATTTAACAAATACTGTACTAAATAAAATAAAGAACCAATATGAACCTTTTTTATAAAAGTTGGTATTCTTAAAAGAAAATGGGTATATTACATATGTTACTGCCCGAGTCCAAGGACACCACCCAAATCAAACTTGATGTTCACTGTGATTAACTTACTCAAAAAACTTGGTTAATTCTTTAAATTATATGGTGTTTAGTTTTCAGCACATACATGACAGATGGTTAAAATCACACCCCAAAATGTGGCATTCTCAAGATCCAAAACAAAAATTATAAGCCAAAGCACATCAAGACAGCATTCTTAAACCAGTAGGTTCTATCTCTGATTAAGTCAGAAACATCAATACCTCACTGGAGACGACATCCATATCTGTCTATTTGGCGTTTGCTTGTTTATGACATAAGTCCCGAAATCCCCAAGCTTCAAAGTGAGGACCTCGTTCTGAAAAACAAACGCAGTAGCATCATAAACCGACAGAAATAAACGTAACAAAGATATAAACATCTCCCCACAAATTCATCCGTCTCACCCCATAGTCAACGTCAAATCCATCAATGTCCACAGAGTCACCATATTCCTATAACAGCCAATGAAACCATCAAAACACACAATAAACTCGTATAGTGAAATCAACAGTGACAGAACATACACTTGCTACTGCACTTCATCAATGAGCAGACTAGTCATTTTCAAATAGTATTGATCATTTATGTTTTAATCAACATTTGAAAATGCCAGTTTTAAGTTGTTTCCAGCACTAAGGTAACCCTAATCCTATCATTTCCGTTCTCATTTTACCAGTAAAATTCGCAGTAACATTCAATCCAAATTTTGGAATATATATACCTCGAGCTTCTCAAGCAAATCATGGATGGTGGAATTAGCCAGCTTGTGATACTCTTCTTCCGTCAACAACGAGCTGCAGAAAAATACCAATGCACAATCCAGAACCCTCAGTTTAGTACCAAAATATACTCTCAGTCATTTCCCCAATCCCTATAACTAAACAAATAAATTTACAATAACAAACGTTTTCACCTAAACTGTGACATCAAAATACCAATTAAAGCAATTATTGATTCATTTCCAATCAATTAAAAGGAGAACATAAGCAAGTTAAAAAAATCGCCGTAATCAAACTTTTTCGCAATAAACAACTAATTAAGAATTTTCACTCTCACCAATAGTCAACCGCGTTAGGTCCGTGAGGTTCCTCTTTGGTGAGAGAGGAGAGACGGCGGCAGGAGATGCTAATGCACGAGAAATTTGGGCGCGAATAATTGGCAGAAGTTGAAGATTCAGCTGAGTAGTTAGAGAGTGAAAACAGCGATGAAGTTTCCGTTGCTGCGGCTGAATAAGACGACGATTGTAGAGGCCTCAGAGCTCTCAACACCGTTCTTCTCAGCGATCGAAACGCCATATTTTCTGGATTTCTCGGTAGCCGGAAAAAGGAACCGTAGCTGAAATTTGATGTTCTTATTTTGGGTTTGCTCCTTTTTCTGTTGGGCCTATATTTTCCATATGGGCTGAGTCAGGTCTAAGCTTCATTGAAATTTTAATTGTATTTAGAATTATAGACCAAAATATTGACCTCAACACAATTAGTCATGGATATGAACATTTTTTTTATTTGTCATAATTTTTTTGGTTGATATTTGTTCAATTTATGAAATCCTGTAAATTAAATCATAGTTTGCGAATTGCGATTGTTACATGAAACTTTTTTTTTTTTTTTGAAACAGACAATGTGGTGGGAGCCAAATTTTCTGTCGTTGATATACTTGAAAGGACGTCATTTTCATCATTTTAATCACTTTTTAGGACTTATTTTCTTAAAGTGCATCATTGATTTTTGAGTTTTTAGGCTTTAGTTAGGGTTCATAGCTTTGACTCATGACTAAGTTACAACTCACTGCAGCATTGAAATTGGTTTGGGTTGGCAACTTACAAATCGTGATTCAGACATCACGATTTGGACTTATTTGAGACAATTTCAAACTATAATAAATTTAGATAACAATATAGAGTTTAAAAATCATAAACCTGATCATAGGTTAATCATTCATGATTTAAATATTAATTTTCTTTATTTTATTATTAAATTTTATTATAGTATCTCGTGAACAATTATTACTACAAATTATATAGTACTCTCGTCTCTTTAAATTCAAAGAGAAAAGAAAAATATATCCAATTTGAATCTAGCATATTTGTAAATTTGATGGTCATACTGATATAGAACCGAAAAACTAACTTGTTACGATAACGACATTGACTAAATGCCAACGTGTTCATGAAAGGTGTGAATGGGATTTGGATCCCCTATTGTGGTGGAATGCATAGCAAGATGTTGTTACACACATTCTAATATTTTATAGAAAAAGAAATTAATATTTTAATATTATAATTTTAAAATAAAATATTAAAGCATGTGTGCATTCCATGAGCAAGATTTTAATGAGTAGTGGTAGTAGTAAATTAAATTATCCTTTAGTCTTTACAAACTTATTAATGTTCATTAGCTTAGAATTCTGACCACAAGTCTATAATATGTTTTGTTACCGAGAGAGATAAAAGTTTAAAAGTTAAAAGAGAACATAATCACAATTCACAACTAATCAAGGGTCAAGACAGTGACATTAATTGCGAATCTGAATTTGGCTAAACGTGAAAAGTATAAGAGTCCGTTTGGTACACGGAATTGGAATTGGATTGGAATTGAAATTCTATGGAATGGAATCGGAAGGAATTGAATTATAATTCAATTCCAAATCCTTTGTTTGGTATAATCAAAGAATTGGTATGAAATTGCATTATAATTCCAAATCCTTTGGTTGACATTCAAAATATTGGATTTGGAATTGAATTGGAATTCAAATCAAAATTTAAAATTTTTAAAATAACTAATTTTTTTAAATAATCATTTTTTAATAAATCTTACATGTTTATTTTTTTCTCCTCTAATATTTAATTTTTTTATTAACTCTAGTTATATCATAAAAACAAACCTAATATATAATTATAATAACATAATAAAATAGTTTTATATGGAGTATACATAATCCATTATAATTCAAATACAAGATAATTAAACATGAATATAGTTATGTACAAATTATATCACGTCATATGTAGTCCTGAAACAACATCGAATTGATACACAAATCATAAAAGAAAATATTATACAAATGTCAATAAATAAGTAAATAGTAAATAGTATAAGCTAGATTATCCCTAAATCTAGTCCACTCATTTGTAACTTGAACAATTGTAATTCCATATGAGTGTTGAGTCTCTTCTATCTCATTACGATAACCACCCAACACATATGGTTGCGCCTCTTTCTCGTTGTAAACATCACCTTGAGCAACTCTAGTTTGAATCTCAGCATCAACCTCATCCAATAACAGAATGTTAAACATCAACAAAAACCAAAACTTCTTTGGCAGAAAATCAAGACACCAATAAATTTAACCAAAGCCAAAAATTGATGACAAGAGATCAAACTCAAGCTTTGTAACAAACTTACATAGATGGAATCCAGCAGCTTCCACTATCTTAAATGTGATCATTCAAGTTAAGAAAATAACTATGCAACTATAGAGATGTATAGATACAGACAGCATAAAAATAATGGAGCTTTAGTTCAATATCACAGCTATATGAGATCTGATACACCATGCCATTTTTGTTACTTTTAATAAAACTCTTATTTATTCAAGACCTTCATGCATCCAACAGCAAAGAAAATAGTAGTATCTTTTTGTAGAATTCAAAGCTTCAAACTTTATATGCAAGTTGGAATTTGAAGTGTAGGACTTGGTAAAAAAAAAAAGTAGGATTTTTAACTCAAAAACACAAAAGGAGGGTAGGGGGATGCTTCTTCAAGTAAGCTCCAATCCAACAAAAGCATCTTAGATGAATAGCCATACAAGGAAGAATAGATAGAATTGGTGTTGGATTTGGACAAATTCAAGATATATGCCCCAGTTCAAACTATAGTTCAACAATATAAATAAACAAAAGATATAAGTACAAAAAGACTGTATCCACTCTCCATTGTTAGAATTACTACTATTGATCCCTCTAATTAATTAATTAGCAAGAGACAAAGAGAGTGAGAGAGTGAGAGGGGATTAGCATCGAATCTGAATCTTGCCTCGAGAATCAGAACCAGAAAACAATATTGGGGTGTATTAGCATATTTGTCACATGGTTTGAGTTTTTCATCTCTTTGATTTGGGGGTAAATCGGATCTCACTCCACCCAACCACATTCATCAACCAAGTGATCACATCATTCATTGCATTGCCTTATTTTGTGTAATTAATGAATAGGCAACACCCACCATTACATTGAACAAAACTATTGCCATACAACTAAACCAAAAATACCACCACCGTTTTATCCATAACAAGAAATTATAGGGGAAAATAGCCGGAGTTACCTGATTATCCATTGATTGTAGAGATTAATCAGCTAGGGCACACTCGCAGCCATTGATCGTAAAGATTAATCGGCTAGGGCACAGAGAGAGCCGCTGGGGGCGCGAAGAGAGATGGAGAGAGGAGGAGGAGGAGAAGAAACGCGCAAAGACAATTTTTTCATTTATATTTGACCCGTTTAGTTTTTGACCCGTAATAGGATCCGCGTTTTTTTCTAATTCTGACCCGGTTTCATATGGAATTGGTTTTATAATTATTTTCTTAATATATGGAATTAGAATTGAGGAATTGGAGTTGGTGGAATTGGAGTTCAATTCCAAATCCACTTATTTTTGTACTACCAAACAGTGGAATTGGAATTGGAGCCTCCAATTCCAATTCCAAGGCTCCAATTCCATGGTACCAAACACAGCCTAAGTTCAAAAAGTTTGGGGCATCTACAATGTGCCTCAAAAATTCAGTTCCAACTCCAATTTTCAGCTGTTACGTCAGCTTTTATTAATTTAATTTAAACACTTGCAATTCAGCTAGCTCTATTTCTAGTCTTATTTTTAGCCATTTAAATAATTAAATTTTAATTAAAAATATATTAATTGAAATGAAAAATAAATGTCCATAAAAATATAATAATTTAAATACTGAAAAAATTATAAAATTAAATACTAAAAAAATACTAATGATAAAAACATCAATTGTTACATGGCCAAATTTATTTGAGAAATGGATATTTATAGATGGAACGGGAGCATATAAAAAAATGACAATCACGCATGGCCGCTGTGAGCTCCGTGAAGCAGCCATCATTTCGTATTCATGATAGTTTGCTGGGCTGCCCTCTTATTTATCGCGGTGCGATGCAACCGCTTCAATCAACGGCTGCATTGTGTTGCTCTAAAAAGGCTTGGCAATTAAAAATACCCAATACAATAAATGTGTAGATTAAATAAATACTCTATAATATGTGTATGCATGAATCATGCAATAATTAAATATGAACTATACATCTAACACATGGAATAAATATCCAGTGGAACTTTAAGTTGGTGGTGGATTGTGGAAGTTAATTATTCTTTCTTTCCTTTTTATTTTTTGAGAAAATGAAATAAATTATTCTTGATGCTACCTTTCGATTTAACAAATGATGTTTCTTGATTCTTGAGGAGTAGATTGGAGCCGTATAATATATGCGGCTAATAAAGTCCACATAATTTTGTACTAATATGCTTATTATGGCACGATAAGTATTGGTTTAACCATCCCAATCAAAACGAATACTAATAGTCTAACAATAAAGAATAATTATTTTATTTTTGTACTATCTAATAAGCATATGAATTGTTCTTGTTTCCTACACTTTTGCTAATGAGTTTTGGTCCTTGTCCTTGTTCTGTAAATTTTTACACATTTACTCTTTATTGATTTTAATTTTGTAATTTATTATTTTTTTAAAAATTACTACAGTAAGTACTTTTAGATTTTTCATTTATATATTTTTTAATTTGCGTGGTAAATTTGAAAAATTGGAGACTTTCTTTAATCCAAAACTCCATTCTAAATTAGCATCCACATTATTTAACCAAATTAACCTAAACGTTGCTATGAATGTTTATGCAATTTTCATTGCCCAGAAGATTTTATCGTCTCAAAATGTCTTGATTATGAAAATTTTCCATGATTGGAATTGAATTGAGCCTTATATGCACTAAATCTGAACTGAATTTCCAAAGGTGATTGGTATAATCCAATATAATTGGATTGCTAGGTCGTTTTGGCCTTTTTTGGATTTAATTATACTCATAAAGTATAAAGTGTTCTTTAACCTTACGCAATATACAAGAAGAAGAAGACCACTTTTAGCATTAATTGCATATTCATCCCAAACATACTTAATCCGTGGAGTAGCCAATTTTAGCTAAAAAATACAAGATCAAGTTATAATAATTGTGTTGACATACTATTAACAAAAATATGAGTACCAAATAAAATACTTTTATAATTTCAAACCTTTTATAGTTTTGTCCAAATAATATCCTTGTAAAATTTCAAAATAAAAGAGAGAATTTTATAAAATTACAAAATCTACCTATATAAAAACAAAAAATAAAATATGAAATTAATTGCCGCACCTCAAAAATAGGTGAGGCTAAAATCAATCATAACAAAAATCCGATCCGAGGGATATTAGATTTGCTGTTTCATCTCTTTCTTTATTATCGTATCAAATTTCCCTCTGTTCACAGAATACCCTAATTTGCAGCGAATTCCATCTACTCATCAAATCCCGATACCTTCGCCCTATAACTCACTATAAATCTCACCCGACCTTCTCGTTTCCCCCCCCCCCAAAATTACAGATAATCGCTGCATATTATCTGCCTATTTGATTTTTTTTAATTTATGTTTTTAGTTGCGGATTATCGCTTCAGGAGCTGTAATCTCCAGGCAATCTGGCTGAGAAGAGGTCAGATCGTAGCTTGTTTATTATTTTATTTTTTGAATTGTTTTGGGATTTTTTTTGTCGTTATCTAGGGGTTAATGGATGATGTTTTGAGCTATTCTGTTATCTGTGGTTGAATTTGTTAGCTGTTGATGGAGAATTAGATCCTTTGATCCGGGAAATGAGTTGCGCTGAAGTTTGGGATTCTGTTGTGGATGTTTTCTGATTGGTTGTTGTTCGTTGAAAATTATGAGTAAATTGATGAGATTTTGTCTTCTTGTGTAGTTGATTGGAATTTATTTATCGTTGATAAGATTTTAATTGTGTAACACAACTATTTCATGATGAATCTTAAGTTATAACTCAGCTGTAATTGCCACATGTTGAAGTGTCTATTAATCCCTGCTATGCTTTCGCATTTGATGATGATTTCTCTTGTCTGTATACAGAAATTAGTAATTGTTTGGAATTGAGTGAAACACGGATCCAACTCTGATGTTGCAAAACCCCTTATTCCTAAGTTTTTCTAGTTTTTTTATCCTTTTTCTGTGGAAGTATGTTTTATCATCTCCGGAGAGGAGAGGAAAGGGGACATATGGTGAACTTTTATGTGGCTAAATAATAGTACTAGTATTTGAATTGAATCTGGCTTTGGAACTCACTACTATATATGAAGAGGTTTATATACGAACTTCATGAAAACTAGAGTATTTATTGAAAAGGTATTATTATGCATGCACTGACATGGGTTTTTCTCTACCAGGCATCTGTCTCTTATATGCATAATCAGAACTGGGCACTTGCTGTTGCCAAAGTTTCTATTTCATTCTGGCAGATTCAACAACTTCTAAGGGTTCTCACACCTCTGAGCAGGTGTGGGGTGATAACGAGAGTGTGATTTTTGTATGTGTTTTGAGGAGATCTAGATCATCCCATGTTTGGAGATTGTGCCGCATCTCTGAGGGTTTATCAGTTGATTATGGCTAAGGTTGGCTTTATCAAGTCAAAGTGCTGCAGCGTGTGATTTGTTCTCGGTAGTTGTTCTTGAGTGTTTTTAGGAGAATAGGTGTACTTAATTTCAAGTTATCTTCAGTTTTGCAATAAGAGAAATCAAATGTGAATGAATTGTCAATATCCGAAGGATGGTCAGATTTTCATGCTTCCAAGCTCAGTCTCCCAAACATAAGGTTGGTGCATTGTCCATATAAGTATCTTGTCATTATTGGGTTACTTTATTTATCTTTTCATACATGCTACTTTTATCTTATTTTTTCTGTTCTTTTCCATGAATAGAAAACGGTTCCACAATCTAGTGAAGCAATGCACAAAACTCTGGAAGATTCACCACCAAAGCAGGCTTTACGGAATTCTTCTGATCTAAATACAGGAAATAAGCCTTGCCTGAAAGAGGAGAAACACACAGTCGATTATTTTGCTGATCATGTGACTGACTACTCTCCAACCGAACATGACTGTGGATCTGAGGAAATGAATGGCAAAGACAGTACTGAAAGTGATACTAACATTCATAAGAACACACAAATTAGAAAGTGCCAGTCTGTGGGAAATGGATTAAATTGGGAAGAGCAAACCTTGGCTGCTGATGGCTCAGAGGAAGAAACAGAGCAGAAAATTTCATTTGATGGATCTGGAGATCATAGTAGGACAGAGTTGCCGGAAAGCAGTGATAATAATGGACCCAGCCTCTCAGATCAATATCCAGATCCTTTGCTATCTGATTCTGTTCAAGTTGGTTCTGATGCTAAACATATGTCTATATATTCAACTGGAGATGGAGAACAACTTCTAGAAGAAGGTAACGGGAAGTATGATATTGCTGTATCAGGTGAGCATGGTTCTGATGATGTTACACCACATACTGGACATGGTATAGTAAAATCACGTTCTTTACCTAGGTTGGGTTCCCCCAAGCATTACTCTCCATCCTTTATAGCGCGCCCTAGATCTGCTGAGGATTTGAGTACTCTAGATTATAGGAAGAAAGGGATGGATGGAGTTGGAAGGCAAGTGCCATATCAAGAAAGACATGATGCAGCGCATAATGATGATGACAATATAGGTGAAAATCCTGCTGATGAAACAGATGAGAATTATAATTATGAAGGTTCAGCAAAGGACTGGATAATACCTAACATGCAGAAAGATACAGAAGGAGACACTTCTTTTGATAATTGGGACAAATTACCCGCTAAGGACTTCCAGATAAAGCGAATTGAGAATTGGGTCATCAACGTTCAGCACTGTGGCCCACCAGAAGAATCTAATGAGTCTGATCCAAGCTATGATCAAGAGACACCCAAAGCCAATCCCTTATTGGAGGATCCCACCACTTCAAAGGTGGAAGTCAAGGTCAACCCTGGAATGGAAGCAGCAAAAAGATACATCTCTTCTATGAACGTCTCATCTACATCAGCTCAGCTGAGTAACCTTGGGTTACAAGTGATCCCCTTCCTCAGTGCTTTTGGGAGCCTCAAAACCCTTAATCTGTCTGGAAATGCTATAGGTTTGTTCTCTGTCATTTATTCCTCTACTCCTGTCATGCATCATTTCTTTATGCCCCTTACTCATACTATGCTTTGCTAAATGATTTCTTGTGTTGGCTGGCCTTATATTCTCAGCAAGGATAGCTGCTGGTACTCTTCCTCGAGGACTCCATGTTCTGAACCTCTCAAAAAACAGTATCTCCACCATTGAAGGATTGCGGGATCTTACACGACTCCGTGTGCTTGATCTTAGCTATAATCGCATTTTAAGAATCGGGCATGGTATGTCTCCTCTTTATTGAGTATCATGAATAGTGCTAGGATCTGATGTTATGTGTAGCATTATTATATCTTTTGAGAGTTCTGTCAGCTATATTAAATCTTGTTAAGATAGCAGTGAAAATAATGTTATGAAACTGGAGCAACTATTTTGCATTGTGGGAGTTACTTGTTCAATACAATAGAAACCCCCTTTTTACTTGGGCGCATAGTTGCCGTCATTTCTCTCCTGGTTGCTTCTATTTGTACAATACAGCTTGTTCTTAAACGAACTTCATTTTGTTTGAAGGCCTCGGAGCTTGTTCCTCCATCAAGGAGTTATACTTAGCTGGCAACAAGATCAGTGAGGTCGAAGGTCTTCACCGCCTCCTCAAACTGAACGTTCTCGATCTGCGTTTCAACAAAATCTCCACAACCAAATGTCTTGGCCAGCTCGCGGCTAATTACAACTCCCTGCATGCCCTCAGCCTGGAAGGGAACCCAGCTCAGAAGAACGTAGGCGACGAACAGCTAAAAAAGTACGTGCTGAGCCTTCTCCCCAACCTCACATACTACAACAGACAATCCATCAAAGTCGGGACAACAAAGGACGCAGCAGACCGGTCAGCCCGATTGAGCTCCCACCAAATCGACCGTGGCCACCGACTGGAATCCAAGACTGCGAGGAAGGGCATGGCTTCTCAGAAGGGAGCATCTACTTCGAGCCATAGCCGGAAAGTTCAAGCTGGGGTCTCACCGAAGCCAACAAGGAGCCGCCACATGCGCCTGCCTCCGAGTGGGATGAAGACAGCGGGCGTGGGGCATCAGCTCGACTTTAGCAGCAAGGTCCCGAGCTTGAGGACGGATTTCTCCTTTCCCCGGAGCCGGAGCGAGGGAAATCTTGGAGTGCTTTAAAATTTAAAAATATCGTTTGAATAATGCATCTTCGAGTGTGATGCAGTGTGTGATCTCTCTCAGTTATTTGTTGTGCGACTTTGATTTTTGATTTTGTTTAAAACTATCGGTTTGGCTGTTTGATTGAACACAGATCAACGGAACTCTATGTTTGACGATTGAACAGTGTTTTTATTTACTCTGTCTCGCTCAATTTATTCATTCTCTTTTTTTCCTCTCTAAAATCGTTATCTGTTAATCTATATCGTTTTCCCCATATCCTTTGATTAAAACTATACTCGAATTATATAAATTTGAAAAAATGAAAATCCACAATTTTGCATTTGAAAATATAATAAAAATAATTAAATTTTCACATGAATAAATAAATATTCGCGCCACGATTTCAGAAGCTCAAAAAAACGCTTCGATGGAGAGCGGAATGATATCGGTCGACAGATGGGCGGCCGGAAGCCAGGCCTACTTCCTGACGCACCTCCACGCCGACCACACCGCTGGTCTCTCCGGCGCGTGGCGGCGCGGTCCCCTCTTCTGCTCCCGCCTCACTGCCAAGCTTATCCCCTGCAAGTTCCCGGGTTTCGATGTCTCTCTCCTCCGCATCGTCGAAATCGGCACCTGGCATTCGCTTTCCCTGACTTCTCCTTCGTCTCGCTCCATCGTCGAATTTTTGTTCAAGGCGATTGATGCTCAGCATTGTCCTGGTAATTTTTTACTGCTTTCCGTTTGTGATGTTTCAGTGAGATTTTGCTGCAATTTTGTTGTTTTCACTGCTTGGATTTGTGACGTCTCAGTTAGAATTTGCTTTAGTTGCGTTGTTTGGGGATCAGATTTTCCTTGCGATTGAATTTGCTGATTTTACCTCTTTTGAGTCTTATTGTGTTTCATGCTTGTTTAATTTTGCGGCAAATATCTCGTAGGAGCTAGAGGTTTTGACCTATTTTTGTTCACTCTAAATAAATAGGTTCAGTTATGTACTTGTTTCGTGGTGAATCTGGCTGTACGCTTCATACTGGGGATTTTCGATGGGAATCAAATAGTTTAGGCACTGAAAATGGAAGGGCTGTGTTGCTTGATGCTCTCAAGGATCAGACACTCGATACTCTCTATTTGGATAATACTTACTGCAACCCACAATACTCGTTTCCTTCTCGTGAAGTGGCTTCCAAGCAGGTATATATTGTAACATCTGATACACTTAAAATTCTTGTTTTCTGTAGTAGACTTAAGCTGGATATACTTAGTAGAATTTATGCTCCCTCTTACTATAGTCTTAGACTAGCTATTCTGTTCATATAAGAAGATCAGATGAGGAATCGACTGCCCTAATAAGTTGTGGTTGATTCATAAGATTGAACCTTTACATCACCGTTATGATGCTGCATTGCTTCAACCTTTACATCACCGTTATGTTTCAGAAGATTGAACCACACTTTTGACGAATATTTACAGATTGTTGATATTATCATGTCTCATCCAAACGATGAAGTAGTTATTGCGATAGACTCATTGGGAAAGGAAGACCTTCTGCTCTATATATCACAAGCACTGAACATGAAGGTATCAATTACAGTTTATATTACTTCGAAGTTTATAACTGAAACAGCAAAACTTTGAACATGAAGTATCTGTTACAGATTTATAGTACTTCGAAGTTTATAACTGAAACATCAAAACTTTGTCTCACTACAGATTTGGGTATGGCCTGAACGATTACAAATTATGCATCTACTTGGATTTCACGAGAATTTCACGACCCAGACCTCTCTTACTAGAATCCGTGCTATTCCTCGTTACAGTTTTAAAACTGACACGCTTAACAAGTTGAATGAATTCCGTGGCCCAACCATAGGTATTATGCCATCTGGCATTCCATGGGCTGTGGCCACAAAAGATGGGAATACGGTTGGTGCTTCTGCATCTCATGTGAATGAAAAAGAGTGCAGCAAAAATACCGAAAGTTGCTCTGAGATACATGGGCTGGGTGGAAATTCAGGAAACACTACAAAATATTATGAAGTCCATTACTCTGATCACTCATGCTATTCTGAGATACAAGAATTCATTGAGCTTCTCCGGCCTGTCAATATCAAAGGCATTGTGTCTTCAAGATCATGTTGCATTAACCCTCGTTACTACTTTGGCCACCTTTGTGGACCTGAGCAAGCTCTCTGGAGGGTACAGCAGAAACTTGATTACGAGGAAGATTTAAGGAGGGCTGAAGTTGCTGAAATAAAACCTATAGCAGATGATGTTTCTCATGTGTCAGGAAGGAAAAGGAAGAATGATCACATGAAGTTTTTTGGTATACGCATAAGTAGAGTAAGTTTGTTGGGGAGGTTGAGCCGTGGAGCTAGAATTACAAGTACGGAGTCTTGCTCCGAATGATTGAAACTCATGGCAGTGTATATCCAGTTAACCCAGTTAACCTGTTTAGAAGGAACAATAAATATAGCTGTGTAACCAGTTGTAACTAAATGACCACTTTATTCTAGTTATGCAGTATATTATTCCAGACATACTATTGACATACTGAAAGTACTATGAAAACATTGAAAAATTGAACTATTTTATCTACAGAACTAGTTTGCTGTTGTTGAGGAATCAGTGAAGAAGACTATGTGTTCTGGTTTTGCAGCTAATAGGACTTTGAAACCCTGTGGAATCGGAGGTGTGCTCACAGCCACAACTCCCTCAAGAATCTGCACAACCTGACTCGTTGAAGGTCTCATGTGTTCATCATCCTGAACGCACCAGCAAGCGACTTTGCATATTTTCGACACCTCTTCTTCATCAGCATCTCCATTCAGCGAAGGGTCTAGAAGACCAGATATGTCACTTCCGTTTATCGTCACACTTGCAGCCAATGAAGGGAAGAAGGTAGCATTATTATCAGCTGAAAGCTGTGTGTTTCGCCTTCCTGATACAAGCTCAAATAGCAACATCCCGTAGCTGTATACATCTGCTTTAGTTGTGATGGCAACTCCTGATAACCACTCAGGTGCAAGGTAACCTCTAGTTCCTCGCATTGTTGTCAGAACCCGGCTAAAATCACGACCAATGAGCTTTGCCAAGCCGAAATCTCCCACCTTGGGACAGAAGTCAGCATCAAGAAGAATGTTCTCCGGCTTTATATCACAGTGAATGATGCAGTCCCTGCACTTCTCATGGAGGTACAATAGCCCTCTTGCTATTCCTAGTGCGATCTGATACCTCGTACTCCATCCCAAAACCTTAGACTCATCGGCTTTGAATAGATGCAAATCTAAGGAACCATTTTGCAGGTACTCATAGACTAACAACTGCTTCTCGCCTTCACAACATAATCCAAGAAGCCTAACAAGATTCACATGTTGGATTGTGCCAATGGTGCCTACTTCTGCCCTGAACTGCTTTTCGCCTTGGTTAGCGCTCTCGAGTTTCTTCACAGCCACAACGGTCGAATTAGGTAAAGCTCCTCTATAAACCGATCCAAAACCCCCTCCACCCAACTTATCTGAGAACTTCGTAGTTGCATTCTGCAAATCTCTGTATTTAAAGGCCACCAAAGAACCCTCCACCACTTTATTTGTCCCAGCTCTTTGTCTCCGCCTCTTCCACAGTGCAGCCAAAACTGCAAACATGACCGACGCAACCATGGAACAACCCACTGCGGCACCAATTATGACACCCTTATCACTCTTTTGGCCTCGGAATACCGAGGAATAAGCAGAAAGTCTAATGTAGATAGTCCTCCCACTGCTATTTCCTTCACCAACCCATTGCAGATTCAATATGCCTCCATCCCAAAGCGAACATCTGCCTTCGTCATATGCATAAGCCGTGCAAGAGCAATCACTTGAGCAGGCGGATTCACATTCGCCTCTGCTCTCGACACTCAACAGTCGAGAGTACTGAGGCAACCCCATGTCAGGACTCATCATAAACTCATCTTTTCTCCTATCAGCATCCCCGCACTCCAAAGCATTCTCTCTCACACAACCTGCAGAGAAATCATTCAACTCCCATTCATATTCAAACCTATGCTTGAATCCCTCCAAACAATTACAGAATGGAAATGAGGGCTCAGTGCACACACCAAACTCCCCACAATAAGCTGGAACTTCACACTGCTTCGGTGCAGACCAGTACACGTTCCAGTCATTTCCTATCCACATTAGCTGCTTCACTTGTCCCGTCACATCCAGAATCTGCCTTGAGATAATTGTTGGATCGCGAATCGTGTACATGTAATAACTCTCATTCTCATTGTCAACGTAGGTGAAATTGTACCCAAACTTAAGAGCCGCCCTCATTTCGGGCACTCCACTAAAAATCACACGATCCCAAGCTCCACTAGCCCAATACTGCTCACTATTATTCCTCCTTAAAACATTTTGGCTCTTATTTAGATCCGCCTCGAGTGTGAACAATCCAGGAGCAGGATCCTCTGAGTTTCTCCATGATGTAAGAATTTGTTTCTTTTTAGTAATCTTGTTATACCCAATTCTTGCACCAGGCATCCATGTATGAGAAGGGTTATTATAATTTTCCCATAAATATAGTGCCGGAGATGAAGAATTGGAGCCGAATGCTTTTCTTAAAACCAAGTTCCCATCATCAAGAAGCACAGCAGATGCAGAACTTCTTGAATCCGTGATGCTTAAACCAGTTGTCCAAATATCAATTTGGGATTCGTTTACGAGCATCAGATTACCTTTAGAAAACTTGAGTAGGGCGGAGTGCTTTTCTGAAATGGGAGCTTCTCTATTTGCAACCCAGATCACAGTTTTCTCTTTCTCAGTGATATTTCTGTACCATATTCCTATGTAGTACTTGGAAGATTTACCTGGAGAGAAAAATCCGAGCTCGAATTTGCCACCCGAGGAAACGATGGTTTGATCACCGGAGAGAGTTTGGTTTGGTGAAAGGGTGTCAGCTGCATGGGACAAAAATTTGTTGTTGCTCAAACATAGGATGATCAGAGCAAGAATCATGCTAGTATAGGTTCCCATGATCATGGCTGAGAGAGATAGAGAGAGATTTAGAGAGAGGACTTGGAGGGTTGAATGATGAGCAAAGGAGTTCAAACTTTGACTATAAAATACGTGAAGTTGCAGATTAATAATTGATGAAGACATGAAGTCAATATTCTTACCATGAGCATTCAAAAGTGAGAAAGTTTGTAGAATGTGGAATATACTCCCCAGTCAATACTCTTAGCATGAGCATTCAAAAGTGAGAATGTTCATAGAATGTGGAATACTACTCCCCCAGGTGGGTCCCACCATAATCAAATCAGTTTGTGTCTCACCATAGTCATTTAAAAAAATAAATAAAAAAGTACTACCTCCGTTTCAAAATAGAAGTCAGATTTGGTGTGAGCATTGTTTTTAAAAAATTGTAAAGAAAAGTTGGTTGAATAAGTTAGTGGACTATAAGTCCCACTTATATATACCCCCTCCGTCCCACTAAATATGAAACATTTAATTTACAGCATGGGATTTTATGCAGTATTATTTTGTAAGTTAATGAAGAGAGAGTAAAGTAAGAGGGGTGAAAAAGTAGAGATAATGTTGTTTACATTTTAAGAAACGTTTCATTTTTAATAAGACAACTAAAAAAAACGTTTCAATTCTAATGGGACAGATGGAGTATTAATTTTATAAATAAATGTGAGTGAAATAAGTTGGTGGAATATAGGGCACACTAACCATATATGATAAAAGTGAAATGAGACTCTTATTGTGGGACGGACCAAAATGATAAAATGTGACTCTCATAATGGGACAAACCAAAATGACAAAAAAATTCTTTAAATCGTAGACGGAGGGAGTAGTTTTTATTTACTCTTTCTATTTATTCATTCTCTATTTTTTTTCCTCTCTAAAATAGTCATCTACGAATCCATAATCGTATCATAATACTACTATGATTACAAGTAAAAACCATACTCGAATTACGCAAATACTATGAAATATGAAAATCCACAATTTTTTGCATTTAAAAATACAATAACAATGGAGTAATAAAATTTTCTAAGTGAATAAATAAATATTCGCGCCATGATTCGATGTCTCTCTCCTCTGCATCGTCGAAATCGGCATCTGGCATTCGCTCTCCCTGCCTTCTCCTTCGTCTCCGAATTTGTGTTCAAGGCGATCGATGCTTATGCTCAGCATTTCTCTGGTAATTTTTTACTGCTTTTCGTTTGTGATGTTTCAGCGACATTTTGCTGCATGTATTTTGTTTTTACTGCTTTGATTTGTAACATCTCAGTTAGAATTTGCTTTAGTCGCGCTGTTTAGGGATCAGATTTTCCTTGCGATTGAATTTGCTGATTTTCGCTCTTTTGATTTGTTAAGAGCCTTATCGTGTTAATCGATTATCGGATCATGCAATTATCATGTTAAGCTGTTTAGCAAGAACAATAAATATAGCTGTGTAACTAAATGACCTCTTTATCTAGTTATGCAGTTTATTTACATCTATTGAGTTACATATTAAAAGTACTATGAAAACATTGAGAAATTGAAATATTTGATCTAACGAACTAATTTGCTGTTATGGAGGAATCAGTGTAGAAGACAATGTGTTCTGGTCTTGCAGCTAATAGGACTTTGAGACCCTGTGGAATCGAAGGCGGGCTCACAGCCACAATGCCCTCGAGAATCTGCACGACACGACTCATTGAAGGTCTCATGAGTTCATCATCCTGAACACACCAGCAAGCGACTTTGCATATTGTCGACACCTCTTCTTCATCAGCATCTCCATTCAATGAAGGGTCCACAAGACCAGGTATGTCACCTCCGTTTACTGTCACACTCGCAGCCAATGAAGGGAAGAAGGTAGCATTATCATCAGCTGAAAACTCTGTGTTTCGCTTTCCTGATACAAGCTCAAATAGCAACATCCCATAGCTGTATACATCTGCTTTAGTTGTGATGGCAACTCCTGATAACCACTCAGGTGCAAGGTAACCTCTAGTTCCTCGCATTGTTGTCAGAACCCGGCTAAAATCACGACCAATGAGCTTTGCCAAGCCGAAATCTCCCACCTTGGGACAGAAGTCGGCATCAAGAAGAATGTTCTCCGGCTTTATATCACAGTGAATGATGCAGTCCCTGCACTTCTCGTGGAGGTACAATAGCCCTCTAGCTATTCCCAGCGCGATCTGATACCTCGTACTCCACTCCAAAACCTTAGACTCATCGGCTTTGAATAGATGCAAATCTAAGGAACCATTTTGCAGGTACTCATAGACTAACAACTGCTTCTCGCCTTCACGACATAATCCAAGAAGCCTAACAAGATTCACATGTTGAATTGTGCCAATGGTGCCTACTTCTGCCCTGAACTGCTTCTCGCCTTGGTTAACGCTCTCAAGTTTCTTCACAGCCACAACCGTTGAATTAGGTAAAGTTCCCCTATAAACCGATCCGAAACCCCCTCCACCCAACTTGTCTGAGAAATTCTTAGTTGCGTTCTGCAAATCTTTGTATTTAAAGGCCACCAGAGAACCCTCCAGCACTTTATTTGTCCCAACACTTCGTCTGCGCCTCTCCCACATTGCAGTCAAAACAGCTAACATGACCAACGCCACCACAGAGCAACCGACTGCAGCACCAATTATGACACCTTTATCACTCTTTTGGCCTCGGACCACTGAGGAATAAGCAGAAAGTCTAATGTAGATGGTCCTCCCACTGCTATTTCCTTCACCAACCCATTTTAGATTCAATATCCCTCCATCCCAAAGTGAACATCCGCCTTCATCATATGCATAAGCCGTGCAAGAGCAATCAATTGAGCAGGCTGATTCACATTCGCCTCTGCTCTCGACTCTCAACAGTCGAGAGTACTGAGGTAACCCCATGCCGGGACTCATCTTATACTCATCCTTTCTCCTATCAGCATCCCCACACTCCAACGCATCCTCTCTCACACAACCAGCAGAGAAATCATTCAACTCCCATTCATCTTCAAACCTATGCTTGAATCCCTCCAAACAACTACAGAATGGAAACGAGGGCTCAGTGCACACACCAAACTCTCCACAATAAGCAGGAACTTCACACTGTTTCGGCTGATACCAGTACACGTTCCAGCCAGCTCCCACCCACATTAGCTGCTTCAACTGCCCCGAGATATCCAGGATCTGCCTTGAGAGAAGTGATGAATCACGAATCTTGTACATGTAATAGCTCTCGTTCTCATTGTTAACGAAGGTGTAATCATATCCAGACCTACGAGCCGTCCTCATTTCAGGTATTCCACTAAAAATCAAACCATCCCAAGCTCCACTAGCCCAATACTCACTGTTATTCCTCCTAAGTACATATTGGCTCTGATTTAGATCCGGCTCGTGGGTGAACAATCCAGGAGAAGGATCCTCTGAGTTTTTCCATGATGTAAGACTTTGCTTCTTTTTAGTAATCTTGTTATACCCTATTTTTCCACCAGGCATCCATGTATGAGAAGGGTTATCAAAACTTTCCCATAAATATTGTGCTGGAGATGAAGAATTCGAACCTAACCCTTGTCTTAAAACTAAGTTCCCATCATCAAGAAGCACAGCAGATGCATAACTTCTTGAATCTGTGGTGCTTAAACCAGTTGACCAAACCTCGATTTGGGATTCGTTTATGAGCATCAGATTACCTTCTGAAATCTTGAGTTGGGCAGAGTTCTTGTCTGAAATGGGAGCTTCTCTATTGGCAACCCAGATCACAGTTTTCTCAGTGATTTTTCCGTACCATATTCCTATGTAGTACTTGGAAGATTTACCTGGAGAGAAAAACCCGAGCTCGAAATTTCCACCCGAGGAAACGATGGTTTGATCACCGGAGAGAGTTTGGTTTGGTGAAAGGGTGTCAGCTGCATGGGATAAAAAATTGTTGTTGCTGAAACATAGGATGATCAGAGCAAGAATCACCCTAGGAAAGGTTCTCATGATCATGGCTGAGAGAGAGAGGCCTTGAAAGGTGAAATGGTGGGCAAAGGAACTCAGCAGTTGGTAATCATTCAAAGTTGAACTTATAACTAACTAGTAGGAGTACTATAAAATACATGAAGTTGCTGATTAATAGTTGATCGAGTCAATATTCTTAGTCTGAGCAGTCAAAAGTGAGCATGTTCGTAATATGTGGATACTATATTCAAGTTGAGTTTGACTGTCACCATTTTTAATTTATGCACTACATTTCTGTTGTTTTTTAATTAATGCCAGTCACAGACTGCTGCAATATTATTTGAATGTTTATTTATCTAGCAAAGAGATGTATACAATATTAATTTTATTTCCTACTCAGTTTGCATGTCTATATGTGGTGGTTCGCATGCTGGATTCCTTTTCTATGTTGTTGGCCGAATTTGGTCTGTGTCGTTCGAAATGAGAGAGTGATGATCCCAACTAGGTGGCAATCATAAAAAATGCTCAAGGGTAAATTTGCTCGGCCAACAATATTCAATAGCTAGACAATAATTTTTTCTCGGCCAACAATATCAAATACGCCAGACAGCAATCTATAGATTGTTGTCTAGCGTTTATACTATTGCTGTGTAGCGTTTATAATATTGCTGGATACGTGGTGTCACAGTGTCACTTTAAAAGGTGTTGTCATTTTAACACAACCTATACGCTCGCAACTACACTAATTTCACGCAATTAATTATAACGCTATTTCGACATAATTCATTTATTTTTCATAATGCAAAGGACAATATAAAATATAACAGCAATATAATATGTAAAAAATATGCATATTTCGGGTTAGGGATGTCACATCTTCGGCGCCGCCATCCATTCTGCAGGGAAATTTTTACCACTTGCAGTGGGTCTATACATAAAAGTACGTCGTTTTAGCTGTAGAAAACGCCGTTTTATGAATTCTTGGCGATCTCCATGTCAACTTTTAGGCTTGCCACGTACGCTAATTTTCATTCGGAAAATGCAGGGTCGAGTCAAATGGGAAATACTAGCAACCCGGTAAAGTTCGTGACATTTACGCCAATTTTTTAGTTCGTGGGAAAAATCGGAAATTGGAAAAGTTTGTGACTTTTAAGGCCACTGTCCTTTAAAGAATTAAGTAAAAAATGAGTAAAATAGAGAAAATAAACTATACAAGATAAAAGATGAAGTATTTTTTTTTGCTAAAAAAAGAAAGATAACTCACTTATAGCGAGATATCCCAAATGGAAAAGTGACACGCTTTATAATTGGACGGAGACAGTATATCCTATTATCGTTTCACTTCTTATTTATTATGAGACTACCTTGAATACTATTGCATAAGAGCATCCGCAATGGTGCTTAGGCCAGCCATAGGCCAGCCATTCTCTCCCCTGCCACGTCAGCAACACTAAAAAAACCACCTGCCACGTCAGATTTAGGCCAGCCATAGGCCAGCCGCAATAAAAACAATTCAAAATATACTGCATTTACGGAATTAAAATTGCGATATACGGAATTAAATTTACGACACATATACGGGAAAAATAATCCATTCCATTAAAAAAAAGTACAAAGATTTAAAAAAAAAGTACATGATTTTTTTTTTTTAAAAAGGGCTTCAACACACGAGCCCCGCCACTCTCTACTCCTCATCGCCGTCGCCGTCGTCCTCGTCGTCGCCGCCGCCGCTGCCGCCACCCGTGGTATCTGAGCCCACGTCGGAACCCCCCAGCCGTGACCTCGCGATCTCTAAATCAGCACGCATGCTCTCGAGCATCTCGTAAAGAAACCTCTTCTCCGTGGGGTCAGTGGCGTTCTTCCACTCTCGGAAGACCTGTAACATCTGAGCCCGCGTTTGGTTACGCGAATGGAGAGTGTACTCGAGTGGGGCGGCTGGGAGGGCGGAGGACTGGACCTCGCGGGGCGATAGGGGGGATCCGCCCCTCGCAGCCCGCTGCGCCCGCTTCTGTCCAACCGGGCGGGGGCGACCAGTAAATGAAGGAGGGGATGGAAACTCCTCAGCATCCGGGGGCAGGTCGTGGGATCCGCCGCTGCTGCCGCTGTAGTCGCCGCTATAGTTAAGTCGCTGCTTCTTCGGCCACCCAGCGTCGCACCCCGCCCGGAACTTCTCGGAGTCCTTCAACAACAAGAAGCACTCCCAGAAGGTGAACTCCTTATACTTTCCCTCCAAGGGGAACTGACTCGCGGCTATCCTCCGGGTGTCGTCCTCAGTCTGCCCACTTCTGAGCTGACGGAGGGCGTTGGCGTACAAATTCGCAAAACGGCCCACCGCGGCCCTGGTGCGCTCCCACCCCTTCCGGACCTCCTCGTTGCTGAAGTCCTTCCCGTGCGGGCAGTGCCTCTTATAGGCAGCTCTGATCTTCGCCCACATGTTGACGACCCGCTGGTTGTTCGCAACCAGTGGATCGTCGCACACCTCCAACCACCCCTTGGCCACCCCGGCGTACTCATCCTCCGTCCACTTCCTCCGGCCAGTGGCAGCGGGCTGCGATGACTCGCCGACCGCCTTGCCCTTCCCCTTCCCCCTCGTCTTCTTCTTCGGCGCGGCCGGCGTCGCTGGAACGGGAGTATCATCGTCCCCGAGATCGATCCCCATATCATGCAATGACAGAAGGTCATCGCCAGAGAACTGCGTCACCGGGGTCGACGTGTGAGACGAAGCCGTCAAAAAATCAAGCGAGGGCCGATATACCGCGTCCCCTCCCGGTGACCCCTGCACCCCCCCCCCCCCCCGGCATCCCGGGATGCATACCGTGCGGCATCCCCCCTGCCACATCATCCCCATCATCTGCTGCTGCATCTGGGGCATACCCCCCCACCCGGGCGCTGACTGCCCGCCGCTCCCCTGCCCGCCGCCCGGCATCCCCCACGGCATACCCCCCTGTTTCCCCCCCATCGCCCCCCCCGGCGCACCAGCCATCATCCCCATCATCTGATTCCAAGGGATGTTAAACCCCGGGCCCATCTGCCCCCATCCAGATCCCACGGGTACTGTGGGAGTCTGAGATCCGCTCGTCGCCGGACTGGACTCGTTGTTGTGATCCATCACTCGATGATGCTCTTGTACAGAAAGTTAGAGAGAGAGAAAACTCGTTAAAACAAGTGGTGCAAATGAAAATGAAACGAAAATCGCGTTTATATATGATTTTTTAAAAAAAATAAAAAAAAATTGAAAATCGGCGCTGGCCGATCGGGCCTCCACAATGGCGGCTAGCCGATCGGCTAGCGCTTCGGACAGCGACGAGCGATCGGCCAGCCCACGCCGATCCGCTCGCCGAAATCGCCCTCGCCGATTGCAATGGTTCGGCTAGCCGATCGGCTAGCGCGACGAATCGGCTAGCCGGTCGCTAGCCGACCATTGCGGATGCTCTAATAGCATATAATTGCAGAATTAAATCATTTTGGGGTCTTTCATCCCCTCGATCTTTGATTAAAAATTTAAAACCGTACTCGAATTTTACAAATACTATAAAAAATGAAAAATCTACAATTTTTGCATTTAAAAATAGGGTAAATTGCTTCTAAAATCATGAACTTTTACAATAATTTGGTTTTTCCTGTGAACTTTGAATGTTAGCATAAAAAATCATAAACTTTGTCTGGTTATGCAAATTTCCCAAACGACCCGACCCGGTAGTTTTCCTGCATAAACTTATCTTATGTGGCGGCAGTAAGCGTGACTAGGTAGCCGGAACACAAAACTAAGTCATTTTGTGTATGGCAAAAAAAAAATTAAAATTCCAAACAATCGGTAACTCCTCCACTCTCCTCATTTCACCTCACCCAAATCCCGTCGTCTTCCACCTCCACCATCATCTACCGCCGGCCGTCACCTCGGCGATTCGCCGTCGGAGAAGTACCGGAGAGTCTCCCCTCTCCGTTGTCTCCCTCGCCCGACGGAGATCCCAAACAGAAAAATCCCCAAAATCCCGTCGACGGAGCAGGTGTTGCCGGGATTTTGCTCCGGAGCAGGTGTTGGTAATTGCTACAAATAAGGTTCAATTGTGCCATGAATGACGTCGGAACCCTGCAGCAAACACAACAAGTTCTGCACCTTCTCCGCATCATTCCCCTTCAACAATCCAACACCCTCTCCAGATTCTATAATTTCGTCGGCAGCAACAGAACCGCAAATAAGTCTCCGAAGCCCTGATTTGCATCGGGAGTATCTGCAACACCATCAAATATAGAATCTTCATTATCAAATCCGCTAGATTCATTCAACCCACTGAAATCGTAGCAGAAAGAGAAGAAGGGGAGAAGCAGGTGTTGCGCCGGAGCGGCAGCGGCGCTAGAGTGAGGAAGGAGGAGATTATTTTTTTATTTATTAGGATTTGGGTAAATGAAGTGACTAGAATGGGAGTAAACATACCGTCTAAATCATCTTCCATGTCAGCATGAGTATAAATATCATCACACTGCTTAGCCGTAATACTCAGACTCGGGGAATTGGCACACGAGAGTAAAGTTTAATGCAACCTTTAAAGTTCACGAAAAAAACTAAACTTTTGTGAAATTTCATGATTTTAGAGACAATTTATCTTTAAAAATACAATAAAAATAATACTTTCAATAATTAAATATTGGCGCCACGATATCTGAAGCTCAATTCCAGCCGCGGAGCGTTTCGATGGAAAGCGGAATGATATTAGTCGACAGACCTGCGGCCGGAAGCCAGGCCTACTTCCTCACTCATCTCTCTCCTCCGCATCGTCGAAATCGGCTGTTGGCGTTCGCTCTCCCTTACCTCTTCTTCCTCACTCACCTCTCTCCTCCGCATCGTCGAAATCGGCAGTTGGCATTCGCTCTCCCTTACCTCTCCTTCGTCGAATTCGTGTTCAAGGAGATCGATGCTCAGCATCGTCCTGGTAAATTCGTTTTTACTGCTTTTCTTTTGTGATATATCAGCGAGATTTTGCTGCAATTATTTCGTTTTTACTGCTTTGATTTGTAAATTCTCGCTTAGAACTTGCATAGGTTGCGTTGTTTGGGGATCAGAATTTCCTTGCGATTGAATTTGCTGATTTACCTCTTTTGATTTTTTAAGAGCCTTATTGTGTTTCATTTTGCAAATATCTCGTAGGAGCTAGATTTTTTGACCTATTTTGGTTCATTCTAAATAGGCTCAGTTATGTGTACTTGTTTCGTAGGGAACGCTTCGCACTGGGGATTTTCGATGAGAATCGAATAGTTTTGCCACGGAAAATGGAAGGGCTATGTTGCTTGATGCTCAGTACTCGTTTTCTTCTCGTGAAGTAGCTTCCAACAGGTAGATATTGTATTCTTCTGAAATTTGATTCTTGTATTTTGTACTAGTTATTTTCGATCCGTTATGTAGTAAGTAAGACTTAAGCTGGCTATGGTATTTATGCTCCCTCTCACTATATTCTTAGACTTAACTTTGTTCTGTTCGTATAAGAAGTTCAGATGAGGAATCGACTGCCCTGATCAGGTGGGGTTGATTTATGATACTACAGATTGTTTCAGGTTTCAACATACTCATTACTATTTCTCAAGAAAGGAAGGAAATAAATCAGACGATGCGTGTGTAAAGTTAGTTGGTTTAGGCGTGGACGAGACAGTGAAAAAATTGTTAGAGAATGTCTGTTGTGCTAGCATTTATTGAATTGGAGCTAGAATAACAAGTATGGAGTCTTGTTCCGAATGATTGAAACTCATGGTACTGTATATCCAGCTAAGCTGTTTAGAAGGAACAATAAATATAGCTGTGTAACCAGTTGTTAATGAATGACCTCTTTATTCAAGTTATGCATTCTCCGAACATACTATTGAGATACATATTGAAAGTACTATGAAAACATTTAAAAAATGAAATATTTTATCTACAGAACTAATTAGCTGTTGTGGAGGAATCAATGAAGAAGACGATGTGTTCTGGTCTTGCAGCTAATAGGACTTTGAGACCCTGTGGAATCGGAGGCGAGCTCACAGCCACAACTCCCTCAAGAATCTGCACAACATGACTCATTGAAGGTCTCATGTGTTCATCGTCCTGAACACACCAGCAAGCGACTTTGCATATTGTCGACACCTCTTCTTCATCAGCATCTCCATTCAATGAAGGGTCCACAAGACCAGGTATGTCACCTCCGTTTACTGTCACACTCGCAGCCAATGAAGGGAAGAAGGTAGCATTATCATCAGCTGAAAACTCTGTGTTTCGCTTTCCTGATACAAGCTCAAATAGCAACATCCCATAGCTGTATACATCTGCTTTAGTTGTGATGGCAACTCCTGATAACCACTCAGGTGCAAGGTAACCTCTAGTTCCTCGCATTGTTGTCAGAACCCGGCTAAAATCACGACCAATGAGCTTTGCCAAGCCGAAATCTCCCACCTTGGGACAGAAGTCGGCATCAAGAAGAATGTTCTCCGGCTTTATATCACAGTGAATGATGCAGTCTCTGCACTTCTCGTGGAGGTACAATAGCCCTCTAGCTATTCCCAGCGCGATCTGATACCTCGTACTCCACTCCAAAACCTTAGACTCATCGGCTTTGAAGAGATGCAAATCTAAGGAACCATTTTGCAGGTACTCATAGACTAACAACTGCTTCTCGCCTTCACGACATAATCCAAGAAGCCTAACAAGATTCACATGTTGGATTGTGCCAATGGTGCCTACTTCTGCCCTGAACTGCTTCTCGCCTTGGTTAGCGCTCTCGAGTTTCTTCACAGCCACAACCGTTGAATTAGGTAAAGTTCCCCTATAAACCGATCCGAAACCCCCTCCACCCAACTTATCTGAAAAATTCTTAGTTGCGTTCTGCAAATCTTTGTATTTAAAGGCAACCAAAGAACCCTCCACTTTATTTATCCCAACACTTCGTATCCGCCTCTCCCACATTGCAGCCAAAACAGCTAACATGACCAAGACCACCACAGAGCAACCCACTGCAGCACCAATTATGACACCCTTATCACTCTTTTGGCCCCGGAACACTGAGGAATAAGCAGACAGTCTAATGTAGATAGTCCTCCCACTGCTATTTCCTTCACCAACCCATTGCAGATTCAATATGCCTCCATCCCAAAGTGAACATCCGCCTTCATCATATGCATAAGCCGTGCAAGAGCACTCACTTGAGCAGGCGGATTCACATTCGCCTCTGCTCTCGACCCTCAACAGTCGAGAGTACTGAGGCAACCCAATGCCAGGACTCATCATAAACTCATCTTTTCTCCTATCAGCATCCCCACACTCCAAAGCATCCTCTCTCACACAACCAGCAGAGAAATCATTCAACTCCCATTCATCTTCAAACCTATGCTTGAATCCCCTTAAACAACTACAGAATGGAAATGAGGGCTCAGTGCACACACCAAACTCTCCACAAAAATCAGGAACTTCACACTGTTGCGGCTTATACCAGTACACGTTCCAGCTATTTCCCACCCACAGTAGCTGCTTCACTTGCCCCGACACATCCATAATCAGCCTTGAGATAATTGATGGATCACGAACGGTGTACATGTAATAGCTCTCATTCTCATTGTCAACGTAGGTGAAATTGTCGCCAAACTTAAGAGCCGTCCTCATTTCGGGCACTCCACTAAAAAGCACACCATCCCAAGCTCCACTAGCCCAATACTGCTCACTATTATTCCTCCTTATTACATATTGGCTCTTATTCAGATCTGGCTCGAGTGTGAACAATCCAGCAGCAGGATCCTCTGAGTTTTTCCATGATGAAAGAATTTGGTTCTTTCTAGTAATCTTGTTATACCCAATTCTTGCACCAGGCATCCATGTATGAGAAGGGTTATTATAACTTTCCCATAAATTTAGTGCCGGAGATGAAGAATTCGAGCCTAACCCTTGTCTTAAAACCAAGTTCCCATCATCAAGAAGCACAGCAGATGCAGAACTTCTTGAATCTGTGGCACCTAAACCAGTTGTCCAAACCTCGATTTGGGATTCGTTTACAAGCATCAGATTACCATCTGATATCTTGAGTTGGGCAGAGTTCTTGTCTGAAATGGGAGCTTCTCTATTTGCAACCCAGATCACAGTTTTCTCAGTGATTTTTCTGTACCATATGCCTATGTAGTACTTGGAAGATTTACCTGGAGAGAAAAACCCGAGCTCGAAATTTCCACCTGAGGAAACGATGGTTTGATCACCAGAGAGAGTTTGGTTTGGTGAAAGGGTGTTAGCTGCATGGGACAAAAAATTGTTGTTACTGAAACATAGGATGATCAGCCCAAGAATCACCTTAGGATAGGTTCTCATGATCATGGCTGAGAGAGAGAGAGGTGTTGAAGGGTGAAATGGTGGGCAAAGTAGCTCAGCAGTTGGTAATCATTCAAAGTTGAACTTATAACTAACTAGTAGGAGTACTATAAAATACATGAAGTTGCTGATTAATAGTTGATCGAGTCAATATTCTTAGTATGAGCAGTCAAAAGTATATTCAAGTTGAGTTTGACTGTAACCATTTTTAACTAATATATCTGGTATATTCAAAGAGATGTATACATGGTAACCTTCGCGATCTTATCATTAAAAATACTTTTTTGTTATTACTTTGACTATTAAGATATTGCTGAATCATTTTCATTTTTTTTTATCGTGAAAACTTAATGAATGTAACTCCTTGCTTAATCTCTGGCCCGGCTACCATCTTTGCTTGTCGCACGTCAATGGTAGTGTGTCTTGGTTTGGTTGCCTCTGTTGGTAGTGAGGCTCTCTGCCAATGGCTGCCGTCGCACCTTCTCAGCAGCTGCACATCCGATTTGCGCTGACTGTCATCCGAGGCAGTGATGAATATAATATCCATTAAGTTCCTATTATCATATGAGTTCAATGATGTTGTTAGAGATTTTGATCCCTAACACATAGATAGACCTAATTATATAGAGTATCAATTGAAAAAAGAGAACATCGAGGCAAAAACCATATCATATGGCTGAAATTTAAAATCCTTAATATTTCTTTCACTCAATAAAATCATACAAACTGAAATGAAATGCTTTCTTCGATGGCAAAAAATGTACATTCAAAAGTCAACGGGCGCGTTAAAATGCTAACTTTTCTTAAATTGCTAACTTGCTAACTCATCAACGTAGAGTATTAAAAATGTCAACATGATCACATTAAAATGTCAACATATATCTGTATGTCATGTGTTGACATTTTAATAAATTGTGTTGACATTTAAATATTAATGTCATAATGTATTAAAATATCAACTCAAGTTTATGTTGACATTTCAGTATCATCGTGTTGACATTTTTAATACACTGTATTGATGAGTTAGCAAGTTAACAACTTAAGAAAAGTTAGCAACGGATCACACTCCCAAAAAGTCAAATAGTATGCATTTAGAAATTATTGAAATTAAAAAATGCAGATACTAAATGATCAAGATAAAAGTTATAGATCAAAACTTGCAAAAAAATTCCATTAGGATCCTCAAAAGGAAGGTATTTTCCTCAATTTGAGTATAAAATACATAATGTTGCAGACTAATAGTTGATCGAGTCAATATTCTTAACATGAGCAGTCAAAAGTGAGCATGTTCGTAATACGTGGAATACTATATTCAAGTTGAGATTTACTGTCACCATATCTTATTTATACACTCCTTTCTTGTTGATTTTAGATTAATGTGATAGGATAAATCTCATATCGCACTTTTATTTGAATGTTTGTGATAGAAATCCATGGATTTCATCCTAAAACCAATTAATGATAGGAGGAGAGGCCCATGAGACTTATATAGTGGATTAAGCTCTTTGTGTACACCGATGTGGAATATTGTTACATTCATTTTATGTTTAAATTGCAACAGTTTGAACAAAAATATACGTTCCTCTGTTGAGAAAGTAATGTTTAAACAAAAAATATTTGAGTCTCTTCATCCAACGCTTTGGCTCGCTCGTGTGTAATTTTTTTGGTTCTATTTTCTTGGTTGATGTGGTTTAGGGTTTGAGACAGTGATGATTTGTAGTACATCTTAGCCTCTTCTACCTACTCAGTTTGCATGTCTATTGTGGTGGTTCGCATGCTGGATTCCTTTTCTATGTTGTTGGCCGAATTTGGTTTGTGTCGTTCGAAATGAGGGAGTGATGATCCCAACTCCATATTTGAGCCTCATCTCCAAACTTTTAGCTAACTTATCAACAATTAACCATTTGCTTGTTTGGTAATGTTAAGATAACATAACATAAATACTATGTAAGATGGACTTTAAGATAAGAACTAACATACAAATTCAGATAAGAAATTAGTAATATTGTTTGGTAGGTTAGACAAAAATCAAGATTGATGTATAGATTAGATTTCTATCATTTTTGCCCTTGGCTGTGTTTGAGAACATGGAATTGGAGGTGTGGAATTGGAATTGGGACCTATTCCAAATCCAATGTTTGGTTCCACAAAAATATTTGGATTTGGAATTGAATTGCAATTCCACAATATAAATTTCATATCAAAAGTAGAAAATTGAAATTCTAAATAGTTATAAAATTACATATTTTCACTATATATCCACAACACATACTTCACACACTATATACATTTCACACACTTCACACACTACACTACTTTCACACACTACACGCATTTCACACACTGCACACATTTCACACGCACAACACACACTGCACACACTACACGTAGTTCACACACTTCACATACTACATGCATTTCACACACTACACACACACTACACACATTTCAAACACTTCACATACTACATTCATTTCATACACTACACGCATTTCACACACTACACAAATTTCCCAATTTCACACACTACACACACTTAACACATTTCACACACAATACACGCATTTCACACACTTCACACACTACACATTTCAAGCATCCGATTTTTGGAAAGAAAATTTCAGTTATTAGATTTTTTTTTCCGATCCGAACTGAACCGTATCGAAAAATTTAAATTTTTAAAAAGTTTAAACTAAACAAAATTGAAAAGCTGAACCAAATTTGAAATTATAGTTTGTGAATAGTGAGTGTGCGATGTGTGTATTTTGTTTAATATATGTATTTTGTGTGTAGTATGTGTATTTTGTGTATAGCGTGTAGTGTGTGCGTAAGTGTGTGCAGAGTGTGTGTATTGTGTGCAATGTGTATATTGTGTGCAGTGTGTGTATTTTGTGTATTGTGCGTATTTTGTGTATGGTATATGCGGCGTGTGTTATTTGTGTATAGTGTGTGTATATTGTGTGCAGTGTGTATTTTATGTATAGTGTGTGTAGTGTGTGGATCGTGTGTATTTTGTGTATGGTATGTGCGGTGTGTGTATTGTGTGTTTGTAATATGTGTAGTGTGTGTATAGCGTGTGTATAGTGTGCATTGTGTGAAGTGAGTATTTTGTGTGTCAGTGTATAGTATGTGTATTTTGTGTGAAGTGTGTGTGTGTGTGTATTTTATGTATATTGTGTGTGCTTTTCTTCAAATTCAATTCCATATCAATTAGTACTTCATTTTACCAAACATGGGATTTGAAATTGAATTGGATTCCTATAAATTCCAATTCTGTGTACAAAACGGGGCCTAATAGTACGAATTTAATCATGCAATTTTGTTTTGCTAATTAGAAGTAATTTATTTAAATTGCTAATATGGTGAACTAATTACTCAGTTTAACTAATTACCATGAATTTATTTCTTTCTAGGTTTCATATTCTCTTCTCTCCGTCAACTTTCTTTTTCTTTTACCCCTCCTCTTTTTTTGTTTTCTGCACTATCATCTCTTATGCAGGGACAGAGATCGCAAAGGCTAAGCTGCTGCTCTAACGGGGGCTTGATCGGTGCCGTCCTATAGTGATTTTGTGCTTTATTTTTTAGAGACAAAAAGCTTGAGAAAGAAGATGATGCAGGAGAAATAGAGGAGGAGAGAGAGTGAGGGAACTGAAATGAGGGTGTTGAAAACGAAATATAATGGGACTTGGATCCCCTGCTGTGGCAAAATGCACAGCAGAGGATGCAGACTAAAGCCACTCATTTATGCATAAAAAAAATAATCTAACTTAATAAAAATCAATAAAGAGATATGATCTATACAACATCCCTTGCTGTGCATTTTGCCATATCAGGGGATCCAATTTCAATATAATGACCTCGGTAACAAAAGGATACTGACATTTAAATCCATTTCTTCTTTTGTGTGATTATTAGTGTAGGAATATTTTACTAATGATTGTTATTCTTGAAAAATGTTTCAAAATAAATTACCAATTTACCATACGGAGTATTTAACATTTTACTATTATTTTAATATTTATAGGAGTAACATATTATATCAATCAATTTTTTTATTAATATTTTGTAATTTCATTATTTTTATTTGTATAGTAACATTATTGATTAATATTTTGTATTATTCATCTCATATTTTATTTTTGGTCTATCCAAATACATATTTATTTATTATTTATTATTAATTTTGATAAATAGATTTCAATTCTGCTCATATTGTATAAAATTACTAATATATAAAATGACTCATATTCCATTAATATTTTCTTTTTTACCTTTTTAATATTATTATAAATGAGTCAAAGTAATCACAAGGTAATACTATTAGGAAAGCATCCCATATTTTAGCGTATTTATTATAAAATTTTAGCACCGGCTCATTTCGATTCCTAATTCCGTTCCTACTCTCATGCATCAAGCTCTGTCCGCTAAGCTTATTCATAGGTTTAAATTCATCCACCTAATCTAAAAGATATGCATTGCTCCTCACACGTGTACTATCATATTTCCATGTATATGTAGGCTAAAGTTTGATCTAATCATAAATTACGTCCCATATATGTACCAATAATATAATATAGTATACAATTAAAATGAAAGCATTACATTACATTAGAAGAATAATAAATAAAACAACTACACTCGTGTACACAGTACACTCTAATCTAGCTATGTAAATGGTACCTGATCTTTTACTTTCGCACATAAATGGTATCTGATCTTTATTTTATATCGTTTTTGGACTTTGGTACCTTGTAACAAAAATAACCCCATGTACCAAATATGTAATTTTTAAGTTATTGAGGATATTTTTGGAAATTTCAATTAAATAGTACCAATTATGTGATTATTTTGTCTTCCTTTCTTATTTCTTTTTTAGTTTCTTCTTAATTCTTTTTTCTTCCTTTCTTCTTTTTTTTAGTATTTTATATTTCTTTCTTCTCTCTTTTTTTTCTCCTTAGTTTATACTCCATTTCTTCTTCTTTCTTTTTTCTTTTATCTTCTTTTTCTTCTTTCATTTTTAGTTTTTTATACATACATCAATTGCATTCATAATATAAATCAACAACAAAATGTCTAATTAAATTAATTATTTAAAATAATTAAATCAATTGAATAATTTTTATTAAATTACTTTATACTCATTTTAAGATTGAAGCACCTAACTAAAAATATTCAACTCTTTATATCATTATGAATACAATTCACAATTATTATTACATAATATTATATGATTCATAATTTATATAATTATACTATATTTATTTATTAAGTACTACTAGTTTTAAGTATTATAACAATAATATTTTTATAATAATTAAATATAATTATAACTATAATTATAATTAACTATATTTGAATGATATTAAAAATAAATTAATTATTATTTATAACATCAAAATAATAATATTAATATTGATTAATAATAATAGTATAAAGAGTGAGGAGAATGAAATAAGATATTACAATATCACTTTTAGTACTAATTTTATGTATACCTAAAATATCCTTTATGACATAAATGAGAAATTGTATTTGTTTAGAGGGCATTTTGGGAAGAAAATCGCATCGGGTACCAAAAATGTGATTTATAGGTACCAAAAGCGATATAAAATAAATATCAGGTACTATTTGCGTGCGAAAGTGAAAGATCAGGTACCATTTATGTAGTTCACTCTAATCTAAATCCACACACACGCATACTTATATATATATACGCTCACAGCTACACTAATTTCACACAATTAATTAAAACGCTATTTTGACATAATTCATTTATTTTTCATAATGCAAAGTACAATATAAAATAATAGCGATAAAAATATATAAAAAACAATGCATGTTTCGGGTTAGGGATGTCGCATCGTCAGCGCCGCCACCCATTCTGCCGGAAAATTCTTACCACCTACAGTGGGTCTATACATAAAACTACGTCGTTTTAGCTGTAGAAAACAACGTCGTTTTATGAATTTCCGGCGATCTCCATGTCAGCTTTTAGGCTTGCCACGTACGCTATATAATCATCTGGAAAACTGCAGGGTCGAGTCAAATGGGAAATGCTAGTAACCTGGTAAAGTTCGTGACATTATATGTGTGACATCCCTAACCCGAAATATACATTATTTTGCATATTAGCATATTTTATTGTCATTGCACATTATATTGTCCTTTTTACTATAGAAATATTAAGTGTGTCATAGAGGAGGTATCAGTTGATAAGATGATAGTTGGATATATTTATAGAGAATTTTGAATCTAGAATATTTTTAAATAAATATAATTATATATTATGTGTGAAACATATATTTTTGTCTTAGTATAGTAAAATTAAATGTGCATGTTAATTACGTGTGTGTGTGACATTATATATATGTGCAAACTTGTATCTAATGCATGGAAATTAAGTGTAGTTACGTAATAAAAGAAAGTTGATATGTATATATGTTGTTTTATTCTAATACATAACTTTTAAATATTATATATGAATATGTGTAGGCCACTTGTGTGTATATAGAAATGATAAAAACATCACAAGTGTAAGCTAAGAAATACGTGTCGTGTATACACATATCAATATTTTTGATTAGTCTAATGTCGGTTTAATTTTAAAATTTCCACCGATCCTATGAATATATATATGCACGTCTATCAAGGATTAGTGGTAAGAAGAAAAAAACAATCCAAGTAAAGAATCAGTAGAGAAAGAAAGGAATAGCAATATTAAAAAAAAGAGGTAGATGAAAAGGAAAATTATTCAAGGGATGGAGGGCCGTGGATTGGAAATCAGAATCAGGAGCTTAGTTTATTTGTCATAGTCAGGTGTGCATAAATCACACTTTTAGTTTTGCATGTTATGTGTGGATGATTGTTATATGATAAATTGGAGTGAATATTTGAACTATATGATGTGAGCCTAAAATGGTTTATGTTATTTGATATTGATGGTGTAATATGACGTGGATATGTGATTTGTGCAATATATATATTTATCTATAGTATTGGAGTTAATTGATGACTTATATGATAGAAATTACATTATATGATAGAAATATGTAATTGATGCACTTGATATGTTTGCACATGGTATTGGAATTATTTGAATCATGGAATTAAAGAGGATATGTGACAATCTTACCCTAAGTCTGATATCAATGGAAATGAAAATAGACCTACGGGTGATATACAATGATAATAGACCTACGGGTCAATACAAAGAGCAAAGAGGGACCTTCGTGGAAAGGTCAAATCAAAGAGGGACCTTCGTGGAAAGGTCAAAATATGTAAAGAGAGACCTTCGTGGAAAGGTCAAATAAATATAAGGGACCTACGGGTCGTGTACAATGGAAATGCCCGGGCAGATACCAGGCTTGATCTGTACCAGAATAATGAAAAGGACGGAGAGGCATATGCATATGAATATTAAATTTTTTTATGATATTTATTACTTCTGGTGATATATATTGGTGAAAGAATGTGTTTGATATTTGTGTGTGAAATTAAAGGTAAGGTTTATATGCACTGAGTTGTGGCTCATATAAACCACTATAATTTTTCAAGAATAAGATATCAGTGAAATTATTCGTTGACATGGGTCGTAGGAACTCCACATGTTATCAGGGTCGGCGGCTGACGCGTTTTGGCAACCTTCTCCTCCTCATCATTTTTGCATGTAGATAAATGTGTAATATATAGAGTGGTGAGAGGGTCCCACTACGATTTAGAATATTTTGCAATTGATAAATGTTGGTTTTTGAGCTTATATAATATGTGTGTTTTATTTACTTGACGTGTGGATTGCTTATTATTTTAAATTTTAAATTTATTTACTATAAGTAGTTACGTCAGATAGAGTTGGGTGTTACAATACGCCAATTTTTTAGTTCGTGAGAAAAATCGAAATTTTTGCAAAAGTTTGAAATTTTTAAGTCAGTTTGCCCTTTAAAGAACTAAGTAAAAAAAAGAAAAGTAGGTGGGAGAATAAACTATGTGAGACAAAAGATGAAGTATTATTTTTTTCTTAAAAAAAAGATAACTCACTTATAATGAAACATGCCAAATAGAAAAGTGACACTTATAATTGGACGGAGAAAGTTATATCCTACTATCTTTTCACTTCCTATTTATGTGACTAGCATATATTGCATAATTCATTCATTTTAGGGCATCTTTTATCCCTTCTATCTTTGATTAAAAATTTAAAACCGTACTCGAATTTTACAAATATGAAAAATGAAAATCTGCAATTTTGCATTTAAAAATACAACAAAAATATAATACTTTGAATAATTAAATTTTCGCGCCACGATATCTGAAGCTCAATTCCAGCGGCGGGAGCAACTTCTTCAGCTCCCGCCTCACTGCCAAGTTTATCCCCTGCAAGTTCCCGGGTTTCGATGTCTCTCTCCTCCGCATCGTCGAAATCGGCAGTTGGCATTCGCTCCCCCTTACCTCTCCTTCGTCGAATTCGTGTTCAAGGAGATCGATGCTCAGCATCGTCCTGGTAAATTCGTTTTTACTGCTTTTCTTTTGTGATATATCAGCGAGATTTTGCTGCAATTATTTCGTTTTTACTGCTTTGATTTGTAAATTCTCGCTTAGAACTTGCATAGGTTGCGTTGTTTGGGGATCAGAATTTCCTTGCGATTGAATTTGCTGATTTACCTCTTTTGATTTTTTAAGAGCCTTATTGTGTTTCATTTTGCAAATATCTCGTAGGAGCTAGATTTTTTGACCTATTTTGGTTCATTCTAAATAGGCTCAGTTATGTGTACTTGTTTCGTGGGGAATCTGGCTGTACGCTTCACACTGGGGATTTTCGTTGGGAAAAATCGAATAGTTTAGGCACGGAAAATGGAAGGGCTGTGTTGCTTGATCATGTTGTCTTCGAGATCATGTTGCATTAACCCTCGTTACTACTTTGGCCACCTTTGTGGACCTAAGCAAGGTCTCTGGAGGGTACAGAAGAAACTTGACTACGAGGAGGATTTAAGGAGGGCTGAAGTTGCTGAAATAAAACCTATAGCAGATGGTGTTTCCCATGTGTCAGGAAGGAAAAGGAAGAATGGTCACACGAAGTTTTATGGTATACGCATAAGTAGGGTAAGCTTGTAGGGGAGGTTGAGCCGTGAGCTAGAATTACAAGTACGGAGTCTTGCTCCGAATGATTGAAACTCATGGCAGTGTATATGCAGTTAAGCTGTTTAGAAGGAACAATAAATATAGCTGTGTAACCAGTTGTTAATAAATGACCTCTTTATTCAAGTTATGCAGTTTATTTCTCCAAACATACTATTGAGATACATATTGAAAGTACTATGAAAATATTGAAAAATTGATATATTTTATCTACAGAACTAATTTGCTGTTGTGGAGGAATCAATGAAGAACAATAGTTGTTCCGGTCTTGCAGCTAAAAGGACTTTGAGACCCTGTGGAATCGGAGGCGAGCTTACAGCCGCAACTCCCTCAAGAATCTGCACAACACGACTCATGGAAGGTCTCATGTGTTCATCGTCCTAAACACACCAGCAAGCGACTTTGCATATTGTCGACACCTCTTCTTCATCAGCATCTCCATTCAATGAAGGGTCCACAAGACCAGGTATGTCACCTCCGTTTACTGTCACACTCGCAGCCAATGAAGGGAAGAAGGTAGCATTATCATCAGCTGAAAACTCTGTGTTTCGCTTTCCTGATACAAGCTCAAATAGCAACATCCCATAGCTGTATACATCTGCTTTAGTTGTGATGGCAACTCCTGATAACCACTCAGGTGCAAGGTAACCTCTAGTTCCTCGCATTGTTGTCAGAACCCGGCTAAAATCACGACCAATGAGCTTTGCCAAGCCGAAATCTCCCACCTTGGGACAGAAGTCGGCATCAAGAAGAATGTTCTCCGGCTTTATATCACAGTGAATGATGCAGTCTCTGCACTTCTCGTGGAGGTACAATAGCCCTCTAGCTATTCCCAGCGCGATCTGATACCTCGTACTCCACTCCAAAACCTTAGACTCATCGGCTTTGAAGAGATGCAAATCTAAGGAACCATTTTGCAGGTACTCATAGACTAACAACTGCTTCTCGCCTTCACGACATAATCCAAGAAGCCTAACAAGATTCACATGTTGGATTGTGCCAATGGTGCCTACTTCTGCCCTGAACTGCTTCTCGCCTTGGTTAGCGCTCTCGAGTTTCTTCACAGCCACAACCGTTGAATTAGGTAAAGTTCCCCTATAAACCGATCCGAAACCCCCTCCACCCAACTTATCTGAGAAATTCTTAGTTGCGTTCTGCAAATCTTTGTATTTAAAGGCCACCAGAGAACCCTCCAGCACTTTATTTGTCCCAACACTTCGTCTCCGCCTCTTCCACAGTGCAGCCAAAACTGCTAACATGACCAACGCAACCACAGAACAACCCACTGCAGCACCAATTATGACGCCCTTATCACTCTTTTGACCTCGGAACACTGAGGAATAAGCAGAAAGTCTAATGTAGATAGCCCTCCCACTGCTATTTCCTTCACCAACCCATTTTAGATTCAATATCCCTCCATCCCAAAGCGAACATTCGCCTTCATCATATGCATAAGCCGTGCAAGAGCAATCAATTGAGCAGGCTGATTCACATTCGCCTCTGCTCTCGACTCTCAACAGTCGAGAGTACTGAGGTAACCCCATTTCGGGACTCATCAGAAACTCATCCTTTCTCCTATCAGCATCCCCACACTCCAAAGCATCCTCTCTCACACAACCAGCAGAGAAATCATTCAACTCCCATTCATCTTCAAACCTATGCTTGAATCCCCTCAAACAACTACAGAATGGAAATGAGGGCTCAGTGCACACACCAAACTCTCCACAATAAGCAGGAACTTCACACTGTTTCGGCACAGACCAGTACACGTTCCAGCTATTTCCCACCCACAGTAGCTGCTTCACTTGCCCTGACACATCCATAATCTGCGTTGAGATAATTGATGGATCACGAATGGTGTACATGTAATAGCTCTCATTCTCATTGTCAACGTAGGTGAAATTGTAGCCATTCTTAAGAGCCGTCCTCATTTCGGGCACTCCACTAAAAAGCACACCATCCCAAGCTCCACTAGCCCAATACTGCTCACTGTTATTCCTCCTTAATACATATTGGCTCTTATTCAGATCTGGCTCGAGTGTGAACAATCCAGGAGCAGGATCCTCTGAGTTTTTCCATGATGTAAGAATTTGTTTCTTTTTAGTAATCTTGTTATACCCAATTCTTGCACCAGGCATCCATGTATGAGAAGGGTTATTATAACTTTCCCATAAATTTAGTGCCGGAGATGAAGAATTCGAGCCTAACCCTTGTCTTAACACCAAGTTCCCATCATCAAGAAGCACAGCAGATGCAGAACTTCTTGAATCTGTGGCACCTAAACCAGTTGACCAAACCTCGATTTGGGATTCGTTTCCAAGCATCAGATTACCATCTGATATCTTGAGTTGGGCAGAGTGCTTGTCTGAAATGGGAGCTTCTCTATTTGCAACCCAGATCACAGTTTTCTCAGTGATTTTTCCATACCATATGCCTATGTAGTACTTGGAAGATTTACCTGGAGAGAAAAACCCGAGCTCAAAATTTCCACCTGAGGAAACGATGGTTTGATCACCGGTGAGAGTTTGGTTTGGTGAAAGGGTGTCAGCTGCATGTGACAAAATTTTGTTGTTGCTGAAACATAGGATGATCAGAGCAAGAATCATGCTAGGAAAGGTTCTCATGATCATGGCTGAGAGAGAGAAGACTCGAAGGATGAAATGGTGGGCAAAGGAGCTCAGCAGTTGGTAATCATTCAAAGTTGAATTTGTAACTAACCAACTTTAAAAATCATGAAGTTGCAGATTAAGAGATGATCGAGTCAATATTCTTAGCATGAGCAGTCAAAAGTGAGCATGTTCGTAATATGTGGATACTATATTCAAGTTGAGTTTTACTGTCACCATTTTTTATTTATATATTAGCTATCTGTTGTTTTTTAATTAATGCCAGTCATAGACTGCTGCAATATTATTTGAATGTTTGAACAAATATATACGTTCCCCTCTTGGGATCCATTTAGGTAAACCTAATTATTATATCAATTGGAAAAAAGAGAGCTTCAAGGCAAATACCATATCATATGGCTGATATTTAATATTTCTTCACTCCAAAAATCAAACAAACTTAAATGGAATGCTTTCTTCGATGGCAAAGAATGTACATTCAAAAGTCAAATAGTATGCAATCAGAAATTATTGAAATTAAAAAATGCAGATACTAAATGATCAAGATAAAAGCTTCTAGATCAAAACTTGCAAAAAATGTTCCAGGATCCTCAAAAAAGGAAGGTATTTTCCTCATTCTTTCTTTCCAATTCCATGAGACATGTTATAGATCCCTCTTCCCTGAAAAAATGAATAGCAGTCTCCCATTACGATGGTGAAAAAAACACAATACACGTTGAGAAGACAGAAACTGAGAGATGGACTTACGATAAGAAACAACGAAGAGCCAGCCAAAGCCAAAGGAATGGCAACCGATGTGAGCTTATCCATTGGTTGCTTCAAATGGATGTGTTTGTGAATGCTCTGGAAAAGTTTTTGCTTCTCAATGAGCTTCGCTCTTGACCTAAAGGGTTCCTCAGACATCCAGCATAATTTCATCACTTTGTAATTAATGGTTGTACGAGATTCATGAAAATAACTCATCTATTGCAGAATACCAAAGTAACCAAAACATATTTCATTGTCCACTCTCGGATAAAAGTACAGTCCTTACGATTGAGATGACAGTAGTGAATGATCGAGATTCATATTTAATTATTTATCAACCATGGAAAATTAAATCACAAAACTAAAGTCGATAGAAGATTCGTTGACATATTCAAGCTAAAGGGTCTTTAGAGATGAAATGCTCTCATTGATCCGACCAGTAAATAAGTATGACTTCACACAAGTGATACAGTATGTTACTCTCGAAACATTGCTCAACATAATATCTGCACAATAACTGATCAAAGAATAACAAGAGAAGTCGTTGCTTCAAGGAGACCGACCTTGTAATCGAAAAATGACATAACATAACGTTATCAAAAAGCAAACTTCTGCCCTTTTCTAGCTTTGCAAGCTTAGGAAAAATTAAAGCAATAGAAAGTTAGTGCATTAGAAAGAAAATTTTAGTTCACGCCCAACGCCAAAAATGGGTGAGATTCATCTATTTAGGCCCAATTACACCTATTAACAAGCAACAAAATCTCAACAATTTCTCCCTAAAACCATATAATTGAATGCAACCACGAAACCAGAGCACATATCGATCTAAAAATGACGACAACAACAGACCCAATTCTAGACGGGAGGATTCAATCCATCAATGCACGAGATAACATACCAACGATCCTTAATTGAAATATCAGAAATCCAGATTCAGGCAGCTAAAAGCTCATAAATCAATCCACGCAGAAGTACTGAGCCCTAATCCAAAACGAATTCCCTTCACGGCAATATAAATTAAAAACAGACGATAATCCATAGAGATTGAACAATACCAACCTGAATTGCAGAGTTTGGGAAATCACACAGAGCGGCAACAGTAGGAGGATCAAAGAGATTGTGCGAGATCGATTGAAATGAATGAGAAATGAGAATCTGTTTTCAGCTTAATGGGGTTCGAGCATGAACCAATGATCCAATGAGTATTAATTGGGCTTTTCGCTATTTGTTTCTGACCCACACACAATTATTTGGGCTTTAATTGATAGTACTCCCTCCGTTCCCTCGTTATAGTTTGAGCAAAAAATTTCGACACGTAATTTAAAAAATGAGTATTGAATGTGTTAAATAAATAAATAAAAAAGTAAGAAAGATAAAAATTAGAGAGAATAAAGTAAAAAGTTAAGAAAGAGAAAAAAATTACTTCTTTCGTTCTAACTAAGTTGATACAAAATTTTTGGGCATAAAAATTTAGGAATTCTGTTGAATAGATTGAAATTAAGTAAAATAAAATAGGAAAGAGAAAAAAGTAGGAGAAATGAAGAGAGAGTAAAGGGAAATGACTCAACTTTGTTGGACGTCCCAAAAAGGATACGACTCAATTTAGTTGGGACGGAAATAGTACTGTATATGGAAATGACTCAATTATAAAAAACTTTCTGAAATGAAAAAATGACTTAACTACGAGGGACTTGAGGAAGTACTAGTATTTTATTTGTGTTGATTTTGGCGTGACTTTCTTTGCTACCCTTCGAATTAGACGGATAGTGCTTCGATTTGCGGTAGTTCGAATTTTGTTTGTATGATTTTTCGGATCTAAGCCTATTTCCACTAGGGATGTCAATCGGGCTAACCCGTTCGGATTCGGGCTAGCCCACTTGGGTCGCCGGGCTATTTGGGTGCGGGCCATTCGGGTTCGGATCATAAATTTTCAACCCTAACCCTAACCCGTCGGGTTTTGGGCTAACCCATCGGACTATTTGGGCCTAAAAGCTTTCGAAAATAATCTCTTGTATCAAAATTTTCTTCTATAAAATGATTTTAAATTTTAGATACTTTTTCCTTTTTGGTTTAGAACTATATAAAATCTTCAAATTTTCATAGTTTTCTTCAATAATACTTGAAAAAAAACCTTTCATATCGATCAACTACAATATAAATTAAAGCTTATGTTCGTGTCATTATTATGACATTGTTCGTAACTAATTCTTTATGAAAATTAAAAATCATATCTTAGTACATTAATCATTATTAAAATGATAAATATATTAAGATTTTGATGGGTTAGTTCTTAATTTTGTCTTGATTGACTTTGGTGGTGGTAAGACACTAGTGGTAGATGATAGGACGGTGCAATACTTGAAAGCTGATATTGAGGAATCGAGTGGAAAAGTGTAGAATGAAGATTGATGATTCAAAAATATAAAAAAACCTCTAAAACTTAATATTTTATAATTAAAACTCACAGCCCATCGGGCCGACCCGCAACCCGTTCGGGCCAACCTGTTTAACCCGTCAACCCATTCGGGCCAACCCGTTTAGCCCGTTTTATATTCGGATAATAAAATTAAAGCCCTAACCCGCTTATATAATCGGGTTGTTCGGACCGGCCCATAGGTTTCGGGTTGAATTGACTTCCCTAATTTCCACACATGTAATCCACACATTTAGCTAACTCAATCAACAATTTAGCAATTTATTATTATTAGTTCTCGTCCTATATACTTTCGAGACTATGGACCTAAACCTCAAGTAACCCTTCATTATTCATAAAGTAAATAATTAATTATTATTTTTAATTTTACTAACGTAATCATTAACTAAATATCTAGAAGCAATAAGAGCACTTTTATCTTTTCAGTCGTATCTATAATATAAGTTCGAGTTCGAATGCTACCCCTCCCCCCAAAATATACTCCATGGACTTTGGAAATGAGACATATTAATGCAAAATTGGTTAAGTAGAAAAAAGATAAAGTGATTAAAGTATTATTATTAAAGAATGATATTCATCTTATAGGAGAAAAAATTATAAAAAGTCGATCTGAAATAATTTTATAGAACGTACCAAAATAAAATATATAAGGACTTTGGAAACGAGACATATTAATGCAAAATTAGTTAAGTAGGAGAAAGATAAAGTGATTAAAGTATTATTAGTAAAGAATGATATTCATCTTATGCGAGAAAAGGTTATAAAAGTCTATCTAAATAATTTTATAGAACATACCAAAATTAAAAGTATACTATAAAAAAACGATCTGAAACTATTATTTTTTACTTCAAGACCCCTCTTACTAGTAGAATAAAATTAAAAAAGATGAGCAGATATGATCCGACCAAAACGAGGATAATATTCAAAAAGATGAGTAGATATGCTCCGACCAAAACCATAATAAAATTCAAAAAGATGAGTAGATATGGTCCGATGTTTATGAACTTATAATCTGATGATGATGCTCGAGTCGATTTCATGATTATAAATTCATTCCATACCAGACTAGGCCATAATAGGGTTATATACATTCTCAAGGAGTCTATATTTTATATACCAAATAATAACATAAAAAAAATATTCTTGTTATCCGGTTGTATTTCATATCTCAAGTTATCTACTACCTTCGTCCACGAAAAATAGTGTTAGTGGCATATGATAAGTACAAGTTTTAATACAAAATTAAATAATAATAATAATAATAATAATAATAATAATAATAATAATAATAATAATAATAATAATATATAGAGAGAGAAAAAACTTATCAAAATTGGATAGAGACTAATTTTGATAGACTGTTAAAAAAAAGACTATTTTCTGTGGTATAGTAGTACTGCTAGTATTTTTCTGTATCTCATCCGAATTACCAAACAAGCCCTCGTTTTATTTAGGGTCTTTTTAATTTCTATTTTACCATTTCTAAAGAAAAGGAAGCAACCATGTGTTCTTGATCTTTCATATCAAGATAAGATGGGGTGTTTGGATTAGTTGTATATTATCTACATTCAATAATTCTATGTACTCGCAATTAGTCGCTCTTTTACATCAACTTAATATTAGCAAATTCTAACTATTCTTGTTGATTTTGTTTATTTCCAGATTTATCCCATTGAAACTCTAGAGACATAAAGTATTCAATTTTGTCACACTTTTTCTCCAGCTTTCATTTTACAAACGGCGGGTTCAACTGTTCAAAAAAGAGAATTTTGAGCGGACGCGGTTCTCTCGATGAGGATCACACACTACTAAGGGATTTTCATATAGTTGCTCTTTGTTTGTCATGGTTTTGAAATTGTGGCAGCGTCGTCGTACCAATCTGCTTCTTCCCTTGCCCAACCTCGCCAAACTAAGCAAGCATAGTGCGATTTCGTTGTTTGGGGAAAACTTGTAGTAGAATGAAATTATGGGTGCGGCAAGAAAACTAAATGCAATTAAATTCCAAAAACAAGAAGTTGGAATCGGGAGCCTCAATCGCACTAGACAAATTGCAAAGACCAATTCCTTGAGGAGATTTGGTGCTTGCACAAGTATTCAATGAGGTGGATAAAACGAATTATATTGCCTAAGATTGAGCGATGAATATTTCATATAAAAAACACAAGGCTATAATAGTAATTGCTTGATTCTTAATAACTTTAACAAAGAAAGACAAATTTTTATCGATATCTTTTCCACCGTTTCGATAACGACTCAAGCCCAAAACCAGCGGGCCATTGCCGATTACTCGGGCCTAATACAAAAGATAACCTAGAAATGCTCATTAATTGGGCCTAAATGATAATCCAAACACTTCCTTAGGGATTTCGTCGAAACTGAAATTTAAATGTATTGATTGGATAGAAATTTATTTGAACAAGGTGTAGGGTTGGTTCCCTGACGTCATCGCAATCGCATTCCCCTTACAAAACTTCCCCCACACAATACTTTATCATCTCAGCGCTAAACACAGCTTCGATTTCCATCTGCCGCATTATTCTAGCCCTAATTTCCACCTCTCGCGGATTTCATTCAAAAATTCGGTTCCTTAATATCCGTTGATACAATCCTCTCCGATCAGAATTCGGAATCAATTCGGTTCATTGTCATGATGATGATGGTGGAGTAGTTTCGGCTAAGGCGGCTCAACCCTAACTCTCTCCCGCGCTGTTGATTCCGCGATCGAATTGAACAATTGGCGGAGTTTCGTATTTGCTGAGCTAGAAATCGTTCGACAACATCGATTGAAAGAAGTTTACGGTTCGAGGCAGTGGCAGCTCGGCGACATCTGGAGGTTCCTGCTCAGTTGTTTAATCGATCCAAGTGGAGAGGCGCTGAGCGGCATTTGGATGTTTTTGAGTGGCTGAAGGATTAGAAGGCCAACAGTTAGTCGGTTTGATTGATAAGTATTTGCAGAGAAGAAAAAGAAGAATCTATTGAGTTTCAGTTGTACTGTTATTGTTTCCATTTTTTCAAATTTTGAAGTTGAATGCCAGAGCTTTCATTTTGTATTATTTGACGGCCTCTATTCTTGTTTGTGTTGTTTCTCTCTGGAAATAGAGGGCGAACATATACAAAGAAAGGCGATACCATAACAAAATATGGCTGTTTACTATAAATTTAAAAGTGCTAAAGATTATGATTCAGTTCCAATGGACGGCCACTTTATTTCGGTGGGACACTTGAAAGAAAAAATATTTGAATTAAAGCATTTGGGTGGTACTGATTTTGACCTCATAGTCACCAACGCCCAGACCAATGAAGGTTGGTTTTGATTCTATGCACAATGTTTTTTTGATAAATTTTTAAATGAAACATAGGGTTATGGTTTATTTTGCAACTCTGTTTATAAGTAGAGCACATATTTGAGCTTTTACTTTGTGTAATATGATGATGGTAAATTTAAATGAAGACATATTTCAGTGCTATCTTTCTATGGTGGCATGGGGCTTGGGTCTTAGTTGTTGCCAAGCTTAGTTTTTTTGGGTTTAGACCAACGACTCTTGTGTTTAGTCACTTGTGGGAAGCTGATAAGAGTTGATAACTGAATAAATTATGGTATGCTGATAAAGTCAGCTGTTGGGAATCTGATTTGAAGAGGTTTTTGATCATGTTGTAGATGATAGGAGATTGGTACATTGGAGGAAGTTGACTCATTTCGAGTGTTCCATTGCTGTTTGTTTAGTCTTGCACTCACATTGATTTATTAATTGAAAATTGTTGGGAGTTATGGAATTGATTCTGTAAAATATGAAATATATTGCGATCTTTAACAATTGTCATGATGTTCTGTTAGTCTCTAAATGAATTAGTATTCAAATGGTTCTTGGAGATTGTTGCAGTGTAAAATAGGTTTTAGTAGTTGTGAGTTTAGCTACAGTGTATACAATTTTACATACACACACATACATGCATATATACATATATATTGGAGGCTGAAGCTTGGTTATTTTACTTGAAAAATGTCCAAATACAAAATCTGCAATAAAATTGGGATTAGATCATTTTAATGCTGAATGTACTAATCATTGTAACAGTTATTGTACACTGAGAACTGTCAGTGTTGTGGTGTTGATTTGGTTGTTTCAGCCTGATTTATGAAATCAGGACTGTGATGGAGATTGTGAAATACACCATGGGTTGATAGGGACTATGGCGGTGATGAGATAACTTTTGGTGGTGTTAATTCTAGTTTACCGTTTGGTTGCGTTTTGTGGTGGTTTTCTGGGGTTTATACACATCTTATTGTTTTTTAATTTCAGAGTACCTCGACGAAGGAATGTTAATTCCCAAAAATACTTCTGTTTTAATACGCCGAGTACCTGGAAGGCCTCGCAAGCCCATAGTTGCTGCACCTGTTAGCGAACAAGAAGAGTATTTTCTTATTCCTTTTAAGCTTTGTCAATTTTTTGCTTGTGTGATTGAAGAATTTTGTGCAACCACCAAATGTTAAACATCAATTTGTGCTTCCTGTTGATGTTTTCTAAACATTGTATGACCAGCTTCAGATTTTCTCTGTTTAACTTATCCATACAGAGATGGAACGATTTACACACACACACACACACACACACTCACGAAAAATTAAAATACTAGGGTTACACTCTTCATCTGCAGAATTTCTTAGTGCTTAGTTTGTGTATTTGAATGTGTTGTCCTGTAGGTTGAATGTTGACCATAATTCTGAAGATGTTCAAGCTGTAAAGGGCAGCTTTGCTGTAGCAGATCAGTCTTATGTGAAATATGTAAGGCTTCATTCATTAATCCTGGAATAGTTTTACCACCTTATTACTTATTAGTGTGTAACTGGGAACCCGGACATGGGAGCATTTCCTTGCTAGTTTTTTTGTGTTGCAAGTGTATGAATACTTTGTTGCTTTTTCTAGGGCGAAGATTTAGAATGGGATGAATTTGGAAATGATCTATATGCTATGCCTGAAACTACCCCTGTTCCATCCAGCATCCCAGTTCAAGATGCTACTCCTGTTAGCAAAGAGGATGAGGAGAGCAAGATCAAAGCTTTAATTGACACACCGGCATTAGATTGGCAGCGGTGAGGAGCTGTTCTGGCTTATCATAGATGTTCTGGGTGATATTTATTTTGGACCAATTATGCCCTCAATTTCTGGCTACTGGAGCTTAATTTTTATAACTTTTATCTTTTGGCAGACAACCTTCGGATGGTTTTAATGGTAGAGGTTTTGCACGAGGTGGCAGAACGCCAGGTGGACGTGGTGGTTTTGGTGATTCTCTTGTACCTTAACGTGTATCTGGAATATTTCTGCTGGTTGTTTAAAAATAAACATAACATCATCATTTTGTTCTTTTAATATCGTGCTTTTAGCTATTTCAGGAATTTATGTATTGATGCTTTGCCACCTTCCTATGTCTTTGTTGTCTATGACTATTTTCCTGAAACTCAATGGTCATGTTTCCAGGTCGAGGTGGATTTGAGAAGAAAACACCACCACAAGGGTACATATGTCACAGGTGCAAGGTGCCTGGTATGTTCTTTTTCTAGGAAAGTGGTTTGACTTATTTTACATTTATATATAATTAAAAACAGGAGTATTACTTAGTGACGGGTTTCTTTCCTGCAGGACACTTTATCCAGCATTGTCCTACTAATGGAGATCCCAATTTCGACATCAGAAAGGTCAAACCTGCTACGGGAATTCCAAAATCAATGTTGGTGGCCACCCCAGATGGCTCTTATGCAATGGCGAGCGGGCTTGCAGCAACATTGAAGCCAAATGAGTAAGCTGTCTTCACTAATTAATTTTATGTGTTTTACAAGGGCCATATGTACTCATCAGTGATTCTTTATAGGGCTGCTTTTGAGAAAGAGATTGAGGGAATGCCATCTACAAGACCAATTGGTGATCTTCCAAGAGAGCTGCGGTGCCCTTTGTGTCAAGAAGTAATGAAAGATGCTGTCCTGACGAGCAAGTGTTGTTTGAAGAGCTTTTGTGATAAATGTAAGAATGTGCTCTATTGTCCTGATCCTGATATTGTTATTGGATCTTTTGCTTTTCACTTTAACGCAATTTTGCATGCGGAATGAGGTTTTCTTGTCAAGACCGTGCTTCTCCTTTGTTTCAAGTCCTCACTTTTCCTTTTTCTTACTTCTCTGTAGGCATACGGGATTACCTCGATATCCTTTGTTTCAAGTCCTCACTTTTCCTTTTTCTTACTTCTCTGTAGGCATACGGGATTACATTATATCGAGGTCAATGTGTGAATGTGGGGCCACAAGTATTCTCGCGGATGATCTTTTGCCCAACAAGACCGTAAGAGATACCATTAATCGGATTTTGGAATCTAATAATAATAGTGGTGAAAATGGTGGGAGTGCTTTTCAAGCTCAAGGTGTGTGCCTTATTTATCTCACTTCTTCTTTGCTCTCCCTCTGTCTCTCGCATACACAATGCACACTCGCAAGTGTAAGTGTGAACATCTTTCACCTTAGATATGGAGTGTGCTATCAATGTGGTCTACTTACAACCAGCCTCCTAACTGTTCTTTTCCCCCCCCTTTTTGTGGTTCAGATATGGAGTCAAGAAATCCACAAGCAAAGGTTCCATCCCCCACGCAGTCTGCTGCCTCAAAAGGACAGCAAGTGCCCGCACCACCACCTCAGAGGCAGGAAGTTCCTACAAATGTGGAGACTGTTGAAGAAAATAAGCCTGCTATCGTGCCCCTGAAATCAGAGAAAGGGATAGCTCTAAAAGTGCCTGATGCCTCAGAAGCAACACATGACTCGAGAACAGTTAAGGAAGCAGCATCACAAGGAAGTGCTCCTCTGCCCGATGAAGAGGTGCAGCAGAAACCAATATCTGGAGAAGCAGGTAAATAGCATTCACATAGTTTGCTTATGCAATATTTATGCCAAGGTTTTGAAAGGGATTTTTAAGCTTTGGGGAGTGTTCCAAGCCTTGATTTGACCAAAATTCATAGAAACACATGAAAATCATAACTAATATTATAATAAAATACAGAAACATACCAAATATATATGAACACATAATAGTCATAAGGTTGTTATGGTTGTTAATGCAATTTGTTTGTTCCTTAATTTAGGAGCATGAATTCTGACAAATGACCTTCTCTTTGTGGTTTCACAGGCCGGAAGAAAAAGAAGAAGAAAATTTCCATGGCTCCTGGTGGTATGGCCTTATCAAAATTTGCTTGCTGCCTTTTTTTTGCCTTTACTAATTTATGTACTGTGATGTATTTAATAATTCATACTATAAGTTTGGTAGCTGATCCAAGATTTTGCAAATATTTGATTCGTAGAGATGTATTTGGTCAAGCTAGAGGAAATGAATGTTTGGTTGGTTTTTTTTTTATTGTGGGCTCTTATCATTGTGGGCTTTGCACGGAAACAAGTCAACAACTAATTAAGCCATATTAATTTGTGTATGACATTCATGCTTTTCTTCTAGTTTATTGTGTATAAGGCTCTGCTGTTCTCTTTGTAGCATTTCGTCGAGGATGTCAATGAAGAATTGTTTTCAACATACGAATGATTTCTTACTCTGCATCATATTAACTTATATTTGTAAGATCATGCTTAGTTTGTTACGAACCAAGCTGCATTCGTGCTTGCTGCATCTGAGATATGACATGAAATAAAACAGCATGAATGCTCGATAATGTCTGTTTATTCTGATTTAGCTGTGTGAACATCAATTTGAAAATTTGGAGTTCCCTGCAGCTGCAGAGACGCAGTGGCGGGCTGGCCCAGACCTCGTTCCTGAGAATTACATGATGAATATGGGACCTTCTGCTTTTAATCCTGGCTGGAATGGCATGCATCCTGGATTTGATGGCTTTATGATGTATGGCGGTGGTCCTATGCCCTATGGGGGTTATGGCGTTAATCCTATGGACGTTCAGTTTGGGGGCTTTTTACCATATGATCCATTTGCAGGACATGGTGGTATTCTTCCATACGGCCCTCAGAGGTATGGTTTAGCTTATACATTCTGAACACGGTGTTAGGCAAATTTAAGTGACTGCTGTTATTTTTACTTCTCGGTTCTTGATTATTGGGTTATTTGTTTCATGGGTTCCAGGGACCTTTCTGAGTTAGTGGGATACAATGCTCCCCCACCCATCACGAGCAGAAAGGAATTTGAAGCTCGCAAATCTGATTTGACGAGGAAGCGTGAAATGGAGAGACGCGATGAAAGGTTAGCTCCCCCACACATTTCATTCTACAATATTTTACTCTTGAGCTATTTAAAGAGGAATTATTATCTATACCTAAGCTTGCTCTGTTTGGCCTTTTGATATAGGGAGTTTACCAAAGATAGGGAATATGGAAGAGAAGGGAGCAGTACAGTCAATGTCTCTTCGAGATCCAAATCTGTACGTATTTTTATCGTTTGCCTAATGTTATTTCCGTATACCCGTCTTCAAACGCAGGCTGAGTTTATCGTCGTTGAGATGTTTGTTTCTAAAACCTGCTCTACTCTTGGGAAAAAATAATTTCTAGTTTCCTTTGCCTAATTGATACTATCTTCCTTGTCTAACTTGGTGGATTTTTCTGGTTCAGAGATTGACCCCTCCACCTTCTGCCGCCGGCCACCACCTTCCGAGTCGCCGAGACCCGGAGCTTCCTCGCCCGTCTTCCAAAAAGAGGTCTGACTACGTAAACGAGGATCACCACCACCACCACCAGCAGCGCCGCCACGAAGAAACTAACCGCGAAGAGCCCCACCGCGACAGGGATCACCACCGCCACCTCCACCGCTCGCAGTCACCCTCAGAAGCAGCCGCAGACAAGAAGCATAAGGCGAGTGTCTTCTCCCGGATTAGCTTCCCAGCTGGTGGCGAATCGTCCACCAAGAAAAGAAAGCTCTCGTTGGCCGATGCTGGCTCCTCGAGTCACAGGACATCGAACGGGCAGCACGAAGAGCACAAGGCGGCTACTGGATCAAGAAAAGGCAGTAGCGCTGCCATCCCAGTAGATCACGACAGCAGCGATGACGAGAGGCATTTCAAGAGGCGCCCGTCGAGGTACACCTCGTCGCCTCCTCCAGCTCCCTCGGTGGAGGAGGAGCACCGGCATTCTAGGGGGTCGAGGGAGAGAGATCGCGGGGTGTATAACAGCAGCAAGCGTAGATAATTGGAATGGAGACTACGTTTTGAGGAATTTTTAATTCTGTGTTTGGCTCCCTGTTTGCTTCGATAATGTAATAAAAATAGTAATGATCAATGATTTATGACTGGGTTTTCAACAGTTGCCATTTAATGGGCATGTTTTATAAATCATTTTTATAACACTCCTACTATTTTTTTTATCGCCCACTTCCTATATAATCCACAATTCTGTGTCTAATTTCATACTTTAACTTATCAATCTAGTTTTTCTCTAACAATCTTTTCTCCGATTTCGATGGTATCCATTGAGCAACGATGATTAGGACCGGCAATTTTCGCCAAACCATTTGTGCCATATGATCCGTCAACACCACGCACAGCCATTTTAAATTTCACACATATTAGATCCATTTGAATTTTTCTTATATTACTCCGTTCCCGAAGAATATACACTTTATATTCGGCATATGTTTTAATACAAATGGTAAAGTAAGAGAGAGCTAGAGATGAAAAGTAATTAAAGTATTGTTAGCGGGAAATGTGTCACACCTCATTAGAGAGAAAATAGTTTCTAAATTGGAAAATGCATATTCTTATGGTACGGACTAAAAAGAAAAGAATGCATATTCTTGTGGGACGGAGGGAGTATAATACAAATATATAATATGATCCATCTTGATAGATGTCAAATTTTAGCATATTTTTAATATTAGAGTGAACTACATATATGGTACCTGATATTTCATTTTCGCACATATATGATACCCGATCTTTCATTTTCGCACATAAATGGTACCTGATCTTTATTTTATATCGTTTTTTACCTATAAATTACATTTTTGGTATCTGATGCGATTTTCACCACAAAATGCCCTCTAAACAAATAGTACATTTTTTCATTTGTGTCATAGAGGATATTTTGAGCATACACAAAACTAGTACCAAAAGTGATATTATAATATCTTCTCTCATTCTCCTCACTCTTTATACTATTATTATTAATTGATATTAATATTATTATTTTGCTGCTATAAATGAATAATTAATTATAATTATAGTTATAATTATATTTAATCATTATAATAATATTATTGTTATAATACTAAAATGTAGTAGTAATTAATAAATAATTATAGTATAATTATTTAAATTATGAATAATATAATATTATATAATAATAATAATAATAATAATTATTATTATTATTATTATTTTATAATAAAATTAATAACTAATCTTTATAGTCTTAATAAAAATTATAAATCATCAATTGTATTCATGATGATATAAAGAGTTCAATATTTTTAGTTAGGTGTTTCACCCCTAAAATGAGTATAAAATAATTTAATAAAAATATTCAATTGATTTAATTACTTTAAATAATTAATTTAATTAGGTGCTTTGTTCTTGTTTTATATTATGAATGCGATTAGATGTAAGTATAAAACACTAAAAATAAAGAAGAAAAAGAAGAGAAAAGAAAAAGAAAAAGAACAAACATAAACTAAGGAGAAAAAAGAAAGAAGAAAGGAAAATAAAATACTAAAAAGAAAGAAGAATTGAAATTTCCTAAAATATCCTATATAACCAAAAAATCATATGTTTGGTACCTAGAGTTTGTTCCAAAGTTTGAAATTCCAGTTAGCACTTGATTATTACTAGTATTATTATTATTAATACTATTATACTTATAGGAAATGCACGAAGATGTAGGAAATCCCTCCAACCACTTTAAACTTCTAACGAATTCTTAACTTTATCAAGTGCTATTTCACTCTTGTTAATATGTCACACATGACTCGATACAATTATACTAATAGATTTATTCAAAGCACACTTTGAGAAATTATAGTGATAACTAACCACGAAATCGAGAAAGTATATATACATGCAAACTGCAAACATATTATTGTAGTACATAATAAAGATCACACATAATTCTGCTACAAACTCAAGCATTTTAAACACATAAAATGGACCTAATCACCAAAAAAAGAGAAAAGGGGTCCATTAGATTCTAACTACACAAACACAACTATATTAATTTACATGAAATAATCTAATTGATCTAAACTTTCTGGAATCTCAAACCTCAACAAATTACTGCAAAAGCTTTCCTTCTCATCTTCCGTGCCCCCGTTGATGAACGTTGAGGCCGATGGCGTGGACATCACCGAATCGAAGCTTGAATTCTCCGACAAGTCCACCGCCTTCATTTGATCGGAAACCCCATAGAAATAATTAGAACCATTTTCATTTGTAGGGTAATAATTTTGGAAGACTTGGTCACTTGTGCTAGGAGAAGTAGTAGGTAGTTGACGTAGGTTATTTTGGGCTGATTGAGGTGGATTTGGAAGTGTAGAATCTTCAAGATTTGATGGATTTTGTTGGTTTATTAGGTTTTCAAATTGATAAGGTTGGAAAGTTGGGGTTTGATTGTTGAGATTGTGCGAATCCAAGAGTTGATTTTCTTGAAGCTTTTGCAATAAGATATTAGGGTTTTCAACATTGGATGATAGGAGGGTTAGGGCCAGCGGATTGAGGAGCGTCTGGAGGCGAAGGAGGTTCGATAAATTGAGGTGAGGTGAGTTGAGTATCGATGATAGATCTAGTAGGTCGAGCCGGGGCGCATGGGTGACCGGGTCAATCCCATTTCTCAGGAGCCTCTTTCTTATGTGAGTGTTCCAGTAGTTCTTGATCTCATTATCCGTCCTCCCAGGCAAACGGGCCGCGATCGCGGACCACCTAGTTGATCAAGAAAAAATGAAAACCTTTTAACCTAAAAAGTGGAATCTCTTAGTAATATTTCATTCAAACTTCCATTTTTCCATTGCACTCAATTCAAATTCTATTGTTTTGATTTCAATCTCTAAACAATATTTAGTGATGATGAAAATCTTACTTGTTTCCAAGAAGGCTATGGAGTTGAATAATAGATTCCTCTTCCTCAAAAGAAAACCTTCCTCTCTTGATATCAGGCCTCAAATAGTTTGTCCAACGCAGACGGCAGCTCTTCCCACATCTCTCAAGCCCTAAAAAAACACACACACTTATATATACATATTCTTGAATAATAAGCGTCTGAGAAATGAATAAATAGTTGATTTTTATATATACATACCGGCGTGCTTGGGGAGAATTCTCCAGTTACCGGGGCCATGGATTTGGATGTATCGAACGAGCTTCGTGTCTTCCTCTGGCGTCCACGGCCCTTTCTTGAGCCCTTCTTTATCACAACATGGTGATCTTCCCATTCTTTAAAGATGTTTGATTGATTTTCAAGAAAATTATTAGTATGAGTTTTTTATGATAAGGTTCTAGTACTTTTAATTGATGTTGTGGTGAGGTAGCCAGCTCTCATATTTATATAGTACTATATGTAAGATTGTGTGTGTGTGTGTGTGATTGATTGGTGAATAATTGAAGTCAATAGGATTTGGCGCCGGCCCTTTTCATGGTCAATCTCTCTCTCTCTGTGTTGTGTGTATTTGAGTGGTGAGATTTAAAGATTTCTTTGTTTGAAGTCACTTCAGCTTTATGTTGTTAATTTTAAGTTTTCTAGCAATTTTATGTGTGAGTGTAGCATTAAAAAGAAATTTAAATAGAAATGTAGAGAGTAATATAAATAGCTCAAGGTAAATAAAACAGGATTGAATAAAGGGACAGGTGGCAAATATACAAGGCATTTGACCTTTGCAAAAAAAGTCTTGAAAGAGAGACTGTTATATAAGTTGGTGTGGTTGTTACATCCCCTACCCAATTATAAAGAAATAAATGTTCCTTAATTTCATGGGTTGCTTCCATCCATGGAACAAAAGGAAAAAATTGTGAAAAAAACTAGGTTTTTGAATTTAGTTTTTAGGACTAGGACACTTGGAATTTGTTTGCCCTTTTTGTCAAAAAGTGATCAAATTTTCAACTATTTGCGTGTTTCTCATATGGAAGCTAAATAGTCAAAGCAATTAAAGGTTAATTTCTTCTTATATTCATAATTGCTAATGATTTAGATATCGAGTTCAAAGAACCTGTGTTTCTCAAGTATCGTTGATGTTGAATGATTAAGACTAAAAGTTTCGAGATGATTAGACTCTATTAGTTGAGTATATTTGTCTGGATACAAAATGTATATGTGACTAAATATTTTATAGCACTATCAGAGAGTACAAAGAAAAATGTACTGTACATGTTTTTGTATTATTTCACTAAGAATTTACATCAATAAAACAAAAATATATGGTATAGATAATTCCATGTCGTGTTTGGTAGGGAAGATAGTTTATTTATGTTTGAAATTCTATGATAAAAATGTCATTTTTTGTCATAGAATTCTAAACATAGACGAATTCCTACTAAACATGACTATTTAACCAACAGTTAACCGATAATCGAATAATTATATATATATATCGATCCAGCCCTCTTGGTGATGTATTAGCAAAGACATGGATATTTTTTTGACATGGACTAACATTCAAATCCATATTCATATTTGATGATATATTTGTAGTAGTACTAGTAAATTATCTTTATATTAATAAAATTGTAAACATATACCAGAATCATGAGTTTGAATTCAAAATTTGACAAAGTGAACTATACATAAAGATAATATGCACATTATAAAGATATTATGCACATAAAGATATTATGCGCATTTTTTTTCTTCGTTGAGCATATGTCCACTAATTATTTCCTTTTTAACTATTTTCATTGTTTACGCAAGGACAACATAAATTCATAAAGGCTCATGCTATATATATTTTGCTTTTCGAATTTCGTAATTAAATAATCTAATTTGCGAAATAAATCTCACCGGTTGCGGTACATAACAATATTAAATTAATCATACATATGCAGGGCTTCATTGTTTAAGAAGATGGCAATGATTTCTCTGATAAAAGAGATTAAGACCGAAACTCACGTAATTGAAAGATATACATTGTTGGAAAAATGAAAAAAAAATTACATATTTATTTTTATATAGAAATTGGCTGAAATAAAATCCATTTTAAAATAAAATTTTGAAAATATTTTCACTTAGATCAGAAAGATTTATAATTGAATGATCATTATATTAAATAAATTTTGTTATCTTGGATTCAAATATCATTGGGGCGAATATTTGATTTCTGAGTTCAGATGCATTTTCACAAAAAATCTATGCATCCTCATTATAATTTACTGCTCATAATTCTTATTTTAAAAAGACTTCAATTTCACCTAAATTTACGATTCATGTTCCTATTTTCTCAAGACTTTGATTTTAAAAAAAATGAAGTATAAAATATTTACCTATATGTACGTAGGCTATGTCATGTGAAAACTTCGTGCAAGTATACACAAATCACATTAAAATCATTAAATCATTTTGCAGTTGTATCCAACTTTCCAACTAAATTTTTTCGACAATGTTGCGTGTGTCTTTAATTAATTATTCTTAGAAACATATAGTAGTTAATTTTTCAAGGAAAATAACATTTATTTTGAAATAAATCTTTATGAAAATGCTTTTCAAAGGGAATAAAAAGCAACATGATGTCGGAACAAATTAACGGAAAAACACTCCAATTCCTATTTATATTAACTTAATTATCTCATCAACCTTGATATATATTTTTTCTCAGACGAAAGTCATATCAATACATGAAATGTGTTGTCAAAATTATGTTCTAGATTTAGATTGATAATGCATCTACTCAATACACAGAGATACTATACGTTACGTACAGAATCAAAATTTATTAAATATTTGCATTATATTCGAAATTGGTGGTGTATATATGATGCAATTTCCACATACTAAGCACAGTCGATCAAATTCAAAGTCGTTAGATTTCAGGTAAATATATTCATCCACCCTCCAGCTAACTACATAAAATTTGGTCAAATAATAAAATATTCACCCGAATCTAAGTGGATATACCCAGACCATGAAAATTCTAAACTCACCAATTTTTGTTAAAGGATAAAGTTGAACTGAAGCTTCTCACAAACAACCACCCCTACTAAAGATGTATTTGATTGATTAGCTTACTTTAGCCTTATTATACATATACTACTTAAAAGGTACATGGAGAGTCATGAACTTTGTACATGGTTCAGTCATTCTTCTACTTTAGTTTTTGAATTATTTCATAAACTTTGTCGACGTAACGATCATATAAAAATTAAAGTTTGGAAATAGATCAGAAGATCTGTGGTAAAGTACAACGATTTACATGGAGACGAAGCAAGTTATCGACGATTCTTTGGAGAATCAACCAATATGTTTATTTCAATCCCAAAATTCATGATCTAGCGTGAATTATTTATGTTCTAACATGTGATTATATGTCTTGATAATATACCATCAATTCAAACACCACAAATAGAATTGGAAAAGCAAGAAAAGCAATATTATTGCAAAATGGTTGTGTTCTTATCTAAATGAAAGATAAATTCCAATTCAAACACATCCTTATAGTCCACGTAAATATTTGACATGCTATTAGATTTTATTGGGGAAAAATTTGCTTTTAAAAAAATTAACTAGACCATCAATTTAGATCATTTTCCTCAAATTTTTAAATTCACGACATATATAAAAATTCGGCAAAAGTTCTTAATTTTAAGTAATTTTTAGAGGGACCTTTATCAACATGCAAGTCAAAACTTTTCTCCTACCTTCCTTGTCTAACTTGATTACCATTTTTCTAGAACAAATGATTGCAATTATCCATTTCATTTAATGAGGTAAAATTTTGAAATAATTACTTACGGCTCCATATTAAATTAATGCCTACGACACATTCGTTTTCACATTAAGGATTGCGATCCATCATCTTAAACTATAACACGTAGATGATGATTTTATTTAAAGAGAAATTTTTTCATGATCCCTTTGATTAATTTGCATTATAGTGTGTGCTTACGTTCTTTCTCCTTTAATTTTTATATATGAATTACATAATTGAACATGCATGATTTGAATTTTTTTTTGTGAGATTTGATCAACGTACAAGAGATATGAGCCATTATAGTTTACAATATCCAATAATAATTAATTGAATTTAACTCTGAAAACGACATATGCATGCACTTGTACGAACATATTTAAATTTTAACTTTCATATAGTAATATCTAATTTATAGTATATTAAAGTGTATGCTCCCTGTTAGGATTTCATGAGACATCCTAATCTTAATCTTCTCTTATAAAATAATGATGAAGAATACGCAATACTCGTCAAATTTTCCACAATCGAAGGATTAAATATAATAAAATCGCTGTAAAAGTGGGGTTATAATAGTTTTGATGTATTAATATTAAACCCATTAGCCGTCATTTAGTTTGAAATCAAGGATTTTCTTACGCACAAAACGTCACTTTGTTTGACACCCTAATACCATTATTTAATTTAATTATTCAACTCTATTTCTGAGGTGTTCAATAACCCCTCAACAAACTTTGAATAATAGTTGTTCCTTTATTCAATTTTCCACAATTAATTATGATGGTGTCTGTGAAATTTGAAAGAGTATATTTCTATGAAAACTTCCAAAAGAAACCTTCGAGGTTTGCCAAATATTTTGGTTTCTATTAAACGACAAATAAATAAATTAAAAAATCAGAATTTCTGTAACATGGGGATAATTGTCATTCCCGTTCGAGATGACCTAATATATGTAATGCTGGTTGCTTAGGATAAAATTTTATGTTTAGTAATAACCTTAAATTTTGAATAGCATTAAAATCGGTACGTCAACACTTTAGTAACTAGTGTTTATAGACAACGAGTGACGAGTCATTATCCGAGACCAAAAAATTACTAAAGAATTTGTCACTCATCAAATTACAGATAAACCTCAAGCACGATAAAGTTAAAAATAATCAAAATATTATTATTAACAATGTAATGTAACATCGATCCTATATAAGTCGGTGATTTAGTTACGTCAAATTAGTGATTAAACAAGCTTATTGCGTGTACGGCTGGCTGCACGGAGATATTTATCTTTTCTTTTCTTTTTCTTGATAAAAGAGAAAAGACTTAAATATCAAAATAAAAAACTAGTTCAACGAGGAAAAAAAACAGAACACCTTAAATCAAAATAAGCAAGCTAAACAAGAGACAACTAAAAGGAGACCAAGAGTGCACTCTCCAAATAAAACAAAAAAAGCAGAAACAAAACAATCATCAACCAAAGCCAGAAGTTTTACGACGGGGGCTCAGATTACTGTTAATAATTATAGAATTTTTTCGATGTTCGTAACGTCAAAAGCTCGATTATTTGATATTTTTAACTTTTACGTAAGTATAATGGATGAAAACAATTTTTTTATGATTTTAAATGTTACCATAGAAAATATCAACGAAAATATGAATTATAGTAACAAATAGAATACAATAATTATTTTTTTTATTTTTTTTATTATGAGTATAATGATGGAAGAAAATAATTATGAAATGATAAAGAATTAAAATTAGCATAATTAGCGGTGTAAATAAAACAAATAAAAATTATATTTCAACAAAATAGAAAGCAAAAGAATATATATACACATTACACGGCATACATAAAAAGAAAAAAAAGCTACATAAATTGAATGAAGAGATAAAAATCGTTGATATATAATATATAGTTAAGAGTGCAATTGATGGGGGACCAGGGCCCCCGTCCCCAACGTGGCTTTGCCACTGAAAGCCATCAATAAAAAAAATTAACTGGGAAGTAAGGCGAGCTATATTGCACCTTTGTGTTCACCAGAATTGCTTCTCCACTTATGCGTCACTCATTTTCTATCTTTAAGTGAGTCCTTACACATTTGACACGGTGAAAAAGAAAATTATGGGCACCATACTTTAGTCCATGCTCCTAGCCTTCAAAGAATGAGTCTCTTCTCAATTTTCCAGTTTGATTCCATCTTTTGAAAGGTTATTTTAATTTTGAGCTACCAAATAGACCATGAGATCACATAGATTAAAGAACTCTAAATTTTCAAGTCAGATCTTGTGATGTGCCATGTAAAGAAGTAAGAATTGGATCTTTAGGCAAGCAAAAAGCAAAGTTCCAACAACTACATCAGAAATACCACAATCTACTAGAAAATCTGCAACCAAAGATAATGTGATAGACTATTTCAAGTTCCTCACTGCATAATGCACAAAGCTCATCATCAACTCCGGGGAATCCAAATCTAAAAAGTCTCTCCATGTTATCTAGTTTTCCTTGTATGACAAACCAAACAAGGAGTTTTGCACGCGGTGGAGCCACTTTCTTCCATGCAAGCCTCCCATGACGAAAGTGGTTGCTTTCCTGTCCCATTGATATGCGAAAGACATGCAAATAAAAACAAGAAACAGAGAAAGAGCTTGACTTATGAAATGCCTATAATTTCACATCTCTTGCACTCTCGCTCCACCTAAAGGTTGACTTTTATGCTAGAATTAGAAAAAAGTTAAATTTCTAAGGAAATTTCATTATTTATTTGATAAGGAATAAAATCAAAGGATCATCCTTATGTGAGCTCCTTATGTGAGCATCATATTTGTTTGACGTACGTTTAACGTTGTTCGTTTTGATTTATATATTTAGTTTGATTTTTATACATTATAAAATGTTATTGAAAATTTAAATTTCATAAAATTCATAAAAATCAAAGCTTGATTTGTTATTTTACAAATTTATTGAAATTATAGAGAAAACATATAAATCGATCTTTAATTTTTGTTAATTTTGTGAAATTAAAATTTTTAATAACATTTTCTAATATATTAGAGTCAAACTAAATATATAAATCAAAATGAACAACGTTAAATATGCGTTAAATGGGTGTGGTGCTAAGAAAACTATTTATGACTTATGCCGGATTGACTTATAGTATTGTTTTTAAATTTCTTACACTTTCCTATAATATTTATCATAGAAATGTGAAATCTATTTTAATCGGAAAGTTTGCTTCTTTTTTTTCTGGATGTTTTTCCTTGTAGTTATAATGGGCATATAACTATGCAAAAATATATGGGCTAAACCTTCCCTAATTGGCCCAAAAGTTACGCATTGGGTATCAAAATAAAACAGAGGCCTCTGGTTTAATTTATAATTTGATACTATTACATATTTAAAATTATGTAGTTTAATTACATTTTAAAATAAAAAACTGCAATAGTTGTAAATAATTTACTGCCGATAGTCTTGTTAGTAGTTAGTACTCCCTATTATATAAGCAAACAAGTGGCACAAAAAATTTGAAGCAATTTTTATTAACATTAAAATATACTCCCTTTACAATTGAATAGTATTCCAATATAACTAAAGTTAATATGAATATCATATCAACTGACAAATATTTTGACTTTAAGTACTGCATTTGGAACTTCGACCACAAAGTTTTGGATTGGTATTTATAGTTATTAAACATAAATATTAAATATAATAAAATAAAGATAGTAAGATAACTATTGGTTTAATATGACAATCACTATTAGTATCACTTTACTCCCATATAGATCGGTTTTCAATCAAAACACCACAAAGGGTGAAGGATTAGACAGCCCCTCAATCTGTGCAAATTCCATATAAAGCATACAAGAGGTTGTCCAAAAGTGACAAACCCAGAAGCAAAAGACTAGTATCATGGTGAATCACACTATCCTTTAGGGATTCACACCACTCTACTCTGGGCCACCACAACGGACCAATTATAACCTGATTAATTACTCCATCCGTCTATCAAAATTTGTCCCATTTTTCCATTTCCGTCCGTCCCCCAAAATTTATCTCATTTCACTTTTATCATTTTTGGTAGTAGACCTCATATTCCATAACTCATTCCTACTCACATTTTATTATAAAACTAATATATAAAAGTAGGACCCATAGTCCACTAACTTTTTCAACTCACTTTCCATTACATTTCTTAAAATCCATGTCCGGTCAAACCGGGACGAATTTTCGTGGACGGAGGGAGTAGTACATTAGAGCATCCGCAATAGCGGACATCAGCATGGACTAGCCATAGGCTAGCGGAAAGGGCGTGGGTGACGTCCGCTATTGTGTTAGGCTAACGCGACGGATGTCTAGAAGCCGGATGAGCGATCGGCTTAAGCGACGGATGTCTAGAAGACGGACAAGCTCTCATCCGCGGACTAGCACAGTTAGTCGATCGCTCGCCCGCTATTGCGCGGATAAGCTATCGACTAACCGATATTTTTATTTATTTATTTATTTTTTTTTATTTAGACTATATTTACAACTCATTGCACTTCATTTTTTTAATATTTGATAAACACCAACAATTAAAATGAATTAATCGTATTTGTCAATTTGTCAATTTATTTGTTAAGCTAGGGCGTTGGCTAGCCTATTGGACTGTAGAAGTCCTTAATGTTGCGACGGGCTATGAGAAGTCCTTGATGATGTGGCAGGAAAAGTTTTTGGCTAGGGTATTGCTAGGCTATTTGCTATTCCGCACCTATAAGCGGTTGGGAATGGTTACTATAAGATCCTTCAAGCCCAACCAGTTAAAAACATCCTTGGTTATTGTTGATTTAGTGTCACTAATTCCTATATAAAGCCTTGTGGAGAAATCTTTCGACTTCGCCCTTCTTGAAATCGTTGCATTGCTTTACTTGATTGATCTCATAGCTCCTAGATGAAATGTGGATCTGAATTATGAATTTTGCAGAATGTGAGAAATTTTCAAGTTACTCCAGCATGTGAAAAAAAATTGAGTTTTGGGCCCATATTTGTAATCGGGAAGAGGCCAAGTTTCAAAAAGGCAAAATCGGGAGAAAATCTTGCTTTTTTGACAAACTAGTATTAACCCCCGTGCTATGCACGGGACATAAGAATTTCAAATAATAATTATAAAATAAATGAATATATAAAAACAAAAATTCATCTCAACTTGGACATTTACAAAAACAGAAATATACCTATCTTTCTCATTCTAAATGAAGATTTTACTACTCTCTAATGAATAAAATATTTCAAATTCGGCAAATGATTTTATACAATTTTAATTTATGATATAAGTGGAGTAAAAATAATAAAATTAGTGACAAAGAGAAGATGTGTCACAAATGATCAAAAAGTATATCTTAAGTAGAATAAGATATACAAATAAAGAAAATATGTGTGAGTAAAAATCAGATAATTGGAATAAATAAGAGCTCAACAAAGCATAAATATTCATGCATAGGAACCAAAACTTAAAAAAAAAAAAAATCATTCGTTCATAAGATTTTAAAAACTTCTTTCTAAAGTTTAAAAATAAGAAACGTACAATAACATTTTATTAGATAAATAAAAAAATTCAATTGATTAAATGTAAATTTTTAAATAAAATGTTGATTGAAATACTTTAAAATATCTAATACATACAGAACAATTATACTTCAAAACACAATTAGTATAAATTTATTAGTACACAACTTATAATAATTCTTACACAGCTACATCGTATATTTTACTGTAAAAATTATAACCCTCTATGCATAGCACGGGCATTATATGCTTAGCCTTTTTATTATACAGTACCAAGTAATAACACAACTCTTGAAACCGTACCACAAAACCTGAAGCAAATCAGCCACATCCTTCTCACACTTGAGGGGCTGCCAGAAGGGTTTGATCTTAAAGACACATCCCTATAAAATTCATGTCTAATATGCTAACACAACTTATATCTACATCAGAAGCATCATGAAAGTATTCATTAAGTATGCTGAAAAAGTGGCTCATCAACTGCTCGCCCTCATCAAAATAGCTCCTTTATAAACATATGTCAAGATAACACGAAAAAAAAATTCATAGTGCCAATAACTAAAAGTAAAACAATAAATAAGTTTTACTATGTAATCGGGAAATCCAAAACTTGCACAAAAGTCGTATGAGCTTGTTACCTGCTTGAGCAATGAGATACACCACTTAAGGTGTTCAAAGTTCAAACTGCAAGATATGCAGTCAATCCATTTATCAAGTTGACATATTTCTACTTTTACTTTATCAACTCTATTTTTCAGTCGAAACTCTTCTAATGGCATTTCTACTAAAATCTCCAAAAGTTTATTCTTATATTAGTATAGAAGTATTAAACAAAACATGTTCAAAGAACTTCAGGAGGAGATGGTATATTAGGAATCTAAATATTCTCGTTTATTTATACAATAAAGTGACTATTTAGGATTTGTGGCTTTACATGTATTCCCAAGTATTCCGCAAATAAAAAAAAGAATACACCACAATTTGAATACGTAAACGAAACATCACCAATATTCCAAAATTCTGTAAATAAAATAAAATAAACATATTGATAAATAAACACTACTTTAGTATAAAAATTTAATCAATAGTTGTATTAATCAAGAAAACATTAAAACAATAAAAAAAAACATAAATTAAATAATGCATCCAAAATTCTGCCAAGCTTAACGTCATCCTTTCCCTTCCATTTTGGCTCCGATACACTAATTGGACTCCCCCTCCCCAACCCCTAAATTCCGATTAAATTAAACAATGCTTCCAAAATTCTGCCAAAACCAAAACCCAAAATGTCTACACAATTCTCACAAATTTCAATTATAATCTACACGATCTGCTTAATAATAGGCATCAAAAACTGAAAATCGGCGGAAGTCGACTACCACAGAGCCGCCAACGATATTGGTCAAAACCCTACCATAACTGAGTCAAAATTCTCTCCCTTGCCACATTTTTAAAGAGAAATCTACATGAAAAAGGTTACAATTTCTTCACCATAGAACTGTACTCAGTTGTTTTTTCTTTGCATGTTTAAATATTGAACTTAATCGCTTCAAAAATTGGACAAAACGGAATCTTTGACTATATATAGAATTTCAACAATATTTGTTTGGTACTGAATAGATCTACAAAAATATAAAGTTAGTCATATGATATAGCATAATAATCTATTCATGCTTGTCCTCAGCAGGAACAAACGATAAACAGTAAAAAAACAAAGTCCGTTACAAATGCCGGAGAGAAAGAACTTCAAGAGATAGTTAAATGTAAAATGGTGTTGAATTTTGATTTTATGTCTTTGTGATGTCAGTGAGATTGATGGGTTATTGTTGGATTACTCTAGGCAATGTGCCACTGTTGACACGTTCAGTAAGCTCAACAAATTAGCTGAGGTTCATGAGTCATAAACAACTTAGTTATTATCGAAGGGAAGACTCATACCATGTTTCTTTGTTCATACATGCATTTTGAACTCTGATTAGGGTAGCATGTCTTGTGTTACAGGCAGCTCATCTGAAAGAAAAGATTAACCGAATGTTCAGTGGAGAGCTTGCTAACTTATTAACATATAGTCTTAGTCAAATGGTCTCTGCAAAACTTCCTCAGGTAACTTGCACTTGCATATTTGCCATAGATATGTTTCAAAAGTTATGTATCTGTCAAAATTTTCATATAGATACAAAGAATACAACTTGGCATTCCTATACTCTGCTGAGTTTGCATCAACTTATTAGATCTGCATTTTGGTTTTATTTAATTTCTATCTTTTACTAATTTGTTATGCTAGAGAAGATCATAATGGTATCAAGATTAAAAAAAGACTTTGATGACAGAGTTTGTTATTCACGGATAAGATTATCTATCAAGGTAACGAAAGAGTCATACTTCAGTCGCTGTTTTCTGTGATAAGAACCAAATATTGCAAGATTAGACATTTATTTAAAGGAAAGAATGTATTCAATCAACATATATAAGGAAATAATCTCATTTTTTTTTGCAGGGACTGATCTCTAAAATAAGAAATATAGGTGGCAGAAAAGGAATAAAGATGGGATACAAATATTCATGAGGTAATCTCTTTAAAATAAACTGAATATTGCAAAGGAATGATATCAACTTGAATTATTGCTTTCTATTGTAAGGAAGCAATATTCCAAAATCAGAACCATCTTGAAAGATGAGAGCAGCTTGTGATTTTATCTTTTTCTGCAGTCATAATCTTTCAAAACAGGAAGAAAGATGAGAGCAAAGGACTTTGAGACTGTTCTTCATAAACATGATAGAAAGATTGCAGTAATGACATTAAGAAGGTTAGAATCTGTATGCATCATTATAAGAGTATTTACAGGAAAAATGGTAATTTAACTTAAGAACTTTACGTCATTGCTTTTTGCAGGAACTGGGATCAAAAAATAAGAAATATAGGAGGCAGAAAAGGATCAGAGATTGCATAAAAATATTCATTGGGTAAAAACTAATTTCATGAATCTGACTTTATAATTGCAAAAAAAAAATTGTAACCAAACAGCCTAAAACCAATGATTTTATCCCTTTTTGCAGAGAGAAACTTTCCAGATAGGAAGAAAGATAAGAGCAACGGAAGAGGAGGCTGATCTTAATATACATAACACCATGGTTGCAGTAATGACATAAAGAAGGTTAGAAACCTGCATGTATTCATGAGAATAGTACTTACAGAAGATAAAATGGTAGTTTAACTTTGATAAAAAAAAATATGCATATTTAATATGGTAATGAACAATAATAAAAAAGAATGGAGAGAATAGAGTTGAACATAAAAGAAAAAATGATACAGAAAAACTCTTTGCAGGGTGAATGGAGGGAAGAAATTTAGGAAGAATAGAACTGCCTAAAATTTCAATTGCTAATTCTTGTTGAGTGATTTTGGAAGAGTATCAAGGTGGTGTATTTATAGAAGAAAGAATGATGAGTCTGCAACTAACAAAAACAATGCATGTTCCCAAAAAATACACTATAATAAAAAAAGACCTTTCATATAAAAAATGAACAATGGAAAATAAATAATACTACAACCGGCCCACTTGATTTCTTAACTTAATAACTTTAAATTATTTAAAATAGTAAAAAATTATTAAATATAAATCTAAATAAAAAATCTATCTAATTTATATATCATATTAAATTATTATTTACAAAGTTAGGAAAGTAAATTATTGTAAACCTAACATTAAGAACATACTTCGGCCCAGTTGATTTATTCCATCAATAACTTATTATTACTACTATATAAAGAAGCCTCTACTTTACCCAAATAAAACATATTTATAAACCCTAGAAGAAGAGAGTAGCCGCCTAGCTCGGTAAAACAAAAAGGAGAGAGAACCAAATATGGAAAATAAAGAGCCCTAAATCAAAGGCCAACATCTTTATAATGATTACAAAGGGAGCAATAGGATAGCGCAGACGTGGGAGACTCTGTAACTCTCAAATGTTAAAGTATGGAGTAGGAAGAAAGAAGAAGATACAAAAGGTATGAAATGTGAATATTACCTACATAAATATTTAGGTCTTCAATCTGACTCTATTGACACATATTTAAATTACAGTTTCTAATCTTTTACATATCAGATTTCATTACTCTTCATAATACTAATTCCATAATACTTCACTGAGAATCAAGTTTAAAGTTAGAAACCCAATATTTTAATTAGTTATTAGTTATACTTTACTGAGATTTATGTACATTGGATATTGAATTATTATAAATGAAGTCAATTGAAATTAAAGCCAGCAATGTTTGATTTCAGTTTTAGTACTCTATGATTCAGATATGTTTAGTGTAATGCTTGGAATATTATTTGTTTTAAAGAGGATATTACTGCTAGAATTGCATACTTTGTTTATAAGTCAATAATATTTGATTTCAGTCTTCTCGGTTTTGAAAATGTGGGCAAAACTTTATTTCTAACGTATGATGAATTTTTTTTCAGGGACAAATTGCTTTGGAAAGAGGCAAAATGACAGCTTTGGAAGAATGAAATCATTCCTTATTGTAATACTGTAGAAAAGTACTTCATTTCACCCCTATCCTATGTTAATATACATAGGCCTGCTGGAAAGTGTTGTTTTCGATACAAATTAATGAATAAATAATTTTCAAATAATAAACAGCTTTCCATTACACAGTCAGCTTCAATACACAGACATTCTTCCATTTTCCCTCCAAAAAAGGTATAAAAGTACTTTCACCAAACTGTCACTTTAGATTAGGATAGATTCCACACGGACTGCTAGGTTGGTGTTGTTCAAATCGGATGGACTGCTGGCATGTCTATTCTCGCGTTTCCGACTTCTTTATGCATCTATTATTCTTAATCTCTTTTAAGCTTTTGCCCCCTTGCCATGGGGTCCGGGGGCGCGGAGAGGCCCCCGGCCCGACGGTATGACATGTTTCTGTTTTAGGTCTTAATTTTGTATTGAGCTAGTTGTTGTTGTCCATTGCTAGATGTTGCTCTTGTACAGAAATTTAGAGATGGAGAAAATCGCGTTTATATAGTTTTTCAAAAAATTAAAAAAAGAATTAAAAAAAGAATTAAAAAAAGAATTAAAAAAAGAATTAAAAAAAAATAAAAAAAAAATTAAAAAATATCACTGGCCGATCGCTGGCCGGTCGGCACGCCACAATGCCGGCCTGCGCATCGGCCAGCGCGTCCGATCGGCCAGCCCACGCCGAAATTTTAACCGATTTCCCGCTGGCCGCCTCCAATGGTTCGGCTAGCCGATCGGCCAGCGCCGCGAATTGGCTAGCCGGTCGCTAGCCGATCATTGGAGATGCTCTAATGGACTAGAGCATCACAAACCTCATTTCAAATCCAGGCCCCAAGTCCCCTCTACGTCATCATTCATTCCCTTAAATTTGAGTCTCATGCCACAACTCATCTAATTCTACAGGCCACAACTATTAAATTATACTATTCACAATTCTAACTTATTTTACTTGTAAAAATTGAAAATGTTGAGCAATTATAATACAAAAATATTATTTTTAATTCAAAAATTCTAAATTATAATCCTAGAAATTAAAAAAAAATTGATCAGATAAAATTATAAACTATAAATTATAAATTTCAATTTTAATTTTACCACTCCCCAATTCCTAATATAAAATTATAATTATACTCCACTTCCCGCTTCCCAATATAAAATTATAATCATAATTTATACTCCCAATCCCCTACACTAAAAGGTAATGCGTCTCTCCATCTCCTTCTTCTCCCTCTCCATTTCTTCTCCTATTTCTTCAAGGATTTAAATTCCAACAACAAAAAAATTAAAAATAGGAGACTTGCGGCCCGGCCCGAAGACATCCAACGCCGGGTCGGGACTCGCAATCTGCGTCACGGGCACGACTAAGGCCATCCGCATCCCTGTCTCTTATCCGTCTCTTAACCGTCTCATCTCTTCACTGTTCATGAGCCCCACTGTACTTTTCAACTCATCTCTTAACTAAGAGACAATACCTGCATCACTCCATCTCTTAACCATCTCATCCCTTAACTATTCATTCAATTTCATTTTTCATTTTTCATTTTTATTTCCAACAAATTCAATTAATAAAAACACACTTCATTAAATAAAATAAAAATTACAATTTAAAAGCCTAAAAAATAAATACATAATTTAAAATCCTAAAAAATAAAAAAATACATAATTAAAATACTCTAAATTAAACTATAAAAACTACTCCGTCGGCGGTGCACCCAAGTTAGATCGATCCCGAATACCAAGTTAGCTTTCAAATGCTCAATTCCGTCCATATGGGCTTCAAATTGGCGAGGATTCATTTTTGAAGTGTCAGCCATTGTGGCGACCAGGTACATGGACATTAGGCTGTTGTAGCCCGTGCCCGTGCCCTCCCCCTCCCCCTCGCCCGCCTGGCTTGATTCGCCGCGGCCCCTCCCCCTCCCTCTCCCTCTCCCTTTCCCCCTCGCTCTCGCCGCCTTCGCCGCCTTGGTCCCTTGCGGCCGACGCTGTATACCGGAAGAAGACCCCCCTGCATCATCGGTTGGCGTGCCCTCACGTGAGGTGTTGCCTTCACCGCCATCACTAGACGAGTAGTGGCCACGCGCCGTGTGCTTCGTGCGTTTCGAGCCCGACTCGACACCGCCAGCCCACCTTTCAAGGGGGTGGACTTGCGACCAAACATCGACAAACTTGAAATCTTTACCGACGTCGTCTTTGAAGACCCGCAACGCCGCTCTCAGAATGTCGGCTCCACTGGCTCCGCTTTGATAATTCGCCTCTTCTGCCCTGTATATCGCGCAAAAAATTTTGACATCTTTGTCACATCGGTCCCAATGACTGCGGAGCATCTTCACGTTGCAGGAAAAGGTGTTCTTCGGCCTTCGTGCGTTGTAAACTTCGGTGACTTTTTCCAAAAACACTTGTTGGTTTGTTGATTCCCGACGACAGGATCGTACGAGACGCTGATCCAAGCGTCGTACAGAGCCAATGTCTCGTTTTGGCTGTATGGATGACGACTGTCGTCCCCCACAACCTCGTGGTCGCCCTCTTCCTCCTCGGCATTGACGCCGATCCTGAGGCCGATCCTGCCAGAGCCTCCACCTATTGGCCAGTCGGGCAAAGTGCGTTCAGGCGGCAAAAAATTCTCCGGAATTTGGGATAATCCCGGCGATTGCCCGTACCTCTGGGGGAGGGACGATAGTATGCATCCACATCAAAATGTGGTGTTTGGTACGCTGGCAGAGTGGTCGAGGCTTGGGTGCCCGGCGACGAACCGGGAGTACCCAAAAAGTTGTACATGCTCGCCCAATCGTCGAACGAGTTCAAGTCGAGCCCGCTGGAGCGCCGCATGCCGGAGCCGCCGCCACTGGAGTTTCCATCGCTTGACATTTTTTCAACAATTGGAGAGAAAGGAATAGATGAGTGTAGTGAATGAGTGTAGTGAATGGAAGAGGAATGAGAGTAGTGTTTGTGTGTAAAATGGTGAATGGAGTATGGAGTATTTATAGAATAATAAAAGAAATTTTCTTTAAAAAAAATCGACCATTTGATGCAACGGTCATTTGACCGTTTAAATTTTTTTTTTTTATTAAATTCGAATTTATAAAAAAATATATATATATTACGTCATAATTCCGACGCCCACTCGCGGGCCGGCGAGTGGGCGTCACGCCATCCGCCAGCGCGCGCCACGTGGGCGGCGCGCGTCGTCTCGCCAGCTCAAGGCCGGTCTCGCTGGCACGCGTCGCGCGACGAGATGTCGCGTCTCGTGACGACAAGACGAGCGTCGCAACGCTGTCTCAAATGTTGTCTCGTCGAGACGAAACCGAGACAGCATCGCGTCTGCGATGCGGATGCCCTAAACCTGTAACCCCAAGAGCGGCCCAGGGACGCAACTGCAGCCACAGGACCGTCCCAGGCCGTGACTCGCCGCCGTCTAACGCATGGCCCGGACCGGGACTCGCGATTTGCGGCCCGTCCCGTAGCGTTGGGCATGCTCTTAATCGAACAACTAATTAATAAGAAGAGTGAATTACATAAATGGTACCTGATCTTTCACTTTCGCACGAAAACGGTACCTGATCTTTATTTTATATCGTTTATGGTATCTATTAATCACAATTTCGATACCTAGCATAAATTTCGCCCCAAATTACCCCGTAAGGACAAATTAGGTAGATGGGGGTAATTTTGGAAATAAAAAATGTCTGATTTTTGCAGATATTCAGGGTGTCAGGAGCGAATTTCTGAAGATTTGATGCAAAGTGTTAGGAGCGAATTTTTGATGATTTGATCTCATGCACAGTAACATTATTTTTGTCTTATGTTTTACTTCAATGGATGGTTGACACGTCAACAATTTCATTTTCACTAAACATCCTTCCACCATGCCACTTCATCTCACTTTCTCACTCTCTCACTTAAAACCTCCACCGTTTCATCTACCACTCTCACTCTACCTCCCTTCCACTCAATCTGACGTCCGGCCGACTGAAGAAATCGACCGTCGGTGTTGTGCTATTGACGTTAAACGGTGAGAAATGCCCCCCAAGAAAAGAGGGCGGGCGTCGTCTTCAAAATCAAAAGCTTCTAGCTCCGGGGTTGGCTATGAAGCTCCGCATATAATAGATGTAGACGAGGAGACGTGGGACATCCGTGGTCGTGGACAGAATATATTCAACCCGAAAAATGAATACGGTGAGTTTTTTTGGTTTCATTGCTCGATTTTGCAGTAATCTTAAATTCAACAGTCATAGTAAATATTTGTTTCCCCTTCGGCATTGGTGTTGGCAACAAAGTTAAAGGAGGGCAAAAAAAAAGTTTAGTCCGTAGCTGCAATTGTAAGTGAACAACTATTTTTCTATATCTATATACATATGACTGATTTTTTTGTTATTCTTAAACGGCTTTTTTTTTTTTTGGTGAGTCTTAAACGGTTTTTTAATTGTTGTTTCTTTTGCTTTTTTGCACCATGAATTTAGCTAATGCTCCAATGTTTGTTTCATCCGCATTTCTTGGGCACTGCGAATTTTTTTTTTTGCACCATGGATTTATGAATGCAAAAAGTTGTCATTTTTTCTTATTTTTCATAGAATCTTGAGCATTTCATGTTTCTGCAATCTGCATTTGGTGATCATATTATTACCCTATATATCAAGAAATCAGTACCGTCGTCATGTGGTTAGAGTAACACATACACATTTTACGTTATTCAAGTTTATTTTATTTTTTATATATAATTCATTGATGAAGGAATGTAGTGGCATCGCCAGCTGCAATTTTTTTTCCATTGAATTGGGGTATTACTTGATTTGTTTGTTAATGATTTTTTACATTCATTGTCACTCAGCTGGAAGGCCTGATAGGTTTAGTTTGGCCGTTCACCATGGGGGTATATTTGTTGGCGAAGAATATGTAGGGGGTATGTTGAATTATGTGGATAATTGTACTATCCGGCAATTCGAATTGCTGGACTTGTCATCCATTGTGCTTAAATTAGGTTATCGCAGAGAATACATTTGTGAGTTCTACTACTGCCATCCTTCCCATAATCAAGCATGTCATGGCACTAAAGTTGGTCATCCTCTCGAACCACTTATTGATGAGGAACACTTGAAGAGATTCAAAAAGTTGGCTAACAAACTAGAGAGAATTGTGCATGTTTATGTTTTGGAGATCACCGAAGTTGAAGCGAGAGCCCGAAAGCATAAGGACCAAGAGGCATATATGAAGGATTATTTCAGTCCTAAGTCGAAGGGTGTAGTGATAGAGGAAATCGACGAGCCCCCTCTGGTTGTGTCGAAACAGAAGCCGCTGAAGAAGGCGAAGGTCAATCCTGGAATACCTTTGCTTGAGTGGTATGAGCAGGATGTAGAGTTCGAAGACTATTTAGTGAGTAGTTTGGCTAAAGCACGTGAAGAATGGAGAAAGAAAGAGGTAGATGAATCAAGAATTTTGAAATTTTTGATGGATGAATTTAGTGCAACTGTGGAACAGGTACTTGAATTTAGGGTACTGCATGTGTTATTATTTTGAACCTAAACTGAAATTTATTTTTTGGGTACTGCATGTGTTATTATTTTTTCGCACTTAAACTGAAATTTATTTTTTGGGTACTGCATGTGTTATTATTTTTGAACTTAAACTGAAATTTATTTTAACTGTCTCTTCTTTTGCATTTTTTTGTAGTTGAGAGATGATCGGCCAACCTTACAGCCCGAAGCAACACTAGTTGATACACCTTCATCTGTGCAAGTTGAGGAGCAAGCCCCACAAGAAACAGTAGTTAAAGTAGTTGATGTTCAGCCAACTGCATTTGATTTTTTTTTTTGAATTTAAGGTGTACTAACTTCATTTGAATTTTTTGTAGCATCGTGTGGCAGCGCATAGAGTAGAGAAAATTACTGATGTTCCATTTGAACCTGCACAGCCGCAACCATATGTGCAAGTTGAGGAGCAAGTTCTACAGGAATCATTTGTTCAGCCTGCATTTGAGGAGCAAGCCCTACAAGAAACCGTAGTTGAAGTAGTTGATGTTCAGCCAACTGCTTTTAAATTTTTTTTGAATTTAGGGTGTACTAACTTCATTTAAATTTTTTTGTAGCATCGTGTGGCAGCGCATAGAGTAGAGAAAATTACTGATGTTCCATTTGAACCTGCACAGTCACAACCAAATGTACAAGTTGAGGAGCAAGTCCTACAGGAATCATTTGTGCAAATTCAACCAGCCCCACAGACTGAAACAGTTGGTTATAAAGTGGGTATCGTATTTAATATTATGAAATTAGTGGTTACTAGGAGTTGATGAGTGTACTAACATTAGGTATCTACTGTGTTGTTACGTTATGTGGTATAGCCTGTTGAAGTATCATCCGATGCACCAGGCAGTGGAGTGGAAAGTTGCTTGGGAACCGAGAATGAAGTGTATAGACCGATTTGAATAATTTGTGTAATTTGTGTGAACCACATGAGTATTCGTTCATTGATAACTTGGTAGAAAATTGGGAAAATTGGGAGCAATACCTTGAAAATTGGGTTGAAGGTGGAGCAGGGCAACAGATGAAGGAGAATGTTGGCGGAGTTGATGTTCAAGCTTCGCAAAACTTGGCCGATGCAGCTCCTCTAGATGATAACTTGGGCGGGGGCAGACCCCAAGTTGAAGAGGAAAACCTAGCTGCAGCAGGGGAGAACATAGTGGGATTAGAAGCCCAGACGCCTCAAAGTTGGGAAGATTGCCCTCTACACAACGAGGGTAGTGATGAAGATTCAGACGATGATGTTGTCCAGGTCATATCTGTCAACAACATGTGTAGAGACGAGCAGCTCTTTTCTTCGTACTTCGAGGAGCTAGTCCGGGCAAGTACTGATGTTGAAGTAGATACTTCTGCAAACCCAAGCGGTCCCTTAATAGCATCTGGTTCGAATGCCTCCAAAACCACGAGGAAGAGATCATTCTCAGCAAAAATTACTAAAAGGAAGGATGATGGGTGGCAGCTGGCAGAAGAAGCCGACATGCTTAATGATTTGGCGAATACCGATCTACATGACACAACTGATCTTGAAGAAGGTAGGCGTAGGACCAATATTCGTTGTCTCACATTCACTCTCACTGATGGCTTGCCGGACTGGAGTGTTGGGGATGTGTTCGGTGATAGAGAGTACATTAGGGAGACACTCCGACAGTATTCAGTGTTGTCGAAGAGGGATATCCACATCAAGGTCAATAACAGGAAAAGGTTAAGAGCCGTGTGCCTTGGACGTGGCTGTCAGTGGTTCGTTTACTTCAGGAAGAATCCCATTCATAACATGACAGACTATGTTGTACAGACGATGAATAGAAGACATTCGCTCACTTGCTCCAGGGTACAGAATAATCGATGGATCACGTCGAAGTGGTTAGGGCAACGGTTCATAGAAAAGATCAAAGCGAACCCTCACATTCCACTGACAGCTATTCGACAATGTGTAGATGAGCAATTCGGATCAACTATCAGCAGAATGAAGGCAAATCGGGCTAAAGAAACGGCACTACAAGGCATCTATGGAAAGATTGGGGATCAGTACAAGAGACTTTTTTACTACAAGGAGGAGTTATTGAGGACGCATCCTGGATCAACTGTCCACATACACTACGATGATGAAAGAACGAGCTCGAGCTCTGGCCCTCGGTTCCGTAGGATTTATATTTGTTTAGGGCCATTGAAGGTTGGATGGAAACGCTTTTGTCGACCAATAATCTTCCTTGACGCATGTTTCTTGCGTGGGATGTACAAGGGTCAGCTCTTCACCGCTATCGGCATCGATCCCAACAATGGATGGTGGCCAATAGCTTGGGCAGTTGCCGAGACCGAAAGCTACGAGCAATGGCATTGGTTTCTGGATTTCCTAGACGAGGATCTGGATATATCGGCTAATCCTCCTAGATATGTTTTTATGTCGGACCAACAAAAGGTACAACATTTTCTATTGTATATGAAGTATAAATTTTGTATTTATTTCAATTTACTTTATGCAAGGCTTGGGTATGGTAATTGGTGAAAAATATCCACAAAGCGAACACCGATTTTGCGTACAACATATGTACAACAACTACAAGAAGCCCTTCTCCGGAGACATATTGAAGAAGAGGATGTGGAGGATTTCATCTAGCACAACGGTCGTGGAGTTTGACCAAAATATGGATGCAATGCAAGTGTTCAACACAAATGCACACCAGTATCTGACTAGAGTTGCCCCGAAGGAGAAATGGATTAAGGCCTTCTTCTCTGAGCACACTCTTTGTGATACACAGGTAACCTACTAACTGCAAGTACAGTACAAGGTATTCCTTTATATTGACTTCACATTGTCAATTATTTTAATACGTGACACGTCATGTAGCTCAACAACATGTGTGAGACGTTTAACTCAAAGATTGTTCTTGCTCGAGAGAAGCCAATAATAACCATGCTGGAGGAGATTCGAACACAGCAGCTGGAGCGCATACAGATCAGAGGTCAGTGGGTGAAGAACTATGATTTCCCGGTACCTCCTGTGATCAAGGAGATTATTGATAAAGCAGCCGCAGAGTCGACCTCGTGGAGATCGTTGTGGAACGGTGAGCATGAATACCAAGTCACTGGCCCTTATGGTCAGTTTGTGGTGAATTTGCAAACAAAGAAATGCACGTGTAGGCTTTGGCAACTCAGAGGTATCCCATGTGTGCATGCGGCAGCCTCCATTTTGAAGATCGGCGATTCCATCACAGATTATGTGTCTGAGTATTACTCACGGATCCGCATGACTGCCCTCTACGAGCATGTCTTGTATCCTATCAACGGGATGGAAAATTGGCCTAGATCGTCGGAAGTTGGTTTCGAGTTGGTTCCCCCTAACACAAAAAGGCAACGTGGCCGCCCACGCAAGGTTAGAAGAGAACAAAATCAGGTATGAGCACTAAGTTACCATAATACAGATACATCTTTGTAGTAATTAAATTAATTAGAAATAAGTGCATGCTTTCTATCCTCTTGCAAATAAGTGAAATCTAAACAAGTTTTGCAATATTATACTCCTATAGCCTTTAACTGATGCCACATCATTGTGATATTCTCACATCTGATTCCACTTTTTTCCAATTTTAAATGAAAGCAAAATCAGTTGATACATTTAATTTGATAAGTAGGTACTTATGTTATGCTACAAAAATCAGGTAATGCCACTAAGTTACCATAATTTTGCTTGTTGGGAAACACAGGTACAATATCGTGAGAATGGGGTCGAAGAACTTATGCGGTCAACCTTGATCACGTGCAGTCGATGCGGTCAGATAGGGCACAACAGGAGAACCTGTCAAAACGACCCTCGACCACCGACACCGACTAGTCAAAGGAGTGGAGCATCTTCTAGCCAGCCGCAATCTGGTGCGGGGCCATCTTCAAGTCGATCAACTGCCGCACCGCGGGTTGCTCCGGCCAGACAAGCACCAGCAGCTGGGAGAGGGCAGCCTACTCGGGGGACAGCAGAAGCGGCAGGTCCACCTCGTCCAATAAGCGTCACCAGAAGGGCTCAGAGGTGTGGCCGTCGCAGAAACGCAGATTAAACTTAGGGTTGGGGAAAAATACCGAAATACCGAAATACCGGCCTTATCGTACCGAAAAAATACCGAAAATACCGAATTTTCGGTATACCGTGACTTTCGGTACGGCATGATACCTTACCGAAAGATTCCGGTAAGGTAACGGTATGAATTTTCAAATACGCCGGTATACCGCTGCATACCGAAATTCGGTATATACCGTAAATTAAGGTATATACCGTAAACTAAGGTATATACCACAAAAATATAAACACAATTATATAAAATATATTTTATATATTTTTAAATTATAAAATCTATCATAAAATATAAATATAATTATGAATACATTATATTTAATTTATTTTTAAAATTATAAAATATAAATAATATTCTAGAAACTTTAATTTTTTATTTTAATTGATGTTGAAAGTCAGGTATACTGTAAAAGTAAGGTATACCGAACTTCGCTACGGTATACCGAAAATGAGATACGGTATTGGTATGGAAATTCGTCATACCGAAAATAAGGTATATCGAAGTTCGGTATACCGAAAACTTTGGTAAGGTAAAGGTATGACTTTTTCGCATACCGTATTTACGGTAAGGTATACGGTATGATGGTTTCGGTAAGGTATACCGTACCTACCCACCCCTAATTAAACTTGTGGGTGTCATTGTGGGATTTTGTTGTGGTGTTGTGTTTCATTTTGTGAAAATCTCGTGCAGTCTGCCTTGTTTTGTCATGAACTTTGAACTTTACGGACTTCGATTGAAGCCTAGCATTTCAGGTGGTTTTTGATTTTTTGGACATGGTATCCCCATGGAGATGGCAGACTGGTGATGATTTTTGTCAGGTTTATAGTGAATCTACGATCCAGCTTTCGTTTGTTGTAAGCATAACAATCTACAGTTTATGGTTATGAACTTTGCATAGATATTTTTGTCTTTCATGTTTGATATGTCTTACTTTTCGCAATCATTTTAGGGTGTTGAAATTTAATTCACGTTTTATTATCGCCAATAGTACCAAATATAATTCACATTTTATTATCACCATCAGTACTAAAATAATAACAAATGTAGTACCAAAATATTAACACACCAATAGACATTTTATTATCACCATTATACGAAAATAATAACAATGTAGTATCAAAATAATTAGTCGTAGTTTACTATTACCAAAATAATAACAAATGTAGTGCCAAAATAATAACAACTGCAGTACCAAAACCAATAGTACTAAATAATAACACCATTACTACCAAAATAATAACAAATGTAGTACCAAAATAATAACAAATGTAGTTGTCTTCCCCAAATCAACTGAACATAATTGTATTACACTAAGCTTCCAATAGACGGATCTAATTTACCAAACTAATAACCATAGCAGCAATTGCAACAACTAAAGAACAACAAGCAACACATACAAGAAAAAATTCTTTCCCTTTACATCCAGCTCCCACTGTCCGGCCACACTTTCGATCTTCACAACTTTGTGATTCAACTTCGTCAACGTCTTCTCGACGAATCTGCCCAACAGAATCCTTGTCCATCGACTTTGGATAACACCATTGAAAAAAATGACAACCCCCAACCTTACCTTTCTTCTCGCAAACGAAGTACAACATACCGTAAGATTCTCGTCGTGCGTCAGCCACTATTTTGAGACTTGCTCTTTGGCGACACCAACAGTTTTCGTACTCAACTCTAAGCCAACGACACCCGTTTCTTCCTTCACCCGAGTAACTTTCGTAAGTACTTGACAACCTAGACATTGAAGAAACAAAGAAGAAAGAAGGAAATGAGAGAAGAAATAGACAAAAGGGGAGTTGAGTAAAATATATATATAAAAAGGGAAAAAAAAAAGTTTGATATGACTTGGTGCTAAAATTCAAATACAGTAGTGAGACAATCTGCCACAATAATAATGACATCAATTGGAATTACAAACCTACCCTCTGGGACATGGATGTCATTCTGAATTGGAAAGGGGGTATTTTAGTGACGAGGTACCATAAACGATATAAAATAAAGATCAGGTACCGTTTTCGTGCGAAAGTGAAAGATCAGGTACCATTTATGTAATTCACTCTAATAAGAATATAGATAAATTATGAATTGCACGTGAGAGGCATCCACCAAAATTCTACGTGGATAGTTGGTTATCCAAATTTCGAAACCACGCACGCGCCGCTCGTCAGTCGTCAAAACATTTGAGAATGGTGAGTAGAAAGTAGAAACACAACTAAAAACCGAAAAATAATCTACTTTAAATAACACACAGCAAAACACCATCAATGTACAACTAAAACCCCACCGCCATGACCACCACCACCGTGCTCGAAAGCTGCGGTGTCGCGCCGCCGCCGGGATCGGTGCCGGATCAAACGCTACCGCTCGCATTCTTCGACATCAACTGGCTGCATTTCCACCCCATGCTCCAGCTTCTCTTCTACGAATTCCCTTGCTCCAAGCCACAGTTCCTTCAAGCAATCGTTCCAAAACTCAAACAATCTCTCTCTCTAACCCTCAAACACTTCTTCCCCCTCTCCGCCCACGTCGTCTACCCTTCCTCGCTCGACGAGATGCCGTTTTACCGCTACCGCTCCGGCGACTCCGTTCCTGTAACCGTCTCCGAATCCGGCGAGGATTTCAACGATTTTGTCGGAAATTATAATCAATCGGCTGATAAGTACTACAATTACGTCGCTCGATTGCCGCCGATCGTCGAGGAATCCGATCGGAAACTGATGAAAGTTTTCGCCGTGCAGCTGACTCTCTTCCCCGGCCGCGGCGTCTGCGTCGGGATAACGACGCATCACTGCGTCAGCGACGCGCCGTCGTTCCTGAGTTTTCTGATGAGCTGGTCAGCGATCAGCAGAGGAGATGGCGATGGAGAATTCGTTGCTCAAAATTGCGAATCTCTGCCGGTTTTTGACCGATCATTGATCAATTACCCTCCGAAATTGGACTCGCTTTACTGGAAAAACTCTCAGAGAATGCCGCTGCAATCGCGCCACCCTTCCTTGCCGACGAATCGCATCCGATCGACCTACATTTTCACCCAATCGGAGATTCAAAAACTGAAGACCTCGATTCAGGAGAAGCTTCCGAATTCAGCTCGCATCTCATCTTTCGTTGCGATCGCAGCTTACATCTGGTCTACTCTAGCGAAATCACTCAGATCTGCTTCAGCAGACAACGACAACGACGATGACAACGACGGCGACGCGTTTTTCCTGATTCCGATCGATCTACGGCCGCGTTTGGATCCGGCGGTGCCGGCGAACTACTTCGGCAACTGCCTGTCCTTCGCGCTGCCGAGGATCGGGCGGCGGGAGCTGGGCGGAGAGGAGGGGCTGTTCGCGGCGGCGAAGGCGGCGGAGGAGGCGATAGAGAAGAGGACGAGCGATAAGAAGATTCTGGAAAGTGTGGAGAAGTGGTCAGGGGAGATTCGGGAAGCGCTGCAGAAGTCGTTCTTCTCGGTAGCCGGGGCGACCCGACTGGATCTATACGGGGCGGATTTCGGGTGGGGCAAGGCGAGGAAGCAGGAGATATTATCGATTGATGGGGAGAAATACGCGATGACGCTTTGTAAAGCGAGGGATTTTGAAGGAGGATTGGAGGTTTGTGTGTCTCTGCCTAACCACATCATCAAGGCTTTTGATGCTTATATTGCTAAGCCTGCTTGTGATTAGTAATGTGTTTTTATTTGATTGTGTAGTGGAGTCGGATGGAATTACTTCACCATCTATTTTCATCTTATTGAATACTCCCTCCGTCCCGGAGTATTAGACTCACTTCTTTTGAGCATATGATTTAAGGAATTGATATTTAAATAGTTAAAGGAGAGAGTAAAGTATGAGAGAGGGAAAAAATAGAGGAGAAAAGAGAGAAAAAAAATAGGTGGAGAATAAAATAAGATAGATGCTTTTTGCTAAAAAAGGAAATGAGTCTAATATGTTGGGACATCCCAAAAAGGAAAGTTGGTCTAATACCTTGGGACGGAGTATATCTTATTTGTAATTTTTTACCGTTACTCATGGAAATCGGATTGTTACCTCTTTTCTTTGAAATTTTAATAAATAGAATTCTACTCACTTATATTTTCATTTAAGGTGTATGATCAAATTATAAGGATAATTATGCAATTTCACTATCAAATTCTTTTCTAATTAATGAATCAAACTTTTATTGTTCTATGTTTATGTTTTCTTTATCAAATCCTAAACTAAAAACACACTAGAAATAAAAAAGAATTGAACCATAAATGAAGATCATAGGAAGGAATGTATAGAAATTAAACACGAATCATTCAATCAGATCGCCCAAACTATATGTTAAAAGCAACAATGAAAACCTAGCCATAGACGATGAACTTAATTCCACGGTTTGCACCACAAATAAAGAAACATGATTAACATGGAGATATTGAGTTATAGATGATGGCTCGTCTTCGAGTTGAAGTAGATTTCTTAGATAAATTATTCTTACTTCTTATCTCTTAATATGGGATTTCTTTGTTTTTCGTGAGACAGACTAGTGGAGCATTGACGTGGTTATTAATGTCTTTTCGTCTCCTTTATTCATATGTTTGATGCTCAAGTTAGGAGTGTGGAATTAAGAACTTGAATATTTCCAAGTTAAGTATCAGAATGTCTGATGCTCAACTTCTTGAGGAGAGTGTTGGAATGAAAAACTTGTACATTTCCAAGTTAAGTATCAGAATGTCTGATGTTCAACCTGAACTTGATGATAAATTCAACAAGTTCAGGAGAGTGTTGGAACGAAGAACTTGAAGATTTCCAAGTTAAGTATCAATGCCTAATGCTCAACTTGAGAAGACTGTTAGAATAATTAAATTAATTTGAGAGGAAATCAATGCAATGATCAAGGAGATAGTCGATGAAAAATCATGTTAATAGTAAAAAGTATCGGGAATTAAATCATGTTAACTGTCGATCTCTATTAATTATCCATTTTTGTCATTTTAGACAAAGTCTTCATTAATTGTCTCATTTCGCTTTTGTTATTTTTGATAAGTGGACCCCATATTTCAATAATTCATTTCACTCACAATTATTATAAGGGGTAACTGCTTTTAAAGTCACCAACTTTCTATGAATTCCGGTTTTTCCCACGAACTTTAATAAGTTCGTGTAATGCCACGAAGCCATTTTTCCATGTCAGGTTTTTCGGTCTGATTCAAACTGTTCGTTTACTATTAAGACAATGTCCAAATTCTTTTATCTTACTATCATTATCTTCTTTTTTGAAATAGTTTCGCGTGGGTACCTTGTACGCCTCGGTCGGAACTCGGATGAAGAAGTTATGGCCATTTGATGAAGGTTGCGACCTTTGTGCGACCTTGTACTATCGTAATGGCCATAACTTCTTGATCCGAGTTCCGATTGAGGCGTACAAGGTACCCACGCGAAGCAATTTCAAAGACAAAGATAACGATAGTAAGATAAAAGAATTTGGACATTGTCTTAATAGGAAACGAACAGTTTGAATCAGACCGGAAAACATGCCATGGGAAAATGGCAACCGACAATAAAGTTCGTGGCATTACACGAACTTTTTAAAGTTCGTGGGAAAAACCGGAATTCATGAAAAGCTAGTGACTTTAAAAACAATTACCCTTTATTATAAATATAAATATAGTACATAAAAGTATGACTAATAGTAGTATTTCACTAACTTTTTTTTCTCACTTTTCTTAATAAAGTTAAATATTTGTTTAAAACTTGCACCGATCAATTATGAAACAATTAATGATGACGGGATAGAATTATTAGAAAGCAATACAAATAAAAATTGTTTTCTTAAAGATCACTTTTATTTTGTCACATTATTTCATACTCTCTCCATCCCAAAAAAATATAAACTTTAGATTCGGCATGAGTTTTAAAATAAAATTGGTAAAGTAAGAGACTGGTAGAGGGAAAAAGTAAATAAAGTATTGTTAATGGAAAATGAGTCTCACCTCTTATTAGAGAGAAAAGAGTTTCCAAATTTAAAAAATACTTGTTCTTATAAAACAGATTAAAAAAGGAATAGTGCATATTATTAATGAACGGAGGGAGTATATATTTTCTAATATTCTAAATTAGTTTGATGTCTAACACTTTCTCAATTTTATTGAAAAGATTGGGGACAATTTTATTAGCCGTAATAGCTTTAAACAAATTTGGCAGTTTAGTGTTTGGACTAAGCACCTCTAAATTTGATCTCTAAACTTAAGTCAGAAGAAATAAAAGTAGATGGATGTGTTTATAACAAAACAAAATTATTGGGAGATCGTTATAAGGTAACAATTATCTCACAATAAAAAAATTAGATTAAATTTATATAACTGTGATTGTGATAATTAGTGAATTATCTCTGAGATTTTAAGAAAAAGAAAATGTAAAAGAGATTTGGATATGATCATGGCACGTGAATCGGGAATGGGCCGCCACTATCAGCCCATGTGATAGCCTTGTCGTCTACTGCCCACTAAACGACGGAAAGTTTGTACTACTATTTCAAATCATTTTCAAGGAAATTTATTTCAGTTAAATATACGATGTATACGAAATAGTACAATAAACTGTACAAAGAAATTAATTTTATTTTACTATTTTAATGTTAAAGATAAATGTCATTTTTATTTTTTAAACCTTTCTACTACTTTTTTCTACTTCCTTACCAAATTTATCTATATGAGTAAAGGTCAAAATTAGTTCTAAATATATGCTCATTTTATCTTTTTGATCCTAAACTTTATCTTTTGAATTTTTTAGTCCTGCATATATGGAAATTTGATCATTTTGGTTCTCCGTCAATAATTCCGTTAAAAACTAACGGTCAGCGGCGATTTTGACCAAATTAAACTCTTAATTCTGATTTTTAAGTCACTGATTAATCTCCTAAACCAAAGCAGAGCCGCACACAGAAATTAGGTCTTCTTCCAATTCGACAATGGTATATGGCAGCAATCCGCAGCCTGACGACGATGGCTAAGATGGAATCCAATCAGCTAAACCAGCTGAGGGACATCTTCGCCCGGTTCGACATGGACCACGACGGCAGCCTCACGCAGCTGGAGATGGCCGCCCTCCTCCGCTCGCTCGGCCTCAAGCCCTCTGGCGACCAGATCCACTCCCTCCTCGCCAACATGGACGCCAACCGCAACGGCCCCATCGAATTCGACGAGCTCGTCGGCGCAATCCTCGCCAACATCAACGAGGAGGTGCTTCTCAACCAGGACCAGCTCATCGAGCTCTTCCGCTCCTTCGACCGCGACGGCAGCGGCTACATCACCGTCGCCGAGCTCGCCGGACAGATGGCTAAGATGGGAAACGCCCTCACCTACCGCGAGCTCAGCGACATGATGCAGGAGGCCGACACCAACGGTGACGGCGTCCTCAGCTTGCACGAATTCGCCACCATTATGGCCGATCTGCAGTCGAATTTCTCGCCGAGCCTGAATCGTCTTCCTCCTCCTAGGGTTTACTCATCTTAATTTTTTTAAATTGGGGGAAGCTGATGTGGCATTCTAGATTGTGGCTATGACTAACTAATTCTTCTTAATTTGTGAAGCTAATTGTCATTCATGAATTATTGGATTTATGATGAATTAATTCATATTGGATTTTCTGTCGTCATTATTGCATCCAACTTCATATAATTTGGAGATTAATTAGGAGAATAATTAGTGACTTAAAAATCAGAATTAAGAGTTTAATTTGGTCAAAATCGCCTTTGACCGTTAGTTTTTAACGGAACTATTAACGGAGGACCAAAATGATCAAATTTCCATATGTGCAGGACCAAAAAATCCAAAAGATAAAGTTTAGGACAAAAAAAAAATGGTCATATGTTTAGGACCAATTTTGGCCTTTACTCTTTATCTATTTTAACTTTCTCCGTGGCATATTTAAATTCGTGACGTCCCCTAATACTATAATTACTTTTTTCGGAAGAAGTATGATGTATCGGATAAACCTATTAGTGACAATAATTCAAAGTGTATGTACATATGCCCTATGAAATTAATTTAGAAATGAATTCTAAAACTAATATCGCAATATTCATTAGTTTGTTGGAAAATTTGTTTATAAGCTAGGAGACACATATTAATATTAAGAGACACAAGTTTCACTACATTTCAGAAAAAAACAATGTTTTCACACTTTACAAAATTGAGGACACACCTCCTCCTTAGTTTCCTTAACAATATTAGATAATTTATCTTAACTTTGTTCGATAAAATTTGTCCGACGTGAACTCTATGAAACATCATTTCGCCAATAAATGAGGAGTAATAATCCCAATAGAAATAGAGATGTGAATTATAATATTACAATTAATATATCAACCGTGCAAACTACCATACAAACCATAGAAATGATGCATATTTAATTTAAAATATTAAGCATTTGTCGATAACGAATGCATCCCCATTGGTTGCATGCAGATGACTCATGCAATTCACAACAACGCAACGCCGCCACGTATCCCCCACCACATTAATTCCTATTCCCCATTTTACCCCTCAACCCTCATATAAAATTCTCTCTTCCCACACACACTTTTCAAACAAAACAACAATCACCGAAAAGAGAAAAAAAACACACGCACAAACAAACAAAGATGAGTTACTCCAACAGAATGTGGGCGGCGGCGAACAGCCTCTCCGATCAAGGCCAGAAGATCAAGCCGCTGAGCTATGGCAAGCACCAATTCTTCTCCGCCCTGGTGAGCTCCGGAATTGGAGGGTTACTCGGCGGCGAGAGGGAGCAGAAGGAGGATTCGCTCCGGCAAGTTATGTATTTGAACTGCTGGGGCCAAGGCTGAGCTGGCTGTTAATTTCAACGCCCGGAAGGGTACAATTGTAATTTCGGGGAAAGAGCGGGAGCTGAGTTGACTCGGGATAGGGGTTGACGTTGAGTTGAGAAATATTTCAATATAGGGGACTGCATTGAAACAATCACTATGAAATTGGACTCGACCTTCATTGCCGACGGGCCGCATTCGACCGAATCGGGACCTGAAAGGAGAGGAGGGGCTGTTCGCGATAGAGTATAATGTGCTTCCAATAATTCTAATGCTACTTCGAATCGAATTGCATTCTCTCTTTTTATTCATTTTTAAACAGTAGTTACATATCGTTGTGTTTGTACTGAAAAAAAGTTGAACCTTTTAATTTTATTACATCCAAGCTCTAACTCGTTTTACTTATAAAAATAGAGAAGGAAAAATTAAGGAGAAGAAACAGTACCAGGAAAAACTAAGGAGGATAAACGCTTAATCTATAGTATTTTCATTAATCCTAAACGTTTAGAAATTAAACGAAGATTATAGCAATGAATGTTTAGAAATTAAATACGATTCATTCAATCCGTTCGTCCAAACTAGTACTAGTAATAGTATGTATTAAATGTTCCACACTTACTTGAGAGGGGTGTTAGAATAATGTAATCGGTCTAAGATGAAATCACGGTAATGATCAAGGGCATATCGAAGAAGGATCAAGTCAATAACGAAAAGTGTCGAATATTAAATACCTACCACGAGTGTAGGAGCCGCATTATTGAGAGAAGAGAGAGAAAAACGTGTAGAAGACTCGTGGTTCTTAATTCTGACCGAAGGAATTCTTAATTCTGACCGAAGGAAATTGAATTTGAACAGTTAAATATTCAATTATAAATTTCTGAACGTGATTGTAGTTTCTTGAGATGTTTATTTCATCTATTTTGAAGTTGTATTGATTATCTAGTGCTTTCGTTATGTTGTTAATGATTAGATATTAAACTTCTTGGTTGTATTTTCTCCTTGGTGATAGAGGATTTGGAAGACTGGTGGGTCTCGTGATTTTTATCTCTTCATATTGAGGAGAGCTTTCCACATAAAATCTTGGTGTTGATATTTTCTATTATCGTTTCTCATTATCATATTATTAATTCATCCACATTAGGTGCTATTATATTGTGCTTCTATTATATTTTTGCAATTTGGAAGATTTGTTTATCCACTACGCCTCAAAATTAGGACATTCCTCCCAACAGTTTGATGTCAAACATTTGACATCTAATGATAAAATTGAAAAGATTTAGGTCAATCTTATTGCCACAATAGCTTTATACAAATTTGGACGTTTAATGTTGGACGACGCATGTCTAAATTTGATCTCTAAACTCCTGTCAGGAAAAAGAAAAAAAGAACAAGTGAATAAATGCGTTTATTACAAAACAAAACATTCGGAGATCGCAATAAGGTAGCAATAATCCAAATTTAATAAATAATTGCGATATTTTACTAATTATCTCTGATATTTTAAGAAAATGTAAAAGAGATTGGGATATGATATGATCATGGCACTTGAATCAGGATTGGGCCGCTAATGTCAGCCCATGTGATCGCTTTGTCGTCTTCTGCTGCCCACTAAACGACGGAGATTTTGTATTTTTCATTTATGTCAAATTCCCTATTTTCAAGACATATTTCCGTTAAATGTACGATGTATATTTACTGTACTTGGCTACTTGTATAAATATTAGTTTCAATTTTACCTTTTTATTTATTCTTCAAAATCTATATCTATATATATATAAAAGCCGAGTTTTGGCGTTCTTTTGAAATATTTATAAGTTTTGTCCTCGTTCTAATATATTTATAAGTTATGGGATCAATTTGATAATATTAGAATTGGAGCTCACGTTTTTTAAAATAAATTTAAATTAAATAATGTAGTGGAAGTTTTTTTTATATTCTACCAATAAGATTGTAACCGTCACATACATTTTAATACATTATCATGTATATTTATTACTATTTCAATATTAATTGCCATTACCATTATCATTATCATATTTATTACCATTACCAATTCAATATTAATTAGGATTAAAGAATTAGTGCAATTTACCACCACCATCCAATTAATTAGTTTGAATCATGTCTATGAACTAATGTTATGCAATTAAACTGTAAGAAATATCGGGTATTCATAATAAGAAACGTATTAAACTTTTAATACATGGCTATTAACAACAAAAATGAATAAGAAAAGTCAAATTTTGTAACTTCTATTGTCTTAAATTTATAATTATATTGTTTTAATTTCATGATCTCTCATGGACTAATTCTGTGCCTATAAAAGGCATAGAGTTGTGGAGGAATCAAACCAACTAAAGTATTCTCCACCAACATTTTATTGTACATTTTAGGAACATTGTTTTACTCAATTTTTGGAGCTCCATCAAATCATCGGTGCCTAGCAGGTTTGAGATGTTACGTATGTTAGGAGGATTTCATCTTTGGAGATAATACGTCAATCCGAGAGCACTAACCGTAATGTACTTTGTCTTGCTGAAAGAGGAGTTTTCTCAACTAGACTTATAGTTCAGTTTATTTTATAATTTTTATTGTAATTTCCATTTTATGTATTGTTGTTTTTCTTTCTTTTGATTGTAATAGTTAGAGTACCGCGTGTATATATGGTTCGAGAATTTTATCCCAATATTTCTTACAGTTCTTAGAGAGGAAGAATCATAACATTCTTGACTCGAGAATTGTATCCCAATATTTCTTACAATAGTTAGAGTACCGCGTGTATATATTGTGATTTACATTTTTCAGTAGAGAGATATGAACGATTGATTTAAACATATTTTTCAAAAGTATCAACACTTGATATTCTCTTCTTCGTGTCCAAATAATTGTGTTGGTCTTGGTTCCATTTTAAATACTGGAGTATATTTATTGAATTGTTATTTATAGTATAATTTTCTATTTTTAATCTTATATAGTTATATTATTTTTTATTTTAATTAATTAATAAGTATTTTAAAATCGTATGATGAAAATATATTCCGTCGTGCATCGCACGTGGGTTAACACTAGTTAGTGTAATATCTAACTTATGAACCCTTTTTTCTTCAAACTTATTTTTCTTTTTTCCATACACATTAAAATTTATAAATGAAAGGAAAATTATATCAGCTAAAACCTGAGTACTTATTATAACAATTTAATTGATATTTATATATTACCTTATGAAATTAGTTTAGCGTAAAATATAAAATTAATAGCGCAATATTAATGAGTTTGTTGGCAAATACTAGTATGTTCATAAGCTAAGAAGAGTACATATTATTAAGATAAGATAGAGTTCAATTAATTTATTTTAATGTTCATAAGTTTGGTAGCGCGATTTCACAAACAAACAAACCGTATTATTCAACTAGCTAGAAGCAATTCGTTTCCAAAAACAATGCATTAACATTAAATTGTAAACATATAAAATTTGTCGGACGTGAACTCCAAAAAATCATCATTTTACCAATATATGAGGAGTAACAATACTTCCAAAATTAATAGAGATGTCCATTACTCCCTCCGTTCCCACTTTAGTCTCGTTGACTTTTCTGCACTTATTTTGTAAAAATGATAATAAATAGTTAAAGTGGAGAAATAATAAAGTTAAAAAAAGAATAATATAGAGAAGAGTCTTATCTACATTATTCTCTTTTTTACTTTATTATTTCTCTATTTTAACTATTTATTATGATTTTTATAAAACGAGTGCAGAAAAGTTAATGGGACTGATAAAGCGGAACGTAGGGAGTATAATATTGGAATTAATACTACCATACAAACCTTAATAATTTGTACTACAATACATAAAATATACAGCATTTGTCGAATAAGAAGCATATACTAACACGTTAGCTGCATGCAGATGACTCATGCAATTCACAACAACGCAACGCTGCCACGTATTCCCCACCACATTAATTCCTATTCCCCATTTTACCCCTCAACCCTCATATAAAACAATGCCTTCACACATTCACTCTTCAAACAAAACAAGAATATCACCCAAGATAGAAAAAGAAAGAAAAAAAAAACACAAACAAAGATGAGTTACTCCAACAGAATGTGGGCGGCGGCCGGAGTGGCGGCGGCGAACAGCCTCTCCGATCAAGGCCAGAAGATCAAGGCCGGCCTCAAACCGCTCAGCTATGGCAAGCACCAATTCTTCTCCGATCTCCGGCCACTCTCCGCCCTCGTGAGCTCCGGAATTGGAGGGTTCCTAGGCGGCCGCCGCGGCAGAGACGGCGAGAAGGAGGATTCTCTCCGGCAAGTTATGTATTTGAACTGCTGGGGCCAAGGCTGAGCTGCTTGTAAATTTGAAAAGCCCTGAAGGGTATGAATGTAATTTCGGATGCGGCAAGGAAAAAAGAGCGTGGGCCGAGTTGACTCGGGATGGGGGTTGAGCTGAGAAATATTGGAATATAGGGGACTGCATTGAGATTTATGTGAAATTTGTGGGTGTTCCCTAAAAATTTGAGGGAAATTAGGGAGAATCAACAGCGAAATGATCAAGCCATCTGCTCTTTTATGTGAAGAGTTTTTCATTTTATGTGTATGTTTATTTCCCCATCTGCTCTTTTATGTGAAGAGTTTTTCATTTTATGTGTATGTTTATGGAAATAAAGAAATTCAATTGCGAATATACGTTTTTTTCTCGACTTTAGGCAAAACTAAAATAAGGTATACTAAAAATAAAAAATATCAAACACAACATAAATTAGGGGTGGCGAAATGGGTTATTCGCGGGTATCCGCACTCGGTAAGTCGGGTATCCATATCCGAGGTAAGTCGGGTATCCATATCCGATTTTAGCCAAATTTATTGTCCGAATATCCGCTCCGTGATATACCGGGATTTCGATACTCGTGTTGGTTATTCCGTATCCGACATTGCGGGTATCTGTACCTGACCCAAAACTTTAATAAAAAATTTAAAAACCATAATAGTAGTCAATGTTCTCTAATTTATTTTATTGATATCGATGATAAACTTATTGAGAATAAAAGTGAGGGTGACACTCTAATTCCGGTGAGTTTTCAATTGTATGTTCGTTGGAATATGAAAAATGTTTCGAAAGAACTCTTAGATTATATAAAGTACTCTTATTGTTCCGCGTTAATAGAGGCGTTTCATTTTCTTCACTCATTTTAAAAAATAATAATATAACTACACTTCTCTACGTTATTATATCTCTTACTTTACTTTTTCTTCAATTTAACTATTTATTTTTAATTTTTTAAAATGAGTGCTTATATGACTATTATTATTTAACTATTTACTTTTTTCTCCACTATAACTATTTGAATCGCTTCTATTAATATGGAACGGAATCAACGGATGGAGTATTAATAGATGGTATATGGCTAGTACTAATGATAACGGGTATTATCGAGATTAACTGGTATACCCGCGCGGGTAGTGGGTATACCCGTTACCCGCAAAACTCTAAACACACTACCCGATCCCGCCCCATTTCCCGTTATCATCGGGTAGCGGGTACCCGATATCCGGCGGGTAACGGGTCGAGATGGGAATTATTCGTTACCCGCTACCCATTTTGCCACCCCTAAGAGCATTAGCAATGGTTGGCCCTCCCATTCCACATCAACATTTGTCCAAAGGGCCTATCTCCCTGCAATGGAAGGGCCCTCCCATTCCATTTCATTTCCACATCATCACCATTTTATTTTAATTTTTTAGCACTTCTATATTTAATATGATGTCAAATTAAATAAATAAGAACCAAAAATAAAATATTAATATGGGAGGGGAGGTTGGCCCTTCTCATCGGCTAGAGCCGATGTATCGGCCATATAGGGGAGAGAGAGAGGGGGCGCACGGCGGCCCCTTTTCCACTATGGTGGGGCGATGGAGGCCGATGGGAAGACTCTCCTATCGGCCCTCCATTGCTAATGCTCTAACCTAAATCTAACATTTTTTGTCATTGAAAAGGAAAGAAGAACAATAAAATCGATTGGTACCCTACTCTAAGGTCAAGTTTGGTTCACCAAAAACACGTTCAAAAATATCCATTTCAGCCTTGTTCCTCGACAGCCCAATCTCAAATGCACCCTCAAAATCTCTAGATTTGCAGAGGGAAATCGATCTCTGCCGATCAAGATGCACGAATTCCTGCTTCCTCGGCTTCCCCCACCCGAAATCAGCTTCGTAAACATCGAATCTCGGCGATCCAGCCACCGATACCACACACTGCCCACTATTTTTCCTGAAATCCAGCGGCCAATCTGCACTCTCCACCACTCCACGATCACTCTGCAAAATCCTTCGAGTCGCTTCTCGTATGCTCTCCGCAGCAATCAGAAATCCGCCCTTCTTCTTCAGCGATCCACGCCGCGCTCCTGCACGTATGAAAACTAGGCAATTTCCCAAGTATGATTCCGGCAGCGGCGGATTCAGCCGTCCGCGGCAGTCTGCGGCGAAGGAGAAATATACGATCTCTGACTTGTCGTCGTCGGAAGAAGCCGCCGACCTCATTGCGCAGATCCAAGCGTAGGCAGAAATTACCGTGAAGGATGAAACGTCGCGTGAATTAGGCGTGTTGGCGTAGACATGATTTTTGAGGTTTTGGACTTGATTTTTTGTGAGGAGAAGAGTTGAACGGACTCTGTTGATCGGAAATTCCACCAGAGATGGTGAGAAATCGAGATTCGGATTTCGGTTTCTGACGAATTTCCAAGCGATTGAATCTAATTTTCCATGATCTACAACCAAATTACGATCGAAAACCGGCAAATGCCTAGCCACTGCTTGATGAAATGCTTCACCGTCTCCAGATCTGTTCGCACAGCCCCACGACTTAACAAAATTAACGATGCTGCTCCCATCGGCGACGGCGTGATGATTGGTGATGCCGATGCAGATTCCCTGGCCTGCAAACAGCGTGATCTGAAGAGCGATCACGGGGAAGACGACGGAGTAGGTGCATCGAGTTGCAAGAGGAAGCTCGGGGACGCATTCGTAGAAGTGATCAGCGATTCGCTGATTGTGTGAAGTGAGATAGTGAAGATTTTGATCGGATTGAGCTATAATTAGAGAAACGGAATCATCGGAGGCGCAGCGGATGGCGGGAGTGCCGGAGTTCAAGGGGAGGACTACGTTTCCGGCGAGTGGGAGGAAGTGTGTGAGAGTGAGGGAGAGAGAAATTTTCAAGGAGGGGAGAATGTTTTGATGGAAATGGAGGTTTGAGCAGGGGAAGTCGAAGAAGATGAGTCTTTGTGTGGGATCGGATTGTAGGAATGGGATGTCGAAGTGTGTTAATGGAGTGTAGAATTCATGATTGCTGCAAATTGAAGAAGATGATGATGAAGAAGCAGGGTGATAGGGACTTGAACCCTACAGCAAACCTGGCGATGAATGAGCAGCCCGACCGCGCCGAGCTTGCCCCAATCACGACCCATTCACGCCCAAAGAAGTGAAGATCCATGCAAATCCTTGCGTATCTTTAGTTTATTTCAATTTCCATAGTTAGACTTATTTTTCTTTATTTAATTCACGTAATATTTTGTAATCTTTTTGATATCTTGCCTTGCAAGATATCGTTGGGTTTAGGTTAGGATATCCTCGGGTTTTCTTGTCGGTTCTTTCCCGAGACGAACTAGGAAGGTCGAACCGTCTAGGGTTGAGGATTCTATAAATACTAGAATCCCATAGATAATTAAATCATTGAGAATTAAGAAATAAAATACTTCTTTTCTCATTCTTGTTTCAAAACCCTAGAACTTCAACTAGGGATTATCTCTTTTGCTCCGTTAAATCTTCGTGTGCTCTACAAACCTCTCGATAGGGAACTTAAACCCTATCAATTGGTGCTTCCATTGACTACTCTTCTCCCTCAACACACGGTAGCCATGGCACCAGGTTCAATGGTTTCAAAGCCGCCTCCCTCGCCAACGTTTTTTGGTTCTGATTCAAGGTTTAGGAAGCTAGAAATCCTAGCTTCTGGCAGAAACACCACAGCAGATAAACATAAAGAACCGCCAGACCCCCTGGTTACGGAGACGCCGACGGCGAAGCATGTGTGGAGACCACCGCCGTCTCGGACTACCGCCCCGACGACCATCGATCGGGAGTCCATTCTCCGCCACCGCATGGACCCGCCTCGTTTCACAGGTGAGGATGCTTCTAATTGGATTCACAAGATCCAGAGGTACTTTAATCACTCTTATACTCCAGAATCTGATCGTCTCTATCTTGTCACGTTTTTATTTGACCCACCGGCGTCCGATTGGGCAACATATTGGAAGGAAAACAACACGGGAAAGGATTGGAATGATTTTTTGATAGCAGTCAAACATTATTTTGACCCAAATTTTGATGAAGGTTACGCAAGCAACAAAACTACGATCGAACTGCCTGACTCACCTGCTTTTCCTTCGGACACGAGCGGGTGGAGATTGCCTCCGTCGCTCACACAGCCACCTACAGGAATGGTGCCCAGTGCCTTATCTCGCCCTCGTTTTGATGCTCCTCGTTTCGATGGTGCGAACGTCGTCGAGTGGATTTGTAATATGCAGAGGTACTACAACCACTACTATACTCCTTTATCTGATCGGCTATACCTTACTCAGTACTTGTTCGATCAACCGGCGTCAGACTGGATGACAAGTTGGAAATATAATCATGCCGAAGAGAGTTGGGACGATTTTCTATTAGCAGTCAAGCAGCAATTTGACCCCAACCCATATGAAGGGCGAGTAGCAACCTTGCGAAACACGCCTACTGTACATGTCGTTTCTTATAATGGCGCCGATCTCTCGATTACCTTGGACAAACAAGCTGCTACCTCTGGGATGGGTGAAGAGACTGACGATTGGTCATTGATGTATCATAGAGCTACTCCTGTTCAGAAGCCTCACACTTCCACTTCAGATATGTTAACTTGGTCAGAGGCTCCTTCGGCAGAAATCCCCTCAGCCGCCACTGCCGCTCGTGCGAGCCAGCCTACGGATGGAGTTGGTACGGTACTATTTGATGGCCAGATTATTGATGGGAATGTTGAGAATCTTAACGAAAGGAAACCTTGCTCTGGCTACAAACTGAAGGAGATGAATGGCAGCAACATAATTGCAGGTGACAGTGGAGATGGTTCAACAGACTCAATAGCGTCTGATCATGATACTCTCATAAGCCGAATATCACTTCACATTGTGCAACAAGCTCCCATCATTGCAGGTGACAGTGGTCATCCTTGTCTGCCTGAGAAGCAGAAATTCTCTGGCTTCGATGCACCAAGTGATGGTGATAATGCTTCGTTTTCCATTGAATCTGCTTACTATATTAAAGATCCAACATTTGCAGCAACTTTGAAACCATTATTTAGTAGTGATATGAAGTCTTTCCTGGAGCCACATATTTTTCCCGGTGTTGGAATTCGAGGCGTGTTCACTCATACACAAGCACTTGCCTCTGATGCCCGCTCGATCCCTCCGCGCAACGATGTGACACGTTCGGGTGAATGCCTTAGCACAGGTGGGAGTAAGGTTACCCATCGTTCCTTGGGTGATGATCCCATAGAAAGTGTGATTTTCAAAAGTGATGGTAGCAGTGCTCTGAGTGCGCTACATCTCAGGCTGGAGTTCCCCACTCTTGTTGACATTTTGTCAGTTCCGCCCCTGTATCCGATGATTGTTGAGATGGAAATGTTGCTGGATCAGTTTATGGCTTGGATGACGAAGCAACAGGGGGAGAACATGAAACGGCTGTATCGCCACATATCTGTCAGCTGCCCCCTTCCTGCCAAGCTCATGAGCAGGCGATTTTACGCCCTTTTTTTTTTTTCTCGCGTGGCATTTTAACTCCGAGCTCTATTCTATTGTAGTGCACAAAGGGGATACATCGAAGGCTAGTCATTTCTATAGATTCATTCACTTGAACTCCACTGAATGGTACATATATGATGATTCTCGAGTTTCAGCAATAGATGGTGCTGACATTTTCGAGCAGATGGCTTATATTCTCCTCTATGCTCCGCACGGCACTGTCTGGCATATAGATTTCATCCTAACTCTCCAATTATCAATTGGATTTGCTTCTTTAGTGGCATCACAATTACTATCTACTTTTGAGATTGGACAGGGTGATACAACTGTTTTGCCTCTTGGTAAAGAAGGAAACGGATCAGAGGCTGATGGAGATTACTTACGCCTAAAGACTACTAATTCCTTCGTCCCTGACTCTACAGAATGGTGTCAAAATGTGAGTTTGGGTGGGGAAAATGGAGCCGGTGAAGCTGATAAAGGTCAAAGCTTGACTAGTGAAAGAAATATAGTTGCTGATGGAGTTGTGAATTTGAGTGCTGAGAGACATGAAGCTGGGGGATGCTTGGACGGTGATAGTGGATTTCTACAAAGAGGATATTTCCATGTATGTCTTAATACTGAAAAAATGGTGTTCGTCTTCGAGAAGGCAGAAAATAATATGGCATGTGTGGTTCTAGTTGCCTATGTTTACATAAGTGGTGGTGAAGATTGTGACTATAGTGGTGTCAAAGATTGCGAAGAGCTCGATGGATTTCTCTCCAAAGGCTGCAAATCTGGAGGAGTTGATGCCAAATTTGCTGTAGTAGCTTCCATTAGGCTCTTTCTTTCCGAATCAGAGAACTCACACCAACCCGGGGATACACCGATTATCGTAGCAAAGGCCCCGGCAGTTTTGGTAGATGGTATTCCACAATGCCATTGGATGATACAATGGTCAACTGCTCCAACGACACTTTCATGGAAGTCGAAGTCGGAGATGTTGCGTCCTTTTCTGTCCCTTAGCCTTGAGGACAAGGCTATTGCTATGGAGGGGGGAGTTGATAGGGACTCGAACCCTACAGCAAACCTGGCGATGAATGAGCAGCCCGACCGCGCCGAGCTTGCCCCAATCACGACCCATTCACGCCCAAAGAAGTGAAGATCCATGCAAATCCTTGCGTATCTTTAGTTTATTTCAATTTCCATAGTTAGACTTATTTTTCTTTATTTAATTCACGTAATATTTTGTAATCTTTTTGATATCTTGCCTTGCAAGATATCGTTGGGTTTAGGTTAGGATATCCTCGGGTTTTCTTGTCGGTTCTTTCCCGAGACGAACTAGGAAGGTCGAACCGTCTAGGGTTGAGGATTCTATAAATACTAGAATCCCATAGATAATTAAATCATTGAGAATTAAGAAATAAAATACTTCTTTTCTCATTCTTGTTCCAAAACCCTAGAACTTCAACTAGGGATTATCTCTTTTGCTCCGTTAAATCTTCGTGTGCTCTACAAACCTCTCGATAGGGAACTTAAACCCTATCACAGGGTGAATTCGGCAGTTTTCGAGCTCGATAGCCATTGGAATACTGTGACTGACTTCAGGTCAAGGTTCATTGACTTCATATATAGTGGATATACCCCTGCGTTCGTTAACTAAAAGAGATGATATATTTCATCTTTTCTAAACAGTTCGATTAATTAGAACTTTCTCATTTAATCTTTTTGTTGGGATTTGATTCATCACAAAGAAAGAAATGAATATAACTATTGACCCTCACGCATCTTATAAAAATACTATTGGAAAGGCGTGGTCTCTTTTCTAAAGTTTTCGTTGAAAAGAAAATGGGAAATAATCTTCATCTTTTAAACATCTCTTTCATTTTCATCTTTAAAAGGGTTTCACCATTTTCATTCAATGAAAATATTTTATATTGAGTTATTGGTGTGATCAACTATTGTTTCTATTAGTTTGACTATAACTTCAAATATGAAATTCAAAGTGATCAAATAGAAAAGGATAATGAAATTACAATAAAATATAGGATTAACCAACATTTATCAAATTTAAAAATAAGTGAGATTTAAAAAGGATACGTGAGAAAAGAAGAAACGATAAGAAGAAATATGGGCACCCAAAATTTTAATTACTTTCTCCTATAAAGAAACTCATTATGGCGTTTTAATTACATTCACATTTGGAAGTTTAATTGAAGTTTCAACCCAAAATTAACAATTAAATCGATCGGAGCGTTTCCCATCCAACGGCCACGATAGAGCTGGCTACTCAATAACGTTTATTTGAAACTCCAACGGTCGAAAATCCCAAAATAAACATCACAAAAATTTCTTCTCAAACTCAACACATTTCCTCCGAATCCTATTATTCAAGATTCCGGTCACATTTTGTTCTTCAATCGATCAATTCGAAGCCTATTTTAGTAAAAAGAAAAAATGAGCGTGCCTCAGTTCTTAGACGCCACGGATTCTTCTGCCGATCTGCAGATATGGAACAACGCCGCCTTCGACAACGGCGAGATTTCTGAAGATTTGGCGGCAAGCAAGCAGCCCTGGGGATCTCTGAAGCCGACACTAGGAAACCCTAATTCTTCTTTCGATTCGGTTTCGGATAAAGAAAATCAAAGTTTCGCATCGGAGAATCAAAATCAATTCCCCTCTGTTTCGCATCTCCCCAAATCGGCCTCTACGACGCCGTTTAAGGCGCTCACCACGGTCGAATCAGTTCAGAGATCGAAAATGAGAGCAATCGCGGACAAGGGTTTCGAGAAAAATCCAGTCTTGAAAATCGACGAGGAGATTAAAGAAATCGAGTTGCAAATCGCGCGATTGAACTCGAGATTGGAGGCTTTGAAAGCGGAGAAGGAAAGCGCGGGAGCTGTGGAGAAGAGAGGGAGAGTCGTGACGGCGAAGTTTGTGGAGCAGAAACAGAGCAGCAAGAATGATGAGATTTCGAATTTGGGCGTAAGAACAAAGGCTAACAGAAGAGGGATTAGTTTAGGGCCAGCAGAAATCCTCTCTGCAGGGCGTAGAGGGATGAGTTTGGGGCCTTCGGAGATTTTCGGGGCATCGAAATCGAGGCAGATGGTGATCAACAACACCCCTCTGCAGAGTAGGAGGCAATCTTGCTTGTTTAAGCTGCAGGGGATTGAGGAGGAGAGGGTGGAGAGTTGCAGTTTGAGCCCGAAATCGAGGAAATTTGCTGCGAAATCGAGGCAAGCTGTGACCACCATTGGTTCAAGAAAGGCTGTGAAGAAGGAAGAATCTGTTTTGAACTCAGTCCAGCCAAAGAAGCTGTTTAGGGATGGCGAGAAATCGGTTCCAAACAAGAAGGTGTCTAGGCCGGGGAGAGTGGTGGCGAGTAGGTATAATCAGGGCACGTCTCAGGCTTCGGCAATGAGGAAGATATCGTTGCCGGAGAGTGATGGTGATGCAGGGAAAAGGGTTGAGAAGTCGCGGTCTTTTTCCGTGGGGAAGACGAGGGCTAATGAGGGCGAGGGCCGGGTGAAGAAGAGGTGGGAGATTCCTAGTGAAATTATAGTTCATAGCAGTGTGAGGGGAGGAGGAGAGGGAGAGGAGGAGAAGTCTCGTGGATGTGTTGTGGCGGCGCCTGGCCTTCTCCCGAGGCTGAGGATCGCCCGTTGCAACAGGAGCCCACGTGACTCGGGGCCTGCCAAGAAGGTTGCTCAACTGGTTGGGAGGAAGTCATACTTTTCTATTGATGAGGGTGTGGAAATGGAGCATTCTGTGTGCCAAGTGTTGAGCTATGATGAAGAAGAAGAGCGTTGAAATGTGGGAGTTTTGGTTGGGATTGTGATTTTTGCATTGTTGTGGTAAATATAATAAGTGGGGTTTTTAAGTAAGATGTTTGTGTTTCTTGTTCAAGCATACTTGTGCTTTGCTATAATGGAGTATGTCTTGGAATGAAAGCATATACACATGTGTTAGATAAGTATTGAAATACTGAAATAGACTAGTAAACAACAAATATGGTTTTGAATGAATATTTGATTTAGATGCTGACTTGTTCTATAACTACTAACCTTGTTCACCAAATAACTTGTTTACTGCTAGAAAACCTCACGCAATCACAAAAAAGGAGCAAAATGCTTATGAATTCTACAAAAAACTACTACTATTCTAGTATTCGTGTGCTCCCTATGGAAAGCCAATCCCCTGGGAGTAACGAGATCACGATATTGTCGATGGTTAAGGTGCCGGAGCATCTTTGTCTGCAGCTTTGAAGATCTCAGCAATGTCTTCCTGCAAATATTTAGACAATGAACTCGTTTTCTTAAGAGTCACTTCTATTTTTAATGGTAACGTTTCACTAAAAATCTTCATCCAGTTCATTGCTTATAGTAAATAGATTTTCGCAATCTAGATAGAAAATTTATTGATTAATAGTTGTAGTGTCTAGCTGTATCACTGTAAAACATTAAGTATGTATGAAAGGCTTTCGCTATCCATAATCTAGAGGAGCGAGGAATTATTTAAGGTCAATTTAAAGAATATCAATCAAATCAGAGGTTTAGTTCTTTAAACTGACCGTTAACCGATTTATATGAGTACACTCTACACATAAATTTTAAGTAGAGAAGCGCAAGTCAGTATTTAGATATCAATCAAATCAGAGGTTAAGTTCTTTAAACTAACCGTTAGCTGAAGCACAGTAGGATTTATTTGATGACCGATTTGAAGATGCTAATCCAAGCACAACCAAAACCGATTTATATGAGTACACTCTACACATAAATTTTCAGCCTTCTAACAGCACAATCATATATAGAGTGGAATTTGGATTTGGCTAAATTTAAGTATATTACTAGTTCAATATTTGGAAGAGAAAAAATTTCACCGAAAATATGATTCATCAACTTTTTAAAAAATATTGACAGGCGCGTCACATCCGTTTACTTTGGCACAATCTTTACAAGGAAAATAGCACAATTTTGATTTTTAAGGTTTGTTAAGACAATGAAGAGCGGTTTTCATGAACAATTGAAATAGAAATTTACTAATTTTACTAATATTGTTATTTACTCTTGAGGTTTGGTTTAATCATCTAATGATGTATTCATAAAACTAAAACATAGTTCTGTACGTAGTCATGTTTCGCGGAAGCAATTATGCGGTAAAACATTTCAGAGCAATTTCTGTTTATCGTTTAAGATGCATTATTTTACAATGAACGCAATTTCGACGTTAAGAACTTTTACTTCGTTTGGTTAATTGAACTAGTTTACTTATACTCAAAACAAACAGCAGAAATACAACCACCACTAATTCATAAAATACAAATACAAGATCCAACAATATAATAAGATACTAGGACAAATAAACAAGGTACAATAATTCTGAAACAAAAACAAAATGATATCAAGATTTAAAAATGACTTATATCCTTCGAAGATAAAAATAGGAGATTAGAATAATCTAGTGCTGTTATTTAACTCCAGTTTCGTTGCAAATTCGAGAAAAGAAGCTGATGACAACAGCTTTGATGTGCGAATTTTTCAGACCTTCAACCTACAAGATTTAAATAAACCAAGGTAGAGATATAGTAAAACTCAATATCTAAACGTACAAAGAATCATTAATTTCATCTCATAAAAATTAAATTCAAACACAATAGAAACAAAATTAAATCAAAACACTATCAAAACTGAAAATAGAAACTTTACAGAATAATCTGGTGCTGTTATTTAACTCCAGTCTCGTTGCAAAATCGAAAGAAGAAGCTGATGACAACACATTTGATATACGAGTTTTTCAGACCCTCTATCAATAAGATTTTAAAAAACCAAGAAAGAGGGTATAGTGAAACTCAGTGTCTAAACAAATCATAAACAATCTTTACATAAACAAATCATAAATAGCCTCAGCACGTTAATTATAATCAATTTAAACATAGATCCACAGAGAGGTTCAACTGCATAAGCAGAACTCGGCTTCATTACGCCTCATATACTATCCAACAACCATCACAGGCATCAACTTTATTCAAAAAGAAAGTCTTAATAAATCAAATAAACTGAGTTAGTTTGATTGAATCTCAGATATTTCCAAGTTTTCATGGAAAGATGAAGCAACATCAAGGGGTTCTCCCTGTAAACAGGGTCTCAACATCACAACACCTCAAAATTGGAAATTTCATCACTGAATCAAATCAAAGGAAGCACTGATATAAAAGGGTTTAAAAACTAGCTTCCTAAAAATAAATAAATTAGAGAATCAACAAGGTTCAGATAATTATACAGCTCTATCGATCAAGAATTTTCTGAAGCAGAACTGGCGTTAAGCTGATTAAAAATCATCATAACCACAGATTATATAAGTAAAGGAAATGAATCAATTAATTGGCTCATATTAAGAAATTCAACCATTATTATCAATCTACTTCATCGATTGGAAATCTCAGAAGCGCGGATAATCTTTTAATCATTGCCAATACCTAATTTCGAAAATTCTGGAATAGTGCATCAAATATAGCGGACATTTTTAGAGGTACAACAATTGAAAAATGTAAACCCCCACGTGAAAGCCGCTAAATCTATGCCTCTATGACTAGCTCGATTTTTCATTGAAATTTTCAGAAAACAAGCTAAAGGTGTGGTGAGGCAATCCAATTATTTTAAAAAAGAAACAAAAACAAATAGAGAAATTACGAGCGCGGATGAATGAGTGTTGCCGTTGTTTTGACACAAATAGGCCGTGAGAATGGTACAGCGGCAAATCTGCAACACTAAACGGCGTCGTTATCGCACGAGCTTTGGGACTTCTTTCTTCATATGAGAAATTTCAGAGGAGCCCGGGTTGCTACATGCAGAAATTGAGGCCTGCGGAAATTAATTGAAATAACAATCACAAAAATCATCAAAATTAACGAGAGAAATTTGGGGGATTTCTCATATTGAGAACTAGAGCGAAGGAGTTCACTACTGTGTGTTGTAGATGGGATGAATGAGGAAGAGATGCATATACTAGGGTTTTATAGAGAAACCCTAATCACGATTGGGCCGGAAATTGTGGATCTGGATAGTCCGAATCCGAAATCTAAAGCCGGGGCCGTTTACCCGCTAATAAAAAACAAGGGTGTGTTTAGTGAAGAAGTTCTTTTAATCAGTCTTACTTTTCCTACCGGCATGTTTCATAACAAATATGGGATATATAAAGATATGTGAAACAAGTTAAGAAATGCCGGCTTTGTATTAATATATGCGTAGATAAAAAAATTTCATTATTATTTAATAAACAAGAAATTATCTAAATTTGTGTATATAGATAGCACATGAAATGACATTATTGCCCTTATTTTAAAATATGTATATTTCTTTTTTTCATATTTATTAGTGATGCAACCTTCCAATAAACTAATTTAATAGTAGTAGTATTTATTAACAACCTGATTACGTACTAACTAATTAGGTCTATCAAAGAATAAAAAAATTACCTAAAAAACAGATCAACCTGAATCATTGTAAGCAAATTTTTGGAAAACCAAATATGCTCAGATCAACAACAGTCCACAGTTTCATCACTACCTTGGAAAATCCAAGAGAATAATTATTTTAACCATTTGAATTTTTCGAAAAAAAAAAGAGAAAAATTGGTATCTTTGCCGATTCATCCGCAAGAAAGAAGAAAAACCCTCATCAAATTTTAAACAATTATTCATTTTGTAGAACAACAGTAGTGGCCCAGATCAGCACAAGATCATAATTGCCTCACAGGATCATAATTGTCATGCCACAGTCGAGTGTTATGGTCACAAATTAAAGAGGGAAAAGAAGCTCAGCTCAATTGGCTTAATTGATATGTCAGCTGGAGGGCCACATCAGCCTAAACAGAAATGAGAGAGAATGAAAGTTGAGGGGCCTAAATGCAAAGGGGAGAGAAGGGAAACAGATTGGGTATATATGCAGAGACTCTCTTCTTCATCAGCATCATGAAAAATGTGTGTTGTGTGCGCTGAGCGCTTGGGCTGAGGATCGTGGATCCGAAGCATTCCTATCAGTTCTTATATCGTTAATCTTTCGTTCTAGTATTTCAATTCCTTTTGTAGTTGTGTGTAAACATTCTATGCCAACAATTATCAATACATTTCTTATCTAGATCTTTCCTATTTGAGTTTGCACATTTGATTTTGGATTAAGTTGCATCAAATCATGGAGGTGATCATCGATTGGAGCTCTTCTTGTGGTTTGGTCATGCAACAAATGGTATCCAGAGCTAATATTCCTTGGACAATGATGTCGGCGACGCGATTGACGGAGCCGGAGAAGAAAGAGTTGGATTGGGAGAGTTGACGGGAGCAGCGGACGCTGGAATCGCAGCAATTCGAGGCTCGACGGGAGAAAAAGAAGGTTGGAATTTCAGCAGCTACTCCGAAATTTCATCTCGAAGTCCGGTGAAGAAGTTGCAGCCGCGGATGAGGAATCATCATGTGTTGAAGAAGAGGATCTGCAAGTCGAGATCCGACGACAACAATGGGAGGCTCGATTAGCGGCTCATTGGCGTCGCATGGATGCTAAATTGGATGCATTGAAGGAAGCAATTCTAGATCTAAGCTCCTCGAGCCAAAGTTGATCAACGGCGACAATGGACCAGAATGACGGCAGCCGTGGATCACACGTGAGGGCTGGAGTGGTGCACCACAGTTGCAGCACGGATCGTGATCCAATGGAGAGTAATCTATCTCCAATTGCTGATCTGCAGAATCTCAGGCAGGTATCCTCTGTTCGAAAATATATCGATGCTTTTGGTGAGTTATACTCTAGGGTTGATATAGAAGAAGTTGAGGCCTTGAGGTTGTTTTTATTGGGGTTAGTGGAGGAATTACAAACACCGGTTCGAAGGTTTACACCCAAAACCTTAGCCGATGCTTATGCCCTTGCTAAACTTCAAGAATTAACGTTGACCGGCGTATTACCATCATTATATGAGCGTGAAGAGCAGCATGACAATTCTTGGAGATATGAAAATTTGAATATGAAACTGAAGGTTGAAGGATTTAACCTTCTTGGTGAAGAGGTGATTGAGGTTCGGGAGATGAAAGATACTGATGATAAATGTAGTAGTTTAATTTTGGCAGAAAACTTGATCATGGCAGTGAGTGAGTTGAAATCGGCTGAAACTCTTGATATGAAATTGAGTGAATTGAGTAACAGAGAGAATTCAAAAAATGATCAATGTGAGAAAGATTTAGCTGCTAACTTGGATAACCTTGGTAGTTTGATTGAAAATGAGAAGATAAGGAAGGGTTGGGAATATAATTCCAGTGAGTTTGCGAAGTTGAGTAGTGAAGAAAATGGGGTTTCCATAGAGGTCTCGGTGGGAGAGGTTCTTTGTGCTTGTCAAGAGATCGATGAGACGCGTGTGCAAAGGGAGGATAAGGTTGTTGCATTGGTGATAGTGGCTAGCAAACTTGGTTGGCTCGCGTCTAAGTGGTTTACTACACCCATGGTGAAGATGAAAACGGATGGGGTAGGATTAGGCATTTTGACAGTTGCTTCTGCGTTGATGGAAAGTTGCTTCTGCGTTGATGGAAACACATGAGTTTGGGAAAGAGATGGAGCATGTAGTAGACAACCTAGCAACTTTTGGAAAGGGGAAGGACAACTCTACTTACTGTGCACAATTTGCTACAAGTTTGATGGTGCATAGGAGTTATTATCTTTCATTGAAGTGGCTATTGGATTGGGATCCTAAACCGAAGGTGAAGATGAAGCTTATGAAGTTTTCTGGTCGAGCCTTCTATGAAGAAAAGTCTATGGATCTGAGAATGGTGGATAAGGAGATCTCTAAAGAGGATTTGATTGCCTTGGATAGGAGTGGTGTTGAACCATCACAATGAAAATATACCTTTTATTCTATTTAAATTATACATTTTTTAATTATTATAGTCTGATAACTTTTATTCTAATTAAATTAAAATATACCAAAAATGAAAAAAATAATTAATTTGTGGCTTGGGCTTGGCCATGATGCGGTTAACTATTGTGGACACCCTAAAGGATGGGAATAATTGTCTCTTCAACTCTCTTTTAGTAGGGAAGCGAGAAGAAGTTGAAGTGACAAATAAAGTTTTTGCTACTCCTGCGAAGTTATCTTTTTTAAACATATGAATGGATCGCTATTGTTAACTGAAAATTATGTTGATAGTAAATATATGTAATAATCCTTCATTAAAATATTTTGTAACATTTAATATTTACGATTGCGTCATAGTAATTACTGGTTTCAAATCCGCCGTAATCACATATACAATCCATGTAAATGTACATGCATTCCTTGCTAACAGTATATGATAAGGCTAATTTCATGCATCGGTTATATGGTGAAAAGCGTTATAATTTGCTGGGTCTAACACGTTTCCTAAGCCAGGTGTGTGAAAAATCGCTAGATCGAGGAAATGCTGAAGGAAACGGTCTAGAAAAGGAATGAAGTGAAGTGAGCAGAATTCAAAAGAAAAGAAGGCGTGACGGAGGGAGTCAGTAGCTGAGGGCAACAAAGTCTATCTATACCTCGATGGCCCCCACTCCAACGCCTATATATAGAAGAGCATGCAACGCACAAGAATATCATATTTTTCACTCTCTTTTAGCTCACACACATAACACACACTTGGGAATGGGAGATCTGGGGTAGTTCGAGTTACGAAGGGTTCATTTCTTTAGAAGTTCTCAATTGCAACACCGTCCGCGTGTGGACGAAGATACAATCTCTTTTAATTTCAGTTGTTTTGCACTTTTGCGGTCGAACTTCACTTTCGGGGGTCGACTTGGCTGTTGATGATACTCGTTATCTTTTCGCTTTTGTTGATTTGCGTTTAGTTGTGATATTTTAAGTTGATTTACGTAGATCTCGCTGCTGAGAGTTTATTTTAACAAGTATTATGTTGATCTCTATTTTATTTTGATGTTGTGGTGCTCGATCTGGGAATTCGGTGATAGATCTGTGGTTTATTGACTGATTGGAGGTTGTTGTTTAAATCTGAAGTGATGAAGTGTTTCTGTTGGTTGGAGTTTGTGTCGGACGCTTGGATCCGGAGTTGATTTAGCGTCTGAGGTTGGATTCGAAGTGAGAAGGGAAGTTGTTAGATGGGTTTGAGTTTTCTGCTTGTTTCCTGTTTTACTTCGTCTAGCATCTATAGATCTGTTTAGTTCTTCGTTATTATGCATCAATTTGATTTAGATTTAGTTTGCTTTGCTCTGATTTCGTTCATGTTGTTTTTCTTATGAGTTTTTACGCAATTTGGTTGAAGAAGAGGATGTCGCTGTTAGTTAGTACCCGAGTTAGTTACTCTGCCAGCTTTTCGTCCGTACTCTGCTTTTTCAGTCATGGTCCCCACAGTCAGTTGTTTCCTAGGTCTAGGTAATTAGAGTAGTTTTCTTAGATCTGTGAATTGAGCAGTTAATTTCATTTGCAACGTTCTCTTGTTATTTCGCCTAAGTCTAGCTATTAGTGTAGAAGTTTTAAAAATCCTCAAGTCAAGTTTAATTTGTTTTCCTCAACCCAAGAAAAATGCGTGGCAGCAGCCAACACCAAAAACAAGTCCAAATCCTTGAACATGATTATTACGCATCCTTCTCTGTGGGATCGATCCATACTTCCCTATACTAGGTTTAGTAAAGTGGTTGAGGGTTTTTTTTGAAAGAAGTGCTATGTGTGTCCGACGACCAGGATTTCCTGCGACCAACGAGTTCCTAGACCGCGTGATCTAGTGGATTTGCTGGACCAAGGGAACCTGTTTATTTCCTTCTGTGCGCACCGTGAACACACACACACTTAAAAAGTTAACTTTCAGTATATACTGTAAATGCTAACTACATATATAACCTAAAAAGAGATATTTCACCGAATTCATTTTTTCTCTCGTGAAATTTATGCCCTATTTATTATAGAATAAACTACATTTTTAGGCACTATACTTACTGCGACAAACAAATACGGTCCCTATATTGTCAAAATAGTTCGTTTAAGTTGCTCGTTTACCTTGTAACCAAATTTCTGAACACGACCCCAGAAGCTTAAAAAGGACATTTTTGTAGTCTACAAACATTTCATAATAATAATTATCTAGTACATCCCCTTGGTGACCGAGTTGGTCGACTTCTCGTACAAGGTCCAGTTCTCCTGAAGTTGCTTCATCATCTGCACCTCCAAGGTATTGCTCAACGTCGCCGCGGCCGGTGCTGAGCGCGATGTAGAAGCGCCCGTAGCAGAGAGTTGGAGGGGGATCTAGCTTCTCGGATTGCAGACTGCTAGTCCCGTGGACGTGGGCGCCTGGAGAGTGTCGAGGGGGGCTCCTCTGAAACGTCGTCGTTGAGGTCGAAGGTGCGTGAGCCACTACTACTATTGTAGTTGCCGGCGACGCCGAGTTTTGTCCCCTTCGCACCAGGAGCGCGCTCTTCCTCGCGCAGATGGCTCTGAATTTGGAAACCCGCGGAACGAGGGATTCGTCCCAGTAGCCGAACTTAGGCCACCCTTCAGTATTGAACAACTGACACGACAACGCTTTTATGTCGGCTTCGTACGGCCGCTCTTAGCAGAGCGGAGTTAGTTGTCGTATATGCCGGTGAACATCTTGAGGGCTATAGTGATCCTGCTGAACTTCTTTCGGATCTGGTCGTGTGTACGCTCGACGCTGTTTAGATTCAATTATGATACACAAAACAAAAGATAATAAAAAGAGATCCAACCAACAAAAATTGAATCTAAACAAGAATTGATGGAAGATTAGGAATGGAAAGCATGTGTATAATGATGAGATAAGAGAGTTATTACCATAGGACCTTGACCAAAAGGATGGAAACAACCCTAGGCAACTTTCAATAGCTCTATCATCCCTTGACTCCACTACTCAATGGATACACCCCATTGATGCATACCTCTACTTGAATCAATCTATGAAATTGAGACAAGCAACCTTCAAGGAAGGAATTGGATACATTCCTCAAAGAGGAAAACTCACTAGGGGGATAACTTCAATCACAATCTTAATCTAGAATGAAAAATGACACCAAAAGGTATTTATACTAAAGCCCCAAAATGTGGAAAAAGGCCCTCAAAAACTAAGTCTCGGGTGATTCACCCGGTCGGGTGAATTTCAGGGTGTAAAACACCCGCCCGGGTGTTCTCTCTGGACTCCCTCGCCAGTTCTGCGCGACTTCTGTAAAACCGTCATAACTCCCTCATTCGGATTCCGATTGAGATGTGTAAGATACCCACATGAAGCTGTTTCCAATAAGAAGACGATGGTGGTAGTTTCATAGCTTTCGGATATCATCTCGATAGGACGGTTTCTGGTTGAATCCAGCTGTAGTTGAAATCCTTGACGCACGGCTTCCATGATCGTATCAGCATCGGTGTTAAAGAACGGATCGAACTCAGACTCGTAAATGAAAGTGGACCCTATAGATCTAGGAGTCTCGACCCGGTAGTCTTCGTAGCCGGGCCAACGGGCACCGCCTCCGCCGAACATCGTCATATCGTTGTTGGCACTATTCAGGTTTGGGAAATTGTTGGGATCCATACTTGATAGAGAAAAGAGAAGAGAGTAAAAGAGTGAATTGTGTGTGTAAAAAAAGAGAATGAGAGAGACAGTATATATAGAAGTTTGAAAAAAAAATATCATAAAAATGCGTCAAGATCATCCGAGATCATCCTCGTCCACGGTCCTGCAATGGGCGGACGAGGGGTCGGGCGAGGCATCGACCACGACCGAAAGATCGGTCACCCGACTATCCCTCTACAATGGGCGACGATCACGGACGAGGACGAGTAACATGGATCGTCCGCCCAATTTTTGCACCATTGTGGATGCGCTTATGGATGTACTATTATTTTCGTATCCACGTGAATGACAATAGCTCACCATCTTCTAAACCATGAAAATTACTCCCTCCGTCTCAGATAATTTGGGACACTTTGACTCGGCACGGGTTTTAAGAAATCTAATGGAAAGTGAGTTAAAAAAGTTGGTGGGATATGAGTCCTACTTTTAAAGTATTAATTTTATAATAAAATATGAGTAGGAATGGATTAGTGGAATATAAGGTCAACTATCAAAAATAGTAAAAATGAAGTGGGACAAATTATGTGGGACGGCCCCAAATGAAAAATTGGGTCGAATTATCTGGGATGGAGGGAGTACTTACTAGGTACCACTTGCCTCCATATAAATTAAACAACACAAACAAAAATATACAAAGAAATTAATACTAATATAAAAACACAAATTTACAAGAGTAACGATGAAAAATAACCCAACATTTCAGTAATAATTACCCCAAAAATAACAATAGACATTAATACGAATAATAACTAATTTTAAAAAATAAAATAAAATAAAATAGTCATAATTTTGTCGTCGTATGAAATCGTCCCATCCTCCAGTCTTCAATTCAAACCCCTTCTCTCCTACCGCGATACGAAACCGAATCTACATGAGCTTCCAATTCCACGGATCGAAATCAATCCAATTCCCAATCGGAGTCAGCTGAATTCGAATTGATGCTGCTGAGAATCGTCAATTCAGGTTATTATCATCTCCTAATTTGGCTCACCGACGAATATTCAACGCCTATATGGGCAGTTTTGATCGCCGGTACCTTCGTCGTCGTCACTCTCACCCTCTCCATATACCTCATGTTCGAGCATTTGTCCGCCTACAAGAATCCCGAGGTTCCACTTCACCCGTTTCTACGACCTTTCAAATTGCTGCGGATTTTGTTTATTTTAACGCCGATTTGGTGATTGCAGGAGCAAAAGTTTCTCATAGGAGTGGTACTCATGGTTCCATGCTATGCTGTTGAATCAGTAAGCTTTTCCACGCCTTTTTTTAATGTCTTTTTCTGCCTGGTTTAGCTGAATAGTTATGATTGATCATGAGATATTTTGTTGATTTTGTTGGTGGATGTGTTACAGAAGTGGAAATTTTGGTGTATTGGAAGATGTTTCTGTTAAATTGAGTTTGTGTTTAGCAGTATTTTATTGTGATTAATAGATAATAAGACTACTTATATGGTGAAAGATGAGATGGTATAGCAGTGTTATTTATGAATTCATTGTGCCTATTAGGTGGAAATTTAGACATTTTTTTGAGTTTGCAAAGATTTCGTATCCATATTATGGTCACTGTATGGTGGATCACCTAAGATTAGTAGATGATTCACATGTCGAAGGCTTGAAGCACTATGTTGCTACAAGCTTCAGTGTATCGGTAATTCTTCCAATACTAGCGTTAGGGTCCTTTATTGCTTTACAGCACTAGAGTACTCTGTTAACATTTCCAAATCCATATTTAAAATTACAAACTGTGGTATTTATTGGCTTATGCAAGCCTACAACATGTTTTTTTAGTATGATCACAATAATTTTTGTAGTTCTATAGTGGGATCACTTCTCTCCTCAGTTAATTTACTTTTCATAAGACAATATTTCCGAATGGGATCACTTCTCACACAGTGGAGTAGGCAGATAGTCACTGTTGCTACTAATTAGTTTTATACTTCTATTATGGAGTACACTTTCCTGATTGATATCTTGAATTGCTTCAAATTATATGTATTCTTGGTTTCACTCTTTATGTGAATTTTCCTGGTACGAGTTGCTTATGAAACTTGATATTACTTCCTTCTCAAGCAACGTCTTCTGTTTGCAGTTTGTTTCAATGGTACACCCAGCAATTAGTGTTGATGTTGGGATTGCTCGTGATTGCTACGAGTCCTTTGCCATGTATTGCTTTGGGAGGTATCTAATTGCTTGTTTAGGTATATAATCAAGCTTTCTTCTTAATATTGAAGTTCTTCAATTAGTATATGTAATTACACATATTGTTAATTTCTTATACTCCATAAGTTAGCAGATCAATAAATGCTTCAAAAAAACTTGTACTAGTATAACATTATGCTAGTTGACATGGCCCCTGGTCATCAAACTTCTTGCTAAACTAGAGTAACTAACTATTTGCCGGAACAAGATCATCCAATTTTCACATGGTGAATTAGGCGGAGAAGAGAGGGCAATTGAGTTTATGAGGAGGGAAGGGCGTGCAGGTATGAAAGCACCCTTACTAGATGATCATGGTCATGAAAGGGGAATTGTGAGGCATCCCTTTCCGATGAACTATATCTTGAAGCCTTGGAAACTTGGTCAGTGGGTTTTTCAGGTTATCAAGTTTGGAATTGTTCAGTATGTAAGTTCCATCTTCATGTGTAATCTTTCAGTGTGTGTGTTCTGATGTTCACTGTTTCTATTCTTTTATCTCGCTAATCACCATGCTTTGACAAGTTTGGAAACTTCAATGGCAGATGATAATAAAAGCATTGACCGCAATTTCAGCAGTAATTCTCGAAGCTTTTGATGTGTATTGTGAAGGAGACTTCAAATGGAATTGTGGGTACGTACGTTACATCCTTTGAATATATGTATTCACTAGATATTGGAACTTTTTTTTGATTACCTGCAACCCTTCAAGATTGTGACACACATGTAGCAGGCAGAAAGATGGGACCATGGGAAGCCTAAAATATTAAGAAAACAGTAGGCAATCATGTTTTTTCTTGGATTGGCTAGAGTGAAAAGCCTATGCTACCTTTTTGATGCACCACTCATTGAAGTGAAACTATACTTATAAGCTAGTGTGATGTAAATTGTTTAAATGAATTTGGTACTCCAATTTTTGTTTTATCTAATAAAGTAATCATATCGATTTATAACCTTCATACGAAGTATGCTGCTTAACCTCGATTCCTATGGATTTTATTCTTTTTAAGATTTACTCAAAGTTAGTAGCTCAAATGAATGGATAAGAAGCTTGGTTACTCTTAACAATTTTCCCCTTCTTTGTTTTATAGGTACCCGTATATGGCTGTGGTTTTAAATTTCAGTCAGTCATGGGCTTTGTATTGTTTGGTTCATTTTTATGCCATCACAAAAAATGAATTGGCGCACATCAAACCACTGTACAAGTTTCTGACATTCAAGTCAATTGTGTTCTTAACTTGGTGGCAAGGTGTTGCAATAGCTCTTTTTTATGCCGTTGGCTTATTTAAAAGTCCAATAGCTGAGTCCTTGCAATTTAAATCAAGTGTTCAGGACTTCATCATCTGCATAGAGGTAATTATGTTAAGCTGCATTTTCTTAGCTGCTGCTCTTGACCGATCTTCGTTAATTATGTTCAGGCTTCCATTGTTGATATCAATATCTTGATTTTGATAGATACACAATGGGCTCAGTAGTCAATTTCTTCTTGTATTACAGTTTGATATAATATTTTATGTTATGAATGTTTGTGTATTCATCCAGGACAGATGGGTCTTGCTTCTGTGGTTCACCTTTATGTTTTCCCAGCAACGCCTTATGAGTTAATGGGAGATCGCTTTTCTGGAAGTGTTGCAGTCCTCGGAGATTATGCATCCGTGGATTGTCCTCTGGACCCAGATGAAGTTAGGGATAGTGAACGCCCCACAAAGCTGCGCCTTCCTCAACCCGACTATGAAGCCAGAAGTGGAATGACAATTAGAGAGAGCGTTAAGGATGTTTTTCTCGGGGGTGGTGAATATGTAAGTTCTTCTCAATTCTTCTTATACTCAACTCTTCTGCAATATTGAAATTATTCGTTAGCATATTTGTGTAGTTGAAGAATCCTATGCCTTGATTCTTCGTCATTTTAAAAAAACAATTTTTCTGCACCGCTGTCATTACTTTTGCCTGATGTCGAATTCCTGGTGGATGGTATTAAAACAGTTTTTCTGCACATTTCTATGCAGATTGTGAATGATGTGAAGTTCACAGTCACTCAAGCAGTAGAGCCAGTAGAGAAAGGAATCACTAAGTTTAACCAAAAGCTGCATAAGATCTCCGAGAACATAAAGAAGGAAAAGAGAACCAAGGACGACAGTTGCATTTCCTCGGCAAAGGCAGTGATCCGAGGAATTGACGATCCCCTCCTTATTGGGAGCTTCAGCGACAGCAGTAGTAGCTCGAAGAGGAAGAAGCACCGACGCAAATCCGGGTACACCAGTGCAGAGAGCGGCAACGAAAGCAGCATCGACACTGCATTTGGTGGTTACAAGATTCATGGCCGTCGATGGCTCGTCAAAGATTAGTAATATCAGTTCAATTTCCGGCGAACCGACAATGCACCGCCACCACAATGGTGGTTCCGATAGCTGAGACGATGCTGTTATGTATCTGGTGCTTGATGATCAGAGGAATGAATTCCACGAGCTATTGCAAAAGGCTGTAGATTTTTTCCTCTTTTTGAAATTATTGTATAGAGAAGAACGAATGAAAAAACTCTTCTATTTGTCACACTCTACTCTACATAGAGAAGAAACTGATGTTTGGTGAGGAAGATATTGATTTCTTTGTACAAGAAGTAGAATAAATAAATTATGGGTGACGTAATTAATAGGATTATATTTTTCTCGAGGAAATTCCGTTTTCTACCTGTAAATTTGATCGTATCACGCCATATAAAATGTGTATTCTAATCAACTCAATGGGATTTACTAAGTTTTCTACTTTTCTCACATTCCAAAGTTACTCAATAGATAATAGTGACTATACATTGGTTCGTATACTTACGAATAAAGATAAATATACATTAAAATGTACACCATGTACATAAAATCATTAAATTTTAAATTCAATTAAATTAATTTAGAAATATGTGTTATTATTAATTATATAAATATAACAATAAAAAGAAATAGTATATGAAAAATTTTACTCTCTCCTTCCCACAAGAGTATGCATTTTTCAGTACGAGTTTTAATGCACATTTGTTAAAGTAAGAAAGATGTAGAAAGGAAAAAAAAATTATTATTAGTAAAGAATGAGTCTCACCTCTTTAGAGAGAAAATGACTTTTGACAATTAGAAAGTGCATACTTTTATGAGACAAATTAAAAAAAGGAAATAATGCATACTCTTATATGACGGAGGGAGTATAACATAGTTTCAAACCCGAATTGAAATAATTATACAATCACTACGGAAGAAAACGGCTAAGGATATTTTTTAATGTAATTAAGAATAATAATTTGCATATTTAATAGTGATTTTGGTCCTTAAAATCATTAACCTTTTAAAAAATCTGTTATTTCACATAAATTCTAAAAGTGATATGAAAAATCACAAACTTTGGTTAAGAGTGTTTTTTCCTAGCCCGACCTGAATATAAAATTTTTGGCAAAATACGGTCTACATGAACAATCGTAAAGTCTTTGTCCTCACACCAGAAATTTAATACCTTACAACATATTTCCATTTACTAGTCTTTTCTATAAATCTAAGAATTTGACTGACAAATAGTAATTTGAAGCTTTCTAGGTTATAATACTTTGAATCATGAAAATGAAAATGGTCTGCGTAATTGGGAAAATGTTATGTATATTTGAGGAAATGACTGATATACTACTGTTTGTGTTTCTTAAATATTTTTATTAGACCTTAGGATTTTACACATCATGCACCACATGAAGAAATATAGTGACAACTAATATTAAAAAATGCCACATAGTCCAACCAGATTAGTCTTCTGGCCCGTCAGGGAGAAAACACAACTGACATCAAAGTTTGTCGTTTTCGTACCACTTTTATACTCCCTTCATTTAGTGGATATATTTCTTTTCGACACAGAAATTAAGAGAAATGTGTGTAATGTATTAAATAAAAAAGTAGGAGCGAGGAAAAAGAAGGAAGATTAAAGTAAGAGATGGAGATCATAAATGAGAAAAAATGTGTTAACTTTTATTAAAAAGACAAATGATTTCACTACTATGAAACGTACTAAAATGACAAAATGATTCTATTACTATAAAACATAGGGAGTAATATTTATAAATAACACATTTTTGAGGAAGTTAAGGGGTTTAAGGGATCAAAATCCCTTCTTAATATTGAGTCATTATAAAAGTATATAAATTTTATTTTTGTGCAATTATTTTTCGTCTAGTTGTAATTTAATTTGATATATGGTAGGTAAAAAATAATTTAAATCAATGAAGTTATACTATAAGATTTAAGTTTTTAGAGTTTCTTGAAACTTTTTTATGGATAGTCAATTATCTGATTCTATAATTTAGTTTTAATATATGCGGTTATCGTTCTATTTTAATAGCTATAATATTTTGATATAATAGTATTGAAAAGATCCATTCTCGATTTATGTAATTTGCATAACTTGACTGTATATGGATCCGGTACGAGTCGGTCCTCACTCAAGTGATGACGATAGTTACTGAAAGTTTATCACGAGACGCAAGTACGCAACTCCTCTTGTATGCTTTTACTAATAGGATTATAGGAGTAATACAAATTGCTTTTGTTAATTGGATTCGAAAAATTGATTTGGTTTTTGAACATAAAGTTTAAATTTTGTTCCCAAATATTCATACACCGAATATCAATCTTACTCCACAAGATGTTTATTTTATTCTTTTATTTTTAAATTATATATGTAATGTGAAATTTAATGAAGGGATGAAATGGAAAGACGAGTTAAACTACAATCTCATAACCTTGAATGGTTTATTTCATTTTTCATGGAGATGTACGCGGTTTCGAATTTCTGAAATAGAAATACTTTTACAATAATCTCACAATCGCAAATTAGTTTTATAACAAAAACATAACCTATAAGGTAACACCATTATTGTAAGATGAATATAAGATTCAAACCGGACTTCAAGGGCAATTACCTATTACACAATATTATTATAATTTTATTAGTATGCTCTGTACTAAACACATTCTAAATACTTATCTCCTCCAAATTGGCAGTTGCCATAAAATTATTAGCTTTAAACTTAAATATTACACCACAAATGAAAATGTTGGTAGAGTAAAAGCCAAAACTTTTAATATAACTACTTCCCTAAAATCAAGATTGAGTCGTGGCAAATCCCCATTAAAATTTAAACCCATGATTAAATCACACTTAAACAATATACCTATCTTCTCAAAAAAAAAAAAAAAAATTAGAAATTTCCCCACTTAAATATGCCGGCTAAGCTAAACAAATAAATCCCCACACAACACTCTTCTACCCCACATATACACACAAACTCAAAAAATATATACAAACATCAAATTTGAACATAATATACATCACAAATATTTTATAACTTCTAATTTGTCTCTTAAAACAAGTCAAGAAACGAATTAACGCATCATATCCATATTATCATATATACCAAATCCAATTCCCTTTCCCTTAAAAATACTCCAATTGATAATATTTGAAAAGTTTAAATCCCATTCTTTTTTACCTAATATCGCCGAATGATTAAAAGTTTTAAAATTCAAAAAAGAAAACAAATTTAGTTACCATATGATTAGAGTTTCAAAATTCAAAAACAAAACAAAACAAAACAAATATAGTTACCATATACCATGGAAGAGCATTGCCGTCCATTCACACGCCTCAGCTATATAAAAGTGGCGGGCTTTTCCCATTTCTCTCAACACCAAAATGAAAAACAGACGCACTCTCACCATCACTGCGTGTTCCGATATGCAGAAATCGAGAGAATTGAGCCCGGCGTCGAGCACGGCTTCTACTTCATCAACAACCGATTATTATTACGGCAGCGGCCTTGAATCCCCAAATAGTATTCTCGCTCCAATGAAGCAGAGAGCCGGTCAATTGAGAAAGTCTAAAACCCTTAAAAATTCAGGATTTCTCCGGGGTCTTTGGCCGTCGACAGCTTCGTCAAAGCCGAGGAAGGCGGCCGATTTCATCGGCGGCGAGGAGTCGGAGCAGGGGAGGAGGAACGGAAAAATTGATCGGAATCTCGGCCGGCAGCGGAGCTGCACCGAATTCAGGCGGACCCGGAGCCAGCGAGAGGATTCTAAGGAGAATCGCAATCCAATTTTGGGAGGATCGACGCGATACACGAGGAAATCAAATTTTCTGGATAAATCGCAATCGTCGGAAGAAGGTAACGAACATATCATGCCGGGGAGATACTCTATTGATGAGGTGGCAGTGAGAAACAACTCCTTTTCGAAATACGATTCGGGCCTGAATTTCGATTTCTCGTTGGCGTCGTATATGGCCCCAACCGTCAGCTCGAGAAAGCACCGGATCGACGACGTGCCGTCACGGTCACGGCGGTGGAGCGGTGAACATCTGGAAATTGATAATAATAAGAAGAATTATCCGAAAATTTCCAACTCGGGGAAGAAGGGTGGTGGAGATTGGGCCGGGCCGTTGGCACGAATGGGCTCTCAGAGGGCTTTGAGCTCTCACAAAGGGAAGGGAGTGAGGAATATTTTGAATTTGGGGATTAATTTGGTGAAGGGGAGGAAATCTTCGTCGTCGGCCGGGCCGGGCTCGGCGGAGAATGTGCATCAGTTGAAGTTGCTGCATAATGGGTTGGCTCGATGGAGATTTAGCAATGCAAAAAGTGAAGTTGCTAATGAGAATTATGTTAAACATTGTGAGGTATACTCTATTTTATTTTTTATATATGTATGATTATAGATTAATTGTGTATTAGTAGAGTAATATTTTGGGTTTTTTTTGTCAGGAAAAATTCCAACATGTTCAAGTTGCTCTTTTCAAGCTTCAACAGTCTATCTTACAAAAGAAATTACAGCTGCAGAAGGAGAAATTGGAGATGAAATTAAATTACATAATTCAGTCACAGGTAAATAAAATTATACTCCTATTAAAGTGATAATACAATTAATTTATAGATTAATATGCACTCTAATGTTACTTACAAAAATAAAACCATTTCATCATAGATGAAAGCATTGGAAGTTTGGGCAAACATGGAAAGACAATATTCATCAGCAATTTCAAATACAACAGATTGCTTGCATTCTGTTGTTTGCAAAATACCCCTCGTTGATGGAGCAAAGGTATATATATTTGCTTAGTAAAATTATTTATTTTGTGGAGTCAAAAATTGAAAATTGATTCGAATATAAATTTGTTGCAGGTTGAACCACATATGGCTTCAGCAATGTGTGATGCATCAAATCTTGCAACTAAAATCAATATTATGGTTGCTGCCTTTCAACCAACGGTAATGAATTAGTTTGGTGTTAATTGGGTGTTTGTGTCTGTGAAAATTATGGATATTAACTTAATTTAATTGTGTTAGGTTGAAAAAAATGTTGGAGTCGTGGCTGGACTGGCAAATGTAGTTATACAAGAGAAGCAACTATTGGAAGAATGTTTGGACCTTTTCAAATTCATCTCTACATTGGAGGTAAAATTGAGAAAATCTATAGTTTAAATTTTTGCTGCACAATTAATTTAGTTGGAAACTAGTGGAGTAGTAGTAATTTCATTTTGAATTTAATTGCAGTTGGAAGAGAGGAGTTTGAGGAGTAGCATTATGCAATTAAGGTTGATGCAGCAGCAGCAACTAGGGATGTTGGCATAATTTCTTGTTACTCTCTCACACTCTGTAAAAGATTTAGATAAATTTGTAAGAAAGTAGAGAAATTTCTACTTCATTTAATAAGAATTTGTATCCATTCGTACAATATGCAAATTCTATGATTGAGTCAAGATTCAAATTTTCCTTTGTAAATTATTTTAATTATAGTACCAATTTTATGTAAATTCTTATACAAAAATCCCTATCCATGAGCTAAATTATACTACTACTCCACATGAATATAGTTTAATTAGGAGTAATTTTTATATAAAATAGTCCCAATAATTTTTGTTAGAATTATCTAGAAACGCCATTTCTATACAAAACACACAGTACACACTTGGATCATCTCGTCGGGAAAAACCGGCTTCATCATCTCCGGCTGCTTTCACTCTCTTCCATTCCCCCAATTTTACACACACACACACAGCCCTCTCATATTCCAATTTCCCCCAATTTTCAAGCACATATCAAACCTAAAAATGGTGTATGTCCAATCCCCCTTCAGCAAAACCCTAACTGTCAATCTCAATCCTTCAACCACCACTCTGCGGGACCTTAACCTCCATCTCCATCGCCACCACCTCATCCCAATTTCCCACCAGCGCCTCTATCTCTCGCCGCGCCTCCTCTCCACCGAAGGAAACGACGCCGTTTTCCTGTCCGATCTGGGGGTTTCCCCAAATTCAACCCTAACCCTACACATCCCTCTCCTCGGCGGTATGCAAGCGCCTGTGGCTCCAAAAGCCAGGACCGACTTCCTCAACACCAAGCCACCTCCGAATTACGTCGCCGGGCTGGGCCGTGGCGCCACCGGTTTCACCACCCGATCTGATATCGGTCCTGCCCGAGCTGCCCCTGACTTGCCCGACAGATCCGCTGCGGCGATCGGCGCACCTGGGGCGCCTGGCGTCGGCCGAGGCCGGGGGAAGGGAGCCGGCGAGGAGGAAGAGGAGGAGGAGGCTGAGGAAAAGGGATATGACGAGAATCAGAAATTCGATGAATTCGAAGGGAATGATGCCGGATTGTTTGCTTCTGCGGAGTACGACGATGAGGATAAGGAAGCTGATGCTGTTTGGGAGGCGATTGATAATAGGATGGATTCGCGGAGGAAAGATAGAAGGGAGGCGAGGTTGAAGGAGGAGATTGAGAAGTATCGAGCCTCGAATCCGAAGATCACTGAGCAGTTTGCTGATTTAAAGAGGAAATTGTACACATTATCGACCGATGAGTGGGATAGCATACCGGAGATCGGGGATTATTCTCAGAGGAACAAGAAGAAGAGATTCGAAAGTTTCGTTCCGGTACCAGACACGCTGTTAGAGAAGGCACGGCAGGAAAAGGAGCACGTGAGTGCTTTGGATCCGAAGAGCAGGGCGGCCGGTGGGACTGAAACGCCATGGGCACAGACTCCGGTTACCGATTTGACTGCTGTCGGTGAAGGGAGAGGAACTGTGTTGTCATTGAAGCTCGATAGGTTGTCCGATTCAGTCTCTGGATTGACTGTGGTGGATCCTAAAGGTTACTTGACAGATTTGAAGAGTATGAAGATCACTAGTGATGCAGAGGTGTCTGATATAAACAAGGCTCGATTGCTGCTGAAATCAGTAACGCAGACGAATCCGAAACACCCTCATGGCTGGATTGCCGCCGCTAGGTTAGAAGAGGTGGCCGGGAAGCTTCAGGCTGCACAGAATTTGATTAGGAAAGGGTGCGAAGAATGCCCTAAAAGCGAGGATGTGTGGTTAGAGGCGTGCCGTTTGGCGTCTCATGTTGATGCGAAGGCTGTGATTGCAAGAGGTGTGAAGGCGATTCCTAACTCAGTGAAGTTATGGATGCAAGCAGCGAAGCTTGAGTTGGAGGATGTGAATAAGAGTAGAGTATTGAGGAAAGGGCTTGAGCATATACCGGACTCTGTGAGGCTTTGGAAGGCGGTTGTTGAGCTTGCTAATGAGGAAGATGCGAGGCTTTTGTTGCAGAGGGCTGTGGAATGCTGCCCGTTGCATGTTGAGCTGTGGTTGGCACTTGCTAGGCTAGAAACTTACGATAATGCGAAGAAAGTGCTGAATAAAGCGAGGGAAAAGCTTTCGAAGGAGCCGGCTATATGGATCACTGCTGCCAAGTTGGAAGAAGCTAATGGGAATACTAGCATGGTTGGGAAGATTATCGAGAGGGGTATTCGAGCTTTGCAGAGGGAAGGCGTTGAGATCGATAGAGAAATGTGGATGAAAGAGGCCGAAGCAGCTGAAAGAGCTGGTTCTGTTGCTACCTGTCAAGCTATAATCCACAACACGGTTGAGGTTGGGGTGGAAGAAGAAGATAGGAAGAGAACTTGGGTTGCTGATGCAGAAGAGTGCAAGAAGAGAGGCTCTATTGAGACGGCGAGGGCCATCTATGCCCATGCTTTAACTGTGTTTTTAACAAAGAAGAGCATATGGCTGAAGGCTGCTCAGCTTGAGAAGAGCCATGGCACTCGGGAATCTCTCGATGCTCTGCTCCGGAAGGCTGTTACTTACATACCACATGCTGAAGTTTTGTGGCTCATGGGTGCCAAGGAGAAATGGCTTGCTGGGGATGTGCCTGCAGCTCGGGCGATTCTTCAAGAAGCATATGCTGCAATTCCCAACTCCGAGGAGATTTGGCTTGCTGCATTCAAGCTTGAGTTTGAGAATCATGAGCCAGAGAGGGCGAGGATGCTTCTTGCAAAGGCCCGAGAGAGGGGAGGAACGGAGAGAGTATGGATGAAGTCTGCCATTGTTGAGAGAGAACTGGGCAACATTGCAGAGGAGAGGAGGTTGCTTGATGAAGGGCTGAAGCAGTTTCCTTCGTTTTTCAAGCTCTGGCTGATGCTGGGGCAGTTGGAGGAGCGTCTTGCGAACTTGGAACGAGCCAAGGATGCGTACGAGCTGGGGTTGAAGCACTGCCCCAAGTGTATTCCTCTATGGCTCTCACTTGCTCACTTGGAGGAGAAGGTGAATGCATTAAGCAAAGCCCGCGCTGTTCTGACAATGGCTAGGAAGAAAAACCCTCAAACGCCCGAGCTTTGGCTTGCTGCAGTGAGAGCTGAGTCTCGACATGGTCAGAAGAAGGAAGCCGAAATATTGATGGCGAAGGCGTTGCAAGAATGCCCGACCAGTGGTATCCTCTGGGCTGCTTCAATAGAGATGGCTCCTCGGCCTCAACAGAAGACAAAGAGCAGGGATGCGTACAAGAAATGTGGCGACGACCCTCATGTCCTCGCTGCTGTGGGGAAGATATTTTGGCATGATAGGAAGGTCGATAAGGCTAGAACATGGTTTAATAGGGCTGTGACACTTGCTCCGGATATTGGGGATTTCTGGGCACTGTACTACAAATTCGAGCTCCAGCATGGTGGGGAGGATAACCAGAGGGATGTGCTGAACAGGTGCGTCGCTGCAGACCCAAAGCACGGAGAGAAGTGGCAGGGGATATCGAAGGCAGTGGAGCATTCCCATCAGTCTACGGAGTTTATCTTGAAAAAGGTGGTGGTCGCTATAGGGAAAGAAGATCATGCTGAAAATGGCAAAAACTAGTTCATTTACCTCAGTGATGAGTTTAGTGTTGCTTTTGATTTGGCTTAAGCATTAGATGTATGAATATGATTGTGAATTCTGACTAGTTCTTCAGCCTATGGATTTGCTTGCTTATCTTTGCTGCTTTGTAGAATTTGCTTATTGACTGGTTTTATTCATGTCCTGCTGCTGCTGCTATACACGCTCTAGGTTGTAAGTGTGTCTTTTGTATTGATCTTGGATTTCTTTGTAGTGTGATAATATCTAATTCTATGATCTACCATTAATGTAAAGCTCTGTTGTTGGTTTCTTACAATATGCTAAACATGAGATATGAAAATGATTAAAATTGGTCTAGAGTGTGCAAAGATTTAAAAAATGACAAGAAATCCATGGAGATGACATTGTTGAAATTGTTCTATTTTGCTTAAGCTTTGTTGGATACATGATCAGGGATGGAACTATGCTAGCTTGTGCATCAAAAGTGAGAGTTGATGTTTACTATGTTAACCGAGAATTTTTATTTTGGGTGAGAAGTTTTGGAATTTGATGGGTTATATAATGCATTAGCTAGTGAATTGAATTGGGTTTCTATTTCACGTTAGGTTGTGATTCCAAACTCAAATTTGTTTTTCCGATTGATATTATACATGCTGCATGCATATGCAATTTACAAGCTATGATCCTAGAATACTAAATCTAATTAAATTCAAGCCTTCTGTAACCCTACAAAAAAAACCAACAAAAAAATCAAAAATTGAGATCCAGCAAAAGAATGTAGATTCATTCATTCTCAACGAAAGTTACAAAATCCAAATCCAACATTAATTAATTGCTAAACAACAAAATTATCATTTTTCGGAAAGCTGCCAAAATGCACCGTAAAAATGCGATCATTTTGAGCTACACATGCCATCCGAGAAAGGAAAGTAAAAACCGTAACCTATATGAATATATCTTAGACGATTAATTGAATTACACACAATTTCTAAATCAATTTCGCCATCACAAGATTTGACCATAGTGGGAATGTTACAAAAATTATGAGGATTATGACAAGCAAAACGGCGTAGTAATACCACTTTCGTGACTCCTTTTGGTACTCACGCGCGTCCTGTAGCTGCTCCGTCCCCCGCCGCACGAACGAGCTCGCGTGCGCCACGTGGCTCTCGATGTCGTTGAGTTGTTGCCCCTGCGCCTCCACGAGTGCCGCCATGTCAAGGAAGATCTGGTGGAGCTCGATTAGATTTTTCTCGATCTCCTTCACAGCGTCGTGTCGTTCCTGGATCTCAGAGATGGCGTCCATTATCTGGCCCCGCCCTTGCTCTTGGATCGCCTTTTGCATGAACGACTCGCTCTCGCCGCTCGAGATTAGGTTCTCGATTAGCTCCTCGTCCGCCTTCTGGCCGGTCACGGTGAAGTACCGCCGCCCGACGGTCTCCTTATACTCCTCATTCATGCGGGCCCGCAGGCCCTGGAAGTCGTCCATCATGGTCTTCAGCTTTTTCCCCAGGCCACTAACTACTGAGGTTCGTGTCCTGTCAGCTGAAGACCCTGGGCCACAGCCCGGGACCTTCCTGTTGGTGGCATTAGACTTTTCTAATGCCTCCAACTTGCCTTTAATGAGTTTCACCCGCTTTAAAACTTGTGACACGTCAGCGTCCATGCGGGCCCGTAGGTCCTTAACAGTCTTGGCGTTATGGGCCGTTTTGCTCTCCTCATTGGATTCCTGCAGCCGCTTGTAGAGCTTCTCGACGTCGGCCATGTCCTTCTTGACATTCTCGACGTCGTCGAAGAATGTATCGAGGTTGACGCCCTCAATGCGGCCATCGCCGCCGCCAGCCTCGAGGTCGTTGCCCTGTGCATTTTTGAAAGAATTTGAGAAGAGGTCATTCATCTTGGCCGCCTGTCGGGAAAGCCGTGCTCACGAGGTGGTTCGTGAGTGTTTGTCGCGGTGGCGTTGGCGACGACAGACGGCGGCAAAGTGAAAGATGTGTGTGTTTAGATTAGGGGTGGCTAATCAACAACTTTTCTTGCCCTCTCCGAGCTGGAGTTGCATGGTAGGGTTGGAGGGAGAAGAAAAGATGAGACAAGTCAAGAATCCATGTGGAAACTATAAAAGTGGATTTTAGATTTTTTTTAGTAATAAATTTGGGGAGGCTAATATTGGAGGGGTTGAGATAGTAATGGACATCCTAAATTTTAGATCTATATTTTAGGAGGGAAAATGTGAATGTCGTTCCTATTTGTCTTTTGTTTTATTGCATTTCAATTGGGTATATAAATAAGATTAGACGTGGGGTTATTTCGTCATTTCGTGTAATCCCTCCATCCGTCATTATGAGTCTCACTCATTGGCTGCACGGATTTTAAGATATGTTAAAAAAAATGGATAGAAAAAAGTTAGTGAAACAAGGGTCCCACTTGTATATATATGTTTTAAATGAAATGTGAGTGGAATAAGTTAAGTGGAGGTGGGACCTTAGTACCATTTATGGTAAAAGTGAACCGGGACTCCTATTCGTGGATGGACTAAAACGGAAAAACGAGACTCCTATTCGCGGACGGAGGGAGTATATATGAATAGCACTAGTATGACTATGCCTATATACAAGTACATAGTTCAAGGGTGACTCAATTGGCCCAAAGCAAGACTTAATTATTTTTAAAATTTTATTATGATTTTTTCAGTTAACAAAGTAAACAATTGGCTTAAATCGATCGATTAGTAATGCTAACTGAGTAATTAGTTGGTGTCGTTACAATAGGAGTTTAGGCTAATTTCTCAATCGGTTAACCGACTAATCGTCCACCGTTTAACCACCCCTAGTCATAGTCAATTCATAGTGTTTTACACTAACCTAGTAACCCTATACGATAAATTCGGTTTTCAGAAATTATGCTATCAAATAGTCCTTAAATAATAGCCAAGAACATATTAATCAAAAACTAATTTCTTTCCACTTATATATGCTGACACGTAATGTTTACTCTTACAATATTAATCATTTATTATTTTTACCACAGGAGCCATAATCAGTGATCACTACTTTCTCTACTCAGAGCATTCAAATCATTTTATTAAGGATTTGGATCCCAGCAGTGGCTACTAGCACAGCAGGGGATGCTGTTCCATACATGTGTTTTTTAATTGTTAAATTATAATATTAAAATATTAAGTTTGTTTATTATAAAACAATTAGATGTGTATGTATATTTGGCACAGCCTCTGCTGTGCACAGCAGGGGATCTTGACCCTTTTATTAATCACTACATACATTCTATATAAACTAGTATCTGACAAACTCATATTTTAGGCTTGTTTTATGGGTGATTAAAGACTGCTTTTGATGGTTTAAGATGTTAAATACAAGTTTTTCACCGCATATACACTAATTAGGTGAGTTGATGGGTTTGTCGTAGTTTTGTGATGAAAACAGGTTGAAACGAGCCGAAGCTGAAATTCGAGGAGTTCTCCGGGAGGAAAACCCGACCGGGTGTTTTCCATCTCTCGGAACACCCGGTCGGGTGTTTTGAAGTAGCTTTGTGGACTCCAGGAGGAAAACCCGACCGGGTGTTTTCCATTTCTCGGAAAACCCGGTCGGGTGTTTTGCAAAGTAGCGGGCTTCGGGGAAGAAAACCCGGTCGGGTGTTTTGTCACCTACAAATCACCCGACCGGGTGTTTGCTAATTTGTCCTGATTTTCACTCCGAGTATAAAAGGGGTTCTAACTCAATTTAGAACCCTAACTTTCCCCACGACAAATTGAGAGAAAAAATCGAGAGATACAAGTCATTGAAGGCAAGGAGGCTTCCATCTTCAAGAGATTGAAGAAGAAAGATCCTCTCCAACATCAAGTCTACATTAGGGAGTTCTACCTTTTCTTACTATGTTTTCCTTTGAAGTTTTTGTATTTTCTTTTGTCTTAGCTTCCATTATGAGTAGCTAAGTTCTTATTAGGGATATTGGTGAAGTTTGTATGGAATTCATGGGCTAAATCTTGATTTATGCTTATCTATGTCTTATGTGGTGGTTTTGTTGGTTGTTATGCTTTTTCATTATCCAATTGATTAGCTACCAGTTTGATATGTCTTATTCTAATTATTGTCGTTGAAAGATGCTTAATTAGATAGTTAAATGACCAACAACTCCGTGCGTTGTATGTGCTCGAGAGAGACATAGCTAGAGAGAGGGCTTGGGTCCGTAGGTTGTAGGAGTTGGTTTCGAAGTGTAGGGAGGAGACTCCGACCTTAGAGGCCGATCAACGTGTTAGGTGCACCCGAGAGGGGGTCTAACCAATTAACCCGACCTTCCTAGCCACACATAAGACCATTTAGATGAGCATGATCCCTAGGTGAACACCCGTGATCCATACCAACGGATCAATATCCCTATCTTTCCAACTTGAGTGAAAACTATCCTTTTTCTTGTCTTAATTTCCTTTGCTCTTACTTTCTTACTTGTTCTTTGATCTTAGTGTAGAAAAACCAAAAACAAAACCCTTCTAATAGTCTAGATAGTGTTCTAAATTGCATCGTAGTACTCAAGCCGGCACTTAGTCTTCGAGGATCGATAATTTTAACTTGCCACGTGCTACATACCCCCATACACTTGTGGGTGACATTTTGATTGCAAGTTTAGCATGAGTCAAGTTTTTGGCGCCGTTGCCGGGACTAATTTGCTTTTGTGTTTGATATTGTGATAAGATAGAGAATACTAGTTTAGACATTTACTTGCTTTATTTAGTTTAGTTTTCTAGTTTAGCTCTAATTTCCCTTTGTTTCCTCTCTTGTGTTGTGTAGGTTTTTATGCTCACGCGCTCAAGGCATCTACCCCTTGAGCCGATTAATTTAGAGATAGAAGCCGCCAATAGAAGAAGAGGAGGACGAAGGAGGAGAGCACGAGCTCAAGATTTAGTTGAGCCAATGGAAAATCCAAATGAGAACAACGAGGAAGTACCACCTCCACCTCCACCTCCCCTTAATCAAGACCAAATCATCCTCCAACTACAACAACAAATGGAGGAGATGAGAAGGGAAAGAGAGGAGGAAAGGAGAAGAGATGCACCGGTTAGAAATGCATTTGGGAACGTTAATATCCCAATGCCACCCATTGATCCAAGAGTAAATGCCAACAATTTTGAGTTGAAGACGGCATTGATCCAATTTGTGGAGCAACGTGTTTTCTCGGGAAGGCCCACGGAGGATCCTAATATGCACTTAGCCAAATTCTTGGAGATTGCCAACACAACCAAGCTTAATGGGGTTCCCGAAGATACAATCAAGCTTAGGCTATTCCCATTCTCATTGACGGGATATGCTAGAGATTGGTTTGATAACCTTGAGCCGGGGTCGGTTATAAGTTGGGACGACTTAGCCAAAAAGTTCTTGGAGAGGTTCTTCCCTCTTAGCTCTACTCTCAACCTACAAGCGGAGATCTCCCACTTTAAAATGAAGAGCCAAGAGTCTATGTTCGAAGCATGGGAGAGATTCAATGCTTTGTTGAAGAAGTGTCCTAACCATGGGTTGTCTCCGGGCCATCAAGTGAGCCTTTTCTATAATGGATGCTCGGAATTTATCAAAAGTCAACTAGACTTTGGTTCGGGGGGATCATTCTTGGACAAGGGGGTCGATGAGTGCAAGAAGATGCTTCAAAGGCTTGCCTACACTAGCAAGAGTTGGAGCTCCGGTCGAGATGGCTCTATGCCGGTAGCTTCGGTTGTTGATTCGGATGCATTCAATCTCCTCAACCAACAAATGATGATTCTCAATCAAAAGGTGGATAGCATAAGTTTGGGGATGACACCCAATGTAGAGCCTCAACCTACCGTAGAGGATGTTAATTATGTGCATCAAGGAGGAAATCAAAGGAACTTCTACAATTATCGCCCCAACAATGGGGGTGGTAATTATCGTCCATCCTTCAATACACATCCAAATCTTTCGTATGGGAATCCGAATAATGCTATTCAACCAAGTGGGGTTAACAATTCACCTAGCACTTCAAAGTCTTTAAGTGATGTTACCAATGAGCTTCTAAAAGCTTTGATGGAGAAGACCGATGGGATTATGGAACACTCTACCAAGAGAATTGATAAAGTTGAGACGGCGGTGGTAGAAGTTGCTACAAGAATGGGGGCCTTGGAGCACCAAATGAGTCAAATTGCTCAAACTGTGGGTCAACTTCATCAACCGGGGCAATTTCCAAGCAACACTATTCCTAACCCAAAAGAGTGCAAGGCAATTAATTTGAGGAGTGGAACAAGCTATGAGGGTCCCTCTATGCCCGAAAAGGAAGCTATTGTTCAACCCGAAGAAGAAGAGGAAATAGAGATGGAAACACCACCGGAGAGCTCGCCTAAGGTTCAACCCGAGATAATTGTTCCTCCCAAACCCATGGAAGTTAAGCTTCCCTTTCCTCAAATGATACAAAAGAAGAAGAAGGATGAACAATTTTCAAGATTTTTGGATATCTTTAGGAAAGTTCAAATCAACATCCCTCTTGTTGAAGCACTTCAACAAATGCCGAGCTATGCAAAGAAGAAGTTCTTCCATGATGTGAAGTTCTATTTTTGGGATGAGCCTTGCCTCTTTAGAAGATGTGCCGACATGGTGATTAGGAGATGTGCTCCTCAAGAGGAATGAGAATCCATTATTATGCATTGTCACTCCGCACCAAGTGGGGGACATTTTGGAGCAAACCGAACCGCGATGAAGGTGCTTCAAAGCGGCCTTTATTGGCCAAGTATCTATGGAGATTGCCAAAAGTTCGTGATGCAATGCAATGAGTGCCAAAGGACCGGGGGGGTGTCAAAGAAGAAGGAAATGCCTATGACCCCTATTGTGGAAGTTGAGTTGTTTGATGTTTGGGGGATCGATTTCACGGACCCCTTTCCATCATCATGTGGCTATCAATATATTCTCTTGGCGGTGGACTATGTGTCTAGATGGGTAGAGGCTATTCCTACCCACACCAATGATTCTAAGGTTGTGATTAAGTTTGTCCAAAAGAATATCTTCACAAGATTTGGCACCCCACGAGCCCTAATTAGTGATGGAGGTTCCCATTTCCATAATCGATGGTTGGCAAGTGTGCTTACTAGATATGGAGTGAAGCATAGAGTAACAACACCCTACCACCCTCAAGCTAATGGTCAAACCGAGTTAGCCAACCGGGAGGTGAAGCAAGTCCTAGAGAAGACGGTCAACACAAATCGAAAGGATTGGTCACATAAACTTGATGATGCATTGTGGGCATATAGGACGGCTTATAAGACACCCATTGGGATGTCGCCATATCAATTGGTATTTGGAAAGTCGTGCCACCTTCCGGTAGAGATGGAGCATCGCTCGTATTGGGGTGTGAAGAAATTGAACTTGGATTTCTTGAAGGCCGGAAAGGAAAGAATGCTTCACCTCAATTTGCTAGATGAATTTAGGAATGAGGCCTATGTCAATTCCTCTATTTACAAGGCAAGGTTGAAGACCTATCACGACAAGATGATTGAAAAAAGAGAGTTCTTCCCGGGGGATGCGGTGCTACTCTACAATCATAGATTGAGGCTATTCCCGGGCAAGCTCAAATCTAAATGGTCGGGGCCATTCACTATCAAAAATGTGATGACCAATGGAACAATAGAGCTTATTGGGGCCGATGGAAGTACTTTCATGGCAAATGGCCACAACATCAAGAGGTTCTACACAAGGGAGCAACAAGATGAGGTCTTCGTCGTGACCTTGACCGAATGATGAGAGCTTGAAGACCGTCGGGCAAACGACGTTAAACAATTGCGCTATGGGGGAGGCAACCCCTAGTAGGTACAATTTTATTTTGTGTCAATGTGTTTTTCTCTCACTTGTAGGATTTTTCTTTGTTTTAGTGTGTGGAACAGGAAAATGGGAACAAAAGAGTGAAAAATGAAAGAAATGGAAAAATAGGTTGAAGTCCAGAAAGGAAACCCGACCGGGTGTTTTCCATCTCTCGGAAAACCCGGTCGGGTGTTTTTAAAACACCGTCGCATTCCAGGTAGGAAACCCGACCGGGTGTTTTCGAATTTCCGAATCACCCGGTCGGGTGTTTTGTCGCGTATATAATTCTGGCGTCGCAGAATCACCCAACAGAAACACTCGACGCCGATTCCGAACCCTAGCTCCCCAATTTCCGAATTTCGGTGATTTCCTCTAAATTTCTCCCTTCCAATCTCACTCCTACACTCTAATAACTCTTCTACTTCATCCTCTACTTCATCTTTTACATATTTTAAACCATTTAATTGGTGGAATTTTGTGAGAACAAGGCAAGAAGCTAATTTTTGAGTTCTACTTGAATTAAGCCCTAAAGGTATGAATTTCTCCCTTTATTCTTCTCTACCCAAGTATTATTGTTGTTTATTGAGTGATTTATGGAAGATTATGATGAATTTGGTGCATAATTGTGGGTTTTTGAGGATTAAGAGTGGATTTGTTGTAGAATTGCTAGAATGGGTGAGAATTTAGAACTTGTTTGCATAATGTGAAGTTGAATATGTTGATATGTTGCCTTGTTGGACATTGTTGCTCATTTGTTTTAAATGTTGATGAAGAGTTGGGTTGTTGAATGATAATACTATCAAAGGATGGTGTAGTTGTGAGTAATTTTGGTTTGAATTGATTGGTCTTAGGGGAGAATTTGGCTACAAGCATGAGGATATGAAGTGAAATTTTTGAGCTTTACATGTTAGAACAAGGATAGGATGAATTTGTGCATCTCTTGAGCTTCAATTGTGATTTTGTGATTAATTTCTTTTGTTATATGCTTTGATTGTTGATATATAAGAAATTATTAGGAGGTGATGCCTACTCTTGTGTTTTAAATGATTAGTTTGATGATAGAGATTAGTGAAAAGTACTCCATGATGATAACTTGTTGAATGTTAGCCTTGAGCTAAGTTTGGGGGAGTACTTTTACTTTGGTTGATAGATTTTTCTAGGTTTGATTACATTGCCATCTAATACTTGGCATTTGTAGGTACAATGGTTCTTTCAATATCAGCATGCTCGGTCGCACTAAGAACCGCAGAAGAGCGGGCCAAATGGAAGGTTCTGGCCCGACAAGATTACAAGGTTGCGAGGCAACCTTGCCGAGCACTTCTACATAATTTGGGCCTACTACAATGCTTTGACGAGCTATGTAACGTGGGGGAACTCAATGGAATCTTCACAAGGGAGATCGTGTCCTACCATCGTCTCACTCTTGAGTTCTTAACCACATTGGTGGTACAGATGCGAGGAAGGAATATTGTGGCCATAAGGTTCCGGCTAAGGAACAATGAATACGGGCTATCCATGGAAGCGCTTAAGGAGATTTATGGGATCACTACGGATGAGTATGACATGCCGATGGAGTTCAAGAACAGTAGATTCTGGAACGACATCACTCTTGAGACAGACGGGTTCAAGGCTGCCCGGGCCAAGAGCTCCATGATCCGGAACCCAGTTCTCCGGATGATTCAGAAGGCCTGCAACAATCATCCCTTTGCACGTGCCGAAACAGGGAGTGTACAAAAAGATGAGCTATTTTTGCTATGGTGCCTTGTACACAAAAAGCCAATGAATATGGTTCACTATATGGTGAAAAACATAGAGCGAGCATCGAAGAGGAGTACGGGGACTATATGTTGCGGTGCTGTGGTGGGCGCAATTGCGCGTCACTTGGGTGTGAGTACAAGGGGATTTGAGCCGGATATAGGGTCTACGGTTATGGACATTGAAGCACTCCGGAGATCACATGATCTTGGAGTAGATGGAGGCCAGGCCTTTTTCTTGCAAAAGATGAAGGATCACTTCCCTCTTCCGGACCCCATCAACACGTACATCAATGGGCCCGTGGAGAAGAGAAATTGGAAAATGAATTCTCCAATCCACCAAACCATCGCAGCCCGATTCCCGAACACAAGATTTGAAGAGGTTGATCCACATGAGTATGAAGGATTTGAACATGCGGCGTTTCCTGAGGCTTCCGAGGCCCCCGAGCACTTGATGATAGGGCAGGAAAATGAAGATGAAGATGAGGTTCACGAGGAACCACCATATGGTGATGAAGGAGCCGGGACAAGCGCTCAGAGGACAAGAAGCCGTCAAGAGAGAGAAGAAGAGGACTACAGCTCGATCAACGAGAGGATGGCACGTATGGAGCTTCGGCAAGAAGAACAGTGGGCCCGGAACGATGCACGGCTGACTGAGTATGAGGCGAGGTGGAACCAGTTCGAAGCTCAAAATGATGCGCGATGGAACCGGTATGAGGAGAACTGGAGTCAATTTACCGAGTTCAACACCGCACAATGGGCCAACCTCAATGCTCGGTTCGATGAATTTCGCGGCCCTTGGCAGTATCCACCTCCGCCTCCACAGTGAAGGTCCATGGGAGATCCACTCTCTTTCAAACTTATCCTAGCTTTGCTTGGAATAAGTTTGGGGGGGTGTCTAGTGGATTCCCTCTTCTATCTCTATCTCTCTCTATTTGATGATACCCCGTCTGTACCTCTATTCTTTTGATGCTATTTGATGATGATATGTGGGCATGTAATCTTAACTCATGATATTCTTGATTGTGGATTATGGGGAGTGTTTCCTTGTTTCTTTGTTCCAATTGTTTTTGTGTTTTTGTTTCTTTTTAGGAATGTTTTTCTTGTTTTCTTAGTGTGTTTAATAATTTCCCTTGGGTAGAATGATAGTAGGGTGAGAGAAAGTGATGTTTGAACGAGTGTGAGGATTTGTTGGAGGAGTTGCCAATGATGATTTTGTGCAAAATTTTTTGAAAATCTTGTTGATATGGCTAAGTAACATGTAATTTTCATTTCAAATTGCCTAAAGTGAATCGCATGGTGCCTTGTCTTTTGCCAAAATGACCTTGTAAGAATTAAGCCTATACTATCACTAAATGTGTGTTTTATCTCAAGCATGTCATATGTTTCTAGAACTTGCTCGCGATCTCCTTGAGTCTACATAGTGGCTATAGAGATAAGGGAGGATGTTAGGCCATTTTTATTAGCCAAATCCTAGTTTCACCCGTTATGTTAATAATCCTTGTTAGCCCACTTTGAGCCTATAAACCTTTTCTTTGACAAACCGAGGGGTTGGAATTGTCATGTGGTACTTTTGAAAAATCAAAGAGAAATGTGAAAGTGGTGTTGGCAAATGAAAAACAAGTTTGTTGAGTTAGAAAAGAAAAAAAAAATAATAAAAAATAGTGATGATACCATGCGAAGCATGGAGAAAAGGAAAAAAAAAGGAAAAAGAAAAGAAAAGAAAAAAAAATGGAAGCGAAAAATGGTGAACAATTTACATTTGGTGAAAAAGGGGTGCCTTGAATGTTGAAAAAGAGGTATTGAACAAAAGTGGAATGTTGGTAGATGGGAAGAGTCTAGGCAAAGCCTAGTACTAGCTAAGATTGGGGAAGAAAGTTGGTGAAATTGAATATGTCATATCTTGGGGATTAAAGTCACTTTAGCCAAAAATTACCTCACCTATCCAAAGAGCCTACATTACAACCTATAGAAAAGACCTTTCGGACCTTAGACCTTTAATCACACCGAAGTAGAGGAGAGTGTAGATTTCAAGCAAGCATATGGCAAACTATGCATGAATTGATGATTTGAGAGTTATGTCATGAGCCTATACACCTTGAGAGTGAGTGAAATTTCTAAAATGCACATTGCATTTTCTCCTTGTGAAGGCGAATTGGCAAGGTTGAGTACATGATAGTAGCTTGAAGCAATACTTTATAACGTTATACTTGTATACGAGGCCATTGATACTTGTTGAATACTTTATTTCTACTGAGGCAATGATGACACTCCAACATCCTTAAATGAGTTTGTCTTCTTATTTTCTTCTTCCTGTTTAGGGACAAACAAGTGTTTAAGTTTGGGGGAGTTGACAAACTCATATTTTAGGCTTGTTTTATGGGTGATTAAAGAGTGCTTTTGATGGTTTAAGATGTTAAATACAAGTTTTTCACCGCATATACACTAATTAGGTGAGTTGATGGGTTTGTCGTAGTTTTGTGATGAAAACAGGTTGAAACGAGCCGAAGCTGAAATTCGAGGAGTTCTCCGGGAGGAAAACCCGACCGGGTGTTTTCCATCTCTCGGAACACCCGGTCGGGTGTTTTGAAGTAGCGTTGTGGACTCCAGGAGGAAAACCCGATCGGGTGTTTTCCATTTCTCGGAAAACCCGGTCGGGTGTTTTGCAAAGTAGCGGGCTTCGGGGAAGAAAACCCGGTCGGGTGTTTTGTCACCTACAAATCACCCGACCGGGTGTTTGCTAATTTGTCCTGATTTTCACTCCGAGTATAAAAGGGGTTCTAACTCAATTTAGAACCCTAACTTTCCCCACGACAAATTGAGAGAAAAAATCGAGAGATACAAGTCATTGAAGGCAAGGAGGCTTCCATCTTCAAGAGATTGAAGAAGAAAGATCCTCTCCAACATCAAGTCTACATTAGGGAGTTCTACCTTTTCTTACTATGTTTTCCTTTGAAGTTTTTGTATTTTCTTTTGTCTTAGCTTCCATTATGAGTAGCTAAGTTCTTATTAGGGATATTGGTGAAGTTTGTATGGAATTCATGGGCTAAATCTTGATTTATGCTTATCTATGTCTTATGTGGTGGTTTTGTTGGTTGTTATGCTTTTTCATTATCCAATTGATTAGCTACCAGTTTGATATGTCTTATTCTAATTATTGTCGTTGAAAGATGCTTAATTAGATAGTTAAATGACCAACAACTCCGTGCGTTGTATGTGCTCGAGAGAGACATAGCTAGAGAGAGGGCTTGGGTCCGTAGGTTGTAGGAGTTGGTTTCGAAGTGTAGGGAGGAGACTCCGACCTTAGAGGCCGATCAACGTGTTAGGTGCACCCGAGAGGGGGTCTAACCAATTAACCCGACCTTCCTAGCCACACATAAGACCATTTAGATGAGCATGATCCCTAGGTGAACACCCGTGATCCATACCAACGGATCAATATCCCTATCTTTCCAACTTGAGTGAAAACTATCCTTTTTCTTGTCTTAATTTCCTTTGCTCTTACTTTCTTACTTGTTCTTTGATCTTAGTGTAGAAAAACCAAAAACAAAACCCTTCTAATAGTCTAGATAGTGTTCTAAATTGCATCGTAGTACTCAAGCCGGCACTTAGTCTTCGAGGATCGATAATTTTAACTTGCCACGTGCTACATACCCCCATACACTTGTGGGTGACATTTTGATTGCAAGTTTAGCATGAGTCAGTATCCACCCACGTGCGATGCACGATCCAAATATTTTTCAGAAATGAATAATAAGATAAAAGAATCTAAACACCAAATAAAATGTGCAGAAACGAATAATAAGAAAAAAGACCAAATAAAATATGCACAAAACTGTAGAGAGCTCGAGAGATAAGAGAAAATGTTTTTGTTAATGTGTAATCCATCCGCAAGTCTATAACTTTTATAGCCACAAAATAAATATGAAAAGTCATGGAATGAACACTCTATAAGCATTCGACGGCCAACAAAATAACGGGGCCAAGATCCCCTGCTGTGCACAACAGGGGCTGTGCCAAATATACACACACATCTAATTATTTTATAATAAACAAACTTAATATTTTAATGTTATAATTTAACAATTAAAAAACACATGTATGGAACAGCATCCCCTGCTGTGCTAATAGCCACAGCAGGGGATCCAAATCCCAAAATAACGTACCGCACGATCTTGTAAAACACATTGTTTGCTGATCACAATGGTTTTGTCTCCAGCTGCGGTTGTGTCAAAAACACGAATGCAGCGTACTTTGACAACCAAAGAAATTGACGAAGCCTCGAGGTCATTGAGCATGGTGTGAAATGGTTCCATGGCGTCAAGCTTTCCTTTTATGGAAAAAGCAAAAATAGTGTGTGGATACCCTACCTTTAAATGACATGTTTATATGCTAAAACATTATGCACGTAACTTGTGAAACCTCCCATTCACTCCACTTTGTATTAATCGTGTGTGATTACCATTTATTAAGTTAATTAATGGAACGTGTATGAAATATAAATCAGTTACAATGCTCTATATTTAATATAGTCATGGATACATTAGTACATGCTCTATATTTAATATAGATAAATAAATTAGTTAAATTCTATTCCTACAATTATGGAATTCAACTCACTCTAGATTTCTAATTTAATCGTCAATATAAATTGAATCAAATTATCTTTGTTAACCTCTCACTCACTCCACTCCCACTTACTCTAGATTTTTAATTTTTAATTTAATATATTTTTAAAAAAACTCTTCAAAACTCCCCTTTAATATGTTGTATAGATATCACTCACAATAATTCAACCATTTTTTATCAATAAAAACACCAAAAAAATTGTTTTTAAATTGGGCTTGCATAAAGCCCATTACAACATTTCTAGTACCCAAACACAATGGGCGAGGCTATATTGGGCTTGACCAAAACAACCAGATCCTGCCCGAGTTTCTGCGTTACGACGTCGTTTCCTCTGAACCCTTTCTTCCCTACTCAGTCGCATCATAAATCTGGCTCCATTTCCACTCACTTGTCTAACCTTCGATCTCCCCCAAAACGAGAACGCGCTAACAAGCAATGGCCACCTCAATTGCCGCCATGACAGCTCGCAGAGCTGCTACTCTCGCTCGCCTCTCTCCATCCACCTCTCGAGCCGCTGTTCTGGTTCCCCGCCGCGGCCTCGCCGGCTCCGCTGGTACTGATCTGAAGCCTACTTGTTTACGCTGATTTCTTCATTTGCGTTGGCGTTTTGATTAATGAATGTTGTGCGTCTGATTGATTGATAGATTGATTTCGATTTTGAATCTGTTCGGTGTAAATTAGGGTTTTTTAATTGACATTGTTTTCGAATTTCAGACCCTCATGGGCCACCGAAGGTTAATATTTGGGAAGACCCGATGAGTCCGTCCAAGTGGAAGGAAGAGCATGTGAGTAAATGCATACGCTTTTTATGCTAAAATTGTCAACCTTTGATGTAAATGTGTAATTAGGGATTTTATTCCTTTTATTTGATTTAAGATGGATGATCATATGCTAAAATGAATGCATGTATGGTGATTAGGACACAGGGTAGAATTTGATGGAAAAATGAATAGTAAGTTATTGAAGAGTTATGGATGATCAGTAATTGAGTAATGTTGCTTGCTAAAGTCTGAATTGTGAGATGGAAATTTCGGTAGTCACATGTTGTTGCTATCTGCAGTGGTTCTCTTTTATTCGAATTGATTGAGAATCAATCAAAATTTGCCTGTTGGGAAGCTTCAGTTTCCTGGCATTGGGTGCATGACAGAACCTAAGGAATAGGATCAAAGATGTGTTGTGCGTATCTAGGTACTGAATATTAAAAGATGTGTGTGTATCTAGATACTGAATATTGAGCAGCATTTTTCCATTTCATTAGCACTAAAGGGATAGCAGGAGTCTATCAGTGACTTGCACTCAGAAAATCCAGCATTCCTGAACAGTGATATATTATATTTAAGGGAAAATGAGTCAGATTATACGTTATAATTATTGAAGACACACCTGAAAAGTATGGTTGGATGTAGAGGTGTGGAAGAGTTAGGCATGAATATGTATGCTGGATCTTTATCATGGACCAAGATCCTGTAAATCTGATGTGACAAATCCTGATTCCAAATTCTTATGAACTCTCTGGTAATTGCAAATGTCAGCTTGCTGACTAACCCCCTCAGTTTATGGATTCTTTCAAAACAATGTGGAGTTAAACAGTTATTTTCTTGACTAATCCACACAAAGTGCATGTTTTTGTTTCACTTGAATAACTCTTCAAGTTTGCCATTGGACTTTATGTCAAGATCACAATTCACTAGTGTCTAGCCTCTTGAATATGAACTGTTTACTAGTTGTCTAGTAGTTTTCATCAAGTTTTGTCTGCTCAGCTTAAATTTGGTTTTGGAAGTGTATTGAGTTTTGTACTTGCAATCAGGGGTTGTAACCTTCACAGTTGTAAAAGTTTGAAATTTATTTATGATGGCATGTCCTTTTGCCTTGTAGTTTGTGATTGCGTCTTTAACGGGGTGGTTCACCCTTTTCTACGGAGCTTACAAGGCTTTTAGTGGAGGCAAGAAGGACAAAGCAGAGGTATGTTTCTTCCTCCGAAAATAATAAGATGTTGCAACAGTTAATATAAACAAGACATGTTTATATAGTTATATATGCATATATTTTGTCATATATAGATATACCCAACATTTCTCTTATGCCCTGCTTGATACTAATTATTTTCTAATGTGCCTACGTATATGATATGTCCTGCTTTGATATTCTTTCCTCTCATGTTACCTGCATGTATAATTAATATGTTGAATTTCATATAATCTGCAGGTAGTTGTGGAAACAGCAAAATAGGCTGGAGATTCAAGTCATTGTCATTTTTCTTCTAATAATGTGCTTCAACTTATTGTTTGTATGAAGAAAGTTCTTCTCTGCCTATGTGTAATGATCACTGAGAATGTTCAGCAACGGAATTCCCGATTTTTACCCTTTTTTTTGGAGGAAGAATGAGATTTTCTCTTTCCCTAGTCATTATCATGTTCCATCTACATATATTCCAGTTGCTTGGGATTTTTTTTTTATAATAATGAAAACCATAATTTTGTTTGATCATTGAGACTTTGTGAATCTTTTGTATGTTTGGGTTCCTCATTGCAACTCTTTCTAATTCCCCAAATTTAGTTGCTATATTGGATAAGTGAAACCAGGTTTTAAAAATTATGATGTCTAGACATTTATTTGGTGTCATGCTAGAATTATCTCTAAAATGATTTAAGTTTGATTTTTCTTACATATACTCTTTTATGGTTCCACTTTGTAACTGCCTTTTGTTTTCTTCTTGCTTTCAAGAAAATGGTGAATCAAATTGAATAAATTATTAGCAAAATGCATTACTACTTGATAAGTGATGATAGTGAATATTAATTAATCCCATCATAAGGAAAATGATATTTTGTATTACGTTCATCAGTTCAAGAAATATACTACTAAAACAAATTAAACAAATTCTACAACCGAAAATTCTAACAACAATGATAAACGAAATGTCAAAAATGTGATCAGTAATTTGTGTCTGAATTTCGAAACTTTAAGTAAATTTAATAAATCTATATTCCAAATATTTCTACTTCCATTTTGTTCAAGAGTTTTCACAGAATAAATTAATAAATGAGACGGTCATACAGATAAGTAAATTATGCATTTATTATTAATTATTTTGTCTTGATATTTAAATCTAGCTAGATTTTACACCAAAAGTTATTTACATGGATGATATGATATATGATATGGATATTGCATAATTATTGTACGATGAATTTCTTTCACAACTCACAAAATCATTTTATTGCACTTTGGGTTTTATCAATTCTGAGGATTACAAGTGTAAATAGGATAAAGTTTTGGGGTTGAATGTTAAAAATCCAACTAATTTATCTACAGAATATTGAAATCAAATTAGAAACTCCCTTCTTCACTCCTTTCTTCATCGTTCCTCAACATAGTTTGGTAAGTAACAGCTGAAATTTATTGAAGAATGGAATTTCTGTCATATATTTGTGTCCATTTTCTTTTAAATGTCAAATTTTTGGGGGCTTAGACAGTAAAATTCACACTAGAACTCTACCCACATAAATCTATAATTGGTTGAATTGAATATTTACATTTTTTGTGCGTGAAGGGTTTGGGTCAAATTTAGGGCTAAAGAGATGCTGAAGCAAATGCTAGCTTGCTGCAAAGTGTATGTATCCGAGAGCAGAAACAAGGCCGCTCTGGAAGCCATTGAAATGGCAGCAAAGCTGATACCAGAGGCCCCCATTATCAACAAATTTGAGGATGCCACTTACAATAGAGTTGGATACACGCTTGTATCTCAAATTGGGCAGGGCCCGGATTCGTCTCCGCTGAAAAATGCAGTCTTTGAGATGGTGAAGGCTGCATTTGAGGCCATTGATCTTGGTTTGCACTGTGGGAGTCATCCGAGGCTGGGTGTTGTGGACCACATTTGTTTCCATCCGTTGAATGGCTCATCTTTGGATTGTGTTGCAGGAACTGCAAAGTCTCTGGCTGCTGATGTTGGTGCTGGGCTGCAAGGTTTGCTCTCTTGATCACTTAATTTCAAGTTTTTGGAGGGTTTTGGGGGGAATGATTTGGTTGTGGTGTATGCATTTTCTTTCTTGTTGCTTGTTGAAATTATTAGAGTTTAAGTGTTGATATCTCTTGAGTTTCTGGTTTGGTGAATGGGGGGAAAAGATTTGTTTTTGGTGTATGGATTTGAGTTGAGTTGGTGTTGCTTGTTGATATGATTACGGTTTATGGTATAGGGCATGTTGAATTTTGTGATGATGAACCATTGTTGAAGTTGATTAGCTTGTAGGTCCCAAAAAGATAATGGGGCACGGTTTTAATATAAGTTGTTGGTGTAATGTGAGTGGAGAAATAGTCCCATTGGAGTAGTGTTAGCAACTTGATAATGATTTAATGAATATATTGTCAGTACATGTGATAGAAATAGTAGTAGTAAATAGATTGATTAACTCAGAGTAATGTGATGTGAGGTAGTGTCTATAAATTGGAAAGAGATTAACTTTTGTGGATTCACCAAAATGACTAGTTTTGGGTGACGGAGGGAGTAGAATTCTGTTGTGCTTGATTGAATTATGGCAGTGTGAATTCATGCTGTAGTTATTCTTGTAGTGTTTATGGCTTAATTCAAACAAAGAGAGGTAAAGAGGCACTGTCTATTTTCAGATTTCACAAGAAACTAGTAATTGATGGTTGGTTATTGTTAAAAATTATCCTCTCATGTTCGCTAATTCTATACTGAAGTTTGGGAAGAGAGCGCCTTGACAAGGAGGTGTTGATTTAAAGGGTATTTGTTGAGAGATAGTGCAGATTCTAGAAGTAATGATATGGTTAAAGCTTTTTGCTTCTGCTGCTTGAGCTTGGTTCAAAAAGGGTGAAGTAGTTTAAGAAGGGCTGCAAGATTTGTAAGTGAGCGATGAAGTTTGCGATTAAGAGTGCGATAATAGTTTAGAGGTGAGATGCTCGATAGAGGTTGACAAAAGAGAGCATCAAAATAGCATCTATTGGAGATTTGCACTGGGTCATAGATGTCGTATAATTGGCATTAATGCGAAAAAATTTGAATCAAAGGTATGTAACTTGCGATAATGTAAATTCTGGTTCTAGACATTGCTTGCTATAGTCGATAGGAATATATAACTGTAGACGTGAAAAAGAGAATTTTGTCATCTTTTTTAGGCTAGTGCAGCATATGAAATGGTGTTCATATATTTGTTACAACATGTTACTTTGATCTTTTTCGTTTTTTCTCTCCTTCAATTGAATGAACTTCGTTCATCTTTTTGTTTCCTCATCACATCAATCTTTTTCTGTTGTTGATGGATATTATACATAGCCTGCAGTCGCTACCTTCTTGTACGGAGCTGCACACGCTGAGGGAAGGTCCCTCGACACGATCAGAAGGGAGCTCGGCTACTTCAAGCCGAACGCAGAGGGGAATCAGTGGGTAGGCAGCCTCCAGTCCGAGGCACTGCAGCTGAAACCCGACGAGGGCCCTCCTCATGCTGTGATGAGGAAAGGCGTCGTTGTCATTGGAGCCACAGAGTGGGTTGACAACTACAATGTCCCCATTTTCTCGACCGACATGGCTGCTGTTCGGAGAATAGCAAAGAAAGTCAGTGGCAGAGGCGGCGGGCTTCCATCCGTGCAGTCCATGGCTCTTGCTCATGGTAAAGGGATGATCGAGGTGGCGTGCAACCTGCTGGATACGAGCAAAGCTGGTGGCGAGGATGTGCAGCAAGCAGTCGAGCGGCTCGCCCGGGAAGAAGGTATGGAGGTTGGAGAGGGATACTATACTGATCTTTCACAGAGCAAGATCATTGAGAGTTATTTTAAGTTGGCTAAACTTGCTTCCAAGTAGATTTGCAGAATAATAAGAAATTGCAGTTTGGTATATTGCTTGCTTGTGTAATGATTTTCATAATTCTATTTTTGATTCATTCTTCAAACATTCTTGAATTTGAATACTAATACTATTTTACGTTGTATTCTTTATTTTGTGTTAGTATTTTATTTTACGGGAAGATATCCCTAAAATCATAATCTTTGACCAGAATTTGTATTTATCATGAACTTTAAAACTTAGTCGGTAATATTATGAATTTACGCCTTGTAGTAAAATATCCAGAGAGTTTGGTAATATTATGAATTATGCAGGAGGACAAATCGGTCAATATACAAAATGATGTTGATTTTAATAAATGTAAAATGGTGTTAATTTGTGCATTACTCAAGATTAAAACTTTCGTTTAAATTTTATCGAAATTGTGAGAAATTTATATACTATATAAATTCATTATTTTTACCGATCAAATTTTAAATTCATGTTATTTTATCATATAGTACTACTATAATTGTAGATGACAGAAATAGTCCTTACATATCACATTATCACCTATTAATATAATAAAATACGAAATAATGCGGTGACGGGTATGTTCTACAATCATCCAATTAGTTCTAAATTTTGCATTTGGATCAAAAATTCTAATCCACAATATATATGTATCTTAACTATTTAGATCACAAAAATTCTAATCCAAATTTGCATTTTCAACATGATTGAAAAAACGTACTAGCAAACAAGCACATACAACTCTAGGCATATAATTCAACGTCTACGTCTACTAGTATCTGCTTATGACTAGGAATTTTGACATCTAATGTAACGTCAATGGATTGAAAGCGCAACAACAAAATTCTTCACATCAAATGTCTTCTGATTTTGTAATCAAAGTTCTTGGAAGTTAGGTCACTGGAAAACTTAGCATAAAACTAGTTATTTAAATACCAAAAATCCTAGGAGCATGTTTCTATAATTACAAGATGAGTGACAAAATGACAATGATGCAAAACGATTTGGATGTGATTGTTTATCTTATCCACCGTTGATCTCAATCACAATTGTATTTTCAATTAGACGTCCCAATCTGTCAATCATGTCATATTAGTATTTAATTAATTTTTCTTCTTATACATACTACTATTGTATAAACAAAGGGTTTTACTTTTTGAAATATTGAAAATCTTGGTTGCTACACAACGCGGAACGTGACATGCAATTCTACATAATGCTACAACTAAGCCTATCTTAAATTATTAACATCAGGCTTAGAAAAGCATTTCTATTTAATTTTCAATTAAATTCTATATCTATACCGATTTATATGGCACAACAATTGCGTGCTATCACAAGTCTGGATGCTGTAAATAATTGTTTAACGCGTTGAGTGGAAAATGTGTATGTTTAAAAATCAATCTCTCGTTTCCACTGCTTTTTCACAGCATACACACACATTTTAAACATGCCAGAAAAATAATACTCCCTCCGTCCCATAATACTGTTCGATAATAGATGATGCACTTGAGAAATGACATGAGTTTTAGGAGATGTTATTTTGTATGTGAGATAGAGAGAGAAAATAATATATTTATATTAATGTGAGAGAGAATTTTTTTCAACGTGACATCTTTTGTGGGACAAACTGAAAAGTGTGACATCTATTATGGGACGGAGGGAGTAATATTTAGGTGTGTAAATATATTTAATCACACATAAAAATCAAATATTTCATTCCTCCTATTATAAGTGATTAGCATTTTTATTGAATTATCTTACTGTTAAATTGAGCTATTGCAATTTGAGCAACACTAAGTTGGATTCGAGTTTCTCACTTCTCTCTTCTGTACAAAATATTCATTAACATTTTTCTCTCTAATTTACTATAAAAATGTTGATATTTTTTTAAGTAACAAATATAAATATTTTTTTATCTAAAAAATGAAAGGTAAAGTAAAACGTACATGAGCAAACTACAAAAATGTCGCAATCAACATATGTTGCATGTGAAGTTATTTTAATCTATTATTCCCTACAATTTTATTTTATTTTATTTATCAAGATTGACACGTCGAGGTGGGGTGGGGTGGGGTGGGGTGGGGTGGATGCTTGGCTAATATATGTGGCATCAATGCTGAGTCAAGAACACACGGATTACACCTACTGTTCCAACAGATATCAAAGATCATTTCTTTTTCATTTGATCATTTTTCTCAGCTCACACAGTGATATGGATTTTAACCAAACTTTTGATAATGTAAGAACTCATTTTACTTCTCTGTTTCTTTGGCTTCTGTTATCCTTTTTTTTTTTTTTTTTCTTAAATTATTGTAGCTACTGTTTGTTTTGATTAGAAATCTTAGTAAATGGTAAAGAAATATGTTAAATTTTATGTTATCTCTGTGAAAAGATAGTGTTAGTGAGAACAATGATTAACAGGATTTAGCTATAATTATGGAAAAGTATTAAAAAAAAAGTAAGTTTTAGTTTTGTGGGAAGAAAACAGAAATGAGTGAACAGAAGAGCAGCTGAGGAACATCCTGATTAAAAATTCAAATGGAATTAACTCTTAATTTCAAGTTGTGAAAAGGAACAAATATTTCAAATTTTTAAACGCAATTAAGAGTTTAGAAGTGTTGAATGTTTGATTAATGATAATTGATTATTTGATGATTGATGATTCTAGGGTTCATGATTCAGTTCTCAGAAGCTAAAGTTATGTTTTGTTTTGTAATATTGAAAAAAACTTCAAAATTAGCTGAAAATTTCCGCAAATTTGGTTACTTTTTGGCTTAGGACAAAAAGAAAACGATGAAGCAATCAATGCTGCTTTGCTGCAAGGTCTACATTTCCGAATCAAGGAATGATGCGGCCCTCGATCTGATCGAGCGGGCAGCGAGGCGCGATGGGGAGACCGTGATCGTTAACAAGTTCAAGGACGACGACTACAACAGAGTGCGATACAATCTCGTGTCCTACGTTGTTCATGACAGCTTAGGCTGTCCAATCTACACTCCCCTGCAGCAGAGTGTTGTTGCCATGGCTGAGGCTGCCTATGAAGCCGTGAACCTCGAGACGCACAGCGGGGCCCACCCCCGGCTGGGTGTCGTGGATGACATTGTGTGCCACCCGTTGGCCCGAGCCTCGTTGGACGAAGCTGCCTGGCTTGCAAAGACCATTGCCTCAGATATTGGAAGTAGATTTCAAGGTGTCTTGCTTTTCTCTATATCTTGATGAATTTGGATGAATCTTCAAAATCTGCCTTTGAGTTTTGAAAATGTGTCTATTTATTAAGACCTTTTGTCATTCATCTTGAAATGGTGTCTATTTGATATAGCCTCTTGTGATTGAATCTTGAAAATGTGCCTATTTTGTTCGACACATTTTGATGCTTGAGTTTTGAAATTGTGTCTATTTCTATTTGTTTGAAGCATTTTGCAACTTCTTTGAATCTTGAAATTTTATCGATTTGTTAAAGCATTGTTTGATGTACTGTTGTTTCAAAATAATGCAGTGCCAGTCTACCTATACGGAGCAGCCCACCCGACAGGGAGGGCGCTGGAGGCCATCAGACGTGAGCTCGGCTTCTACCGGCCCAACTTCATGGGCAATCAATGGGCCGGCTGGGCGCAGCCGGAGATTCTGCCAGAGAAACCCGACCTAGGGCCGGAATCCGTCTCACGGGCTCGAGGTGTTGCGATGGTCGGGGCGCGTCCTTGGGTTTCCACCTACAACGTGCCGATCATGTCCACGGACGTCTCTGCCACAAGACGGATAGCTCTCATGGTGAGTGCCCGGGGTGGAGGCCTTCCCACGGTGCAGACACTGGGACTCGTTCACGGGGAGGACTCGACTGAGATAGCTTGTATGCTGCTCGAACCGAACCAGATTGGGGCTGACCGGGTTCAGAAACAGGTGGAGCTGCTGGCTGCAGGATTAGGGCTTGATGTGGAGAAGGGCTACTTCACAGATGTTCCTCCAGAGATAATCATTGAGAGATACATAAAATCCATTTCTAATGATTCTTCTCCTTGAAATGGTTTTGTATGTGCTGATTCCTTTTGTCAGTGTATCAAGCAAAATTGAGATGACAGAGCTGGAATTTGAATAATGTATGTATGTTCTTGCTTTACATTCTGAGACCACTTTCATTGATGATTCATCTTCAATAATAGGAAAACTAAACATGAAATCACATAAAACAACAAAATCACATTGAAAGGACAATTTCAACCGATCCTCACTCAAAATTTTCAGGTTAAAGCTCACAGGAAGAAAAAGTCAACATAAAAACATGATTAAATATTAGATACATGTAACTACAAGAAAATAATGGTTTTTGCTAAGGGAAGAACAAAACTTTGGCAAAATTGGGATATATATTTTTCTGTAGAAGGGCTCAAGAATGCCTGCCACCACCATAACGCCCACGGCCTCTGTGATTCCCTCTTCCACCACGACGGCCGCCACGACGGCCACCACCACGGCTTCCATTGAAACTCATGGCTGGAGGCTGTGGCTGACCATCTGGAGATACCTGAGTCTGAACTGCTTGCTCTCCAGCACCATTCAGAGGCAGTGGCGGTGGACCTTGCTGGCCCTCAACTCCAAACTGAGGCCGTGGGGGACCTTGCTGGCCCTGCACTCCAAACTGAGGCTGTGGTGGACCTTGCTGGCCCTGAGCTGCAAACTGTGGCCGTGGTGGACCTTGCTGGCCCTGCACTCCAAACTGTGGCTGTGGTGGAACTTGCTGGCCCGGCGCTGCAAACTGTGGCTGTGGTGGACCTTGCTGGCCCTGCGCTGTAAACTGTGGCTGTTGTGGACCTTGCTGGCCCTGCGCTCCAAACTGTGGCCGTGGTGGACCTTGCTGGCCCTGCATTCCAAACTGCGATGCATTCTGATCCATAGGCCAAGGTGGAATTATCCCACCAATATTTGGTAGTCCAGCCATTGGATTGAAGTTTGGTGGCATTCCGGGTATCATACTGATTTGCTGTTGAAATGGTGCACCGGTCGGGTACAGGTACGGTAGGTTTTGCTGCTGCATCCACAGCATGCCGTTCGGAGGCAGTCCAGCAAGAAGGTTTGCATTTAGCTGCTGATGTTGTGGAAACCCATTGTTCCAACTTCCATTCGGAGGAGGAAATGCTTGTGCTTGAGGCCTATGTGGGAATGCAGGAGGAATCACGCATTGATCACCAACAGAACCCTGTCCCAGTGAGCCTTGGTGATGACTGTCTTGGTTTGACGGTGTTCCAACACGAGGAGCGAAACGTTGGCCTTCGCCACCTGGAGGAGTTTGTGCAGTAGAATTGTTATTGTTCCAGCTCCCGTTCCCTCTCTGATTCTTCTGCTGCCGTTTCTCCTTCCTCTTGTTATTGGGCTTGGAATCATTCGTTCCCCTTTTCTTCATCTTCATCATTCTCCTGTACTCAGCCTCTTTCTCGTCATCTGAAAATTCACCATCCTCAGACAGCTCTTCATCGTTCTCATTAGATGCATCATACCCTTTCTGGTAGAGATTATTGTTATTGAGTACATGATCTGCAAACTCTGCAACAAACGAGATCAAGGTGCCTTGCTGGATCCCTGTGGGGACTTCCTCCTCGGAGTTGTATCTCACAATGTAGAAAGGGTTCTTGACGGGCCCAAAGATTTCATCAATAATCCCCAGCGGTGATCTGCTCTCAGTAATCCAAAGAATTGAGCCCTCGTTGAGAGGATCGTGTTTCTCGACTCCTTCCACAATCACTTGGGCGCCAATCATCTGTTCAATGTTAATAACATTACTCAATCCAAGAACATCAAAGCAAGAAAACATCATAAATGTTGGCAGTATTCGGTAGCAATGTAGAAACGATGTTTTACCGACAAAACTGTTCCAACTGGAAGGGTTTCATGACGTGGTTCCAAGGTCACATTAACAGAAGGAACTGGAGGCAGATCCTGCATAGTAAAAAAGAAAGATTATAACAAACATAAGCTTCGTCCCCCGTTTAGGCGCAAACACAACTACAGAGAACAAAACTATGAAAATTGAATGCATCATATGATGTGTATGAGCAGGCGTCTGTTGAAGAATGACGGCTATTGAATAAAATGTTGGTTGCTAAACGACACGTTCCATTTGCGACAAAGGTGTTTTATACCTTCTCTTACATTGCTCGAAATGAAGGTTTTTAACAAAAGACATATATCAAGCAACAAACGGCACAAATAGCTGTGCTTCTTTCTCTTAATGTGTTCAACGATACCTTCATTACCCAATGATCATTTTCTTAGTTCAAGGATAAATCCAAATTTTGACATTCTTTAAACTTTGAAGATTAAATACATTCAATAATAGTGACAAATACTTCACAAGTTACACAGCACAACACAATATTGCAATAAACATGATACATAAATTAGATGGAATTCATGCCTATGTACAGATTCAAAATATAATCCACCACAATTCATGAACACACAATCACAAACCTCAAGCTCATTCTTAGATTTGATTGGTCCGCCTCCACCACCATCCTCATCATCAACGTCACTCCACGAAACCATCTCTTCTAGCTCCGACATCACAATCTCACCATCCTCCATCTCAGTCTCTTCATCACCACTACTCTCTCCATTCTTGTCCTTCTTTTTACCATCATCCTTATCCTCACTACTACTAGATGACGAGGACGACGAATCCGAGGTGCTCCCACTCCCATCTCCATCATCCACACTCTCATCAACTTTATTCTCATCCCCACCAACTCCTAACACATCACCATCACTCTTCACACTACCACAACTGCCAATCCCCATTTTCACACTCTTCAACTTGTCATCAACCGCAGCTTCTTCACTACCACTATTCTCACATTTCAGTGAAGCAACAACAGGAACACTTAAATTTTCTACTGCACCATCTAAGCTCACTTTCCCAAGCTGCTCCTCAATCAAACACCCTAAATCCCCCAATTTCCTCTCACATCCATCACCTTCAACTCCCTCACTACCCTTTACAACACATTTCTCAACAACACCCCCAATTTCCCCATCTTCCAGCCCTAAACCCGACAAAGGTTCCACCTTTACACCCTCTCGACAAATTTCATCTGCCAAAACATCAAATTCCTTCTTAATATCAGCTATTTCCTCTCCCAAAACATCAAATTCCTTCTTAACATCAACTAATTCACCTCTCAAATCAGCCATATCCGCACCGGGGCCTTCGGTGAACCAGCCGTTGAGGGCCTCAAAATCGAGAAACGAATCGGAAAACGAAGAGGGGATATCGTCCAGCTCCGGAACGAGGAGGTCGGTTGCTCTCTTAGTAACGTCTTCGTTCTCCTCTGCTCTCGCTCCTTCAACAGCGGGACTGTGCAAGAAACCAACCATGTTGGGCAGTAGGAATTAGGGCTGTTGAGGTCGATAGGTTCATGATTTTTGTGATATAGCAGATGTGAAATATATATAAATACTGTATATGCGGAATTGAAGAAGAAATGTGGGCTTTGTATGGAAAGAGAGGATTTCCTTAAACCCTAGGGTTTATATACGAATTTTGCGTACCCTATTTCCTACTCGCCAAATTTGTTTTACTTTACTTTCTTTATATATTTAAAATAGGGATAACTACTCCAAAAAGCATGAACTTTCCAAAAAGTTTGGTATTTCCCACCAACTTAAAATGTTGCACCAAAAATCACGAACTTTGCCAACGTGCTCCGATTTCCCAAGTCGGGTTTTCCGGCGAAGTAGATTGCTGACGTGTGTATATGTCTGACGTGGATGGTGACGTGGATGCTGATATGTACAATGACATGGAATAAATAAAAAAAAAAAAATTTAAAAAAATTCTTCTAACATAACCCCCCTTTCACCCACCCCCAAATTGGAATTGGAAGATGCAAAAACGACTAAGACAAAAATCAAGAAAACCCTAACATCAAAAATTAAACTTCAACTTCTGAATCTTATCTTCTGCTCAGCGGCGGCGACCTCGACTGTGACGGCAACCGCGACGGCGACGGCGACGGCGACCGCAACCTCCGATGGCGCCGCCAACTCCGTAAGTTATGCATTTCGTTTTAAATTCGTTGCTCAATTGTACTCAGATTGCTCGATTCAGTTTTCTCAATTTGAATTGTATGAATCTGGAAGTTGATTCACCGGTTTTTTGTTTACTTTAGTTTCTTCTTTGTTTCCACTTTACTGTTTGTTTACTAAATATGTGTTTGCATCGTATGAATCTGGAAGTATGACTTTTGAGAGGCATTTTTGTTTACTTTAGTTTCTTCTTTGTTTCCACTTTCAAATCTTAGTTTCTTGTCCCTCCATAGGAAAATGTCAATAGGTGCCAGAATAAATGGATGCATCACTAATAGATCATAAATTGCAGTATGCAAAAATTAATTATATCAGTGTCATCATGAAACTTACATACTCCTACTATATTAATCATGGGTAGCAGTGACCCCTTTGAGGGGACTAAGTGTATTCTGTAATTCAGCTTCACTGAACAAAGTACTCCTACTACATTTAATCATGGATAGCAGTGACCCCTTTGAGGGGACTAAGTGCATTCTGTAATTCAGCTTCATTGAATATAGTTTGATTAGCTCTCCTGCCAAGTATCTCATTTCTTTTTTACATTTGTGATAAATATAGTTTGTGTACAGTTTCTAAATCTGGAATTTGAATTTGTTCAGAGACGACGTTTTTGGCCTCTATATTCATCATGGAGGACATTTCATTCCAAATGGCAAGTTTCAGAAATACATTGGTGGTGGAATGGCTCAGGCAAGTGATCTAGACCCAGATAGATTTGGGTATTTTGACTTGGTTGAGGAATTGAATAATATAGGGATTCACACATGGAGCAAACTCACCTTTGTAAATTCTACGTCAGCAACCCACGTAGATATAAAAAGTGATAAGGAGGTGATGGAGATGCTATCTGCTAATCTAAGTGTTAGTTTTAACAGAATGTGTAGCATATATGTTGTTGGTGGGAGTGTGGGAATGGGAGAAAGGGTAGTGGAAAAGGTTGAAAAAAATAGTAAGAGTGTGGTTGAAAAGAGTCACTTTGAATCTGCCACAAAAATTAGAAATAACACTTCTACGAGCAAGGGTAAGACTGTGATTGAAAAAAATGTGGGAGAAAATGTGGTTCAATCAGTGGAGAAGAGGCTTGTTGAAAGTGTTAGTAAGAGTGTTGCTATATCGTTTGGTAGAGGTAGAAGTGGTAGTGAGAGGGTGGTCAAGTCTACTAAGAAGCATGATAGTGAAACATTTAATAAGAAGATGAGTGAATCTGTGAGTAAGACAATGGCCACAACTGTGGATAATAATGCTGGTGAAGGTGGGAGTAAGAGTTTGAGTGAATCTGTAGAGGAGAATATGAGTAGTTCTGTGGAGAAGAATAATATGAGTGGTTCTGTGGAGAACAATTTGAGTGGTCTTGGACATGAGGGAGTTGGATCAGGTAATGAGGTTTTGGGAGAAGGTGAGAATGAGAGTGATTGTGATGGCAGTTATATACCATCAACTGATGATGAGGAGACTGATGATGAAATGGAAGCCGATGAGCTAGTGTCTGAGGATGAAGAATATGCACAATGCAGAAAGAAGATGAAAGAGAGAAAGAAGCCCTTTGTAATAACTGATGAGATGTTCCAGGGGATAGTCAATGGAGGACAAAAGAGTGATTATGTGTCTGAATATGAAAATTCTGAAGAGGATGATATTTACTCTGATTCCACTGATTTTGAAGATGAAGGGAGACGATCTAGACAACGACATGTTAAAGTGATGTATGATCCAAAATGTGATCATAAGGTTCTCACATTCAGTGCTGGTATGGGATTTATTGATGGGCACCAAGCTAGAGACGCACTGACACATAATGCAGTGTTGAATGGATGGCAAATTCATTTTAAAAGAGCAACTAAGAAGCAACTTGAAGCAGGTTGTTTGAGTCCTTGTAAATGGATGATATCTGGGAGTCGAGTGACGAAGACAGGAGTCTTTTTAATGAAAAATCAGAATGGGGTTCACACTTGTCCTAGGGCAATGAGAAATAAAATTGCTACATCCAATTGGATTGCTAGAAAATACTTTCATGTCTTTAAGCTTAAACCAAATATGAGTTGTAAAGATTTAGGCAGGGATCTAATGCAGAGGTATGCTGTTGAGGCCACAAGGTGGAAGCTATACCATTCAAAGAGAAAAGCTATTGATTTGTTGAAGGGATCAGTGGAAGATCATTATGCCAAGTTGAGGAGCTATGTACTTGAGTTGAGTAGAGCTGACAAAGAAGGTAGGTTTGAGGTACATGTGGATGTAGGTGCTGTGTTCAAGTCAATGTACATTGGATTTAGTGGTTTAAGAAAGGGTTTCAAGGAGGGGTGTAGGAGGGTGATTGGACTGGATGGGGCTTTCTTGAAGACTTACTTGGGTGGCATACTGTTATCTGCGGTGGGAACTGATGGGAATAATCAAATGTATCCTATAGCTTGGGCAGTAGTTGAAATTGAGAACGAGGTTTGTTGGAGTTGGTTCATTAACATTCTAGTGCAAGAGCTGAACTTGGGTGAAGGAGTTGGAGTTATTATTATAAGTGATCAGCAAAAGGTATGATCTAAACTGACACTTTACTTTTGCATTAACTAAATACTTAAATTACAACTTACACAAATATTTATGATTGTAGGGGCTTGAGAATGCAGTCAAGGAGCTTATCCCATTGGCAGAGCATAGAAATTGTGCAAGACACATCTATGCCAATTGGAAAAAAGTTCACAAGGGTCCTAAACTGAAGCAGCTTTTTTGGAAGCTTGCTAGAAGCACCTACATGCAGGAGTATGACTTGGCATGCAAGGAGTTAGAGAATGAAGATGGGCAAGCATTTGCTGATTTAATGGACAGGAACCCGAGTAAATTCTGTAAGGCCTTCATCACCTCCACACAATACTCTGATGCTATTCTCAATAATGTCTGTGAGTGTTTCAATGCATACATTTTGGAGGCTAGAAATAAACATATAATAGACATGCTTGAGGAGATGAGAATAACACTTATGGAGAGGTTGTATAGAAAAGCTGTAGAGATTGAAGCAGCTGAAAGTAGTTCAACAGTGTGTCCAAAAATTAAGAAAAAAATAAATGCAATGGTATATGAGAGTAGGAATTGCACGACAATACCTGCATTAGGGGGAAATTTCGAAGTTACTCACTTTGATGACAGATTTGTTGTGACTCACTTCAAAAACCATATTTAATCACCCTAAATATTGTGATTCTAAAACATAATTTATAATTTATGTTTCATTTTAATTATATAAATCTTGAATTAGGTTTTTTAACAAAGCCAACATCAATTATAGTCTATTCAATTAAATATATTAAAATATTAAAGAGTTTCAGTCTTATCAAACATTATTCTTATCCAATGTCCTAACTTTTAAAAGTAATTACATTAATAATATTTTATTTTATGTACACATAATATGAGTAATTTTTTCATTATCTATTGAAAAGATCATGCATCCCCATTTGGACATTTTTATTTTACAATTTAGATCTTTAATTTCTATTATGTATTTATTATGAATACTCTAAATAATAAAAAATAGAAATGAAGAGTAATATTCATCGTTAAGTTTTAGATTGGTTGGCTAGCCCGAATTCAAGCCTACAAGTTTAGAGTTGAAAATTGATTACCCATTAAAAAATTAATTTGATTATCCCAAATTCAATAGAGCTTATTCGAAAATGAGTTTGACATCCTAAATAAGAATAGTACAGAAAGAAGGCAAAAAAATGAAATTGAATCTTTGAATTTTGAACCATCTGAAATTGTCTATTTTGATTCTCAATAGTTAATCCGACGAAGAGTAAAAATTTAGTTGTCCACCTTATTGCCACATAATATGTTCAATCTATTACGCTGCAAAATGAAACAGTAGAAATAAGAGTAGAAAAAATGATTTATACAATTATGATGGTTGGACATATCATATGCTTTTATTCACTGATGAGATTGTAGGAGGTCAAAATTTTTAAAAATTGATACTTTTGTAAAAAAAAGTAGTACAGTAAAAAAATAATTGCATTCACCAACGGGTTGCAGGGCAGAGCTGTGGTGGTGACCATGAGGTCACAGGTTCAAACCCCGTCACCCGTTGAAAGACTTTCGGCCTTAATCCGCAAGTCCGATCGAGCAGGATTAGTTGGATTCGTTCAGTATGCCTGTGGTTAAAATCAAAAAAGAAAAAAATAATAATTGCGTTCAAATACACTAATCTTAATTGATCTGAAATCTATCATTGTTTTATTCCATTCATTCGGATCGCAATTTCGGGCCGATCGGTCGTTCACTAGTTTGGGCCCGGGTCGGATCGGATCGGACCAAGTTTTGGCGATCCGAATAAACTGTATCAGTAGAGCTCGATATTCTTGTCGATTTCCGTTTTCAAATCTCATGAATCTTCAAATGATCGTCTCTTCAGTAGCTCCGCCGCCAACTGTCGGCTCCGGAATTTGTTTCCGGCTTAGATCGAGGGTTACCGACGCCCACCTTACTTCAGTTTCCACAAAGCTGTTTTCTCCGTCTTCCACCTTTTTCCCCCTCCGAAAGGTGAGCTAATTAATGTCTCTATTAAACGCTGCAAATCCAATTTAGGCATGTGAGCGTTTCAGTTTTGTTTAGTGTGATTTGCTGAATTTGTAAACATTGTGTAAAATGTAGAATCCCATGTAAATTTACAGAGTTATAGTGTAATTCAGTTAGGTTTGAAGGATTTTGAAGTTCGATGCTAGTTGTTAATCCCTGTGGTGGTTTGTTTAGATTAATTATGGATTTTATATCCATAATTATTTAATGATGTTTTAAGTGGTTTTGATGAATTTTAGATTATATCCATGATCTACATTTTTAGCTAATTAGTTGTTGGATTAATGTTTGAATTAGTAGAATCCAACAAGAGATGAATTATAGTAGCATCTGATTTGGTTACTACACCAAATGGAGTTTCTAGCTAGGAGAGCTAATTATGTTGAGGCAAGCCGGTTCATGTTCCGAATTTTCTCAAGTATGCACCCCATTGAATGCCAACAACAATTTAAGAGTTTCAAATATTCAATCTATGGTTGAATGGTGTATGGACTCCCGCACTTTATAGAATACTGCCTAGCCTGTTTGAGGTCTCTTAAACAATTTTTTTATACTCTTTGATTCTTGTGAGTCCTCTTTTTTTGCATTGCCTATGTTAAATTGTGCTGAGAAATTTACTTCAACTGTTGTCGTTCTAAACATGTGAAGAAATCTTATGGGAAGCATTCTTTCGGAACTTGTTTGATGAGTTGGCTAAATCGTTGACATCTAATAACAGTATTATGTTTGTAAGGAAATTTTAGTTTTGGTTTATTCTTACACTGGTAAGGCTAAGACGATTGCATCAATCCCCTGTGTTGTACTTTCCTTTCAAGATATAAGTTTATTCATTTGGATGTATAATTTGTGAAAGCTTATATTGTTATCCAATACTTTCTTCACTATTTGGAAAACAGGATGTCATTGGCAGCTTCAAAGCTTTTGAGATCAAACTTGTTGATAGAGTTTCTGTGTCCACAAAGGCGGAAAATTACCTAGAACCTGAACCCGTGAAACAAGATTTTATGAGCGCAGATGCTTTGACATTAAAATTTGAGGATGCTGTTTTCTTAGAACCAGCATCATCTCCTGCTGCAAAGAAATCGAAGAAGGAAGGTCCTGAGTCATCTTCTGCTGCAAAGAATTTGAAAAAGGAAAAGAATCCCAAGCGACTTAGCACTAGTGCTGCTTTGATAAAAAGCGCTGACCATTTCCAAATCTTCAGATATCCTCTTGGGACAGAGTCTGCAATAAAGGCAATGTTGGAATGTAACACTTTGGTTTTTGTAGTCGACAAACGTGCTGATAAGAAGAATATCAAAGAGGCTGCTATAAATATGTTTAAGATAAGGGTCAAGAAAGTGAATACTTCGATCACGCCTGATGGAACCAAGAAGGCTTATATCATGCTCCCACCGGATTGCAAGGCTGCGGACGTGGCTAAGAGGATTAAAATCATCTGAAGATCATACATGTGATCCTGATTCCTGACCTTGCGATTTTGCTTTACAACAACAATTTATTGATTATCAGCATTCAGGTATCTTAATCTGTAGATGTTTTCTATGATACCTATTGTGGGCGAGGGGTGGGGGGTTGCCTTTGGTTTTGAAGCTGTTTAATTCCTCATAAAAATCTGTCACTAACCCACCATTCGCCTTATAACTGTATCTGGGGTTTTTTCCTTTTACTCGTGAATGAGTATGATGAGGGATATTAGTTCGTTATGGGCAGGCTTCTGGATGTGTTTAGTATCAGCGGAACTTTTCGTTGATTGTTAGTGATAAAGCAACTGAAATCTTCTGAACTTTTTATGTTTCTTGTGAAGGAAAGTGGAGGATGGGATTCTTGTGTGTCAGTTGAAACAAATGGAGATTAAGGGCCTATTTTGTAGTGTGGTGTGTGTATTTACTTAGTTAGGATACGGAACTGGATCAGTTTTGTGGATCACGCTTGATACGCATATGTATTAACTGCCGTTTTCACCAATGACAATGAAGTTGTGCTTATCATCACATGCTGATAATTCTGTCCTTGTGTCATTTCATTATTACGATATTATCTATACTGGAGCCCTTAATTCTTCCTAGCTTCGACTCTCGAGTCCCTAGAATCTCCCGAAATGTAGTTGCTCAAGCCTTCCTCACTCGAGTTGAAGGTAACAGAAAATGTCGATGGGCTCTAAAGTTAAAATGACTACAAAATTACTAAAAGCACTCCGAGGAAGGAAACACACAAGCTAGGTAGTCTCCCAATGCTTTCTAACCAACTGTGAAAGCACATACAAAATTAGGGCCTCAACCAAAACAGACATCTGCTTCAGCTGTAGCATTCCTCACCTGAATTTGTTCCATCCACCATCTGGAGACTGGAATGAGCTCCACAAGGGAATGAAACTCAAGATGTGGATATTAACCCACATCACCTACTGGATAAGCCTTCCAATCCATCCATTTCCCCACTGCAAAACATGCCCTAACAGTATTAATGTGGTGGTTGTGTTTTGCTGCTTATGTGGACATTAGCAGCAATGGATGTAATGGAGTTACTTATGAGGTCTGACAGCTTTATGTGTTCTTGTAAATTGCAATAACAGATGCTTGATGATCAAGACCTGTACTTCTTTGCCAACTTTCTAGGTATGTTCATGAGCTGTCTTTGTGATTGCTTTCCACTAGGTGACAGCAGACCCAAAATGTGGGCATGTTCATATTCTCACAGTTCAAAGCATAGGTTTGGACAAAAGAATTCAAGAATGGGGATACATATATGATGGTTTGTAAGAAGAGACAATTAATTTAGTCCTTACTTTTATCCTATGGATAATAGATTGACTACTGGGAAAGAGTTTCATAGTTATGATATCAAGATTTTCATTATGCTTGTGGGGCTCTTGTTCTGGTGGTTTACATTATTCTTATCCTTGATAAACAGATGTACGATTGTAATATATAAATGTATCATCATAAAGATTAATTATTCAACTGTACTTCCTACTCTAAAGATGGTTTCTACATCATCCCATTCTTAGAGTTGAAGAACCTTGCAATATCCTTAATTAAAGTTATACTCCAATCATGAATATCCAAAATAATAGTAATAGTTACAACATACGTATTCACTAATGTGAGTTTTTTCTTAAATAAAATTTATTTGCATAAAGTTTTTTTAAAACATAATTTTATGAAAGTTGAGATGAATTTAGAGATGCCAATCCACCAACTACGACTTTAACTTAGCAGTGTTTTTTGACAAAATTGGAAAAAAAAAACACATGTGTTCCATTCAACATATCTTTCATGACTATTGCTCCACAACAAACTGGTACAACTATTGAATTAATAGCAAGGAAAAATTTATTCGTAGTCTATTTTTGCTATAGTGTAGTTCTTCAAACTTAAATGTATATGAAACGAATATTAGCTAAACACTCTATTTTGTCCTCGAATAAAACTTACAATAATTTGGGCGAACATAATATTGAACATAAAAAAATCACTATATTTCACATGGAACCAATTTTGCATTATAAAAAAATGGAACTTTAATTTTTTGCTCATGATATTTATAACTCAGGTGTTGCATTCATCCAGCGAAGAGATGTATCTACTGTAGATCTTCACGATTGGATGAGTGAAACTGATGAGCTATGAACGGAGAACCATTTTAAGCCCTTTCGGTCGTCTACAACGAATGAGTTCGAATGAGGGACAGTTCGGGTTTTTTTCAGTGCGATTAATATCATGGTGAATATTACTATGACTTTATATACCTAACTAGTACTTTACTAGTGCTCTTACAAGTCACAACCAAAGTTGTATACACCAAAAAATATACATATAGGTGGATAAGTACATTTAATTTTTGGAAGTCGTCATTGTCTAGGCCTCGTGATGCTAATGACCCCCACACGTAATTAGTGGTGCATCATTAATGTTTTCACGATGAAAAATGGAATATCCAAAGGAAGAAAACGAAAACCTAAATGGCAACCCATAACTCTATTTTCCCAGTCAACAAAGTAGAGTTTAAATGCAGAGAACAACAACCCCAACTCTCACATATTTATGGTGGAAAGATGTTCCCATGTTGCTGGCAACTCAAATAATAATAGTTAAAATTAATAGTAATTTCCAGCAAATATTATTCCCAAAAGTGTAAATAGATGAAAAGATAGATGATTAGTTTCTATGCATCACATGGGATTGAAATAAATGTCTACAGCTACCAACATTATGAAATACTACAGCTAAGCTCTATCGTTGCTTTCAAACCATCTCCATATATATGTTCTTTCCCTGCCCCAAAATTTAATAGCAGTAAACATATGCCTCTTTATGTTTAGGTGAAAAACAAGTTGCATGTCGGTAAAAATTCAGTGATCTGGACTCCTTTTAACGTGGTATGTCCAGTCAATTACATTTGTAGAAAAAGGGTTTAGGAGATAATGTTTTTGCACCACCATTACATTTTAATTCATCTATGGTGTCATATATATAGTACATACTCCCTCCGTCCCAGAGAAGTTGACACACTTTCCTTTTTAGTTTGTCCCACAAAAGATGTCACATTTCCCTTTTTGGAAAAAGTCCTCTCTCACATGAATATAAAAATTATATTTTCTCTCTCCATTTAACACACAAAACAACACCTCCTAAAATCCCGTGCCATTTCCAAAGTATGCCAACTTCTCTGGGACGGAGGGAGTACTATATTAGTAGCTATTAATTATTGATTATTGCCTTCATGAAAGTTTTATGCAAAACCTAATTGTTTTTATTGGCACGTACCTGGTTTAGGTGAGATACTTGATTGTTATGTCGCTCTATTTTTGGATGCATATAAATGTGATTCTTAAATTATAATGTGACTTTTAGTTTTACATTGACTTTGTAAATCTAGTTTCTATTTATCTGTTGTTTACTTAAAAGCTAAATAGTCTCCATTTTCGGGGAACAATAATGATATATAGTTTTCATTAATTGGTTTTCCAAGATTGAACATCATTTTATCTTGTAAACATATCATTAGTTTTGATGCATGTTTTTGAGCAAGTATTATCTTAAATTGGCCATTTTTTTTAGACACGGATCCAAAATTTGAGTCATACTTAAAAATAAGCTTGGATAATTGCCTACATTAACACGTAGTATGATTTTATTGATCGTATGATATATATTGATGTTACTAACAAATCAATTTTTTTTTAATTAAATTTGTATATTTCGCGATCTCACTAATAATTTTGAATTATTATTTTAGCAATTAATATTAAAAAGAAGAAGTACTAAATCAACGATCCTTTGCATTTATTGCATCATGTGCTGCCGTTCAAAAAAATAAAGTGTAACTTAGCCTCTAAGTAGAGATTTTGTAGTTACATGCATCACGCATGTGTGTCTGCTTTAGGGTTTACGAAAATTTCCCAACCTAAAAGTAGAATTTGGTTTTTGAAAGTAATAGCCGATATTTTTATAATTAATGCAAATGAATGAAAAATAATAGTAGTACTATTTAGATAGATTTTGAGAGACACTATTTATTTTTATATGCAACAAACAAGTGACCATTTAATTTAATACAAAAAAGTAGACTTTATTGAATTTTGAGGGAGGGGGCTAGCTAGTATCTGAAGTCTAACTTATTATGGGAAAATAATAGACATTTCAAAAATTAATTAAATAAGCAAAGGAAAACGTCAACTATTTATAAATTTCGTTCATACAAGTATTCCCACTATTTAATTAAGACATGTGAAGAAGAATGAAAGAAAATATACACTTAACAATTTCCATATGGATCAAATATCTATTTGAAAATTCAAATTTCGACAACTTGACAAGGTTAGCTAGGATGCTATTTTTATTTATAAAAGCATTTACTTCAACCCATAATTATTTCTCATGTTTTTGCCTTGAATTGGTTGAACAATAAAATTTATGTTTACTTCAGCCTTAAGAGTGACCCGTTGGTGCATTCATATCTCATGCATTTAATTATTTTTACGCATCTTACCTACTCTTCTTCAACACACTCAATTTTCTGTTGCCACAACTTGAGAAATTCAATTAAAGTTTGGCCTATTATTTATAAGCCTTTTCAAGTAATTACTGGTACATTGTGGTAGATAAAATAGTGTATATTTCATATTTATGTTGCATTTTACTATATCTCTCTCCGTCCATAACTGATTGTCACAACTTTCTTTTTTCGTCCATCTACGATAAATTTACATTTTTACTTTGGACTACAGTTGGTAATGAACGCCATTCCACTAACATTTTTCATCTAGTTTCTATTAAATTTCTTAAACTCGAGTCGAATCAAATCGTTTCAATTAATGGTAGACGGAAGAGTATTATTTGGCACGTAATTAGCTAGGGTTTCGAGTACCCTTTGTACTAATTTTTAAGCTTATTTTTCTGACAAATCAGTGTATATATATGTCAGCCCATGATCAATATTCAATAGTATCTACTACGATGAATTAGTAATACTTTTTTTTTATAATTAAAATGCAGCATACATGTATTTAACAAATACTACGACTACTACTATTACTATTAATTCGGCTAGGAATACTACAGTATAAAATATTAATTAGGTTATTTATTTGTCATTTATTCCACACGTCTTATTTACTAATAAATGAACCCTATCTTTACCCTATGCTGGTAGGTAAAAGGTGTGAGATCAATGCATCATCCACTTATTCGAAAATTTACACTTTACACTATATACGTTTCCCACTCTTTAATATTAGTACTAGTATTAGTTAGTACTCCATTTAACAAACAGATGGTTTCTTTTTGTCTCCTAAACAAAATATTTTCTTAAATAAAAACAACCCCATTTCTCATAAAAAGGCAAAACAATAGATTAATGTTGTGTTAAAAAGAAACTATCAGAAAAAAATGCGTAAATAGATAGTAATTTCATCCATTTTATACAACCAACAAATGAAGTTAGTACAAAATCTAAATCTCCATAAAAAAATTGAAAAAAAAAAAACAAATTCTTACATACCGCCTAATCTCCCCACCGGCAAAAAGACTTCACCGGCATTAGCCATCCCCCAAAAAAATAGTTAATATTAAAAAAAAAAAAAAAACTTCGGGCGCAGCGGCAATCGGCGCTTGTGAATTTACCGATATGACCTGAGAATAGATCCGCAGAAGGTGCAGATGATAGCTCTCCAAGTCTTCCAGTAGAAGGGGACGTGGCAGAATCTGGTGGCGGTCTTCATGTCCGCCACGCTCGCTCCGCCGCCGCACCGCGAGCATATTCCGGCGGCCGGCTTGTGCTGCCGCACCTTTCTCGTCTGATCAACCAGGAAGCAGAAGCAAACCATTTTTCTTTTTTTTTTGGTAGTTTTTTTTTCCAATTAGGGTTTTCACTTTGGGTTTGTTTTTTTGGAGTGATGAAATTAGTGTAGATTTGAAGACTATTTATAGGCGCGATGGAAAGGGTTGTGGGTGTGCAGCTGGCAATGATGATTGTACGTTGACCTTTTGCTCTAATTTGAGGCTTTTCTTATTATTTTAGTGATTTTGGTCAGTTAGTATTTTAGTGATTTTTTTTTCCTGTTTGGTTATTAATTACACTGGTGTGTATGGTTGGATCCCGAGTTCCCAACAGTTTGAAATTTTTTTGAAATTTATTGCTGTTGATATTTTAATAATATTATTTTTTTTTTTGGAAAATTTTAAAATGTGTTGTTGTAATTATCTACCTAAGTTATTCTTAAATACTGTTTTCTATGATGCTATTTGCTATATGTAGTTTCATCAACTTTTTGCTTTGATCACTTTAAAAATGGATTATCTCGTGAATTAAAGATAGTACAATAGTTAGATCAGGTCACTTTTTGTGAAATACTACTAGAGTAAGATCAAAGAATACTTAATAGTAGTAAGATTATAAGATCTCTACAAATCAGTACTAGTGACTACTGAGTACTGAGCATTAATTAATAGTAAAAATTAATGTGATTATGTAATCATATAAATTTTAAATATCACAATTGAAAATGATAGTATGTGTGTAAGCAATTGCATACTGTATTTAATACAAGGCAGTATATAATTATATATAATTGGAGGACCAGTATATAATAAATTATATTGTTCACATACTGGTTGAATTATTTAATGGGGATCTTAGACAGTTAATTTGTTCAGAAATATTTGACCATTAATTAATATTAATGTATAATTCGCTTAGGTAATAGCTAGAGCATGTAAAGTGCAGTATACATGAGCCTCTAAACAAACCATTATATATATATATATATATACATATATATATATAGGGGCGCACTATGGTCCATAAGGCAAATTCTGTAAAAAATCAAAGCAAATCTCAGTCCTTGGATCCTCAGATTAGATGGTTGTGATCATAATATCCGAGATACATTATTACACTAAAAGCGTTACATTATTAACTAGGCTACATTATTAGACTGCACAATCTACATTATTAGACTACAGCGTGTTACATTATTAGCCGAGCTACATTATTAGACTACACAATCTACATTATTAGGTGACACGTGACATTAATCTAACGGTTACATTACAGGATCCAATGGCTGAGATTTGCTTTGATTTTTGACAGCATTTCACTTATGGACCTGATCACATCCCTATATATATATATAGGGAGATGATCAAAACAAGTATGTGTTTAAATCCAGAAATGTAGCCCAAATCTTGGCCCTAGGATTAGATGATCTAATGGTCAATAATTAACCCAAAACACGGAAGGTCATAATTAAGTAGTTTTAGGTCATATTATAAGATTTGGGTTTATGTCATGTTAAAATCATTTTAGGTCATGGCTAATTATATATATATAAGGTTTTGATCTATGGAGACCAGATTTAAATACAGAAATGCAGAACACGGTCATACGTAAGACATTTTTTGGTCATAGTTAGTTTATTTTTAGGTCATGCTAACAAAGCATGACCTAAAATGATCTTAACATGACATACACCCAAATATTATAATATGACCTAAAACTACTTAATTATGACAATTTTAGGTCATAATTAATAAAATACTAATAAATTATTTGACCGAAAACACTTTTATTGTACTGCTATTTTGCACATAATTGATGAATTAAAGACTGGATTAACTAAGATTAAACGGTAATTAATCGTTATTAAGATAAGTTTTAAAACAGATATTTTTTTAATTGAGTGTTCTATATATATGTGTAAATAGATATGTGCATGGTAAAATTTTGTTTTTTCTGTAATAATTAATATGTTATTTTTATTATTAGTGGCCAACAGTTTGCTAGAAGCAGCAATCAGAAACCGTTGGGAGTTATCAATTTCATTTCTTATTAATAGTAGTAGTATTTGTTTTCTGTGGGTGTAAAACATCGTCCCCTTTAGCTGCCTAGGTCGTATCTCAAAGAAGTAGTATTATATTTGTTTAAATCATAATAATAGTAGTAGACAACTTTTTTTTCAGAGATACACAATCAACGATCTAATGGTAAAAAATATTAAGATTCTACATACACTAATAGTTATGTACAATTAAAAGGTATTAATTAATATAATTGCTTGCTTGCTATAGTTGTTTTGGATATTAGAGGCAATTTAAAGATAAGGTATATATCGACCAAAAAAGAAATGTGTGGAGTAGCAAACATCAAATTGATCTCCCAATTAACAAACCCCACTCAAATATAGACTGGTACCGATATCATTAATTATTGTACAATGATGCATTTAAATTGTTATCAAAATAAAAGATAAAAGATCAAATTGAGATGCAAGTCCACCGAAATAATTATTTCATCTCCTATTTAATTAATACTACTATATGGTTTGTCGATTTTACATATATATATATAGTTGTCGATGACTAGGGCCTAGTCTTCACTATTTTGTGCTACGATTTATGTTTTTTTTTTAATGGGGGCCTTCCCATAAACCCTAATGTTTCTATCATGTTTCATGTGTTTATCATTATTTTGATTGTTAATTTTGAAATATTAGCTATGTCCCCAAATACACGTATGGGTGACGAAAAGCTCCAAAACAAGCAAACATATATAAGGTTTCTTGAAGTTTGATTTTATTGTATTGAGTTAATAAATCAGTTTCACACTCTTGATCAAATAATAATAATAAATTTGAATTAATTGGTTGGGGGATAACAGCTATGTGAAAGTGATGGAGGGGACAAACATTGGCAGCAGCCAATTGCTGATGTTGCAGGCTATTTTTGTTGAACTGGTATATGGGTGTCCATCTACAAAATTTGGGCCATACACTATACATAACTTGGCTCCACACCCATTTAATTTGATGCTTTTACTCGTATTTTTCAATCTTTGTTTTGTTTCATACCAATATTTATTGTTACCGGAATTTCAGAAGATAGTTCGAAAATTAGGTAGACAAGGAAAACAAAAGGAAACGATAATTGATTAAGAAAGGTTGGAATATTCAATTTTTAAAACTAATATTTCGATCCCTAATTAGTTTCAAAGAACATAGATACACTATGTGACACAATTAATTAGTGAATATTATTCGTTTATAAAGTTAATGGAAAAACAATATTAGGCATGGGGATGTAGCTCAAATGGTAGAGCGCTCGCTTTGCATGCGAGAGGCACGGGGTTCGATCCCCCGCATCTCCATTTTTATCTATTAACAATGTTTTATTTCCATTTTTAAAGTAATTTTTGGAATGAGAAAGAAAACTAATAATTTCATCTGCGCCCCAATATTTATGGTAAATACAACGACATGGAAAGTGCAGTTTATTATAGGACTGATTAATTTGAATGCATAATTTAGTTTATTAAAATGAGAATAAAGTTGATAGAATAAAATTGATAAATAATGACAGACTGAAGTAAATATTTAGTGAATTAAGTTTGTGAGAATAAAACATACTAATAAATGGTACTCCTAGTAAATGAGAACGGAAGGTTAAGTGTAATTGGGAGCATTATTTTTATTTTATTAATAATTTTATTAATTGAGGTTTGTTTGAATATCAATTTTTTTTTTTTTACTTTTAGAACTGTTTTGAACAATTATTATGTCGTACAAAATTTAGTTTTTATTATGTCATGTCGGGTTATATCAATACCAATTTGATCATGTTACTATTATGAGCGTGTTCCGTTTGTGTTATATCTGTGTTTATATAATTTATATTATGATTGTGTTTGTGTTAGTTATTATGTAGACCCAATTTGTGTCGGGTAAAAACAGCTCACTATGGGGACCTATCTTTTATTTATTTATTTTAGGATTACATTGATAAAAATTACTCCTTCCATATCACTTTAGAAGTCCCGGTTTATCAGTGTCCCACCTTAGGAGTCTCAATTGGAATATTCCATAAATGGTATTAGGCTCCACATTCCACTAACCTTTTCCCACTCATATTTTATCATAAAACTAATATAAAAAAATAGAATCACATTTCACTATCTTTTATCACCAACTTTGATTTACATTTATTAAAACTCCACCAACTTTGATTTACATTTATTAAAACTCGTGTCCATTTGCAAAAAGATAATAACTCCAGCCCAAGGTTAAATAAAGTAAATTGATAAGTTTTGATATTTTTTCTAATTGGGCCTTAATTGAAAAGGCCAATTGAAAATAGCGAAGTAGTCTCCTTTTTCTTGTTCCATTTTTCATTTTGTTTAAAAAATTCTCTCCCTCTCTAATGAAACTCTTCTTCAAACGCCATTGCACATCTCTGGCTCACGCACACAACACACAGTGCCTTCCATCACCATCACAGCTCATCCACATCTGCAAATCGGCCCCGCTCTCCGAAGCAATCAAGCTCCTCACCTCGATTAACTCCTCAATTCCCCTTAAAGATGCTGTTTCGAAGCCGATTCTGTACGCCACAATCGTGCATTCCTGCACGCGATCGCTCCACCTCTCCGCAGGCGTGCAGCTCCATTGCCACCTCATCAAGTCCGGCCTCGAAGCCGACCGCTTCGTCGGAAACAGCCTGCTCGCTCTCTACTTCAAGCTCGGCTCCGATTTCAATGAAACTCACAAATTATTCGACGGATTGCGCTACAAGGACGTCGTGTCGTGGAGCTCGATGATATCAGGGTACATTCGCGCGGGAAAATCGAGGAAATCGATCGAATTGTATCTGGAAATGCTGGATGCTGGAATTGAGCCGAATGCTTTCACTCTCTCCGCAGTGATCAAGGCGTGTTCGGCGACTAGTGGATTTAGATTGGGGAAATGCTTGCACGGAGTTGTGGTGAGGTGTGGATTTGGGGGGAATGAAGTTATCTCGGCTGCTCTGGTTGATATGTATGGGAGAAATGGGGAATCGAGCGCCTCACGCCAACTGTTCGACGAAATGCCTGAACCTGATTCCGTTTGCTGCACCTCTGTGATCTCTGCCCTAACGAGGTCGGATTTGTATCTCGAGGCTCTGAGTATGTTCAATTTGATGCATAGGAAGTTTGGATTCATGCCGGATTGTTTCACTTTTGGGAGTGCCCTAACAGCTTTGGGGAATTTGGAGAGGTTGAAGCAGGGTAGAGAAATCCACGCATTGGCTGTGACAGGCGGTTTTGTGGCTGATGTTTTTGTAGGTAGTAGTTTAGTAGACATGTATGCGAAATGCGGGGTGCTTGAGGATTCACGCCGTGTTCTTGATGGAATGCCATTGAAAAACTCTGTTTCTTGGTGTGCTCTGCTTGGGGGCTATTGCAGGAAGGGCGAATTCGGTGTTGTTGTCGACGTGTTTAGAGGGATAGAGAAGGATCTTTACAGCTTTGGGACTGTCCTCCGTGCCTGTGCTGGCTTGGCTGCTGAGAAGCTCGGGATGGAGTTGCATTGCCAGTACTTGAGGCGAGGCGGATGGAGAGACGTTGTGGTGGAGTCGGCCCTCGTTGATTTGTATGCCAAATGTGGCAGAGTTGATTATGCTTATAGGGTTTTCTTGAAGATGGATGTGAAGAATATGATCACTTGGAACTCAATGATTGGTGGCTTTGCTCAGAATGGAAGAGGAAAAGAAGCTGTTGAGATTTTTGATCAGATGATTAGAGAAGGTGTTAAGCCTGATAACATAAGCTTCATTGAGGTTCTGTTTGCTTGCAGCCACAGTGGCTTGGTTGGCGAGGGGCGGAGGTGCTTCGTCTCGATGCGCAACAACTATGGGATGAAGCCGGAGATTGAACACTACAGTTGTATGGTTGATCTATTGGGGCGCGCCGGGAAGATAGAGGAAGCCGAGGGTTTGATAGTGGAATCGGAGTTCGGGAGTGATCCGACGCTCTGGACTGCTTTGCTCGGGGCTTGTGCCTCCACAACGAGCCCTGGTGTTGCAGAGCGTGTCGCGAAGAAGGTGATTGGATTGAAGCCGGATTGTCACCAGAGTTATGTGCATTTGGCTAATGTGTATAGGAGTGTTGGGAGGTGGCAAGAGTCTCATGAGATTTGGAAGCAAATGAAGGAGAGAGGTGTGAAAAAATTGCCAGGAATGAGTTGGATTGATAGAACTAGAAGTAGCTTAAATCCATCCATTACTGCGTGAAGTTTTTTGTATGAATAGAGAGATTAAGGAATTTTATGTTTTCTTTGGCTTCATTTGATTGTTTGTTGTATAGTTCATATCTCTTGTTGAAACTAGGTCTTTAGAAAACTTCTTCATTTTTACAATCTGTACATGCAATTGTTTCCATACTTCATTTTTGTTTTGCATTGAATTCCTATGCTAATTCTCTACTTTTAAGTTGAGTTCAATATTACTACTATTATGTTATAGCATGAATGCATGATCAAAGTGCCTCACATAAAAAATCTATGTTAAAGATTTGATTTCTGCCTGTATACGAATATGAATCTAAAGAAATGAAATCGATTGCTGTTCACTTGTCCTTTCTTCGCATACATATTGAAGGCTCTAAAATTGGATTTTTCAGACGGTCCCACAACAATTATCACTCTTATTGTGGGCCCGTGTTTTAAAAAATGTAAATAAAAATTGGTTGAAATAGTTAGTGAAATATGGAACTCATTTTTTTATATTAGTTTTTATAATAAAATGTGAGTGATATGAGTTAGTGGAATGTGGGACCTAAAAATGAAGTGTGACAATTATTGTAGGACGGACTAAAATGGAAAGAGTGACAATTATTGTGGGACGGGGGGAGTAGAAGTGAAGGGCTAGGGCGGTAATTCGAGCGTACGAATGATGAAGTATAACATGATCAATTGCCAGAATTATGTGTCAAGAAGCATAACAAGCAGATTTAGGTTTCAAGAGTTAAAACAAGAGTTACAGAAGAAAATGAGGAATGGCATCTAAAGACACTAACTCCTGTCCCGCCCTCATGCAATTGGTACATCAGCCATCTCTTGCTCCACCGTGGTGGGTTCAACGGGATAGTATGAATAGTGCATCTCTCCGACATCATCACCAGAGAGCTTCTTCCATCCACCTGGGCCTACATGGTATACTGCAACAAAATCCAAGTTAAAAGGGTAAAAAAAAACGAATAATATATCACCGTGAGGGAGTAGAAACACAAGCATGGAATTTACCGCTGGCAACACCACCACTGGCTCCATCACGGAATGTGGCATGATATATTGCTCTTCTAGCCAGCTCAGCAGCATCCTCAACAGACAGATCAAAGCGGTATCTGTAACACGAGCCAGGAAGTTATCTATAGCTAAAACTAAAGGGTAGTCATTACGTACAGTTATGGCTTTCAAATCCCATGTTTTTGAAATTTATTTCATCAAGAAAACACGTATATATCCTGATAAGCATACATGGGCAAGTAAGGTCTAAGAGTATGCAGAAATATTAACCAAAGATAACATCCATGAAATTTCAAGCAGCTGCAATCAGATGTTTCTTTGGCATCACCCAAAAACAATAACATATGAAAGGAAATATGAGACGTTGATAAGAGAATGAAAATGTGAATGTGAACTCACCCACTGTCCAAAACACCATAAGCATATGGAGAACCAGACCCAACTGAGAATCTGGTGCCTTTAAGCCGACCACCATCGCTGTCAACATAATAAAGGCCAGGGCCCTACCCAAAAAGCAGAAGTTTAGGTGCTATCTATGAAATCAGAACAGCTTTTGAAATTCAGCATTACCGATTCATCATAGCCAGCTATCATAGTTCCAACAGACAAACCCATTCCTCGATAGGAATACAGGATGTTCGCCAACAATTTTGAAGCTCCGGCAACGGAAATTCTTCTCTTATTTGCCAATTCATGTAAACGACACTGAAACATGGAAGTGAATTACTAACTTTCAGACACTCATTAGAAATACTACTGAAAATAGAGCCTTTCTACATAAAAGCGATACACACACACACACACACACACGAGGGTGGGTCTGCCAGTGCAGTATAGAATCAATAAGCTAGACAAGAAGCAGTCTTCAAAAGGATAAGCAGATCTATGTGTGTGTGTAGGTAGGGGGATGGAGGCAAACAGTAACTCCATAATGCTGCCTTAAGCTATCTAGGTTTGGAACGAGTATCCAATGCACCTCATAGTGGGATAATGCAGAGTACAAAAAGGGAATATGCAAGACTCTCGGTCATTGTACCTAGCATGTATGGATTGACTCACCTTAATTCCGAGATTTCTGTGCCAGAACTGGCAGTCAGCAGCTCCTCCAGCCATTGTACCAAGCATGTATGGATTGATTTCTATAATTTTCTTGACAGATTGTGATGCTGCAAGGTACAGATTAATCTTATACAAGCAGTTTCAGAACTCATATAACATTGATCAAAGAAACAAAGTAATAAGTAATAAACTGAAAGAGTACATATTCATGTAAAAGTGGAAGTTTCACTTGTATTTCCTTCGTCCCACTCAAGATATCCACTTTCCATATTTGGAAACAAATTTCTCCTTTTTAGCAATTGAATCGAATTGTATAATATGTTGTTTTGGAAGTTTCATTCTATATAAAAAAGGGAATTCACAACTTAGTGTTTCAATGCAGCAAGTTGAGTTCATTTTTCTCTTAAATTGTCTGAACTTTGGTGAAAAAAGTTACTAGGATTTAGGAGCTGTGCTTTTCAAATAACTTCACAAAAAATGAATTATAGTCAGACAAACTCCTATTCCTGCCTATTGTTTTGAGTATCGCTGTGCTAATAACCCTGCTTGTTTGCTTGTTGTGTATCAATGTTCATCTGAAGAGGAATTGAGGACTCAAGACTTTTCTAATCGTGTCGGAGCAACCAATCAGTTTCAGCTACCGTGGCTTTCAGTTCAAGACCAGTAACTTTTTACAGTTACTAGGAACCGGTGATGAAACTTATGGTGTATATGCAAATAGATATTAGAGATGTGTTGCTACGATCAATGGCTTTTGAAAGTCATGAAGTGGATTTGCAAGTGTGTACAAGGGAAGCCTAGGAAATGAAATTTAAAATTGGGTGAAGAAATTGGACAGAATTATGCGTCATCAGGAACAGGAGTTTGTTACAGAAGTGGACACCATTAGCTCAATGCATCACATGAACTTGGTTCGATAGTGGAGATATTGCTCAGAGGGGGTTAAATTATCTACTACCCTAGGTACATTTCATTCTAATTAACATCATCCCACGAAGAAAGTCTTTCCAGCAGTCATCATGTATGTTTATACCACTTAAAGATAAAGCCAACACCATAGGTGAAAATCTCTAATATAACATTAAGAATAAGCAAGGCCTTACAAATATAGCCTCCCATGCTGGCACGGGAATCAGCAGCCACCATGACACCGTGCTTGAATATAAACGCCAGAGTCGTCGTTCCCTTTGCCGGCTTCACCATCTGTACTGCTGCTTTCTGAAACCCATCAAACTGAAGAAAAACACATAAAAAAACAATTTAATCTATCTACGCAGACTCTGAGAAGATAATATCACAAAAAACACAAAAAAAGGGAAACGCAATAAAATGAAGCTCACATCAACAGTGACGGGAAGTTTAAACGACGGTGCAGCCAAAATCTCGTCATCCAAATCCTCTGCATTTCCCTTAACCGGCAAGGAGGGATCAAGCCCACTGAAATCGATCTTCATCATGTTTCACTTCACAAAAACACAAAATAATCAACATGTCCAGATTTATACAGAGCAAAAAAAATACTATCTCCGGCACAAGGTAAAGCAATTGAAGGCAAACTCATCATAGTTGTGCAATTGAGTGGATTAAATTAATCAGAGATGGAAATGTTCAAGCATAATAGATCCGATACTAGATGAGTTTAAACCCTAATCGCAATGAATGTTTGAATTTATCGTTTAACAGGAAGAAAATCGAGAGCTGAGTTATCAAACTACCTGATTAATGGAAGGAGAATTTGAGTGAGCGATTGTTGAGAAATAATTGAAGAAATTGTTATGAATCAGCTTCGAATTCAGTTGAATATAGAAAACAGAGCTTATTGAGATTTCTTGTGGTACAATATTCAATTGGAATTGTTAACAGAAATTGGGCCGGCCCATTAGGATAAGTTGGATCTCATGTTTGGGCCCTACACTCATACGAGAATAACATGTAAACAAATTTCTTGAATTAGTTAGAGCGAAATCAACAAAAAATGAAGTTTAAAAAGAATAGAATTTTGTGCATCACACGAGTGGTACACTAGTTTATATCATTTGGACATGGGCACATTTTATCTATGTCAATAAACAAGTGCAATCCGATCAGTTATTATCTCGAGCTTAAGATGTTAAGGGCTCGTTTGATAACCTAGTAATGCCTATATCTATAGATATGTACGTGTGCATTTCTAAATGTTTGGTATCATGCTTGCACTACCTTACAAGCCTAGATTTTTCTCTATGCCCATCTCAGCCCGGCAGATTTAGCATCAAAATGATCCGATATGTATCTCTCAAAATTCATCGAATAGCAATTATGACTTTATACATGTACCCAGAATAAAAATTTTATCTCTTTCATACTCTTTTCTTCCAATCCTTTATCTCTTTCAATCTCACAACATACTTTTCTTCCAACGCTCTTGAAGCTAATCATTGCAAAAATTTCATGCGGTGAATGTTTATTGTTGGATCTTTCTCTATTTTTCTCTTATCTTCTTTTTCTTGATAAAATTATTTCTATCAATTCGCTACTGCCCTATTGTTGAATTATTGTTATTTTACACCTCCAATTCGATATTAAGTAGTATAAGTATACAAATATTTGCATGTCTCAATCCATATTTACGAAAGGTCAGCGAATTAATCCCCCTTTTTTAAATCTCTCAATTTCTAAACATCCACCAAATTTGATGAAGAATTCTCTAATTTGAGATATCCATGATGAAGAATTGCGATAAAGAATACAAAAATTTGGACAATCGCGATGAGATTTCTCTAATTCTGAAGAATGAATCGTGAATCTTGTGAATTTGGAAGAAATTGTAACAAATTTGATTCAGATTTTGAATAAGTCAGCATTGAATCGTGAATAACATGAGTCATATAAAATCTTTAACAAATTGAATTCCAAAACTGCCCTGGGGCCATTATTTTCAATAAAAAGGAAAGATTGTTTCAACCATAATTAGCATTAACATGTTAGACCGAAATTTGTTCTCTAGTTATGTATTTAAAATTAATTAAATATTAATCACTTATCTTACTTAATTAAACCTAAAAGATTAACGACAGAGTGATGGACGTCGGTAATATAAAAATAACATTAAAAAAGAAAAAAATATTATCGACTAAATAAATCCATGCCTAAAATAAAAATAATACTCCATCTGTCCTACAAGAGCATGCACACTTTTCTTTTTTAGTCCATATCACACGAGTATACACTTTCCAATTTTGGAAAATATTTCTCTTTAATGAGGTAAGACACATTCTTCACTATTAATACTTTAATTACTTTTTTATTTTTACATCTCTCTTATTTTACTAATTATGGATTAAAAACCCATACCCAATCAACCAAGAGTTTATTATACTCTTGTGGGAATGAGGAAGAATAAAAAAAAATAAAAGAAAAAATATTGCCGGGAAACTCTCGGTATTCCGTCAATAATTACAGACGGATTATTCTCCGTCGGTACACCTCCGTTTTTTTTGTAGTGAAAAATTGGAGCTCTCAAAGATGGAGGCTTTGTCGATTGAGTCGGAAGCGGTGTAAAGATTAGATTTTGTGAAGAGTAATCTGTTTTGTAATCTGAGTTAAGTATTCTACTAATCCAGTCAAAGCTGACCAAAAATGAAAACAAACCCTACCAATGCATAATCTTCACATCATCATCCAAACTGCTAATTGCCTCCTCCCACCATTCTCATTTTTTGCTGTTTAAGATCATATTTCGTTTAATTCATCCAGAAATTTCAAATGTTTTGCTTCATACTCTATTGTCTGTTATTTAGATTTTATCTTTCGAGTTTCATGTATAAGCTTATCTTTGATTAAGCTCTAATTAGATTCCTTGTGTTTATATTTCTTAGAGTGTCAGTATAAGTTGAATACAATGTGGTGGCCAATTGTGAAGAGACACTATGACCGCTCTACTAAAAAAGGTTGAATAATTCTATATATTGTTTTGATTTTGATTTTGATTTTGTTAGTTTTGATTTGAAAAGAAAATACTAAATTTTGAATTTGTTAATGTTTCCCCAGATTGCTCTTGGTTTGTGGTGATTGAGAAACATGTTGTTTTAACTGAAGTGAGGGGTTTTGGTGATCCACATATTGACAAAACAAGATGTTTGCAGGTACATTTTTCTGTAATATCAAATTTAATACTATAATTACAACAGACTTTAGTTAAAATCGTATAATTATTTTCTGTGTGCTTTAGATCATCAAAAAGCTTCTGTATCTTCTCAATCAGGGCGAAATATTCACAAAGGTGTCTCTCAACTTTGGTATTTGAGTTAGTTAGTTCCATTTTGTAATTGGGAAATTGAGATTCATGAAGCTCGAGAATATTTTATGAATGTGTTACATATCTATCTGCACATGATATTCCAACCGAGTTGAGGTTTTCAATTTTCATTTTTGTAGAGTGAAGCTGCAGCTATACTTTCTTCTGCGGTTAATCTATATCGTTTTGAAGATGTTCATTTGAGAAGAATGCTTCATCTAATTGCAAGGGATTTTTGCCCTATTGCAGATGAGGTTCACATTTCTTCTTCCATTTTTACATTTACATGTTTCTCTTCTACCAAGTTAGGGGCTAATTTATTTTTTATTTTTTGCTAGTAAGGTTCCTTTGGTCACTAGTTCGTTACTCAAAGACGTCAACACCAGTAATGTTGCATATCGGGCTAATGCTCTTCGTTTGCTTTATCATATTACAAATGACACATCCTTAAGCCAAGTTGTGAAATTCCTCGACGAGGCTTTTTATGACGACCAAAATCCTGTTCTTCAAATTGCTTCCCTTGTGTGTGCCATCAATCTGGTAAAGGTATTATTACATCATATTTGAGGAATTACAAAAGTATTTATTATCTAGCTAGTTGAAGTATTTATAGTTTTATAATTGTATGTTCTTATAGATCGATCCAAGGATGGGCATCACACTCAATACAGTATACCGTAGTATTCTTTACTCTTACAAAGAACACGATAATTTCCATTTCATACATCTACAATTAGTGGTAAGAATCACTATTCTTAATTTGTTGCCTGTACGCACAATTATGCATCATTAATTAGTGGGGTGGGTCGATTGGATTAACATGTTACAAGAGCATGCAGATTGGACAAGAACGTCGTCGAGAATGCATTGGACGGAATGCATGGAGGGCTTCCTCTTCACCGTTGGAGTCTTGCATCGTGGCTCGCAGTATTTGGCAGGTATTGCATCGTTGCTAGTCAAAAAATAATATTGATGCAGAGTGTTGTTGTCTCAAGTGCTGATATATATAGATTGAGATATTGTAGGTTGCAAGAGCTGAGCCTGTCGATCCGGATTGTATTGATAACAAATACAATTACATACGGTCTTGTATTCTTGATAAAGATGAAATGGTGGCAATAGAAGGATTCCGGGCACTGGAAAGGGTGGTAGGCATAAGTATGACTGAACTTAACCTTGCCATAGTTGTTATGCGTCGAATTCTTCGTTCTCGCAAGCCTGTGCTTAGGTTTAGTGCTTTCAAAGCATTGCAGAAGGTTATAGCTATATTCTTAATGCATAGTTTGAGCTTGCTATGCTAGTAAATCTAAGTATACTAAGTAATGATTAAGTTATGATGATGTTTGATATATAGCAGGTGGGATTGGTGCATAAGGTGGTATGGCTAACTCGGGAGGATCATGTACCAATTTGTTTGGATATGAATGTATATAAGCTATATATGGAGGGAGTCAACCATAGAGTAAGTCATCTCAAATCTACATTGGTGTAATTATTTTTATTTATTTATAAGGCTAAGCCTTAATTTAAATGTAACATACAGGACAATGAGCCACAAGCTGAACAGGTATCTCAAGTCATTAAATCTCAATCATTGGCAATCAAGGAAGCTTCAAAACTCATCAATGCAACCTTAGGAGTAGGCTCCTGATTGGGAATCGTCCAAGCACAATATATAATTAACTACAACTTTGTTTAAAGTTAAGCGGATGAAGAATAAAGTGGGAAACAAAAAAAAGTAGTAGAGAGAACAAAATTTTTGTATAAAAATAGAGTTGACTCGATTTCATTAGGACAGATTCAAAATTGAATATGATTCAACTATTCTGGAATGAAAGGAGTTAGTGTTCTAACATCTTTAATGTTTATTAAATTATAGATGGATTCAGAGGTGAAGTTGTGGTCTATGCAAAACTCAATTTAATTGCAAAACATTGAACCAAAAATACAGTTGATCTGTTGGGGCGTGCCAGGGAGATAGAGGAAGCCGAGGGTCTAATTGTGGAATCAGATTTTTGGAGTGACCCGACGCTCTTAGACTGTTGCATATTTGTACAATCGGACATTGTCACAAATTAGACCAAACTTTTAAAACAGTTTAATAATATCTTAAACTTGTGATATGTTATACAATCGTCCTTCTAAACTTGTGTACAACTTAGAAGTTGAGATTTATACATATATCGAATCTCGACTGCATGATACCGATTTCTATTTCTACCTCTCTTTATCTAAAAAGTGTAAAACATTGACAAAGATAATAAGGCTAGAGAACTAAATGATACCACTATACTTAGAAAAGATCTAACAAGAACAAAAGATGCCAAAAATGGCAAAGGAAATGCATTCCTCTCCATGCATCAAAAACCAAGATTTGTTGATGATGAAATCAAATGGCAGCCAAAAGAGTCTAATTTCTGATCTATTGCAAAGCTATAGCACCAAGAATAGAACAGCCAATGAGTCCAAGAATTCCAAAGTTGATTTTCGTGTTATAATGCTGCCATCATAGCCTCCTTCCTCATTTCTGCAGCTTTTCCAGTTCCTCTGAAGTACATATAAACTTGCTGCACACACGATTTCGACGAGAATAAACACAGTTTTCAGACACAGACAAGAATCGATAATATTAAACGGAATGTATCAGCAAGTTTCTGACCTGAATCACCCATATGCTGATCAATGTCTCAATGCAGAAGAGTCCAAATCCAACGAAGTAGAATATCTGCACAAAATATGCTTAAATTAACATCTTTGATTTGCATTTTATAGTAAAAATTACTTAAGCAAAAACAGTGCTTTCTTCCATAGTTATTAGAGTTTATTTTTGTGGTAGAAGTGTGCTTCTAAGGGGCACCAGAGGAAAGTGAAAATAATGTCAACTGCCTTACCCCAACCAGAGCATTTGCAGTTAAAAGGTCGATTGCAGGCAAGATTCCACTGCCAACAAAAAAATTTGGGCTAATATCAGTCCACAATCTAACAAAAATGTCAAGGAAGAGATCAAATCTTATCACTTTTCACGTTTCTTAAAAAGTGCACTGTTAGAGTCCTATTATTTCCTCGTGCATAGTTTTGATTTCCTACTGTTGTTGTTAGTGGCTAAAACTAAATATAATGGCAATTGCAGAAGGAACATATCCGTTGGAGAAAACATACGTCAAGGAATTCCCTTTGAAAATTATTGGGGGAGCAACGCAGGAAAATGCACAGAAGCCAATATGCAACTGCACAAACAGAATGGTAGAAATAAATTTATTGAACACCTTAAACCTTAAGCACGATTGGATGGAAAATGTAATAAGCTCACCGAATAAGTTAAGAAGAACCATCCGAATTTCAGAGCACTATCTGTCCTGGAAAATACAAAATATTTTTACTAATGCTAAATCTGCAAACTCCCAAAGGAATGCACAATGAAGAAGGTGTAATGTGCAAATGATAACACAATACTGATGTTTTCGCTTATATTAGTTTGTTAAGCAAAGTAAGACCAATGATAAGAAGACAAAAGCTACTGCAATTAGACTACATCAGTTATGATAAAAATAACTATGCATTTCTCAATAAAGTAGATTAAGAAAAATAGGCCCAAATTTAATATATCACAGACTAATTACTAAAGTATCAAAAAGATTTTCTTTATAAGAAACTTTGGACCAAGTGACGGATACAAAAGGCATAAATGAATGTAGAAGGAAATCAGTAGAGAAGAGAGCTCTTTTAGGTACCTCATCGCACGATAAAGAGGACGATACCATAACACATAGGAGCCTGGGACGCCGGCTAGGAAATATATGATAGCAAGAAACAAAATGCTTGGACCTACATGCATGAAAAGTCAGAAACCTGTGACTTCTTTTAAAAACCATCTAACTCAAGAAGGCAGAAAGAAAGTACAATTTCCACCAACCTCCCCCCTTGGACCAAGCTAAGGTGATGGCTACAACATTCCACAAGAGACATATTATTATACCTGCAACCCAATTGTAGTGTATTAAGCAATGATTAAAAAGTAATATGTAGTACCACCCCACACTGGTTAGCAAATATATGAGCCCCTGATGTTAAATCTTCAAGGAAATTGAAATTTGCCATACCCAAAAATGTGGTGAATGCAACATATTGCAACCTTTGTAGATGGACTGGGATTTCATTTGCAATGTCATGGTGAATTATGGGGAAAAATGCTGGCCAATTTGTTTCCTCAATGACAATTCCAGCTGAAAAATATGTAGAAGAATACAATCAATTTTTGCATAATAGAATGATGATAAGGTATAGATTGCATGAAGGCTCAAAATCACCTCGTGAGATGGCATCTTCCCTTCTTTTCAGCTCCTACACAGAACACCACATAGTGAATCGGTTAAACATTAGAAATAATATGAGTGAGATGACAAGGATGCAAATACCGAGATTCAGCTGACAATGTAAATCTATGCAAATATAAAGGACAAGCATAGAAAAACTGAATATCGAAAAAGGGCCTTCTGATTGACACTGTTCTATATATGCAGGATGTATATATTCAACAAGGAGATATTAGGAAGGTCAATATATCTGAAATACCAAAAGGCACAAGATATTTAAAAGCAGTTTTGTCCTCTGTAAAACTAAAGTGTGATGGATGTAATCAAAGATGGGGGGCATTCACAATATCAACTTTAATTAAACTGAGAGGTAACAACTTTAGTAGAGTTCACCTGTTCCTTTTTCTTCAGTTCAGCCTCTCTAGCTTGAAGTTCCTGTTCTCTCTTTTTTAAATCCTACAGAGGTTTACAGAAGGGTAAAGAAAGCCTCAATCAACGTCTCTTTATAAATTCTTTAAAAATTTAACAGATAGTATCAAATATATTGGTATACCATGGAACCACCAAGAGGAATATCAACTGTAGCCCCACGATTGTAGTCAGCAGGTTCATGAGGAAGAGGTGAAAGCTTTGAGTTTGCAGATGAGTTCTGATAATCTCAGATAGCAAATTCTACGTTAGCAAAAGAAACAAAAATATTGTAACAGCAACATTAAGTTATAAGCAAATTCCTGCCTGCCTGGTTTTCACACGTAGAGAGAGAGCAACATGCAACAAAGATAAATGGAAATGAGAAACTGCATATTATTCCTTAACAAACAAACTTTACGAATAAAGCATGTTCCCTCTACAATGTCCTTCACCTACTATTGTTCCAACTTTCAACACATAAGCAGTAATAAAGAAGAAACGGAGAAAAGCAAAAATATAGTAGAAAACTAGAACGTTCCAAAAGAGCGCTTACTGGCATGAAAAATGCGCCCCCACCATAATTTGATTGACCCCTCTCCTGATCTTGGTCCTATAACCAGAAGCTCAAATTCATAAGAAAAAAATAGAAGATATAAAATAATTAAAACAGTGGAGTGAAAGTAAAACAAATTTTTCAACAAAGTTGTCATCAGTGTGATTTCCTGAAATTCAACATTATATCCTGAGCTAAATTTCGCAGATTCATCATTCATCTCACACTAGGTGAAAACTGGTAGTTCAACTTTCTCAAAATCAAGCTAGTTGATGCGATAAAAGTTTTACTAAAACAAATTAACTTATAAAAAATTAAGTTTAAATTCATGAATCTAATGTAAGCAAATTGCCTTATCTCACCCTACCCCCCGCACACACAACACAAACAAAGAAATGATTCCTTAAAATCTTACTAGTTTCTACAAAATTTAGTGATAGGAATATTGATTTTTCTTCTCAACTCAATGTTTTTGATTCACATGCCCATCAAAATCCCCAAAAAGGAGGCAGTAAGAAAATAAGTGGAGTGCTCTGACAAGTCATAGCTAAGACAGACCCGTGCATTGATGAATTATGCAGCGCAAACGGCAGAAAACATAAAATTTATCTGAAACGTGCAAATGTATCTACTCCACCCTCACATTTTGCCCTTATCATCGTGACTGCTTGAGGAGAGCACGCTCTGGCAATAAATTGCAGTACACCACAATAAAAAAAATAATAGATCTCACATTATTGGCGGCAAACAATCGCAACACTTTGCATGATTTAATTTCCAATCCAATCTCATCTTATCGCATTAGAAATCACATTCCATCAATTGTGGAAAATAACAAACAATGCATGGAAAGATAATCAACAACATTGAAGCAAATGTGAATTACCGCGAAAGGATTCACTTCTTCATCATCGAACGGGTTGGAATCGTGTCGACGACCAGCCATCACAACCGTCTCTCTCTCAACACCTCAATTTTTATGTATGCGTAGATGTAAAAAGCAGGATTTTCACGAATGCACAGAGATCTGTAGAATGCACACAAAAATGGTGATTCCAGATTCCAAATTCAGGGTTTTCTGATCATTTTTGGGGAAAATGCGTGCGAAGGAGATTTGGAGCTGGATTTATGCCGCGAAAAATTATTATATGCGTGAAGAAATTTATTTATAATATACATTTTTGTTTTATAAACGCAGTAAATATTAATGCATGGAGATACCGTAGATACAGGGATTTTATTGCGTATATAGTATTTTATGGAGTCGCGTGTTTTACATGTAACAGCTATTTACTGATTTTGAAATAATATAAAAATTAAAATAATGTTGATTAGACAATGAAACTAATGCTAAAATAATGTTGATTGGACAATGAAACTAATGCTCTTATTTACTTCAGGGGCGGAGCCAAGATTTCATTGTAAGAGGGGCCAAATTATAATATAGAATATTTTTTATATATTTAAAGAGGGGCTATTGGTATATTTTACGTATATATTCAAAACTTTGCAATAAATATATAAAGGTGATGAAGGAGTGAGGAGGGGCATTTGCCCCACCTTCAACCAGGCTAGATCCGCCCATGTTGTACTTGCATGGGAGTATGGCGTGCTCAATGACTCGCAATGTCCACTCACGCCGGTCCATGCTTAAGACCAGCAACGAGCACTTTGATGTTAATGCTATTTGCGTCAAATAGCTCGAATTTTATTTGTGGTCCAACCTCATAGTGGTTACTGTTGGGGTTTGTATACTAAAAGATGCTTCGAGCGTACATGCCTTTGTACAGTCAGCTTGTGCATGTATACGAGAAACGCCGCGTCCACTTGTTTACCTATTTATGAGAATAAATAATATAATATAAATGGTTTATTATTGAAATATGATAAACAAGTCTAAGGCTTTTTACTAAGAAGGTCAAGTAGGGAAATTCGATGAATCTCCTCATGAGTTTTCCAGTAGGGGACTTGGCCAGATCTAGTAAGAAGAAAAACGTATTCACAACCTAGATAGGCTTTGGCTACCTATTGGAACGGTTGCGGTGTTTGTGATAATTCTCTCTTACCTAAGATGAGATTAGTAACACCGGTGTGGTAAAGCACTGAAAGGATCTAATCCGAAATGTATTCTTTATTGCTATCTACTGAAAGAATATATTTCAAGAAAGTTTAGTATTTTCTAGTCTATGATATTAATATCAATATTGTTTATTCAATCAAACGCCACTTTGACTTATTAATATGTGAGAGTTTGTACGTAACTCAAGTTCATGATATCTTGGGTGGTAGTAATTGAATAACATGAAGGTATTGGAATATTACTTCATAGAATTCGCGTGCCCAATGTGGTATGATTAAATCCCTAAAAGGGTGATCCCCAATGAGGTGTTTGAAAGAGGAATTTATTATTCAGAAAACTGCGCAGTTGAAATTTATTCCACGAATAATAAATAAAGTTTCAAACTAGAAAAACTCTTTGGAGAATTAATTTAATTCTAGTCACATAGCAGACAAAAGAATTAAATTGATGGATCAAGATAATCTTAAACGCGGGAAATATTATAAAATAAAATGGACCCAAGTTATTTGTAATTTGGTGATTTAAGTGGGAGTGCAATATTATTCTTTAATGGAACAAAATAATATTCCATTGATAATATATTAAATCATGGGTCATTTGATTTAATTAGCAATTTATCTAATGGGTGAGCCCAACACTTAAGTCATTCCATGGATCCTCTTACTAGCCCAATAAGGTCCACTATAAATATTGAATGAAAGGGAAACCCTAGCACACAATCCAAGACAACACAAAACCCTAACCCTAGTGCCTAGAAATCGGCGCCTCCTTCCTCTTCCTCTTGGTCTCGATTTTCGAGCCATAGTTGTGGGAGAATTAGGGTTTTGATTATTGTTCTTGATCTATCCTAATTCATAGGATTAGATCTAGACAATTTGGTGTTTGTATTGGTTTTCCCTAGATCTATTCAAAGTTATTTAATTGGTTTTCTAAGATCCGCCCACACGGATGGAGAATCAAGGACGAGGAAATAGTACGGAAGATTCGTGGTCGATAAACCAAGGATCTCCGGGTGGTGCAGCTAGCAACGTCAATCCAATGATGGATTATGAGGTAACAATCGAATCTACATCGAATATGCATGATTATGTGTTTATTTGATGTTATATCTATAGATCTATGTTAATTGCATGAAATTGGAGTCGAATGCATAATCAACTAAATAGATCTGTTCTAGGACCTGTTTGGTTTCCGTGTCTTCCGCTGCGGTAGTCCCAACAATTACAGTGCATGACGTGGAACCACACTACAAACACATGATTTTATTAAATATATTAAAATATAATTAAGAGCATCAGCAGCGGCGGACGTCCGCTGGGCGTCGGACCGGTGTGCCCGACATCCGTCACGGACGTTCGCCATTGGGCGAGGAAGGGACGGACACGGACGTCCGGTGCGGACACGGGAGTTCCGCAGTGCTGGTGCGACGTCCGCCGCGATGGGAAGTCCGCCGTTGTGGCATGCGGACGGACGTCCGAGGCGGACGTCCGATACAAAATTTAATTTTATACATATTTTTGTTCAAACTCTATATATACGGCTCGTTGAAATTCATTTCATTCGCACCACTTGTGTTAACAAGTTTCTCTCTCTACGTTTCTTTTATATTATTATAATGGCAAGTGGTAGTGGAAGTGGCAGTGGCAGTGGTAGTGGTAGCGGTCCTAGTGATTGGCGCCAGATCGTTAAGGATGAGCTGCGTGCCGTTACGTCTAGGGAGATAAATCGGGCGTTACAATCGGCCATGCAGCAGCAACAACAGCCGGCGGTACCTCGACCCATCCATCGTCGAACTCTGTACCTCAGGACCGCATCGCTGCACACCATCGGTTGTACGCGGACTACTTTTCTCTAGAGCCGCAGTTTGGGGGCAACTTATTCCGCCGGCGTTTTAGAATGAGTCGTCCACTGTTTCTTCGTATTTTTGGCGCTTTAGAGCGTCGATACGAATATTTCAGGATGAGAGAAGATGCGGTTGGTAAACCCGGCCACATGCCCATTCAGAAGTGCACGGCAGCAATCAGGCAGCTGGCATACGGAGGTACGACCAACATGTTCGACGAGTAACTCCACATCGGCGAGTCGACTGCCCGCCCGCGAATGTCTGGAGTTTTTTTGTGAAGGCGTTAGGGAGATATTCGGGGATACCTATCTTCGGAAGCCTAACCCCCAAGACTGTCAGGATCTGATGACTATGCAAGGGGCTCAGCACGGGTTTTCGGCAATGTTGGGCAGCATAGACTGTATGCATTGGGAATGGAAGAACTGCCCCTTCGTCTGGAAAGGGTTGTACACAACCGGTTTCAAGAGAAAGCATCCCACGACTGTCCTTGAGGCGGTAGCTGACTACCGACTGTGGATTTGGCATGCATACTTTGGAGTAGCCGGTTCGAACAACGACATCAATGTCCTGCAGTCGTCCCCTCTTTTCAACGACCAAGAACTTGGTGTTGGTCCGGCTGTCAGTTTCGTCGTCAACGACAACCAGCACAACATGTGCTACTATTTGGCGGATGAGATTTATCCTATGTGATCCGTCTTCGTGAAGACGATCAGATGCGCAACAGAAGATAAGAAGAAATACTTTGCGAGTCGTCAGGAGGCAGCGTGCAAGGATGTGGAGCGGGCATTTGGTGTGTTCCAGAGTCGATGGCCGATAGTGAAGGGTCCATCGCGGTTGTGGCATATGGACTACATCGCTGATGTCATGTACGCATGTATTATCATGCACAAAATGATTGTCGAAGATGAAAGTGAAGCACTGACTGATTGGGCCAGTGACGATGATGATGGTGTTGGTCCAAGCCACGGTGTGGCCACCCCCAGTGGACGTATGGGGGTACCCCATGAAGGGGCCAATCGGGTGCGTGCGTTGCCGACATGCGCCAACGACAAGCCAATATTCGACTCCAGAACGATTTAATTGAAGAGCTATGGTTGCGTCGGGGTCATCGTTGATATGTTCATGAGTGTAATTTGATTAAGTTGTTTTTTTTTATCTAATGAAATTATTTTGCACTTTGTTTAATTCCGTATTCGGGCCGAAATTTAATACTCCATCCGTCCCACAAAAGATGTCACACTTGTGGGACGGCACGAGATTTTAGGAGGTTTTGTTTTGTGTGTTAAATGGAGAGAGAAAATATAATATTTATATTCATGTGAGAGAGAACTTTTACCCAAAAGGGAAATGTGACATCTTTTGTGGGACAAACTAAAAAGGAAAGTGTGACATCTTTTGTGGGACGGAGGGAGTACTGTACATTGTTTAATTCCGTAAATTGTTTAATTTGATGAATTTGTAAAATTTTTTAATTGCGGGAAGTCCGCGCGGGAAGGCTATGGGATGTCCGGCATTTTGCAGTGGGAAGTCCTTATGACGTGACAGTGCTGTGAAGGCTATGGGAGGTCCTTATGACGTGGCAGGAGATGTTTTTGGGAAGTCTATCGGGAAGGCTATGGGAAGTCTATCCCCACTAGGGATGCTCTAAGACAATATAATTCACTAGACGAACGAGGACGCAAATTCTAGTTCGAGAGTCATCACCGACGTCCCATCTTAAGGTGCACCACCTCAATTATCAGAAGTTATGTGTCATTAATACGCATGATTCTCTTCGTGAAGAACAAACTCATGACCGTCTCTGACAAGATTTCATCGAAGAAATTTGGTTATACACATTTCAAAAGAATTTAGTTATTCATTTTAATTCTGTAAATGACGAAAATTTAAAATATAGAATTAGACAATAATAAAAATGAACTATGATCTGATTTAGGTTGAAAAGTTAATATATTAGGAGTAGTAAATAGCTGTAAATTGATTTTTAATTACAGAAACAATTAAATTTAAAATGAAAAATAAAAAAAGAGGCTATCCCAAATTCAACCACCCAACAGGAAAAGAGAGAGGAAGTTGAAGCAGAATGAATTCCATTGCAACTCGATCCCTCAAATCCAAATCCACCAAATTCGCGCTCTCTCGATTCACCCAATTTTTCTCCACAACCGCGCCTCCGCCATCTCCGCCGCAATCCGATTTCCAGAACTACCCCCACACCCTCGATGGCCTGCGCCGCAGGCTCCACGATGAATCGCCGTCGCTGGGCGATTTCATCAAGCTTCAATCCGACAACAGCTATTCGGTGGAGGTAGGCACGAAGAAGAAGCCGCTGCCAAAGCCTAAATGGATGAAGGAATCGATCCCCGGTGGTGACAAGTACACGCACATTAAGAAGAAATTGAGGGAATTGAAGTTGCACACTGTTTGCGAGGAGGCCAAGTGCCCTAATTTGGGGGAATGCTGGTCTGGGGGAGAAACGGGGACTGCTACTGCCACGATTATGATTCTCGGTGACACATGTACTCGTGGATGCAGGTGATGATTCAATTTCAATTGGTTATTTATTTATTTTTTATTTGGTTTGGATGGAATTATTGATTTGGTTTTGATTGCTCTGAGTTTTGATTTTTGTGTGATTAATGACGAACATTGTATATATAAATAGGCTTTTAGCTGTCTGTGTGAGCACTCTGGGAGAAGGGACAAGCATTTTTGAACAAATCAATGAATTCAACTCAAATTATATGGGAATCTCTTTAGTTATGGATCAGTAGCTGTCTAGAATCTCTGATAGATAGTTTGATTTTGTTATCTAAACCAATTTTAATGCATAGTGTAACTATTGTGAGTTGAAAAGAATTCGATCTTATTGGCTTGCTCGTGTCTTCAGATTTTGCAATGTAAAGACATCGCGCACTCCGCCTCCTCCTGACCCTAATGAGCCCCAAAATGTGGCCGAGGCGATAGCTTCGTGGGGTTTGGAGTATGTCGTGATTACTAGTGTTGACCGGGATGATTTGCCTGATCAAGGAAGCGGTCATTTTGCGGAGACAGTGCAAAAGTTGAAGATTCTGAAGCCATCAATGCTTATAGAAGCCTTGGGTAAGATTTAGTTATTCGAGTTTGATGCAGTTGATTAAATTTTGATGAAACAATAGAGTTACCATATTGGATCGTGAAAGTTGAATGTGTTGCTCTCAAACTGTAGTTCCTGATTTCCGAGGAGATGAGGGCTGTGTAGAGAAAGTCGCCACATCCGGATTGGATGTTTTTGCACATAACATTGAAACTGTGGAGGAGCTCCAGAGTGCAGTTCGTGATCACCGTGCAAACTTTAAGCAATCTCTGGATGTTCTGGTGAAGGCAAAAGAATATGCTCCACAGGGGACACTCACGAAAACTTCTATAATGTTAGGGTGCGGAGAAACACCTGACCAAGTAGTGAAAACCATGGAAAAAGTGAGGGCAGCTGGTGTCGATGTCATGACATTCGGTCAGTACATGAGACCATCAAAGCGGCACATGCCAGTATCAGAGTATATAACCCCGGAGGCTTTTGAGAAGTATAGGCTTATGGGCATGGAAATGGTTTGTTGCTCATCTCTGTTTATCATCCAATTCATTTCCTTATGGTTCCTTGAATGCTAACATGCTACTTCAGCTCCTTTTCTTTGATTAATATCCACCTTATATTTGTTTGTGATGGAATTGTGTTAATTAGGAATGAGAAGTACTAAAATCGACCTTAGTGTTGATCCCCGCCTTTCTGGGGTGGTGATTTCCTTCGATCCCTTGTCCTAGGCAGCCGTATACTTCAATGCTCCTGCATGACTCTATTCAGTTACTCAAAACAAATTGTTTATATAACTATTGTCTGATTTAGAATCCTGCACTTCCTATGGGACTAATTTACATGAATTGGAAATCGTACTAGAATTTGCTGATATTAGATAGAAGCCCTTGAATACTACTGCGTTGTGATCATACATTGATGTTTGTTGGTTGTGGCAGGGATTCCGGTACGTGGCATCTGGCCCCATGGTTAGGTCCTCGTACAAGGCAGGCGAATTCTATATCAAATCCATGATAGAATCTGACCGAGCAGCCTCTTCTAACTAGCACTGGACATATCTGATGATCGTTCTTGAAAAAACTCTTGGCTCAGTTTCACGATCTCGATGCATTTTACTGTTTTGGGAGAGATCTTCATGGCCTCGGCCACTTCTTTCAGCAGCTCCCTTTCATCCATTAATCAGGTTGGATGTCCAGCTGCAGTTTCTGCCAGCTTTTCATACTAACAAATGGAATGTTTGTTCTTTATAGTTTTTGTATATCAATTTTTCTTTTTCTTTTTTTGATTTAAATTAGCATATTTGCAGAATTCATGATTTGGCCTTGCCATGATGATGCAAGGAACGATATTGCAAGAATAACTGTTGTCTCGTTTGCTTAAATATTCACATTCTTAGATAAACTGCAGTTTCTTGTCTCGATATGAACATTTTTGGGTTCAAAAATCTTTTTTACAAAATGTAGTGATGTCCATTTTTCAATTATTTATTCACGTGGAAGCTTTTTTTTTTTTTTACTTTTGAGCATTCAAACATATGAAGTATCTTTAGACTTGTAGTATTAAGAACCAATGGTAAATGCACAATTAAAATGGTGCTAAATTGCCACATAATAAGATTAGATTAATAAACTTAAGTGTAAATGATTAAATATTAATGTTTATATTTCTTACTATATCTTATGAAAATGGACACTTTTTTTTAAATGACGTGATTTTTAATCATGGTTTTTGAATAAATTAAATTGATTTGTATATACTCTTTGTACCATTCGTTTTCTTGATTCTATTTGTCTTTATTTTTTTATTTGTTCTTGCTTCAATTTTCTCATTAGTTATAAATTACTATAATTATTTTATAGCTTCAATAAAACTAATAAATCAATATACAAACCTGCATTTTATCATTGTAAGGAAAATAATAATAAAACATTCGTTAAAGTTGAACCGAAAATGATAAGCAAAACGATCTATGGCTCCAAAAATTTTGTAGTATAATTATTTCGATATACTATGTAATTATAAATGCTTGTGGACATGAAGGAAAGTAAAACTTCAAGTTGTTTTTAACATTACCGAAAATGTTATAAAAATGCGAAATGTAAAATCTTATTGCGTACGATTCGACTAGAGATATTTAATCTCAGTGGAAAAAATTAGGACCAAAATCCATATTCATATTATTACATGCTCATTCTTAAAAATTGAAGCATAAAGTTCTAGACATCTCAACGGTATTACCAATTTACCATTAATGAACCGATTCTTACCTCTAAATCATTAATTGGATCCCCTATTCTCATTCAATTCTCAAATAATGCACAATTAAATAGCCCATTAATCATTCAAAAGCTAATCATCCGACTTTGACTTTTCATAATCTTACAAATTTATAATCCAAGCACCAATCTTCATCAATTAGAGTAAGTAACTACATAAATCACTTCTCCACTTATTAAGAAATAAATCAATAACCAATAAATCAACTTTGACCTCCCATTATGTTATGCTAACACATATCTATTCATTTATAACACCCAAATAATTAGTGTGGATAAATGATGGTGGGATGTGGGCTACATAGAACATGCAAATTCATGAAAAAGGTGAAAGAGCTCAATATTATTAGAACACAAGCACGCGGGAACACACACACACACACACACTACTCTCTACTTTTTAGCACACTAATCTCTGTCTCTCATTCATCACCTCTCTTCTCAATTTCAAAGTTGCCTTTTTTTTTGGGGGGGGGGGTGTTTCTAGAAGTTTCTTCCTCTAGATCGAAATGGGCTGCTGTCTCAGCGCCGGCAGCCACAATCGAGAGGCGGAGAACCGCCGCTCCATCGACGGAGAGCCGCCGACGTCTCCGCGGGCAATTCTCGAAGTCGAAACCGTGAAGGAGGTGCTGCTAGAGACGCCCGTTGCTCTGAAATCCGACGGCGAGAAGCTCAAACCGAAATCGCCGGAAAATCAAGAATCGTCGGCGGAATTCCGGCCGCCGCCGGTGATCGCCGGGAGCCGCGACGCGCCGGGAAATGACGCCGGAGACACGGCGTCGGAGATCACCGAGCTGTCGGAGATTGGGAGCTACAGCGAGAGCCTGTCGGCGGCGGCGGCGGCGGCCGCCGATGAAGACGGCGTGGTTGATCAGCGGCCGCCGCCGAGGAAGCGGAGGGCGAATGGCGGGGGGAGAGGGAGGAGAGAAAGGGTGGTGGGAAGGAGATTGGCGGCTCCGACGCCGGAGAAGAGGGGGCCGGTGGCGCCGGTGAGGGCGGTGCGGGGGCGGGCGGGGGCGGAGGGAAATGGCAATGGTGATGGGAATTTGAACGGGAAGAATGTTGCGGAGGGTTATGGGAGGTCTCCGGGGAGACAGAAGGAGGTGGGGCCGCCGCAGCCACCACGGAAGGAGAGTGATGAGAAGACTCCGGCGGCGGAGGAGGAAGCTGAGACGCTTGAAAATCCTGTTGTTTCATTGGAATGCTTTATCTTTTTATGATGGATTTTTTTAGCCATAATTTTATGACTTTTGAAATGACATCGTTTTCCTCTCTGATTGTTGTAAACAAAAGTTAAAATATCTTAATATTGTAAATTTTGGTTTAACATTGAAGAAAAGTGATTATTGAGTTTAGTTTATATCTTTATGATACGCACGTAGTACCTTCGTTTGATTTACAAATAAGTACTCCACAATAGACACAATAAGTGATTTACCCTCTTTGTCTATTAGTCTTAAAAGTCTCATTTCTTTCTAACGTAAACTTTAAGAAATACTTCCTTCGTCCCATAAAGATTGTCTAATTTTTCTATTTCCGTCCGTCTTACAAAGTTTGGCCCATTTCACTTTTATCATTTTTGATAGTGGACCTCATATTCCACCAACTCATTCCTACTCACATTTTATTATAAAACTAATACTTTAAAAGTAAGACTCACATTCCACCCACTTTTTCAACTCACTTTTCATTATATATCTTAAAACCCGTGCGGATCAAAGTGGGACTATCTTTGTGGGACGGAGAGAGTATTAAGAAAAATAGATGAGAAAAGTTAGTGAAATATGTGTTATATTTTTATACTCACTTCGTCCGGTCCCTATTCATTTTACTATAAATGGTAATAGGGGTTATCACATTCCACTAAGGCACTAACTCATTTCACTTACATTTCATTTAAAATTAATGGCGGACATGGAGTATTAGTTTTAAATAAAATACTCCCTTCGTCCCAAGGAAGATGACCCTTTTCTTGGACGGTACGAGAATTTATGCAACTTTATTTTGTGTGTAAATTGCAGAGAGTAAAATAAGAGAAAAGAAATAAAGTAGAGAAAAAGTGTTTTCATTTTTAGTAATGAGTCATCTTGGTTGGGTCAAACCAAAAAAAGGAAAGTGAATCATTTTTAATGGGACGAAGGGAGTATGAGTGAAATGAATTAGCAAATGTAAGACCTAGTTCTCATTATACTTAAAAAGATTTCAAATTGACTCAAATGAAAAAATGAGACTTCTAATCTAGACAGAAAGAATATAATTTTATTTTTATAATAAAATGATATACTCCGTATTTCATACTTATGTAATCTGAAAGGGTATGAAATCAACCAAAGTAAAATGTCATATGAATTCACAAAAAGAGAAATAAGAGATTCGAAATAAACCAAAGTAAAATGAGAAAAAAGATATCGAAGCCCAACTGCTTTACTTTTTTTATTCTTTTATACCAACAAAAGGTAAAAGACAAGAATTGTTGACCAAAGGAAAATATACTATGGAAGCAGTAAAAAGTGTCTTGTGATTCGGTATCTATCTCCATTGAGATTTGTGAATTTTTGGACAAAACCATTGGAATCTTATTCTTTCCAATATAAACTATGCTATGATTTTGTTCAATACTAAAATTTAGGACCAGATCACAAAACATCATAACAACATGCCGGATTTAAGAACACATACATAACTGCAGATGCAGTAAAGGTTTATTCTCATCAAATCCTCCTATTTTCATAATTAATTTCCTAGTAGTATTTTCTTTTATTAATACTATAAGATAGTAATTTATACTAGTAATTAGTTTTTTTAATAAAATCTCATGTGGTTGTTCACTTTCAAGCATATATATGACTGATATAATAAAGTTATAAAGCACTAAAAAAAAAGTGGTAAAAAACCAAGAAACCATTTCAAGGATGATTCAAATCGAGATACAAACTATACAATAAACAAGAACATCCATAACCTATGCTATCAAATCCTCAAAAAACACTTCTTTCACTTATTATTCATCACAAATCTCAAGGCCGGCCTCGGGAACATTCTACAACGACGTATAGGCAGGCCGGGAGATGCGTTCGGGAGGGCATGGTGCAGGGGCAGGTGCCGGGTGAGCGATGAAAGTAGGCATCCTTTCACCTGGCATCAACACTGACACTCCCTTTAAATATACAGTCATCTGCTCATTCAAACAAGTAGCCACATTTCAACTCTCAATGATAAATCATAAGCACAATGAGAAAACTACAAGCAAAACTAGAGGCAATTTCAAGCCATGAACGATGCTAAGAACAACGAACGCACACAATTGGTAGCAAAATTTGCAGCACGAAGAAGCAATGAGTCGAACATCAAGCAGAATGGGATGCACATCATTCATAACTTGCGCAACATATAGGAGACAACAAACGAAGTAGGTCACGAGCCCAAGTTTCTCCCTTCTCTTAATTTTCCGGGTTGTCACTTCCCATGGTTGCTAAATCTTATTATCTATTAGTATAAAGAGTTATGAATGTGGTGATCAAGATTCTGATAATTGAAGGAATCCAAAAGCTAAAGATATGATTTTTTAAGCTGAGAATTGTTCTTGGACAAAAACCACATGCTAGTAACAAACAAGGGTCCCATGATCATGAATCAATTCAACCAAAAACCATGAAAAGCAGATACATATACACTATAATGTCTCATGCTGGTGTTGTACAGAGTTTCACTTCAAAATTGTACAATTCAAACAAAAGCCAAAGTATAAAAATCGAATCTTTTAAGAAAGATAACGATCACAACAACGTTAATGCATTTTTTGAACTAACATGGCTGCATAAGCATGTGCCGCAGGTCGACTCAGAGAGACATGCACTCACAACAAAAATTCACAGATAGAGTGATATGACATGATGTGCCTAAAGCTCAAATTTTTCGAGACAATCATGTTCTTCCACATAAAGAAAAGCCCATCATTTGCCATCATACAAGAGAGTTTTTCTTCAAGTGAGGATCATTGCAGTGGGTGTGATGATAATTAACCTCAAAAGTCCTATCAAATATGCTGTAAAGTTGAAAACTCCGTAGTTCTAAAAGTCCTCAATGTATAATATATTTGTAACACCATATCAAATAAAGTTTGATACTATAACTTAATTTGCAAGCCAACTTGAATAGTCCAATTTGAATGCGATTTGTATGGCTTTTTTTATTCTAATGGAGAATAAATAAGGGCCCTGATTGTAACAATCTTGTCTAACTTTGGTTTTGATCTTCACAACAAAATCCCTTATATAAAGGTGATATCTTTTTAACTTTAACATTCTACAATAAAGTACTACACCTAATTACTCGAGAATAAATCACTATTTGTGAAAGTAAACAACAACAGCTGATTAGTTCAACTGTGATGATTTGTTATCAACAACAACTTGCAAGAGAAAAGTAAATAACTGCCACCACTTTCCAAAAGGAGTTGATTTCTGCGCATTCAACTGATTGTTTCTTAATTCTTAGGAGGGAAAGAGCCGATTTTTTTTGTGAGCTATTGCACCTAAAGAAGTGGCCTTACCCCCAAACGCAATTTATAATAAATAAATTAAAATTAAAATCAATATCAATGTCAAGTAGTACTACCATACTGTGATAAATTGGCCGTCTTGGCATTTTGGATTCTACTTGATTAATGAATTATACTTTCATAAAAAAAATGAAAAAAAATCGTCAAATTAAGAATTAGGTAACAATGGTTTCTTGAACTCATCCTTTACTTAGTTGGGATTACTCATAAAATAAAAGGAAAAAACAGACAATTTCCATGAACAAGATAGAAAAAAGATTGTACCTTTGGAGAAGGATAGTCCATCTTTCTCAAATTTACACCTCCATCAAGGTCTCTGCCGCCGCCCGCGGCGGCTTCCGACGATCTTGGGCGGAGAAACCTCTCAAAAATAGCCATCACAAGAAACATGGAAATGAGAATAGCAGTGGCAACGAACCCAAACGACACCGCATTCACAGAGTTGTCAAAGCTCCTCCACTGATCCTCCCTCTCCACTCCGCCGCTCACCGCCGCCGTCGGCGCCGGCGCCGCCACTTCACCGAAGGTCGGCCTCCCCATTGCAGAAATACTATCCCTCAAAACCCAGAAAAATTAAGAAAGAAAGCACACAACCCGCATTGCCAAGATTGGATTTTTATTCATTTTGTATCGCTTCAACGATGGAGAAATGGGGCATTTGAGTTTCTTGAATGGTAGGCGACAAGAAACAGAAAAGACCCAGTTTTAATAATGCGTTGGTTAATGGAGAAGAATTAGCATTTAGCACATAAATGCATTTGGAATTCAAAGGGAGCAGAGAGGGAAAAATGGAGGAGTCGATGAGGAAATGGTGGTGGTGAGCTTCAAATTTCGATGCTAATTGAAAAATCCACTAAATTCCAAAGGGGTTCGGCATTTTCTTCACTCTTCACGGACTTCGAAAATTGATCGAGAGAGAGAGAGAGAGGTGTTGGAGCTCTGCAGCTCTGTTGACGGAAACCAAGGTGGTGGAGACAACACCATTTGTTTGTTTATTTGCTTGGATTTATAATCTTTTGAATATTACTCCCTCTGTTAAAATTCTGCACTAGAATTGTTACTCCATAGAATAAAAAATGAGACATTTATTTATAAAGATGTTAAAATAACAAAATGAGAGTTTTAATTACGAAATATTTTAAGAGAAATGAATATTTGGGTTCTTGGGCTGATGATAACCAGTCCCATAGTTTTTCTTCGTAAAAGAATTGATTTTGTGTACTTACATATGATATATTCATTCCTCCAGGAGTCACTCTTATTATGGACACATATTTTAAAAATGTAAATAATTATGGATTGAAAAAGGTAATGAAATATGAAATTCAATTTTTATATTAATTTTATAATAAAATGTGAGTGAAGTGAGTTAGTGGAATGTGACACCAATTTACCATTTATGGTAAGTGTGACTCTTATTATGAGACAGACTAAAATGTCAAAGTGTGACTCTTATTATGAGATGGTGGGAGTAATCAATCTACGAGCTACTTCGCCCTTTTCTCGTTTAATTTTCGAATTTCTTATCTCATAATACAATCTTAAGCCTAATTAATGTGAAGATGTCGTTTTTCTTTAACACAGGTTGTGGTGGTTCGAGACCTATGCAGGGGCGGATCTACACTAATTAGAAGTGGGGCAATTGCTCCACCTCATATTTTCATGTTCATGTATATATTGTATATTTTACTATTTATTTATTTCTTTCAATTTTTTACTAAATGCCCCTCCTCAAATTCTTAAAATTTCATCATATGTAAATTTGTCCCTCTCCCTACAAATTTCTGGCTCCGCCCCTAGAGCTAAGAGTAAGAGATGATTATGAGTAATTCATTAACTCTTGTGTAAGTCAAGATGAATCGTGACCCGTGAATTTCCTTAAAACATGTATCCATTGCATCTGTTTTTTTTTCTTCTAATGATCGACAATTCGACATTATCAATTAATATGACGATTCATATGGTTAATTAATGTACCATAGAAACAAGTATACATCAACATAATTAATGATATGATTCTTAGCATGTGAAATGAATATTTTTGCTATAATATAAGACACACGAGAAACGTTTAAAAGGATCGCATATTCCTACCATCATTTTTCATTTGTACTCATTGTTTTTAGGTGTACCTGTACTATATATATAGGGCCATTTGATTGTATATTCATTTTCAAATAATGCAATTTTAAAAATGTTGTACATGGAATAATTAGGATTGTGTCTAGGTCAAATGATTTGTGAATATTGACATGACATCTCATAGATTAAGTGCATGGAGATGTTTTTTCGTGGAAAAAAAGGTAATTTCATTTCTATAATTTAAAGTTATTTTGTAATATTTGAACGGAGGTTGGGATTTTAAAATGCGCGGCTAGCTCAAGTTATATTTGTATATTTCAAAATTAGTTAGCAATTTTAGACACATTTTTAAATGTCAAATGTGTCTAGGTCAAATTATTTCAGTAGAAATACTTAGTAAAATGTGTACGTCATTACGTAATAAGTAATTAAATATAATAATTAACTGAGGCAAAATCTCTCGTGCGTTTTCAAGTTTAATTAGTAGAGCAATTATGTGATTATTACGTAATAAGTACTTAAATAGTACTAGTAATAATCAACCGAGGCAAAATCCAGATTTGTGATTAATAAGGTGATTACGATAATTATTAATTAAATACTAATTAAATAAATAATAATTTGAAATAGAGTTGTCCAAGCGATGACGAATAAGTGGTGCCGTCTGTGTAGGCTGTAGTATTATTTGTGGGTTTTCTATTTTAAATAGATTAATCACCAAAATAATCAAGTTATTTATTAATTATTATTGTCTAACGAAAGAAAGAATAAATATAACAGTGTGTAAAAAAAAAAACTGAAATCACTGTAAGATATGGATCATTCCTCTTGCAACTAATTAGTTTTGAATCTTTTGATGGAACATATGAATTTTTATCATTGCTCAACTATATATTTGAACTGAAACATAAAAAAAATATTAATCCAACAATATGTTTGGGCCGTATATCCAACCAATTAGAAAAAAAAAATTAAATCTTCTAAAGTTCATCTTAAAGAATTTGAGTGAGGGTGTTGATAAATTATGGGTGAGAAAAAAAACTGAAAACCGAATATCCAAACTAAATCAAACCGAAATTTTGAAATTCGGTTTTAAAAATACAAAAATTTCGATTTTTTGGTTCGGTTCGAGAAAAAAAATAACCGAAAAATCGAATTATATTTTAAATATAATATTATATAATATGTATTATATATATTCTATTAATTTCGATTTTTCGGTTTTTCGGTTCGGTTCGGTTTGGATTTTGAACTAAATTCGATTTTTCGGGTTTGGCAAAAAATCGAACTGAAACCCGAATGCTCACCCTTATGATAAATACTATAAAAATAAATAAATTTAATATTATCTCACAAGGGTAGTGATAAAATGCAAACTTATATATGATACAAACGCAAAACTCCGCAACACAGCTTCAACACTGTTTCAATATAATATCAATAGTGTAAACTTTCAAGATTTTAATGTCAACATAGTATCAACACAATATCAACAGAGCATCAATCATTGACTACCGTTGAAATTCTATTGACATTTTCCTGTTGATGTTTTTTTGTGATCTGTTGACATTTTTCAATGGTCCAAATCATAATTTTGAATTTGTACAATATTTAGAGTTTTCATTTGATCACATTCCTATCTCACAATGTATAAGAGCATCTTTAATGGTGGCTAGCGGGTTGGCTAGTGAAAGTGCAAGTTTTCGGTGTTGTGTTAAATTAGAGGTGCGTCCAACTGATCAGGATAAATCTCAACCTAGCTGAGTCATTGGCACGATGACCGGAACCTGGTATCAAATAAATTCCTCAACCCACTTCTACTGGCTAGTATAGTGGAGGTAAGGGTCGAATCCTAAAGAGATGGACACGTTCGGGTAATTGCGGTGATAATCTAGGAGGTTATGGTTAGCTACCACGCTTTTGGGTTGAGATTCCACCTAGACGGAAATTAAAGATGGTACCCTACTGACTAGTGGGCGTGAGAGTGACTGACATGTGGTTGTGTACGTGAAAGTAGAGGACAAGGTATCTCAGAGGCATGTAGAAAGTAGACAGTTGCTAAATGAGGAAATTAGAGCAGCAGGGTATATTTGGTGGCTGGGTGGCTACTCTAACAGATCTGGAGGGTACAAACTTAAAGTAAGGTACAAAAGTAAAAAGTAACTAAAAAGCAAAAGTGGTCCAAAGTAAAAGTGGGTTGTGATGTTTTCTTCCTCAACAAGTATCAACAGAAATTACATGAACTCAAACTCCATAGATGAACACAGATTCTCAACTTCAAACACAAGATCATCGATTAAAAAGCTTAAATTTAAAGATTAACGGCTAAACTGCAGATCACTCCTACTGGCTAACATGCAAGGTGGTGATGACAACGCAAAACAGGAAAATCATGCACGAAAACTTAAACTGAAACATGAACTTGAAATTCCGATCAACGACTCCAGATTTAGCCTACTCAAACGAAAACATGCGTAAACACTTAGAAAATAAAAGCGATAACTAGATCTAACTTTCCTAGGCAGAATGAAGCAGATTCAAACCAAAGAGAGATGCGAAAAACAAACTTCATAATTAAAACGTTTGGATCTTAAAGAAATACTTCAAAGGAAACAAGATTAAAGTTTGCAACAAATCCAACGAAGAAAGCTAGTAAAAGTTAAACTAGGAAGCGATTAAAGATTGTTTATGCCACTCCGGGCGATGAAACTACTACTGCTATGAGACAAATTGGTTGGAACGGTGATGATGACTCTCCGGTGGAGGTCTGGACTTCAGGTGACCATGGTTGTGGCGAGGAACGAGAAGAACGTGGATAATGCTGAAGGAACTGATCTTTGAGAGAGAATTCTAACTAAGTGTAGTGGTTGGACTTTCAAACTCGGAACTCTTTTCTCTCTCTCCAATTGGCTTCTTTTATTGGGAGGCTTGCCCTTGCTTTTAGGGTAGACTTCCTTCGCGAATTGACTTTTCTGTCCTTGTTTATGGTTGATCATCTCAGCCATTCTTCTTCTCCGTCTCGAGCCTTTTCTCTGGCATGCATCCTGGTCAGTATTGCACCCTTCTAGCGCTCTTTTCACCTGCATCGTCCGAACTGTCTCCTTTATCCTGCACACTTAAGCAACTGTTTTGCAGATAATACATGCAAATCACGACATATTGACCAGTAACCAAGGCTTAGACTAAAACTTATCAACTAGCCGATTCTCGGGCGCTACCGGTCCGCTAGCCGACCATTGGGACCGGCGAGCGGCGTTTCGGCGAGCCGATCGGCTAGCCCACACCGACTCCCGGGTGTTGGCCGATGGGCTAGCCGATCCGCTGGCCACCATTGTAAGCGCCCGATCGGCTAGCGATCGGCCAGCGCCATTTTTTATTTTCGAAAATCTATATATACGCGATCTGCACGTTAGTTTCATTTGCACCATTTATTTTAACGAATTTCTCTCTCTCTTAATTTCTTTACAAAAGCAATAATGCGAAATGGAGAACAACAATTAATTTAGAATGAAACTATATATAGATTCCTACTATCAATTATTAACAATGGAATCGCTTATTTCACTGACCATGATAGCTCAAGGGGGGTGATTTTCTATTATTTCAATTGATGTGTATACATATATATCTCTTAAACATTATAGATTTTCCCCCAAAGTAATGGGAAAAAACCATTATATAAAATTTATAAATATGTTGAAATTGCTTAACCTTTACATAAAAAAACATGATAATATCCACTTATTTATTACATTTCATATATAGTTTCCTCTATCAATGTATAATATGATTATTTTTGTGTTGTCTACTAAGGATGCGATATTTTTGCATTTTTTTTTGGGCTAACTGCCTTAAAAGTCACGAACTTTCTCCAAATTCCGGTTTTTCCCACAACCTATAAAATTGGCGTGTAAAGTCACGAACTTTGCATTTAGTCGCCGATTTCCCATGATGGTTTTTCCGGTCAAAGAGTGAGCTGACGTGTATCTTTTAATTGACGTGGCGGCTGACTTGGTCAATAATTATTGACTGTGCAACGAAAATTACACAATAAAATTACAAAATAAAATTTAATACTTTACAAAATGTAAATTCAGTAAATACAAATAATTTACAATGTAATTTTACAAGCAAAATTAACCTAACCTCAATTCACCCTCAAATTCTCAAACCCTAAAAATTGCATATCCGAAATCTCTCTCTCTAAAGCAGCACACCGACGACGAGACGAGCTGTGCGTGAGTCCCCTCTTTGGTCGACGAGCAAGACCACGACGAGTCCATAGGCTTACCTGCAACGGCGACGAGCAGTGCGTAAGGATTCTTCGACATGGAGATGTGGCCGGGTTTATTCCCGGACAAGCCGAATCCGAACCCGTAAGTGAATCTTTGCCCTTTTTACTACAAAACGTTGGTTGGTCCCCACTTTGCATTATTTAAATTATCTTGAGCATGCTTTGCATCGATTTTGATTAAATTTAGGGTTCGGCGGTGGTCCCCAGTTAGCATCAATTTTGTTTAAAATTCTTGGTCCCCACTTGCATTATTGTTTAAATTCGTTGCCCCCCCTCCCCCATCTGGTTCTGTTTTTTTGACTTTTTCCAATAATTTTTCAGTAAGCCTTTTCTCCTTCGGATTTACCATGGAGGGAAATTCATTCCAGATGGGAAGTTTTGCGAGAAATACATAGGTGGGGAAGTATGGGAAGGCATTGGGTTTGATCCAGATAGATTTGGTTACTTCGACCTAGTGGAGGAACTGAACAAACTAGGTTTAGACAGTTGGGATAGACTTAGCTTCAAGAGAAAATAGGGAGTGCAGCAAATTGATATAAAAGGTGATACGGAGGTGATGTTAATGCCGAAGTTTCTAACCACAGTTAAAACTCAAGTATGTGATGTGTATGTTGTTGGTGGGAAGAAGGGTGGCCTAGAGCAAATTGTTGAAGATAAATCCGTGGGTAGGGGAGACACTATGGGTGATGAAGCTGTTAAGCATCGAGTGGTTGAGTTTGAGTCAGTGAGAAAGGCTAATGTTGAGTATGTGAATAAGAGCAAGTGTAACACAAAGAGTAGAAAGGAAACAACTTCAAAGGCTGGCAAGTTCAAATCAGTTTCCACCCAAAATACTGTGGAAAAGAATGTTGAAAGCAGTGTGAAGAAAAGTTTGTTCCAGTCTTCCCAGAAGTCAGTGTTTAAAAGTGTGGGTAAGGGTGTGAGAGCTAGGAATTCTGCATCTAAGGATGTGGATGAGAATGTGGGAGCTAGTAAATCTACATCTAAGGATGTGGGTGAGAATGTGGGAGCTAGACCTGATGAGAGTGTGGGAGATAAGCCTGATCAAAGTATTGGAGTTGGTATGGGATATGATAGTGAGGATGATGGGAGTTATATACCATCTTCTGAAGATGAGGAAACTGATGATGACATGGAGGCTGAGGAATTAGTGTCAGAGGATGAGGAATACACACAAGGAAGGAAGAAAGCAAAAGAAAATAAGGAGAAAGAGTTTGTTGTTACTGATGACATGTTCTATGGCCTAGTCAGTGGTGGGCAAATAAGTGACTATGTGTCTGAATATGAGAATTCAGAAGAAGGTGATATCTACTCTAGCTCAACTGATTCTCAAGATGAAGGGAGAAGAAAGATGCAAAGACATGCCAAAGTGATGTATGATCCAAGATGTGATCATAAGCATTTAAAATTGTGTATTGGAATGGGATTTATTGATGGTTTTCAAGCCAGAGATGCTCTGACAGACAATGCAGTTGAAAATGGTTGGGAGATCCACTTCAAGAGAGCAAATAGGAAGGCATTTGAGGCAGGTTGCAAAAGTCCTTGTAAATGGTTCTGTTCTGGGAGTGTTGTGAGTAAAACGGGTTGTGTAGTAATTAAGAAACTGGAACCAGAGCACACATGTCCTAGGGCTATGAGAAACAAGATTGTGGCATCTAATTGGATTGCCAGAAAATACTTGCATGTGTTTAGGCTTAGACCAGAGTTAAGTTGCAAGGAATTAGGTAAGGACTTGATGCAGCGGTTTGCATTTGATGCAACTAAGTGGAGGTTATACCATTCGAAGAGAAAGACAATTGAGATGCTGATGGGAACAGTGGAAGATCATTATGCAAAGCTGAGGAGTTATATGTTGGAGTTGGGTAGGTCTGACAAAGAAGGGCGGTTTGAATTACATGTGGATGTGGGTGTTGTATTTAAGGCTGTGTACATTGGTTTTAGTGGTCTAAGAAAGGGTTTCAAGGAGGGCTGTAGACAGTTGTTTGGTCTGGATGGTGCTTTCCTTAAGACATATCTTGGTGGGATATTGTTAACTGCTGTAGGAACTGATGGCAACAATCAAATGTATCCCATTGCTTGGGCAGTGGTTGAGGCTGAGAATGAAGTTTGTTGGGCTTGGTTCATTAATATTCTTGCTGAAGAGTTGGCATTGGGTGAAGGAGTAGGAATTACCATTATCAGTGATCAGCAAAAGGAATATACTATGCTAACTTATTAATTTATGCCAGTTATATGTATGTTTTATTTGGAATTGTTGTCTAATTTGTTATGTTTTCACTTACAATGTTGTTTGATAGGGACTTGAGAATGCAGTTCAGAATCTACTTCCATTTGCAGAGCATAGAAACTGTGCAAGGCATATCTATGCTAACTGGAAAAAAACCCACAAAGGTCCACTTTTGAAGCAGCTTTTCTGGAGGCTGGTTAGATGTACTTATATGGAAGAGTATGAGATTGCATGCAGAGAGCTAGAGAAGGAAGATGGACAGGCTTTTGCTGATTTAATGGACAAAAACCCAAGCAGATTCTGTAAGGCTTTTCTAACACCTGTACAATGCTCTGATGCTATTCTTAACAATGTCTATGAATGTTTCAACTCCTATATTCTGGAGGCTAGGAGTAAACATGTAGTAGACATGCTTGAGGAAATGCGAACCACACTCATGGAGAGACTTTATAGAAAGAGTGTAGAAATGGAGATTGCTTGGAGTAGTTCTACTGTGTGTCCAAAAGTGAGGAAAAAAATTGAAGCTATGATTTATGAAAGCAGAAGTTGTACCACCATTCTTGCAATTGGGGGGAAATTTGAAGTTAGCCACTTTGAGGATAGGTTTGTAGTGACTCCTTCCACAAGGCAGTGTGGTTGTAGGAAATGAGATTTGACTGGAATTCCTTGCCTTCATGCATGTGCTGTTATTCACTTCCTCAAGCAGAATGTTGATGATTATGTCCATGAATACTTCTCATTGAGCAAGTATAAGGTTGCTTATGGATATGGGTTGCCAGCGTTAAATTGGGAGAAATTATGGCCAGTTGCTGAGGGGTACCCGGTTGTACCTCCACCTGTGAAAAAGATGCCCGGTATGCCCAAGAAGGTAAGAAGGAGGGATCCATTCGAGAAGGATCCAACTAGGCCTAATAGAATGAGAAAGATATGTGTAATGACATGCCAGAAGTGTTTCCAAGAAGGCCACAACTCTAAAACTTGCAAAAACGATCCAGTTGAAGTCCAACCTAAACCAAAGGTATTAAACTCTAGTTTTAATTGTACAACTATATTTTATCTCTATATATTATTACTAGCATTGCAATTACTCAATTTATAGGCCAAGATGGGAAGGCCTCGCAAGACACCATCTAATGCCGAAAATGGTACCATTGCTATTACGGGGAGAGCTGGAAGAAGGGGGGGCCGTGGAGGAGGCCGTGGTGGAGGACGTGCTGGAGGAGGTTCTGGAGGAGGTGATGGCTCAATCCTCACGCAGCAAAGCAACAACAATGGTTGAAGATGTTGAATGTGTGGAAGAAAACAATGTTTTTTTGTGAGCACCAAACTATGTCTTAACAATGTGTTTTGTGAGCACCAAACTATATGTGGTTGGGTACTAAATTATGTGTAGACAGTGTGTTTTGTGGCAGCAAACTATGATCAATTCAATTGTGTGTTTTGTGGCAGCTTCCCCTTTCTATTATATTTCTTCTTCTTTGTTGGACAAGAACTCTTAATGTACCATAGCATCCTGGTTAAATTTGAACTCATAACTCAACGCATTCATAGGGAAAAATAATTACTCAATGTTGTAACAAAGAGACAGAGTAACAATAAGTTATATTTGAACTCACTAATCAATGCATTCATAGGAGAAAAATCACTACAATATTATTGTTTCCGTAGTGTATTACATTGGAGTTCAACTTGTATAGTCTACTACAATCATTGGTTCTATTAGATAAGCTACGTCAGTATCCAAATGACGACACATAAAATGCAAATGACAACCTTCAAATTCCGGTTTTGACTATGTAAATCTGCGACAACACCTTGGAGTGCTTCAACTTCAGCGGTTTTGGAACGGACACTCTCATCAAGTGCATCCTGCATAGCAACTTTATCTCTCAACGCTCTTTGCATGTTGTCCCTATCCATCTTCAATTTCTTAAAAAAGTACTCTTGATTCGGTGACAACGATGGATCAATCCAACGAAAGAATTTGCAATCGTCCTCCTTCCATACTTGGCAACGATAGAAGCGTCGTCCGGGATTGGCATCCGTATTTGATGTCACCACATCGGCTTCAAGACCATGATCACAGATCACTGCCTCAAACCTCGGCTAAGTCATTCTGCTCGAAGACCGCGAAGACGTGGACATCCTACACCAAAAACACAATCATGAACTATTATACTCATTGCACATTCAAAATCGGGAAAGAAGTTTATTCAATTTTAAACCCAGCCATGGACATCCTAAACCCAACCACAAATCGAGAAGAAGTTTATTCAATCCAGAAACGACAAATTGAACCCAAAACCAACAGAACCCTAAATCGCATATTCAAAATTCAGGGTTTCAAATCTGATGTCTCAAAAATCGGAATTTCAAGCCCTAAAATTGAAGCTATGATCTTACCTTGTTAACAAATGGTAATGAATTGATATTGCCCACGAGATTACGGGTGAAGCGTGCGCCACAGAGGGAAGAAAAATCTCGATTGAAGTGGGTGAATCGCGATTTAGGATGATTCAATTTTCATGTTTGATTTGGGAATATAAACCAAATTTTGGACTTAGGGATGAAACGACGTCGTTTTAGGTGTTTAAAACGACGTCGTTCTTAGAATTTCCGATGATATCCATGTCAGCTTTCAGGCATGCCACATAGGACACTTATTTACCGGAAAACACAGGGTCGGGTCAAAATGGGAGATACCATCAACCCGGCAAAGTTCGTGACTTTACACGCCAATTTTATAGGTTGTGGGAAAAACCGGAATTTGGAGAAAGTTCGTAACTTTTAAAGCAGTTACCCCTTTTTTTTTTTTAATTTGAGGTGTCGATTAATATCATTAGAGCAAGTAATTTAGAATTGACTTTGATTTTTTAACCATTATAATTTTGGGTCAAGAAAACCAACCAAATGGGTTGAGCCATTCTAAATGGGCGTAAGGATCGGCCTCATTAAATACCTTTTTTAATTTTTTAAATATGCAAATGTGTATATTTATTTCAAAATACTCCACAGAAAAAGATATGCAAATGTTTTATCATTTCCTTTAAATATTTCATTATTTATTACATAAACCATGTTTTAGACGATTGGCTAGAATATGTAGTCACGAAAATTCTGTAAATAAATAAAAATATTTAGCTGAAAATATCTTCTACCTTTGGCGGAATCCTAATGCTAGCCGCAACTTTTAGATGTGATCGGTGAAATATTTAATTTTGGCTTATGTGCCAATTTTCCACGGCGAAATTTTCCGATCTTGACGTGGAAATGTCAAATAAGTTCACAACTACGTTTAACTACATAATACATGAACGTTTTTTTTTCTTCAAGTTTCCTTCCAATTATAGCAAAAAATGCATCACCAAAAAGGGTGATATATACTACATGAACTTATTTGACATTTAAACATAGTTTTAACGGTGTGCCACATCAATTAAATCAGTAGCGGATCCAAAATTCATAAACGGAGGGGGCGAAATATATATTGGTAGGTTGGTTTAGGACGAAAATGATAATCCTTTTCGATTTTCGGGGGCGACGTCGGGGCAAACGGAGGGGACGGACATGGTAATTTTACGTCCGGATAAGAGGAAATTAGTCGCACGGAGGGGGCGACCGACCCCTCCTGCCCCCACTAAATCCGCCAGTGATTAAAATTCGATCAAAATTTGAACGATTGGGTGCGTTGGAACATTCTTTCAACCCATTAAGTTGATGATTTTACGGACAACAACGTGTAACGATTGCGAAAAATATCATATTTCGTCCAAAGTTGGTGGTTTTAATTATCCCTAAATAAAACCTTATATTGCAGGCTTTGCATTATCAATCGTTTCTTTATCCATATTAGAATTTGCCATAGACATGTTAGTAAACCAAATTCATAACGCGTGATGCATGAAGTAGTATCTCTTTTACATCGACAAATAATTGTCATATATTCACAAAAAACATTAATAAAATAGAACCATCCGAATTTATTCATTGAAATGGTTAAAACTAGGCTAATTATACAAGAAAAAAACATAGGAATCAACTATAGCCTTGTTTGTATCACCACCACATTAAAAAAAATCTTGAATCCAAACAAAAAACTATTTTCTATATGAACTAACTCACACACTCCCAAAAATCTTCCCCAAAAACCACTTCATACAACCGCCCATCATGGGCTCTCTCTCTCCGCTCCTCCGCCCCAGCTCCGCCGCCTCCCACCGGATCTTCGTCCCCTTCTGCGACCGCAACGCCCCCGCGGGCAACGCCACCACATTCATCGATTGCTACACGCCGGCCACCAACACGTGGCACCGCGTCACCTCGATCCCGGCCTCGGCCGAGGGTTTAGTCCTGAAGGACTTTTCCATGGTGGCATTCGGCCCCCATATTTACGTGTTGGGCGGCCGCCTCTGCCGGAGTCCCTCCGCCGCCGCAGCAGTGGATGGGGAATTCCGGCCGAGGGCCGTGTCGACGGTGCGGCGGTATGACGTGGCAGCGGATCGGTGGGAAATGTGTGCGGAGATGTCGGAAGCGAGATTTAGCTTCGCGTGCACCGTTTGCGGCGGGGGGATATATGTTGCAGGCGGCCAGAGCTCGCCGGGGCGGGCGAGGGGAATATCTTCGTCGGAAGTTTATTATCCGGCGTCGGATCAGTGGAGATCGCTTGCGAATATGAGTAGAATGAGGTATTCATTTATTGCTTTATTGAATTTAATTTATAAGAAAATTGGAGATTTTGGACATTGCACTAATTAATATCCCTATTATTTTAAAATATCATCAAAATTTCCTCAATATTGATATAATATCGCTAGAAGGACGTTTGCATTTTCTTGGACAAAGTTGTTTATGTATATTTTGTGAGAGAGTATTATTACTTTGGTTTATTCGTTTCCCCTCAAATACTTGTCATGACAAACAATTATTTGTCATGTATTCTGATGAGTTCTCTTGGGGAAATACAATAGAAATGAATGAACAAAGTGCTGGTTCTCTATCTCATAAAAAAACTTATATAAATAGCTCGTATAGTGAGAGTATTTTGATCCAAAAAGTCTTAAAAGTGTAAAAGTTCTTCCAACAATATTATATCAATGTATAAGATTATATGGTGATTTTTTAAAATTAAGAGGAACGCTAATGATATTAGTGCAATGTCCATGGCTAAATCTCTCAAATGGAAAGAATAACATATCCTATGCCAATTTTGTATATTCATTTTTTTGGGTGGCAATTATTTATAAACTTATTTGTTGTGGTAAATATTTCATGAGTTGAAAAAAAAACTGAAATCATGTAAAATTCACTACAAATCATAAGTTAATTATTTTTGCAACCAACTTTAAATTTATGAGAAATACCAAATTTCGGCCAAACTTAGTGATTTTAGAGACGAATACCCCTTTAATTCAAAGATGGATGATCCTTCTTACGAATTTTGACCCATCTGATAGGTACAAATGTGTGGGCGTGACGTTCAAAGGAAGAATCATCGTAGTTGGAGGTTTCGTCGGCGGCGAGAACTTCGGCCCCTACGACCAGACTGCCCGTAGCTCTGCCGAGGTGTACGATGCAGAGAGGGATAAGTGGATCTACGTAGCTCGAATGTGGGCCCTAGACGTCCCGCCACGACAGATCGTTGTGGTGAACGACAAGCTCTTCAGCTCGGGCGACTGCCTCCAGCCGTGGAAAGGACACATAGAGTCGTACGACGAGAAAGAAAGCATTTGGAATGTGGTCCATCGCTCCCATTTCAATTGCATGTCCCCCACATACACTGCTGAGGGGACGACCGCCACGGGGAGATGCTACATTACCATGGCTCCCGTGAGAAACCACCTCTACTTCCTCACCGGGTATAGCATGCCCGGGGAGGGATCGCTCCTGAGATCGGAGGTTCATGTTTTTGACACCTCCAATAGCGGGGGCGGGTGGCGGAGCTTGGAGTCGATAGATGAGGTTGGGGAGAAAGAGCTGTGCGGACATTGCTGTGTGTTGAATGATGATGAATAATTGTCATCAAGTTTACATCCCAAATCTCAAGCTCATCAGATGTTATAATTTAGTAGTTTATTTGTATTTTACTGATTTTCATAAATGTTGGGTAGCTAGCGTGTGTGAAATATGAAAAGGTGACAAGTCAAAAGAAATGAAATAAAGATTAGTAGTATGGAATGATGATATGTAGAATGCTGAAATTAATATGATGATATGTGCAATGTTGAAATTTATATGTTTGATTGGAACTAGCTTAATTGGATGATTTGCAGATAGTTTTATTTTCAACAAAGAAAAGCTAAGAAGGAATTGTGTTTCTTCTTCCATTGAATTGAAGGCGAAGGGGCCAGCTCGCCCTCTTGCACGACAAACACAGCCCCGTTGCTACTGCCGTAAATCCGTTTAATTCCTACGTTGCTCGATCAAGATGGTGAAAGTGTATGTATAGCAGTAGCAGCAGCACCTCATACACCTTGCCCTTCTTTGCCAAAAGCATCAGCCTCCTTCACACGCCCCGCCTTCCCAAGGCCACTGCATTCACTGCCCTTTGCAATACGCGAACCACTCTCCCCATCCTGCCCAACCCATTCACAGTCACGCCACAGATAACCCAGACCTCCTTGCACGCCCCTCAAACATAAATGATATATATACCATCAAACTCATCAATCCACTTCCACAACTTCCCTCATTTGCAATACCCTTTGCGCCATCACGTCGGGCTTCCTCTATGCACACTCAATATACATATAATCATCAATAAATTGTACCTTCATTCTCTTCCACACCCATCCCCCCATTACATATAATCATCAATAAATTGTACCTTCATTCTCTTCCACACCCATCCCCCCATTGTTAAAGCTTCTAATCATAAAACTAAACCCTCATTTTCATCTCACCTAACCCTAACGAAATCGATCAATTGAAAGAAGCATTCAATATTGTGACTTGTGAGAGTACAGAGTAGCCATTTCGCTTGAGAATGTGGGAGGAGAAACAAGGAGGCAGTGGAATTTATGGAAAGGCCGGCTATGAGTCCAACTTCCACATATATACGGTGGAGGTACAAGTGTCTATATATTTCGCCATGTAAATAGCAAGGTCCCATGGTCTAGTGGTTAGGACATTGGACTCTGAATCCAGTAACCCGAGTTCAAGTCTCGGTGGGACCTTTTTTCATTTTTGGTCACATCATTTTTTTTACCCCTTTTTAAAATCAAATTTAGTTTCTGGCATCTCTCATGGCTTTTCCGTCAGTAGAAACTTTATACCAGAACGTCATTGTTAGAAACAAAGTATTTAATTGTCCGTTCCTTTAGATGGAAACTTAATAGTACGAAAAACGTCAATGTTTTGGTTTGGATATATCGAAAGTGGAGTATAATTTTCCCTGAAACAATAATATGGCACTCAATGTGTTAAAATAAAAAATCCAGTATTAGACAATTCCATGATAAAGAAATGAATCTTCATCCCAATTCCAAAACAAAGAAATCAATCACTTATCTAATACTCCATTCTTCTTTAATGACTCCAAAACTAAAAGATGGCTCAAAAACATAGTACTCCTATTTCGTTTAGTCAAAATATTACCAGTACATTCTATTCTCTCAGTTTTCTTGTATGAAATATCCAGTGTAACAGCTAAAACTTCTAATAAATCGATCACAATGATTCTACCAGAGTACAATTCAAATCCCAAATGAGTTCTGTGTCTTTTCCTGGACATTGACTTATCCTAGGAAGTTCATAATAACCAAATGAAGCACTAGATTGCAGAGTACAAAATCCGCGAAAGCACGCTCAGGGGGTAGATCCTGCAAAATAGTGGGCATGCGACTTAGTGAATCAACCAACAAAGTTCACAACTTGAGAAAAGTTGAAAAAACTGAGGAATAAGGATAATAAGCTTTTTATTCCATAGTATTATCCGTAACTTTTGGTGTGCTATTAATCTGCTCTGTAACTAAGATTACAATTTACAAGAGACAGTTCAGAATGCATATTAGAAACTCAACAAAACTTGATATCGAATAACTGAATGTTAGAAGTAGAACTGCTAGCTAGAAAATTCACTGCTTTGAATTCTTATAAATATAATAATAAAAAAAGATAGATTTACCAAACTCCATAACTCGGAGTCTTGGAGATCAGTGCATTACCTTGAATTCCTTGTTGTCTTTGTTTACTTGAATTCGGAGACTAACTGTAACCCAAAAAATAAAAAATCAAATAAAAAGGTAATCCAAGACTAGATCAATATCAATCTGCATATAAAAATATGACAATCTACATACCAGCAAGGACAGCAGTTCCCACGCATGAAAGTACACCAGAAAGAAATGAGTTAAATGGGAATGATCCAACAATAGCCATGTAAGCAACCTGAGAAACAGAACATTAGCTATCCAATTAAGAAAATAAAAAAGTATTTGAAGTCAAACATGAGGATTAAAAGCTAATAGTTAATATGATTACAGATTACAAGATCAAAGCACAGTAGTCATCTTGTTAACATATATGCCTGATTTGGTTGAAAGGAGTTCTCCTTCATCTTATTGTGATCACAAGGTAGCAAAAAGCAACTAAAATGGGTAACAATAGCAGTATGCAAATATCCCAAAAGAAACATTTTGAGTTCTTAATCTATCTTAAAGGTACTTGAGCCTATTAATATAGGAAATGGCAGAACAAGTTGAGGAATTAATGATCTATCTTCTTGATAAATCATAAATCTTTAACTCATTATCCATACTTCAAACGATATCACCACACCATACGAATTATGAAACACCCATCATAGTCCAGGTATCCTCTATTACCTTCAGGTTCATAATAAAAATAAAAGATACTACTATGTGTCTCCAAAAATAGAACCTCATCATGAGGGAATTACAAATAAAGTCTTTCAAGTTTTTATTTCAATAAAAAAATGGAAAACAAAATAGAGACAAATCCTCTCATCTTCAGTGTCTGCATAGTTTTGGAAGCTCAAGAGTCCAATATTATGGTGACTTGTGCATTTTCAAACATATGATCATAATCTAAAGGAAATTTCAGTTATGAGTCATTACAGCATTCTTTGATAGATTGATCACATACATTCACAGTCATTAGCTTTCTAAACTCCGACCCCCCACCCCCCTCCCAATATAGCCAAAAATATCAGTTGATTCAGCTCCACTTCACAACAAGAAGAAATCATATACCTAACTACAATAGAAAAATTCACAAGAAAAAGGCATATATATCTAATTCATACACCAGCATTTCCTATCCGACCTCGAATCTCCTACCAGATTCACAAGTTAGTCAAGCACAACCCAACCACAAACCAAATTAACCCGTATCATCTTTTCATTTTCACTTCACCAGTACAAAATCAAAATTCCAACACTCATGGAACAAACCATTCAGATTTAAACATCCATAGCTCAAGGAAAGAATTTCACAACCGTGACTAATTAACACGAAATCAGTTAAACTGAGCAAAACGAGCATCATAACTCCAAATGTCAGGTCAATTCTCGTCATACCTGAATCACAGCGGTGACGATCGCGAAGACAATGTAGAGATCGATGATCTGAGAAATAAATTCAATAATTTAACACTAATTTCTCGGAAAAATTAAACGAAGCATCAGGAAATACACTAAGAGAGAAGACCTTGAGATGATTAGCGGTTGCGGCGTAGGCAGAACGAAGAGAGTGAAAGAGTGCGTGGACATCCGTCGTCGTCGTCGATTTCCCCATTTTCTCACACTCTAAATCTCTCTATTTTGCTTCAGATTGATAGTGAAGACTTAAACCCAGTGACTTTGGTTTTGTACAGGCCACGTTATGCGAAGTTACCATTATACCCTTTAGTTTTTCTTTTTCTTTTTCCTTCAAAAAACTCATCTGATAAATTCTCATTAGTCACCCATCTTTAAAATTGTGTGTGCTAAACATGATCGATCAATCTTGGAGTTTTGTAAGATAGACGTTATAACTGGAGATGATTTTATTAGTACGAGTAAAACTTATAAATTTGTCAAGCTCTTTTGAATATGCAGTCTCATACTTACTTACGTATTCTTATCATCTATCTCTGCAGTGTTTTTAAGGTTCATTCATGACTACTCGATTAAGTAGGAGTCACTCTTTGTCTGAGTCTATGCACTGACATTCACTCTTTATTCGTGTTTATGCACGTCGATCACTCTCTATTTTTGTTCAAATGTTATTGATACAATATGGGAAGATAAAAATAAATCCTGTATTGGTTTAAGATAGAAATGAAGATATGGTCAAATCAGATTTGACAATTATTTTGTTTGCAATGCGAACTAAAGAAAATGCCCATGCAAAAGCCTATATCTAACAAATGCATCCAACATATCATTAACTAATTGAGGTCAATAAAAATAATAATGTATCCAACAAATGAAAAGTAATTAACCTCATTCAATTTTCTGTAAAATCATTTTGATTTAGATGCATCAATCATCCACATAAGCAAAACTATAATCGTTTAGACAAAATGACTCTGAATTTTACTACTAGTACATAATTATACAACAACTTGCGAATTGATTCAAGAGCTAGTAGAACATAATACAGAATATACAAGACCGTATAAATTCTCAAACTGTACGATGTAGATGTATTTTGTACGTAGCCTGTCGGATCTTTAGCTTTCTCAAAACACTGCTAACTGGTCCGAAGTGAAGGAGACATCTTCTGAAGAAGCATGTTTGCTTATTTACTTCTACACAACAACCACATAAATCATAGTAAGGTTCTAAAGTGCTCGTGCTCGTGCTTGTGCTAATATACACACAGTTGCTAGCATCGGTTCTAAAGTCCTGACCCGTTTGAGTGATTCCACCTACTAAAAATGGTTATCGAAGATTACCTCGATAGACTTGCCATTGGGATTGGGTTCAGACGCCTCAGATATCCGCACTTCAGATTTCTCATTCGAGTACCTGAGATAGAAAAAAAAAGGGTGTGTTTTAGCAGTGGGCAACAACCTAAAGCACCATATCCATAACTCGATGGACGAGTTTATATATCTAATAATAATGACAATGGAAACGAAGATCGCAACATATGTTCTAGAGCATGATCGGCTAACAAAGCTATGAAAGCATCGTTAATAGCAGATGGCACGTACGTTGAGAGTATAGTAACCCAAATCAGCTCCACGCAATCCACCCATAAGAGGCGTTGCTCGACTGGAATCACTCCGTAGGTGATCAAATGAGCGAAAGGCCAGAGCTTCCAACCCGCCTGTCTCATATAAAAAAGAATGATCAATCAATCACCACTCAACGCCCAGAATCAACGGCTAGGAGGAGCAAATTCACACATAAAATGCAAGAAAAAGCAATTTCTTGATGATCACAAAACTCCCTTAAACTGTGTAAAGAGGTTGAAATTCAGAAATAAGTTCTTAAATATTTCATACCAAGGTAGACAAAGGGATAGACTGTGAATTGTTACCATCAACATAGACTAGAAATGTTGGTTTTAGTTCATTACAACTTTCTCAGTATATATATTAAGTCATCATAAGTCCTTCAACATTCAAACTACACTTTTTCAGTTGAAGAACTGTGATTTTAAATTCTGAAATATTTGAACAACAAAATGCTGATGACAACGTGATCATATCTCCTAATCTACACCATTCAACGACATAAGAGTTCTTACAGTCAACAAAGGCACAAACGTCGCTTTCAGTTCAATGACAATTTTCTCCAGGGATTCACCGCGCAAGAATCCCAGCACCACATAGTAGATGCTGTTCCACACAGCCGACCAGACGGTTTGGTCAAATGCAACTTTGGCAGGGACCACCCACCAATCCTTGAAAGGGAATAGAGCCTGTCGAACAAGCAACTTCACAACTCCACAAAACAACAAAATGCTCAAAATTTCAACACATTTCAGCCACAAACACATACACACCTCACAGAATTGGTAGTAGTAATGGGACAGCGATCCGTGGAGGGTGAACCCAACAAGGCCGGACCTAAACATACGCGTCCTGTCAAACTCGAACAGAGGCTTCCCTTCATAACACTGAGAGGTTTTCAAGCAGAAAAATGATCATCCAACCATAACCAACACAATCCTAAAGAAAATAACATCACCAAAAATGCTTACTTGAGCTGTCCAATCTCCAACAGAGTAAACAATCCCACTTATCACCATTTTCGACAACACAGGATGCTCTTTCAGAGCTTCTTCATATGCAGTCCAGTTGTGCTCAGGTGCATATCTCAGCACCTCATAAAGAGTCCATCCCTGAAGATTCAGTAGAGCATATAAATTTCAACACAATTTTGCAAGAATACAGACTAATGAAATAAGATCTCCAAAACAAGCAAAACAAAAGCAGAAATTGGTTTCAATTTTCATCTCTTGATTGTAAACTCATGAAAACACATACAGAGAAAAATACTCATAATCATTAATCACCAAAACTACTGCATAAAACTAGCTATCACAACCACATGAAACTCATATCAATCACAATTGACAGCTTAAATTCACTAAAGATTCAATTTTTATTCCTTTTTGCTAAGTAATCCCAAGACTAATAAAATCAAATCACCTAAAAGGAGCAAACAAAATAGCAAAAATTAGTTCCAATTTTCAGTTCTTGATTGTATCCAAGATAATAATTCATTAATGATAAAACTACTTCCGAAACTAGCCATTACTACCACATGAAACTAGGCCCAGTCAAAAATCACAGCTCATATTCATAAAGATTTGATTTTTATTAATTTTGGGTGAGTAATTCCAAGACCCACCTGCCAATAATCGTGATCAATGGTGAGCAATTTGGTGATGGCAAGGGTGCCAGCACCAAGAACTATAGCAGCATTAAGCAACCTGTCAGAATTAACAAAGTCCTCCTTGAATTCCTCCATTTTTCTTGAAATGGAGCCCTTTTCATTATCTTGATCGTCGGTTTTCTCAGGGACTTCTCTCTCCTCAGTGACGGCGTTGATGGGCCACCGGATTTGGACTGCGAGATTAGGGTTCAAGAATGGGTTGGAGGGGGCGGAGAAGTGGTGAGGTAGGGATTTTGGGAGGCTCAGATGCTTCCTGCGCTGTATAAACTGTGCAGATGGAGAGAAACTCTTGAGAGTAGCAGCCATTTCTGATTATTTGGTTTGGTATGTTTGCTTGTTTATCATCTGTTTATTATGTGGTGGTTATTGCGTTGCATGGGTTAATTGTTCTGGTTTCTATTGGATTTTCAAGATTATGTGGATTTAAGAGAGTTTGAGATGAAAATGATTTGGAATTTTCTAGCAAGTTTTGGTTTTGGTTGGTGATTAATAATTTTGGGTGTAAAAACTAAGCGACAGAAATTTTTCAATATCTACTATATTATTTAATTCGTGCTTTCGTATATTTCTTATTATATGATTCAATTAAGTTGAGTCCTTTTATTTTTTACAATAAAATAAAATATTCTCTTATTTTATTTTATTTTATCACATAGTTTACTCTCGCTTTATTTTCTTATTTTATTCTTTTTTTCTATTTTTAATATAATTTTTTAATCTTTGTACTCAAAAGTTAAATATTTAAATTTTAATCCTAATATAAATCATAATAAAACTAGTATACAATATGAGATTTTTAAAACTAAATAAAAAATTCAGATCATTATCGATAAAAGTCACATGCCAGTAGAATGTGGCGAAGAAAATAGGTGCACTTACAGTTACAAATGAGACATGATAGGTTTCATAAATCTTATTGTATTATTGAATCACTTCCAGAAAGGGACATTATTTTTCTACTAGTAAAAAGAAAATAATATATCAAGGATAAAAAGGAAAATTGCTTTAAAAGGATTAAAAATAAAAATAGTTTGAGATACTAACACACCCGAACAACTAATTATACGTTGTGCTTTCAATGAATTCACGTAAAAATGAATTATTGTGTGAAACAAAAATAAAGATACTTAAATTAGAGTACTCCATAATATTTCTAACAAATTATTTAAATATTATACACAAATATATTTAGAATAACAATTATTTAAATGCATCGTTAACTTTTCATAACACTAATTCAGTAATTTGCATTATTTTAATGGGATAAAGAAAACTTTTAGCGGAAATGATTCCACAATTTTTATTTATTTTATTTCTTTATTTATAAATTAAAATAAATGTTGTTCGTCATGAGATACAGGATAAAAACAAAGTTAAGAGTTCAACATCACACTCATAAAATTACAATTCAATACCAAATTGCCGATGCAATTTTATGTACTACAAAAACGATTACAATAACAGAAATAAATGTTGCGGTTCAATAGTAAATCACTTTACAACTATTTTTACATAAACAAAATCTACAATGCATAAAAGCATAAATTTTGAAGGTCATAAATAAAATATATGATAGTTTAATTATCAAATGAAACAAAAATAAACCAAAAAAATTGAACTAAACATAGAATTATTAATCATCAAATGGAATAAAATAAACAAAAAAAAAAAAAAATTGAACTAAACGTAAAGTATAATATAAAAATTCAGCTATTTGGTTCTTTATTTTTTTTCCCAAAATAAGTATAAATCGTAATTTCACCAATTTCTGAAACCGAGAAGCCGAAAGGAATTGAGATCTACATCGAGGAACCAATGGCGAAGATTGAGGAGCAACAATCCACATTGCAGCATCAAACGAAAAAAAAAGTAGCCGCCAAAAGAAGGCACGGATCCACTTCGTTTTTCGTCTTCGTAGACTACCTTTTCCTGGCCATCTTCTTCCTCTTCCTCAGCTACATCCTGTCTAAAATGGTCGGATTCTGATTCAACAAGGTTACTTTTCATCTCCATTTTTGTGAATTTTCCCTTTCTTGAAAAGTAAATTGGGTGTTTTTTTTATGTATGTGTTAATGGTGTAGGAAATAGATTGGTGGGCATTGATTGAAAATTGTGATCAATGCATTCTTGAAATAAAAAATTGAATCTTTATCTGCAGGGGTTGGAGTTTGTGAAGAAATATCTGAGTTGTATGTGTTAATGGCGAAGGGAATAGATCGGTGGGCATTGATTGGAAATTGTGATTAATGCGTTCTTGAAGTAAAAATTGAATCTTTACTTATAGAGGTTAAGCTTGTGAAGAATTTTAGCAAACCTAGTTTTGCCAAAATCACAAATTGAGTGGGAGTATGTAGCAAATTATATTGGTTGAACTGAAGTATTCATTATAGAGTTAGTTGTTGGAGCTGTAATGTTGAGGTTTTACTTTTCCAGTCCTATTTTTAAAATTCAATGAGAGTTTCATAAAAATAACCCAATGTGTGTGGTGGTAAAGGTTGGTTGGCCTACTATTGGTAGCTTAGATTGATGATTTTAATGTGAAAGGTCAATTTGTTCCATCCCTATAACAGAATATTTAATTATGAACACAGAATTGAAAGAATTTGAGTTGAACTATGATCTTGTCTTTCAAAAATGAGCTGATTGTTACATCCATTTATGCAGGATGATTAATCGTGTGGGGCATTTTACCCCGTCTCTAGTTGTGAAGAGCGATTCGTAGAATGTTAAGAGTGATATGCTCGAAGGGAGTAGTTCCACTGTTGGTGGTCTTGCTGCGTTTTGTTTTGTCGTAGTATGAATCCATCACCTCATTACAGTGCTATGAGTTTCTCGTTTTTGTTGCTTTGCAAGAATTCGGGTGTGTTGCTGATATAGCTGTTTGTTATCTTCAGTACTGTTGTTCTGATGGATAATATGATACTGGTTTTGTGTTCATCATCAGCCATTTTTGCTAATTGGAAGAGTTTAACCTTTTCATTATTGAGTTTAATGACTTAAGAGTTGCATTTTTATACATTGTGGAATGCCAAATTTTGTTCTTGATTTCATCACAGATCATAAATTAAAATCTCAGATATGATCTCTTGGTTCATTCATTTAGCTCATTTGAAGAAGATTTTAGTTTCACTTCGATTTTCTCGAATAATGCAACTATTAGGTGATTTCTTGCAATTTCTCCTATGTTTGAATTGTCCAGATTTTGGTGCTTGTTCTAGGTTAGTGATAAATGAGGTCGTTGCTGCTTGTTGTTCGAGTTTTCGCCCTCTCAAGCTCTCGGTCGTAACATAAGACCAGGGATAGAGAAACACACTCAACACACTTTTTATTGACGTCAAACATGGCAGAGAGCTACAACAATGAGAAACGTAGAAATAGAATGCTACACGCCCTTATACAACATAAGGAAAAAAAAAAACATAGATTTCAACAGTTCTCGTCTCATATGAGCTCAAGGGTTGGATGGTACGGGGATCCCTCCGCCGCCAGAGACAGGCACCTCCGTGCCAGGGTTGGGCACGAATGTGTCGTCTCCACCGGGGATGTAGTTGCGACCTCCGGTCGATCCCCCAAACCCAGGGATGGACAAACCGTTCCCTCCCGGGGATCCAGTGATGGGGTTGTAGTCCAAGGACTTGGAGCCTTTCTTGGGAATCATGTAACGGCCGAGGCCCGGGATCCACACAGAGCCGTCAAAGGACAACTTGGAGTCCGTCGGCGGGACCTCGCGCCCTGCGGCCGCCTCGAGGGCCAGGCACGAGACGAGGAGGAAGAAGAGGAAGAAGGAGGTTGAAGAAGCCATTGTCTTGCTGAAGGGAATGGGAAATGTGATTGTTGTAGAGAATTTGTGATGATGGAAGGCTGGATTTGATAGGGAATTTATAGGTGATTTTTGTGACAATTTTGGCGGTGATTAATTGAACTCATTGAGAGGACGTAGAATGTTTAGCCTGCATGCTTTCTTAATGAGTAAAAATCATAAAGGCATGTTCAACTCTTTTATGTTTTTCTCATTATAAAAAAATATAGATCGGATCCATCTAACTGGTTTTCATAAATATTGGGTCCATATACTTTCATTGCATAAAACAAAATTCTTTTTTCCCTTGCTTTCACCTCAATTAGATTGATAAAAAAAATTAATCTAATTAGTTTTGATTTGTAATTCTAGAATTTGATTATCAATACTAATTTTATGATATTAGAATAAAATAGTAGTATTAAAATAAAAGAGAAAAAAATATTAATATGGTGTTCATAGAAGATCCTGAAAAGTGTGTGACATATCGATTTTGTTAAGTATATTTTGCTATTATATTATTTGAGACGTTATTTTCAAGCATTATAGAGTGGTTGCTCATTTAAGTACATGTCCTTTCCAAACCAATAATTAACGGCTAATTGAATACAAGTGCATATCTACCAGGACACAAGTAGGGTGCATTTCACCAGCACGTGTCAATGATCAATATCACATTCACTAGACATGGGGGGTTTAAACCATGGTACATACTTTTCAGTATTGGTGTCGTCGAAAATAGTTGCGATATGGAAGTATCCGGTAGGAGTTGCGAGAGACGTTGATTGCTTATGAGACGAAGGATAAGAGAATGCGTGATAAAAACTAAAGATACATATGGTGACTGTCGTTAGACGTAGCATTGACATAAAACAAAAAAAAAACGACAGTGCCAATATTGTAGCATTGACTCAAAAGAACTTGTAGTTGCGGCTCTTTCATAACAAATCTTAATTTTATTGTTATTAGATTTAACTATGCTGAATAATTGATTGAATAACCAAAGTTTTACTGATCTTATGCCATAATTTATTTTGTAATTAAACATAATATTGATACATTGAGCAATGCATAAATATTTCATTACATCTAACACATTGAGCATAATGCATAACCTAGAAAATTAAATTCACATAAGTTAATACTATCAAGTAGTGTGATTATAGATGAATTAGTCCTTTTAGTGTCATTATTTGTCGACATTATTGATATTGATATTTATATTTATATTATCTATATATAGCTAGGGTGCATGTAGCTAAACAAACAAGATTAAAGGACAAGATTCATTCTTAAATTTGCTAAATACTAGCAATATGGAGTAACATTCTGTATATATTGTCTTCTTACACTAGGCTAGTGGGCATCATTGATCAGCCAACTTTGTTTGGTGGCACGAATGAAAGGGACACTTCTTATTACTCAATATTATTATTTATTGTTTTATTTTACTTTGGTAATATTTACTTTATAGATTCAATTCTAAAAGGGTAGATCTATAAACGAGGTTTGGTGTTTGTCTACAATTTGGAGTTGTAGTTTATAAACTAGCCTGACTTAGAGCTGCAACATAATTGTTTTTAATTAACTGTATCTAACACTTTAAATAATTCATGTTCTACTAGTTCTTGAATCAATTCACAAGTTGTTATATGATTATGTAGTATAATTGATGCATCTACATCAAAATGATTTTATCGAAGAATTGAATAATAGAGGTTACTTTTCATTTGTTGTATACATATTTTTGCTATTGACTTCAATTAGTTGATGGCATTTTGGATGCATTGGATATAGGCTTTTGCATGAAGTCATTTTCTTTAGTTTGCATGTTAACTATACATATAATTTCAATCACCAAAATCATTTTCTTTTTGCTGGATTCACCTGTGAAGAAAATAGGTATCAACTAGCTTGTGTTGCAGTTTTTATAGCAAAGAAGATAGTTGAAAGTGAAGTTGCTACAACTTAGTCGCATCTACTTGCAATTTTCTAATTATGTGAAGACTAAAATATAAACGCTTCATGTAACGTGAACTGTATCCATAAAAGATTGTGAAGTACATATTTGGTCCAAGACCATTAAGAAAACTTAAAGTTAATCGTTACATGTAAGTAAATGAACAAATAGAATTAAGAATATAATATTTCTCTTCTTCCAAAAAAAATATTATATCCTTTTAATTTTTTTATGCTAAAAACAAAATACAACAACGGAAAATATAACTATTTTGTCACAACAAATTAATATTAGCAAGAATGCAGAATATTCAAATTGATTTATACCTGTAATGTCACATTTACCTATATACAACTAATAAAGCAATTGTTTAACACATAGTTAGTGTATGAGAAATGAGAATTGATGCGAAATTAAAGATTACTATCCATTTAACCAAAATACATAATAGTTATACTGATCAAATAAAATATAGGGCAAATTGCCTAAAAATTTACAAACTTTGGGAAAAGTTTGTTTTTTCCCACAAATTATAAAAGTTGCGCCTAAAGTCACGAACTTTATTGGATCGTGCAAATTTCCCAAACTACCCGACCTGATGACATATTTTCGTTAGAAACTTATCTCACGTGGCATGCCGGGGGAGTGACCTGACAAAATTTCTGACTGGGCACAAAACAACGTCGTTTTATACTTTTTTTTTATTGAATCTTCTTTACATGTCGCCGATTTCATCCCTAAACCGTTTGTCGACGATTTCACTCTTGTCGATTACATTTTCCGCTTTCAAAATCAGCCAAAAAGAGGTTATATTACCTGAGTTCAGAAATTTTGCCAAGTCACGCCTCCGGTTAGTGTATCAGAGAAATAAGATAAGGTCAATTAAAATGAAAATGATATATTCGGAGACATTATAAGTTATGCCTAAATTAAACAGAAGCCCTCGGCATTCTCCAGCAGCCTAAGTCCATTGAGAACAGATTGAAGGAGGCTGCTTATTTTGTGCATATGACAAGCCGTCTTGCGGTTCTTCTGGTACTGATTCATTTTTTCGTTAAACAAGAGCCCACACAGTAATGAAGGTGGAAGACGGCGACAATTTGCTGATAACGTACAATCGCATACTAGCGAAAGTGAAATGGCCATCAGGGCCGCAATGACAAATGAAAGTTATAAGCCAGATGGCATAAAGGATGAATTCTCATTTCCGACTCTTAGCCTTTAATCCAACTGCCTGTTTGCACACATCGTCGACACAACTGTCATTTTCCGCAGCACTGTCGCGGTGGACATGGTGGATACCGTAAACTTGCCGGAGATTACGCTACTGGCCCTGACGTCAGAAAGCCATCCTTCGATGAGCCCAACCGCGGTCCGTGCTAGCACATCAAAGCTCGCCAACTGCTGAGGATGACTGATTTCACTGCTGAAATGATTCTTAATAGCGCTTTCCTCCTTTGCAACATCATTGTTGATGTAAAGCTTCACCGACTCCTCCAGTGCTCGAACTGCACACAAAATCAATTAGAAATCAGATCAGATTTAGAATCGGAAATTCAGATTTACACGGTTTACTTTATCCATTTTTGTGTGTGATGAGGGGAGAGAGATAGAGATAGAGATGTGAATGTTGAAAACAGAGAGTAGAGTACAGCAAGAAGAAAGAAATAAACGTAGCCTTTGTGTATTAGAAGAATGACTCAAAAGACTTATTTATTTCACTAATATGAGGTGCTATTTATAAGCCATCTAAGCATGAAGATTACAACGGCAAACTGAAATGAGCTAAAAATCAGCAATAACAGAATATAGCTAATGACTAGGAACACTAAACAACTAACTAAGAATTAGTCAAACTAAAGCTGAAACCAACAAAGACTAAGTCCCGATACTTTCAATTATGAGTCAGCAATCTTCATTCAACACTCCCCCTTGATTCATAATTGCACACTCCGAGCATATTTCTGAACTTGACGTGCTTCTTCGAAGACAACGACTTGGTGAAAATATCAGCCAAGTTCTCAAGGCTGCTGCAAAACTTCAAAGAGATGACCCCTTCATTAATCAAATCTCTTACGAAGTGAAACTTAATATCGATGTGCTTCGTTCTCCCGTGCATAACTGGATTCTTTGCAATCGCAACAGCTGATTGATTATCACAGAAAATTCCAGTAGCCTCCTTCTGCTCCTGCTCGAAATCAGCCAATAACCTTCTCAACCACACTCTATGACAAGCTGAAGAAGTAGCAGCCACATACTCTGCTTCTGCAGTCGAAAGCGCTGTTACTCCTTGCTTCTTCGAGCTCCATGTTACAGCTCCTGGCCCGAGATTGAATACGAAGCCTAAAGTACTTCGTCTATCATCCACCGAACCTGCCCAATCACTGTCCGTGAACCCAACCAACTCAAAATCAGCAACATTTGAGTACCAAATACCAAAATTTTGAGTTCCAGCTATGTAGCGAAGAATCCTTTTTGCAACTCCAAAATGTTGACATGTTGGATTGTGCATAAATCTGGAAACCATACCAACGGCAAAGGCAATATCGGGCCTCGTATGCGTTAAATAAATCAAACCTCCAACTAGACTCCGAAAGCTACTGCATCAGCTTCCTCCGTACCATCTTTGAGCTGCAACTTTTCATTCATATTCATGGGAGTAACTGCAGCTCTGCAATTCGTCATGTTGAAGCGTTTGAGAAGATCCTCGGCATACTTTTTCTGGAAAACGAACACTCCATCTTCTCCTTGCTTAATTTCCAATCCAAGAAAATAATTAAACAAACCCAAATCTGTCATCTCAAACATATTCATCATACTCTCTTCGAACTCAGTAACAAGAGAGTTAGAAGATCTCATATATATTATATCATCAACATATACACAAACTAGGAGAAAGCTACCGTTACTTCCCTTCTTTGCATACAATGTAGGCTCGTTAGCACTTCGTTCAAATCCATCTTGCTGGAAAAACGAATCCAGCTTGTTGTACAACGCTCGCGGAGCCTGCTTCAAGCCATATAACGCTTTCTTCAACCTATAAACCTTATCCTCCATGCCTTCAACAACGAATCCTTCCGGCTGCACGACATAGACTTCCTCCTCCAAGTCTCCGTTCAGAAACGTAGACTTGACATCAAGTTGATAGATAGGCCACTTAAGATGTGTAGCCAAAGCCAAGAACATTCTCACGGTTTCGAAGCGAGCAACCGGAGAGAACGTTTCCTCATAGTCGATGCCCTGCTGCTGCGCATAGCCCTTGACAACCAAACGAGCCTTGTGTTTCTGCACACTCCCATCTGCATTATACTTCGTCTTGAACACCCACTTCAAGCCAATTGCACTCTTATTTTCCGGCAAGTCTTCCAGCATCCAAGTTCCATTCTTTTCAATTGCTGCAATCTCCTCATTCATTGCATTCTGCCACTTCTCTTCTCCAGCAGCACCATGGAACCGATTTGGATCCGCAACCATAAGAGCAAAAGTACATCTTTCATAAAGTTCAGTTAGAGACCTATATCCTCGTGGAGGGGGTGTTTCGAGAGATGAACAACTACTTAATGAAGGTGGTGTATTTAAGTTTGGAGGATTTATAGGGCTGGTATGAGGCGTATTTGGAGGAGTAATATTTGGTGAGTTTATGGGGCTGTTTTGTGGTGAATTCGGAGGGCTGCTGTGCGGCGAATTCACACCAGAATCTGCATCACTCGTGTCCAGCGGGAAGAGAGTATATGGATCATCTTGCTTGCTCTCCCAATCCCAGCCAGCATCTTCATGAAAAACAACGTCTCTGCTGATAATAACTTTTCCACTAAGAGGTTTATATAGCTTGTATGCTTTAGATTGAGAAGAGTACCCAATGAAGATACACTTTTCAGATTTCTCGTCAAACTTTCGACGATGTTGAGAGCTCACCAAAGCATAAGCTACGCATCCAAAAACCTTTAGATGGCTCACCGTCGGCTTCGTACCTCCCCAAGCTTCATATGGTGTGCGATTTTGAACATCTTTTGTAGGAGATAAATTCAGCAAGAATACGGCAGTAGCAACGGCTTCTGCCCACAAGGAGTTGGGGAGATGCTTCGCCTTCAACATGCTTCTCGCCATCTCTACAACGGTGCGATTTTTCCTCTCCGCCACACCATTCTGCTCCGGCGTATATGGTGCTGTCAACTATCTGCGTATTCCATTAGTCTCGCAAAAATGATTAAATTCATTAGAGCAAAACTCACCACCCCTATATGTACGAAGAACCTTGATGCTCTTCTCACTTTGCTTTTCCACCATAGCCTTGAAATTCTTGAAGTTCTCAAAGGCTTCGGATTTATTTTTCATAAAATAAACCAACGGTAATTAGAAAGATATACCGACTTCCACCAATCGACTCCGTATTTATAGGCCCGCACAAATCAGCATGAATGAGCTCAAGACAATTAGAAGTTCTCCACGATACACCACTAGGAAAAGATTTCCTCCTCTGTTTCCCATAGATACATCATTCACATAAATCAAAATCATCAATTTTAGGCAGCCCATGAACCATACCTTTCTCCCGTAGAAGCTTTAATCCATTGGTGTTGAGATGCCCATATCGTAAATGCCACAGCCTCGACGTCTCTTGCGTGCTAGAAACAAGAGCATATTTCTCCACATTTGACATTCGCAGCGGAAACATTCTATTCTCCATTATGCAAACCTCTGCAATGATTTGCCCAGATTTTTTTTCTTTGATGACACATAAACGATCTTTAAACACCACCATATATCCAATAGATATCAATTGCCCAACACTCAATAAATTATGTGCCAAGTGTGGAATAAAATAGACATCATAAATGAGTTTGGTGTTACCATGGCCATCCTTTACTGCAACATTACCTTTCCCCTCAACTTGAATAGATTTGTCATCACCTAGCCTGACTTGAATCTTGCGAGATTCATCGAGCTCTTTGAACATCTCCTTGTTGGAACACATGTGATTCGAGCAACCACTATCCACGAACCACACATCATTCGGCACATCCACGGCGTCTGCAACCGCCATGAATAACTTGTTATCATTCGCCTCTTCTTGGACGCAATTTGCTTGTTTTTCCTTCGACCAACAATCTGCTTTCACATGCCCATATTTGCCGCAATTATGACACTGAATTTGGCTCTTATCGCCTTGCTGTCCACCAAAATATTGCTTTGCATCAGATCGACCGCCACGACCTCGACCTTGGCCACGCCCGCGACCTCGGAAACCTCCTCTGCCTCGTCCTCTTGCCGTAGAGAACTCCTTTTGATTGGAAAATTCACCTTTCACTTGAAAAGCTTTTTCATCAGACTTTTCAAACGATCGGTTAATCCTCGACTCATGAGCTTGAAGAGATCCCATTAGTTCTTCAAATGAAAAAACCGATAGGTCCTTTGATTCTTCAATTGCAGCTACAACATGATCAAACTTTGGAGTCAAGCTTCTGAGCACCTTCTCAACGATGGTCTGGTCCGTGATCTTATCTCCACAAGATCACATTTGACTGACTGTTGCCATTGCCCTCGACAAAAAATCAGCCACAGATTCTCCATTCTTCATGATCAGCATTTCAAAGTCACGTCGAAGTGATTGCAATCTCACGACGATGACTTTTGAATCTCCCTTGAATTCTTTCTGCAAAGTTGACCAAGCTTGTTTCGAGGTGGTCGCCGTTGCAATTCTGGAGAAGACGCTGTCGTGCACCGCTTGCTGGATGATCGCCAACGCCTTCGAGTCTTTCTTCTTGTTCTCCCGCAATCTGTTCGCCTCGTCGGGATCTGCATATCCCTGCTCCACGAAGTCCCATAGATCTTGAGACCTTAGTAGAGTCTGCATCCGAATACTCCAGTATTCATAGCCTTCTCCTTTGAAGACTGGAATGAGTGGTTGTGTAGCACTCATCGAACTTTCGTTGCTGGCCATCGTAATTGAACCCAGCTCTAGATGCCACAAATGTTGGAAACAGAGAGTAGAGTACAGCAAGAAGAAAGAAATAAACGTAGCCTTTGTGTATTGGAAGAATGACTCAAAAGACTTATTTATTTCACTAATATGAGGTGCTATTATAAGCCTCTAAGCATGAAGATTACAACGGCAAACTGAAATGAGCTAAAAATCAGCAATAACAGAATATAGCTAATGACTAGGAACACTAAACAACTAACTAAGAATGAGTCAAACTAAAGCTGAAACCAACAAAGACTAAGTCCTGATACTTTCAATTATGAGTCAGCAATCTTCATTCAACAATTCAACAGTGAATAGTTGTTGATAAAAGAACGTCTAAATAGAGATATTCTGGTAGTGTAAAAACTCTTGCATTGTTGATCACGAATGAAAGGGACACTTCTTATTAATAATGAGAAATACTCCATCTGTCCCATAAAAGTTGAGTCGTATTCCTTTTTAGTCCGTCCCAACAAAATTGAGTATTTCCTTTTTTAACAAAAGACAAAACATCTAATCACTCTTACTTTATTCAATCATTTACTTTACTCTCTCTTATCTTTTCTACTTTTTTCATCTCTCCTATTATTTAATATAAATTCTTAATCTCTGTGCCCAAAAGTTGTCTCAACTTTTATGGGACGGAGGGAGTATATGTTTCTTTAAACAAATAATGTTTGATAGGGATCATGATCCCACTTCCTTGCACAAATGTGTTCCTATTTATCTTAAAAATCACCAACTTTTTAAATTGTGCGGATTTCCCACACTAAAATTTCCGGTGTAACTTTTGCCTACGTGAAATGCCGATATTAATCTAGAGCATCCATATCATCATCAGTTTCATCTTCCATACAAGATGAAATGTAACTCTGACTATTACACGTAGGTTTTTTGGCATGCAACATAGGGAAAATTTATGTTGAAAACTTTAGTGTGGAAAATCTACATAATTTGAAAAGTTGATGACTTTTAAGACCACTTTTAAAGGTTGTGGGAAATACCAAATTTTTGTGAAAGTTCTATATTTTTCTGACCAATTTCCGGTATATTTAAAGCCTTTCTATTATATTTAAAGTTCTTACTCTATTGCGTTTAAAGCTTTTTTTTATTATTATATTTAGGGACTATGGATCGATGCACAGTAATATGCAGTACTCCCTCCGTTCATTGATTGTATTTTTATTTTATCCTACCAACCTAAGTTGCCTAAGATAATGCTGCTAAGTACTCCCTCTGTCCACGAAAAATAGACCATATTTATCATTTTTGGTTGTCCACGAAAAATAGACCAAGTCTGTAAAATGACCCCACATTTGCTACTTAGCACAATTAAACACTACTAATATGGACCTCACATTCCACTAACACTACTGATCTCTTAATTTTTCTCATTCTCTCTTACTTTACCAATTTCACATTAAACCCTTGTCATTCATAATGTGATCTATTTTTCGTGGATAGAAGGAGTAATTTTTTACCACACTTTTTTTTCTTAAAGCCCATTTTGATTCAGCGATGTTGTTTTAAACTATCATTGATACAAGGAGCCAGGGCTTTGGTGGTAGAATAATTAAAATTAGATATTGATTTAAAAATGGGTTTCAATCGGTAATCGAGTTTTGGTACTATAGTGAACAATGTATTGGAACATTATAATACAAAATAAATGTGTTTACATTAAAAATGTTTGATTTGTAACGTCCCAGTTTTGGGCTTTTGCGTTTATCAACACATCACTCAAGTAATGATATGGCGATTATCCGAAAAGTAGCCACTATAAAGATTTAAAATTAAATATATACTCCATAGGAGAATTAAAGTATCTAATTAATTTTACTAAGATTTTGAAAAATCATGGAAGATTTAAAATTAAATATATACTCCATAGGAGAATTTAAATATCTAATTAATTTTACTAAGATTTTGAAAAATCATGGACGCTACGAAATAAAGTTCTTTCTTTCTGAATTTAAATCTCATTTCAAATATCAGTATTTCAACCCTTTTATTTTAAATATACGCTTATTTATCTGCTGCAGTACTCTTTACCAAGAAAAGCTCTTTCCAATACAAAAGTGAAATATTCAAATTACTATCTAACAGCTTAGTAGTGTAGCTTCCTACGACACACTTATATAATAATAATAATTTAATAGGTTAATGCAAGTATTTTTCTTTAAATATTAATTTTGTATAAATAGATAATCATGTACTATTATCTAACATGAAATTTCTATCTAGTCAAAGAAAGAATATATCGCATTTCTGTTGAAATTTGGCATAGTGCAGAGATTACATTGCCCAATAACTTATTTTTTGGGCTTCATAGCAAACGTAAATGGGCACTGCCAAATTCCAAAAAAAAAAAACACTATAAAAGTTATATACTAGTACTATTAAACAAGTTAAAAGCTACAATCTGAAAATAATTTATATATTTACAAGAAACTAAATTTGTTTTTATTGTAGCATCTGATAAAATATCAAATTCTAATTCAATAATAATTTTAAAAAATACTCCCTCCCTCCGTCCCAGATAATTCGTCTCAGTTTTCTATTTCGGTCAGTCCCACATAATTTGTCCCATTTCATTTTTACCATTTTTGGTAGTGGACCTCATATTCCACTAACTTATTTCTACTCACATTTTATTATAAAACTAATATATAAAGGTAGTAGTCACTTCCCACTAACTTTTTCAACCCACTTTTCATTACAATTCTTAAATCCCGTGCCCGGTTAAAATGACCCGAATTATCCTGAACGGAGGGAGTATAAGTAAAATGTAAAGTACGAAAATATCCTTGAAATTTTTGTTTCATCATTGGGCTTTTCCACTATAGTTCCATCGTTTTCCCTTACTCGAATTTTGAGAAGTAAGTAAATAATTCCACTTCTATTTAACTACCTTAATAATTTTGATTTAAAGCGGTAACTATATATCATTTTCCATGATTCTAACATATGATCGTTTAGGTTCGAGCCAGTCAAGTGATACTCCATCCGTCCTAAGATATTACACCCCTATTCCACTTTGGGGTGTCCTACTACACTTGAACCGTTTCTATTTATGGTAAAAATTTACTTTACTGCCAACTCTAAACAACTACTCCCTCCGTCTCCCAAATTTTGACACACTTCACTTTTTACCATTTTTGGGAGTGGGCCTCATATTCCACTAACTCATTCATACTCACATTTTATTGTAAAACTAATATTTTAAAAGTAGGACTCACATCCCACCAACTTTTTCAATTTTTTTTCCATTACATTTCTTAAAATTCGTGCCGAGTCAAACCGTGTCAAAATTTGGGGGACGAAGAGAGTATCTCCTAAATTTCTGTACTCAAAAAAAGGGGTCTAATATCTTGGGACGAAGGGAGTACTGTTTATTCTTGTCGAAATTTAATTGTATCTCATAATAGAAATATAACATTATTTAATAGATGTATTATGTATATCAATATTTTCATAGTACCGTAAGCATGCATATTTGTGTATAAAAGCAATGCATTACATCTTTTGATAATTATACACTTTGATAAGGGGATTACGGTATTATCTAAAGCTAAGAGATTTTTTTTTATCTCTCCCATGATTCATTTTACATCAAATTGTGATTCTTTTCCAAAGTTTGGCACATACTAAACTCTGTCACATTAAAGGTATTTAAACTATTGCCAAATTATAGTACAAATCTAATCAAAATGAGTTTCTTCTATACGCTGAAAAATGACTTAGTAAGTTGGTGAATGCATGGAACAAAATAAATAAGGGGTATTGATTGATATTTTATATAAATAAACTTTTTCCAAATATTTTTTTCCACGGAATTTGACGTATAATATCACGAACTTAAATGGTGGTTCAATTTTTCCCACCGCCAGTAAAATCCAACTACATTAATCCGGTGGAAAATCAGAGCAAGTACTATTTTACATACATACTGTGTGGTTGAATTCAATAGGATTCAATTGAATCCAACTTCAATTGGATTCAATTTTTACCACCCGAACTTGCATATAATCTCAATTGAATGTTTGCAAACATGCTCGATTAACTAGTTTGGCCATACGTTAGTCCAATCGAATCCAAAATGCTCGGGCTCGACGGTGGACCCTTTATTAGGCAAGTCGAATAAAAAGAGGGTGATTCACTTTATGGAAGACGATTGTAAAGCAAAAAAAGACAGCAGAAAAGAAGAAATGTCCATGCCCAGCATCATCATTTTAGCTCCTTCAAACCCACCTCTCTGTTATCATATTAATTCTCTCCGCCAACTCATTCTCCCTCTTTTCTCTTTCTCACACGCTTTTCATGCATTTTCAATTAATGCACCATCTTCTTCACCCCCAACCACAACCTCTCTGCTCTCCACTGCTTTTACCCCTCTTGCTCAAATTTAAAGAAACTGTTGGGCTCACATTTGCTTCATGCAACAACAAGGTAAGGTGAAGCCCTCTTTCTTTCTATCTCTGGATGCTCAATTCTGCTTATTTCCCTTCAATCTGCACAATTGTGAAAAAGGGTTTTTGTAAATTTATGACCTTTTCTTTGAATTTGGTCGTAGATGGCAGCTTTATGCTCAAGATTCTTTTTTTCTCGCTTTTCTTGGAATAGGGTTTGATTTGCCTGCTCTTATTTAGCTTTTGCGTATTGGAATTCAATTTTGGGGATTCAGTGTTTGACGATTTTTCAGCCCATTTTTTTGCTTTATGCTTTTGTGCTTTTATTTTATCCCATTAGTCAAGAGAATGAAATATCAGTGTTTGAACAATTGCATCTATTCTTTCCTTTTCCCCTTTTTAGTCTTTCTTTATTTCTAGGTTAGTATTGTAAAGCAAATACAATGTATATAGTACTTACTTCTTTTTCTTATAGATCTTGTGTGTGTGTTTGTGTCTGTTGATATATCTTATCCTATTTAGATCCCACAATTTTATCTGTTTTCTTGTAAAGCATTAGCCTTTAATTTGATTAGAGAGGTTAATTCCCTTTATCAGTCAACTAATTGGGATTGCTTAAAGGCTTATCTTGTTTTATGCTGTGTTTTGTGGTGGGAAATGTGACAATAATTTCAAGATCACCCAATGCTTATGTCCTCAAATATTATATTGGATGGTTGGGTTGTAGTAAATTGTAATAGCATGAAATCCTACAACATTTTTTAAAATAATGAGAGATTCCTGGCAAAGGACAAGTAGTTAAGACAGCCTTGTGATAATTTTTAATTCACACTTCACATGCTATTATAATTAAATTTTAGTCTTGTTGAATTTGGAGTTTACTTTCTTGCAGCTATTTCCATATTTATATACATTGAAATGCTAAATGAGAAAACTCCACTGATTGAATGCCTTTTTTTAGCTGTCTTGGTTACCGGTCCACATCATCTTCAAACCAACTTGATGTTTGACTGAGAGAAGAAGGGACCCAGAATCTATATTCACTTATTCAGAATCTTGTGACTCTTCCTAACTGTCTTTTGCTTGGTCAAATACTATCTGATCTGTCAAATATTATTGAGATTGATTCTGGTCTACCAAGAAGAAGAAGGCTGTTCTTCGATTTAATCCAGATGGTCTGTTGCTTCCGGGTCTGATATAATGGGGGGTTGTGTCTCGATTAGTAGCAGGAGTAATGGAGAAAGGATATCTCCTTCGTGTCTGTGGATAGACATGTTTCGGCGCAAGAGGAGTAGGAGGACATTTTCTGACCACGGCACAACATTGCAACATCTATCCGCTGTCCCTAACCGGATAATCACCAACGGGAGGAGCAGCAGTTCTTGCATATTTACTCAGCAAGGCCGGAAAGGCATAAACCAGGACGCTATGATCGTATGGGAAGTAAGTCCCTTTTATTTGTTGCTGTTGTTGAGGGCGTCTTTGTCAATTTCTGAAGATGATATTCTTTAATCTTGTGGATGCGCAGGATTTTATGGAAGAGGATGTTACCTTCTGTGGTGTCTACGATGGCCATGGTCCCCACGGACATATGGTGGCTCGGAAAGTCAGGGACACGCTGCCGCTGAAGCTCTCCTCTTTTATGAACTCATCCGAGTCAAAGAAGAATGGTTCAAGCGCGAATTGCTGTAATGGGAATGTGAAATCAGATGTGGTAGATCCCATGAAGGATACACCTGTCGAGGAGGGAGTGGAGTCTTTCTGGGGAGACGCTTTTCTGAAAGCATATAAGTCGATGGACAAAGAGTTGAGATCCCATCCTAACTTGGATTGCTTCTGCAGTGGCAGCACCGCTGTGTCGGTTATAAAACAGGTATATTTTATAGTTTTGTTAAAGTTTTTACATCAAAATTTGAATTCCACTTATATTTCTGTTGAACATCCCTTGATTTATCGAAGGGTCAAAATCTTTTCATTGGAAATATTGGTGACTCTAGAGCTATTTTGGGATCTAAAGATAGCAATGATGTGATGGTGGCAATCCAATTAACAGTTGATCTAAAGCCCGATCTGCCTAGTATGTTCTTTCCTGTCTCAATTATATGATTTAAGAAATTGTGTCGTTATTAGGCAAACTTATGGTTGCTATTACTTGAAACAGAGGAGGCAGAGAGGATTAAGAGGTGTAAAGGTCGAGTTTTTGCTTTACAAGACGAGCCTGAAGTACAAAGAGTGTGGCTGCCATTTGATGATGCCCCTGGTCTAGCAATGGCTCGAGCGTTTGGGGATTTTTGTTTGAAGGAATACGGAGTTATCTCTGTCCCTGAATTCTCTTATCGAACTCTCAGTGACCGAGACAAGTTCGTTGTTCTTGCTTCAGATGGGGTGAGTGTACTACTCTTTAAGCTATGATTTATGAGTTATTTGCAAACATGATGAATTTGTTGAAATGTGTATATGATTCCTCACTTTTTGCATTTAGACGCCTTACTATTATCTACCTACGGCGAAAATATTCTCTTTGATACGCATTGGTTAATTTAAAGATCGAGATTGTAGCTTGATTTTGGTATAGGTTGAGCAACAGGTGCTAGAGAGTCAAGCCACAACATTATTCTTAAGGTCCCCTTTAGTGATCATTGGCTGCAAACTCATTTTTTTATTGTTGAATTAAATGAAAAACGAGTAACAAGTTTCTAGAGTTTGGTACTGCAACAGGGCATGGTTTCCTGCAGGGATATAAATGAATCAACAATGCATTTAATTTCAAAATGTTATCACAAAATCAAGTAGTGAGATATAAATGAGCGGCCGCATCCCTAGGTTTTGTTTCTTGAACCAATGATGTTGACTAGATTAGGGCCATATCCGATGTTTCATTCAGCTGATGGACATAGATATTGATAGGGTGAGCAAAACTGGATCCAAACCGAAAAATTGAACCCTGCTGTTGGATTTTGGTCAGTTCGGTTCTGTTTTAGCCATATTTGATTTGGTTCAGTATAATTTATAGGAACTGACAAATTTCAGCTGGAACCAAACTGACTGAACTTTTAATATGAAATATATTTTGGAGTATATTAGGAGTAGTAATATATTATTATATTATTTTATATGATATTATATTATATTTTTCTTTTATTTCTTTGATTCAAAACCTAAAAAATCGTCTAAGATGATAAATACATTAATATATCTTTTATTCCTTTGATTGATGATGATTTTATTATGATTATTTCTTGGCTATTTTGGATAATTATTTTGATAATAAAAATGAAAATTTCAAAAATTTCTCTTTACCGAAAACCTAATCGAAACCGAAATATAAGTTTGGCTCGGTTTGAGAAAAAAATCTTGGGTTTGGTTGGCCATTTTGAAATGTATGGTGTATATGCTATTAGGACTTTGGTTTGGTTGGTCGATTTATTTTTCAACCAAACCGACCGCATGTTCAACGGGTCAAATAGCGTGGCCCTGCCTACCTCTGCTTTGGTTCTAGACCTTCTCCTTGTTCCCTTGCCTGTGGATTCATTGATGTAGTAGAAGCTCTTCATCAATGGTTGTTTGAATGTGGCAAGAATTTTCTTGATTTAGTTTCTTCTATTTGATTGTTTGGTTTGAAGTTTCTTTCCAAAATGATGAATGATAGAGAGATAAGATGCTTAAACATTTTGATTTTTTTAGCTTAATGTTCAATACTTCAATTAGAGGTTGGATTACTTTGATATAGTGAACAATTTTGTGCTTGTTTGATCATGCATCTCTTCGAATTCTCGACATTCATACATATATTGTCAGTCTAATCCTTCGAATACGCTTCCTTACGTAAACCTCTTTCCACGATGCAGGTATGGGATGTCCTTAGCAACGAGGAAGTGGTCGAGATAGTATCATCGTCCCCAACGAGATCCTCAGCTGCCCGTATCCTAGTCGAGAACGCTGCCCGCGAATGGAAAGCCAAGTATCCGACATCAAAGATGGACGACTGTGCTGTCGTCTGCTTATTCCTGGACGGGAAGATGGACACGGAGTCCGATTACGAGGAGCAGGGCTTCTCCTCAGCAACCCTCCAGAGCAACCACTCGGGCAACGTCGTGGAATCAGACGATGGCCAGCACTCCGAGCCATGCCTGCAGCGGAACAACACTGTCAGGTCGTCGGAGGACAACGAGCACTACAGCAGGGTGCCGGTTGTGGCGGACGATGGGGAGAACGCCGGTGGCAGCGAGGATCAGAACTGGTCGGGTTTGGAAGGCGTGACCAGAGTGAACTCTCTTGTTCAGCTTCCCAGATTCTCCGAGGAAAAGCCGAGGCCGTAACGACGTCGTTTAAGTGACTTGTTTAGTTGTAACACTGCTGTGTTATGTTTGAAAAGTACAAGAAATGTGTTCTACTATTTTTTTCTTTTTTTTTCTTTTTCTAAAATTTGATCAAATTTATTTATGGTTCTGGCATATATTTTGGTCAGTTGAAATTTACTATCTTTTATTTTTTCATGAAAAATTCTTTAATTGTTATTAGGTCGACCACAAGTACGGTCAAAATTGAAATCAAAGTTTGAATAGTCCTCAAAATTTGTTAGTGGCATTATGAATATGTCGAATTTTTCAAAATAAATTCAACCCAAGTCATTGGCAAAACATGACCAGTGGAAAATCAGGTGCCCATTTTTCCTGAAATTAAATTAGTTGATCATTAGTTCTGGATTATCATTTAAAATAAAACCGATTTGAGTAGTAATAGTATTTTTTTTTAATGAAGATGTGCAGTTACCGTACTTGTTTCTATAAATATATTAAATAATTGTGTCATTTATTTATCATTATATTTGTGTATTAATTTCTATCGTGCGAGTTTATTCGAACAATATAAAATTAAAGGAGAGATACACATTAGGATTAGTAGATAGACATTTATCAATAATTAAAAACAATATGGATGCACAATAACCACGATTAGCCTATGTTTTACATCATTAATTGGAGAATGACTGTAGTGAATTATTTGGCATAAGATATTTTTCCACTTGTTTATCGTAATACTTTTTAATTTAGGGATATTAATCGAGCTACTGCCGTTCGGGTTGGAGACAACCCACTAGAATTGTCAGACTATTTAAGTGCGGGACATTCGATTATGAATTTTTCGAATTATAAATCTTTAACTCTAACCCTAATTCACCGACTTCTAAGCTAATCCATCAGATTATTCAAGCCAAAAAGTTTTCGAAAACAAACTCATATAATTAAAATTTCTCTATGTAATTGATTCTATATTGTTTTTACTTAGTTCTAGAATCACATAAATAAAGGAAAAAAATTGTATTCTAGAGAATGACAAGAATAATACAAATAAATATAGATTAAAATTAGAATAATTCATTTGACTTAAGGATTGTATTGTGTCATTGTTTTGGCATTGTTATAACAATAAAAACATTGAAATTTTGATGGGTTAATTAATTTTCAAATTTGTCTTAACTGGCTTTGGCGGTGGTAAGCCAGTGATGACGAGATGACGGAAGAATGGGTTGAGGTGGAACTTAGAAGTTGATATTGTGGAACCATGTAGAAATGTGTGGAACGAAGATGGAAGAAGACTAATGAAATGTGGCACATAAAATTAAAATAATACTCTACAATTTACTCCCTCCGTCTGGCTAAGATGACACATTCCTTAGCCAGCACGAGATTTTAGGAGTTATTGGTTAATGTATTTAATTGGAGAGAGAAAAGGTGGGTGGAAGAATTAAAATAGAGAGAGAAAGAAAGATGAATATTTTAATAGGAGTAAGAAAAAGTGGTTGAGTGTATTAATTGGAGAGAGAGAGTTTCCGAAAAGGGAAATGTATCATCTTAATTAGGACAAACTAAAAAGGAAAACGTGTCATCTTAAGTGGGACCGAGAGAGTATTATTGTAATTAAAAATTACAGCCCGTAGACCAACCTGATTAACCCGTCAACCCTAATTGGCTAACCTATTTAGCTTGTTTGTATTCGGGTTTTGAAATTAGAACCCTAACCAGCTAATTTTACCGAGCTATTCAATCCAATCCACAGGTTTCAGATTAGATTGACACCCTACTTTTTATATTCTTTTTTTTATCGTGACATACCAATTTCGGATATGGAAAATTAGAATAAAGTTTATCGAATATATCCGATTTTTCTTAATATTAATGATTTCATTTTTTAAAACAAATAAACATTATGAGAAGGATCCGTATGGAATATTCTATACATTAAGATTTAGTTCAACCGTATCGGTATAAAATGGAATATAATATAATCAGTTTTTAGCCATGATATGTCTTTAAGAGTTACATGTGGAATACCGATAACCTATGTAGGATGAGGAGCGATGTTAATCTACATATTTTACTATATAGTTTTTGAAGACAAATAATATTCCCTCCATCTCACAAAAGATATCAGATTTTCCTTTTTAGTTTGTTCCACAAAAGATATCACATTTCCCTTTTTGGAAAAAGTTCTCTCTCACATGAATATAAAAATTATATTTTCTCTATCCATTCAACACACAAAACAAAACCTCCTAAAATCTCGTGTCGTTCCACAAGTGTGACATCTTTTATGGAACGAAGGGAATAATAAAAGAAAAACTCTATATACAGGCAATATTGAATAATGGGTAGTGATCAATTGCTAACTAATTAGCAATCTCAAACTAAGACTAAATCTTAGTCATTAGATTAGAAGATCTAGTGGTTAAATTAATGCCACATGGATTATATTTTTAATTAAGAAAATTAATAAATAAAATTAGAAGGTATTAATGTCAATTCTCTCTCATTAAAATCATCTTAAAACTTTAAATTTACGTAACTCTCTCGATTTAAATAATTTTTTCACAAAAAATATATCAAATTAAAGATAATTTTATAAGGATTCCAACGAGATCTCAGTTGCATATATTCCGACGATGTTCGGATGATGAAATTTGATATTTTTTATTTTAGTTTTCGTAAATGTTGATAACCAGATTTTTATCAACAAATACATCAAAAAATCTCAATAAAATCATGTAAAACTCTCAATAAACCATGTAAAAATCTCAATAAATATGTATTGATATTTTCTTGTACTAGTGTTGATATTCTTATATCATATTTTTTATATTTGTAATATACTATGTTGATATAAAAATATTCACGAAAATTATCATATGACAACATAATGACGATATTACCCTTTTGTTGATATTTTGTCTACTATTTATTGAGATTCATAAGATTTAATCTCATCCACTCATTTTAAAATCTAAGGATGTAGATTTGGTCTTGATTTTAGATTAGGGTGGCATTAGAATATGACCCATAGAATAATAATCCAAAGGAAATGTATCTTAAATAAACAAATCATAGCTATTAAAAGAACTACTAGCGCTAAGATATATAAACATAAAATCATGGACCGATTTGCTTCTTTTCATGATTCATACTCAACAATAATATATCGCACATATGAAAAATATCAGAATTTTGGTAGTATATCATAATTTTAAGTACAATATAGACATGCAATCTTTCCCTTCTGCGGTATTTATTACTAAATTATTTGGATTCCCAAAACTGATCAAATAAGAGTAGCACAAAGATTTTATCTTAGTAATAAAATTTTATTCACTTGGAGCACTTGAGGGAACAAAGTAGACTAAATATTACTTCCTCTTCCTCTGTCCCATTTTAGGAGTTCTAGTTTATCATTTTTTAGTATCTCATTTTAGAAATTCTGGTTGTAATATTTCAAAAATGGTATCAAGTCCCACATTTCACTAGCCCTTTTCACTCATATTTTATTATAAAACTAATATAAAAAAAGTAGGATTCACCAATTTTCTTTTATAGTATTTCTTTAAACTCGTGCCAAACTCAACTGAGACTCTTAAAGTGGAACGAAGAAGGGAGTACTCAGGAGTATAATGTCTATTGTACTTAGGAAATAGTCAAATGTAGTTGAAAATAATGCCAAGTTGGACATTAATTTCAGAACCAATTAATAAAGTCTGACATGAAAATTAATTTCCCAATACAATGAACAGTTTGCCAATTGCCATAAAATCTGAAAGGTTACTAACTTAGTTGGTAGTCTCTTAGCATTTATGTTAAAATTAATTAAGAATTTATTAAAATTGTCTAGGTCCCAATAATTACATTTGCTAGAATGTCCAGTAAATGGGATTTGCCAAACTTGGAAATTAGTATATTCAAAAGTCAATTGATGCTTTGATTGGTGTCATTTTGTGGTCACTTATTCACCAGCGGTTAGATTTTAAAAAAATATTTTTTTATCTTCAAGATATTTGTAAAATAAATAATTTCTAGTTGAATTCTTTTGATTGGAAATTATACACAATGTATCATTAATGTCTTGTCATATTCTTATTCATAATAAATTCGTCCTTTTTTTTCAGAAGTTGGAACTGAATTAGACATTATACAATTGAAAAAGGCTCAAATCAACCAATCCAATGGCCAGGAAGAAAAAAGTCACAACTAGCCACATAAATTGTAGAAAAACGGAGTCAAATGGTAGAAATCAAAATCATATTTTTATCAGGCATATATATTGTAGACACATATAATATTGTATTGTAAATCATTTAAAATAGGTTTAATATGGGAATTCGTTATTTATGAAGTTAGTATATAATTATTTAAATCCACCCAATTTTACATTGTAAAAAATGAAACAATTGGAGAAAAGCATACTTCAGAAGACTTAGAAAGTAAATTAGACTCGGTAATTCAGTTTACCCCAACGACCGAATTAATTTTTACAAATTAATAACCATTATGTAATTCGGTATATTTAGGTAGGAAATTGGAATGGGCCAAAGTCAAATATTTTTTTTAATAATATGGTCTTTTATAGTAGAAGTTACTCCATGTGCTATTAATTTCAAATTATTCAAATGAGATAGAAATATTCCAGAAGTATGATGGTGATTGATATCATAAATTGAAGACAGTCAAATAAACGAGAAGTAATGAAATATAACTCAACTAACACCATATTCAATATTAATTATTTGCCTAACTTGAATTATAGAAAATGGAAAATATTTGGTCCTATTTAGAAAAATAAATTCCTTTTCTTTGGAATGGAAAATGATGAACAACACTTTTGGACCAACATGATAGTATATAGTACTCCGTATGTAACTATTTATTCATTAGAATAAAAATGTAAATTACATACTTTAAAATGAAAAAAAGGGGTTGCAAATAGTCTTATAATGGAGAACATAAATTATAATGCAAATTGATCAAGTAGGAGAGAGATACAAAGAAAATGATATGAGTATTGTTAGTGAAAAATGATACTAACACATATTGATTAGAGTAAATTATCATAAATACGTAAGGATTAATTTTGATGGCTGAAATAAATGAAAAACAAAACTATTTTTTGTAAATAGATATATGAAATATTTTAAAATTCAATTAAATTAAATTTCAAATAATCCATTCTAAAATTTTGATGAAAAATATAAATTAATTATATGCATAAGTTATACTACTAATAAATAACGTCAATGAATAAAAACATACGATATGAATATACACATGAGTAAAAGTGATTCATTAGTGATATAATTATGGTATTCAAGAAATAATAAAACATATAAATAATAAATATGACGAAATGAAAATAGTGGTAAGTTATGGATGCCTTGATTAAGAATAGTCACAATAAACAAAACCCAATATTAATTTGCACATCAAGAGGAAAATGAATCCATACACTATCACTCTGCATTGACTTGTTCAATGGCTAAATTCATTTCTACTCATCAACATATTCCAACTTTTTTTATGGTTACAATTCATTATATACCACAATTATTTATCATAAGATAATAATACTACTATATATACACCGATTGGATTAATACATAATTATTTACTACTATCTTTTGATTGTTTCTGTTCTGGTCAATCTCAAAATAAATGATTACAAGGATCAAATCTTTTGATTTTTTCTGTCCTAGATTTCTTGTTTAGTTGTTTTTTCCGCTTTTATAAAATAGTCATATCTTTTTATCTTAGACAATTAGATAGATTGTTTTATAAGATTGTACAAGATTGAAATGGAAGTATACTAAATTAAACATCGTACGTTTTACAAGGTCAAAATACAGTGTGTGTTTTGAAAATAAGAGACATAAACAAGACCGTATGTTTTTATGTTTGACTTAAATCGACAAACATAATTTAGGTTTGGATTAGATAATTTTAGCTTTATTTTGCATAATCTTTTTGGATTAATTAATTAATTAGAAAATATGTGACTAATGCTAACGGATGATTAGATTCCAGTACATAAATTTAAGTAAACTTAATCCGATCATAAAATATCGGATAATTTAGAAATTATGGGTTATCTATTTCTATGTTAATACTCGTGGGTAATAGTAATGAATAAAAACCTACAGATTGTTTTATAAGAAGATCAATAATCACTTCACACCACGAAAAATCTAACTTATAAAAAGATTTCATAAACTATGTGTCATATCATAACCAGCAATCACGTACGTCTAGAAGACAAATTAATCTTTTTATTTAAATGTATATTTTAATAATTAACACCATAACAGTACCAATAATAATTATCTCTACAGCAGTACTATCAAAATAAAATAGATGAATTTTTATTTAAAAAGTGGAATGTGTTATCTTTGAAAGCAATATTAATATACTACATAAATCACAATTACAATACCTTTCTATACGTAAGTGTATAAGGTTAGTTCTTTCGATAGTAATTTTATTTTAAAATGTGTCGTATATGGATTCGGAAAAATGGATGCATCCAGCAAAAGTGCATTCACATGAAATCTTGACAATCATAAAGCTGAAAATGATTTGTAATTTTAACAATAATTAAGGTTTAAACTATTGTCCGTATTAACCAATGTAATAAATATGTTAAGGATTGTTGATTACTAGTATTTGCTTAGTGAAGAATAATTATTCATTTGGACCATGACCAATTGATCCATTCATGACATCTACAACAGAGGTTTATCACGTCCCAATATAACGTAACGATAACAGGTACGTGTTTATTGACGAAGTGTTATTTTAACGGCACATCACAGCCATCACGTTATGCGTGCGTGACACATGCGGCCGTTTTAGCTTACCAATAAATACCTCAATTTCAATTAAAATTATTAAAAAAATTATAATGAGAATAACTAAGTAATTTACTAGTATATTATTAAATTAAAATTAAAATTAAAATTGAATACTCTCTCTAATTAATTCATTTTCGTATCCTTTCAACTTTTAACAAAAGTTAACTATTTTTTTTTATACTTTAAAGTTCACATCCTTTGACGTTCATATTTTTTGACATTTAACATTTATTAAAATTGTGCTGATAACAAATGAGACAGACAATTAATTAGTGAGAATATAAGATAAGAGTAAATTAAATTATTGTATATCATTCAGTGGAAAATGGTTTTCAAACTTCTTTAAATGAGATTCATATTCATACAGAATATCTCACTTCTGATTTAGCCATTCAGCTCTCAAATTCGTTATTGTTTTCACTTTTTAAAGAAAAATTGATTCTTTTATTACACAGAAACAAAGAAATCTCACCCTAATTCTGTTGAATTCGTGTATATTTAGACGAAAAAAGATTCAATTTATTTCACTAATTTCAAAACAGCTGCCCTTTTCCTCTCTTGGAGTGAATCAAACGTTGTTTCTATCAAAACTCCTTCTCTTCCAAGTTTTTCCCTCCCTCGCTTTCACACACAGCCCACGCACTACAAAGCGTAATTCGCTGTGATTTCTTATCGAATTAAGGAAAATCGGGTGCATGTCATTTTCCCAGCAAAGATTGAAAAAGAAAACCAATATTTTTTTTTATATCGAATTTTCAATTTTGGGTAGTGGGTTTTTTTTCCCAAAATTTTATAGGTGAGAATAGATTATGATTTTCTCTTTTTCAAGAAGAATATCTGGGCTTTTTTGGATAGAGAAAAAGATTGAATTTTTGGGGGTTTAGCCGAAATCCGACGGAGCCCGGCTTTTCCGGTGATCAGAAATCTTGTTGAAAGATCGAATTTTGGGAGAAAATTCAAATAAAAAAAGGGAAAATTTGATAGAGTTGCGGTTTATGCTAATGGTTTGTCCAAACGTCAAAGTGTAGTAATCTTTTTTTAAGACCAATTCTCTCTCTTCTCTCCTCACATAGAAAGTGAAGGAAAATCCCGTCAATTTCTCTCTTCCTCTCCTCGTAAAATCCTTTTGGTTTTTCCCTTCCTCTGTTTTTCATCCTCTCTTCTCCTCTGTGCCAACGAGTTAGGAGAGAGAATCACACCCAAATTCTCTCTCTTAATCCACCATATCTCGCCGTGTTGAAGGGAAATCATGTTGATTGACAACAAGGTTTCAATGCAGACCACAAACCTTGAAAGCTTCTTAAATCGCACAACGCCCCTTGCCCCTTCCCAGTTTCTCTCAAAGGTTTGATCTTTATCTCAAAATTCCAATTTTCATGAATTGTTTCAAGCTCCCATTATTTCTCTATCATGTTTCAATTCAATTTTACTATTGATTGATGATGGTTTTGAGTGATTCCCCCTTTTTGTTGATGGTTTAATTGATGTGTAGAGTGAGGCAAGGAAGCTTAACAAGCTATGGCATCCATGTGAAAGGGAGAAAGTTGACTACTTTGTTCTTGCTGATCTTTGGAGTAGTTTTGATGAATGGAGTGCTTACGGAGCCGGAGTTCCAATTGCCTCCGATGACGGCCAGAATCTGATTCAATACTTCGTGCCTTACCTCTCTGCAATCCAGATTTTCACCAGTAGTTCATCTGCAAACTGCTTGAGGTGAAGAGACCACATTTACAGAGCTGATCATCGTTCTTGATTTGATTGAGTTCTTTGTTTAGTGTGTTATTTGATTGTGATTGTTGATTTGTGTTGGTTTTGAGTGGCATTGCTAAGCTGGAAATGAATTGAAATTTGAATGTGGATTGCTTGATTTGATTGGAGACTGCATTTGTGGTGTAGGGAAGAGACTGATTCCGTGAGCGAGACAAGGGACTCGTTTAGTGATTCGTTCAGTGACGAGAGCGAGAGTGAGAAGTTGTCGAGGTGGGATGGGTGCTCGTCCGAGGAGGGGATATGTGAGCAGGATTTGTGGCATCCGAATGATAGATTGGGTAATCTTTACCTTGAGTACTTTGAGAGATCGTCTCCCTATGGAAGGGTCCCTCTCACGGACAAGGTAACCCTTTTTTATTGAGCTTGAGTTCGTGTTTGCTCTTGATAAAGTTGAAGGTTTACTTAATATTGGCAAGGAATCAATAATGGAGGAGTGGGTTATTTGGATATGATATGGAAGAATCAAATAATTAGGTCATGCCTATTATAAAGAAGTTGTGAACTTTCTTGATTCGTGTCTTGATCTGTTATAGGCGAACGTCTCTTTATTCTACTTTCGTGTTATTGTTGAGGAATATATTCTTGCTTTTGTGGATTGAGTTTCTTGATTATTTACTTCTCAGATTAGTAGCTTAGCTCAAAGCCATCGGGGATTAATGTCGTTAAGAAGTGTGGATCTTTCACCGGCTAGTTGGATGGCCATCGCCTGGTTAGCATTCTAAACGCATTACTGTCGTATCATCTGTATTCAGTACGCGTGCATAAATCATTTCTTCTTGATCTAGGTACCCTATCTATCACATTCCAACCGGTAGAACCAATAGAGACTTGCAAACGTGTTTCCTCACGTACCACACCCTTTCCTCCTCGTTTCAAGGTATGAACATGGAACTCAATCATCGTCTCGTCTTCCCATTTTCTTGAAACGTGCTTATAATTCCGGGGTTATGATGAAATAGACATGGACTTGGGCGACGACATAGACGATTTGAAGAGGAAAAGAGAGGAAGGGAAAAGTATCTCTCTCCCTCCATTTGGTTTGGCAAGTTACAAGATGCAAGGGGACGTGTGGCTTTCAGACGAGAACGGCCTTGACCGGGAGAGGATGACGTCGCTCTTGAGCGTGGCCGATTCTTGGCTAAAGCAATTGAGGGTTCAACATCACGACTTCAACTACTTCATGGGAATGCGGCATGGCTAATACACACCCTAACGTTGCCTTCTACAAAGCCCCCCACGAGATAGGCCATCGTGCTCCCGAAGCTGCATTGTCGTTTCGAGCCATTTTAGGACTAGTCTTTTTAATGGTATTTTAGGACAAGTGAGACTAACTTTGAAGGCTTTTTCTTTTCTTTTTTTTCGTTTTATTTGTTTTAGTTTTGCAAGAGAAGGCTTGTGATGAAGCAAATGTAGGTGGGAGAAAGGTGAAACTAATTTGTGATTATATTTTCTGACTCGATGTACACAAAGGGGTTGTGCTGATGAACGATTTTTTTTTTTCTTTTTTCCAAAAGTAAAGTTAATAGAACTTTTTTTAAAGACATCAAATCCCTCGTGATCATTCGAATTTTCGATCTACCGGAATAACCGAGAAAAATGCATCTATTTTGTGTTTAATGCCTTTTTTGATAATTGTCGTTTCTAAACAAGTCATTCGAAATTCCGATCAATGGAATAGAGAAAATTGCATGTATTTCGTGTTTACTAATATTTTGTGGTTCATAACTTTGTATCATTATATTATCATTCACGTGTCAAGTCAACTTTTCAAATAAATGACAAATATTTACTCATGTGTGTAAGCCATTTATGTGTCACGTTAATTTTCCAAGGATATAGTAATGGAAAAGCGACAAATTTGGTTAAGTGAGTATAATTCACTTCATTACTTGCTTTTTAAATTGTTATCTATTTACTATTAAATTGAAATTTCATATATTTATTTAAGTTTAAAAAATAAGTAATTAAAGTTTTATAATTATTATTTAAATAAAATATTTACATAACTAAATAAAAATTAAAAAAAAAATAGAAATTACATACTTGATCTGACATTTCACGTAAAATAAATTGATTGTATTTAATGACAAAATCGACCATTGTAGTTGTTCATATATATAGGTTATAGAAATGAAAGTTTTAAGGTACACTAGAATAACCTCAATTATAGTTTTTTTTCACAAATACTAACAAAATAAAATCATTGTGGATAAGTCTTTCACACCATAAGAGAAGTGGGCTCCAGTGGATGAATAGAATGATGTAGATATCATTATCCTAATTGCAAGATTTCTACGTTTATATACCCATCTTTTGGAAGTATTTTTAGATTAGACCTAAATTTTAAATTTATCAATAATTACTTTGAATTTAACATTCTTTTTGTAGTAATTGAGTATATTTTTGTGCGATATTGAAATCGAGATTTAAAAAATAAATTAAAATAATAAAGACAAAAAATAAATTATCCAAATTAGATTTCGAGCCAACAACCAAACAAGTACCCTCTGTATTTCTGATAATTGAGAGATGGTTGGACACAAGAATTATTTGACCACATATTATTCTATCATATTTTATAGAATAAGTTTTATTGATTAATTTATATCATCTGACATGTGAGGCACGTGTTTAATATGTCTAGTAAGCTCATGTATTTAGCAAAATATTCCATACACTCAATATATTTACCAAATTGAGCAAAAATAGAGTTTTAAATTATAGGAAAAGACTGAGATCAAGATGAAGAATGCCTTTTGTAAAGACTATCTTGATATAAACGTATATTGAGTAAATTTCATGACGCGAATGATAATAAAAATAAAAATATGGCGGATTCGTACACCACATAAGTTTCCATGTATAAAATTATGAAAAATTAATGAAGTAGTTATGAAAATCAAAATTATAATATATTTTTATTTTTATTCTTATTCATTTATTTAAAGTATAGAAAAAGATCAAAAGATTTTTAAATTAATTATATCATTAGATGTCAAAATTTGTATATGTAAGCGGTGGTTAGAAAAAATTATCACAAAAGGTAATCCAAAAGATCACGAAAACTAGTTGCAACAAATTTATGATTTATGAGACTCTTTCTCCAAAAGTTAAATAGAGTATATTTGAATGAAAGCGATGTATATTCATGTGTTATTCAATAATTAAGTCAAGGAATATAATGAAAAATATTGAGTCACGAGCTAAACCCGACTCTTGGGGGACCAAATCACATGTTCTATGCGCTTTTATTTTCGGTTGAGTTGCAAAAGCGTGTTTCCAAAAGGAGTTGGCCCATCATGTGCGCCCATTAAATTCGATATGGACCATCTCTTGTCTGTCTAGTGAGGATGGATAGTTTTTGTTTTAATTTGAAAGTGTTTTTGTTTTAATCTTAAAGAGTTTCGTATTAGACCGTTTAAGAGAATGAACTCGTAGTAATTTTTTCAAATCGGATAAGTGTCGTGTCAGAAGGTCTAACGATCGAACTCGCAGTAATTTTTCGATTTAAAAAAGTGAAGGTCTAATAGGCACATATAATCTTATCGAATCCAACCTACTATCAAATATTAATGAGTTATGATAATATAATTATTCCATTAGAATGAGTTATTGAAACATCAATATTATATTGATAAATTTTCATACCATTTCTAAGGGAATAACTTACCTAGATTTCACAACTTTTTTATATGTAAACTTAAATATGAAGATGAGTATTACTATTTGGTTATGTTTTGAGAAACTGTTACAACTCCGAATTAAATATGAGGAAACATTCCTTCTCTAAAAAGAAAAAAGTAAGCGGAAACAACCAATCTTTTAAAAGACATACATGTCACATTAACTTGATATTATAATTTTCAGATATATGTGAAGAATGAAAAAGACTTGGTTCTTGTTTTCGGTTGCAAATAAATGCTCATCACAGACATTTTATCAAAAAAAAGTACTCCATGTATATACATATACTATAATGGAAACGTGTTTGACTTTAGATTTTGGTTTAATAACAATTAACTTCATATGATATATGCTATATATAATACGATTTTGACTTTAGATTTTAGTTTAAAAATATATTCTACGGAGTATTTTTTTCTGATATCTGCATACTACAAATTGCTTATTCAATTTGCAAAATTATATTTTGGTTTAAATATATAGTACTCTCTCCGTCCAAAAAAATAGAGTACAATTACCATTTTTGGTCGTCCACAAAAAATAGAGCTCATTCATGTATGAAAAAATTTCAACAAATAATAACTCTTCACATCATTCCACTAACTCTACTTCTCACTTACTTTTTCTTCTTCTTCTCTCTTACTTCTTTTCATTCTCTCTTACTTTACCAATTCTACATTAAAACCTGTGTTATACACAAATTGCCCTATTTTTTGTGGACGGAGGGAGTATGTGATAATTATCTTGGTTCATGAGATTGAATTTCATAATTTAATCGTAGATGGATAATCAGGTGATAATTAGTCATATAGTGAATCCCTTTGTCTGAGGAAAATAACTCTTTCCTTGGGCTACACGCCATTTTATGCAATTTTATATGTTGTGTGTTAAATGAAGAGAATAAAGTAAGAAAAATGTAATAGAATAATAATAAAAATATTTTAATTTTAATAATAAGTTATCTTAATTGAAACAATAAAAAGAAAAAAAGCGAATTTGCTCACTGAATTTTCTTTAAAAGAATGAAAGAAAGGGACCACGACCATCGTTGCATCATCCTGAAATCAAACCACTCAAAAAATTCTAGACAAAGTGGAATTGGATGTATAATAAATAATCATGATTAATTTTGCTTTATGGCTTATGCCTCACTTATTGCACTTATGCAATGTGAACTCTCCCATGTCATGCTACAAAAGTTTAAGATGGTTTTTATGGGATAACCTTTACTATAATCATTTAATTATTGAGTAGACAAGAGTATTGCTCAGAAATTTACAACTGCACGATTTAGACTAAGAAGCACTGCGTTGCACGGTGATGAGCACACGCGCCACCTACGCGTGCTTGAGCACGTATTTCATGACTCGTCGTCCAACGTGTCACATGATTTAATATAGTACTCAAGTCAAGGGCTCAAATAATCATTTATGGAGTTCAGAAATAATCTTTATGTCCCACAATAGGAGTCACGGTTGGTCTGGGCATGAGTTTTAAAAAAATGTAAAGAATAGTAAGTTGGAAAAATTAGAGGAATGTGAGATCCACTTTTTTATATTGGTTTATAATAGAATGTGAGTGAAATAAGTTACTGAAATATCAAAATGTAATTCTTATTATGGGACGGTGGGATTAACACGTATTAGGGAACACATTCTACTGTCAAATAGTTTATCTCTTAGGAGACGAAGGGACTACCACATTAGGTGCCTCAGATTTCATAGATGCTACAACATTCGAATTAGTATAGATTTCATAGATGCTACAACATTCGAATTAGTACAGATTTACATCAAATGTCTCATCAAGGGCCATCCACATGATCCGATACGTCCGTGTCAGGCTTAAGCCCGACACGGATGGTAGATGCTACACCAGGTAAACTAATCCGCCCGGTGCATCTCTAAAGACACCATAAAAAGAGGAAGAATTCGCATTGCTTCTAAATCTTGGAGCTAAGTATATATGTATGATAGATAGATTAGAAACATAGATATAACTATTGAAACAAAAAGTTAAAAGCTGGCAAATCATGTATTCCACGAACATCTTCTAAAGACAATTCTCTTTCCAATTGTGTTCTTGTTACTTGCAACACTTCCTGAGCAAAATAAATCCAACATAGAAAGCAAGGTTACTATCTTGTTAGAAAAGGGGAGAGAGCAAAGACAGAGAGAGAGGGAGTACATTGAAATCCATGTATGAAGCATGCATTGCAAGCCATTGAGCGTCCATCATCGTGAAAGCTATACAATAGAGGATGTCGAATGCATCTCCGTCTTCTGCAATGGCACGACGAACATTTCTCATTCAGTAAAACCAAGCATGAATACAAACAAAACATTGCCCAAAACTGACTTTACCTCCTAATAATGTGAGAAAGTTGAATCCAGGAAGACATCTGGGCTTTTCTGCAAAGATTAAATCAAGAAAATTGATCAGACAATATTTTAAACAGACGAGTAACGAATACCACATAGTTAGAGCTCGATATCATTTTGATTAATGAAGAATGCAGTAATGCAAAAAAAACACACACCAAAAATTCACTTTCATTAATAAAGAATGCCACACTTGAATGCCTCAAAACAGTCTGAGGATATACATAAAAAAGCATGTTATTCGGGGCAAATATCGATTTCTAGCCAAAGCATGCCCCTTTTTTTTTGGTTCTGTCTGAAATGGTTGTGAAACCAAGCACGAAACATAGAATGCCCGATTTTTGTTGTCTGAAATCTCTCACTTTCCATAGTGGCATATCACTACCTAATGAATCGCCTTTGTTCTTAAATCTAGAGCGCGCCCACTTATATTCTGCGTGGAAATTGTACTCGGACAAAATCCAACACGGGTTTACAGGGTGCAAAAGTGGGCACAAGCCATGGGAAAACATGCATACTTAAGTTGTAACATTTACCCAATTATATGACATACCTGAATGTAAATCTAGCATCTGAATCAGCATGAACGAGACGTTAATGCCAGCAACGGCAAACGGGTACTCCCATTCGGAACGTTCCCCAGCTTGCTTTAGAAGTAACCTATTAAAAGTAGCCTTCATTTATTTTGTATTAGTCGAAAACCATGTTGCCAACTGTAATTTATCCAACGACAAAAGTTCATCACTGAGTAGAAAACTAAACATACCGGGTAATTCCGGGCAAAGTATAGCAAGTTCTCAAGTGAGAGGAAGCCACAGCCCCTAAAGTGAATGCAATTCATAATGAGAAGAACTGAAATATTGGGATTGATTCACTGACACAATGATGATAAGTGGTAGACGAGGCTGACAAAAATCGAACCAAATACGTATGCAATTAGACTAAAATTACACGGACTTAACAACTCAACACGGCTACTACTTGATCTGATTTCATACACGGAGAAGAAGCTAAAGACAAAAGTGCACCTGAAATCAGTCGACGGATTTGCTCCCTGCCATCCCATATCTTTCCACTGATCGGATATCATACCTTTAAGCTTAACATCAGGGAATGCCTCATTCCACAAGGCTTTAAGAGCTTCCTGGAAATGGAGTCGGACTATGAAGTCGTTAAGATTGGACATATGTTACACAGTCAAAATCTCCCTACTCAAGGAGACCACTCAGATTCAGTCAGTTAAAGGGAAGAAAGGAAAATGTAGAGAAAGCATACTTGATGTTCGTTTCGTGTCTCATCATAAGGAACACCTAGACGTTCTTTAAGGCATTGCAATCTTTCTTCCTGGCAGAAATCAGAACGTCACTACCCACAACAAAGCTATTGTCATTCTAAAACACAAACACACACAGAGTATATATACGAACTAATGGAAGACAACCTAATCACCTGCATAGGGGTCAAAGTGTAATCGAGAAATTGGGTGCTTCCGAATCTTCTGTTGGTGGTGCGGCTAAAGAGTCCTACCCACGATCGTGGTCCAACCATAGCATTAGCTAAAATTGAAAGAAGCGGATCAGGAACAAATAAACAGAATATATAATGTTAAAAACAAATGGATAAATTCACTCTCCACTTCCCTCTCCTTTTATTACATGAATATACAAGAAAAGACATAAACGCACACTATTTGGACAGATTTTATGACTATATCTGTAGCATTCTTTAAATCTGATGCAAATATTCATATGGAAAGCTAAATCAGGAGATGCAAATTAAAAGATGGAAAAATTTGGAGTGAAGTGAAAAACAATCTCTACTCACTAAAGCACTGAGCTAACTGTGATATTAGGTGAGCAGAATCATGCGACCATGCTGATTCCTTATCTCGTTCCTTCCCGTCCCAATACAGTTCATCTTCATCAACCTGAACACGAACACCCTTAAGAACAAACGATAAAGATTCGACTAATTCAATACATCTAAGTCAGAGTTCACTTCGGTTAGTATGATCCAACATGAATCTATATACTTGCTGATTCTTCTTGTGTACGGTTCTATATGCAGAACTCGGAAAAAAAATATAGTACTAGTAAGCATGAGAAACGCATTAAAGATCAAGAAAACAAAACTACTGAACAGTGAATACTTTGAATGATGACAGATAAGTTCTGGCCTCGCATATGAAAATGAAGCATAGCTTGAATTCAAGATTTGAAGTGTGAAAATAGCACTGATATAATCACTTCAAAAGAGGTGAAAAAGAAAAAAGAAAGCAAAAGATGATATGGCAGCGGACAATCAATATCAACGGTTAAAGAGATAAAAAGAAACCGACAGTACAACTTAAGCGAACAACAAATCAAGCCATTAAATTGAAAAGCTTTTGAGATCATTTGCCACTGAACTCATTCTTATACAGCATAACATCAACTTAAGATTGTGCATCACATAATTTGAGGCAAAAAAACTGCAATCTACTACAAATTTCCAGCATAAAGCTTCTCAGTTTTCGTGTCCGAAGCCAAGTCAATGCGTTTTAAGCAAGAAAGAAACACGATTATAAAGGAATATGGATGCAACAGCTTACTCCTTGGTGAGAGGCACAAGAAGGCATACATTTTCTTCTCCTTAATTTCATCACAGGGAGTCAAAATGTGGGAGATCAGATTCCCTTTGCCACAAAAGGGATATGAATAATATGAAAAGCAATTTAACAGTGCAAATTGAAACCAATAATTACTCCAACCCATGCTTGGCCTCTCTAATTCAACCTCTAATCATTCCATAATCCTCTCCCCCTCTCTATCTCCTCTCTCTTAAACACTAGTACAATAGAGTCTCAAGTACTAAAGGAGCCCTAAAGATTGGATTTTTATGGGCTTTAACATGAACAGGGGAGATTAATGGCGCAATCAAAGGAAACTTTTTGTGGGTACACTTAATCAAATGATGGGTTTTCATCAATTGAGATATATTCTATGAAACAAAAAGCTCTCAAAAAAGGAAAGAGGGAGGCATGCACATTATGCTTCCATCTTTGCATGACAAAAAGAATAAGCACAACAAAATCATTGCCACTAACGTCCAATTAATGCTATAAATTTTCAAGGGAAGAAATTGCAGTACCTCATATTTACCCCATGTGAAAAACTAAATAGTAAAAAATTCTTGATTTTGTGATTTTTTTTCTTTTTTCTGTTGAAAAGGAAAACCCAGCTGGGTGAATAGTGTATAATACCCTGTTTCCTAAATTGTAGGCAAAATGAAAATGAGAAGGGTGAAAATTTGCGAAAACACTTTTGCAATGACATTACCTCGATTTGCAGTGTTTTTTTTTTTCGATTGAGTTTTAGAATGTGTGATTATCTGATAATGTAATCGAATGAATTTATTTTTCTTTTTGGGGGCGAGAAAAGATATAAGACGTATTTCTCTTTTTTTGTTGTCATAAATTTATTTTTCATTTTTTAATTTAAATAACATAGAGTTGATCTAAATTGAAGTCAAGATGAAAATTGGCAATATTTAATTTTATTTTGAAGTTCATTTATCGAAATAAATGCATAGAAAGGGAAGAACCGAAGAACCGGAACATGTCATAAATAAATAAAAAAACTCATCTAAGAAAATAACAATTTCAATTAAATGAAATTGTTTGATTGCATCTAAAGAAGAAAAGTAAGCAACCACTACATCTGCGAGCATCTTTTAAACATTAAAAACAATTATAGAAAACAAAGACAACATATATATAGTCGACCAAAAATTGAATTAATCAACATTACGGCACATGATACGATTTATTGTGACACATACACTTATAAGCTATAGGGCAAGTCTCAGCCTCTTCAATGGATGAGCATACAAAGCTCACCCTGACTAGCCGGCATGGGGTACAAGATCCACATGCGTGGGTACAATCTGGTAATTTTGACCCTGCAACTTGTAATGTATTCGGCCGTTTATGCTTCAATGGGTTAGGACTGACCCGGTAGACTTTGAATCTCATAAGAGTATTGCTCTCAATATGATGCGACTGGATTCGATGGCTATGATCTGCTATTAAAAAGTCAAAGAAAGTAAGTTTAATCATGAACTCACAAATGATTGCTTTTGTTTGAACGCTATCATTGGCATGTTCACGTCACATGTTAAGTCGACCATCAAAAAATAATATATGTAGAAAATCTTACGCTGACGAGCATGAATGGTAACTAGAATAAACATCAAAGCAAGGATCACAAGTGTTGAGTTCTTCTTCATCTCATACATTGTTCAATCGTGCCTTTTTATTTCCTTTTCACTCTTGTGGTTGAATTTCCGAAATGAAGAAAACGAGAAGGTAGAAATAGAAGAAATGAAAGGAAGTAGTATTGAAGCAAGTCACAGACAAATGAGTGTGACATGGGAAAAGATCACATGAAATGAAGTTATGAACTAGATTTGTCACAAGGCTTCAACCCTTTTATTTAACCAAATGTTGCATTTTGACTCACACTTTTTGTGAAGAGTGGAGATAATAATGTGGAATTTACTGCCTATGGCGTTGTGGCGCTTTTACGTGACTAAAATTTAATTGAGAGGCTGATTATGAATGTTGCCAATTAATGCATAAAGATGACACAGAGTATTTCTTTAATGTTGAGTTATTAGTTTTTGAGACGTCCACATATATTTTTCTTCTATAAAAAATTGTTACCAAGCGAAAATTGGGAAAAGAAAGATAGAATGGAGTTGGAAGAAGAGTGATCAATCCCACATGACCTGAGTATTTGAAGAATAAAATAATTGTTGGATTATAGCTAAAATAATTTTTTTCAATTCATCATGAACTAATCAAAGTTATCAAACAATAGGTTTCTTCTCGGAACGTTCATTTATTTGTTTACCAGTTTTAATAAAACACAACTTATTATGGTCACATCATTAGATCATCAAAAAACTTAAAATAAATCTGTTTAATAACATTTCATTCTATTCTGCCAACCATCTTAGAACTAAATACAAGTCAAAAATCTTCCTCATAAATCATAACTAAATCATTTATTCTCTTAATTTCACCACTAATCTAAAATTAGTTGGCAGCAGCGATGAATGCCGCTGTTTCGCGAAACCCTACAATTCGATTCAGCGGAGTAAATGAAAAATTCGACTACAACGCCGGATCGAGAAGCGGCGGCGGTGGTGGCTGGAGAATTTTCTCGACGCGGCGGAGCGGCCGGAATCTGATGACTTCATGGAGCTACCGCCGCGATCGGGCGAGAAAGAGGCGAATTTTTCTGCAGACTTACAAATTAGGCTATTCCGACGGCGAGAAGCTGCTGAGGAGTCGGAAGCTGAAGAAGGTGGCGGTGAAGGCGAAATCGGCGGTGGTTTCGGCGTTGGAATTCGTCCGCAGCGGCGCGTTGAGATCGTGCAATTTCAGAGCAGCTATTCAGGCTGCGTCTCCTCGTCGATCAGCTAAGTTTGGTTGAAGAACAAATAGAATATAATTTTTTATTAATTTTGAAAAAGTTTGCGCTGTTGTATTTTATTGCCTATTTAAATTTTTAATGTAAAATAGCATGTGTGAATTTGATAATAGTATAAACCTATTTTTTAATAATATAAAGAGATTTTTTGAAATGTCGCATTACATGTATGGTCAAAGTTATTTTCTCATAACTGGTCAATTCATAACCTCCAAAATACTCTGAACAACTAGTATGTCATCGTGTTATTAACGGACTAAGATATTTTCAAAAATAATCATAAATTAATAACCAAATAAAAAAAAAGGAAACAAACGTCAAAGCATTCTTCCAATATTAGGAATCATGAGATGTGGAGTAGTGTTTTTATAGAAAGAAAGAAGTTGAAAGATTGAGAGAAAGTGAATGGCATGAAATCTTGGGTAGAAGAAAGGATTGAGAATTGAACTCTCTAAAAAACTGACACAAAATTTTAATGACAAAAACGTAATAGCATTATTAGTTTCTCTCAAAAATCTTTTCACTTCCCAATTTTTTTATTAAAATATCACAATGATATTTTGGTTAATTTTCCCAAAACCCCCCTTTTTATAAATGTATAAATATAGATATTTATAGGCCTAATATATTATGCACACTCTTGTAAAACCTCCCACTCCCGCTCACTCCACTTAATTTAGTGTCTCCACTTTGTATTAATTGTGTGATTACCAAAATTCCCTATAATTTTATTTAGAATAGATTATAATAATTAATTAAATTTAATACTTAGTGGTCAAATTAAATTATCGTGCATTTTGAATTTGAATCTGATCTCCCAAAATTCTATAATTATATTTAAAATATCCCTAATATCTAGCCCTTAAAAACCGTTTCCAATATTGGATATATAATTTTTTAATTCCAAATATAAAGACCCAAAAACCACCTCCAAAATTCATATAGATAAATTTTTATTTATTTTGTATAGAAAATATAGGAAGTATATTAAAGAAATCTTTTTATATTATCAATGTGCATTCATGTAATTATTCCCAAAACTCTCATTTTATATATTTATAGATAGATTGAAAAAATACATATGTTTATAAATTAAAACACAACCAAATAATTTATCAGTTTAAATTAAAACTTCATCCAATGGTATTGTTATTTTGAAATTGCAATTGAATTCTTCCTCTTATATAATGGGGCTTCATTGGTTGGATTATGATCCCTTTTACAGTATACACTTCTGATTTCATTACTAATTGGGCCCAAATAAGAAAAATTCCATGGCCCAATTGGCATCTACTTCGTAAAATGCACTAATCACAATGCATAAAAACTTTAATTTAATGAAATTTGGGACATAAGTAGTTAGGTTAATTTATTGACAATCGAAATTTAAGTCCACTCCTATATCTCACGTATGTAACGTCATAGGTAGTTGGCCTACTCTTTACATATGGTTTAGTAAAGTTTGGTTAACAATTCCATGACTAATTCTATTTTATATTTTTTTTAGATTAGAGATTGACAATAGTATTTAGAATGAATGTAATTAGTATTGCTAATATACAAAGATGGCAACCCGACCCGAAATTCCAAACCCAAACTCGAAAGTTGGCATGCACCGATTTGACACGATTTGAAATAGGTTCAGAAAAGGATTTGATTTTACAGCTGCTATAAGTGGCGGTGATACAGAGGGAAGAGTGAGAACGATTTAAAAGTAGGTGTGACTACTCATTGGGCGGTGTTGACTAATAAAGGCAATATTTAGTTTTAGTTATTTTTTCTTGCAATAATTAGTTTTAGTAATTTTTTGTCAATAATTAGTTTTAGTATATTTAACATAATACAAAATGTGACATATATAAATAAAATTATATTAGTAGAAGTTATAGTACCTCTCTCTCTCCCACGCCATCACTCACACCCACTCCTAGAAATAACTGCCGTGAAAATGCAGAAGCCTCAACTCTCATTGGTGGATTCACTTCACATTCACCTCCAGCTTCAATCATCACACCCACACTCTCCCTCTTTTTTTATTTATTCATTTTTCCCCGCAGCTAAATACAACTCATAGCCAAGAATTAAGCCTAATTCATCTCCAAAAACATGTTCAATATTATCCTCTTTGGATGGAGAAAGGCCTCAAAATGGTGCATAGCCCTTCTTCCTAACATCTATTTTCCGTTTTTTTGGTACTTCAATTAATTCTGTGTCTTAATTTTATGATTCTGTTTTTTTGTAGTAAGAAACTGATAAAGAGAGTTCAATGCCGCCTCAAACTGCTAAAGAGCAAGAGGAGTTGCATTGTGAAGCAGCTGAGAAGAGATGTTGCCGAGCTTCTCAAACACGGCCATCATCAACTCGCCTTCGAAAGGGTACGATAAACTCCCCATGTTCGTGTTTTGTTATATATGTACCGGAAAATAAAACACGAGATTGGAATATAGTATGATTTTCTTTCATAAATTTTTGGTGTTAATTTGTTGATTTTGTTTAATTTTAGGTGGAGCAGGTTGTGGTTGATGAAAATATGGTTCAAGTGTATGATCTCCTGTACCAGTTTTGTGAATTTGTGATAATTAATCTTTCTTATATCCGAAAGCACAGGTATTTTTTCTGACTTCGAAAAATAATGGAGTATTTTAATATTGGATCATGTTTAGTTAATCTATGACAAAAATGAGAGGATCTAGAACTCTTTAAAATTTCAATCCACCTAATGTCCGGTGTAATAATCTTCAGTATTTATGTGTCTTGCTTAATGTAACATGATTAATTTATGAGCATATATATGTTACTGTGTGTTTACGGATAATGTGGTATTATGACTCTCACACATAATATTCACATGTCGAAGTAATGATTTCGCAATTCTTTTACTGACTATCAACGATTTTGCATGTTTATTAATTAGAATAACAGAATAATTGTTACAATTGTTGCAACACGTGAAATTAATTAAATGAGCATATAGTATTAATATCATGAACTAAATCCAGTTTTCAATTTGAGGCAGTTGTGCCCAAATTAAATAAATGGATTCAACTGCCACATTTCAAATATTTGGATTTCGAACTCAATTTCAAAGTCTCTTAATCGATATTTTCGATCTTGATCGTAGGGATTGCCCTAATGACATCAATGAAGCAGCATCAACACTGATTTTCTCATCAGCAAGATTTGGGGAGCTGCCCGAGCTCCTATCCATCAGGAAGCTCTTCACCAGCCGTTACGGTGAAAAATTCGTCACCTCCGCACTCGAGCTACTTCCCGGCCACCTCGTCAGTGCTGAGGTGAGCCCGTCTTGTCTTGTTTTAGCTACTCGCATTCATTATTTGGTTCGTCCACAAAAATTAAAATTTCAATAATTTTTTCGTTTATATTAGTATTGTTTAATTTTATATCAAGACTTTAAAAAATTAACGGACGTTTAAGAATTTGAAATTTGTTCTATGTCGTACGTAGCTCTAATATATGGTTGCTTTAAGATTAATATCAAGATCTATGATAAAAAAAAATGTGATTCTTATTATGTTGTAAAATTTTATTTTAGATTTCTAATTGAACTTTGTTGAGGAAGCTATGAAACATGTTAAAATGTCGCATAGATGCCCTTTAATTTGTTGATTCAGCAATCAATATGGGACTATTTTTTTTATTTCTTTTTTGTCTTTATTGCAGATTATAGAAAATCTTGAAAAGAAAAGGGTGCCTAACGATGTCAAGTACAAATTCTTGGATGAAATTGCTGAAAGTTACACTGAGGAACAGCCTTTGTTTCTTGAATACAAACCTCAATTTCTCGAAAATGAGGTGAAATTCAATGTACATTCGTCATGATTTTTTAAACTTTCAATTTAATTACCATCAATAAATTAATCACATATTTTCGAATGTATGCATGAATGAGCTCAGATCAGTGATCAAAACCACGTCGTAGAGCTCGAGATGAGAGAGGGAGACGACATCAGGATCATGTACGAAGATTTGTTGAATGAATCCAAGAAATTTTGGAGAAAATCATGTTTTGGAATGAGGAAAGAAGTCGATTTAGGAAATGACATGGAGACTAGTTCAGAAATTTCAGTCAAATTGGGTGAAGAAGTGATCTATCTTGATGATATCGAGGAGTTCATTCCACCCGTGATCACTGATAGCAATGTCCAAGATCAGAGATTATTCGTGTTCAAATCTTTTGGCGCGGATGAAACAAAGTCGAGGAAGTCGATAAGGAAAAGGTCGAGGAAGAGATCACTCGTTCAAGGAAGCCTAGCCACGGCTTACAATGAATTTTCCTCGTATTATGGGGAGTCGGAAGGGTCATCGCCCGAGATCAGGCGTAAGCCCCGTCATATGAGAGATAGTGGTGTAGTTTTAGGTCAACCCTATTATGACTTCTCTATTGGAGAAGTGGATGGGGATGTGGAGGTAGTGGAGTTGACCTCGCGTCATCTTGACAAAGATGACGTGGAAGGAAGACAAACTCTGCCTCTAACTCCCTTGAGGGCGATCACAATGCCTTGTGAAAGACCGGGGGAAAGTGATGTGATGGTGAATATTGATAGATCGAACTCGTGTCCTTTCAATCAGTCTCCCGACTTCTACTCGCCTCACCGCCACATCCATCCGAAGCTTCCGGATTATGATGAGCTGGCGGCGAAGTTTATGGAGCTGAAAAGAGCACATCTTGAGAAGAGGTGAGACATCGAATTGAGGTTTAGATTGAGTTTCTTAATTGCTTTAGAAGTCTTTTTTTGTTAAGGGCAGTTTTGTATTTTATTTGATTTAATTTGGTGGTAATTGTCATTTTTGGACCAGGTTTGTATGATTGTTCGATTTAGATTGTGTTTTTTTATTTGAATTGGTGTGACGAGAATTAATATTTGGTAATATAAAATGTCTTCATTGGTAGGAGTTGATGAGCTTTAGATTTTATATATCTCATGCATATTTTCGAACATTTAATATGGAGTACATAATTGTAGTTACAATATTTGTTAAGTTATTACTCCTACTACACTAAAAAGAACTTCATGATTAATTACGTAACAATTGACAGTGCTGATCTACTTATTAAACAAGAAAGGCATAAAAGATTCAATTGAGTTATGTGAGAATAAAATTACAGTAATTAATTATTGGAGACGCCTTTTGAGCAACATATGTGTGATATTCTTGGCCCATTTATATTGTTAAAGTGGTTCAAAGCTCATTATCTTTTACTCCTTACCTTTGTGAGTTGGGCCGCCTAGGTTAGCTGCTCCAACGGGATCAGAGTTTTCTGTCTTTTCTGTTCAAACATATTTTATTCTTAATAGATTGTGTTTCATTCATATCAACATATCATCAGTCTTGCGGTTTAGATCTAGTTAGATTTGTAACTTTCAATTGTATTTTTATTTGTTTTATGTCACTTATATACCATTGTAATGGTAAGTTAGTTATGAGATTTTACTGTTGACAAACATAGTCTACGTTAAAAAACAAACTTTACAAGTCTGGTTCTTAAAGCATCCACGATGGGATGACTTCCGCCACGCAAAAACTCTAGCCACATCAGCCACTGGCGGATTCAGGGGTTGGGAGGGGGCGACCGCCCCCTACAAACATCAGGAGAGCCTAAATATCCCTTAGAGTCAAGCCAGAAATAGCAAGATTGCCCCCTCCGTGCATAGGAAAATATGGATTTTCAATAAATGTCATATTAAAGTAAGTAGCCTAGTGGTAGTGTTGTTGGTCTTTAAGCTAAGAAGTCCATGGATCAAGCCGAAGAAAAAGTCTTGATCTAGCTGAAGAGAGCATCCTCACGGTCTCGGTGAATATACCTGTGTGGTCGTGGTATATGCAAAGCTTAGGAAGCCGGGTATTATATCAAGCAGCCTCTTTCCCTATTTTTTGAGATTGTAGGTAGTGCATCAACGAGTAATTCCATGCTTGAGAAAAGCATTTGCATCCGGGCTCTGGCTTCGAATGAATTCAAAATTTTTAAAGAGAAAAATATATTGGACGAGAGTGAAGTGTACTTAGGTTGTGTTTGGTACCATGGAATTGGAGCCTTGGAATTGGAATTGGAGGCTCCGAATGAATTCATATTCCAATTCCACTGTTTGGTAGTACAAAAATAAGTGGATTTGGAATTGAATTCCAATTCCACCAACTCCAATTCCTCAATTCTAATTCCATATATTAAGAAAAGAATTATAAAACCAATTCCATATGAAACCGGGTCAGAATTAGAAAAAAGCGCGGATCCTATTACGGGTCAAAAACAAAACGGGTCAAATATAACTGAAAAAATTGCCTCTGCGCGTTTCTCCTCCTCCTCCTCCTCTCTCCATCTCTCTTCGCGCCCCCAGTGGCTCTCTCTGTGCCCTAGCCGATTAATCTTTACGATCAATGGCTGCGAGTGTGCCCTAGCTGATTAATCTCTACAATCAATGGATAATCAGGTAACTCCGGCTATTTTCCCCTATAATTTCTTGTTGTGGATAAAACGGTGGTGGTATTTTTGGTTTAGTTGTATGGCAATAGTTTTGTTCAATGTAATGGCGGGTGTTGCCTATTCATTAATTACACAAAATAAGGCAATGCAATGAATGATGTGATCACTTGGTTGATGAATGTGGTTGGGTGGAGTGAGATCCGATTTACCCCCAAATCAAAGAGATGAAAAACTCAAACCATGTGACAAATATGCTAATACACCAATTCTATCTCTTCTTCCTTGTATGGCTATTCATCTAAGATGCTTTTGTTGGATTGGAGCTTACTTGAAGAAGCAGTCCCCCTACCCTCCTTCTGAGTTTTTTAGTTGAAAAATCCTACTTTTTTTTTACCAAATCCTACACTTCAAATTCCAACTTGCATATAAAGTTTGAAGCTTTGAATTCTGCAAAAAGATACTACTATTTTCTTTGCTGCTGGATGCATGAAGGTCTTGAATAAATAAGGGTTTTATTAAAAGTAACAAAAATGGCATGGTGTATCAGATCTCATGTAGCTGTGATATTGAACTAAAGCTCCATTGTTTTTATGCTGTCTGTATCTATACATCTCTATAGTTGCATAGTTATTTTCTTGACTTGAATGATCACATTTAAGATAGTGGAAGCTGCTAGATTTCATCTATGTAAGTTTGTTGCAAAGCTTGAGTTTGATCTCTTGTCATCAATTTTTTGGCTTTGGTTAAATTTATTGGTGTCTTGATTTTCTGCCAAAGAAGTTTTGGTTTTTGTTGATGTTTAACATTCTGTTATTGGATGAGGTTGATGCTGAGATTCAAACTAGAGTTGCTCAAGGTGATGTTTACAACGAGGAAGAGGCGCAACCATATGTGTTGGGTGGTTATCGTAATGAGATAGAAGAGACTCAACACTCAAATGGAATTACAATTGTTCAAGTTACAAATGAGTGGACTAGATTTAGGGATAATCTAGCTTATACTATTTACTATTTACTTATTTATTGATATTTGTATAATATTTTCTTTTATGATTTGTGTATCAATTCGATGTTGTTTCAGAACTACATATGACGTGATATAATTTGTACATAACTATATTCATGTTTAATTATCTTGTATTTGAATTATATTGGATTATGTATACTCCATATAAAACTATTTTATATGTCAAAAATAAGAAACATGTTATCATTGCTTGATTATGTTATTATAATTATATATTAAGTTTGTTTTTATGATATAACTAGAGTTAATAAAAAAAATTAGATATCAGAGGAGAAAAAAATAAACATGTAAGATTTATTAAAAAATGATTATTTAAAAAAATTAGTTATTTTAAAATTTTAAAATTTTGATTTGAATTTCAATTCAATTCCAAATCCAATATTTTGAATACCAAACAAAGGATTTGGAATTATAATGCAATTCCATACCAATTCCTTGATTATACCAAACAAAGGATTTGGAATTGAATTATAATTCAATTCCTTCCGATTCAATTCCATAGAATTCCAATTTCAATTCAATTCCAATTCCGTGTACCAAACGGACCCTTATAGAATTTGAAATTGAAAAAAAAATGAAAAACCATCACATCCCAGAACCCCACCCCACTTCCAAGCGCGATGACTGTCGCGGCTCCCGTTTCCGATCACCCAACCATCCCCGTCCACTAGCAACGGAGGGCGCACCGCCCCTTCTGTCGCGGCTCATCTCCGTTCATACACTGCGGACGCTCTTGAAATGGAACTAGAGTTCAAATTAAATAATCAAGAAAGTCAAATCACGACAATGTGATAATCCCATTAATGGAAGAATTTGATAGGTCGGTAGTGGATTTCCACTTTTGTCAATAAAACAACACATTCGTCAACAAAGTTGCAACCAAAAATAATAATGTCAAACACGCCTACACGTGGCCACCCTACAACTCGCTTCATGGTTAAGTTGAAATATCTTATCACACTTTGTATATGTTTGAAACATTCAAATTCATTTTGTTGTACCAATAATAAGTGCTCATTGTATCAAAATTGTCGTACTCACCATAAATTTTCGTGCTCTAAGATTGAAAATGTGACTCACTTGAAACTTGAAACTTGAAACATAATAAACTCATTATATATACTTATACGTGAAAATAAAAAAATAAGTTACAAATATTGTCTATGACAATATATTCAAATTTTGAGTGTACATGTGTAAGATTCTAATGTAGCTAACTAAGTTAATTATTTTAATTATAATAAAACTCAGGATTCTTTCGAGAACAACCAATTCAAACACAAAAATCAGGCTTGATGAATTGTAATTAAACATACGCCATATAGGAGAGTGATCCCAAACTAAAACTAAATCTTAGCCATTAGATTAGAAGATCTAGTGATTGAAATAATGTCACATGGATTATATTTTTAATTAAAAAAATTAATAAATAAAATTAGAGGGTATTAATGTTTAGAGGGTATTAATGTTAATTCCCTCTCATTAAAATCATCTTAAAACTTTAAATTTACGTAACTCTCTTGATTTAAATTATTTTTTCGCAAAAAATATATCAAATTAAAGATAATTTTATAAGGATTCCAACGAGATCTCAATTGCATTTTAACATACGACATTCGGATGATGAAATTTGATATTTTTTATTTTAGTTTTCGTAAATGTTGATAACCAGATTTTATCAACAAATACATGTAAAAATCTCAATAAAACCATGTAAAAACCTCAATAAATATGTGTTGATATTTTCTTGTACTAGTGTTGATATTCTTATGTCATATTGTTGATATTTGTAATACACTATGTTGATATAAAAAAACATCCACGAAAATTATCATATGATAACATAATGACGATATAACCCTTTTGTTGATATTTTGTCTACTATTTATTGAGATTATAAGATTTAATCTTATCCATTTATTTTAAAATATAAGGTTGGAAATTTGATCTTTATTTTGAATTAAGGTGCTGTAAGCATTAGAATATGACCATGTTATATGGTTAAATCAATTATAGTGAGGATTTTGACCACATTAAAATATTTTTCTTCAAGTTAAAATCATTATAGCGACAATTCTGTAAAATAAACTCGCCAATTGCACGATCAAGATGTTTATATTTGTACTTACGCGAAACATGTATTCAATTGGAATAATAACAACCTTTTTATTTTGAGGCATATCGCAAAACATAGATATATTTTAAAAATTACATGTAATTAATTAATTAAGAAAGAAGATAGGAGGAGAAATTATTTGTTGAAGTGTGTGATGATGAGGTGATGTGACTGGTGGACCACCGACATTAGCCGATCAAACCGACTTCCCACAGACATAGTTACGTTGGTTGACTTTCCTTTCCGAAAGTGGTCATACCTTCTTATATTATTAATTTATTATACTACAAGTTTCTATTGGCCATTTTATGACTAGTAAAAAATTCATTATTTCTAATATAAGTATTACTACTATTAAGTGATGATCCAATCAATTATAATTAAAAAAAATAGAAGGACAAGAGAATATGATTGATTGGACATAGACAATATGTTTGAATACTCGGAACCGCTCAATTATTATCTCCTACCTGTTTAAAAATAGACGTGTTCTTTTCGGCACAAAATTGCAAGTTATTTCTATCTTAAATAGCCAAACTGATCATATTATTATTATATATCTATGCCAAAGTATTTTTACATGTTGGTCTGAATTTGATTTTTTCAGAATATGTTTTAATGGGAATACAAATAATTCAATGATTTAGTTGAACTATTTGATTTATTTATTATTTTAGGGAAAGATCTAAAGTGTGAGTTCGCATTTAGAATCGTTACTTGTGATTGGTGATTCATTATTAAATTAATACATTACTTTGTGCTGTCTTGTGTTGGTTTTAAAATATTTGTTTTTTATTTTTTATTTTTATGCTATTAATCTTGTATTTTTATTAGAACTTCCGTGATGGCTTAGAATATCGACGCAATGCGTAATAAAATAATTAGCCAACCTTCAATCAGTGAATATCATTCGTTTTTTAATTTAGAAGAATTTCGAGCCTCGAGTTGCTATCAATTCCCAATTATAAATTTGGTCTTGACGAGGAATAAATTATTGTTTTGACTTCGAGATTCAAAATTAAAAAAATATGCAAATAAAATTCGAAGGGTATGTACTCGTAAATGTAACAAAAAATCAACATGTTTTAATTAAGGATATTATTATAGACGAAGTCTCCTACGAAAACGTTTTGTGTAAGAATGCATTGAAAAGCACTAAGTCAAGATTTATAAATCTCAACTAGAATTTATTGTTACTATAGTATCTAATTTTTATTAATTTATTATAATTAGTTTTTATTTCCAGATTTATCAAGCGACAACAGGAGATCACCTCTTAATTATAAGGAAATCCCCATAAGATAAATTAAAAAATGTAAATTGCATTTATATGTATGGAAGTAAATGGGTTACATGTCGCTAAAACTTTGGGCTTTCGGAAGTTGGAGGTAGAGAGTGATAGTTTTGTCGGACTTTCTATGATTATGGAGCTCCTTGAGGTATCCATCTGTTGTCGGGCAATTGTGCACAAGGTACAAGAGTTATTGAAGGATTTTGATTCAGTGGTGATACAACATGTGCACAGAGAAGAGAATTTTGCTGGTAACTTTATGTCATATTATATTTATAGGTTTCAAAGAGGAATGCATGTGTTAGAAACAATCCCTATAGAGCATCGCAGTTGGTTGTTGCATGATAGCATATGCGTTTCTTATATTCGGTAGTTTAATTTATTTTCAGGCTCTGCCTGCGGTTAGTTACCAAAAAAAATCCGGGAAAAAATTATATTGTTGTATGCATGTTTCAAAATTGTAGTAGTACTTATTTTTCTTCTCATGCCGCCGTCCTTTCACTATACATTGTCTAACAAAATCCGCAATTTGGTAAGGAAATCAAACGTTACATTATGAATTATGCTCATCATTGTTGCTTAAATAATCCACATGTATTCTACTTATGAATTTGTCGTGGAATTATTGATAAATGGGGCATGAAATGTGGACGAGGATTGAGAGGTAGGCTTTAATTTGGAGTATGAACATTGGATTAATACAATTAAATGATGCAATTAATGCCAATATAGGTTCATAAATTTCCACAATATAGGCATACAAGGTCTACGACTACTATTATAGGCAGCACTACTCGATTCATACATCAGTAGGGGCCTGATTAAATGAAGATCCTCGAGATTTAGTAACATAAAAGGATAAATCAAATTCCAATCTATTGCTATTTTTTATTCCCTTTATTCCAACAAAAGATAATCATCCTTTTTTCAATATTCGCTTTTTACTATAGTGTATAATTATTTTGATAGTTTGAAAGCTTTTGCTTGTTGTTGGACTTACAAATAGCGTTTTATGGTGAGCAGTAAGCTCAATAGCAAGTGAAACGAATTAATATTAGTTTATAAAATTATAAGCTTCGATCAAATTTTGGTATATAATCCATTAATATTAAATTTGATACTCCATCCGCACATAAAAAGTAGTCTCAATTGTGGACAATACGAGTTTTAATGAGAAAATTGGTAAAGTAAGACAGAAGGAAAAAAAACAAGTCAAAAACAAGAAAGATAGAGAGAAAAAATAGGTAAAGTATGAGAGAGGAGAGGACATCCCAAAATAGCAAAATGAGATAATTTTTCGTGGACGGATGGAGTATAAAATATCACAAATTTTACATTCCTTTTGTTATTTCTCACGGCGGGTCAATTACCATATCCGACTAACATACGTGACTTTTGTTACAAACTTAATAAATGGTCAAAATATCATATACGTTTCACGAATGCTCACGCAGAATAAGTTTTTGTCAAAAATATCTTATTTGGATCGATTTGGGAAATAAGAAAAAAAAAAATTTAAGTTTATGATATTTTGGACCAATTCTAATGTTTGTGAGATATAGCAAAATTTTGCTAAATTTTTTTTATTTTTAAAGACCAATATCACAAATAAAAATAGCCTTAAAAAACAGAACATGGTGTAAAAAAGCATCAGTCAAGAGATCAATACATAAAATAAGTCACATAAGCATACTAGCTAGCCCTTCAATCAAGAGAATCAAAGTGACACCAACCTCTCATCCGAGTATGACTACATCAGAAAAGCCTTCTTTTCTCAAACTCCCAACTATTTGAACCCTTTGAATGTGACCTTATTTCAAAATGTCCCATTGAACCAACAAATGACATTTTATAACTAACTCAATCTAAAAATATTAATAACTCTTGTTAAGTTCAAATCAACCATACCTTAGCCACGGCAAGATGATCAAATAAATAGATCCTGCTCCATTTATTAGACGAGGTGACTCCATTCATTAGAAACATTATAATGGACGACTTCATATCCCTCCATAGTCCAAACTAAGGTATTTGTGTTTGACTTGAACTATTAATTTATAAATACTAGTAATAGAGAGGAGAAAAAAAGAACAAATGAGAGTTAGCCAGCACCTCGTACGGAACAAAGATCGCAGATAATGGGCACGGCCATGGCGCCGCCCTTGGGGCTGAGATGGTTGGATCCTATTGGCCTCTAGTTGGTTCCATTTTTTTCTCAACAAACCCCACTACTTTTTTATGTTTATATTTAACTCGTCTCTATCACCAAACACACACATATTATATGCCGTGCCACTAACGTTCGTATCCTAGTGAAATTATTTTGTCCTAATTCAAATAAATTCGTTGTTATGCCACTTTAATTTTGGAGATAATTTTGTTTACAACTTGAGTACGTAGATATAGTTATTAACTTGGCATTATCATAAATGCAAATTCTATACAGTATATTGTACTCCCTCCGTCCCCCATTAGGAGTCATGGTTTGACCGGGCACGGGTTTTAAGAAATGTAAAGAAAAGTTGGTTGAAAAAGTTAATGGAATGTGGGACCCACTTTTTTATATTGGTTTTATAATAAAATGTGAGTGAAGTAAGTTAGTGGAATGTGGGACCTACTACTATTTATGGTAAAAATGAAGTGTGACTCTTAATTGGGGACGGACCGAAATGAAAAAAAGTGACTCCTAATGGGGGACGGAGGGAGTATAACTTAAAATTTCTCAACACAATATCAACACAGTGTAAAATATCAAGATTTTGATGTCAACACAATATCAATACAGTATCAGCACAATGTCAATACTGCATTAACATTTTTTGTTGCTATTATTTTATCATCTATTGACATTTTTTAACAGTCCAGATCATAGTTTGAAGTTTGTACAATATTTAGAATTTGCATTTGATTACATCTATATTTAATAGTAGTACTACTAGTAAAAAGAAAAAAAGAAAATTGAAAATTCAAATATATTTTCGTCTACAAATCTAAAATTAACTAATTTTTAATAAAATTAGATTAACAGCTAACTATTTTTGAAACTTTTCATTTCTATATGAAGTTTTTCTTTAGTATAACTAAAAAAATTTAGTATCTGAAAAAATAGTACAGTAAAATAAAAGAGAATAAAAGGAGGACGTGGAGTAAAAGCAAGGACAGTAGAAAAAAAAAGAGAAAATCAGTAAGAAAAACAAAAAAGATGAAACCCGCGTGGAGCCCATCAACAACCGCGATGCTTCTTCACACGCCAAAAAAATATCTTTAATCTTCTCTTCATATAAATCCTGCGATTTCCATTCCTACTCTTCCACACTTCCCTCACGAATACAGACTAATCTTCCATCTTTCTCTCTGCAAAATATTACTATTTCCAAGCACTCCCATTTTGGCATTCATTGTTTTTTTCTCAACAGCCGCTCGCTCTCTTATATTTCATCATTCAAGATTCTTGTTTGTCAGCTGATTCAATCTCCCAGAGAGTTTTAGCATCTGAGATTTGAGATTTCATCAAGAATTTTCACTCCTCAAGAAAACAGAGCAGAGGTCTTTTCTTCTAGATCATTCTAGATGGATTCTTCCAAACATAAAGGAAAATCGAAGAAGACGACAGGAAAAGGAAACGCCATGGATTTCGATGGAGACGTAGCTCTCGATGATGCTTCCTTTTCAAACCGGCCTTTCAAGAAAGTCAAGAGCCCCGACCGCCGCCAGAATTCATCATCTTGGACGCCTCCGCCGCTTCTCCCCGCAATGACGTTTCCGCCGCCGTATTTCCCCTTCTCGACGGAGAATCCGACCCCAATGCTCCGGCCGCAGCAGCAGCAAATGATCTCATTCGCGCCGCATTACCAGCAAAACACGGCGTTCCCGCCGTATTTTGCTGGGGAGGCTGCTGCTGGCACGCCTCCCCAGCAGCAGCAGCTGCTGCAGTACTGGAGCGACACGCTCCATCTGAGCCCGAGGGGGCGGACGATGATGCTGAGCCGCCTCGAGCAGCACGGGCGGATGCCCCTCTCGGCGACGAAGCTCTACCGGGGCGTGCGGCAGCGCCACTGGGGCAAGTGGGTCGCGGAGATCCGCCTCCCCCGCAACCGCACGCGCCTCTGGCTCGGCACGTTTGACACGGCTGAGGACGCCGCCCTCGCGTACGACCGCGAGGCATTCAAGCTCCGCGGCGAGAACGCGAGGCTCAACTTCCCCGACCTGTTCCTAGGGAAGGAGGCGCCCCAGCCGGTAGCAGCGACGGACGATGAGGAGGCTGGACCTGATCCGCCGCCAATGCCAGTAGCGGCGGATGAGGCAGAGGAAGAGCCCCCGCCTTGTGCACCTGCGGATGGCTCGTCCCCACCATCGTCCGAGCTTGTGTGGGACGACATGCCAGAAGCATGGTTCGACACGGTTCCGGTGGGGTGGGGCCCGGGGAGCGCGGTGTGGGACCATTTGGATTCGAATAATAATTTGATGCCTCCTCCAAAACTTCCTCCATATGAGTATATTAAGCATCAAGACTCTGAAAATCATTCAGATGCACAGAAACAGAACAACAGAGATTCATCATCATCATCTTCTTCTTCTTCTCAACCCTTCTTCTGGACCTAACTCTCTCTCTCTCTCTCTCTCTCACACACATACACACGCATACATCATGAACAAGTAAAGGAGAAACATCTTTTAAGTCATCTCCTCTTCAATTCTTTGAGGGCTGAATATTAGAGGCCAATCAATCTGCATGGGCATGTGATTTTGTGTGACTACTTTTAGTTTATCAGTTGAAGTTTGTTAATTAGGGGTTTCACTGTTGTGGACAGAGTTTTGTCATCTCTTTTTCTTTGTGATTTTATCCATCATTGTTTCATTAGATCTTTTTTTATTTTGATCTAAGGGGAGATGGAAATGAATCAGTTTTTCATTTCTGTTTAAATTATTAGTGTGATTACTTATTATGGTAACTGTTGCATTCAATATTTTACTATTGTTTTGATTAAATTCATCATTGTAAGCATGATTAGTGTTATTGCTTTCCCATTTCCCAACAAAGAGGAAGGAGTAACTCGTGTTTTTTCCGTGCTCAGATTATCCAAATTCATTTTACTATAAATATAACATCAAAAATTGGTTTCCTCCAATTATTTATCAAATTCAAATTTAAAAGAATATTCTTTATTTATACATTTTTTAAAACGTTCACAAAATCTCAAGAAGTGATTTATGTATGTTTTAACTTTTAATATAAACCTAAAAATAACTATTTATTCGTCCAAAACCCCAAATGGGATGGTAAATTGAGTTAGCATTGCAACTATTTTCAATCACACTGCAAGACTATTTATGATATTTTTAAAACACCCACAGCCATATCATTAATATATCACTTCCCTGAGGCGTATATCATATTTATATAAAATCATATGGTAGATGAAAATTGACTGAAAAAACTTGGTTTATTTTTCAAACAACCCAACCTTCAATCAATTCAAAAATCAACCCAACCTTCAATCAATCCATTAAATATTAGTACTACTATTTGAGATTATCAAAATCGAGACTGCTTAGTTTTGACATAACAACCATAAATGTGGGATTAGTAATCAATATTAAAATCATAAAAAACAGAAAACATAATGGGCATGCGTTCCAAACTTAATCTATTTGTTAATCCCTTAATTAGTGTAAAAAAATTGTTATGGGTGTGCTGAGGTGGGGCCAATAACCGACCCATGAGATCATCTTAATTTCTTAATTGCGACGTCAAGATATCTGCTTAAAGATAATGATATGATTAAAAACAAAAATACACTATCAAACTACTTACACATATCTAATTCTTGGTCTTCTTCTCATGGACCTATTCACGCCCAACATTGATATCATTGGGTGTCCCCCAATTTTCTTTTCTATTTATCAGTTTGTGAAGAATAAGTATTGAGCATTTAGATAAAAGGAATGGGTCCAAAATTTTTTTTGTACTATGAGATAAGCCTAGGACAAGATAATGAGGCATGCAAATTAAGTTTTTATCTAATTGTCACAAATACTTCATAGATGAATTTTATTTTTATAAATATATATACATAAGAATCTCCATTACTTGTTGACAAATGAATTTTTATTTTAATTCATATCTCCTTCATTGTGTGTACAACAAATACTAAAACCACTACAACAACAACAAAAAAACTATTAAGAATATTTTTTAATACAATTAAGGACGTTAATTTGTGTTTCTAAATATACCATCAACGCTTTAAAAGACATCCTTGTTGGTGTCCCAACTAAAATTAGAGGACGCAAATAGAAGTATCCTAAAATGACAAAAGTTAAATTAATTTATCCTTAATTTAGAGACGTTTTCTTTTGTGTGCTAAATTGTTGTTATTTTTTAAAACTTTCTAACGCAAGTGATTGCGTCTCAATTTTGTGTTCCTAAAAGATAATTTTATTTTAGTTAACATACTAAGATTTTCTTGATATGTATTTAATCAAATAAACATAAAGTGTGAATATAATTAGTACTACTATATTTATAATTTTAACTTGAGACGCAAGAATGGTAATGGAGTGGTTGTGACGACTACTTGTACAAGAAGCCGATGTTTAATGTTGTGATAGACATTAATTATTGATGATCCATTCTGATCATGAAGATTATCTCAAGGTATTTCAAGACAAAGATTTATTAATTATTAATCACACAATGTCAAAGTAAGTAATGTTTTTTAATTGGATGTAAACTGCTTTCGAGGTTCAAATCGAAGGATAACTAAGGTTAGTGCCGCCCACACTAGATTAGTTGTACTTTCCTTTTCAATTTAGATAACAAATTTGATTGGTTAACCTTTAATTGAGCCAATTAATATAGCTATAAGCTTCGTGAGGCCCTCCTCCCCTTAGTCCCCTATATCGTTGATTATTCACTTCACCTATCCAATTTAATATCAAGTTGGAACAAGATAATGGAAATGAATTAAAGAAAAACAAAAAAGACCAAAACAAAAGTTATCTCGACTTAATTTTATTCAAATTCACACTTTACTCCAAATTTCAAGGCTAATCCAAAGTTTTGAAAAGTTGGCTAATATTTCAACTTTGTGCGAAAGAATTGGATTCTTTTAGCTATTATTAAGCTATGGACAAATAAAATGCAAACCAATGCTTTTGTCTTACTTATCTTTAAATTATGTATGATGGGCTTTTTCATTAAGGTCCATAATACAAATTCCATAAAGCCCAGCCCATAACATTACAATAAGAATATTGGCTTCTAGTTCTAATAGGGTAGTTCAAATTTTTTAGATGTAAATACTAACTAATCCTACCCTTATTTTTCAATATTATTGAGAAATATAAGTATATATTAATAACTTAATTCTCACCCTCACGGACAAAGAATATTTATTTTCAATAAATTATTTTCTACTTTAAAAGTACTTTATCGGTCCCAACTAAATTGATTCAAAACTTTTAAATACGGAGATTAGAATAAATTAAATGATGGAATAAAAGAGTAAAAGTGATTAGATATTTTATTTTTTATTAAAATGAAATAAACTTAGTTAGTACGTTCCAAAATTAAATATCACTCAAATTTAGTTAGGACAAATAGAGCAGTAATGTATATAAGATTATAAGTGGCTATTAATTAGACATTTCTCAACTAAAATATGATTACGATTCACAACCAAGCTTTTTTAAGTGGTTATGGAATCAAATCCGACAGAAAACTCGATCATTCTATCGAGAAATGATGTTAAACAATATGACTGCTTACATATATTTAAAAAAGAAAATATGAATGAAAAATTCAAATATTTTGTAAAATTTAAAAATGTCAGTTTAAATTATTGTTATTTTTACTAAAATAGAACAATAGTTTATGTTTTGGCTCTGAATTTTCGTAGAATGAACGAAAAAAATAAATTGATAGTCTTAATTTGTATTTAGAATTGGTAGGAGATGGTATTTTATATGGGAAGTGATAATATTTAATTATACAAATATCCATTTTTCGCGTCATCGATGCCCGAAACTACGCGAGTGGATTTACTTAAAAGATAGGAATATTTCCAGAATTAATAGAACAAAAATATGAAGTCGAAGTAAGCAGATAAAATATCATAAAATATTATCTAGACAAATAAAATTGATAGAGAAAATCTAAACTCGAATTCTGATTGGGCGAAGGCAGCAGCATCAATCCTTCAATCCACCTTATCCTTTCCCGCTTTAATTTTCCCTCTTTACGCGACACCAATTTTTCACTCCCAAAACCATAAATCTCCAATTTCAGACAAAATCATCTGAAATTTCGAAAATTCGACACGAATTCTACAGATATCTCCATGGCTCTTCAAGCAGCTACGTTGTTTCCCTCTACTCGTTGCCTTTCGAAAGAGGTACAGAAATGTGTGTGAATTCCGCGGATTTTCTCTGTAGCAACTGAAATTGAATAAGTTTGTGAATTTTGATTCTGATTTTGTGAATTTTGTTTAATTTTGATGTTGTTAGAATAAGGGAATTGCAATTAAAGAGACATCTCTCTTTGGAGCTGCGTTGCCGGCAGGAATTAAAGCTGAATTTAGCCCATCTTTGTACAAGGTAATTCCATTTTTATGCCTTCATTTTGATTCGTATCTATGAAAAATAAGCATTTAGTTTTAGGCTGGGAATTTGTTGTTAAATTTGTTTTCTCTAAAATGTTTAGAATAAATCTTCTTAATGTGCAAAAAATTAGTAATGACTATAATATTCTATTGTTGAGAAATTGACAATTAGGGAGTATTAGTATGTTTTATTGTGTTGTGATTTAGGAGTTGAGGAAAAAGGTATCAAATGGAGCAATCAGGGCACAAACAGCAGCCACAGCTCCTGCCGTGAACCAGGCCTCCTCCGAGGCGAAGAAAACCCTACGCAAGGGCTGCGTTGTCATCACTGGCGCCTCATCGGGGCTAGGCCTTGCTGCAGCCAAGTCCCTGGCCGAGACCGGGAAATGGCACGTGATCATGGCGTGCCGGAACTTCCTCAAGGCCGAGCAGGCTGCAAAGTCGCTCGGCATTGCCAAGGAGAACTACACCGTGATGCACCTCGACCTCGCCTCCCTCGACAGTGTCCGCCAGTTTGTCGAGACGTTCCGCCGCTCCGAGAGGCCTTTGGATGCTCTAGTATGCAATGCTGCGGTTTACCTCCCGACAGCGAAAGAGCCGACTTTTACGGCTGAGGGCTTCGAGCTGAGCGTCGGCACCAACCATCTCGGCCATTTTTTGCTCGCCCGCCTCCTTCTCGATGACTTCAAGAAGTCGGACTTCCCACAGAAGCGCCTCATCATCGTTGGCTCCATTACAGGTATCAGTATTACTAGTTCACGCACTATTGCTTCTATGTGCGAATAGTTGGATTCGTATTCGATTTTTTGCTAAAACCAAATGGGACCAAATAGAATAATCCGACAACTAACAACCGAAACTGAAAAAATCTAAAAACCCAAACCGAACTCAATATTTCAGTTTGGTTCGATTCGGTTATTTGGACTCTGAATATTTTGCTCTCCCCTATCAGAATAGGCGAAAAACAGGTCCTTGAACTAGTTCTGCTGTTGCAGGGAACACCAACACTTTGGCTGGGAATGTGCCTCCCAAGGCGAATCTTGGTGATCTGAGGGGGCTTGCCGGAGGTCTGAACGGTGTTGGAAGCTCCTCCATGATCGATGGTGGTGAATTTGACGGGGCGAAGGCCTACAAAGACAGCAAGGTTTGCAACATGCTGACGATGCAGGAGTTCCACAGGCGCTACCATGAAGAAACCGGCATCAGCTTCGCCTCACTCTACCCTGGCTGCATAGCCGAGACCGGTCTGTTTAGGAACCATATTCCCCTGTTCAGGATTCTGTTTCCACCATTTCAGAAGTACATCACAAAGGGCTACGTGTCGGAGAAAGAAGCCGGAGACAGGCTTGCACAGGTAGGTTGCCAATGGTGACGTTGTCATTATCGTTGTTGTTGTTATTGATGATGATGTCTGCATTCTTGAAACTGATTACTGTGGTGGTTCAGGTGGTGAGTGATCCGAGCCTGTCGAAATCGGGGGTGTACTGGAGCTGGAACAGCACCTCAGCCTCGTTCGAGAACCAGCTGTCCAAAGAGGCGAGTGATGCAGAGAAGGCGCGAAAGCTGTGGGAGGTGAGCGAGAAGCTCGTTGGGCTGGCTTGATGCGGTGTCGGACAGTTGAGGAGGCAGTTAGTTAATGATGAGCAACAAGTGGGGAAAAACCAGTCTCACCTTCATTCGAACATTGTCCAGAATTAATGTTTTACTGTTAAAGAAATTAGCATGCGTGAGCAAATGAGTTGTTACAGAGATGCAGAAAACAAGATGATCCCTTATTCAAAGGCAATGGGGCAGTGCCCTCTCTGTAAACATGTGAGTTTTTTTTTGTACTTGCTTAATGGAGAAAACGTTGCTATTTATAATGATCTTCTATGCTTAGACATGAACAAGATTTGACATGTTTTAGATACTCCCTTTCAATGTCACACAACAAATGACTGTATAAATTGTTTTGGAGGATTCAATGTGAACTAGTGCAATAGAACAAGATGCATGATAGTACAAAGAAATCCCAGCTCAACACAAAAACAAATAACCTAGTGCAAGTGTAGCAGCGGTAAAAGTAAAACCAATCAAGAAACTAATTCTTCAACAGCAGCAAAGATAAACAAGCAAATCCATCAAAATAGAAAGCAAAGATACCAACAAAAAACTATGATTGATCCACCAATGTCAATTTAACTGTAAGATGTCAGCATTCACAATCATATTCCTATATCATCTAATGCTTTAGCAAAATCAGAAGTAACACTAAACTCATCACTGAGGTAAATGAATTAGTTTTTGCCATTTTCAGCAACATGATCTTCTTTCCCTATAGCGACCACCACCTTTTTCAAGATAAACTCCGTAGACTGATGGGAATGCTCCACTGCCTTCGATATCCCCTGCCACTTCTCTCCGTGCTTTGGGTCTGCAGCGACGCACCTGTTCAGCACATCCCTCTGGTTATCCTCCCCACCATGCTGGAGCTCGAATTTGTAGTACAGTGCCCAGAAATCCCCAATATCCGGAGCAAGTGTCACAGCCCTATTAAACCATGTTCTAGCCTTATCGACCTTCCTATCATGCCAAAATATCTTCCCCACAGCAGCGAGGACATGAGGGTCGTCGCCACATTTCTTGTACGCATCCCTGCTCTTTGTCTTCTGTTGAGGCCGAGGAGCCATCTCTATTGAAGCAGCCCAGAGGATACCACTGGTCGGGCATTCTTGCAACGCCTTCGCCATCAATATTTCGGCTTCCTTCTTCTGACCATGTCGAGACTCAGCTCTCACTGCAGCAAGCCAAAGCTCGGGCGTTTGAGGGTTTTTCTTCCTAGCCATTGTCAGAACAGCGCGGGCTTTGCTTAATGCATTCACCTTCTCCTCCAAGTGAGCAAGTGAGAGCCATAGAGGAATACACTTGGGGCAGTGCTTCAATCCCAGCTCGTAGGCATCCTTGGCTCGTTCCAAGTTCGCAAGACGCTCCTCCAACTGCCCCAGCATCAGCCAGAGCTTGAAAAACGAAGGAAACTGCTTCAGCCCTTCATCAAGCAACCTCCTCTCCTCTGCAATGTTCCCCAGTTCTCTCTCAACAATGGCAGACTTCATCCATACTCTCTCCGTTCCTCCCCTCTCTCGGGCCTTTGCAAGAAGCATCCTCGCCCTCTCTGGCTCATGATTCTCAAACTCAAGCTTGAATGCAGCAAGCCAAATCTCCTCGGAGTTGGGAATTGCAGCATATGCTTCTTGAAGAATCGCCCGAGCTGCAGGCACATCCCCAGCAAGCCATTTCTCCTTGGCACCCATGAGCCACAAAACTTCAGCATGTGGTATGTAAGTAACAGCCTTCCGGAGCAGAGCATCGAGAGATTCCCGAGTGCCATGGCTCTTCTCAAGCTGAGCAGCCTTCAGCCATATGCTCTTCTTTGTTAAAAACACAGTTAAAGCATGGGCATAGATGGCCCTCGCCGTCTCAATAGAGCCTCTCTTCTTGCACTCTTCTGCATCAGCAACCCAAGTTCTCTTCCTATCTTCTTCTTCCACCCCAACCTCAACCGTGTTGTGGATTATAGCTTGACAGGTAGCAACAGAACCAGCTCTTTCAGCTGCTTCGGCCTCTTTCATCCACATTTCTCTATCGATCTCAACGCCTTCCCTCTGCAAAGCTCGAATACCCCTCTCGATAATCTTCCCAACCATGCTAGTATTCCCATTAGCTTCTTCCAACTTGGCAGCAGTGATCCATATAGCCGGCTCCTTCGAAAGCTTTTCCCTCGCTTTATTCAGCACTTTCTTCGCATTATCGTAAGTTTCTAGCCTAGCAAGTGCCAACCACAGCTCAACATGCAACGGGCAGCATTCCACAGCCCTCTGCAACAAAAGCCTCGCATCTTCCTCATTAGCAAGCTCAACAACCGCCTTCCAAAGCCTCACAGAGTCCGGTATATGCTCAAGCCCTTTCCTCAATACTCTACTCTTATTCACATCCTCCAACTCAAGCTTCGCTGCTTGCATCCATAACTTCACTGAATTAGGAATCGCCTTCACACCTCTTGCAATCACAGCCTTCGCATCAACATGAGACGCCAAACGGCACGCCTCTAACCACACATCCTCGCTTTTAGGGCATTCTTCGCACCCTTTCCTAATCAAATTCTGTGCAGCCTGAAGCTTCCCGGCCACCTCTTCTAACCTAGCGGCGGCAATCCAGCCATGAGGGTGTTTCGGATTCGTCTGCGTTACTGATTTCAGCAGCAATCGAGCCTTGTTTATATCAGACACCTCTGCATCACTAGTGATCTTCATACTCTTCAAATCTGTCAAGTAACCTTTAGGATCCACCACAGTCAATCCAGAGACTGAATCGGACAACCTATCGAGCTTCAATGACAACACAGTTCCTCTCCCTTCACCGACAGCAGTCAAATCGGTAACCGGAGTCTGTGCCCATGGCGTTTCAGTCCCACCAGCCGCCCTGCTCTTCGGATCCAAAGCACTCACGTGCTCCTTTTCCTGCCGTGCCTTCTCTAACAGCGTGTCTGGTACCGGAACGAAACTTTCGAATCTCTTCTTCTTGTTCCTCTGAGAATAATCCCCGATCTCCGGTATGCTATCCCACTCATCGGTCGATAATGTGTACAATTTCCTCTTTAAATCAGCAAACTGCTCAGTGATCTTCGGATTCGAGGCTCGATACTTCTCAATCTCCTCCTTCAACCTCGCCTCCCTTCTATCTTTCCTCCGCGAATCCATCCTATTATCAATCGCCTCCCAAACAGCATCAGCTTCCTTATCCTCATCGTCGTACTCCGCAGAAGCAAACAATCCGGCATCATTCCCTTCGAATTCATCGAATTTCTGATTCTCGTCATATCCCTTTTCCTCAGCCTCCTCCTCCTCTTCCTCCTCGCCGGCTCCCTTCCCCCGGCCGCGGCCGACGCCAGGCGCCCCAGGTGCGCCGATCGCCGCAGCGGATCTGTCGGGCAAGTCAGGGGCAGCTCGGGCAGGACCGATATCAGATCGGGTGGTGAAACCGGTGGCGCCACGGCCCAGCCCGGCGACGTAATTCGGAGGTGGCTTGGTGTTGAGGAAGTCGGTCCTGGCTTTTGGAGCCACAGGCGCTTGCATACCGCCGAGGAGAGGGATGTGTAGGGTTAGGGTTGAATTTGGGGAAACCCCCAGATCGGACAGGAAAACGGCGTCGTTTCCTTCGGTGGAGAGGAGGCGCGGCGAGAGATAGAGGCGCTGGTGGGAAATTGGGATGAGGTGGTGGCGATGGAGATGGAGGTGAAGGTCCCGCAGAGTGGTGGTTGAAGGATTGAGATTGACGGTTAGGGTTTTGTTGAAGGGGGATTGGACATACACCATTTTAGGGTTTAATCCGTGTTTGAAAATTGGTGGCAATAGGAATTTGAGAGGGCTGTGTATGTGAGTGTGTGAAAAATAGGGGAAGAGGAAGTCGGAGAGGGTGGAACGACGCCGACGCTGACGCCGACGCCGGAGATGATGAAAACAGCTTTTCCCGACGAGAGAGTGTGACAAAAAATAGGGATTGGGGAACTAAAATAATTAATTAATCTTACTAGGGGCCTAATTTTATACTTAAATCAAATTCTGATAAATTAAAAAATAGTATTCCTATTATTATAATCAATTCTAAATATTACTTCCACACAGATAGGTATGTAAATTTAAAATATAAATAATTACTCATACTAGTATAATTTCATTGAAATCAAATTCTAAAAATCAATTCAAAATAGAGGTAAGTTAATGAAAAATAATTATAGTGTTGCTATATTATGCATATAAAACTTGGAGGCTAAGTAAATTTATTTTGATATTTATTTATTTCTTAGTAGATGGATAGATATTAATTTTTTTTTCATTTTACTAAATTAGAGTTTTTTTATACTTTCTTTTATTCTAGTTTTTTTTTTAGTTTTTTTTTTCTATAAGTTTAGACTTTTCTTTTACATATATAAAGGCCTCATTTTTAAACTAAAAATACATACCTTCGAAGATTAATTATGAGTTTTTAATACACAATTGATATGTAAGATAAAATAATCAGTAGAATAAAAAAAAAAGATGAAAACTAAATGGATAGAGTAAAATAGAGAGGAAGAGAAAAAATAGTGAAAGTGGTGTTAGTGGATTGCGTGGTTCACGTCCTAAAATACAAAATTTGAACAGTTTCAATTTTAAAGGACAATTCAAAATAGACACAGGTCTTATTAAAAATCCATTCCCGATAGAAGGTAGGTAAATTGACAAATAAATAATACTATTGAAAAATAAATAATACTACTACTCCCTCCGTCCCGGCTAAGATGACACATTGCTTAGCCGGCACGTGATTTTAGGAGTTATTGGTTAAAGTGTTTAATTGAAGAGAGAAAAGGTGGGTGTAAGTATTAAACTAGAAAGATAAAGAAAGATAGATATTTTAATAGGAGTGAGAAAAAGTGATTGAGTTTATTAATTGGAGAGAGAAAGTTTCCAAAAAAAGAAATGTGTCATCTTAGTTGGGACAAACTAAAAAGGAAAACGTGTCATCTTAAGCGGGACGGATGGAGTAGTAGTCAGTACTTGTATAATTATATCATGTCAAATTATAAAAATTAAGTAGTTGGGACTGGTCGGAGCTCGGAGGTGTATGGTGCGATGTGGTGTCCATTGCAAGGCATGGGGAGAGGGTGCCAGGTGGTACTGTAAGTGCGGGATAGAGCGCGTCGACTGTAATTGCAAGAATTTTTTTAAAAAAAAAACGAATTTATATTATTAATACTTCCAAGTGCCGGAGTAATTTATTTTTAGATCTTTTTATTTAAAAATTAATTTTAAAATTAAAATTTAGAAATATTAATTATGTCATTTTAGTGTATTAATGTCATTTTTAGGAAATTAAATTTTTGGTATTTGTAATTTACAAACTCTATAAATACCAACACATTTCACTTTATATACTTTTAAGATTTTTTATGAAGTAATTTTGTTATTTATAATTAGAAAAAAAATAAGATTAAAATTATTCGAGTAGAGTTATGGATTGCAGGAGTTGTGGCTTGCTGCAAAATAATAAAGAAGTGGAAATGCATTGTGGATGGTCTTATTTCTCTTTACATTTACATTTATTTGTTCGAATATAGATGCATACTGGAGACAAAGGGAAGTCACACGAGCAAAATTGAACTTCTCGAGGATCGAACGAGATGCTGGAGAGCGAAGTTGATCACAAAGATGTTGGCAAATAAAATAAAAATGACTAAGAGTATAATAATATTTCGCATTAGTGTAAATTAAGGAGCTTACACCACTATATAAATCTCATTGATCATTTCTCCCATCGCTAATGGTTTCATGATGAAACCCTATAATTTCTATTAGGAGATGACGAGCATCTGGTGCACAAGGAATGATATGTGTTTGCAAAAAAATTATGTTTTCAAATCGCTTGAAAGAAAACCTATGCGTAATTCCATTCTTTTGTTAGTTAAAGTTTTTGAACATTTATTCACTATAACAAATGAGTTGAAAAAAAAAATATGAAGCTTGAATATTTTTTCTCAATTATTCAATAATGAAATTTCTTTGGTGGGGTTGTATGCGATAGTATGAAAGCTAAGAAATCATGATGGATATCATCATCAGCGAGTTAAGCGATATCGTCTATTCATAAAGAAAACAATGATGTTTGGTTGAAAAACATGGGCAATATATTATACATATGAAATTTTAGACTAGATCAAAATTTCCTTGTTTTTCCATCTGATATTTTTTAACTTGCAAAACATGCAAGAATTTGACCAAAGTTTGTAATTATTCTAGCAATTGACCCTAGGTTTAATTACTACTATCAATTTCCGATTTAATGCAATTTACTTTGGTTTGGAGAAACACATTTCTAAAGCTCCATCACAGCAGTCAACCGATGGCTAATTGCAGATATAAAAGGTCAACTTTAAAGTGGCAAGAATTGTTTAATGTTTCTTATTAGCTTTGGCTAATGGCAGTGTAGTTGTGAGTTCAATAATTTATTACTGATTTTCACTTAATATAATCAATATAGTATATACTACCATATGTATGTCACGAAATCGAGATGTACTTGCTCTTACTTGCATTATTAAGTCCAAACCACCAAACAAAAATGAGGGAATTGATTATTGGAAATTTGTAGCAATCAGAAAATGGAAATCACAATATTGATGGAATTTGGATTATATTCCATCACATGGTGATGATCACACCACTATTTAATTTGTGGACATTCATGCTAGCTCCTACACTTTGGGCGTTCACATGCAATAGATTTCATATTTGATATACTGGTCCTGTTTAAATTATATTTATTTTTTCATTTCGTATATTTTGTTATCTTTCATATAGTTTTTGGAATAATATATTACGGAGTAATATTTGGCCGTTGAAAGTAAGCAGCCAAGAGCTTGATTGGTTGTTCTGCAGAGCATGTGAGTGTTGAAATTAAAAGTAGCTATTGTTGCATTCATATCTTCTGACACAAATGGACCCTACTCTCATGCCAATAAATTTCATTTTTATACTATACACAATAGTTTATAAATTATGTCAAGGAATAAAAAAGATTGAGTAGGTTAGTATGAATATTAATCGACCTATATTTTTCATTTGTTTGAAATTATAATGTTTGATATTGAATTAATAGTACTCCCTCTTATGAGATTCTTTTTTTAAAGTCTAGATTAGATCCACTTTTTTTTTCAAACATGATAGTTAACTTTGACAACCAAAAATGTTGCATGGATCAATATTATAACTTTGATTTATTTTTTAGAAAGGAGCAAACTATGGTGAAATTATGTTATTCGCACTACTAGTAAACACACAAAATATTACGAGGAGACAAGAAAGATAAAAAGAAAAGGACAGAGTGGCAAAGAAAAAATGTGTTATCCCCACATCATCACATTTTCTTCAAATAAAACAAATATCACTATATTGATATTATATTGTAATGTCACAACATACAACCATAAATTGTGCCCTCACTCAATGTAAAAGAGCACCACTCACAAAGTAGATTCATATCTAAAACCCCACTTCCAACCGCACTCTCTCCTTTGGAGAGGGCTACTACATACACTTAAAAGTTAAAACACTTATGATGCTTCACACACTACACACATTAGAGGAAAAAAATAAAAATAAAAACTTCTAGAAAATCACACAAGATATTCTGATCCTTTCTCCTTCTCCATTTCGTGTTTTATTTTATCGATTCATGCTATCGTACTACAAAACCAGTACAAGCAGATCGAATAAACCACGAAATTGGTACATAATATACAATGAAGGCTTAATTGCCCGTCTAAAGATGGGCAAAGAAAGAAAAAGTTAGCCATGGGTGTTGTAACTTTTATCGGCTACCTTTTCTTTGAAGGAATAAGAATCACACACTTAATTTTAGATACTGAAATATTAAAATATGGACTTTACCTAAATTTGACATAAAAGTTAGTACGATATCAATTGTTAAAATTGAGCCGGGAGGTGTAGGTAGCCTTCGGAGCCCAGTTCCGGGGGATCACATCCCTCGCGGACAAGGATTTTCCTGAAGATAGAGTTGTGAGCTTGACAGAGAACGGCCCTTGTAGAGGGCCGGCTATGATACACCAAGTCGCACCCCAAATGTGGTGCATCTCAACCCATTGGTTCGAGTTAGCCTACATAAAACATAAAAAGATATAAAAACATAATAATATTAGGTCAATTAAGTCCCTTTTTTTCCCCTTTTTTATACTCATAAATGAAGTGTGTGTGTGTGTGAGTGATGCACTTAGGATTGAGACATGGTATAGAAGAGAAAGTGGAGGCCTTTTCGGCCAATGGCATGGGATAAAAGATAACTGGCCTAATATATAAAGGCATGTGTCAAAAAGAATAATATTCCAAAGAATAATTATGATCAACTAAAGCTAAGTGAATCTCTTTTCTAATGGAAACCAACACATTGAGTGTCAGAGGCACGTGATGTTAGAGATCTTAAGTTCAACAAATAGATCATATTTTCACATATGACATAAAATAGAATATTTCTAAAACTGCTGAAATTTTGGAATTATGCAATACAGTAAATTTTTGTTTCTTGAATTTCATGAGATGTTTCTTTAAAAGAGGAGAGGTTCTCTGCTATAGTGAGGTGTGAAAGTGGGAAACTTTGTGAAAGAAAAATCCATCTAGAGAAAAGGGAAAGTTCTTTGACTAAGGTGTGAATAATCAACCAAAAAATGAATTCATTAATTTTTGGGGTCACAGAATTTAGATTTTGCTTTTGTCATGTTAGACGATGTTATGCTCTGTTCATAATTCTCCATACCTAAATTCTATCCCCATTTTATCCTTTTTTTAGATATATTTTTCACCATATATTGCATAACTACTGATGTAGGTCTCACTATTTGTGACGCTACTTCAACTATTTTTTCTATTTCGCTTGTTTTACTAATTTTTACATTAAAATCCGCATCATCCGAAAAATTTCTACTTTTAAAGAAACAAAGAGTACAAACTAGGTAAAGTAGTAAAGTAGATAATGGTACCTCCCTAATGTGCATGGATCCAACATCACCATCTCCACCCTCAAACTCGACTAGCAAAGACAACCAATAATTGGTCGATCCTTCGTTAACGTGAAACGCAATGTTTTTTCCCGGATACTTGCACGGAGTCCTGTACATAATATTTCATTTAATTAATTCCTTAAACAAACAATTAATTATCAATTAGTAGAACCTAATCATAAAGTGACAAAACAGAACAACAAGACCGTTAAAAGAAGAGTGGATCACAGTGCAATTTTCCATAGCAGTACTACTATTAACGTCGATTAAAATAAATAAATAATAATATAAGCAAATTTAATCCGTGATTATAAACACACACATTACCTTCGGAAGATGACGGGGATCTCGCCGCGGTTGCGGAGCTTGCCGCCGTTGCCGGAGACGGCCATCCTGCCGAAGGCGGCGCCGCTGAGGTCGAAGTGCGTGCGGCCGCCGGAGCAGTATCCGCCGGGGCACTCGTCGGTGATGATGACCGTGACGGCGCGGCGCGAGCAGATCGAGCGGTCGAGGCAGCGCACCTTGTAGCAGGCGCCGCAGCCCTCGCCGCCCTTGAACAGCACGGGGCTCACCGCCCCCACCCGCGCGCGGAACGGCTTCACGTCCACCAGCGATCCGTATCCGCACGCGCCGCCGTCGCTGCCGTCGCCCTCGGGGCTCCCGTACCACGTCGCCGTCGCCGGAGTCCAACGCTGGTTCCCCGCCGCCGCCGCGCAGGCCGCCGCGGCGAGTAGGATGCAGGAAATGACGAAATTAGACGGAATGGGCATAATGTGGAGGCTAATTTCACGGCGGCGCGTGGAAATCGAGGCGGGAAAGTGGCGACAGTTTGGAAGGGAAGGCAGTGGAAGTGTAGCTTAAGACTGAGCGATTTCTGTGTGTGATCTTCTATATAAAGGGGGAATTTCGTGTGACGATATGGCCCATGGGGGTTTAGTTTAATTACGGTAGTGCCATTGGCTGATGGGGTGGGGCCCGGCGACAGTTAAGGCGTTAAATCCACTGGACAGCATCCACGTGTTGGGAGGGTAGTTTGGTCATTATGGAAAAGTTGATCCATCAACATTCTACCGTTATGTTGCATTATTTTGTTTTTATTTTTAATTTGTTTGATGTTGAACGCATGTGAGGAAGAGTTCTATCTTGAAGTTTTGAGGGGACCCAAAAAACGTGGGGTTTAATCTCGTTGTTGTTCTATTTGTATGATTTGGTAATTAATAAACTGTGTTCATTTTAGTTGAGGATGAGATGCACATATCGTCGAGGTGGTTAAGGTTCGAGTTTGAGTTCGAGGTATACTGATAAATTTATACACACAAATATTTATAAAATAGTAATCGAAATTCTAATTTATTTTTAGTTCATTAATATTTGATGAAATGTGTGATTACTTACGAAATAATGGTATTGGATATTGACTTTATAAGTAGTTAATCCTAATTTCTGTGTAATAAATTAATACTATAGAATAAACAAATCTTATCTAAATGGACCCAAAAACGGTTGGAAGAATAGAGTTGATGAATGCAACTACAAGCTCAACCCATACTTGTAAAATTGTTCTCAACGCAACTGAATTTGTTGATGTATTGGAATTTGGACACATCCATTTAAATACGCAAACTTCAAATTAGAAAAAAAAATTAATAAAAAAATAAAAAATAGTAGGGTAGCAAATTTGGAAGAAATCCTCATTTGAAGCATGTATAATTTCGTTGATGGAAGTGTGAGGTGATTAGCACTAGTTACTAGTTAGCATAACCGCACGTATAAGTGTATAATTATGGTCGTGGATGATGATGGTGGTAATGTAACAGGCTGCAGCTTAATAATTCCAAATATTTTTATAAATCAGTTTGTCGGTATGATTTTTACTTGCTTAATAATCAACAAATCTGCTTCGACTATTTTATTCAATTATTTATTGCCTCGTGATCATGCACTTCTCATGATCTATGGAATCGTCATCCATGAAATATGTAAATTTAAATATATTTGTAATGTGAATTATTGGGTTCAAACTAGAGTTTGTGCATGGACATGGGAATTTCAGTTTTCTTCTTATTTTATAATTTTATTCATTATTTGCCTTGTTTTTTCTTAATTTGACGGAGAAAACATTTAAATTTTTTTATGAAATTGATATTTTTAAATTCAATATAACAATTTCATGAAATACTTTTTTTATATAAATAAAAGGCTCAAACTAAAAGATGGTGAGCAACAGTTCAATAACAACACCCCAATAAAAATACAAACCAACTTAGACCAACGAAAAATTCAAGTATCAACATTAAACCAAAAGCAAAAACAGGCATCAATCACGCTGAAAACTCACACCACAAGCAACTAACCCACCAAGCAAGCAATGCTAACATAGCTTGATGTCAGTTCATCTTCTAACCCGACTCAACTCCTCATATATTTGCCCAGGTATAAAGAGAAACTCTGGACACCATCCTTTAGCCCACGAATCTAGCCTCCACAGTAAGAGTCTCTTCTCAGTTTCCCAACTTAGGACAATTTTCTCGAAAACAATTTTATTCCTAAGCCATCAAATGGACCACACTATCATATAAAAGGAGCACCTCAATCTTTTATCAAATTTGATGAAAGTTCCGTCCATCCAGCTGAGTAAGTTTTCATCAAATACTTATATAGGACGTTACAAAAATGATTTGGATTTAAAAATTGTATTGCGGTAAAACATTTTATGCATTGAATGTATACTAATTATAATCGATTATACTCCTTATCTAGATCTTTTCCTTTCTTTATTGTGCTCTAATACATGGCGTGATTATTCTCTTTCACGAAAGAGAGTATACATATTGTGAGAACTAAATATTGTCTCATTTAATACATTCATTAAATCGCACCACCATTCTTCTAGCATTTAATTAAATCAGCGGAAGTACATGATGCATATGCACATGCTAAAACCACAAAATAAAATATGAGTGTGAAACCGTTTTTGACTGTTTATACACATTAGTAAGTTCATCGATTTTAGTGAATAAAAATATCATAAGTAATTAATTTTATAATGTGAAGGATGACAAAAATGTTGAAAATGACACTGCATAGAGCAGCCCTACCTAACTCCGTAAGTACTGCCCACCCCTCATTTTGTTCATACCAATAATTAATATAGATAGACAAATAAATTGATAATTAGTCGCCGGTTTTGTTTCAGTTTAATTTAGCAAAATTTAAGATTTTTTTATGAATGTACCTTGGGGTTTTATGTCAAGTTACATCATTAATTGCATTTTCACCATTTTTTCTAATATTGAAAATTTCTCACAAAATTCACCATAAACCCAAAAGCCAAAATTTCTCCTTACTTCCAATGCTGTCTCAACTCATAGACCTTATTCCCATCCTGCCACATTCGTGTTGTTGTCGTTTTAATCGGAACATCCCTAACCACATTAGCACGACCGTTGTTGCCTTCAAGATGTTCTTCATTGCGTCACTGGCCCCAACTCCTCCATTTGCCCTCACTGCTCTCTCTCTCACACCCTCGAAGCCAAAAATTTCATCGTTGGAATGAAATAAATGAGCGCTTGCAAGGATATTAGAGCAAAGGTTCAGTGACAAGATAATGCTAAAGGGGTATTTACGTATCTTTGCCTCGAATTTTAGCTTATACTATATTACTGAAATAAAATTGATGACCAACTATGGAGTATTATTCTTGACTATCTATAGTTTTACTAGTCTGCACCATTGCCATATTAAAATGCCCAAATTCAAGCTCTATTATTGAATAACATATCATGATAAAATTGCTCATTCATGTGAAAGCCAACTCTTAACCCAACTGAGTAGCACTATTCTGCACTACTGCTAGATTGTGCAGTTAACTTTATAAGCTGGATTTTTCAAACACTAATACATTACTTTTAACAATAATACACATATAATATAGGTACATTCCTCTCCACTATCTATAAATCATGATTATCTTTTTATTTTTCTTGACCAAGATTGCATTATGTCTCTTGCACGATCATTAAAGAATGGATTAGTTGCGCAATCACAGCAACTGTACATAACTAATTCCATATCTTAAGGTGCATTCAGTTGTAGGTTCATTCATTTGAAGGATCGATTATGGTGAACTCGAATCCAAAATCTTTAACTTTTAATAGGAAAATAGATTTTTTTTCATTTCACTCAAGAAAATGAATCCTATATGTTACTTCAAACCCTCTCTTAGACATCAAAAAATGGACTTTTTTTTTTAATTTCGAAAAATGACCATAGAGCTAGCTATATGGACATACCCAATCAAGTGAAAAGTGGACCATTATAGGAAAAAAAATGAAACATAATCTAATGTTTTAGCTATTTCAGGTTTAGTGACTTAATATGACGTTGGGAGAGTGTCGGTACATGAATATCTATTAAATTTGCACACTTATGAAAACTAATTTATGAAAAATACTTTTCAAAGGGAAATAATAATTTTGCTAAAGACGCCAAATATAGACCTATCACTAGTGAATGGTGTGTTTTTCGATTCGACAAATATGGATATGAGAATTATTGATACAGACAGACGTATAATCTATAGAAGAGATTCTTCGTTCAATCAAATTGGGACACACGCATGCTACATACTATATTTGAATGAATTTTTTATAGTTATAATGATATTTTGTACTTGGATATATTGCGTTTGATAATACCTTATATGTCGATGAATTTTTTAGTTACCCACTATTTTAATTTGCCACACATACATCCGCAAAAAAAGTTGATACATATTGAGATTTGAAAATAGAAGGTAAACTTGTGTTGTAATAAATCTCATAAACAAAAAATCAATTAAAAAGCACTGTAATAAAGTTTCTGAAAGTGCAATCAAAAGAAGACCTTTTTATGATGCCAAGATTTGGTATTATTATGCCTAACGAGATACTGTTATATGGTAGTTAATAAAATATAAACACTTAAGGCAAAAGAAAAGTTATACTATTGTCTCCCATCTGCTAAGCACAAAAAACAAAGAAATTAATAAAGTCGTAACTTTTCTTTTTCCAACAAATAAAGTCGCAACTTTGTTACTATATCATATGTAAAGTATTGGCATGATAAAATTATAATTTTCATTTACTTTACATAAAGATACAAATGGCGTGGTCTTAGTTAGCAAAAGTATTGATATTAGTTAATTCCGTTAATCAAGGGACCAAAAAGAACAAAACTGAATTTGGAAACAATTAGCTATTTTTACTTTCCAAAAATGGGGTCAGGACCATAAGTTAATGTGGAAAATGAAATTATTTCACATTCTATTCTATAGCAACCAAATTGCATTGATTACTTATAGGTAAATTGCGCACATTCAATAATATTTTTCATTTTCATTGGATTTTTTATTGCATCTAAATACATTAATCATAATGCTTGTCTAGTAATTGCGCACAATCAATAATATTTTGCATTTTCATAGGATTTTTTATTGAATCTAAATACTACATTAATCCTAAAGCTTCTCTAGTTTTTTCACGAAAATTATTCTCCCCCGAACTGAAATTTGCATGTTTGCCGCAACTTCCAGATTGGCTAAATCGACATATAATCAGAATTGAGATGTATAAAGGCCGAAATTGAAATTCTCATAAGCCAAAACTAGAACAAAGATGATTGTTTGTATATATAAGTCAGAGATTGACACACACCCACCACATCTACTATCATTAACGAAACCACAGTTGGTTGCAGAGGGGCAGAACTGCAAAAGAGTGACGAAGCCACTGTGCCGCCTGGGCACAGCCCCAAACATATGCCTTTAATACTATATGCTATACAATAGATAAAGTTTGTAAAAAATCAAAACTTTTTTTCTCAGTTTTATTTTTTATACTTTACGTGCAAGAGTTTTGCTCCCAATGCAATTTAATTAATTTACTTATATCCGACTTTAAAACTTATTTTCTAATTTATTTGCAACTTATTTATTTAACGATAATGGACTTAGGCCATCTCCAACCATTTACACCAAATCCAAACCTATTTTTTCAGTTCTGTCACATCAAACAGTAATTCTACTCCAACCATTTACACCAAACTCAAACCCAAAAGAATATTCCATATTCACCTACTTCTTTTTACTTTTTCAATCTAACCTACATATATATTTAAATTACACATTAACCCCATAATAATTTGTTAATAATTTATATAAATTAAATATCACATTCTTTAATTTATTTTTTTATAGTATATAATATCACAAATTATACAAAAGAAATAATTAATACTAATAATTTATATAAAGTAAAATGAATGTTGCTTGACTTTTTAACTAAATAATAGATTAAAGAATAATTATACATTAAACTAAATACTACAAATACTTAACCTTAAATAAATACTCAAATATAAATCTAAAATTAAAATATATTTAAACAAATCCTGATGAAATGGAATGGTGGAATGGAATGGGATTCCTACTTCCATTCTATTCATTTGCTTGGTGTGATGGAATGAATGAGTGAATTGATGAAAATGCAAAGGAAATCTAAGGAAATTGACATTTCATTCCTATCTTCATTCCATTCCATCATACCAATCATACCCGTAGTGTTAAAATAGTTAAGTAATACTACTAAACATAACCAAATATCAATACAATTGCAATTAAATATTTTAATTTTTTACTAATTATTTGTATGAAATACCTTATATAGTTGAGGCCCACAACTGTCAAGCCCATAGAGATAAACCTTAATAAAATAATTTAATAGCTTCCATCGTCTTCTTCATAGGACTCCATGCTTCTTGTTTCCGCCATTTCCTCTTCATCAGGTCACAGGTATGTTTCTTCCCCCAATAAATACGTAAATAAGAAGGGGCGTTTTGCAATTTTTCACAAATTATGCAGTAGCTACAGTGTTACCCCATATTTGGGTACCTACTGTTCAAAAAACGCAAAAATGGGGGGTTTCAGATGCGTTTTGGTGTATGGTTGGGGCTGTTTTTAACCGGAAAAATGGGTTTTCCAGTATGATTGGAGTTGCCCTTAGATTTCTAGTTTTTGTCACGCATTCTCTATTTTTTTCTCTCCCATTATTAAACTACTCCATGTGTTTTGTAATTTTTCATTGTCCATGTTGCAGCAATTTTTGGCAATGCCGATACTAAAAAACACGTCACTGTGTTAGATGATAGTATATGAGTTGAATTCAATCATAAATGAACTAATATGACTATACGATCACTCAAGAATCTAGGTCTAATTGATTGTATATTAATGATCGTAAAAATGCTACACAACTTTAATAAGATGGGACTTTCTATTTGAGGATCATGGAGTATTGTCATTTTCTCTTTTTATCATTGTCGCGGAGTACTATATTTAAAATTCTCCCAATAATAAATGATGAATAAAGATTATAACAAGAAATGGAATGGATATTTTGCGGGGTGGTTAAGGCCTTAATTAAAGTTGGGCCCATTCAGTTTCTAATAAATATAAGCCCATATAAATCTCGATGGATCGAACCCGAATTCCAATTTGCTCAAAACAAATTCTCTCATTTCGATCCTTCCTTCTACAGTTTCTGCTTGTGTGATTTTCCAAGCTCTGCATTTCAGGTATTGTATCGTTCTCTGTGTATGGATTAATTATGAGTTATTTTTCTACCTGAATCTAGAATTTTGAGCTTTTAATACTAGGATTGTCAATGGCTTGCATCATCCGTTTAGAATTAGGCCTGTTATTGTTTCCGTCGCCATTTCTTAGATCGATCTGTTCGTTAGTTTACTGAAGCTGCTGAATTAGAATGTTTGTCTGTCCTTTTATTTTATTTTAATTTTTGGCAATTATCATAGATGCCGTTCGTGCTTGAATTCAGTTATGTGGTTTTAGGGCAAAATTGCTAATAATCGTGTTGGCTGTTTTTGGGCTCAATTGTTAGATTAAATCCTAAGCTAATTTATAGTCCCAAAATTGGCGTGAACTTTTTCAATTAATAACCTGCACTATTGACATTGTACTGAAAAAGTATGCACTGACGTTTTTGGTTCACAAAATGCTTACTTGTAGTGGCTAAATTTGTGAACAATACATCTTCTTCTCCATCTTATACGCTTTCCTAAGTTTCTTCATGATGTGCCTGCATAACTTAGTTGCTATAAGCTAGCAACTTAGCATCCCGTCCACCAAAAGTGTTAGTGGGGATATTTTTGTTACAATGTTAACAGTATTGCTGGTTATTGATATTATTAAGTTCAATCCATTTTTGAGACTACGGAAATAGGTTAGGATATAAAGAGAGTGTTACATGTCTGTTAAGTTTGCTTGTATTAAAGTGAGCATCCCATCTTTTTCATCAGAAGGCCTTTAGCATGCACTTCTTTTGGACATGTCAACTTATCTGCTATGCTCTATGGAATATGGACATATTTTTCCTGATTTTACATGTAATGATTGATAAATATGAGTCTCGACCCTTGATAACTCTCATCTCAGTCATAAAAACTGTTCTTTTATTCGATAAAAACACTATCGGGCTCTTTTTTGGGGATGAAGCCCAAGACTAGTAACTAATGTTGATGAGAGTAGGACCTCCAATACTTGTGAAATTACAAATGTGTTCTTAAATGTGGCACATACAGAGCACCCCCAAAACAGCGTTTAACAGTTCCTCTAGTGAATGATTATGGTGTCTTTGTATACAACTGAGCGAAAAACCTTGATGACAGAGAGAGAGGGGGGAGAAGAGATGGCAATCAGCGCGACTATGTTCGGGGCACTACTGGGAATGGGGACCCAGATGTACTCTAATGCTCTCCGCAAGCTTCCTTACATGCGTCGTAATCGCTCTTTCCTTTTCTTTTCTTTTTCACTGATTATTTTGTCGAATTAAACAATTCTGAATGCTCAAATGCAGATCCGTGGGAACATGTGCTGGGGATGGGTTTGGGGGCTCTATTTGTTAACCAATTGATCAAGTTCGATGCAAAGGCTCAGGAGGATCTTGACAAATTACTCATCAAGGCCAAACAAGCCAACGAACGTCGCTACTTTGGTAATATACTCACCCTCCCCATTTCTTTCCTAATTCCACCTTTGTAAATGAAATTAGTAATCGTTCCCACTGGATCCACTCCCTTTTCCTCTCCTTCTCATATATTCATATTTCATAATCTACTTTCATATGCCTTACCATGCTCATCGTTTTATACAGTTAACACTTTTCACATATTAATTGTTGATATTGTGATGATGAAACTGGAAGTATTTGAATTCATGCAAGCATGCAATCTTTTTTCTTCACAATATCTGAGAACATACTGTTGGATTTTTTTTCATGCACTGTCATTGTTTGACTTATAAACTGTTTGCTAGTGCCAAAGTTAAAGATGCTAGTTGTGCTATCAGGGATTACAACAGAAAGCTATTGAGGAATAGCTACTTGATGCGTGGATAATATTCTTGAGTGGCTAGAAGTTACTAAAAGAAAACAATAGGTAGAATAGATTTTCATCCATACATGAACTAGGATTTAAAAGAGAGCATTTTATGTTCCATGATCATTATACGAATCCACAGATTGTATGAAGTAAATCTGGAAATGAAGTTAGACATGGCATAACAAGGTTTGATTAAACAAGATACGTGTTCAGACATAGCATGATCGAAGATACGTATTCAAATATGTCTGCTTCCAGACTTGATCAAGCATGTCTTTGGGATATCAGGGTTGCATAACCTGCATTGGTACCCATTACCTGTTTCAGTTTCAATCTCTTACTTCTGCAACTCAAAGTAATGATCACAGACATAGGAATTCGATGAGGGCCAAACTGGAAGCTTAATTTTTAGTCATGCTTTATTTTTTAAAGTAATTCTAATGAAGGTTGCCAGTATTTTATTTTCTTTATCTGCTAAAATAGTTGACCCAAGGGAGATAGTCTGATGGCTAGTTCCCTGCTGTTTTATGAATACTCCATTTCTTCTCTGATGGTTTCGCTTTTTAGCAATTCTTACTTTCTATGGCTGTTTATTTTGTCTGAAACTGTCTGCTAATTTTGTTTGGATATTTACTCTGATTCGTATCCTTTCATCCTAATTTTGATTGGATATTGTGTTTGCAGATGATGATGAAGAATAAAAGATGTGGAAATGGTCAAACCTCTTTTGTATCTGAATTACATTTCTGCAAACATTTGTTAGCCTAGTTTTGTACCAGGCTTGTGTTGCCCTGTATGGGCTTGCTCCGGCTGTTTTTATGAGAATAAAAATCTTTGTGGTGTACATTTGTTTGCAACATACTACTACTATGTTTTGTTAACAAAATTTATTTGAGCATACTGTTCTAAAAGTTGTGAGAATGTGGATTTTTAATAGGAATAAATCAGAAAATGGTTAGCAAATGTGAGCCTCCAAGATCTCGTTCAGAAGCTAAGTCCCACTTGAGTAAGAATATGAGTTTCAATATTCTGACAATCTCACGCAAGTCATCCTTTCAAAAATGTCATATAAAACGTTCCGACTTTGTTGCGGTATCAACAATGTGCAAAGTAAAATCAAGACAAAAGAACAAAGAAAGAACAAGCATTACATATAATGCATTCACAATGTGAACAAATAAGCTACTAGGTTCAAAATGACGCATTAGACTGCTTAAAGAGGGCTACACCTAAACAACAGCCGGATGGCAATCAACAATACTAGGGTTCTGCTCATCATGCGGTCGATATATGTCTAACGATATCCACAGACGTAGCACTTGATATAAGTTGGAGTAAATTCGTGTATAAAGTATAGGAAAAATTTACAGTATATGCACAAATTGGTGGAGATCACGTCAACCAACTTGAAGCTCAGAAACACTATCGACTGCCAGAAACTAGTAAATTTGAGATGCAATACCATACTCCCACTGTTCGTCTGCGAGCACTTCATTTCATTTCTTTACCTGAGGGTCTGGATAGGAGAAGAATAAGTCAGCTTAAACTATTTAAGAGGCCTGAGAGATTCAAACAGAGCACATTGTTTAGGTGTTCCAGTGGGTGCAGTCAAGACAATCTTGCAAGGCAGTTGAATAATACAGTAAAGTTTCAATTTTATCTTAAACAAATATGTTCATAACTGACCCGTGTATAAAATGAGGTCATTAATTTACTATTGCCTCTAATTAACTAGCTAAATTACCAACATTTTCTTTTTAAACTCTTTCAGTATGGAAAACTTTTATTTCGATTTTGAGTTATAATAAGTCGTAGACTTATCAAATCTCTCTCACGATCATTGATTTACCAAATGGCCCAGTGATTGTTATGCCATTTCTAAGTTTTTCTAATGGATGCAAATATGTAGCATGCCTATGGTTCTATATCATCCCCACTACTGAAATTCTTCGATCCAAATGCAGCAATATTATTACTTTGCAAAACTAGATGTTAACTTAAACTATGAAAAGAGGAAGTCAAGCCAATAAGAATGGGTTCAGAAATTTACATTCCAGTCATGCAAGTGTTATGAAACCTTCTTAATTATAAGTGCATGTACCTTACTGTTGATCCTAGCACTCCAAGAATCACTTTTCACACCGTATGCCGATTCACTACCATTAGCATATGATTGTGGAGGGACATAATTCTTCAGCAGGGGCACCCTATCAGGTAGATACTCATCATCACTTTCATAGTATTTCTCAGAATGTGGACCTAAAGCTTTGAGTACCATAGCCAACAACATGCTTAGTCCCTGCATGCAGAGATCATGACATTAATAAGAAAGGCTAACAAAGATCAAGTGGAATAGGATGTTTTACATATAGTCATATAGTAATAATAAAATTACACAACGGGTGTGACTTGGAAGGCATATTACCATAACCTCTCATTAATCTTTATATTCATATTTTGAGGATTATGTTTTTCATTTCAAAGAATACAAACAAGCGCACACATTTGGAGAGCGCGAGAGCAAGGGAGATTGTGCAGGAGAAGTAAGAAGTTGACCTGCACAGCAACCATCGACAAGCCAATCCATTTGCAAATGTCATAATTGTCCTTGATAAAGTCCTTCAACCTATCGAGATTTCCAGTTGCATCTGCTGGGAAGTCCTGAAAAACATTCAAGTTAGAATTAAACCATTTCTAATATTCATGCAGTGTCTGGCCATATTAAAAGAAGCATTATTAGAGCAAAATACCTCTTGCCAGTCGTGGTTTAAGAATACATCTGTAGTAACTGCAGCTTCCAGCATAAATATCATGAAGACAAAAGCCATGTACTATGCTGGTTAAGGTCAACATAGAAATTTGATGCATGCACTTGACTAAAAAAACATGCATTCTCAGACCTAAAGGAACATACAATGCTTCAGGGGAGAAGGCGGAGATATGCAACTGAAGCAACTATTCTACAATCTAGATATTCTTCTGAAACAATCACAGACTGCCCAACTTGAAAAGGTTGCTCATGTTACACAAGAATAAGCATTACCTAGGATCGCAAGAGCATTTAATTAAGTTAAATGCTTCTAAGAGATCTTTGTTCTGTGTATTTCATTGAAAGCAGAAGAGAATTCATTTGCTCAAAAATCTTCAACTAACCTTCAATCTACACAAAATAGTTCATCTGATCTAGCAGCTGAATCACAGATACTGCATCATGATTCATCTAAAGGGCTTATTTCCTAAGAAGCAGGGGCTAAAGAACCAAACATTTTTAAAGAACAACCAGCAACTTGCTCAAGTTGTAAGCATATGAAATCTAATTTTGTGTCATGCTAACCACCTTGAACCAAACTATCTCAACACAGATCATCCTTTACTAGAAAAGGCAACTCTTGTTTGCATAAACGAGAACACAATTGCACCAAAGAGATGATCTGAGAAAGATTACAAAGTGCTCACAGTTTCCGCTTCAAGATAAATTGGAAGGAGTGGATTATGAGTCCATCAATGATCATAGTCTGTTGCCGGATAAGTGAAAAAATAATGCAACCAAACAAACCCCAACGAAAGGATACAATGTACAAGCAGCAGCCATTGGCAGTCTCAGCAGCAATGTGACCGGAGCATGTGATGACGCACAAACTAACACCAAGCCCCAAAATAGTGTATATAAACCTGTATTGCAGCTCCCAATCAATAAAAACAACTAAAGAAATAGCCAATTACTTCAAACACACGCAGCAAAAACGCATAAAACCCCACTCCTCCCACAGCACTCCTATAATTGCCCCCATAAATAGATCCAACGTTTGAATTTGTGATTCAAACAGCTGAAATTAGTAATTACTCCAAAATCCATCTCTATGAAACACACTTACCACGGGACAGGGAAGTTCATAGATTCGTCGGTGTGGAGCCAGACTCTAAACATCCAGAGCGAGTAGATGATCAAGGCGATTCCGGCCATTCCGAGGAGCGAATTGAACAGCTTCAGAAGAGATTGAACGCAGCTGCGCGCCATTCGACCCATTTTTGAAATTTGGTTTTGAACGAAAGCGTTCAAATTGAGCACAGCTCCCGGAGAATTGATCGGCGGTGTAAAAAATTGGGGAGCGGGAGCCTCGGCGGCGAAGGGGAACCCTAACTTGGAGAAGATCAAAGTGAGGGTTAGCGTAGAATAGATGGATGGAAATGAAGAAACAGAGGTATAAAAGAGAAAGACTAGATATCCCTTTCACAGCTCAATATAGTCTTGCGGTTTTCACGGTGCTCCACTTTTATCAGATATACTATACCTTCTAGTAGTAATTACTAATATGAAAAATGATCACAAGGTTGCTGTGGTGTAGTGGTTATCACGTTAGTCTTACACACTAAAGGTCCCCAGTTCGATCCTGGGCAGCAACAATGTTTTTGTTATGGAAGATATTTTTGGAAATTTCAATTAAGTAGTACCAAATATGTGATTATTTTTTCTTCCTTTCTTATTTCTTTTTTAGTTTCTTCTTCATTCTTTTTTCTTTATTTTATTCTTTTTTTATTGTTTTATCTTTCTTTCTTCTCTCTTTTTTTCTCCTTAGTTTATATTTCTTCTTCTTTCTTTTTTTCTTTTATCTTCTTTTTCTTCTTTCCTTTTAGTATTTTATACATACATCAATTGCATTTATAATATAAATTAAGAACAAAATGTCTAATTAAATTTATTATTTAAAATAATTAAATTAATTGAATATTTTTTATTAAATTATTTTATACTCATTTTAAGATTGAAACACATAACTAAAAATGTTCAACTCTTTGTATCATTATGAATACAATTCACAATTATTATTTCATAGTATTATGTGATTCTTAATTTATATAATTATACTGTAATTATTTATTAATTACTAGTACTAGCTTTTAGTATTATAACAATAATATTTTTATAATAATTAAATATAAATATAACTATAATTATAATTAACTATATTTGAATAATATTAAAAATAAATTAATTATTAATTTATAACATCAAAATAATAATATTAATATTGATTAATAATAATAGTATAAAGAGTGAGGAGAATGAGAGAAGATATTACAATATCACTTTTGGTACTAATTTTATGTATACCTATAATATCTTTTATGACATAAATGAGAAAATGTATCTGTTTAGAGGACATTTTGGGAAGAAAATTGCATCAAGTACCAAAAATGTGATTTATAGGTACTAAAAGCGATATAAAATATAGATCAGATACCATTTACGTGCGAAAGTGAAAGATCAGATACCATTTATGTAGTTCACTTTTTTTTAAGTATGTTTAAAAGTTGCAATCAGAGTGAAATAGTATCAGAGTTCATTCTATAGAGGTAACTTTTTTTTTTTTTTTTTTTAAGTTATTCAACTTTTTTCATTATATAGGATGCGGGATCAAGTATAGTACTATGATCAGACTTAATTGTAACCACTATTTTGTCCAATTTTGTAATGAAAACATTTGATTTTGTGAAAAATGAATGATCCGATGAACTATTTGAAAATTCAAAATTCAAACTGTGAAATTTGACCCAGTCCAATCCAAAAAATCTGAAATCTTATATAAACATATAAAATTTAGAAATTTAAAAACAAAAATCCAAAAAACTTAAAATCCAACACCAAAATCAACACAAAGGATTTTATATTTGTAAGGTTAATAATTATAGTAGCATATATTTTTATTATTTGTACATAATATATTCAGATTTTATAACATCTGATTCGATCCAAACATTCAAAAAATTTACAAAATCTCGATCTAATTCGAACCAAAAATTCAAAAATTTGTACCAAGTTTAAAGATATTTTCTCATCCCTATTTTTATTTTGTTTTACGATATGTAATCTTACACGCGTATTATAAGTTCATTCTTTCAATGAGCAATTAATATATTTACTTGCATGGTGCAATTTAACCAAGTACTCCCTCCGTCTCAACTAAGATGATAAATAGTACTCCTAGTATTAGTGTATCCCAAATAAAATTGTACATTTCTATTTTTTGAAAATTTTCCTCTTCAAGTATTATACTCAACTACATTTTATCTGTTCAATTAATTTTTTTTTCTTCATTTAATACTCATGTCTACCTTTTATCTCTCCAATTAAATATATTAACAAACAATTCCTAAATTCCCGCATCAATTAAGAAATGCGTCATCTTAGTTGGTTTGGAGTGAGTAGTTATGCTCCAACATTGTTCATTTTAAAAAATTTTATGCTTAAATTTTTATATTATGCTACTAGTATGATGGGAGGATATATTACGGCCAATTCTCAGTCGCTTCTTGCCCTTTCGCCTTCTCTAAGATAACCTCGCCTCTATTTTGGGAACCTCGTTATAGATATTCACCGTCAATAATTGGCAAGGGCTCTCAGACACCGTTAAAAGATACAAGGACACAATATCTACGTGCACCTCTCATTATGAAATTGAAATTAGTTAAAATTGAAAGTAAATTTATAATGGAAAAAAAAAGTGAAATGAGATTGTATTTATATGGTTTTAAATTCATAATAAAAATTAATTATATTTTTAGAGGAAGAAATTTAAGTTATAACCTAACATAGCGTGTTTAAAATAAAGAGAAAAAATTAATTATGTAAATACAACTACTATATACCATAGTATATAAAACAATAATTAGTAGAGTATATTGATTTATGAGGTTATATAATATTTTTAGTATAATTGATAATTTTAAAATATAACATGACAAAAAATTATAATTATATGATCGTGTTATAAGTTGTTATTGATTTCAACTTTAGTATGGTATAATAGATAAATATTTAAAAAAGATAAAACTTAATCTTAAATTAAAAAAATAATTTAAAATAAATTAATGAAAACATAAATTGAAAAAATGAATGAATTATAAAAGAAATGTGAAAATCGAATTAGAGAAATGAAATTAATAAAACGACTACAATTAAATAGAAAAGATAATAGTGTAAAGTTATTGGAGCCTTAAATGAGATATTTGAATTATTAATAGCCATAATATCTAAATTTATTAAAATGTCATTTTATGGTCAACCATAGTGTGACTGTAACTTTATTCTTGATGGACTATTTATTAGCACTAAAAATACTTGCAAGTATACAAGGTAGATCTAGTGTAGCTAAAGGTCAGTATCAGAATATCGAACACAGGGAATAAGATTACAACTGTCTGTCATATACTACTATTTAGAGACACAAGATTTTCGGGTTGATTAATTAAACTAGATAGAAAGAAATAAATAAATAACAGAAAACATAAAAATATAAATAACAAATAATACAAAGCAGACTAAGGAATGTAGAATTTTAGAATTTTAGGAACCACAATCAAAAGGTAATATCCAAAGTACTTCCTTGAATTACGGTCTCCAGAGTTACTAAGCTATCACAGATGTAAAACTGTATCTTCTCCCGAAGCATACAATTTGTAGATTGCTACCTAGAACCGAAGTGTCCTTCCTATAACTAAGGCAACAACTTCTAAAAGCTCCTAAGATAAATTGGCTTCATTCAAAGGCTCAAATCTCTCGATTATATTGACAAAGACGTCAATTTCTCCTCTTTCAAATTAGACTACTCACTTCTCAGTTCTTGTAGTAAAATCCACATGCATTCATAAGATGTCAATCAAACAAATGTATAAGCACAAGAGAAATTGAAATAACTACAAGAGCTAACAAGGAAAAACAATTGAATAAATAACTTATAATCATAGCATGTTACCAAAAATTCTACAAAAGATGTTTAATACTTATAGACAAGTAAAACAACAAAAAGTACTAGACATGAAGAAAAACAAAACAAAATTCAAAGTTGAATGATGCAATTTTCAGTCTTCTCTTGCTTGGATCAGCAGAGCTCCTCTCCAATGGAAGAATTATATGTGGAATATGGGATGAAAGAAGTATAGAGATGGAGAGAATTAGAGGATCTAAGATGAATATCACTGAATTAGGGTATGAGGTATATATAGGCATGAAAATAATTTATAATTGGTAAAAAGTACCCTTCAAGTAATGGAAAAGATGTAAATTCGAAATCCTCAATTAATAGCAGAGATTTGACAACAATTTCTTTCCTTCCTTAATTTCCGCCTAATTTCGACTGCACTGCGCAACGTTCGTAAAATGACCATAACTTTATCCACAGAACTCCGATTTAGATGTTCAAGATACCCACACGAAGCTCTTTCGAAGACGAAGAGAATGGTATGTATTAAGCACTGATTGGACTTCAAATCAGTTGGCATATGGCCTCGAAGCCTCGAACAGAGGCTATTACACCTTGGCCATTTTCGCACCTTTTTTCAATCTTTTTCTATCATTTATCAATAAACATGTCAAAATACTAAAATATACTAATATATGCAATTTAAGAACATAATTTGCAAGATTGACGTTTAAAACAAACCAAATCTAGGCCTTAAAAACATGCAAATCCCATGTTTATCAATCCTCACAAATATTATATCTTTGGTCATTGTTAATTGAGTCACTTTTTTATTTTTGGCAAAATAATTCTTCCTTCATTTTCTTAAAAATAAAAATTCTTTCTTTTTTGGTATGTTGCATAAAAACATAATCTTTTTATTTAAGGAATTTTTTTTTTTGACACCAAATGTAAGATATTATTCAACCAAATTCATAAGGATTTCATCGTGAATAAAAATAAGAATGCAATTCAACCAAAACTTTCTCTCAGCTATAGAACCAGATGCCCGAGCAAGTGTGTAGGCAACTTGATTCGCTGATCGCTTTACGAACCTCATAGAGGATCCAGAGACCTCTTTCAAAAGCTGACAACTTCTACTACTGCCCAAAAGATAGATTCATCATTCCGTAAACTTGTCACTGCGAGTACTACCGTTTGGGCATCCATCTCAATCTCAATCTCATTCTTTCTCTTTAACGAGTTGAGACACATTTACTACTAATTCATTTTCTTTTTATCGTACATTACTAATTTTGTTTTTAGAGAAAGGAGGGGGTACTCCGTCTTAGTACTACTAAATCTCTTATTTAAAATTTTTGTGTTTGAAAAGAAGTGAGTCGATTAGTATGAAATGAAATGGATTATTAAATTTAAGAGTGAATTACGTAAACGGTACCTGATCTTTCACTTTCGCACGCAAATGGCACCTGATCTTTGTTTTATCTCGTTTTTGGTACTTTGTCACTAAAATACCCTTAATAAATATATGAATGACCTCCAGGTCCCATGGGGTAAATCTGGAAATCCAATTAAAGTGATATTGCAACCACGTCACCATCTCTCGCCTCCTGACACTTCCTCTTTTTCATTACATCACTCATCTCTCTCTTCACTATTGTTTTCTTCCTCATTTCTGCCGCACGAGTTTGACGATTTGAGTGAACGAAGGGATCGGGAGGACTCTCAAGGGGAGAGATCTCAGCAGGGGCAGAAATGCGATTTGGCAGAACAATGGTTTCGAGGATTGATTCAATTTTTTTTAAAATTTTTCGATTTTATTTTCTATTTGTCCTTTTACTTTTTATATTCCGAAAAATGTCTCATTTTGAGTTGACGGAGGCGAGGCCATGGGAGGATTGTAGTTCTAACACTTTGACAATGAAGGAAAGGAAAAAAAAATGATTTTTGAGTTTAGAATGAAGGTTTTGGACAAAATAGTGGGACAGATGCAAGCTGAAAAATGAGTACGAATTTTGGAAAAATATTTCAACTAATATGGAAACTTTATTATAATGGGAAAATATTTTAACTCTACTTTGACCTATAACTTGCATTAACTATTTTCAAGCCATGTCAAAGTAATTCAAACTTTTAATTAATCTCTAATTATCTTAAATTTTAATAAAAGGTTTTAATCAAAATAATTCAAACTTTTAATTGATCTCTAATTATCTTAAATTTTAATAATTAATCTTGTGACATTAATTATCTCAAATTCAGTTCTCTCTCTACAAATTAATATTCACGATTGATGGTACACGGTATATGCATATATAATATATACATATATTTGCAATCAAATCAACCTAAGTCTAAAAAGTGTCATCTTGTGCATTTCCATAATACCCTGGACGGCCAAATTTGACTCTAGGGGGTATTTTTGGGCGAAAATTAGTACTCCCTCCGTCCCGGCTAAAATGACACATTGCTTAGTCGGCACGGGGTTTTAGAAGTTATTGGTTAAAGTGTTTAATTGGAGAGAGAGAAGGTGAGTGTAAGTATTAAAGTAGAGAGATAAAGAAAGATGAATATTTTAATAGGAGTGAGAAAAAGTGGTTGAGTGTATTAATTGGAGAGAGAAAGTTACCAAAAAAGGAAATGTGTCATCTTAGTTGGGACAAACTAAAAAGGAAAACATGTCATCTTAAGCGGGACGGAGGGAGTACTAGGTACCAAAAATGTGATTTGTAAGTACCATAAACGATATAAAACAAAGATCAGATAGTATTTTTGTGCGAAAGTGAAAGATTAGGTACCGTTTATGTAGTTCACTCTAAATTTAATTAGTTTTTGTTTTATAAATTGCTATACAAATATATTCGTTACTAATGTTCTAAATTTCAAGCATGAGTAATCGGATAAATTAATTTATGAAGCGAGGACACATTAATTGAAGACCCCGATCCCTGTCACTTTAAAACCTAATCTCCACCGTCGATACGACCTTCACAACGGTCTAGATCACTCAAAACTGATGACGCGGATCGCAATCGTAGCCGCAGTTAAGCAATCCAAATCCAACGGGCGTAGATCACCCATGACATCTATTTAAAACATCGCCAATTTCAACTCAGCCACCACTATCTCCACCTCGCCTACCAAATTGCAATTCCAAATCTAATTCGCATCCGAAAATGTCTGGGCGAGGCAAGGGCGGCAAGGGTTTGGGGAAGGGCGGAGCGAAGCGCCACCGCAAGGTCCTCCGCGATAACATCCAGGGCATCACGAAGCCGGCCATCCGCCGTCTCGCTCGCCGTGGCGGCGTCAAGCGTATCAGCGGCCTGATCTACGAGGAGACTCGCGGAGTGCTGAAGATCTTCCTCGAGAACGTCATCCGCGATGCCGTTACCTACACTGAGCACGCTCGCCGCAAGACGGTGACGGCGATGGACGTCGTCTATGCTCTCAAGAGGCAGGGACGCACTCTGTACGGATTCGGCGGTTGATGGTGTGGCTAGGGTTAGGGATTTGTGTAAATTTGTTGTAGTTTCGTAAGTGATTTCGGATTTGAATCTATGAATTATGAAATTCGATGTATGGAATTTGGTGTTTGTTCAATGGAATGGTACTTGTTATCTTAAATTAAGCTGCTCATTCATTTAATCTTTAGTGTTTTAGCATTATAACCTGCAATTCATTGTCACCAAACTATAATCTGTTCACTCTGATAACAGATTAAATCGGAAATGTGGTTCAATTGCAAACTTGCTTTATCGAATAATTTTCTGTATTTATCAGATTCAACAATGTATGAGCTTACAGCTGTTGGTATTGAAGCTTACTGTGTTTTGATTCTCTGTTTCTCAGAATCTGAAGTGTATGCGAAGTCACATATTCATTTCATATTTTATAGCTCTTCTTGTATTACTCTCTATTTTGAGTCATGATTGTGATTTTAGAGCCGTTCACCTTTTGATTCTGAACTTGATGATTGTAGCTATGTTGAGACTGGTTTACTCTTCATTCAGTGCTTCCGTTTATGTGAGACTCAATATGCAGATCTTGAGGAAATGACAGCAGCCACAGGTTAGTAATTTCATTTGTGTATTGGCAAGTAAAAACTGAACAAATACATTCTGCACCTTCCATAGATATGTAATGCTTGATATGATATTTTACAACTGATTGTGTTGGCAGTTCATTGCCCAAATCCACAGTAGAGAGCCTGTAGGCTATATTTACAAGATTTATATCTTCTGCAGCCACTATTCACAGGCATAAGCACATTTACACACATCACATACACATGTGCCCTATATACACTATTATGCAGGTTCTGAAATGCTTCCAGCTCCGATCCCACCCCAATAATGACCGAGTAAAACGAAACCAATTACTGAACTAGTATTATTCAATAAAGTTCCTGGAGGTTATCTTCAGATAACCTCATCCCTCTTTCAGAATTCTTAGTCTCTGAGTGCATATAGCACAAGACAGAATGGATAGTACGAGAGACGGCGGAATATGTGGCGGTTTGATGAGCCCAAGAAGCATAGAGGAACAAACAGCACTATCAATGCAAAGACAAAGCTCGAGCTTATGAGGAGGACGGTTATTGCAAGCCAGCAGAGTGTGCTGACAACTAGGTAGACAGCGGCCAAGAATGCTATAGACATCATGGCAAGAGCTAATCCCAGCAGAAGCACAGCCGACTTCAAAGCTAAACGCATGGAACTAGGATCTCCCAGTTGTGCCCACAGTAGAGTGACAGCAACAATGACAGAGGTATGCATTGCTATGGTGTTGCAAATCACAAACTCCTGAAACTTAACCTTTTTGAGCATGGTTGCGATATCTTGGTCATAATGGGTGTTGTTATTACCACCAGGCACAGTGAAACCTGCTTGAAATGTAACTGTTGCGACTAGCATGGCAACCACCAGAATCGTATTTATCTTGTCTCTCCAACTTTCTGTCTCCAGTTGGTCTCCGAGCTTAAAACTCGTGCTTCTGGAAGTTGGTTTATGTGCTCGTGGGGCATCAACTGCTCTCAAGGCCATGCAGGTAAGCCTCTGCATTGTGAATTGTTCATTTTCAGGTATTAAAACCTATACAACTTGTTATTTGAGAAATATCATTATATTTGAGCCACTCAACAGGCATTAAAATCTACAAAACTAGTTATTTGAGGCACTAACCTTGTGAAATGATACCAATCCCACTTCAATTTGTTCCTCGGCAATGTCAAGTGCCATCTGGCGGTTGTTATTTAACAACCTCGGAATCACTCTTTTGTCCCTCACAAGAATGCCAACCAGCTTTGGATGCGCGTAAATGGTTGCAAGGTGTAAAGGTGTGTTCCCATCAGCATCTTTTTCATTAATAAGCATCTCCATCTCTGGCCTTTTAAGCATATACTCCACTGCTTTGTATTTCCCACTTCTAGCAGCTACGTGCAGTATATTCTGACCGTGTGCAGTTAGCAGCTCCCTTGTATCTGGCCGATGCTGAAACATCATTTGGATAATATCTACATGTCCTTTGCTGGCTGCTGAATGGATGGGATGAAAGCCTTGTTTATCTTTCTGGTAAGCAAATTCAAACTGTCTGTCTAGTAAGAACTTGACCCCTTCTGTAAATCCCATGCATACAGCTGCGTGAAGTGGACTTTTGCCTTTGCTGTTTCTCAGCTGAAACATTGTTGGATCCTTTTCCCACAACAACTTAATGACATCTAAAATTTTATTATGAAAACAAGAAAGGAAAGGTTAAAAAAAGCATAATATCATAGGAAGAACTCAAGAAAGAAGAAACTGGTATGTGTGTATATATATAACCGAAGTGGATGAGCAACATTATCAATCTAAATATAATTGCTGTGTCCCGACTCATCTCATCACTTTTCAGGCAGTCCTTTCTGCTCATCATTATCAAGTTACAACAAAATATCATATAGTACATAGTAGAAAATAAAGAATAGTATGGATGTTTACTACCTATGTTGTGCTCGAGTATCGCAGCGAAAACAGGTGACTTATTTTTATGTTTTGCACCTGTGCTGTAGCTCCCAACAGGATTGTCCATAAGGAGCCTTACAATGATGAGAAATCCTGCTCCTGCAGCAAGATATAGCAAAGACTTACCTTCCTTGTTAAGAGAATAAGACATCAGCGGGTTCCTGTTGATCAGAATTCGAGCCACTTCTTCATGCCCATATTTCAGAGCCTCGTGCAGGGCAGTGTTCCCTTCCTCGTTCTTTTCACGCAAACCACCTTCTGCGAATTCTGAATTGACTAGCAATGTCACCAGTTGTGAACTGCCGGCTCTTGCTGCTATATGAAGTGCAGTGTCACCTCGCGCATTCTTTTCAGCAACTAAGTCAGGCAAGTCCTTGCAGATTAGTTTGACGATTTCATAGCTCCCGAAGCTTGTTGCTACGTGCAGCACTGTCTTATTCTGTGGACCTAACTGCACGCAAGAAACCGTTGGCCCGTGTTGTCGATCACATTCCATCGCTCTCACGAATTCAAGAATGTCATCTTTCATTATCGCTCTGTATAATTTTGGGTCCATGGTTTGTGCAGTCTCGTAGCTCTCCTCTTCATCGAGCAAACCGGGATATTTGTGCACTGACATAGGTAACTGGCTTGTCTATTTTGTTCTCTCAAATTCATTTCGTAAAACCTACGCTTGTTTATATACACACAGTTGCTAACCAGCCCTTTTGTAAATTGTTCAGTAATTTCTTTAAAAAGGGTTGTTTGATGACTTTGATCAATCAATTTCAAGGACTAGTGAGCTGTATGATGGCTATGTTTGATCTTACTTGTTTGGGACCATGCAGATACCTAATTTATTAGTGGAGCAAATATTGAATTTTCTTTGACTATGATATTTAAATCAGTAGGCAAGGATCATATAATTTACCTGATCAAGTTTGTAGACTTTCCCATATTAGATACCTCTGAATATTCCTTAAAAACCAACAGCATGTTTTAGGCTACAAGATTTGATATGAAAAAGATACATATAAAACTTTACTATTTGGAAAAACATTCAAGAAAGGGGAATAAGCATGCACTTTGCTGCGTTGGAGTGATGTGCTTGTTTGTGTCTTCTATCATTAGTCAATCACGCGTTGTTAGGAAAGTGTATAGTAATCTCATATTCTTTGATTCTAAGACTAAGACTTTTGATTGCGATCTGATGCCTCATTTCAGTTTCAGTGCTGACTGCTGCAATTTCCATGGATAAATTTAACGACTTCTGTCTCCCGGTCTTGCATTCCTACTTATTAAATCGCCCTCAATGTTATATTTTATACTCCATCCGACCCATAAGAGTATGCAACTCTTGATTGCGCAGATGTTGGTAAAGTAAAAAAGAGATAAAAAGAAAAAGTAAGGTCATCCACAACGATGGCTCATAGCCATCCCCTTAATTATAACATCGCTTCATCATTCATGGGTCCACAACACTTGTTACTCCATCTCTTAATTAAGAGACATTACCTGAAACTTGTCATCTGTTATCCATCTCATCTCTTCACTATGATTCATAACTCCTACTATTTCATTTAATTTTTTTTTTATTTTTTTTCAACAAATTCAGTTAATATTTGGATGACATATAGTAATTTATAATTTTATTAAAAAACAAGAATTAAAATTTTGATTTAATTATATATTGATTTAGTTATTATAAAACCTAATTAAATAAATTTTGATTCAATTAAAATACATGATTCATTAAAAATATTCACATGCAAATTAAGTAAGAATAAAAGTCGAACTCATTTTGTACTTCAATTTATTTACTAACACATATTTAAATGAAATTTAATATAATTAAATTCACATTAAATCATAAACATAAATATTATTTGAATTAAATTCATAATATATTAAAATATAAACATGCAATTAGAAAGAAAAGCATAAATTAAAAAAAATCCAATAAAGTGAGAAAAAAATATAATAAAAGTCAATTTACCAACTTTTTATATAATTCAATAAATTATTTACACATAAATAAAGTCGAGAAGTGTACTTAGAGACGGAGGGGCTTCTCTATTTTTAAAATCGGGCAAATGAAGCCCACTCGCCAACTTACCCTCCCCATCAAGCTGCCCCGTGAGACGGGATGCAGTCAACACTGGATCGTTGTTGGCTCGTCATGTTCTTCAAGGGGAGACACTATTTCACCAATCGAGTCACAGATACTTTAATTAGTGCATCCACAACGAAGCTCGTTCTTGGCTTGTCCCGGCGGGACGAGTTCGAGGCAGCAACGAGTTTCGTTGTGGATGCTCTCATTAAAGTATTGTTAATGGATAATGAGTCTCACCTTATTAAAGAGAAAAGATTTTTTAAAATTGGAAAGTGTATAATCTTGTAGGATGGATTAAAAAAGGAAAGAAAATCCAGAAAAGGAGATAGATTTATGGTTACTTGTGTGTATATACACAACTCTCAACTTTTTCCCATCTTTTTCCCAACCTTTTTTGAGTCCAAATGTATTAAATTTCTATTGATCAGATTCGTCCCATTGGGGGGGAGAAATCGAAAGTGATGTGTCTAATCAAAACTTATGAAATTATATCGTTTTGATGTTATTAAAACAATTAAAATGCCATTTCAACATTTTATCTTCAATATCACCTCTCACTCTCTCTCGCGCTCCCTTACGTGTGTAGTTGTCACCACCAAGGTTGTGCATAACATCTGCTCCCGACGAAGAGATATGTAAGGATAGGGATGTCAATCGGGCTAATTCATTTGAGTTCAGGCTAATCCACTGAAGATGTTGGGCCAATTTGATGCGGGCTATTCCGATTATAATTTTTTATCATGTTTATAAGACTACCATCATCGGTGACATTTTCACCGATGTCACCCATATAAGATAAAAAAAACTATAAATAAAAATAATTCAAAAACAATTTAAAGCAACCGCCCCTATCAATTGGAGCACCATGCCGCCACCAAACAAAGAGAGGGGCACATGCCACATTTAAAATAAAAATAAAAAATAACTCCTATATGAATGAGGAAATTACAAATAAACTCCTAAAAAAAGAGGAAATTACAACTGAGGTCAAGAGAGCTCGAACTCGGCACCTCATACATTTATGTCTAAGCTCCTTGCCGCTAGGACAAAAGCTCTGGACACATGCCACATGTCTTCATATTATGGCTGAATATTGATTTATTTTTTATTTTTGTTTTTTCTCTTTTTATTATTGACATTTTCCTACATCTACTGAAATTCCCACATCAAACAATGTTGCCCAAAACTTGTTCGGAGATGTCCAACAAGAGAACAAAAAGAAGAGGAGCTCAAACAATGTAAGTTGGGTTGTGAAAGAAGATTTAGCACTTATGTCTTCTTGGGTCCATGCAAGCGTAGATAGTGTGCGTGGTAAACATCAGAAAGGAGATGCACTATGGGTGCGTGTGAAAAAATTGTATCACGAAGCTCAAGCAGAAAATCCAGCTGAAATTAACAAAAGAAATGTGGATTCTATGAAGAGTCGATGGAAACGACTTAACGAAAAAGCAAGCAAATGGGTGGTTGTTTGCAGAGAAGCAAACACGCGAAGGAGGAGTGGAATGAGCGACCAAGATGTTGAGAATGAAGCTCATAGCATCTACCAAGCAGGAGGCGGCAACAAATTTCAAGATTTGATAGTGTTTAATGAAGTTATGAGCAAACATCCAAAGTAGAGTATTCATGATACAACACAGGTATTTCCTGACAATGAAAATGTTGCTTATGAACAGGATGGTAGCAATTTAAAGAGGACCAAGACTTCTGAATCTGGCGAGTATACTATCCCTTCAAATCCAGAAACTCCTACATCTGGACATTCAACTAGTTCTCGGCCTATGGGTAGAGACAAGGCAAAAAGAAAAGGAAAAAGTAAGGTAACACAATCTGATTCTACTAATGCTCAAGTTGCTGTAGAACTTCATGCACTAAGGCTAGCTAAAGATAATGAGAACGAACTAGTGAAGGCTCGACTGCAGATAGAGCGTGAAAAGCTGGAAAAGCCCTCTATGAAGATGTACCAAAAAATGTTGATTAAGTTGTTGGACAAAGAGCACTTGTCCCCAGAAGATCAAGAGATGAAACATCAACTAATGGAGATTGTGTTTAAAAAATGAATGATTTTAGTTTGATATGAGTTTGGTGTGACAATAAGTTATGTAATATTTGTTTGGTGTGACACTAGTTTAAGTAATATTAGTTTGGTGTGCTTTTAATTATGTAATGTTAGTTTGGTGTGTGTTGGTGTGATCTTTGTTTGTACTTTATGTAAAATAAATTTGTGTAATATTAAGTTTATGTGATATGGTCACACGCATCTTTTGCAAAATCAATTGAGATGTCAGAAAGATTATTTCTTTATCACATGCATTTTTTTAGATATGATTTTCGTGACACATGCATCTTCCTGCAAAAGTATTTGAGATGTCACAAACATCATTACTTTAGCACATGCATTTGCATATGAGTTTTGGTATCATGTGATATTCCTGCAAAAGTAATTGAGATGTCACAAACATCAGTTCTTTATCACATGCATTTGCAGCTATGAATTTGGTGCTACTTGCATTACAAAAGTTTTGAAATATCACATGCATCACAATGTAAATCAAATATTTTGTCATCGTATGCATTATACTGCAAAAATTAGATATGTCACATGATTTACTGCAATTGTGTCTCGCATGCTTTACAAACATCAGTTCTTTATCTTACAAAAGTTTTGAAAAATCACATGCATCACAGTGTCAATGAAATGTTGTCATTGCATGCTTTATCATGCATAAATTAGATATTTCACATGCTTTACTGCAATTGTGTTTCACATGTCTGGGGTTTAGTGTCACATGCAAATATATTTAGTTTATAAATAGCTCGTGAAATTTTTTTGAAGGTAACACCAAGTACTCATTCCACCTCCAAAAAATGTCTTCTAGTGAAAACTCATCACATTCATTGGATTCAAGTTCTGATGATTCAAATATCATAACACTCAATTAATGGGAGGAACGAGTTTCTCAACAAAATCATCAAATCTATACAACTGAGAACATGTTATCCACTAATCACAATCTAATTGCAGGGGCTCAAGCTTCTACAGTTAGAAAAAGGTATTGTGAAAGGCAACGCGAGATTGGTGCTGAGCGTTTGATCAATGTCTACTTTAGTCCCAACCCGACATATGGGCCAGAGGTCTTCCGACGCCGATTTCGCATGCACAAATCCGTATTCCTTCGGATTGTAGAAGATGTTACTGCTAATGATGAGTACTTTCAAGAGAGACGCGATGCTACAGGGAAACAAAGTTTGTCATCGTTACAGAAATGTACCGGAGCTATGCGGGTGTTGGCGTATGGGACATCATCCGATGTCGTTGATGAATATTTGCGGATGAGTTCAACGGTGACGAGAGGTTCTCTAATACATTTCGTTGAAGGTGTTATTTCATGTTTTGGTGCCACATATCTCAGAAGACCTACTGAACAAGATCTGGCTAGACTTCTATATGTAGCAAATGAACGTGGTTTTTCAGGCATGATTGGGAGTATAGAGTGCATGCATTGGGAATGGAAGAATTGTCCTAACGCATGGGTTGGACAATATACAGGGAGAAGTGGCAAGCCAACGATCATTCTGGAAGTTGTTGCATCATACGACTTATGGATATGACATGCATTCTTTGGAACTCCAGATTCGTGCAATGATATTAATGTACTCCATAGGTCTCCTGTTTTTGATGATGTCTTAGAAGTTCGAGCACCATATGTTAATTACGTAGTAAATGGTCATCAGTATAATAGGGCATATTATCTTACTGATGGCATATACCCTGCATGGGCTGCATTTGTGAAGTCAATTACTTCTCCACAAATTCAAACGCATAAGTTGTTTGCTCAATTACAAGAGTCTATCAGAAAAGATGTTGAGCGAGCATTTGGAGTCCTACAAGCGCGTTTCGCATTTTTGCGAAGGCCATGCCTTGTCTGGGACAAGATGTTGATGGGAAAAATTATGATTGCTTGAAGATACATAATATGATAGTAGAAGATGAACGTGATACGTATCAAAATTATTATGATTCTACTGAGTTTTTTGAAGATACACCTACAAGAGCACAAGAAGGAAATGCTGAAGCTTTTTGTTACTCTACTCAACGGATCGGGATTGTTTTCTTATATAACAAATCGAGATCAACTCCGCAATAGAGAAGCTCATATTGCCCTTCGAGATGATTTGATTGAGCACATTTGGAATAAATTTGGCATAAATAGTTGAATGTGTAATGTTTATCTTTTTTAGTAATCTTTCTTATTTTTCACTTTAGTTTGTAGTGTAGTTTGTTTATTTTCTATTATTGTACCGTATTTCTTTTATTTGTGTATTTTTATTATGTTGTACTTCGCTTATATATGGATGTGTAATAATTTTTATTATAAATTTGAATTATAAAATAATTTTTATAATTTTTATATGAGTTTTTTAATATATTTGAATAAATATAAAATTTATATTGATTGAAAGTATATGAAAAAGAAAATATGTAATGGAGTTGAGTTGGTGTTATTAATAGATGTAAAAGTTTGAGTAAGTTAGAAGAAATGAGTATTTTATTTAAAAGTTGATTGCGGTTGGATTGAATACGTGACACCAATTGGGATAGTCTAAATATATATATAAGTTGCAGATAGTGTACAAGCTAGTTATAGACTTGCAGTAGATTATGCTCTAATTTAGTGCTTGTTTTGATTTAATTTGGTTTTGCTTTGACTACAGTTCGAATGAAACGATGCCTTTAAACGTGACAATCAAAATACTCCAATAAACATCATTTCGTTTAATACATGTACACATCATTTTTGGACATCATGGACATATATTTCATACTAAAACTGTTTATATTTCATTTTATTTTTCTATCTAATAAACTACAATTAATGAGATTATCAAATTATAAATACTATTGAAACTCTATAATGATACGCATTTAATCCATCCACAGTTATATGGTGTTTTAAGTCCAAGCAATATATGCACACATTTTTTTCCTTTTCTTATTCAACTTTTCAATGTTTGATGCTTCTTTCGGTATACCTGAATTATATACTCCATCATTTCCTTTAATTTTATCATATTTTTCCATTTTGTATGTTCCATAAAATTTGTCAAATTTCATTTTTTTAATATACTATTTTTTTGTAGTGGACCATATATTCCACTAATTCATTCAAAATCACATTTTATTATAAAACCAATATATAAAAGTAGAACCCACTTTCCACTAACTTTTTCAACTCATATTCCATTATATTTCTTAAAATCCATGTCCGGTCAAAGTGCGGCAAAATTTAAGGGACGGAAGGAGTATTAGTTAAAATATAGATAGACAATTTTATAGTTGCATGAGTACATTGAATAGGTGTGGTCTATCAATCCTAGTTTAGGTATAGTTTGGACGAACATATGATAACTATGACTAATTAGTAATCCAAATGTCCCTTGTTACATGTATCATTTTTCCGTTTCGGTCCATTTTCGATAGGAGTCTCAGTTCACTTTTACCATTGTAATCCGTTAACCTTATTCCATGCACATTTTATTATAAAACTGATATATAAATATAGACGCACATTCTACTGTCCTTTTTCCACCAACTTTCCTTAGCATTTTTTAAAATCCGCATCAGAGAGAAATTAATAAGACTCCTAATGAAGGATGAGGGAAATAACATTACTTAGCCTAAATGAAGTACTCCTTCCATCCACCGTTACTTGTGTTAAACTAAATTTAACACAAGTAGTAATAACGTAACTAATCAAGTAATCGCTAAGGCATCAACGAGGGGTAGTGCCTATTAAATTAAATCTTAGCTAGGTATGATAAATAATCTAGAGTGTTTTCCACTAGGCCTGCTTATTCGGCCGGTTCCGGTTCTATCCGGTCCGGTTGACCGGGTACCCGGTTACAAATTTTCATAAATTTGGGAACCAGAACCGGAATCGGATCCGGCCGGTTCCGGTTCTGAATCGGAACCGATTTGTAGTTTTTTTTTAAATAATTCAAAATATAGAAATATAACAATTAATACCGAAAAATTCAAATAAATACAAATCAATAAAATAACAATATTCATCATCCAATTTTCCAATACCTAAAAACTATAATTCAATAAATACCTAAAATAGTTAATACCTAAAAGTTCAAATAAACATAAAAAAATGCAAATCAACAAGATAACAATATGCATCAACCAATATTTAAATACCTAAAACAATAATTTAATAAATTACTAAAAAATCTAACACTAAAAATTAAAATCTATGCACAACAAAATACGACTATACAACCAATATTCTAATAAGGCAATAATATTCAAAAGACCAAAATCTTAATTACTCTATTTTGATTTTAGAAAAAAATCGATATATTAATACATTTAATCATTCACTTTAAACTTGATTATTTTAATAAAAAATCTTAATTAATTATGAGTTATTTTTTTAAAAAATCAATTATTTTTGAGTTATCATAATAGGAGCGAATCAACAAATGGTGCGAAAGATTGAAGATTGATCACAAAAAGTAATAGTACTTTCGTTTTGCAAAGGCAGTAATCACTTTTGCTAATAGGATAATCAAAAATATTTTAAGAATAATAAAACAAATGAAATGTCCTTAGTTTAATATTTTAATTTATATTTAAATTTTATAATCTCTAAAATTGATATATATTATTCGGTTCCGGGTAGAACCGGAACCGGAATTTTCGAAAGCATAAGAACCGGAATAGGAACCGAAACCGGTTTTTCCGGTTCCCGGTTCCTCAATTACCCGGCCGGTACCGGGTACCCGAGAACCAGAGAACCGGTTAAGCAGGCCTATTTTCCACAAATAAGAGCTAGTTCCATGGTATATAAATAGCTAAAAACAGACCATACATGTATTTGCAAGAAGCAAAAATGGATTCTCGTCGGTTCCATGTTTGTGTCCTTGTCCTCTTCCTACACGCAACTCACCCTCCAATGGACTTCTTTCCCTTTTTCCAGTGGCCTAAATTACCATTTCCTGAAACTCCGTCCTTGCCCAAAGCTCCTCCATTTCCATCAATTCCGTCATTGCCCAAAGCTCCTCCGTTTTCTATAAATCCATTTGCTCCACCGCCAAAAGCTCCTCCGCTTATTGTAAATCCGGTTGCGCCCAAAACTCCATCTCCTTTTTCGCCAAACGCTCCTCCTTTCTTCACGAATCCTTTTGCTCCTACACCTCCGTTGCTGAAAGCTCCGCCCTTCTTCACCAACCCTTTCGCTCCCAAAACTCCACCTCCTCCAAAAAACCCATGAGGAACTGCATCTGTGGTTGTCAGCTCCGCTTCTCTTCAATAGGAATAACTTGGCACAAGCGTGCCCACTTTGTGTGCTTTGTTTTACTTTTTTGTGATTTCAGGTTTTCTTATTATAATAGTACACTAGGAGTAATATGTACTCTTTCATCTATTTTAATTCGTGTTGAGATTTAAAAAATTAATTATGTTCATCAAGCAAGTAATTAATTAATTTAAATTAATTAGTTATAGCTTGGTACATGCGTGCTCAATTGCTAACTTTCTTAAGTTGTCAACTCTGTTAACTCATCAACGTAGTATATTTAAAATGTCAACACATAATTTTGTTGACATTTCAATATACCGTGTTGACATTTTTATACTGGTTAGATCAGTTAACAGATTTAACAACATAAATATATATAATAAATCTAGTCCACCAATCTCCTCAATTGTAGACCCAATCACTTTAGGAGATAAGTCCATTTTGAAAAAAAGAAATCAGCCCAAACATAAAAACCCCACCTGCCGGCCCAAATTCTTATCAGTGAAAGTAAAGAGGCCCAACAATGTATTTAATGTTCCTTTTGATTTACTAAATTCTTTTTTCTTGTACAGAAGTATCTTGTATGAACAATACACCTTTTGATGCGCAAAGCATTTCCTTTGCAACAATCTCGATTCACGGACATATATTTAGAAATCCTTCGTGTTGTCACAAAAGCATACTAAGTACTCTCTCCGTTCTATAGTAATGGAGGCATTTCTTTTTAACATGGAGATTAAGAAATTGTGTTACGTGAGATAAATAAAGAGAGAATAAAATGAAAAATTGAAAAAAGATAGAGAGATGAAGAGAGAATAAAGTAAGAGAGAGTAAAGTAGATGTGGAGAAATGTGTGACTTTTACTAAAAAGGGAAATGATTCTATTACTATGGAACGTACCAAAATGGCAAAATGATTCTATTACTATGGAACGTACCAAAATGGCAAAATGACTCTATTACTATAGAGCGGAGGGAGTAAGAGCATCCACAGTAACCGGCGAGCGACCGACTAGCCGATACCCGACGCTAGCCGGTCCGCTCGCTGAACTATTGCAATCGGCGAGCGCTTGCTGATTCTCGGCCGCTGGCTGATGCGTTCGCCGATCCGCTCGCCGCCATTGTAGGCTGGCGATCGGCGAACGATCGGCCAACGCAATTTTTTTTAATTAAATTTTCGAAACACTATATATATACGATTTTCAAGTCATTTTCATTCGCACCACTTGTTTTAACGAGTTTTCTCGCTCTATTAATTTATATACAAGAGCAATAACGCAAAATGGATCACAACAACGAGTCTACTCCAGCGACGAGCGGGACGCAAACTCCCACGATACCCGCGGGAGCGAGATGGGGGCAGATGGGCGGCGGGTACTGCAATATGTACCCTTGGCAGCAGATGATGCCGCAGGGCGGCGGGCAGGGGGTACCGGGCATGCAACCCGGTATGCAGATGATGCATGGCACTTTCTCCATAGAGGATTTGTTACCGGGCGTTCGATTCAGAGACAATCCCATTCAGACAAAGGGAGTAGGTCAGGGGCGGGGGCAGGGTCAGGGCGCACTGAAGAAGTAGAAGGGGAAAAAGGTGGTAGGCGAGTCGTCGCAGCCGGCTGATGATTACAGTGCACGGAGGAAGTGGACGGATGATGAGAACATCGCGCTGTCCAAGGCTCGGGTGTCTGTTTGTGACGATCCCTTCGTTTCGAAAAATCAGAGGATCGTCAACATGTGGGCTAAAATTGCAGCAGCCTACCAGAGGAATTGCCCGCATGGGAAGGCATACACCGGGGAGGAGTGCCGTTAGGGGTGGGAGCGAATCAGGGCTGCTGTCTCCCGATTTGCGAGCTTGTACACCAACGCCCTCCGCATGAAGACCAGTGGCCAGACTGACGAGGATTGCAGGAGGATAGCGGAGAAAGCCTTCCCCGTGCGGGGGCTGTATAAGGAATTCACCTACTGGAACTGCTATCTGGTGCTGATGGATTTCGAGAAGTTCCGGTCGGGTGTCAATGCTGGCTGGCCGAAGAAGCAGCAGCTGAACTATGCCGGTGATTACAGCGGTAGCAGCGGCGGTTCCCACGACCTCCCCGAGGATGTTCCAAAGGAGCCGTCCTCTCCATTCTTCGCTCGCCGCACTCGCCCGATTGGTCAGAGGAGGGTGAAACGGGCAGCGAGGGGAGTCGCTCAGGGTCCCAGGAGGTCCAGTCGGCACACCCCCCTTTGGCAAGTCGGCAGCCGAGCTCGCCTTCTATGCGCGTCAACAAACGCGCAAACAGATGCACAAGATCTTCTACGAATGGAAGGAGGAAATTGACCCCGAGAAGAAGAAGTTTCTTCACTAAATGCTCGAGAGTATGTGGGTCGATTTGGATACCTTCGTGGCACAGTTGGGGGGATCAGGTGCGGGCTCAGATGCCGGGGGTGCAGCCGGTGGCGGCGAGGACGACGGCGACGGCGACGAGGAGTAGAGTGGGGCGGTGGCTCGTGTGTGGAAGCCGAATTTTATTTTATTATGTAATAATTTTTATTTTTAGTTAATGTACTTTTTTTTAAAAAAAAAAATAAAATTTACGAATTTTTCTCGTATATGTGTCGTAAATTTAATTCCGTAATTTGTGTTTAATTCCGTAAATTTAGTTGTTTTTTTAATAGTGCTGATGATGTGGCTAGCCTGTGGCTAGGCTATTGCTTGTCCAGTTGCTTGTTCTGATGATGTGGCAGGAGGAATTTTAGTCCTGGTTGATGTGGCAGGAGGAGAAACAGGCTAGCCTATGGCTAGCCTATTTACCATTGTGGATGCTCTAATTGAGAATTGGGACGTGATTTCATATATAAAACTATACCATCGATCATCACATAAGCATGGAAGGCACATGCGCCTAATTAGTCATCGTTTATTAAAATAACTAAAATAAAAAAGGGTGGAAAAAAATGGGCCGTCACGCAAGCTTTATAATAGATGTCTGCTCTAGGACGCCCTCTCGTCCCCCTTCCTGTCCCGGCCCCCTCACTTCACCTGCAATGTATGGCGCCACTCGCCGGAACGCCCCAAGTGGCGTGGCATCTCAGAGCATCCACAGCGGATGCTAAATCCATCCCCATCTCGTCTCGGAGGGACGAGATGCCGGCGAGACGGCGTTGTGGGCGGCGTCTCGTCGCCAGCCCGTCCCGCGTCTCGCGCGGAAGAGGCAGACCGCGAGACGGTCTCGCCACGCGCCTGGGCGACGTGGCGGCCTCTGGTTCTTGCATGACGCCCACTCGCCGACCCGCGAGTGGGCGTCGTAATTATGACGTAATAATTATTTTATTTTAAATAATTCGATTTTCAGAAAAAATAAATAAAAATTAATAACGGTAATATTACCGTTTTTTTAAACGGTAACTTTTTTTAATTTTTTTTTCTTATTCTATAAATACACACTACTCTTCCATTCTCCATTCTACACACAAACACTCCAAACACCACATCCATTCTTCTCTCAAACCATCTCTCTTTCCTCTCCAATTTCTGTAAAATGTCCCGTGACGGAAACTCCAGCGGCTCCGGCGGCTTCGATTTAAACGCGTTTGGCGATTGGGGGGGCATGTACCACTCTCTGGCTGGTTCGTCGACGCCGGGCACCCAAGGCTCGGCGACGGCGGCGATGGAGCCGTACCAAGCACCGCATTTTGATTAGGATGCATACTATCGTCCCTCCCCCCCCGAGGGCAACGCAGGGATTATCCCAAATTAGGGAAAATATTCCGTAGGAACACATTCCGGATTATTTCCGTTGGGCAGCGGTGGAGGCTCCGCCAACCGCGATGCCGAGGACGAATCGACCCCGGTGAAGGAGGTGGAGGATCTAAGCACCTCTTGGCTCACCGTCTCGTACGATCCCATCGTCGGGAATCAACAAAACAAATTGTGCTTTTGGGAGAAGGTCACAGAACTTTACGCAGATTTAAAGCCGAAGGGGACTCGCCCCCGCACTGTGAAGATGCTCCGCAATCATTGGGACCGGGTCGACAAAGATGTCAAAAAGTTTAGCGCGGTCTACAGGGGTGAAGCGGAGCATTACCAAAGCGGAGCCAGTGAAGCTGACATTCTGCGAGCGGCGATGCGCGTCTTTAAAGACGACGTCAAAAAAGATTTCAAACATATCGATGTTTGGCAGTTGGTCAGAAACGAAGATCGGTGGGCTGGCGGTGTCCGGTCCTCAAGCTCGAAACGCACGAAGCACACGGGGGGTGGCTACTCGTCTAGTGAGGGCGGCGGATCAGGCAACGCCTCACATGAGGCTGGGGACACGCCCACTGAAGCCAGTGGCTCCTCCTCCGGTTCACGACGTCGGCCGCAAGGGGAAGAGCCGAGGTGAATCGAGCCAGGCGGGCGCGGGCGTGGGCTCGAACACTTCCCTATGGTCCGTATACATGCTCTCCACGATGGCTGACACTTCCAAGATGACGCCTACCCAATACGAACATCATATTCCCGGAATCCAGGCGATGGCAAGGCAACTTGGTCTTCAGCCGGGTGCACCGCCACCGGCTTCGGGGGGATGATTCGCCGGCGGAGTAGTTTTTTAAGTGTTTTTAATTTCTAGTATTTTAAATTATGTGTGTTTTTATTTTTTTAGGATTTTAATTATGTGTGTTTTTATTTTTTTAGGATTTTAATTATGTCTTTTTTATTTTTTTAGGTATTTAAATTATAATTTTATTTTATTTAATGAAGTGTGTTTTATTATTAATTGATTTTGTTGGAAATAAAAATGAAAAATGAAATTGAATGAATAGTTAAGAGATGGATGAATGTGAGTGTTATCTCTTAGTTAAGAGATGGAGTGTAAAATATAGTGAGACCCATGAATAGTGAAAAGATGAGATGGTTAAGAGACGGATAAGAGACACCTCAACAATATTTCCAATAAACCTCAACAATTAGAAAATAAATCCATGACATTCGATAAAAGTTATAATACTATAATAGTAATACTTTCTCAACACCAGAGCAAATTTAGATAGGAAATTTAATACGTATTCAACATGTTTATAAATATATCTATTAATTTGAGATAGTGGGAGGACTAGATATTTGCAGACTCATAGATTACGCTCTTATTTAATGCTTGAATTTGTTTAATTTGGTTCGACTTTGACTTGACTCAATTGAAACATTGACTTATAAATTCGGCAATCAAAATAATTTAATATTCTTTTGTTTGATTAGCAGTATTATATATTTATATGTGTTTGGGTGTGTTATACTCTTAAATTGCTGACTACAATTAAATAATAGACATTAGATTTTCAAATTAAGGGTCATGATCATCCAATTTCGAGTATAACAAAAAATGTCAATTATGATACTTATGTCAATTAACAACAAATTAGTTATAACTAACTTTTAAAAAATATCTCACAATTTTAAATGCATATAATAATCTCAAATTTTAAATTATTTTTTCACACAACATATATCAAATTAAAGATAATTTTATAAGGATTCTAACAAGATCTCACTTGCATATGTTTCGATGTCAATATTTGAAAAAAATTTCTTGAATTTTCGTATTTTTAATAAAACAGTTAATGTCAATATAGCTATCATAATATGTCAACATAATGCATATAAAATGTCAATTCGAAATTGTGTTGACATATTCAAGACATCGGATTGATATGCTTAATGCACTATATTGGTATTTTGATCTAAAACCTTAAATTTGCAAGATATTCTTATCTTTTTAAATAATAATAAAATGAATTTACACATTGACAAATTATAGATCACTAGATTTTTAAAGATCTTGTAGTTAACAAGGGAGAGTTAACAATGATCACATCCCCTATACGTTTCCGTTTCTGTTTCCAATTTTTTTTTTTTTTTACCATTTATGTTATTTGTGAACACCAGTGACATGTACTTATTTCATAGTAGAACTGTTTATATTTCATTTTTATTTTATTATCTCATAAATTACAATTAATGAGATCATCAAATTATAAATACAATTGAAACTCTATAATGACACGCCCTTCATCCATCCACAATTATTTGGTGTTCAAGTCCAAGCAAAATATGAACGCATTTTTTGTCTTATTTTCATTCAACTTGTCAATATAATGTTTGATTCTTCTAGCGGTATGGTTGAATCATATGATTTTAGAACTGAATTTCCTCTCATTTATGAGTGAATCTAATGATTTTGAAATTTCTGGATGAAATTTGACTTCTGTTTTTGGTAATTATGTCATTTACGTCAACAATAATTCAAAAAACTTATTTTTTATATAAAACAATATGACAAAATTCTTATCCAAACACTATCCTACTTTTGGTCCGAAAATTTTATCCTATGTTAATATTCTTGTTATATCCCGTCCACACTACAAAACGGGTCCTTATTAAGAAATAAATAGACAATTTTATGTAATTGCATGACTATATTGACTTGGTGTGATTAATTAATCCTAACTTAGGTATAAGTTGGACGAATATGTTGATAGCTACGACTAATAAGGGTGTCTCCGGTGGCGCCCCTCCCACTAGGACCTCCACTAGTCCTTCCTATAAAAACTATCTGTCACGTCAGCACTAGTCCTTCCCATTTCACTAGGACTTCCCGCAATAAAATTAATAAATTCACAATTAAAATTAAAATTTACGGAATTAAAATTTACGGAATTAAAATTTCGACACGAGCCGTATTTATAGAGTTTTTTTTATTATTAAATAAATTAATTTTCGGTGGGACGTCTGAGTGGGACGTCCTACCCACGCCACAGTGGCGGACGTCAGGTAGGACGTCGATGCGAGGGGCGAGCCCATCCGACGGGCACTCGGGACGGGCGTGGGCGCCCTTCCCGCTTCCTACGGCGGACGTCCAGTCGCCTGTCGGCGACGGGCGAACAGGAAGGGCGACGGTGGAGAGACCGGTGGAGAGACCCTAAGTACCTAGTAAAATTAATCCTAACTTAGGTATAATTTGGACGAATATCTTGATAGCTATGACTGATAAGTAGTAATACTAAATGCCAACTTACATACACTCAATTAATTGTTCGCCTAAATAAAGTAAAAGTAATTAAGTAATCGCCTAAATAAAGTAAAAATTAATTAAGTTCGCCAAGACATCAACAAGGGAAATGACCTAATAAATTAAACTTGGCTAGGTATAATAAAAAATCTTGACTGTTTTATTTTTATCACAACTTAAATAATTAAATTATGGAGTATACGGTTGTATGATGTGTTTTTTATATTTTCAAAATATGGATACTCAAATTAATTAAGTATTGTGCCTAACATAAGATATTAATTAGTTTTTCGACTCCACATATTTAATTTCTTGGACCCGTCATTGATTAACAAGAGCGGGTTCCATGGTAACGCACAATAATAAATACCTGGAAACAGATCGAACATGTACTGCAAGAAACAAAAAACACAAGGATCACGAAATGGAATCTCATCGGTTCCATGTTTGTGTCCTAGTCCTCCTCGTCCTCCCCCTCTTTCAGGCTGCAGCCCATGAGGCGACTCATCCTCCGGCGGACTTCTTTCCCTATTACTGGTGGTATTGGCATAGGTTCCCATATTATCACCATCCTTTATTTCCCAAAGCTCATATGCCACCTCCATCTCCACCTCCACCTCCACCCCCGTCTTCGCCAGAAGCTCCTCCTTTAACTCCATCCTTGCCCAATACTCCACCACCGTCTTTGCCATCTCCTACTCCGTCAACTCCATCTCCACCTCCGTCTTCGCCTGAAGCTCCTCCATCAACTCCATCCTCACCCAATGCTCCACCACCCTCTTTGCCAGGACCTCCTCAGTCAACTCCATCTCCACCTTCGTCTTTGACAGAAGGTCCACCCTCAACTCCATCCTCACCCAATGCTCCACCACCGCCTTCGCCAGAACCTCCTCCCTCAACTCCATCTCTACCTCCGTCTTCTACAGAAGCTCCTCCATCATTAACTCCATCCTCGCCCAACGCTCCACCACCATCTTCACTAGAACCTCCTCCGTCAACTCCATCTCCACCTCCTTCTTCGCCTGAAGCACCTCCATCAACTCCATCCTTGCCCAATGCTCCACCACCGTCTTCGCCAGAACCTCCTCAGTCAACTCCAACTCCATCCTTGCCAGAAGGTCCACCCTCAACTCCATCCTCGCCCAATGCTCCACCACCGTCTTCGCCAGAACCTCCTCAGTCAACTCCAACTCCGTCTTCGCCAGAAGGTCCACCCTCAACTCCATCCTCGCCCAATGCTTCACCTCCTTCTTCGCTAGAACCTCCTCAGTCAACTCCATCTCCACCACTGTCTTCTCCAGAAGCTCCTCCATCATTGCCCAATACTCCACCACCGTCTTCACTAGAACCTCCTCCGTCAACTCCATCTCTACCTCCGTCTTCTATAGAAGCTCCTTCATCATCAACTCCATCATTGCCCAACGCTCCACCACCGTCTTCACAAGAACCTCCTCCCTCAACTCCATCTCCACCTCTGTCAACTCCATCCTCGCCCAATGCTCCACCACTGTCTTCACTAGAACCTCCTCCGTCAACTCCTTCTCCATCTCCTTCTTCGCCACAAGCTGCTCCATTAACTCCACCCTTGCCCAATGCTCCACCACCGTCTTCGCCAGAACCTCCTCAGTCAACTTCATCTCCACCTCCATCTTCGCCAGAAGTTCCTCCCTCAACTCCATCTTTACCACCTTCTTCGCAAGAACCTCCTCCGTCAACTCCATCTCCACCACCATCTTCGCCAGAAGCTCCTCCATCATCAACTCCATCATTGCCCAATGCTCCACCACCGTCTTCACAAGAACCTCCTCCATCAACTCCGTCTATGCCACGAGGTCTTCCATTTACTCGATCCTTACCCAATGCTCCACCACCGTCTCCGACAGAAGCTCCAGCACCATCACCTAATTCTTCTCCGAAAAATGCTCCAACTCATCATTCACGAAGAGGTTTTCCATTCTTCAGAAACCCTTTTGCAAATGCACCTCCGTTATTCACCAACCCTTTTGCCCCCAAAACTCCATCTCCACCTCCACCTCCTCCCCCTCCACCTCCCCCCCCTCCTCCTCCTCCTCCTCCTCCATCAAGAGCTCATCCAATCTTCAGAAACCCTTTTGCTCATCTTCCTCCGTTATTCACCAACCCTTTTGCTCATCCTCCACCTCCACCTCCACCTCCACCTCCACCTCCTCTTCCATCTCATCCTCCTCCGCCAAGAGCTCCTTCATTCTTCAGAAACCCTTTTGCTCATCATACACCTCCCTCGCCACCTTCTTCATGAAAGCGCAATGAGGAACTACGTCTGTTGTTGTGACCTCCGCTTCGAATCTTTCAATAGGAATAACTTGGCACAAGCATGCCCATTTGTGTCCTTTGTTTCACTTTTTTGTGATTTCAGGTTTTCTTATCATCCTACTAAAATGTTAATAATAATATACTCCATCTTTAATCCATTTTAATATCATACGTACATATCAAAATACAAAAGAATATCACACTAAACAACATCTAATTTATTTTTTGACATGTCTTTATTTCTTCAAAGCGATTGACTGCATTATCATCGAAAACTTGAGAAATATATCAACATTAAATGACTCTAGTGAATACAAAATGCCTTAAGTTTTTTTCTTTATCGTTCGAAGTACAATCATTCTCCCCAGACCCCAATCATGCCTCTATGATTTTGAAGTTGACGAGCAATCTCATGTTAGGATATACATATAAAACAAGAAATGTGTTTTTCATTTATTCATAACTATTTGCATGGACTTGTATAAATTTTGGATAAATATTTAATTTGATTCATTGTTCAGTATTCTAACAAAATGTTCTGACTTTAAGAGTGATTGAACAAAGTATCGAATATTTCAATTTCCACTTAAAAATGTTCCGCAAAACATTTTCAGCCACTGTGTGATCATGATGAAGAAATAAATAAGGAGATATATAAGGAAGAAACATGCAGTCTAAAGTGTCAGAAAGTGAAACGACTTTGAGAGAAGGAGCCTGAGGTGGCTCAGGTGACGGGATACATTGACGCGAGGGAGAAGAAGAGAGAAGGATTTATGTAAAGCCACATAATTTTTCGTAAATGTAAATCTGGTGGGACACATCAAAATTCGATGTCGGGATTTTTTTGCGGGAGTTTTTTTTAAACGAAAATAGAAATGTATATTTATCAAAATTATCTTAGAGTTGGAATTTTTTTGATGGGCAAAATTGAATATTTACCGTATAAATGACTGGATGCGATGTGAAAAAAAAGATGCAATAGCAACTAATAATTCAATCTAGATATAGTGTGCCAAATCACAAACTTTAAATCTACGGATACAAAATGCAAATAAACTAGTTATAGGGTGCATTTTGTTAATTACCATCATCAACCATTTTCCCTCAAAATGTTTTCCCACATTTTCATCCCTAAACTTTGAATTTGGACTGATTGCTTTGATCTCTTACCGGTAATTCCCTCCTCCTTATGCAAAAATTGGAAAGCCGATGATACGCATTGTATTTGCGACTGATTAATTCGCAGAATTCCTAAATTTTAGGTATGGCTGCACCATTTCAACAGTCTGCAGGTTTAGCTGGTGCTTTGCAATTGGTGATTCTTTTGTTGTTCCTTTCATCAATTTCAAGTTTGACAGTTGAGGAATATGATGCTGACTAGCAGTTTTTTGATGCTATCTCAAATTTTCACATCTCTTTTCTAGCTATGTTTTGTCTCAACTTCCTAATCATGATGCTGAAAAGAAAACCGTTCATTCAGTATGTGCTAATTTCTTTCTTTGCTTTCCTAGTTAAGGTCAAAAGGTGGGTAGATTGTGTGGAGAAGGAGGCATTAGGTGGATTAACTGCTGATTTTGGGTCTGTGTTACCTGCTCATGCTGAAGAAGGCCACTGTTTCTCGGTTGTTTTTGCAGATCCTTTGAATGGCTGTTCACTCTCGTCTTCTAATGTATATGTATAACACTTCTATTTTTCTTTCATACTATTTCTACACTCGCATAAAGTCATGAATACATTCTTACATTAAGATAAAAATATTTCCACAAAAACTACCACTTTCTTTAAAATATATATATACATAAAATTTAGGAATTTTAAGAATTTATAAGCATTTGAGCCAATCATGATGAGGAAGAAAGGCTAGAGATGCAAGTCATTCCTTATCCAAACATAGTGGGGGGTGTGATTTATGCGATGATTGGGACAAGACCAGATGTGACTCAAGAAATAAGCAAAACCAATAGATTTATGGCAGACCATGGTTAAGAACATTGGTTAGCCTTGATGGATTCTAAGGTATATAAAGGGAGCTGGAAATGTTAGATTATGTTCAAAGGTGATCCAAATATGTGGGTGATGCATTGGTGGAATTTTGTGATAGTAATTATCCGTGGAGTGTGGATACCGAGATGTCTTAGTTTGGTTACATTTTTACTATGATTGGTGCAAGTGTAAGATGGAAATCAAGTTTCTAGAATGTAGTTGCTTTGTCCACGACCGAGGCTAAATATTTTGCGTTGACTTCAGCTGTGAAAGAAAGTTTTTGGTTGAAGGGAATTGCTGCTAACCTTGGGGTAGAGCACAGAGCTATAGCTATAGGCTGTGACAATGACAATGGTATAAGCTTGGCAAAACACCAGTTTTTTCATGAACGAAGTTAGCGCGATGTGCGATCACATTTTGTAAGGAAAGAATTAGAGAAAGGAAGAGTGAAAGTGTTCAAAGTTGATACTTCAGAGAACCCCGCGGATATGCTTACCAAATTGCTGCCAAAATAAAATTTTGATCTGTGAAGGTGGTTGGATTGTGCAGACAATGGTGATGACATCAACTAGGAAATGAAGGTGGAGACATTAATGATAAAATTTTAGTTATTACCGGTCATGCCCGCCTCCTCCTCCTCGTCGCTCGTTCACCGCCCGACCTCCGCCGTCCAGGTACGAAATCTCCTCTCCTTCCCTTCTTCTTCTCACTTCACTCGCTATGTTTATACGTTCGAACATACACATATGCTTCTCTTCCTCGGTTCGATTTCAGGCCCCGGGTTCGCCGAATGAACGGAGAAGAGTGCATCGGGGTTCATTCGGTGCAGCAGCGTGCGGTCTTGTGTGGCTACCGTCTGCCGAGACAGCGGCGGCGGCGGCTGCCGCCGAGTGACAGCAACAGCAGCGGCATCGTTCGGTAGCTCAGTGCTCATTGGTGCAATCTTAAAAGCTAAGTTTTATACGATTTATCTCCTTTGGCAGTTTGAGGACAAACTAATTTAGCTAAGTCAAAACGATTATCTAATTTCTTCAAGTTGTTGCTCAATACTTGTCTTGATTTAATCCACCGGAGTGAGGTGGCTTTTGAGGTATTAAATTAAACCTGCTACTGCCCTTATTTTCAAGTCATGGCTTGTGAGTGTTTAAGCATTTCTAATTTTTCATTAATCAAGCTTTAGTTGTGATTTTAAGTTCGACGAGAAGTTTCTAAATATTAAAGAGGGTGAAGGAAATGGTATAGAATTGGTGTTTGACATGGAAAGCTTCTAATGTTCATGCTTTGAATGAAATATGAAAATCTATGAATAAAGTTTGATGTTGAAGAATTTACCTTGAGGAAAGGAGAAAAAGAAATGAAGTGTGTAGAGAATTGACTCTTCTTCTTCAAGCATTCATTTGAGAATAATCACTTTGAGATAAAATAGTTTTGGGAGATTTTGTGGTGGAATAAAAGGATTAAAGGTAGTGATAGAGTGGTATTTATAGTGGAAAATGGGTACATGGAAAAACATGGTCAATTCCCTAATTCATAGAAGCAAACTATTACACATGAGATAATGACTTTTTGCTAAAAGGGGTAAGTTGGCAAATCAATCTTTCACATTACTATAATTGGTAAGAATATTACATCTTGTCGCTTAAAAAGACGTGAGCCGTCGTTTGGTAGGCGTGTTTGATGTGATGTGATTTCGTCGACCGTCTCGTCTTGATTTAACACGCTTCTTATCCATTCGTGTAGGTATCGGGGTTCAAGGCATGACTATTTAGCGAGATCCGGAGGACATGGAGAGTATTTTTATTTTTAATTTTACTCTAATGTTGAACTCTATGTAGAACGTGTACGAACTTTTATTTGAAGCTCGGCCTTCACAAACAGACTTTTATTTGAGAGAACTACATCTATTGTAATAATACTATTTTCATTCACTTATCCAAATTTTTTTTGCTTCGCTACGATTAATCATAACGAGAAGTAAAAGAAATTAGGTGCGAAACTTTTATATATATATATATATAGGGATGTACTAATATGCTAACTAATTTTAAAGTGCTAACGTACATCCAATCACGTGCTGCCACGTGGCACGAAAAATGCAATATTATATATAGAAAAATGCAATATGAATTTCGACAGATTGCATTTTTGTTATATGAAGATTGCATTTTTTATTGTTGAGTTTTGCATTTTTGATATTGACTGTTTAATTTGCATTTTATATCTATACGGATTGCATTTATATATGTGAAAATGCAAAACTTAACAATAAAAAATGCAATTTATGTGAAATGCAAAACTTAACAATAAAAAATGCAATTTTCCTATAACTAAAATGCAATCTGCGAAAATGCATGAACAACTTCACAAATGTGTATTGCATTTTTATATATACAATATTGCATTTTTCGTGCCACATGGCAGCACGTGGTTGGATGTACGTTAGCACTCTAATTAAGGATGCGCCCTAGTGCTCCCCTATATATATATATATATATATATATATATATATATATATATATATGTTAGGGTCATAACAGCATCTCAGTGTAAAACACAGCACAAATCACAGCCCTTGGATCCTTAGATTGGATGGTTGTGATAAACTACATTATTATACTAAAAATGTACATTATTCGCCGAGGTACATTATTAGAATGGAAATGTACATTATTAGACTAAAATGTTACATTATTATCATATGTACATTATTAGGCTAAAAATCTACATTATTAGATGACACGTGGCATTAATCTGACCGTTAGATCACACGATCCAATGGACTGCAAGTGTTTTAAGTTTTACTCATACTTAGCGTTTTGATATGAATACATCCCTATATATATATATATATATATATAGGGTTTTGATCTATGAAGACCAGTTTTAAATACAGAAACGCAGAACACAGTCATACGTAGGGCATTTTTAGGTCATAGTTAGTTTATTATTAGGTCATGCTAACAAAGCATGACCTAAACTGATCTTAACATGACCTAAACTCAAATCTTATAATATGACCTAAAACTACTTAATTATGACCTTCCGTATTTTGGGTTAATTATTGACCATTAGATCATCTAATCCCAGGGCCAAGATTTGGGCTGCATTTCTGGGTTTAAATGCATTCTTATTTTGATCATCTCCCTATATATATATATAGAGAGAGAGTTGTGATCAATGTCGAACCAATTTTAAAGACCGAACTAGAGACCAAATCTGGACCATTAGATCTAGTTTTTTTTAATGAGATGTGCTGCTGTGAAATTTTTTTCTACTTCATTACTAGCCTATTTTACTTCATTGTATAGGTTTATTACTTCATTCTGTACGTAATACCTTGAAACTACAACATGTTTTTACTTGCTTCCAGTAGGTTTTGAAATGATTCAACATATGCTTCATTCAAATTCATTGACGTGGGTTTTTGCTTGATTAACATTTAAATATGCAATTTATTTAAGTAAGTTTATTACTTCATTCAGAAACGTTATTACTTCATTGGATACGATTTTTACTTCATTCCAGTAGGACTTCAAATGCTTCTACACATACTTCATTCCAATAATTTATTATATTATTCCATGTGTTTATTAAACCATATTAGCGCCAAGGCGGTGGTGATAGATATCGTAAAGAGAAAGAATGGCACGCGACGGCGAAACCACATTTACGTATTGGAATGAAGTAAAAACCTACTGGAATGAAGTAAAAACCTACTAGAATGAAGTAATATATTCTGGACGAAGTTAAATCTTCGTAACATGTTAGTATGACTTATTTACCTTCGGATGAATTAAAATAGGCTCGTGATAAAGGCGAAAATAATTTATAAATTTCTGTATCTTATCCATAAATAATTTGGTAGGGTTCGGTGGTTCGGTCTTTAAGAGTGAATTTATGGATAATGGGACTATATATATATATAGGTTTGTGTTAAAATGACAACCCCTCTTAAAATGACAACGTGACAACGCTTATACAGCAATATTATAAACGCTACATAGCAATATCCAACACGTTAGACAACAATTTATAGATTGCTGTCTAACGTGTTGGATATTGCTGTTCAAGAAAAATTGCTGTTTAAAGACCACAAAATTGCTGCCCGTCTTTTTTGGTTTTTTAGTTTTCTTTTTTTGCCACGTGGCAGCTTATTATTCATCCACGTGTACAAATGATTGGCTAGAAATGGTGGTATGATGTTATTTTAAGGGGTGGTGGCACCCTAACATGCCCCTATATATATATACATATAGGGGTGCACTATGGTGCCACCATGATAAAATAACACCATACCACCAATGTAGTCCGTTAGATCTCATCTATGGACGCCTAGGATTAAGTTTCGTGAAAAAACACGGGTTTGCAATCTACTGTATTAAATATTGCAGTCTATTGTATTAGATATTGCAGTCGTGGTAAACTACAATATTGTTGTGGTAAGACTGCAATATTCAATGAACAGCACTGCAATCTAGTAACGTAAAATTAGAAATTTCCTATTTTACCCCTCCGTGTTTTTACACGTGGCAGCATGACAAGCACACGATTTTCAGATCCAATGGCCTAAAATGGTGGTATGGTGTTATAATAAAGAGGGTTGACATCTTAATATATCCCTATATATACATATAGAGAGAGAGAGAGTTTTGATCTATGTAAAACTCATTCTTAATACAAAATACAGAACCAAGCATACATATGTCATTTTTAGGTCATCGTAAGCTTATTTTTATGTCATTATAATAAGCATGACATAAAATGATCTTAACATGACCTCAAACCCAAATTTTATAATATGACCTAAAACTGCTTTATAATGACCCACTGTGTTTTTCTTTAATTATTGACCATTAGATACAAAAATCTCATGGTCAGGATTTGGTCTGGATTTTGTATTGAGATGCATTTTTGTATTGATCATTTTCCTATATATATATACATATAGGGATGTGATCAAATGCAAACTCTAAATATTGTACAAACTCCAAACTATGATCTGGACCGTTAGAAAATATCAACAGATCATGAAATAATAGCAACAAAAAATGTCAACACAATGTCAACGGTTGATGTTGTGTTGAAATTGTGTTGACATTGTATTGATATTGTGTTGATATCAAAATCTTGAAATTTTATACTGTGTTGATATTGTGTTGAAAAAGTTTGGAGTTTGTACAATATATGAGTTTGCATTTTATCACTACCCTATATATATATATATATATATATTAATAGGTCGGTTTTCTTAAAGTCTTAGGGTAAATAAAAAGACGGGGTGTTACATTCTTAATCAATGTATGTTAGCATTGAGCATACAGTATTGATTATGCACTACTTTGACTTACCAAATGGTGCGGGGTTTTCGCAACCCAATAGTCCTGGTATATTGGGTAGTGGTGATTAATATCTAGCGGTGCTAGGATTGCTATTATATAGAATCGTGCGCGAGGTGAATCTCGTTTGATAACGTCCTCAAGAGGAGCTCGAAATAAGGCTTTATTATTCGGAACCTAGCTAGTTGGAGTTTGATTACTCTATGAATAATTAATAAGCGTTTCTTGCTGACTCCACTCTTGAAATTAATAAGATGTTAATTAATTAAGTCTATAGCAGACACTAATTAATTAATGGATGTATCTATCTTAAGCGCGGGAAATAAATGACAAACAATGAAAACCTGGATTACTTATAATTTCGGATTTGAATGAGAAGTGCAATATTACTTCTGTAGTGGCTACTCGTAATATTCCAATATAAGCTTATATTAAATTGTGGGTTCAATTTAATTAGTAAAAAGTTAATTGAAGAAGGTCATATCCAAAACCTTCCATAGATCCATGTTTGGGCCCAGTATGTGACTTAATATAATGAGGAGAATAAAGGAGATAGACAATACACTTAATATTTTTCATAATTTTCGGCCCCCTCTCCTACACTGTGAAGGACAAAATTTTCTCCTTCATCTCTCATTGGTGAGATAAAATTTCTGTCTTCTTTATTTTAAGTCCTAATATTCTGGTGAGATCAATCCATCCTGATATCAGTATATGATACGATCATGGAGGCCGTGCGTCGAGGATTTCAGCTACAGCTGGATTCAACCGAAAACCGTCCTATATAGATGATATCCGAAAGCTATGAAACTGCCACCATTGTCTTCGTCTTGGAAACGGCTTCGCGTGGGTATCTTGCACATCCCAATCGTGAATCCGAATGAGGGAGTTATGGCGGTTTTACGGAAGTCGCTCAGAGAAGGCCGGGAGCTTCGAGAAAAATGCCCGCCCGGGCGTTTTTTACTGTGCAAAACGCCCGGGGACAGGGAAAACGCCCGGGCCGGGCATTTTGGCATGTGAAAAACGCCCGACCGGGCGATTATGCCGATTTTTAGATTTTGTGGGCCAACTTTCTATTTTTGGACCCATAGTATAAATACCTCTTGATGTCATTTCTTTTCCTTAGATTTTGATGAAATTAGATGCTTGAGAGCTTTGTTTCCTCTTGGAGAGGGTTTCTATCCAATTCCTAGATTTAGGTTGCTTGAATCCATCAATTGCTAGTTCAAGCATGGGATTTCCATCAATTGCTAGTTCAAGCATGGATCAAGTAGAGGTATGCTTTGAGGTTTGTGGTTCCCTTGAAAATCTAGCCATGGATGCATGTTAGTTATGTTGTAAGTGCCTTAGCTTGCTTCATCAATGACTATGTATCCCAATTTCCACCCTATCCAATGTTATTTCCTTCTTTGTTCATCTTAGTTTCCTTAATTCTTGTTGTGTTGCCTTTATTGATAAAATAGAAAACCAATTCTCACAAAAATACCTAGATCAAGCATCACAATTGGGTAAATCCTTGGGAAATGGATCACAAAATACATGGATCCACATCATTTGGTATCTAGAGCCTAGTACCCACTAGGTGTTTGATCTATTGTTGCTTTGAGTTGGGTTATTTTTCCTTTTGTCCTTTGTTTTTGCTCTGTTTTGTTGGGATAATCGGATTGATCAATTGTGGTTATATTAAGCCGAAATTTGGTGTGTATGATATATGTTATGTGACCTACGTACCTGAAAAATTTCATCAAAAAATTCGTTCGTTTGCCTAGTTAACCGTGGAGATTAACATCATTGCCCTGTTTTGGCATAGTTGGGAAAACCATACAAAACATATCCAATCATCAAATCTGACTATATATGGCCATTTTTCCTTGATCTAGACTTGTTTGGGAATCTATCCACCAAAATTCATCCAAATTGGGCGCGGGAATCAATACCAAAAAAAATCATAAAGATCAGCCAAATTTCAGCAAAAATGTCACCCCTTGTTTGTTTTTCTTTGACTTGCATCTTGCTAATATGTGTTTATGGCTTTGTCTTCTTGATTTTGTTGACCAAGGAGTATACCTTGATTGATCCACCTCAAGCACTTAAATCTTGGAATTGGAGTTGTGAGTGTGAGTGAATCCACCTTTCTCACAATATTCTAAGCCGTCGTCGAGAGTTATTGGGGAGTGATTTGAGGGGGGTTTGGGACATCAAGGTTGAGTTCATCTTCTTAAATTCTACTTTCTTTTATTACTAACCTTTAGGACTAGTTCCTAGTGTTTGTTTGATTTGTAGGTACTTACTCTATGCCTCCTCGCACCCGGTCCAACAAAATGGCGGGGACAAGTGCGGAGGGGGAGGAAACAAGCATGACTCACCCTATACCCGATGGGGACCTTGTGAGCATGATGGCCCGCATGATGAAGGAATTCAAACAAGAGATGATGATCCAAATGGATGTGCGAGCAAAAGAATCCATTGCTCAATCAAAAGAATCCGAAGCCCGCATGCTTGCCGCCCAAAACACTTTATTTGAGGAGTTCAACACCTTGAAGGGAGGCCGCACATCTAGGACTCCTACTTCTAGGGGTAACAATCTACCTAATGTTGCCCCGGAGGAGATGATGGAAGAAGTGGTGTATGAGGGATGGCAAAGGGGGAATGATAGAAATAGAGTCAATCACATGGAGAATGATCGGTTTGGGGGAAGAAATGGTTCCCGTGACCGTTTTAAAGGTGACTATGAATCAAGGTACCATGGAGATGGGCTTGATAGAGGATATAGTGGGAAAAGAGCTCCCAAGTCTCATGGAGAGTGGTATTCTAGGAGGGTGAGAGATCAAGTTAGCCATAAGGGGTTTGAGAGGTTAATTGAAAAAGAAGTCTCATATAGAGCTCGATTGAGGCCTACCTACCCACATGGTGGTGTTGACACAAACCAAAGAGGTAACTCATCAAGTAATTTGGCTACACCCTCTTCTTTCCATTTATCACATAAGTCTCTTGATGTATATGGAAATGTCTCCTCTTCGAAGAGCTTAATCCAAATTAGTAGAAAAAAAGAACGAGAGAGAGAGAAAAGGCTTGAGAGTGAATGTGAGTCTAAAAAGCCAAGAGAGCGTGATAAAAGACAAGAGTGTGAGGTGCAAAAGTCAAGAGAGAGTGGTGGGGGTGAGAGAAAAGAAAAATATCAAATGAGAGAAAAACCACAAGCACAAGTGAGTAAAGGGTGCTTGTTAGATTCTAAGGTCAACCTTGGGTGGGCACCAAATGATCCTTTGCCTCTTGCCCTTGGTGAGGAAACTAAACCCTTATCCACTAACACTTCTTCTATGTCTTTTTGTGTTCATGAATTTGTAGGAAATTTAATTGAAGGCATGGAAGTGAGGCATCATGTTGTACATGGCTTGGAAACTACTCACCCGGAGAAGGAACAAGAGGAACGAGGGCAAGTGGATGAACTCCTTGCCCAAGGTTCAAGTGCACTATCCTTATCTCCTTGTGATGTTTCATTGAATGAGATTATATTAGAGAAGCCCCTTTGTGTTGATAAATTTGTTATTGATGTCTTGTGTAAAAAGTGGTCTCATGAGCTTGAAACTTTGAATGCTAAATCTACCTTTGCACCATATATTGATCCTTTCTTGGTAAAATCAAGCATTGAGAGACATGACATTTCTCTTGTGGCTTCTACCTTGAATGTTGGAGTGACTTCCTTGTATGCTAAGATGCCTAAGCTTTCATTTGTTGGTAATTTTGAGCTTCATGTGTATGTGGGTGAGGATAGTAAGACCAAGAAGAGTAACGTGGATAATGACTTTAGAACTTGGTGTTTGCTATGTCTTCATTGCAAAGTGGTTAAACCCTTCAATGGGATTGGAGTGTTCTATGGCCGTTTTGTGAAGGATTTTTCCACTTATATGTCTCTTGTTGATGGTGATGTGATTAATGACATAAAATTGCATCGTTCTCATGTTTGTGGTATTATTTTAAAATTGTTGGAGCATTTGTGTGGGGGTAATTTGGAAACATTTCTCTTGACCCTTGATGTTGCTTTTCATAAGTTCCCCATGCATGATGTTGTTCTTACTCTACATGTTGTGCATGAAGGTATATGGATGCATTGCTCATATATTTTTGATCATTTCTTGAAATTGTTGGGACAATTGAGTGAGATCCCTTGTAATAAACTTGGTTTGTTGGTTGAGACACTTTCTTGCAAACTTAATGTGAATTATCATAAACCTCCTCTATATCCTGACCTAGAGTTTGTCAATTTATGGAAGAGAACTTCTTATTTGAGCAAGAATGGTGTGTTAATGATTGAAAATGATTGTTCGTTGCATGAGCGTGAGAATAAGATTTTTGTGCTTAGGCCTCTCTTGATAACTTTCCATTTTGCACCATATGAGGACCCTTTCTTGTATATGCCTTGTCTTGATGAGAATGCCAAATCTTTTGTGAAGATGTTGAAGGACATGGGTATAGATAATATGGAAATGTTTGAGGCAAAAAGAGTCAAATTGTGTGAAGCTTGTGTCTGGCATAATACTTGTTTTCATTGCATGACAATCAAGCCGTTTAGTGGGGTTGGTATCTTTTATTGTCATTTTGTCAAAGACTATGCATCACATGGTTTTGTTTGGGACTTCAATGTAAAAGATTGCCTGGGTATTTGTTTCAACATAGCTTATGTATTAGTTTTGAGCTTGTTAGAGTGTGTCCACCGTCGTGGTATGGTGACTTCTATTAGAGTAGTTAGTGGTCTTAATCTCAATCATCCTACATGGATATTTGATTTGATCTCGTGCTATTTTATAGGTGTACGAAATCCGGATTTGAGGGCAAATCCTTTCCAAGAAGGGGAGAATGATATGACCACGGGTGCTCGACGTCAAGGGTCCTCCCTTCGGCGTGAACCATGGGTTGATTGGGGCCCAAGGATGAAAGAGAAGACATTCCAAGGATCCAATAAAGCTAGAGGGCCTCCCGAGGGTGCAAGGAATAGAGAAGGCTCGGATTTGAGGACAAATCCTTTCCAAGAAGGGGAGGATGATACGATCATGGAGGCCGTGCGTCGAGGATTTCAGCTACAGCTGGATTCAACCGAAAACCGTCCTATATAGATGATATCCGAAAGCTATGAAACTACCACCATTGTCTTTGTCTTGGAAACGGCTTCGCGTGGGTATCTTGCACATCCCAATCGGAGTCCGAATGAGGAAGTTATGGCGGTTTTACGGAAGTCGCTCAGAGAAGGCCGGGAGCTTCGGGGAAAACGCCCGCCCGGGCGTTTTTTACTGTGCAAAACGCCCGGGGACAGGGAAAACGCCCGGGCCGGGCATTTTGGCATGTGAAAAACGCCCGACCGGGCGATTATGCCGATTTTTAGATTTTGTGGGCCAACTTTCTATTTTTGGACCCATAGTATAAATACCTCTTGATGTCATTTCTTTTCCTTAGATTTTGATGAAATTAGATGCTTGAGAGCTTTGTTTCCTCTTGGAGAGGGTTTCTATCCAATTCCTAGATTTAGGTTGCTTGAATCCATCAATTGCTAGTTCAAGCATGAGATTTCCATCAATTGCTAGTTCAAGCATGGATCAAGTAGAGGTATGCTTTGAGGTTTGTGGTTCCCTTGAAGATCTAGCCATGGATGCATGTTAGTTATGTTGTAAGTGCCTTAGCTTACTTCATCAATGACTATGTATCCCAATTTTCACTCTATCCAATGTTATTTCCTTCTTTGTTCATCTTAGTTTCCTTAATTCTTGTTGTGTTGCCTTTATTGATAAAATAGAAAACCAATTCTCACAAAAATACCTAGATCAAGCATCACAATTGGGTAAATCCTTGGGAAATGGATCACAAAATACATGGATCCACATCAGTATACAGTTCGGGAACCAGTAAGAAGATCTGTGGTTTAGTACTCAAGAACTTCACGTGGAGAACGCGCTAGCTATCTTCGATTCTTTGGAGAATCATCAAGGTAAAATAGCTAATCCGTAGAAAAGCATGTTTTAGGTTTCAATTACACTTAAAGCATGATTTTATTTGAGTTATGAGCATGATACATGTGATAATTGCGCGAATAGAATTTGTCTAAATAATCTGCTAAATAGATCGCTTTATTATCTGATTTATTTGTACGCACGCTTACCTTGCCAACCCCTTCAAAAATATATTCATGTGAATACATTGGATTTAATTTAACTGATTTAAATATTTGGTGCTTGAATAAAACCAATTTATTGCTGCTTAAAAAGCTGAGACAAATTATGTCGAATTTAAAATTTTCCTATTTTCTTAATCCCACAAAACAATAAATGGAGAAAAATGTGAACTTTATTCACAAGGTCATAATCATATTTCTCTCTCCCATCTCCCCAGACTCCTTCTCTTCTCTCATCTTCTTTCTTCAATTCTTTCCATCACTACAAAAAAGAAAAACATAACAATACTATAAGCGAATCTAGGAGGGTGGCACCGGCCAAGCTCCCGCTGAAGCGGTGGCTTGGCCTAGGCTATCTCTGTCCCTGAACATGGAGATGTTAAGGTCCCTGATGCTCACATCGGATGCTTCACGATTAGGGTTTTCATAATCATTACTCCCTCCGTTCTATTGCAGTAGAGTCATTTTTCTATTTTGGGACGTTCATCATAGTAGAGTCATTTCCCTATTTAGCAAAAAGTAACACTTTTTCCATCACTTTGTTTATTATCTCTCTTACTTTATTCTCTCTACTTTTCTCTCTTTCCTACTTTATTATCTCTTCACTTAATATATTTAATTTCTCTTTCTTAATCTATGTCGCGAAAAGAAGTGACTCTAATATTATGGAACGATGGGAGTATATCATTTTATTTCTTGAATTACGTTGTGGTTCGACTCTCTAATGCAATCCGGGAAAGAACCGACGAAGAAAATCCGAATTGGAGCTTCTAATTTTGCTCGACTCGATTAAACTCAAAACATAAATTACAACAATAAAAAAAAATTGCACACGGTATTGGAGATGACGAGATGTTACGATATGGCATCTCTTGTGCCCTAGGGAGGAGGACATGCCAAATCATGGTTCATTGTCATCATCAGCCTTTGGTCCATCATTATCTCCTCTTGGTCCATCATCATCCCCCTTTGGCCCATCATTGTCTCCTTTTGGCCCATCATCATCACCTCTTGGTCCATCACCGTCTACCTTTGGCCCATCATCATCCCCTTTTGGTCCATCATCGTCTCCCTTTGGCCCATCATCATCACCCTTTGATTCATCGTCGTCCCCTTTAGGCTCATCATCGTCCCCCTTTGGTCCATCATCATCCCCCTTTGGTTCATCATCTTCTCCTCTTGGTCCATCATCATCCTCCTTTGGCCGATGATCTCCTTTTGGTCCATCATCATCCCCCTTTGGCCCATCATTGTTTCCTTTTGGCCCATCATCATCTCCTCTTAGTCCATCATCGTCTCCCCTTGGCCCATCATCATCCCCTTTTGTTCCATCATCGTCTCCCTTTGGCCCATCATCATCACTTCTGGTCCATCATCATCACCCTTTGGTTCATCATCGTCCCCCTTTGGTCCATCATCATCCCCCTTTGGCCCATCATCATCCCCCTTTGGTCCATCATCATTTCCTCTTGGTCCATCATCATCCTCTTTTGGTCCATCATCATCATCTCCTCTTAGTCCATCTTCATCCCCCTTTGGTCCATCATCATTTCCTCTTGATCCATCATCATCCCCATTTGGTTCATCATCATCTCCTCTTGGTCCATCATCATCCCCTTTTGGTCCATCATTGTCTCCCTTTGGCTCATCATCATCCCCTCTTGGTCCATCATCATCACTCTTTGGCCCATCATCGTCCCCCTTTGGCCCATCATCATCTCCTCTTGGTCCATCTTCATCCCTCTTTGGCCCATCATCATCCCCCTTTGGTTCATAATCATCCCCCTTCGGCCCATCATCGTCTCCTTTTGGTCCATCATTGTCTCCCTTTGACCCATCATTGTCTCCTTTTGGCCCATTATCATTTCCTCTTGGTCCATCATCGTCCCCCTTTGGCCCATCATCATCTCCTCTTGGTCCATCTTCATCCCTCTTTGGCTCATCATCATCCCCCCTTGGTTCATCATCATCCCCCTTTGGCCCATCATCGTCCCCCTTTGGTTCATCATCGTCTCCCTTTAGCCCATCATTATCCCCCTTTCGCCCATCATCATCCCTCTTTGGTCCATCATCGTCTCCTTTTGGCCTATCATCGTCCTCCTTTGGTCCATCATCATTTCCTCTTGGTCCATCATCATTCTCCCTTTGTCCATCATCGTCTCCTTTTGGTCCATCATCGTCCCCCTTTAGCCCATCATCCTTCCCATTCCCATTCAGTAAGACTGCCATGGTTGGGTTTTGGTCTTCGGAGTTGCCCTGGAAGAAGACTGTTTGTCTGGTCTCCTTGAAATGTCCGAGCCTTGCTTTTGAATATGTAAAAATAGTGAAAAAGAGAATGAAAACTACCTTGTTTTTTATGGATGTCATATCCCTATTTCATATGGTAAATGAAGATTGTGTTTGATTTGCAAGTTAGTTTTTTTTATGTGATTTTGTTCTAATTTGTCATTTATCAAGATGTATATATAGTGCTAAGGTTCAAGAAAATGTTTATGGATAGTAAATCCTGCCAACTTAGCAAAGAGTTTTAATAGTCAACTGCAACGAGAAATAAATCACTAAAGATTTGATACATACTATTAAATAAATATATATAAGTAGAGCAATCAAGATTGATTTAAATATCTATTCACTTCCTCCTCGAACCTTCCATTTCATAGTCAGTTGCAATGTGAAACAAATCATTAAAGAGTATATATACTATTATTAAATAAATATATATAAGCAAAGCTAAAGAATTTATACATACTATTATTAAATAAATACATATAAGCAGTGGCGGAGCCACGGTGGGGCAAGGGAGGCCCTTGGGCCCCCAGCCGTTTGAATATTTAAAATATACTCCCTCTGTTCCATAGTAATAAGGGTGTTTTTCCATTTCCGTCCGTTCCATAGTAATAGAGTCATTTCCCTTTTTAGTTTCAACACATTTTTCCACACCTACTTTACTCTCTCTTACTTTTTTCTATCTTCATCTCTCTACCATTTTCATTTTTCACTTTATTCTCTCTTTACTTAACTCACCTAACACAATTTTTCTTAATCTTCGTGCCGAAAAGTTTTATCTCCATTACTATGGAACAGAGAGAATATAATATACGTATGCGACTTTAATAACATCAGTAGGTAGTGCAGTTGGTGTGATTGTTAGACATCCATTCATGAGATACGAATTCCGAATCCTTCTGGTGCATTTTTTATACCTCCTAACTCATGCTTGTAGCTTTATTTTTGAATGATGCTCGTAGCTTTATTTTTTGAATTTCTTAAATTAGTTATTCTGGTTATTGATTTTCTCTCTAGTAATTTTGGATAGACAGATTTAAAATTTTATTCATAAAGAATGATATTTATAATTTAAGAATAAAAATAATTATATAGACATGTAATTAGATAATACTATATAATATTAGTAAAATTAATTACAATGCTATGCTCTAAAAAATATATTCATATTTTTCTTATTATTTATTTTTAACGCACGACTTTTTCTATAGTTTATGTTCGAGTCATTTCCGAACACTTAATATACTCAATAAATTTTAATACTCTATCTATTCCCTAAAAAAAGTCTCATTTTGTCATTTTAGAATGTCCACAAAACATAGTCTCATTTATAAAAATGGAAAATTTTCCTCATACTAATTTACCTCAATTTTTCTCTCATCTCTCTTACTTTATCCACATTTTTATACATTCTTTCTCTTAATTTACCACTTTCTCATTAAAACTCGTGTCGTCCATAAATGAGACTATTTTTGCTAGACAGAGGTAATAGTTGTTCACTTGTTTGGGCTCCCCATTTTTAAAAGTCTGGCTCTGCCACTGCATATAAGTAAAGCAAATAATATTGATTTTTATATCACTGCATCATTTTAGAATACACCATATCTTGTAGAAATTTTTAAAAATACTTATCATTTGCCAACTAATTATAGTTGACATTCATAAATGATTGTCATATATCAATACCGGTTAAAAGATACCGATTTGTTTTAAATAAAGATGAGGTAAAACACATCTGTAAGTCCTTGTACTTTGATTGTTTATTTCAATAGATTTTTATACAATTTTTTCGTTTTAGTAAGTCCTTATATTTTTATATTTGATATATTTCAATCCTTATTTGACGGAATCATTAACTTTTCCACTATAAAATAACACATTATATATTAATTATTTAAATATATTCCACCTAATATCGTTTTGTAAAATATTTATGGATAGTAAATCCTGCCAACTTAGCAAAGAGTTTTAATAGTCAACTGCAATGTGAAATAAATCACTAAAGATTTGATACATACTATTAAATAAATATATATAAGTAGAGCAATCAAGATTGACTTCAATATCTATTCACTTCCTCTACGAACATTCCATTTCATAGTCAATTGCAATGTGAAACAAATCATTAAAGAGTATATATACTATTATTAAATTGAGTCCTATTCTAATGCTTATAGCACTCTAATCCAAAATCAAGACTAAATCTCCACCCTTGAATTTTAAAATGGGTGGATGAGATTAAAGCTCACAAATCTCAATAAATAGTAGACAAAATATCAACAAAAGGGTAATATCGTCATTATGTTATCATATGATAATTTTCGTGAGTGTTTTTTTATATCAACATTGTGTATTACAAATACCAACGATATGACATTAGAATATCAATATAAGGACAAGAAAATATCAACACATTTTTATTGAGATTGAACATGCATAATATTGAGATTTTGCCTACAATATATTGAGATGTTTTGTTGCATTTGTTGATACAAGCTGCTTATCAACATGTACGAAAATTGAAATATAATTTATCAAATTTCATCACCCGAACATCGTCGGAACATATGCAATTGAGATCTCGTTGGAATCCTTATTAAATTATCTTTAATTTGATATATTTTTTGCGAAAAAATAATTTAAATTGAGAGAGTTACGTAAATTTAAAGATTTGAGATGATTTTGAGGAGAGAGAAAGTAGTTGGTCATAATTACTACATATATGATTTGACATTAATACCCTTTTAATTTAATTAATAATTATTTAAATTTAAAATATATTACACTTGGCATTATATTAACCACAAAATCTTAAAATCTTCTAATCTAATGGTTAAAAATTGGTCTCAATTTTAGATTGATAATTAGTTAGCAATTGATTACATCCCTTATTAAATAAATATATATAAGCAAAGCTAAAGAATTTATACATACTATTATCAAATAAATACATATAAGTAGAGCAAATAATATTGATTTTAATATCACTACGTCATTTTAGAATACACCATATCTTGTAGAAATTTTTAAAAATACTTATCATTTGCCAACTAATTATAACATTCATAAATGATTGTCATATATCAATACCGGTTAAAAGATACCGATTTATTTTAAATAAAGATGAGGTAAAACACATATTTAAGTCTTTGTACTTTGATTGTTTATTTCAATAGATCTTTATAAAAAAAATTCGTTTTAGTAAGTCCTTGTACTTTTATATTTGATATATTTCAATCCTTATTTGACAGAATCGTTAGCTTTTCCGTTATAAAATAACACATCATATATTAATTATTCAAATATATTCCACCTAATATCGTTGGAAAATATAAACATAACATAAATATAAAACTGAAAAGATAAAAATAACGCCTCATTAATTTTGAAAAATAGTAATACTACTATCTAGGTTTACTAATCAAAATAAAGAGCACTGCGCCGCTCTTCTTCTCCATTATCCTCTCGTCTCTTCTTTTTCATTTTTTCAAGAAGTTTATTCTCATTAGTGAAACTATTTCACCTCCCTCTTATTCTTCTAATTCTCTTCCTCTTCTCTCTTCCATGTTGACGAAGCATCCATAGCGTGGGGTCGGAGCCGGAGCAGGCCCTAGGTCGACGACCAATTCTGCGACTGTCATTAACATGAAGAAAGAAATAAAAACAAGAAAAAACTTAGATTTCCATGGTAAAAAGAATTCCAGATTTATATCATTGGAACTAAATATTTAATTAACAATATAACCTACGCATATAATCTCCACCATATTTTAACAAAAGAATTGATAATTAACCAAACATTATAAACCTACCTACACTTGAACATTCTTTGAATAAATTAACCAAACATTATAAACCTACCTAGGGCTGGGGAAAAATATCGAAAAAATGATATATCGCTCGTATCGTATTAAAAAATATCGAAAAATTATCGAATTTTCGATATATCGTAATTTTCGATACGATACGATATCATCGTAAGTTTTCGATACGATAACGATATGAATTTCCTTATATCGCGATATATCGTTTTATATCGAAAATATGATATATATTGAAAATTTTCGATATATCGATATTTTATTTCCGATATATATCGATATATATCGAAATTTTCGATATATATCGATATTTAACGATATATCGAATTTCGATACGATATATCGAAATATCGATACGATAACGATATGAAATTTTTTTATATCGAAAGTTCGATATATCGAAATTCGATATATCGAAACTTTCGATACGATAACGATATGAAATTCTTTCATATCGATATTTTCGATACGATACACGATACAACGTTTTCGATACGATATATCGTATCGACCCACCCCTAAACCTACCTACACTTGAACATTCTTTGAATAAATTAGCCGTAGTAATTATTTCTCTTACGAAATTTCTTGTTCCGAATATTCATTTCGTTTAGAATTCTTTAGTCTTTTTGTTTTTATCTTTTTTTTTTATATATATTTATGGTATGTTTATATTTTCCAACTAGGATATTAGGTGGAATATATTCAAATATTAATATACGATATGTTATTTTAAAACGGAAAAGTTAACGGTTCCGTCAAATAAGGATTGAAATATATAGAATATAAAAGTATAAGAACTTACTGAAACGAAAAAATTATATAAGGATCTATTGAAATTAATAAAAAAAGTACAAGGACTTTAAGGATTTTAAGGATGTGTTTTGCTTAAAGATGATATACATACAAAATATAAATATAGGACATAGAAAGCTTCGAGTGCCTTCAAACTCCACAAATTTAAGAAAAAAAGGAGCAATTTGTCGTCAACAACAATTTCAAAGAATGAGGGAACAATGTTGTGTTAATTTTTCTTGATATTCCAAATCGTTTCGTAGACATCCCTATATAACAGTGCTGACAATAATCAGTGCCAGATCTAGAATTAGAAAATGGAGGGGGAAATAGTCACTGGGGATGTTAATCAAGTCAATTCATTTGTGTTCGGGTAAACCCATTTGGGTAATCAGGCTATTCGATTACAAGTCATCCGGATATAGTTTATTCAGATTATAAATTACCAATCATAAGCCTAAAATTTTGGATTTCAAGATAACCCGTTGTGCTATTCGGTCTAGAACTTTTTTATAACTTTTAAAACTAATACACAAAGTCGGGTTAAGTTAAATTTTCTATAAATATTAAGTCACAATGGTTAGGATTCTCAAACTTTCTTAATACAAAATTCATGTTAGTTATTACATGTAGAATATAAATCTTTTAATATTAAGGAAAAGTAGGATAATTTATACAAATGTTAAAAAATACTACTAAATACTACTCCGTATTATAGGGGCATGTTAGGGTGCCACCACCCCTTAAAATAACACCATACCACCATTTCTAGCCAATCATTTGTACACGTGGACGAATAATAAGCTGACACGTGGCAAAAAAAAAAAAAAAACCCCCAAAAAAGACGGGCAGCAATATGCTGGCCTTTAAACAGCAATTTTTCTTGAACAGCAATATCCAACACGTTAGACAGCAACCTATAAATTGTTGTCTAACGTGTTGGATATTGCTGTGTAACGTTTATAATATTGCTGTATAAGCGTTGTCACGTTGTCATTTTAAGAGGGGTTGTCATTTTAACACAAACCCCGTATTATATAAATATATTATGAAATATTAAAAAAAATAAAAAATAAAGTACCGTAATAAATGTTCAATGAGTGTAAAAAAGTGAGATGAAAATAGAACACTTGAAAAACTAGGAAAATCACTCATTATTAGAAGAAAAACAAAATAAAAAGTAGCACTATCATATATGTAAGTTGATAACATTATATATTAGCTAATATATGAGACTATAATAAAATATAAATATAAATAGAAGTACTATAGTGAAAGTCAATTTTCATAAAGATTTATTTTAGCTAATATATAAGATTCATAAAAGTAAAAATAATATAAATTTTAAAATTAAAATAAAGAAAAATATAAATCTATAAAGCACAATTGTTTTGGGGGGAAATCAACCAAGTTTTTGGGGGAGAGAATTAGAGAAAATCAAAGAGAATTTTAGTTGTTTTATTTATTTATTTAGATTGCAGTGACGTTTTTAATCCAATAGTTCATACAATTAACTTTTTAAATCCTTGCAAAAAGTTGGGCAATGAATTTGGTATGGCATACTACCCTCTTAGATGGAAACATTTTTTTAATGTTCATCAATTAAATTATTATTATTTTCTTAGCAATATTATGCAATGTTTTGGAACTTTTATTAACTAATTTAATTATCGAAATTTTACATATTTCTACACTCGCATAAAGTCATAAATACATTCTTACATTAAGATAAAAATATAGAAAAATATATCCACAAAAACTACCAATTTTTTTAAAAATACATATATAGTACATAAAATTTAGGAATTTGAAGAAATTATAAGCATTTGAGCCAATCATGACGAGGAAGAAAGGCTGGAGATGTAAGTCATTCCTTATGCAAACATAGTGCGGATGTGACTCAAGCAATAAGCAAAATCAATAGATTTATGGCAGGCCATGGTAGAGAATATTGGTTAGCCTTGATGGATTCTAAGGTATATAAAGGGAGCTGGAAATGTTGGATTATGTTCAAAGGTGATCCAGGATATGTGGGTTGCATTGGTGGAGTTTTGTGATAGTGATTATCCGTGGAGTGTGGATACCGGGATGTCTTAGCTTGGTTACATTTTTACTTTGTTTGGTGCAAGTGTAAGATGGAAATCAAGTTTCTAGAATGTAGTTGCTTTGTCCACGACCGAGGCTAAATATTTTGCGTTGACTTCAGCTGTGAAAGAAAGTTTTTGGTTGAAAGGAATTGCTGCTGACTTTGCGGTAGAGCACGGAGCTATAGCTATAAGCTGTGACAATGACAATGGTATAAGCTTGGTAAAACAAAAAGTTAGCACATTGAATGAAGTTTGCACCAGATTAGTGAAATATGGGGCATACAATACCATTTAGGGTGCGTTTGGAACACGGAATTGGAATTGGAATTGGAATTAAATTGGAATTGGAATTCTGTGGAATTGAATTTGTAGGAATTGAATTCTAATTCAATTCCAAATCCTATGTTTGGTATAGTTAAAGAATTGATATGGAATTGTATTATAATTCCAAATCCTTTGTTTGGTAACTCAAAACAAAGGATTTGGAATTGAATTTGAATTCAAAAATTTTAAAGTAAGTACTAATTTCTTTTATTAATTATCACATTTCTATTTTTTTTTTCTAAAGCTCTAAACTTCAAATATTTTTATTAACTTAGTTGAGTTATTCAAAATTATAATAATTTTTTTTCTCTTGCTATATATATTCAAATTCATATTTTTTTTTATTAAAATAATAAAAAACTAAACAGTATATATCATAATTAAAATAGTTAAGTTATTATGAAATACAAGAGCATTATACATGAATATAGTTACATACAAACTACGATCATGTCAATTATATATAGTATACATTTCTACTAATAAGACAAATATTAACAATAAATTTGCATCTAAAGAACATAACATAAAAGGATTATTTTTTGAATCACTTATTTGAATAAGTCGATGCAAACACAACTGAATCAAATTACAAAAATCTAATCTGCACACATTGTTGTTGCAGTGTGCAAATGAAATAACAAACACCATAACAATATCAAAACCTACCCCCCTTCTGTCTTCCTCTTCTTAGAGCCAATCCCTTCACCGAGAGACTCCCCCGTCAGGCACGCCACCTCCTCTTGAGGGCTACGACCACTACACTCAGCCTCATCAGTCATTACCCGACACCCCAGCTACCTGTTTAGCCTCATCATGTAAACTCTCGTTCCTCTTCTCATTCTTGAAAGCGCTCCCTTTAGCCACTTTTACCCAGAAACAGACCTCCCTCTTTGGACAACTCGGCCATATTCATTTCATGTCTCTGCGAGTGAACCACACCCATGCCCCACAAAAATGGATTCCGCTGATTAGGAACAGCAAACAGGTTCATCATTTCACCGAAATTCCCCCACTGAAGCACGGAAATCTTGCTACCATCTCGATGAAACCAGAATTAGAAAGTTCATCATTTGCATTAGAAGGCTCAACACTAGCATCATTTCCAACAAAGCTCACCAGAATCTTGCTGCCCTCTCGATGAAACCAGAACCTTGTTGTAGTTTAAAGAATCATCATTTGCATTAGAAGGCTCAACACTAGCATCTTTTCCAACAACCTCCATAGCTAGAACTATCAACCCTAATGATAAACAAATTTCAAGAATTCTCCACAAAATTTAACAAAAGAGCTTCAAGAAATTATTGCAATACTCGATAAATGAGCGTAGTTAGAACACCAAACCCACACGGTCAAAGTAGTCGATTAGAAACAACCGAGCATATTAGGGATAAAAAATCTCACCAAGTTCTCTGACTCATGAATTGAAGAGGAGAAACAAAACACCACACGAAGCCAAAAAAAAAACATGTAACGGAATGCCACAACTACACCACCGTTAACACTGTTCCCAAAACTATTCTCTCTAAAATTAAAGCACCAAAACCTCCATAAATGCATAGAGGGAGAACGCATACTAGTTGTGTTCAATTAGAGAGTTCAAAGACATTAAATTGAAGCAGAGAAGAAAAACACAGTCAATGGAAAATGGAAGCACAGAGAGAGATCATGAATACCAGTAGGCACCCCCATTTACTCCGTTCAAAAACAAACCCCATGAAGATTACATACAAATAATAGTTACAATGTCATGAATGGATAATCATTCTTCAATAAAATCAAAACTTTCCCATAAAACCCTAACCCCTAATTTGATCCACACCTTTAAATTTTGGTAGTAATCCGACAAGGAGAAATCATTTTTGAATTGAAAAATTAGGGGAAGCAACAACTAGTTAAGATTCTAATGTGAAAACAAAAGATAGCTACATCATAAGTTGGAAGCAGTTCACAAGAAACTTGTTGCATGCATGTTCGAGATCACACAATGCATGCAACATTCCGAGATGGCTCGCTCATGCGATGGTAGGGGGCGCGTTATCTCGTGAGTATGATTTCTATATTTTCATAATAAGCTGATGAGGATAATAAGACACATGATGGCACATGGGCATTCCACGTTGGCAGAGATGAGGTGGCAGCATGTGATTAAGCGAGATGTATAAATAGGAGGACCACCACCTTTTGTAGTCATGTCGATAGTGTGAATGTGTGTGTGTGCCTTGGGTCGTGGATCCATAGCATTTCTCGTTGCATTATCGTTATTGCTCTGTTTCGTTATTGTAATTCGTTGAACAATTCCTCTTAATATAGTTCCTATTGTTGTGATCTCAATTTGGTGATTTGGTTGTGGATCGTTGTGTTTATCGTTGAATTGTTGTGTGAGTTACGTGATATCGATCAAAATCGGGAAGTCTCGAGGTAGGATCGTATCAATTGGTATCCAGAGCCCTCGATTCAGGGAGGGGTCGGTGACGCTGGGTTAGAAATGGAGAAAAAGGTGGTTGAGTTGGTGGAAAACAGAGTGAGTGAAATACTAGATCAGTTCTCGGTGAAGCATGGGGAGAAGATGACGCAATTGACGGATGCTATTGCTGCGATCAATTTACAAAATCAGCAATTCAAAACTCAATGGGTGAAGGGAGAAGGATCGGGCAGTGGTGAGGGAGAATCGGCTGGAGGCACAGTGGTTATTCAAGGATCTGGTGCGAAAGCGGACGATGATCGTAATGATTGGGAAAGATCCACTCGCTACGAATTCCCAAAGTTCGACGGAAATGGATTTGAGGGATGGGTGATGAGGGCGGAGTACTTTTTTGATGTTGCTAGAGTGCCGGAGAGAAGTAGAGTCAGGGTTGCTGCGATTCATTTGGAGGGTAGAGCTCAGCAATGGCACAAGGGATTTGCGAGCTTACAAGGGGATATCGCGTATGTAGACTGGAGATGCTATATCTCAGCTATGTCGGCTCGCTTCGCAACGCATGCTTATGAAGATCCGTTGGCTGATCTAAGGAACTTGAAGCAATGAGGATCACTGCAACAATACATGGATGAGTTTGATGAGCTTTATCCAAGAGCAGGAATTCGAGAGGATCAGGCCCTTAGCTTTTTCTTATCAGGGTTGATGGATGAACTTCAAATGCCTGTTAGGATGTTCAAACCTACGAGCCTAGCCGCGGCTTATTCTTTGGCAAAATTGCAGGAACTTACAGTGAAGGCTCTGGGAATCAAATCAAAGGTGAATTCGAGTGGGGGCCAAATGACTGGTGGTCACTATGCAAACAGCAAATCCTTGGCTGTCACTGCAACTAACTACAAGCCAGGGGGGAATGGAAGCACTAATGAGAACAGAGGGGGTAATAGATTTGGGGTGCGTGCTAGTGCTAATTTGACCCCCAAAGAGCTAGATGAGAAGAGGGCAAGGAAGGAGTGTTTCTGGTGCACTGAGAAATTTACACCAAACCACAACTGTGCTAGAAGGAAATCCTTTGCTATACAAATGATACAACTAGAGGAAGAGATGGGAGGGAATGAACCACCAGAGGAGGCTGAAGAAACAGAAGAGAAGGAGGATGATTTGCAGCTTTCCTTGCATGCTGTGTGGGGCAATGATGGACCTCAAATCATGTGTATTAGAGGTAATTGTCAAAAAAGGCCTCTGAAAATTTTGATTGACACTGGCAGCACTCACAACTTCTTGAGTAGTAAGGTGGCAGAGAAACTCAAAGGACAGATGAAACCAGTGACTCCTCGAGCTGTAGAGGTGGCAAATGGTCAGGTGTTACAATGTACAGAGAAGTGTGAAGGATTGGTGTGGGCAATGCAGGGGTTTCCTTTTATGGCTGAGGTGCACATCATACAACTAGAGACCTATGATCTCATCTTAGGGGGACAATGGCTATCTACATTGGGAGAAATTAGATGGAATTTTGATAAACTCAGTATGAAGTTTGTGCTAGATGGTGTAGAGGTGACATTGCAGGGAGAGTCTTGGCCAACAAAAGGAAAGCAGCTACATAGCTTGCATATTCTCAATCCTCAAGAAGCAGATGTGGTTGAGGAGAAGCTTAGTTTTATAATGCCAACAGTGGAGGTTCCTTTATCTATATGCTGGAGTGCTAGTTTGGAGGAGATATGGCCTGAACTAGAGGAGGTGCTATCTTCTTTTCCTGACTTATTTGAGGAACCCAAAGGATTACCTCCACCAAGAGAACAAGATCACATGATTACATTAAGGCAAGGAGCTGATGCAGTGAATGTTAGGCCCTACAAATATGCAGCTAAACAAAAGGATGTTATAGAGGGCATGGTGAAAGAGATGTTAGCTTCGGGAGTGATAAGGCATAGTAACAGTCCTTTTGCAAGCCCCATAGTGTTAGTGAAGAAAAAAGATCTTACATGGAGGATGTGTGTGGATTACAGATCACTCAATGCTATTACCATCAAGAACAAGTACCCAATTCCAGTTATTGAAGAGTTGCTGGATGAACTGGGGTCAGCTGAATGGTTTTCTAAAATTGACCTACGCTCAGGTTATTGGCAAGTCAGAATGGCTCCGGATGATATTGCTAAAACTGCCTTTAGAACTCATGATGGGCACTATGAGTTTTTGGTGATGCCCTTTGGGCTAACTAATGCCCCAGCCACTTTCCAAAATCTAATGAATACTATTTTCAGAGAGCACCTGAGGAAATTTATTTTGGTTTTCTTTGATGACATATTGATCTACAGCAAGAGCCAAAAAGAGCATGAGCAACATCTATCCATTGTGTTGACTCTACTGAGGGAACATCATCTCCTAGCCAAGAGGTCTAAATGCATGTTTGGTTGCAGGAGTGTGGAGTACTTAGGCCATGTTATATCTAAGGCAGGAGTGGCCACTGATGAAGGAAAAGTGGAAGTGGTGAAGAATTGGCCTACACCGAGGTCCATCAAGCATGTGAGAAGTTTCCTCGGGCTCACTGGATACTATAGGAGGTTTGTACCTAACTATGGAATTATAGCAAGACCCCTGATAGAAATTACCAAGGGAGCTGTGTTTAGTTGGTCATCAGAAGCTCAAATGGCTTTTGAAAAACTTAAGGAAGCCATGGTCTCTGCTCCAGTATTAGCCCTGCCTGATTTTACTAAAGATTTTGTTGTGGAGACTGATGCTTCAGGAACAGGTGTTGGGGCTGTTTTAATGCAAGAAGGCCATCCCATTGCTTATATTAGCAAGGCCTTATCCCAGAAATACATGTCTCTATCAGTCTATGAGAAGGAGTTGTTAGCCATTTTGTTGGCTGTTAAGAAGTGGTACTACTATTTGCAGAGCAGGAAATTTGTTATCCTTACAGATCACCAAAGCTTGAGGTACTTACTGGAACAAAAACTGACCATTGTTGCATGCATGTTCGAGATCACACAATGCATGCAACATTCCGAGATGGCTCGCTCATGCGATGGTAGGGGGCGCATTATCTCGTGAGTATGATTTCTATATTTTCATAATAAGCTGATGAGGATAATAAGACACATGATGGCACATGGGCGTTCCACGTTGGCAGAGATGAGGTGGCAGCATGTGATTAAGTGAGATGTATAAATAGGAGGACCACCACCTTTTGTAGTCATGTCGATAGTGTGAATGTGTGTGTGTGCCTTGGGTCGTGGATCCATAGCATTTCTTGTTGCATTATCGTTATTGCTCTGTTTCGTTATTGTAATTCGTTGAACAATTCCTCTTAATATAGTTCCTATTGTTGTGATCTCAATTTGGTGATTTGGTTGTGGATCGTTGTGTTTATCGTTGAATTGTTGTGTGAGTTACGTGATATCGATCAAAATCGGGAAGTCTCGAGGTAGGATCGTATCAAAACTTCAATCGATCAAACACGAAACTCATGCTATCCATCAATCGAGTACTTTTATTATACCAAACTCATGATTATCCTTCAATCGATCTTAGAGGAGCGGCTAGGGCACAGCGGCACTGGCGAAGAGAGGGAGAGAAAGGAGAGAAACACGAAGAGAGAGGGAGAGGGGGAGAGAGAAGAGAAACACGCTGCATATTTTTCTATTTTATATGACCCGATTACATTTTGACCCGGAAGTGGATCCGCGCTTTTTTTTAATTTTGACCCGTTTTTGAATGGAATTGAATTACAATTCTTTTGTTAATGTATGGAATTAAAATTGTAGAATTGAAATGGATGGAATTGAAATTCAATTCCAAATCCATGAGCTTTTATTATACCAAACAGTAGAATTGGAATTAGAGACTCCAATTCTAATTCCATAACTCCAATTCCATGTTCCCAAACACACCCTTATAGAATATTTTAATCGAGACTTCTAAAATGGGACACCTAAAAATGATAAATCAAAACTTTTAAAATAGGACAGAGAAAATATAAAATAATTAAAGTGAAAAAATATTTAAATAAAAGAAAAAATAATGCAGAAGTGGAAGAAAAATGCGTATCTCATCTTGGAAGATAGAGAGTATTCATTTGATAATTTTAAAGATAGCTTGCCGCGAGCGGAAGATTATGTGGAAATACTATGTGATGCGTTAAAATGTAAATAAACTTAATTATAGGGTGCCACTTGTTAATTACCACGTATCCCATTTTCCCTCAAAATGTTTTCCTCCATTTTCACCTCCAAATTTTGAATATGGACTGGTTGCTTCGATCTCTTACCAGTAATTCCCTCCTCCTCGAAATCGTATGCACAAATTGGAATGCCAATGACTCGCATTGTATCTGCGGCTGATTAATTCGCAGAATTCCTAAATTTTAGGTATGGCTGCACCATTTCAACGGTCTGCGAGTTTAGCTGGTGCTTTGCAATTGGGGATTTTTTTGTTGTTCCTGTCATCAATTGCCGTCGGAGATGACGTTTCTCCAGCTGCCCCCGACGAAGAATCCGCTGCCTGCGGTAACGACTTCCGATTGGTATGTAAATGATCTGACCTCCAAGGTTGTTTTAGAGATTTTAATATTTTTTGGGGTCTTGATCTGCCTGAATTGTTGTTAATTCAATCGCTCCTATTCGGTTATATCAACATTGGTGTGTGCGTGCGTGTGTTCGTGGGTTTTAGATAGCAACACGCAGCTGAATAATATCTAAGCTCAATAATGTTTGAGGCTGATTAGGTTTGATAAAGCGATAACCATGGGCAATCATGCGGGAGAAGCAACTTAGGCTCACTATCACGTCTTTGTGCTTGCTGGTGTGGTCGACCTGTGATCGTTTGTGAAAATAGGACGACAATAGGAACAAGTTAAAATAGGACGACATTTGGTTGTACTATGAATTTATAGGTGCCAGAGAAGGAATTTATTAGTTATTCTTGTGTGGTGATGATTAAGTTGACAGTGGAGGAACAGTTTTCTGATGCTAACTCAAATTTACATATCTCTTTTCTAGCTATGTTTTGTCTCAACTTCCTAATCATGATGTTGAAAAGAAAACCGTTCATTCAGTATGTGCTGATTTCTTTCTTTGCTTTCCAGGTTAAGGTCAAAAGGTGGGTAGATGGTGTGGAGAAGGAGGCAATAGGTGGATTAACTGCCGATTTTGGGTCTGTGTTACCTGCTCATGCTGAAGAAGGCCACCGTTTCTTGGCCGTTTTTGCAGATCCTTTAAATGGCTGTTCACTCTCGTCTTCTAATGTATTTTTATAATACTTTTATTTTCTGTCATACTATTTTTGTTAGGATTTTGATGCACTCTAAGTGCTCTATGACTGGTGACCAATTCTCCTAAAAACCTCTATAGTTGGAATAATTTTTTGGCAGTTTTAGCCTGTTCATGAGTTTAGCTCTGGCCTGATGGTCCAATTGGATACAGTTTATGGTACTGGCCACAGCATTCTAAGTGCTATGTATCAGCTAAAATATACTCCCTCCGTCCCACTTAAAATGCAACATTTGAGAATCGGCACGAGATTTTATGCAGTGTTGTTTTGTGAGTTAATGAAGAGAGAGTAAAGTAAGAGAGATGAAAAAGTAGAGATAGAATTGTTTCCATTTTAGGAAACGTTTCATTTTTAATGGGACAATCAAAAAAGGAAAGCGTTTCATTTTTAATGGGACAGAGGGAGTATAATACAAAAAGGATAAGAAACTAACAACTAATTGAAGCTACAATGGAATGAAGGCTTTCGTAATTACCTTGGTGGAACTTCTAAGAAATGAAGGGCCTGCTTCCTGCTGCTACATTGGTCTATTATGGGATAGATCTCAGACATCAAGACCTAGTCTATATTGGATTTCTTAAAGTCATAATTTGGAATATGAGATTACTGCTAGTTTCTAGGTCGATTTGGAACTTACATTGTTGGACTGCTTGTAATAAAAGATCAATATCATAAAAATTACTAGGAAGATTTTTGTACTATAAATTAGGAGCTCTTATAATCAATAGAGATGGACTTAAAAGTAGTGGGGCAGGCTGGATGCACTGTTGATATATGAGTTTTATTTCATAGCTTGATGAAGCAGAGTTCAGTATGAAAGGATCACTCTTTTTCCTTCATTGGGAAGAAACCAAAATATCATCATAGCTAGTTTTTGGACCATAATGCTAAGAGTCTTTTCTGTTATCCTGCAGGTATCAGGCTCTATTGCACTGACAGTACGTGGTGATTGCATCTTTACAACTAAGGCTAAAGTTGCTCAAGCTGGGGAAGCAGCAGCACTGATAGTGATAAATGATGAGGAAGGTTGGCTATACTGCTGATGCATATATTATGTTATTTTGATGTAGCGTTGCATTACTTAATGCCCCATATATTATCTGAGTTTATCCCACTTGGTTTTTAATGGATGCTACTTTGCTTGAACTTCATAGGTCTTGTGCAGATGAGTTGTGGGAATGATACTACTTTAAATATCACGATTCCTGTTATTACAATCTCTAAGTCAGGAGGAGAGGAACTAAAGAAATCCATGGCTAATGGTGGAAAAGGTAATACATTCTTATATGCTTTGGTGAGAATAATTTTGAGTAGGTATTTCAGAGTGATGTTACTTAGCTCTCTTATATGTTTTCACCATCTATTCTCAAGTACCTTTATCTATTTTTTCTAACCAGTTGACTGTTATTTCAAGATTTTCGGTAAATTTTCAGAACGTGGTATCAGTGTTTTGTACTCCCTCCGTCCGTCATTAGGAGTCCCATTCCTTGGCGGCACGAGTTTTAAGAAAATGTTAAGAAAAGTGGGTGGAAAAAGGTTAGTGGAATAGGGTCCCACTTGTATATATTAGTTTTAAATGATATGTGAGTGGAATGAGTTAGGTGAAGGTGGGACCCTATTACTATTTATGGTAAAAATGAACCGGGACTCTTATTCGCGGACGGACTAAAATGGAAAAACGGGACTCCTATTCACGGACGGAGGGAGTATGTCCTTATTTTAATCTCCAATTCATACTTGCATTTTGAACATTAAGTGATAATTGTACATTTAGAGCAGTCAGGAGAAATGATGGAGTTCAGTTGGCTTGACTCTGTAGCTATTGCTAGTTCCTGTGGAATCCTTTTCCGACTTAAGTCACTCTACTCTTGCACATAACGAAAGTAAACTAAGTGAATATTTCCAAAACCAATGTTGGTCGAATTATAAATGTGGTATTATTGCAGCTTGACTTGACATGTACATATGTAATCTGGTAGAGCATATATGATTGGAATTGGCATGTTGAAACACTTTCCCAGTTACAGATGGTGGTAAAAAGAAGCCTACTGCCTAATTTTCCTAAATGCTTTTGGTGTCTATGTTTGTCATTACCTCCGTCCTTTAAAATAGAAACTATTTCCATTTTGGTCCGCCCCTTATTTGAGGAAATCTTTTCTCTCTTATGAGGTGGGGCCATTCTCCATTAACTATACTTTAATCACTTTTTCTTTCTATCTCTCTCTTTACCAATTATGCATTAAAACCCGTGTTGTTTCAAAAGTTTCTATGTTAAAGGACGAATGTAGTATTTAATATTTTTTTTAAATAGCGTCTTTCTTTTATAATCTCAAACTTCTCACATCTATTTCTGATGAAACAGTTGAGCTTCTATTATACTCCCCGGATCGGCCAATTTTAGACTACTCAGTGATATTCTTGTGGTTGATGGCTGTTGGGACAGTAGTTACTGCTTCACTTTGGTCGGAAATCACTGGATCAAAGCAAACTGATGTGCACTATAATGAATTGTCTCCACAGGTTCCTTGAATTTCTTAATGTGCTTTTATGTTCTGTTCATACAAATACTGATTCCTAGTGTAAAAAGGGTAATCTGGATTAGACTTGGATGACAATTAGCTGATGGATGTGATATGCTTCTCGCTGTTCATATCTGATAGTGTTTCTTTTATTTTTTTTCATGTGACCGTTTTACTTTAGAAAACGGTACTTCATTTCTTTTTTATTTAATACATGTGATGCATACACTACTAATTATATTTTATATCTATGTTAGGATTCTGGTTCTGTAGCAGACAAGGATGATGAAGAGAAGGAAATTCTCCACATAAGTGCTAAAAGTGCTATAGTTTTTGTTATAACGGCATCAACTTTTCTGCTACTGCTTTATTTCTTTATGTCTTCATGGTTCATCTGGCTGCTGATCATACTTTTCTGCATTGGAGGTATTGAGGTAAATATATATTATTTATACTTGTCCTCAATCATCATTTCATCATCTAGATGCACATTCAGTTTCAAAGATACTTTCACTATAATGTGTTTGTTTGCTTGTGCACAAGGAATCAGCCTCAAGTGTTTCCTAGTCTTTTGTGTTCATTTGACTGTAGAACTAATGAGATCAAGTGTGACTGTGTGAATACCTTTTTACTCCATTAATGATTTTGTCATTATCAGGGAATGCACAATTGTATTGTCTCATTGGTCTTGAGGTATGATTTAGTTGTGTTTCTGAAAACAGCAACGCTGATATTTCTGTGACAACTAAGTCTTTTATGAATTTATAGTAACCTTTGTATTTGCTTTGCTTTTTGAGCAGCAATTTCAGGGGTAGCGAACAGAAGAGAATGAATCTGCCACTTCTAGGGGAAGTTTCCATCTTCTCTTTAGCTGTTCTGATATTCTGTGTGCTGTTTGCTGTTGCCTGGGCTGCTACCCGGATGGAGTCCTACTCTTGGATTGGACAAGACATCCTTGTAAGCTTTGGCTACTCTGCGCAATAACTTGGTCTCCTATCCCCTTAATGATTTAATATGAAATCATTCAATGTCATGTCAAGCTAAATGTACCCTGTGTCTACAATGCATTGTCTATTTTTATCTCTCATCTTCTAAGAAATCTCATTTATTGAAGATCTTGGATTAAATTGCTGATAATAATATTAATCCAATATATGCATATTCACACTTATTTGCCGTATGTGACTGTGTACACCAGGACACATGTTTTTCTGTGAACATCATGTTTACCCCAAATCCTCAGGTTCACAACTATATGTCCTGAAATTTCTCCATTGAGACTGTTTCCTTTTTGCTTGTGAGCATATGGCCTTTTGACATTTTCTTTGACACTCTAAAATCTGCGACAACCATTATCATTTTCTCCAAAGTTTAATTGTATTGATAATTTTTGTGGATGTCAGGGTATATGTATGATGATAACTGTCTTACAATTGGCTCAATTGCCAAACATAAAGGTATGTGGATACACTTTATTAGGAACATAATTTTACCATCTTTTAATTTTTATCTCATGCCAACTTTCAGGTTGCTACAGTACTTTTGTGTTGTGCGTTCGTGTACGATATCTTTTGGGTTTTCCTATCTCCATTTATATTCCAGGACAGTGTTATGATCGCAGTAAGTTTACACATACCCTTCTCGTTTCCCTCATTTTGTATGCCTGAAAGCTTCCGAATACCGTCATCTTTATCATCTTTTTCTTCTAAAGCTTTCACTTATTTGAAATGAAAATTTGTTAGATATTCTGCCTTTTTAAATCTTTACAAAGCTGAGGTGCGTATGATATCTTTACTGTACGTAAAAATTGCCTCCTCTGCTTTGGATCTTAAGTTCTTTACACCATCTTCCTATTTGTCCTGGTGCTTACTCATTGAAGATTGGCTTGTAGGATCTTACCAATAACTAGATTTGGGTGATATTATCAGCATTGCTCTTGCATTCTTTTATCTCAGTTGTCTTGCTCTGGTTCTTCTAATGTCATTCAGGTTGCTGAAGGTGATAAAAGCGGTGGAGAATCGATCCCCATGCTTCTGAGAGTTCCTCGACTTGCTGACCCATATTATGGCTATAACATGATTGGCTTTGGGGACATTCTATTCCCCGGCCTGTTAGTTTCCTTTGCTTTTAGGTATCTTACTTATATCACTATAATTATTTGATTGAGATATGTAATATTAAAGGAGCAATATTTCATATTTGTACCATACGTTTTTGTAACTTTTCTGTTTAGTCAATTCAATTGTGTACTGATATGCGTATAAATCAAGTAATGAAACCTGCTATAGTTAAAATATTGCCCTAACTGTTTCCCTCATCTGAAGACTGAAGTCGTCCATCTATGGGTGTTCATTGCAGATTTGACAAAGCTAATAAGAAAGGGATCTTAAATGGATACTTCCTGTGGTTGTCAATCGGCTATGGAGTTGGTGAGTATACTTGCAACTTGGTCATATTTTAGTGCCCATGAATAGTTATTTCCTCCACTGATATGTTAATTGTCTTCCAATTGCTATGTACTATCAGTTTAATTAGTTTAATTAGACATGTTGATTGTCTTGAATAATTTCATGTTTATATTTCTAGCAAGATGGTCTTGTGGTGACAAGACCATTAACTGCTAGAAAATATAATTGGTAAATTCTCCATGTAGTGAGATTGCCTCAACATTCTGCTTCTTGACTAACCAAACTTACTACAAGTCTGATAAATATAATATGATTAACTAGAATTATTTAAAAATGGACGCTTGTGATGCTGTTTCTTTGGTATATACACTACATCTGCTGACAATAGAAAATAAAGTTCAATCTAGACTTTATAATGTGTGCACCCATGATCACTACCTCGGTTCTTGACTATACCAGCTTCTTGCTCGATTTCATTTGAGAAGGATTTGGGATGGTGAATAATTACTGAAAAAGTATTTCATTTTGCTGCAGGCCTATTGTTTACATACTTAGCGTTGTATTTGATGGACGGGCATGGCCAACCAGCTCTTCTGTACCTAGTTCCATGTACACTAGGTATGAATTCCTTCCCCTTTCTCTAAATCACCTATTCTTACATTCCTTTCTGTTTTAGTTCCACGAATCAAATGGCTCTCTACAAATCCCAGGAACTTGTGTCTTGTTGGGATGGATAAGAGGCGAGATCAAACACCTTTGGAACTACGACACAGATGATACCAGAGAATCAGATGAACAACTTGTGCCTGGAGAAGAAGCTTAATGGACCAGACATCTGTTACTACACGGTCCGAATTGACCCTAATATCCCTGACTCGAGCATTCTTCCTTGATTTGCTGTATAGTTAAAAAGGTGTATATATTTGTCAAGTCTCACTGGCTAGTCGACAACTACTTAGGTTGAATTGTTTTAATTGTATACGCACTTGAATATTTCCCTTGTTGATATGAAGTTTTCTTACACTCCACATATATTTTGTATGATCTTTATAAACGGATTGCAATCCGGTTCCAGTTCAAAACATACTATATAGGAGTAAAATTGATTATCGACAATCGGTCATCATAAAAAATAAACGTCCAATAAACCTTGAATCGTCGAATTCCTTGTCGCAACCATTTTGAAACTCGTATGGTGTTGGTGATGAAATATCGTCCGGGGTGTGAAGTTGGAGAAGAAGGCGGTTAGTCGATTAGGGTAAAAAGAAGTCGCACACAATTTATTTACTCCCAGAATTTACAAACATACCAAATAGAAATTCAGATGACCTAAATCCTGATGTATTACTATGACTAAGGGGGTGATTTGTATATAATGAGACCCTACTACTAAATGGAGTACCCATTTAAAGTTTGTATTTAATGATTTTGTCGAAGAACCTTCAATATAATTTTGTAAATAAGTTGAACCATGATAATGTAGCATAAATTTGTTATTGCAAGACTCATGTTATGTTTTCAAAAATTTAAAATTATTTTTATTCAAAATATTGAAGGAATGAATGCTAAAACACTGCATAAGATTTTTCAATTTGATATGGGTTTTAACCTTTTATGCCTTTTGTATGTTATAAAACTGTGCTACATTAAATCTTCTCTTTTTTGTAACTAATTGCATAAATTATCAATTGGTAGAGGGGGAAATATTAAATTGGTAAAAATATTAAATTGCAGGGGAAGCTTTTGATGAAGTCGATGGCGGTGGAATGAAATGCAAAGCATGCAATTAGTACTACAACCCATCCAAAAATTTTGAGCATTCCAATTTCCCATGTCATTGAACGCTTTCAAGGAGGCGCTCAAGCCCTGCAAATCCGTTCTAACCTCCTCCCAATCTTCATCCTCTTCCCAAATTTCTCACCCCTCACTTCCAACAAGAAAACCCCCCAAATCTTCACTTTCCCGCCAACTTCTCCGCCTCAACGATCCCGCCCATTTCTCGCCCCCAAACGAACTCAATACCTCCAATCCGGACCCCAATTTAAACGCTGGAAGCAGAAATTCTAAATGCGAGGAGAAGGAGAAGGAGAAAGAGGCGGAAATTCGACCAGTAGATGTCAAATTGGAGTCTTTTCGCTCGTTCGATCACACCGGACCTTATGAACCGCTTCTTCTGTCGTTGTCCGGTGAAATTCCCGCTGTTCAGGTGATTTCCCGAGCTCCCATTTTGTTATTAATGAATATTTTCCACTTCATTCAAAATTGAATTATTTCTTTGGAGTGAATTAGGTTTCCTTTTTTTTGATTTCTTTTGTGTTGAATTGTGGTTTCTGTATGCCAATTTTCAGGTTCCGGCGTCGATTAATAGTCGACTTTTGGAACATCAGAGAGAAGGGGTGAAGTTTTTGCATAACTTGTACAAGAACAACCATGGAGGAATTCTCGGAGATGATATGTAAGTTAACTTCTCTTATGTTTGTGTAAATTATTGGTTTTATTTTTCTCTTTTTTTTGAACAATGTGTGTTTATGAAAATATGATTTGATTGTATAAATTGATTCTCGTCTATGTTTCCTTTTATGGAATCCATCATATGCCGGCAATAGGGGATTGGGGAAGACCATTCAAGCAATTGCTTTCTTGGCTGCTGTGTTTGGGAAGGGTTCGGATGAATCGGATACTGTTTTAACGTCTCGTGATGGGAATCGAGATGAGACGAAGGGTCCCGTGCTAATCATTTGCCCCAGTTCTGTTATCCTTAATTGGGAAAGTGAGTTTTCCAAATGGTCCACATTTGGTGTTGCTGTTTACCATGGCGTGAATCGGGATTTAGTGATCGACAAACTAAAAGCAGGTGACGTTGAGGTTATCATTACCAGCTTCGACACGTATAGAATACAAGGAAGCATTTTGTCAGATATCCAGTGGGAGATTATTATTGTTGATGAGGCACACCGGCTTAAGAATGAGAAGTCGAAGCTATATACAGCGTGTATGAAGATTAAGACACTGAAGCGTTATGGTCTTACGGGGACTGTGATGCAGAACAAGATAATGGAATTATTCAATCTGTTTGATTTGGTGGCCCCTGGTGGCTTGGGGACACGGGAGCACTTTCGGGAATTTTATGATGAACCTCTCAAGCACGGTCAAAGATCAAGTGCTCCACAACGGTTTGTTCAGATTGCTGAAGAGCGGAAACAGCATTTAGTCTCAGTGCTGCAAAAGTATATGCTCAGAAGGACAAAAGACGAAACCATTGGGCACCTCATGATGGGAAAGGAAGATAATGTTGTGTTTTGTGCGATGAGTGAGTTGCAAAAACGAGTTTACCAGAGGATACTGCAGCTACCCGATATCCAATGCCTCATCAACAAGGACTTGCCATGCAGCTGTGGCAGCCCACTCAAACAAGCCGAGTGTTGTCAAAGAACGGTTCCAAACGGTATGATTTGGCCCTATCTTCATAGGGACAACCCCGAAGGTTGTGACTCGTGCCCTTTTTGCCTCGTTCTCCCTTGCCTGGTGAAACTCCAGCAGGTATCTGTTTTACTAGGCTTCATTTGTGCTCTTTAATCTGCTCCATCTCGTGAGATGCTGATGGGAGGGTACATATTTTATAGATAAGCAACCATCTAGAGCTCATCAAGCCTAGCCCGAAGGATGATCATGATAAGCAAATGAAGGATGCGGAATTTGCTTTTGCTGTATTCAGCACCGACATTGATTCAGTAGGAGGCAGTGCCACTCAGAGTGGCAGCTTCATGGGCCTTAGCGATGTTAGGCACTGTGGAAAAATGAGGGCTTTGGAGAGATTAATGCATTCCTGGATTTCGATGGGCGACAAGATTCTTCTCTTCAGTTATTCAGTGAGGTTAATACTATATTTCTTTATGCATCTTCTTTGCTTTGTAGTTCTTGAACTCGGATTTCACTATTGTGTACAGATGTTTCCAAGTTTGTTGTAATTGTGAATTTGTGATCAACGATACACTCCAATGCATTGTATCGTGTCTTGTAGGATGCTGGATATACTCGAAAAGTTCATAATACGGAAAGGCTATAGCTTTTCGAGACTAGATGGCTCAACTCCAACTAGTGTACGGCAGTCTCTCGTGGATGACTTCAACTCAAGTCCGAGTAAACAGGTCCCTTTTGCTCACCAACTCTGAGATTTGTATTTCTGCAATTTTGATTGTTTATTTATTAGGAGAAATTTTCTGAATTCAGGTGTTTCTCATATCCACTCGAGCTGGTGGGCTAGGGCTAAATCTTGTGAGTGCAAATCGGGTGGTGATTTTCGACCCAAACTGGAATCCTGCCCAGGATTTGCAGGCGCAAGATCGTTCGTTCCGTTATGGCCAGAAGCGGCATGTGACTGTTTTCCGTCTTCTCTCAGCTGGTTCTCTCGAGGAACTCGTCTACACTAGGCAGGTGTATAAGCAGCAGCTCTCGAATATTGCCGTTGCAGGCAAGATGGAGAAGCGGTATTTTGAAGGCGTGCAGGTAAATGACCTATCACTCTTTCATAGTACAAAACTCTCATACTTTGTGTTCGCTCGACTCATTTCAAATGAATTTGTTTCTGAAGGATTCGAAGGAGTTTCGAGGCGAATTGTTCGGGATCTGCAATCTGTTCCGAGATCTTTCTGATAAGCTTTTCACTAGCAACATCGTGGGAGTCCATGACAAGCAAGGGATCTATTTTGACGATCCTCCACAAGAAACGTCTGTAACAGCGGGGCGTTCAGATGGAAGGAGAACGAAGGCAAAGCCAACGCTCGAAGATCTAGGTGAGTTTGCTTCCTGCTTTCCAAAAACAAGTCTTGATAGTGTGCAGGATCATCAAACTTCAAACCACTTCTTCTTTGTGCTTTTAGGTGCTGTATATGCTCATCGCAACGAAGACGTTGTCAACCTCAGGTCACGCTGTCTGGTAAACGAAAAACAAAGCTCGTCTCGAGAGCAAGACGACGAGCAGCCACGCCCACCTCCGGAAGAAAGAAAAGAATCTGATGCTGCAGCAGAAGCAGAAACAGTTGAAATAGAGATGGATCCCCCAGTCTGTGATGCATCAAAGAAGAGGAAAAGTGACCATTCTAGCCTTCTTGCAATGTTCATGGGCATAGATGAAGCAGAACTAAATAAGTTAATGCTGGCTTAGATTCATTCATATTTCATGTGTGTGTAAATATGCATGTACAAAATGTTGTTGTATCCAATTTGCTTAGAAATGGGACATGTTTGGCTATTTGAGGAATACAAATGCCCAGCTTTTGAGGGTGTTCTTGAATTGAATTGGGCAAACAAATTCAGAGACTGTCACCTTTCCACAAATAGAGAATTGCACAAGCACAAGAGACAATTGGCAACAGAGTCACAAAAACAGATAAACTCACCCTGAATGAAAAAGCAGTCAGATAGTTTTCAAAATTAGACATTAATTAGACTATATATTACATAATCGTTACAAAAATTTGGGGAAATTTCATTGAAAATCGAGAGGGCCACCGCCGTTTTCCCTATGCCTAACAAGGGCAAAATATCCAAGCACGGCGCAAACAGCGGCCACGAGATTCCCTTCCTTGATCAGCACCTTGACCACGAATCCGGTGATCTCCGCCGTCAATTTCTTCCCCTCCACCACCAGCGTCTTCCTCGGCTTGCCGCAGAAGGTGAGCAGCACCAGCACGGTTATCCACGTCACCAGCGTGGCCGGGACCGCGACCGCCAGCGCGGCGACCATCGACAGAACTCCGAAGGCCAGGCCGAGGAGCGCGGAGGCGTAGAGCGCCGGCCAGCCCGACGGCGGCGCTGACTCGAATTCGTACCAGGAGAGGACGGATTTGAGGAAATTCCAGGAGAGGAAGAGCAGGAGCGAGTAGACGGAGACGAAGAGGCAGACCCAGGTCCGGCGCTTGCTCATGAGGCGAAGCAGCAGCGCCGTGGAATTGGAGAGCTCCGGCGGCGGGGGAGCTCCGGCGGGGGAGTCCGCCATGGATTGATTGTTGAATTTGGGGGAATATGGTTGGATCGAATTGAAATTGAGGTTTGCTTTTTGGGAGGGTTTTGTTTGCAGCTTGCTGCCTTTTTCTTTTTTCTGTTTTTGTTTTTTCACTTTCTCTTTTTGGTTTGTGTTTTTGATGCGTTTCTTTGTTTGGTAGTTTTGCAGCATACTAATGAAAACTGGTGCTTTGGAATTCAACTCTTCTACGCGCCTTATCAATGCTTCACACAGACGGATAGATAGTTGATTCAATTTTGAGAGTCTCTTTCAAGATGATCTCAAGATTCATCCTTTCATAAATTATGGCTTTGTTTGGTGTTACATGATTAACTGTGTATAATTTGAATTCATACTATATAAAAAGGTTTGGGATCATGATATGAACTTGTAATTTCATACTAGGATATTAGACATGTGCTCAGACAAGTCTCTTATACTAGTACAAATTCGAGTAGTTCATACCAATGTACCTAATTTGGTCGCATACACGTTTCGCATGTTGGTATGAATTCGACCAATTCATATATGTGTACTCAGTTACTCGCATGTTTTAAATGATTCGATGAATTTCACAAATTAGCATTGATCTTGATCTTAGCGGCACAAGTTTGGATTTTTTTTTATAAGTTTTGTATGCATGATATGAATTTAACCAATTAAAGTAATACTATCAAACTTCTAATGTTCTACCATATTAAAAAAATTTAAAAACAATCAAAATGATAATAAAGTAAAAATATTTTCTACTAGAAGTATTGAGTGGAGGAACAAACGAATTGAATGAACGCAAAATTTCATTATATTTGACGATACAAACAATTCTCACAATATTATAATATTTTCTCTGTCACAAAAGAATATGCATTTTGTGTTCGACACGAGTTTTAATACAAATTTGATAATAAGAGAGATGTATAGAGAAAAAGTAAACAAAATATTGTTAATGGAGAATGGGTCTCACTCATTAGAGAGAATTTTTTTAAAAAAAATTAGAAGGTGCATATTCTTGTGGGACGGACTAAAAAGGAAAGAGTGCATATTCTTATGAGACGGATGGAATAGTCTTTTTAAATCTTGAGTGTAGTCAAATTCTAGTCAATCCCATGAACTTTGAAACTAAAATATTAGATCACGAAGTTTCAATTATTCTCGATTATCTCACTATGCATAAATTGACATCTTTTTGTGATATTAAAAACAACAATATTTCAATAAAATAAGAGTAATAAGAAAATAAAGAAAAAATACTTATTTAAATGAAACTGTCATTTTAAATATCCTTAAAAGCCGATATTTTGTGCATGGATGTGACAATTGAGAAAAATTGAAACTTTGAGATTTAATATTTCAGTTTCAAAATTCATGGGACGTACCGAAATTTGACCAAACTTCATGATTTAAATGATTATTAACTCATTAAACTGTACTCCCTCTATCCGCTATTCAAGGATGCGTTTTGAATCGACACAGATTTTAAGAAATTGTTTAGCTTTATTAAAGAAATGAGTAAAAAAAATTAGTAGAATACGAATCCTTATAATATGAGTGCAATTAGTTAAAGAAGTAGTATGAGTAGGGATGTCAATCGGGTCGGCCCACCGGGTTTCGGGCCAACCCTATTCGGGTTACGGGTCAATCGGGTACGGGCTAGTCGGGTTGTGATTTCTTTCGGATTATAAAAGTTCGACCATAACCCTAAAAACTCGGGTTTCGGGCTAGCCCAACGGGTTAATCGGGTTGCTACCGATAAGATTAACATGCGATCAATCCCATAAATAATGATGAAAAATAGTTATATTCATAAAATGTAAAATATTTAATAATGATAAACGTGAGATATATGCTTAAACTCAATCATAAACATGATCAAATACTAATATTTGAGATATTTCGTAAAATTTTAATGCATATTTTAGAAATTTAAATAATTTTTTAGTGAATTTAAAGTTTTTAGTTTATTTATCAATTATTATATTAATAAAAATTCAATATATAATTTATATATTTAATATAAAAATTGAAAGTTACTTTTTTTTAGTTATCTATAATTATAAAATCAATGAAATGTCGAATTAGGAGTAAAAATTGCAATAATAAAAATTTTATCGGGTTTCCGGGCCAGCTCATCGGGTTTTCGGATCTGGCCTAACGGGTTGCGGGTTAATCGGGTGCGGGCTTGTCGGGTTGTGATTTCTTTCAGGTTATAAAAGTTCAACCCTAATCCTATAAATTTGGCGGGCTATTCAGACCAGCTCACGGGTTGCAGGCTACATTGACATCCCTAAGCATGAGGTTTACATACTAAAGTTGGAAAAAGAATATGGATGTATCTTAAATAGGGGATGGAAAAACGTGAACAAATGGAGGGAGTACAAAATTACATAAAATACAACAAATAGTATACAGAAGAATGAATAATAAAAAAAAACTAACAGCACATATAAAAAAGCATGTAGTTCGTATGTTTAGAGGATGTAGCTTGATTATTGATAAATTGAGCATGTTATTATTGTCCAAAATATTGAAATGATGCTTTTTGAAAGTCGGAGTATGAAGTTTGAAAATTTGAAGAATCTTTGAATCAAATAGTTGAAAATTCATTATTTTTAATGCGAGCTGTTACCGAATAATTCAGGTCGATGGGGAGTAATTTGTTATTTGAGTTTTTCCGAATTTACAAAAGATAAAATATGGAGTAGTAAAATTTTAGACAAGATATTCGGACACCCGAATTTCCTAACCAAATGCCATGCGATTAAATATTATTTTAAATTTAAATATATTTACCGAGTTATTATCTTAAAAAATGATAAAATAAGAGAAATAAAAAGAAAACTTAGTTGAAGAGTGAAAATGTGATCCATCTTTATTATAGGGAATTTTTATTACTAAATAAATTAAACAAAAGATAATAGGAGCATTAAATTAGACAAGTAAGGGCCACGCTGTGTGTCGGCAGTGGACCGTGGCTCTATTTCGACGCTTCAACGTGTACTAGTTTTAAATTGGGTATTAAAATTCTTCTAATTTTCTAGACCAAATAAACAAACCATTCTACCTTTTGACTCTACACATTTCCAAGAAATATCATTTCAATTTCTTCCGAGAGTTCCAAGTTCCAACTATGCCTTCTAACCAAGTCAACCTTGGACTTTAACCCCAACGAAATAGAGTCATGACTTTTTATTTCCTACATAATATTTCAATTTTTATATTCTAATTTCAATCACTTTTTTTTTTCAATAACTCTTTAATTTCATCAATTGCTAATTAAAATTCATTCATTTCAAAGTGATATAGTACTACATTTTTATAGACCAAAGGGAATTATTTAGTATGATAGTAGTATGATACATATAGTAGTATTACTACTCAATTTAAATAAAATCACAAATTTTGATAAGAGAGACTGAATGTATGTGTCAGAAATGTAGAGAACTGTCGATATATATTGAGTCAATTTATTCATTTTGATATATAGAAACAGAATACTCGATTTGAAATTCCTTCTCACTTGTTTGTCTTAGATTAGAGTACTTCTTATGAAATTCATAGTCATACCTTAATACCTAACTCTCTAAATAGGTAGGTGATGAAATTTCAAATACTACTCCATATTTTCTTTACTTAGATAGCATATCATCATTAACATTAATATTTATACCGAAAACAGAAAATAAAGACGATTTCAAGCAGCGGAGTGGGACCCACACCCACTAATCATACTTCTCTCTCCACGTGTAAACCAGAAAGAAAACCCAAGACAGCGCCAGCACGACATCGCCGACAAGCTGCCTCGGCCAATCCCGCGCCAAAACCTCCAACCTCCGCTCGAACCACACCCTCCACACCGCCATCGCCAGGTGCAGCCCCACGCACCCCTTCGCGAAGAACCCCTGGAACTCCCGATCCTTCACCAGCCCCGCCATGAACACCAGGCACCCGATCACCACCAGCAGCAGCCCCGCGAACGAATTCGACACGCGCAGCACCACCTCGTCGTGCGCCGTCGATCCGACCATCGACCTCGCCGTCGCCGCGCCGTGCCCGAGCTCCGTCATCTCCCTCAGGTAGAACATGATCAGGACGCCGCACGTGGCGGCGGCGGCCGCGTGGAGCGTGCAGATCACGAAAAAAGTGGACGACGGCGACGGATTCATCGGAGGATCAGAGATTGATCATGGTATTTGAGGGAGGAGGTGTAGGGTGATTGGGCGACATTCTGATGCGGAATTGGGATTGATGGGGTTTAATAAAGAAGAATCTGCCCATATCGGATTGGGATTATCGAAGGGGATGGGATTTGGGGGAAAATTTTTGGAACCCTAGCTTTCGCAATTATGCTTTGGCAGTAACTATCCAGCTGGAAATTCAATGAGTGAATGTATGGGTTTTAAATGAAACAACTTTTTGGTAGTATTAAAACATTTTGAAGATATAATACACAAGTTTCATTTAATAATTAAAGATTATGGATCATTAGATCATACTTGATCAAGATTAGGCATTAGTGACGTATCTAGAGAACAGAGCTCGTTGGCTAAATTGTCGCTTGGGATGAGGAAGTGGTTTTTTTTTTTTCTAGCTATTGAATCGTGAAATTATAATTTCCATCTGATGTAGGCAAGCTGTTGCGGGAGTTTGAGATCGATTTTTGGAGTTTTCAACTCGTAGACTGACAGTGAAGTCGGTTTAGCCAACCGACCATATCTAAGTTTGTCCCTACCTGCCATCGTCCTTGTACATAGTTGTATCCTCACAAAAAGTTTTGAATTTGAACATACTATGGTTCTTATAAGGTATAACATAAAGTTATTATTAAAACAAGATTAATTTTCAATTTTGGAAGGATGTGTTAGTTTTGGGATATACTCTTAGTAATCTTTAAAATTTCATCGTCCATCTATACCAAGTTGGCATAGTGAATTGGTGTACCTCACCAATAACTCATTGACAAATGGACACCACATGCCAAATCAAATGAATATCAATTTAATAAATCTAATTGCACAAAATAGACATATACTATTATTCAAGAAAAGTGGCATTATATTACTATTATTAAATTGGAAAATATCATCATAAAATAGGCGTGCAATATAATTACAATATATGTGTATGTATATTGACCTATTAATGTAAGTACTTAATAGGTTAAACATAAAAAGTAATCATATTTACAACTCTTTGATAGTGGTACTCTTTTGATGTAACTAAACTTTTCGGTAATCATCGAGCTGTTTTATTTAAAATAATAATATTTTTCAGTTTGATTTTTTATTTTCTTATTTCAAAAATTTTATGAATTTTTTTACATGATAATAAGAAAATATTGAACTTTATAGTAATTGATTTCTTAATATATTAAGTACTCCCTCCGTCCCATAAAAGTTGATACAAAACTTTTGGCCACGGAGATTAAGAATTTATATTAAATAAATAGGAGAGATGAAAAAAAGTACTACCTCTGTCCCTGAAAATTTGATACATATTACCATTTCGGTCCGTCCCTGAAAATTTGATACACTTCACTTTTACCATTTTTGGTAGTGGACCCCATATTCCACTAACTAATTCCTACTCACATTTTATTATAAATCTAATACTTTAAAAGTAGGACCCACATCCCACCAACTTTTTCAACTCACTTTCCATTACATTTCTTAAAACCCGTGTCGGGTCAAAGTGTAGCAAATTTTGGGGGACGGAGGTAGTAGGAAAGATAAGAGAGAGTAAAGTAAATGATGGAATAAAGTAAGAGTGATTAGATGTTTTGTCTTTTGTTAAAAAAGGAAATGACTCAACTTTGTTGGGACGGACTAAAAAGGAATACGACTCAACTTTTATAGGACGGAGGAAGTATTAACAAATGATAAGTTATAGTCATAATTTTTATTTGTTTATATATAAATACAAAACAAGAAAAAAAAGGTCTTATTCATGAAATCTCAAAATAGTACTATCAAGGAGTTTTAATATATATCTTTTTCTTAGCATGAAAAATAATGTATAATACCGTATGATTAAACTTTTATGTGTAAAATATTAAGTATTACTACATTAAAAGGTCAATATGCATTTATATTACACGCCTATTCAAATATTTTGTTATGATAATTTCCATATTTAATACTAGTAGTAATATAATCTCACTTTCTATAATTAATAAATGTCTATTTTGTGCAATTATTTTTATTGACTTGGTGTTTAATTGATGTGGCATGTGGACCCTTTTTTATTTTCATTTGTTAATAAGTTATTAGTGAGGTACACCAACTCGCTATGCCAACTTGGTATGGAACTATAGATGTACCATAAAATTTTTACTCAAATCTGAAACATCAATATTAATATTTTATTATTTATCTTGATTCATTCTTTATGTTAAAAATAAAATCATACAAAATCTTATACTGAATAATGAGACTAAGCGAGTTGGAAAGAGTACCTCATTAAATATGAACTTAATCTTAAAATAAGCGTTGTGTGCATATCAAAATAGTGTGCCACCATTAATTAATTTACGCTGATACTGAAAAATAAATTAATGTACAATAGGGCAGTTGTGCTACATATTCATTCTTAAATTTCACCATAAAGAATGATCATTACCCTATGTTATAGACTCTGAAATACGAAGACACATAAAAGTGGACACATGTTTTTCTTATTATATTGTGGAATTAATTAATCACGTCGCATAGCATTGGCTTGACTAGTTTAACTATTGGCTGATAAAAAAGCTACTAGCCTACTACCACTGTTAAATGTTAACTACTAGAATTCACTATTGGCGGGCCATAATGTGGCCATTTAGCATCACTCTATTAGATATATGTACTACTCCCTCCATCCCACATTTGTAGTAACATTTAGTTATGGCACGGGTTTTAAGGAATTGGTAGAGTGTGTAATTAATGAAATGAGATGGTGGAGTGAGATGATGAAGTGTGTAATAAATGAAGTGAGATGATGAAGTGTGTAATAAATGAAGTGAGTTGGTTGAAGGTGGGTCCCTCTTTGACTTTTTGGTTTTTTATTTTTGTTTTGATTTATTTTAATATAGATAATGGCATTTGGGTGTAATTTTAGTAAATATTGGAGTAAAATTTTATGTGCAAATATGGTAAATTCTAAATGTTACTCCAAATGTGGGACGGACTTTTATGGCAAAATGTTACTACAAATCTGGGACGGAGGGAGTATTATATTTTCCTCCTTAACATAAATTTAATTAATTTTATCCTTTTTGTAAGGATTAAATTAATTACTCCCTCCGTCCCACTTTAGCAGTCCCGTTGACTTTTCTGCACTCGTTTTGTAAAAATGATAATAAATAGTTAAAGTGGAGAAATGGTAAAGTAAGGGAGAGAATAATGTAGAGAAGAGTCTTATCTACATTATTCTTTTTTTTACTTTACCATTTCTCAACTCTATCTATTTATTATTTTTTTTACAAAAAAAAGGCAGAAAAGTCAATGAGACTGCTAAAGTGGGACGGAGGGAGTAGGAGTATTGGGAAAACCCTATGTTATTTTGTTATGTCAAATCCTTTTGCAATTAGAAGTTAGAACACAGTGGTGAGCTACGGTCAAAGATAAATCTTTATTATAGAGTAGCTTGGTGGTTGAATAAACAACAAAAGCAATTAATAAATGAGATTTTTTAACATGTAAGTTTGACTTCAATATATGATTTTTTCTCTTTTTTGGCATTTTCTAGTTGAAATGGAATGCGATTCATGTTATTAATTTATTGGGTTTGTGTTCTTGAAAGGAAGATGGGGAAATTTACTAAAGAAGGTCATTTCAAAGTTTGTTTAAGTTAACACTCGTATATTTGTGAAATTATTTGCAAATTTGTAAAAGCGGTATTGAAATGGCAAAATGAGTCATAATTGATGAGTTATTTTGCAGTTTCCTCCCCTAAGAGCACGTGCTCTTCGCGGCGAACTGTCACGGATCACACCAACGGGATAATTTGTGTAAAGCTGCTTGTGATAAGAAGTTATAAATACAGAAAGTAGAAAAAATCCTAATTAAACACACCGAATTTGTAAACATAAAACTAGCAACCATCTTAATTCAAATACAACCTAAATTAAAATCAAATCAAGAGGTTGCAAAATCTTCAAGAATTGCTACACAAGTGAGAGAGAGACATGAATCTGCAATCTGCAACAAACAAAAACCTCAAAAACACATGATCACATTCCATATGTGATGATTGGAGGAAAAATTTCATCTTCTTTAAGCTCAACTCCTTTTCACCTCGCATCCAAATCTTCGAAGATAATGAATGCTTCAATGTCCTATAATGTGGATAAAAACAGAGGAATCAGACATAGTTTATAGGATCAAGACGAAGCAGGGAAGAGCAGTCGGCGTACTAATAAATATGGGTAAGCATCATACGCTACTAGCGCCGTTCTAGGGAGAGGAAGGCACTATTGCCTCTGCCGCCGTTTCGTTCAGCTCAGCGCTCAACATATGGTGGAGAAGCATATCGACCCTCTGATTCCTTGACTTAGCACTGCACAACATCACAGGGTGGAAAAAATTGATACAAATATAAGATAAAACAAATAATTCCAAAAAAAAAAAAAAAGTGATGGAATGTTATGCAAGCATGGTTGCAGTGGTCATACCCGATAAGCCTTCGTGATTTCCTCGTTTCTTCCTGTTTTGCACAGCGCAGAAAGTTAAAGTACACTTAAAAATTTTCATATACGACGACTGTATAATACTCCATTATGGAAATGAATGTGTATGAGAAGCCACGAGGCATAAGAAAAGAAAGGTTATGTAAATTCTTAACCACTGACCTTGACCTCCCCTGACTCAGAAGATTCAAGGTCCATCTCAGCAAAGAAAGCCTCCAAGACAAAAGCCACAACCTGAACAACGAAAAGAATGAAAATTATAGATACGATTTGTATATCATTTCAAAGAAGATGACAATCAAGACATATGGAAAATCTACTGAATATCTCCATGTTCCTTGTGCAATCTACCATTTTTGTGTTGTTTCTTCACCGGATAATTTGAATGCGTATAATGAAAGATATTTGGAAGACAGGTCAGATGAAATGCTAAAAGACCTAGTTTAATATTCCTAGCATTTTAAATTTAAACTACACGAATAGTAAGCTATATGTGCTTCTATCTGCAGTTCCCAGTTGTAGTCTGTTGAAATGAGACGGACATAAGTCTGCTCTAGCTATCTTGCATCTTAGTTCAACTGAGAACAAACGTCGAAAAGAGAGAGCAGGAAACTGCCATAACACAACCATGTCACAAGTATTGTTTAGACAGAAAAATATGTGAAACAATAGCTTACCAAATTCAAGAGTAGTAAGATTGTGATGAGATAGAAGCTGATGAAGTAGATATAACTCCATTTAGTTTCAGTCAACTCCATGTAGCTCTGGAATTTCAACAACGAGCGAATTAAGGCCAAAAGGAGAATATTTGTTCTAAACTGTGAACTCTTCAGATATCTCGAGGTAACAATAGTAGAACTACTCTACATACCTGCATCCACACTTGCCAATTTCCCATCACCAGCAAATTGAAAAGTGTTACCATCCCATTAGGGTAGTCATTGAAGTTGAAGAGCAAGTAGCTAAATCTTGTCAAGGGAACGACTATCAAGAAGATGATGTTAATCGGGGTGGATAGAAAACTGAGACCCAATGGACAAACACAAACATAGACCTCAAGTCTGAAATGTCAAGAGATCGATAAACCAAAGATTTGGATAAGTATTCTTAAATGTTAAAGTTGGATCACTTATGGCAAAGGATACTCGCTATCTTGCAAATCAGTTTTGCTGAGGTTTGGATTTCCGTCATTAACAACACCACCAAAGACCTACAAATCGAGAAGAAGTGAAATGATATATAATCCAAATGTAATTGAAGTAAAAATAATAGAAATGGAAAGATATATAACTCCGAAAGATATAATAAATCACTCTCTTCTTTCAATGTCAAGTTGTCAATATGTGAAGCTAGTCCAAGCTAAAAAGGATTCGAGATAGAAATCACAGATTAATAAAGCGTGGGGAGCCACCAATACCTGAACACCAACAGAGCAATAAATGCACAAGGTACAAAAGATGATCCCCAGATATGGCATTAGGCTAGGTATGAGGGTCAAGAACGTTGCAACGAAAGCGCGATATTGTTTAACATGCATCAAGAGCCTAATCAATCTTAGCATTCTTGCTATTAGAAGATACCGAATCCTGCGGTAGAACGAATCATTGTCAAGAACAAATCTTGATTAACAGAAAAAAATGATGCATTTCTTGCAAATTGAACTACAAAAGAAAAATAACATTCTTTAGAAGATGACCAAGAAAATGAAGATGATAAAACACAATAAGATCTCTGCTAAAATGGGGTTATCATTTCCATTAATAGTCCAACCGTTTTCTTCCCAATAAAAAAGCACATATTGGAAACTGAGATGCATGGCTATTCATTTACAGAGGAAAAAATCTCACCATTCTCCGTTGGAGAGGAATGTTTGTCCACTTGGAGACAGATAAGTTGCTGTTTCTCCAATTACTGCAAAAAACAAGACACATTCGGTGTTAATCTTTCTGAACATGGGTAACAGATGGATCATGCTTAGAAATGGATAAGTTGATCAGTAGTATGTCGTAATTACCAATTACCCAGGTGATTACAAAGTCGAAACGATTTTGGCCATCTCTCCAATAATTCACAAACCCAAAGGAATACACTTTCAATGCCACTTCGAGGACATAAATCCATCCTGCAGAAAGAAAACACCAACTGTAGCCTTTCAATAAAACGACGAGTATCATTGAGATTCCGAGCACCCACACACTATTAAAAATAAAAAAATCTAAGTTTCCAAAAATGAACTTCACAGCAAAATTTTCAATTTATTTAGTAACTGAAAATTCAGTTTAACATAATTAAGACAATTAGTTGGAAAACGATGAATGTTTATATATATGTCGAAAAGAGACACATCCATCAATATTGCCATTTCAAATAAACAAGGTCATATATCTGACAATATGAATGATGACTAAGAAACTACAGTCATGTATATATAGTCATACATATCAATACTATCTTCAAGTGGAAGGAGGAAGAGAGAGAAAGTTAAGAGCCACATGTAGCACCCCACTTAGTGCAGTTCATGGTTTCAGTTACGAGATTAAATAGGACTTACCAAATATGAATTCGATCTTTTGCCAAGCATCCTGCGCAGAATTGTCCTCTATATCGAGCTGCAATGGAATCAGAAACCAGAATTTCATTAGAGCAACATATTTTTATGTATCCAACCCCCGCCAGTTCTGAGGAAACATCAAAGGCGCATATCAAGAAAAATACGAGTTGTAACTATTTGATTGAGCACATTCATACCGTTGTTTCAATAACAACAGCAACAAAGTTCAGGATGAGAAAGAAGGCTACAACGTAACCGAATTTTTCTCCACGAACAAAATCTTTCAGCTTTTGAGATGCGTATGACCTGTAGAACGTTGGACAGCAGCTCTCGAAAATAGGTTCCTGCGTATACACGCACCTTCAGTAGGGTGAACACAGTCAGAACTCATTCTCTAGTTTGTGAAAGTATATTTACTGAATCCTCCTTCTGAAATCTGAGTCCGATTGCATGCGAGAGATCAACGAATTCATCCAGATTAATCTGTGGTTGCAAAGCAAAGCCGAAGAGGACAAGCGTAAAGATGTCAGTGGACAAAAAATTCAATTTTGTCAGTCAGATTTCATGCCAAAATAACTATTGAAAGTATATATATATTGCCTTTCAGAACTAATAACCAAGAATTGAGATCATAAGAATCAGAAAAGAAGAAACATGGATCTATGGGCAGCTATTGAGAAGCATAAGAGTCAAAATGTACTCACAAGATGCAACTAAAAAGAGGTGAGTAACTATTTTACCGGAAGAGTAATTGAAGAGGAATGCAGATATTACATAATTAGAGAGAGATACAGAGGTAGGGCTAATTGAATTTTTTCCCAACAATACCTTGACATCATGACTGTCATCCAGCTCGTAGAATATTAATTCGAAATCATCTCTTGATATTTTTGGCAATGTCCTGCGAGTATTATAAAAGAACAGTTTCAATGTGCATGAATATTAAAAACATTTTTGGCAAAGCTCTGCATGAATATAATGAAGAACATGCATCTATCTGATATCTCCATCATCAATGTCAACCATCTTTTTGGCTTCTTATCCTCTAAAACATTTTGTGCATACAGAAATATTCATGCTGCTCTAAATGTAGGAATCAAATCATAACTCATAAGCGAATTATGCGGGGATTGTGCAAAAAGAATCAGCAATAAAAGTTGTTCGGGAAGCATACTATACCTGTATTTGTTCAGCTCATCAAACAAGCGAATGCACTGATCTTTATCGAGGTAACCGAGATCCTGCCAGTACCCAAAATGTGACAAAGGGAAGGGATTTCAGAAACTAAAAAAAAAAAGCAAACATGTACTAATAAACACTTCTTAGCATTAATTAAACCGGTAGTTAGTAAATAAAGAGTTATAGAGCGAGTCTAAGGAAATAAAGTAAAAACATTTATGGTAGTAAAAATTTATGCTTACACTTTCATCTATGATGCTAAAAGCTTTCTTTAGTACCCTTTTTGTTGCATTATCCTTCGCACAAACTTGTTGTACAAGCTATGGAAAAACTATGATTAGTCTACTTGTCATGATTTGAAAAGAGATAAGTCTGAGACCTCTGGATTTAAGAAGTCATCGAACATTTTTTGTAGAGAAAGATAATATGGTGTACCTCAGCCTTAAAGCTATCGTATACAACGGCAAGAATCAAATTGGTGACAAAGTAAACACCCAACAACACATATAAGACAAAGAACAAGCTATACCACCGTGAGGCCCTACAAAATAGAAAAGAACACTGATTGTGTTAGTAGGTTTAGGGAAAAAATGAAACAATAAACAAGGAAATAGTGACGATTGAGTGTTTTCATAAGGTTTGACATCCTTGCAAGATAGAAAGATTTATGGATAAAAAAATACATGTTAAAGAATAGCAAATAGTCGGCTTAAATATTAAATTGTATACTTGTATGCTGGAATCCAGACATCAGGATTGTTGGAAGTGGTGAATAAGATAAACATCTGGTACACTGTTGTTCCATATGAAGTGAATGTGGTCTTTCCCTGATCAGTATCTTCGAAAATGACATACGCCAACCAGCTTGAAAACAGAAGAAATAGTAGCAGTAAAGCCTGCATTTCGCCCACCACCACAACAAACAGAAGAAAACACAAACAAAATATCATTATCTTCAATTGCTACAAAATATGTGCACTTTCCATTTCCTTCCGTCCCATAAAAATATGGGCATTTCCTTTTATGGAAAGTTTTCTCTAACTTATTACCCATGTACATCAATTTATTTACAACTTATACCACTATAACCCATCATTACAACTCATAAACAATAATAATAATGTGGGTCCCACTATCCATTAACACTACTCTAACTACCCTTCTCTTCCTCTGTCTTTTACCAATTGTGCATTAATTCCCATGCCATTTCAAATGCCCATATTTTTGTGGGACGGAGGGAGTAATTGGTAAGGTCAAGTGTGTTTTATGAAAACCAACATACCAAGACATTGAGGTATGTGAGAAGCATTCCGAACAGGATGACCAATGTATCTCGTAACTCCCTAAGGTCAACATGAAAATACTGCAGCTTGTCATGATTGGATTTTAATCATATAATTAAATTGCAAGTACAAAGTGCATCTCATTCAGGCTGATCTCCTCTGTGTGTATGAAAATGGAAGATTCAACTACTTTCTCCATAGTAGTATGCCAAAAGCAGAAGAGAAACATATAAATTCTAATAGTCGATTTCCAGGTATGAACGCAAGACACTGTAGAAAATAAGAAACCAAGACCAGGCACAGTAATTGGAAGCTTATTGGTACGCTTACCTGATGGAAAGGATGAAAAATGCGACTCGGAGATATGGTGCAAGCCGGAAGGGAAGAGTATAGATTCCCACCGGAGATAGAAATATGATAAAGACAACCAGATCAATAACCAACAATAACAAAAAAACCACCTGCAAATAATGCGGGGAGGGGAGAGGGATTAGCAGTCAAAAAGTGTAAAATAATTTCTGTTAATACATCAAATTGTAAGTAATTAAACTAAATAATGCTGGACGAGGCCTGAAAATATGAATAATCGAACTTGAGGATCTGAAGGGCTACAAATGAGTGGATCAGTTTTCAAGCAACTCAGATGCTAATACAAAAATACTAGTTTGCAACTTGATCGTTTAGAAGAGCCAGGTTGAGCTTCATTTTTCAAGTTCGGAAAAAGCTTTTGAGCTGAGTCTTCTTTGCATGTGCAACTGTGCACAAGCATATTACAATGCTGTAAAATTCGATTACTTATAGATTGTTCATCCTATTGAAGACTTCACTGCTTAAAAACAAACAATAGAAACTATGCAATTGTAGTGAATGGAAAGTACCTTAATTTTATTAACATGGCTCTTCCAGTATATACCAATCCCTTCATATGATAATGGAAAGAGAGTATGCACAGTGAGAATCACGAGTGTTACGGCCTGCAAAGGAAAGGGTAGGAATGAGAAGCTCAACTTATGATTATTGATTATTGATAATTAACGGAAAACGGATTATTAACGGAAAGATAAAATGATTGCACAACTAAGCAGCCCAATACAGAAGATTAATTACAACGACGAGCAATGAGTGAAATGAATCCACTCAACTTCGAGTGATTGAAATGCTAAAGAAAACACCAGAGTAATATCAAATGACTTTGAGTTACCTCATAGATGATACTCTCAGTACTAGTCAAGTAAGGCAACTCTCCTAGATAGTAGTATCCCCTGTTGTTACATTCCTCTCTACACCATAAAGGTTTCTGAAACTCCATATCAAGATTTACATTAGCAAATTTATTGAAGGCCAATATATGAAAGTAGGAAGAGAAAGAAGACAAGTGAAAAGGCTATACGAACCTCCAAGAAATTCAGTAGAATTAGAGCAAAGTAGTTCAGGCTCCAAAGGAAATCAAATTTTATAAAAAACAAATATGACTTTAAGGAGTGTCCGAAACTTGGCTGGTCAAAGATTTCCTCAGGTATCCCGATTCCATCTTCAGCCTGAAATTGCATCAGTCATTTGAATGATAATACTGTCTAACACCGTCCACTCCAATCACAAAAATTCATGGATTTCTCATTCCATGGCAGACAAAATCATATTCTAATTTATATGGGACTCAAAAGCTTCCCAGCCACCATCCGTATAACTTACTATGAAAAGAAAATAATTTCCTAAAACGAACTCTTCCATATCTAGCTGGCTCTTTCCATGAAAGTCGAAGTCAATATAAACAAATGTCCTCGAATATTTACTCTAGTCTTTTAGCATATGCAAGACCCAAAAGAACTCTTAGTTTCTAGACAAAAGACAATACAGTTAATTGATAACAACTCAAAACTGAGATTGATAATTCACAAGACTCAATTGTCTTGTATAAGAAAAAAAAGAATTGAGCTTTAATATCATCTTGGGTAATAAATAATATTAACACTTCATGCAACCTTAGATAAAATCACACCTAAGGAGACCATATTTTTAGAGAATTAGATCATGCTTATGTAAAACAGCAGATCCCACCACATCGCACTTTCACATTGCGAACAAGCTCAGTTCCCAACATCAGGATTCAACTAAAGAACGAGTAAAGAAGAACTCTACGAAAAGAAAATAATTTTCTAAAACCAACTCTTCCTTATCCAGATGGCTCTTTCAATAAAAGTCAAAGTCAATGAAAATAAATGTCACACTCTAATCTGCTAGCATATGCAAGAGCCAATTTCCAGACAAAAGACAATTAATTAAAAACAACTCAAAATTGAAGGTGAAACATAACGAATAAATCATGATATAACAGCAAAACAGAATTGAGCTTTAATATCTTCTCGAGTAACAACACTTTATGCAAAGAAAGAAACTTGAGAGTCTCTCAAAAACGATCACACCTAAAGATACCATTTTTTTCAAGTAAAACGATAACTCATCTAAAAAACGCAGATCCCACTTTTACATTGCGAAGAAGCTGAGCTCACAATATCAAGTTTCAACTAAAAAAACGAGTAAAGAGAAACTAACATACAAGATCAACCAAAGCAGCAGCCCTTTCATAGGGCGAGCCATGAGCGATAGCCTCTGATCTTCGATCAAACACGCGCCGATGATTCCGTCTCGCTCTCGCCCAACCACTGCTGCCTGCATCGTCACCGAGAAGAGCTGCATCCATTTCTGCAGTTTTTCCCAAGATTCAGATGTGGACTTTCTTCACTGAGTAAACCCGCTTTGTCCCTTTATTTGTGGCCGTTTAGCGCATAGATCAAACAGGTGGTGCGCAGCTCCAATAAACTAATTAATTGATCGACAAAGCGAGTGGTTGGTTTAGTTATGTACATTTAATATGATTATATATATGTGTGTGTGTGAAACGAAAATTTGTCAGCGGATAAATGCGCTCCCAATTGCTACGTGTCGGAGATCTGCGAAAATATGTCGGCATTGGTTTGTTAAGAAGAATCGTTGATTGAATTAGGGATAATAACGAATTAACGTCCTTGTCCAATCGATTGTATGAATTCTTTAATTTTTCATTTTGGGGCAAAATTCATGAGCTATATGATGGGAAAATGTGATTACGGCCACGTGGGGCCACATTAATTTGGTAATTTAAAATTAATTAGCTTCTAATATTGATTGAAATTATTCTCAATAATGAGCTTGATGTGATTAACACGTAATTAACAAACCACTAAACAATGTTATTGCAAATGAAAATTGGCTTTGGTATATAAAAATCACTTACATAATTAGATTCTAATATGTGGTGTTTAGTTATTTGGAGTAACTTAATTTTTATTGAATTCTCAGATTGGGTCGCAGCTATTAACTTTATTTTATTAAGTGTTGGCACACGAAGTTTTTAGTTTAATCATTGAGTGAGTCAGTCCATAAGATTTAAAAATTGAAAATGTTTTTATAGTTTTAAATGGAAAGTGTCAACTCTTTCGCGATTAAAAATTTACTATAGTATTCATAAATTTAGAGTAATACTAATATTGTAATATGCCACACTTGATGTAGGAAATCATTAGCTTGATTCTAGGCGATTATTATGAAGCATCAAATAAAAATTTAATTGATATTGCGTATAATGCATCCATGGTTGTGGATTCAACACGTTGTTTGTATATCAATAAATTTTGCGAAGTCGTAGTAATAAATGAGTATGAAAACAAATCAAGAAAGTGACAATGCATACTAGTGGAGAAGTCGCCAACATGTATTTTGTTTATTTAGGCCCCCACTATTTTTGTTAATATTTTACAAATATCAACTTTGCATTTCTTGAATATGTACAATTTTGAACCACAAGTGACAAGGACTACGAATAAAGAGACTTTCTAAGCATGAAAAAACTTCAAAACTCATGAGAGTTTGCAGATTTGCTAGTTACAATGAAAAGTTGGAAGGAATAAAGGTATGAAGCTGGCAAAATATATTTACTCGGAGATGAAAAAACACAACTTCCTCCTACTTTTTTTTACAAAATCTGGGTCATAAATTGATGAACACAAACAAATGAAATATCAAAAACCTGAAAATTTATCAACAGCTAGAGAGAGATGGAGCAACCGGCAAAGACGAAAAACAATCAGAATCTTCAGCTCTGTGGTTGTAAACTAGAACTCTAAGCTCTGTGTTCTATCTATTTTTCACAAGTAAACTCTAAACCTGCATTTCAAAGTTCAATTCTCTTAGCATCGATTCCATACATCTGGAAAACTACCATGCCAGAACATAGATACACACAAGGAGATAATAACAGCAGTAAATGAAGAAATTGAGTAGAGGTATTACATATTCGTATTCATACTCGATCATTTCATATAATGTAGGATAAAAGCTGGGATGTAGGTGAAAGTAATACCTTAACTCACTCATCTGCCTTGGGTTTCTTTCCAGCCAGAATTTGGGATATGTGTAAGCCGCGACTGAAAGCTTGGTTGAAGAGAATCCTAGTCTGCATATTCTGGAATCCAGGCAGCCATGATAGAAGGGCGACGGGGGCCATGACAATAACCCCAAACATGATGTCATACATTCGAGCTACAGAGATGACAATCTCCCAAACCATTGTTTTCTGCAGAAAGGAGCGAAAGACCTGTGCAATACATATGAATCCCCAGCCCGTTGGAATGAAAGCCAATAAGCTGGTGAAGAAATCCAATAATTTGAAGTCGGTAAACTGAAGCAAGGCAACTATAACAACTACTCCAAAGATGATCACAAGGAACTGAACCAAACGGTAGTAAATGTGCTCCTTTGCTGCATATTTCTCCCGAGCATAAGCTATTACCAAATAAAACCCAAAAGCCACGAACACATATATCCATGAGAGCAAGTAAACAGCAATGCTCTTGCTACCAGCAGCAATGCCTAAGTGATACACGATACCATACTGGAAAAAGAAGAAACGGAGGTTCAAAATGGTCTCCAGAATTTCCCCCCAAAGCCCAGTCGTCCTTAAATGATCCTGCTCTTCGTACCACCACTTTTCCCAGCTCTGTTCAGATTTTGCAAACACACCACCCTTGAACCATACCCAGTTCATGAAGTCATCAAAGTCGTACACGGTTTTTAACCAATCAAAGCCCAAAGGGTTAAAAATGAAGGGACCCATAATCCACGAAACCACTAAAAACCAACTGCTAATAGTCAATGCTATGTACACCAAAGTATCTTTAGCAACTGGGCTGTAAGAAGCATAAACAGTAAGTATTAATCCAAGTTCAATAGCCTTAACAAAATGGCTACGGGCATATAATCTATAGTTCTCAGCAAAGCTCTTATGCTGCACCACAAAACCACGGCCAGTTGCACGGTATTTTGCACCACCATGCAGAACTGTTCTGCCAAAGTAATGACCACGAGTCCCCATGGAAAATGTATAAAACACTGAAGAAAGATGGAGCTGCATTGTTAGAAAATCCCAAATAGAGTTCAGAAATCCATGCTCAAGGGAGTTCTCCACAACCATTGGCAAGGCAGTAAAGAGACCAAGTTGGATGATGAGCTGCTGGTTCAAGATTGTACCAAGTGCTCGATTATCATTGGCATTTGACAAGGCAGCACCTTCAACCCCACTTAATGCCATATACAGCCGACCCCACAAAAATGCATACACGGTGAGGAGAATCATCATGGTATTGAAGAAAAAGCCAACAGTTGTATAAAAGAATGAAAGCATTCGGAAGAAGTCCAGACGATGACCCAACCTATAAACATCTCGACTCAGTATCTGTTCACCATTTCCACTGGCAACCTTGGCTTCGAACATAGAGATTTGATTCAGCCCAACATCCCTACCCTTTCCAACTTGGATGTATTCATGATGGGTAACATTTCCACCTCTCAGTGTGCAATTGAATCCAGCAAAAATATCCTCACTGATGTTGATTACTCTGGAAGCCTTGCTTATGCCTCCCCGAGTTAGAAACCAAAACCTGTCGAACACATCAGGATGCCCATAATGCATTCGAACTTTCAATGGATTTGCTAAAACACGCTGCCCCAAGGTGACAAAGCTCGTCTCCTGAGCAGACATGAACAAAGCAAGTGATGATACAGAACCTGTAAAAATGTGCTCCCGAACTCCTAGGATGGTAGGTTTTCTGATACCATAGAAAGACTTGAATTCCTCCAAGAGATTCCGCATCTTTAGAGCTTCCTCAAAGTAGTTATCCTGGTTCATGTCAATGGTTTGAATTGCATCTCCCCTGGTGAATATAATCGCATGATTCTGATTCTCTGGTTTCCCTTCGCCAAGCTTCACCGGACCAGGCAGCTTGACCCGATATATCTCAACTTCTTTCTGCAACTTTTGGTCATATTTAACCAGGACAGAGTAATACTCTTTCTGATCCCTCCCTGACTGTACCTCATCAACATAGGAAACACGAAGAGCTTCGTTAATTTTCATCAAATAAAGTATCTCCTCAGCCCGGGGATCTTTCTTCGCCTTTTGAGAACCATAAATCTGGCATGCAACTACGTAAGTAAATTTCATTAAAGCTGCTCCACGCTCATGCCCTTTATAAAGAAGACTGACTGAACTACTGGCTCTGCTCAATGTTCTTGAAGTGGGTGACAGCTCTAACAAGCAGTCTGCTTCATCATTACGCCTCATGGAACTCAGTCGTGGAGATCCTTCTCTCATGTCCACCTCAGAAGCAGAATCCAGAAAAGCCAGCAACTCAAGGGCACGGTAGTAATACATCATTCCCCTCACTGTGCGGGTAAGTGTCTGACCTCTGTATGATGCCCATAATCGAAGATCTCTCAGCCTAGTTGTCCACAGTTCTCTTTCACTTTCCATCCCTTCTCTACGCATCCTCTCAATGAAGTTCCTCCAGTCACGGGCATAAATGGTTTGCATGTAGTAAAGGGTTGAAATCCCATCTTCATTCTCAGTTCGTAGCTGTTCCTTGCTGAATAGTACCTCTTCGTTGTAATATGGGGTTAGAACACTGAAGGCTCTCATTTTGTCAACTTGAGGAGCATGAGGCATGTTCATGAACAAGGAATTACTAAAGAAGGCAATCCTACGTCTTGCCTCAAGATTTTCTGGAACTTTTAGCATTGAATAACGAGAGGTGAGAATGGTATGCAACCGCCGAACCCGGCGATAGATAGCTTCATTACTTGAACTAGGTAACTCAACAGCACTCTGAAAAAGCAATGCTTCACCAGAAACTGCCTTTTGAGGAGCCAGACCATCAGCAATCAGCTGGTCACTGTTTCTTGGATCTTTCAGGAAATCTCTGATAGCCACCTCGTAAAGGGCCTGAAGAGCATTCACCACCTTATCAGCATTTAAATCAACCTTGACGACAAGATCAAGAAGACGGACCAACTTTTCATAGATCTTGGGGAGGGCAGTCAGGTTATAGGTTTTTGTGAATTTTCCCGTATGAACAATTTGATCAATTTCTTGGAAATAAGTTCTGATTATGGAGCGCTCCTCAGAATCATACTTCACAATTGCTGGCAAAAAATGCTTTAAGCTGTCATATGCTTCAATAACTGCACAACGTCGATACTCATACTTGCAGATCTTATACCAAAGCCACCTGTCAGGAGCATCTATTAACTCTTTTGCCTGGCTCAGTGCCAAAAGCAGCTCATTACACAGGAGCACGCATGGCCACTGAATCACCCTAATTTCCCAGTTACTTGTAGGATCATTCCCGTCATTTTGAAGCAGCTCCAAAAGCTCAACCTCACGGTCAGAGACAATGTCTTCCTCTCTGAATGTTTTGATTACCTCATTCCATATTAATGCAAATTTGTAGGCCTCGACATGATTGGATTCAAGTTTCTTAAATGGCCGGCCCAGTCCATATCTCAGCTTCAATCGATGAATGACATCCTTGATCTTGTTCTTAATATTACCTCTTGCATTCAAGAGCTGCTCCTTAGGCATAAGATTAAACTGGAGAGCACTGGCAAAAAACTGAAATCTCAACCTCAACTGCTGCATATTCCGAATTTCACCCAAGTGATCAAACAACCCAACTGTAGCACCAACAAATGAAGAGTATATTGAGTACCAAATCTGGATATCCATTAGGTAAATCAGAATAACTGGAAGCCACAACAGCCCAACTGCAAACTGATTACTGTGGCCAAAGAACTCATGCCACTCATAAGTAACATTTTTGAGACCCAGCAAAGCCTTTGTTGGAGCAATCATGGGTTTGATCTGCATGAAGTAACTAAAAACAAACTTTGTGGAAAGCACAACGATCCAGAAAAGGCTGTACTTAATGTTGTCAACAAGACCTTCACTCAGTCCTCGACCCACAAAAGTGCTTCTCTGGAACCACCACGTCAGCATATAAAATATCCTCCAGTTTGTGTTCTCCAAAAAATTCCTAATCCATGGTAGCACAAACAAAGCCATAGCCAACAGCTCTGGAGCAAGAAAAGCCACCACAACCTCAAGAAAATTAACCATTCTCCTCCTTGTCGCGCCACTATCCCAGTTAAGATCACGATCTTTCTGATCCAGAATCCTCCAGTAAAATACCCCAAACACAACAATCCACCCAGCCGCAACCACAGTTTTCAAAATCATTCTCACCATTAAAGACTTAGTCTCCCTTGAAACCAAGCTGTACTGCATTCCGATATCCAACAGAGACTGTAAGAACCTCAGAGCACTCCATGTTATAAACACAGTCAAGCACCGACCCTGAACTTCGGTACTTCTCAATGACTGCCACGGGTCCTCCCTCCCCTCCCAAGCAACAATAATTGCCGCCTGAAGAAACAAAAACAGCATAATCCACAACTTATCAAAGCTCCTAAACAAGTTCCAAAATGACCTCTGCTCCACAAACCCAGTCTTCCCAACCTTCCGCCCCTTGTGTCCCGTCACCAAGAAATTACTCCGGAGATCCATCGGCCATTTAAGCTTCTCAAAACACCTCTTACTCCAAAAGTACTCGTTTATATCGTCATAATTCCGCCACGCAGAATGCGGCGCCGTCCCATTCTTACTATTTTCCACCTCGTCATTAATTGTATCATAAATTGGCCTCACGATTTTATTCAAATAAGCATTCTCCCCAGACACCGAGGGCAAGTATGGCATCCCCGTGTTGTCATCGATATAATCATCCAATATCTTATTCATTTCCATCGCCATGTTGTGAAAAATATAGCAAATACATTCAGGAACAAAGCGCAAGTTAGCCGACTCACCCCAAATCAGGAGATACAGCGACACGTACAGCAGCTCCCGCCGGTGATCCGACTCCCCGCGGCGCGAGTGCGATTCGGTGAACCAGACGCTCGACTTGACGTTGAGGTACGAGCACCAATTCGAGTAATTCTTCAGGAGCGAGCGGCGGAAGCGGCGGAGGACGGCCGGGTCGAGCGCGTCGGCGTCGTCAGCCGGCGGCGAGAGGCGCATCTGCGCGTTGGAGAGGTGTAGGACGAGGTGTTCCCTCTGGTTCTCCACGCTGGAGGCCTGGAAGCCGAAGAACGCGGCTAGCCAATCGAGGAGGTCGTAATGAGGCTCCCATGGCGCGAAAGGAGGCTTGCGGAGGTCCCCGACGGAGCGGAGGGCGGCGGCGGCGGCGCGCACCTCGGGGAATCGGAGGGAGGGGTGATCGGCGAGGAGATTGTGGACGGGGATGATGTTGTAAACGTCTTCTTCCTCTCCGCTTTGATTCATAGCTGCATTCGCAGAGATCTGCGGAATTTGGAAAGGCGATGGAGGTGATTCCTGTGATTATCGAGATTAATAACCGCGACCGCCGCGGTGGTGGCGTTTACGGCGGCGGCGGTGGGGTTTAGATTGACGTTGATGGCGGAAATTGGGAATTGAGAGGGCTAAGTTATTCAAAAGGTGGTAATGGCGGATGGAAATATGATAAAGAGATGTTTCGGTGGTACCTTTGGCTCACGTAGTTGTACCGTAAAGTTCAAACTTTTTTCAGAAGGTTTTCTTTGTTGGACTAGGTTAATTCTTTGGAGGCAATTATTTGAAATATAATAAATTAATTTACATCGTTAAAAGAGTCAGACTTACTTGGAAATTAAGATATTCGTTGACTAGTTCGTTAGAATATTTCAAAATAATATTGAATTAAGAGGAAATATTAAGTGTTTAAGTTTAAATGTTGATTCTGGAATATTGTTTTGACTCGAATGAAATTGGCTTACCTTAGAGCATCTCCGGGAGGAAAGGTATATTTCTCATTTATCTTCTTAAAAAAATTATTATACCTTCTTAAAAAGTGATAGACTCCAAGGAAAGGTAAATTAAAAAGACAAACAAAATAACTAACTTTATACATTTTGTATAAATACCTTCTTAAAATGAAAGAAGGTACAATACCTCCTCAAATACCTTTTCCATTAGAACATAAACTTTTATAAAGAATAAATAAATATAATAATTATTTTTTTTTACCTTTTCATTTATCCTCTCCCTTGGAGATTTAAAGATTCTCTAATTTTATTGCAAACACTAAATTTAAAGATTCTCTAATTTTATTTTGCTTGAATTTTAGTCAAACAACTTCGTATTTAGTGTCAAGAATTCGTCTAATTTGCGTAATTTTTAGTCGTAGAATCTTCTTTAACTTCAAAAACAATAAAAATATAGAATCTAGTCATGTGATCCTACTCAAACTTTGTACTCCATTAATAAAGAATAAAGAATAAAGAAAGAGAAAAATGGTAAAATTTACCAAACGTGCCACCTCATTTTCTGTCAATACAAAAGCACGCCAATTTTATAAAGTTGAATTAAAATAAATGCTCTCTCACAGAGGAGGACAAACGACGTCAAAAAAATTACTCCATCAATTTATGATAATTAGTAATTATACTTCGCATTTTTCTGTCTTGTTCAGTTGTTCTTGTTCTCCTTTAATTTTATTGCTTGAATATGAAAAAAATGTTTATACATTGGATTCTCCTCTAATTTTATTGCTTGAATATGAAAAAATTGTTTATGCATTGGATTATTCTACAAGCTGAAGCTTGATTCATAGTATTAAATTTGGTGATATTGTGGTGATTCATTTCATATATTGTGTAAAAAAACTGCTAAAGATAATTGTATACGACTTGATAACGGCTGATTTATTTAATGCCCCTTAAAAAACGCAACACAATTAAACTGATTGCCAATAATAATATAATCTCACATGTATAAAAGGTAGTTAGTCATCCCATATATGCCAGAATTGCTGGCTCATATCATATGAATTAATATTTGCTTTTATTTTACATTACTTTTTTAGCACATAAAAGGCCAAGCTATTCCATTCCTTTCCAAAATATTCTTCATATGTTTATTAGGTTGCAAATGGCTCTAAAATTCGGATAAAATAAATGAAAAAACTATAATTAATTCCATTACTAAACACAAACGAGTAAATTATTCATATGAAATAGTAAAACACAAAAACTGTAGTCATGGTTTAAAGGTTTCATGAATCCTGAATCAATCCGACACTAACACTAACACAATAAGCGGTAAGCAAAAAGATAAACACAAAACCAATAGTAGAGAAAACGAGAGAGACCAAAGTTCTGAGGCAGAAGATTGGGACTACGCCACATATTGGAGACCAATTTGCATAAATTGAATTTATATGCCCTTCAATAAATAGTGAATATGTTTGCCACCCAGCTCCAATTGCTGCGCAGCTTAAAATACACATAACCTGCACAAATAAATAGTAAGTACTAATTTACTTAACAAAAATTTCATTTAATTAGCTATCAATTGAAACACTATATTAATTAAAAAAATTTAAAAAAATATACCAGATCGAGTAAGATGACAAGCCTCCAAAACTTACTCCCTGCAGGAATCCATAGAACACCAAAATTATAGATGCAAGGAATTAAGCTAACCCATAAAACAAACCTGCAAATTTATTAGTCACAATTTCATTAGAAGAGATGTATAATAATTAACCCTAATTGATTAATTTAGTGAATCATAATTAGTAATAAATATAAATTAAATTAAAGTGCTAGATACTGAAAAACAAAAAGAAAATGAAAGTGAAATGCTACGACATCGATATTATACGTGTATATACGACGTGACATGTACTGATGAAATATAACTTACGAGAGAGCATTCCAATGAGAGTATTTGGCAGTGAACGCAACGGTACCAGCTCGAACCTTTTGCTCGGTTACAAACATGATAATAAATGCTATAAAATAAAAAAGCGCAGATATTCCTCTGAATATATTGGCTGTGGTTGATTTCCCCATCAATTATAATTGCTTGAGAAATAGGGGAGTTCTGTGTAACACTAAATTATTTGAAGAGATGGATGAGCAAAAAAAAAGCCTTTACACCACTATATATTACTCCTACTCAATACAACTTAGGGCGGTTGTGGTTTTAACCTATTCCTGAATAAATCAAATTAATGGAAAGTATGTCGTGTTTGGCAATAAATTTTGGCGAAAGGAAATTTATATATGCTCCTTTTTCAAAAGGAAGAAAATCTTATGCATGTATGATAATGAGGTGATATTGTCATTCCATATTTACGAGATATAATAGTACCATTATTAAAAACATAAAAATAATTAAAAATTATATATAATACCCTTAAAACAAAAATAAAATTACAAATTTAAATGTTGAGATCAGTGGATTTGAGCCCACGCTTCTTCCATACATGATTATATTGTTATTCCATATTTACGAGCTATAGTACCATTATTTAAAAAACATATAAAAATCTTATTGCATAGTATGATAGTAGTATATGATAATGAGGTGAGATTCCATGTTTACGAAATATAGTACCATTATTAAAACAAACATAAAAGTAAAAATTATATTATTAAAAAATAAATAAAATAAATAAAATAAATGATAGGTGAGATTGTTGTTCCATATTTACGAAATATAGTACCATTATGAAAACAGAAATAAAATGAAATAAAATACTCCATAATCCATATGATAACGAGGTGAGGTTGTTATTCCATATTTACGAAATAGAGTACCATTATTAAAACAAACATAAACATAAAAATTATTAAAACAAAAATTGTTATTCCATATTTACGAAATATAGTGCCATTGTTAAAACAAACATAAACATAAAGTTAAAAATTATTAAAACAAAAACATAAATGTCGAGAGTGGGATTTGAACCCACGCCCTTTCGGACCAGAACCTTAATCTGGCGCCTTAGACCAACTCGGCCATCTCGACTTATACTTAGTGATTAATAATTAGATTATATATAAATATATGGCAGTATTACAAGATTAAATATGATAGGTTAGCTGTCGAGGTAAAAAAAACATGTCGCCAGATATTGACAACATACTTTATGATTAGGAAGATCATTTTTAGCTGTAAAAAATTAATCTATTTTCATCTAATTTTTTTAATAGTAAGGTCATTACTATTTTTTTTTATCACGTGAACTCAATTATACACAAGAAAATTACACGATCTCAGTAGAAGAACTCAACAATCAACATGGTAGATGCTGCGTTGGAAAGTGGAAATAATCATAACCAAGGAGGAGAAAATATTAGAAGAATTAAAGTAATCGACTCATCACTAAAATTTTGTTTAGACAAATACTCCCTCCATTTAACAATAACAGTCTCATTTTAATTTAACATGAATTTTAAAAAAGAGTGAACTACAAAAATAGACCTTGGACTATGCGTTTATCTCACTAATGAACCCTGAACTTTAAAAATATTCTCAGACAATCATGGACTAAGCGTTTATCTCGAAAATAGTCCTATTTCACTGTTTTGTGACGAAAATACCCTTTTGGGAGGTTTTGGGAGATTTGGACAATTTGGTCTTTTTACATTTTAAATCTGATATTATTTCAGTGATGTACTGAATCGGATATTATTTCAAAACATTCTTCTTCCCTTTTGCTATCCTTCACTTTGTTTCTTTAATTCAATATTAGATTTGATTTTATAAAATAAAATTTTAAATTTCGATTTTTAAATATCTATAAATTTTTTGAATTATTAAAATTACTATTAAATAACAAATTAATAGTTTTAATCAATATTTGATAGTGTCTAATATTTAATCAATAAGGTACGACAGACGCCTTAGTTTTAATCAATATTTAATAGTTCTAATCATAAATAGATCATATAACACGATTTATTTTGAAATAAATATTATGAAGTTGACTAAAAATATTATGAAGTTGACTAAAAATTTGATATAAGAGAATGTTGTTGAAATTTTCTAGTTAATTTTGGTTGTTTTCAAATTAATAAACGAAAAATATATTAGTCTTACATTATATGCATATTTATTTCGGAATAAATCGTGTTATATAATCTATTTATGATTAAAACTATTAAATATTGATTAAAACTAAGGCGTCTGTCGTACCTTATTGATTAAATATTACACACTATCAAATATTGATTAAAACTATTAATTTGTTATTTAATAGTAATTTTAATAATTCAAAAAAATTATAGATATTTAAAAATTGAAATTTAAAATTTAATTTTATAAAATTAAATCTAATATTGAAATAAAGAAACAAAGTAAAGGATAGCAAAAGGGAAGAATAATGATGATTTTGAAATAAAATCAGATTCAGTACATCATTGAAATAATGTCAGATTTCAAATGTAAAAAGACCAAATTGCCCAAACCCCCAAACCCCCCCCCCCCCCCGCCTAAAAGGGTATTTTCGTCACGAAACAGTGAAAAGGGACCATTTTCGATATAAACGCTTAGTCCAGGGTTGTCTGAGGATATTTTTAAAGTCCAGGGTTTATTGGCGAGATAAACGCATAGTCCAAGGACTATTTTTGTAGTTCACTATTTAAATAATTAGTTCCTCAATCTATCATCAAGAGTCTTATTTATTTTCGGTATTGATATTAAGGAATGATAGATATTAAAGTTAGTGAAATAAGTTATTTTTGTGATCTAAGACAGATTTTAAAAAATATAAGAGAATGTCAAGAAAAAATATTAGTGAAATATAAATCTTATTTTTATATAGTAGTAATAAAATGTGAGTGAAATATAAGAGTAAGTTAATAGTGAAGTCAATAGTTAACTGGGGACATACAAAATCACAAAAGTGAACCCATAATTAATATGGAAAGTAGTAGAATGTGAACTCTATTATTAATTATTAAAAGTAAATAGGGACTTACATTCTCATAAATAAAATAAAAAGTGAATAAAAATATTAACAAAGATGGATAAAATGTAAGTAAGATAAATTTGCTTAACGTGAGTTTTAATAAAAAGTGAAACAATAGTTATTTTGACATTTCCGTATAAATGCCAAATAGTTATTGACATTTTAAGTGTTGTTAGCATATTTTAAGTATAATTTGCTTAACTATTGTTTGTTATACTTGATAGCATATTTAGTTTGAAATTAGTAGGTATTTGGCATAATAAAATATTAGTTTGAAATTAAAGATTTTTTTGTCGATTCTTTGACTAAAAGAAACCATTCTTAATATAAAAAATTAAAAGCTACTCCCTCCGTTTCTTCATAGTTGAGTATTTTCTTATATGGTAACTTTTTCCTCTTTCTTACTTTACTCTCTCTTACTTTATTCTCTCTACTTTAGAGCATCCGCATCGCTGACTCGATGTTGGCTCGGTCTCGTCTCGACGAGACGAGACTTCTCGTGGTGCAACGCGTGCCGGCGAGGCCGGCCTCGAGCTGGAGAGACGATGCGCGCGCCCACGTGGCGCGCGCTAGAACATGGCGTGACGCCCACTCGCCGGCCCGCGAGTGGGCGTCGGAATTATGACGTAATAATTTTTTTTTATAAATTCAAAAAATCGAATTTAATTAAAAAAAATTAAAAATTTCAAACGGTCAAATGACCGCTGGGAACAAACGGTCGAATTTTAATTTTTTTTTCTTTTATTATTCTATAAATATACTCCATACTTCATTCACCATTTTACACACAAACACTACTCTCATTCCTCTTCCATTTTACACACAAACACTACTCTCAAATTGTTGAAAAAATGTCTGGCGATGGAAACTCCAGCGGCGGCGGCGGCTCCAGCAGGCGGCGCTCCGGCGGGTTCGACTTGAACTCGTTCGACGATTGGGCGAGCATGTACAACTGTTTGGGTACTCCCGGTTCGTCGCCGGGCACCCAAGCCTCAACCACCCCGCCAGCGTACCAAACACCACATTTTGATGTGGATGCATACTATCATCCCTCCCCCCCCCCAGAGGTACGGGCAATCGTCGGAATTATCCCAAATTCCAGAGAATTTTTTGGCGCCTGAACGCAGTTTGCCCGACTGGCCAATAGGTGGAGGCTCCGGCTCCGGCTCCGGCTCCGGCAGGATCAGCCTCAGGCTCGGCGTCAATGCCGAGGAGGAAGCGGAGGAAGCGGAGGAAGAGGTTGTGGGAGACGGCACCCGTCATCCATACAGCCAAGACGAGACGTTGGCTCTGTACGACGCTTGGATCAGCGTCTCGTACGATCCTGTCGTCGGGAATCAACAAACCAACAAGTGTTTCTGGCAAAAAGTCATGAAGTTTACAACGCACGAAGGCCGAAGAAGACCGTTGCCCGCAACGTGAAGATGCTCCGCAGTCATTGGGACCGATGCGACAGAGATGTCAAAAATTTTTGCGCAATATACAGGGGAGAAGAGGCGAATTATCAGAGCGGAGCAAGTGGAGCCGACATTCTGAGAGTGGCGTTGCGGGTCTTCAAAGACGACGTCGGCAAAGATTTCAAGCTTGTCGATGTTTGGTCGCAAGTCCACCACCTTGAAAGGTTGGCTGGCGGTGTCGAGTCGGGCTCGAAACGAACGAAGCACACGGCGCGACTACTCGTCTAGTGATGGCGGCGAAGGCAACACCTCACGTGAGGGCACGCCAACCGATGATGCAGGGGGGTCTTCTTCCGGTACACGACGTCGGCCGCAAGGGAACAAGGCGGCGAAGGCGGCTAGAGCGAGGGGGAGAGGGAGGGGCCGCGGCGAATCAAGCCAGCGGGCGAGGGCTCGGGCTCCGGCACGGGCATGGGCTCGCACACCCTAATGTCCATGTACCTGGTCGGCACGATGGCTGACCTTTCAAAAATGACTCCTGGCCAAGTTTCAGCCCATATGGTCGGAATTGAGTACATGAGAGCTCAACTTGGTATAGGTGCACCGCCGACTTCGGGGGATGATGATTCGCTGGCAGAGTAGTTTTTATAGTTTAATTTACAGTATTTTAATTATGTATTTTTTTTATTTTTTAGGATTTTAAATTATGTATTTTTTTATTATTTTTTAGGCTTTTAAATTGTTATATTTATTTTATTTTAATGAAGCGTGTTTTTATTAATTGAATTTGTTGGAATTAAAAATAAAAAATGAAATTGAATGAATAGTTAAGAGATGGTTAAGAGATGGTTAAGAGATGGAGGGATGCAGGTGATGTCTCTTAGTTAAAAGATGAGCTGAAAAGTACAGTGGGGCCCATGAATAGTGAAGAGATAAGACGGTTAAGAGACGGATAAGAAACAGCGTTGCGGATGCTCTTATTCACTTTATACTTTATTCTCTCTACATTTTCCTCTCTCTTACTTTTTTATCTATCTATTTATTTAACACACCCAACATTCAATTCTAAAACTTCGTACCGAAAAGTTCCGCCTCAACTATGAAGAAACAGAGGGAGTACCAAATTACGTAATTTACCAAAGCACAACTAATCAATATTAATACGCCTAATTAATTAATATTTATATTTGTTAATATAGAAAAAAACGGGGGTAGTAATTTTAACTAATCAATAAAATGTGTACTACCTCCGTCCCCCAAAGTTTGACACGGTTTGACCTGACACGAGTTTTAAGAAATGTAATGGAAAGTGTGTTGAAAAAGTTAGTGGGATGTGGGTCCTACTTTTAAAGTATTAGTTTTATAATAAATGTGAGTAGGAATGAGTTAGTGGAATATGAGATCCACTACCAAAAATGAAAAAAGTGAAGTGTGTCAAGTTTTTGGGGACGGACCAAAATAGTAAACTGTGTCAAGTTTTGGGGGACGGAGGTAGTATTATATTAAAAGAACAATTCTTCTCGATTCTCTCGTAAGTTTTCTCCTCCTCTTCCTTACCTTTTTTTTCTATTTTGATAAATATAAAGTCTTAAGAAACGTCTTTTTTCCTTCCGCCAATTTGAAAGAAAAAATGGCTCTATCTTGCCCACCTACCCTCCTCTCCGGCCCTCGCCGGAATCCATTGACGGCGGCCAGAATACTCTCAATTTCCGACCTTTCCGCAGCTGCACCGCCGCGGCAGCCTCAGCTCCACTCCAAGCTAGCTCTAAAACAGCCCCCACTCTCATCCATCTTCACCAAACCCTCCAAACCCCACCAGCCCAAATTGGCCAACACCACAGTGAAATCCCTTTTCACTGGAATAGTTGAAGAAATGGGCACAATCAAGCACCTGGGTTTCGACCAACCCGACAGTTTCACCATGAAAATCCAAGCAAAAACCGTTCTTGAAGGCGTGCACTTGGGCGACAGCATCGCGGTCAACGGAACCTGCCTAACGGTGACTGAATTCGACACCGTTTCGTCCGAATTCTCGGTTGGGTTGGCGCCGGAGACGCTGCGGAAGACCTCTCTGGGCGAATTGGAGAGTGGGTCTTTGGTCAATTTGGAGAGGGCGCTGAGCCCTAGCACCAGAATGGGGGGACATTTTGTGCAGGGGCACGTCGATGGGACTGGAGAAATAGTGGAGTTGAGGCCGGAGGGAGATTCACTGTGGGTGAAAGTCAAGGTTGGGAGGGAGATTTTGAGGTACATTGTGCCTAAGGGATTTATTGCTGTGGATGGGACAAGTTTGACTGTGGTGGATGTGTTTGATGATGAAGGGTGTTTCAATTTCATGTTGGTGGCTTACACACAGCAGAAAGTTGTGATTGCTTTGAAGAAAGTTGGGCAGAAGGTGAATTTGGAGGTTGATATTTTGGGGAAGTATGTAGAGAGGCTGCTTGGGAGCGGATTTGTGGATTCGTTCAAATCATCTTGAAGTAATGCTTTTTGTACTTTTGTTTTTTGTGCTATGCATGCCTGGTTTTTGGATATTTTCTTATGACAATTTGTTGTGTTTGTTAGTATGTTTCTTGATGAGCTAGGTTACATTATCTTCATTGTCGTTTCTTATATGTTTTGGCAGTGAATTTGTTCAAAGCTTTGTGAAGTAATGCTTTTTACACTTGTGTTTTATGTGCTATGTATGCCTTGTTTTGGGCTACTTGCTTCTGATCATTTGTGGTGTTTGATGCGTTTCTTTGATTAAGTATGGTAGCATTGTCTGCACTGTTGTTTCGTATGTGTTTTGAGGGGTGTAGTGTGTTGAAGTGCTAGAATTTATTGAACATATATCCAACCTTGGATTGAGATGCTAAAATTCTTCCTTTGTGAAATATGCAATGTGGCAACCAAACATTGTGAATGTATTGCACGAAGGTGAAGTATGTAGTCATGCCTAGTAGCTTATTGGTTGAAAAACTGGAGAAACGGAACTATTTGTTGCTTGTTGGAATGGACACCTGGGTTCTTAGTTTGCTCACTCGCAATCACTACAATTATTACAAGGCTAACTAGATTGCTGATAGTTTGAAAACCATGATGTAGTTGTTGAGTACTGGCTCTTTGGTTTGGATATCTACTTGACTTTATAGCTTCTAAATCATGAAAAGATAGAAACTTTTCCTACCACGTGCATTCAGCAACTGAAACTTTGCTGAGGTGGCCTAAGTTGGGCTGCTAGAACAACAGAACAAGTCATTCCTTTTGTTGCTATAGTTCTTATTGCTTGATTAGAAGAATATTAGACTTATGAGTAGTGCTTCTAAAGTTTGCTAGGTGCCACTCGGGCACTTGGTGTGTTAAGTGGCTTTATGTTGAGCTAATTGGACATGGGATATTTTCACTTGTAGTATTTATTCAATGCTTCTTAGGTCTGATAGGTGTTGAAGTCCGATTTGCGTAAAACACCATATTCATTCGACAATGACTGAAATAATGCTGTAGCCAGTAGCCACCTAGGGTGAATTTTCAGAATCAACCTATAAGAAGTCGACCTTTTACAACTTTAGATATCTGCTTGAGTTTATACCTTCTAAATCCTAATAAGATAGAAACTTTTCCTACCAACAGAAACAAGATACTCCTTTCTTGCTAGGTGTGACTTCTTGATTAGATTAATTTAAGACTTATGAAGCAGTGTTTCTAAAGTTAGCTAGGAGCCACTCGGGAACTTAGTGTGTTAAATGACTACTTGTTGAGCAGTAATTGGAGATGGGGTGTCTTCACTTTCTAGTATTTAATCAATACTATTTTTTTTGCTCTAATTGGTTGTTGAAGTCCTATTTATGTAAAGCACTATATTCATTCAACAATGCCTGAAATAATGCTGTGGCCAGTCGCTACCTCGGCCAAATTTTCAGACACTGGCTATATATGAAGTCGATATTTTGGTAGAATGCATTTGTGTCATGAACCAAATACATAGTTCAATAATGTATTACAGCCGTAGGCATGCAGTTTTTCAAGTTACTGTATCTTAGTTAGCAGCATTCTGTATGCTTGAAACGCTTCAACTATCTTGTGTTTCTGGACCGTTGGTTCCTGCTTGAATCATTCTTTGTTGGTCTTGATTTACTCGACATGCTTCTTGATTACAGACGTCATTTAATTTGTTAATTTCCAGAATAATCTGCTTTTACTTTCATGAAATATCAGATTTGCTAAGCATATTTCCTAATATTGAATTGAAAGAAGTCTCTTTGGCAGGATTAGTGTTTGCTGCTGTGAACTCCATTGATAGGAATCTTATGTTTGTGTTCGGTGTTCATGTTCGTGTTGGTATTTTTGTTGGAGCTGGAGTTAGTATCAAGAGGTAGCTCTTTCCACAACAAATATGATGCAAAATCATTCATTACACCAATACAAAATAGTACTGTAATATTTATGTTTTCTACCGTTTCTTTATGGACAAACAACAAAGCTCACTACTTTTTTTTGGTTATTTTGCATCTACCCTTTATTGGCAACTTTTCATTATAGTGAAAAACACAATCACAGTGTGATGTACATCTGTAATAAACAATAATAATTGCTCCCCATAGTTCACTTTGATGTGATTGTATACAAATAATTGTTTTGAATGTCATATTCAGCAAACAAACTTATGCTATATTAAACAAATTATTGCATGTATTATGTGATTAAAATTGTTGGTGATTTCAAATGTGAATGATGGAGATGGGATTAATGAAGTTCACGTTTATCTAATACTATAACTATGCCGTCGTTGAAGGTACACCACATCTTTTGTCGTTATAGTTAATTAATTGATTAATTAGCATTAGTTTTTTAATTGGAACTAAAGTGTTAAAAGCGATTTGGCCACAAATCATTAGCTATTAATAATTGCTTCAAAGATATTCGACGGATTATTCTTGTTAGTGCTTTTATTGACCTTACGTGGGTTTCTTTTTTCCTTTGTTAATTGACTTACGTGTACGTTTTCTTTATTATTTTTATTGACTTTACATGTTTTCTTTTTATTGACTTTACTTGTGTATTAGTGTTATCTGTGCCAGTCCATATTTGGTTTCATTTTTATTTACTACCCCCAAACAAATCATCTTAACACATAACCGGTAGCTACTAAAATAAATAAATTCATTTTCTTACTCACATACTTTCTTCACAAAAATAGTTTTGGTAGTGCATAATATGAGTTTTATTGTAAAATTAATTAAGTAAAAGAGATCTAGAGAGAAAAATGATTGAATGGTAGTGGAAAATAAAATCCATTTTATTAAAAAAATGATTTATAAATAGATAGAGACTAATTTTGATATATGGACTGTTCGAAATGAAAAACTTAGTCATTTTTTTGGAAGGATAAATTTTATTTATTTGTATCGTGACAAAACTCCTACTGGAAAACATTCCAAACCTTTGTTGAATCCAAAGCCTCCTTTTGTTTTGGGTGGAAAATGGTCCAAAAACGAATCAAGATTTGATTCTTACTTTTGACAAACCCAAAAAGCATAATACTTTTTTAAAAATGGTTATAGTTTTCATTTTCCATATGAGCGGCAATATGAGTGATTCTCATTAAACATTATCCCTTATCTTAGAATGAGACCCCATTATTATTCATTTGAAACATATGTGTCAAACTTATTAGGGGACACAAAAACATGTGCACTGACCATCCCAACCAAAAGAATCAACATTGTGGGACTTGTGCTTCAAATTGCATTTCTTCTTTCAAAATCGAATTGAAGAGGTCGACAATAATTATAAACATTAATAATAAAATGGATATAATCTTGGCCAACTCAATTGTACTAACACATAAACCACGTAAGAGAAAGTGACAAGCAACACATAATTTAAACCTCATTATATTAGTTCAACATTGAAACTATTAAACTAAGGACTAAAGAGATTGATTTTTTTGGAGTCATGCACGAATTTGACCTAATTAAAGTTATAATCACTACAAAACATGGATTTATGATCATATATGGTTTTATCTTTTATGGATGGCTTATCTTTTTGACAACTACATGATTAATCAACCCTATTTCTTTAATCTTCCTGTTAAATCAAATATTTAATTGAAAGCAATTTTGCGACTGAATGAAGCTAATAAATCTTTACATAATTGTCAACCCATCTAGGTTTGTACTTTTTTATACAACCTTTTTAAAACCGAAAGCATCATGTAATAATGACTTAACCAATTTACAAAATTTTGAAGCCTTTTTCCATGTCTTGTCATTTTTTTCAAAGCAAGAATTCATGAGCCACGGAGTAAGCTCCTTGGTGGCCATGACCTCTTAACAAGTCAATTAGCTCCTTGGTGGCCATGACCTCTTAACAAGTCAATTATTAGAAAGAAAAAAGAAAAGAAAAGAACATGATAAAGTAGTGAAGGAATCTCTCTAATAACCTTTAAGTATTAAAGGTCAAAAGTGCGTGGGTTAACATTACGGTTATTAATAAATAATAAAGCAAGGGAGCCAACATTATTTTTATTTTTTTTGGAGGGTGATATGGAGTATATGTAATGATGATTTATATTTAAAATTTAAGTATAGTAATGAAGGTTCAGTAGTCAAAATTTCAATCTATTTTTGTTAATACTAGTATATTTTTAATTTATTTACAGTAAGTTAATAAATATACTTTACTAATTTAATTATTTAATGTTTAGTGATAAAGTGATGTTATATATCATCTGCAACGCTAAGGATGTAGCTCATCTTAGCGGACGTGACGCACAAAGAACGTTTTGCGGAGGTGATTACAGGACGGACGGGCATGTTACCTCACCAAAATAGTAGAACCAACCACAACAAATTTTTAAATTTTTTACGTTTTATTGATTTTTGTTGAAGAGGAGGTGAGGTGTTGGGTAGAATTCTAGCACTAACATTATTTTACAACCTCTTTTCAGTTTTATTTTTGCTTTCGTTTTGTTTCTTTTTGCATTCTTTCCTTTTTGAGTTTATTTAGCAAATAAATTTATTTAGGATATAAAAAATTCATTATATTTGAGTTTATTTGAATTTAATTTTAATAAATTATTTTGTTTTATTTTAATTTGAATATTTAATGAATTAGATGAGAAGTAAGAATCGAATCAAAATTTAAAGAATAATATCCATAAATAGTGCAAGAGAATGAATTAGAGTTTATCAATGTTGAATCTTAGTTAAGGGGTGTAGTAAAAAGTAGCGAGTAGCTCAATCATGTGACAGATGCGTTATCTATGCCCTTAGTTATCAGGATGCTTTCGCTCCAAATAATAAGTTGATGGTTCGAATCATCTTGGATGTATATGGATGTCTTATGCAATTTTTTTTTGTTTCCACCGTTATTTTTTTCTTAATTAAATACTAATACAATTTTGTTTTTCTTGAGACAATAGAAGCTTGGGTTTGGTTAAAAGTTATTATAATTGGAATGATCAAGGTGAATGAATAATAATAGTAAAAAGTTAGTATAGTATTAGTTTATACATTTAGCCTAGAAAATTATACTACGTCCTCCAAATTTTGACACACTTTGACCCGTCACGAGTTTTAACAAATGTAATAAAAAATGAGTTGAAAAAGTTGGTGGGACGTGGGTCATACTTTAAAGTATTAGTTTTATAATAAAATATGAGTAAAAATGAATTAGTGGAATATGGGGTCCACTATCAAAAATAGTAAAAATGAAGTGTGTCAAATTTTTAAGGACAGACTGAAATGGTAAACTGTGTCAAAATTTGGTGAACGTATGTAGTAATATTGTAAATTGGAATGTTAGCGCATTATCAATTGACACGTTAAATCTTTTCTACAATGAGTAGGTGATCGTGTTTGCTACCTTTATTTGTTGAGCAAATTTGTACGATTGTATAATTCAATTAACCTTACGCAACTACAACATTAAATTACTTTTATGGAATATGGTACATATATATACCTTAACTACCTAATCTGATTAAATTTGGTTTCGACTGATTTAAAAATTGAATCTTTAGGTAATGGTCGCCTCGGCCATCGTGCCGTGTAGCTAAGAACAAATCATCATCAACCTATAAAATAGATTTCCTTCATAAAAAAACAAAACTTTTTTGTTTTTTCTTGGGCGAAAAAGATGTAATAATCGTTAGTTGAGATGAATCTACTACATTGGCATGATAACAAGCAAATCTTACAAAAATGACAAAATATTATCTACGATATGCACATACCACATCTTGGGCTACTAAAATAATGATATTGGGTTATTAGATTCAGATTAAATGAGTTAAAGATGAACTTTGGCCATAATTAAATTAGTCGACAGGGTATGGATGAGATGAATAATCATGAAATACAATAACAAATCAAGATACAATTTCGCAAACTAAGTTTATAAAGAAAGAGTAATAATTGAATAAAAATAAAAAATAAACATGACTGCTCTAGCTAAGAGAAGCATAAACGGAAAGGCTCCAAATCTATCCATTTATAAATAGATACAAAGACTACATCTAAACTAAAAAGTTTGACAAATATGAATAAGCTAGCCTTCAATTGGGGTTGTCGTTGAATTATTATATGAAATCCATCCATATAAATGTATAATAGACATTTTAGTCTAAACTGAAAAAATATTGCAAAAATAGAGTTTACTATTTATTTTTGTTGTTTACTTATAAATAGCAGAGTAACAATTTTCAATCGAACATTTCATATTGTTTGTAGGCATGTCATTAATTTAGATATTTGTTTTTTGAAAATTAATTAACTTATGTAATGGCTGAACATTGTTTAATTTTTAGAGTTGTTTTAGCACACATTTTAAGAAAATATGAATAAGTATGAGTTGAAAAAAGTTTGAGAAATGTGCGTATCACTTTTATTAATTTTTTAATTTTATAATAAAATATGAGTGAAATAAGTGAATAAAATATAAAATAAATTTACTATTTATAATAAAAATAAAATAAAATAAATATTATTTGATGGACCAAAATATCCAAAAATAACTTCTATTGCCAATTGGATTGAGTACTTTTATAATCCTAACTTAATTGCTAACTACAACTAAATAATAGTCATTAGATATTCAAATTAAAGGCTTAGATCATTAATCTCTAAATGTCAATACGATCAACGAAAAACGTCAATAAGGCCATAGGATTAATTCCAAAAAATGTCAATAGGGGTATTAATGTCAATTAACTACATGTTTAGTTATAACTAACTTTTAAAAGAAATCCCAAAACTTTAAATTCATATAACATATATCAAATTAAAGATAATTTCATAAGGATTCCAACGATATCATACATGCATATGTTCCGACGTCAATTTTGAAAAAAATTTCAAAATTTTTAAATTTTTTCGTACAATCAGAAATGTCAACATATTATATAAAATATGTCAATATAATACATGTAGAATGTCAATATAAACACTGGGTTAACATTCTTAAAGCATTGTGTTGACATTCTCAAAGCATTGTGTTGATATTTTCGGAACACTATATTGACATTTTCATCCAAAACCCTAATTTGGAGTTTTTTTTATCCTTTTCGATTTAATTAATAAAAACGAAAATTACACGTGGCAAATTGTAGTCCACACGTTTTCTAAAATTCCATGGCCTTAAATTAGTTGTAGTTAGCAATTAAATGATGAGTTAGCAATTGATCACTCCCCTGGGTATTTGATTATATGAACAATAGAGATATGTGTATAAACTAAAAGGGACTAAAAAGGTAGTATGATGTCAAGAATCAATGTCTAATATAAAATACAATCAAATACTCCCTCCGTCCCAATAAATATGAAATAGGAGTATTTGGTTTTCGACACAGGATTTTATGCAAGTGTTGTTTTGTGAGTTAATGAAGAAAGAGTAAAGTAAAAGAAAGAGAAAAGTAGAGAGAGTGATGTTTTCATTTTAAGAAACGTTTCATTTTTAGTGGGACAATCCAAAAAGGAAAACGTTGCATTTGTAATAGGAAAGTGAGAGTATATAATTGGGTAAAAAACTTTAGGAGATTGCTTATTCATTTTCAATTGTAATTAGCTATTGCGTGTTAAACACTATGCCGAACGTTATTAATTTTCTATTGCTCCTAACAACTTGTACGATATATATACATCATCTACCACAACCATATACCACTATTAATTATACTCCTAATAAAGTCACCACTCATAAATTTTCTCTTTCATACACACCACAAAAATATTTTAACTCATCACACTAGCCACAAAATTCAGAATCACTATCACCACATACATAAAATTAATACACTCTAGCGACTAGCATACGTTATTTAATTCATCCCACATATTTATGATCCTAAAATGTCAAATCATTCATCAACTAACCAACATGGACTTTAATGGCAAATCAATGTGTCAATTGCGTTTTTCTTGTACTAATACAGCTAGTAGTATCGAATTTTTTTGAAATATCAATATCTTTTATTTACATATTTCAAAGTTCAAATAATTTTATGACTCATTCCATTTAATCAACATTTAGCCATATAGTATTCCTATTGACCCATTTATTATTAACATATTGACCCTTGACTTTTTAACAATCCATGCTACTAACAGTTGTTCTTTCTCCGTAATAATCAAACTATTATCTACATCGAAGATGATGAAAATCAAGAAAGAAAATAAAACTAAAGTAATCCAAAATTACATTTTAAAAAAAAAATTGAATAACACGTGGCAAAGAAAAGATGTAAGCAGCTCCATTCCACGTGGCCCGGATGATTGGGATAGTAAACATGTGAAAAACAGTGGAGGTGTCGTGGGTGCATCTGCTCCATACACGTGGAAGAATTCTATTGGTGGTGAGTCCAAAATATCGGCCTATCTCTGTCCAGCAGAAGTGGTAATCAACGCCCCGAAGCGCAAACCTAATTTTAAATTATCAGACAGGAATTTACTATTTCACCCTATCACCACCATAAGCCAATTTTAAATATTTTAACAATTTTGGTTTTTTTTTTTTTTTTTTTTTTTTTTTTATGTGAAAAAGCATCGGAGTGTGTACTGAATTTGTGTCGTTTACTATTATTTTCAAGCATATTTTATGTTTATTTCTCTTTATTTTAGTACTAAATTTATATAGTCTATTATTAAGATTGTTTCGACTTTAGAGTAGTCACGAGAGGGATTACAAGATAAATCTCCTAACCAATCAATGGACCCAAAGAGAGTCTTTTAGAATTTTAGAGTATTAAATAAGAGCCTCTAATATCAAGAGAAACTCTCTTAAATTAGAATTTAAAAGTCTCCGGATGCATTCAAACGTTGAAATCATCCGTTAACTAAATAAAATTCAAAATCAATACTTATGTCTTATAGTCCAGTTATAATTTGCTTCGATCTAGCTACCTTGACTTGTTCATTGGAACAAAGTAAACAATTCGAATTTATATACTTAACTATTTTAAATTAGCCATACAAGTCTTGGCTCATCAATTTTGAACTCTTGGATTTCAATAGAAGTCTTGGCTTAACAATCGGATTGTTGAACATAAAATTTGATTTTAATAGATATTTGGAGGAATATGAATAATACTGTTACTCTGAATTACTTTTACAATTTTCTGATAAACTAAATGAGTTTAATTGACTATACTATCCTTAAGTGCATAGTAAGAGGATCAATGGGGGCTCATAGTACTCCACATAATGTGAGGGCGGTAGAAAGCACCGAAGAAGGGAAGACCAGCGTGAAATGCCGCGGGGCTATCACGGCACACACGTGTGCCCGAAGAATCATGTGATGCGTATCGCACACACGCTGTCAAGGCACATCGTCTTTGAAATAGCTGTTTAGCGTTTTAAAATTAGAAAATTAATTTTGCATTTTATCTGCAGTTGAAAATTGTAGTACCACCCAACTGATAACAGTAAGACTTTTAAGTACGTGTTAACTTGTGAGAATGTATAATAGTACAAAAAGTGAACAGACAACTGATAACATGCTGAATTGAAGAGAACAGAATAAATATTCAATGAAAAATTTTCTACCCGAAGCTCGATCGATGAGGCTAATGGAGTGTTGATGTGAAGCTAACTGAGACAATAATAGTGTAAATGATGAGACGATAATAATAGGGTTGTAATTTCCATAGTGATAGTGTGGAAATGTGGAAAGAAACACTTTAATCATCTAGTTAAATACAGGGAGTGCAAAAAAAAAAGTATCAAGATAATGTTTTAGACTTTTAGTTGTGGATTGAGTATATAGCATAATTGTGAAATTTAATTGTTTGCGGGGAAGTTAAGGCAAGGGTAAGACCGTAATTGAAGTAGAGAAGTGGGCGTCAGATGCCACAATGGTTGCCGCGTATTTATTCGCACAAATAAAATGACGCACCACACTTCCCTATATAAATACTCTCTCCTCCCTCCACCATAAATAAAATACCCACCCGCAATTTCCCACCTATTTTCCGCGAAGAATTTCACGCCTTCAATCAGATTCAATTCCAGTTACTCTCTGATTCATCGCGGAAACTAACTACTCTTATCTCAATCAATGATGAAGAAATCCGGCGCCATCGCCGCCTCCGTCGCCGCTTCCGCCACCGCGATCTCGTCGGCGTCGTCCGCCAAATTTCACTTCCCTCGCGAGGTAATTTCCAATCTAGATCCCGATTCTCATCCTAGTTTTCGCGATTTCTCACTAATTTCGCCTTTTCACGGTTGATCTGCATCTCGAATTTATTTTTTCAATTATATGGCGTTTTTTCACCTGAATCGGTGCTAAAATTCGATTTCTCAAGTGTTTTTGGTTGACGATTTACGGAGAAAAGCACCGGTTTGATCAATTAGTGAAAAATATGCATTATTTGAATGTTTCTGTGAGTGTTCTTCGGTTGTTTCTGAGCGCACACATATTTTCAGCAGTCCCATACTCTCAGTTTCACCTTCTGATTTTATTTTAATTTTGATAATTAAAATTAGGATGATCGGGCGAAGAAAAACACCGAGAAGTCTGCATCACAGGGATCGTCTTCTTCGGAAAAATTCGCGCCGAGGTTTGATGGATTGAGATTCATAGAGACGCTGGTGACAGCTCATAGATAAGATCATCTGCGCGTTTCTAATTTTTTCCTCTTCTTTTTCCGTATTTTTGGTCCCAGTAATTATTTAAAAGGCTTGGATGTTGAGTATTATAAGGGACCGGGTGATTTGTAGGCTAATTTGGCGTTGTTAGGTTGATTTATATTGTTGTATCATTGCTGTGTATTGACGTCGACGGATATAAGAATGTATTTGTAGTTTGATAGAGAGAGAGGCTTTTTCTAAAACCGTTGCTAGTTGCTTTATCTTTTCTTCAATTTTTGTCGACTCTGTTTTGGTATTTTCGTTTTTCTGTTTGGAGCGGTTGGAATAAGTGACAAAGCTGGGTTCCCTTTTAGATTCGATAAAATAGACTCAACACAACTAGCTTTTGTGAAGGATGAAGGCATGAATCAAACGATTGGACAATAAAATCAAGATGAGATCATGCTACCTCTAATTGTAATTTGAGTGTACTACTATATTATGATGGGAATTAATTCTATAAATAATGGATGTCGTGTGAGAAGAAAATCGTTGAACTTGATTTAATATAATACCCACCTCCCGGATCCATATTTAACTTTCTTTTCGAGTAAATTTAACAACCAAGTTACTATTAGCATCCAATATATCGTAATGTATATTTTAGCCTTTTCATGTATGGTAAAACCGTAAATTTGGAACCGTTGGTTCACTTCGGAATCAGGCAGACAGTCTACGGTTCAGAACTAGGACCATGGTCAATAGGCCAAATTATAATCGGAACCGCAGACTAATTAGTATGATTATTGTTCAACATATATTAAACGATGATCTGCCAAATTTTTTTAGAAAACTATCTGATTTTTTACCAAAATATTAAAGATAAAAAAAACAAACAAAAGATTCGAGAAGATAGTTATGATAACCTAAATTGAAAGGCAATCTACCAAGCTCTTCCAGCATTCACATTGAGGTGAGCCGAATGGCATGGCAGTTGGGGCGCACCGGCGCATGTCGTTGCAAAGAAAGGGGCGTGGCTCGGGCTGCAAGGGAGGCTCTTGAAACGCGTTGGCTAAACTTAGGCAGGAAAGAAATCATATTTTAGATAGTGGATTAAAATTTGTTTGCATATAATCCAACATGAGTTTTCATTTATGTAAGATTAATAGGTCGTTTTGACTGAGCTTATAAGCTTCTGAGAAGTGTTTGACAAGATAAACTTATGAATAGCTTATAATTTGTGAAAATAAAATTCAACAGCTTATAATTATAAGTCCAAAAAACAGGTTCTTCTACTATCTAGTTTCATGATTTTATTAGCAATAATCATTTTACAAAAACAATCCTTATATGATATGTTATTCTGTTTCACCTGTAGTTTAATAAAATTTCAACCCGTCATATTCTTTCATGATCTTATATGCACCAATAAATTTATAAAAATAATCTTGTTACAATTTATTTTTTTAGTATATATATTCTTCTAATTTCTATTATAATTGACTTTCTCTCTTTACCTTCATTTTCTCTCTCTTCAAGATTAATTCTCGCCCTCTACCTTTACAAATTCAATCATCAATATTGTTTAAACATTATCGTATGAACTTTTGACATATTATATGAAATTAATTAAAATAAGCCTAGCTAAACACTTTGATTGCAACCCTCCCAATTTTTTTGATTTCATCTTTTCCCAAATCTTCTATTGAATTAAATTAGATTCTTTTTTTTTTCAGAAGTTCCGTGACTTTTCAGATACTTTGTATTTTTCACTATTTTCCTTAGCATGGTGATTGCACATGCAGATAATTGGTCATGCTACTTTATAGTACATTATTAATATTTTATTTAAGATTTGTTTTGAAGATAGTATCATGTGTGGCCATATATATGGCGACAGCATCATAATAATTGTTGCTTCGTCAACATATTTGTAACTTTTAGGTAATGCTGAATCTCTTCAAGTTGTGGATGTGGTTTCCAAACATCGATTGGCCTAATTGGGAATGCTATTTGATGCCTATATATCTCATTGGTTTTTTGTGAATGAGCGGCCTAGAATCCAACACCGGCTAAAAGTTTAATATTCAATAACTCCATCATTTTGAGGAGCATCAATTCTTTTTTCCATCAAATTCTAGAAAACAAAAAAGCATGATACAATGACAGAGATTCAGTCAAAAAATTACACATTTTTTTTATTGTGAGGAATTAGACATATTTAGTGGGCAGGCCTAACTTAGCCTTACCCATCCTAGTTCCTATATCCAGCCCATATCTGCCCCACTCAATAAAATGTGGCTCATCGATTGAAGTGGGCTACAATTTAGCCCCTTTCTAAACTTAGAGCATCCACCTTCATCCCGGATCCACTTTTACTCCTTGTTCTTCCGCAAGAGCACAACACCCACATTTAGGAATGTCAATCTAGCCCGAAATCCGCGAGTCGACCCGAATAATCCGGTAAAATTATAGGGTTATGGCTGGAAAATCGCAACCCAAATACAGAATAAGGCTACACGGACTGACCCGTTCGGGTCAGGGGGTTATGCAGGCTGGCCCGGTGGGTTGCGGGTTAGCCCATGGGTTGAGCATTTAAAATAAAAATATAATTAAAATTTTGGGTTATATACTTATATGAAGTATATATGGTAATTACAATATTAAAAGCAGCGTTGATATGAAGTATATATGGTAATTGCAATATAAAAAGCAACATTGATATGCAGTATATATGGCAATTATGTATTCTCTATCAAATTGAAAGTTAGGGTTATATGGAATACAAATGTAATTAATATTTAGCTACATAGAATTTATTTTTTGGGTGTACAATTAAGAATGTCATTTAACTCTTTTTAAATGCATGATTTCCATTTAATTGTAGTCAAATTCACGTGTACTACTAATTAGCGATATGTTTATGTATTTTGTTTCAATTTTCAATTGTTATTATTTTATTTCTCTTGATCACTTTGATTATAATTTACTATTTGCGACAATTTGTTTTTTTTTTATAAGTTAGTAGAATATTGGATTGGATATAAGTAGTAACACATAAGATCACTTTTGGCCCGAATAGTCCGCGGGTTAGCTCGAAACCCGAAGATTTGCGGTTAGGGCCGAAAATTTAAAATCCGAAAAATTCACAACCCGAATAACCCGCAGCCAAATATCCCGACAACCCGAGTGGGTTGGCCCGAACCCAAGCGGGTTAGCCCAATTGACAACCCTAAACCTATCCACTACAATTGATGAGAAGACATTGGAAATAGGAATACGCAAGCGATATGGGTTAGTCGACGATGTGATATTGAGCTGGAGTTGGGAAGTGGGTCGACGATGTGATATAGGAGAGCAACAGTTGGGGTGGTTGATGAAATTGATTGCATTTAAGGTTGGCGAACTGAAGCTTCAAAATGGGAAGGTAGAGACATAATGAAAAGCAAAACTGCATTCATTGTGTGTATTTAAATTCAATACGTGCGATGCTGCATGTGTGGTACCAACCAAACTTGCATTTTATCTATATACTAGTCACATGTTAAAACTCAGGGCTCATATGCTTTCAAAGAACTAACCAATACAACATAAAAAAAATGCCTCCATATATCCCCCTTCAAGCATCATTCTTCTATAAAGGGAAATGGACTCCAAAGCTAGATAGCATGCTTGTGACGACCATTGTGAGTATTAGGCGTTCGCATTCGTGGGAAGGAAATGAAGTCCCCACATGGGTACTCGCCAAAGTTGAACGTGTGTTCATGGGGGAACCGGGTGCTCCGATGACGGCCATAGATCTCTCTTTGAGACTGAAAGTGTTCGAGCATAGGTACGCCACTTTCAAGGCGATAGTGGCAATCGAAGGTGCTGCGCCATTTAAATCATTGTAACAACTTGTGTTTGAAGTTTCATCATTACTAAAGGCTATTCACCAATTGAGGTGACCGAGGTTATCATTATATAAGACACAATTGAGGTGGTCGACCATGCCAACGACAAGTCACCTGCAGACCCGGATGAGGTCAATTCACCAATTATGCATGGTGCTCCACGTGTTTGTTGTAAACTATTTGTCAAAAATGCAATCTCTCTTGACCGTTGGTCATCGACAGTGGCTCAAGTCCACCACTGTGTGCCTCGTGATAATATTTCGGGCATCCACTAAATGGTTAACATCCCACCACGGCGCTCAATCCCACCCAAGATGGTTATCTCAAATGTTTCTTCATGCATTTAGTATTATTTTGTCAGCATCCAAGTATTATGATTGTGCATTGGAACAAACAAATTAATTAATTTATTGGGAATGAAAAACGTGATTGCAGGGAGTTGTAATCAGAGTGTCCACAATAGGGAGGATACGATGGCCGCGCCTACCTATAGTGGATGACACAAGCAGCGCGGCGATGGGTGACGGACATCCCAGAGCTGACTACTCGGTGTAGATGGGGCGGTGTGTAGAGAGCCGCGGCGGGCTATTGCAGGTTCTGTGGAAATGTTAAGAAAAGTGGGTGACACGGATTTTAAGAAATGTTAAGAAAAGTGGGTGGAAAAAGATAGTGGAAAGTGGAACCCTATTACCATTTATGGTAAAAGTGAAGCAGTAATCCTATTCGCGGACGGAATAAAATAGAAAAACGAGGACTCCTATTCGCGGACAGAGGGAGTATTTAATATTGGGGAGAAAGTACTATAATGAATAAACTTTAAAGTTGTTGATTGTATATTTTTAGGGTTTGGGTTCTCGATGTGATGTTTGAGTTCCCATTGTTAGTCATATACATACCTCTCTTGATATGCCTCTCATTTTATCTCTATTTCTCCTCAACCTTCATTTTTGTGTTTCAGAACTCTCTTACAAAATCGTTCTTTTTTGGTGCAAAACTTTCAAACGTAGCGCTGCTTCTCAACAATACTCATATGTATACCTCTACTCTACTTTGTGCTTTCTATCATGTTATATGCCATGGTCTGCAACATTTCTTTTTTGGTTTTAACTACTCGATTTTCAAATAATGCTAAATCGGTGCTTCGTTACAGATGATAGAGCGGAGGGGGAAAATGGTGAACACGGTTTACCCCCTCCCTCTTCTTTATATGTCGATTCTCATTTCATTTCCTTCTCAGACGACCTTAGACATTCAAATCACCATGGAAGTACTGCATAACATCGGTAAACTGCTTATTAATGCCTAGTTATGTTTTTTGATTTGTATAGTTCTAATCGTTTTTATTTTGCAGTGAACACCACTGCCAACAAGGTGAAGCTTCATGTGGTTCATTAATCTGAATGCCCGTGAAAGGGGTGACTGCATTATCCAAATACTCTCCGTGGTGAAATAGGCCATGAACGACCGTGACGACACTGATGGTGGCTGTGAGAAGCTTTCTTTGTACTTCATTTACGTGCTCTAAGATGCACATACCCGTGTCGTTAACCCTGGTGCTTCACTGGAAACCGTGAAACTGATTTGAAGCTCGTTGATTCTGGTGCTGCCTTTCTTATCACCAAAACTCTCAATAAAACCTCTGTTGACCAGAAAAAGAGGGTTGGAATGCACCTGGGCTTCTATGCGCTGCTGTCTTTTCTTACTTACATCTTGCTTGCTAACAGTCGAGACACTTGGAAGGAGATCAGCGCTACCTTTATGCCTCAACTTTTCATGGGTCATCTACCATTTGGTTGAGCTTGCCTTCAAGGTTGAAATGGTTGACCTTGAAAATAACTTGAAGGTCATCCAAGTGTTGAGCCGGGGTTCTTACCTTGCTACCCGTCTTCTCGAAGATTTCACCACCGTTTGAGCTTGAGCTGTTTTCTTCTAGGTTTATTAGTAATTATGTAGTACTCTGCTCAAGCTTGGTTCTATGTTTATTTGTCTTTCCTTGCTAGTTATTAGTTCTTTGTGGAAGGACATGTTTCTTATTAGCCCCTAGAACTTTTCTATGCCTTCCCATGGCTTTCCCCGATTGGTTGTTTCTCAATCCTTTTAGGGCTTGATTGATACACGGGGTTGGAAAATCTAAGATTGGACAAAAAATTCCACTTTCCATATATTCTTGATAGAGTTAGCTTCCATATGTTGAGATAAACGCGTGTTTGATATGCTTGGTTGTTCGCACTTTTAGTCAAACTCGTGTTTGATACTTCACAGAAAAAAGTAGATTGGTTCGTGAAATGTCAAAAATACCCCCATCAATATTAAAAAATTATAATCTGAGTAACCATATGTTTTCACTTTCTGTTGTGGAGGGAAACCAAGTAACCAAAATTTTCGCATTCTGTTGTGGAGGGAAACCAAATTTCATCTCCCGCCGAAACACCAATATTGTACATATTAGTGTAAGACTCCCTTCATTTGATTTTTTCATCTTTATTCATTTCTCGCAGACTCTCTCCATTTGCTTAACATACGACCTACCCCTCAAACCGATCTCGGGTAAGAAATCGTTAACATTTACTCCGAATCGTGAACTATTTATTTGTAGACTCCCTCCAGTTGTGTTTCGTGCTTCGTTGTGGATTATATTGATTTGTAAATAAGGTCCAATTGTGTGAAATGAAGTTATTCATCTTTGTATATGCTCTACCGTTTATATGTTATGTGTGAATGTATTTGGTATCACAATCACATGTTCATCTTCCACCGTATTTTCTTGGTCCAAAATCGGACCAGTAAGTGCGTCTTCATAACGCTCATCCTTAACAACGACATTTGTATACATTCTATGTAGTGGGCAGGTTTTGGTTGCAGCTATGTCAGAATCTCAACTTAGGAGCAATGGCTTTGACGGGAGTCTTGGCACTGAAGGTTAGTCTACTTTCTACAGTCGTTTAAAAAATATGGGTGTATATATGATATATGTGAACTGTTCTTTTGTGTTTCGCATGTTGTTAACATCCAGAGAGCAGTGATTATCAGCGGAATAAGTCAGCAAATAATAACAGGTCTAGACGATCCTGGTCTGACAAAGAGGAGGCTACACTTGTCATTGCGTTGAAGGATTTGGTCGTCTCTTGGTGGAAATCTGACAATGAATTTAAGGGAGGGTATCTAAACCGGATAGAGGAGGCCATGAAAATGGAATTTTTGAAAATCGACTTGAAGGCTACCGCATACATAAGCTCCAAGATTTCCACTTGGAAGAAGAACTACAACTCTTTGTGTTCAATCCTAGACCGAAGTAGAATAGGGTTCAATTCTAATGAGGACTACACGATTGAATGCACTAACAAACAATGGTCGCAAATATTCCAGGTATGTAATAAAACATTGTTTGCCTAGTGTGACTTTACATACCTTTTTCTCATATGCGTGGAATGAGCTTGATGTCTCCATTGATTCATCTTTTGTTGAACATAAGTTGTCCTTTGCCTCTACTGGTTCATTTATGTCTATCTCACGTGTATCTACTTAACCTAACAGAAGGTCAACAATGCGCAATACATGCGCAATAAGTCTTGGCATCATTGCGAGAGTTGGAAAGAAATATTCGGCAATGACCGTGCTGCTGAAATCCGTGCTGCATGCGATGGAGAATCTGTGCTTAAGGTGAAAGCTACAATGGAGAACAACAATGATGATCCTGCCGATGAAATGTAAAGAAATGTAAAGAAAAGTTTGTTGGGAAAGTTAGTGAATGTGAGACCCATTTTTTTATATTGGTTTTATAATAAAATGTGAGTCAAGTGAATTAGTTGAATGTGAGACCTACTTACTATTTATGGTAAAAATAAAGTGTGACAATTATTGTGAGACCGATCGAAATGGAAAAAAGTGACAATTAATGTGGGACGGAGGGAGTATATAATTTGAAAATTATTTTTGTTAGGACGAAACTTTTCATCTACTCCTACTATATAGGAGTATTTTCTACCCAAATTTACTTGGAATGGTCCAACGTCATACTCATGTGCATCAAACAGCCCCTATGCTCCTAGTCGGCGCACTGGCATGTAGTCTACTAGTCGGTGCACTACCTGAAACCTCTTTTTTGGTCCATGAACTTTGCCAAAGTATCATTTTAGGTCCGTGAACTTTGAAAATATCATTTGAGGTCCGCCAACTATGAGTTAATATCAATCAAATACTTTTTTACTATTTTCAAGTTTTTCTGGACGAAAATACCCTCAATACCTTGAAGGGTATATATTTTAAACTTATCATATACTCATATTTTTTATAAATATCTTTACTATATATTTTTGACGAATTTTCTAGATGTAATTTGACCTTCAATATTATCACTTAATTTTGTGACATGCAAGTAAAGTTCCTTCTTCAATTTTTTATAATTAAAGAATTTTTAAATATTTTTGATGTATGAATACTCGTAAAAATAACTGTCACAGTCAATAGACAATACTTGAATATTGATATACTGTAATACCTCAAAAATATTTTAAAACTCTTTAATAATAAAAAAATGAATAAGGAACTTTTCTTGTCTGTCACAAAATTAAGTGATAATATTGAAGGTCAAATTATATTTAAAAAATTAGTCAAAAATATATAGTAAATATATTTATAAAAAATATGAGTATATGATAAGTTTATTAAAAATATATACCTTCAAGGTAATAAGGGTATTTTCGTCCAGAAAAACTTGGAAATATTAAAAAAGTACTAATTAGTTGATGGACCTTAAATAATATTTTCAAAGTTCACAGACCTAAAATGATACTTTGACAAAGTTCGTGGAAAAAAAAAGATGTTCCCTCAAATTATTATTATGAATTCATATATTTATTTATGTATTATAATACGATGTAGTATCTTAACACTAAGTGTCTATTTTATAGTTTGAGATTGTGAATTATTACTATTGCGTACACTATATCATATAATAAATCAATTACAATGGATTTACCTATAGATTAATATTATGAATTTGCATATACTCTAGCTGTTGATATACTACGATAATTTAAATTGGGCCATTTATCGATAATTTAGTTCATATTTATCGATTGGGTACTCATTTCCAGTTATATTGCATCACTCTATTATTTTATGGAGTCAATTATCCTAAATATCCTTAACCTTTTGACTTACTGGACTAGTGACTCCTAACAAAAAAAATAGCGCCAGAAGATTTTAGGGTTTGGGGTAGGGTTGAATTGGGAGGAAGAGAGAATGAATGAGAGTTGAATTGACGGAGGAGGGAAAAAGATTGGGTTGTGGAATCGTCGCTCAAATTAATTCTGCTAAAATCTTGGAACTGCAGTTTCAAAACTGCTACAAATTATTGTATGATACCAATTTTACCCCGATAATGTACGAAATTGGCTGAATAATGTAGCTCGGGTAGTTTAAAATTTAAATCATATCCATCCAATCTACCTATCATATGACTGCGATTTGTTTTGTGTATAACACTAAGGGTTCGTTTGATAAGTTAGTAATACCTAGATATAGATATCTATATGACTATTTCTAAGTGTTTGGTATCATAGTTAACCTATTATGTCAGCCCGTGGTTTTCTCTATGGCCCATCTGAGCCCGCAAATTTTTCCTTAAAATACAAAGATATGTATCTCACAAATTTGGTCGGATAGCATTTCTACCTCATTTATTATGATTTATTAATACAAAATCTAGATAATTTCTTGTTTACCAAACAACAACGAAAAAACCTTCATCCGAGCTTATCTTGACACGAAGCCTGCATTTCTTATCTTATTTAACAAATTTTGTTATATCTCATCTTTCTTATCAAACGAGTCCTAAAAGGGTGTAAGGATCTTAATGCTCCCCTATAATTTCATTCTTATATTATTTACCATTTCATATATATGAATAATTATATCAGTATTAAATATAAACGTAGCTAATAATAGTAAGTAAATGACATGAAAATTCTTATATTATTTTACCATTTCATATATATGAATAATTATATCAGTATTAAATATAAACGTAGCTAATAATAGTAAGTAAATGACATGAAAATTAATCTTGTTATATTAAATCTTCGTCAATCTAAAAACAAAATATAATACTATATATAATATTTCATGTATAGAGTATTTTATTTTATTAAATTCATCTTATTGATAACTAAAAGGATGAAAATATTTATAACTCATATCGCAAGAAATTTGGTCATAAAAAACGTAAAAGTATATTAAGTTATAGTAGTAGTAGTATTAAATATAGGAACTCCTAAAATTTTTAGATAGTTTCCAAATTTTATAATAATATCTATTTTGGTAAAGAAATTAATGTTCAGTGATGTCTATACAAATTCAGATGTCAAAAATTTATTAGTGGGGCATACAACATCAAACTGTCATTTGGTTTGCCTTAACCACGGAATTTTTTCTTCGAATCTTGATCCAATATCTCAAGTCACAATAAACTTTTAATTTTCTCTTTAATTTGGTCCAAGTTTCCAGATCAAATATAGCAATTCAACAATGATAGGACGACAAAGACATTATTAAAAATGTGTGCACAATCCACATCCCAAATTTAACACAGAGCTTTTTCCAAATAATCAACTCATAAATAGGCCAAACAAACTACAAAGCACACACACATCACACTCTCATCAAATATAGCAAAACATGATCAATGCTAATGTAGCAATGACCATGACTAGAGAGGAGGAGGCAGCGCAAGAGGCCCCATTTTTGGCAACAACAACCCCTTCACAGTCGAGCCCTTCCTTGCCCTCCTTGCAGAGAGTGGAGAAGAGCCCCGGAGGGTACTTGCCGTAGAGGTTGACGTAGCTGAAGAAGACGTCCGCGCAGTCGCTCTTGAGATCGTTGACATGATCCTTGACGGGGCAGAGCAGTTGCTTCAACGGCGGGCAGCATCTATCGGCCGAGTAATTTGGCCCCTTGCATTGGCTTGTGATCACCGTGTAGTTCATGTTCTCGAAATCCACGGGGCAAGCTGCAGTTATTTGTCGCCATTAATTAATTAGGGGCGCACTTCATCCGTCCACAATTAAATGTCTTTGGTAATGTTGTGAAAAATTACTCTTTTAACCCTAATTATTATTGAGTATATGATGGGACATAACTCAAATTTTTGAATCGGTTCGAATTAGTCAAAAGTTTGAACCGAAATCCGAATACCCACCCCTGCTATTCAAAATTGAACATGGTAAATCTCTAAAATAACTATTTTGTACAGGCCATTCTACTACTACTATACAAACAATATGAGAAAAAAGACGAAAATGAGGAAAACAATAACAATAAAAATAAATTTTTTTATTGATAAATGAATAGAAATAGATTCTTACTTTTTTTCTGCTGTAGAAGCGAACGACCAATTGATCCGTGCGGTTCGAAGATCCCATCTTCTCACAAACATCACCAAAAAAAATGTGTCAAATTCTTGAACATTCAAACAATAAAATCAAATAATTAAACAACTAATTCTTGCAAAGAAAAATACAGTTTTCCCCATTACAAAGGAATTTAAATCAGGATTCAAATAATGATAGAGAAATAACTTAGTGTATATATATAAAAGGAGAATTTACTTGAAAGGTGGGAAGAAGATGCAATGCCAACAACAAGGAAGAATAGAAACAAATGCAGCAAGGATTTGTTGGAATCCATTGATGCCTTCTTCCTTCTGCAGATGGGATTTTCAACCGATTTTTTTTCTGTCGATTGCTATTTTCTATATTTGCTTTTCTAATAAAATATTTTTGGTTTTTTTCTTGTTATTTGCTTTTTTCTAATTTTGGATTTCTTTGAGTTGGTGAGTTTGAAGGAGAAGAAATCGGGAGAAGAATGGTATATATGCAACATAAAAATATTTATTAATCTTAGCTTGTTATATTAGTAGTATGAATTTATTGCACAAAAATAAGTAGGTGTTTTCTAGGGATTTACAGATAAAAAGGGGGAAAATCAGACTCATAGTAATTAGTGTATAGACAAATTGTGTTGAATGAACAAGGTGGCAAGTAACGGTTATATGCAATTTTTGTCACTGTTACACTTTTTAAATCAAAATACTTTGCCTTAATAATAGAAAAAATGCATAAGTCTTTCCACATTCGTTCTAATTTAGAAGGGTGTACCGGAATCTATTCTTACAATTTTTGATGTACTTCTAATATTCTTCATTTTGAAGATAATTTGGTAGTTAAAATATATAGACATACATTCAATTTAAAAAGCAAAGAATTTAATTTCAATAACAACCTTATTTCAGTGCATACTTAGCTGTTTTGAAAGGTTCATTAAAAGTCTTAGCTGTCGTCAATTGTTTTGACACTATTATGATACTTACTAAGTTACAATATGAGCTAGACGAAAATTCAATCTCATGAATCGAACATGACACAAATTCAATCTTGAGCTCCAATCTCGGAAACCGAACTTCTCTCGAGTAAACTATTTCGACTGAGCAAGTAGCAGAAATACAGTGCTAAAAAATTACACGAAAAAAACTCTCTATTTTCCATCACTTTCTAGTCTCGTTGAATTCCACATCAAACGAAATAAGAAAAAATTCAAGATTGAAAAAAAATCGAAAATCAATCATCAGAAATCAGCAAAACTTTGTATGCCCATATGCAAAAACCGTAAAATGTGGCGCTGCTCGTTACCAGATATCCCAGTTGTGCCTTTCCTTGCGAGAGATCGACCTGCCCCAGCGCAGTCTCCGAGTAATGAGACCTTCGTACAACACCTCCAAAGCATCGTCTATTGCTTCTGCCTGTTTGTCCAATCCCATGGAACTGAACTCTGGAAGCTGGTTGAGCTCATTGAGGAGGCCGATTGCTGCAGCAGCAGTACATGTACGATCCCAAGACGGCTGGGGTCTAAACCACACATAATAGGTCGATCAGACAATACAACTCAAACTACAAAACACTAGAAAGAAAAATGTCATACATATCCATTTTTTTTGTAAATGTACAGAGAGAAAACCAACAAGATTAAAAAAAAACAAAACTAGCCATATTTTTGCCTACGATTCACAACCACAAGTGTTGTTAGGATGTGGGCCATTGATGTAAAAATTCAGGGCGACGGGGCTACTTTATAGCCAAATTTGTTTATATCTATCCCTAGTTAACATTAGTAAAAATTAAAACTTAAAATGAATGACTTATATATATTAAAACATAAAAATTGCAAACTGCAACTAATGATATTAAAATCAGAATAAGAGATATAAAGGCACCTAGGAAATATAAGAGATGTAATATAAGGAGATATAAAGTCACCTAGAAAGAACAAAAAGTAACATAGGGGAAAGAGTGCCTCTATTCTCAAAATAAAAAAGTGTTATCACTGTTCTAAAAAAAGTCGCCACAGAACTCGGCCTGGATATCACTCGCCCCGCCCACCTTGGGAGGGTGATTTTGATAACATTGACAACCACGACACCACTTGACAGTGGATAGACCCTATTTTACCTAGACTGTGACCAAAATGCTTCAGAGTCGTGAATTGACTATATTTTGCATTCAATCCACATTCCACAACTGAGTATTCTTAGTCGTGAACTGACCCTATTTTGCCTATAATTCACAACCACAGCTTTTTAGTCCTAATATAAACTGGCCTAGTTTGCTTGTTAGTCCACAAAGTGTTTTAGTCATGAATTCAGGCTAATTCATGTGCATTAAGGGTTAAGGGTGAAACAGTAATTTACGCCAAAAACGACGCATTGTAATTATTTTTAAATTTTTTTAATCTTTACAATAGCAACTAGATAGTTTTATATATGAACTTAATGGAAGAATGTAGAAGGGATTTTACCGTAGTTTATGCATCAAGGATGCACCTGTGTTCAGAGATATGCAACGCAGTTCCTTTCCCCATTCTGATTCAGCTCTAGTCTGTATAAAATCAAGCTTACATTAGTGAAATGTTATCTTTCACGATGTATGAGTGTGGAAGAAAATCTTAGCCAGCACAAATGGTAGCTACGCAATGCCTAACGAGCTATTCTTCGAGTACATAGTTAGTTTCATATATTCACTTTCCATTCATGAGAAGCCGGATTCATAGATTCTTAACGTAGCAAGGAGTGAATGCAAATAAAAGATTATTAATGAGAACCAATTTTTTTTTGGATATTATACGGATTTATATTTGTTTAGCTCCAAACCTGCAAACGTTTGACCATTGCAGCTGAATTGCTCCAAGTACCATCGATCAAAATAAAGTGCAACACATCATCTTTGTTTTCCTGTGTGACATTAAAATACGAGCTTTTAGCATATAACTGAAAGAAGCTTCATGCATAGGTTGTATATTGAAATTGCTTTGGTATATAATATTATAACAAACTTGAGCCTGCAGTAATGAGGCATGCAAATTACCGGTTCTACTTGGATTTCCTGACTTGTTGAGCAGATAACAATATCCTTAACAGATTCAGTCACTGCATTCTTATTAGGATAAAGACACCAAACCCTGTTTCTACCTGTAAAACACCCTTGGTCGAATCAAAAGAACTTAATTTTGAGATTAAAAAAAAAATTCACATTTTTCTTGGAGAAACTGTGGTTTGGAAAAAAGCATAAAATAAGCATAAAACCTCAATTTGGAAATAACATCTCAAGAGTGAAGAGTGGGAAGAACACAAAATACCTGCATGATTCAATTCATTCCACATCATTTCTTCGTGCTCAGCTATGCCAAAGATACACAAGCTCGCAGCTTGAACACCAAAGACTTGCCATAATAACTTCCCAGTATTGTTCTGTCTTAGGAAATCCTGATAAAAGAGATGAAAATGCAATGCTCAACGATCTTATTTCAAGTTTTAGAAAGCATATCATAAAACTAAAATGAAAAAAAAAATCAGAACAAGCATGTGTGTTTCCTCCTCTGAAATGAAATAATAAATGCAAAATGAGCAACAAACAGACAGAAACTCAAACCTTCGGGTGCATGTACAACCAAATACGCAATTTATTCCACAAGGAGCATGTTTTCATTTTCGAACATACACAGTCTTCTTGGGGAAGCCAGCACTGCAATAAATTCAAACGACAACAAGTAGTTAAAAAATGGAAATTATAACCACACATGGAGAAGAGCTATTAAGTCCATCAGAGTAAGGAAGTCAGTCACTAACCAATTATATTTGTAGAAACAAAATGGTGTATGACAAAATTGACCGACTTTGTACCTTCTGACACAGATAGCCCCTACTCCCAAGTAGCCGGCATGCTATCTGTCGAGCTGAAAAGAATTGAAGTTTTTCTTCAGTAGTGTTTAGAGATGCATATTTTGCACGATGCTTCTTGTCTTCTGCAACCTTAAAACCTCCCTAGTAGCAAGCAGAGATGCCATTGTTAAGGAGGAGACACAATAAACCAGCCTCTGGATGATTGAGTTTCATTTATAACAATAGCATGCTTATACATATCTAAAATATTGAGATCAAGATAGACATAGTTGAAGAGTATGTACACAGATAAAAATGGCAAATGAATCTAAACACAGCTACTTTATCAGTGTATCTAACCAATTAACATCACGTTTATCCAACTTTCCTTTGACAATGATTGAAAGCAACAGGTTTATGCAAGTGTTTATTGGTTACGTACTGAAATAGCCGCTCTTACAAGTAAAACAAATTTTAAAAATGGCAAAGTCTGCATTCTCAAGCTTAGCATTGATGATCACATTGATTTTTTCCCATACATTTGATTGAAACAAAAAATGTTTCCAAGCAAATACAAACTATTACATGCAACGGTTAATTGGTTTGAAATACAAGAACTTTTCCCTAATTTTGGTTTTGCACATGTGACATGACTGGTTGCATACAATAAACTACTCCTGTCTTGTATGCAGAGGGTATGTTCACACTGGCGAATCAGCTTCAATTTCCTCAAAATATGGAGGAGGAAGCACAACTTAGGTGGTGAGACACTTTCCCTCCATCCCATAGGTCAGGGTGAAATTAGGATAAACTTACAAACAATGTAATGTCTATATTCAAGGACGTGCAAAACCAAAATTGTGGGCAAATGTTATGTTGTTGAAACAAATTAATCCATAGATAAACCACAAAGAACAATACAACACTCAATAATCACCATTCACCACAAACAGACAAACAAATAAACAAACATAAAAGGTAAAAATCAGACATAAAATTAATTCAATCACACAAACATCCAACTCCGCCCCACAAATTCCCAATCTTTCCGAAACCCCACAAACCAAAATCACAACATCATCCAATTGATTCAATTTCCACACAACTCCACCGCATTACACACAAGCTGTCGACAAAAACACTGCCTTTTCTCACCGTGAGGGCGCCGCGGTTGCCACCAAAGGTCATGGGCTTGTCAATGTCCTTCTCCAGAAGCTTCATATCATGAATAACTTGATCCACCATCGCCGGCAGCGGCGACACGGTGCCCCACCCCTGCCATTCTTCGAGGCTAATGGTTGCACCATCACTGTCTGCTGCTGTGAGAGTGTCCGCTGACATCGAAAATGGGGGTTTTGAGGTAAAGGGTTTGACCCCAATGTAAAAATGAGGAATCTTGTTGAAGCTATTGAATGCAGTCTTTGGGCTGAACAAGATTCCACGAGCAGAAATTAGCATCGTCAATTAATTTTATTTTAATAGGGTTAATTTTTTTTAGGTGTGAAGTGTCGAAAGAAACAACATTGCACTAGCACTATTTTATTTTAAAGCAACAAAATGGGCCAAGGCCCATATTTAAACATATTTTAGTTTGATCAAAAACCGTGGACAACATTGCCTTGCATGCCTTGGGGGCATGGAGAATAGAAGAAAAAAATCGTGTGAAACCAACTTGAACAAAATTAATAGAACAAAGAAGAAAATAAAACTAAATATATACTCTTAGTTTTATTTCTAATCAATGAATTTTGGGATATAATCCATATTAGGCCCATAAAAGTTTGAGATTACATGGTGGCCCATTTATGGTGCTTGTTGTTGGATCAGTAAGGCCCAGAACACATTTAATGTTTACACATCGAAATTTTGTCCTAGTGTATAGTGCAGAGAAAAGTTTCGACTTCTTTAGTTTACATTAGTCTTGGATATTGCTCGAATCTAAAGGCTACGAATATTAATTATGAAAATAATGTCATTATGGGATTTTATCTATTGAGATCAAGGACTCAATCGTAAGACTGGTAATTGTTAGCAATGTATAAACAAACAAAAAAAGCGAAAGCAAAAGACAAAGACAAAGACAAAGACAAGACAAAAATAAATACACTCCCGCAAATCACTACGCCAATCGAATCCAAACCCAAAAGGTCCAAAAATAACACATAGATATACGAAGATTCATCTTATGCAAAAGCATGCAAGCAAATAGAATAACATATCACCTCAGTAGCACTCGATAAGATTTCAAGTCTTTTCCTTTTCACTTGACTTTAAGCAAATTCTCGTAAACTTGATGCTAAGAGAAAGGAAAATTAGGACCCTCTATCCTTTAATCCACAACCCATCACTCCACATAATTGGGTTTTTTTAATTAACTTTTCAATTTAGTTTCATTTTCTAGAAAGCGGTTATTTTTCTTAGCTACCAAACAGACATCACCACATAAAATATGAATGTCCAAATTTTTTGGTCAAATCTAAAAAATGAAGCCCCAATAACCCATGTAGCATAAGGAAAGGTTCCAACAATTGTAACACTAATACCACAAGGAACAAGTTGATGGAATAATAACACCTAAAGATAATATGTTCAATACTTTTCATTTCCTCTACACAAATATTGCTAAGATCATCCTCAATCTCGAAAACTTTAAATTTGTAGTCTTTCTTTTGTATTTAGTCTTCCTCATAAAATAAATTAGACCAAAGACTCGTGTGATTGCCATGTTAGAATAATGTCAAAAACTCAAAATAATGTCAATATTGGTAACCGTGTGAAATACTCATTGGTCATTTCGCTGAATTCAACATTTGTTCGAATTTTTAATTAGTTTTCTTAATTAGGTTAGATCCGGTGCCATGTATTGCCAAATTAAATAATTACTCCATATAATATAAATATGATGGTCATCAATTGTTAACTTATCACTTAATTGCTAACTACAACTAATTTAAGGTCATATGATTTTAGAAAACGTGTGGTCTATAATTTGCCATGTGTAATTTTCGTTTTTATTAATAAAATAAAAAAAAGATAAAAAAAACGCCAAATTAGGGTTTTAGATGAAAATGTCAATATAGTGTTTCGGAAATATCAACACAATGCATTGAGAATGTCAACATAATGCTTTAAGAATGTTAACCCATTGCTTATATTGACATTCTACATGTATTATATTGACATATTTTATATAGTATGTTGACATTTCTGCTTTACGAAAAAATTGAAAAAAATTCGAATTTTTTTTCAAATTTTGACGTCGGAACATATGCATGTATGATATCGTTGGAATCCTTATAAAATTATCTTTAATTTCTTATATGAATTTAACGTTTTGGGATTTCTTTTAAAAGTTAGTTATAACTAAACATGTAGTTGATTGACATTAATACCCATATTGATATTTTATGGAATCAATCCTATGGCTTTATTGACATTTTTTGTTGATCGTATTGACATTTCGTGGTTGATGATCTAGAGACCCTTAATTTGAATATTTAATGGCTATTATTTAGTTGTAGTTAACAATTAGGTATTGAGTTAACAATATAACACTCCCCTATGATAGATAATAAAAATAATAATATAAGTTTGTGATATTTATGAAATTTTAACAAGTTGCAAATTAAATCAGCGAATTTATTATCCTCATATTAAATATATTTGGGTCCTTGTCAAATTATACTTTTATAAGTAGAGAATCTATTGCAAATGGCGTTACAGTCTTACAGACACACATATGATACATATAAAAATATTTTTCCTCATCGCAATTTTTTTTTCATATTTGTAACCTTATCGAAAAATCTATCTCCGACTCCATAGATATTCATATTTTATCATCTTTGGCTGCTTGCTCACCTTATCTTTTGGTTCCTCTTCACCTTCTCCATTAATTTTCATTTACGAACAATAATTATATTATTTAATATATACATATAAGTTCATATCGTCAATGAATGTGTAAATAATTATGTATAATAACTGCAGACCAATCATTAACTGCATGTTACAATAAAAAATGTATATTTGGCCGATTGTAGATTGAATTTCTTGTCGCTGACACAATGACCAAAAAAAGTTTGAAAGTTCAATAATAGAGACATATTTTGTAATTTAATTCATACTATATACTATCTCTGAAACAAAGCATAGATTTTGATTCAATTTGACTCGATTTTGAAAACCTGTCAAACTTCAAGTTAATAAAATTATATACTACTACTTTGAATTAAAGTTTATATATTATTTGATAATTTGATAAGCTGGTTGCTTTTTTTTTAAGATTCTTCTACTATAAAAATATGATAACAAATTATATTGGTGGAGAATAATAGTAATAATTTAACTAACATATACTCCATATAAGCAAAGAACATGCTATATCCAAAATTCTTCGAAATTATGATACTAAATATTTATTCATTCGGGGAGATATA